>NW_026294534.1:34616032-37080172 GCF_007827085.1 Peromyscus californicus insignis | reverse complement strand
ATTTAATTTTCAAATTTGCTTTTCAAACAAACTTTAAAAATATGGGTTAATTATAGCACTCACTCCATGATCCAGGACACATCACTATAGAAGAAGGGATAGAACAAGATGGGAGAAATACGCTGTTTCATTGTTTTTTAGAGACAGGGTCTCTCTTTTCTGGAGCTTTGACTCTCCTGGAACTCCCTCTGTAGACCAGGCTGGCCTCACACCCACAGAGATCCACCTGCTTCTGTCTCCCAAGGGCTGGGATTAAAGGTGTGTGTCACTACCACTCCTAGCTGCTGTGAATATTTGGTTTGAACCTAAGAATATGAGAACTCATTGCTAGTGAATTATACAACAGCGACTTTTGTCATTTCAGCCCTCTATTTGTTGCTTAAGATATACACATCTATACAGGCACGCAGGCACATGCACCCCCACACACATGTACGTGCCCATATACATACACACATACATACTCACACAGGTGTGCATGCCCATGCAGGTTTACTAGCACACTTATCTATGCTGCAGTTCAATTTAATACTGACTGTAAATGCTGAGACCTTAACAGGAAGAAGGGATAATCTCTTCTACTGCTCATGAGGAAACTCCCTGTCTTGCAGCATTGTAGAAAGTCACGGGGTTATAATTTAATTAGACATAAAATAGAAACAAATTTTAGATAATCTTAACAGTGCATGTAGTGATTTATTGTTGTTGACAAATCAAAGGGATTTTTGTAACTATTATGAAATATCTTGCTTGTCAAGCCAATCTTCAGTTATGAAGTTTTCAAAGCCACCCACTCCACCGAAAGAGATTGTGTTGCCTTGGAGGGGAAATCAGCAGATATTTTAGGGACATCCCATATGACTTCCTACTGTGATAGATGAAGGTCAATCTCATGGATACAAATGCCTTTCCTAGCAGTCTCATATAGGAAATGACTGGTTGCCAAGAGACCTTGACTCTATTAAGAATCAGATTCATAAATCTGAATTCATCTTCAAATTCAATGAACCATCAATTAATTATTAAAGCAGTTTCAATACTTGTATTGAGATATCATTTCCAGCTTCACAGCATTTTTTTGCTCCTCTTCATATCAGCACCAGCAAAGATTATCACTGTAAACTTAAGGAAGTCTGTATGTATGCCTTGACTTGCATTACATGATATTGCTGACTGTTCCCAAGATTCAAGTTCCTCTACATCCCTACAGCTTTCAGCTCTTTATATTGCCTTTATTTATTATTACATTGTTTTAAATTTTTATTTCTCAATACATGTTAGAGGTTCTTGTTTTTACTCCTCTTACCTTATTTGGGTTTGTGTCTTATGTGTACATATCCCTAGATACGTTGGCCAATAATGGTTCTCTTTCCTAATAACTTCGGAGGCATCTCAGCTACTGTGAAAATGTTAATTTGTGCCTTTAGTTGTGAGCTGGGATTATATCTGTAACATTTCCAAGTTTATTCCAAAAAAGTGTAAAGTTAAGCTGTGGAATCTTTTTCATCCTGGCTTCCTCGTGTTCTCCTTTTCATATCTATATATATATATATATCTATATATATATATATATATATATATATATATATATATATATATATATGTATGTATGTATGTATACACACACACACACACACACACACACACACACACTAATAGACAACCACATAAAATTCCAGACTCAGAAACTGTATGTCGCCCTTTATTTCCTCCTCTTGCCTTCTATTCATTTCAGATGCCCGGTTTACCCTGTTATTCAGTCCTTAATAACTAATGTAAAGTTCTTGTTCTTTCCTTTTGGTCTGCTGGACCCCTCACTGGACCCCATGAACCTGTTTTCTCCTAACCTATTCTGACCTTCATTCCCCATTTCTCTTCCATTTTATTTCTTTTTTCCCCCCAGAATGCTATGAATACCATCATGTTATTGTTTTATTTTCTCATTTTATTTATCCAGAATCTCCTGTGGGTACACTCTCTACCTAATCAATTTCGTTAGAAAGCAGAGAGTAAGGAATTGTATAGGTCTAAGTCCCACAAGTACAGACCTAGCTTGCTTTCCATACTGCTGGATTTAAAGCTTACACATCTTGTGGACATGCAGATTTTCATTGGTTTCCTTGTTGGCTAAACCTGTTCTGAAAATCATCTTGGTTAATAGCATGGCCCTGTTTGAGCCCACACCATTGAGGCATATATTCTAATGAAAACTGTAATGTGGCTTTTTCCAGGGATGGAAAAAAAATCATATAGTATTCACTCCAGACAGGACAAGGCAGATGAAAGGAAGGATTGTGTCCAAATCCAGATCCAGGAAGCAATGAGTTTATTGACATGACTTAAAGGAGAATGGGGAACTCAACTACATGCAGTTACACCACCAAGAAATCCCCTGGGTAATTTATATGCAGCTAACAGGATCTCATCAAGGTCATAATCCATGAGCTCCCACGATGCACATGAGGCTCATGAACCAGCACCCTCCCTATGAGAATGTGACTGGATCTCCTAAGAGATACCCCAGGGAAATCACATCTGATCTGATTCAAGACATCAGTGGTCATGTCCGACCCAGAGGGAAACAGCTGTCCAAGAAAAACTGAGAGTCTACTAAATTCAGGTTTGAGTTGTCGATGTTTATGACCTGGAGGTACATCCTTGAGTTTTGGTTTTTTTTTTGTTTTTGTTTTTGTTTTTGTTTTTGTTTTTGTTTTTTCGAGACAGGGTTTCTCTGTGTAGTTTTGTGCCTTTCCTGGGACTCACTTGGTAGCCCAGGCTGGCCTCGAACTCACAGAGATCCGCCGGCCTCTGCCTCCCGAGTGCTGGGATTAAAGGCGTGCGCCACCACCGCCTGGCCATCCTTGAGTTTTGTATTAGGAACTTGTGTGACTAATTTCCCTTTCGGAATTACATTCATCTTATTTCAAAGGTTCTAGTATAATGATTTCATTTTAATCTGATTACTTTCTAAAAGTCTCCCTGATTATAGTGACCTGTTGACTATTCAAAAGTATTTTCAGTGATACTGTATCTGGATAGTTGGTGTAGTTTCTCTGGTTATTGCCTTCTATTCTAGTCAGTTAGCATGTAATAATTTTTGTAGTGAGTTTTTATTTGTTAGAGCATGCACTATGCCCTGGCATTTGGTGTACTTTGTAGAAAATTTTGTGTCTTAATGTGAAGCATATGTTTTGTAGAGGTACTGGATGTCATATTCTATAGGGATCTCTTAGATCCTTTTGGTCTATGAGACAGTTAAATCTTTTTGTTGAGTTTTTATTTAATTTATTGACTCACTGATGATTATGTGATTTTGAAGTTACCCACAATTGTTGTGTGTAGATACCAATATTCTTTTATGTCCAGTAGTGCTTATTTTATGACATTGTGTCAAATTTATTTACAATTATAACTTTTTGATAGAGTGTTCCTTTTATTAATGTGTTATAGTCTTCTGTATTCTTTTCTAAATAATGTGGCTCAAGTTACCCTGTGTTGGATATCAATATACTTATGTTGATATCTTTTGGGTTGCATTGGCTTGGAAGGTAATTTTCCTTTCAGCCTGGGTATACATTTTTATTGGAAGATGAAATCTTTGATGTTAACTCATTCAGAAATCTCTCTTTCTCTCTCTCTGTCTCTGTATTTCTGTCTCTATCTCTCTTTCCATCTATCTCTCTATCTTTATCTCTATCTATTACACACACACATACACACACACACACACACACACACACACACACACACACACACACACACACATATATATACATATATGTATATGTATCCTCTTTTACCAATGCTCTTGTTCTCATTCTTGTTTTCTCATTGTGAACCTTGAGCCTTAGGTTTCCCTCACAAGGACATGTGCTCTGCAACTGATATTTTACAGCAGCCTATGAACCACTAATTTTAGAAGTCAGTCTTCTAGTTAGAAAGGCAAAATTTAGTACAAAAGAGATACCACTACATGACAGTATTACTTCACATCAATTCTAATGTAATAACATTAGATATGCTTCACCAACCTTACTCAGTATTAGAGCTGCATTTTCTGATATAAATCCAGCTCTAGGTGTAGATATGGAGAGATAAGAGGCTTTACACAGACTCACTGAGAAACATTGATATCTATAATGATTCTAAGCGTGTGTGGACCCCTAAGGTAAGATGTCTCTATTTTGTAGTGCTCTGTAAGAAGGACCTTTTAACAATACTTACCATAATACTTAAAATGTATACAAATTGCTCCTGGGTCTTGCAGAGACTCAAATTGAGAACACTGAATGCATTTCAACCCATAAAATAGTTAATACATTTGAGTGAGAAAATATGATCTATACATGTTTAATATTAAACAACATCAAATTCACTGAAACCCAGATCAGATTTTGCTAGAGAAAGTTCTCAAAGGAAAAAAAAAAAAACTGTACTTGATGCTTAGATGCCACTAATGATTCCTTGATAATAAAAACAAGCATTAAGAGTATACCTGTGCCAGGTGGTGGTGCGCACATGCCTTTAATCCCAACACTCGGGAGGCAGAGCCAGGCTGGATCTCTGTGAGTTTCGAGGCCAGCCTGGGCTACAGAGTGAGTCCCAGGAAAGACACAAAGCTACACAGAGAAACCCTGTCTCGAAAAAACCAAAAAAAAAAAAAAAAAAAAAAAAAGAGAAAAAAAAATGTTTCATTATTAGGAATAAATGCAAAACAAGTGTAAAAAAGTTATAAGACAGTATGAAATTAGTTTTAAGAATGAAGAGTTCATGCCGGGTGGTGGTGGCGCACGCCTTTAATCCCAGCACTCGGGAGGCAGAGCCAGGCGGATCTCTGTGAGTTTGAGGCCAGCCTGGGCTACCAAGTGAGTTCCAGGAAAGGAGCAAAGCTACACAGAGAAACCCTGTCTCGAAAAACCAAAAAGAATGAAGAGTTCAATTGGGAAGATTAGCTTTCTTCACAGTAACATAATAAATTATGTAAGTTTTTCTGTTTAGTTTTAAGTTACTTGTTTTCAGTCTGTATCAATTAATCTTTCATTTCAGAGCAGCACTGTTCAAAGCTATTAGCCATATGTGGCTATATATCCTTGAATGTAGCTAATCCTAAGATATGGGTACTTTATGTATAAAATACACAAGCTTCAAAGAATATGTATATATGTGTGTGTGTGTGTGTATATATATATATATATATATATATATATATATATATATATATATATATATATATATGTGCCGGGCGATGGTAGTGCACGCTTTTTAATCCCAGCACTTGGGAGGCAGAGGCAGGCGCATCTTCATGAGTTCGAGGCCAGCCTGGTCTACAGAGTGAGATACAGGAAAGGCGCAGAGCTACACAGAGAAACCCTGTCTCAAAAAACCAAAAAAAAGTAAAAATATCTCATCATTAATGCTGATTATGTGCTGAGATGGCAGGATTTTGTGGGCTGGGGATGGAGCTCTGACAGTTCAGTGGCAGCATTTGCAAGCCCTGCATTTGACCTCCAGAACCAATAAATGAACAAACAAATTAAATAAAAGAAGAAATGGCAATATCATATATAGTCAGTTAAACAAAACATTTTTTTTTAAAAAGAATTTATAATTGTTTTGATGTGTAGCAAGTTATTATCAACTGGAGAAAAATATTTGTTTACATATATATGTAAATTATAATGTTTATTTTAAGGATAAAATATTGGCAGTTCCCATTGCTATTAAAGTTTCGTTCCTGGAAGAATAATGAAAGCTGTAAATGGAAGCTGCTGACAGTCTTCATCTAGCGTATATTCATATGAATATGATGCATATTCAGACACTAATGGACTGAGACTGTTCCAGCTTGTAAGTCCAGGACCTTTAAAAAGCTAAACAGAGCAGAAGTACACACCTGCATTGCCTGCACACACAGCAGAAGTACACACCTGCATTGCCTGCACACACAGCAGAAGTACACACCTGCATTGCCTGCACACACAGAAGTACACCTGCATTGCCTGCACACACAGCAGAAGTACACACCTGCATTGCCTGCACACACAGCAGAAGTACATACCTGCATTGCCTGCACACACACAGAAGTACACACCTGCATTGCCTGCACACACACAGAAGTACACACCTGCATTGCCTGCACACATAGCAAAAGTACACACCTGCATTGCCTGCACACACAGCAGAAGTACACACCTGCATTGCCTGCACACATAGCAGAAGTACACACCTGCATTGCCTGCACACACAGCAGAAGTACACACCTGCATTGCCTGCACACACAGCAGAAGTACACACCTGCATTGCCTGCACACACAGCAGAAGTACACACCTGCATTGCCTGCACACACAGCAGAAGTACACACCTGCATTGCCTGCACACACAGCAGAAGTACACACCTGCATTGCCTGCACACACAGCAGAAGTACACACCTGCATTGCCTGCACACACACAGAAGTACACACCTGCATTGCCTGCACACACAGAAGTACACACCTGCATTGCCTGCACACACAGCAGTACACACCTGCATTGCCTGCACACACAGCAGAAGTACACACCTGCACTGCCTGCACACACAGAAGTACACACCTGCATTGCCTGCACACACAGAAGTACACACCTGCATTGCCTGCACACACAGAAGTACACACCTACATTGCCTGCACACACAGCATAAGTACACACCTGAATTGTCTGCACACACAGAAGTACACACCTGCATTGCCTGCACACACAGAAGTACACACCTGCATTGCCTGCACACACAGCAGAAGTACACACCTGCATTGCCTGCACACACAGCAGAAGTACACACCTGCATTGCCTGCACACACACAGAAGTACACACCTGCATTGCCTGCACACACAGAAGTACACCACCTGCATTGCCTGCACACACAGCAGAAGTACACACCTGCATTGCCTGCACACACAGCAGAAGTACACACCTGCACTGCCTGCACACACAGAAGTACACACCTGCATTGCCTGCACACACAGAAGTACACACCTGCATTGCCTGCACACACAGCAGAAGTACACACCTACATTGCCTGCACACACAGCAGAAGTACACACCTGCATTGCCTGCACACACAGCAGAAGTATACACCTGCATTGCCTGCACACACAGAAGTACACACCTGCATTGCCTGCACACACACAGAAGTACACACCTGCATTGCCTGCACACACAGCAGAAGTACACACCTACATTGCCTGCACACACAGAAGTACACACCTGCATTGCCTGCACACACAGCAGAAGTACACACTTGTATTGCCTGCACACAGCAGAAGTACACACCTGCATTGCCTGCACACACAGCAAAAGTACACACCTGCATTGTCTGGACTGGGAAGGAGGCATCCAGAGGATGGGGAGTTTAAAGTCAGCTTGGGTTATACAGTGAGACCCTATCTCAAAATGAAAACAAAACAAGAAACCAAACACAGAATTACTAGTACATGGTCCATCAATTCCATAAACACTTAAAGAAATGAGAGCAGAGACTTGAATAGACAGTTTCATGTCAGTGCTCGCTATGGAATTACCCACAACAGCCAATACAGAAACTATAAGAGTATCCATCAGCAAAGGGAATAATCAGAATGCTATATACCTACAATGGACTATTATTCAGTTTTAAAAGCTGCTCTTGCAGAGGACCTGGGTTTGCTCCTTGACACCCTCATACCGGCTCACAATCATCTAACCTATTTGGATCACCTATTTCAGGGATCCAATGCTCTCTTCTAATTTCCATGGCCACCAGGCATGCATGAGATGCACATACATACATTCAGGCAAAACCTCCTGAGACACATAAAATAAATCAATCTTATTTTTTTAAGTTTTGATACATGCTCCAATATGGATAAATTTTGAAACCATATTTAATAAAATAAGCTAGCTACAAAAATATTGCATGTATCCACTCATATGCAATACCTAAAATTGCCAAATTCATAAAGACAGAAAATGGTTCAAGGCCTAGAGGGAAATAGGAATGGAGAAATCTTATAGTAAAAACAAGATAGTAAAACTCAGTGAATTGTACCCTTAAAGTAGATATTGTATACAAATTATATTTAAATTAAAGCTGTTTTTAAAACAACCCAAGATGGATAAGCTAACCCTGAATCTGGGCTCTGCTACCTGCTAACTGCTTGACCTGAGGGAGTTCCCTGTGCCCTACTCAGTATCTCACTCTCTCTCACGCCATACCGTCTCATACCATGAGGAGTAAATGACCTAACATCTGTCAAAAGAGGCCTTTAACTGTCAATTAAAAGAGGCTTCAGAGACAAATGGACACTCGAAAACAGAAAATAAACACTAATGTCTACAACATTAGTAATTCCCCATTTTCACAAAATCTGAATCAAACACCGTTAACATGACGTGCAGAAAGGCACTGTGCAGCTAGCTCCTCACACACAAACTCATTTCAATTACTTTATTGGTACCTACCCTTTGCTATGTGTGGGATAACTCTTTGGAAGTGTTTAAGACTATCCAAAGTGTGGGATAGTGCTAGTAATAAGCACATAGAATCTGTTACCAGGCCAGGTTCATAGAGGTTTAAACAGAAGCACACTGGTAATGAAGCATAATGAGGGTCAATTTTGGAACTGCCTTAATTTTAACAGCTTTTTACATTCATTTTAGTTTGAACTTACAGACTTACAGGTCTAATTTTAGTTTATGACTTCTATTTAAGAGACTACCTAGGTTTAAGGTTTGGGCTCAGGTATTCCCTTTGGGTAGTTATTTAATCCAGTTAGGTTTTAGGTTTTTCATGTCTGTGATACTTTTTAAAAATGACTACCTCAAAGATTTGTCAAGATTCAATAAGCTAATATGTGGAGGAGATTTAGACCAAAGCCTAGTGTTCAGTAAGGTCAATATATAGCAATTACTATGAGCTGAACTTTACTGAAGAAAATGATATGCTATAATAGTTTAAATGAGAAATTTTCAAGTTTTATGTATATATGTATTCTTTAAAATATCAAAACAATATAATTCATAATTGTGAATGTTGCACTCATTTCAAGCTGAGTACCAAATTTGACCTAGTCTAGATTACTTATCTTTTAAAAATAAATCATACATAGTTTCCAGGATATGATGAGGTAAAGCCGAGTTAGCTAGTGACTGAATACATTGCATCTGGCTCCTAGGAAACATTTCCTGAAACTGTATAGTGATTTAGCTAACCTAATCAGTACTATGAAACTTTCAGTATTTTCTTTTTCTTTTTTCTTTTGTTTTTTTGAGACAGGGTTTCTCTGTGTAATAGCCTTGGCTGTCCCAGAACTCACTGTAGACCAGGCTGGCCTTGAGCTCACAAAATTTTGCCTGCCTCTGCCTCCCGCAGTATTTCCTTTCAATGAGCCCTTAATATATACTCTGCCAGCTAAGAAACAGACATGGTTAACTTCTAGACTCACAACTTACCACAGTTTATACCACATACATCTATGTACATTTTTGTAAGTAAACTTGAAAAGTTGGCTATACTGGGATTTCCAATAAGTTGTATTTACAAGTCAGTACAAAAGCAATTTTTTTAATGACTAAAAGGTGTGTTACTTACCAAATTTTCTCTTTCAATCCTTTGTTGTTCCCTCTGTCTGTTGAGGGCACTATGATATAACTTAGGGGGATGGCCAAGAGATCTTCCGGGAATTGTACTTTTACTTCCTGGTTTTTCAGCCTGTCTCGACAGTTCTTTCAAAAGCCTCTGATTTTCCCGATCGATCTGCCTCACCTCCTCTCTTGTGAAGGAGTAGTTTTTCCTGGGCATTATTGCAGGCTGATCAAAGTGATGTTTCTGTGGTCCCTTTTTATCTAATTGCAGAAAAGCTACAGAAGTAAACAGAAAAGTCAAAGTGGCTAAACAAAATAGCTTTGATGGTACACATTTCTTAAAAATAGCAACTAAATTGACAGAAGGTATGAAATGAGCTAATGACTTCTTTGTGTAGGAAAAAGACTGGATGCAGCTTAGAGTCTTATGTTCCTGGGTCCTTTGGGCATAGAAGCTCATGCAAATGGGGATTCATGTATGTATGGGAGTGACACTAGTTCTTAGGCAGGTAATTCACAAAACATACTCCTGCCACGTCTACTGTTGTCCTAGAGCAGTTTGAATAGCTAGGGACTCTAGGAACCTCTGGGTTGAGTGCACTGATAAAATAATTTAGGTACACTTTTTGTTAATGGGAGGGCAATGATTCAACAGTAACAACAGACGTTCTTGGCAATGACTAAGGGAAGAAATGGCAAAAATAAATCCAGACCAGTCTAGAATTACAACTTAATCTGGAAGTATTACACCACGAAAGCCATGGGTTTTAATACTGTTAAAGTATTTCTGCTATGAATGCCGAACACTAAGCATAAGCCAAAATGAACACATTATATTAAAGATATTTCAGGCCAAGAAAAAAATTGCACACTATGATTACAAAATGATTTTTGTTGAGGTGGTGGTGGGAACTGAACCCAGGGTCTTGTCCATTATAGGTAAGCATGGTACTACTGAGCTATGTCCTCTGCCTGAAAAGAACTTTTAGCAGCATGCTTAAAAATTGTTACAAACCTTTTCAGTAAGCATAACTATTACTACCTACTTGTGAAAAGCTTCTAAAACCACTTGGTGAATGTTTCTACTTGAGCATATTCTAAAGTAGTAATATATTTGATCAGGTTAACAATGTAGTTTTGGTTTTATGATATTTTTAAGATTAAAAACCCCTACTATTCCGTGTGTGCATGGCCATATTTGTCAGGGTGCATGCCAGTGTGCATATGGAGGACAGAGCCAACCCTGTGGACCTGGCTCTCTCCTTCCACCTTTCCGTATATTCCAGGGACTGAACTCAGGTTTTCAGCCTTGTGCAGCAATTGCCTGACAATGTCTACTTGCCATCTCCACAGCCCTTAAAACAATATTTTTTTAAGTAGTGCTATTGGACTATATGCTATTCCTTTTTACATTTCTAGTCTAACATCTTGTTCTGTTAGACACAGTGCTGTAAAGGGAAGAGGTATTTTTAACCCCCATTTACAATGAGTTTAACCCAATCATTTGGGCAAGTGAGCAGCAAAGCAGTAATTTTACTTAGGTTTATACCACAGACTCCAAAGACTACTGAAGATTGTAGGAACAAACAAACAAAACAGATACATAGTAGCTTCCTCAAGAAAAATCAAGGAATTAATGGTCGAGAATTAATCAATGGTAGTTGAAAACCACACCAAGTAAATGACAAAACTTGAATGAGTAGATGTTTTGAAGGATATACATACAAGCCAGGCGGTGGTGGCGCACTTTTAATCCCAGCACTCGGGAGGCAGAGCCAGGAGAATCTCTGTGAGTTCGAGGCCAGCCTGGGCTACAGCGCGAGATCCAGGACAGGCTCCAAAGAGGTTTCTAGATTTAGCTATATATGAAATTCTTTAGAAGCTCATTCTAAAGGAAATTAAATTACATTTCCTAATGACACTTTAGCTCATTAAACAATCAAGCAACAGCCTCCAAAGGGCAGCATTTAAGCTCTCTTCCACTGAACACAGCAAACAAAACAGATACCTATTTACTATTGATAGTAGGTATTACTATGCCATTTTAAAAAGTGACTCTATGCTAACTGGCATCAAATATATACTCCAATTCTTTCAAATAAAATCTAAAAATAAGTTTTAACAAACTTAAAGGACTATAGATACATTTATATTGCTGTAACTACTTAAACATTTATTTACAAATACTGTTTTCTCTGGAAGTTTCCTTCCTGAAGCAATGCCACACGAACTCTTGACATCTATTTCAACCCGTAACCAGAAAGAGCCACTTCTGGCATCCTTTACCCCACTTCCGAGTACCAGTTTGACTCTGGCCGCTACTGGAAACAGAACACTTTAAGATGTGTATGTGACGCGCGACCAGGGGAGATGTCATAAAGGCAACATTGTCTCCACTCCCACAGTGTTAGTTCTTTAAAAACCCTTCCAGGGGGCTGGAGGGGAGCGCTTGCTAGCAAAGCTTGGGGTTCGATTCCTGGCTTCTCACAAAACCGCGTGGGAATGGGGTACACAGGTGTAGTGTAATCTGATTCTAGCACTGGAGGTGGAGGCAGAAGAATCAGTAGTTCAAAGCCATTCTCAGGTACATAGTGAGTTCCCCGCTAGTCTGGAATACATGAACCCATCTCCAAATAACAAAATAAAAATCTGTTCTGTAGACAGCCATAATCTCCATAGAAAAACACGCTATAGTTACTTTATATAGCTGATTTAAAAAAAAGATTTCTTTTTAAAAGCCAACAATAATATCTAAATTTACAGATTTCTTATTTGCCTTCATAATTAAAACCTTGTTAGATGAGAAATTCTGTGACATTCTTTGGTGTTCCCCTCCTTTGAATTTCTGTAGGCTTCGTACAGCTCTGACCAACAGAGTACTGTCAAAATGGTATGTGACAAGCTTTAATTTATTTTAGATACAAATTTTTAAAGATTCATTTTACTTTTATTTTTTAGATTTTATTTTATGTGTATGGGTGTTATGCCTGCATGTATGCCTGTGTACTACATTCATGCCTGGTATCCTGGGAGGCTTGAAGAGGGTGTCAGATTCCCTGGAACTGGACTCACAGATGGCTGTGAGCTGCTATACAGGTGCTAGGAATCAAACCCAGGTACTCATAAAGAGCAGCCAGTACCCTTAGGCATTGAGTCCTCTCTCTAGGCCCCAAGATCATTCTATTTTTATTTATGCGTATGTGTCTGTGTATCTGCCAGATGCATGCAGATGCCCATAAAGTCCAGTAGAGGTGTAACAGTCCCTGGAGGTGTAGTTACAGGTAGGCAGTGAGCTCCCTGATATGAGACCTGGGCCCAACATGTGACTTTCAAGGCTAGGGGCTCGGACATACATGCGAGTGTGTGCATGAGCGGGCACACACGCGCGTGCACACATGCACATGCCTTTTGTTTGCAGGAATACTTGTGCCTGGAGCCTGGAGGCATACATGTCTGATAGTAACTTGAGAATGCCATATGCATTTGAGACCACAGACCAGTCAAAGGAAGCCACATACAGGAACTTACATCCTATCATTGAAATCATCTGAGGTCGCTGCTTTATATAACTTATCAGAGCAATAGTAACTACTACAAAATTTAGTACAAGGAAATGGAACACTACCATGACAAACCTAAAATTCACAGCTCTAGGTCTGGAACCTGATGGCAGTTAGAGCTGGAAGAGCCTGGAAAAAAATTGGGCGAGCTGGAGAGGTGGCTCAGTGGTTCAGAGCACTTGCTGCTTCTGCAGAGGATTAGAGTTGGTTACCAGCTCTGTAGGCTCACAATGACCTCTAACTCCAGTTTCAGGGGCTCCACCACCCTCTTCTGGCCTCCTCTGAGATTTGCATGCACATGTTGCACAAACACACATGCAAGCAAAACTCATACACATAAAACAAATCTAGGGGTTGGGGATTTAGCTCAGTGGTAGAGCACTTGCCTAGCAAGCGCAAGGCCCTGGGTTCGGTCCTCAGCTCCAGAAAAAAAAAAATCTAAAAAACAAAAGGTTGATGATGAAGTCTGACAGAATGAACTAGCTGACTGTTTAGCACCACTGTTATGGGGACAAGGAAAATGGCAAAAATTCCTGCTGGTGGATTTCAGCTAAGAATTTCAAGCAGGACACTGAAAACACAATGATTTATATTATCCATAGTAAGACAGGATAGAGAAATATGATCGAAAACCAAGAATTGATCAGCTTTCCAAGAAAATATAGAAGAATGTAAGACCCAGGGTTTACAGGTTTAGAATAAACAACTACTCCTCCCTTATGTCCCCAATGGAAGAGTTCAAAGTACTCAAGAGCCTTCTCACTGAACCACACACACCTGAGGAACCCTGCCTGAACCTGGACCATTGGAAAATGGAAATGCATTCTGTATACAGGAGAAACAAACAGTAGCGAAGAGATTTTAAAGCTATTTCTATAAATTAATTGACATTTACCCCATTAACAGGTAGGCTCTAGGTTGATGATACATCTCAGAAGGTAAGGGTACTTGTCTAGTATGCCTGAAACCCTAGTTTCATAGTTAGCACCACATACTACTTGGCATGATAGTATATGCCTGTACTCCTAGCACTCAGGAGGCAGAGGTAAGAAGACAGTCAGTCAAGGCCATCCTCAGCTAAAAGCCTGGGTTATATGAGACCCTGTCTTAAGAAACAAAAAACAAAAAGACATGGTCTATATCCCACCACTTTAAATTTGGGAAGTTTATAACCATTTCCACCAACACAAGAAATAGTGGTGCATGCCTATAATCCTAGCAACTGGGCAGCAGAGACAGGAGAATCACTACAAGTTCAAAGCTAGCCTGGACCTATAGCAAGTTTTAGGCCAGTCAAATCTCATACCAAGACTGTATCCAAAAGAAATCAACCAAGCACAAAGGATGCTTACGTGACTCTGAAAGCTAAGTCGCAGGGCTCTGAGATTTCTGTATTATTTTCTGGAACACACTTCTGGGAGCCCTGAGTACCATGTAAGAAGTCTAATTATCCTTGAAGAAGCTGGACCTTTGTGAGGAGACCAAGCCACAGAGAGACTAGAGTGGGCTCTCTGGCTAGCACTTCTAAACTTCTGCTGGGTCCAAGTCCAGGTACCTGACATGTGGGTCAATAAGCACTCGGGCAACTCTGTCCCAAGGCACTGAGTCACTTGACCGTTGAGTCTCTCGAGTCTACAAGTGCTGGGTAATCTGTTCTGTAGCAATGCTTACTGCTCATTTTACCCTTTTTTTAAACATATGTATATCAGAGACAATACCTGTGGATCAAGTGCAGCCCACATGCACAGTTAACACTTAAAAAAATACTTTCTGGTAATTTGGTCTGATTTTTAATCTTCCTTGGTAGCTTGATCTTTATCAATTTATTATCCAGTTCTGTTTTGCTTTTATTATATACATATAATTTGCTAATATTATATCTATTACTATACCAGTACTATACTTTTTTAGTGTACTTGGCTTATGTATAATATAAATGTACAATATATGTATAATATAAATGTACAATATAAAACACCTCGCTTTGTCCCCTGTAGCACTTTTCACAACTTGAAATCTATTTTTATACTAATAGGGCTGATGCTTCTATTTCCTCCTTTTAAAGGAGACACACCAGACATCACAGCTTTTTTAAATTTCTATTTTTGTTCTTCCTAATACTACTAAATACCTTTTCGGATTTTGTTGATTTATTCTCTCCCAGTATAACTGGTATTTAAAGGGTACCTACAGTTAGCATAACAGAAACTATCAAAGAACTAGTGTTTTCCCTTTTTTACTGTAGTAAAATAGACAAAATCCAAAATTCACCATCCTATTTTTAGATGTACTTACTGTTCAATGATACTACAATTCATTCTCTATAATGCTGTATGTTGGAACCCAAAACTTATCATCATAAAAAAGCCAACTAAACAAAAAAAAAAACCTCACCAATCTGTCCTCCTTTTCTTAAACCCTGGAAATGACAATTGTGTCTCCATGATTTTGATTAGGACCCTTACATAAATGGAATCACACAAGAGTTGTCTCTATGTATGTGCTCATGCACCTGCAGATGTGTGTGTGTGTGTAGGCTAAAGGTCATTCTGGAGTCTCATTTATTAGGGGCTGTGCACATTGGTTTTTTTGAGACAGGATCTCTCGCTGAGACCTGGAGCTCAATGATTCAGGCTCAGCTGGCTGGCCTGTGAGCCCCAGGAACCTCCTGGTTCTCTCTCTCCCCAAAGCTGGAATTACACCAGCACACAGCACCATGGCTGCCTTTCTAGATGGCTGGGAGAGCTGGAACTCAGGCCCTTCCTCAGAAGGGCTTTACCGAGCTATCTCTTCAGCCTCCAGTGTCTTTTCCAGATTTCTTTCACTTAGCATAATGTTCTCCAGCCTCATCCACACTGTAGCATAGACCAGATCATTCTTCCTTTTTTTTTTTTTTGGTTTTTCGAGACAGGGTTTCCCTGTGTAGCTTTGCGCCTTTCCTGGAACTCACTTGGTAGCCCAGGCTGGCCTCGAACTCACAGAGATCCGCCTGGCTCTGCCTCCCGAGTGCTGGGTTTAAAGGCGTGCGCCACCACCGCCCGGCCATTCTTCCTTTTTAAGACTGAGTAATATTCTTGATTTAACTTTTTAACACAACCACAACGTCTTCTAAGCTAAAATAATTTACTTATATTGTTTGGTCTCTCTTCCTACAGCTTTTATGAAGTGCACCCCCACCCTCATTTTCTCCTTTCTTTAAAAAGTTAAAAAATTATCTTCTCAAAAATTTTCTCCAAACTTCAGAATACAATGACTACTACAGTAATAAATTGTAATTCCATTTTCCTAGGAGTTCTTAAACTTTTTGATTTTGGGGCCTAAACGTTGAGACACCCAAATGTCTCCATGGGTTACATCTCCCAATATTTAATATGTAAAAACCCAATAGTACAAAAGAAAAAAAAAACCTAAGCCATTTACCCACCCTCTGTCAGTAACAATACACTGATTACACGTCAACCTAACATCTCTATTAGCAGCAGGGTCGTGAGATGGCACAGAGGGCAAAGGCCCTTGCTGTTGAGTCTGACAAGTCAAGTTTGGTCCACAGGACCCACGTGGTAGAAGGAGTGAACTGACTGCCACAGATTTTCCTGACCTCCACTCACATGCTCTGGCACATTTGTGCTCCCGGATACACACGTGCATGTGCATGTGGTGGTATTGTGTTCCCCAAAATATTGTGTATCCTAATAAATTTATCTGGGGTCAGAGAACAGACAGCCACTAGATACAGAGGCTAGAAAATGGTGGCACTCATGCCTTTAATCCTAGCATTCCAGAGACAGAAATCCCTCTGGATCTCTGTGAGTTCAAGGCCGCATTGGAAACAGCCAGGCATGGTGACTCACGCCTTTAATCCCAGAAAGCAGCCTTTAATCCCAGGGAGTGGTGGAAGAAAGCAGAAAGATTTATAAGGCGTGAGGACCAGAAACTAGAAGCATTTTGCCTGGTTAAGCATTTTGGCTGGTTAAGCATTCAGGCTTTCGAGTACAGTTCAGCTGAGAGCCATTGGGATGAGGACACAGAAGCTTCCAGTCTGAGGAAACAAGATCAGCTGAGAAGTTGGCCAGGTGAGGTTAGCTGTGGCTTGTTCTGTCTGATCTTCCAGTATTCAACCCAATACCTGGCTCAGGTTTGATTTTATTAATAAGAACTTTTAAGATTCATGCTACATGTGCATACATACTAAATACGTAAATAGAATTTAATTCCTTTTTAATAAAAAATGTGTGTGGACGAGCTGAACAGCTTTGTCCATTTTTAAAAGCCTAGCTTAGCAGAAGACAGCTGGTTTCTTTTTGCTGCTTCTGCACTGTGTACTGTCATTGTTGAAGAACCCCTCAAAGACTCCACTGATTCTATGCAGCAGAGAATGCAAAAAGCAAGTCAAGGTTACTTTTATTAGTTACAATACCTTTGTCCTCAGAGCTCTCTAAAATCATTGGCCTCCTTAAAGAAAATCAGTTCTCAGTGTTAGATTTATCATAGTGATAGGGCCTCTCTGCTGCCGTCAGCTTTTCTCAAATGTTTGATGTGTTTGGTATCAACAATGCCAACCTGCCCGTAAAGATGAGATCAGACTGTATGTAGTGCCAGGCAGGGCATGCTGCAGGCTGATCACCTCAGCACAGGCCTCCTCTCTCACTATTGGGGTCTGTAAAGCATTTTCCCTTAATCCCCTCCATAATATCCACATAGGTACCTTAGTAAGAACACTATAACCAGTTTCTTCATTTATCAGTGCTCCCTTACTCTCACTTTTTCCTCTTACATTTTTCTTCTCAAAAGTGGAGATAAAATTTAAGACTGTAAATTTCTAAAATGTCTTTACTTTGCCCTTTCAGAGTCCTTCGAAAGTGATCCAATTTTATATACACGAAGTATGAAATGTATCTTTAATCCATTCAACTCCTTAAATGCTTACCAAACATACCAGACTCATGATAGAACCTTGTATCAAAATGTGTTTACTGCTCCATTTTCTAAGTCCCTCAATGCCTAGTCAAGGATTTCTAGTTCAAGGTTAAATATCTAATTCCAGTTGGTCTTTGGACATTGTGGGGAATGGGAATTCCCCAAGTTAACCTCCTCATAGAGCTAAGAGGCTGAAATTGTACTAATCTTTCAAGGTCTGTTAAAATTATGTTTCTAGTACCAGGCTGCATAGATATATCTATTAGTTCTCAGTGACCATTGATATATCTCTTAGTTCTTCATCTAGACTGGACTCTAGCAATTTCTATCAACTACCACATCCTGTAGTTACTGTTTAGTTCAATAACACCAAAGCCTAAAGCTTTGTGTTTCAATTCCCAGAATCTGATCTACTTCACTAAGTGCCCAATTCAATACTGTTTCACCATTCCACTGACTATATTGGGATATTTGCTCTTCTACCCTTCTATTAATTTTTATCTATATTTAATAAGCAACAATTTTTCAAAGCACTATTTTACACTGTTTGCTACATGGGCATTCCTTACTATTTGAAAATTTTCCTGTGGTAACAATTTGTGAAATTTTTTTACTCGAAACTCACTTCAGGAATTAAGTTTTTCTCTTGAACTCCTATACTTAAGCTAGTGAAAATGTTTACATTGGGAGGACACAGTGTGCTGTTTGCTGACAGGACCATGTTCTACTAGAAGGTTTTTAAACATGTTATGCATTAGCACGATCCTCTTCCTTACATTAAGTAGATTTACCGTCCAACAGTGAAGGAAGGCTGTCCAGCAATTAGACGAGCCGAGGCAGTCTAGAAACGCCCATCTGGCAGAACATGAAAGTGATGACATTATAGGATGATGCAGAAAGGCACAAATGGGGATCAACCGCATCATGACCAAGGCTTAGGCACATGGGGGAAAACACAGAAAAGTTGTGAGGAGCTGAAAAGCTTCATGTTGTAAACTGAGCATGAATAATAATTTTGGAAAATTAAAGATGTATCTTATGCAATCAACTAACAGTTTGAAATGTTTTACTATGAAGACTTCCCTGGGGGACTATTATTCATAGAGTCCAACAGTAGATATGCTAATTAGCAACATGTCCCCTCTGTTCCTTTGCCTTGGTTACAAGCACTAGGTGGTTATGGTGATGCACAACTTTAACTCCAGTCCTCAGAATGCAGAAGTAGGAGGAGCATAAAGGTTCAAGGGCAGCCTGGGCTATGCAGATCCTGTCTCAACAACCAAAGGCCAGAGGAGTTACTGCAAGTTTCTTACAGCAAGGCTTGCCACTGTACAGCGAATAAATGGAAAAATTTCCATGGTATTTTAACTGTAACTGAGGAAAGTGATCAGGAATTGGGGGGTGGTAATCACTGTTCTGACTTAAAAACTATATATATATATACACTATATATATACACACACACACACATATATATGTTCTTAGCATCTAGCTAAGTTTTAGAAACAGTTTAGATGGTAACAAGGATGTCTGTATCTGTTTTTTGAGGCTTATTTTTATATGTGTGAGTGTTTGCCGGAAATGTATGTACATGTATGCATGTGCAGTGTCCACCAAGGCCAGAAGGTGTTGGATCTCCTAGAACTGTAGCTACAGATGGTTATGAACATGTGTGTGTTGCGAACTAAACCCAGGTCCTCTGGCAGGAGCAGCAAATGCTCTTATCACCGAGCCAGCCCTGCAGCTCTTGTTTATTATTGTATGTGTTGTCACACACATCCTAGTATGCATGAAGGAAATGGTGTGTTCATAGGAACCATGATCCTTTGGCAAGCAGAACTGAAATAGGCACTGGGCAGGGCAGGGTTAAATGGTTAGCTGTCTGGGTTCTACTTTTACCACAGCAGAATATGTATTTGAATGGGATTCCAGGGTGATCTATATGCACCCTAAAGTTCGAGGAACTGCATCGAACAAACCTAACTGCCCAATTGGCACCTATTTCTACCTTCCTCCACAACAGACCTTGGGCCTTCCACCTCCCACTCCTAACTCCAGCCGGAGTCTCATTTGCTTCAGCTGTCTCTCCCGGGCCAATGACTAGTTCAGGAATGAAGAGTGCAACTAAGTCAACTTGCGGAAATAAACTAAGTGTAGGTTATCTGGAGACATTTCTTACAAAGGTTCTTGTCCTTCAAGAGCTAGGGGAAGTGTTTCTCTGGACAGTCATGTCTGAAGGTGAACGGTGAAGACCACTGCAGATCCTTACTGTAGCTCAAGAAAGAAGACAGAACTGCCTCAGAAAAGAGGTAGGCATTTAGAGTTTGAGAGGAATTGAAAACTAGTTTGAAAGTTCTAGTCCTAACTGATTATCTTTTCAATGATCTGACAATTCAAATGATATTCAAATATTTTATGGAATAATAGAATATATCTGGCAAGTTATTAAAATGTCAATCATCTCAAAGATATGGACCAGAAAATCCATGCATATTTATAACACATATATGTTTAGTTATTAATATTCAAATTTAAAATATACAGAATTTAAAAAATTACCTTTCAATAGATGGTTAAGGTCCATGGTGTCATTTAAGACTTTTTGTTTGGATCTATGGTCTAGATTTGCATCTAACACTGATGATTTTGGAGCAAAATTCTGCCCATGCTTTTCTTTTCTTTTGGCTGATTTCAGAGATCTTAAATCATTTTTTAAAGCCTCCACATCCTCATACACATCCCGGCTCACATTTTCTTGCCTTTTAACTTTTACTTTCTGATTGTGTGATGGGCCCAATTCAAAGGACTGAACAGGGCTGATGTCTGGAGTTGACAAAGGAGTTACATCTGTTACAGTTTCTTCTGATTCCACATTACAGTTACCAGTTTTTTGTTTAGCACTGGAAGACTGTGTACCTGCCAATTTTCTTCCTGATTTACATCTCTGTTTCGGTGATGAGAGGGTTACGCCAGAAACATGTTTCCTTGACGATGAGCGTGAATCACATTTATGGGTATCAGATCCTGTACCTGTATCTGACAAGTCTGAACTGGATCTTGACGATGAGGAAGACAGAGAAGAGGAGGAGCTGACGTTGGAATACTTCTTGTTGGCGTTCTTTTGGAAGTTACTGGAGGGCTTGGCTGACTTGGCCCTCACATGGTACTTTTTCCCGTCATCGCTGCTTTCCTCTCCGTCCGTGTAGTAATCATCCTCGCCTTTTACAATTTTAGGAGCTCTACTTGGAACAGGCAGGTGTAACTTGTGTCCTTTTGGAGCATCACGTGATTTCTTGGACCTTGAAGAAGTAGCTGATGACGAGGAACCTCTTGTTTGTGTAGCATCATTTTCTACATGATATTCCTTTGAGGAAGCTTTTGCTTTTCTTTCATTTCCTTTCTGAGTAAGGTAATTTTCCTTTGTTTGTATTCCAAGTTTCAAGTTCACATTTTCTGTGTCATTATCTATTCTCTCTTTAAGGTCACTGTTTTGTAGTTCAAATTTCAAGCTTACATTTTTGGTGTCCTCTATTCTTGCCTTAAGGTCATCATTTTGCTTGTGAAAAACTAAATCACTGTCACATTTCTTTGCATCTTCAAAATCGCTGTCAAAGAAAGAATGGTCCACTTCACCTTCTGATATATCTCCAAATCGATCCATGATGTCAAAGGTATATCTGAAAAGGAGAACAGTTCAACCATCAGACTGGAGTAATTTCTCAATGTTTCATTTGTATTTTCCCCAAGTGAGAAATGTTGGTCGCACAAAAAGAGAACTATAGGTTGGGCAGCAGTGGCGCACGCCTCTAATCCCAGCAATTGGGAGGCAGAGACAGGCGGATCGCTGTGGGTTCAAGGCCAGCCTGATCAAGTTCCAGGACAGCTAAGGCTACATAGAGAAACCTTATCTCGAACCCACCCCACACCCAAAAGAGAGAGAAAGAGAGAACTATTTAAAAGTAAAACAGGTTTGTGAAGTCATGACAGGGTTTTAGAGATGTCAAGTTATACCCATAGTCCCAGAGCTCACAGGAAAATGAGATCATCAGGGAAGGCTTATCACAGACAGCAGTATCTTAAGCCAAAGGAAATCTCCCTTCTGTATAGTCCAGTGAGAGTTTAAACGAGGAAAAGACTTTTAGCTATTTGTTTTGTCACACAAAACACCAAAACAAAGTAACTCCAGGAAGATTTATTCTAGCTCATGATCTGATCCTCCATGGCAGCCAAGAAGTGGGCAAAGGTACAGGGTAGGCCCTCCAGTGACACTCCCAGTCAGCCATCTGTTGACGCTCATGGGACTCCTCTTCAGTTTCTACCACCAACCCAATGAACCCACTGTTAGGTTAAAGCCCGACTGCTTTAACTCTCCCTGAAATCTTCCCCCAGACACACTCACCTACGCTTTGTTAATCTCTCCCAGGGATCTCTCAATCAAATCAAACTGCTAAGCATGATTAGTAATTGGAGTTGATATTAAAACCTCACAGGATCAGCTAAGCCAGTTCAATCACTGATTATTCTGGTGGTAAGAATGCTGTATAAATCCGCAAGCTTCAGCATCTGACTACTTGCTTATCATCTCATTCTGTCCTTTACTGCATACACTCAACACAAAGCATACAGGGAGCTGTGACTTATATCCAATTCTCCCCATCCTTTCTCACTGAGCAACAGAAACCCCCAAGATACATAAACAGGCTGTACAGATAGCTTCCAAATAAATTTCTGAATATTTAACCACAAGCTAGGACATAACACAGGTAACATTACTGCAGAAAAGTATACATGACTCACTGCATTAAAGGGGGTCTGGGATGAGACACTTTACAGTTGGTAGCCATTTGTCTAAAATCAAAGAATAGCACATCATTTAGACACATGAAATTCAACATTACAAGAAATGCATTAAACTTCTAAATAGTTATTTTTGGTATGGAGTAAGGATACTATTACTTAAATTACTTGACCTATATATAGGTTTATGCGTATCAACAATGATTTAAACATTATGTAAAATATTTTACTACCCCAACACAATTAGAACTAAACTGAAAACACTACTATAAAATTATAGCCTTTAGAAAGTATCTTCACTTGTTATCGAAGTGACCTAAAAGCAATATCACATTATTACAGATAATCTTAGTTCAGTCTTTAGTTTCTAATCGACTCTCCATTAAAAACAAAACCTCAAAACCCCAAAAGAAGGGGCTGGAGAGATGGCTCAATGGGTGGAGCACTTACTGCTCTTCAAGAGGACCCAGGTTCTCAGCACCCAGGACCCAGGTTCTCAGCACCCACATGATGACCGTAATTCTAGTCCAGGGAGATCTGCATCCTCTTCTGGCCTCCACAGGCAATGGGCATACACATGGTGCACAGACATGCATTCAATCAAAACACCCAGACACACACACAACAACAACAACAGTAACAAAACAATCAGGGAGTCCCAGGCAGCTCATGTTATTGCTGGAAGCAGAGAAAAATAAGCATCTTATCTGCCGCTGACTATTGCCAGAGAGCATAATAATCATCTGTGCCTGTAGTAATGGTAATGAAACCACAGAGCCAGTTAGTTTGCCCTTGTGAAAGAATATGTAGCATAAGGCAGCTTAAGGAAGGTTAATGGAGGAATTCTTTATTTTGGCTCATGGTCCATCACAGAAAGGAAGGATGTAAGGCAGAGCTGCACATCTCATGGCAGAGGGAAGGCAAAGTCAGTGGGGTGCTGCCAACCACGTTCATGATGATTCCCCCTCTTCTAATCACCTCCAGAATGTCCTCACAATTATACTCTGAGATGCTTTTTACTTAATAATCTAGGCACTTATCAACCCAATCAAATTGATAATTAAGTTCAACCATTTAAAAGGTCTGACACTGTACAAGTTCAAAAACAAAATACATATATAAATAAAAAATTCAGCAGGAACTCTTAAGTCCACAATAATATTCAAAGGGAAAAATAAGTGCTACGTTGAAAACAGGCATACAAACGATTCCATTATTAATAAGGAGCCAAACAGGCAAGTATGTGCTTACTGTATTTAAATTATAATTAACTTCAGTATAGTAAATTGGGCACTAGAAGATTATGTAATGTGTATCCTACAGAAGCCAGGACATACTGAATTAATTTTTATTTACTATTATGTGGCCCTACAGCCCAAGGAAAGACATGAAAATAAGTATGGAGATGATTTAAGGAGTAATAAAATTTCTATCATTAACAATGTCAAAGTAAGTATGTGTATTCACACATTTTATCACAAGAGTAACTTTTTCTGTCTTTGTTTTGAAGCATTCTTATACATTAGAAATAAATTTTGGTTTTTTTCTTTGTTGAGACACAATCTCACTAGGTAGCCTTGCCTGGTCTAAAACTTGCTATGTAGACCAGGCTGGCCTCAAACGCAGAGACTAGCCTACCTTGACCTTAGGAAGCTGGGATTAAAGGCATGTACAACCACACCCAGCTAGGCATAAATCTTAACTCATTTACTTATTTATAATTTGCAGTGTTGAGGATTAAACCCAAGGTCTTGGACATGCTACATAAGCTCTCTGCCACTGAGCTATACTTCCTGCCCATAGACTTGTAAAATGTTGACTGTAACCTATCTTTAAATGCTTAAGGGAATCTGACTCTTAAATCTGTAATTTGATATGCAATGTTTAAGTGTTTAATTTCCTTTGATAAATTTATAAATGTAACTTGTTAGTTATTTGAAATACTTAAACATGAAATATAAGTTAAAATTATGATGATAAGCAGGTTCACAAAAGTCACATATAGCTGGGTGGTGGTGGTGGTGGTGGTGCTGCTGCTGCTGCTGCTGCTGCAGGTGCACGACTTTAATCCCAGCACTTGGGAGGCGGAGCCAGGCGAATCTCTGTGAGTTCAAGGACAGCCTGGCCTACAGAGCGAGATCCAGGACAGGCACCAAAACTACACAGAGAAACCCTGTCTCGGAAAAAAAAAAGTCACATATAATGTCCAGTAAAATTTAATATTTTATAAGCTAAGTAAAGATTAATAAAAGTACACATCTGTTAAAAATTTAGCACAAACCTAGATTCAAATAGAATTACATATCATTGAGAAGCATTATGGTATAAAACTTAAACCTCTACTAAAATTTAAGATTTTAGTTTCAAGATGTTAGCATAGATTAATGCCTTCTTTACAAATTAAAAATTCAAACTGTCAGAGAGGGACTGGGAGCATAATTTAGAGGTAGAGATCTTGATCCCTAGCAAACAAAAAAGATGGAATCCCCTCACATATTTAGGGCAGTTTTAGCTATCACATTTATCTGTATAGATATCAAAGTCTATTCTCTCAAATAATTTATGAAACTAAAATTTGATTTTTAAAAGATAAAGGTAGGAATCCCCTTTTATTCCTTATCAAAACAATTAACAGCAAATGTAGATTATATATCTTTTTTGAATATATTTTTCATTGGGACTCTGCAATAATCGTATCTTGTCCTCCTGAAAAAGGGTACATTTTTACAAGGGTAACTTTAACAGAGGAAGCATGGAATCTAGGGCAGAGGAATTGAGACTTTTCCATTCACCAACAGATTTAAACTTAGGGCAGAGGAATGGAGACTTGTCCATTCACAAACAGATTTAAACTTAGGGCAGAGGAATGGAGACTTGTCCATTCACAAACAGATTTAAACTTAGGGCAAAGGAATGGAGACTTGTCCATTCACAAACATTTTTAAACATATCATAATTGTTGCTTTAAACTAACTTTATGAAAGTAAGTTCTTGCAGTAGAAGTCCTAGCAAGTATTTTAAATAAATTTCAATGACATGATATTAAGTTCAAATTAGAGATTTAATGTCTTCTTTACTACAAATATGATGTCTATGACCTGAGAACAGAGTTGCCTTCTAGAATCTTTGTATAAGCCATGGGGACATCAGCATCAGTGATACAAACAGCAGAACACCTAGAATGTGTGTGTGTGTGTGTGTGTGTGTGTGTGTGTGTGTGTGTGTGTGTGTGCAGGTACCTGTGGAGTCCAGTGTGACAGTGCATCAGGTCCCCTGGAGCTAGAGTTATAGGCTTCTGTGTGTGAGATGCACCACAGAGGGTACTGGGAAGTCAACTTGGGGCTTCTGCAAGGGCAGCTCAGCCTGCTAACCACTGAGCCACCTCTCCAGCACCTGAAATGTTTTTAAAAAGACATCTGACAATTTGTTTTCAGAGTCATATAAGAGTCATAAACTCTTTGAATCACAACTTCATTTGTAAGACACTTATAAGAATAAAAACATAAAAGGTAGAAATGGGAGTAATCACAGAATTACTTGTAATAGATAAAAACTGCATACGGTAAAATTATTTCATTAAACTAGTTAGATCACAGGCCAGCAAACTACTATTCAGGATCAACTGTGGCTTGTTATGATAATGCAGATAGTTTACTGGAACACAGCTCTATTCACAGGTTTATGTACTGCCTCAGACAGCTTTCACATCACAACTGTGACACTCAACACATGACCCAAACATCAGAATGTGTATTATGTAATTTACTTGCAAAGTTTGTAGAACTGATATAGTTAATATATATAAGTGAAAAATACATATAGTTATCTGTACTGGAAGAATAACATGTACATATTTTAACAAAAAGTTGAGAGGAGACAAACTAAAAGTTGATTTGCTAGAAGATTCCACTCAATTTCCCACTGCTATCATGACTACAGTGTACAGCACCTGAAGTTGTCCTTTGGCCCTCTATACACGAGCTGTCTTTTCTATTAATTTTCCAGGGTCCAACAGCAGAACCAGCAGATAAAAGGAGGTTTGTCTAAAACTTTGCCTACAGTAGTGTCCTCACCAGGCTGGCTAGAGTTGGTGTGTGCTCATAATGCCAGCTACAAGCGAAGCTGAATTAAGAGGATCACTTGAGCTCTGGTGCTGGAGACCACTGGCCTCTGAAAAAAGGAGAGAAGAGGAGATGAGGTGAGGAGGAGGTATTACCATTCTTACCAGCCCAGGAGCTCCTGATGTCTTGTTCACCTTTACAGCCCCATTGTCTAAACGAGATCTACAAAAATTAGGGAAACATCTAGTTGGGGGGTGGTGGTGGTGGTGGTGGTGGTGGTGGTGGTGGTGGTGCACACCTTTAATCCCAGCAGAGGAAGAGGAAGGCAGATCTCTGTGAGCTCAAGGCCAGCTAGGGCTACAAAGTGAGTTCCAGGAAAGATACAAAGCTACACAGAGAAACCCTGTCTCCAAACAAACAAACAAAAATAACAACAACAACAACAAAAATTAGGTAAACATTTAAAGAACGTTTATCCCACAAAGGCATCTGGAGACTTAAGACTCAGCCCAGGTTCTTACTCTTTGCTTCCTAATCAAACCACCATGTTTTCAGCTTACGTTACTCGATCATTTTCTGTTCTCCTCATGAGAGGTGGCCCACTTCCTAGTGCATGTGAGATTTCTGAGGTGTTGTCTACACTCAGAATTTCCACTGGGTAAAAGTGGCCGGAAGCACCTAAACAGGGGATTTAACTTAATTTCCAAGAAAACGCATCTGACAATCCCACCCATTAGCAGTTCTTGTGCTAAAATTTACATCACAATTGCTGCGATTCAATTTACATTGGGGAGTAAGTAAGAAAAAACAATGGTTTTATAGGACAGTTAAGATCATCTTACAACACCCGGGAAAGGATAAAATCAAATGACAGTCTGTGTGACCATAATAACCCTCTGGTGGGTCCAGACAGGTTTCTGTCAAAGCTACCTGGAGTTTACTAGACACCGATGTTTAGCTAGCAATAGAAATAATAGTGCTTTCACAATACACCAGAGAGAATACACAGATAACCTGGAATTTAAAATGTCATTTTGTACATTTCTGATAGTCCTTATCTGTCGAGATTGAGATATATATCGATATATATCTATCGATATATATCAGGGCCCCAAATTGGGCATACAGAAATCTTGGCCCAAACTGTACACCTGTTATTCAGGAATTTGAGGCTTCGTCCACGACCCCCAGGCAGTACCCTCTCCAGACTCTGGGACGTACAAGTCAAAAGACAGTTCCTCGGGCCTGTGGGTTCGGGGTCCAGAACCCAGAGATGGGCAGCGATGGCCACATCTCCGGGGGGCTCGGACCCGGACTCCACGGCTCCTTCCCGAGTCCTGCGGGGCCGGGCTACCGTTTCCCCCCCGGGGGAGGGCTGGCGCCCCCGCCCCCCCCGCCCCCCGCCGCCGTTTTCGTAGCGGTTACCACGCCGCCCGCGGGGCTGGCGACGCCGCCGGCGACAAGCCTGCGACCTCCCGCGGAGGTGCCGTGGTACCCACCCCGGGGGGGTGGGGGGCTCGCCTCCGTTGGGCTCCGAACCGGGGGAAACGGACCCCGAACGCAGGGGAGGGTGGCCGGCCCGCCGGCTGCGGACCGACCGGATGCGGAAGCCCGTGAGCCGCTCACCTGGGAAACGCGACCGCTACGGCCTCTCGCGCCGCCGCCGCCGCCTCCGCCGCCGCCGCCGTGCCGCGGGGCGCGCCGGTCCTCGCTGGCTCCGCGCACGCGCAGCCACACCTCCGCCGGGCTCCCTCCTGGGCGCGCGAGGCCAACCGGGAGGCGCGCATGCGTGAGCGCCGGCGGGAGCTTCCGGGGACGCAGTAAGCGGAAGGGCAGTGGTCTTCGGGGCAGAGGGTCCCGGAGCGGCAGCTTCTCCACGGGGTCTCGGGAGGACTGGGAGGCATGTGGAAAGGAGAGCACCACGGACTCCCTGCTGTACAAGACGCGTCTACGCGCATACCCACGGCGCAGCGGGTAGGTCCAGGCACCCGGGAGGACCGCCTACAAAGAATCGCTGTAATCTTGTAATTCTGTAACAAGACGACAATAATAAAAAAAAAGAAATAGAGGGCGACTGTGTCTTTGGGGTATTTTATTCCAAGCAAAGCTCTGTTCACACAAACCAGTCGTGGTGGCGCCGTGTCTTTTCTCTCTGCACTCAGGAGCGGAGAGGAAGGGATCTCTGAGTTCAAGGCCAGCCTGGCCTATCTAGGGACTTCCAGGCCAGCCAGGGCTATATCGTGAGACCCCGTGTCAAAGAAATAAAATGCAGTTCAAGCAAAGTTAATGTGCAGCAGGGGCGGGTAACCTATGAAGGAAGGCCCTTCCATTGATGATGGAGGTGCACGTTAGGCAATCTAAAAAATGATCTCTACAGGCTATTGAGTGCCGCAATTTCTTGTTGAACTCTTGAACACATCATAGGGATAGGGATGGCACCCCACTCCCAATCGCCGTCCTCTAATCACCAGAGTACATTAATATGTTACTTTAGAATGGCACGGGGAATTTAGCTGATGGAATTAAATTTACATTATCCAGGAGCCCATTGTGTGTAATCACTAGGGTCCTTATACAAGGGAGAAGCAAACTTCCAAGTCAGTTAGTTATAGGAGCTGTGGCACAAAAGAGTGATGTGTGTAAGAGTCAATGAGCCAAAGAATGCATGCTGCTGTGGAAAGTCGAGAAGAGGAAAGAAATGGATTCTACCCTGAAAGAACTCAAACCTGCCTTGATTTTAGACGTCTGACCTCCACAACCCTACACCAAATAGGTTTGAGTTGTTTTATACCTCTAACTTTGTAGTAGCTTGTTAGAGCTCTCAGAGAACACTTACATGAAAATACAAAGAAAGCAAACACAGCCTGAACATTATATCCTAGGGACTGCCACTGTGTTGTTTTCTCAGAGCTGTGACAAAATCCTTAACACAACGAAGAAAGATTGGTTGGCTCACAGTTTGAGAGGGTGCAGTCCTTCATGGCACTGTCGAGCAGTTCATGTAATTGTGAGGCTGGAGAATCTGCCCTGCAGGAAGAGGCCAGGGCAAGGTGTAACGCTAGAGACACCTCTAGTGACCTCCCTCCACCTGGGCCCCACCTCCTCTCTTTCAGCACCTGCTAATAATGCCAGCATATTATGAATCCATCCAGGATCACTCCATTGATGAGGTCAGAGCCCATATGATGTCTCTGGAAATGCCCTCACAGACACACTCAGAGGCGAGCTTCACAAATGCCCTAGGCGTTTCTAATCAAATGTGTGTGGATGATCACAACCACAGCCGTCACACTCAAGAAAGAACTTCTATTTTGAACAATGCATTTTATGTTTTCTTGGTCCTGATTATTAACAAAGAGAAACTTTTTTTTTCATTTTGTTGGCTTAAAGAAAGGATTTCACTTAATTTTACTTAATGAAAATACTTTGGCACTGATTTCCAGGGTAGAAACCAGTATTTGAGTAGACATTTCTCTAAAGGAGGTACACACTGGAAACAGCACTGGAAAACATGGCAACTTCACAAAGTGTGATAGTTTGAATGAGAATGGCCTCTATATATTTGAATACTTGGTCCCCAGTTGGTGGAACTGTTCGGGAAGGATTAGGAGGTGTGGCCTTGTTGGAGGAGGTATGTCACTAGGGGTCTCAGAAGACTTGTGCTATTTCCCAGTGTGCCTCTACCTCTTGGATTGAGAAGGGAGCTCTCAGCAGCTCCAGCTATGCCTCTGCTCTGCCATCATGGACTCTAACCCTCCGAAACTGGAAACCTAATTAAATGCTTTATTCTGTAAGTTGCCTTGGTCATGGTGTTTTGTCACAGCAATAGAAAAGTGACTAAGACACTATGCACTAAGGAAATGCAAGTCAAAATCAGTGATGGCTCATGAGATCACCATGTCTGCTGGGTAAACATTTTCCAGATGATCAAAATTAGATTCTAGAACACAATAAAACATATTCCAGGGCCAGGGAAGCAGTTCAACTGGTAAAAATATTTCCAAAGCAAACCTGACAACCGAATTTGATTCCCGGATTCCACAGCAGAAGGAAAGAACTGGTTCCTTAAAGTTTCTCTGTAACCTCTACAACTTCGCTGTGGCACACCTGTACCCACACTCACATCAAACATACAAAACAAAACAATGAGGTACATTTTAGCCCCACTAGGACAGATTAAAAATAGCTCTTCCAGGAGCTGGAGAGATGGCTCATCAGTTAAGAGAACTGGCGGCTTTCAGAGGTCCCTTAGTTCAATTCCCAGCATCTATAATGAGATCTGGTGCCCTCTTCTGGCATTCAGGCAGAACACTACACACAAATAAATAAATAAATAAATATTAAAAAAACACCTCTTGCAAAAACTAAAATAGACAACAAGACGGCAAAGACTCAGAAAAATTTTAAGCCTTTTGCATAGTCAATATGTAAAACAGCAGGATAGGAAATGCTATAGTAGTTCCTCAAAAATATTCAATAGAATTATATGAACCAGCAATTCCATTTCAGGATATATGCCCAAAAGAATTCAAAGCAGCATCTCATATATTTGTACATGCAGATTCATAACATTATTATTCACAACACTCAAAATATAGAAACAACTCAAGAGTATTAACAGAGAAAATGTTATATATGCACTTGCATATACAGTGGGATATTATCCAGACACACACACACACACACACAAATGAAATCCTAATACATGCTATTAAATGAAGTTTAAAGATGCCATGCTAAGTGAAATAAGCTAGTCAGAAAAGACAAATACATGATTCTATTTCTATGAGGTTTAAAATAATCAAATTGGAGAGAATAGAACAGAATGAGTATGAAGGGGTTGTGGGGCGGAGGGAATAGCAAGTTGTTTGGTGGCAGAGTTTCTATACAGGCTGGCTGACAGAAGAAGTTCTGGACATGGATAGTAGTGACAGTTACACAGTATGAATGTACTCACTACTACATGGTGTGAAAACGATTACGATGGTGAATTTTCTGTCTTGTGTATTTTACAATAAAAACATTTGGCTTTTGATAATGATTCTCTCGGATGCTGAATTTTTTTAAGTCTTGGCTCATCACTGGTGTTTGTCCTTCTGGCTGTTAGAACAGATTCTGTAGAGTGAGTAGCTCCTCTCTCGCAGTTTTGGAGGAAGGAGAGTGAGAGGCCACGGTGCCAGCAGATGAGGGTTCCAGTGAAGTCTTGACCCCGGTTCAGAGGTGGCTCCTTCCCTGTGTCCTCTCACGTGGTGTAAGAGTCAAGGCAGCTGTCTTGTCTTCTTGAGACAGGGTTCTGGGAGCTCAGGCTATCTTCAAACTCACCGTGTAGCTGAGGATGGCCTCGAACTCCTGATCTTCCTCCTCTTCTACGTCTAGGATTGCAGGCTTTCCCCCACTACAACTGGCTCATAGCCCCCTAAAGGTTTTTTAACCTTTATTTATATTTTATGTGTATGGGTGTTTTTGCCTGGGTGTTGTGCTCAAGGAAGCCAGAAGAAGGTGTTGGATACTCTGGGACTGGAGTTACAGATGGTTATAAGCTGCCATGGGGGTGTTGGAAATCTCATCCTGGTCCTCTGGAAGAGCAGCCAATCTGTGGATACTGGGAATCAACTCTGGTCCTCTGGAAGAGCAGCCAGAACTCTTAATAGATGAGTCATCTTTTCAGCCTTCTGCCCCCCCCCCCCTTTAAGAGGCACTAATATCATCTATACAGGCTGTGTAAATGCAGTAACTACTTTCCTGGAGGCACACCTTCTAATAGCCAATCACTGGTAATTAGGCTTCGACACAGGAATTTGTAGGGAGACTTAAACATTGAGACCACAGTGATCAATTTTTCTCTGCCCTCAACAAATACATGAGGTAGCACTTAGAGGATTCAAAAACATGAACTAACCCCTATGCATTTTGGGATCATAAGATATCAAATAGTCAGCTGGGTGGTAGCAGTGCATGCCTTTAATCCCAGTACTTGGGAGGCAGAGGCAGGCAGATCTCTGTGAGTCCCAGGCCAGCCTGGTCAACAGAGCAAGTTCCAGGACAGCCAGGGCTGTTACACAGATAAACCTTGTTTTGAAAAAAAAAAAAAGATATCAAATAGTCGTAACTTACAACTTGCCAATCATTAATATTGGATATCAAAGTCCAGTAGAGTTTGCATTTTTTTTTTTTAGTTTTTTTGTTTGTTTGTTTTTGTCTTGATTTTTTGAGACAAGATTTCTCTGTCTATCCTGGAACACCCTCTGTAGACCTGGCTGGCCTCAAACTCATGGCAATTTGCTTACCTCTGCCTCCCAAATGCTGAGATTATGTGCCACCTTGCCTGGCTCTTTTTAGGTTTTATAACTTGAAAATATTAGTGTATTAGTAAAAATTAAATTATATGGCTAGGATCTATATTATTAACTTCACAACAAGCAAACATAAATATCAGTTCTCTGTGCCCCCTGATGCTGTCTGTCTCCACTCAGTGGAAGGGAGCAGATTATAAGGATTATAGATCCCTAGGGCCAGAAATGGGAACGTTAATGTATTTTTAGTAACGAATCACTAGCCTGATGATCCACTAAAAACTGATTAATGTATTCATTCTGCTAAATTGTGGTAGGTCATTAAAAGACTACACAAATGAGTAGTACTTACTATTAAACACTCATCATGTAGGGGGCAGGGGTGGTGGTGATGGTGGGATGGCTCAGTGGTTAAGAGCATCTGTCACTCTCCCAGAAGACCTGAATTCAGTCCCGCAACCCAGCGCCATGGGATGTAGCCACTTAGGGCACACTATCCCCCACCCCCGTCCACACACAAACATACACATTGAACAGAAAATCCCCACCCCTGTGCAACCTGCTCCCCGTTTTCTCCTGAGGGCACCAAAGGAGACAAATACAACACAGCATCAGCTTTAAGGAAATGTGCAAATTTGCATCCCTGACACTGTCCTGTGAAGAGGCCCACGCTAACCTCTTGGAGGGTAAGAACACATGGTCTCCTAGGCTATGTGTCAGCCGGCTGCCTCTCCACTAAAGACCCAGCCTGGAAGAGCAGAGTCCGCGGCTGATAGCAGCCCACCAAATTGAGTGGACAGGTGACTTATTTGCAGGTAGTTCATAATGCAAAGACAATTGACACCATATTCTCTGGATTTCAGGTCAACAGGAAATGTGTCCGGTTTTATGATATACCTTGATAATTATTTGCCCTGACATAAGCTGATCTAGCTTTCAGTAATTTAAAATCTGTTTATTTTTAAAGATTAGTGACTTTGGGTAAGTCTTCTTTTCTCCCTTTTACTTAAAATAGATTCTTTTCTCACATAATATATGCTGATTACACTTTTCCTGTCCTCTACTCCTCCAAGATCCTCCCCACCTCTCCTCCTATCTATATCCATTCCCTTTCAGTCCCTCATTAGAGAAGAATAGGCTCCCAAGAGGTAATAATAAAATACAACAAAATAAAATATAACCAGATAAAAACTATCGTATCAAGACAAACCAACAGAAGGAAAAGAGCCCAAGGGAAGGCACAAGAGTCAGAGACCCACTCATTCACTCACTCAGGAGTCCCATAAACACTAAACCGCAAGCCATACTGTATACACAGAGGACCCAGAAGGGACCCGTGCAGGCCCTGCACATGCTCTGTGAGTTCCTATGAGCTTTGCTCATGCTGATTTAGAGGGCCTTGTTTCCTTGGTGTCCTCCATCCCCTCTGCTCTTAATACTCTTTCTGCCTCCTCTCCCACAGGGATCCCTTAGCTCTGAGGGGAGGGATTTGATGGATACATCCCATGTGGGGCTGACTGTTTCAAAATTTCTCACTTCCTTAGCTGCATAATGAATGGATATGTTTTACTTAGTAATATGGAACCCCACTCCCTATAATTTAGATGTTTTAAAATTTTATTCAGAGGAACACCATCCTATAAACATTACTGATTCATTCTTAGACAAAGATCGGTGGTGTACACCTGCTTTCTCCGGCATTTAAATACGAGCAGTTCCTCCTTATCTTCACTTACCCTTGGGAGCTCAGCCAGAAGCCATTCCTATCTCAGATTTCTAAAAGATGATGGAGATAGCCTTATCGTGCATTAGATTATAGCCTGTCAGAATGCACTGGCAATAAAAAAATATAGATAAGACATTACTTCTTAATTTTCTCTTTAAGCCCTTCAAGCTGATAGTACTTGGGGCTGAGAGGTGGCCCAGCAGTTCAGAGCACTGGCTGCTCTTCCAGAGGACCCAGGTTTGGTGCCCAACACCTACATTGGGTGGCTCAAATTCTAGGGGACCTGATGCTCTTCTCTGAACCCAGGCCTCTGTGGGCACATACACAGTGCACATACCTACACTCAGGCCCACACACATACATACAAAATAAAATGCTGTGGATATCGTTCTGTATAAATAAAACACTGATTGGCCAGTGGCCAGGCAAGAAGTATAGGCAGGACCAGGAGAGAGGAGAATTCTGGGAAGCGGAAGGCTGGGGGAGACACTGCCAGCTGCCGCCATGACAAGCAGCATGTGAAGATGCCGGTAAGCCATGAGCCACGTGCCAAGGTATAGATTTATAGAAATGAATTAATTTAAGATATAAGAACAGTCAGCAAGAAGCCTGCTACGGCCATACAGTTTGTAAGCAATATAAGTCTCTGTGTTTACTTGGTTGGGTCTGAGCGGCTGTGGGGCTGGCGGATGACAGAGATTTGTCCTGACTGTGGGCCAGGCAGGAAAACTCTAGCTACAATAAAATACATAATAAACCTTTTCGAAAGAACTGTCAGGACTCAACAGTGATTACTGGAGACGGACACTTCAACTTCAATTTAAAATCTGATTTGGTGCCTCTTTTTCCTCAATGCCTTCTGATGTCAACCATTCTATCCTTTGGTCTTGCCTTATCTCGGTGATCCTCCAACCATACACAGAGCAGGGGATTAACTCTACTGATGACATAAGTTTGAGGCATCAGTACTGACCTGGCAGGAGGAGAATGTGCTCTTTGAGGCAGTTTTCTGATTGTGGATTTACACACCTCCAGTTCTGCATTACTCTTGGGGATCACATACTTAACTGCAAGACCATGGTCTTGAGTTACAGAGTTGGTGTGCAGTAAACGTTAGGCCAGTTTTCCCTTTACTAATTATACTCACTCAGTCCCCGGCAGGGGGACACAGGGGCTGCTGTTCTCACAAAACAATGAAACGGGACATTCTAAAGAACGGCACACTCGTCTTAGACCCATGGACTTGTTAAACATACTGTGGTACAGAGGGTAAGTGTACAAACTGAAGTTATCCTCATGTGGAGGGACACCAAATCCTAGCTCTAATGTGTACTAGCTTTGCGTGCAAGTTAATGATCTCTGGTGCCTCGATTTCCCCATTTGTCATTAGGCTCAACAGTATCTGTTGGGGGGTAGTGATGGTATGCCTAGAGCTTTTCACTGTAGTCTCATTTAGCATGAGACATTCATTATCTTCCTACATTTCCTGGCCAGTATAAAAGAATGAAATGTCCTGTGAACATCAATTAATACTAAAAATCAAAAAGCTTGGGGCTGGAGAGATAGCTCAGTGGTTAAGAGCACTCCGTGAGCTTAAAGAGGAGCCTGATTCAGTGTCCAGCATCCACACGGTGGCTCACACCTGTTCCTACCTTCGGTTCTGGGGGAAACGATGTTCTCTTCTCTCTGTGAGCACTGCATGCACCTGGTGCACAAACACACACGCAAGCAAAAACACTCGCATAAATAACATTACAAACATGAGAAACATACTTGTTTTTAAATAGGTATAGAAAAATAATTCACTTATATACTAGTCTGTTAGAATTAAATGTTAGGGATTATTTTTAAATCTCTGACTTCATCTCCCACTTGAAATCCATATGCCTTTGGGGAAATTTATTATGAAGACTTGGAGTGAATACATGAGTCTTCTGTTTTGAATAATAACCTCTTCTATAAGACTTTTGTGTTAAGCAAGTTTACTTCCTGAATATCCTGACCTTTTTTTTTTTGATGAAATGGCACAATACTTACTATAGATGGAACAATTCTTTTACATAAAAAACCTGAACACTGTAGCCACAATATCTAACACTGCATTTTAATTCTTATTTTACTTATCTCCTCCTCAGAGAGCAATCTAAATAAAAATATAATAAAATCACCGTTTCACTCTAAAACAGTGTCTGTTTAGGCAGCACACCTTTAATCCCAGCACTCCGAAAGCAGAGGCAAGTGGATCTCTGTGAGTTTGAGGCCAGCCTGGTCTACACAGTGGGTTCCAGGACAGTCAGTGTTATATAGAAAGACCCCGTCAAAAAACAAAACAAAACAAAACAGTGCAAGTTAAAGATTAAAAATTTTAAAGATTACAGCGTCATGGAGAGAATTTCTAGGCGTACTGTTTCTCAAGCTTCCCCTTTTTTCCCCCTCATTCTTTATTTGCTTTCTATACTCCGTCTTCCCTCTCAGTCTCTTTTAGAAATCCTTTATTTCTGCCATCCCTCCAAGCCAGTGAAGCTTTATCGGCGTTGGCGGCTCTGTCAGCGTGTTGAGCAGCATTTGGACATCTATCTTCTCAGCAAACATCGTCTGTATACTACCGGCTGCGACCAAGACAGAGGAGGGAAATATGTACTCCCCACATTATTTGAACCAGTTTCTTTTGCGTGGGTAACAGCTTTTGTACCGAGGAGTGTGGCTGGCAACAAAAACACAAAATCGGAGCCAAATCGATTATGGCAGCTGTGTACACTCTCTGGCACCACGCGGACACTCTGGGAGCCTTTCCATCAAGTGGGAGCCACAGGCTTCACTTGCTCCCCCAATTTTGTCTGGTTCCCGACCCCTTGGGTGGCAGGATCGGAGAGCGGAGGTTGTCAGAAAACGAGTCAAAAGTGAGGATCAGGGAGGAGGGTACGAGGTTGATGGGCGCGCTAGGGGACAAGGCAGACGCCTGGTGCGGGGGCCCGGAGGCGAGGCGAGGCGAGGAGCGGAGGGAGAAAAATGCCGGGAGCACCTGAGCCGAGAAGTACTCACGCTTCAGGCACCGGCAGCAAAATTTTCCACGGGAACACAGACGCCGTCCCCGGGGGCGGGGGGGGGGTGGGGCGCGGGAAAAAAAAAAAAAAAGAGCGGGGTCCACGGCGATTGGTCGCGCCCCTTTCCGGCCGCCCCCGCCCCCCGGGTGGGCGGGGCGACCCCGCCCCACTGTCACTCAGCCGCAGCTCCCGCCCCCGCCCCCCGCGCGTCTCCAGCCCGTGGGGCTCCCAGTCCCCTCGCGGTCCCGCTACCTGGGCGCGCCCGGTCGGCGGGCAGCTGCGGGCCCGGCGCGGGGCGGCGGCAGCGGCGGCGGCGGCGGCAGCGAGGGGGGGGGGCGCGGCGGTGTCTGTTGGAGCGGTTCCCGCGCAGGGCCGCCGGCGAGGGCATGAACGCGGGCTGCCCTTGCCTCGCGAGCGGCGGCGGCGGCGGCGAGGCGGCGGCGGGGCGCCGGGCACAGGCCACGGCCCGGGGCGGCGCCGGGGGGCAGCGGGCCGGGAGATGAGCCTGTCGCCAGCGGCCCAGGAAGCAGCATGCACCGCGATGCCACCGACAGCAGCGGCGTCTGCCGCGGCCCCACGCCCGCCGCAGACGTCGGCCGTGCTGCCCCGGGCTCGGCGGACGGGCGACGGCGGGCGGCGGACGGCCCGGGCGGGGGCTGGCGGGGACCCGCGGCCCTGGCCGTCCTGGCCGCTCTGGCGCTGTGTTGCCTGGTCCCCGGTTGGGGACCGGTGGCGGCGGGCGCGGGGCCGGGCGCCTTGCTGCTGCGTCTCGGTCTGTACCTGAGCGGCGCCGCGGCCGCCTGGCTGCTGGGGACACTGATCGCGCTCGTCTGCTGGAGCCCGCGCGCCCGGCCGCCGGACTTCGCCTCTTCCTGGAGCCGCCTGGCGGCGACCGTCCGCTATCCGCTGCGGGTGAGTACCGGTCTCGGCTGGGTCGCGTGCCCGCGGCCTCGCTCTGTCGTGCGCGCGCAGACCCCGGGGGGCGCCCACCCCCGGGGGTGGGGGTGGCCCATCCCGCAGCCGGAGCCCGCGGAAGACTGGGCCGGGCGGGCTTGGCCACGCGCGCGGTTTTAGGCACTGTAGTTACTCATCTCCCCACCCCTCCGTTCTAACCCCCATCCTCCGCCACAGCCCAGGAGCACCTAGAGATCCAGGCGGGGCTCTGATGTGGAGGTGCACTTGGGGTGTGCTGGAGAAAAAAAATCGCGACCCCAGCATCCACAGGACACAGGCGTCGCACTCAGCCCTGGGGATCGTGTTTGGGTCTTCCGATCCGTGGTGGGTGGGAGATAACTTTATGACGGTTTCCAGAGGAGAAAACTTGGTTAGGTCACCTAGTCCAGGGTAGCTCACTCTCCGACTCCGTGTACTTCTACGTGTCTTCCTCCCTGTCTTCCACCATGTTGGTTAAGAAACTCAGGCTGGTGTTTGATTTGAAGTGGGGGACCACCAGGAACCACTGAAGTTTGCTAAGAGGAAAAGCTGTCCTCAGCCAGGTGTAGGACATCACGGGTGTGGTTATGGAATGCAGGAAAGAAGTGCTTTAAAAGCCTCCTTCGGGCGGACCTCCTGTTTGCCTTTTAATAATCTTTACCTCCAATCTGTAGTAACCCTTCTGAAGGACTTCATTTTACTGTAACTTGACTGGTTGATATCATCATAAAACTGAAATAGCCCTAGGACTTTGGGGCCAGGGGAATGTCAGTGGCTCAGCCTCTTAAAAATGTTTGTTAGAGTGACCACTGTCCCCAGGGTTTGTATTTGCTCATGGCATGAGCCGTTTACTGCTTTCTGGAAAAGCTTTCTGCTCTTCAAAATGTCTTTCCAGAGCCTCTCAATTCGGAATGGCATCCTCACTCAGGAGGCTCAAGAAAACACATCAGCAGTCTCCAAAAATCAGTTGTCTGTTTCGCTTAAAAACTTGGGAGTTAGCTGTACATTTTTCATTTGTAACACAGTGGTCGAGTAGACGTGTTCTTCCTTTTACTCTTTTCCCAGTTCTAATAAGAAGTCAGGACCCCCAAAACTTTACCAGTTTGCTTATGGATCTATAAGGCACATCGAAGTTCTTTTCAGAACTTAGTATAAGTTCAGTACATATTGATTGAGCATCTTTTCTCAACTGAGGCTTACATGTTCTGGAAGTTTAGGTTGAATGAAGAAGTCACATAAAAGTCCTATCCACTGTAGATCATATTCCTGTGGGGGGACCAGACAATAAATAAGTTACCTTTAGATAGAGGTTAAGTGTTTATGAAACAAACAAAAAAAGAAACCAAGGGCTAAGTGATTGGGAGGGAACATAGCAGGGGAAGGAGGTGTGAATGGTTGGTGGGGTCAGGTTCAAAGGGAAGGAAGTGTGAGTGGTGGGGTCAGGTTCACAGGGAAGGAAGTGTGAGTGGTTGGTGGAGTCAGGTTCACAGGGAAGGAAGTGTAAATGGTTGGTGGGGTCAGGTTCACAGGGAAGAAGTGTGAATAGTTGGTGGGGTCAGGTTCACAGGGAAGGAAGTGTGAATGGTTGGTGGGGTCAGGTTCAAAAGGAAGGAAGTTTGAATGGTGGGGTCAGGTTCACAGGGAAGGAAGTGTGAATAGTTGGTGGGGTCAGGTTCAAAGGGAAGAAGTGTGAATGGTGGGGTCAGGTTCAAAGGGAAGGAAGTTTGAATGGTGGGGTCAGGTTCACAGGGAAGGAAGTGTGAATGGTGGGGTCAGGTTCAAAGGGAAGAAGTGTGAATGGTTGGTGGGGTCAGGTTCAAAGGGAAGGAAGTGTGAATGGTTGGTAGGGTCAGGTTCAAAGGGAAGAAGTGTGAATGGTGGGGTCAGGTTCAAAGGGAAGGAAGTGTGAATGGTGGGGTCAGGTTCAAAGGGAAGGAAGTGTGAATGGTTGGTAGGGTCAGGTTCAAAGGGAAGAAGTGTGAATGGTGGGGTCAGGTTCACAGGGAAGGAAGTGTGAATGGTTGGTAGGGTCAGGTTCAAAGGGAAGAAGTGTGAATGGTGGGGTCAGGTTCAAAGGGAAGAAGTGTGAATGGTGGGGTCAGGTTCAAAGGGAAGGAAGTGTGAATGGTTGGTAGGGTCAGGTTCACAGGGAAGAAGTGTGAATGGTGGGGTCAGGTTCAAAGGGAAGAAGTGTGAATGGTGGGGTCAGGTTCAAAGTTGTGATATTGTCAAACCCCTCTCAGGGTCCCCCAAACCTCACCTGTTTTGGTTTTCTGCAAAGTGCACACTTTCAGATCTCCTGGCCCGCTTTGTTGGATTTATTTCTGAGTAAGAGGAGATTTGGATTATTATCTAGAACAATGATTTTGCAGAAGAACTAAAAACAAACAAACAAACAAACAAACAGTACTTGGAAAGTGACAGGACAGCATGGATAAATCTGAGGGGTGGATTTCAACCCCGGAAAGGGGATTACTGGCCAAGCTATTTAAGTTTGAATTCCTGTCATAGCTTTATAATCAGGAAGTTAGCCAGGCAGTATTGGCGCACGCCTTTAATCCCAGCACCCAGGAGGAAGAAGCAGGTGGAGCCCTGTGAGTTGGAGGCCAGCCTGGGCTACAGAGTGAGTTCCAGGACAGGCAAGGCTGTTACACAGTGAAGCCCTGTCTGGAAAAACCATAAGGGCGGGAAGTTACTTATCACTTGAAATTGAAGTGCATGTCAGTCACATATATTCCATTTTCCTTTTGTTATAGATGCTGTTTATTCAAGCCCAGTGTTTGCTGCATTTGCAATAATTTGTGTTTTTTTTTTAAAACAAACGTTCTCTTTATGAATGGAAGGCTGGGAGGCATAGACATGTGGTGTAGTGTACGGTATCTGTGAGTTCTGTGGGAGTAGAGTAGAGGCTGGACCACACAGGTCATCCGGCATATGTGGAGGGGGAGGCTGTTTAGCAGTGTACCAAATGGAGAGAGTGTAACAGTGAACGCACGACAGAAATTTAGATTCATAGTAAAAAAGGAACAGACTTTTCCTTATATAGTGCATCTTGAGTGTTTCACATGTGAGCAAGATACAATTAGGCTGGTATCCATCTTTCCATCCCATCTCTCCCTCTTCTCTCCCTCTTTGGCTTTCTTCTGTGGAGGAAAAAAACAAACTGCCCACATTGTTAAAAGTAGATAAAGACTTGTTTTTGGAGACCGGCTTGTTACATAGCCCAGAGTCGCCTTGAACGCTTTTTATTTTTAGAATACTTTTTAAATTTGCTGTACGTGGCATATGCATGTATACATGTGCACGGATATGTGTGGGTACACTTGCCCATTCTGAGGCCAGTGGTCAACAGCTGATGTTTCCATCATTTGATTGCTATCATCATAACACTGAAAACTGCCAGAGTGCTTTGGGGCCAGGGGAATGGCAGTGACTCAACCTCATTAAAATGTTACTCTGCTGAAGAGGTAGAGGTAGAAGACTGAGAGCCAGAGGGGATGGAGGATGCCAAGGAAACCAGGCCCTCTAGACACATCAGGACAGACACGCATATGCACTCAGAGCCTGTGGCAGCATGCCCAGGGCCTGCGTGGGTCCAAACCACATAGGGTTCCAGCCCTGGGAGAGAAAGTGGGTACATGCCCCCATCCCTAACCCAGAAGCTATATCCAGTCGATAACCACTCGCAAAGGAAAAATTAGTTTTCTCCAACCGTGTCTCCCTGGATATACAAAGTACATATAAGGGCAGGCCCCATGCCCAGCGGTAGCCCACAAAACGAGCTCAGTGGTATTTGGGTGGTTTTTGTTTGTGTGTTTGTTTGTTTGTCTCACAATGCTTTGTCTGGGCATTTTTAAATTTTATAGACCTTCTGCTCACACATTATGGTTTCTGATTTTATTTTTTATGTGGTTTCTGTGTGTGTGAATATGTTTCTTGTGCTTTTCCTGTGGCTCTTTTTCCTCTTTTATCTTATTCTGATTTTTTTTTATTTTATTGTACCTTATTATTATTTTAAATGTCCCTTTGTATTTTAACGAGAGAGAGAGAGAGAGAGAGAGAGAGAGAGAGAGAGAGAGAGAGAGAGAGAGAGAATGATTTGGGTGAGTCAGGAAGTGGAGAGGATCTGGGAGAAGCTGGGGAGGAGAAACCATAATCAGAATATATTGTATGAAGAAAAATCTATTTTCAATAAAAAGAGCATCTATTTTGTATATGTGGTGTATGCATGCATATGTGTGTACGCATATATTGGCCCTGTTGAGGCCGGAGGTCAACAGTGGATGTGTCTTCTCTTTTTCCGCCTTATTTATTTTATTTTAGGCAGGGTTTCACTGAAACTGGAGCTTTCCATTGGAGCTAAACTGGCTGACCGGTGAGCCCTAGGGATCTGCCTGTCTCCATGCCCTGCAGATTCTGCTTTTGCAGAGTATATGCTCCTCCCAGCCAGCCCTCTGGCCTCTGGCCTTGAGCGCTTCTCTTCCTGCTGCAGCCTTCGGAGTGTTGGGCCTGTAGGTGTGGACTACCACACCTGGTTCAAAGGTCTTGACATGCTTCTGGATGGTTTAGTGTGTTCTCAGTTGTAAATTGCATGTAGTTAGGATCCATGTTGTTGTTTGTTGTTGCTCTTTTGGGGGGCCTGCCACCCAGCTCCCAAATACATCACACATGGAGACTTATTCTTAATTATAAATGTCTGGCCTTAGCTTGGCTTGTTTTTTTGCTAGTTTTTCTTAAATGAACTTGTCTGTCTTTGGCCTCTGGGGGCTTTTACCTTTCTCTATTTCTGTACACTTTTCTTTCTTACTCCGTTGCTGGTTGTGTAGCTGGGTGGCTGGCCTCTGGAGTCCTCTTCCCCTCTCGATCCTAGATCTCCCTCTCCCAGATTTTTCCTTCTATTCATTCTCTCTGTCTGCCAGCCTTGCCTATCCTTTCTCTTGCTTCCATATGGCCGTTCAGCTCTTTATTAGACCATCAGGTGTTCTAGACAGGCAAAGCAACACAGTTTCACAGAGTTAAACAAATGCAACATAAACAAAAGTAACACGCCTTAAAATAATATTCCCAACAGATCTATAACTGACTTTTTGTTATTATCCCCTGTACCCTACAGGAGTTGAAGGCTGCTCAAGTGTTTGCTGATGATAACTAGGAAAATTAGGTTTATTTGTGGTCACTAAATTTGTGCTTTTCCTTTCCAGTTAACCTAGTACCTCGTGGGTATTTTACATGTGCACAGAATTGGGTTTTACATCAGCATGAACAGCTACTGATTAAAAGTAGCTTTCATCCCAGACAGAAATTCCATTTCAACTGTCCATTGTATTTCTAGGAAATAAAGATGCCTTTTCAGATTAAGAAGGTTGACCCCAAAGTCTTGATAATTGATGTCTGGGTCCTAAGTGACAGTTTTTAGCCCAGTTTTGCTGAGAGGCTGTTATGACAGTGTAGTATTCCTAGTCCAAGGTGTAGATTCGTACTCTGCAGGGCCATTTAACCTGTTTGGATTTGAGCATTCACTAGCCACAGGTGCTGGAGCCTAGCACTTGATCCAAGTAAGGCAAAAGCAGGAGAAATGGGGAAAGAATGAATCATTTGATGTGGGAAAGCTTACTGCTACAAGGTATATCCTCCTGTAGTGGAAGAGAAGGACATAGCTTACATTTTGATAAAATAAAGAGATTTCATCAAAAATGCCATTCAAAATTTTTTTTACCTATTCTGTCTCAGACTCTGGGTTTTTTCTTTTGCTAGATACAATTTACTATTTTTTAAAAAAAACTTACTGTAAGTTGGGCACTTTATCATAGTGTATGTTTATAGGGTCTAGAGTTATCAGTATGATTTGTGAACACAATGTGAACTATTATGCTAATGTGATAAACTAATTAACCTTCTTTGCCTCAAATACTTGGTTTATACCATGTGAAAATGAATAAGCAATTGATGAAGATTGGAGAGCTAATACAGCCAAGTCCACAGACATTGGGTGTAGGAGCATGTGGGAAACAAAAGGCCATGGCCATGTGAAGAAGGCCTTAGTGGAAGACTGGACAGTTTATCAGACAGAAAAGTGCAGAAAGTTCATCAGATCAAATCAACAGGCATTTCTGAATATCTGAAACATAACTCATATTCTGATCTTATTAGGTTATATATTTGTTTATTTTTGCCCGCTGAGTTGCTCAATGCCAGGACATTGGTAGATGGATTTTGATGAGAATAAGTGTCAAGTATTTGATGACATTTTGGAGGCTGAAAGTTCACCCAGCTTCCCAGCAAAGAGCGAGAGCCTTGCAATAGTAACATTAAGAGCTTGAATTACTGTCTTCATAAGTGCTTGGCTCTGTGACATTGGGAGGCTTGAGAGATAAACAAGAGTACTCCCTGTCCAGCCCTCTCGGGCCCAGTAGCCTTGGCTGGATGGAAAGGCAGATGTTCGGGGAGACAGTGAGGACATTCACACAGCCCTGCACTGCTCTGTCGGCTTGGGTCAGCCCTCTAGGATTCCTAAATGGGTTCTTTTACTAATACAAATGTTCTTTGAGTGAAGTAAATTTAATTTAGTTACTTGAGAGGAAAAGGAAAGAAACAGGAATTAGAGAGATTATACATAGCCTCTTTGTGGCTTTCCTTTATTGTACTAATGTGATAAACAATCCTCAATAATTTGATAACAGATAATGGTGTAATGTATTTACTGCCCTGTTCAGAATATTTGTTCACTTTTCAACTAAGGGAGTTTTGAGTCATGGTGACGGGTAGGGAAAAATGTGGCCTTTTTTTTTTTTTAAATGGCTTTTAATTTTAATGGATTGATATTTGGTTTACGGAATACCAATTAAAAACTTTTAAATCATAGAATCCTGCCGAATTCTTTGTGGCATCAGGGATACTACACTTTAATTTCATGCTGTTCATAATTTCAGGTATACTTTTTATAGGCTATACAGTCACATGATTAGTAAAAGCATATGGAAGAATAAACTCGTGTGTGCGTGTGCGTGTGCGTGTGTGTGTGTGTGTGTGTGTGTGTGTGTGTGTGTGTGTAGGAAAGCTTTCTTATATAAAGGCAGGCACCAGCAACAGTTGCTATTCATTCTTCCAGATATATTTTAATGTATAAACAAGTACAAATATATATTCAAGAAGTTTCTGATACCTGTCATTTCATGGTTTATGAACAGCGATTGCACATGTAGAAAAATTATTTTCCTCTGTTAGGAAGGAACTCTTTAAGAAAGCTGATACATAGGAAATGAAGTTACATATGAATAATGATAACTTCAGAGTAGAGTGATATAATTTGTGGAACATAAAAAGAAATGCTAATCAAAACCAGCAAACATGTCCTTGGAAATGAGGAAGCTGTGTTTGAATTCAGCAGTACTGTCTAAAGGGAGCAGTATACATTTTCATCACTTGTTAAAAGAATCCGGAAAACTGTTTCAGAGACGGAGTAGTTGGACCCTTTGAGATTTGAGTTGTCAGTGAATAGATCAGATGAGTCACAGGAGCCAAGATTGGAAGATAAAATTGGCCTTGTGGCAGTCCTTAAATGAGAGTAGAATTGAAGTTTAGTGTGTAGACCTGGCAGCTTTTGACATTTTTCTGGGTACAGGAGTGATAACATTATAGGTAGGCTATAGAAATGCCAAATAGATGTGATTAGGCTTAAAATGAGAAGTACGCTGTGGCCTTGGTGATAAAATGGTGAAGAGGGTTAATGATGACGCTGTGGTGTTGCCAGGGCGTGGCTCAGGCCTGTAGTCCCAGCTCCCCAGAGGCCTGAGCAGGCAGTCTGGAACCAGGCTTGTTGTATAGTGAGTGAGTTCTAGCTGGACCAGCCTGAGATAGAGAATGAGTTCCAGGCCAGGAAAAAAAATAATCAAGGCTTTTCTTTGATGTTATTAGATATCACTAGTTAGAGGGCAGATAGATTTGAGAATATTGTCAGGCGCCCTGCCTTTCCAACCAAAGGCCCTCTGTCTTGGGTAGTTTTATTGTCAACCTGACTCACGGGGGAAAAAGGAGATTCATCTGAAGATGTGCCTTAATTAGACTGGCCTGTGGGCATGTCTGGGGCATTTTCCTGATTGCTAATTGATGCAGGAGGACCCAGCCTGTGGCAAGTGGACCCTGCTATTACCCTTGGTAATAATAGACTGTCACCTGTAAGGCAGGTAAACCCTTTCCTTCCCCCCAGGCTGCTTTTGCTTTTTCTTTTGCAGAAACAAAGGGTCAACTGGAAAACCCACTGTTTACACTTCAGTGGGAAGGTTGAATGAAGTCTTGAGATGTTAGTGTTCGACTGTGAGCCGCCTCTGAATTCTGGTCATTCCCTGCCTGTTTATTTCCAACTCTTAGAATCTTAAGCAGCTTTTTGTTTGGGGAGGATGCAATGATGTCACCTTGGTAATTGATGTCGCTGGCTTGGAAGTGCTGTAGGGTTCATTTCTAAACCGTAGCACGCTGGGGTAGGCTGTGTCCTAGATTTTCTTTAAAAATGTATGTTTTTGATTGTACCAGAAAGGCAGCTCAGCAAGTCTGCTGCAGAGGGTAGGGGCTTCCGGAAATGAGTAGTGTCTGCTGAGGCTGTTAGCATTCAAATGACTGCAGAGAAACCTATTATTATTTTTAAACAGCAACTGGACTTCTAAAAGAGAAATGCAAACCCAGCAAGCTTAGCAAGGTACTGTTGATTGGTTGGGTACAGAAGGAAGGAGTAAGTCTTCCTTAGAGGCTTTCTGTATACCCCAAGTGCCAGGGGTAGGTCCCAGTCATGCCCTGCTTGAGGCCTGGGGAACATTCCCGTAGTTTGTCTGAACATGGTAGAGCTTTCCAGAAGACTTCATGAATATGGGTGTGTTTGGGTGGACTTCTGGGATCACATGCTGCATTTGGTAACTAGGCTTTTGAGGGTGCCTGATCTTCCCCTGGGGCTAGCTCACACTCATCAGCTCTTTTAGGTAGTGGCCTGCCCTTGTACATTTGTTGGCCTGGGGATTTCCCTGCCTGAACAGCAGGAAGCTAGATGTAAAGAAAAATGCATGTAAATTTGAAGTGAGATGCCTCAGAGGCCTAGGAAGAGGCAGTGAATTGTACATTGTTAGAATATGATGTAGACTTGTTTGTTAGGACCTGTTTAATAAGCTTTCTCTCTTAGTGTTGAATACACCTTTTGGAAAATTAATTTGGAGCTTTCATTTCTTCCACAAGTAGATTAACTGTGGTTCTCACCTTCCTCTGTATGGAGTAGTAACTAATAGCTATAGGCTATTGGAAGTAGGATCTCATCATCTGACCCTCCCTCCCTCCCCTCTCCCCCTCCCCCCTCCCTCTCCTTTCGCCATCTACATTTCTGTGAGTTAGTTTCTCAGTTTCTTCAGTTCTGGCTTGCTGCAGAGCCTCCAGGAAAGGGCATTTCTTGGTACTGTCTCCCTTCCCTAGAGCTGCAGATGAGTTAATTCTTGTCAGAGATGATGGCGGCTGCCGCTGCATCTGCCGCTGCATCTGCTTCTTCTTCTTCTTCTTCTTCTTCTTCTTCTTCTTCTTCTTCTTCTTCTTCTTCTTCTTCTTTTCTTCTTCCTCTTCCTCTTCCTCTTCTTCCTCCTCCTTCTTGTCTTCTCCATCTTCTTCCATCTCCTTCCTTCTTTCTTCTCCTCCCCCCCCCCCCCCCCCCCCCCCCCCCCCCCGGTATTTTTCATGCTTCACAGGAGCTGGAAAGGTTGTCCTGTTTCTTTGACTCAGCAGTCAAAGACATCCCCCACTCCCCCCCCCCCATCTTCACAGTCTCCCCTGTACTCCTTGCCTGTGCCCATTTCTTCCAAGTCCTCAGCTTGGGTCCCACCACAGCAACTGCATCAGCCTCAGTTGGTCTGTCTGCTTCTGTGTGGGCTGCTTCTCTAGTTTATTCTTGAAAAAGAAGCCTGTGCAGATCCCTCTTCAGCAGCGTGTTTAATTAAAGCCTGTCAGCAGCTTCCTGTTGTAATTCCTGGCTCTAGTCAGAACTGTGGCAATTACTTCCCCTCTGACCTCGCTTCCCACAGTGTCAGGCTCCCCGTGGCTGGTAGACCTCACGGCTTCTGCCATCAGCCCTGCGGTCTGTCCCTTACCTGTCCTCTCTTCTGCCTTCAGCCCTCAGCATTACTTGGGTAGAGAATTTACATGTTCACTAGCACCAAATGCTGCTACTTGTGCTTACCACAATTTATTATTTTTTTTTCTTTCCAAGTCAGGGTTTCTCTGAGTAGCCCTGGCTGACCTGGAACTCTGTAGACCAGGCTGGCCTCAAACTCAGAGATCCACCTGACCTTGCCGCCCCAGTGCTGGGATTAAAGGTGTGAGTCACCACCGCCTGGCCACAGTTTTAGTATTATACCATTTGGGAGTAGTCTCATGTTCTTTATCATTAACCCTTGTACTCTAGGCTGGCAGAAACTTGCCTCTGTTTTCTTCAGTACTTCAGTAGGAGACTTGGGAGACGAGGGATAAATACTTCTGGAATGAATCAGTACGTTGTAGGTTTTATTTAAGTCAGCACCTTTTTTCTGCATTCGAAGCATTTTCTGCATTTGAAGCCTAACCATGCTCTTGAAGTCTTCTGGTAAAAGTCCGCTTTCCCAGACTATGATTCGTTTAGTCTAATTCTGAGAGCCACTTTCAGGCTTACCACAAAAACAAACAAGGACGGACCGGGAGCGGGATTGGTGGTGATTTTGAGACAAGTGTTTCAGGCTATAGTGGAGGCCGCCCAGAACTCACCGGTTGACTAGGATGTCCTCAAACTCTGCAGCCCCCCTGCCTCAGCCTCCTGAGCACTGGATTTCCAGGCGTGAACCATCACAACCAGCTAACAACACGTGTTGTAAGAATGATTGATTCCTATGACCACATCCTTTTTTTAAACTTTAAAGTGATTTGTTGTTGTAAGAAATAACACACAATCTCAAGGTAAGGCGAGCTCAGTGGAAGGTAGGTACAGCACCATCTCTCTGTACATCCCTCGGCTCTTCCCTCTCGTGAGTCAGTTAATTCTTGGGCTGTGGGTCAGGTGACTGTATCTATTTTATCAACCTCACGGGATGATAATTGAAAGGAGCAGGAAAATGATTGGAACCAGAGAGGGGGAAAAGCCAAACAATTCCTAGAAATGCCCCTGGCAGTGTTTCCCTCACATCATGTTTGGACCAGTTCCCACTTCCAACACACTGCTGGTAAGGCGTCCAGGATTTCTGACTGGCCTAGGACCGTCTCAGGAAGGAGACGGAGGCATTAAAACAATGGGCACTTCACCTCACATGGGAGGGTCTTGTGACTAGCATCTTACCTCTGCTCACGCACCCTTCCCTTAAATCACTCCGGGTTCCTAGTTTATCCTCATGTGGTATACATGTGTGAGTCTCATGCCTCACAGAAGGACTTCCCTCCCATTTTTAATGCATTTAGTTCAGCTTGATAGATGTGCAGGCTCAATTTTCCTTCTATCTAGTCAGTGTTATTTGTGCTCTTCATTTCTGCCCAGTAAACATTTATTAGGGTGAGGAGAGGGCAATTCTAGCTTAATTCCAGCTGTAAGCTTGTGTGATAGAGTGGATACAGATGTCATTTGTGTAGGTTTGGCACGGTAGAGGGGAGAATATGAAAGTTTGGGTCCTGAATAGTTTGACATACCCGTGGATGTGTTCAACTTGGAATTATGTTTGCAGATGTGCGATTTGAGGGAGAGATGAGGTCTAAACAAGTCGGTTTGTTAGGAGGGGAATTGCTGAGTTGGTAGTGGTTGACTGGAAGGGAGCTGGGCAAGCAAAGGAGGAAAAGCCTCCTGGGGAGTAAGAGGAACGGGCAGAGGCCCAGGAGAAGAAAACTCAGAGATGGCCCGAGAGAAGAGTGACGAGCCAATAGCCTCCCGTGCAGACATCCAGAAAGCGGGTGACCTCTGTCCTCTGCCACTTGGTGGATGCTGTAGACCTGTGCCAATATTGTATGGGGCTTTAGGAAAAGAGGTGAAGGTAGCCTCCAGGGCAGAAATGGTATTCAGGTTGAAGAGTGGGGGTTGGAAAGTATAGAGATAGCTTGTGGAGCACAGTCTAGAAGCTGGCTGAGGAGGAAGGTAGAAAGAGAAGGGTTTACAACACGCCCCCACGGTCGGCCGTGTTCGCACATGCCTGACGGACACTTCTGCCTAGCCAGTTCCAGGTCAGGATAGCCATTTCCGGGTCAGGGCATCTCCTGTGACCAAGATCCGTGACGTTCCATTGACTACGTAGGCGCGCAACGTGGCCATGTGATCTATGCGCTTGCGTGTAGTAGTGACGTTGATCTGTCCACGCCCAGCCTTTAAAATCCGGTGCTATGTTCCCAGTTCCTCCTCCTCCTCCTCCTCCTCCTCCTCCTCCTCCTCCTCCTCCTCCTCCTCCTCCTTTTCCACACACGTGTTTCCCGCAGGCCTGTTCACTCTCTGTCCCATTATCTTTAATAAAACTCTTATTAGCGGATTCTGTCGTGTTTCGTGACATTTCCGTGCAGGGTAGGAACACAGCGCAGCCAAATAACTAACAGAAAGGCAGTGTTGGAGGATAGTGGTGTCATGCATCATGGGAATTTGTAGCCCTGTAAGAATATTTTAAGATTGTTTTATTTACTTTATGTGCATGGGTGTTTTGCCTCCATATATGTCTGTGTACCCTGTGTCGGTCTGGTACTCCAGAGGCCAGAAGAAGGTATTGGATCCCCTGGAACTGAAGTTATGGGCAGTGGTGAGCTGGCCACGTGGTCCTGTGGGTGCTGGGAATTGAACTGTGGGTCTCTGTAAGGACAAGTGCTCTTCACCATTGAGCCACCTCTCCAACCCCTGCTGTCACTCTTAGAGGAGAAACGGAAGCATATTTCTGAGTTAAAGATTTCAGAGCGCAGAGGAAGGAGCTAAAGATCTCAGACATACAGGCTGGTGGGAAGAACAGCACCAGGGAAACAAGACCAGAGCATGCATGGAAGGAATCAGGCTTGAGACTATTAGGGTGGGAAGTGGGGGTTGGGAGGTGTGAAATGGAAGCGTTGGGAGACACTTCAAGCTTCAGATATTTTGGTAAGTGGGAGGCAAAAGTAATTGTTGAAGGTGAGGAGGATGACCTTTTGTAGAAGGTACTTTTTTTTTTTAACGTGATTTTTAAAAGAAGTGGTAGAAGATTTGGAAATAAGTGGATGAAATAACAGCAAAAATATTAAGTGCTTACTGTCTACTAAGCATTATACTAAATACTTATTCACTCCTCTCAGTTATGAGACAGTTACTATTATTCCATTTTATGAACCAGGAAGCAGGTTTAAATGGGTTAATGGCTTCCAAATGGTGGGTGGTTCTGGGATTTTTGTGGTATGACAGATTAGACAAGAGTATTTGATAGTCGTCGCTTAGATATCATCTAAGCCAAAGGAGGCGCCAAGAGCAGGAAGGATCTGAGAGATCAACAGGCTTCTGGTTGTCCCCTGTCATCCGAGCCTTCTGAGTGGCTGTGGGAAGGCTGACTGAGTGGAGGGGACTTGAGATGGGAATCGTTGGAATAGAGACGGTCAGGGCACTGTGTGGCTATGATCTGACTCAGTGTTCATATGGTTCATCTTATTTCTCTTGTGATTGAAGGCATCACTTCTCAAAATTCTCTGGTCAGATGTCAGGGAGGTGGCTGAGGAGATGGTGTAGTGAGTAAGGGTGTTTGCCGTCAAGCCCGAAGACCCGAGTTCGACCCTAGAACCTACATGGGAGATAGCGAGAGCCAACTCTTGCAAGTTGTCCTCTGACTGTCACATACACCATAAATGTGAAAAAAATTCAAGTGTTGTCAGGGAAGACTGCATTTTGCATATTGTGAGATCTAGGGAACGAAGAGGTTCAGGTTGGATCTAGGGGAAGTTGCTAACTCCAAACTACTTTGCCTAAAGCCATCTCTGGCTATACTGTTGCCATTCAGGAAATTTGCTTGTATTCTGGAACAATTTCCCAGGTTAGGTGCAATCAAAGTTAGGTTGGTGGCGTCGTTTTTCTGCCTTACAGGAGAATAGTTTTATAATAATGAAAGCATTTGAATTCTACAGATTGGGGGCTTCACTGACTTTCTTTATGTACCAGTATCATACTTTGATCTGTTACTCTCCTCTCCTTCCTCTCTGGCCCCTTCTCTTTTCCAAGAGTCCCTCTTCAACTTTAAGGTCATTTAAAAAAACCTTTTGAATTTCCACATGTGAGGGAAACCAAATGATACTTTTGATGTCTGGCTAATTTAACACGATGGTCTCCAGTTCCATCTATTTTCCTGAAAATGACATGATTTTATTCCATTGTGTGTATGCCACATTTTCATTATTTATTGTCTGCTGACAAATACCTAAGCTGGTGCTATTGTGTGCTACAATAAACACGATATGCAAATATGCCTTGTAGGCTGACCTCATTGCCTTTGGATAAATACCCAGGAGTGCTAGTAGGCAGTCTCTTTTTAGTGTTTTGAGGAATTTCCATACTGATTTCTTGTAGGCGGGGTTTTCTGTCCCACCAGCCTCCTCCCAAATAGCCACACAGAGACTTACTATTAATTAGTATTTAGCTGATAGCTTAGGGTTGTTACTAACTAGCTTTTTCAACTTAAATTAACATATACTTCTTATCTATGTTCTGTTTTGCATCTGGCTGGTGACCTTTATTCCCAATGTTCTCTCAGTCTGGTTCTCCCACCTGACCTCTTCCTGCCTAGCTATTGGCCACTTGGCTCTTTATCAAACCAATGAGAGTAAAACATCTTCATAATATACAAAAGGATTATTCCACAGCAATTTCTAAAGTGGTCAGGCTACGTGTATGAGGGGGTCTTAGTTTGTGGGGTCTGTTTTAGCTTCAGGAATGATTGGCTTAGCTTCTGTACGTGGTGTGGAACATTATAAGCGTTTGATGTAGGCACTGTATGTATTCAAAACTACCTCATCAATTGATCTAATTTCCCTTGCTTTTTTTTTTTTTTCTTTCTCTCTTCAAGACAGGGTTTATCTTTGTAGCTTGGACTGTCCTGGAACTTGATCTGTAAACCAGGCTGGCCTTGAACTCAGAGATCCTCCTGCCTCCTGAGGGCTGGGATTAAAGGTGTGCGTAACGACTGCTCGGTTTATCTGATGACATTCTTAGAGTTTGGATTGGTGGATGCCAGTGTTCTCCTAAGTCAATAGATTGTAAAAGGTTTTTTATCTGTTGTCACAAGATGTTAGTTCCAATAAGGAGGTGGGCAAGGAACGGCTGTTTCAGAGAGAAACCTAGCCCAAGCTAAGGTCGTTAGCCTTATGGGATGGGTCTGCAGCACTGCATACTCCCCACAGTACTGAAGGCCTAGTCGGCAGCCAGTCAGTCTCTGACAGTCAGACAGATGCAGCTTCTTTTCAGGAGTTTCTGTTCACGAGGCAAGCATTTGACCAATGGAGCTGCATCTCAGTTCCCCAGGTGAATCTTTTGGGATTCATCTCTCAATTTATATGGAGTCATTGTTTTACATTAAAATAAAATACTGATTCTTAATCTGGACTGTTTAGCAGTGTTTCTCAAAGTGGAGTCCAGGGATCTCAGAAATTATTTAGAAACTTTGTTTAAAATACTTACTCCAGCTAGATGTGATGGCACATGCCTTTAATCCCAGCACTCAGGAGGCAGAGGTAGGTGGATCTCTGTGAGTCTGAGTTCCAGCCTGGTCTACAGAGCAAGATCCAGGACAACCAGGGATATCCACAGAGAAACCCCGTCTAACCACCCCCCCCCCCAAAAAAAGAAAGAAATTTAGAGCTGATGTGGTAGTTCACATCAGTAATCTCATTGTGTGGAAGGCTGGGGCAGAAGGATTGCTTTGACTGTGATGCCAGCCTGAGCTACGGTGAGTTCCAGGCCAGAAAATACACAGAAGAGTATATACAACTGTCTTGAAAGAACTCCCCCAAATGTATTTGGGACATTAAATGTTTTCAAGTTGTAGATAGGGGCTTCCGATGTCATCATGGATGAAGGAGGAAGGAAAGTCACAGTCACATTTATGTTTACACAGTGTCCATCTGTGTGCATGCAGGTCTCAGGTGTCAGGTCTCTCTCTCCTACTCCCTTTCTCTCCCCCTCCCCCTTCCCCTCTCTCTCCCTCTCTCCCTCTCTCTCCCTCTCTCTCCCTCCCTCTCCCTCCCTCCTTCCCTTCTTTCCTTTTTTGTTTTTGTTTGTTTGTTTTGAGATAGGGTTTCTCTGTAGCCCTGGCTGCCTTAGAACTCGCTCTGTAGACTAGGCTGGCCTCGAACTCACAGAGATCTGCCTGCCTCTGCCTCCTCAGTGCTGGGATCAAAGGCATGCACCACCACTGCCAGGCTTAGTGCAGGTTTCTTAGCTCTCTATCTAGTCAGAGGCAGAACTATTCCCGTGGAAGGCCTGTCTAAGGGGAGGATTTAGTCATCGAATTCCAACACATTTATTTTAGATAGAAAGGGAAGAAACAGTTTTTGTGGTTAGCTTTAGGCTGCTGTGAATAGATTCAATTGAATTGTGCTTTTGGTTTTTCGATTAAATATTTTGTACACGTGTGTTATCAGGGCTGCTGTGTGTGGTGTTCAGTTTGCTGCTTCAAAGGAGCTGTGAAATAACAAGTTTAATGAATCCAATGACTGGGGTAATTTTTCTAACTGGGCACAAATATTTTATCACCAGTTTTTATTTAAAAACCAGCCAACCAATTAATAAAATGGTATTATGGTATTTTATGGCAGAAATGGAGTATAAAACTCTGGAAAACAAGCAATTCTCTGTGACTCATCTGGTTGTTGTCTTATATAAAAGCTCTGAAGTGGGGTAACCAGGTTGGTTATCATTTAAGTTCAGTGTTGTCTCTTATGAAATAAGATTATGTAATATATGCCAATATGTATGAATCTCAAATTCTCATGAAATACTCTTAGAGATTCATTGTATGTTTGAGTGGCTTCCTTCCATGACTGAAGGGAGGGCCTGAAGAGTGACATGGATGGAGGTTTCTAGAATATGAAGAATATTGGAATTCTTGAGCATGCTCCTGTAATACAATACTTGATTATGAGCATCCATCAAAAATAGATTAAGTCCCATGTGCACAGAAAATACAGTTTATTTGCTGTTGTCTGTCCAGTGTCCAACTAAGTGCCGAGCAGATAGTGAGTCCTCAGTGATTATTAGATGATTGGACAAATTGATGGACATGTGATTCACATTATTGAAGCCCAAGATTGGCCAGATGAACTCAAATGATGTGAATATCGTATGACAGAACTAAGTAGCAAAATTGAATAGAATTTTTATCATACAGACCTTTTCAGGAATGCAAAATGCTCATTTCAGAGATTTCAGCTACGTTTTCCTAAGCCAGTTTGCGTTTTAATGTTTTTCTCTAGCTCCAGTATTCATTTCATATCCTTTAATTTCTATCCATTTTACATTGCTATTTGTCTATGTATTTTCAAGTGCATGTTATAGTTTTTGTTTACAAACAAAGGACTTGAATGTGTCAATCAAGTGGAGTGTTTTTTAGGGAGTGTTTTTCAGATTGGTGTGTAAGAAATAAAACATGCTCCTCCCATGGAAGTCTGATTCTTTCAAACACATTGGAAAACATTCAGCTGGGCAGTTGTGGCACACGCCTTTATCCCAACACTGAGGCAGGTGGATCTCTGAGTTTGAGGCCAGCCTGGTCTACAGAGCAAGTTCCAGGACAGCCAGGGCTACACAGAGAAACCCTGTCTTGAAAAAAAAGGAAAGAAAAGGAAAAACACTCCTAAAATTTTTAGCTTATCTTGAAAATCTACCAGTATTGAGTAGTTTAAAGAGATTTTGCTTTTGCGGTAATATTTATTATTTTCTTAGATTAATTACTGAGAAACATTTCTAGAGACATCTGTTTGTGACAGTTAAATCAGAAAGCCCAGAAGGGGTGTACAAGTCTGGAGTTACCTGCAGAGAGTGTCTCTCCTTAAAGGCGCATGCTTTAGGTGGTTGACACACTGGAAAGGATGTTTTCAGTTGCCCACCTAGTTGTGTTGGGCTGGAAAACCTCAATGCTCCTCCTCCAAGCCCCACCCTGCTTGCTCTTCAGTGTCCTCTTAAGTGGTGGAAGACTTCTTGAAGCACATTCTATTTTTTATATGATGATGATGATGATGATGATGATGATGATGATGATGATGTGTGTGTGTATACTCGCGTGTGCGCCAGTGTGCCAGAGAGGGGAGAAAGAGAGAGGATGTTAATGTGAATGTGGGTGCATGGCTGCCACAGTGCGTTTGTGGAGATCAGAGAACAGCTTCTGTGTCTGTCCTTACCTTCACCTTATTTGAGACCATGTCTGTGTTTTCCCACTATGTATGCCAGGCTGGCTGGTCTGCAAGCTGTTGGGGATTCTCCTGTGGGTCCCTCATCTCCCCACAGGAGTGCTAGATTACAGATGTTTGTGCTCTGTGTCTGGGATTCTTCTGTGTGTCCTGTCATCTCCCCACAGGAGTGCTGGATTACAGATATTCATGTTCTGTGTCTGGGATTCTCCTGTGTGTCCTTCATCTCCCACAGGAGTGCCGAGTTACAGATGTTCGTGCTCTGTGTCTGGGATCTTCCTGTGTGTCCTGTCATCTCCTCACAGGAGTGCTGGGTTACAGATGTTCATGTTCTGTGTCTGGGATTCTCCTGTGTGTCCCTCATCTCCCACAAGAGTGCTGTTCATGCTCTGTGTTTGGCCTTTATGTGGATTCCAGGGATTCTAACTCAGGTCTTCCCTCACATTTGTGCAGAAAGTTCTTATACCCATTCCCCTGAGCAATCTCCCCAGCCCGTAGGAAAATCCTATAGGCATTAAATCCTTTAAATAAAGGTAGGATCAAAATCCACTACATATTTCATAATCACTTTTAGAACCTTTTTTTGGTAGTACTATATTTATGTCAATTGTACAAAAATGGAAATAGTTTTCATTTAGCATAGGAAAAAAAGTGGAAGCAAATTAAGTGTAGAGTAAGCAGATACATTATGGTATAAGTCATTCAAACTTTATATTCCAAGTTTTTCATTATGAAAACAACACTTTTGAAACAATATTGAATCTAAGGAGCCGAATGCAGAATTGACTAATTTCTTTCACAAGTGTGCAAATGAGGGTGGTTGGGTGGTTTAGTGGGTAGAACGCTTGACATGCAAGCACCCAGGGACCTGAGTGTGGATGCCTTGAACCTGTGTAAAAGACCTGGCTGGTGTGCACACCTGTAACCCCAGTGCTGAGGAGGCTGGAGATGGGATTGCTGGGACTTGCTGGCCAGCTAGTCTAGCTGAATAGGTAAGCTCCAGGTTCAGTGGGAAACCTTGTCCCCCAAAATAAATAAAGTAAGAGCAACTGAGGCAGACTCTTCGATTCTGACCTACACACACACACACACACACACACACACACACACACACACACACAGGATGCACATAGAAAAAGTGCCAGTGATGGTTCATAATTCATGTGCCTTTTTGTTGCTGTTATACTTCATGTGTGTTCTTTCTGCTGATGCTCATTTTTGCCCTAATGGTTAGTGAGATAATGTTGTTATGTTTTACAAATAAGGAAACTGAGGTACAGAAAAAAAAATAACCTGACCATAGTGATAGTCTCAAAATGTTGGGCACACCAAGGAAATAGACCCAAACTCCTCTGGATGATGGGATTGTGGCTCAGTTCACTTCTTTACATCCAGAATACCTTGAAGGATGTTTCTCTACTACTTATATAGCTGAACATAACATTTGAAAAGTTATAGCTGTTTGAAATCTAGAAAAGTATCCGTATGAGAGATGTGTAGGTTTTATTTAAAAACTAAATTCTTATAATTAAGATAGAAACTAAGTTTGTTTAAGAGGGAGAATATGGTATGCTGTTATTGTGCCATAATATAATGACTGTGCATATGACAATAATGAACCAAAAGAAAGGAGTTTCCTTTTCCTTTTAGATGGGTCTGTGTTACATAGATTTGCCTCACATTCTGGCCTCCATCAAGCAAATAGCCAGGACTACAAGATTGCGGCACTGTACCCAATTTAGAAAAAAAGGATTTTTCATAACATTTATCTTTTATTTTTGAGTGTGTATTTTGAGTGTGTGCATGCGTGTGTGCACATGCAGTTGTTGGAAAAGGCTTCAGATTCTCCGGAGCTAGAGTTAGAGTTAGTTTTAAACCACCTGACGTGAATGCTGAGTTTTGAACTGTGGTCCTCTGCAGAAGCAACAAGTCCTCTTAACCCTCTCTCTAGCTCCCCACCCCTACCTAAAATGGATTTTCGAAGATGTTGTCAGCTCAACAAATGGTACAAATCTGTGATCCCAGCACTTGGAGGGCTGAGGAGGAAAAACTTGAGTTCCAACACACACACACACACACACACACACACACACACACACACACACACACACACACACACCTGCGCGCCCCCTCCCCTTTTAAAAAAGGTTCTGCCACAGTGACTTGAGTTATGAGTGAGATGGCTGACCTGAGAAGACATTATCCCATTGTGTGCATGTGTGGAAACATCACACAGTACCCATAATATGTAAAGCTTTTATGTTGTTATGTTACCAGTTAAAATACAGATTTTAGCAGCAGGTGGATCTAAGTGAGTTCAAGGCCAGCTAGGGCTACACAGTGAGACCCTGTCTCAAATAAACAATAAATCTTAAACTCCATAAAAGGGGGAGGGGATTTTACAGATACCACCACTTCCTATCAATACAAAATTCCCAGAAGGGATAAGCACTCAGCTTATGTTTTGACAGTTTTCTTTGATGGTAAGGAAAGCAAGCTCACAATGAAGCCCAGCAAAGCATAGTCCTGCTTGAGCCAAAATGGCCTTTGTAAAGGCAGACGTGGTTTTCAGGCTTCAGCAGTAGGAAGTGTAAAGAACAGATGTGGTAGAGCAGCTTCAGGAAACGTGTGCATTCCTCTCTGTAGAGGGTAGCCGCAAAGGCAGACAGAGCTCAAGAGTGTGTGTCCATTGCCTCATTCTGCCTGCCCGGCTTTCTCTTCCTTTTTGTTCCTCTCTTTTGTGTCATCTGTGGTCCTTTTGAGTCTGTCTGCTAGCATTCCAAGCAAACCAACCAGGCTTCTTTCTTCTCCCTCTCTTCCTTTTCTTGAGACGGGTCTCTCTGGCCAGCCTTGAACTCACAGAGATTCATCTGTCTTTGCCTCCAGAATTCTGGGATTAAAGGCATGTGCCACCCTGCCTGGCTCCAGCCAGTTTTCTTGAAAATTGGTAACAGTCTGTGTTGTGTTAGTACTCCTGGCCGAACTCTGCTGTTGCGTGTGAGGCATTGTGCCAAGAGCTTTGTGTGACTACAGTTACGGACGTGACGTCCATGGGTTGAATCTGGCTCACAGTTTGGCGCAGTGTAAGCCAACAGTGTTTGGAGTAACAATGAATTAGATGGAGATACCTAAAAATGATTGATTTCCATTTATTGTTGAGACAAAACAAACCAAAACAAACAACAATACATCTAGCACAATGACAAGCATAACCCCTTTCACTGTTTATAGTACTGTCCTGGCCAGTGCTGTGTTTTTCTGTTTTGGAACCCCAATACCAATTATATTTAAAACTAAGGAACAATAAGACCCTTAAGAAAAGATGAACAGAGGAAGTGTATGGGTCAAGGGAGTGGCCTTAGTGAGTGACAGCAGAGCCAGACCTAGCCAACTGTGGAGCCATGTCCCCCGCCCTGCTTTGCTGCGCCAGCACTGGCATGGCTGCCCAGCATGCCCAGTGGGCACTGTGCCCTTGCAGATGCTCCCTTTGCCAGTCTTCATCTACTGTAGTGGCCGTTCCAGTTCCTTCCCAGGGAAGATACACATGGCTTCTTCATTTCTTTGGTTTTGAATAAATTATTTTTTGAGGCCAAGGCAGAATATGATTATTTGAAAGAGGGAGAGTTTTGAGAATAATGTAGTTTAGAAGTGAGAAAGTTATGGCATCCCGGAAGATTGCCAGATGCTCCAGATCCTTGGAAAGACAGCCCTGGGCCAGGCGGTGGTGGCTCACGCCTTTAATCCCAGCACTCGGGAGGCAGAGGCAGGAGGGTCTCTGTGAGTTCGAGGCCAGCCTGGGCTACCAAGTGAGTTCCAGGAAAGGCGCAAAGCTACACAGAGAAACCCTGTCTCGAAAAACCAAAAAAAAAAAAAAAAAAAAAAAAAAAAGAAAGAAAGAAAGATAGCCCTGTGACACTTGGGTGGGTAACGATGATGACTTTGGGCTTGTGTTTGCTTTTGTAAGATAGATGACCACTTCTGTAACTTCACAGAAAGTTATACCCATGACCCCAGAGATTTGTATGATCTTTGCTTCCTTTCTTTCCCTTCTCTCCCTTCTTTTCCCATATCCTCTCTTTGCTTGTATGTTTTGTTGTGGCTTAATGTAGATCAGGCTAACTTCAAACTAGAGATGTAGCCAAGGATGAGCGTTGAATTACAACTCTTTTACTTCCACGTACCGGATTATAGTCGTGTGCCTCCATGACTGGCTGTTTTTCCGTTTAACGTAAACTGGACTAACATTTGAAAACCACTTGAAAATATCTGTGCACAATAAAGAGGAGAGACATTTGTTGACTAGAGTAGTGAAGTAATGGGCAAGAGGCGGATGAAGTCATGATTGGCTGGGAAGCCACCCAGAGAGCATTCCCACCTTCCGATTGTGTAGGCTGGATTTCAGACAGCTCCTGGTTGTCTAGTGGCCAGTGGTGTCAGAGTGCCCAAGTTTCTCCACAAGGTTTCTCTGGGTGTTTGCTCTTACGCGGGCCTCTCTGGCTTTGGCACACAGGCAGTTTGAGTGTATCGTGACTATGGACTGAAAAGCTGTTACGTACTCAGGGAAAAAAGTTAATGCTATGCCCTCTGTTCTTGATTCTGCAGATCTGCTTACATGTCTTAGGGAAAAGCTTTTAGGTTTTGGCTTGACTTTGGAAAACATTTTTCAAATGTGCAATTACATATTGAGATCTCTAATTTTTTTCCTTCTAGAGAACTGTGTGCAATTAAAAATGACCTTGCTTAGTTTGACATAGTTTTAAATCTTAATATGAAGATAGGTCTCATTTATTTTCATTACATAAAAAATAGAATGTATTTTTTTAATAATAGTGGTCTGGCTTACCAAAAGCTCTTATGAATATTGTGATGTATGTACTAAAATACTAAAGCAGAAGCAGAGTGATCGGATTTCGTGGGGAGGCCATATCCAGACTAGATACTGTATTTTTTCCCAGGCTCCTTTGTGACAGCGGGAGTGGGTGCCTTTCTTTTATCTTCCCCAAACCAGCATTGTAGGAAAGTGACCAAGGAGAAAGGTGTGTTATTGAGGAACAAGTGTGTGCCAGCAGGATAGACGTTAGCATTCGCTTTCAAGAGCAAGTCTTTGGTGGGCCAGCCCATGGAGTTCCTGCTTCTCAAATCTGTAAAAGAAGGAAAGAGTGAAGCAGGGGGATTGAGGCCAGCCTGGGCTACACTGTGAGACCCTGTCTCAAAAACAATCTCCCCATACATAGGACAACAGAACCCCAAACGTATTCTCAATAGCCAAAACCAAAACAACAGAACCCCAAACATATACTCAACAACCAAAACAAGATAGCAGATCCACAATGAGGGAACAGGTAGAGAGAGTTCACTTAACCTCCTTCCCCTTGGTTCTTTCATTTTCATACCCCTCCCAGGAGTGCCTTGCACGGGTTTGGAACCATGTGATGTCTCAGCCCAGGGCCTTTCCTCCCCCAGCCCGTAAACACAGTTTCCCAATTACAGGGTCAGTTCTGTGGTGACCAGCAGTGGTCAGATGAAGAAAACCAAAGGCAAGTGTTTATTTAGTGAGATTTTCTTGAAATTGGTTCTTTTTTTTTTTTTTTTTTTTTTTTTTTTTTGGTTTTTTGAGACAGGGTTTCTCTGTGTAGCTTTGCGCCTTTCCTGGATCTCACGCTGTAGACCAGGCTAGCCTCGAACTCACAGAGATCCGCCTGCCTCTGCCTCCCGAGTGCTGGGATTAAAGGCGTGTGCCACCACCTCCCGGCGAAATTGGTTCTTAAAATGGAAACTTTGTTGAGCGCTGGGGGAGAGAAACCGTGGGCATGATTGGAGGGGGGAACCTTGGGAGGTTTTCAATTAATTAAGTGCTTGGCTTTTTTTTTTTCTTTTAACTATTTTAAAATTTTTATTATTTTGCCTACATGTATGGCTATGTACCACGTGCATGCTTGGTACCCACTGAAGACAGAAGAGGGTGTTGGATCTCCCAAAACTGGAGTTACAGACATTGATGAGCTGCTAGATGTCGGTGTTAGAATCCAACCTGGGTCCTCTGTAAGAGCAGCCGTACTCTTAACCCCTAAACCTTCTCCCTGGTCCTTGGCTTTCACTCTACCTTCCAACCACTGTTGGTCAACCAAAAGTTTTGTACCTGTAACTGAGAAATTATAAAACTTTTAAAACTAGAATAAAATCTTACCTTGTAATATGATAGTTACTAAAGGCTAGAAACCAGTTTTAAATGATTGAAGGTGCATTTTTATCTTTCACGTATCAAATGATTTGTCTCTATATGAAAATAACTTTTCTAATGCCTGGAGAAAGTGCTAAATTGCTGTGTGTTGAGTTGTAGCATAAAGTCCTTTCATGGTACAACACTCATGCATATATTATTATTATTAGATTACTTTCAGATATTTGTATTAGAAAGTAAGAAATCTTTTTTTTTCTTTTTCTTTTTTTTGTTTTTTGTTTTTTGTTTTTTCGAGACAGGGTTTCTCTGTGTAGTTTTGGTGCCTTTCCTGGAACTCACTCTGTAGACCAGGCTGGCCTCGAACTCACAGAGATCTGCCTGGCTCTGCCTCCCGAGTGCTGGGATTAAAGGCGTGTGCCACCACCGCCCTGCAGAAAGTAAGAAATCTTAAGGCTGTAGATTTTGGATTTTTTTTTTTTTAAGAGAAAGAACAGGATGATGACTCTTGGCTCTCTACCCAAAGACAGCAGGAGACCTAGCCAAGCCTAGGCCTTCTCCACTCCTAGCTGAACCTTGTGATTCTCTGCAGCTGTGTTTGCTGAACGAGCATGACAGTCATTTCAGTGGTTAGACCTCCTTAGGAGGAGAATGGCTGGATTGAAAGACAATTCATCTAAGATTTTAATGTTGGTAATATAGTTAGTTTCCTTTTTTGAAGCATGAAGAAACAGACACCCTTCCAACAACATATGAAAACAAACATTTTATATATATTAGCCAACAGGAGTAATCTGAACTTTGCAGTCTGAGGTATATGATTGCTTCCTTGTGCATTTTCCTAATGAAAGGATCATATAATATGTGTGTTTGGGAGAATAGGGGTGTAAATATAGCAACCTATAGGCAGCATATCAAATATCCTGCATATCAGTTATTTACATTACAATTCATAACAGTATCAAATTACAGTTTTGAAGTAGTGACAAAATAATTTTATGGTTGGAAGTTACCATAACATGAAGAACTGCATTAAAGGGTCACAGCATTAGGAAGGTTGAGAACCACTGTCCTAGACTATTACCTATATTTTGTTTATATTGTCTTTTATTAAACAGTACTTTTCTATTTTAAATTCATGCTTTGTTTTGTTTTTGTCTTCCTGTATAACTTGGATTTCATGCCTTATTGTAGAGGCCTTTTCTATCTCATGATTATAAGCATCTGTGTCCAAGTTTTCTAATTAGTCTTTTAGTTTAAGGAAACATTTAGCTCCCCAGCAGTTTGAAGTTATAAAGTATGACTATCAGCTCCCCTACCTATGAATACAAAACTATCTCAATGTCATTTATTGAATAGTTGCTGGCTAGTTTTTATGTCAGCTTGACACAAGCTAGGGTCATCTGGGAAGAGGGACCTTTATTTAGAAAATGCCTCCATCAGATTATCTGTAAGCAAGTCTGTAGGGCATTTTCTTGATTAATGATTTTTGTGGGAGGGTCCAGCCCCCTGTGGGTGGTGCCACCCTGGTTGGGTGGTCCTGGGTTATGTAAGAAAGCAGAGTGAGGAGCAAGCCATTGTAGCTGGAGATTTCTCTAGTCCTGCCGGGGCCGCAGCCACTCAGACCCAAGTAAACACACAGAGACTTATATTTCTTATAACCTGTATGGCTGTGGCAGGCTCCTTGCTATCTAGTCCTTATATCTTAAATTAACCCATTTCTATCAATCTATAAGTTATCACGTGGCTTGTGGCTTACTGGTACTTTCACATCATGCTTCCTCTGTCTCTGGCTGGCGACTCCTGACTCAGCCTTCCTGTTCCCAGAATTCTCTTCTCTGCGTATCCTGCCTCTACTATACTTCCTGTCTGGCTACTGGCCAATCAGCGTTTTATTTATTTATCAATCAATCAGAGCAACACATTCATAGCATCCCCAGCAAGCTGGGAGCCGTGTTACTACATGGCCTCTGCATCAGTTTTTGTCTCCAGGTTCCTGCCTTGAGCTCCTGTCCTCAGTGAACAGAAATAGCCCTTTTCTCCCACAGCTGCTTGTGGTCCTGGTGTTCATCACAGCAATAGAAACGCTAATGGAGACAAATGGTGTTATCTTTTCCCTCATTGACTTAAAATTTTATTACGTTTTTAATTTTGATAAACAGATGATCTGGTTTTGTGCTTTCCTACTACTCCCAATATTATAATATTTAATCCCCCTTTTCCTAAACACTTTTAATTAACGTTGAATGTTCGTTTACTTTTCCAGGGTAAGACTATAATCTCTGAATCTTTGTCTTGGTTTTATCTTTATATGTAGTTCGCTCAGTGATCTCTTCCCTTTTCCTCCCTCTCGTTTCAGAGCCCTGTAGGTGGGAATCCACAGGAGACAGCTCAGGGCAGAAGAGTGGTCATTTCTCACAACGTGGACCGAGCTCTGAAAGACGGTGAGGAGGAACTGAGATCATGGGATTGTAAAGCAATCACTCACTGCGCTCAAAGGGAGTTTGCAGTCTCTAGTTTATCTATCCTTCCTACAGCAGTAGGAATTTTCATGAGTTTCTGTTTGAAGAGTGGGTGCATCTGTGTTGTGGATAAATAGAAGTAGTTTAAACACATATAGAGTAGAAATTCCTGACCCCACAAAGCTAACCAGTCCAGGAGAGATTTATCTACCACACGGAGTGCAGAGCTGCTCTCTAGTCCCTAAAACAGGTTTCAGGAAACATTTCATTCTAGATACTGCCTGGAGAAGGTGTTTTGGGGTGAGTGGACTCGATACACGTGTGGACACATCAGTTTAAGCAGATTAAGTGATAGCCTCACAAAAGAGCGGAGAACATGCAAATGCTGCAAGAAGAGGGCTGAGGAACAAGTGCAGAGTACACTGTGGTTATATTCCTGCAAGTAGGAGTGAGCAGCTGTCTAAATATTAACTGAAATGCAGGATAGCTGATATGCTGCCCATAGGTTGAGAACCACTGGTAACAAAGGAGTATATGTTTATATACATATATTTACACTCCTGTTCCCCCAGACACACATACTGTATGATCCTTTCGTTAGGAAAATGCACAATGAAGCGATCACATACCTCAGACTGCAAAGTTCAGAATACTCCTCCTGTTGGCTAATATATATAAAATGTTTGTTTTCATATGTTGTTGGAAGGATGTCTGTTTCTTCATGCTGAAAGATCAGTAAAGGAACCAGCCACTAGAGACTTCTTACCTCTACCAAATCCTCAGCCTGAAAGGGCGGAGCTGCTGTCTCCACCCTGCCTCATCACTTCAATCTCCGCCCAGCCATATCACTTCCTGTTTCCTCCTCCCAAGTGCTGGGATTACTGGTAGTGTTCTCTATGCTACACAAGGTTGACTGTTTTGTATTTTCTCTTTTGTAACTCATCTCCTGTGTCTGTTAGACAACATTGTTAACTAAGCTCTTAAGGCTCAAAAGTCTTTTGTTTTTACATAAGATGGTTTTCAGGGAAATGAACATCATATCCTCTACCAAATGAGAGCTGTTGGCTGCTATAACAATAGATTTTGGAGTGCAGTTTACGCATTTGGCAGTAGTTGATAACAACAGTAACAAACAGGCCCAAACTAGAATTACTTTCTAAAAATGTGTCTACTGAAAGTGAATCTAGAAATGTGTGTTGAGAAAGCTAAGAGATTATACAAGCATTTTAAAAAACCCACAATGAATATAGTTATATCTTTGGAGTATATTTTATAGTTCTAAACCATAACACTAGCATATTTAATTAAACTACAGTAAGTGATGTCAGACTTAGTGTTGATAAAAGTGAGAACCTATGTGTTCAAGACTTAGATGACAATTTGTTAGGGCTGCAGTAATTTAAATTTAGTTGATATGAACTTAGAAAATACTAAAAAAAAATTATCTCCTGAAGTTTATTTTAACTAGATAATATTGTACCATTTTATCTTTTTATATTTACTTTATTGCTTTTGAAATATATAATTTAAAATGATGTAATCAAAGAGTTCAGTAAAGTAGAAATATGTATGTGGTTTGCATATAAACATATTTGTTGCTAAAGAGTGTTTTGTAGCTCACTATAGATGAGGAATTGTATGAATTCTTTACATACTGAATAACAAGAATAAAAAAGTAGTGAAAAACAATGTAGTTAGGTGTTAGATGAACAACAAGAATCATGCTACATGTGCTAGAAGTTAGCTGATACAGTTGACCAACCTGTGAGTAAGATGTGCTGCTGGTTACATAGAGGCATGGTTGTTATTGAGGCAACCAGCTGCTCTCTGATTGGATTGGAGGCCTGCTTCATAGGAGGGAATTCATGTTCTGGAATCTTTGAGTCAGCTTTAAACTTGTTTTTCTCAGAGGGCTGAGAGACCACTCAGTTGGTAAAATGCTCACCATACAGGCATAAGCATCTAGCATCCAGATAAAATTCAGACTCAGTGGCATACATCTCTAATCCCAGTGTTGAGGGAGAAGAGACAGGTGGATCCCTGTAGCTCCCAGGCCCATCAGTCTAGCTGAATCAGTAAGCTCCAGGTTCAGTAATATACCCTGTTTTAAAAAATAAAGTGGAGAGCAGGTAAGGAAGACACTTGACATTGACCTCTGCTCTTCACACACACATATACAGACACATAACACAAATTTTTGTTCACTTTTGTGTTTGTGTGGGTCTGTATAGCTATGCTATATATATATATATATATATGTAGAAGTATGGCTTTTATTTTTGGTTTATATATTCATGTTACAAATGTAGCTATGATGCTTACCTTAAGGATATTGATTAGCTATTAATGGAAAAAAACAATTTTATGGCTGAATAAAAATTTCTACCAATATTGATTTTTATAAATTCCTAACCAAATTGTATCACCACAGGAGTATTTTAGAGTTGTACTAAATAGCATATGCAATGTAGGTGAGAAATATAATAGGACATAACATAGGTGATACACCTTTCATGTCATGTGGCAGTTTGAACCCCCATAGCCTCATATATTTGAATGCTTAGTCACTAGGTAGTGGCACTATTTGAAAGGAGTAGAAGGATTAGGAGGTGTGGCCTTGTTGGAGGAAATAAAGCTCATGCCAAGCCTAGAGTCTCTCTCCCTCGGCCTGTGGATGAGGTTGTAGCTCTCAGCCACTGCTCCAGTGCCAAGCATATCAGCATGTCCCCCGCCATGATGGTAATGGGCTAAACCTCTGAAATGACCAGCCCCCAATGAAACGTTTTCTCTTAGAAGAGTTGTCATGGTCACGTTGTCTCTTCACAGCAATAGAGCAGTGCTAGGACAGCACACTGAGCAGATCTTATTGTAAAGTTATTAAGTCTTAAGATTGTACTTAACTCTCTGCTGTAATTGAAATTAATTTTTAAATATTTGTGTGCTTATGATGGGGGACATCTATCATAGCCCAATAGGGAGGCCGGAGGACAACTTCTGGGAGTTTCTTCCCTCCTCCCGCCTCGTGGTTCCTTACTTTGTGTGCACGGTTAGCTGGCTTGACGAGCTTCTGACTAATTTTTCTGTCTCTTCCTGTGATTTTGGTGCAAAAGTGTCGGGATACCAGATGTGCATCACAGCAGTGTGCTGGGTCCTTGGGTCCCAGGCGTCAGACTCAGGCCGTCAGTCTTGCGTGGCGAGCACTTTCAGCCACCGAGCCATTTCCTGACCCAGAAATTGAACTTCAGTGTGAAGGAAACATGCTTCCATTTTGCATACGCTTAGGCTGCAGATTTAAACTTGGTTTAATACAAAGAGCAAGGGACCAAACAAGCAGTGTTTTTGGCAAGGGACTCTCATCCTGCCCTTATTACTTGGCCCTGCAGGTCCTTTGGAGGTCACTTAGGTGTTTGTTGTCCTTGTTTAAGAGCTGCTAACGGGAAGGCCACCCTCTGGCGTGACTGCCTGTTGGGCAGTTGTTACTGAGTTCCTCTTCCTGTTGAGCTGAGCGGACCTCTTTCCTAGGATGTCGTGCTGTTGTCCTGTTGTGCTGTCTAGATGGAGTTTACAAGGGTGCCTGTGCATCTCTCCCCACATACTGTGATTTTAAGGAGCCAGCCAGCAGCAGGCAAGGACACTGTGTCAGGTTTCTCCTCTCTGTTGCCCTTCTGGCTTGTCTTCTGCTTGTGTGTGTGTGGGGGGGGGGGGGCGGGGAGGGGGGGCGGGGGGGAGGGCGGGGACGGGGGACACAGTGTGGAGTAGGACAGAAGGTGTGGTGCCACCTCCTTCAGAACCTCAGTTTCCCAACAAGATGCTCCGGTTCTGTGTAGGCGCCACGTTTGATTTGTTTGTGGCAAATAAATGAGAGTTGTCTCTGCTTTCTTAATGGACTCATCCAGTTCAGATGAGGTACAGCTACTCTACAAAAGTTAGGGAACAACAGCCACCCAATCAGATATCTGGACATTAACACAAAAATGGCTGAGAATCTCAAGAGCTCATCTGTTGGGTGGCTTTTCTTCCATGCTTGATTGTGTTACTGATAGGGCTGTTGATTCCAGCTTGCGTGCCGGAGTCTATAAAATACTGTTTAATGAATGGTTAAAGATACAGTAAGATCTTTTCTTTCTTTCTGTCTGTCTCTCTGTCTTTGAGGGGTAATTGTTCTCAGCTAGAAGATACAACTGAAGCCATTGGAATCACCTTGAGAATTTATCTAAACTTCGGTGTATGTAAATGATAACAAAATTCTTGATGTTCTATATGTGGGGTTTTATTTGTCTGTGTGTTTGTCTGTCTTTGTGTGTCTTGTCTGTCTGATGAGACAGGGTCTCACGATATATATATCTATCTATCTATATATATATATATATATATATATATATATATATATAGATATATATCCCTCACTGGCCTGGAACTTGCATTGCAGACCAGGCTGGCCTCCAACTCTCAGAGATCTATCTGGTTCTGCCTCTCAAGGGCTGGGAGTAAAGGTGTGCAGCACCCTACCAGGCTATGAGTAGTGTTTGGAATATAAAAATAAAAAGGAAGGCTTTGAGAAATAAGGACACCATTAAGCGTGGTGTCCTTGAGCTGGAGCAGTTTTATGTGGCTAAGTTTTTTCCCCTCTGTGGCACTTGGAGATATCATCACCTACACCAGATATCAGTTTATTGTTCAGAAGGCCTCCTTTCTTGAATAACCACATTAACTTTACAGTTTTTCTATATTAACTAGAGCTGCACTGTCTATCGTGGGTTGAATAGTTCATTTCTGATTGCTGTAACTATAAAATATGTACCAGATTTCAAAGCTTAGTTTGAAAAAAATAATGAAAATATTTAATTTTAAATGTTGACTACTTAATGTATAAGTATAGTATATGAAATGAAATATATTATTCATTTTACCTGTTTCTAGTCTATTAATATGGCTAACAGAAAATGTAAAAACACATGTGCAGATTTTCATGTTTCTATTAGATGGCACTAGCCTAGAATTAGAGAGAGACTGGAAATAGCCCAGTGACAGTGACAGGCTGCACATGCTGATCTATATGAGGCTGGCATGGGGGACTGTTCTTGTATTAGTTGGGGTTTTATTAGGAGACAGAATACTGAAAATATTCTGAACGTAAAGAATTGAACGTAAAGAATCATGGTCCTGTGTAGCTGGAGCTGTCTCCAGTCCTGCCCGGGCCAGCAGCCACTCAGACTCAAATAAACATATAGACACTTATATTATTTAAACTGTTTGGCCTAATGGTTCAGGCTTCTTGTTATCTAGTTCTTACATTTTAAATTAACCCATTTCTGTAAATCTATACCTTGCCACGTGGCTCGTGGCTTACCGGTATCTCACATCATGCTTCTCCTTGTGGTGGCTGGCAGCATCTCCTCACTCAGCCTTCCACTTCCCAGACTTCTCCTCTCTCTTTGTTCCGCCTATGCTTCCTGCCTGGCTACTGGGCCAATCAGCACTTTATTTATTAACCAATCAGAGCAACACATTCAGAGCATACAGAACATCCCACAGCAGTTCTGTACCATGGTTTAAGCACTAACGGGTAGGGAACCCTAAAGATTATGGGTAAGTGGAGCCGAGCAGTCTCTACCTCTACTTGTGGAGGCAGAGAGTATCTTAGGATGGAGTACCTGTGACAGGAGTGCCTTTTCTTTACCCGGGTGAGCTTTGGGGTCTTCCTGGAGAAGCCACGGCCTTGGCCAAAGCGATGATAAGATATTTGCTGTGTTATATGTAGGTATATTGGCATCAAGATCAAATATTACGCCAATCCAAGACCCAGCATTCTGGTTAGATGAGGATTTTTTAAAAGATTTCCTTTGCTTTGTTCTGGTTTCTGCTGTCATTATATTCTAAACAATGAACTGCCTTGATGTTTGCAGCGTTGACCAAGCTGTGCTTCTTCCTCACAGTGTTCGACTACAGTTACAGAGACTATATTCTCTCCTGGTACGGGAACCTCAGCAGAGATGATGGGCAGCTCTACCATCTGCTCTTGGAAGACTTCTGGGAAATTGTCAAGCAGATTCGCCATAGACTGAATCACGTGGATGTAGTTAAAGTTGTCTGTAATGATGTTGTAAAGGCTTTGCTCACGCACTTCTGTGACCTGAAAGCTGCTAATGCCAGGTAAGCGTGTAACATCAGCAAACCCCTCCCCTTTCTCATGAAAACATCCCTCCTGTTGAGTGGGTGAAACAAGGCAATACCTAAGAATAGTCTTCTTGCTTGACTTGGAATGTAGACATTTTGAAGGGAAATAGTCACAATGTACCCACAGAGTAGATTTCTTGGTAACTTTGTAATAGAAAATCACCTTAGCGATACATGTGGGTTTTGTGAGTAATTTACACGGTAAACTGATGATGGGCTAGCAAGTACTGGAATGAACTTACAGTGTTGTGGGGACCTAGAGATGGATTAAATACACTGTTTTATAGTGTGATATAGTGAGCTTACAAATTTGAGAAAAAATGTAGCTTATATTTCTTTTTGTGTTTCTGTGATAAAAGTTCAATTGTATCAAGATTGCCTGAAAACTGATTCTTGTTTTCCTTTTTTCCCTATGGTGCATATTTGATACTGGCCTACACCAAACCTTTTCATACAAGAATGCAATGCCTTTTGAACGAATTTCCCCCATACCTCCTTACCCTCTTCTCTGTCACTTCCCTACTCATTAGTCCCCTTGGTCCCCCTAAAGTTTCAGTTCTTCATTCATGCTGTATATTCGTACAGGATTCTGTGTACTTATATAAGATCTAGAAACCACAAATGAAAGATGTGATATTTGTCTTCCTGTGACTGACTTAATTCATTGAATCTGATTCTCCAGCTACATCCATCTTCCTCCAGACAACGTAACTTCATTTTTTTTTTTGGAGACAAGGTTTCTCTGTGTAGTTTTGGAGCCTGTCCTGGAACTCACTCTGTAGCCCAGGCTGGCCTGAAACTCACAGAGATCCGCCTGCCTCTGCCTCCCGAGTGCTGGGATTAAAGGTGTGCGCCACTGCCACCACCCCCTCCCCGCTTTCATTTTTATGACTGAAAAGTTCACATTATTTCTATATACCACAGCTTTACCCATTGCCCTGTTGTTTGACCTCTAGATTGGTTCTAGAGCTTATCCATTTTAACATTTTAAAATTGTGTGTGTTTTTTTAACCTTTTAAAAGTTCCCATACATTCATAAAATGTCTGTTGGTCGTATCCATCTACCACTGCCTTCTTCCACCCCCGCCCCGTGACCCCCACCCCATTCTCCCCCAACTTGATGTCCTCTTTTACCTTTGTGTTTGGAGTCCAGTTCGTGCTGCCCATACGCATGGGTGTGTGGCCATCCACCGGGGCTCGGGCAGCCTACCAGCAGCCATGTCCCCAAAGGCGGGTGGGCGGCTTCCCCTCTCTCCTTCAGCAACTGTCAGGTAGGATAAGGCCCCCGGCCCCCAGTCACTTCTGGAGTTTCACTGGCTTGACCCCGCACAGGGAAGCGCAGCTGCTGTGATTGGTGAGTGCAGTGGTTCTGTCACCGCCAGAAGCATTTTGTGACCCTCCCCCACCTACTGGCTGTGACCCAGCCCTCCTTCCATGAAGGTCCCCGAGCCTTGGATGGTGGGAGCTTGGTCCAGATGGCCCAGACAGAGCTGAGCACTCAGTTATTTATACTCAGCGTTTTGACCAGCAGTGAGTCTGCATTAACCACTACTCACTGCAGGGAGAAGCTGCTCTGACCGAAGTTGAGAGCAGCACAAATCTATGGGTGTAAACAGATATTTAGAAGGTGGTTTACAGCATGGCCCTTGAGCGAAACAACAGCTGTGGGTCCCCCACAGCCTGTGACTTCCCTAGTCCTGGGCTTTTGACCAAGTGTACAGTACCAGGTAGAGCAGCCCTCCTGCGGAGCAGCCCTCCTGCGGAGCAGCCCTGCCAGCCAGTCAGACAGCGGTTTGTCGGTTTGTCGTGCCATGCCGTAAGTGTCATTTCACTGTCACGCCAGGGCACATCTTACCTGGAAGGTCGGTGTTGTAGCATGCAGGGCCCAGGACTGGATGTAGCCACTGATGTCTTGTCTTCCCCCGCGCAACCTGCACAGCACCTCCCACCACCGTGAAGGCTAGTCCTCAGGGTGCATTGTCTAGTCAGGTCCAGTTGATTTGTCCTTGTCCTGCTTCCAAAGTGAGTGTTGTCTTTAGCAGCAGTGTCCTGTCATCTATATCCTGTCATCTACACATGGTACATATATAATATATATATTATATATATCTCCAATCCACTTAGAAACTAGTGGATTTCTATAAGGTTTCTTCACATAGCCTTAGTTTTGTCTGATCTCCCCCCTCCCCTCTCCTCTCCCCAGTCTCCCTATCTCTACTTAAACCTTTAACCCTGAGTCTACCCCCCACCCCCGAAGCATTTTCATACTGCCTGTGTTCTAGCCTCTCCTCAGTTGAATTTTTCCTTGGGTTGGAAAATCATAGGTTTCTAAGTAGCTTTCCCACGTACCCTTCATATTTGTTGAGCCACCCGCCAATCCCTCTTTTCCCCACTCCCCACCCGTTTCCAGGTTTGAGGCCCCTCCCTCCCCCCACCCCTTCTCTACTCTCGATTGACCTGGAGTATACTATTCTCCTCCCTCAAGATGGCCACCCGCAGTGGCCCATTTCTAGCTTTCCTGGCTTCTACATGTACTCTAGATTAAACATAACGAACAATCAAACAAAAGATTCAAAGCATGACCCACATATGAGAGAGAGCATACAGCACTGCTGTTCTGGGCCAGAGTGACCTCACTCAATATAATGTTTCCCGATTCTATCCATTTACCTTCAGATTTCATTTATTTTTACAGCTGAGTAACATTCAATTGTGAAAATATACCACATTTTCCTTGTCCATTCGTTAGCTGATTGACACCTTGGTTGACTATGTTTCTTGGCAATTGTGACTTGAGCTGCAGTGAGCATGGAGGAGCAACTTAATCGTTTTCAATAGTGCTGCTTTAAGCAGTGATGTGCAGGTATTTGCTCTATGCTGACTTGTAGTCATCTGGGTGTAGCTCGGAATGGGGTATGCTTGGGTCCTATGGGAGATCTAATTTTAGTTTTTTTTTTTTTAAGGTGTGTGTGCACACGTGCGTGCATGCGTCTTAGCACATGTGTGGAGGTCAGAGGACACCTTTTCCAGAGTTGGCTCTTTGCTCCCGCCTCGTTTTTGAGGCAGGGTCTCTTGTTTGTCCTGCTGTAGTGTGCATAGGAGTTCCGGATGATTCTGTCTCCACCTCCCATCTTGCCATAGAGGAGGCTGGGACGACAGCTGCATACCACTGTGTCTGGCTTCTTACATGGCTTCTTGGGTCTTGTGTGGAAACACTTCTACTTGCTGAGCCATCTCCTGGGCCCTGATTTTTGTTTTTTGAGGAACACCCCCCCAAACAAAACAAAACAAAACAAAAGGAACTCCCGATTGCTGCCCCAGTGTTTACAGGCTGTTCCAACTGTGATGCCTAGTGAGGAGTCCATTCAGTTGTGACCCACTCTCATAAAATGGTACCATTATTACCTGTCATAGCTGATGGTTTTTTCCTTTAACATTTCATTTAAATGTCATTTGAGACTAACTCGGTTTTATTGTCTTATTACTTGGGCACAGCCTGTGGTCTGAAAAAGGTTACCCATAGGACAGTGATCCCAGAATTTTTTACCTGAGGATAGTCCTACAATCTTAAATGCTACCGAACTTGAAACATGTAGTTCACATCCAGTGATGCGCCATAGGCGACCTGCGCTGGCGGTGACAGCTGATTGCATAGCCCCTCATGGCTCTGAGCTCAGTGAAGTCATATTGATGGCTTGAAATTGGCCATTTACACTGTGGAGTGGGGGAAATGCTTTCAGTCGGAATTTTGTCCTAAGGAGAACCAATTGTTAAACCTTCACCAGCTCCACTTACTGTGTCCATTAAATTCATCAATATTTACAGTATCACATATTTAAACCAAGGAGCCTTTAAAGTAGAAGCTCACATTGTGTTCTCTTTGGACAATCCTGATACACTTGGGAGTGAGAGAGGAAAATGACATTGTGTGTGATAGTAAAACGACAGTGAATATAGCTTTGGCCTCACAGATCCCCTAAAGGGTCTTGGGAACAAGTGGGAGCCTCTCACTATACTCTCCTGTGTGTTGTGAAAGTAACTTCTGGTGGACAGTGTGTGGGAATTAGAAAGTGAAACAAAGAGGTCCCCCCCACCCCCGCTCGGGTCTCTAGCTGACACCTCCTTTCAGAGTTTCATTAGCGCTTTGCACTATCATTTATTCTTATGTAGTTCGCTGTGGCTCCCACCAGCTGAAGTAGTTCATGGTTCTGCCCAGCTAATGGTTGTCAAAGGTGGATTTGAATTCAGGGAAGCTTGTTTTAAAGTGCTTTAGTTACACTCATTAGAGGACAGTATTTTAAGTGTTTATTTCAGTGAGAAGAATAATAGATTTAAGAGAAAAAGGACAAGTGGTTAGAGAAATCTAGTGTTTGTTTGTTTGTTTGTTTTCAAGACAGGGTCTCTCTGTGTAACCTTGGCTGGCCTGGAACTCTGTAGCCTAGGCTGGCCTCGAACTTACAGAGATCCACCTGTCTCTGCCTTCCGAGTGCTGGGATTAAAGGCGTGCGCCACCGCCACCCAACTGAAATCTAATTTCAACAGGAGAGTATGTTTTTCACTGAGTTGTCGACCAGCTTCTGAAAGTGTTGCTTTAGAAGGTGATGTAAATATTGTTATAGTAAAACATCAGAATGACAGAGAGAATTGATTCCATGTTAGAAGTGCTGACTCCTCAGGCTGCGAGGGTTCTTCATTTTATTTTGTTGTTTTGTTTTTCTCCTGTGTGCCAGGCTGGCCTCCAACTCACCATGCAGCAGAACTTCTGATCTCCTGCCTCCACCTCCTGAGTTACAGGTGTGTGCCGCCACCCGGCTGTGAGCCCCAGCCTGGTGCAGGCTGGGTAATGCTGAACCAACCAAGCCACAGCCCCTGGTTTTCTGTTCCTTGTTACTCTAGTTGATGATAAAAATGCAGAGGAAACAAAGAAAAATCTCGACTGCTATTCTCTTTAGTTACAGATGCTTGAAAGAATGCCAGGTACTCACGAGTACTTTTGGTATAGGTGACTCGTTCTGGAGAGCATCTGTTACTAATGTAGCCCTGTACACAGCACACAGTCAGGCCTGCCTGCAGTGAGTGTGGGTTTGACGGTTGCATGCCTGTCTGGCAGCCCTGCGTAGCAGCATTCTTGTCTGTCACCCTCACTGGTGGACAGAGCTCATGGGCTGCACAACGCTGTGGGCAGCGGCCAGGAGAGCACATCCTTGAGTTGGTGACTGTCAGGAGAATAATACATGGCAGTAATAAAGCAGCGCAGCCTCTGCCTGCCTGGTAGGCGGTTGTCAGGCAGACTTCCGGTCAGCCTGCGCTTATTTCCAGCTGTCGCTCTGCTGCTCTGAACCAGTCCAGATCACATTTAAGGCTTGTTCTGCTTCCTCTTCCCTTATCCCATCTGTCTCGTCTCAGCGTGGCTCAGAAAATCGAAAACTGACTGCCTTTCTACTGTTAATTCAGTAGCGTTTTTAAATTCATAGTCTCCCTAAAATCTACGTTTTGTGTACCCATCAAGCACAGGCATGTTGTTTGAGGGAAACATGTCCTTATTCACATATTTCCTTTCTTTCTTCCTGATGTGTTCCCCCCTTTTCATTGCACTCTCTGATTACAGTGTAGCACAGCACACACTTGAGGTGAGACAGATGGAACGGGCTGTTTGCACCATTTGTCACTTCCGTGACTGTTCATCTGCGATTATTCAGATCTTCGTTTTCTCCACTACAGTGGTGGTGATGAGATCCACCTCCTGGTACAGGTGGGAGGGCTAAATCACACTGTACCCGTGAAACATAAACGTCACTGACTGCCTGCTCAGGGAGTGGGAACTGGAGGTGACAGGTAGGAACTTCAGCGAGCAGAAGGTTGATCCACGCCGGCAGGGGCGGGACACAGCAGACTCATCACAGCGCACCTGCAGCTGCCTGGATGCTTTCTCACCCACAGTAGCCGTCTGCTCTGTGAGCCTTTCTCGGCTCTCAGACAGCACTGGTGCCCACCTGGCATCACTGAAGTGGACTGCTCAGAATTTGTAGAGAGATGCTAGAGGTTCAGATGGGAAGTTTTCCAGACAGCAAGCTTATTGGACCAGCCTTCCCTGGCCTTTGGCTTTCTTAGTTTTCTCCTAACCCAGCTCTTAGGAAATGGAGAAATTTGTGACATTCTCATGGCCATACAGCTCCCAGCTGATGCATAGGCTCAGCGTTATCTAGAGAAGCTTCTCTTGTAAAAGCAGATTTCTCTTGGCCAACCTCCCCCAATAGGTACTAACCAACTGTGTATAAATTACTGTAGAAGGGCTTGGGATGGCCAAGGAGTAGCATCTCAGTGTTTACTGTGTTGAAATAGCAGCTCCAGTGACCACATAGCTATAGTTTAAAGTAAATGAAGGTGCTTGGAGGGGAGACGCTGAGCCTCAACCCAGGGTCAAAAGCATACTAGTTAAATGCTCTACTGTTGAGCTACAGCTCCAGGCCACCCCCGCATTTAAAAACTTTTTTTGGAACAGCGTCTCAATAAGTTATAAAGGCTGGCATTGACCTCATTCTGTGGCTCTTGCAGTCCTTGAACTCACGGCTCTAGGCCCAGTGCTATCTTTTGTCGGTTGTTGACTCTTTTTATTTTTAAAGGTAGAGTCTTACATCCTGAACTGTACCGGAACGCCTCCTCCTCCTGCCGCCACCTCCTGAGTACTGATTTTACATGCATGCACCGTCATGCTTTCCTTCAGGGACCTTTTAAAAAGTCAACACGGAGGCCAGAATGTAGAACGTTTATCTAGGGCGATGAAGCCTTCATCTGTTTAAAAACAGCCTATAAATGGCACACTAATGCATGCCTATAAACCCAGAGCTCGGGTGGTAAAGGCAGAAGGGTCAGGGCTTGAGTATTATCCTAGTGATGCATAGCAAATTCAAGACTAGCCTGGGCTACATGAGACCCTGCCTAAACGAAATAAATAAATAAAATAAACATAGCAGAGGGGTGCATGTGTAAAGTCTTACTCTTAAAATGTTTTCATGTAATCGGATTTGCACACTAGCCTAAAATTCTAGCTGTTACAGCAGACAAAGGAGGAAATTGTTCTTTTTGGTGTGCATATTCCAGTTAGTCCAGCCCCTTGTGTAAGAAGTCACAGGGTACTCTTGAGAGGCATGAATCATAAAGATACCAGTATGCATTTCATGTTTCATTTCCCGGGTAGTCCTTAATATGTTTTCTGTACTCTGTGGTATTTGCTCTCGTTACTACAGAAATCTATTTCACAACGCTTTGCCACTTCTCTGTAATAGGAGATAGTAGAAAAATTACCATTCCAAGATGCTATAGAAAAGAAAAATCTAGAATGTTCTTTCTACACTCTTCAATCAGGTCCTCCAAAATAGTGGTCCAGGGATGGGCTTAGTGCTGACGGGATCCATGGCCAAGGCTAAAAAGTACCTAGGAGCCTCACAGTTGCAATTCACCATCATGTTTGGAAGCATTAAGTGACAGACCCTTTTGTCCATGGAAATAATCCAGACTCACTATCCTCTAATTTCTTCACCAAGAAACGCGGTTCATGATACTGGTTTATGCTTTATTAGTTGTTTTGAAAAGATGAAGCTATAGGGGCTAGAGAGATGGCTCAGAGGTTAAGCACACTGGCTGCTCTTCCAGAGGTCCTGAGTTCAATTCCCAGCACCCACGTGGTGGCTTACAATCATCTGTCATGAGATCTGATGTCTTCTGTCATGCAGGCATATATGCAGGTAGAACACTGTGTACATGATAAATAAATAAATCTTTAAAAAAAGATGAAGTTATAGATCACATTTACTACATCTGAGAGCTTGTGTGGAGGCTTTTCAGGAGAGCACAGCTCTTGTATACCCCTGACCCAGGTTGCTTCTCCTCTGTTTGGGGAAGGTCCTTCTTATCAACCATTTGCACAGCTTCAAACAGGACACACGTGGAGTGGTCAGGGAGCAAGGGGACACCTACCTAGCCATCCAGATGAGCTCATCTGGATCAGTCCCAGCAATCAGTGGGGCGACAGATGCTAAAACCAGATTGCTCACACATCCATGGTGGAGCACACCTTTACTCTCAGCAATCGGGGCAGAGGCATGTAGATCTCTGAGTTTGAGGCCAGCCTTGTCTACATAGTGAGTTCTAGGCCAACCAGGGCTACATAGTGAGACCCTGTTTCAGAAAATAAAAATAAATAAGTAAATGAGTAAGATACATCTTGAAACTTGAAGGTAGTTTAGTTAAAGAGACACTCATGCTCTTTTGAATTGTTGCTAGGATTTGGAAGTTCCTGTAACCCCGGGTACTACTTAGGTAGTCATTATGATTGCACTTGAAAATACAGTGAGGCCTTATACCCTGCCTTGTCCTCTTGCTGTGTAAACACTGACCAAAAGCAGCTTGGGGAGAAGTGCCTTTATTCAGCTTACACTTCCGGAACATAGTTCATTGCTGAGGAAAGTCAGGCCAGGAGCTCAAGGAAGACCTCAAGCAGAAACTGAAACAGAGACCATGGAAGAACCCCGCTTATTGGCTGGCTCTCCAGGCTTGCTCAGCTTGCTGTCTTATACAGCCCAGGACCACCTGCTCAGGGGTGGCACTGCCCACAGCTGGCCAGGCCTTCCCACATCAGTCATTAATTTAAAAAAATGCTCTTAGGGGCTGGAGATACGGCTTAGTGGTGAAGAGCACTGTTGCTCTTGCAGAGGACCCAGGATTCCCAGCTCACGGAGGCTCACAACCATCTGGAACTCCAGTTCCAGTGTGCCCCGCCCCGAACACACTTTCTTCTGGCCTCCTATGGCACCAGGCATACATGTGGTACACAGACATACATGTAAGCAAAATAGCCACCAACGTAAAATAAAGTAAAAATCACTTTAAAAATAGAAAAAAGAGAATGCTCCCAGAGACATGGCCACAGGCCAGTGTTATACAGGCCAGTCCTCACTTAGGTTCCCTCTTCCTGGTGATGGGTTGTGTCCTGTTTACAGAAACTAACGACCACATCAGACATCCATCCACATTACTCCAGCAGATGTTCTCCAGATACTCCATGTTCCAGAACAGTATTGATTATTGGAATTTCTGAGGAGGCAGCAGTTATTAAAGCCAATGTGTTACTCATTTGGAATATTTTTTGCCTAATGATGTATAATTGAATTGTTTCTGGAAATTTCCTTCCATTTATTTATTTGGTTATTTATCCTTTCAGACATGAAGAACAGCCAAGGCCTTTTGTGTTGCACTCATGCTTGAAGAACTCCCGTGATGAAGTTCGGTTCCTTCAAATGTGTTCTCGGGTTCTGGTGTTTTGTCTTCTCCCTTCGAAGGATAGCCAATCTCTCAGCTTACGTATAATGCTCGCAGAAATTCTCACAACAAAAGGTAGATTTATGAAATTCATACCACTAGTGTGGTGTGTGCAAACCAATGTGCTGTATACTGTCATTAAATTTCATATAACATTTGTGCAGATCTTAAATACTTTGGAGCATGTGGGTTGTAAGGAATTTTAGACATTTCAAGTTTAATTATTACATAAAGGCTTTGGCTATATGTGATAAACTTTAAAAGTTTATATGCTACATTGCCAATGCTATTAATTTTGACACAGGAGAACCACTCTTCATCTGTGCATGGGAAGCATTCATTTAGAGTAGTTTTTTAGTTCAGGCCAGCAGCGTATACATTTAAGGAAGGGATCCAGGCGGTGGTGGCGCACGCCTTTAATCCCAGCACTCGGGAGGCAGAGCCAGGGGGATCTCTGTGAGTTCGAGGCCAGCCTGGGCTACCAAGTGAGTTCCAGGAAAGGCGCAAAGCTACACAGAGAAACCCTGTCTTGAAAAACCAAAAAAAAAAAAAAAAAAAAGAAGGAAGGGATCCCCACAAAGCATGCACAGCGACAGCATTTGCTTGTACTTTTTCTGTAAGTTTCAATGGTGAACTTTTAATAAACAATAATCACTATACTGTAACACAGTAAGAAACATTTAAAGTTAATAGTACAGCTAAGTACTTACCCAGAATAAAAAATGAAAGTGGGGGCACGGAGACAGCTCAGTGGTTAAAACGCTCGCTGCGCCAGCGTGAGGACTGGAGTTTGTAAAAGCAGGTGTGGCAGCACACTTGTGCAGCCCCAGTGCTCGGCACAACCCAGAGGCAGTGGATCCTGGGGCTCGCTGGCCGGCCAGTCTAGCCAAAACTGAGCTCCAGGTTCAGTGAGACTTTGTCTCACAAAGTCATTGGGTGGAGAGTGCTAGAGGACACTGAATGCTGACCTCTGACCTCCGTATGCACACATACATTCACTACAAGGTTACAGGGGTGGATGAAGACAAATGGAAGAAAACATGACTTAAGACAAATGCTCCCTAAGTAAGAATCTTAAGTAAGAGAAATGCAGCAGTTGAATATCTCCTTTATCTAATCATCATCATCATCATCATCATCATCATCATCATCTATCTCCTTTATCTTTGCCTATCAGCTGAAATGCTAACCACAGACAAGGGCACTCTAAACATAGTAAGATGGATTTGTAAGAACTTCCTCCCCAACATCTGCTTTGAGCAGCTGGGAATGTTGACAGCTGTCTTTGGTAGACTAAACTGGTCCAGACATAATGAACCTTACAAAAAGTGAGGAAAATCAGTGTCCTTAGTTTTGACAGTTTTCTTAGCCGTGTGAGTCCCAAAAGACTTCTTTCCATTGTTCTCCTCACTCATTTATTAAAAGGAGCACAGATTATACCATACATTAAATTATGCAGAGGGATATACAGAGGGCTGAGCAGTCCTGTGTGTGTACATGCCTATATACACACATACACATTTTTAAATATTCAAATTATGATAATTTCCCCCATTTGGCTAGTGGAAAATGTTTCCCACATCCATTTCAGTTATGTGATACAGAATCTGTTTCCTTCAAGAAGAATAAAGATTTCAGTGGCACTTTCTCCTCTGTCTCTAGTCTTGAAGCCAGTAGTGGAGTTGCTGAGTAATCCAGATTACATTAACCAAATGCTCCTGGTCCAGCTGGAGTACAGAGAGCAGATGAATGAACACCACAAGAGAGCCTACACATACGCTCCTTCCTATGAGGAGTTCATCAAGCTCATCAACAGCAACTCTGATGTGGAGTTCTTAAAGCAGCTCAGGTACTTGGCTTTTAATTATAGCACAGTGAAGGCCCTGATGGTTATCCCTTGTCGGCTAAGCTCTGTCTCTGTGTGTGTGTGAGATTGTGTGTGGATGATTGTGTGTGTGTGTGTGTGTGTGTGTGTGTGTGTGTGTGTGTGTGGTGGGGGATGATTGTGTGTGTGTGTGTGTGTGTGTATGTGGTGGGATGATTGTGTGTGTGTGTGTGTGTGGTGGGGGGATGATTGTGTGTGTGTGTATGTGGTGGGGGCATGATTGTGTGTGTGTGTATGTGGTGGGGGGATGATTGTGTGTGTGTGTGTGTGTGTGGTGGGGGGATGTGTGTGTGTGTGTGTGTGTGTGTGTGTGTGAAAGAAACAGAATGAGTGTGTGTGTGTGCGAGTACGCATGAGCTTTTCAGGGAAGTGGAAATCAGGCAGTCCATAAATTTTCTCCTTTAGTAACAATTGCATTTGTTCAGCTTCTCTTTAATAGAGGAATCATTTTTTTTTCAAGGCATTAGGTTTTCCTAAGAGTTTGGTAATAATAGCTTAAAAGCTTGTTGTTATTTTAAGTGACGATGTAGAACATTGTGTTGATTTTCATTGTCTTAGAAAATGAAGGGGCTAGGGCCTGGGAACAAGGGCTTCCTCACTAGTTCTTTGGGAAATCACATTTGAACGTATCGCAGGCATCACTTATACGGGAGGGATGTCTTTGAAATGTTTTTGGGTGTTAGTCTTCTCATAGCATAGGAGTCTATACTGTGATTATTTGGTATACATTTGTGGCTGTTCTAGGCTTGTCTCCCCACTTCCCTTTTGTTTGAATGTTCCCAGATGGTAATAGGAAGAATAGGAAACTCTGGTGCGTCCATTTTCATTTTTATTACTAATTTTGGTAAGTCATTAATAGGAAAGTAAAATATTGACCAAAAGTTGGACATTTGAACTATGCAGAGATGTGAGATATTCCTTCCTTCCTTTGAACAAGGGTTGACAGTGAGATGGCCTGGATGCACAAGCTTGTTTCCTGGGTAATGCAGCACCTAGGAGACGTGCATTGTTCTTACCAACTGTGCCAGGACTGGTCTCACCAATGTGTAATGACCAGTTCTAATGTATAGCCTTGTCTGTGAATTATGTATCTATGAGCATTTTGTTTGGGTATCTTATTTATGCATCTCCTCTCATGCATAATAGTAAATGTGCCAAATGGTAAAATATTATATATTGTCTATTTCTGAATTGATGAATTGAGAAGTGTAACATTTGAGCTGAGAGAGAACCCAGCAGCCAGTAGTACACTTTGTTACCCTAGTTTACAGGTTCTGCCCACTTGTAGATCCTTCTTACCATGGCTTCTTTTGAAAAAGAGCTCATAAAATCAGGTGGGGTAGCACACACTGAGATCCCAGCACTCAGAGACTAAGGCGGGAGACTATGAGTTCGAGGCTAGTCGAGGCGACATAGCAGGGTTCTGTGTCAGTAGAACAAAAAGAGGAAGCCTGACAGTCACACGCTTGTGTTGCCTTTTCTTCCTAAGTCCTGTATTCACACCAAGCTGTTACCCAGGAGTGCTGTTCAACCCTGTACTTGTAGATCCTTCTGACTTTGGTGTTGTTTTTTGACACATGGTTTCTCTGTGTAGCCCTGGCTGCCCTGGAACTCACTCTGCTGACCAGGCTGGCCTCAAACTCAGAGATCCACCTGCCTCTGCCTCCTGAGCGCTGGGATCAAGGGTGTGCACCACCACTGCCTGTTCTGACTTTTTTTTTTTCTGAGACAAGGTTTCGCTATATAACAGATCTGGCTGTTCTGGAACTTGCTTTGTAGACCAGGCTGGCCTCGGACTCATAGAGATCCGTCTGCCTCTGCCTCCTGAATGCTGGGATTAAAGGCATGTGCCACCACCACCTGGCTTATCTGATGTTTTTAACCTACTTCCTTATGAGCTGTGTGTGGTGTGATCATCCTCTATGGAATTATCATTTCCCCTTAAGATACTGTTTAGGATCAGATACCTTATGTCCAGAAACTGAAAAATCTGAATTCTTAAGCAATTTTCTTGTAATAAACATTCTTTCTGGAAGACAATCAGATATAGACAGTTTGGTAATGCCAAGCAAGTTTAAGAAAGCAGCCTAGAGTCCCAAGTGGCAGATTAAGTGAAGCCATTACCATTCACTGTTGATCTAGACCTATGGATGAATCTTGTGTTTTGTATAATGGAAGGATACTGGTGACATAGTCAAACATGGTAACAGCTTTTCAAAGAGATTTTAAAAGTCAGAACTAATTATTTTAAATGATTAAGTATTGGTTTTCTCATAGGGGAGTCCTGTCTTCCACTGTTCGAAACAGAGTCTCTCGTTTGCACCTGTGTGCGCCAGGCTAGCCTAGGCTTCTAAACTCCAGGGAATGTCTGTCTCCACCTTCCATCTCCCTATGGTAACGCTAAGGTTACAGATGCATCCTGTCATGCCTGGCTTCATGTGGCAAGTGCCTTTACTCACCGAGACATGTCTCCAGCCCTGACTACTGGTTCTGGAGCACCTCTGCCATTTTGTAGTTGAGCACAATTGCTGCTATGAAATTCAGAGTGGTAAGAATTGATAGCACTTTACAAATTTTTTAGATCCACTTATTTTATGTGTATGAATATTTTGCCTTCATATATATATATATATATATATACATGTACTATGTGAGTGCCTGGTACCCTCAGATGCCAGAAGAAGGCATTGAATCTCCTAGAACTTTAACTCCAGGAGTTACAGATGGTTGTGAGCCACCATGTAGGTCCTTTGCAAGAACTACAAGTACTCTTAACCACTGAGCCATCTCTCCACTCCTGAAGTTTATCCCTAAAATGTCCTAGCCAAATGCTTAGAATTGTGGGGATGCTGCAGTTTGCCATCTAGGAGAATTCCCATTAAACAGGAGAGTCATGGCATCTTCTGTTCCTAGATGAGTCGGGGGAGTCATAGCACGACTGTGGCCGAGGCTTGAGTTGGCTTCAGTTACAGTGATTACACTGGGAGTTCGGGGCCTGCCTTTCCCCTTTCTTTCTCATATGTGTGAGGACTTAAGTCCTCTTCATCTCACAGAAGGCAGCACTGAAGGATGGCACACCAGGACTCCTGAGCAGAGAGACCCAGACAGCAGAAGTACTGGATTGAAGAAGGCTTTCTTCTTCTTCCACAAATGGTATAATTCACATACCATAAAACTCATCATTTTAAACTGTACAGTTCAGTGGTTCTTGTAGTGTGTTCAAAGACTGCGTAAGCAATGCCTCTAATTCCAGAATATTTTTACTGTCCTCCAGAGAACTCTGACACCCCTAAGCGGTCACTTCCCGCTCCTCTTCTCTTTAAGCTCTTAGCAGCCTCTAATCTGCTTTCACCCTTGATACTGAGCCTGTCCTGGGTGTCAACTAAATGGACTTGGGAAGCATGTGTCTGGCTGCTGTATTCAGCTGCTGCTGTCAGGGCCCATGAACGCCATAGTCTATGCAGCGCTGCTTCCCTTTGGGGTGGAATAATGTCAGTAGATGAATATATCACGTCTTACTCGTTCGTTCATCAGATAATGGATGGTTCGGGGTGTTTGCCCTTTGAGCCATCATTGAGCATCGTCAGTGACGCTCAGCAGCGTGATCAGTGGTGTCTAGAGTCAGGTGAATGTTACACTTCCTCCCTCCTCTCTTCTCACCACCACATGCCCCTACAGAGTGCTCGTCCAGGAGGAGCGATGGGACACACACAAGGCCAGCATCTTCTGTATTATTCCTCGTCCATAGATCTTGTTCCTTGTGTCCTTTGGTGTTCGTAAGCTTTGCACTTGCAGCTGTTCACAGAATTAGTAGGAAGGGGACATGGGGTACTCTGGTGACCAGATAAGCAGCTCTTCTAGGAGCCAAATACATGTTCAGGTTTAATTAAGTTGAAGTAATGGCAAAGTCTAGTTGGACGCCCCCCCCCCCCTTATTTACATCCACCCTTTCAGAAGCTTGTGGTGCCATCTTGGGAACTTTGCTGTCTTCTTTTAATACGACCAACATTTCTCTATTGCTTGTTAGCCTTTGGCTAAGGTCAAGTGTAGAACGGCTGAAAACCCTCTTATATAGAATAGTTGAAAGAGCTGGAGATAGAATAATGATACGTAAAGGGACTAGAGAAATGACTCAGTAGATAAAATGCTTAGTACATAAGTATGGGAATTGGGGGTTGGATCCCCAGTACCCACATAAAGTCTGGGTGGCCATGACAGCTTCTCTGCAGTCTCCAGTGGCAGTATACGAGGGCAGAGATGGGGAATGGTTGGATAAGCTGGTTAGCCAGGCTATCCCAAATGATGAGCCCTGGGCTTAGGAAGAGATCCTGCCTCGTTATATAAGGTGGGGAGCAATTGAGAAAGGGCCTGATATCAATCTTGGGCCTCCACTTGAAGACATGTATGTGTGTGCTCCCACACATGTGAACACATACACCAAACACACACTGAACAATATATGCATGAAAATGTCATAGAGAAAACTATCTGGGGTGATAAAACATTAATTTTAAAAAATTCTTTTTCTTTTCCCTTGAAGAGTCATATGCAATTGGTAATGTCAGCTATGGAGGGCATGGTAATCCAGAAGTGTTTCTAGTCCCCCCAGCAAGCTTGGCAAAGAACCATGGGAGAAACCCCATGGCAGGCAGTTTTCTTAGTGATAGTTGTATGCACTCAGAATTACCTTGGGAATGCCGGTGAAAACGCCCCCATCCCGCGGCACCTTCTTTTGGCACTGTGGGCGGCTCTTTGGGCTTTGTTGCATAGGATTTCAGGCAGTTCTGTTTGACATGTGCCAGAGTTCCTTTTACCTATGAAGAATTAAGCTTATCCTAGGGACAGCGCTGTGGCTAACCTTTATTCTCTATGTCTTGTGCAACAGTATCTGCCGAAGACTCCCAGGATGACTGTAACAGCAGTGGCCACTCTTCAAAATATGGATGATGTTGTATACATAATCTCCACACTTGGTTAATTACTGCTTGATAGAAAATTTCTGTCTCCTTAAGGATCAGGCCTGCTTGCTGTTACTAACTGTCCAAATCACTTTTCATTAGCTGCTTGTCTGGTCGATGGAGCTGAGACTTATCAGTCTGCAGACCCTAATGGAGCTGCTTTCTGTGATCTTAATCAGCACTCTTTAGATGGTTTTCTGGTACAATTAGAGTGCTGTGCTGTCTGACTTTATTAGTGGTTAGGTCACTGTATTCAAATCACTCTCACGGAAACTGAAGATATCCTGCCTCAGGCAGCGAGTATGCTTTATTTAGGCTAAGCAGCTGATGAAATCATTTAGTTTTGCATATTGCATATATGGGAGATGTTCCATATTTTCTAAAGGAAATAAAGTCATTTGATTCTTTTAGGCTGGAATGCATTTTTAAGAGATGAGGTAAACCCCTTGAAGGTGGTATTTATAGTTTGGGGACAATGTGGTTATTTTCTGTCAGTATGAGATGCTCTCATGGTGGTGTTAGGATAGTCCTATGGGATTATTAGGGCTGGAGACACTTCTCTCCAGTGTGTGAGCTAGGAGCCTTTAGCCCCAATGACAGTTGAACACCCCTCTGCCCTTATAGCTGCTTCTTCTCCTTCTCTAGGACCCAAGAACTTGAGGTGACGGTGTGTGATTACACTGAGCAATACTGTGAACTTTTTGTAGTTTTGTAGTAATGATGAGTCTGCTGACCTCCAGGAACCAAACGTGGGGATGTCATCTTAGCTGCGGGACGCCAGAGAACAAATGCATAGGTTTCCCACCACTGGTGTCAGTGGCCAGATGCCACAGTCCGGAAAGTCACAGCAGAGCTCAGAATGCAGGTGCAGTCGTTAGTGAACCCCAACAATCAGGACCCTACGAGGGAAGAAACCGAATAGACCTTCATTTGAAGATAAAGCGAGTCCAAGTACTCAGTGAAGGAGACGTGATGGGCTCTGCCCTCACAGAACCTTTAGCAAAGGAACGGACAGACTGCTGTGGCCCTGGACAGCATCCAGTGCTTGTCTGTATGGTAATTTTCCGGTGTATTTGTAGAATGTACTCGAAGGAAGTATATTTGTTCCTCAACAGAAAGTACAGATCCCTGGGCCTTCTGCCAGGGATTTTTATGTGGTTCGTCTGGTGAGTCTGTTAGAGAATCAGGCTTTCATCATTGGGACCGAAGCAGTACCTGAAATGCGCAGGCCGAAGGAGGGAGGAGTGGTTTGCTCCGGTGTTGGTCGCTGTCGCTTCCAGCAGAGCATGACGAAGAGAACATTAGGACACAAGCATATGGTGGGGCAAAGCTGCTCACCTAATGACAGGCAGGAAACAGTGAGAGAGGGGTCAGGGACAAGACATGTCCTTCAGCGACATGACCCTGGTGACCCACCCGCTAGTACCTCACTACGGTGTCATTAATGCACTGGTGAAGCTCTAGTACTTCAGAATCCAGCCATCAGCTGGAGACGAAGCCTTCAACCACGCGAGTCTTTGGGGCTATTTTGTCTTTAATCCATCATGGAGAGGAATGGGACATGAGTGTTTTAGAAAGCTCCCCAAGTGACTGCAACTCATAGTGATAGCCCCCTTTTACATAGCATCTTTCCCCATGCTGCCAATCTGAAGCCAGATGCCATGGTGTGTACTCTAAGTCTTTGAAAGCAGTTTGGGTCTGTGACAACTCTGTCAATGGCAGATTTGTCTTAGTCAGGGTGACTGTTGCTGTGATGAAATACCATGACCAAAGCAACTTGGAGAGCAAAGGGTTTTTTCAGTTTACACTTCAATACCACAGTTCATCATCAGAGGGAGTCAGGACAGGAACTCAAGCAGGGCAGGAACCTGGAGGCAGGAGCTGATGCAGAGGCCATGGAGGGGTGCTGCTTCCTGGCTTGCCCCTCCTGGCTTGCTCAGCCTGCTTTCTCTCTGTCTCTGAGACAGGGTTTCTCTGAGTAGCCCTGGCTGTCCTGGAACTCGCTCTGTAGCCCAGGCTGGCCTTGAACTCAGAGATCCACCTGCCTTTGCCTCCCAAGTGCTGGGATTAAAGAAAGGCGTGTGCCACCACCGCCCGGTCCCAGCCTGGTTTCTTATAGAGCCAGGATCACCAGCCCAGGGATGGTACCGCCCTTCCCCATCAACCATTAATTAAGAAAATGTCCTACAGGCTTGCCTGTAGCCTAAGTCATGGAGGCTTTTCTCAGTTGAGGCTCCCTTCCCCCAATGACTCTAATTTGTGTCAAGTTGACATAAAACCAGCCCGTGCAGTATTATCTGGACACTTCTTCCTTTTAGCGTATTTTTTTTGTGTGTGTGTGTGTGATGGAGCAAAGGTGTCTTCTTTATTACTGACCTTTAACCTCAGGCTTCTCTGGCATGGCAAACTCTACCTTTGGAGCTAGGTAATTCATTAAGGTGAGGGTTAGTCTGTGTTGTGGAATGCCCAGCAGCATGCCTGACTGGTACCCACTTGATGCCAGTGTTACCCTGCAGCTGTAACAACTAAATATGTCTGTGGACATTGCCAGTGATCCCTGGGTGTACAAGTTTGCCCTTGAAGGAAAGTTACTGGGCTAACTCCATGTTGGGATTCAATTCAGTGGGCAGTCAAAGAAACCACACCAAATGATGACTTCCTCAAAGTAGTGTTGCCTCCCAGCCTTAAGGTATGCTTGACAAATAACATTTCTGAATGTAAAGGTATACAATGTGATTAGTGTAGTAAATTATGAGATGATTGTCACAGCAAGCTTGCTGACATCCATCACTTCACGTTGTTAGAGTGTATTTTTGTGGTGAGAACACATAGGATTGAGTCTATTAGCAAATTTTTTTTTTCCGGAGCTGAGGACCGAACCCAGGCCTTGTGCTTGGTAGATAGGCAAGTGCTCTACCACTGAGCTAAATCTCCAACCCGCTATTAGCAAATTTTGAGCTGGTAGTACAGTGTTAATGACTGTAGCCACGTGCTGTACCTTAGCACTCCAGAACTTACTTACCTAATGTAACTGGCTCCTTGCATCCACCTCTTCTGCATCCTTGTCCCTCAGAGCCACGGTTTTGCTCTCTGCTTTGGTGTGTTTTATTTGTACATGTGTGTTTATTATAGAGGTCAGACACTGAGTTGGGTGTCTTCCTCTTAATTGGAGACAGGGTCTCTAACCTGAAGCTTAGCAGTTGGCTGAACTCACTGGTGAGCAAGCCTCCTGGAACCTCCCTTGTTGAGCCTAGCTCTGGGATAACAGGTGCATCCTGCCACATCTGGCTTTCTGCTTGGGTGCTGGGGACCCAAAATCAGGTCCTTAAGCTTGTGAAACAAACATTTTACTCATTGGGCTGTCTTCCAGCCTGAGTTTGATTCTACTATTCCACCTTGAAAGGGACATCATGCAGTACTTGTCTGTGCTTGCCTTATTTCATTTTAGACAGTGTCTCCAAAGTTAATCTGTTGTCACCAATGGCAGGATTTACTTCTTAAAAGGTAAATTCTACAACAGTCATCTGGACTCCAACCACCATGGCTCTTAGCTTCCTCCCAGCTTAGTGCTTGGCCATCTTTAAGGCATCTCAGAGAGTCTTCATTGTCCAGAATGACACCCATCACATCCTACTTCCAGGGGCAGGTCAAAGGGCAGGTCAAAGGCAACGATAGGAGGTACTGACATGCTTGTACTGTGTGGTGTTTGTTAAAGAAATTTCTGAAAGCTACTATATGACATTTCCATGTATATTATTTATGTTTGTCTAGAATATCTTGCTTGGTACATCCACAGACCCAGTTTTATTTAAAAATGGAGGGTTCTATTATTAAGGAGTAAAGAATGGATATGGTATAAGCAGTTAGCTAATTGTGCTACCATACCATATGCTTATAGTTTACTAAGACAGAAGAGCTGTTTTTCATGCTAGCATTAGGAAGATGCAACTTTGCCGAACTGGACATTTGCCAGACTTAAAGCTATTTCGAACAAGTTCTCACAAAGGGGAAACTTTACTTTTCAATCTACCATTGCTCAGTGTCTACCGTGCCGTATATTAAGCCCAGAGTTGTGTTCCTTGTAGTCATCATCTTACCTGGTCAGTATAACCATGTCAGTGTTATTCCCATTCAGTGATTAAAGGAAGTCAAGTGGCTCGGCCACGATGATACAGTCAGTAAGCAGAGCCGGGATCTGAGCTCAGGTCTACTTGACTGTAAACTCCATATCTAAAGCAGGGTGACTAGCTAGCAGGTAGACAGAAGGCATCAATGACAAGTCTGCAGCCTCCTGGGGATCACTGGAGTCTTCCCTGGCTCTAATCCTTTAAGAGAACACTGCCACCAATGGCGCCCTCGCCTATTACTAAAACAGCAATAGACCGCCAGCTCATCACCGCCATGTTCTCATTGACTACCAACCCAGGCGTCATTAGTTGTTTTTTTTTTTTTAAAGTTCTAGATTTATTTCTGGCCCATTATTTAAAAAGCAAGGCAAAGATTGAAACACTGTATGGAGAACACTTCAGAGTAAAATGTTTAAAATTATGGAGATGGAAGATTATTTAGCTTAGCGAAGGAAGATCGATTTCTCTCCTACATACTGAAATTGAGGTGGTATTTCTTCTTCACTAATGGGCAAGGGCATAATGGATGATTAACTTAAGCAGTCAGAATTTGTAAATAGAATGGAGCTGCTATTTTTTCTTTGTATGGATGCTAGGAAAATGTTTTTTTTTAAAAAAAAATCTCTGAATTGATTTTTGTAATTGCATTAGGTACTTTCGCATCATTATGATCAAAAATATTTGAGAGAAGCAACAGAAGGGTGGAGAGATTCACTTCGGTTGACTGTTTCAGGGCCTTCTCTCTGGCATCTCGAGTATCTCCAGTTGTGGTGGCTAGAGCATGTGACAGCTGTCTCCATTTTGGTGGGCCAGGAACAGAGGGTCCTAGTTGACACCAGGGGTGGATATAAGGTTCAGAAATGCATTCCTAATGACCTAATTCTGCTACCCTGGTCCTCACTTCAAAGGCTCCACCACCTTCAAAATAATGCCCATATTGGAGACCAAGAACTCTAGATAATGAAGTCTTCACGGGTTATTTCAGATTCTAACTGCAGCTTGGCATTTGTACATGAAGATAATGTATTAAAATTATTTAAATTGCATGCTTTTGTGAAGAACATAAATTACTTGAACATTTACTGTTTTTGAACAATGCCGCCCAAAACATATTGTGAATTATGAGTAATAAAATAAGATTACATTGTAAAGGAACATAAAAGAAGAGATTGAGCACACTTTCAAGACAAACTCATAGAGCGTGTTAGAAATCAATAAGCAAGCATAAACTGCTAATCAAAAGACTAGTGTGGGTGGACAGGAGATGAGAAACCCGAGTACAAAATGGTGAATCTTGGAAAAATTTTATGAAAAGAATAAATGAGTATAAATTTAGTTTTAAGAAACCACAGGACGATGTGGGATTTCTTAGGAAAATATGCTCTGAAAATATTTTCACTTGCTTAAAGTAGAAATACATCAACTTCAGAGTAGAATTCCTTCTGTCGGTGTTTTAAATAGCAGAGGGCACAGGGGGGAGCTGAGTGTGTCCGAAGACACACTCATTTGGGGTGAGGAGGAAAGGGAAATCAACATTAGTGCAACATGATTTGATGGAGGAGTCTCTCTGAAGTTGAGAGAATTCATGATGTGCTTACGTTTGGCACAGCACTACCATTGTGGATTGGGGTCTCTGCCTCTTGAGTAACTACCCACCACAGGTCCGCTTGTGCACAGTCCTGAACGTTAGCTGTAGCCATTATTGATTACAGCCTATAGGGCAGGGACTGCACATCAGTTTGTTTTCATTGCGAACACTCATCATTTGCTAGTTACTAACTGAAGTGCAATGCTAAGTTTGGGGGCTAGATGAGCCCCAGTGATAATGCCCCCTTTTTTTCTTTTTCTTTTTGATTTTTCACAACAGAGTTTCTCTGTATAACCTTAGCTGTCCTGGAACTCACTCTGTAGACAAGGCTGGCCTTGAACTCACAGAGATCTGCCTGCCTCTGCCTCCTGAGTGCTGGGATTAAAGGTGTGAGCCACCACCGCCCTGTTGACAGCCCTTCTTTATTCTGAGGTTTGGACCATTGCATAGTCAAAAAAATGAGGCAGAGATTAAATGACAGTTTGATTCCTAGGAGATAATTAAGAACTCATTTTTTCCATGTGTAAACAATGTATTCTCTAATACAGAGTCTTAGGATTAGCTAGTCATCTTTTTGTCTAGAAATGCTGGACCAGAATCAGCCCTCCATATCCCTGCTTCTCCCAGCTTCCCCATGTCCCTGGCAGATCCAGAGTCTACCCGATAGCTGCCCTCGGAGACAAAGAACATACACTCTCAAGAGGAAGGAGAGGCAAAAGGCGTGCTTCACATGCTCGGTTCCTCTTCACCTGTGACCAAGTTAAAACCCCTTCTTCACTGGGGAGGAGTGCATTGGGGATTGAGAGATGCCAGAGTTGGACCTTCTTTTACTTGGAAGGAAGAAGCATCATGAGTGGGGACGAGCAGTTTTCCCCTCCAAAAGAAAGCAATATTGAGTCCCCGTGGCAGCAAAGTGCTTCGTGACTTGTGAGGTCAGCTACAGGAGGAGTGGAGGATGGAGGAGTGGAGGAGTGGAGGATGGAGGAGTAGAGGATGGAGGAGTGGAGGATGGAGGAGTGGAGGATGGAGGAGTGGAGGATGGAGGAGTGGAGGATGGAGGAGTGGAGGATGGAGGAGTGGAGGATGGAGGAGTGGAGGATGGAGGAGTGGAGGATGGAGGAGTGGAGGATGGAGGAGTGGAGGATGGAGGAGTGGAGGAATGGAGGAGTGGAGGATGGAGGAGTGAATTTGGAGGAGTGGAGGTGTGGAGGAGGAGTGACATTCTGGTAACTTTGGCAGCTGGTTCTTGAGTGCACTGAGAACTCTGGCTTTGGGAAATTTGCCGATTTCTGCTGCGGGCACAACCATTCTCAAGTCACCGACGTGCTATCTTTGAATATGGAGTTGGGAAGAGATCATAATGGTAGTCTGTTATGAGTGTAGTAGTTCCGTGCTGATATAATAGACAAAGTAACCCCATGGGTGGTGTTAATTGTAGGATGAATAAAGTTGTTAGGAGAGGGTGATGCCTCCTCCATCTTGGGGTGACCAGTCACTGTTGTAACACAGAAATACAATTCTAGAGATGGACAAGGTGTAACAGTGTGAAACAGCAGCCTAGGGCAGGGGTTCTCAGCCTTCCTAATGCTGCAACCCTTTAATACAGCTCCTCATGTTGGGGTGACCCCCAACCATACAGTTATTTCATTGTTACTTCATAACTGTAATTTTGCTACTGTTATGAATCATAGTGTAAAGATCCGGCATGCGACCCTTCCCACAGGTTGAGAACCACTGACCTAGGGGCTGGGGAGATAGCTCAGCATTAAGAGGACACTTGCTATTCTTCCAGAGGACCTGCTTTTCCTTCTCAGCAGTCGTGTTGGGCAGCTCACAGCTGCATGTAACTCTCTAGGTCCGGGGGCTCCAACACCCCTGGTCCCTTAGGGTGCCTACACTCATGTGCACATACCACACAGAGACAAACACACATATACATGCAAATAATTAAAAAGAAATCGTCTACAGAGTCACCGTACAGTGATCATTCATGCTTCTAAAGTAGCAAGAACTTGGTCTCACAAGTCATATAGAAAGCCAGACATGGTGACATAGGCCTGTCATCTCAGTATCTGGGAGACCGGAGGAAAAAAACCAAAGACAGATTTGAGGTCAGTGTAATATTGTAGTGAGACCCTGTCTTAAGGACACTTCCCTTGGAAGCCATGCTGGTTTCCCTGTAAGGGCTAAAGGTAAAGTTGGCAGCCGACAGGAGCAGACAACAAAATTCTCAGATCGTGACCTAAGTAGGATTAACTGATGAGATGAGGTCACACGATACCTTACTTCAGGTAAACTTTACTCAGAATGTTTTGGAAAGTCATTAGAGAATTTCCAAAATAAACTATAAAACTCAGCAGCAAAGTAATGTCCAGGAAATACTCTGAACAGACATGTATAATGTAGGCATTGAGAGTAAACTAGACACACTGGTACTGTATGAGTGCTGTACAAGTGGGCAACAGTGATGGTAGTGACCTTTAGAAAACACCAGAAGCACCAGGAGAAACTACAGATAACAACAGGGTGGCTTTTGTGAGCTTAGCTACAGGACACAGGCAGGGATGACATGGCTTTGGTAATTTCTGTAGCATATCATTTCTAGAAGTTCTGGGTCCTAGGAGATGAATCTGTAGGAACATTGAGTTATTTGTGATGATAAAAAGCATAGACAGACAAGACTGAAAATAATATTCACTAGTCATAAACAGATGGATTTTTTTTATACATAGATAGGGTCTTACTGTGTATCCCAAGCTTGTCTTGAACTCATGGCAGCCCCCATACTTCAGCCTCCTCAAAGAAAATTGTTAATAATAAGAGTATTTCCAGGTAATTTATATATGTACAGGGGAGAAGGGGATATCGTAGACATTTATGTAAGTCACGACACCTCGTTGAGCTGCTCTAGTCTAGAATCCTGCCCACTGTGGCTCACAGAGATGGGTTTCCTCACCCTTGTGGTGATTGGGTAGGGCCCAGGATGGTTGATTACTCCAGAATTCCGTTCAGATGTCATTTTCTGAGTGTTCCATGAATGCAAAAAGGTTAAGCATGTCTCTGCCTTTTTTGGAGTCACCTTTTGCAAACTAGAAAGATGAAGAGGACTGAAAGACGCTGCTCTAAAGACGAACTGAAAGCCCCTTTGGTAGAAAACTCCCTTTCCGCTCTAAGTCCTAACCTCAGTCCTCTTCAGCCTGTGCCTCTGACGCTGTGCCCAGTACCACTGACAGCTGTCTTGTGCAGAGAGCTACAGACTGTGTTATTCTCAGCAGTACTCCTAAACACAGGAAATAAAGACTATACCATTCCTATATTCATAATGTCCCATGCCTGTGGCGGATGTATACGCTGTTTTTTTTCTTTTTAATATTTACTTTTATTTTATTTGCATTGGTGTTTTGCCTGCATATATGTCTGTATGAGGGTGTTGGGTTCCGTGGAACTGGAGTTACAGACTTGTGAGCTGCCATGAGGGCTCTAGGAATTGAACCCAGGTCCTCTGGAAGAGCAATCAGTGCTCTTAACCACGGAGCCATCTCTCCAGCCCCATAAACTGTTTTCTGTAATGCTATTTTATAAATGTGGAAGTGTTCATAACTTTTTATGTAATTGCTATGCATAATTTATCCTAAGAAAATAATCATGAGTTTGTGGAAAGACTTTTTTTCCATGATTATTGTGTTTTTTGTTTTGTTTTTGCATTTTATTTAAAATAGAGAAAAGTTTTAAACAACCAAAACACTTAACAATAAAGGTTTAGTTTTAAAGATATTGGCACATCTATATTATGTATTACCAATGGCACAGAATTAGAATATTTAAACATGTCATCTCTCATGAATATTACATTTAAAGACTTACTGTATTTTTATTCATGTATCTTTGTGTGTATCTGTTTACACACGTGTGTGAATGCCTCTTAGGTTAGAACACAGTGTTGGACCACTGGAGCTGGAGTTACAGGGGCCTGTGAACTGCCAGACCTGGGTTCTGGGAACCAAACTCAGGTCCTCTGAAAGAGCAGTAAGCACTCTTAACCACTGAGCCATCTCTCCAGCCCCAAAATGAATTAATTAATGAAGTTCTGGATAAAAGAACTCTAAGATAGTTCTTATAAAGCCTTATAAAGCCGAAAAAACATTGAATCGGACAAAGATATGCCAGATGTGAACAGTAAGTCTGAGTGTTGTGCTTTGTGTATTTTTCATTTTCTTCAATGAACATGTGTTATTTTAGAGAAAGTAAAGATTGGCTCACATTGAGAAAATAAAGTCTGTCCAGCCATTTATCAGGCTGGAGTAACAGACTCTAGAGCCAGCTACCAAGTTAGCAGGAAGCAACATTTCTCTCTTGTAGACACTGCAACTGTAAAATGTCATTATGATCCCCACTTCTTGAGTGTTCTTGATCACTGAGAATTTTTGTTTTCAAAATTTAGACTCTCAGAGACTTGGAGTTGTATCAGTAGGAAGGGCGTGCCCTGGCTTTGGCTAGGGGCCCAGGTCAGTTTTACACACAGAAATACCTTTGATTTATAATTGGGATGAAGGCTTGAGCTAGAGGATTTCTGCACATAGGCCACATCTAGTTTTCCTTAAAGTTTATGGTTCCAGAGGAAATCGGACCCTGATCCCCACCCAAAGCTGCCCACATTGTAAAGCCTGTGAGCCCATCAAGTGATGCTTCTTTTAGATTTTACAGGACCTTATCTTCTCCACACAGCTCCTCCACTGTTCTCTGTTGTAGTTAGAGACCTCGCTGTATAAACCTGATTTTGTTAGACTCAGGGCTGGATAGTCTGGGGACCTCAGAACTAAAATACATTTTTAATTAGGAAAAAGGGCTGTGTTAAAGTCTTCATGCATCTCTCCGTCCCTCCCCTCCCCCACTAGGTAGCACACATCTGACGAGTCACCGGTGGTGGTAAGGAACAACAGTAATGACTGACAGTTACAGAACTCTCACTGGGATAGGCACTGTTCCATAGGTTATAACCCATCATCCACATCCAACTTAGCCTACACAACAGCTCTATAAGGCAAAACTCCTTCCAATGCAAGTTAGACACTTTAAATAATTTTCTCAGAGCGATAAAGTATGTCTTAGAAACAGGCTTGAACACGGCGGTGCCTCATGTCAAAACTCACATTAAGCATTCTCACCCTGTTCTAAATCGTCCAGTAGATCCTTTGTTAAGGTCATGGATATAATAGAGAGCATTAGTTTAGCTGACTGAAATCACCATGGATATTTTTTTTCTCATATGCTTTAACTGGAATCCTAGCATGTTGTTCCTAGTTTTTGGCAATTCTGTAAACATCTCTTTTAAAATGTATAGATTTTCTTAAATGTTTGAATATGGTATTCTCGTCTCTATTCTTGCTAATTTTATTTATCCTCACTTATTTTTGAGACAAGTTCTTACTAAATAGCCATGGCTGGCTTAGAACTCACTAGGTAGGCCATGCTGGCCTCGAACTCACAGAAGTCCACCGGCCTCTGCCTCCCGAGTACTAGGATTAAAGGGGTGCACCACCACCACACCTAGCTATGTCTTTGGTAGTTTGATTATAAAGTAGTATTTGAAACTATTTACCAAATTATCTACCCCAAGCTAAGGACTGTTCTATCTTCTGTTGTCCTAAGATATTCCAGCACGTGTATGCCCAGAAAACTCGAAACTAATAGTTCTTTAAAGTCTGTGTGAAGTGTAATTAATAAATGAAGCCTGCATGTACACACAAACCCGGGGGGGGGGGGACAGAAACAGAGAGAGACAGGGAGGGACAGACTGACAGAGATTGTGTTTGGTGTGTGGGTGACTTTGAAGTCAACATTCTAAGACTCCAGGGCTGCTGTGAGCAGTGGTTAGAAGTGTGATCATCTGTAGGCTGCTTTGGAGCTTACCGCTTCTCAAGCATTTCAGTTCTGTGGAAGAGTTCATAAATTCCAAGTCTGCTTAGCCAAATTTATGATGAAAATGCAAGAGAGGTCAGGTGGCTACTCAGAGGAGCAAGTGATGTGTCTTTGTGTGACCTTGTCCATGCAGAAGAGAGACTGTAGACAGTTGCTGGAGTTGGGAAGCAGTTGGACTCGGGTCATGGTACTTCTCTTTAATTAAAAGTTTTACATGTTCTACTAACTTTATTTATTGTGCATGTGTGATGCACACATGTCACAGGGCATCCGAGGAGATCAGCAGACAACTTAGAGGAGTTGGCTCGCTCTCTCCACCATGTGTGACCTAGGGGTCATTAGGTTGTCAGGCTTGGAGTCTTGATGGCTTGGCTGCAAGCCCCCTACCTCCTGAGCCATCTCACCAGCCTGTTCTTGAGTTTAGATGGTCATTTTGGGAAAACACACCCAGAATCTATACAGGTCCAATCAAGGCAAAGTCTACAGCTTTCTCTTGGTTCTGGAACCAGACTCACACAGTGTGACCTTCCTCCTGGAGAGGAAAACATCCTCAGGCTGCTGGGTGTTTGAATAGCTCCTGGAGAGCTGAGCACCTGTGCTATTTACAATAATCCAGCATCAGAGACACATATAAATAGCCAAGTAATAAGGCAGGTCTTCGGGCTAGAAGTGGTGTGAAGTGGGTTTAAAAGCCAGGCAGTTGTAGCATTAAATCTCCCATGAAAGGGAAAATCCTTAGCATCAGAGGGAATGGTCATGACCTCAGTGTTTAAGAACTAATGGGATTTGAACAGATAAGGGGAGGCAGTTGTGTGAGAGGGAGGAGCCACAGGAGAGCAGGTTGGGAGTCAGGGAAGGGCCAGAGTGTGCTGGGAGCCTCATGGTCTGATTAGGCAGAAACTGTGTTCAGGAGATGTGGAAGGCAGCGAGTCTGGGAGTGCTATGCTTCCAGACTTTAGAAAGCCTTTGACAAGATAAGCTTAGACCTATATTGAATTTCCAAAAGGCAGGCGACTGCCGAACAGCACGACGCTTCAGTTGTCAATTGTCATTCTGTCTGTAGTACTTATAAGCCATTGGGACCTTGTATGGATTTCCTAATCCATCCAAGCGTCACTGTCCACCTCCGCAGTGGAGGGGTGACTCCAGCATCTATTAAGGGGGACCCTACAGTGTGTGAAGGTTAGCTCCTGTTGCATGTCATTTTAAGAGTTAACTAAGAGTGTTAATTCTTTGCTCAGATGGTGTGTATTTCTTCAGTCCCAGCCCTGACTCAGTTGTTCCAAAGCATGAATCACTAAGAACATCAAAAGAACAAATTGTTCACAATATTAGGTGGGCCCATTAAATGTTAGAGACATTAAGTCTTGTTAGTTTAGCTCATTTATATTTATTGAATCTCTGCTGTATGTTTAGTGCCTACCTGGGTCCAAGAGGAGAGAAACAGGACAACCCCTGTCTTTACGGGATTCATAATTAGATGGGAAGAAAAAAGTATCCTGTCTTTTTCATAGACAAAGCCACAATATTTTCTTGGGCTCAAAAATGTGTCGTCAATCTTTAGACTTCCGTGACTGGACACACCGTTTTCATTTGCTTGTTCATAGCACTCTTTGAGGAAGTGTGGCTCTTTAAACCATCAGTGTAAAACAAACAGGTCCTGTTACCAGGCAGAAGTGAGCTAGGATTTGGAAGAAGACATGCTAAGGTGCATTACCTGATACATGGTAGGACTTGAGGGAACACTCGAGGTATGTTAGCTCTAATTAGATCTTCCAATGGGAGATCGCCTGTTGGAAGGAAGTGGAGCAAGAGCTCGGAGAAACTAGTTTGGAGAATGCTGTAGAAGTTGACCTGGCTGAGTCCATCTTTCTGTGGAGGGGGAGGAGCTGGTGGTAGAGCTGAGGCAGTGGAGGGAACAGCAGGCTGGGGTCAGGGCTCCTCCTTTGAGGAGGTCCTGAGCAAGGAACGATGGGGTTCCTCTAGGGGGGAGAGTTTGTTTTTGTTTTTCTGAGACAGGGTTTCTCTGTGTAGCCTTGGCTGTCCTGGAACTCACTCTGTAGACCAGGCTGGCCTCAAACTCCCAGAGATCCACCTGCCTCTGCGTTCTGAGTGCTGCGATAAAAGGCATGTGCCACCATACCCGTGTCCTGGCATGGGGGGGTGGAGGGATTGGCAAAGTGCTCAAGTGGCTTTGGATGGGAGAGAAGGACAGGGTCGGGGGGACAGCCAGACTGTGGAGCCGATGCAGAGCCCCACAGGTGAGAAGACACAGGGCGACAGCAGAAGGGAAGCAGGGGCTCGTTGACAGATGTGAAGAGCACAAGGCAGTGGGATGGATGCTTGCTCACAGATTGTGTTTCTCACAGAGCAGGCTTCAGAAGGACGGTGGCACCTGTGCGGAAATGGAGACATAACCTCGGGGATGTCAGGAAGAGAGTGGAGCAGAAAGGGGAACGGCTTCGCAAAGTTTCTGAAGTGACTCATAATTGTACCATTTTAGTACAGCTGCCCCTCGGTCATTCCGTTTGCCTTGCAGTAATCCAGGTTCCTTTTTACAGTCAGATGTCTGCAGTTAAAAACACACACATCCTTTGCATTTTAACAATTCAAGTCTTATAAACGTGTGCTTTGTAATTAGAAACACTACTGGCTGCAAGCGCTCCCTCTAATCTGATATATCCCCAGCGTGTCTGGAAGCAGAGGCCGTATCAGTGTTCATTCCTGTGTCCAGAGTCTAGGAAGAGATCACAAATGTTTGTCGGAAGCAGTTTTGGTTATTTCTGTTCTTTTCCTTATGGAAGTCCCCACAATAAACATGCATATATGGTAGTTTAGGGTTTTGTTTTGTTTTTGTAAGTGGATGGGGGTCCGGTCTGTTCAATTGTTTCCTTATGGTACACTTCAGATTGGATGGACGTGGAGGCTATTTAAGAGATCTGGATTGCGGCATACTGGGAGGTGTTTGCAGACTCACTCTGGAGTGCAGAGAGAAGTGAGTGTGGTCTAGGAGTAAACCTAAAACCTGGAATCGTGAAGGACGTGGTGAGGGAGTGCTAGGCTTTGGTAGTTCCGGTGGAGGCTTCCTGTAAGCTATTTCCTCATCCATTTAGCACCTTGCAGGACAAGTCACAAGTAAGGAGCCATTTTTGTACTTTGCCATTATTTGGTGGAATGAGGCAATTCCACCAGAAAACTATCATCCATAATGTTCCTAGCAAGGCTTCAAATTGGAAAACAACCTGAATATACAATCAGCCTAGAGATATTTCCTATGTGTATGGAGTTCTCTCTTTTTTGGTTTTTCGAGACAAGGTTTCATAGTGTATCCCTGGCTGTCCTGGAACTCACTTTGTAGACCAGGCTGGTCTCGAACTCACAGAGATCTGCCTCCCTAGTGCCTGGGATTAAAGGTATGTGCCACCATGCCCAGCTAAATATGGAGTTCTCAAAAAGCCCTCTTCTAGTTGGGATGACATTTGGTCACAAGGCAGGTTCACATACAGTGACTTATAATTAGCTTTTTTTTTTTTTTCCCAATTTGCTTCCCCAAACACCAATGTAGGAAACACACCCTGAGATATTTGATGGCTTGGGGATGTCACTGGAGACCTAAGTTGTACATCTCTTCTTACTTCACCATCCTTAGCATGTGCCCTTGTCTTTATGGTTCTTGAGGGATGGAGGTGGCCGATGTCCCTTTGCCGGACTGCATCCTGGCCTCACACAGGACAGTGATAAAAAGGCAAAGATGAACTCTGTCAGGGCTTTACTATGTCATCTGCCCACTGTGAATGCTCTCTGGAGTCCCTCCCTGCCATGTGTTACCCTCTACTAAGACACCGTCAGATGGCCACCCCTCCCTGCTCGGGGGTCTGGGGCTAAGTACATTGCTTTCCTGATACAGCTGTGGTAGCTATCAGTGTCTGCCACAGTCTAGAGGTGACAGGGTGTCAGTGCCAATAACAGCTTCCCTTTGCGATGGCAAGAGTCAGGCGTCAGGGTAGCTGAAGAGAGGGAAAAAAAAGATTCAGATTTGTGAGGAATCTACAAATAGCTTTAATTGGGATGAATTTGCGTGTCTCCTTTGATTTGGGTTGAAAAGCTGAAGAGCGTTCTATGATTTTGCCCTAAGTGACAGCCAGTGGTTTGTTGGTTGGTTGGTTTTGAAACGTGCCTTGTGATGTTAGGCCGGCGTGTGCTGTCGCCGAGCTGTGTCACGAGTCCTCTTTTCCCTTTTCATTTTGAGACAGGGTCTCCTCCGGCTTCCCAGCCGGGTTCCTGACTCACTGTGTGGTCCAGGCTGGCCTCAAACCTGTGATCCTCCTGTCTTCGTCCCTGGAAGCCAGCATCTGGGCCACCAGGCTTGCCCAGAGTTAGTGCTTAAAATGAGAACTAATGCTAATTAGCTTTATTGTGGAAAACCTCTAAACAAAATTATAAATAGAGGATAGGAAACACTCAGAGCAGTTTGGTTAGGGAAATACCTGGCAACCATTGAGTGATTCTCAAGAACCCATTTCTAAGCCAGGCTCAGTGGCTCACGCCTTTAATCCCAGCACTCAGGAAGCAGAGGCAGATGGATCTATGTGAGTTCGAGGCCAGTGAGGCCAGCAAGACCAGCCTGGTCTACATAGTGAGTTCTAGGACAGCCAGGGATATATAGTGGAACCTTATCTCAAAACAAAGCAGCCCTTGGCTCACACCTGTCATCTAACATGCAAACTTTTCTGTATTTTCTCTGAATGAGGACCTCTCAGGCACACACACGTGTCCCCTGTGTTCTAAGCTAATGGTTCTTGGCTCTCCCTGCATAAGAAGTATGAAAGCAGCTTCAGGAAAATATGCACGCCAGATGTCCACAGCAGATGTTCTGCCGCTAATGGTCTGGAACAGTCGTGTGAGAAGTAATGAAGAAGTAGACCAGGAGAGTGGCAGCATGGCTGGAGGGTTAGACCATCAGTCGACTACTGCACTTAGACAAGGTTCCTCCTGCTCACACACTCCAGCTCGGCCGGTGCCTGAGGCTGAGCACTGGAAATGCAGCCCAAGAGCTTAAGAGCTTTGTTTTGTATTTCTTTGCTTTTTTTTTTTTTTTTTTGGTAATATAGGGGATGGAACGTGGGGCTTGTGCGTGTGATAGACGAGCTCCACCACTGAGCTACAACCCCAACCCTAAGATTGTAATATAATTAAACTTACTAGCTACATGTAACTAGTGGCCATCTATTGGAAAATGAAAATTTAAGAGCTAGAACCGATTGTCTCTAGTTACTGGGGAAGGCTCAGCGGAGGACTTTAACATGACCTTCAACGTTGAACATGACCTTGAAGTTTTTTCAGTCATGGGGCAGGTAGTGATGCTCTCTGTCAGAGCAGAGTGACTTTTACATTAAGGCCTCAGAAATGACTAGCCTGCGGCACATCACCTGACATTTTCGAGGTGCTCTGGTCATCAGGATGATTTTGATGAGTCCTGGGGCCTTACAGCCCCTGTGCTGTGTGTGTTTAGCATAAACACCGTCTGAAGATGTCTCTGAAAATAACGTTGCCTTCCTATTGAATCTTTACTTTCTCTCTTTTAAAATCAGGTATCAAATTGTAGTGGAAATAATCCAAGCAACCACGATTAGCAGCTTTCCACAGCTGAAGAGGCACAAGGGTAAGAACCAATCTGTTTCTCTCAGTACACGTTGGACAGGTCCTCAGTCTACCCTGAGTTCAGTCTATCCCTCTCCTGTCAGTGTTTTAGAAATGTGGAGCATTCTACTGACTTATTTAAATAATTAAATTAAACAGTGGTCTAATATCATTAAAGAAAGTAAAGGAATTTCATCCTGACAAAAATCTGTATTTTCTTTATGTGTGTGTGTGTGTGTCTTATGTGTATGTTCATGTGTGTATAGGTGCATGTGTGTGCACATACATATTGAAGCCAGAGGACAACTTTGAGTATCATTGGGCACTTTTTACCTTTCAGGTTGGGGTGAGGGTGGAAAGGGTCTTTCCCTGGCCTGGAACTTACCAAGCATGCCAGCTAGTGGGCCAGTGTGGCCCCAGGATCCGCCCCACACCACCAGCTCCTACATTTTTTATGTGTGTTCCAGGAATCAAACTTAGCATTTGTGCTTTCAAGGCGAGCACTTTAGTCTCATGAACCTATAAAAACTCAGCTGTGGCCACAGATCCCAGAAGGCTGGAATCGGAGCTTCTGTTTTCACTTTTCTCAGAGTCCGTGTGAATGTTTCTGTTTGAACCCTGCTCTTCTTGGTAGTCCTTTAAGCGATCCTGGCAGGGCAGTGTTTGCCTGCTTCACTTAGTCTGAAGTGTTTGGATTGTGAAGTGTTTTCCTCTTTCTACACTTTGTTTTAGGGTTTTGGTTTGTTTTTTTTTTTTCAAACTTTTTTCATTCTCTGTGTCTTTCACATCATGCATCTCAATCCCATTCATATCCTCCTTCTTTTGTATCTGCCCTTTTCCCTTGCATTCTCCCCCCAAAATGAAATAAAATGAAATTTAAGAGAAAAAAGAAGGAAAAATGTCATCATGGAAGCTGCAGTGTGACACAGTGAGTCACACAGTGAACCCTTTGGTCCATATACATCTTTACTTGCAAGTGTTCATTGCAGAGTCATTGGTCTGGTTCGAGGCCTCTGGTTTCTGCTACACTATCAATGCTGGGCCCTCACTGGGTCTCCTCTTGGATATCCTGTTATTGCCCTGTGTCCTGGAGATCCTGCAGCTTTGGATCTGCAGGACCGTCCCCTTTCATGTGCTCCAGCAGATCATAGATGGGGTGGATCAACTCATAACCCTGGTGCTGGTCCTGGGTAGTTGCAGGGTTGGTCAGCCCACCAGCTCTCCCTTGGCCTCACCACCAAGGTGAGCTCTCCAGCATTGCCATGGCTAGTTCACCCTTGCAGCCTTGAGCTGGTTTTCCTGCTTTCATGCCCTCAGGGTCGGCTTTCCCACACCTCCATCATCAAGGCCAGCTCTACTGTGTTGACTAGACAGGTGCAGGGGCCACGCTCCCTAGTGCTGCAGCTGGTGACAGGCAGGGACAGCTCTCCCACCTGCCACAGGCAGGGAGGGGCGGGGAGGGGGCAGCTCTCCCCCACCCACACCACCGTATGGCAGATGAGGGCCGGGACCAGATCTCCCATGCTGACGTTCTTGAGGTTGGTTCACCCGCACCCCCTTCAGTAGGGTCAGCTCTCCTGTGCTGCCCAGATGAGGTGCAGGGCCACTTTCCCAAGTGCTGCAGCTGGTAAGGGGGAGGGTCAGGTTTCCCATCTGTTGTAGGCGGCAAGGGGTAAGGGAGTCATCTCTCCTTGGCACCCATGCCTTGGCATGACAAGTAGAAGGGACAGCTCTCCCATGCTCACAACTTCAGGGCTGGTTCTTCCGCACCCCCACCAACAGGATCGGCTCTACTCTGCTGCCCACGTGAGGTGTAGGGCCTGCTTTGTGGAGTGCTGAAGCTGATGAGGGCCAGGGGCAGCTCTCCCACCCACCACAGGAGGGGAGGGGTGAAGGGTGGGGAGGAAGTAATCTCTCCCCAACTCATGCCACCATATGGCAGATGAAGGGTGGGGCCAGATCTCCCACACTCACATTCTTGGAACCTTCTCACCTGCACTTACCCCCCCCCCCCCCCACCAGCAGGGTCAGCTCCACTATGCTGCCCAGACAGGTGCAGGACCCGCTTTCCTGAGTGTTGCAGCTGGTAAAGGGGAGGACCAGCTCCCTCACCAGTTGAAGATGTTAGGAGTGAGTGGGAGGGCATCTTCCCTCCCCCCCCACTGCAGATGAGGGAGGCAGTACCAGCTGTGTTGCCCTCATGCACCTCGTCTATAGGGTCAACTCTACTGTGCTGCCCAGGCGAAGGGCAGGGCCTGTTCTCCTGAGTGCTGCAGCTGGTGAGGGGTTGGGTCTGGTTCCCAGCAGGTGTCAGGGGGCAAGGGGAGGAGGCCATCTTTCCCTCATCTATGCCCACATCATCACATGGCAGACAAGAGGGGCGTGACCTGCTCTCTCATTCTCACACCCTCAGGGCCAGCTCACCCATGCCCCTGCGAACAGGCTCAGCTCTATTGTGCTACCCAGGTGAGGTGTAGGACCCTCTCTCCTGAGTGCTTCAGCTGGTGAGGGGCAGGACCAGTTCTCCCAAGTGTTGCAGCCAGTGAGGGGCCACTTCTGCATAGTCTTATCCTCTCAGCCTTTGGTGGTATCAGGAGACAGGGACATCAACACAGACAGCAGCTATATCAGGGCCTTGAACTCAAACATGGGCCCTTCCAGCAGCCCAGGCCCAGACATCACCATGGCACTAGGTAGTGATCAGGCTACCCACCTCAGCCCGCTCCTCACTGCTTTCACCTCTTCAGACATGCCTCTGTCCACAGGACATGAACCATTCTGTATGTGTGTCTCTCCCATATCACACCATACATTTGCTCACCATAATAGTGCTGTGTTGAGGAATGTTATTTTAAGGTGTGTTCCTTTTGTTTATGTTGCATTTGTTTAACTCTGTGAAGCTGTGTTACTGTGCCCACCTAAAACACCTGATGGTCTAATAAAGCACTGAACGGCCAATAGTGAGGCAGGAGAAAGGATAGGCCAGGCTGACAGGCAGAGAGAATATATAGAAAGAGAAATCTGGGCGGGGGGAGAAAAGGAGAAGTAGCCAGAGAAGGAGGAGGACTCCAGGGGCCAGCCACCCAGCTACACAGCAAGCCATGGAGTAAGAGTAAGATTTACAGAAGTAAGAGAACGGGAAAAGCCCAGAGGCCAAAGATAGATGGGATAATTTAAAGTTAAGAAGAACGGGCTAGAAATAAGCCAAGCTAAGTCCGAGCATTCATAAATAAGAAAAAGCCTCTGTGCATTTATGTGGGAGCTGGGTGGCAGGCCCCCCCAAAAGAACAAACAACAACAGTGCCCAGCTGCCCAGACTGCCCCGGGCTTGCGTGTGGGTCTCCTAGTCCTCTCAGTCTGTCTTGGCACTGGGCAGGACCATGCTTTCTCCTAGGAACCCAGGGCAGACTGCCCCGGGCCTCCTGTGTTTTAGGTTTCTAAAGCCCATATCGATGATATATGCTCTATCATTTTGCCTGTTTGTTTCTCTTCAGATGAAGAAGGATTCTTACCCAGGTTTGCCCTGGGGAAGAATTGGATATGAGGATGGCTTTTAGTTCCTGTAGCTTGCCTGTTGCTCACACATTTCCCCCTTCTCCCTTATATATATGAAGTTGGAGGACATGTTAATATCTCCAGCATAGAATTTGCTGTAGACAGGAAAACCCCACTTTCATCTGGAGGAATAGACTGCTCATAAAAATCACCAGATCTGTTCAAATTCCTGCCAAGTATTAGTGTGCTGAAAGAATGGATAAGAGTTGGAACAGAGACACTCCTCCACTGTTGATGGGAGTGCAAACTTGTACAACCACTGTGGAAATCAGTATGGTGGTTTCTCAGAAAATTGGGAATCGATCTATCTCAAGACTCAGCCATACCACTCTTGGGCATATACCCAAGGAATGCTCAATCATATCACAAAGATACATGCTCAACTATGTTCATAACAGCACTATTCGTAATAGCCAGAACCTGGAAACAACCTAAATACCCGTCAACCAAAGAATGGATTAAGAAAATGTGGTACATATACACAATGGAGTACTACTCAGCAGAGAAAAACAATGACAGCATGAAATTTGCAGGCAAATGGATGGAACTAGAAAATATCATCCTGAGTGAGGTAACCCAAACCCAGAAGGACAAATATGGTATGTACTCACTCATAAGTGGATTCTAGATATAAAGCAAAGAACAATCAGACTGCAACCCACAGAACCAGGGAGGCTACCTAGCAGGGGGGACCCTAGGATGACTGTGACTTATAATAAGTTTTGGTTTTACTCAATCACTGGGCAAGCTTCAGTGAAACATTTCACTATTAGGATACGAATTTATACTGTATCAAGCTGATAATAGAAAAATAAAATTAAATTAAATTTAAAAAAAAGAGTTGGACCAGAGACTTTAAAACATGCTCTTGTGCCAAGTTTCTAGTTAGCACAAGAGCAAGAGGAAGCCTGGCTTGAGGACTGCGACTTGTCCGCTCCAGTCCCTCAGAAAGTAGGAGCTGTGTGCAAAGGAAAGAAGGACCGTGCAGGGGAGGAAGAGGCTCTGGCTCTGGAGCCCAGCCCCTGAGGAAGATTCTGTATGTACGCGTATTCCATGCGTGTCCGCCCTGGAAATCTCCCTGCGTACCTCTTTGGTGATAGCAGGTAGTGAGGCAAGAGGCTCCCGCCAAGCTGGGCGGAAGTGATACAGTAAAAACAAACATTTCAGAAGGCGCTAAGGGCTTTGGAGAACGTGTGTCTATGTGGGTGATGAGTCGGGGGGTCAGGAAATCTGGTCTAGCTAGAGCAGAGGCTGCTGTTGTCTTCAGTAGTAGCATGAGATGACCTCACCCGGAAGGTGAGCTGTGAGCATTGGCCAGGGACTTGGAGAGTGTCTCCTGAACAAGGGACAAGTGTCACCCTGAAGACAGAAGCTTGGAGCTCTGTTTGTGGAAGCTGCTGTTGGTTGAAAGAGATAGTCTGGAGGAAAACAGCCAGGGGCAGTGAGCAGCCATGAAGGGCCATGCCTGGGCTTGGAGACTCAAGCTGCGCTCTGAATGAGGAAGGAAGTCCTCGGAGCCTGTGAGAACGGAACCCGGAAGATCGCTGTGCTCCTCTCCTTATTCTCATCGTTCTTCAGGGAAGATGCTTTTCTTCCAGACAGTTTGACAGGTGTTTTAAAGAGCGGACCAGATGGGGATTTTCTCACCGCCCTCATCCTTTCCGTGATTTTTCTTGTTGGTCTAAGTTTAGTCAGGAAAACACTTTCTCATTGGGTAACTGCAGTTCCAGGTTGCACTGTTGAGAGTAGCGTGATGAACCCCCCTCACCCCCACCCCACATTGCTCCATGACATCCTAGATGGAAATAAGCTCTTTGCCCAGGGTATCCATGTTGTATACGCTATCCACCTGTTAGTTACTTAGTAGCTGCCTTAGCTACTTAGCTACTTACATTGACTATGCGTTAGTTCATGTACCCCTTACTTAAAAAATGGCTCCCAGGCACAAGAGTCACAGTGATGGCGGTGTTATCACAGTGTTTTGTTTTAATGTGTCTAGTTCACTATTGTTGTTAATGTCTTGCTTTGCCTAGCATTTAAATTAAGTTTTCTAATTGTTTGGAATGTAAAGATAAAAGCACACTATATCTAAGTTTCGGGATACGTGAGTCTTCGGGTATCCACTGGGGACTTAGAAGATGCTCACCACAGGTAAGAGGAGGCTGTTGTGGATGGCCATCTCCCCCTATGCTTTACACTGCCCTCCCTTCCTTAGCACTTGTTCTTCTTTCTGGTCTAAATCTGGTTTTATAAATGCATCATTCATACTGGATAGGAGCCCACCTTGATGATGCATGACCGAATCTTAATTCAGAGGCAACAACAAATAGTAAACTGACCCTCAAAAATTAAAATCTTAGTGTACCAAAATAGAAATGAAAAGGAGTCAAGAAAATGAAAAGAAGCAGGGCATGGTACTGTACACTTTTCATCCCAACACTCTGAAGGCAGAGGCAGGTCTTTTGGATCTTTTTGGTCTTTATCAGTTTGAGGCCAGCCTGGTCTATGTCAAGAGTCCTAGGCTAACAAGGGCTACATAGTGAGACCCCGCCTCAAAAAAGAAAATGATTAAAAAAGAGAGAAATAAGAAAATGAAAAGATGGGTGGTGGTGGCACACGCTTTTAATCCCAGCACTCAGGAAGCAGAGCCAGGTGGATCTCTGTGAGTTCGAGGCCAGCCTGGGCTACAGAGTGAGTTCTAGGAAAGGCGCAAAGCTGCACAGAGAAACCCTGTCTCAAAAAAAGAAAAGAAAATGGAAAGAAAATGCAGAAGGGAAGACAAAGGTTCACACCCAGGTCGTGTGTCTGAGAGGGAGCTTGTATCCAGCATCCCAGAGCTCTTACAACACAATCTTCAAAACATAAATGACCCAGCAGAAAATGTGCAGAGTGCTTGAGAGGACGTTTCTACTAAGATGTACAAATGGCCAAGAAGCATGTGAGAGCAATATCATTAAATGATAGGGAAATGCAAATCAGCACTAATATGAGGTACCATACCTCCTAGAGTGATTAAAATGACGTCAGACAGATAATACACACATCAGCGAGACAGTAGAGATGCTGGGATCCTCACACAGTCCCTGTGGAAACAGAGTGAAGACAACTTGGCAGTTTTTAAAGATTTTCATCATAGAATTACCATGTGACCTAGCCTTTCCATTCCCAGATATACACTGAAGGAAAAGTGAGGTTGTGTCCCCACAAAATTTTGTACATTGACCTTCACAGTACCGTTATTCAAAACTCACAAAAAGTAGAGATAACCTATGTGGCCACCAACAGTAGAGAGTGTGGTGTATTCACATAATGGAATATTAAAGTATTGTAAAAGAAACCAGTCACAGAAGGCCCACATTGTATGATTCTGTTCACACGGGATGTGCAGAACAAGCCGATCAGGCAAACAGTAGAGTCTTAGTTTCCTATGGCAATTGGAGGGGTACATAGGAAACATTCCACATGTGATGGTAGTGTCAGTTGCACAGCTCTGAATTTATATTTTAAAGAACCATTGATTTGCATACAACAAACATAAATGTGTGAAATTTGTCATGTATAAAATTATATCTCAATAAAGTATATTAGAAATAGAATGGATGGAGATTGAAACTTCACTGAGAAACTATCTCAGGCAGGGTGCTAACTAACACCATAGAGGACACTGAGGACAGGTAGAAATTTCTAGTCCCCAGCCCTTATCCAGTGAATAAGTGCAACAGAAGTGCCTGGCATGGCCATACCTCACGGCAGCTCTTGGATCAAGTGTTTCCCCTTTAAGTTTGGTCTCGGTTCTGACTTCGTAGTCCTGCTTTGTCCAGCTTGACTTTTATCTAGAGGCTCTACTTAAGATTCAGAACTGGCGTGATTACCCTGAGGTGAGAGTTCAGCGGGTGATCTCCCAAGCCAGGAGAGTTTCGTGGCCCACATGGAGTTGGAGTGAAGGATCATGGAAGGCAGGCAGAACCCTGGAGGCTTATGGGTTTGTGAGGCCCTTCCAGGCCTTCAGTAGGGATGAGCGCCTGGATACAGGAGTGTATCAGACAGGCCTCCAGAGGAGAAGCCTGGGATGGTGCCTCTGGAACTCATGCTTGACTTCTGAGCATGAAAATGACATTGTGTGGGACAAGAAGGAGATCTTTATAGCAAACTTATATAAATAGTGAACAGTTTGCTTCTGGTTTAGTTTACTCAACAGACTTTCTTCCCCCAGACTTATTCACTGAAATATGGACAGGTATATACTACTTGGATTTTCCTCATTAGTTACATTAAATGCTCTTGGTCTTGGAATTGGAGGAGGTTGGCAGACCCTGGCGAATTTCCAGGATCTGTTTCCAGTCTTCACTCTCTTTGACCATTGGGGAGTATTGGACAATGTTGGCTACTTGTATAGTTCCCTTCAGCAGTCCTGATGATTTAAAAATCTATACAGATCTTGTGATGTAAGTCAGACTATTTCAGACGCTCCAGTGTCTTCCCCTTCTTTTGACATGAGCGTCTGTACCCTGTGTCTTCCGCTCTCTCCTGCCGTTGACCCCTCACTGCACTCGGGCCCCATGGGCCTCCCTGTCCCTGTGTTCATCTTCCCTCCGTGTCTGAACAGTTATTCATACTCTGTTTCTTCTTCGTGTGCAGCTGTCTTACTCTATCGCTCTGCCAGGAACTGCCTGCGCATCTGTTATGTCTAATATCTCTTCTCTGAGCCACGCTCCATCCTCTGATTCTGGGTAGTTAAGAGAGCCCTCGAGATCATCTAAGATGCTTCATATCAGCAGAGAATGCCCAGGAGTCACTAGAAATGGGTCTTTCTTTACGCAGGAAGCATTTCTTGAGTGCCATTTTATATTGGGGACAGCAGTGCTATGAGTAAAACTGTCCTTGAGCTAGAGGTCATAGTCCAATGATAAATGCAGCGATCCTTACATCCTTCAGAATATAGTCATGCCACACATGTATGGAATGGCTGACATGGAACAGACTTTAAGAAATAACGTCCCTTAAGAGTAACACTGAGTGGAGCCATAAAGGTTGAGTGCCTCTCGTTCCCATAGGGTTGTATGAGTCAGATATGGGTAGATGGTCCTGCCTGCACACAGTTGAAAAGAGTGGCGAGACAGCCTGGTGGTTAGCCTATGTCAAGTGAACACTGCTGGTTCTTGGCATGCAGTGGAGAGAGGCAAGGCTTGATCGGCAGGAAAGGGCTGGACCTGAAGTGTCTTGACACCATCCTGACACATGTGGGCTTCATGCTGTAGAGCCATGGTTTCAAATGACAATCTGTCCCACACTCACCTGAAGACTTGGTGAAATGCAGAAGACTTGGCCCTACTCCAGAGTTCTTGGCCCTGCAGATCTGTTTGAGTCCCAGGAGTCAGCGTTCTCTATGTCCCTTGGGCGCTGCTGCTGCTACTACTGAGGACCCACACCCCGAGAAGCATCATTGTAGGTGAAACAGCCACCTGCACAATTGTACTGCATCTTGGTGCCCAGCACTCAGCTTTCTATTTATAGCCACAACAGCCAGAGTACTTGAGAAATGGTTTTTCCGAATCTGCGGCCCAAATGTCAGCATTCTAGTCATGATCCGATACATACTATGTCTTCCTGAGTAGATGAATAAGCCCAGTATTGTCAGCTACTGTTAATAATTTCTCCTCTGCCGTTCTGAACCCTGAAATGTTAGTAAGTTCATCTAGCTGACTCCAGCAGAAGACATGAAGTTGATCTATGTGTACTGGAAATGTTGTGCATAAATATTACATGTGAAGAGAGATGCAGTCATTGAAAACCAGGCTTCTTGCCTTCTTGTTCATTTGCTAAAACTCAATCTTGAGAATGTAGTTTAACAGTTTTGAAGCTGAATATATCAAATAGAACTGCAGAACTATAGACTACATCATGTATGTATACGTTCATGTAATACATGCATATTTACATACACAGTGTCACTTGCTAATGAGAATCATAATAATTTTCATTACAACTTGCTGTTAAACATACCATTCTGTTCCTTCGTCAGGCCTGTGACTTAGAGGTACCACTTACTTGAAAGAAAGGAGCCAGGCTGTGGGCTCTACTGGACTTGCTGTTATCCTTTCTAATGCTTTGAAGTGGTCTGATAGCCTAGCAGCACAGTGGAGTGATGCAGACACTTGCTGATTGATAAGTGACCCAGCCTTACAGAAGACCTACTGAGCTTTATGTATTTTTAAAGATTTATCATTTTTAATCTTCATGTGTGCTTGAGAGCCTGTGCGTACATGTGTGTCCGACCCCCTGAAACCGGAGTTGATAGAAGGCAGACTACCTGATGTAGGGGCCGGGCACTGAATTCAGGTCTTCTGCAAGAGCATGTTGCTCCTAACTGCTGAGCCATTACCTCCCCAGTCCCTGAGGTTTAACTATTATGTCCCCCCCAAATTAGTCTATTGAAATGTCATTGTCGGGTGATGGTATTAGAAGACAGGGCTCTCCCAGGGCTCAGGAGATGGCTCATTAATAAGTGCTTGCTACCCAAGTGTCAAGCAAGACTTGGGTTCCATCCCCAGGACCTCAATAAAAGCCAGGAATGAGCCGGGCGGTGGTGGCGCACGCCTTTAATCCCAGCACTCGGGAGGCAGAGCCAGGCGGATCTCTGTGAGTTCGAGGCCAGCCTGGACTACCAAGTGAGTCCCAGGAAAGGCGCAAAGCTACACAGAGAAACCCTGTCTCGAAAAACCAAAAAAAAAAAAAAAAGCCAGGAATGGCTATCCACACCCCTAACTCCATCCTGGGGAGGCAAAGATAGAAGGATTCCTGGGGCCTAATTGCCAGCCAGTCTACCTGAGCCAGTGAGGTCCCGGATCAGGTTCTCATCTCATAAAACTAGGGTGAGAATGATTGAGAAAGATGCCACGTGTTGACTCTGGCTTCCATCTTTTTATGCACATGTGTTCACACCCAAACACATACCATCCCTCCCTCCCTGCCAAACAATATGATCGGGTCTTTGGAAGGAAATCAGGGCCTGAGAAAAGAGGCTCTGAATGGCTGCCCTGCCCCTTCTCCATGTGCAGACATAAGACAGAGAGGGATGCCACGTCGATCTTGGCCATTATAGCCTCCAGAAGGTGAGGGAGAAATTGCTGTGGCAGTGTGTTGTAGCAGCCTGGCTGGACTAATATAAGATGCTGGGCTATTTACTGTTCTTGCTTTTAGAGGCTCTAGCTGAGATTTCTTCCTGCCCAGTTCTTGGGTGAATGCTGTCTACAGCCCAGCATTACCCCCTTCCCTCATCCATCCTTGGCTTTAAAGCACAAGGGTTTGGACACTTGCTCTCAATGTATTCTCATGACACCTTTTTAAAAAATAACTGACTCCCGTCCTGCTCTCCCCAAGACAGGATTTTCTAACATCTCCACCTTATAAAATGGAGTTGAGTCCAAAAATGTTAAACCATTTCTCTGGTTCGAACGTGGAACAAGATGGTCACATACTTAAGTCAGAATTGGTGCCCAGGTATCCTGATCTTCAGTCATAGGTCTTCTCCACTACACTAGTCATTCACCTAGGTCTTCACCTCAACACTTGGAGGTTATGCCTCTCAGGTCTGTGTTCTGACTCTGGATCTTAGATCTGTATACTCAGCACACAGCCTGAATGGTTCTAAAGCTGGTGTGTGGATTGAGTCGTCATAATCACTTTGAAAATGCATCACCTGCATGTTGGACCCCTAACTGAAGGAAACACTCCCAGCTCCAGTACGTGGGCATTCGAGGGGGAAAGGGTGGCCTCGGGCACCTTAGATAAGGCTGTGCCAGGCCTGTGGGCTCTGCTTTCTCCACTGTGGAGGTTGTGGCTCTGCTGTTGGCTTGCAGTGGTTTCTGCCTCTTCCACAAGCGCGACCCCCACTGAAGTGGGGTGACACTCGACGCTATGGCACTTCAGGTGGTTGGTTTGATGAGGTAATCCTGTTTGCTGTGTGTCCAGAAAGAACATAGCAGCCTCAAGTTGAGAAGGAAGGCAAATATTTTTGAGTTCCCGGGCAGCTTTAATTTTCAGTTTGTGACAATTAGTAGCTGCTGGGAAATGCTGCCAGCTTCCTGTTAGGATGTCATCTGGAACGTTGATAAATCCTAAGTAAATATGTTCATGTTCTTCAAACCCTCTGACAAGAGGAGCTGGTAATGGGTGCTGTGTGTGTGTGTGTGTGTGTGTGTGTGTGTGTGTGTGTGTGTGTGTGTGATTAAAAGTGAACATTTTTTTTTTCTGAAAAATTAGCTTTTCCAAGTGTATATTTATTTAGATAAACCCACACAGCATCTGGTATGTACAGACTAATTTGAAGCAAATTCCATTAGCTTTATCTTCTCACAAAGAGGGAATTCCAAAATATTTTCCCCCATTTGGATCATTTCTGAGTTGATCCTCTGGCTAGTGCTCCTATTAGCCAACACAGGCTAAGTCGGAACACACTTTTGAAATCAGGTGACAGGCAGCTTCTCAACCCTCGTACGGGAAAACATCCCTGGTGGGTTCGGGCGCCTGTAGACCTGCCGTCCACCTATGACTGTGAGTACTAGAAAGCCGCTTCTCTCTTGGCAGTAAGCCACAGTGTTTTCTCATCCTGTGCCTGCCTTTCACGTTTTGATGTGTCCTGCCTGCCTCGGGACCGTTTTATGCATTGCATGTAGTGGCCAGGTACGACACGGCGAAGGAAGTTGTGATTATGCTGGAGAGTGGAAGGTCTCCAGAGATGATGTACAGAAACCTGCCTCAGTCTGCACTGTGAGCGAGACCAAACATAGACCCTAACTAACCAGATGCCTTGTGACTCCTCCCCAGGGTATGTTCTAACTCCTGCAAGTGTGGCTGCCACACTCAGGGATTACTTTTGTATTTTTAACGCAGTGGTCACCTCCATCCTAGACTCACCAAGTACTCCTTGAGTTGATGAGTGAACTGTGTCAAACAGATGTGGGTGAAAGGCCAATAACAATATGGCTAGCATTCTGAGGAGTACTGGCACTTTGTCTAGCCAGCACACACGGAAAAGTGTACCCTGAATTGGCCTAAGCAACATCCTTTTCTCTTGCTTGTGAGCCTGTATTGGGGGTAGTAGGCTTTGGAAGGAATTTCTCTTTTTTGCTGGATGTGGCATCGGCTGCAATTCCCATTGAAGACAATGTACTCACCGCATGCCGGATTGGCGCTGAATGTGTGCCAAAGTCTCAGTCGGGCCAAGGTCTGTGGGAGTCCAGGCTCCACTCTACAATAGATGTCTCCATGGGTAATTGTTAAGGCCCCAAAGTATGGAAGCCTTGGGGGTAGGTGAATGGCATGCACGGTATTGCAAATCTCCAGGTGGACGGCGTGCACGGTGTTGCAGATCTCCGGGTGGACGGCGTGCACGGTGTTGCAGATCTCCAGGTGGATTGCATGCACGGTGTTGCAGATCTCCAGGTGGACGGCATGCACGGTGTTGCAGATCTCCGGGTGGACGGCGTGCACGGTGTTGCAATCCCTGGGCCAGTGGCCTTTAGTGATCTACATTTGGAAGTCATAGAGTCGTCTCCACCGTGGTTGTAAGCCCACTCGATTTGAAGAAGAGAAGATGTATGTCCTGCTTTCCATAGGGAAATTGCTAGGAATGACAGACACTGCAAAGAAGTGTGTGAGATGGAAAATATTGGGGCTACTTTTGGAGAGTATCTACTCCACAATCCAAACTGGAAATTGTAACCTTCCACAAATCCAGTTTTTCTCCAATGTTCCTGATCTAGTAATTGACCTCACTTTCTCCGTTTGTGATTATAGCAAAGCTGTAGAAGCCACATTTAATGCCTCCTTTATTCTTTTGAATCCTGAGTAATTTGCCTTTTAGCCTGTTTATTGGCCCCTGGCTCTGTAATTCTCAAGTCCTTAATTCCCGTGTACTACCAATGCCGTGAACTACCAACTCATTCCTCCCAGCTCAGCCTCCTGTGACAGCTTCCAGTGGGCTTCCCTTCAAGCCAACAGCCTATCACTGTCTGATCTGATCTGAGATATATATGTATATATATATATATATATATATATATATATATATTATATATATATATACACACACACACACACACACACACATATGTATATACACACACACCCCGCTTCCTATGTGATCTGATCACATTAAACTCATTCATCGCATATATCCTGGCTAATCTATGTCAGCCTGACATAGGTCGAGTCATTTGGGAAGAGAGGACTTCAATTGAGAAAATGCCCCACAGGTTGGCCTGTGAGCAAAACTGTGGTGCAGTTTCTTGATTGATGAGTGATGTGGAGGGCGCAGCTCACTATAAGTGGTCCCACCCCGGGGCTGGTGGTCCTGAGTACTACAAGAAAGTGAGCTCTGCAATCCATGAAGAGCAAGCCAGTAAGCGGCACTCCCCATGGCCTCTGCTTCAGTTCCTGTTCTGCCTTCTTTCGACAGTGGAAAGAAGTCCTGAGTGTTGTAAGTGGAATAAACTCCCCCCTCCCCACAAGTTGCTTATGGTTATGGTGTTTTAGCACAACAATAGGAAACCCTAAGACAGAAATTGGTAACAAGTCGTGAGCTATTGGTATGACAGATCTGGCCGTGTGTTTTTGGGAGAATTGTGGAAGGACTTGGTATCTTTGGGCTAGACAAGCCATTGAGTGCTCAGAGCTTAATGAGATGTGGGAGCTTAGAAGATGCTGCTGAGAGCAGTGCAGATGGTGGAGACCTGGGTTGTGAGGTTTCAGGGGGAAGTTTGAGAGTCCCTTAAAGACACTGCTGGAGCTGTTTGATGTTTTAATTAAGAACCGCTAAAGTGAAACTTTTGCTTTTCTGAGACAATCGATACTAGTAAACTGGAGCTACAGAATCAGCTGTGACTAAGAAGAGACCTCTGCAGAGAGGGCAGAAGCTGCAGCTTATGCTGGCAGCTGAACTTGGGAAAGGGCAAGAGTTTCCCACGTGGTCGTGGATTGAAGGTATGAAGGGGTCGTGGAGAGCAGCTGAGGCTTGGCCGTGTGTGGCAGGGCTGGAGTCCCCGAAGAGCGGCCAGGGCAGGCCATTGGTGAAGGCGCAGCCTTAGTTGCAGTAGACGGTGCAGGACTGAAAGGGTTAGGAAGAGGAGTTGAGGCTTGGCACTGAGTGGCAAGCTCAGATCCCCTCAAGAGAGCTCTAGGAGAGGCCATGACTGCAAGTGGAGCCCAGCTGTAGCAGGAGACCCCAGCATTTTGGAGATGCCGGGACCCATGAGATGGCCACCAAGACAGCAGCAACCCTGAAGTGGAGCCGGTCCGAGCCTAGGTGACAGGGTGTGGGCTGTGGATAGCAGGCCCAAGAGGTGGAGTTAGCTGCCAAGCCCTCTAGGGCCCTGAGGATCCTGCGTGGGTCAGTTTGCTGTCGAATCTTGACTCTACTTTGATTGCCTGTGCCCCATTTCTTGGAGTAAGAAATATTTAACTTATCTTTGATTTGACAGGAATCTGCAGTTAAGTGACTGAACTTTTAAAACAATTTTGGAATTTTACAGAGAGACCCTGGTGTTTTAGAGCAACTGTGGGTATTTTAGAGAAACATTGTAATTTTAGAGAGATTTTAGATTTTTAGAGAGCTTTTTAATATTTTAAAGAGACTTTGGGCTTTATAAGTATTTGACTTTATAAAGACTGGGATTTTAAGGTTGAAAATATTTTTTTATATTGTGATATTGATATTCATGTAAGATCTTGAGGATGAACAGGAAAGGAAGGGTTATGGCTTAATGGTGACGTGAACGTGTAAGATGAACTAAACCCATTCTTCCCCAGGTTGCTTTCTGTCCTGGTGTTCAGTCACAGCAGTAGAACCTAACTAAGACAGCAGTCTTCTGGAAGCTATTAAAGCCTTGCAGTACTTTTGATTGAAGAATGAAGTTCCTCCCTGGTGTTTTCACCTGCCTGCTTCAGAGTCCTTTGGACCTGAGCTCCATTTGCATCTGCTCTGTAGGGCCCTAGAGCTCTGCTCTTTCCTGGCCCAGGGTTCTCACTTCTGGTCTTGCTAGTCCTTCAGCCTGCCACAGTCTATTCATTGCCCATGTCTGCATGAATATAATTCCTTAAGAAAGCCCAGGCTAGACCTCTGCCAAAGATTTGAGGGTGTCTATATTTTCCTTTCTGCCCACATTATACTTTTAACTGTTCATACCATCTTTGTTTCTTTCCTTGGTAGACTCTAAAATGTTCCATGAGGTAAAACAACTGGTCTTGACTCTCAGAAGTTAAGCCAGTGTCTGACAGACACACAGTGAACACTCAGTACATGCCTGTAAATGAATATGCATAAGTGTCCATATACAGATATTGCATATTCATATCCTCACAAATCAACTTCTGAGTGTACATATAGAGAGGTTCTGTTAACATTTGCACTTGAGTAAGATTTATAAATGGTTGGGTTTTGTATCTGGGAACCCATACGTGTTTATGATGAATTCTCATCTGTTGAATTTTCATCCGTTGTTTAATATATAGTACATTAAAGCTGGGCATGGTGGTGCACGCCTATAATCTCAGCACTCAGGAGGCAGAGGCAGGTGGGTTTCTGTGCCAACCTGGGCTTCAGAGCAAGTTCCAGGCCAGTCAGGGCTACATAGTGAAATCCTTCCTCAAAAGTAAAATTAAATAAAATTTAAAAAAAATTAAAGCGCAGTACACCAGACTCTGTTCTGGCTCAGAGTGGCCGTGCCCTTGTCCCCTGACTGACTGCTCTCCCTCTTCAAGGTAAGGAGTCAGCTGCCATGAAAACCGATCTCCTGAGGGCCCGGAACATGAAAAGGTACATTAACCAGCTGACTGTGGCAAAGAAGCAGTGTGAGAAGAGAATCCGAATCCTGGGAGGGCCTGCCTACGACCAGCAAGAGGACGGGGCCTTGGATGAAGGGGAGGGGCCTCAGAGCCAAAAGGTAGGACCCGTAGCGTCAGTTTGTTATAAACAGTGCGAGTACACGCACGTTCTTCTACCACCTCAGTGTTTAAGACGTGTTTCATTGCTACCGGTTCGTGGTGTTGGTTTCATGAGTAAACAGCTAGTTACTGGGTGTCCTTGAATTCTGGAAATGGCAGTTGATGGTGGGCGGTGTATATATCTGTGTACGTGTGCACAAGCCTGTGTACGTGTGCACAAGCCTGTGTATGTGCACAAGCCTGTGTGTGTGTGCACAAGCCTGTGTGTGTGTGCACAAGCCTGTGTACCTGTGCACAAGCCTGTGTGCGTGTGTGCACATGCCTGTGTACGTGTGCACAAGCCTGTGTATGTGTGCACAAGCCTGTGTATGTGTTTTCCACCCTTCTTTTCTCCACTCACCTGAACTTCAAGAGAAACATTTCCTGTTTGCAGAACCTAAATCAAAGTCATCCATTATCAACTATATAAAAAGCACCACCTAGGAAGGAAAGACTATTTCCTTTAACTCTAGCCAAATTGCCGTGAGCTGTCTTCGTGATACTTAGATAATGAGGTGGTGTATTTGATTATCTTGCCCAAAGCCACAGGGATAGGATGAGGCAGAACTAGATAAAGACCCAGATGTGGTTGACTCACCAATGCCAGTGCTTTCTGATTAAATCACAATGTGGTGGCGTTTGTGTCATGTCTTGGACTCCCTGCTCGTGGTGATTAAATCCCACAGAGCACAGGGACACTTTCTAGCCCCGGTTTAGGAACTATTCTAAGTGTAGGGACCACACTTGTGTTCTAAGACCTGGAACAGTTTGGATGGAGGAGACTGCCACAGTGTGTCCCAAGGAGCTTGAGGAACAGGACTTCATGGCAAATGACAATCCCTTGTCAGATGCTGGCCACAGAGAAAACATGAATATAGTTTAGCCTGGCTGCAGCCTCTAACTTGTCCTTCCTCTGACTTTCAGATTCAGTCTCTAACCATGTATATTTAGCTTTGAGTCAGGGACCTATCTGGTAATCCACCTGCCTCCCTCCTCTAAGGCTAGCTTTTGCCTTTGTCTCCGACCTGACTTGGTCTTCATTGGGGAGTTCCGTCCTATCAGGCCAGAGTTCTGTAGCGTCTTACATGGGTGGAGTCCTGTTGATGGCGGTGCGCCTCCTGCCATTCTGCCTTCTGATGCAAAGCGGAAGCTGTGCCCTGCTCAGTGTTGGAGAAGGTAGGCTTGACAGGTTGAATTTCGCCTTCTTTCCCTCAGGTTTTCTCCTCTCGGTGTCTACCACAGTTCATCATGGAGAAGGGATTCATCTTGTGTCCTTTCATTATTTTAATCAATTCACTCATTCAGTAGACACTCATTGAGGGGCCACTGTCTCTTAGTTATTGGACTAGAGAGAGAGAGAAGAGAAGAGAAGAGATGCAGCATGTATACCTAATTGAGGACCCAGATGGCTCCCTAGAGTTAAGGGTTATGAACAGGAAAGTCTTGGGAAGGCTTAGGAAAACTGAATGTGATTTCAGTCAAGTTGCCTTATGGAAACTAAAAGAAGACTGTCCAAATCTTGCTGCATTTTAAATTCACTCTTTCTAAATAGGAAAGGAGAAACGCAGTTATAACATGAATTTATCTGTATAGTCAAAGCGTCTTAAGGCTGGAAGGCTCAGCTAACACTGTACAGCCTCAGTGGTAGCTCAGCCTGCTGGAGTTAAAGCTGGTTTGTTTTGAGTTGTTCTGATATCTTCACAAATGGATGGAGCACTTTTGCTATAACATAATCCCAGTCTGATCAAGAAGAATTATCACCAAGTTCACTTCAAAATATTCTCTTTTAAATTCGATGAGCCATCCACTTAAAAGAAAGAGATTGGCCAGGTGTGGTGGCTCACGTCTTTAATCCCTACAATCCAGAAGCAGAGGCAGGTGGATCTCTGAGTTCAAGGCCAGCCTGGTCTACAGTGCGAGTTCCAGGACAGCCAGGGCTATGCAGAGAAACCCTATCTTGAACCCCCGCCTCCCCAAAAAAGAAAGAAAGATTGCCTGTATGTAAAAGACTAGGAATTTTGTGTTACTTATAAGAAATGAACTGTGAAGGAACAGTTGGATTGAAAAGTAAGAGAGGAAAGGACATGCCCTGTGGTCACTAAAGAAAAGAGATCTGGAGTAGCTTCTGATCTAAGACAAAACAGATTTTTTTCAGAACAAGGAAGATAGCCAGAGATAAAGACATCATATTGTGGTAAAGGAATCAAGTTATGAAGAAAACGTGAACTCCTTAAGACGCTTTTAGTCCATAAGAGAACTTCACAGTTCCTAAAGCACAGACCTGCAAGTGAACGGGAGCATGCTCAGTTACGGCTGTGGATATTAATAAGCCGTTTACGCAGTTGTTAGAGCAGGTCCATAGACTGTGGGCAAGGCTGCAGAAGACCTGACCACCGCCAACACCAACCAGAACTAATAGACGTTTCCCAGAGAACTGCTCCAAAGACAGTGGAATGTGGGGTCTTTCACCTTTATATACCAGGCAACCACTAAGAAGTGTGATAGTGCTGAATGATAAAATTATCCACCCAAATTTAAAAGATTTAATACAGAAATTACTACCTGACAACTACAGAATTAAAATTAGAAATGAATAATAGATCTGGGAATCTCCAGATGCTTGGAAATAGAGATAATATATGTAAGGCTCCAGTCAGAGAAGAAATCATAAAGGAAATTAATAACTGGAGTGAAGGTGCGTGTGTTGGTGTCAGCGGGACGCTGCTAAGCCGGCACTTAGACAAACACACACTGTAATGTCTGTATTAGAACGAAAGGAGGTCTGAAGTGAGTGGTCCAGGGTTCTAACTTCTACAGGTACAACCTAAAAGAACTGGGAGGAAGGGGAGAGAGAGAGAGAGAGAGACAGGAAAATTATATAGCAGTGAGCAATTGGATGTCAGCAGATGTTGCAGATGAAAGAAAGTTGGAGGGTTTTCAGAAGAAAATTAATGTGGATTTAAGTTATGGAGGCACAGAGAAAAGGAAAGAGAGAACCTTAACAGAAGGACTGTAGGGGGCTGGGAAGATGACCCAGTCAGTTACGTACTGAGCTTGAATCCTCGACACACACATGGAAAGATGGGCACAGTAGCACCTGCCTAGAATCACAGCACTAGGGGAAGGGCCAGACAGACGGCAGCTCGATGGTCGGGCAGCCTAGCCATGTAGGTGAGCTCAGGCTCAGTGACAGGCCCTGTGTGAAAAAACGTGAGAGTAACCTAGGAAGATACCCATCATCCATCCATCCCTGGTCTGCACAGGCACATGAGCATGTGTACTCCTACACACACACACACACACACACACACACACACACACACACCTGGTCTGCACAGGCACATGAGCATGTGTACTCCTACACACACACACACACACACACACACACACACACACACACACACACAGTAGCCTATATCTAAGAGTAGATGCCAGCATCTGAAAAGAGAGATACCGGCATACAGTTTTAAGTGAATGCATATCACTTTAAATGAAGTAGATTAATTCTTTAAAATTCACAGATTGTTAAAAGTGAGCAAAAAGAAAAAAATCTGAATGGCCTTAGATGTATTAAAGAAAATTAATTCAGAATTTAAAATCCTTCCCCAAAGAAAACTCTAGGCCTAGATCATATCACTGGTGAATTCTGTGAAGCCTTTAAAGAGGGTGTGTGTGTGTGTGTGCCAGAGAAAGGGGGGTGGAGGGGGAGGGGAGAGGGGGAGAGAGTCTGTCTGTCCGTCTGTCCTCTTCCCCCTTCCAAATCTTAGATTAAACACTAGGTGTCATGCATGGGAAGGACTTGTTCTACCACTGAGTTGCCCCCAGCCCAATACCAGTTTATCTGAACTCTTAATTCACCGCCAATGCTTTCATTCAAGTTTACTTACCTAGAAAGTGACCTCTGAAGGTTTTTAATATACCAATATCTTTTTCATATACCAATATCTGGTATATGAAATATCTGGTTCAGTCTCCTGCTTAGTTCCTGATGCTCACTGTGATTCATAACAGCTATTATGAATCTCCATGAATTAGTGACATCATCTTCATCCCACAGATCTAAGAATTGAGGTGAGTGACAGGGTAGAAACTCACAGGACTGGAAAGTTTTCATTGCCACATGAAAACAAATCTGTCTTGTTCTGTTCAAGGGCCACTCCCCTCCCCTGCCTCATACACGTACAAGTGGTCCCCAGTGGAAAGATTGTAGCATTCAGGAAAAAAAAAAAAAAAAAAAGAGGAAGAGAAAATTAAAATAACTGAAGCTTGGACGTCAGTGACAATAAGTGACCGACCTTTTATTTGAGGCTAGTTTGCACATCACTGTATTTGATCCAAGGTAAATCAAAATGAACACTATTGAATGTAGTCTAGGACTCTATACGAGTGTAAGAAATGGTCCCCCATCCTTCTGTTGCTGGAAATGTTGTTGACTTGTCTTTCCGCAGCCAAAGTTGATACAAATTTCTTTTTACTTCCTTGGAGCATGCAGAGGAAGATTCATGCTTCACAGGGCTTCCCTGGTAGGGCTTACGAAAAGTAAAAACAGGTGTTAGTATATCCCAGGATTAATGAACTACCGAAATTCAAGTGATCTGCAGTAGTTGTGCTGACTAACATCTTTTGTGGAAAACTGGTTCTGTTGCTGGTGTTGTAAATGGTAAAAAGATGTAAAGTAGATGTTAAAACAAACAAACAAACAAAAAACAAACAGAAAAACTTAGTTGAATGATTCAGTGAGTAACACAAAATTGGTATTTTTGAATATTTTCGTTTTGAATATTCAGTAAGTCATTTCCTTTCATCAGTTTCCAGAAATTGCTTTTTAAAAATATGTCCTCCTTTCTGCCTACAGTAAGGTTAAATAAGGGCTGCTGAGGGAAGGGTTGAGTGTGTATTGACTTTTTGCATGTGATTTTAGAATATGTTAATGGTGATATTTTAGAATATTTGCACATCATGTTAATTTTTAAGAATTTCAAAATAAAAGTTTCTAATTGTACTTGAGTTCCACCTATTAAATTTTAATTTTGTTACTGATTTAAACTAAGGATATAGGTCTTGAGTGTCTTCTAAATGAACCTGTGGCATTTTTCCTAGATGAGTCATCAATCATTATGGGGGTCATCTGCTTCTTCCTATTACAGCAGTCCCTGTTTGTGGTTGTTCTTACTACATCTTCAGATAGCCAGTGTTCTCTTTTACTGTGAATGTAAAAAATACTAAGAGTGATAGAGCTGATTTGGTAACCCATACAGTAAAATTTTAGGGGCCAATTAAAATAGTATTTACATAAGATTTGTTAGTGCCTGTGGTACTATCAACAATCAAGATATAAGTCCATTTATGATTTTCCTCCGCCATATGAAATATGATAGGAAACAAATGCCAAACTCCAGACCCGTAGTTTTTAGACATTTCTCTTCAGTTGTTTATTGTTTCTAGCATTGTATGTCCATTCAGAACAAGAATTATTATCTGTGTCCTGATATCAAGCAGATGTCAAATAAATGTTTGTTGAATAATTAATGTTTAGTATAAAATTAGTGATTTTTGAATATATGCATTTTGAATATTCAGGAATCTGAATTTAAAATTTAGAAACCTGAGAGCTATTTCATCTTATCAGGTATATTACCTTACATTGTCTATGAAAATGCATTTTTCCCTGAGTGTAGAAGTTAACTCATGGAAGTTAAAAGCAGACTGGCATTTGAAATTTTGTCTTTAGAAAATCTGTCTTAGGGTTTCTATTGCTGTGAAAAGATACTATGACCATGACAATTCTTTTTGTTTTGTTTTGTTTTTTTGAGACAGGGTTTCTCTGTGTAGCTTTGCGCCTTTCCTGGAACTCGCTTTGGAGACCAGGCTGGCCTCGAACTCACCGAGATCCGCCTGGCTCTGCCTCCCAAGTGCTGGGATTAAAGGCGTGTGCCACCACTGCCCGGCTGTGTCCTTGACAATTCTTATAGAAAACTTTTAATTGGGGCTGGTTTACAGTTCAGAGGTTCAGTCCACTATTGTCACGGCAGGAAGCATGGCAGCATGTAGGCACACGTGGTGCTGGAGAGTGGCTGAGAATTCTGTATCCAGATCCACAGGCAGCAGGACGAGAGTGACACTGGGTCTGGCTTGAGCATCTGAGACCTCAAAGCCCACCTCCAGTGACACACTTCCTCCAACAAGGCCACACCTACTCCAACAAGGCCACACCTCCTCCAACAAGACCACACCTCCTCCAAGGCCACACCTACTCTAACAAGGCCACACCTCCTAAATAGTGCCACTCCCTATGGGCCTGTGGGGGCCATTTGCATTCAAACCATCACACTTTCTTATATTCTCTTAATAGATTCTTCAGTTTGAAGATATTATGACCAATCCTTTCTACCGAGAGCACTTTGGAACATACATGGAGCGGCTGGACAAGCAGACTCTGATTGGCTTTTGGGAGTCTGTGGAACACCTGAAAAATGCTAACAAGGTAGTGTGCTTATGCTTTAAGGAATATTAATCATTAGCTAATGAAAGCTTGCATGCTAGGCAGTATATCACCAACTCAATGATGCTTTAGGATAAATCTATCTGTCTGTATGTCTATCTGTCGGTCTATATTTTGTTTGTTTGTTTGTTTGTTTGTTTTGAGACAGAGTTTTTCTGTGTAGTCTTGGCTATCCTGAAATTCTCTTTGTAGACCAAGCTGGTCTTGAACTCACAGAGATCCACCTACCTCTGCTTCCAAAGTGCTGGGATTAAAGGCATGCACTACCATGCCTGGCTCAGGATAAATATATATTAAAGTAGCATTTTACATCATTCTATTTCAGCCCATTATGGCAAATAAAATTGCACTGTATTTTTATAGAAGATGCTTTTGATTGAATAGTCATGGGGGACTATTTACAAGTGTACCAAGAGATGAGATTTCATCATTTTAATGAACTACAAAAATATGTATGCGTCCATGTTGCTCTTACAAAAGACTAGGCCTTATCACTGTCACCTCAGCCTCATAAACTTGCTCTATCATCATGTGTATTTCATTACCATAGCAATTCTCCTGCTTTGTAGTCTTTCTTTTTGTGATGTACACTTTTTACATTGTTTTTTTCCCCTTTCATTTCACATAAAATACGATTGAACAAAGGAACCCAAACATTTTTGGTTTCAAATGTGTCTCAAGCAAAGAACCCAATAGAAAGTTCTCAATACATATTTTAGAATTAAAGAATGTCTGTACATTCTTCATATAGGTAAATATATCTAAGTCACATGTATATCATATATATTGTATTAACATATAGCATTTGAGTGATTCATTAACATAAGTGCAAAGAGCATTTAATTTCATTGCATATGAATATTGCTAGACTAGAAAACCAAATTAAGTACCTGATATATCACACATTGAACTAAGCAGCTAAATTTAGTCTTGTGGTATTTTAAAATCTCAGGACTACTTTTCCTTGCTGATTCACAAGGTATAAATTACCTTCTGCTACTCAACATAATCACTAGCCTTCACTCCGGATGATTTTTGGCTGCTCTCAAGAGAACATTGTACAGAGTAATCTTAAGAGTTTTCCCAAACTACTGGCAATAATTGGAAAATTTTCAATGAAATAAAAGCATGATAGCTTCCTGAAAGTAGCTGTGGTTTGATCTGACAGCTGCATAAATGAGTCTTTGTTAGTTTATGTCTTTTTATGACTGTTTGGAAGTTTGGAGTGTTCTTAGAGCTGAGGGAGCACCGCTGGAGCACCGCTGGAGCACGTGAGGGTCACGTGCATGGAGGAGAGCTTTGTATTTCTACAGTGGTGCAGCAGCGACCCCAGTGTGCCTCTCAGGACTAGGCTGTCTGTGTGGCTCAGTGCCAGTGGAGTTATTCTGAAGTGTTAAGCCTGAAGAATACCTGTCGTGTTTTTAATCTCTGGTTACTCTATTGGCTTCTTTCTGGCTGAGAATTTCTCCTCATGTTAGCGAAGTGAGCTCCTCTCATTACTTCAGATAAAAGTCAGTTAAACTTTAGTTCGTAAGTCACATCTCCGTGATGTTGAGGATCTGTTGCAATAAGAGAGCCAGTCTTTTTCTTAACTTTTTTAACAGCTCAATGTAAGTATCCACCTTAAAGAAGTGGTGGTTTTCTTTCAAGGTCTGATACTTCCCCTGCACCTGAATGTGAATACAGAAGGCTAAGACCCTGAGTTTACGGTCCCAGGGTACAGCTCGGTACTGTCCTTCTAGCTCTAGCATGTAGGGAATTGAGTGGGAAATCCTTTCTCTCAGAGACAACGTTTCTTACCTTTCTCTCTCTTCATCTTCCTGTCTTTTCAGAGTGAAATTCCACAATTAGTTGGTGAAATTTATCAGAATTTCTTTGTGGAAAGCAAAGAAATACCTGTGGAAAAGTCACTTTACAAAGAAATCCAGCAGTGTCTCGTAGGAAACAAAGGTATTGAGGTGTTCAGCAAGATCCAGGCCGATGTGTGCGAGGTGCTGAGGGACAGGTATTACCCGTTGTTCATTGTCAGTGACCTGTCCGAGAAGCTGGTGGTCAAAGAGGACAAGCATGCCTCCCAGCGAGCTTCTGACAAGGAGGAACTGGTGAGCTGCCTCTACCTTCCGCTTCCACTCCTCTGTGGTAGACACTTTCCTCGTTAGGACCAGATGCCTGCCAGAAGTTAAGGGAAGCAAGGTTGGAAGTAACTGAATGTAGGGAAGTGTCGCCGCATGATAGAATTTGCTTTAGTTCATGTGAGCAGAGAGAGAGTTGTCCCCCAGCAGACACAGTGGCTGGAGCTACCTCAGCGAGCTGTTCCTGAGGCAGCACACAGTACACCTAGACCAATTATAATTGACTATAACATCCTCCGCACGTGTGCGGCATTGTCCCTTATGAAAGACTAAATACTCACTTGAGGGAGGACAAGGTGTAGGATTTTGTCATCATGTGTATATTTACACGTGATCATTAAGAACATCTAAAAATGAAAACAGCTTATTTTTCTGGAATTAGCAATACTTTCATTTCATTGAATTTGCTGTTTGCTACAATTCATTAAAAACCTTAAAGAAACAGTGTGGGAGAAAGCTAAGGAGAAAAGACTGGAAGAGAGTCCTGAGTGGTTCCCTGCAGTGTCCATAGATGGAAACTAAGTGATCTGTTTGTTCGACAGCCAAGGCCCCCCAAATCACATTGCAGATGCTGTTTACCTGTAAAGTATATGTTGGTTTGTATAACATGTTCTCAAGAGCAATACTGAACAAATTGCACACTGAAATGCTTCTAGCAGTCCAGATTTGAGCATGTGTCAATTTGTTTTTTTCATACAACATATTTTGATCATGGTTTTCCCCCTCCCCCAGCTCCTCCTAGATCTTTCCAACCTCCCCACATACAACTTTAATTTTATGATGTCAGTGTCTCCCTACTACCCTGAAACAATAACCAAAAGCAAGGAAAAAAACCCACAAGTGAAAATCAAAACAAACAGGCAAAAGACCAAAAAAAAAAAAAAAGCAAAACAAAATAAAAAATCCACACAAACGCCATGGAGTTTGTTAAACATGGGCATTTTATTTACAGTATGTCATAATACTGTTGGGAGACTGGGAGGGTGACTTCTGTCTCCTGTGGGAGGTGGAAGAGAACATTCCAGTTGAGGGATGGCGGGCACTTGAATTGCTCCCCTCAGAGTCCCATGGTTGGGAATTGATCCATGGGGTTCCCCTCCCATTCTGGCTGTTAGAGATCTTCCTTTTCATGCGTTCGAACACCCACTACGTTGGTTCCGAACGTTCAGTTCTTCTCTTTGCTGGGGAAGGGTAAACGCAGTCCCAAGATTCTCCCGCAGTCTTCTTCCCTTTCAAGGGAATCCGGTATTGGGGACAGGGTTATGCAGTGGGTGAGTAGCCCGCAGTCTTCTTCCCTTTCAAGGGAATCCGGTATTTGGGGACAGGGTTATGCAGTGGGTGAGTAGCCTGCAGTCTTCTTCCCTTTCAAGGGAATCCGGTATTTGGGGACAGGGTTATGCAGTGGGTGAGTAGCCTGCAGTCTTCTTCCCTTTCAAGGGAATCCGGTATTTGGGGACAGGGTTATGCAGTGGGTGAGTAGTGATCTTCTGTCGTTCTAAGACGTGCTGGCTTACTGTTTTTCCGGCAGGGTTCTGGAAGTGAGGCTGGCGAGGAAGCCCTGGAAGGCACCAGTGGGATTAGTGATCAAGCCAGCTTCGGTGTAAACAAACTTCGAGAGCTAAGTGAGAAACTTGAATATAAAAGGCAAGCTCTAAGTTCTATTCAAAATGCACCAAAACCTGATAAGAAGGTAACTGTCTTGCTTTCAAGGTTGTCTCTGAAAGTGTGTCCTCTGTGATAAATAGTGGTTTCCGGGTTATGCTGAGAACTGTCTGCTTCCTTAAGAATGGTGGCCAGAAGCAGGTTCCGTGATCAGGTTGTGCTTTCACAACCCAGAGAGCCTCACAGAACCACGAAAACTGTGGTTCACTAAAAGCCAAGAGGATTGAATGTTTGAGAATGTTAGATATTTCCCTTTTCACTGCAATTCTGAACACCCGTTATGCTGGTCCCAAAGAATTGGATTCTTCTCTTTGCTGGGGAAGGGGAAAGGCATTGTTAATGTTTTTCGGCAGAATTCTAGGCTGGAGAGATGGCTCAGCAGTGAGGAGCAGTTGCCGCTCTTGCAGAGGACCTGGGTTCAATTCCCAGCACCCATATGGCAGCTCACAATTGTTTGTAACCCTGGTTCCAAAGTATCTGACACCCTCGTCTCTCCTCTGCAGGTACCAGGCGCACAGACAATGTACAGACAGACACTTATGCAGGCAAACACTCGTACATGGAAAATAAAATAAATATATCTTCGAAAATTAACTTGAAAAGATAAATAACTGGGGGCTGGAGAGATGACCCCGTGGGTAAGAGCACTTGTTGCTCTTGTAGAGAATCCAGGTTTGGTTCCCAGAACCCACATGGCAGCTAACAACCATCTTTAACTCCAGTTCCAGAGGATTCGATGCCCTCTCTGGCCCCTGTGGGTACTGCACACATGTGGTACATAGACATACTGCCGACAAAACACCCAGATACATAAAATAAAAGAAATAATGTTTTTAAAAGTGTAAACAATGGGGATCGGTTGGGCCTCGTGGGGAAAGGTGCTTGTTGTCCACACCCATGTAGAAGCCAGGCATGGTGCTCTAAGAGGCAGGGGAGGTACTGATGAGACAGATAGGCAGATCCTAGGGCCTGATGACCAGGCAGTGTGCCAAAATGATGAACTGCAGGTCCTCACAGTAAGGTGGGGAGTGGTTGACAAGACACCTGAGTGTACACATGCGCACATTCATATACACACGCGCGCATGAACACACACATTTTTTTTTTAATGCAAAGAGAAGCTCACAGATTGGTCCTGTTTTTGCTTTGTTTTTATGTGTCTTTGGATCCAACAAGGGTTCTAAAGTATAGGTGTGATTTGTTCTTCTACATGGGTCTCCTCCAGCTTTTCCTGAGTGTGTCGAGGAAAGCAACTTTTGGTAAAACAATTTTAATGAATCACGTTGGGTTTCCAGTGTTGGTACTTCTTTAATACTTATAATTATGACTTCAAATGATTTTTATAATAGGAGAGTATCTCTGAAACAATATTGTAAGAAAACCAAGGTGATAGAAGCATTTTACCAACCTACAGTCAGAATATGAATTCATTCACAATCCAGTCAGTGTTCAGTTAGAGCCGGTGGGCTTTGAGGAAAGACGCTGGAGAAATCCCGCAAGAGTCTGGCCCATTAATGTGTCACTTTTCTAGAGTTGTGAGGGGGAAAGGAAACATCTGATCTGTTTCCAGAGTCATCAGAAGAAGAGATTTATTTCCCCTCAACATGGAGCTGTTCCCAGTTAGTACATATGGAGTATGGAGGGCCCTGGAGTTTGCCCAGGACATCTTTGACATGATAAACAGAATCAGTTGGCCCAGTGGAGACTCAGTCTGCTGTGTGGCATGTTCCCCTGAAACAGTTGTATTTATTCTGGATTTACCTCATTTTAAATTAAGATGTGTCTTCTAGGAAGCCACATGAAAGATGAGTTGGAGAGTGTCCAGTGAATTATTTTCTGTTTGGGTCATCATTTGGCTGAGAGACATTCTTCAGCCTTTCTTGAAAGAATTTCTAATAATCGTGCCTAAGCATTCTGAGCCGTAATTACAGGACGGGGTTCTCAAGCGATTTGGAGGCTTCAGTGTTGTGATGGCTTATTTTGAACACTAATCTCTGATCCCGGCGTGGGCGGTCCTCATGTCCTGTTAATCAGATTGTCCTTGGGCTGTGCAGGGAGCCCTCCACTTCTGACAGTTATGCTCAGGCCTCCAGGAGGAGGCTCATCTGCCTTTTAAGTCATTCAGGTTGGAAAATATAAAATATGTAAAATATGTCTAACAGTCATGTTTTTATTTACTTATTTATTTGCTTATTTATTTATTTTTAAAGATTGATGTTGAAAAGACTGGCAACCTAGCAATTAACAGATACCCAGAAAACCCTTACCAGGATGATTTTTTTTTTCCTGAGTTAAATGTGATTCCCCATTTCCTTGCGTGTAATAGTGGTGTTCTCCTCAGTCGGGCTTGGCTCAACACTCCACCTTTCAGATCTCTAAACCAACAGTCTCATTGGCTGTCGAATGTAATGTTAGCCCAGGTTTTACTTTATTTCTGTAGAGAAATTCTGATTCTGTCACACACTGTAGGTTGTCACTGGGAGTGAGTCATTGACTGGGAGGAGTCCTCACCGAAGCTAAGAGTAAATGCATGGGACTGTGTTGATCTCTGAAAAGCCAGGAAAACAGGGAGCTGGCAGGAGGGCTCAGTCAGTAGTGTGTGCTACACCAGCGTGAGGACCTAGGTTCAGATCCCCAGTCCCCATGTAAAAAGCCTAGCATGACAATGTGTGTCTGTAACTGGTGCTGAGGATTGCAATGGGTGTGTCCTCAGAGCTCTCCATAGTGCCTCCCCCCCGCCCTCAAACATGCTGGCTCTGTGAAAAGAAAAGGCAGGGCCTGTTGATGGTAACATTGAGGACAGGGGCGTCAACGCGGGATTCTTCTCGTAGCCTTCTGAGGTGGTAAGCCCGGAGGGCTTTTTCAGAAGAAGCTGCTGTCTGTAAACTGCAAGCTTATATAAGCCTATGGCTTGTCTTAGGAAAGATGTGACATCCAAGGAAAGGGCAAGCTTAGCATTTAAGACGCAATAGGTGTATTTTATGTTTCCATCCTTCCTCCTGTAGACATGGTTGGGTGTTTTGTTGTTGTTGTTGTTTTATTTTGTTTTAACCGTTGGCTGTTACAGATAATGCCGCTGTGAACATTAGCATTCAGAAATCACTTCAGAATCCCGTTTCCACTTCCTTTAGATACATACCCAGAAGTACAATTGCAGGGCTCTCTGGTGACTCCAGTTTTCATTTTTGGAGGAACAACTGTGCATTTTCCAGCTTTTGTACCATTTTCCAACACAGAAGGATTCTAGTCTCTGCCCTTTACTTCCTTTCTTCTCTTTATTTTTGATAGTCCTCACCCCAGTAGAGGACCCCATTAGTTTTGACTTGCCTTTCCCCACTTGTTCGTGTCACTGGCCAGGTTTCCATGTACCTGTTAGCCATTCATGCGTTTTCTTTGAAAAAAAAAATGTGTATGCAAGTCCTTTCCCCGTTCTTAAATTAAATTAGGTTGTTTGGTGTTGGTGCTGAATTTCAGAAGTCCTATTTATGTTCCTACCATTGATGCTTTATCAAATATGTTCTATGTAAGTATTCTCCCCCATGCTGTGCTTGGCATCTCTCTGTTTTGATACACTTCTTTGATGCGCATTTTTGGGGGAAGAAATTACAGAAGTCCTTTTTTTTTTTCCTCTTGTTGCCTGTGCCTTTGGTGTCATACCAAGAAATTGTAGGTGAACCTCAGCTTTCGACACTGCCCCGTTTTCCTCGGGTTTTATTTTATAGTTATTATGCTTTTGTCTCGGGTCCATTCTTAGCTACTTGTTGGGTCCCACCTCCATTCTTTTGCATGGGGTTCTCCAGTTTTCTAGTATCATTTGTTGACAGGCTCTTGCTTGGCCCCTTATTGAAAATCAGATGACCACATGTTTTGTGCACTGTAGTTGAATGAGTTTGGATGGCAGGAAGTGTGAGTACTCTAACTGTATTCTTTTTTTTTTTTTTAAAGATTTATTTATTTATTATATATACAGTGTTCTGCCTGCATATATGCCTGTGCACCAGAAGAGGGCATTAGATCCCATTGTAGATGGTTGTGAGCCACCATGTGGTTGCTGGGAGTTGAACTCAGGACCTCTGGAAGAACAGCCAATGTTCTTAACCTCTGCGCCATCTCTCCAGCCCCCTCTAACTTTGTTCTTACTTTTCAAATTTTTGGGGGGTTGGGGGGCATTTCTTGAGATCCCATATAAACTTAGGAATGAATATTTGTATTTCTGCCATTGAGATTATGACAGTGACTGCATTCTATATGTGGACTGCCCTGGGTGATATTGCTGTTATTGCAACAATATTAAGTCTTTTCCAGGTCATGAACTTAAGATCTCTTTACAAATATTTGTCATTTTAATCATTTTATTGGTGTTATAGAACTCTTTTATTTCCTTGGCTAATACCTGAGACTCTTAGTTTTTCAGGTGCTGTTTTAAGTGAAACCGGTCCTGTTTTGGATCGTTCATCATTGGCATGCAGAAGCACAGCCATGTGTGTTGGCTTTGCATGCTGCTTCTCTGCTGACTGCAGAGCCTTTGAACTGTTCTCATAACTCCCAGGTTGTTTTTCTGTGGTAGATTATTTCCAAGTTGAAGGATGAAATTCTCGTCATAGAGAAAGAATGCGCAGATCTTCAGCTACACATGGCAAGGACGGATTGGTGGTGTGAGAACCTGGGCCTGTGGAAAGCGGCCATCACCAGTGCAGAGGTACCGCCACCGCCACCACCGCCACCGCCGCTCTATAAACTATAAACCATAGTTTTCCGGGAGAATTAAGACTGAAGGTCAAACACGGTGCCCATTCTTTAGCCCCCTGTGTCCACTACCGTCCTTCCCTCTGTTTTCACTCTGGTGTGCTGTGCCTGAGTGGAAACCGCCCAGGACTTCACGGTGTGGATCTCATCTCATGCCACCTCGGTCAGAGTTGCTTTTGTTCATTGTCTTGTAAGCAGCCTTGAGAAAGAGCAGTTAATGCCCTTGCATTCCTAATTTATTTTTTTCTGTTATGATGGTTGTAAAATGTGAAGTGTTTCTAGGAAGTTGGAGATACTAAAAAATGAAAAATGTAAATATGTTTTATTGTTCCATTTTGTTCAGTTAGATCTCAGAAACTCTAAGATCTTTAGTAATGAATTTTTCCTCTTGATTATTTGTTTTTTTTCCAAAGTTTTGAAGGATACACTTTATCCCTTCTCTTACCCATTTGTCTTATCAGTATATGTTGTATAAAAGAATAGATTTCATTATGCTATTTTCATACACATATATAATATACTTGGATTGTTTTCACTTCATTAGCTTTCTCGTTCCCTGCTCTATCCCTTCATTTGACTATAAAATAACTTCCGTTAGGAGGAAGGAGCTCCTAAGCATTTACTGCTGGTGTCCTTCCCTGAGTCAGGGGAAAGCTGGAGGGAACTAGTCATGCCCACCATGCTCCACTCCAACAGCAAGGTTGTAAGTGCGTACAATGGCATCGATGTTTTGTTTCAATTGTTCTTATTATTGTTCCTATCTACTCTCCTCTCTGCAGCTTGACAGGCTGGGTGTGAGAGAACTTAAAATTCAAAACGTTGTTTACCTCTAGATATGGCAAACACGAAGCATGTTCTCCATTCGCTGCTTTGAAAGCCGGGTGTGAAGGTTCATCAAGTGCCCAAGGGCACTTGTGAGCGCTCCCACTAAGCCAGGCTGTGGGGCAGAGGATTAGGGAACGCTGTGTTCTACCATGCAGTACCGCTTTTTAAAAATGTACCAGTTGATAACTGTGGATGGAATTTTCATTTGCATGGGAGTGTAGGAGTGGGATAGACTCAGAAGGTAGTGCCTGTGGGAGGGAGGAGGGCCTTCTCAGTTGTCGTTAGAGCTGCTTCAGCATATTAAAATCTTCCTCATGCAGACGTGGAGAGAGGAGGGCAGCCCCTCAGGAGGGGCCTTCCTCACAGGCACGTGGCCCTAGTATCCATCATTATTCAGGTGTTGGCTGTGGTACCACCGTCACTGAAAAGATAAGGGAGGTAGAAACAGGAAGTCCCTTGTAAGATGGATGTGTTTACATCAGCCAGACTTCTCTGCCTTTGGATCCTGCCTGGCCCACGTACTAGATTTGTGGAAAGTTGACTACTCTGGCTATGCCTCCATGTCCCGCCTATACAATGGAATAGTATTCCTGCTCACACAGTGCATGTGGGTATCCACGAAGTCTAGTGTCTCTTCACTTTTTTTTTAAATTCTTCTCTAATTCATGATATTAATTCAAGCTCAGAATTAGTACAATTGCCCCCCACCGTGTGTGTGTGTGTGTGTGTGTGTGTGTGTGTGTGTGTGTGTGTGTGTGAGAGAGAGAGAGAGAGAGAGAGAGAGAGAGAGAGAGAGAGAGAGAGAGAGAGAGAGAGGCGGGGGGGGGGCGGGAGAGAGAGAGAGAATATGTGTGAGCTGGACAGTAAAGAACCCCCACTACAGTAGCTGTCCTCCACTTACTGTGTCACAGGCCAGGGTGTCTGCACTCTGAGGGAAAAACAAAACCACAAGCACTCACTCGCTTCCAGGCTAATTCAGATTATTGGCAGAGTTCAGGAGTTTCCTGTTGTAAGCCTGAGGTCTGGTCTCTCTTCTCTTGCTTGTTTCCTTCTTGGGCTTCTAATCTTTCTGACTTCATTTTCTATTTTCTGTCAGAAAAAATGCTTCTTATGGTTTAGATCTATTCAGATAACCTCCCCGATTTTAAGATCTACTGTGTCATTTAACATGACTTAATTGCTGAGTGAGATCCATCACACTTAGACTCCCAGGGTTTATTGAGTGCGCCATGAAGGGTACAGCAGAGAAAGGATAATCGTGTGTGTATGTTGAGGTGGGGTGGGGTGATTAAAATTCTCTTAGAGTCTGCTTATCATGACTTCATTTTCTGTCTTGTTTTTTCAAGGTGACAGAAGAGAATGGCGAGCAAATGCCTTGCTACTTGGTCAGGGTAAACCTACAAGAAGTTGGAGGGGTCGAAACTAAGAACTGGACCGTCCCAAGAAGGCTCAGTGAGTTTCAGAATTTACATCGGAAACTTAGTGAGGTATGAATACTCATGCACACGGACTCGTGAACACAGGACTGTAGAGTTTCTGAGCATGAAGACATTCAAGAGCTCACACCGTTCATAGAGGAAAATGGGTTGCTCTGTCTGCTTGCTCTTGATGCCAGAACGACAGTGTGTTCAGCCTGGCGTTTGGAAATTACTCATAGATCAAACAATCTAGTCTGCCCCAAATCCTTCCGGACAGATGCTTGTCTAATTTTCATTATAAATAGCTGTAGAACCCCCAAGATGTAAGAGACTAGGGATCTAGGGCCAATGGGTTTGAAGCTGCCAGTTGTAACCCTCTAATGGGTCATGAAATCAGCTGAGTGTTAAATCACTAGAAGGGGAAGCTATGTAGGATTTCATTCCATGTACTCCAGGAGTCAGTCAGCAGAGTGGAGCGTTGAAAACACCCAGAGCCAGAGAGCTCAGCCTGGCATCCCAGATCTGCCATTTCCTGTTTGAGGACTAAGGGAATAAATTCTACAGTAGGATGTGTGGTGTGTGGAAAACACTTGCATGATTTTGTTGCGGTTAGCTCTGTTTCCCTTTGACTTACAATATATCATATGTAATGTAGAGGCAGGGATCATAAATGTGCACCATGGCTGTAGAATAGCGTATCTTTTCTGTTGTGAGGTTTAGTCAAAAAGGTTCGGAAGCCAGCAGTCCAGGTGAGTTCCTGGATTTGCTGGGTGAGGGAAACTGACTCCATGCTTACTTGATTCAGGGAGCATGCAGAGTGGCCAAGTCGGGGTTAGAACTGTTTGTTCTTCCCGTTTTTCCCTCTGGAGGAGATTTCACTTTCTACAGAAGGCGAGTTCCTTTTATCACAGTGGTGAAAACCTCTGTAGCCATTTCAGTCTGAATTTCAGGCCGTTTTTTTTCTTGCTGAGAATGAGCTAACGCTGGAAAGCCCCAGTTACTTCTCAGGGTTCTCTTTTGCCAACGAAAGGCATTTGTTTCCTCTAACTCTGTCTCTTGGGGGTGATTTCTAACACTTTTTTTAAATGTAAGAGTGAGTTATTAATTTATTAATTTCTTTATTTACCTCTCATGTATTATATTGCATCTCAGCCATGGTTTCCCCTCCTTCTTCTCCCGGTCCCTCCCTCCCACAGCCCCTCTCCTCCAGATCCACTTCTCCTCCCTACCTTTCAGAAAAGGGCAAGCCTCCCAGGGACATCAACCAAACACGGCATGTCAATATAAGAAAACTAGGCACATCCCCTCGTATTAAGGCTGGGCGAGGCAACCCAGTAGGAGGAAAAGGGTCCCCCAAACAGGTGAAAGAGTCAGAAACAGCCCCCACTCCCACTGTCTGGAGTCCCACAGGAACACCAAGCTATACAACCTTAACATATATATAGAGGACCTAGGCCAGACTCATACAGGCTCCCCAATTGTCTGTGAGCCCTCTATGAGCCCTGGGTAGTTGCTTCTGTGGGTCATTTTGTTGTTGGTGTTGGTGTTGGTGTTTGGTGGTGGTGGTGGTGGTGGTGGTGGTGGTGGTGGTGGTGGTGGTGGAGGTGGTGGTGGTGGTGGTGGTGGTGGTGGTGGTGGTGGTGGTGGTGTTGGTGGTGGTGGTGGTGGTGGTGGTGGTGGTGGTGGTGGTGGTGGTGGTGGTGGTGGTGGTGGTGGAGGTGGTGGTGGTGGTGGAGGTGGTGGTGGTGGTGGTGGTGGAGGTGGTGGTGGTGGTGGTGGTGGTGGTGGTGGTGGTGGTGGTGGTGGAGGTGGTGGTGGTGGTGTCTTGACCCTGTTGGCTCCTACAATCCTTCCTCACCCTCTTCTTCAGGAATCCCCAAGTTCTGCCTAATGTTGGCTGTAGGTCTGCATCTGTTCCTGTCAGTTGCTGGATGAAGCCTCTCTGATGACAATTATGTTAGGCTCCAGTCTATGAGTATAGCAGAGTATCATTGGGAATCAGATTTCTAACATTCTAAATGGAGGACTTTCTGAATACTAGCTTTTCAAGTACTTTTAAAAGAATGGCAGCGAAAACTGAGGGCCATACATGCTATGGCATTCCTCACTTTGACTATGGTTACTCTATAAAAACAAAACGTTTATCTCTGTATAAGAATAAATTCCTCCAATAGTTCCTGGGTAAAACTAGCACTATGGAAGCGTGATTGTTTTCCATGTGACAAGCCATGTAAAACTAAAGCTTAGTATCAGCTTGTTAACAAAGACAACAGAGGAAAATAAAATTGGACATAAAATGTACTTGCAAAATAAATGTTCTTAAAACATACGAAGGTAATTATCCCGAAGCATCACGCTATTTGAATGAAGTCCATGTGTGGCTTTGTGACTGTTGTGCCCTGTGTGGACCTGTGGTTGAGCACTCCTTTTTCCCTCTGCACTTGCTGCTGTGAGTTCCCCGTCGTGAGGACCCTCTCCTGTGACATCTGTGAGCAGTGGACGCACGTTACCAATGTCACTGCCTGTTCGCTTCTCTAAAACTTGAGATAGTGTTTTAAGAGTGAAATAGCACACACCATATATCCAGCACTGGTCTGATAGAATGGAGGACTCTACCCACAAAAGGAGGCCTGTTGTTATTTATTTTGTTATTAATAATTTATTTAGTCTGTGGTTTCCTTTGAAAAGCAGCTACTAGAGCTACGACCTGTGTTTTGTGTCCCCCCACTCCCACCCCCCAGAAGCTAGAAACACACCTTCCGGGAGGAAAGCTTATGTTCTGGGCTTCCAGCACAGCACAGTGTGCTGTGAGTGTGCCCATCCAAATCACAGTACTGTCCTGTTCCTTCACGTTCTTTGAGCCCGATTCCAGTGGGTGCGTTTTAGCTGCATGTGGTGGTGCATGCCAGCAGTTCCAGCATTAGGCAGACTGAGAAAGGAAAATCACAAGTTAAAGCTCATCCTGGACTACATTGCGAGAGCCTTTCTCTAAGAGGTGGGGAGAGAGACAGAGGACTAGACAATAAGAAGGTGCTATTGGTTTATTCTAATTTTAATTAAAAGCTTTCTTAAGATTAAAATGTAGTTTCCAAAGAGTAACATTTGATCTTTTCTACCCACAGTGTGTCCCTTCTTTAAAAAAAGTCCAGTTGCCTTCTCTCAGTAAGCTGCCTTTCAAATCTATAGATCACAAGTTTCTGGAAAAGTCAAAGAATCAGTTAAATAAGTTTTTACAGGTAAGCAAATGGGAAGTTTGGGATGTAAGGGTGAGATTAGCCGTTTGGAGGTAAACTGTCACCATCCCAGGAGCTTGCTAGTTTGCCTTCTGTCTTCCCAAGCCACCCCCCAGTTTGTATTACCAGCGCCATATAGATGTCGCCCCAGCTCTATACCTTCCCCAAAGATGACTCTCCCACTCATCATTCTATTCTCCAGTGGTTCCTGTGGTTTGTTCTAAACCAGTTCTCTTATGACACTGGATACAAACATTTTTATCATCACGTTGCTAATCTGTATGGTAACCACATTAGCTCACACATAAACTTGATTCATGGCAAGGTGTATTGGTGCACACATTTAATCCCAGCATATGGGAGACAGAGGTGGCTTTCTGTGAGTTCAAGTCCAGTCTGGTCTGTATGGTGAGTTTCAGGCCAGCCAGGGCTACGTAGTGAGACTCTGTCTCCAAACAACCAAAGCCCCTTTGGTTTCTGTTCTGTTCTTTCTCCTAGGCCAGATAAGTATGGACAGAACTCTAGGACTTCAGAACTTAAGGACCAGAGTAAACAGTTACATAATTGTGTAAGCTGTCACTCTGTTGAAAGAGGTGACACTGTCTACCTCTCGGCAAGGCCACCGTATCTGAACATAGTCATAAAAGGGCCTTCTGTGGTATCCACATGGAATATGCAAACGTTAAGTTGGTCAAATGCAGATGAGTAAAGCTGTCTTTAAAGCAGTAGCCCTGGAGATCTTGGGTGGTGTGCAAACGAAGAATTTTTATGACATCAAGCAGTACCAAGCACCGTCTGCATACTGTCTCCCGCAGGCTGAGTTCTTAGGGCGCCATCTCTTGCCATGAAGACCACTGACAAGTGTTCCCACCAAGTTTATTTCTGAGAGAAAAGGCAGCCATTTTTTGTTTAGAATATGGTGAAAGTGAGGTCATACCAGAGTCAGTTCTGCCTCGTTCATCTTGCAGCTCTCAGCAGCCTGGAGAGTTTTCTGTGTAGAAGTAATTCATTCTCTCCTTCCACAGAACCTGCTTTCAGATGAGAGACTGTGTCAGAGCGAAGCACTCTATGCCTTTTTGAGCCCTTCTCCTGACTACCTCAAGGTTATTGATGTACAGGGGAAAAAAAACTCCTTTTCCTTATCTTCATTTCTGGAAAAACTTCCCCGAGACTTCTTCTCCCATCAGGAGGTGAGCGGTCCTCAGGGGGTCCCACCTTAGTGCAGTCAAGCAGGTAACTTCCTGGAGGGTGTTTGAAAGAGGAGCTGTTTCTTGAAAGGCAAATGCTGTAAGGCAGATGCATGGGCTTTCAGTGATCACTGCACGTTTGGGAGGTAGCCCCTTGGAAGAATTAGAACACAAACAGAAGGTAAATGACAAGGTCGGGGAGTGGACTGCAGACAGGAAGTGCTGTTGCAGTGGGGTCCTCAGGATGGTGACCAGGGTAACGCAGCAAGGGAAGAAGGTGGTGTGGGTCCGAGGTCTCAGGGAGGAGGTGTGTCTGTGGGATAGTCGGCAGACCAAAGGACTAGACTGGTGGGTGTCTGTATTGTGCTTATGGAAGAAGGGCAAAGGGGTCATGGCAGGGTAGAGGGCCGAAGCATAGTCTTGGACATGGAGAACCATGGAGCGTGTTGAATCAGGAAGAAGCTGGCAGCAATGTGTATGATAAAGCATTCACTGGAGAGACAGCAAACATGGTCAGTCTCATATTCTGAACCTCACGCTTAATGTATGTTTCAACCACCAAAACCCTTGTTCAGCTATCTAGCAAGTTAGGAGAGACTAGCCTCCCAAACCGGCTTCTCCTCAGCCTATTGCTAAATAAATGGCAGTGACTCTTCTTCAGGACTGGTTTATTGAGATTGCACAGAGAGAATGACTATGAACAAAAGTGTGGTACTTTATTGCATTCTGAGTTGAGAAATGCCCACATCTCTATTCAGTCTCTGTGTGAACCCCATCTCTGAAGCTCCTCCACCACCTCCTACTTCCATTTCTGTCTAGACCTGGCTAACTTTCCTCCATACCCTGTCCTCAGCATGAATCCCTTTGGATACACCAATGACTTGGTCACTGTGAAATTGTTCTCTAACAGTGAGTGTTGAACCTGCCTGCTTCTCAGTGCTCACCTTCCTCAACCTCTTTGAAGTATTTAATGTTCCTGGACCAGTGTGAAGCCAACAAGTTTTAGAGAACTCCTTGTGCTTCCAAGAAACTGTCTTGACTGCTCAACTGATAACACCCAAAGACCTATCATTAGTCTGGTGCTTGTTCCCACAACCTCAGCTTTCTTTTTTTTTTTTTAATTTTTATTAAAAATTTTTCATATATTTCAATCATAGTCTTCTCCCTCCAAAACTCCTTCCAGATCTTCCCCACCTCCCTCAACATCATGTTCCCCCTTTTCCAAAACAACAAAAAACCAACAAAAGAACCTAGTCCCTGAGCCTTAAGGAGAGGGATTTGATGAAGATATCTCCTTTAGGACTGAGTGTTCCAACGTCTCTCACTCTCTGCACATTGTCCAGTTTTGGGTCTCTGGGTTAATTACCATCTACTACAAGAAGAAGCTTCTCTGATGGGGGTAAAGTAATGCACAGATCTGTCATTAGGACTCGTTTTATTGCTATGTTCTTTTAGTTAAATAATAGTAGTAGGTTTCCCCCTAGGCCATGATCTATGTACTCTCAGGTTTTTGGCCTGTTTAACAGTGTCCAATATGGGTTCCATTTCATGGAGTGGGCCTTAAATCCAATAAAAAGGAAAAAGAAGGAAATAGTTGGTTCCTCCCATAACACTTGTACCACGCCTGCACCAGCGTATCGATCATTCAGGCACAAGCATATATATCATCACTGCTGTAGGTCTCAGGGTTTGGAGCTGGGTGATACTGATGATTACCCTTCCTCTCTGGTATCATGCAGAGGACCTTCCAGCACAGTGAATATTAGTCAGTAGTGGTGAAGCTTCCAGTTAGACACCAGCTCAACCTCTCCGTGTTCAGTGATATAAGTAATGTTGTTTTCAGCCATAGGGCCTACCGTCAAGTTGTGGTGAGTAACCAGCAGCCTTGGCAATACTCTGTGATGCTTGGGGAGTCCGTGGGGCCCCTTTGGCCAGTGACTCAACAGATGTAACCCATTCCTGACACTCGAGGGTTTACTTTCATCTTTGGTTTCTTTGCAGACATTAAAATAACCATCTTTAGCTGTCTTTCCAGCGCCTGGTATTTGGGCAGCACTTCATCTCGCCTTATAAAAAGTGCCATTCCTGTATCTGTCAATCTCCAGACCCCTGCCAGACACCAAGACCTGGACCTCATTGCACTCGCGTGCACCAGCTTGGAGCCTGGTGTATAGTGTGTGGACTGAAATATGCTGACATGTAAACCAGGAAAGGAGACTTTCTAAAGTGTGTAGTAGATGCTTGGAGCACAACTTTAAAAATACCTCAATGACCTTATTTTTAAGAGCAGTGAATTAAAAACCCTTTCAGTTAAAAAGTCTTTCAAAATGCAAGAAAAAAACCCTCATCATCTTTAGAAAACTATATTACTAATTCCCCAATCATTTAAAGAGTGATCCCCTCCCCCCAGTTAGCTGTAGATGTAACCAACCTTCTTATTAAATAAGAAACACAGAACCAATGCAAAGAAGAAAGCCAAGAGGTCAGAGCTAAGAGCTAAAACCTTACCCTTCCTCCTGCGGTGGTCCTACCTCTCCGAACCAGAGCTACCCCTGTGTTAAAGTCTATATAGAGTTCCTGTTCTGCCTTCTCATTGGTTGTAAACCCCACCACATGACCGCCTCATCACGGCCTGTCTGTATAGACCTCCAAGTTTTCTATGATTGGTATTGAGATTAAAGGCGTGTATATCCAATACTGGCTATATCCCTGAACACACAGAGATCTACCTAGCTCTGCCTACCAAGTGCTGGGATTACAAGCGTACGCCACCACTGCCCTGCTTTTCTAATAGCTTGCTAATAGCTCTGACCCCCGGGCAACTTTATTTATTAACATACAAATAACATTTTAATACAAATAAAATATCACCATCGTTAGCTTATTTTAAGCTTTGAATCTGGCTGTAGAATCAGGCTGTCCTCTGAGGGTAGAAGCAGTTTGTTCTCCAAGTTGAAAATGGATAGATTTCTGTTTAAAAGTCAAGTCATAGAATAAGGCTAGAGTGTAAGTGGACGGCTCGGAGTTTGTGCTTGAAAAAGGAAGTCGGCTCTGTATCATTCTACTGCATGGTCCTGGGTAACTGGTTCTCTGCCTCTGGTGTTGCTTCTACCCCAGGAGGAGATGGAGGAAGACAGCGACCTGTCAGATTATGGTGATGATGTGGATGGGAAGAAGGATGCCTTGGCTGAGCCCTGTTTCATGCTGATCGGGGAGATTTTTGAACTCCGAGGAAGTAAGTCTCTTTAATGGTTAGAGATTTGTTTGCCATTGCCCTGTTCCTGGCATGCATTTGATGTGTTTGTATCCGCATGCATTTGATGTGTTTGTATCCATGTGTTTATTTATCCAACAAGTGCTCCAAAGTGTCAGCCACCTTAAAGACACTGCAGGAGTACACTTCATGCTTGGTGCTGAAGGCAGCCTTAGGACAGAGAATTTCTGTATCCCAAGACTTGGGTTCCTGGTTACGCAGCACTGTGCTCCTCTGAATTAAAAAAGAGAGAATGTTTCGAGCTCTTCTTATGTGACTCAGTGTAGCTTCATCGTCTCATCACCAAAAGCTATTCAAAAAAATCTTTTGCATAGCCTGTTAGTAAAGGTGCAGTTTTGGTGCCAAGGTAGTGTTGTGGATATGGATATATAAAAAATATGTGAAGGTTCAGTGTAGAATAATTTTAATAACTAAAGTTAGAGCTAAAATAAATTTAGAAATGGAGGCTAGTTAATTTAAGAAAAGCTCATGATAAAAATAGCATCCAAATATTAAACTCTTTCAGATGAAACATTTATAGCCTTGTCATATTTTAGATTCTTTTAAGATAGTCCCTGATCTTTAACTTGATTCCGTGTAGGCAGAAAACAACAGTGTCCCTCTCAGTCTTCTTGTCTCTGATGGAATCGTGCCCACAGATCTGTGAGTCTTCCCATTTCCCACCCAGGTGGGAACACTGAGAGTGCAGCATTCTGTCTGGTAGCATCAGGTGTTCTTTTCCATAGACTCAAAGAGATGACAACACACTGTGACTGTGTCAGAGACAGGCACAGCCTTAGGAGGACGCTAAACGCTGGCATTTTCGCCTGCTCCTCCTCGATTGAATGCGTGTTTGGTTTTGTCAGTGACATTTCCGAGAGGAATAAATAGAACGGCCTCGATAATGAGATGTGATGCATTTGCCATCAGCAGACTCCTGGGCGGCTGCAGCTGCCTTTGTGCTTGGAACAAACAAGACTTTAAAAGGAGTCAGGGGCCCTGTGGCAGGCAGGTGGAGCTTGGGAACTGAGGAAGGACAAGAAAAGTGGTAGGGCGGGGAGATTCCAGTGATGGCGGAGAAGTGAGCAAAATGTGTTTGGCTCCTGTTTGTGTTCAGAATACAGAAGGACCTAGTAAGGCAGATTTTTATTTTAAACCCTCATCTGTCAGGCACTCTTCCTAGAGTTCTACCTACAATCAGACCCGCTGGCAGCGAGCTGCCTCTCTCTTGACCTAGAAAGGCCAAGCAGAGTCATCATCATGAACAGAAATGTGCATTCTAGCCTAAAGGCCAGCCTAAAATAAACACGTACTTGGTGCTGTTCCAGAAAATTCCACACAGACAGTCCAAGCATTGCTGAGGCATGGCTCTGAATCCATGGCTTGACTTTCACTTGCGGGACGGGACGGGGTGTTAGTTTTTAACTAGGCCTTGAGAAGCATTCAGAAGCTGGTTAGGAACACCCTTCGATGTTGTGGTCCAGTGTCCGGCCTCTGTCAGCTGCTGCTCTTGTGTGGTCGCCCTCAGGAAAGGGTCTTTGGGAATTGACTCCTTCGAATTTTCCCTCCTGATGCAGATGGCTTGAACCTTTAGCTCCACTGTTGCCAAGTCCGAATTTTTCACTTCTTCCTGTTTTAGTAGCCAAACATTTCGGGGACTAGAGATGAAAATGTAAATTTAGAAAATTGGTTTATGTTCAAATTTATGAACATAAAAATATCCCCAATTTTTTTCCTTCTTTTGTTTATATTGATATTCAACACCTATAAAATGTCTCTATGGTAATAGTAAAAGTTGTGAAGGGCAGAACCACACATACACAGAAAACACCGTTAGTGATGGAGGAATACAAGCCCACTTCAATCTCATCCTCTTCCAGTTGAGGAGCCTGAGGTTCAGCAAGGAGGTGATATATGCCCAGCTGCTCCAGAAGTGTTACAGGAAAAGAATTCACATATTATTCAGGACCCTGGTCTTTACAGTTTTCCTTTCTTGCCCCAAACACATAAGATATAAAAGTACACAGCGGTGAACAGACTAGAGTACTCAAAGGGGAACAGTTAGACACATCACTTTGGTTGTATCTGGTAATGTCCGTGAACACTTGAATACAGACATTTCTCATTGAGAACTCTGTTAGAAAATTGGAAGCAGAAACCAACAACAGTAACTGCACTGTCTACTGGCGGGGACCAGGCATACTGTCAGTAGCCCAGGGACACAGGAGGTAAAGTATAGTTCAACTCTTCTGTAGGCAGAAGAAAGAAGAGGGGACAATCCTCCTAAATTTCACCTCTCCATATGCTTAGTGAAAAATGAAAGCTTAGTCAAGAGCTTCCTGAGCAGATGCTTACTAACTCAAACCCAGTCTCCAGATGAGCAGATGCTTACTAACTCATACCCAGTCTCCAGATGAGCAGGCGTTTGCTCTAACTCATACCCAGTCTCCAGATGAGCAGATGCTTACTAACTCAAACCCAGTCTCCAGATGAGCAGATGCTTACTAACTCATACCCAGTCTCCAGATGAGCAGGCGTTTGCTCTAACTCATACCCAGTCTCCAGATGAGCAGACGTTTGCTAACTCATACCCAGTCTCCAGATGAGCAGGCATTTGCTCTAACTCAAACCCAGTCTCCAGATGAGCAGGCGTTTACTCTAACTCAAACCCAGTCTCCAGATGAGCAGGTGTTTGCTAACTCATACCCAGTCTCCAGATGAGCAGGCATTTGCTCTAACTCAAACCCAGTCTCCAGATGAGCAGGCATTTGCTCTAACGCAAACCCAGTCTCCAGATGAGCAGATGTTTGCTAACTCATACCCAGTCTCCAGATGAGCAGGCATTTGCTCTAACTCATACCCAGTCTCCAGATGAGCAGATGTTTGCTAACTCATACCCAGTCTCCAGATGAGCAGATGCTTACTAACTCATACTCAGTCTCCAGATGAGCAGGCATTTGCTCTAACTCCCAGTCTCCAGATGAGCAGGCGTTTGCTCTAACTCAAACCCAGTCTCCAGATGAGCAGATGCTTACTAACTCAAACCCAGTCTCCAGATGAGCAGGCATTTGCTCTAACTCATACCCAGTCTCCAGATGAGCAGGCATTTGCTAACTCATACCCAGTCTCCAGATGAGCAGGCATTTGCTCTAACTCATACCCAGTCTCCAGATGAGCAGGTGTTTGCTAACTTATACCCAGTCTCCAGATGAGCAGGCATTTGCTCTAACTCAAACCCAGTCTCCAGATGAGCAGGCATTTGCTAACTCATACCCAGTCTCCAGATGAGCAGGCATTTGCTAACTCATACCCAGTCTCCTGAAATGGAGCCTGTGATTGATGCTGAGATTCAGACAGAACCAAATGGCAAGACAGTATGCTTCGTTCAGCTGTAAAATGGTAATAAATCTTTTCTTCTGGTTTATATTTTAGTGTTTAAATGGGTGCGAAGAACATTAATTGCTCTCGTCCAGGTCACTTTTGGAAGAACCATCAACAAGTGAGTTATACAAAATGAATGTTTGAGTCCATTTGTCTAAACATTGAATTACTTTATGGCATGGTGGCTGAGGGATTTAACAGAGAGTATCCTTCTTTTGTGTTTTGTTTCTGATACGATTCTGAGGCTGGCTGAGGAAGCGGAGTTTTGACTTTCTCTTGTAGCATGCATGCATGGTAAATAGATGACAGATGTGTGCTAGGTCCAGCATTCTGGCTGATGAGGGTTGGGAGCTGTTCTGGAAAAGTTCCATTTGGATCAGGGAGTACCTTGGGTATTCTGTTGTCATGTCACATAATCGGACTCAGGCTACGATTTAGCCACAATGAAAGTAAGATACTCACCAGATGGCAAGTATTTACTCAGAGAGAAATATAAAACATATATTCACTTTTAGAGTTGAAGTAGCGTTAAAATGTCAATTCTTCTTTACGTGTGGACAGCTGTGGTGGAGGGCTATGTCTGTCATATAGTAATGCCACAAGCCCTTTGTAGATTCTAAACTGCTTTGCAGTAACCATTTGCATAAAAACATTTGTACATGTAATCTTCTACAGGCCATTTTCGGGTTCAGAAAGTGTTCCACTGTGAGCATTGGTTCGTGAAAGCTCTGGGGTCTGCTATGAGAACTCCTGGCCACTCAACGTTACTTGCGAACCAACTATTGATATTGCTCACAGCTGCGAGAGTATGCCATCAGCGGAGGTTAGAGCAAACAGTGCAGGCAGTTTTTATCAGAGATTAGCTAACGCTTCATCTTATGGTGAGGAGACAGAACCAGAACCAAGAGACGGCATGGCTTTCTGGGGTCACCAGTGTACTGTTCAGTGGACTATCCCGGCTTCCAGGCCTGTGACTCCCGTTTCACATTATCCCTGTGCCTGGAATTCACAACTGCCATCGTCAAGTTCTTTTGTAAATACCTATCAAGAATACAGATTTTCTGCAGAATAGAAATGTGAGTGAATGTCTATACAAATTTAAAAAATCAATTACTGATTTTAGTATTATAAAATAAGTTTTGAGGTGAAAATATTGTTTTTCCAAATGAATAACTTACTGTTGAACATTGAACTGTGAGATGTTATTGTGACAGTCTTATTATGTAAGTTTATACAGTTTTTATAGGAAATACTCTAAATGTATTTTAATACAATACTTTAAAAATGTATTTGCTTCTGTTTTATTTCTAGAATTAAAAAAAAAAAAGATAGTTTAGGTTGTCCACCAGAGGCCTGTATAGTTAACTTGGTGTCCTTTGACAGAAAGAGCCCGTGTAGCGTACTGTTGATGCCTTGGGAAAACGTCATTAGGACTGAGAGGTCTTGGAGACATTTCCAGGCGCCTTCTTTTCCCCCACACTTGAGCTCGCTCATGTGTTTCCCTGTCAGACTGAGCAAAGTCTGTGTCCTTCCCACGCTCCTCTGGCGACGCTGGCACTTGCTCCTGACCCGAGCAGCTGTGCTGGAGGTGACGAACTCAGGCAGCTGTTTGCGTGGAGCCCCGAGAGCCTCCCGTAGGGAACTTCCCGCTTTCCACACCACTGGGTCTGCTACGGGGCCGGGAACTCTTGAGCCCCTGGCACAGGCTGGTTTTGCCCTTTGCAGAGGAGGACAGCGCAGAACGTCCAGCGACCATGTTTGTCAGCCTCTTGTCCAGAAGCAACCATAGTCTCACGCATTCGGGTTGCTTCAAAAGCTTTTGGCTGATAGAAGAAAACACCTAGGTGCTGTTCTTTACTAAGAATTGCCTAATGTTCAGTCACAAATTGAAACTTCTTCATTTCTTCATGGAGTGCCAGGAGTTAACCGAAAGCTGAACTATGGAAATCAAAGCGTGTTGTTGATGGCATAGAGAGCTTTCTTAGGAAGGCAGATGGGCAGGTTAGTGGTTACTTTTTAAAGCAGAAATCCTTTTAAATAGATACATTATTGTCTTTGTCTAGATTTGAATTGCGCAACATTTGGTAATGTTTGATTTTCACTATGAAACAGTTAATTAACATTGCAGTTTGACACAGACTTTAATCATTTCCCCAACATTAACTGATTACTGTGTATGAAGTGCTGGGCTTGGAACATCCATTTGGAGATGTCCTGAAACCCTTTCTTACTCTTAAAAGTCTGACTGAGACACCAGGCTCTTCCAGACCTTTCTGATTTCTGTTTATGTTAGTTTGGGGGCTTGCTTTCAGGTGCTTCTGGGCCTGGCAATCTAAGATGATCCTTCCCTTTCCACTTTTTCCCTTTTTAGCCTAACAACTACTTCTGGGCTCTTTTTTAATTGCTAAGGGAATGGTTAAAGTTGGACCGATAGGATTGTATGGAAGACTTAACTAGGTGAAACCCATTTCTGCGTAACTGTGCAGGTCGAGTATCCCAGCCCATGCTCATTCCCGTGACCCTTTGGAGTGGACTGGGTAGTGTTGCATCTTTGAAGGATGTCCTTGCTCCTGGCCAGTGAGCACGAGGTGCTTTCTCTGGGTCGGTATTTTCCCAGGACTCTCTAAGGGGCCAGTAAAAGAGTATGGTTCTCCTCCAGGACTTCTGGTACCCAAGGAGTGCTTTTCACACCAGTTTTCATCAGGCCCAGGAAGTGGGCTTGTGTTCCAGTTTATAGGCTTCATGGAGAAATGATCAGTGTATGCAGGGAGTTGAAATCTTTGGATAAATCTCAGTCCTCTGTTCTTGTCTATACTGATTTGAAGGTAAACATTTGGAAAAGTAGGTACCCTGAAAAAATGTAAACCACATATTGTGTGTGTGTGTGTGTGTGTGTGTGTATGAAATTCTCAAACAATAAAAAAGAGAGAAAGAAAAAGAAACAAAAAATGTAAACTCCAGGAATGTGTTAGTCATCCAGTATTGCCAAAGTGAACAATAACTTTCATAGCCAAGGTTTGAAAATAATTCATTTATACATCAAACATTTGGATCAGGCTATTAACCTTCCCATTGACAAATGCATTCTCAGAATAGAGTATATAGTTTTTAAAAACTTCATGCAAGCAATATTTTTTTTTCTCTTACTAGACAAATCCGGGATACAGTGAACTGGATATTCAGTGAGCAGATGTTGGTTTACTACATCAATGCTTTCCGGGATGCTTTTTGGCCAAATGGGAAGTTGGCACCGCCAACTCGAGTCCGAAGCCAAGGGCAGAGTCAGGAGACGAAGCAGAGAGCACAGCAGAAGCTGCTAGAGAACATTCCAGGTGAGGCCTGGCCTGCAAGAGAGGCTGGAGACGGACGTTAGCACTGTGGAGAGGTGCGCCCCCGGAGGCTGCTTCTCAGGGTTTGCTGAGAAGACACTGAAGAGCAGCACACTGTGTGCTTAAAGTTGACCACGAAACTTTAGAAATGTGTGTAAAACGCATTTATTTTCATTACCAAAACAAGTAGTAGCAAATGCTAAAATTGTAGCCTTCATAAATGCCCTTCGGTAAAAAGAATTCTAAATTTTTTTTTTTAATGTCCAAGAGAACCAACCAGTTATATTAATTATGCCTCCATGCTTTATTATGTGTTGTACATCATCACTTGAGGACAGAAAATGGATTTTTTCAGATCTCAGGATAGAGCGCTTGCTTAGTATGATGGCTGACATTGTCAACCTGACAGGATCTGGAGTCACTAAGAGACAGGCCTCTGTGCATGCCTCGAGATGATCTCGCTTAGGTTAACTGAGGTAGAGAGACCCACCTTACGTGTAAGTGGTACTCTTCCATGGGCTGAGGTCCTTGTCTGAATATGAAGGAGAGAGTGAGCTGAGCACCAGCGTCCATCTGCTGCTCTTGCTTCCTGCCTGGATGCTGCATGAGCAGCCTGCTCAGGCTCCCGCGGCTGTAACTTCCTTTCCATGTTGGACTACACCTCGAAGTGTGAGCCAAGATACGCCCTTCCTCCCTCTTTCGCTTTGTCAAGAGTTACTTTATCGCAGACAACAGGAAAATAAACCCTACACACGCAAGGCCTAAGTTCAGCCCTCAGCAGTTCACCAAAATGTGCAAACTTTTCTTCCCCCAGATACCCTTCAGAGCCTTGTTGGACAGCAAAATGCCCGTCACGGTATAATAAAAATATTCAAGGCACTGCAAGAAACAAGAGCTAATAAGCACCTCCTATATGTGAGTAACGAGCCCCAGAGGACTCTTTCTTTTTGGATTTTATATTTCTGTATACATAGGAGGATAACTTTTGATCCTCATATTCTCAATTACTTTTATTACTTATAACTCCAGCCTGCTTTTTTTTCTGCTTCATTTTTATCTCTCCTCTCATTTGATTAAGAAGTATAAAGGGCACAGAGCAGTCCTCTTTTCACACACTGAGTTCCCTGTTGACTGCTGATTTAACATCTCTGCACGACTCTGTAGTTTTTGTTATTTCGGCAAGCGAAACTTTTTCTAATTAGAATTACCGATATCAGGCCCGTGTGGTGGTACAAGTCTATAATCCAAGTACTCAGGAGGTAGAGGCCAGTGGGGGCTGCATGACACCGTGTCCCAATATTAAATGTCATGGACAGTTGGATGTGTCGAATAGACCATGAAATAGATGGAGTTTCTGTAGTCCTGAACTCTTGAGAGTCCCCCGTTCACTGAGGACGGTCTTAGCGCTCTGCGTAGACTCTCCTGCCAAGCACACGTTGTGAGAAAACCTTCACACAGCCCCGTCTTCACTTCTCTTTCTCGGGACAGGTCCTGATGGAGCTGCTGCTGCTGGAACTGTGTCCTGAGCTGAGAACTCACTTGGATCAATTCAAAGCTGGCCAAGCCTGAGACTGCACAAACCAACCACCAGAGAAATGTCTGTGTAATAATAGACATGAAACATTTTCCTCTTTTCCACAGAGGGCCTGACAAGAACCATACTGATTTTTATTTTCGTACCTCCCTCTAGTTTGATGTGAAATAAGGTCAATCGGAGGGAGGCGGACCGATGCTGGGGTAGGCAGTAGGAAAACAAACTGATGTTCGTCGGTTTTTATTTAAATGATAAATACTTTAAAGCTCAACTTGCCGATTGAAATACAAATGTTAATATGTGATAAGAACATAGGAAATATTTTAAATATTTATGAAAACAGTTTTGTTGTTAAATGACAAACTCTGAATCTTGTACAGTTAATCTCCTCACTGAGGATTCTGAACATTCCTGTGTTTCACGTGTATTGAAGAACACTGTTGTGCGATGCTTGGTGTAAAGTTATTGTGAAAATTTTATTGTCTTTATTTTTACCAAAGATTTCCCATAGTTTGAAGCATTTGAAGCAATAAAATTTAAAAATGAATCACAGTGCTCAAAGGTATCAAGCTTGTGTCACAGAAGGAACAAGAGCTTGGCCACTTGGGTAGCTAAGATGTATTTGTCAAGAGCCCTTTCATAGACAGCATTGCCCACTGGGAGCTTCTGCAAGAAAGTGTGGAGTTTGCTGCCTGCTTTTTAGTGCACGAAAAGGCCAACTTGGTGAGTTGCTGGGGAGATAAGGTGTGAGCTAAGCCTTGGAGGAATTAGCCTAAAGCCAGGGAAACAGAAGAGGGACGTTGCTTCATGGAGTTGAAAGATTCCGTTAAACCCATAGTCTTGTGCATTACAAGGGCGTTAGGTGAGGTGCAGGGTCTGGATTTTGTCGTTATTGATAGTGGGACCATGGACAAGTCACTGAGTCAGTGTTCCTGGGCTTTGTCATGTGTTAGGCAGTCATAGTCATACACTGTCCTTTCTCTGGTTTCTAGAATACTGAAAACAAAAGGCAAAACTGCAATCTGAATAAAAGAAAAACTATATTCAAGTGGTATAGGTTTATCGTACTAATAGCTCATAACTGTCAAGTTCTTGATGAGACACACTTCTAAAAGATGGACAATTAAAACAGTACAAGTTTCACTGTTGAGAGTCTTCTGATTATAGCTCTCTGGTCCCTTTGTTCAGACTAAAATGGTATTCGAAACTTCAGACAAAACTGAGGTTGGCTATTTTATGCATAGGAATTGTCCTTCAATGAGATATCGAAAAGACCATTTAGAGTAATTCATGGAAGAGAAATAATGCAAGGTTGTACATCGTTTGCATAATTCTAAGCCATCGCTTAAACATTGGGTCTTAAATTTAAACTGCACGTAAGAAAAAGATACTCTCAGCTGGGAGGTGGTGGTGGTGCACGCCTTCAATCCCAGTACTCTGGAGGCAGAGGCATGGGCCAGCCTGGTCTACAGAATAAGTTCCAGGACTGCCAGACTACACAGAGAAACCCTGTCTCAAAAGGGGAAAGAAAGAGAAAGCGAGGAAAGAGAGAGAGAGAGAGAGAGAGAGAGAGAGAGAGAGAGAGAGAGAGAGAGAGAGAGAGAGAGAGATCCTCTAACTCTTCTATCTCTTTATGACAGAGTCTGATAATCAACTATAATGAATCTAGAAATTTGGACTTAAAGTAAGTTGGAAGTCTCCCATCACTTGGGATAAAAAGTGGTCCCGCTCCCTGGTGAGCATGAGCAACAGTGGGAGGTGCCAGGTGCCAGGCTATCAGCTCTGTGGTAAATACAGTACACAAAAATTGAAATTCCACACTGGGTTCCCAGTCAGGCGTGGCGTATCACCAAATACGACACCTGTTGTGGTGGTTCCGGTGCGGCTGTACCCTCGCTAGCTCGCATATTTGAACAGCTGAGCCCTGGTTGGCGGTGCTGTTTGGGAAGTGTAGAGTTGTTAGAGGGAGCATGTCACTGGGGGTTGACAGGTCTCCCCTCACCCCACCCCCCATCTCCCACCTCTCTCGGTGTGAGATGTGAGCTCTCAGCTTCCTGCTCTGTCGCCATACCTGCCCCTACCTCCATTATGAACTCTAACCCTCTGGAACCACAAGCCAGAATACACCGTTTCTTAGGTAGGTTTCCTTGGTTACAGTGTTTTATCACAGCAACAGAAAAGTGACTAATACCTTGTTAAATTCCCAACACTGAAGATTTGGGGGACATGTTTCTTTTTCATTTTTCTATTGTTCAGTGTTTTTCTATTTTTCAGTGCTGGAAAATCTAACTCAGGGTCTCATGCATCAGGCGGATAGATGCCTTCCCCCCGAGGTCCACCTCCATCCCCGAGACTTGCTTCCTTTGTATCTGGCTGTATTTTTCTCACACTGGGGATGAACTCCAGGGCCGCGTCTGTCTGTGCTAAGCAAGTGCACTACCACTAAGCAACATGACTGCTACTTTTTAAAGTCTCTATTTTGAGACCAGATCTTTCTAAGTTATCCAGGCTGACCCCAAATTGATGATCCTCCTGCATCAGCTTTCCAAGTAGCTGCATGTATGATTGTGTACTCCCACAGCTTGCTGAGGCCTGTTTTTTTTTTTTTCTTTTTGAGACAGGGTTACCCAGGCTTACCCTCTTGCCTCCCCTTTCCCAAGGCTGGTGTATTAGTTTTTTGTTTTTGTTTGTTTGTTTTCTGTTGGTGCAGTAAAAACACTATGACCAAAAGTGACTTAAGGAGAAAGTAGTTTATTTGGGCTTACAGTTCCAAAGGGATTGAGTCCATCCTGGTGGGGAGGCACGGAAGCAAGTGGCAGGCGCAGCAGTGGGAACAGAAAGTTGAGAGCTTCCGTCTTCAATCAAGAGCCCAAGCAGAGTGTCCACTGGAACTAAGGCTAGGCTGTGAACTCGCAAACCTGTCCCTGGCGACAATAAAAAGCCCTCCCCAAACAGCACCACCCACTGGGGACCACACACCAGAGCCCAGAGGGACAGTTTGCACCCCAGCCAGCACAGCCAGGGTCACAGGTACACACCACCACACCTGGCTCGGAACCCCAATTTTAATGGCACTTGTAAAAGTGGGCTTCCCTTTGGGTTGAGGAAAGGCAGTTCCTTCCCTACATGCACTGTTCTAGTAAACTTTCTCTTCTTTAGTATATTCCTGTTGGAGCTGGGAACAGTGGGGTGCTCTGTAAGCCCACCTAGTCAGGAGGCGAGAGCAAAAGAGACCACTTAGCACCATGGAGAGAGGCTATCTAAAAAGAAAAACTCCGCTGGGCGGTGGTGGCGCACACCTTTAATCCCAGCACTCGGGAGGGGGAGGCAGTCAGGTGGATCTCTGAGTTTGAGGCCAGCCTGGTCTACAAAGTGAGTTCTAGGATAGCCAGGGCTGTTACACAGAGAGGGCTTGTCTCGGGGGAAAAAAATTTATTTTAAAGAATTTTATTTAGTTAGTTGTTAGTTGGGGTTTTGTTTGTTTTGTTTTGTTGCTGTTTTTCTTGATACAGTGTCTGTCTACATAGCTTTGGCTGTCCCAAAACTCACTATATAGACCAAGCTATCCTGGAAGTCACAGAGATCCACCTGACTCTGCCTCCCAAGTTCTGGGATTATAGGTGTGTACCACCACGCTTGGTCTTAAAGAATTTATTTAAGAGAGAAAGAGCATGTGTGTGTGTGTGTGTGTGTGTGTGTGTGTGTGTGTGTGTGTGTGTGTGTGTGTGTTTACTAGAAGAACTAGAGCAAAGCAAGCTTGGAGAAAAAAGTTGAAGTTGCTATAGTAAGCTTCGAGGCTTGAGCTATTGAGCAGGATGTTGGGAGGGAATATAGAGTATTCAGTAGCTATTATAGAGGAAAAGGCCTTATTTCCAGGGTTGGTTTGAGACTGTAACTTTTGTAGAGAATGCAGAAGTGTACAACTACTTCTTTTTATATAAAAACAAAGTTCAATTAATGTAAGTACATGAGTGCCCAACCAAGGCCAGGCTTCCCGTTCTGCAGCAGCAGCTCTAGCAGATGCCACCACATGGAAACTCCGTTTTCTCACCACTGACAGATTTTATTTATTCACCGTTGCCAATGACATTGTACGGCTCAGTGGTTAAGAGCACTGGCTGAACTTCCAGAGGACCCCAGTTCAATCCCCAGCACCCACATGGCAGCTCACAGCCGTGCATACCTCCAGCTCTAGGAGATCAAACGCCCTCTTCTGGCTTCCTCTGGTGCCGGTCATGTGTGTGGTGCACAGACATGTAGGCAGAACACCCATACACATAAAATAAATTTTAATTTTTCAAGAGAAAATGACATTGAGATTTATAAAATAAAGCCATACCAGCTAATATGCTGACAAAAGGCGGGGATTAAGAGCTCTTTAGGACCTACTGTTTTTAATACATTTCACAAACATGTCACTGCACCATCTAAAGCATACGGACCTTTGTTTTCACTGTGGCCTTTCCTTTCGTAGATTTTACTGACAGTAAGACAGTGTGTTGCTAATTACATTTTCTTTCTTTCTTCTGAGACAGCAGAGTCTCACTATAGCCCCGGCTGACCTCAGACTCAGATCTTCATGCCTCTGCCTCCCAACTGCCACCTAGCCTGCTAATTTTGACACAATATTTAGATGTGTGTCACCAATATATGGAAAAATGTTTGCGAATTTATTTAAGTATTTAGAAACTTCTGTACGCTGAAGGAGACAGTCATCAGAGTAAAGACACAGTCTACAAAATGGGAAAAAATCTACCAACTAATAATATCCTTAATATCTGTGATGTATAAAGAATTGCAAAAATTAAAACACTAAAAACCAGAATCATCCAACCACGTAGATGGGCTAAAAGAACTACCACGTTGCCCAGCTATTCCACTTCTGGGTATGCCTAAAGGATTCGGGTCGACACACTACAAAGGTAAGTGTCCACATTCATCTTTGCACCATTCATAGTAGCTAGGAAATGCAGCCAGCTTAGATGTCCCTAAACAGATGAAGGAAGAAAATGTGGAAGAAACTCAATGAGATTTGATGCAGCCCTAACAAAAAATGAAGTACTTGCCGGGAAAACGGATGGAACTGGAAGTCATCATGTTACATGAAATTAGGCTCTGAAGGGCAAACTGTCTTCTCTCACGTAGAACTGAGATTGGAAAGAGTGTGTGTGTGTGTGTGTGTGTGTGTGTGTAGAACAGTGTTTGTATTTCTGTGTGTGTGTTTATAGCTCATGAAAATGGAGGCTCATACATGGAGAGGAAGGGATCTTAAGAGAGGTGGAAATAAGTAATAGAAAGTATGTGGTAAGAAAGGAGAAGGGAGCCAGGTGATGATGGAGCACACCTTTAATCCCAGCACTCGGGAGTTTCTAAGATTTAAATGTTTCTAAGATTTAAAAAATATAGAAAATGAATTCAAATGAAAGCATATTGCTGTAATTCTTATATTTATCAGGGATCGTAATTTTTTTGCTTAATTGAGATCTTTGAGGGTACATTTGGAGGGACATGGTGCTACATAATTTAATTCCATTTTTAAAAAATTTACAAATTAGCCAGTTATCTGTAAGAATCTTTTAATAAGCTATGGGAATGCTATACACTTTCTACAAAAAAGATTTGGAAGCCTAATCTTTAAATTTTCTTTGACCTTCATTTAATTTTGTGAAAAATTTCAGATGGCTCAATACATTTTCAAATTAGCAAAATTCATAAACAAATGCCAAAGAAAATATAAAGAATTAAACTTTCAAATTGCGTTTGAACTAAGTCAGCAGCACGTGTACTTTGGAAACTACAAAACCCAGTCTGTACTAAGTCATTTCAGACACTGTATTTAATAAGGCAAAGGGTTACTTGGTTTTGGCATGCTTTCAAACTCATTGCAGTCCAGGCCACTGTACAGGCTAAGAGGTGGGTCTCTGAGGACTCTTCCCAGCGACTGGATTGGTGTCTAAAGTTGAGTTTGTGCAAATTACAGAATACAAATACAAGAATGAAGGAAATGTTTCTGTAAAATACCCCGGATAATATAACGGGGATGCAGGAAATAACAGATGGAGCTGCTGTGAGCATACACACACACACACACACACACACACACACACACACACACACACACACACACACACTGTTTCAGGTGAGGATTGATGGGCTTCGTTGAAATGCATTGTGGTCTAAATTCTTTGGCGAATTAGTAAGGCGTGAAGCTCATCTGCCAATGTGGGGTTCAGCTGGCAAGCCTTAAAGAGAGAAGAGAGTTGGATAGTTGACAAATTCTCATTGCTCGGTTCTTCTCTTTTTAAAAATAGACAAACCTCTACACATAATTTTAAAATGAAAACTAAAGAATTATTAAAACAAGAGAAATAGAAACCATTAACATTTGGTCTCAAGCTGTTCTATCCTGAAAACAGCAGAATCTATAATAATTAGATTTTAAAATATAGTTTTATCATGCCTAAATAGTGACAAGGTGCATGATTCTAGAATGTCAAGTGTTTGGCAGGAGCATCAGAGGTTATCTGGTATAAGCACCATTCGGAGCAGAAATTGTCTCTCCAGTGCCGGGGACATTGGTCTTACACTATTTGCTTAGCTTCTTGCTATTGGCCAGGAGTTGTTATCTTCTAAGAGAAAACTTTTGTACTCGTTCCTGAGAGAGTGAAGTCAAAAGGTTCTTCTTTGCATTGAGCTACAATGTCCCTCCACATACTTTAGAAACACTGGGTTCTGGGAGAACACACAATGCTTAGACATGCCGAAGGGGCCACATCAGCCGAAGAACGAGCTAACACCAGACAAGGGTCCCTGGCCTGACCCCTGGGATTCTGCCATCTTCCTGCCCTATTTTTGGTGTAGCTCCAAATCCCCTCCCTCCTCGCCACAGTTCCTCTGTGCAGGACGTTCCGGTCATGGACCCTTCACTGTCAGGACTCCTTCATGTTTAGTTCTCAGGGAACATACCCTGTTTCCCTCGGCAGACCTCATACAACTTCATTAATATGCTGCCTCCTCCCTGTCTCCACTTCATCAGTATCTTCCACAGTATGCACTGGGCTAACTGGGTGCTGTGTTCTACCTACAGCGTTAATACACAGCAATGGGGCGATTGTCTCCCAACAGGTGGAAGGACAGTTCTTGGGTTGCTGTTGGTTTACTGCCCTTTCATGATGTTTATACCAAATATCGGGTCATTTAAACTAGACTTCCTCCCATACTTATCCTCAAAGCATACTGTGGATAATCTAGAACATGAAATTGGACTAGTTTGGAGATTAGTATGCTGCAAGAAGGGTTTCTATTTTTGGGAAAACTTCCCTTTGTTCACCCTCGTTTCTCACATGAAAAGAATGGGGTGGTGGTAAATAGCCCAGACATCAGCTGTATTTGTTACTTTGGAAATCTGTTTAAAACACAATAGCTCATCTCTCTCTCTCTCTCTCTCTCTCTCTCTCTCTCTCTCTCTCTCTCTCTCTCATCTCTCTCTTTTTAAGATTTATTATGTATACATTGTTCTGCCTGCACGCCAGAAGAGGGCACCAGATCTCATTACAGATAGTTGTGAGCCACCATGTGGTTGCTGGGAATTGAACTCGGGGACCTGTGGAAGAACAGCCAGTTCTCTTAACCTCTCAGCCATCTTCCCCAGCCCCATAGATCATGTTTCTAAACATGTGTGCATACTAGAATACTCTAGAGAGCTTTGGCAGGTATGGTGGTATCCCATTCCCAGAGACTGAATGAATTCTTCCAAAATAAGGTCTGGTACTAGCCTCTAATTCCAGAATCTTCAGGTCCCACAGACACAGGATTGCCATGAGTTCCAGACCAGCCTGGGCTGCACATCAAGTCCTTGACCACAGAACTACATACAGAGTTAATTATGATGCCGTTCTAATTTGTGAACACCATGGACCTAAAGCATGCACAATTTTTTAAAAAATTCACTGCAGTTTCTATTACAATCTCCCCACATTTCCAGCCCCACCTGGAAAGTGACCACGTGGATTAAAATGTGAGAGGGTTACTGATTACCTCATACTCATGAAACTTTGTCCTGGGTTTAATGCTTTAAAACCTTCATTTAACTCCAATATTAGAGTGAAGATGTGTAAATTTTTTGTTTGGTGAAGACACAAACATTTAGACTGTAAGGACAATGATAGGCCTTAATTCGCAGGTGACAGCCGATTTAAGGAGACCAATTCGCATCAAAAGGGGACTTTTATCACCTGAGCTTAATTATGCTGGTCCGAATCTACCAGGTGCAGCCTGCCCAGCCTCCCCCATAGACAGGTGATCTGCAGAGTGATAGAAAACAACCCCGGAGAGCCGTGGTTTCCGGCTAGGTCAGTCTCTAGTTCCTCCCCAGGCTTACTTTGGAATAGTAGTGTTTGGCAGCCGCTTCGTCTTTCTTAATACCCAAGCCAAGCTGGAGACACCGAGCGTAGTAGAACGACGCCATGGCCATGCCTTTGCTGATGAACTCGGGGAGACAGTCCGTGACGTGGGCTATCATGGGGATGTCGTGAACCTCGTCGTAGTCCGCTATCCTGAGGGGATGGGAAATTTTAAAAGGGACGTCAGCCATGCTTTACGTTTACACAGAACAGCCCTGTGGAAAGTCTGTGCTCAAAGTGACGTCCCTGCCCTTTTGAGAAGTTTGCTGTGTGGGGAAGTTATGTAGTATCATCTGCTAAGAAAGAGCAGGGAAGGACAAACTAGCCCAGAGCTTCCTTGTGGAGATACTTACAGAGGGATTAGCCACTAGGGAAATTTGGTTCTTATTAATATTTTAAGCATAATATTATCTTGTGGATCAATTGAGTAGGGGATAAAACAGGATCCTCTGTTCCCTTATGTAGGGGGCAGAGGAAGCCCTGGGTGAGGGAAGTCCTGAGGGAACGTGTATTTTGACATGGGCACAGCGGTGTCAGAAACTCCAAGGCCTCGGACTGATGGGACAGTTGGTAAAGCTTACTCATTGGGCCAGGCTGGAAAGAAATGGTAAAGCTTTTCTTAGGCGTCCAAGTATGAGTGCTTGCGGATGGCAGATCACTGTGTGCAAAGACTAGCAACTGCTACTTTCCTCCTCCAGGTGTTTACAGCTGGAGACAACTGCTTCCCTACAGAGACCGCCATCCAAAACAACATACTGAGGTTCTGGGTTGAGGTGGTAGCAGAATCCCACCAGAACCTAGCTACATTATACGTGTGTATGTCTGCCCTTTCTTTATTTCCTCACTGTCCCTAGCCAGGGTCTCAGGATCCAAGCTGTTCTAGAACATGGCACCCTTGGATCATCCACTGAAACATCAGCCTTCAGTCTAGACAGTCCATCACACAGGCCCGCTTTAACATGGTAAGAAATTAGCATATTTATCTCAAAAAATGTGCAAGGGAAAAACCAGCCATTGCAAACTGTACATGAATATGAGAACTTATGTGAGAAGGAGATTCTAGCCAACTTCATGTTAGCTACGATGTTAGGGGGAGTAGGGTGGAAAAATGATGCTAAGTTCTGAAACCTTTAAAGATCTGTTCAGGCTTGGGAACTGGCTCAGCAGACACAGGCTCTGACCACCGAGCCCGAGGGTCCGAGTTTAAAGTAATCCCTCAAGACCCACATAGTGGAAGGATGCAACCATGTTGCTCTCGGACCTTCACATGGATGCTGTGCCGTGTGCACATGCACACACAACAAAGGAATCAGTGCAATATGTTTTTTAAGAACTGTTCAGAATCTTAGCCAGGATGGGCACTTGTTGGGAATACCAGAGTTGGCTCCCTCAGTGACCTGCTGCCTGGAAGCTAAGATGTCCAGGAGGGGAAGGGGGGAACTGTTCTCTCTTGCTTTCCTCTCCATCCCTGTCACTCCCCTGGGGTGGGGGGTGGGAGCATGTCTGGGGACTATGGGCAGCGCACCCATAGCCTGGTGGCCACTCTAGAGTGCCCTGGACTGTTTTTCCTGGTCTGGATAAATATATGTAGGCAACAGAATGGAGCCTTAGGGACTCAGAAAATTCCAAAGAATTCAGAAGACATTCGTGTAAGTCTTCAAATGATACCCCAATCACGAAGCTTTATTTCAACCACACAGAGATAGAACTCTGTGTATAGAAGGGAATATAGGAAGAGATTAAGATTTCTTAAGGGGCAATTCTAATGTGTCAATTTTCACCTGAGAAAACCCACTTCAGCTAAGAGCTGTGAAATCCTGAAGGGGAATGGTACAGAATTGTACTTTTCAATATGGTCAGAACTAGCCATACTGGCTATTCACTTCAATTTTAACTGGTTTAAAATTTCAGTCTTGGGTGCACTGGAGTATTTAAGGTCTTTGGACCATTGTCATTTCAACCCTGAAGAAAAGTTTTATGGACAGGATCTGGCACAACACCAAGTACTTATAAATACCGCTACTCATTATTCAAACATTATTGTGGCTTGAATGTGTCCCCTGAAACATTCATGTATCGCCAGTGTCACCACCGATTAATAGGTATTTAGGTCACAAGGGCCTCCCTCATTCATGCATTAAGGCCCTTCTCTAGAAGGCTGCACACGGGGAGGGGGGTTGCCCTTCAACACCCTTCATGTGAGGGACACAACCTTCCTCCTCTCTGGAGAACACAGGCTTCACCAGCCCACTGAACTTCTCAGAACTTTGATCTGGGCTACAGAAATGTGAGAAACAATGTCTTATTGGTTATAAAGCACCCATCTGTGGTGGTGGGGTAGCAACACAAAATGAACCAAGACAGTCACCTTTTGGAGAACACAACACACTTGGTAAAGAACTTCATCTTGTAGTAGTACTCCACCAGAGTCCCCTGGGCGTAGACGTTCCCTCGTTCGGCTAGCTTCCCGTAAGCAATGCAGGCAGCCTCGGTGTCCTGGCGGATCCCCCTGCCCGTAAAGTACATGAGACCAAGTGCACCCTGGGACTCCAGATTTCCGTTGCCACAAGCTTCCGAATGCCAGAAAAATGCCTGAGAAATCACAATGTCATTGTATTATCTGCAGGATGAAATTACAAGGGAGTTCTAGAAAGAAAAAGTCCTAATTACAGTTGTAGGGTCACGGGCCACATCTCCAGGAACTACTTCTACAGGAATGCCCTTGACTATATTTACATGGGCACGGAGTCCACGTGCTTCAAAGAGCCCAAGTGAATCTCCACAGGCCAGCGTTGTTCGTGGCAGAGGAAGGTCTGCTTGTCTTGGGTTTCAAGCTTCACAATATATACAGTTATATAAAGAAATATAGTTTTTTTTAAAAAAGTCTTTAAAGAGACAGTAAAGGAGTATAAAAAAATAAGCCATGTAAGATGGGTATTACACAGAGAATCTGGATTGTGTTGTCTTTGGGATTTTTAACTGCAGAAAAACATTTGATTGTAAAAGCTGTTGAGTTTAGACCAGCAATATAAGTCTCTGTGTGTTTACTTGGTTGGGTCTGAGTGGCTGCGGGGAACTGGCAGGTGAGAGAGATTTGTCTTGGACTGAGGGCCAGGCAGGACCAGAAACACTCTAGCTACAAACAAGTTCAACAGAGTTAAAGTGGAGAAGAGGCAAACTAGGAACTAAGGGAACGTTTCCACCTGCAAGGAGATGCCCTCAGGAAACCACCACCCATGCCAAGGAAAAGCGAGAGCCTGTGTATGGTTTTTGTTGTTGTTGTTGCTCTGACCAAACACCTGGTGAGGAGCAACTTCAGGAAAGAAGGGTAATTTTGGCTCATGGTTCCTCCCTCGTGGCAGGGAAGGCATGGTGACAGGAACAGGAGGTAGCTGGCTGCTCACATCGCCTCACAGTCAGAAGCAGAGGGTAGGTAGGAAGTAGAACCAGGCTAGAAAACCCCAAATTCCTCCCACTTCCTCCAGTGAGGCTCCATCTCCTAAAGGTACCACAACTTTCCAAACAGTGCCACCAGCTGGGACCAAAAGTTCAAACATAGGGGTTTATGGGACCATTTCATACTCAAACCATAGCAGAGCTCCGGCTGGATCTCAGGAGGTGCTGGCTGCCAAGGTCCAAAACAGCTTAGGCTGAACATCATCTCTGTATTTGTTACGTTTCTCATTGCTGTGGCCAAATACCTGACCGAAAGAGAATGGTTTATTCTGGCTCACAGTCTGAGAAGGGTACAGCCCACTATGAGAGAACATCATGGTGGCAGGAGCTTGAGATGGCTGGTTACATTGCATCCCCAGTAGAATGCAGAGAGATGAATGCACTTGCTCAGAATGCACTTACTCAGTCAGAGTGCTCATTTTTATTTTTTATGTTTATTCATTTCTTGTGTGTGTGCACATGTGTGTGTGTGATCTGTGGGAGTCGGTTCTCTCCTTTCTCGTGTGGGTTCTGAGGATCAAACTCGGGTGGTCAGGCTTGGTGGCAAGCACACCTTACGTTGAGCCTCCCCACTGGCCCCACGTTTTGTTTCTTACGTGGTCTGAGAGCCTAGCGATTTAGTACCACCCCACATTTAGAGCATGTCTTCCCACCTCATCCTAACCTAGATGGTCCCTCACACATCCGCCAGAGGCTTTGCTCTTAGTAATTCTACATCCCCGATTAACTATCACATGACCATTTGCCTAACACTCTGAATCTGATTTAAAGACATTAGGAGTGGCTGCTCAGATGTTTGAGGAACATTCCTGCCTCTTACCTGCCTCTTAGGAATTTGCCATTAACCCTTCACCGACCAGTAGGACTCAGCCCTACAGTTCCTTCTCATTGTATAGGATTTCCTTGCACTCATTCTTGTGACACTGTATTTTCACAGAAATACAGTGGCTTTCACTTTTAATTCCAGTGTGTTTTACTCAGCGGTGTCTGTACTACTTCCTCAAATCAAAGGAAGCAGGCTTTAGTCACGCTTAAATGCTTTCTGGCCATTATCTCAGGGGTATGCCTTTTCTTTGAGTTTTTGCAGTGTTGTGCATTTGTTGGTGCAACCTTTTCTAGCAGACAACAGATTCTCACATCCAGAGTCTCCTTTGGTAAAAGCAGGGGAGGCAGCATCTGTGCATACTGGAAAGGTTTGAGCTGAGTTTTGGGATTTTTTTTTTTTTTTTTTTTGGTTTTGCGAGGACAGGGTTTCTCTGTGTACCTTTGCGCCTTTCCTGGAACTCGCTTTGGAGACCAGGCTGGCCTCGAACTCACAGAGATCTGCCCTGGCTCTGCCTCCCGAGTGCTGGGATTAAAGGTGTGCGCCACCACCGCCCGGCGAGCTTTGGGATTTTTGATAACGAATCTTGCCTGTCAATTGGGTGGGGCTAAGAAGTTCTGAGACAGGGAAGCAAGGTTTTAGGTATCATGTGAGGGGTTCCAAAGGAGATTAAGGGGGGTAGACCTGAGACCACCCAATAGCATCAGGGCCAGGATGGGACAAAAGGGGGGAGTTGTGGGAAGCCCACTGATGCAAGTATTCTCTCTCTCTCTCTCTCTCTCTCTCTCCTCTCTCTCTCTCTCTCTCTCTCTCTCTCTTCTCTCTCTCTGTCTCTCTCTTTCTCTCTCTCTTTCTCTCTCTGTCTCTCTCCTCTCTTTCTCTCTCTCTCTTTCTCCTCTCTCTCTCTCTTCTCTTCTCTCTCTCTCTCTCTCTCTCTCTCTCTCTCTCTCTCTCTCTCTCTCTCTCTCTCTCTCTCTCTCTCTCTCTCTCTCTCTCTCTCTCTCTCTCTCTCTCTCTCTGTTTCATGGCTGCAGTGAGGTGAGCAATAAGTCGCTGTCAGGTATTTATCATGGTGATGGAAAGTCAAACACAAGGTCCCAAAGTAGGAGCTTCCTCTACATTGTTCAGGAAGTGTAAGAGCTATCCAAGCCTACATATTTATTCCGCAGTGTCTTCTCTGAAAAAAAAAAAATCAGTGAAATGGTTATGAATCTAGATATAATGCTAGTGTTCAAAGGAAGAGGGTTGGGATATAGCTCAGTATTTGAGCATTTGCCTAGCTAGCGTAAGCAAGGCTGGGGTTTTGCCAGTACCAAAATAAATACAATTTTAAGATGGGATGGGGGAGGTTACCTTTTTCTAACTGTTTGGCTCCTTCATCGAATAATACAGTCCTAGATACTTTGTGCTTTCACGCTGGCTTTTGGGTTCCCGTTGTCTGCAGCAAACAGCCACAGTCTAAGAGAGAACACAAGGGGGGTCAGCCTTCGTCTCAGCTTTTCAGCAGCGCAGACCGCCCTACTTCCGGGGAACATTACCTCTCTGCCTTCATCGTCTGATCGCTTCACACCTTTTCCTTCAAAATAAGCTCTTCCAAGGTTGTAAGCAGCGGCGAATTTTAAGTGTATTGTTTGGGGGCATGTAGAATCAAGAATTTTCTTCATATATTTCACTCCTTTTTCCTTCCACAAAAGAAACACAAACAAACAAACAAACACAATACTAGTCTTTAGTTTAGCTCAAACTGAATGTCTTTCTTCCTATGGTGTACAGTGTTCAAGTCTACCACGTGTGTAAAAATCACAGATCTATGCTTAGGACGATGTTTGCTCTAGATTTTCAGGGATAAAGACAAGGAAGGAAAGGTTGTATAGAAGTATATGTTGATCAGACATTCCCGGGAGCTGCGAAATGAATGTCTTACATTACCTTCTCTCAAGCTCACGTTCACTGTGTGTGCTCATTAGTAACAAATGTCCAAGATGCCGATCTTTGTGTGGCATATGTACACACAGTTGGTATTCTAACAATGAGTGAAAAAACATCTCCCCTGGGAAAGGGGAGGTTTTGTGAATAAGCCTGATAACCCAAGCTTGATCCCTGGAACCCACATAGTGGAAAAAGAGTTCTCCTCTGACCCCTACATGTGTGATGCTGTGTGTGTGTGTGTGTGTGTGTGTGTGTGTGTGTGTGTGTGTGTGTGTGTGTTGCCCTTGCAGAGGACTCTAGTTTGATTCTCAGCACCCAAGTTGGTGGCTCACAATCACCTATAACTTAGGCTCCAGGATATCCATTGCTCCCTTCCGACCTCCATAGGCACCTGTACTTACATGTGCGTGCAAGTGAGTGTGCACACACATACACACTGCACAATTTAGAATCTTTTTTTAAATGTCAAAATAGAAAAGCATCACAAGGATATTCTCATAGAAAGCTACCCAAAGGTCACCCAAGGTGCCAGCTCCTCAGTCAATTTCATTTGGCTCAGAATCTGCCCCCTAAGCTTTTCCAGTCTAGAAACTGTGTCCATTCCATGACCTTACTAGTCTTCAGAAATGACTCCTGTTAGCTAAATCAAGTTAGCAGATTCCTGGCTATGGGTAGCTTCCTTTCTGATGTGTATACCACAGTGTCAAGGCATTTCTGGGTCTCCAAAGTAAAAACATTTATCTGCTTTTCTCTCTTTCATTTCTTTGTTGTTATTTAAGTCTCTGCTTGAACGTAACTCCTGAATGGCGTTCTATAATCCCAGCGTCAACCAATGCCTGCCATTTCAAACCCTCCCCATAGCCAAGTTTGTTCTCTGGGCTTGAGTGCTAATCCTGAGGGCAGGAGGACTTAGCAGGCAGTCTGAAGCTAAGGCCACTGATGGCCAGAGCTGAACTCAGCACCTGCCTGGATCCTTGAGTTTAGTCAGGCTGAACTCAGCATCAGAGGTCTGTCTGGACCCTTGAGTTTAGTCGGTAACATCTACTGTCACAGCTGGATCATTTTGGAGGCCACAGAAAACACGTCTCCAAGTTATCTGTTCTCCCACATATTCTTAATTCCACAATGGCCTTTGGGTCTCCTCCTCTGCTCCTGTTGCTCTCCCAACTAAAACTGTCTAGCTGGCAATAAAATCCCCACATTCTCCTTCCTCCACTTCTTTTACTTCCCTGCCTAAACTCCGTGGCCCCGTGAAGTCCTCTGTAGTGTAGGTAATACACTGACTCTCCCAATATACTGTAATATCGACTATATTGTAAGACTCGAAGACGGAGCTGGCTTTTCACTTTCTAACATTGTCTCATCTCCACCCTGTGTGTAAGAAGATAGAGGAACTACTTTATAGTTCACAGAAGAACCCACCACTTTTCTAGTCCTACCGTTTTCCTGGTCGCTGGTCAGCCCCAATACCTGCAGGAAGGCTTTGGCTCTAGGGTTAGGTTTCTTAGTGTCATTCCATCGTTTGATCTGACTTAGTGACCAAGGGAAAAGAGAACTAACTCTCTCTCTCTCTCTCTCTCTCTCTCTCTCTCTCTCTCTCTCTCTCTCTCTCTCTGTGTGTGTGTGTGTGTGTGTGTGTGTGTGTGTGTGTGTGTGTGTGTGTATGTGTGTGTGTGTGTGTGTGTGTGTGTGTGTGTGTGTGTGTGTGTGTGTGTGTGTGTATGTGTGAGTACGGGTGCCTGTGGAGGTGAGAAGAGCACATAGGATACCTGGGAGATGGAGTTACAGGTTGTCGTGAGCCACCAGCGTGGGTGCTGAGACTCAAACTCCAGGCTTCTGCAAGAGCGGAAGTGCCAGTTACTGCTGAGCCCTTCCTCCAGCTCCTGGTGGAGCTTTTGACATAAAACTCTTGGGAACTGTTTACAGGTGTACAGGACACAGCTGATTTGTATTTTAGAAAGATGACCTCGGTGGTTGTAAAAATGACGAAGAGGTTAGAGATGTGCTTTATATTATAATCCAGGTGAAGGTCAACTTGGGTCTGAAGAAACAGAATGGAGGGGATAAAGGCCTGGGGCAGATATGAAGGATATTTCAAAGACAGTATGAGCAGATGATTACAGAAAATAATTTGCTTCTGTTTGTAAAAAGATTTTGCTTTTATTATGCTTTTAACTCTAAAAGGCTATGTTTTAGGGAAAGAGTAAACACGATTTTTAAAAATGGGTTTACCATGAATAGATAAGGCATTTCATGGAATTTTTTAGCACACACTGAAACCATGATGGCTTCTTTCATTTAACCTATCAAAGTAGTATGTTGTATTTGCAGGTTCCCTTATGTTGAACTATTCAACTTCTGACTAAAACTCTAGGCTATGATATATATATATTATTCTCTTCCTGCATTACTGAGTCCATTTGTAAGAAGGGAAAACATTTTACCAGAGTAGCAGGTGGCATGGTAATTTTTCTCAAAAGATAGGCTCTATCTCTAGTAAAATTCCTTGAAAACTCACTGGAAGTAAGATCTTGGTAACAGTGTCAGCATGGGACCACAAGGTCAGCTACTCCCTGAGTCTACTAGAGATCTGATAGCTGGGCATATTGCAGTGACGGAAACAGACACACCTCCTGATTTGTAAAGCTTGCCTTCCAGTGAGGGATAAATAGGTTAAACAGAAAACAAATCATCAAGTAGCCACTATAACTATGAGGAAATAAAGGACGTGATTTCACAACCAGAGCCAACTTCGAAGAAGGAAACATCCAATCAACTACCAGGATTAACAGAAGGTAAATGCAAGGGTGACAATGGTACTCCACGGGAGAAAATGGGACCAACTTACTTGTCTTCCAGAGGAAGAGAAAACAAAAAGAGAACACAGGAAAGAGGCAAGAAGGGGCAGAAAGGAGTCGAGAAGGTCTTTCAGAATCATGAGAGCTCATTTAGGAAGCCATCCTTCATGGGTGACAACAGACACAAACGAGCAGCCGATTAAAGTTGGTAGTCAATTATTTCTTTAGTAACTTTCAATTGGTCTCTTTCTTTGATAAATTCTTTCTGGTTAGATGTGACTATTTCAAAGATTTTAGAAAGACCGGGCTGTGGCTATTAACCCACCATTGCGGTAATTTTCTTAGTACTTAGTTCTAAATCTCATATTAGATGATAATAACTCTTGTGACGGTTGAGTCTCGATGTGATTTAAATGTAAACAGGGGGGCACTGAGTTAGGAAGCACAGATAAAAATAAAACCAGCACTCGGAAAGGCTTTTCCTTTCAGAGAAAGACAGGGAAAGTCGCATGGTGTGGATGTATGATGAATACGTTATGGTATCAGCTTGCCTCATGGAGGGACGGCTACCTCCCCCATAATTCCTCTGTTAGGTCTTCTATTCTTCTCATTCTTAGTTAATTTTAGTAGCCAACTAACTGAGATCTTATTATCGCAATCCCAATAAATACCAAAGAAGCACAAGACGGCAATAGAGTGAACATCAGAACTGGTCTTGAGACTTTGAACCACCTTTTTGTATCTTATTTTATATTTATATTGTTATATTATATTTTGTATTATATTTTTAATCTTAGTGTGCATATGTATGTATAGCTGTGTGCACGTATGCATGTGGAGGGTGAGCACGTGTCGTGGTGTGTGTGTGTGGAAGTCAAAAGACAATATTTTGGGAGAATCAGTTCTCTCCTTCCACCACGTGGGTCCCAGGGAGTGAACTCTGACCCTGCAGTTTGGCGGCAAGCACCATTACCCCCTGAGCCATCTCACACGGATACACTCTGGTGCCCTGATAACATTCTCTAAAAGCACATTGGATTTTGAAATAATTCAATGTTGCTATAAAGATAATAATAATAAGGAAACCAGCTGCATAAGGTATAACGGATTCTTTCTTCCCTCTCTTGGACATGATGTCATTTAATAAACCCAACAAATCAAGGGAGAACAGAATCACTTGAGACGGCCTTGTTTTGCCAGATGTTAAAATGTCTGAATGAATTAGTCAGTTCCTAGGTGTAATAGTTTCACAGTTATCAACTCTTCATCTTCCTGGTGATTAATCTTGTTGAAAACGTTTCTTAGAGTGGGTTTTAATACCATTCCCTAAAAGCTGTTTTATTATTTGATGCTCACAAAAGATTGATGGAATGAGGATGTCTATTTACATTCCCGACCTTAATTGTTTCACTTCGTTCATTCTGCAGAGCTGGGAACAGGATGAACACATCACACAGGCCCACAGCTCCGCCCTGAGCTAAACTTCCAGCCCTTGACAGGTCACTGGTGTGACCTATACCATAGGCTTCCGTGGGCAGATGAAATGGACAGTGCCTCAGAGAGTAGTTAGGGTGATCCACGAAGACAGAGTCCAGCTTGAGCCCAGGCTCCTGTGTATGTATGGCGGGCTAGTAACCATATGATGGTTACCATATGAATAAGCGGCTTATTCATCTCCAACACTGTGATGGGCAACTGTTGGCTACCCACACTTTCTGCGATGATTTTAGTTCATAGGCTGACTTGAGTGGAGAAGCTGGATTTCAGCTGCCAAAGGATGCCATTGCTTTGTCTGTCTAAACGACGTTCATCCCCTCATGGCTTTTTTTTTTTTAATTGGAAAGGTTCAGTCTGTGTCGCCTGTTTGATGAAAACCTCCCTGACTGCTCCTTTGTGTCTGGCACAGGTGTGTATCTTAGTCCATAATGTTTAGCTTCACAAAGAGCCTTCCTCAGACAACCAGTCCCTTTCCTTCTCATCTTTGATTATCCAGTGCTTTGGACTGTTTTGACATCATCTGTAATGTTGAGGCATTGAAGACTGAGTAAATAATACATCAATGGAATCAGTCTGTACAGTTCACAAGTACTGAGTCCAGCACTCACAGGCTGTGTAGTAAGTGCTCCTGGCCCAGGGAGTGGGGATGGCTCTTTCAAACTTTGTTTATGTCATTCAAGGAAATTTTGTTTTGTTTTATTTTGTTTTAAGATATACATACTTACAAACAGACAGACAGACAGACAGACACAAGTGTTGTTCCTGAATGTATTTCTACGTATCATATGCATGCCTAGTGCACAGAGAGACAGACAGACAGACACAGAGAGAGACAGACAGATAGACACACACACACACACACACACACACACACACACACACACACACACACACACAGGTGTTGTTCCTGAATGTATTTCTACATACCATATGCATGCCTAGTGCCCTCAGAAGCAAGAAGAGGGCATCGGATCCCTTGAAACTACAGTCTCAGACAGTTGTCAGCTGCCATGGGAGGTGCTGGGAATTGAACCCATGGCCTCTGGAAGAGCAACCAGTGCTCTTAGCCGCTGAGTTATCTCTCCAGCCCCTGTTTGTCTTTTAAAAATTATTTTAAGTCATGTGTATATGTGGGGGTGGGGTGGGGCAGTGTGTGTATGGTCACATATGATGTGGTGCCCAAGGAGTTCAGAACAGAGCTGGAGGTACAGGTGGTTGTGAGATGCCCAACCTGGGTGATGCCCAGCCTGGGTGCTGGTAGCTGGACCTGGGTCCTCTGTCTAGATGCTCTTAATCACTTAGACATCACTCCAGTCCTCTTTCAAGGGCAATTTTAAGGATGATTATAACCTCTATGAAGGATACTAGTGCACAAAGAAACCCTACTGTTTCAGGTATTAGGACCTATTTGTATTCTAATTGCTATATTTGTAGATGTCTTAGATGTTGAATAAAGGGACAGAGACTTGCATGTTAAACATTTACAGGGTGCTGGGTGATTTGCTTTATGCACTTCAGAATGCGGTTTTGGTATGATAATCTTTTAAATGTACAGAAGATGTTAGCTACGGTGGGGCTGGATATACATACTTTGGGAGAGCAGACAGATTAAGGCTGAAGTCTTATGTTCTTCAACACTGAGAAAAGTAGCTTGAAGAGATGACTGAGCAAAGACAGATGAGAAGTACTTCATTATAAACATGTGGTGGTGACAGAAAGAGACGTGGACATCCACATTTCAGGTCTTAAGAGACCAGCGTTAAGAAGAGTGAGGTCAGTTGGGTTTGCTTTGGAGGAAGGGCATTGCAGTCATGGATCCCACTAAACTTTAAACAAGTAGTTAATGTAAAATATCCTGTATTTAATGCAAATAATCCTCTTATCTACCATCCATCCATTCATTTCATTATATGATAAAAAGAGTGAAAAATAAAAGAAAATTTAGGCATCAAAGTACAGGCTCCATTGATAGCTTTATACAAGATTGAAAGAGAAGAAAATGATGAATGGATGTTGGTATGCCCGATGTTTTTATATGTTATCCTTCAGTCTGTTAACAACTGTGTTAGTTAGGCTAATGACTTTTATTTCATAAATGTACATAACAATGAAATTTACATAAAATATTCAATTGGTAATGTCTTCTTAAAATTTTTTGTATTGACAAAGGATCCAATGCTAGGCCCAGATTTAGCTCAAATGTAGACTATGGTCAGTTATCAAGGTCAGCTGTGGCCAAGGGAGAGGGGAGATGGCAGATATCTCTCCAGGGTTATTTATTCTTATCTTAAAAGAGTTCAGAAAGATTAAGTAATATTCACAAGACCAGACTGCAAGTGGTTTAAGCCAAGGTTTGGGGAAGCCGATATTAAAAAAACCCATTTGTTGGGGTTGGGGATTTAGCTCAGTGGTAGAGCGCTTGCTTAGCAAGAGCAAGGTCCTGGGTTCGGTCCTCAGCTCTGGGAAAAAAAAAAATTGCATTTAGAATTTGGAATTTTAGACCCTTATGGATAGGACAGATTTGCTCGTGAACACAGAAAGCTTTATCTAAGTAACCTTGAAAATTAAAAACTTATTGTTATTTGGGTAGCATGTGAAATTTATTTATACAGTGAGAAAAAGCAATTGGAATGAGAAAGTCATATTATAATAATGCTCTCCAAAACTCAGTTTTTTTTTGTTTTTTTTTTTTGGTTTTTCGAGACAGGGTTTCTCTGTGTAGCTTTGCGCCTTTCCTGGGACTCACTTGGTAACCCAGGCTGGCCTCAAACTCACAGAGATCCGCCTGCCTCTGCCTCCCGAGTGCTGGGATTAAAGGCGTGCACCACCACCGCCCGGCAAAACTCAGTTTATTTACCCTTGGTCTTCAATAAGATAACATATATAAGGCCTAAAATTATTACTGATGAGTAATTGGTTATGGTGCAGGTATTAGAGTGATAATGTAGATTATGTTCATTAACAAGGAAGGACATTCAAAATTATTATGGTAAAAAAAAATATCACAGATTGGTATACATTGTATGGTCTTTTTTTCCCAAAGTGTTTATGTATATAAATAAATCTATGTGTGATTGTGTGTGTAGACACACATACTCATGCAATACAAATACACAGTTATTCTTTGACATCCTCAGTGACTGGTTTCAAGACCTCCATGCACACAAAAGTCATGGATGCTCAGGTTCCTTATACAAAGTGGCGTAGTGTTTGCATATAACCAAGATACATCCTGTCACATATTTTGTTATGGATAGATTGCTTATAAAAATACACACAGAAAATTTTAGTATAGGACTGTACTATCCATTCCATTTTAATGTTTTAATTTTTACTATTTTTTAAATTAAAAATTTAGTGAGTGTATACACATGCCATGGTGCACGTGTGGAGGCGAGAAGACAACTTTTGCAACTTAATTCTCTTCTTTTACCTTGAGGTCCAGGAATCGAACTTAGGTTGTCTGGCTTGCTCAGTGAGTACTTCTACCTACTTAACCATTTTGCTGACTCTATCATTTTTTAACCTAAGAATTTTGGGTGTCCTTTGTCAATAAACATAATCTATGTCATATTAATACCTGCATCATAATTGTGTACCAATAATAAGTATTCACATTTGATGGTAGAATTTGAAGTGATTCAAATTTTATTTTCTAAATCTTATCCATATTTGTATAGCTTTGCAATCATTTTTTTAAAAAATAAGGGAAAATATTTTCAACAGCATGTTGAGAGCTAATGATAGCAAGGAACATTTTTCTGTGTGTGGTGAATTATAGAAGCTTATAAATGACCCTTAAAGACTCACATTGTGCAACTGAGAAAATCTATAGCAAATTGACCATGTAATTTCTCAGACAAGGTTATCAAAATCTTTCCCCACAAGTGCCTATTTCTGACTTTGGCCCCTCAAAATTGAAAACTATAGACATCTGTACTATTTGTACAGTGTATAAGAATTCTTTTATGTAAATTTTATGTGAAATTTCTAAGGTGAGAGTTCATGGGATGTCTATAATCTTTTCAGGAAACATTTCAACATATAGAAGGGCACATTGTTAATCATGAGAACTATGTTCAGAAATTGAATCTGAGCTCTTGCCTGTCCCTAGACCACAACAAAGGAAATTCAGTTGTTGTAGAATATTATTTTAAGGTGTGTTACTTTTGTTTATGCTTTGGAACATTTGCTTTAACGATGCAAAGATGTGCTGCATTCTTTTTGGTTGCATTTGTTGAACTCTGTGAAGCTGTGTTACTGTGCCTGTCTAAAACACCTGATGGTCTAATAAAGAGCTGGACGGTCATTAGTGAGGCAGGAGAAAGGACAGGTGGGGCTGGCATGCAGAGAGAATAAAAGCAAGAGAAGGAAAAGCAAGAGAGATCAGAGTGAGAAAAGAAGGGGCCAGCCACCCATCCACACAGCCACCCAGACAGCCATGGAGTAAGAGTAAAAGTAAAATATACAGAAAAAAGGAAAAGACCCAGAGGCAAAAGGCAGATGGGATAATTGTTAAGAAAAGCTGGCAAGAAACAAGCCAAGCCAAGGCCGGGCATGTATAAGTAAGAATAAGCCTCTGTGTGTATTTATTTGAGAGCTGGGTGGTGGGGCCCTCAAAGGAGAAAAGAGCCGAAAGAATAAAAAACAGCCAACTACACGCAGTGGTAAACTATGTTTTCCAGGAGAGATGGAATGGTCCTAAGTGGCACCCAATGAATTAGAAGTGGCAGTGCATATTTATTTCACTAGACTTGCTCACCGTGGGAACAAAGATATAGTGGCACCTTCAACATGGAGGTCTTTCTTGAGAATAAGTCCTTGTGTTCATATGGAGGAGGAAATCACTAGAAATATCAAGCATTTCTGTAGTCGTCGGGGGATGGTCATTTAAGTTCAAGTACAAAGAAGCTCACTGTTTCTGACATTTGAATCTAATTATGACAAAAAGCTGTTAGCTTAGATTCGGAGCTGAAGGAGGATGGAGTGGAAAGGGACCCAAAGAATTTACCTTTGCCTTTTATATATGTCTACAGTGACATCATTGTTCATTAAAATACTAAAAATTAAATATTAAGGTGTAAAAATGGAGACACATTGTTAAAACACAAACATGGCATCAAATACTCCATTGCAGTGAACTCCTAAAGACTACGAACTAAACAATAACTTACGGCATTTGGGACGGTCCCCAACCCGTCATAATACATCACTCCTAGCTGATAAATTGCTTGATGATCATTCTCCTGGATTTCTTCAAACTGGGCCAAGGCTTCTTCATACCAGCCCTGAAAGCCCCAAAGAATATTTCATTTTATTATGTGTTTAAAGTAACTCTGACCTGAAGCATCGAATGGTCATTTGTGCCTAAGGATACACAGTTAGCAGGTGATGTGCCATATTGGAACCGCTCAAACCCAGAAGACATTGTCTTAAGACATCTGTGCCATCTCAGACAGGCTGAGGACACTGGCGCCTCGGAAGATATTTAGAGTAAATGAAGGTACCAGCATCAAAGGGTAAGAGAGATGGGAAGATGTGAACTAATGATTTCATAAGTACTCAAAGAATCATGAGGGACTGGGGACAGTTCCTTGGGGTCTGATGAAAAACCAAAGCTCTAGTACTGAAGCTGATAAGATAGCACACAGAATTTCTCTTAGGCCTACCTACCAAGCTATCCCACTATAACGTGACTCAGTAAGGAAATGGCCTCCTCATGATGCATAAAATACATGAAAAGCTACTTTTCATATCAAATAATCAGGGAATTCAATTACTATTAATATGCAAATAGCTTATGAATGATACATATTGTGAAAAAAACCATAAAACGTATGTTTTCAACTTACAGTGTGAAAATGGATCTTTCAAAATGATTCCTTTAGAATAACTTCAGATAGCCCCTTAATCTTACATCTGTGTGCCCCACATAAAGCCTCAAAACCATAGCCTATGTGATTTCACAGAATTTCTCAGGCATAACAGTCTAAGAAACTCACTTGAAAGTTTGCCGTGACCATCTGCTGCCTCTACCTTTTGTGTGACACTGGGGGTGGGACCCAAGGCCTTAACTACTCTATGTAATTACTCCACTAATACCAAGTAACCCCAACAATTAAGTCCTAACAATACAATTATACAAAATAAAAAAAAGACCAAAAATGGTACCTCTTCAAAATAGAGTTGACCTCTTAGAAAATACGCCATAGCATCCCCTCTTTTTATTCTTTCTTTTAGGAACTGCAATGCTGTATCCACCAAATTAGCATGGCGGTAATAATCTGATTCGGAAAGGTAAAAATTGCATTAACTGTATAATGTGAACATTCTCTCTTAAAGCCATATGTAACGGAGGATTCATTAGATGCTACTAATACAGTTTTCTTTCAACTTCTAGTTCCTAAAACTTAGCTCCAAGAAAGAATATGACCTAACTAAAGTCATGATCACAGCACCTAATATAACACCTTATATAATCAATAAATGCTTATTGAGTTTGGGACTACTGTTCATTGCTAGCTAGGCACTCGAATGCAGTCTCTGCATCCATTGGGCAAAGCTGGCTTGTGGGTGAGTTAAATGCTTAGCTTGAGCCATACTTAGAAGGTACTAATCAAATGAGCTGACCATCTCCACTTTAGTTGTTAAAGCCTATATAAAAATAGCTTTAAATATCTATTTGCAGTAAAGCACTATGTTGCATTCTCTGAGGGAAGCAACACCCAGCTTCTCTTTTTTAGAAGCTATCCTTAAGTCCTGAGGGTAAAATCATAATGAGGCTTGAATTGTGGGACACCTCCAGGGTCAGCTTGCTGTCTGAGTTAAGAAGGTCACCAACCTCCAGGAAAGCCAGAAAGTAATATAATAATAATATCTTGGAAACCAATGATAAGCCTTTCTTTTCTTGTTCATTCTAGCATACACGGAATTTCAGTAAAAATATTATTCAAGCAAAGATTTAACATTCATATTTTATACCAGGCTTTTCCTTCTTCCATTGGAAGAATTTCTGGTTTTTAGCAGCATATTGAGATAGAGAGAAAGGGTTTTTGGGCAACTTTTCACTGGTGAGTTTCATCCTGTCTCCACAGCGTGGATCCTGTAAACAAGGAGAACACACATGATGATTAAAACCCCTTCTTCCATAAAAGCACAAAGGGAGACTTCACTCTTGGTTGGAAGCCACTCTCAAGGCATCTGCCCCACATTGCCAGGCCGCAGGACCCTGAGTGAGCAGACATTCCTGTCTGAGGGTGAGTTCACAGGCATATCCGTGAGCCTTGTCATTCACAACTGCTGCCACCTAGTGGCAACAGGGGACACTGCTCACCGACATGGTTCCTGTCACTAGGGACTTCCTGTGGCTTTGTAACTGAAGCTTATGGGAGTAATCCATTTTGAATGGAAGCATTCGTCTGTTTTACCTGGGAATACACTGTATTTTAGCTGTGTTGCTCAGTTTTCTCTTCCGGTCTGTATTGGATTGCCATGTTACCAGATGGATCACCGCTGTATGGTGAATCAGAGCCTTCATATGAAAAGTAGGGGCCACCTCATTGGGGATGAACGAGTCCAGGTTGGCCTAGGCTGAGGGGAGTGGGGACAGCAAACTCTGTTGTTGCTATGCTTTTTATTCTTTCTTTCTTTTTTTTGCTCTTTGACATTCTACTGTTTCAACTTGCTTCCACCAATCAGGAGCCAGCTCCCAGGAGAGGTCTCTGATTGGTGGTCTACCGAAGATCTCAAGAGAAACTTGGTGTGATTGGAAACCTGTATTTATGTACTCACAGGATACCATGTTAGGCAACAAGCTGCTTGATTAGATGAGAGTGGGACTCAAAAGAAGGAGAAATGGTTTACTAAGTTAGCAACAACAACAACCTCACTGAAATGTCTGTACGTGGGAGCTAATTTCTTCATCTGTAGTTTGAAGTAAAGGATCTTAAAGTGTCCTTTCCTTGATATACAAGTTAATGGGCCTAATGTCTTCAATTCCAGCACTCAAGAGGCTGAGCCAGACAGATCTCTGTGAGTTCAAGGCCAGCCTAGTCTACATAATGAGACCCTGTCCCAAAACCAACCGACTAACCAACCACCAAACCAGCAAGCAAACAAACATAGTTATTGGTTACAGGACAGGAGAGACGGCTCAGCAATTAAGAACACCAGGGTTTAATTCCCAACCAACCACATGGCATCTCACAACTGTTTATAACCCTAGTTCCTTCCAGGGGATCAGATGCCTTCTTTTGGTTTATACAGGTACTGGGCACATGTGTAGTGCACATACATACATGCAGGCAAAACACTCATAACACATAAAATAAAAACTAATTAATTAAAAAAAACAAACAAACAAAGTACATCCAGGGGATCTGAGTGTGGTTCCCTGAGCCCACTTTGGGTGGGTCATTCCCACTTGTAGTTCCAGCTGCAGGGGAGGACCACCCTCTTCAGGCCTCTGCTGTCATCTGCTCACGAGTGACAGATACACAGAAAAATAAAGATAAATCTTAAAAAAAATAAAGTAATTAGATTATGTGTATTTCAAAATCTAAGTTCCCACTAAAGATTGTGAAATTCCCAAATGAGCAACACAACATGTGTAAGGTATTTAGAAGAAAATGATCCCAAGAGAAGGACATCAACCTGTCAACCACCCCGCAGAAAACTGGATGACAGGTTTTTATTTCACCGAAGACATTAACACCATATGCTATTATTTCCAAAAACGGTTTAGAGCAGCAGCTCTCAACCTCCCTAATGCTGGGACCCTTTAACACAGTTCCTCGTGCTGTGGTGACCTCCAACCATAAAATTATTTTCATTGCTACTTCCTAACTGTAATTTTGCTACGGTTACGAATCATAATGTAAATCTCTGAGATGCAGGATATCCGATATTTAACTCCCAAAGGGGTCGCGACCCAGAGATTGACATCGACTGGTTTAGAGAACCCTTGGCAAGTCCAAGAAAGGCACTAGAAATAAAAGAAAGCACAAACAATACCGTACCTCATTTAAATTCACATTGTTGTCCTCGACAATAGGGCTGCACATGGTTTCTGTTGTTTTAGTGGCTTAAGAATTATTTCAGAGGACCTGAAAAACATCTGAGAAAAGGATTCATTCTGCTCCTACTAAATGTGAGGGTTTTTTGTTGTTGTTTGGTTTTTGTTTTTTAAAGTTCTGACTCCTATAAAACTTGAGGAAATGGGGATCATTTTGAGCTCTGTTGAAAGGAGGGAGGTGATTCACCTAATATCAAAGTTGTTGGTTGGCAAGGGCACCCTACCCACCCACATATTATTTTGCTTAACTCTCTCTCTCTTTCTCCTCAAAAAAAAAAAAAAAAAAAAGCGAATGTAATGTTTACGTGTGTTAGAAATGTGGGCCCACCACTTTAAGAAGCTGATAGTTTGAGAAACTGGCCCTGCAGTCTGTAGAAATCAGTGCTCCTGTTAATCCCACCCATCAAGAATAAGACCACCACCACAGTTTAAAGCCAAGGATGAAGCAAGCTTTAATTAAACACTGCCCAGGTGGATGGGCCCTGGCCAGGTCCATACCCAGGTTCCCAGGAAACGGCCCAGAATCAAATATGGCAAGGACTTAAGAAGGAAAACCCATAATTCACTGCGTTTCCCATCAGGTCCGATCAGGAACAAGCATGTATCCTGACATATTTCCTGCCTAGGTAACTCCCACCCACATGTGATCAAGCACATCTGGTGCAGATGGGTCAAACAAACTTGTTTAGAGGAGTGAAAACATGTGACTTGTTATCTCCCATAAACAATAGCCTCCAGCATTTTAGGAACTATCTGTCCTCGGGCAAGGGGTTTGCAGATCAGAGGCATTTTTGTTTTATAGATCTCTAAGGCACAGTAATTAAAACTTAAAATGTAACTTTGGCTCGCACAGCTACATCCTCTCAAGTTTGTACCCTGGACACGGAGAACTGACGACCCATGCTGCGAACACATATATCTTGGAGGAGAAAAGCAAGCCTTGCTCTGTGTTCCCTAATTTTGACTTTAATCTAACTTTCCTAATGTTCACATAATACCTATAATTGCTCTCCCACCCCTAGACCTGATCATGGATGGTCCCCGAAGTCATGAGGCTGTCTCTAACAAAAGCCAATTTCTGAGTGGTAATTTCCACTCTGATTTTTAACAGGCAGGACTGCTAGAGGAGGTAATTCAAATTTAGTGCTTTCAAGATGAGAGGCGAGAGCTAAGAAAAGATTTTAAATTTGAGAGTCTGTATTCATTCTGCCAAATTTTGACATTCAGCATAAAATCATCTGAAGCTGAACAGCTGTGTGCATACTATGTCGTGAACTTAGACCATCCTGGGATAGAAACTGTGAGCATTCATTGATAACATATAATCAGAAAAGAACCTGTGCCTGGGATAGAAACTGTGAGCATTCATTGATAACATATAATCAGAAAAAAACATGTGCTTTTGAATTTTTTATTATGTGTGTTTATGTGTGTGTGTGTGTGTGTGTGTGTGTGTGTGTGTGTGTGTGTGTGTGCGCATGAGCTCATAAGTCAGAGATCAGGCTGCAGGACTCAGTTATCCCCTTTCTTCCATGTGGCTCCTGGGATTAAACTCAGGTGCTAAAGGCTTGGCACTCTGAGCGATTTTACTCACTGAGTATCCCTGTAACCAGAACCTGTGACTTGGTGAGGAAGCGTGGGTGAAGCAGACGACATTCCCTCCTCAGGTGAGGATCTGAGTGTCCCTATGCCTTCGAAATCAGCTGCCCCGAAAGCTGACAACAGCTCACATCACCCCTTTCTAAACATTTGTCCCTAGCCAGTCATGAATCCAGCAGACAATCCACTAGACCATTGTCCTATTAAAAGAGGCAATCCAGCTAGGCTGTGGTAGTACACATCTTTAACCCCAGCACTCAGGAGGCAGAGGCAGGCGAATCTCTGAGTTTGAGGCCAGCCTGGTCTACAGAGTGAGATCCAGGACAGCCAGTGCTACAGAGAACTGAATGGGGGCAGGGAGAGGCAATCCATGGAGGGTGCCCCTGCACATTCTTGCTGAATGTATGAAGAACTCGAGATGCTATGTGCTCTTCCTTGAGCCTTTCTCTGGGGCCTGTTTTCAGTTAGTAACCTCCAAGGATAAGGTAATGTGTTGTTGGGAGTTTCTACTCTTTTGGGGGGCTGCCACCCAGCTCCCAAATAAATCACACATGGAGGCTTATTCTTAATTATGAATGCCCGGCCTTAGCTTGGCTTGTTTCTAGTCAGCTTTCTTTAACTTAAAATTATCCCCTCTACCTTTTGCCTTTGGACTTTTCCTTTTCTATTCCTGTATACCTTTCTTTGTTTCTTACTCTGTGGCTTGCTGTGTAGCTGGGTGGCTGGCCCCTAGAGTCCTCTCCTTCTCTGGCTCCTCTCCTTCTTTCTCCCAGATTTTTCCTTCTATATATTCTCTCTGCCTGCCAGTCCCACCTATCCTTTCTGCTGTCTCACTATTGGCCATTCAGCTTTTTATTAGGCCATCAGGTGTTTTAGACAGGCACAGTAACACAGCTTCAGAGTTACACAAATGCAACATAAACAGAAGTAACACACCTTAAAATAATATTCTACAACAGTAATGCGTCCCCACAGACAAAGGGAGGGCTTGCTTTCCTCACAGGTATTGAATTGCTCAAGGTTAGTATGCCTTTTTCATAATGAGTCTTCTGTGTATACCAAGCATCCCAGCTGGTTGTGCCTTTTGAGACACCTCTGTGAGAACTGGGGGATGGGGTGGGCTGTAGAACTGGTCCAGATATCATGCCATCAACACTAGCTGCTGTGTTTTCAATGAGCAGTAGGGTCATCTATCTCTGACCCAGGAGTCTTGTCTTCTGCCAGTATCCATGAGACAAGCTAGTAACAGTCATATATCAACCGAAAGCATAATCTATCCGTATGTGAGAGAAAGAGAAAACCATTGTCATTGATTTGTGCCAAGATGTTCGTTATTGCCAAGACAAGATTGAAGCAGGCAGTGATTCTCCTTTTCTTTCCTTCCCAGGAAGGCCCATTTGTTTACTTAAAATGAAAGCACTTGCTCCCATGTCCTTCATTTTGGGTGTGGCAAGTTTACATCATTCTCTGAATGAGAAGGAAAAGGTAGAAGTAAAGGTAATATGCCTATTACAACCTGCTAGGTTATGGTAAGTATTCACTGAGAACCAAGTAGCGTTTCCTTTATTTTTCTCCAATTTACCTTGTATTCTGTGAGCATTGAAACCAATGAAGAAAGATGACATATTCAAAACCTTAACACCAACTGCAAAAATAGGATTTGCATGCTTCATCCATCCTGTCTTTCATCCAGCCATTTCCTGTTGGGAAACCTTTGTTGGCCAGAGATGGCTGCCAAGTCCTTTTGTGTGTGTTCAGTATTGGGTGTGTCCAAAGTGTGAGTCTAAAAGACCCAGACAAAAGTGATGGAAAAGTTTTAACTGTAGACGGAAAGACTGTGGGTCAGTTCTCAGAAAGAGACTTGTGTCCCTCAAAGAGAGTCCTTTTTATGAAGAAGTTTCCTGGCCTTGCCTCCAGGGCCATTTGAGTTGGGTCATATTTGAATAGAGTTCAAGGGCCTCACTATTCAGAGGTAGTAGGTTTTATAACACTACTTTCCATCCCGAAACTGGCCATGGAGATGAGGCACCAGTGGCTATTTCCAGTTGGACTCTAGTTGCATAAGGCAGCACAAACCACGGAGTCAGGCTTCAAGCACTTTGAGTCTGTCTGCCCCACAGGGGAATTTTGCTTTCTATTTTTAGCCCCCTTATTTTTGCCTTTTTAATATCAGGGATTAAACCTAGGGCCTCACAAATTAGGAAAGTACTCTACCAATGAACTATTATCAGCTCCTTTCTTGAGTGAATTTCATTCAACACCCAGTGGTAAATGATAATAGATATGCTTATAATTAATATATATATATATATGCATATATATATGTTTGTACAGAAAAGCTCATGCCATTGTAGTTATGAGTACATGGTGGAGAGAGACAATTTACTACTTTTGGAGATCATGTAGTAAAGTACAGGAATAAAACTTTTATATGGAAAATTGTTCCTCACCCTCCCCGTGTGGCAACAGTTCAGAACAGAGACAATCATACAAAAGTGACAAGAATCTGAAGGAGAAAAAATTAAATTGATCTGCTATCTTCGTGACTATGAGAAACATCTCAAGCAGAGACACTCAACCATCTAGAAAACAATCACTAGAGACCCACAAGGCTGCCTGTCCCTGCCCCAAGTCCTTAGCTGGCTCTGGAGTAACAGGTAAGTCCAGTTGTCTCTCGTCTTCTGGAAAACGGTGTGTCTTTCTCAGAGGAAGTCAGAGACTTCAATTTTAGAGCAAGACAGAGAGGAGCTGTCTTCTGAGAGGAGAAGGCGGTCTTTTATTTGAAATCAGGAGGGAAGGGATCCTATTCTCACTGTCCTACTTTCTGTCTGAAATGTCCTTCCCTGATTCATGCTTGTCAGTCAGCTGGTGGAACCATTTGAGAGGCTTGAGAAAGTTCCAAAGGAGGAATCAATAGGTCACTTGGGATCTTATCTTAGGTGTATTTTATTGACAGCTATTCTCTCTCCCCTCCCTTCCCGTCTCCTCCTCTGTATGTACCTAGCCTACCTTCCTATCTTGGATTTTAGTAGACATGGTTCAGTTAGTATGGACCTTGAGTGTGTAAAATTCTTGTCTATCTCTCGTCACCTAGGTACTACAACCTGAATGAATAACAAATAGCATGCAGAAACTCTAAAGGAGTCTAGAAAATTCTTTCCAACATGTCTTTGTCTTACTGTGATATTATTTTTCCACATCAAAAATGAAATGAGGATTCTTCTTTCTACTTTTTCTGTAAAAATCTGAATTTTATTACCCCCAAGAAAAATGAGGGAAATGCACAACATAAAACTGACCAAAAACTATAGGAACAAATACAAGACAGAAAAGCCCACAAATATTTTTAAAAATGCACCTCATTAAAAAAACAATTCAGCCGGGCGGTGGTGGTGCATGCCTTTAATCCCAGCACTTGGGAGGCAGAGCCAGGCGGATCTCTGTGAGTTTGAGGCCAGCATGGTCTACAGATCGAGATCCAGGAAAGGTGCAAAGCTACACAGAGAAACCTTGTCTTGAAAACAACACAAAACAACAACAACAAACCAAACACAATTCTTTGTCTCCTGCCTTCTGTTAGGATTTGAAGCCTGTTCCTTAGAAAAGGCTTCTATAATCCTGGATGAGGAAGTCATAGGCTCTAAGGTAGAACTTGCCACTGTTATTTTTCTATAGGCTAGGTTCTTAGATAACCACATATACATATTTTTTGAGACAGGGTCTGCAAGTCTCAGGGATTCACCCCTATGGCTCTGGAATTATGGGTACAGGTAGCTGTATTTGTTTGTTTTGTTTTTAATGTGGGAGCTGGAGATTGAATTCAGCAAGTACTTTACCAATTCAGATATTCTCCCCAGGTCCTTTCCATCTTTTACAGTTGATTTATTTTCACCTATTCTGAAAAAAGGCTGAAGTTGCTCTATGTTCTTTAATATCAAATACTAGCCTATTTCTTTTATGTAAAAATAAGGAAGCATATTCATCTTGTTAGTATGCAAATTGCATTACAACCTTATAAATTGTAAAATTATACACATATGAAAGAATTGTGTTAAAATAAATTTAAAATTTATTATCAGAAAAAAAGTTTGATTTGTACCTGTTTCATACACTTATGCAATTGGAATCAAAACATAATTTTCTCAGGCCCTTGCCTCTTTAGGGGTCACGAGTGGAAAAAGGATTAAGAAGCCCTGTTCTAGGCAACAGTCTAAGCCCGTCAAATGATCACCACAATGGGCAGTGTGTCTTATCGAAGAAATATATTGGTTAGTGAAACTAAATGGTTGAAAACTTTGTAGCTAGTTGGGAGATCTGTGATTGTGATAAACATGTTCTTTAAAACTAGCTTCATACTGGTTCAGATATCTTCTGTAACAACTATTGAGACAGAATACTATTAAACAGCAAACTAAATATTTAATAAACCTCCCTTAAAAGCTAGGGCTTATAGAAAGAAACATAAAGTGTTTTAAATTATACATTTTATTTGAGGCTTACCAGACCATAAGTCTCTTATCTGTATTGCGCCCCCCTCATTGTTAACATTACTTTTTACCACAATCAGAAAGTCAACATTGGTACATCACCAGGATTTCAAACATTAGAGTTATTAGATTGTCATGAATTCTACCAGTGATGCCATTTCTGTTTTAGAATCTCATTCTAAGTTATTACTACGTTTCCTCCGGTCTGTTTCTCAGCCCTTCCTGATTTATCATGATCCTGACTGCTTTGAGTAGTACTGGCCAAGTATCCTGCCAAGTGTCCTTTTGATTTCGGCTTATCTGATGTTTCCGTCTGAGTTCTGGGTTTTGGTGGAGGGAGACCTTCTCATGTCACAGCGCAGGGCTTCATGCTGTCAACAGACCACGGATGTCAACAATGACCTGGCCTAAAAAGTATTTGGCTGCCTTCTTCACTATAACCTGTTTCCCTTCCCATATTCCAAATAACCACAGCGAGGGCCATATCATGACCCCCTCCTTCGTCTTGGCAAACCACCTTGTATTTCCTAGCTCTTTCCAGGACCAGGCCAGCGTGTCCGGCCCTCTATGAGGGGACGCGTGACAATGGGTGGCGTATTTCACAGGACCTGCCACCCTGGTCTCACTGAGAATTCACTCAGTTTGGGAGACCGTCAGGGTCACGTCGGCGCCTTCCCCCCCCCACCCCCACCCCCCCAACGCCGCTGCTGTCCCAGTCAGTCCCCTGCCTCAGCTTCCTGAGGTGCAGGACGTGAGGCAGAAGGAAGCCTCCTTCCGGCCCGGGCCCCGGGATGGGATGAGGGGTGGTGGGGTGGGGTGGGATGCGGGGAGAGCCGCTCGGCTCGCCTTCCCTCCTTTCCGGCCTACGTGCTCGCTCGCAGACACGAAACCCTGCCCCAGCGACTTCCGCTCCTCCAGAGGGCGGACCGGCCTCGACTCCACCCGGTGCTACGTGCCCAGCTCAGCACGCAGCATGGCCGCCGCCCCAGGGCAGCAGCGAAGCCTTCCGCCCTCCCCGCGCATCGCCTTCACTGCGCACGCGAGCCAGGGCCGCGGGGGGCTTCTCCCTGAAGGGGGCGGAGCCAGGGGGGGCCCTCGAACTGGCCAATCAGATGGCGGGGCCGCGCAGAAGGCTCCTCCCCTCCCTCCCCCGGGTCCCCCGCCCACTGCTCCGGGGCTCCTGGCTGCACGTGTCTGTGTTTGGGTACGTGAGGCCGCCGCCGGGCTGGGAAAACGGCGCCGTGGAGAAATAGACCGTGGGGCGCTCCCGGGCTAGGGAGCGGCGGGGAGGAGCCACCCTGCTAGTCCCGGAGAGCTTTAAATTCCCCCACGTTGGGGCCGTCCGGTGCACTCTTACCTGCCAGTGTGCAGCCCGTGTAGCTTCTCTGCACTCCCGGGGACTCCTGTCATCTGCTTTAGGTGGGCGATGCTGTTGCTTAATTGCAACCTGGAGGTGAGACTCCCGCCCCTTTTAAGTCCTGCAGGCTGTCTTGCAAGAGGTCCGTTTTAGGAGCTCTCGAAAGGGTGACAGTGACTGACCGCTGGGTTACCAAATCAAATTTTTGTTTTCTTTTTTTTTTTTCGTGGCGGTGGGTGGATTTTCAGCTCAGCGAGGACTCAGGCAGGACAGTGACAGTCTGTTCTCTTCCTGCAGGATGATGGCCTCAAGAATTTGCTGGAGACAGGAGCATCGGTCAACGCACCCCCAGATCCCCAGGAGCAGTCGCCTGTTCACCTAGCTGCAGGTGGCGGCCTTGCTTGTTTTCTTCTCTGGCAGCTGCAAACAGGCGCTGACCTCAACCAACAGGTAACTAGGTAACCTATTGTTGCTATGTACAAGCCTCCCCTCAACCCAGAGTCTGCACTTAGCTGCCAGTTTCAGTTGGTATAAACAAGCATATAAGAATTTCCAGTGTGTATGTGTGTGTGTATAAAATCAAGATGGTAACTTGAAACTTTATTATCCACATTAATAAAGCAAAAACAAGCCATGAGGTTAATTTTAATAATTTAATCATATGCTGTTTCAGTATGCAATTATATCAGTAATGATTGATGTGCTAGTTTATTTTTGCTTTCATACCGTATTTTACAATCCAGTGTGTATTTTACTCTTACGGCATAGCTCGATTCAGTTTAGCCACATTTCAAATGCTCTTTAGCAATAGGTGGCCACTGGCTATCACGCTATGTAGTATACATCTACAGTAGCTTTAAAAATACTTGCTATTTGTCCAAGCTCAGTTGACCAGGAAGTAATACGTGGGAGCCATGCCCAGCATCACTTCTTCCAGTAGTTTTCATTAGAGTGTGATGAAGTTTTTAATTGTCAACCTTTGGCTTCTGTAGAACTCTCGTTTGCTGGCATTCCCTTCAATTTTAATGTATCTGAAAGTGACTGCTGTGTGTATTAATGGAAACTCTGTATTAACACAGTGAGAGTATTTTAATCAACTAGCTAATATTTGATTGCCCACTGGCTTTCATGGAGTGTTGGGGAGACACTAATGTGCTGTCTTGTCCTAAAGGATGTTTTGGGAGAAACTCCACTCCATAAGGCAGCCAAAGTTGGAAGCCTGGAGTGCCTTAGCCTCCTCGTGGCCAGTGATGCCCAGATTGGGTGAGTATAAAATCAGTGGCTGCGGGCTTTGTTTTCTTGGATTAAACTAATCATACTCCTGAAGCCTAATTATACATGATCTCAAAAATAATGCTTGCCCAACTGGTTGATGTTTTCCTTTCAGTGGTGTTATCTAGTATTATCAAATCGAGTAAGTGGAAATAGATCCTGAACACTCAGAGGTACCAGTCTTCCTCGTGGCAGATTCCACGGCAGTTCTCAGCTTAGGCAGACTCTTCCTCTAGAAGTTCTCATTGACTATATTTAGGTACTCACTATAGAGAATATTGAACACCAGTGCTCTTGTAGCCGTTCAAATTCCTTCAAGAGTGAAATACGATAATGGAATAAAAATACATAATGGAATGCCCATGGTGTGTGGAATGTGCTGGCCACCGAGTATACAACGGTGAACAAAACTTAATTGCCTTAAGCTTTTCTTTAACCCCCATTCCCGTGTGCATGCACATGCTGTGCGTGCATGCATGTGTGTGTGTGTGTGTGTGTGTGTGTGTGTGTGCGCGTGTGTGCGCACCCGTGTGCACGCGCGCTCATCCTGTGGACTACTTGTAGCTCCTCTATTCGTGCCTTTTATTTATTCTGTACCCAGTGTTGGTATGTGCTACAATTTCCAGTGTTAGAAAAATAATAATTTTCACTTAATTCACCTTTCGTCTAATTTCAGCTTATGTAATAAGAATGGGCAAACAGCTGAAGATCTTGCTTGGTCGTGTGGATTTCCAGAATGCGCCAGGTTTCTAACCACGGTTAAATGTATGCAGACAACAAAATCATCGGGTGATCCCTGTGCTCCAGTACCGAGACAGAAGCGAAGCTTATCAGGTGTGGAGAACAGAGCTTTGAAGAGGAAGTGTTGGTGCGTACCTTCCAGCGGCTGTTTGCTTCCTCCTTTACAGCTTTCTCTTCTGGCATGGAGTTTCTGGTTGCACTTAGTGTCAGCATTCTGATCAGAGGTCCAGGAGACTTTATTTTCTAAAGTTTTAACCCTTGGTCATAGTTACTACTTACTAGCTTCTAGAGACCAAAATTTATCCTATATGGTGGAAATTTGGGGAGGCCTCCTTTTAAAAGTTTTTTTTTTTTTCTTTTAAAGATTGTCTCCATGCTTGTGTATCAATGCACTCATGTGCCTGTGTGTGTTCAAGGGTGCATGTGGAAGCCAGCAGAGAGAGCATGGGGTCCCTTAGAGCCGGAAGTACAGGCCAGGCAGGCATCTGTAGCATGCCTGGCGTGTGCTTGGGTGCTGGGATCCAAACTCTAGTCCTCATGATTATGCAGCAAATATCCTTACCACTAAGCCATTTTTCCAGTCTCCTTAAACATGTTTTTAATGTCAACGTGTTTTTCTCTTTTTCCCAAAAACGGATATCTTGTTGGGCAAGAAGAGGTTTGAAGAAGGGCTTCCCTTCAGACTGATCTACAAGCCATGGCTGTGGCTTACCATATGGATAAACTCCTGAGGAGGAAAACTTTCTTCTAAGTGAAGAGAACATTCATGAATACATGTATTTACATGACTGTATCTTGCCTGTGCATGCTATGTTATTTAACTTGTTAAAAGAATATTCAAGGAATAAAAATTTCTGTGGATTCTTTACTACTTTTGAAACAAATTAGTTTAAATTAAAATCACAGCCAAGATTTAATTTAAAATTATGCTTGCTTTTATTGACATTAGAACAGCTCTTTTAAACCTATAGTCTTGACTCCAAGTAATTTAAATAGCATTTAAACAGCATTCGGTCGTTGAGGAAGGCATAAGTTATAGTATGCATCCTTGTTCCAAAAGTCTGGGCTCTTCCATCCACACCAGCCCTAGGTTTGGAAGGAGGGAAAGAAAACCTTTTATAATACAAGACTCCATGATGGAATCTGACATAAGACTCAGATACTGATCTAATTCAAGGATTTTCTAGTGAAGAAGGGTAACTTTTTTTGTCAACTTGATACAAGCTGCCATCATCTGGGAAGATGAACCTCAATTGGAAAAATGCCTCTGTCAGATGTGCCTGTGGGGAATCGTCTTTATTGACGATTGATGTGGGAGGGCCCAGGACACTGTGGGCAGCGCCACCCCTGGGCAGGTGGCCCTGAGTCATGAAAAATCAAGCTGAGCGAGTCAGGGAGTGGCATTCCTCCACGGCCTTCAGTTCTTGTCCCGACGTCTGGACTGTAAGATGAAATGAACCCTTCCCTCTCCGAGTTGTTTTATTTAGGGTGCTTATCACAGAAACAGAAAGTAAACTGATAGATTTTTAAACAGAACAAAAAAAAATCTATAATACTTAACTCTAGAAGTCATCAAAAACAAAACAAAAATCACTCCCTTAGAGCAACTGTTAGTCCAGACATTATACTCCATTGGTTCTAAGATACAGGCTATCCTGGCTGTAATAGCTTTACTGTAAACTGTTTTACCTAGTAGTCTATAAAAGGCCACACATATGTGCCATTCAGTGACACCTTAGACATAATGAAATGCGAGACCCAAGCCAGCCCCTTGAGTTCTGTTTTTATTTTTTATCTTTATAGGCTGTCTTCCTTCCGGTCTTTATTTCTGTTTAATCCTTTTCTCTAGCAGAGAATAATTTTTAATGGTTTTATTATAAATAAGAAAGTTTTATCAATTTTCTTCTAGGGCCACTCATTTTCTCTTTGAGACAAGAGTCAAACTGTAGCCCAACCTGGCTTGGAACTTACCACGCAGTTTAGCCTGGGCCTTGAACTAGTTGTACACCTCCCACCCCCATGCTGGGATTATAGGTGTGTGTTACCACGCCCAGAGTGATTGTGTTAAAGGAAGCTGATGACTGGCCTGTATTACATTGAGGTCAAAAGCAATGTGGAATACTTCGGCTGAGAGCTGAGTTACTCCTCTAACTGAAGCTGCTGGAGGCTGGCAGGGATCTGGAGTCTATAGACTAGAGTGTATTAGCTCTTTTATAGTACGGACGAGGGAGAGTTCACTGAACATGTTCTTTTTTCCTGTCTCTCTTGTTAATTGTCAAAATTTAAACAAGATCAAAATAGACAAAACACTGCACACTATCTGCCTTGGCCTTTTGAATACTCTCATACAGACAGGCCTTCTGGTAACCAGATCTTTTTTTTTAAAGACAAATAGAGAAATAGGCAGTGTATGCCAAAAAGGCATGGATATGGAGGCTGTCCTTCCAGATGACCAACCTGGGAAGTCAAACAGGAAGGCTCTAGAGGAAGTGTGATGGCTAATCTTGGTTGTCAACTTGACATACCTGGGAAGAGGGAATGTGAACTGAGGAACTGCCTGTCATCTGGCCTGTGGGCATGAGTGGGGGCATTTCTTGATGGCTAACTGGAGAAGGAGGGTCTAGCCCACTGTGGGTAGTGTCACCCTTTAGGTAAGTGATCCTGAGTTGTGTAAGACAGCAAGCTGAGCAAGCCATGGGAAGCAAGCCAGTAAACAGAGATCCTCCTCAGTCTGTTAGTGTCTGCCTCCTGTTCTGCCTTGAGCCCTCAACATCAGCTTGTGTAAGTGTAAGCCAAATAAACCCTTTCCTCCCCAGTCGTGCTGGTCTTATCACAGCAGCAGAAAGCAAGCTGGGGCCGGATGGTCAAGTGAGCAAGCAGAGGCGCAGTGCCCACATTACTGCTCGGTGATCTACTGGAGTCACACAGTCAAGAGACCACGTGGCTGTGCCCAGGCTTCAGTTTGCTGTATGCACCAGAGGGTTAAAGGGCTTTCTACAAAAATGTGACTGGCAAAGTTCTCAGGGACAGTAATCAGGGATGACGGCTCCCTTTATGACTCCCTTTATCTAACTGCCGCAGGATAACCCCAGCAGGGGCAGAGCCCAGTAATCAGCCAGAAGAAGCACGTTTATTCCCGGATCACCCCTGATGGAAACAATTATGTTCTACCTGCTTTCAAGATAAAAACCTGGAACTGGGTGGTGGTGGTGCATGCCTTTAATTCCAGCACTCGGGAGGCAGAGCCAGGTGGATCTCTGTGAGTTCAAGGCCGTCCTGGTCTACAGATCGAGATCCAGGACATGCACCAAAACTACACAGGGAAACCCTGTCTCGAAAAACAAAAAGACAAGCTCTAAACCGGGGCTCAGCTTCTCTGCCTGTCATCCTGCGCCCTCCTCACTGGGCTAACGCTCATGTAGCTCGAGCAGTTTGGGGAACAGGCTGTACTTTCCCTTCCCTTCATCTAAGGGGTCCTTCCACAGCCTTCAAAACCTAAACCTGCATACTTTTTGTCTGAGAGTCCTTTTGGACTGCCCTCTCCCTCTCCAGTAGACCGAGAGCTCCTTAGAGATGCTTAGGACTGTGGCTGACATCGATTGGGTACTAATAATGCCAGATGAGTCAACACTTGGCTAGGAAGGGAAAATGGTGCTATTATCTAAAATATTGCCTTATTTATTTTGTGTTTGTGGAGGTCAGAGGACAACTTGCAGGAGTTGCTTCTTGTCTACCATGTGGGATCTAGGGATCAAACTCAGGTTGTTAAGTTTGGTAGAAAGCCTTTTTTATCTGCTGAACCACCTCACCAGCCTTTCATATGAGAATTAGCTGCTTATAAATCAATTTAGATTTATGCCCCATGTAATCAATATTATGTCAACAAATACCTCTAAATTTGCTCAACTTTTGGTCTTGATAGAATGATTATGTTATATGTACATGAGAAGTAGTCACATCTTCATATGACTGGCATTTTGTCTATCTGTTGATTCATTGATTCTAAAAGTATTAAGGGTGTGTGTGGATCTGTACATAAGGTGTTGATCCCTGGAGCTGGAGTTACAGGTAGTTGTGAGTCACATAAAGTGTGTGCTGGGAACTGAACTTGGGTTCTCTACAAGAAGAAAGGGCAAGAGCTCCTAACTGCTCAGTTACTCTCCAGTCCTGATTTTAAAAGTCTAAAAGGTTATTCTGTTATCCTGTTTTAAGACATTGATGAGACAATACAACTGTATGTGCTACAAAATCTGCAAAGGAAATGTGTCTATCATGTTCTGTTATGAAGTTTAGTAATAGCAAAGCTTTATAAACATTTTGTCTTTTGTGATTTCTGCTATCTTTCCTGTCTTCCCTACATAGAATACAAACGCACAACAGACTTAGAAACACTGCTGTGAGGACAACTGCCCTTGGCTTATTATCTTTGTTAACAGCCAGGCTGCGGTCTTTCATTTCCGGCTCTTTGCCTTGTGTCTTAAATTTATGTGATATGGATATTTACCTTTTCCAAGATAACTTGCAGGTCTTCCGCACCTGTATAATGCGGGTCTAGAATTAGAAATTTTATCTGCCCTGTAGTTTCATTCCATGTGACTCCTAGTATTGTGTGAGCCAATACTCCTCCCCCTAGAAAAAAAGAAATACATCATAGGGCATAAATTAATTTTAACTGTTTATTTAGTTCAAATAAAATCTAATTGTTTTGCCTATTAATTGACTTAATACAGCATTAGAACAGTCCAATATTGTAAAAGATCATGATGGCAAATATATTTGAAAGAATAAGATTATATATTTAACAACTGTTGTCCACAAAACCAGCCAAGCTGGCGACAGAGTCATGACTCATGATGCTTAGTCAAGTGGCTATCACCGTTTAAAAAATACTACCCTTGGCTCATGTTAAAAAACAAAAACAAAACAGTTACCATTTTCTCTTTAGCATTTGTTTTTGGTTACTAAAGCTTTTTTGCAACTTTTCTATCCTTTGGATAGAAATGTTTACATTTTTATTTTATGTGTCTGCATTTATGTCTGTGCACTACATGATGCACTCACTACCTGCAGAGACCAGAAGAGGCACTGGATTCCCTGAACTAAAACTGCAGGCGACTGGGAGCCACCACGTGGGTACTTGTAATCGGACCCAGGTCTTCCAGAAAAGCCACCAGTACTCTTGGCTACAAAGCCATCTTCCCAGACCCAATTTTAAGATATTTAAAATGACTAGTTTTTATGTAACATTAAAAACGTTAAAAAATAAGTTTTACTTATTCTCCACTCTGCCAAAAGAACCCAACATGTTCAAAACACCTTACCAATCATTATTGGAGTGCCCACATTCTGGAAATGGTTGGCCAGTTCCCGTCCTTGAGAGGCCATTTCTGAACCTTGGCTAGATGAAAAGAAATCATCTCCTATCAGACAACTGTTTTCAGCACTCAGTCAAGTAAGGAGTTGGGGGAGGGGGGGAGATTAGCACTACTTTCAGTCTTTTTTGTTCATGGATCTTGAAAAAAAAAACATTAAGTGTAGGGACCTGATTCAGATGCAACTTAAAGCAACATAAACTAACATTTTAAGGATACTAACTAGGGAAGAAACAAAAAGACTCCAGCTTTCTGCTTCCTGCTTCCGACAACATAAAGCTTTTTTTTGTTTTGTTTTTGGTTTTTGGTTTTTGGAGACAGGGTTTCTCTGTGTAGCTTTGTGCCTTTCCTGGATCTCGCTCTGTAGACCAGGCTGGCCTTGAGCTCACAAAGATCCGCCTGGTTCTGCCTCCTGAGTGCTAGGATTAAAGGTGTGCGCCACCACCGCCTGGCAGGTTTTGTGTTTTTAACATGAGATTGAAACTAGTCACCTTGTCCTTTTTCAAAGCCTATATGTTCTGTCTTTAAATTGGGATCAGTAACAGCCATCACATGTACAAGATAGAGGAGATTCTAGGACTAATATATTCTTCTGTGAAAACCTCAGTGTTTTCAAGTGTACCCTATTTCATGGAGTATTTGGACATACTAAGTCCTTTTCACTTTTGAGAAGAGAAAGACAGAAGGAACAGTACATATACTCCTCAGCATTCTAAGCTGAAAATATTGTGAGTAAAAATTCATCTAGTATCTCTAACTATGAAATATCAGAGCTTAGCAACACACCCCACTTGTTTCCCTTCATGAAAGGTTAACTGGAAGCTAAGCCTTGTTGATACTGCCCTCTGTCATCAGTCTTGTACTGCATATTTGAAAGATCAAATGAAAAATCCACAAGTAATTTCACATCATTATAAAGTAAAAAAAAAATGTACGCTGAATCATCATCAGTAGACCCATTACTTTTGTGGAGGTACCAGGTGCTGTAAGACCTGGTAAACACCTGGCTGAGCAGGCAGCATACAAATGTTTTAACATATCAAAACATTCTGTAATTTCTTAAAACACTTATTTTGTGAATGTGCATGTGTATACCTGTGCCATGGCACACATATGGAGGTCCCATGAATTAAACTCAGGCTTGGTGGCAAGTGCTTTTCACCTCATCGGTTCCAAGCCTCAATTTTTTTTGTTTTGTTTTTCGAGACAGGGTTTCTCTGTGTAGCTTTATGCCTTTCCTGGATCTCGCTCTGTAGACCAGGCTGGTCCTGAAATTACAGAGATCCGCCTGCCTCTGCCTCCCGAGTGCTGGGATTAAAGGTGTGTGCCACCACCGCCCGGCCCAATCTTCAATTTTTAAAATAGTTCTTTACTACTTTGTCTGCCATTATTTCTTACTGATTTTCACAATTCCAATTGTGAGATCAAATATACTATAAGTACTTGGAGAATAGGCACTGTTATTGTAGTTACCAAAACAACACGGTTTAAAATGTAAGCCCATGGAAAAAGTCTGTAAATATTTAACGTAGTATTTAACAAAGTAGAATAAAAGTCATTCCCAGTTTTTAAATTTATTTTTATTTTTATTTTTCTGTTGTACCTGGGAGTTAGGTAGGGTGGGATCCCTAGTAACTGGTTTGCCTAAAGTAGTTGGTTATTATACTAGGCATAGCCAGAATCCTTCTCTGGGGTGGTAGCTATGGCCCCCCAAACCACCTAGCCCAGTATGTTGGGCAATGCACTCACTCTAAATGACAACCATGATGTCCCTGCTCAATGCCGCACGAGTGTGGCTCCTCAGGCCTCTGTCCATCTATGTCAGCCTCTGGGGCATATCTGTCACAGCCTGGGGAATCTCCAACTCAGGAGTATTCCCTGCCTGAACCAAGGAGCTCTTGTCTCTTGGATTTTAGTGTTGACTGCAATAATGTTATATTTTATTTATTTAGTAAATATTTTATACTATATGTGAGAAATGAGAGTATAACATTTATGGTGATGAAATTAAAACTTCTTAGGCGTTTAATAAAAAAGCAAGTTATGGTCAGAGAAATTGATATGTGCTAATTAATATTTTCTCTTATTATTAGAATTGTAGAAAATGTAAGTTGAATATATTATTTGTATATTTGTTGGTTTGTTAACATGTTAGCAAGAAACAGAACAAAAGAAAAACATAATAGTCAGTGATCAAAATTTGGTTTTCTCCTTAGAAGACTTTTTGAAGATTTAAACATTAGCAAACTTCATTTTGTATACAGAACTTTACCCAAAGATATTTCTATGTTTTCCATGTACAGACTAAAATTAGGTCCAGAGAATACATGTATGTATCACAGCTTGTTTAAAAAAAAGAGATTTATAAAGCAATGAGTTAATGAACAAGAGCAATGATTGGAAATAAATACGGAGGAAATGCCATTTTTCTATTACTTTAGAATGGATGTATCTGGTTTATAAAGTGTCCTTACCTAACAAACAGTATTTTTGAAGTGACACCAATCAGTTGGTTTAGCACCAGCTGTACTTCAATAGATCCAATCCATTGCCGTGATCCCACAAATGCTGCTGGCTTGTCTCCGGCATCAACAAGAGCCTTTAGTATTAAAACACACAAAATAAAAATCCATACGCCAGACAGCTATTAAAATCACATTTAGGGTATTTTAATTAATTACCACTAAAACAATACATTTCTTCAAAATAAAAATAAATCTATGCCATGGGGTAATAATAACTATCAAGGGCATATTGAAAGCTGGTTTTAATTTCAAATGGCAAGTTCTGTACCTGCTGAATTTCTCTGTGTGTTGGAATGGACCTCTCTGTGTATCCCTGATGTCTGAACCATGAGCAGATGGTCTGTAGGGACCGATAAGCACAGCCCCAGCCATTATCATCTATCCGATCCTGCATATAGTGATGATAAGCATAGATGCCCTGGACCACACAAACCTATAAAAAAGAAATGTCGTATTTATTAAAGACAGAAGTACATGCTCTGTTGAACCACCAGAGTCATGTTTACTGTTTCAGAGATAGACCAGTGGTTCTCAACCTGTTGGTCACGACCTCTTTCACAGGGGTCAACTAAGACCATCAGAAAACACAGATATTTACACTACAAGTCATAACAGATGCAAATGTACAGTTAGGAAGTAGAAACAAAAATAATATTATGGTCTGGGGGCACTATAACATGATGAACTGTATTAAAGGGTGTCAGCATTAGGAAGGTTGAGAACCACCACTTTAGAGCCTTATAAAAATGCCTTCACAGAACAATGGCTCAATATTATACATGTTTGGCTTTTTCTTATAAGTCCAGAGTCCTTTCCAATGGACCTACTAGAAAGATATGTATTCTGGCTTAACAATGCTAGCTCCTATACTTTCTTCTCCCCTTTCTTAATTTAATTAGTTTTAAATATGTCAATGGTTATCTGATCATGAAGCCTTATATTTTTCTTGGTTGGAAATATCCTTTTCCCAATTAATTTTACAGCATGAACCCTTTTCCATTCAGGTCTCTGTTCAATGCCAGAAACCATCCATGACCAGCCTACTTAAAAATGGCATGATCACTTTCTCATGCCTGCCCTTTGTCCTGTCTATCAACTCTCTCCTGACTTCATGTAAGTATGTATGCATGTATATATATATATATATATATATATATATATATATATATATAATTTCTAAGTAATTACAGCTATTTCACATATAACTGATTATATTTTCAGTGTCTGCCTATCAACACTAGAACGTGGGCTAGGCTAGTAAGCTTATGTTGTACCTTATTCATTTCTAGGCTCTAATTCCACAAAAGGCAGGTCCCACAGCTGATAAACATGCTGCTGCTGAGTAAATGATGACTGAAGGAAGGAAGAAATAAAGGAATACACAAACGAACAGAAGTAGGTTCTGTACAACGGAACACAGGAACAACACTTCCGTGGTTTTGTAGACCTGCCATTGACTACAGCTGGTGTGTGTTATCAATGACTAAAATGGGGACTGATGCCATAAGATTCTTCCTGGCAGTATAATGCTAAATAAAAATGAACTTTTGACAAAGCATTTTATTTATTTATTTATTTATTTATTTATTTATTTATTTATTTAGGTTTTTCGAGACAGGGTTTCTCTGTAGCTTTGGAGTCTGTCCTGGACTAGCTCTGTAGACCAGGGTGGCCTCGAACTCACAGAGATCCACCTGCCTCTGCCTCCCGAGTGCTGGGATTAAAGGTGTGCGCCACCACTGCCTGGCACATATTATTTTTTTAAAACTCGAAGTTGTGAAGAAATACAGGGCACTCACAAGACGATTAGGCAACAGACTGACAAGGTGTAAACTGAAAATGTAGAATCAGATTATTTGGTAGGAAGAAAACTGGCCGCTCCCAAAGCTATCTATGTCCTAACCTCCAGAACAGCAGCAGTCCTACTTTATGCATATGATTAAGGACTTAAGATGGAGAGGTAGGAAAGTTATTCTGGTCTAGCCAGGGAGGCACTAAATGCATGCATATGCATCTTTATCACAGAGGAACAAGAGGAATCAGCTCTGAATGCTGTGACCACAGCCAAGGAATGCTAGCTAGCAACTATCTGAAGCTGAGGAGATGAAGAATGACTATTCCTCAGGAGCCTGTGGGAGGGAGAATGGCCCTGGAGATACTTTTAGTTTAACTGAGTGATGCTAATTTTGGACTTCCAGCTTCCAGAACTGTGACACAGACATTTCTACAGTCTGCAGCTACCCAGTATGTATCATCTGTCACAGCCTTTACAGCAAATGAGTCCTCTGCTTTAGGACATCTTCCTAATGCCTTTTTTTTTTTTTTTTTTTTTTTTTTTTTTTTTTTTTTTACAGCAAATGAGTCCTCTGGTTTAGACTGTCTTCCTAACAGTAGGCAAAGATCATAAACATATGGTGGATGTTAAATAATTTTCTAAAAGAAAGATTGAAGTGCCATCATATATAAATGTAAAAATACTTAAAAGTGAATAAGACAAAAATCTTTCAAATTAAAATTATAGATTACAATAAAAGTAGTGCTTTATCTGCAATTTAAAACTCTACATTAGAAAACAGGAAAGATTAGCAACAGTCTAAGTTCCAACTTAAGAAATCAGAAGAAACACATTAAATCAAAGAAACAAAGTAAAACACCAAAATTAGTGAGACAGAAAACAAAAGTTATAAAGAGGGGTTATCAAAGGCAAATGTTTAAAGGAAGGAAAAAAATCATAAAGTGATATAAAGATTAAAAAGAAAATACAACTATATGAGGAATTAAGACCTAGGTAAATATGATAATGTCTCATAATCACTAACAAAACTGAATATTATTAAGAATATTCACAGAGAGGCTGGAGAGACGGCTCAGCAGTTGAGAGTGCATACTGCTCTTGCAGAGGACTGAGCTCAGTTCCCAGCACCCACAGCAGGCAGTGCACAACCACCTGTTAGTCCAATTCCAGAGGGATCCAGCACTTCTGGTTTCCACAGCCACCTTCACACATGTGCTCGCACACACACACACACACACACACACACACACACACACACACACACACACAATCAAAAATAAAATCTCTTAAAAAAAGAATAACACAACAAAAATGCTAAAGTCCAGGTTGTTTTTCAGGCTTTCATATCAAATGATCAAGAAAATAACATGCCAATCGTATATAAACTCTAGAAATTTAAAAGATGGAGCATTTCCCAAATGTTGTGTGTCACTGGTACATTTTTTTAACTAAGAGAAAACTATAAGGAAATGTCAGTTACAAATAAAGATTATATATACATAAATCAAGACAGAGTTTCTCTGTGTGACAGCCCTGGCTGTCCTGGAACTCACAGAGATCTGCCTGCCTCTGCCTCCTGAATGCTGGGATAAAAGATGTGCGCCACCACTGCCCCACAATGAAAAAAATCTTAACAAAATATTATCAAACTGCATCCAGCAGTGACTAAGACATGATAATGGACACAGTAAACTGGATTTCTATAATAAGCACATCCATTTTTACTGGGAGATCAGATGAAATGTATAGGGGTAAATAACATGAAGTTTATAACTTTCCCTGAAATGGTTCAGGGAAATAAAGAGACAAAAATTTAAAAAAAAAAATAGCAACTGTTTACAACTGTTTCACACAGGAGACATGAATGGGACTGTTCATAGGAAGGCTGCCTAAAATCACAAAAATCCTGGAAAAAGTTATAAAGATGTTTATTATACAGGAATCAAGACAACTAAACCATAGTGAGACCAAATAAGATGAACTTTAGATATAGAATGTTGAGTGAAAAAGCTGTAGAAGACTGCATATACAATGGTAAGATTTTTATAAAAGTCAGAATGAAACAAATATTGCTAAAGTAATGTATACCTTATATGTATACATACATACATACAAAGCTCTTAAGAAACACAAAAATGGGAGGGAGAAGGATGAATGTGTCTCTGTGCAATGGCCCTTTAGCATCCTTAGAAAACTGTCCCAGGACCCAGTGCAGATACAAAATCTTGGATACTTAGGCTCTTTATGAAAAATGGTACAGTATTTTTTTATAACTCATGAATATCCTCCCAGTTACTTTAAATAATCTCTAGATTACCTATCTTAGACAAAAACAATGAAAAGACTATATAAATGGCTACTATGTTTTCTAGGAAATAACAGCAAGGCAACAATATATACATTCAAGGCGGACTTTTTTTTTTAAAAGATATTTCTGACCTAGGATTGGCTGAACGCACAGATGTGCAAGCAGCAGGTGTGGAGGCTGACTGTGTAGGAGTCACTGTGGGACTGTGGGCTGAACGCACAGATGTGCAAGCAGCAGGTGTGGAGGCTGACTGTGTAGGAGTCACTGTGGGACTGTGGGCTGAACGCACAGATGTGCAAGCAGCAGGTGTGGAGGCTGACTGTGTAGGAGTCACTGTGGGACTGTGGGCTGAACGCACAGATGTGCAAGCAGCAGGTGTGGAGGCTGACTGTGTAGGAGTCACTGTGGGACTGTGGGCTGAACGCACAGATGTGCAAGCAGCAGGTGTGGAGGCTGACTGTGTAGGAGTCACTGTGGGACTGTGGGCTGAGGAGGTAGGGAGGAGACATAGCAGTAGACAAGTTGGTAATGTTCTGGTTCTTAACTGAGTAGGACTCCTAGTTATTCATTTCTTTGCTATGCTGTGAAATATAGTGTGTACCAATGTATGTATATACACATGTATATGTGTGTGACATACACAGGTCAAATATTATAAATATTAAAATAAAGAAATGCCTTTTGCACTTTGTAACATGGATAAGGAACGGATTTTATTGTCAAAATCAATCAGTATGCACTTAATGCTTTATGATCTTGGGCTTTTTGTAAACAACTATTAAGAATTTAAAATAAATACAGGATGCAATATAAACCATGGAGTTCTGAATCTAGTTTGAGAGAAAAAATATTTAAGTCAGGAGCTTGTAGAGGGCCACTCAGAGTTCCACTGTAACATTAAACACTATTTCTTACTCTATGATTCCGTGACAGAGCAAGAGTCGGACAATAGGTTTCTTGGGATTTCTTCTTATCTTCTCGAAGTAAGTGAAATCATTTACCATCTCTAGAATGTTGACTCTAGACTCATGGGTTACATGTAATGGTGGGTGTTCAGCTAATGCTACACCAGAGGAAGCTGGTCTGTTCATTCAGATGGGGCTGTTACGGCTAAGACCAAAACCTCAGTCCTCTCTCAGTTATCACAGCGTTTACTCATTTTGATTCTTAAGATTTCCTTATGAAACTCCTGGACACTCAGAAGGCACTGAAAGAGTGCCATCCAAGATGGCCAGTCACATTTTCTTCCTTTGTAATCGAAACTGAGAAGTGCACAGCGAACCCAGCAGTAAGAGCAGAGGGACAAGGAGAGAGGTCAGGCTGGATAGCTCAACAAGGAGAGAGGTCAGGCTGGATAGCTCAAAGAGGAACAGGAAGAAGTTTCACATAACTCAAACAAGGCTGGTGCAGAGGGCAGGGGCTGACCAGGCCAGGAAGGGCTAGCAGCAGAAAGCCAGCAAGGAGCCTGCCAGGCCATCAGAGAGCCTGAGCCAGCTCCAGTTTCTTTCTTTTTTTTTTTTTTTTAAAGATTTATTTATTATGTATACAACATTCTGCCTCCATGTATGCCTGCAGGCCAGGAGGGGGCACCAGATCTCATTATAGATCATGTGGTTGCTGGGAATTGAAGTCAGGACCTCTGGAAGAACAGTCAGTGTTCTTAACCTCTGAGCCATCTCTCCAGCCCCCAGCTCCAGTTTCTAAGAGGCCTGGCTGTTCCCGTGCTCCCGCTCCTGGATGACAATGAGATTCTTTTTACTGGCTTTCATGTACCCTTAATTTAACCCCTGTCCTCACTCTCCACCAATCCAGTTATCTAAGCACTTATATCGAGAGTCTGCAACCAGATACAAGAGGTAGACTACAGAGGGCAGCGTCTTAGCCTTGTCCATACTATGGCTTGGGGAGACTATCCCCTTAATTAGCATGATTTGTCAGGTGCAGAATGAGAAAAAAGGAAAAAACCTTTCGAGAAATCAGAGAATGTTATTTTAGTAGGAGAAATGTGGTAAATACTCTCCATTGATAACCCTTTTAGATCATTAATTACTGCTATCTTTTTTGAGGCAGGGTCTTTCTGGCTAGCCTGGACTTGCTGAGATTAAAGATATGTGTACTACCACTCAAAGCTAATTACTGCTATTTTTTTTTTTTTTTTGGTTTTTCGAGACAGGGTTTCTCTGTGTAGCTTTGCGCCTTTCCTGGAACTCACTTGGTAGCCCAGGCTGGCCTCGAACTCACAGAGATCCGCCTGGCTCTGCCTCCTGAGTGCTGGGATTAAAGGCGTGCGCCACCACCGCCCGGCCTACTGCTATTTTTTTAAGAAGACTTATTTTGTGTGTGTGTGTGTAGTGTGTGTGTGTGTGTGTGTGTGTGTGTGTGTGTGTGTGTGTGTGTGTGTGCGCGCTAGAAGGCAGCATAGGTCTCCTAGAGTTGCAGTAACAGCAGCTGTGAGTCACTTGATATGAGTTCTGGGAACCAAACTCAGGTCCTATGGAAGAACAGCAAACACTCCTAAATACGAAACCATCTCTCCATCCACTAATTACAGTTATCTTAAAGGAGGTTTTTTTGATTTTTGTTGTTTTGGTTTTGGTTTTTCAAGACAGGGTTTCTCTTCTTTGTGTAGTCCTGGCTGTCCTGGAACTCATTCTGTAGACCAGGCTGGCCTCGAACTCAGGGACCTGCCTGCCTCTGCCTCCTAAGTGTTGGAATTAAAGGTGTGCGCCACCATGCCTGGCTCCTCAAATAAGGTCTTAAACAAAGGCTTAAAAGAGACAAGTGATAAATTATTTTTTACAAGAGAAATCTGTAGCACGAATCTTAAAAGGTCTTATTAATAAAAACAAACCTGGAGCCAGGTATTGGGATGAACCCTGAAAGATCAGAGAAAACAGAACAAGGCACATCCAACCTCACCTTGCCAATTCCTCAGCTGATCTTGTTTCCTCAGACTGAAAGCCTGTGTCCTCATCTGAATGGATCTCAGCTGAACTGCTGCTCAAAGCTAAAAGCTTAAAAAGCCTCCAGTTCCTGGTCCTCACGCTTTATATACCTTTCTGCCTCCTGCCATTGCTTCTTGGGATTAAAAGTGTGTGTCACCATGCCTGGCTGTTGCCAGTGTGGCTTTGAACTCACAGAGATCCAGAGGGATTTCTGCCTCCAGAATGCTGGGATTAAAGGCGTGTGCTACCACTGCCTAAACTTATGTTTAATATAGTGGCTGTTCTGTTCTCTGACCCCCAGATAAGTTTATTGGGGTGCACAGTATATCAACCACAGGAATCAATTCTTAAAAACTTCTCTTGGGAACCAATCCAAAGCAGTGAATGACAGCAATTGATCAACTCTTATAAAAACTAGTTAAACTCACCATGCTACCCTCTATGTTAGGCGGACTCAGGTAAGTATGTGGGTTTCTAAGGCAGCCATCTTTATATGGTTCATCTGGAAAGTGATAAGCGTTAGCCCTTTTGAAATAAGGTCTGTCATGAGGCAGATTGAAGAGGTCATGTAACTCCTAAATAAACCAGAATCAATAAACAAAGAAAAGAATTTTAGATTTTTAGTTAAAACACTCAAACTCAATACTTATAAGACAGAAAATATGTTAGCTATAAGCTTTCAAAAACATGACTTGAGTCACCAAGGTCAATTGGTGAGTAGACTGAAACCAATTTACACCCCTCTAGCAGAGACTAGAAGGGATGACAGAAATGGGAAAATCACCTGTGAGAATTGGGATGTTTTGGAAATGAGAAATTATAGTTCACAATGAGATGTCAAAGGACTTTGGACAGCCATGTTTACAATACTTTAGACATGTAAGTGCACTCATTAAATACAGAGTAGAAGCTTGTGATTTAAAACCAACCAAGATGGCATGAATAGAAACATTTACCAATATGTAAATTACCAAAATGTAACGCACCATTTTCTCAACCTCATAGAAACATACAATACTTATCCTAAAAGTCTGGCCAAACTCCAACATACTTTAGTGGTTTCGACAGGTCAGCTTGCACAGTATCTGAAAATCCATTTATCTCCAATATTTGGACTTAGGAGCAGAGTTTAGGGCATGATTTGGTGAGTGCTAGGCAAGGCCACAGGTCCAAAAGACATTTTCTAAAACCAGTCCTTCTGTTGATAAATCTCATTTCTTTAAATGCTGGACAGGTTTTCTCCAAAACTTCTCTAATGAAACTTAAATAACCTTATTTGTGGTTGACTATTACCGTGTATCATAGTCAGAATTAGCATGGATTCCACCATTGCTTTTTTTTTTTTTTTTTTTTTTTTTTTGGTTTTTTTCGAGACAGGGTTTCTCTGTGTAGCTTTGCGCCTTTCCTGGAACTCGCTTTGGAGACCAGGCTGGCCTCGAACTCACAGAGATCCGCCTGGCTCTGCCTCCCGAGTGCTGGGATTAAAGGCTTGCGCCACCACCCGCCCGGCTCCACCATTGCTTTTGCATTGTCCTGTTGTCTTTCTCAAATCTGGAGCTAACCGAGGGGAAAGGAACTTCTTAACACCCATCAGCTACTCTAGGCATGTACTTGCCATTTCTATTTTTCACTATGAAAAATGGTAACACTTCACAATTATATGATCCACACTGTGCACTTGAAATTAAAGCGTTACATGCTATACTAAAGTAATATGTTTTCATTACTAAACACATCACAAAGAAATTTCAAAAAATTTTTGTACAGTAGCCCATTTCTATATTTTTAAATTAAACCATAAAATAATTTATACTTACTACAAATTATAATTAAGCACAAAATGAACAAGAGACTTTTTTCTCATAATAATGATCCACTTTTACCTTTCTATAGGCCTGCAGCTGACCATCTGGAATTCCTGATGGATATAAAACTGTTACAAGATTTTTTTTCCCTGGCAATAGGAAGTGCAGTGGTTCAGGGACTACAATGGATGTTCCTTTCATATATCTCAAAATGCATTTTTCCACATCAACTAGTTGATTAAGAACTGCATCCACTAGAAGTTTTCGAACTCTGTAGAAGGAAATATTTAAGTGAATTAACAAAAGGTATAGAGGCTAAAATGAAGATGTGTAGCTCTGAATAGAGTACAAAAATTCCACTGGACAAGGTTTATCAAAGTCTAAATTACGCAAAGTCAAAGTAATTGTATTTGCTCTGGGTGGATAGAGGGAAGCCTTCTAGGTTTTGGTGTGCTTTCCTATCTCTTCCAAATAAATATTTAACTATTCAATGACTCTTAGGTTGAAAACAAGGAGTACATCACAGTAAAAGTAGCCCATCACCCCGGATATGACTTATGTCCTATTTTTAAAAGAACTGAGTTCTGATTACTTTATAGAAGGGTCCTCATTTAAATGTGGTATTAGTACTATAAAAATACCTACTTTCCCCATGTTTCTTCGGGAGCAACAGATACAACCGCATCGATCGGCAAGCTCATATTAATGTAGTGGTGTTCTTCATTTTCCCTTTCAATGATGGGGGTTACAGCTCCCAGAGAGGTTGATATTTCCAGCATGAGCTCTATATTTACTATTTGTTGCTACACAGACAGATAGTTAAGAGTCAACTTGTGGAACATTAAACACTGAATCTAAAAAGTAAATAGATTTTTAAAGGATGATATATAAAGCTACATTATAGATAGTAACTGAAAGGACCAGGCAGATGCCATCACAGACTGCTCAGTCTTCATTCAGAGTTCAGGCCTCAATTTCAGTTTCCTGAGACTTGAGCAAGCTGTTTCTGGGAGGGCTGTGAACAAAAGACATAGTCCTTGCAGTAGCTCCCTTTCTGCACGTACTCTGACTGCTCAAGGTTCAGCCAACTGTTTACTGTCTGGGACCCCACACCAACTTAGAGCTACATGCATGGGTCAATGTGACAGCCTGGGTCATTGAACCAGCCCCCACAGTCAGTACGTGCTAGGCCAGCCAGCCTCCATGGCAGCTCAAGGACAGAGCCTGGGCCACAGAGTCAGCCACCACAGTCAGTACGTGCTTGGCCACCAGCCTCCATGGCAGCTCAAGGACAAAGCCTGGGACTTGTCCAGGCCTGTCCAAAAATGGTAACTGTAACCCCCAACTAACCTTAGCCGCTGTTCCTATGTAGTCTGTAGACTCCAAGCCCCCCTTGCTTTAAAAACCCTGCCCCATTGCTGCTCAGGGTCTCTCCTGCTCTGCTGCTGCATCAGACAGACGGAGAGTCCCGAGTTAACTCGCAATGCAAAGACTCTTTGCTTTTGCATGGGATTTGATCTCTTGGTGGTCTCTGGGGACTCTGGGTACAACAGTAACTACAGGAAATCCCTTTCTGCTTTAAAATAATCTGCATGAATATAGAGTGAGTGGCAAGTGAAGATGGAATCAGACTGTCCACGTTTATAAGTGTTAGAGTCACGTGTAGGGCACACTGGGTTATTATGCTATTCTTTACACTTTTGCACAGACCTAAAGTAAACAAAACAAAACAAAAAAAAACAACAAAACACCATCAGATAAAATTTCTCAGCAGCTGGATTTCTGTGAATTTGAAGCCAGGCTGGTCTACTTATCAAGTTCCAGGCCAGCCAGAGTTGTATGGGTGAGACCCTGTCTCAAAACAACAAACCAACAAAACAAAAAGTACCCAAACCAAAGAACTATATGCTCTCGGTCTACAACAACCCTGAAATTTCTTTCTGTGTATGGAACAAATCAGCAGAATTAGAGGATGCCAGAATCAGAGGATCCTGGAGGCTTCTCACCGGGATCAGTTAGAAAGTTTGTGAGGCCGAAGTAGAACTAGAAGCAGAAATACAATTTATACAGGTAAATATGAATGTGCATTTTGTGTGTGGGTGCCTGTGTGTGCACAGTAAACATACATGTGGATGCTCCATGGAGAATGGCTGATTCCCAATCTGGAACAGGGAAAGTACATGATACATCTGGACTAATGTATTTGATCAAAGTAGGGAACACCAAAAAGAAAATTTCAAAAGGCTACCAGACACACCGCCTTCCATGAGATATTAGTTATAATGGAAAACAGTACTTTACAGTGGATACAACTGGTAAATGCCATAAGTAACAGACACACTGCCTTCCATGAGATATTAGTTATAATGGAAAACAGTACTTTACAGTGGATACAACTGGTAAACGTCATAAGTAACTGACAAATATGTCAACATCACCAACTCAGAACACATGGAAAGCACCTGCTCGTCTAATATGGTATGCTAGGACACAACTTCTCTAATATGCCAGCTAAAGATATGGGAATCTAATCACAAGCACAAAATGACCCCATACTGGGGAGCATACTGCAGAATAACTACCATGCTCCTCCAAGTGCATACTCTTTGAGTAATTTCCAAATCATTATCTCTCAGCCATGGTTTTGGTACACTCTGTGTTTTTTAATTTAACAGTTCATCAGTGTATCTCAGTGGTGTCTTAAATATAACCCAAACTGAACTCCTCTTCCCCCAAATGTGGGCTAATCTTTGCTATCTCCTGGATACATCTGGAAAGAGGGTACTCAACTGGAGAATTTCCTCCACTAGACTGGTCTGTGGGTATTTTCTTGATTGCCAAGTGATGTAGGAGGGCTGAGCCCACTGTGGGTGGTACCATCCCTGGGCAGGTGGTTCTGGGTAGTATCAAAAGCTGGCTGCGCATGAGCCAGGAGGGCAAGCAGCTTTCCTCCCTGGTTCCTGCTTCTGTTCCTGCCCTGCCTTCCCTCGGTGCAAGCCTGTGATGCAGACCTGTAAACCAAATAGCATCCCCCACATCGCCAAGCTGCTTTTGGTCCTGGGGTTTATCAAAGAAGCAGAAAGCAAACTAGAACACCCACTTTCCATGTCTACTCAAGGAAGGAACTAGTTATGCCGTATCAAATTAGTTCCAAGTCAGCCCATTGTGTCTCCTAAATATGTCTACGTAGTTAGTGTTGACTGCCGACTTGACAGAGTCTAAAGTCACCTGGGAGATGGGCTTTTGGGCACGCCTGCGGGGGATGGTCTTGATTAGGTTAAATGAAGTTGCACCATTCCCTGACTGGGATCCTGGGCTGTATAAATAAAGGAACTGAGCAGCAGCACACAGACATGCTTGCTCATTCTACCCAGCTGTGTCATGTCCCAAGAGCTAAACTAAACTCTCCTAAGTCGCTTTGGTCAGAGTATTTTATCACAGCATTGGGAAAGGAAGTCAAGACAGCGGTCAGATCTGACCACTTCCATCTTCCTAGCCAGCGGATTAGTTAATGCCTCCTGTCCAGCCCAGAAAAACACTGCAGGAATAACTTTGTACAACTTCCTGCCTTGGAGAATTGTCTCTGGAACTTATGCACGTGGTGGGCCCCAATAACACTGGTTTAAAAATCAGCAGAACAAACAGACAATGTGAAAAAAAAGAACCCCTTCAACACCGTCTTGCATTACATGATGTATCACTTTATCAAGTTTATGAATGGGTCCCTTTCATTTACTTTTAAGCAATTTGTAGACCTACTCAAATCATTTTTGGTTTTGCAAGATCGAAACAAAATAACATCTCCAAAATTACACACTACAACAAGAAAAAAGTATTTAGATATGTAAAACCGACAGGCCTCGATATTCTAGAAGGGCAAGATAAAGTTATCACCTGTACCTCACTTATCCAAATGCAAGGATTTAATGTTTTATCAGTAGAAAAGACAGACTTGCTTACCATGTCTGGTAACTTTTTGTCTTTCTTTTTTATGAATTTTCGCTTCGTATCCTCTTCCTGCTCCAATCTAAAATTTTAATATACAAAGACATTTACCAGCACGGAATGATGCCTTGAGAACATTTGCAGAAACTCTTTAAACACTCACTGAATGAAGTGCACTATGCTCTTACAGGTCGAGCTGTCAGTGAACTCTCCCGTGCTCAGGTCGCTGTTTGGCCAGAGATACACGGGGCTGTTGCAGATTCTGAACACGAGAGCGTCTGACGACAGCTTGCTAGTGAGGTCGTCCAACACTTGTTTTAGTGCGTTCTTGACAAACATGTCTAAATGAGAGGCGAAACGGTCAGCGAGATCTTCAACTTTTGACACGAACGGTTTTAAACATAAGGCAAGAGCAGAGGACAGCGAACCTGACTCCCAAACCCCCTCCCCTAACTTTCAATCACTATCACAATTCTGGCCTCTCTAGCTTTATAGTTCTGAGACCATCAATTCCATCCAATGGCTTTTAGCACGTCTGTAACAATTTACGACCAGTACTAACGTTTTAAAAGCTATCATTACAGCATTTTCCACACCCTCAAAGAGACACCCTGCCCCCGTTTGCAGTCACTCTTCATGCCCCTTCACTTTTCATCCCTTATCTTCTGAATGTCTGACTCTAACGTCACAGACGGCATGTTTAGGGATGGTTTCATTTACCATCAGGGAGTTAGCTGTTGCCCTTCCAAACTCACGTTCTCCACCCCCTATTCTGACCACTCTCCCTCGAGTTTCAGATTTAACCAAGTGCTCCCTGGAAACCTGGACACGATGTCCCAGCCAGCAGCATCTCAAAAGTATCGCATCTCGGCTGCAGTTTCTCACACTCCTCCCTGGGTACTCTCCATCTCAAGTGTTCAGCATCAGCCTCAGGCAGCAACTAGAAGACATCCTGGGATTTGCTTCAGCAAGATCCCGCTGATTTTCTCCTCCTCCAAGTTTCTTCTAACACTCCAGTAGACTACAGTGTTTAAAAGAGCTGGGCACCAGGACATGGGGTAACACACACTTACAACTCTGCCATGTGCAGCTCCAGGCAGTCTATTTACATTGTGTTCATTAGGGATATTTTACCCGTGTGTGTGTGTGTGTGTGTGTGTGTGTGTGTGTGTGTGTGTGTGTGTGTGTATGAGAGAGAGAGAGAGAGAGAGAGTTAGTTTTCTTCAAGATAGCCCTAAAGGTTCATAAGGAAGGTTAAATCTCTTAATTTACACAGAGATGCCCTGTGGGCTGGAAAGGGAGTTAGAATACAGCACCTAAAGTTGAATCCCATTTAATTTGAGTTTAGTTTATTTTTCTTATCCTCAATATGTATCACTATAAATTCAACAACAAAGGAAGTTTTGGGAAGACGTACCTTTAGGAGGGGCTAGCTGAAAAGCCAGATCAAAGCCTCCTCTTACTCGGAAGAGTATATCCATAGTTTTGGGAGACCACCTAGAACAAACGAAACCGCAATTCCCTTGTAAAGCAAGACAGACCCATCTTCACATAAGTTAGAATCTACTTCAGTTTAGAATACGCCATTAATTTTTCACTTATTTAATGAGTTATTTCTTTATGCATAAATATACCGCAAATATACCTGCACATTCTAAAAAGGGGGTTTTTTAAACCTTAATTCCGTACTGAAATCACCTAGGGAGCTTAAAATTCTGACACCCAGGAGGCACGGCCAGAGATTCTAATTAATTGGCATGAGGCTGTCCCAGGCACAGGAGTATGTAAAAGCCTCCACTGCTTCCTTTCATAGTGATTACAGTGTGAAAAATCAGTTCAGAATCAACACACTAATACTTCTAACCATGGTCTTGATGTACTTGGCAATGACATGAAAACATCAGCAGTAAAAAACTAGTTTATGAATGTGACGAGAACACTGGGCCTAATGTGCTGAGAGATTGTGGCCAAGTCACTGAGAGCAAAGTAATTACTGAGGGTGAGAGCAGACACTGGTGGACCTCTCCGTCTTGAAAGGTCCAACCACGATTTTACACTTAGAAAATACCCCGAGATTAGAGTACAAGGATGCTAACCTAGCCGCCATAGCTAGAGAAAGCATGTTAGACAGAATTCGCATGGCCTGGGTCAACGTCACCATTGACAGAGAGAAAAAAGGCATCTCAAAATGGATGAGACTAGCAGTTCTTAATTTGAATCCATACGCTGAGTTTCAGGTAGCAAATGAGTTACGACAAAAGACCTGTATCATAATGTGTTTATGTGTGTATGTGCGGGGTGGGGGGTGGATCTTGATGTTTCAAAGATTTTATCAGATTCGTACAATACGTCCTGAACAGGCTGAAGAATTACAGTACACAGTGGGAAACTGTGATGCTCTGAAAGAGAATGGCCTCCCATAGGCTCATGTTTGAAGACTTGGTCCCCAGTTGGTGGAACTGTTTGGGAAGGATTACGAGGTGTGATGCAGTTGGAGGAAGTGTGTCATGGAGGCAGGCTTTGGGGCTTCAAAAGCCTCCCACCATTCTCAGGATGCTCTCTGCCTCCTGCGTGTGGATCAAGATGTGAGCTCTCGTCTTGATTTGCTGCTCCAGAGGCTTTGCCACGCCTCTGCCACACCACCACAGACTCTTAAATCTCTGGAACTGAAAGTGCAAGTAAACTCTTGGTCATGTGCATGGTGTTTTATTACAGCAATCACAAAGGTACTAACACAGAAGAACCCTATCCTGAAACAAATGGGCAAGTACTCACACCTATTACCTGGACACTGGACTAAATGACCAGACATGGGGTGTATATTACCTTTGATCTACAGAACCTTAAGAAATAGGTACCACTACCGTTTTGTATTTTGCAAATTCCTTGTCACATTTCTGTAAGAGTGATAGCATTTATTTATTTATTTATTTATTTATTTATTTATTTATTTGGTTTTTTCGAGACAGGGTTTCTCTATGTAGCTTTGCGCCTTTTCCTGGAACTCACTTGGTAGCCCAGACTGGCCTCGAACTCACAGAGATCCGCCTGGCTCTGCCTCCCGAGTGCTGGGATTAAAGGCGTGTGCCACCACTGCCCGGCGCATTTATTTATTTTATACACTGTAACCTGTTGAAAGATCATACCATATGTCTCCATTTCACTTCATTGAATTTGTCCTATGCAAACAATAAAAAAGTTCAATACATAATGCTGTTCATTTATCCTACTATTGTTTATCATAAGAAACCAAACCCTAAAGAATTGGAAAATACTGTGAGAGCTACCAATAAGAAGTGTTTTGTTTGTGTTTGTGTGTGTGTGTGTGTGTGTTTGTGTGTGTGTTAAAGGCAGGGTTTTCCTGTTAAGCTCTGGCTGTCCTGGAACTCACTATGTAGCCCAGGCTGGCCTTGAACTCCAAGATTCACTTGCCTCTGCCTCCCAGGTGGTGGAATTAAATGAGTGCACTACTACCACCTGGCCCAGTAAGATGTTTGATAAAGAACAATACTACTATTTGAATGATAAAGAAAGAACAATACTACTATTTGTATAAAAAAAACTTAAACTGAAGATTTAAAAGACAAGCAAGAGTAAAATTTAAAATAAAAAAATAACTCAGGTACTTATTGTATGATTCTGATTAACTTAATCACTCGTGTCTGTTCTCTTCTGTAAATTTGGAAAGAAAGATATAACTTCACTGGGATATTATGAAGACTCCTTAAGAAACCATATGTGAAAGCCCCAGAGTCTCTTGAGGTTTCTGAATCAAGATCCTCTCTGGGGATGTAATACTTAAGCTGAAATCTGAGGGGCAAGTAAGTAGATATTAAAAGAAGCCTTGAAATTTCCAAAGGAAAGAGGCATATGTACGTATGTGTGTGTGTGTGTGTGTGCACGAACGTGCATGTGCATGTGCGTGTGCGCGCGCATGTGTCAAAGTGCCCATTCCAGACAGAGTGACCAGCTGCTGAAGGCCTGCTTAAAACAACATCTAGGAAGACAGATGTGTGGTATATGACTATAATGCCTACACTTGGCAGGTGGAGGCAGGAAGATGGGGATTTCAAAGTCATTCCCGGCTGTCTAGCCAGTCCAGGGACAGCTTGGGTTTTGTGAGACCCTGTCTTAAAACCAAACCAAAGCAAAAGATTACTTAGAATATGACCCAATAGGATGACGGCAAGGACCAAGGTCAAGACGGTAAGGGTAAAGAGGGCGCTATTACAGACACTCGGAAGTAGAACCCAAGAGATTTGATTATTGACTTGAGATGAGGCACATGTGTCAAGTGCTTGGTGGGCACAAGAGGGGTGAGGTGGGTTATCTGCAGAGACGTGTATTCTGAAGGAGGAGTGTGGAGAGAGGGGGTGGAAATGGTGCGTCAGCTCTACAATGGCTGAGTTCGAATGATCTATTTAAAAGGAAGCAGTTGACTAGATTTATGAATTGGGTTCAGAAGAAAGGGGAGAAAGCTCAGGGTGCAAAGTGTATCTGAAGAAGACAGACATCTGCGGTACAGATGGCGGGACCCGGCTGAGCTCAGAGACTGAGCGAAGAAGACAGGGAGAAGGCGACGCCACGTCAGCGAAGGGAGCAGACTGGAGGAAGTTACGCCTGTCTTTCCAAAATCAAAAGTTCTTCCTTCTTAGCTTCCAAATACGCCAAAGAGTGCCTCACTGTCAAGGTGCAATGACTGATCCCGAAGGTCGGGTGTCCTGGTGCAGCTGAGGCAGCTGGGAGACCCAAGTGGGGAAATTTTGCACCGCCACCGTTGGCCCCTCGGGGCCTGCTCCTCCCAGGGGGCTGGAGCCATTCTCCTAAAGGCTGCCGAAGTCCTAGGAGGAAACACGGGAGGGTCACTGACAATCGGAATCACTTACCAGGTTCACCACCTGGAGATGACAGGGATGACGATCTCGCGCAAGTCAAGGTCCGCCCGGAAGTGGCGTCAACGCCCGCCAAAGGGCGGGCTCCGGCCGATGGACTACAACTCCCAGCATGCCTCGCACCAACCATCGCAGAGCGTACCATACTGCAGCTGTTCGCCGATGGCTAGAGGGCCGGGAAACAGAAGGCTTCGTTTTCGAGAGATTTTTTTTTTTTATTGGCTGAGACTTCTGTGTCCTACGGGCGTCCATCGATCTTCTCAGTCGTTCTGTGCGGATTCGAATGCTCCGGTGGCCGCCCTTAGCGTGTTGAGAATGGTTTCTCCCGTTCCCACGGCAACGCGGCCCAACAAGCGCCAGCTGCTGCGGGCTGAACAGTGCGAGGCGCGCGCCGCTTTGCAGCTGTGCTGGAAGGCGCGGGCGCGGGCGCAGGCGCGGGGCCCCGGAGCTCTCCAAGCTCTGCAGTGGAGTGAACCCCGATTGGAGCTGGGGCCTTCTGATCCTGGTTGTGGGATTGCTTAGGTGCCCTTTGGAGAGGTGACTTGGCCTCGCGGACACGGGGTGTTCCTTAGATACCTGCCTACTTCAAGCCTCCTTTCCCTAGTTGAATTAACTTAAACATCAGTTATTTTCTCCCTTTTAGCCAACCCCTCCCCCTAGCCCCTTTGGCATAGAAAAATATTTATTGAGTTAATTGCAAGGTTGCAGTGGGCAGGGCTATAACAGAAGAACCTTCTTATCCAAACTTGTTGAAGGGAGCTTGCCATAATCTGCTTGTGTGGAATTCCACAATTTTCTTGTCTACTCGATTATAAGCCAAGATTTATGCCTTTAAAGTCCATTTTTCTACTCATATCTGACCAGGTGGAGAGGATGGAAAAAGCATTTGTGAAATGTAGAAATGAATGTTTTGTAAGTTTTATTTGTGAGTTAAGGTTGGGACAAAGTGGAAGGCTCTCAGAGCCTTCCTCCCTGGCTGTGCAGGGCCGTTGGGGCTACTTTGGTAAATAACTAAAGGAGTGGTAGGTGGTGTTAGGGCTTCGCCATTCTAGCCACTCTGGAGGCTAGGCCAGAAGTTCCCTTGATTTCAGGAGTTCCATTCCAGTGTGGGCAGCTTAGTGAAGACCTTTGCCTCAAGAACGTGGTGAAGGGGATTCACACTCATACCATGGTTCCCAACTGTGAAACAGTTCACTGGGGGAAAACAAAAGATTGCATACACCATTAGATGGCCAAAACGAAGTTTGGGAAGGCTGTGCGCAAGTCGATCTGATGGGGCAAGGGGTGGCGAGTGGGGGATAAAAGAGATGATGAGCAAACCGATCAGTCTGAAAACTAAAAAGAATTAGATCTGAAACTTAATAATCACTCTTTCTACTAAGAAAAACATTTCCCCATAGTTTTAAATGTAAAGTAGGATTTTGCTGCAAAAGAAGATCCAAGGACCTTTTTGAAGTTACCACCAAAAGAAGCAATCATGCCTGGGGAAACAGGGAAAACCGACATGGAGAGGATTGGCCTCTTCAGTGAGATGGAATACGTTACTGTGGGAGATAAATATGTGTCACCATTTAATCGTGAGTATCTTTGGTAAATTTTAATAGTTAAATGGCGTGCATTTCCCATACAATTTTTTAAAAAATTTTTATTTCAAGGGGATACACACACACACACACACACACACACACACACACACACAGAGAGAGAGAGAGAGAGAGAGAGAGAGAGAGAGAGAGAGAGAGAGAGAGACAGAGAGAGAGAGGTTCTCGGGTTCTCTCTATTATGTATCTCTGGCTGTCCTAGATCAGGATGGCCTTGAACTCCCAAAGATTCGCCTGCCTCTGCCTCCCGAGTTCTGGGATCAGGTGTGTGCCACCATGCCTGGTAATATTTATTTTTGATGGTTATATATTTTAGGGCATTGAGTTCTAGTGTTGACATTGTGTCCCTGTGACAACTTGTGACTTTGCAGCAGAGTTAAGGACTTAATTTTGTAGGAGTGGGAAGCTCACTTTGTTGGGCTCCTTTACCTTCATTTATTCTTTAAAATTTTTTAAACTTATTTATGTTTTATGTGTACATTGCCCACATGTGTGTCTGTGTACCACGTGCATGCATTGTGCCTGAGGAGACCAGAAGAGGGTGTTGGTTTTCCTGAAACTGGAGTTACAGATGGTTGTTAGCTGTCATGTGGGTACTGGGAAACAAGTGCCCTTAACCACTGAGCCATCTCTCCTGCCTCATCTACATTTATTCTTCATGGATAATTTTATTTCTCTCCAGGGTAAGTTCCTTCTAGGATATTGTACGCTTATCTTTAATTTTTTTTAATTGCTTTATTTAATGTGTATGAGTATTTGGCTGCATGTATATATGTGTACATGTGTGCCTGGTGTCCATGCACGTAATGAAGCGGGTATTAGATTCTCTGGTAACTGAAGTTCTGAGAAGTTAATACAGGTCCTCTGCAAGATCAGCAAGTGCTCTTAACCGCTGAACCATCTCTCCCGCCCCATGTTTAGCTTTTTTGTTTTAGATAGGAACACTATTCTACAGAAAGCATTTGAATCCATGGATGGTATCCATTATCACTTGTCTGAAAAATAAAATGCTAACTGAACAGCTGAAAGATTTCTTTTTAAAGAAAAGCCACTAACTGAATGATCTTGTGGTTGTCCATTACAGTAATTCTAGTACTTGGGAGGCAGAAGGATTAGGAATTTAGGTTCGGCCTGGGCTATAGGACATCCCTTCTCAAGAAAAAAAAAATACTCTAAATATATGCTTTCAAACTCTCAGGTTTTGTATATAAAAAAATTAACTGATATAGAAACATGTCCAAGGTAAATGATTAGCTCAAAAAGCAAGGTATAGAGTAATACATATATGTATATGCTAAGCATTAATTATGAAAAAAATGGTACACAATATTCATGATCATATCTAGACATTCTCTGGGTGACAAAATTAATATCATTACCTGTGAAAGGAAAATGGATAACCAAGTACAGCAAAAAAGACTCATTAAGATGCTTATATGGTAGAATTTGAGGTTATAGTGCAACCTTTTCAAAAATTTAAGTTAATAGGAGACAGGATCTGTGAGTTCAAGGCCAGCCTGGTCTACATTGAGAATTCCAGACTAGCCAAGGATACATAGTGAGACCCTGTTTCAAACAAAAAAAAAAGAAAAACAAAAACAAACAAAAACCAAAACCAGTCTACTGAAAACAAACGAAAATTTAAGTTACCAAAATCAGTAAGCAGATTCACATTTCAGTAGCCCCCTGAATTTAGTGTTGTGTATACTTTAAAAAATTCTTTGCAGCTTTGAAGTTAAGACCTTCAAGATTCAAATTATGAAAATCTACATATTCACAAAAATAAGCCTTTAAACAAATTCCTAGACTATGTTATTTTGTTGTGCAAATATGACAGTTGAAAGTTTATCATTTAGACAGACGTTGGGCTGTTTCTTGTGTTCATTAAAAATGGAAGTGCTGTGGACATTCTGGGATCTTAGTGAACATAGGCACTTAAGCATTTAAGAATATACCTAGGAGAGGGTTGCTTCAATGTTAATATGGAATGCCCCTTTCCTGATATCACACATAAGCACTGCTCCTTACAGTCCATGGGTCCCACTGAGCTAGATGATCTTTTAAGGCAGAGAGTTCTCAATCTGTGAGTTGCCAGCCCTTTAGAAAACCTCTATTTCCCCAAATATTTATGTTATGATTCATAACAGTAGCAAAATTATAGTTATGAACTAGCAACAATAATAATGTTCTGGTAGGGGGTCACCACAACATGGGGCGCTGCATTAAAGGGTTGCAGCATTAGGAAGGTTGAGAACCACTGTTTTAAGGTCTCATTCAGCTCTGAGGTTGACAGTGTCTGAGACTTTAGCCCCACCCAGCATGGTGGTACAGACCTTTAATCTCTGAGTTGGAGGCCAGTCTGGTCTACAGAGTGAGTCAGTTCCAGGAACACTAGGGCTACACAGAAAATCCCTGTCTCAAAAAAACCAAGTTAAAAAGTCGGGCGGTGGTGGCACACACCTTTAATCCCAGCACTCGGGAGGCAGAGGCAGGTGGATCTCTGTGAGTTCAAGGCCAGCCTGGTCTACAGAGCGAGATCCAGGACAGGCACCAAAACAACACTGTAGCTAGAGTTTTCCTGCCTGGCCCACAGTCAGGACAAATCTCTCTCACCTGCCAGTCCCACAGCCGCTCAAACCCGACCAAGTAAACACAGAGACTTATATTGGTTACAAACTGTATGGCCGTGGCAGGCTTCTTGCTAACTGTTCTTACAGCTTAAATTAATCCATTTCCATTAATCTATACCTTGCCACATGGCTCGTGGCTTACCAGCATCTTCACATGCTGTTTCTCCTCATGGCGGCTGGCAGTGTCTCTCTCACTCAGCCTTCCACTTCCCAGCTTTATTCTCCTCCTTGTCCCGCCTACACTTCCTGCCTAGCCAATGGCCAATCAGTGTTTTATTTATTGACTAATTAGCAACACATTTGCCATACAGAACATCCCACAGCACTTCCCCCTTTTTTTTTTCAAAAAGGAAGGTTTTAACCTTAACAAAGTAAAATTACATATAATTTGGAAATTTGGGCATAGCTTCTCTTACTACTTCCTGCTGGAGGGGGGCACTGTATCTTATGGGGACACAAAGAAAATTTTAGGATCATGGAGTAGTCCGTGAGGCTGTATCGTCTAAGCCAGGTGCCTTCAAACCATTCTGGATGTTGGATCATCTGGGCCTTGGTGTCATCGGAGACCTTTCAGGTGGTCTTGGCTGGTCAAATCTGATGTATCTTAATCTGGAACAAATCCATAGCCTTTGGCTTTCTGTGGGAACAAAAGCTGAGTCTCCTTTCCAAAGTAACATATCCTTATATCCAAATTTTGAAGTCATGGTATCTTTAAAATATACATATTGGTTTAACTCAACATCTTTTATGATCAAATGTTTTTCTGCAGTTAAAAATCCCAAAGACAACACAATCCAGATTCTCTGTGTAATATCCATTTTTACGTGGCTTATTTTTTATACTACCTTTACTGTCTCTTTAAAGACTTTATTTTTTAAAACTATGTATTTGTTTCTATAACTCTATATATCACCTTTTTTGTCTCTTTCAAGCCTACGTATCTTTTACACATATTGTAAACTATTACATTTGAATCTGTCTTATTGTGAATCTATTGCCTTAAACTGCAGCAGCTGTGGCTGCTGGCTCCGCCCACCTCAGCTTCCCAACATGACGGTGGTTTACAGCCAGCTCTGGGAGCTATTGTGGGTCTATGCTTTTATCCAAGCAGCATGTAGCCCAGAAACCCTTTTTTGTTTTGTACTAGCAAAGGCTAAATCCACCATGTAGCTTAATGTGCCACTTGCAGAGGCCTCATTCCCGCCATACTGCAGGTCGAGCAAGTACGATAGGAACCCACCAGTAGCTCAAACCGGCAGCTGCCGCTCATTTGAGAGAGACAATTAGGAGGCTGTTTTTAGCTCCGTTTTAGAATCTTTTTTTCTCAGTTTTTAGGTGGAAACTCTTGCCACCACGTTGGACGCCATTTGTAGCTGGAGTTTTCCTGCCTGGCCCACAGTCAGGACAAATCTCTTTCACCTGCCAGTCCCACAGCCGCTCAGACCCGACCAAGTAAACACAGAGACTTATATTGGTTACAAACTGTATGGCCGTGGCAGGCTTCTTGCTAACTGTTCTTACAGCTTAAATTAATCCATTTCCATTAATCTATACCTTGCCACATGGCTTGTGGCTTACCGGCATCTTCACAACACAGGTAAACCCTGTCTCGAAAAAAAAACAAAAAAAGAAAAAGAAAAAAAAAACCCAAAACAACCCCCCCAAAACCAAACCAAACCAAACCAAAGAAAACAAAAAAACCCAAAACAACAACAAAAAAACAGACCACCCCCCAAAAAAGATCCACTCCAGCCCAAATGTTCAAACATTTTCAAGAAATGCTTAGATTTACTCTTGTTTTTCATGTAGTTTTCGGTTTTATAGCTCAAACTCTTCATCAGCTCATCATATTGAGGATTCTTCTGTGTTTTTTTTTTAAATGCCCTTTAATTAGTATGAAAGTCAAGACTTTAATGTTCTTTGTTTCCGAAGGACCCTTTAATGAGGCTGCAAGCAAAAAAAGACAGATGCTGCCCGGGGGATCCAAACAAATGTCAAGCCTCCAGGCGGGGTACTTTGATCCCCAGTTTGCGAGGATTTTCGAAGGGGAAGGCTATGTGAACCTGAACCAAGTGAGGAGACGGTTCATGATGGCAGAATCCAAAAAAAACCTCAGCAAAGCCTTCATCCCTAGTAGTGGAGAGAAAAAGCCGTAAGTGTTTGGGGAAAACGGCTTGCCTGTCCCCTCTTTTCTCTCTCGTTTAAAGTCATTCTTCTCTGTAGGACTTACTTTTTAACTATGATTGTCTTTAGTGGAGACAGTTATTGCCTCTGACAGGCAACTTTAAATGGATCTTTATCATATTCCTTTTTTATTATCCGGGTTACTGTTCTCTACTGGTTTATTTAATAAAAGCCAGCTAAATAATGAAGATACATTTCTTTTTTTCAAAGATTTTGCAAGTGATAATGGAAAATGCCTTGGGTCACCATGTTTATGTCCTCGTATATTTTTTCCTGCTTATAAAATTGAAGAGAACTACTTTTTAGACAAAGGAAATAATTTATCACTGATATATTATTTTTAAATAATTGTGATGATACTATCATGGCATATACCAGTATTTGGATTATAGCAGCTGTCAAAGTGAAAATTCTTTTTTCCCCCTTCCATTAAATTACAAGACTGTACTATATGCTATATTATATTATATAACTAAAATTTTAAATATGATTTTCACTCATTTTATAAGTTTGATTTTCTCAGTTTAGAATTTATAGAAGATGAGGACTGATCAAAGTCTAATTTCATTCTTATTTACTCGAAATGAGTGAAACTCCATTTCTATAGTTCAGACTTCCTTCTAACAGATAATCTTTTATAAATGTAATATTTTTATTAATTCTTTGAGAAATTCATACACTGTATTTGTCCTTCTCTTCCTCATTCTCCATTTCTTTCTTTTTTTTTTTTTTTTTTTTTTGGTTTTTCGAGACAGGGTTTCTCTGTGTAGCTTTGCGCCTTTCCTGGAACTCGCTTTGGAGACCAGGCTGGCCTCGAACTCACAGAGATCCGCCTGCCTCTGCCTCCCGAGTGCTGGGATTAAAGGCGTGCGCCACCACCGCCTGGCCCATTCTCCATTTCTTTACCCGCCTCAACCTAAGGTCCTCTTTTTAAATAACCTGAGAATTCGTTTTGTGCTGCCCACGTACTCCCAGATGTGGAATCATCTACCAGAGCTTGGTGGACTCACTTGGGACCATACCTCAAAGAAAACCAATTTTCCTTGCCCAAGAAGCCAAACTGTCTGTAGTTTCTCAGTTAGAGGTGGAAGTTCACGCGCCCTTTCCTGTTCCATGCTACCGTGTCAATTGGCTTGATCTTGTGACTGTCTCCCATGGGCAGCCACAAATGCTTCGAGTTCAGGAATGCAGTGGTCCTGTCCTGTCCAGAAACACTGTCTGCTCTGGTCTTCCCTGACCTCTGACCCCTACAGTCTTTCCATCCTTTATTCTGAGATGGTTCCTGAGCCTTGCAGTGAGGGGATGCTACACATGTCCCATTTGTGGATAAGTGCTCTGCTGATGAGTATTTCTGCACCTTGCCCAGTTGTGAGTTTCTGAGTTGACTACTGTCCACTGCAGAAAGAAAAGAAATTTCTCTGTTGATGTCTGAGAGCTGCATACGTCTATGGGTAGAGAGATAGAAATTTGGAGAGCAGTTTGACCCTATTTTTAGTGTAATATTAGTTGTAAATTCACCCCCAGGAACTGTGAGAGCCCTACCATGGGTTCTTGACATGTTTCTTCTTGTGGAGTTGACCATAAATACAACCAGAAATCAGATGGTTACCCCTGTAATATTCATGCTAATTGTACCTATGGGGATATCTTGCCAGATGGTCATTTCATTCTTAGAGTTCACAACTAGATAAGACTGTAGATGACTTTTTGCCCCACAATAGGCTACATAAACACCTTTTGGTATTGAGAGCTGGTCATCCGGAAGGAAGCTTCCTGGTCAGTACCAACTTAATTTCTCTATGTTTTATGATTCATGTATGTTCAGCAATAGGGTCTAAACCATCAAGTTCTGGTGGACATCCACGAGCAACAGCAATAGGCTGTATTGTTTGTGGGGCTCTCTGGGACAGCCCTGACTCAAAAGTTTGAAAGGAGGTATCCCATACCTGACACTGGGCTTTTTATTTGACAGTCTTCTGGGAGGAATCTTATCCCTTATGTAGGGTTACTCCAACTAAACTCTTTTTATAAATACGCATGAATCATAGAACATGGGGAAATTAAGTTGGTGCTGTCCAGGAAGCTGCTTCCTTCCTGATGACCAGCTCTCAGTACCAAAGGGTGCTAGGCAGCCTGTTGTGGGGCAAAAAAGTCCTCCGCAGTCGTATCCAGCTATGGACTATAATAATGACCACTGTGGCAAGAAATGCCCATGGATACAATAGTGACATGACTCGGGGGTAACCAACTGATTTCTGATTGGATTTATGGTCCCCACCATAGGAGGAAACACATGCCTGGTGCAGTCAATCTAGCCAAGATCTCTGCTTCTTTTCAATGCTTTAAAATATGTTATGGTGAAATACATAACATGAAATTTGACATTTTTTTGCTGTTTACTTTTTATTAATTTTTTAAAATGTATTTTACATACCAGTCACAGTTTCCTTCCCTCCTCTCCTCCTGTTCCCTCCCCTCACCTCCTTTCTACCACGCCCTCCCCATCCACTCCTCAGAAAGGGTAAGGCCTCCTATGGGAGTCTACAAAGCAAAGCATACCAAGTGGAGGCAGGACCAAGCTCCTCCCCCTTGCATCAAGGCTGATTGAGGCATCCCACCGTGGGGAATAGGTTCCAAAAAGCCAGCTCATGAGCTAGGGACAGATCTTGATTCCACTGCTAGGGGCCCCACCAACAGACCAAGCTACACAACTGTCACCAACAGACCAAGCTGCACCACTGTCACCCACATGCAGAGGGCCTGGGTTGGTCCCATGCAGACTCCCTAGCTGTTGGTCCAGAGTCCGAGGGCGCCCACAAGCTCAAGTCAGCTGTCTCTGTGGGTTTTCTGGTCATGATCTTGAATCCCTTGTTCAATAATCCCTCTTCCCTCTCTTCAACTGACTCCCGGAGCTCGCCTTTTTCCTTTACAGTTCTTGATATTCTTTCTTTATTCTGTTTATTTGTTTAGTGTTTTGATTATTATGTGGCAAGGGAACTCTTTTTTTTTGTCCAGTCTATTTGGTGTTCTGTAAGCTTCTTGTACCTTCATAGACATTTCCTTCTTTAGGTTGGGAAAGTTTTCTTCTATGATTTTGTTGAACATATTTTCTGTGCCTTTGAGATGGAATTCTTCTCCTTCTTCTATCCCTATTATTCTTAGGTTTGGTCTTTTCATGATCTCCCAGATTTCCCAAATTTCCAAGAAATTGTTGGATTTAACATTTTCTTTGACTAATGAATCTATTTCCTCTATCGTATTTTCAACATCTGAGATTCTCTTCCATCTCTTGTAGTCTGTTGGTCATGCTTGCATCTATAGTTCCTGTTCATTTACCCAGATTTTCCATTTTCAGAATTCCCTCGGTTTGTGTTTTCTTTATTGCCTCTATTTCAATTTTCTAGTCTTGAACTGTTTCCTTCACCTGTTTAATTGGTTTTTCTTTGATTTATTTAAGGGATTTATTGATTTCTTCCATTTTTTGTTTGTCTTTTCCTTGATTTCTTTAAGGAAGTTTTTTATTTCCTCTTTAAGGGCCTCTATCATCTTCATAAAGTTATTTTTCATATTGTTTTCTTCTGCCTTATCTGCGTTGGGATGTTCAGGTCTTGCTGTTTTAGAACCACTAGGTTCTGGTGGTGCGGTATTGCTCTTTATGTTGCTGAGTGTATTCTTACACTGCTGTTTATTCATCTGGGTTTGGGATAATTATAGGTACAGGTATTGATTCTTGTGATGTCTTTGTTGGAATGGCTCTTTTGTTCCTTTATTGTCTGTTTTCTTTATTGTCTTTAGGCCTAAATGGCCAAAGGTTCTGGTGATTGGCTGGTTGTCAGGTCCAGTGGGGTTGTCTCAGCTGAGGTTTGTGGGGGTTTGATGCCTAGATCCAGCGTATCATCCAGTTCTTCTGGCTGGTGTGGGCTTTACTTGTGCCTATGGGGTCTGTTCTTCTAACTGGTGTAGGTTTTGCCTGTGCCTGTTCTTCCAACTTGTGTGGGTGGCACTTGTACATATAGGATCTGCTGATGTTGCTGGAGAGGGCTGTTTATGGGGAGGATGCTCTTCTTCCAATTGGTGCAGGTGGTGCTTGTGCCTCTAGGGGCTGCTATGTTGGGGAGGTTGTGGATGGTTGGCCAGGGGTGGATGATGGGTTTGGTAGGTTTGGGCAGCAGAGTGGGTCTTAATGTTTACAGAGTCCAATGAGTGGGGCCGGTGGTGGAGTGGCCTGCCTGCAGGACTCTTACCTGCTGGTCGGCTACTGGGCAAAAATTGACATTTTAATATCTTCCTTTTTAAAACCCCAAATGGTATTGAAGAAGTGGATTAGGAAGCTATTATGGAACCATTGGTGGCCCTATCCCATTCTTCAGTGCACAGCTAAGACCCAGGGACAAATATCAGCCACCTGGGAAGAATTTATATACCAACCCAGGAAAAAAAGGAACTGGATATGGGTAAGATATTCTTAGTACCTTTATGTGGTTTGTTTTGTATTTACAAAATCATCTGAGCTCTGCATTCACCATCACTTACTCCTCTTTTAGCTATGCCAATGTTACCATAGGCAAGCAGCTTGCACACTCTGCTGACTTATATGATGCAGCGAAACTGAATTATAAGGTAAAAATCATGTTTTGAATGTTTCAACCTTTATTTGTTCATCTTTGCAAATTAACTCAGAATAAAAATTTATTTTGTTCTGTCTCTTTTGATCACTGGGGTAGATATCTGTGTGTTGATCAGCAATATTCTAGGCCAGCAGTTAGCAAAACAAATACAATGTTCTGATAAAACATGACCACAGTCTAGTAAACATAGAATTCTTAAAACATTGCTCTGTGGTGCTAGAGAGATGGCTCTGTGGTTAACAATACTAGCTGCCCTTCCAAAAGACCCAGGCTTGATTCCCAGCACTCACATAGCAGTTCACAACCACCTGTAACTCTGGTTCCAGGGGACCCAACGTCCTCTTCTGGCCTCTGTTAACTATAGGCATGCAAGTGGTTAACAGACATGCATATAGGCAAAACACCCATACACATTTTTAAAAATTGCATTATAATAGCAGGCATTAGAATTACATAGGGTGAATGTTAACATTTCTGATAAAAAGGCCACAGAGCAGGTCAAGGTAATCAGAAGTCTTTGAGGGAAGGTCTTGGTAATTTATAACCTGAATGGATTATCAATTGATTCCCAGGAGAACTAAATTTTAAAGGACACTATTCAAAGGATACCTAAAATAGTTGAAAGATCAATTTCACTGCTCCAGTGTGGGAAGAGGAAGGCACATGGCTAAGAAGTCACAGAGTCCTATGGGGAAATAGATGAAATACAAAGCAGGAGGAGACTTCAGGAGGAGTAAGAAGTCTGAGAGAGCTACAGCATGCCCTTATGTCTTAGGATTTCTGTTGCTGTGATCAAACACCATGACCAAAGCAGCTTGGGGAGGAAGGCCTTTTTTAAACTTACGACTCTCAGGTCACATACCATCCCTGAGGGACATTGGGCAGGAGTTCAAGTGGAGTAAGAGCCTGGAGGTGGGAAGAACTGAGGCAAAATGATGCTGCTTACTGGCTTGTTTAGCCTGCTTTCTTATCGTACCCAGGACCACCAGCTCAAGGGTGACGCCATTCATAATGAGATCCCATATCAATCACCAATTAATAGAATGTACTACGGACTTGCCTACTGGCCAGTCTTTTGTTTTTAATTGAAAAAAAAAAGTTTTTTTCATGTAATACATTTTGACCATGTTTTCCCCTCCCCCAATTCCTCCAAGATCATCTCTACCTCCCTACCTACCCAACGTTATGTTCTCTTTCTTTAAATAAGTGGTTCTCAACCTGTGGGTCATATCTCCTTTGGGGTTGCATATCAGATATCCTGTATATCAGATGTTTACATTGCAATTCTGTTTTTCTTTCTTTCTTTCTTTTTTTTTTTTTTGTTTGTTTTTTGTTTTTTGTTTTTCGAGACAGGGTTTCTCTGTGTAGCTTTGTGCCTTTCCTGGAACTCTCGCTGTAGACCAGGCTGGCCTCGAACTCACAGAGATCCACCTGCCTCTGCCTCCCGAGTGCTGGGATTAAAGGCGTGCGCCACCACCACCCGGCCTTACATTACAATTCATAACAGTAGAAAAAGTACAGTTATGAAGTGGCAATGAAATAGTTTTATGGTTGGGGGGTCACCACAACATGAGGAACTGTATTAAAGGGTCGCAACATTAGGAAGGTTGAGAACCACTGCTTTCAAACAAACAAACAAAAACAAACAAATCCAAGAAACACACATACACATACAAACAAAACAAAACAAAACAAAACAAAAAAACCCCACAAAAACAAAAACCTCCAAACCCAAACTCACAAACCCATGCAAATGGAAATCAAAATAAACAAGCAAAAGCCTAATAAGGCAAAAATACCTAAACAAAGTAAAATGAGAGAAGAAGACTACAAAAGTGCCACTGAGTTCATTTTGTGTTGGCTGGCAACTCCTGGGCACAGGGCCTGCCCTGAAGTATGGTTGACATACCCAGTGGGACTCAACTGGAGAAAACTGCTTTTATCTCCACCAGCAGGTATCAAATGCAGACAGCTTCTAGGTTCTAGGTGCGAGGCCATGTCCACTTCCCCATCTCATCGCTGGAACCCCATCCGGCTGGGACCTGTGCAGACCTGTGCATCCGGTCACAGTCTCTGAGCGCACATGTGCTGCAGTCCTGTTGTGTCTGGAAGACACTGTTTCCTTGAAGTCATCCATCCCCTCCGACCCTCAGTCTTTCTGTCTGTCTCCTCTTCTGCATAGATCCCTGACCTTGAAGAGAGGGCTTTGATGACGACATCCCATTTAGGACTGAGTACTCCAAAGTCTCTCACTCTGTACTCTTTCGGGTTGTGGATATCTGTTTAGTTATCGTACACTACAGGAGGAAGCCTCTCTGATGAGGGCTGACCAAGTCCCTGACCTATGGGGAGGACAGTAGGTCATCAAGAGTCATTTTATTGCTATGTTTACTTAGCAGAATAATAGTATTGGGTTTTCCCCTAGACAAATGACCTATCTAGATTCTTGGCCACTTTAGCAGTTTCAGGTGTGGATTCCATCTCATTGAATGGGTCTTAAATCCAATCAGAAAGTGGTTGATTAAACATTTGTGCCACTATCGCACCCATAAATTGTTTGAGGGAGATTGCTGTGGTAGGTCACAGGGTTTGTAGCTGGGAGAAATTGAGGATTATCTTTCTTCTTCCGTAGCATGCAGAGTACCTTTCTGTACCATGAACAATAGTTGCGTGAAGCTTGTAGTTAGGAACCAGTTCGACTTCTCATGTTTTGATGACACATGTAAGTGTTGTCTCCAGCATTAGGGCCTTACCATCATATTGTGGAGAGTACCATATATAGCCTCACCATTAGCATCTACTGTTTGGGGTTTTACATGGGGCCCCTTTGACCTGTATCTCAATAAGATGTTCATAAGATGTCTAGTTGGGGCTTTGTCTTCCCTATTATTTGCTGATTCCACTTAGACTCTTTTCAAATATGTATGTGTTCTAGGAGGCTTCTATGGTAGTAGGTTGCTATATGGCCTTTCAAATGGCCTTTACTGTTCGCTGTCACCCCCTTTATTTCCTTCTTTACCTCTCCCTCACTGCCATCCCCTTCCTAGTTAATCCTCCTATTCTGTTTCCCTTTGTCTCTGTAACAAGATATTCTATGTCCCCTTCCTTAGGAGTCTCTCTCCTCCCTGCTGGCTCCTTATGAGGTACCTGACCTCTGAAGTCATTTGGATTGTAGCATTCACATGAAAGGCTTAAAACCTAACATCTACATGGGTTTGGGTTACTTGGGATGATTTCTTTTTTTCTTCTAGTTCCACTCATTTACCTGAGAATTTCATATTGCTTAACAGCTGAATAATATTCCATTGTGCAAATGTACCATGCTTCTGTTACCCATTCATCAGTTGATGGACATCAATTTCTGACTAATAAGAATAGAGCAGCAATGTTCATGGTTGAGCAAGTGTCCTTGGGGTAGGATGAAGAGTCCTTTGGGTATATGCTCAGGAGTGGTATTGCTGGGTCTCGAGGTAGATCAGTTCCCAGCTTCCTGAGGAACGGTCTGTGAATTTCCATAGTGGCTGTACAAGTTTGCACTCCTCCAGCAATGGATGAGTGTTCCCTTACTCCGTATCCTCACCAGCATGAGCTGTCACTTGTTTTGTTGATCTTGGCCATTCTGACTAGTGTAAGATGAAATCTCAAAGTCGTTTTAATTTGTATTTGCCTGATGTCTAAGGATGTTGAACATTTCTTTAAGTTCTTCAGCCATTTGTGTTTCTGCTTTTGAGAACTCTCTGCCTAGCTCTGTTCCCCATTTTTCAACTGGCTCATTGGTTTTTTTTTTTGATGTCCAGTTTTTGTAGTTCTTTATATATTTTAGATACTAAACCTTCAATAGATGTATAATTGGTAAAAGGTCTTTTCCCATTCTGCAGACTGCTGCTTTGCCTGACTGATCATGCCCATTGCCATGCAGAAACATTTCAGCTTCATGAGGTCCTATTTATTAATTGTTGTTCTTAGTGGCTGTGCTGTTGATGTTCTGTTCAGAAAGTCTTTCTGTGCCTAGAAATTCTAGTCTATTCCCTACTTTCTCTTTTATGTGATTTAGTGTATCTGGTTTTATTTTGAGGTCCTTAATCCACTTGGAGTTGAATTGTGTACAGGGTGATAAATATGGATATATTCATATTCTACATACAGCCATCCCATTTAGCCAACAACATTTGGTGAAGATGGCTATCTTTTCTCCACTGTATACTTTTGGCTTCTTTGTCAAAAGTCCGGCATTCATAGATGTGTGAACTTATGTTTGGGTCTTCAGTTCAATTCCATTGATCAGTGTGTCTGTCTTTATGCTACTGGACAACATTATGGAGGCATTTTCTCAACTGAGAGTCCCTCTTTCCAAATGCCTCTAGCTTGTGTCCAGTTGACACAAAACTAGCCAGCACAGCATACTAGGGAATACACGTCTTCTCTTGAGCACTTAAGTCTCATTTAAATTGTTCCCATCCAGCTTGTTAAAGGATGAAAAATGAAATTTCATGTGTGTAAAAATGAAAAAAATCAATATTTCAATTCAATTTCAATCCTTCTAAATATGTATTTCACAACTCTTTTTTTGATATTTTATCCAAAGCTAACAATTTTTAAACTTAGTTCTTCCACATAGAAAGAATTGCAGTATAAGACTGAAAAAACAACCTTTGTTTTGCTTGAGTATTAGGGAGCTAAAAATACTGTAATATAAAAATGTTATAGTGTAAATGGAAGTATTGTTTTGTGCTTAGGACTATAAACTGATATTTACTAAGGGCCAGCCATGTGCCAAATATTTTCTCTACATAATCTCATTTAATCTTTAATAATATCAAGGAGAAATTCCTATTTGCACTTGAAGATGTGACACCAAAGGTCAGCAGCTTCCTTTAATTCCTGAAAAATGCTAAAAAGCAAGACGGAGTTGGGATTTGACTTAGAAACCAATCCTTTTCCTTCCTGCTGTCCAGGCATGTAGTAAGTTTTTGCTCAGGTTATAGATCGCTGTATCTCAAGAAAATTCTGTTCAAAATGAGAGTTGTGCCTATTCATAAGTAGGCATGCCTCCTTTTGCATGTATAATAATTTAAAGGTGACTTTGGCCTTGAATTCTGTCTAACATGTGTAACTTACATTGTGTACTTTCAAACTCTTTAATGTACAGGCAGAAAATGAAGAACACCATCGACTACTCAAAGGGTCACCTTTTAAGTTAAATCTTCACCCTAAGGAATATTTTGATAATAACCCTTATTTCCTAGAGAATCCATTACCTCCACTTAGAAGAGAAGAAAGGAAGGAATCCGTCACAAAGGCTTTTAAGCCCTCCTCTCCTGGTAAAAAGGTAAAAGGTTTGGAATGAGAGATAATTGAGCTGTACAAAGAAATACAGTCTCAAGCAGGGTACGGGGGCCCATGCCCTTAATCCCTATCCTGACACTTGGATAAGCTGAAGCATGAGGATTTTGAGTTCAAGGCCAGCCTGGGTTATATAGAAAGATCAGTGGGAATAAGGAAGGGACATGGAAGGGAGGGGAGGAAAGAACCTGTCTTTTGCTGTTAAATTATTGTAGTGCTCATGTAAATAATCAACCTTTTTTTGTATGAAGTTTTACGAGATCATAGAAAGTCACAAAGCAGCCTGGAGAGGTGGCTCTCTGGGTAAAGTGCTTGCTGTTCAAAATGAGGATCTGAAGTTGGGTCCTCAGCATCCAGGAAAAGCTGAGCCTGGCAACATACTCATATAACTTTGCTGATGGGTATAGGGGAGAGGGAGGAGACAGGCTGATCATAGGGGGCTTGCTGGCCAGTCAGGGTAGCCAAAAGTGAGCCCCAGGTTTAGTGAGAGCCTTGTCTCAAAAAGTAAGGTGGCGTGTGAAATCAGAAGACATCTAACATCAATATCTGGCCTCTGTGTGCCCATGCACTGACTAGCATATCAGTACACATATATGCATGCATGCATACCCCATGGACATACACACACACACACACACACACACACACACACACACACACACACACACACACCTGAAAACAGAGCCACACAGTGTGGCTAGGATAAGAAAGGCATTACAGTGAAACAATTGCTATTTGCTTCAAATATGTTTGAATTTCCCATGAAGTTTTGAAAGCCATCATGTAAGTTTTGAAATAATGATGAAGATTAAGTCTCCTGTGGCTTCAGGAGCTTCTAAGTGGTAGGAGTAAAAACAGAAGTGCTCTGACTGTTTATGGACACTAGTTGATCCTTGGCCTTCCTGTTTCTGGCAACTCCTGCCCATCTCACTGTAGACCCTACTAGGGTGCATGCGCTGTTCATATTGGGAAGAGGTTTCGGTGTGCTCAGAACGTATCTACTCTTGTCCTTTGTGTTGAAATACTTTTTCTAGTCTGTTGTATCTGTGTATGCGTGTGCACCATGTACATGCAGGTGCCCTTGGAGGCCAGAAGAGGGTATGGGATCCCCTGGAACTAGAGTTACAGATGGTTGCAAGTCACCCAATGTGAGTCTGGGAACAGAACCCGTGTCCTCTGCAAAAGCAGTCAGTACTCTTAACTCTCTAGGCCCAAAGGGCTGTCTTTATAAAGTTGAAATTCTCATTTTTGAGAGCATATTTTTGAATTTATAGTCCAGCTGACTGGTCTATTTGTTTATTTCTTCTGTGTCACTTTTCTTTTTCTTTCTTTCTTTTTTCCTGCATCACAAAATATTGACTAATACTCTGTAGAGCATCAGACTTATTTTAAAGCCCCCAAACAAAACCCTCTGATGCAGGGTTTGGAAGATGGCTCAGTGGATAAGAGCACTTCTCGGAAAGTGGGAGGACCTGGGTTTGAATCCTGAGCACTTGTGTGAAAAGCTATGCTATAACCCCAGCACTGGAGAGTGGAGACAGGCAGATTCAGAGAGCTTGCTGGCCGGTCAGCCAGCCTACGAGAAACAATGAGCTTCCAGTTTAGTGAGCGAACCTGTTTCAAGGCAATGAGACAGGCAATTATAGAGAAAGATACCTGATGTCCTCTGGTCTCTGCATGTACCTGTGCCCACACATTCAAATGCAAGCACCACACACACATACACACACACACACACACACACACACACACACACACACACACACACACACCCCTCTACATGCTCACAAACCCTCTTTGATACTTTGTTGGAAAATTAAACATTTAGAATTTTTGTTATATTAACATATTTATAACTTGGATCTTCTGATCTAGAAGTAAACTGCTCACAAAGGGCCTCTTTGTTTTTTATGCGCCTTTTTGCCCTCTATCACCCAGGCCTACCCATTTTGTATTTATTCCTAGTTATTTTAAGGCTCTGCTCAACAGTTCCCCTCTGCATTAGTTGTCTCTAAAAAATCATTCAATTTTTAAAACAAATACTTCATTAAGTGCTCATGTGTTCTAACAGGTATTTTGTTAATTCCTTTGGACTTTTCGGTATGTTATCTGTAACAACATCTCTCCATCTTATAACATGGCCATGCTTAGTTACTCAAGTCAGTACTGCTAGTGATCATCCTCGCTTTCATCTTCTCTTTAGTAGGGATAATTCTAGTCTTAGTTTCGTAAGCGTCCCAAATAGGGGCCATTCAGGAATATGTTCTGCTTTTTATTATTTTATTATCAAGTGGCATTACTATTAGGCCATCTTTTTTCTATTTTTACTTGTTATAAAAAGTGACTACTAATAATATATTTCTTAGAATCACTCTCACTTGCTAATGCAATGTTGGTCTTTGGATATAATATACGTTTTGCTTGTTAGTATTTTATTAAGAATGTTTACACCAGTTTTCTTTTCCAACTTATGCATGTGTCTTCTTTTTGTGTGTATGTGGTGGTGGTGGTGGTGGTGGTGGTGGTGGTGTGTGTGTGTGTGTGTGTGTGTGTGTGTGTGTGTGTATACCTAAGGAGGCCAAAAGAGGGAGTTGGATTCCTTGGAGCTGACATTACAGGCAGTTGTGAGTCAGTGGACATGGGTACTGAGGCCCCCAAGTTTATTTCTCTTCTTTTCTTTCTTTCTCTCTCCTCCTCCTCCTTCTCCTCTTTCTCCTCCTCCTCTTCTCCCCAGGCCCCATTTTTGTGGTGCTGAGGATCAAACCTGTGACGGATCTTGCACACATTAGACAAGCACCATGGAGGAACTGCCTCCCCACTCTTTGCAACAATAACTTAGAGTTGGTTTTAAATCCCTTCTTCTATTTGATATAGAATGTAGATTCTAGGGTAGTCAAGTAATTCTGGAGGGTTCATTCTTTTATGAAAGTTTAAATAGCACTGGAAATTTCTGTTCCCCACAAAGTCTTGTAGAAATTCACAGGGGAAGTTTGGGCTTCACCTGCTGCAAGGGAGCTCTTTGTTAGCTTTCTCACATGTTACAGTGTTCCTCCTGCCTTTTACAATTCTCTGTCACTTTTTGATCAACTTGAATAATTCAAAACTTAATAACAAAAAATTAAAATTATTTTATATTTTTGAAATCATATATAACTACAGATTTCCACTGATTTTTATTATTTCATTCTTCAAAGCTTTATTGGTTGATTTTTATTACCATATATACTTTATCTTTTATTTATTTCATGTTTATATTTTTAAATTTGTTTATTTCTACCTGCCTGAAGATTCCTTACAAAATAATCTATGTGTTCAAAGTGTGGAAGACTTGGAAAAATCACAAGAATATCTGTCTTAGGGTTTCCATTGCTGTGATAAAACACCATGAGCACACACACTTGTGGAAATTTATTTCAGATCATAATTAGTCATCACAGAAGGAAGTCAGGGCTGGAACTGAAGGCAGGATCCTGGAGGCAGGATTTTTAATTAAGAATCTGTGTTTCTGGTTAGCTGGGGCTAGAGAACCAGCTGTGATTAACAAAATGTTTCTCTCTCTCTCTGGATTTTTAGGACAGAGTCTCTGTGTAATGGTCCTGGTTGGCCTTGAACTCACTTTGTAGACCAGCTTGTCCTCGAACTAACAGAGATCTGCCTGCCTCTGCCTCCTGAGTGCTGGGATTAAAGGCATGTGCTACCACACCTGGCTGTTGGTCTCTTTTTAATTAATGCTAATTTCTCAGCTCCAGCTAACCAGCATCAATTGTTCAGGCAAAGCAAAGGTTTTGCTTGAGTGGTTCTTAGTTCAAAATGTATAGTGGCCCTGCCAAAGTCTCAGTGATTCTTAAACTTCCTTCTGGAATTTCACAATCCAGACCTCCATCCTCTATATTGCTGTTAACATTCTTTTCCTCCAGGCTCCCACAGAATAGCCTACTGATCTCTGAGCACTCAACAGTTCTTCCTTCCACAGTCCTGCCAAAACGAAATGGTCAGGTCTGTCCAAATACCCCACAATCCTGGTACTAATTTCTGTCTTGGTTAGGGTTATTGTTGCTGTGAGGAAACACCATGACCAAAAGAATCTTGGGAAGAAAAAGGTTTATTTCAGCCTACAAATCCATTGTTGAGTATCCTGGAGGCAGGAATAAGAAACCATGGAGGAGAGTTGCTTACTGTTTTGCTCAGCCTACCTTCTTATATACCCTCAGACTATACTGCCCAGGGATGGAACCTCTTACAAAGGGCTGGGCCCTACCATATCAATTATTGATCAAGAGAATGTCCAACAGGCTTGCCCACAGGGCAATCTTATGGAGGCATTTTCTTAATTAAAATTCCTTCTTCCCAGATGGCTCTACCTTATGTCAAATTGACATAAAAGCTAGCCAGCACAGTATCTGCATTGTAGAATGCATTCTATCATGACCCACTACTTCAGTTAATAGTGCACCCTAGTATTAGTTTTCTCACAGGATGTTTCCTAAGGGGGCTTGGACATCTGGGATAACTATGAAACAAAAGACTTTGAAGACAGAAAAATATTCTGGCTGATTAAAAATGTACATATAATAAATACTCTGAGAAAAGGCATATGTATATGCTTCAAACTAGATAAATACTATCTAGTGTCAACTTGCATATATTTTGGCTTAGATACTACAAGCAAAAGGATTCTTAAATGGATTAGAATTTCACAGAATGAATTGGTTTGCTTGTTTTCTTCTTTCCTTTGGTTCATTACATTGCTGTGGATCAAACCCAGGGCTTCAGACTTGGTACGCATGCTCTGCCATTGAGCTGTATCCCTATCTTCCTTGTTACCCCCTTCCTCCTCCCCTCCCTCCTCCCCTTACTCCTCCCCTCCTCCTTCCCCTCCTCTTCTCACTCACAAGGTATAGTTATAAGAAGCCCAGGCAGGCCTTTCGTCCTTGGTTGAGATTACAGCTGTATGTCACCACATAGAATTATCTTAATGACTGTCTAATGTAAAGATAAACAGCCTATCAAATCAGTTTAAAAAGTTCAAGTTGTTTCTGGTCTATCTCACGTGTAGGTAGAAACATTTCTGGATTGCCTTCTTGTACTCGGCCCTGAGGGTATTCTAGAGCAGATCACGTTTTCTTCTCATCATCTATGACTGTGCTATTCCTTTTTTCCGGGGGGCGGGGGATCTTCTTGTCATCATTGTCTGAAAGTCGGCGTTCTCGTGTGAATGCTGCGCTCCGTATTCCCTTCCATAGAGAAATACATCTTACACTTGCCTCATCCCTTCCTTAATTGGTTTACTAAATCATTAGTTGATAGTTGGATCAAAATTGCAATAAAATATCAATGGTTGGTAACAGTGTTGAATATTATCTTCTACAAATCTGTTTTTTTTTTTTTTTTTGGTTTTTCGAGACAGGGTTTCTCTGTGTAGCTTTGCGCCTTTCCTGGAACTCACTTGGTAGCCCAGGCTGGCCTCGAACTCACAGAGATCCGCCTGGCTCTGCCTCCCGAGTGCTGGGATTAAAGGCGTGCGCCACCACCGCCCGGCCAAATCTGTTTTTTTTTTTTATAGAAAACCATTAGAATTATAATGTTTGGACCCTACAGAATTGAAGTAGAGAGACCCTTGGCTGGTATTTGAACAGAATAGATAGCTTTGAGTGTAAAGCCAAGTCTATCAACTAGAAGAGAATATATGAACTTCGTCACAGTGTAATTTTGTAGGTGCCTTTTACAAACACATTGAATTATCTCGTTTTTACTTATAGGCTGGTGGAATGAAGGCAGGAACATTTGAACCTTACCCAGCACACTCAGCCGACCCTTATGTGGTTAAAATCGGAAAGGTGGTTCCTGGGAAAGGGGAAAAGATTTTCCATCCACCAAATGGACCAAAAAGCAGACCCATAGAAAGTATAATGGCGTTGAATGTCAAAAGGTAGGCTTATCTTATATTTAGTCCATAAACCAAGAAAAATTATTTCTACCTTTTAGATGCCTTAGCAAATACCTTATTACTTTTATTTTATGTGTATATATAAATATTTATAAGTATTTTTTTCCTGCATGTATGTATGTGTACCATGTGTGTACCTAGTACCTGAATAAGCCCAAAGAGAGAATCTGATGCCATGGAACTGGACTTACAGATGGTTGTGAGCTGCCATGTAGGTGCTGGGAACTGAAGCTGGGTCCTCTGCAAAACCAGCAAGTTTTCTAAACCATGGAGCCATTTCCAGTTCCACAATACATGGTTTTTTAAGTGGCAGATCTGAACACGGGGGCTGGAGAGATGGCTCAGTGACTGATCTCCTAGAGAACCTGGATTTGATTCCCAGAACCCACATGGTGGCTCAAAATCATCTGTAACTCCCATGCTAAGGAGATCTGAAACTTTTTTGGCTTCTGCAGGCACCTTGTGGCTTATAGACATATATGCAGGAAAATACTCACACACACAAAATAAAAAATGAATCTTAAAAATAAGGAAATCCCAGTATATTCCATATACCTGCCTTCCCTTATGGAAGGCACTTTATTATGAGTCACTTGAGACTACTTGAACATCTGTATAAATTAACTGTTTCTCAGCAACTGTGTGAAATCCTAATGACACTTGAGAGTTCTGTCCCAACTTTTAAGTGTGGCCATAACCTGCTAAGTTCTCTTTCCTCTTATTTAAATACCTTCTTTGCTTCAGTCACATGAAATTCATTTTATATCAACTACTATTTAGCCTGCCTGATACATTGCTAATAAGTTGGTTCATCTGCTTCCCACATGCTTTCTACTGGCTTTTTCCCCATACAGTCTTGGCTAATATCCTCAGGTAAAGCTTCTACTGAAGCTCTCTATACAACTGGTCTGCTATGGATTATTATTGTATGTTAGGCCTTATGTTATAGGTATTTTGCACATGTAGCTGTATGACTCTTATATTGTCAGACCAAATGGTGAGTTAATAGTGTTTAATAGTAATTTCTTGATTGTTTGTAAATATCAACAGTGTTAACTACAGAAGGCTGTGTATTTCTGTTGCCTTAACTCTGTGATTATTAGGTGCACATTTGTGTTAAACCTTATTAGGAATACTGCAATTAATGTCTTTCCCATGAACTCATCTCTTTTAATGTAATGATACTGCAATTATCCAGAATGTAGTACACTCAAATTTTATGTTAAACAACCATTTTTACAAATGCCAGTACAAAAATACGTTGACTTAAGTAGCTGTGAAATCAACCAATGGAAAATAGAAGTCAAGCTGTGCAGTTCAGGCAGTCTCTGGCTCACAAAGCAATGTGGATGAAAGGACCTCATTAGGTTCAATACAGAGCTAATTCCAAAACTGCTGTGTGCTACTGGTTCTTCATGTAGGTTCAGATGAACAGGTTTTGGAGCTATACTTCACTGATGATGGTGATGGGGATGTAACTGATGTATATGTATTTCATCTATTTTTCAAAGTACTTTACAATTCTGTGGAGTGAGATAGATTTTACCTTAACAAAATTAAGATATTCTGAAGGAACAACTAAAACTGAGCCATTTGTCTAAGCAGCTTTTCCTCACCCAGCCGGGTGGTTCGGTTGCTCTGCACGTGAGGGTAAACTTGTTATTGAAGCTGCTGTGTTTAGGAACGATGACCTGTGTGGGCTGAGTGTTGGATGTGGACAGGGGAGACGTGGTACTTGTTTTCTGTATCCTTTGGCCTCATTCTCTGCTAAGCCACCTGCCAGTTCTATGCCAAGTTCATCTAATAGAACAGAAAATGAAAGTGGACTTTTCTCCATCACACCCACCTTCAACCAGATGGGACATTTTGTGGGGCAGTGTCAAGTTTTCCGTGGTCTCTTCTAACAAACCCAGAAGGTTCTCTGATACACTAGTAATAAGTTTAAAGTGGAGGAGCAGCAATAGACTGTTCCTTGGAAAAAACAGAAGTTTATTGTGTGTTAGTCACTTAGTTTATAAATTCTCTTTTTACGTGATCATTAATCACCTGTAATCCAGTTTTAAGTTCTCCTGTACTAATTTAAAAACTAATAAAGTCACAGATACTAGACGTGAAAATGTATTTCATATTTTTTCTTCTTCTTAGATTTTCTAAGTATACTTGACTTTATTACAGAGTTTCTTAAGTTGATGAGATGATTTCACTTGTGAGCTGGGGTTCCACTGAGCTTAGTGAGGGATTCCATGTCTGGCATGTGTGAGGTCCGATTTTAACCCCAGCACCACAGACTATTGCTACGGGATGTCGAGTTATAAAATATATTAGTTTAGCTTTTTAATGCAAGCATTCAAAGAATGTAAAGGTATGTTACCCAGACTAATATGATTAAATGTGCATTTATTTTAGGGCACTGAATGTGAAGAATTACAAGACTGCCTCAGCAGACATACTGGGAAAGCAGTTGGTGTTCTAGTTTCTCTTGGTAACTCCCTGGAATATGCAATGTTATGGAATCCATGATTCCACAGCATTTAAAGGACATTTAAACATGAGACTCAACTGTAACATCCTTCCTGATTTTAATGCTGTTTAATAAATAGTGTTGGCTAACGACTTAATCTGGGGTTGCTGACGTGTGTTTTTGGGTTTACATTTCTAGGTAGAATGTAATCTTTAAAAAATCACCAAATCTTGAAATGTAATCTTTCATTTGAAAAGTTTTACTCCTCATGGTAAAGCATTGTAGGGTAGGAGGGGGAAGGGAAGGGCTTGGTGAAAATACACAATCAATTCTTCACTTGTGGGTCCTCATAGAGACTGGTGAGAATTAAATCGAGAGTTACCTGGGTCTGACTGTCTATCTAAACTCTCTTAACATTGAAGATAAATTCCAGATCCACTTCTATGACACAACTCATGTGCACATACTGCACTGTAGTGAGACATGTGCTTTAGTGTGAATGGTATCCTGCCTTTTATTTAGGCAAATAGAAGAGCTGTGGCAAAGCCTGGGGTTATTTCATTCATGTTAATGCTGGCATAAGCTGAAGATGATCTCTTAACTAGAACAGGATAGGTAAACTCTGTCTTTGGTGGTCTGTCCTGTTCCTCACTAGCTGCCCCAAATTGTCTCTCCTGCAGCATCCTATGTCAGTCAGACCCTGGAATTCTGCTTTAAAAGATACAATTGTAATTAGCTGTAGCTCACAAATCACACAGTTAAATGAGCAACTGTATAGATTTTAATAAAATCTACAAATACAAAACTCTTCTATCAAAAGAATACATATCTGTGTAGGGCTTCTTTAGTATTGTCTATTAATATGCAACTACAAATTTGTTTCATGCAGTTGGCTGCAGGGAACTAGTGATGCCATTCCTGTTTTGAAGACCAGTGTCACCAATGAACCACAATACATTACATGCATAGGGATGTCTTTAAGACATTCATCATTGTTGTTGTTTGTTTTCTTTACTCTTTTGGGGGCCCCCGCCACCCAGCTCCCAAATAAATCACACACAGACGCTTATTCTTAATTAGAAATGCCCGGCCTTAGCTTGGCTTGTTTCTTGCCAGCTTTTCTTAATTTAAATTATTTCATCTACCTTTTGCCTCTGGGCTTTTCCCTTTTCTTAACTTTTTGTTTTGTTTTGAGACAGGGTTTCTCTGTGTAGTTTTGGTGCCTGTCTTGGATCTTGCTCTGTAGACCAGACTGGCCTCAAACTCACAGAGATCTGCCTGGCTCTGCCTCCTGAGTGCTGGGATTAAAGGCGTGTGCCACCACCGCCCGGCCCTTTTCTTAACTTCTGTATATCTTAATTTTCACTCTTACTCTGTGGCTGGCCCCTAGTGTCCTTGTTCTCTTGCTCCTCCTTTCCTCCCAAATTTCTCCTCCTATTTATTCTCTCTTCCTTCCAGCCCCACCTATCCTTTCTCCTGCCTTGCTATTGGCTGTTTAGCTCTTTATTAAACCATCAGATGTTTTAGACAGGCACAGTAACACAGCTTCAGAGTTAAACAAATGCAACATAAAAGAATGCAACACACCTTTGCATCATTAAAGCAAATGTTCCACAGCATAAACAAATGTAACACATCTTAAAATAAATGTTCCACAACACATCATGAACTATTTAAAAACAAATTTAGCAATGGTAAAATGTTTTCCTATTATCCTCAGCCTGTGAAAGCCAGGCACATATCTGGCTTAATGTAGCTTCCCCACTGAGAAATATAGACCCCAAAGCAGAGCCCTGACCCATCTGTGTGGGGTGATTTCCAGCTCTCAGACAGGTTAGACAGGCAGATGGACAAGTACTCAGAAATCACCTTTGCTGGGCAAGAACTTCCCCAATACATTTTAATGTTTAAAATTTCCCTTTTTCAAATGTAAACATCAACTGTAACCCATGTTGAACAAAAGCTATTGCTATGAGACCTTACTGTGAGTTATGGTAATATGTTTAAACTCTAGCACTTTAAAGAGCATGAAAGAAATGCTGTAACCTCAGAACTCAAGGGTAGAGCAGAGATAGGGTGCTGAAAGGTTTAAGAAGTTTATGACAACTGACAGATTTTTGTCTAGAGTTTGTATTATTTTATCAACTTAGAGTAAACAAGTGCCAAAGCCAGTGACAGGCATATTGAAGAATATAAAGAAATTCAGATTTCCACAGTTTTGGGGTAGAACACACATTCATTTTGAGGGGCTCATTGTTTTCTTATGATGCGTCTGTCTCATTTTTGTTTTGAAAATGCAAATATATAGCATTATGTAGTTTCCTGCAAAACAGCTTTATCATTCATTTTTGGATGCAAATCACTCAGATATGATGAAGTTAGAGGCAATTAGAACTGATAACTGATGTCCTATTTCTGGGCAACTTCATACTATCTTCTTTTCCGTTATGATGTAGGTATGACTTGGGTAGTTTTCTTACCCATCATCAATGAATAAGGGATGAGATAAACTTTTCAGCCAGCCCTTAAGCTCAGCTACAAAGCATTTAACAGCATCATTCAATACTTGAAACAAGGTTTGTGGATGTTAACCAGACTAATCTAGAATTAACTAATCTGACAGAAAAAAAGGGGATTGGGAATCGGCTTGAACTCATTGGCATAGGAAAGGACTTTCTGAACAGGACCCTGAAAATGCAGGCATTAACACCAAGAATGTGTAACAGACCCTTATGAAAGAAAAATTTCTATACAGCAAAGGACACCGTCATCTGAAAAAAGAGCCAGCCTACAGAATGGGGAAAAACCCCACTTTGTTTCCCTCAGTTCAGGTTTAGAAAACATTACAAAAGGACAATGGGCTGATGCCTGCTCAGACTGGTACATCAAATGGTCGCCCACAATATAGCTCAGGCCATTCCCACCAGTAGAAGAAAGACTGACCTGCCCCAACCTTGTAGGAAAGCATGTCTTGAATCACACCACATTTTGTGCTTAAGCAAGAATAAAGTACCAAAGAGATTTTCATTTCCTGGATACTTTTCCTGCTTGGCATTAAAACAGCTCAGAGTTCAACTTCTGCTTGGAGAAATAGTCTTTGCTCCTTTGGACATCAGGCTTGATGGTATCACTGCCAGGTGTTCCCAGCCATCTGGACACCCTCAGTCACCTTTTGTTAGTGAACCGGAAGGCCTGAACTAGTCTCAGACTCTCATACACAGAGCAGCCAAGAGAAGGATCATTTGAAGTTATCTGGCAAAGGACACCTTTATTATGAATGATAAAGAGGCCCCTAAAGGAGACACTTTCATTAGTTTTTTAAGATTCATAAAACTGAACAATGATGTGCTTGGGAATAATGCCAAGGGAATGTCCATGGGTCCCTGCTGGGGGATGTCTTTCTGTACACTGTGAATATATGTTGTTCCCATTGGTTAATAAATAAGCTGCTTTGGCCTATGGCAAGGCAGCTTAGAGGCAGGCAGGAAATTCAAGGAGAAAGACAGGAAAGAGAAAGGTGGAGTCTGGAGAGACACGAGCCAGCTGCCCAAGGAGCAACATGTAATAGGATGCAGGTAAAGCCACAGAACACGTGGTGACACATAGATGAATAGGAATTAGTTAATTTAAGATATAAGAGCTAGCTAGCAAGAGGCCTGCTATAGGCCATACAGTTTGCAAATAATATAAGCCTCTGTGTGTTTACTTGGGTCCCAGTGAATGCGAGATTGGGTGGGACCAGAGAAACCTTCCGGCTACAGGTCCCAATCCCTTGTTTGCTTCTTTTGTGGGTACATTGATCCATGCCAGATGACAGAAGTGAGGAGCCACAGAAGCACCAATCACTTGGTGGTATGTTTCTTAAATTAACCTACCCTATCCCTGAAAACAATGATCTCCATGAGGCACACAAAAGTCCAGAGGGTAAAAGAAGAAATCACATATTTTCTTTTGTATTATAGTCTCTTATCTTTGAATCAACCATCTGGCATAACATAGCTTGGAATTTTTGGGAAGGATGCCCATTTTTTGGCATTTTCTGAAGTCATTTTGCTTCCAGCAGGGCAAATCCACAGGTTTCTGAGACAAAATCCACCACAGGAAAGCAGGAAGAAGACTGAGAAGAGAAACATCTGTACTAATTAAACATCTGGCCGAGGACAGTACACCTCCTAATCCTCATTAGAGAAGCTTCTTCTTACAGTAGGTAGTAATTAACAGAGACCTTCCACTGGACAATGTGCAGTGACTAGAGACTTGGGCGTGCTCAGCCCTGAATGAGATGTCTCTACCACACCCCTCCCCTACGGGTTCAGGGATCAATGAAGAAGAGGAAGCAGAAAGACTGTAAGATTTGGAGGTGGTGAACAACACACACATATACACACATACACACACATGCACACACACACAGACACACACACACACACACACACACACACACACACACACACACACACACACACGGAAGGCCTGCTTCCAGTTTTCCTTGTGGCATGTCTTATCAAGGACATTGATTAGAAACCTATGGGAGATGGGTAGAAAACAATAATTGCTTCATTTAAAAATCTTCACAGGAAATTTGCAATCCTTACTCTTTAGGGAGAGACATAAAACTGAATTGTCTAAAGTTTTTGATGTTCAAAGTTCTGTATCTCTGTCTTACCAAGGGAGTGTCCAGCATGAGACTGTCCTGTATAAGGGCAGTTTATTTGGTCACCATTCATTTACTGCATCCAGGCACAGCTGTGGCACTGAGACACAGCAGTAAATGTGGATGGATGTGCCTGGCATTGCAGAGGCCAAGATTTTCGTAATACTAAAACCAGACAAAGCCATTGCAAGAAAATACACAAACCAATGTCCAACTGCAGAAGAAATCCTTAATGATTGATATAAAGTTGAGCCCAGTAGTATACATTAAAAGAATAATAATACAGCCTAGTAGGGTTTATTCCAGGAATGGGAGGTGTTTCAAAATTAATATAACAGCATATGAAGGAGGAAAAAAAATCATTGTTTCAATAAATGCATAAGAAGCATTTGATAAAATTCAACAGGGAATTGCAAAGCCCACATAGACGAGATAGTGTGGTCCTGTACAGCAAAGGCAAGCCGTGCTTGTGAAAGACTGGGTCTCCTTTGAGGCAGGGCAGGTTTCTTCCCTGTTTTAACGTTTAACGTAACCTGCTGTGTGGCTGTCTAAGCTGTCTGTGGGAATGTGTTTGGAGGACCCATGCATGGGGATGCTCTGGCCATTGCTGGGAGTAGCAAGCTCTCCTGGCTCTCTGACCCTGAGCTTGATTCTCCCACCAGCTTCCGTGAATCCGTGGGACAGTGGTTAGCGTCTGATGCCAGACTTTTCACAGTTCTTGACAATCCGATCTAATCCTAACGTCTGTTTTAAAACTAGTTGAGTCAGGTATAAAGTCCTTAGAGTCACTGGTAAAAGTTACTTCAGTATTGTTTTTATGGGGGGAAATTACTTGGAAAAAAACTTTTTAAAACACTGATTTCTTTTGAAATTTATTTACATATCTTGGATGGAAGCCGTTGATACAGTTTATGTGGAATTCCTGAAAAAGAAAAGGAAATGTCTTAAGGTGGTAAATGCTAAGTGTATTTCTAATAAGGATTTAGGAACACTTCTCTCTGTCAAAGATACTGTGTATAGATTCAGTGTATATAAGCAATGTAAATAGACTATGGATTGTATCTACAGAACAAAATTCCTAACTGATTCCCTTATATAACAGATCAGGTAAGAAAAATCTTACAAAACTAAATTGTATTCATCTTCATGTTCTCTTATTTCCTTTAAAGGAGATTTATTTTAATTTTGCTATGTGTATATGTGTGTGTGTGTGTGGGTTTGCACTTGTGAATTCAGGTGTCTCTGGAAGAGGGTGTTGGATCCCCTGGAGCTGAACTTAGAGGAGGCTGGGTGCTGGGAACCAAACTTGGGTCCTCCGCAAGAGCAGTACACACTCTTAACCTCTGAGCCCCCTCTCTAGGCCTCTCTTCTTATTTCTATACTTGGTTAGTGCCAGTAAGCTTAAAAGAGCCTTAAGGGTGCCTCTGCTTATCTGTCAGAACGTACACACCTTTCAAATCAGGAGCCAAATGCCTGCTCCTCTGACTGGGACTGGAAGCGTCTTCATAGGCGTCGTAGTTGTCGAAGTAGAATTTCTCTCTTCTTGAAATGTAAGGCGACTTCGACAGACTGTTGTTGTGGCTGGAGACCTTGTCACTTAAGCTCAGATACTCCCGCTGAAGATTCCGCATCTCAAATTCCAAGGTATCCCTCTCGTTTTCTATGCTCCGCGCGTAGTTTTCCAGAAGCACCTTGTCCTCCATGAGCCGACTGATGCTGCTCTCAAACTTGGCGTTTTCCTGGCTGTGTTTCTTGAGCTCTTCTTTCAGGATCTGGTTATCCGCCTTGATCTCCAGGACCATTTTGGAGAGCATCTCACATTCCTGGCTGATCTCCGCCAAGTTGTTTTTGTAAACGTTCGTCTCCGATTTTGCGCTTTTGATCTCTTTGCGGAAATTCTCTTCCGCCGCGGACTGGTAGGTTTGAATGGCCTCCAGCTCCCTGGCCAGCGTCTGCCTGGCCGAAGCCGATTCTTGCAATGCCGCCTCGAGGTTGAGTTTCTCGGTTTTAGCGGCTTCGAGTAGGTGCAGAAGCGACTGGTGTTCGGCTTCGGCCAGCCTCTCTTTCTCTTTCAGCTGCAGCACCTCCAGCTGGCTCTCCTTCAGGCCGCTCTCGAGGGAGCCTTTGTCCGTCAGGAGTTGGTACATGTTTTTCTCGAGCGTTTCTCTTTCGTCTTGCATCAACAGCATGTTTGTGTTCATTGCGTCTATCTGTATGTTCATTCTGCTGTTTTCATTTTTGAGAACGGCCATGTCACTTTGGGACTTGTGGTCCTTACCTTTGAGGTGATCTACGGTGTTTATCATCTGCTGCTTTTCCAAAGAAAGCTGACTGTTTTTTTCCTCTAGCGTTTTATGTTGGTCTTGGAGGATGTTATAGGTGCTGACGATCTTCTTCAGTTCCCTGAGACAGTCATTGTTTTCTTCTTCCGCTTCCACTAACTTGGACTGCAGAGCACTCTTTTCTTCCCCCAGAGCCTTGAGTTGCCTTTCGTAGGTTTCAATCTTCTGTATCAGGGATTGCGTGGTGAAGATGAGGGGCTTCATTTTGGTCCTAAGGGCCAGGTTTTCGTTCTCCAGTTCCGTCACTTTTTTCTGGTTCTGCATGGACTCTTTTAGGTAGTTCTGGAGGTAATGAATTTTGGCAACGCACTGCTCGGTGACACCGTTGGCTTTGGGTGTCTTCTCATTTTCAGACGTCAGGGATCCTTGGCTGACTACAAATGGTTGCTCTTCTTCGTCTTTGCTTTCGTGTTTTGCTGGGTCAAGGAATGACAGGGTGTGCCTTGGAGCTCGGGAGTGGAATTTTAAATCTGTAGTACTCTTGCTGGTGATAGGGATGTCTTTATTTTTCTCATTCTTTTTACCCCGGCATATTTCACTCTTAGATAACTTTCTACATTTCCTACAAAAATTTACATGGAGTTTTGACACTGTTTGCCTGAGTGGCAGTAATTTGCTTACTAAGGCCTCCAATTCGGAAATCCTCTTTGATTTGATATCTTCACTTAAGTTACCTTTCACATTCTCTTCCTGAATAAAGTTCAGTTTTGAGCTATGAATGGGAAACAGCTCGTATTTACCGTGACTTTGCATATTTGTATCAGCCTGGAAAGTGTGGAGTTCGTTTGTGAGTGCCAGTTCCCTGTCGCTGGACTTTTGAAGCTCTTCTTTCATGTGTTTAATAGAGTGGCAGATATCATCTAAGTTTTCACAAAATTCATGCTGCAGAAAAGGCACGGTGATTGTGGATTTACCCAGACTCACAGGAGCAGTTTGAGGTGTCCTAGTCGGAGGAGCGGGAGGTAGAAACCGATGAAGACTGAGACTCTGCATGGTGTTAGGCTGGCCCAAAGCTCCCGTAGCTTTGTTGGGAGGTGAGTTATCTGCTGTAGCTCTCAGGCTCGCCAGAGCTAACATGTCCTCGACCTGTATCTGGGGTGGAATATTTATACTTTGAGAGAGACAGTCACCATTATTACTACTAAGGTTTTCTTCCATTGAATGAAGAGTCTTAGGGTTCTCAAAATGACTACTTTTCTTGATAGAAAGTGTTTCTTCTTCCTTCTCATTAGGCTAGCAGCAATAAAAAGTATACTATAAATATTTTGTCATTTGCCACGTGACCAAGAAACTAAGATAAAATTTGGGGAAGATTCATGTGTACAACCATATCGAGTATTTTGCCTACTAATCAAAGAAGCCTGTGTGTGTGTGTCCCCATTTTTTCAGCTGGACATGAACAAAACAGCGCCAGCTATTTTGAGATCCGCAACTCTGGCCTTCACAGAGTGCTCTAGACTTTCCCTTCCTCCCGTAGAGGACGAGACATGTGGCCAACCTCTTCATTTCAGATGTGGAAATGTAGTGAATGTATTATGCTTCAATGTATTATCCTAGGTAGACAGGCCACATGGGAACTCAGGGAAAAACAAGTGCGTCTGCCTCTGGGCTGTTTGTTAGCTTCTGCTTTCATTCATGGGTTTGAAAGGGTAATTTTAGGACCACAGGTATCTGGGAAATACCGTTTTCTAGCTAGCACAGATAATATTGGCCATCCTGGTTTGGAGTTTTTCTACAGAATTCAGCCCTGGTTTCTCAGCCTCCTCTGGACAGGTAGGCTACCCAGACTGCCTTGAATTCGCTTTGGAATTTCCATCATCTAGATGAAGTGAAATTCCTCTCACACCCTCCTAAAAGAAACAGCCAAATTCTCCAGTACAAAGATAAATACACTTCTTTTAAGTGTTTCAGGACAGATATTTTCTCATTTTCATCTCTGAATAGCCATTGTTCCCGTGAAGAAAGAGAGAACACAAAGGTAAGAACAGACCAGTTGTAGGGATAGTTTTTAAACACCAGGAGAGAGGAATGATTTTCTTTTCTTTCAAAAACATACCAAATCCTTTTCAGGGTGCATGCTGAATACTACATTTTCTTCTGAGTTAAATTGTGGGTTTTCTACTCCAACAATACTTTTGTTCAATATTTCGCTGATTTCAGACTGTACCTTTGAAAGAGAAATTGAGGATGTTAGAATTTGAATTCAGATTTGTGAGCTTGTGTCTGTACAGAAGCACATGGTTGAAAGACACCTTTACATTTCCCGTCCATAAAAAGTTCTTTGCCATTAAGAGAATAAGTTACACTTATTTATTGTAATATCTGTCATTAGAGGACTTTGAAGAAAAGAATGTGGAAATCAGGCGCATTTGGGAAAGAAGTAAAATTTTATGCACTATGTTTAAATAATTTCAGAGGCTTTACTTTTTACATTGTGGAGTAAAGAAGACATCTCTGATATCCATCATCAAGGCAGAATTCGGTCTGTCACCTGTGGCAGAATTTGGTCGTCTACTCCCACGCAGTTGCTTTCAAAACAAGGACGCTGAGTCCAAGCTGATGCCAGGACTTTAGTGGGTGTGTGTTGTGTACATTGACATGCATACACTGTTCTGTTCACCCTAATTTCTCCAGGTGAAGTCTGTGTCTTTGATGATGACACCAGTTCTACCTTTAGCTGCAAGGCTGGGTCTGTGACTCAGCACTGAGTCTCTCGCTAGAGAGCGATGATGATCTTGGATTGCTTCTCAGCCAATCTGTGGCACTCAGAATCAGAGCAAAGGACCTTAGTATAACCACCCTACTCGGAATCAGAGCAAAGGACCTTAGTATAACCTACTCAGAATCAGAGCAAAGGACCTTAGTATAACCTACTCAGAATCAGAGCAAAAGACCTTAGTATAACCTACTCAAAATCAGAGCAAAGGACCTTAGTATAACCTACTCAGAATCAGAGCAAAGGACCTTAGTATAACCTATTGTGAGAACAAAGTGTTCCCTCTCTCTCCCCTTTCCCTTCGTTGTCCCCTCCCCCTCCCCCCATCCTGATTTGAGTTTAGAAGGGCAAAGATTTGGAACTCCTTCTAACCCTTTTACCAAGATGTGGAATCTGACCGCCCACTGTCCTGGAAAGCAGACCAACGCATGGCTGAGATTTGTGCCTGATGACCAGAATCGTGATCATATGACTCATGTCACCAGAAGTGAGCTGTTCCTAGAGTCTTCAGCACCATGAGGTGACAGAATACAGTTTCCCCCAGAGCCACTTTGAGTTCTGGTTTAAATTTTAGAGTCTCTATTTGCAGGCTGTGTGTGTGTGTGTGTGTGTGTGTGTGTGTGTGTGTGTGTGTGTGTGTGTTTGCAGTGCCAGGATCAAACCCAAGGCTCTGCACATGCTAGGAAAACACTCAACCACTGAGCCACATCTGCCCCAGGTAGCACTTAAATATGAGTGCCTTTTTTTTTTTTTGACCACACATCCAAAGAGATAGGAGACTTTAGCTCACTCCAAATGAATTTCGAGCCTGAAACACATCATCACCTCTGATACATTAAACTCAGCATCTTCTTAACAACTGGCTATGGGTGAGTTTAGAAGATGGGCTGGTACCTTAAACTAGGAGATTTCCTACACATGGACTACAACAAGCATACCATGCTGACATTCTGTAGAGTCTGCATCCGCAGAGCCTGAAATGACTGCAGCTGGTGCTGAAGGACCTGCAATGAGATTTAACCAAGTGTCAGATGGGACACTTTCAGGCGGCTAAATGCAGTCTTCAATTGCTATGATTAAAAAAAAAAAAAAAAAAATCCCCCGACCAAGTACCGCGTGAGTCAGCTAACTCATCCTTAGCTGTGCTGCCGACCCTTTAAGCCTGCTCATGGAAGTTTCTGTGAGACTAGTGTGGAAGACCCAGTGTTGGTTTAGGAAGGGTTTTCACATAATTAAATGAAACAGACTCACTTTCAGTGCTGACTGTGGTTGGATTTGATTCTCTGGTTCTGATACACAGCCATATTCTAAGGAGCAAAATAAAGGACATGTATCATTTCATTCCGAAACTTTAATTCTGCAGGAGCTGCTACAGAAAGCACTCTCAATCCAGGTAGTGAGATGGAGAGGTGACGAGAAGGTCTGATGCTTACATTATCTTAGCCACACACTGAACTTAAGGACAGCTCTCACTTTAAGAAGCACCCGCCTGAGGGGACAGGGAGATGACTGAGCCATAAACATGCTTGCTCCTCAAACCTGACAGTCTGGGTTTGATTCTGGAGCCCACATAATGATGGAAGGAGAGCACTGACCTTGTCCTCCGACCTCCACAATTGCACCGTGGGCATGGGTGTGCACCACCCTCTACAGTGGTAAGCTCTCAAGCCAAAAAGTGCATGTAAAGGTCAGAGAACAAATCTGGGAAGCTGGTCCTCTCCTCCCACCCAGGGACTGAACATGGCAGCAAACCCATCGCCTGCCAGGCCATCTCACTAGCCCAAGACGATTTATTTTTTAACTTAGCATTTTAGCTATCGGGGAGTCTAACATGCTTGTTTGCTGGAAACGGATTGCAGAAAGAGGAAGAAAGGGTGGTTCTGGAGAACGAGGCAGGCAATGGCAGAGGGATTCTGGATGTGGGATCTAGATGAACTGGTCACTGGTTGAGTAGGAGCAGTGCTTCCAATGAAACATTGAGAAGGGAGCTTAGCATGTGTGAAGGGTAAGGATGGGGGGATTTTGCTCTGGTTGTTTCCACTTTTTCATATACCGTGAGATGATGCTGTGTGATTTGAGACAGCGTGGGGAGAGAAATGACATAGTTATCTCGGGGAGGGAGCGTTTGAAAAAGAATTTACTTTGGCAATAAAGCAAGTGCTCCAAATAGCACTAAGATGCTCGGTTTAGTTCATGGTCTGACTCAAAAAAATGAGTATTCTCTTCAGCAGCATTCTGATGATTCAGTGCAGGCAGTGAGTAGGCAGGAAATTGGGACTCAACTATTTTTAAGGGTAATAACAGAACTTTTTGTTTTTCTTATGAGTTGTTGGGTGTTGTTCCGAAAGAAAGAGGTTTTTAAAATTCAATAATGCTTAAAGAGCCACGTGGAAATATATGATTCTTGAGTTGGAAAGGGAATGATCAGAGATCGACAGGAGTCAGCCCAGAACCACATTTCAGCATTCACTAAGTCTTTGCTACATGCATGATATTGGGAGGCATTGAAAGGGAGTTGAGCAATGGCCCCACCCTTGAAGAAGCTTATTCTCTGTTGAGAATGTAAGAGATATTATTTATATCTAGCTTACATTTTCTTTTTCATATTTAAGTGTTGAAATTAAAAAAAAATGGCTTAATTATCAATGGGATGACCCTTTTATAATAAAGACAAGGGGAGTTTATTTCCAAGCCTGCAGAAAATTATGTCATATTCAATATTTATGAAAAATGTTAAGTGTATGCCTGTGCTTAAAGGCAGAGGAGAACAAGTCGATTTTTTTCCATTCTTTTTTTTTTAAATTTTATTTTATTTTACAATACAATTCAGTTCTACATATCAGCCATGGATTCCCTTGTTCTCACCCCTCCCACCCCCTCCCCTTCCCCTCAGCTTACCCCCCATTCCCACCTCCTCCAGGGCGAGCCTCCCCCGAGAACTGAGATCAACCTGGTAGACTCAGTCCAGGCAGGTCCAGTCCCCTCCTCCCAGGCTGAGCTAAGCGATCCTGCATAGGCCTCAGGTTTCAAACAGCCAACTCATGCAATGAGCACAGGACCCGCCCCACTGCCTGGATGCCTCTCAAACAGATCAAGCCAATCGACTATCTCACCCATTCAGAGGGCCTGACCCAGTTGGGGACCCCTCAGCCATTGATTTGTTCATAGTTCATGTGTTTCCATTCGTTTGGCTATTTGTCCCTGTGCTTTATCCAACCTTGGTCTCAACAATTCTGGCTCATATAAACCCTCCTCTTTCTCGCTAATTGGACTCCCGGAGCTCCACCCGGGGCCTAGCCGTGGATCTCTGCATCCAGTTCCCTCAGTCATTGGATGGGGTTTCTAGCCCAACAATTAGGGTGTTTGGCCATCCCATCACCAGAGTAGGTCAGTTCAGGCTGTCTCTCGACCATTGCCAGCAGTCTGTTGTGGGGGTATCTTTGTGGATTTCTGTGGGCCTCTCTAGCACTTTGCTTCTTCCTATTCTCATGTGGTCTTCATTAGGAGACCATGGTAAAACAAGTCGATTTTTAAAGTGCTACGTAGAATGGTTTTCAAGTATAAACATTAACTCTGCTGTGACAGGACCAGTGAGTTCTGTAGAAGCCATGTGAGTTAGAGCACACTCTGTTGTTGTAGAATATTAGTTGAAGATGTCTTACAGTCGTTTATGCTGTGGGATGTTTGCTTAATGACGCAAAGATGTGTTGCATTCTTTTATGCTGCATTTGTTTAACTCTGTGAAGCTGTGTTACTTGACCTGCCTAAGGCACCTGATTGGTTTATAAAGAGCTGAATGGCCAATAGCTAGGCAGGAGAAGAATAGGTGGGGCTGGCAGGCAGAGAGAATAAATAGGAAGAGAAGAGAGAAGAGGAGTGAGAAAAGGAGGAGAGAGGACCTCAGGGGCTAGCCACATAGAAAGCCACAGGAGTAAGAAGTAAAGAAAGGTATACAAATAGAGAAAGCTAAAAGCCCAGAGGCAAAGGATAGATGGAATTATTTAAGTTAATAAAAACTGACTAGAAATAAGCCAAACTAAGGCTGGACATTTATAAGTAAGAATAAGTCTCTGTATTTATTTGGGACCTGGTTGGTGGGCCCCCAAAGAGCAAAGAGTAAACAAACAAACAAACAAACAAACAAAAAACTATACTTTGCCCTGCAAGTTAGGGTGTCAGCTATGGATTCAGGCTTCCTGAACGTTGAATCTTGGCTTTATAACATATTGTGATATGTAACTCTAAGCATGTAACCGATTTGTAGGAGACACCTTTAGCATGGCATACAGTGAATACTCCAAGGATATGCATCCATGATAACAATTCTAGTCAGGATGGAGGGAGGCTGCTCAGAACCTTCCAGAGCTTCCTGTTTTGTTCAGAATTACTGTGGGATGGTCTGTATGTCAAATGTGTTGCTGATTGGTCAATAAATAAATCACTGATTGGCCATTGGCTAGGCAGGAAGTATAGGCGGGACAAGGAGGAGAATAGAGCTGGGAAGTGGAAGGCTGAGTCAGGGGAGACACTGCCAGCCGCCATCAGGATAAGGAAGATGTAAAGTACCGGTAAGCCACAAGCCACGTGGCAAGGTATAGATTAATAGAAATGGATTAATTTAAGCTGTAAGAACAGTTAGCAAGAAGCCTGCCACGGCCATACAGTTTGTAACCAATATAAGTCTCTGTGTTTACTTGATCAGGTTTGAGCGGCTTGGGACTGGCGGGTGAGAGAGATTTGCCCTGACTGTGGGCCAGGCAGGAAAACTCCAGCTACACAGAATAGAACCCCAAATCCTTGCCTGAAGTTACAAAGTTTCTTCTCTTCCATCCCACTGCCACCCTCTCCTGCTACCTTTCCCATTATTCGTTCTGCTCTGCCCACAGCAGTTACTCCTCAGACACGCCAGCCATGCTTCCACCATAGGCTCCTGGCTGTTGTCAGTCTTGATGCCTAGAGTGTTCTTTTCTAGAGCTTGGCACGATTTGGTCTTTACCTCCGCTGGTCCTTGCTCAGATGGAACCTGCTGAATGGGGCGCTCTTCTGTCACCTTCCCCTTTTAAAACAGAAGACTCTTCACCCACCTGTGACACTGCAGAAACCTCCCCCTTCCCTTTCCCCATAGGACAGACTGCCGCTATCTTGTAAACAATGTCCGCTCTCCCACTGACAGATAAGCTGAATGAGGACGGCCACCTTGCGTATGTTGTCTGGGATCCTGTCTTAGTTTCTTTTCTGTTCTACTATAAAATACTCTGACAAAAGAAACTGAGGTAGAGACGGGTTTATTTCAGCGAACGGCTCAAGGGTGCAGGCTATTATTTCCGGGGGAGTCACAGTGGGAGGAGCTTGGGACAGCTAGCTGAGTTGCATCCGCAGAAAATGAGCAGAGAGCATGGGATGGATGCTCAGCTTCCTTCCCCCATTTATGCTGTCTGCAACGTGGTCTAGGAATGGTGCCACCCACAAGGGGCAGCTCCTCTTACCTCAGTCATCTAAATCCATATGGTCCCCCACAGGCAGGTCCAAGGGTTCATTTCCCAGATGATTCTAGCATCTGTCAAGTCGGTGACTAGCCTTGATAATCACAGATGTGCAACCCCTAGAACAGGGCTAGGTACAGCAGCTACTTGAAAACACTCGGCAGATGAGCAAATGGATGGAGGTTCAGAATCGGTACAGAAGTGCCAGAACCAACATGCTGGTCATGGCTGAGGTTCAAAAGTACACCTCCGATCCCCATCCCAACGGGCCACAGGTTAGTTATGCTAACTAACTGTTCTTATGTGCATAAGTCATGCTATTGAGTAGCATGGGTCACGAGGAGGTGTCAGCCCTCATCTGCCACATTTGAGGTAGCCTCGGATTCATGAGGCTGGATGGCCTATGGACGTCCGGGGATTCTCCTGTCTCCACTGAGCCTGGCTTTTACATGGGTTCTGGGGATTTGAACTCAGTCCTTATGCTTGCTCAATAAGAGCGTCACTCATTTAACCTTCTCCTCAGCCTCTCATGCCCTTGCTGTATTGAGGCAGCTCCATCCCTTCTGATCCTTGGTGACCTCAGAGCTAAACACCGGGTCAATTTAATGTCTAAACTGTCTTGTGATGATCTTTTGCTGTATTCCTTTCCTGGTTGCTCAGGGAAGACTATAGATCTTCATGACTGGTGACAGAGGAATGCAGTGGGTGCTGATCCTGTCCTCCTCCATGTCCCTCATCTTGAATCAAGTTGATTTCTATCATTTGAGGTGTGGCCTCGGTGGCTTCTTCTCTCAGGGTCCCTGCCCAGGCATTGTGAAGGTCCTGGATTGACCAAGGTGCAGAAAGAAACCCTGTCCCATGATCAGGCTTCTGATCCATCATTTCTCTCATCTCATTACCATATGCTTCACACATGGAACCCACAACTGGGGTCCTACCCCATGGGGAGCCCGCGACTAGGGTCCTACCCCATGGGGAGCCCGCAACTGGGGTCCTACCCGTTAGCCTAAAATCCACCTTATTCATGAACTCCTGCTCCTTCCTTTGATGTCCCTTTGTGCACCAGAACCATGTGAGAGGGGCGTTGTCACCTTGGGCTTCTCTGAAGGAAGATCTCAACGTCTGTTCTTAGGTTTCTCTGGCTAGTCTACACATTCAATTCTTGGTTTATTGGAAACTGTGGCTATTTGGATTCTTAGATTTTCATAGAAAACTCACGAATCTTCTAAATGTCTGTCTGAAACTGAAATCAAACCAAACTAAGCCAAACCAAACCAAAATAAATTAACAAAACCTCAACTTTTTTTTTTTTTTTCCCACCCAGAGATTTTACCTGGTTCACTGACCCCACTCTCCTTTACCCCCTCAGAGGAATTCAGGATCTTGGATGCTGAAAGGAGAATGGAGTCAACTTCATCCTCTTCCTCAAGATGCTTTTCTGGAACAGAACTGAGCACAGCTTTTGGCGAGGAGCTGGAAGGTAGCCTGGGAAGGTGAGGAAGTAAGGCACGGAGATTCGGGTGGCGCACACCCTCGGCGGCCACCGGAGGGCGCGCTGGGGTCAGGTAGAGACTCCGCAAGTAGGGCTGGAGACTGTAGCCAGGGGGCAGGCGGGTGCTTTTTCCACTGTCTGAGCAGAGGATGTAAGGTCAGGAAGATCCGCACTCCAGACCCACTTGGGAAAGCCCAGAGGCTTGGGGATGAAGGGACCCGGGTGTGGCTCCACTATCCTCCACTTCCCACAGCTCCCCTCTCGAGGACAGCCTCCTGGATCGCTCTTACCGGGGCTCATTTCTGCTGCTTAAGGTCTTCTCGCTATCAACTGCCTTGCCCCAAGCATTCAGCTCTGCCGCTTCAAGCCGCAGCATCCCGTTGCCTAGCAACGGAGGGGTCAGGAAGCCGCGCCCATCCCCACCCTTTTCCGTGAGCTGATACAGAGGACGTGATTGGTCTTCATTTATCAAAGTCCATTGATTTTCCTGTGTGCTTGATAAACCACTTGTAAAAGGCGAATGTTGCCCTGGGAAGCAGAGGTTGCTTAACGGACTGGTTGGAAAGCCCGATCTTTCAGTAAAAGTTTTCAATAAGTACATATGACTTATTTTGCAAAATCAATTATTTCAGATAGAATATAGTCATTGAGAACTGAATTTTAAATCACAATGGGTAGGAACTGACAGACACTATGATATAATAATTTATTACCTAAAATAAATTATACATTATTTAGTTTCGGGGAACAAAGCATGATAGTTTAATGTTAACTAGCTATAATTTCTTGTTTTCTAAAGCAATGGTCTCTACCAGACTGGCATTGTGGACAATCCTAATAAATTTTAATTCTTCAATCTAGTATGTCTCTTAAACTACTATTGTAAAGAAAATGAATAATATAGTTCATCTAATGCTATGTGTTAATATCCATAATATGGTAACAATAAAATATTACATGACAACTCTAACTTATGTGCAGTATTTGTGGATGATGATGATAAGTGAAATTAACTGGAGATTTTCATAGGATGACTAAGTCAAAACAGGTGGCATAGAATATAAAATACTAATGATAGATGCTTATAATTTAATCTGTGCACTAGTCTCCACAGAAACCTACTTTTATTTTAAGATAATGTCTCAATCAATCAATCTATCAGAAAACTCCTTCTGAGTAAGGAAGGCTTATTTTAATTTTAGACCTTTATTTTGTATATTTGTGTATAGCATACACACATGCATGTGTTTGTGTGTGCATGCAGTGTGGAAGTCAGAGGTCTATGTTGTCTGTATTCCTTTATTGGTCTCCACTTTACGTTTTTGAGACAGAGTCTTGCACTGAACCTGGTACTCACAGTCTATCCTAGCTGACAGTGAGCCCCTGGGGTCCTCCATGCGCTGGGTTACAGGCATGTGCTCTTGCATCTGTTTTTTTTTTTTTTTAACATGGTACCTGGGCATCAAACTCAGGTCCTCACGCTTGTGTGGTAAGCTCTTCACCAACTCCTCTGCCCCTTCTCTTGAGCTATTAAGAGTGAATTGAGGACTTCACATCCCACCTCTCCTGAACACTTGGGTGTGTATCTTATGAGAGCACTGAAAAGAAGCACAGTACAGCCATTAATCTCCAGAGATTAACACTGATGCCTAATCAGCCATAGTCCTCAGACCTCACTGAGGTTCTAGCAATAACGCCTTGGGTAGCCACAGGTCCCAGTCCAAGAGCCTGCATTACATTTAATTGCAGTGATCTGTTTGCTTACTATAGTTCAGCCTGATGAGTTTGGTTTACCTTGAACTTCTATGACCTTAGGATTTTAGGACATTCTGGATCAGTTATTCTGTAAAATCATTCTGCGTCTTTTGTGGATGTTTTCTAGTGGGTGGGTTCAGGTCATACATCCTCGTCGGGGCGTCCTGATGGCTGTTTGTCCTCTTGGCATTCTGTCAGGTGGCAGGCACTACCATCTGCACCATCAGTGTGGCGCTCATTTGATGACTTACTAGTCTCCACTGCAGAGATATTTAACCTTGGTTCTTTTTCGACTAAGAAACAGTTTGTTAAACTACTTTGACTTATGTAATGCTCCATTCTTCATAAACTGTTGGTTTGCTAATTTACTAACAATTGCCTGTATGGGTGTTTCTTACGTTATTTAGTAGCTAATAATGGATCTTATTATGCTGCTAATATTACTTGTATTATTCCTCATGTTTCCTGTTTTGGATGGTAACAGTTTCTCAATTTAACTCAGCCTCAAATCACACAGACAGCAAAGTGTATTTTGTCAGGATATGATTTCTCTGGCCCAGTACTTGGATCATCCCTCCAACTGTCCTATAAAAAGCCTGACTTTTTATCGTGAAGTTCATTCCTATGGGATAGAACTAAAATCTACATTGCCATTTTTTTTTAAAGCTGAGAGTCACAATACTTCAAAATCTTAAAATTTGCCTTTTAGAAAAAACTTTACTTTTTCCTGTTGACCAAGAGCTGCAGGTTCAAGAATTTGGAACAAACTTAAGAACGCCACACAAAAACAGGCTCATCAGATCTATTCTTAGCAATATCTGACCAGACTACAAGACATCTGGGGTTTTCAGCTTCATATGATCTTTTTTTAAACCTGGGATTACAGGGCTATTACTAGGCATAGACGGACTCTACAGTAGTGTGATACTCACCAACTCGCCCTGAGGATATACAATATGGTAGTTGTTCCTCAGGCTTGCGTTTTGATGGAGAAGGGAGCCTCATGACATTGACTTAGGAAGTCTTTGGTGGATTACAGAAGTAACTTCTACACCTCAAAGCTTGATCCAGACGAAAACATCTCTACACCCTGTTCTCATTAAGTTACTGGCAGTATTAATTTCAACCTGACTCTGTCTATTGAGAGATGGAATGCCATGATTCACGAAGGATAGGAACCAGCTCTCGCTTGTAGGCAGTTGATCACTGCTTTTCAGAGGCCTTGTTTGGAGGAAAGGAAGCTGGATGAGTTAAGTGGGGCTGACTATAGGAAGTTTGGTCTGCTAAGGGGATAGATAGATAGAGATTTTGGAGATGAACAGGTGTTAGGGAAAGAGAAGCCGAGTTGATAAGCTCCTTTTCACTTTTTAGACACTCATGGAAATCTCCTGCCTCAGTTCACTCTGCAACATCCTCATTAAAATAGCATATTCCTCTTGCTATATACATGGGCCATTCATGCGTACATTCAATGGAGCGAATGCATTTTAAAACAACAAAGCCATGCTCCTTGTTTGACTTCTACCAGGAACCATGGCATGAACCAGAGGAGGTGTCTGTGAATATGGATCAGAAAGAAACATCTAAACTGAACCAAGAACCTGACCACATTGTCAAGGCCAGCCCAGTCTGGAATGATAAACACAATATCAAATTCAGATCACTCAATGATGGAGTGAACTAGGAGGGGGGACCTCCAGCATCATTCAGTCTTCATCTTCCTTTCCGCAGATGAGAACGTTCAAGGCCAGTGGGAGAACCGCAGCTAGAATCCAAGTCCCAACCCAGAGTTCTTTCCATGACAATCCAGTCATCTCATTACTCAATACCACTGCTTCATATTTTTATTTTTTCATACTATTTTCCCTAGCACTTCACTCACAGATTAAATGATTTTTATTATGAAGAGAACAAGCATGGCTTCAGCTTAATAGTGGCCTGAATATAAGGCAACCCAGCAGAAAGGAAGAAACTTAGTGAGACTGAGAATAAAATTGATAGGCTTAAAGATTTCACAACAGTAGAGCAGTGACTAAGATAATATACACAATTAAAGTATATAGGCAGCAAAAGGCCCTTGCTTCCCTTTGTGTCAACAAGGTTATAAACCACATATACGTGGTTATTGGTGATGTCACTTTCCTTTCTGTTTTTATGTTTATTATTGCTTTACAGTCTTTTTTTTGTTTTATTTGTTTTTTTTTTTTTTGTTTTTTCTGAGACAGGGTTTCTCTATGTAGCTTTGCGCCTTTCCTGGAACTCGCTTTGTAGACCAGGCTAGTCTCGAACACACAGAGATCCGCCTGCCTCTGCCTCCCGAGTGCTGGGATTAAAGGCATGCGCCAACACCGCCCGGCTGCTTTACAGTCTTTAATTATAATTTAGTCATCACTAGGAATATAATCTGTGAAATTAAGATCCTAAAATAATATAACTGTCATCTACATGTAAATGTTTCTAGCAACATTAGCTATTAAAAGTCACACACACACACAAAAAAAAGCAAGAGCAACCTATAGGACTCCCAAGAGACAGATTATGGGGTAAACCAAATAAGGTATGACTTATACAACGGGGTATTATTTACCTGTTAAAAGGAGTGAAATTTTCTTCCATGCTACAACATAGATGATTTTTGAAGCTATGATGCAACGTGAAAGGAGCCAGGACCAAAAAGGCAAATATTGTATGATTCCACTTACAAAGGGGTGTCCGGAATGTTACATTCACGGGGTCACAGAGTGTAATGGAAGTCGCCAGGCACTCATATGGGCGATTGAGAGTTACTGTATTTAACATGGACACAGTTTTTGCCTGAGGATGATAATGACATTCTGAAAGTGACTATCTATGATGATTGCTCTACACTGTAAGTGCATTTGAGGCCATTAAATTAAAAAGGATGATTTTTATATCATGCATACTTTACCACAATAAAAAACAGTAAAAAATTAAAGAAGATTGTCAGCCTTGAATTCTTTACCAATTGAAGTAACATTTCACAAATGACAATGAAGTAAAAAGGTTTCGGAATATCCTTCTGCCCCAGAGAGCAAAGGGCGCTCTGGGGGAAGGCGGAAACATGGCAATCCAGAGCAACAGAATGAGAGACTGTGCAGGTCAGGAAGTAGAGACCGATGTGTCCCTGCAACATGATTTTATTTATGTAAGGTTTCATGAGGAGAAGGAAGGGCTTGCGGCATGATACTGTGTTCTAGAAGGTTCAACTGCTTTTGCAACTCAAGTAGCAGCAACTGGAGCATTAGCTGCAAGGAGAGGTGGGCCCAGCAACCCCGCAGGAACCTTCACTGGCACAGCTGTGCACAGTGCAGGCAGCTGCTTGTGGTGGTATCTGCAGATGTTCAGGGTTTAATGAATGGCTGGGATGGACACATCTGGTGAATATACCTGTGGTAGAAACCTATACATACTTTTACTCATCAACTTGTGTTCTTCATAAAGTGGCATGGAATGGTAGCTTGACCTGGTAAAAGTTACTCCTTAAACTTACACCATAATTTTGCTCTTGCTACAGACATAGACCATCTGTGTACTTCTTTGCTAGGTATATAATCAAAAAAATAAAAGAATGGAGGGCAACTCCATATCAAAGTTTCTCTCAGCTACAGGATGGCGCTTCTTTGTTTCTCAGTAAGTGTTGCTTGCTTGACTTTCTTTTGAAAAAATGGAGTAATTTTCATTTTAAAATAAATAATTTGTATTTTAGATAACATTTAAAAACATTTAATATTATTAATTAATTAATTTATTATTATATTGGAATCAATTATTAATTGGGAATCAATCTACCTTGAGACCCAGCTATACCACTCTTGGGCATATACCCAAGGAATACTCAATCATAACACAAGGACACTTGCTTAACTATGTTCATAGCAGCATTATTTATAATAACCAGAACCTGGAAACAACCTAGATACCCCTAAACTGAAGAATGGATAAAGAAAATGTGGTACATATACACAATGGAGTACTACTTAGCAGTAAAAAAACAATGACAGCATGAAATTTGCAGGCAAATGCATGGAACTAGAAAATATCATTCTGAGTGAGGTAACCCAGACTCAGAAAGACAAACATGGTATGCACTCACTCATAAGTGGATATTAGATGTAAAGCAAAGGATAATCAGACTACAACCCACCGCTCAGAGAAGGTAGGAAATAAGAAGGACCCTAAGAGGGATGCATGGATCGCCCTGGGAAGGGGAAACAGAAGATCCCGATGAGTAAACTGGGTTGAGGCGGGCAATAGAGGGTAGGGGATGGGGGATAAGAACATTCAGGAATGGGATGGTTGAGCTGGGGGAGGGATGGAGTGGGAGAGCAATGAAAGAGATACCATGATAGAGGGAGAAACCTGGTGCTAAGGAAGTTCCTAGGAATCTACAAGGATGAACCCAGCTTAGACTAATAGCAATAGTGGAGAGGGTACCTGAGCTGGCCTACCTGGGTAGTCAGATTGGTGAATACCCTAACTGTCATCATAGAGCCTTTCTCCAGTAACTGATGCAGATATCCACAGCCAAGCACCAGGCCGAGCTCCAGGAGTCCAGTCAAAGAGAGGGAAGAGGGATTCTACGAGCAAGGAGCATCAAGATCATGATGGGGAAATCTACAGAGACAACCAAACCAAACTAGTGGGAACTCATGAACTTTAGACCAACACCTGTGGAGCCTCATGGGACTGGACTAGGCCCTCTGCATAAGCGAGACAGTTGTGTAGCTTGACCTGCTTAAGGGACCCCTGGCAGTGGGATCAGTAGTTCTCTTCCACTGTGTGAAATTCAGGCATTTGAACTTAGGTCATCAGGCTTGGCAGCAAGTACCTTGACCGATGAGCCATCTCAGTGGCCCCCGATTTTGTTTGATTGTTCGTCAAGTAATCAAATAAAAATGGTTGATAATATTTCACCAATCTAAAAATAATTATGATAAAGTAGCCCCTCTTAAAGGTACTTGGTTTTACAAATCACTCCCAAGAAACACTCTCATGAGCTTTGAAGAGCTCTGCAGGCCGATGGGACCAGTAAAATGACTGGCCCTGTCTGGCTGCCACCACTTCCTGCTTGTTAGTGCCCAGTGACTGTTTATTGAAGTGTCCCCACAGTGATCAGAGACCTAAGAGCATTACTGTGAAACTGCCATGTAGGGCAGGTGAGTGTGGTGACATTTTATTTGTGCTGAAATGTGGTGATATTTTATTTGTGCTTTGATAAATAAAGCTTGCCTGGAGATTGGGGCAAAAGGCCAGCCATTTTAAGTAAACATAGAATTCAGGCAGTGGTAGCACACGCCCTTAATCTGATCACTTCTCAGGCGGGGTCTCTATGTTCAAGGCCATACTAGGGAACAGAACCAAGTGTGGTGACACACGTCTTTAATCCCAGTACCAACCATAGAGACCTGGAGGTCTGTACAGACAGGCAGTGACAAGGAAGTGAGGTAGCTGGGCTAAGAGCCAATGAGAAGGGCAGAAAAGCAAGGCAATAAAGGTGTGGGTAGACAGGAAGTAGTTCGCATTTGGAAGCTGCAGAGTTGGTGAGGTAAGGTTGGCTGGTGGCTTTCCCTATTTCCTTAATCTCTCTAAGGCTTTCACCCCTATATTTGGCTCTGTGTTTTTTATTTAATAAGACCATGTAGAAGTTCGTCTACAGGTGAGACTCATTTACTTGAAATTTTTTCATCCCTTTATTCTTTCTCAGTGTTCTTTTCTTATTTGACTCAAGGTACAGCATGAATAAAAGAACTTTCCCCCATGATGACAGAATAATAGAGTAAAGCTTACAAGAAGCAAGTTCTCTTAGGGCTAAAATCAGGTTGGTTCAAAGGACAACATGCCAAACATCTGCTTGTTTTTTTTTAAATATTTTTATTATTATTGATTTATGTATTTATGTGTGTATGTCTGTATATGTTCCTGTGCCTGTGGTTGGAGGCATTCCCTGGAGCTGGAGTTAAAAGCAGTTGTGAGCTGCCTGACGTGGGTGCTCAGGATTGAACTTGGGTCCTCTGTGAGGATAAGACACATAGTCATATTTCCAGCCCTCTGGCAAACATTTGCAACTAGAGTTAATAAAGAGACCCAAAGCATCTGCTTACCTCAGGTGTTCTCGGGTTGGGCAACTGAGAAGCTTTGTCGTATGTAGAGGTGAGTAAGCTGCTAATGGGAGGCACTAATGGGTTTTATGCCCCTCTACTTAACAGGTGTGAAAATACACAGTAACATGGGTAGTGTCGTTGAGTATTTTGGCTTTCTACAGCTTGTAAATCTAAACAATGTCCAAGCCTTTCTTTCTTTTGTCCCTAAGAGAATATATTCCTCTTTGAGCTAAACCAAAATTGTCTTTTTTGTTGTTGCTCATGACATGAGTTTCTACATAGAATTTCTGGAGTGAATTCATTACTGAAGGACAAAATGCCATATAAGGAGAATATTTCTTTCTCACTCACTTGCTTTAAAACATTCTTGGGGTTGGAGAAATGGCTCAGTGTTTAAGAGTATTGGCTGCTCTTCTAGAGGAGCCAGGTTTGATTCCCAGGACTCATGGTGATTGCCAACCATCTGTAACCCTAGTTCCAGGGAATCCAACACTTTTTCTGGCCTCTGTGGGCAATGTATACACACGTGGTGCACAGACATACATGCAGGCAAATTACCCATACACATAAAAATAATAAATAAAATGTTCAGGAAAATACTTTAAATAATTCTCTTTAATTTTTATCATTGATTTTTTATGTCTTACCTTACATACTTTAAAATAGTTTTCATATGACATTCATTTCTCTTTATTAATTATAAATTCTTCTATATATTAAAAACTTTAGGTTGAATTGTTTGAAGAATAGTATTTATTCTAAATAATGAATGTGAAGTTTTGGGGCTTATCTCAGAAGCCTTAATCGTATAATCTAAATTATCTAATTTCAGCCAATATCTCTCTGAAATGTCAGATTTTACAGACACTATCATACATTACTATAATAAGAAGTTCCTTATTAAAGTTGAGCATGAGCAATTCATTATGTGCTCTACTGCACTTAAAATATGTGAACTATAATTTAAAGAAATCCACCATCATTTCTGTGTTTATTGACTGACTGATTAATTAAGACAAGGTCTCAATGGGTAGCCCAGGCTAGCCTCCAATCTCAAGATAATCTTTCTGTCTCAGTCCCACATGCTGGGATTACAGACACATGTCTCCATGCCCCTCTTGGAAAATATCATCTAACATCCGAAACACAGTGTACACTAATGTCTAATGTTTCTTCATGAGCCATCCGATCTTAATTTATTCTGTGTTTAGACAAGTATACAGTCGTTCCCTGTGCTTCCTTTTCTGGTTCCACAGTGTAAGGCTCACTGATGTGAGTATGTAAGACTCAGTAGGTGGCGTGTAGGCACTGAATACTTCTTTGTTGTTGTTTGTGGTTTGAAATAGTGACCGGTGTATCTGGTTCTGAAAGTGTTATGTAGCTGAGGATGACCTTGAACTTCTGATCCTTCTGATTTTGCCTCCCGAGTGCTAGGATTACAGATATGATCCACACTTGGGTTATTTAAAGTGGAGGATCAACTCTGGGGCTTTGTGTATGGAAGGCAAGAACTCCACCAACTGAGAAGTGTGTCTTAAATACATTCCATTTATTTCTCCTTTGGTGGCCCCATCTTTAACCTCTGGCCTCTGGCCCTGGTCTTGTCAATTCTGATGCTTTTCAAGAGTCTAGAAAGTAAATTCACCTGTATTTCTATTTACTCTGTTGCTGGTTTTGGTTTTAATTTTCTCAGCCAGTTATCATTCATTTAACTTCCACCTTCCAAAACTTTGTTTTCCAGGACAAATTCTTAAAAATAACCTTTGAGCAAAAATGAAATGCATTTTACACAATTCACATCTCTAGACCTCAATCAGAACTTACCAGTTTTAATAGCTCTAGTAACAAACATGTTTTATTGCAGAGGTTATAATCGCAAATGCCTATGGGAGCCAGGCAGGAATTCTCTGGAGAAGTCAGGGTCAGAGACAGTTAAATGTCTCATACTTGACACTCTAGGAGGAAGACACGTGCTCCAGGTTAGCAAGCAGCAGCTCCAGCAGGTAGGCACGGCTGAGTGACACCATGAAAGGCAGACTCCCTGAGACAGTCATCACCCCATCTCACTGCTCCCCCACTGTGTGACCTTTAAAAGGACAAACTCAGACCTGCTCTAGTGTCACCAGGGAAGGAAGTAGGTGAGAGGCACAAGTCAAGGGCTTTGCTGTGGGGCTAGCTTAGGTGACTGGGAAGGTGAGTCTTAGCAGGACTTCCATGGCAGACTGCCCGGGCCAGGGGCCAGACAGAGTTCAGGTCCCAATTCAAGACTCCTTGGAAGACTGAGCTAAGAGTTTTAGAGATGACAAAGGAGCCAAGGTTAAGGCCTCGGCTGAACTATGTCAAGAGCAAGTTCACAGCAAAGGCGTGGAGATCGGCAGTGGGGACCAGCAAGTCCTAGCAGGGAGGCAGTACCCACCTTCTCCAGGAGGTCTCCCCATAGAGATGTCATCCTGGGATACAGAAGAGGGTGCTGCCAAGTCAGAGAGAGAAACAAACAGTCCTGGTGGACCTTAGCTTTCCATTTCACTGAATGTTCACGTGAAAGAGACATCTCACCAAAAGAGCCCATGCTGGGGGCTGGAGACATGGCTCATTCGTTAAGAGCACATGCCATTCTTGCAGAGGACCAGGGTTTAGTTCCTACCTAGCAGCTCCATAGTGGCTCACAACCTTCCACGACTCCGGTTCCAGGGGACCCATCACTTTCGTCAGACCTCCGTAGGCATCAGGCATGCACGTGGTACACATACATACTCGCAGGCAAAATACTCATGTAATACAATAAAACAAATAAAGATAAAAAGAGCACAAGCCAAAGCAAAAAAAAAAAAAAAGTATAATGGGAAACATACTGAATTGCCTTAAATTAGAAAATTTCAAGGCTCCTTCCATCAGCAGAAACTTAGGGCCCATAAGAAACAGCGGGGTGGGGGGGGGCAGGAAGTACTTCAGTCAGTGAAGAGCTTGCCTACCAAGCGGGAAGGCCAACGTTTGACCCTCAGCACTCTTATAAAAAGGCAGAGGGGCTGACAGCTGCCTGTGATGTCACCTGGGGATGCAGATGCCTGGGTTGCTGACTACTCATCCTACCCGAATCAGCAAGCCCGGAGTCCCCGGGAGAGATCTTGTCTCAAAACCCAACGTTGATGGCTCCTGAAGAATGATGTGAAGGGTGACCTCTGGCCTCCACAAACATGGTCATGCTCCAGGCCCCCTACCCTATGAGCGTATTCCAACCCCTACCATACACATAAAAGACTGAACTATTAAAACTGACGAGGGCACAGATTTCTTAAAATATTTGTTAGTTTACATGCTAAGAGAGGAGTGGGTCCTCTTGCTGAAATGATGAACCCACTGATTACCACTTCACCATGAATTAAAAAACATGCTTCACGTATTTATCGGGTTGTGTCATCCAGTGATACAGCTGTTTGCATGTAAAACAGAGAAATCCTGGAAATGTCTTCCTGACAGGCACGTTAGGAAAAACAGACACAGACACCTGCGAGTTTTGTTAGAGTATAAGATTGCTATTTGGCACCACTTACTACAATTATCAAAAGCAATTTTGGAGGAAAAACCACTTGACTCCCCCAAATATCCATGTGTTTACACATCCGATGGTTGTCTAACAGATGGAACTTGTGGAGTGTAACATTGAAACATTATTGCTTTAAATGTCACCATTGCTGTCCCCAAAGTTGAAGAGTTACAAACCATAGGTAACACTTGTTTTTGGGAGCCTTTGGCTCCCCATTTCTTTCCCTCACTAGACAATAAGATACATGCCTAAAAGCCTTGGCTTCAGATTGGGAGGGGACTGTGTTCCTTCTGCTAAAGCCATCCATATCATCGGCCAGTGTACATGTGCGTGGGTGCGTGCATGCGTGCATGCGGGTTCTCATTTGCAAAGGACTTAAGCTTTGGGGTACAGAGTGACGGTGTCGTAGCCTTCTGGGGGTCTCGTGCGGGCTCTCGCGTGGGTCTCACAGTACAGCTCCCCCTCCACGAAGAAGTAGCCTTTCTGCTTGAGGTTGAGGTTACAGTCAGCGCACACAAAGCACTCGGGGTGCCGGTATTTATCCCGGGCCTTGACAACAGCGCCTCTGTGGGGAGAAGACACAGGTACAGATACAGGTGAGACCAGTCCAGAAAGGGAGAGGATGCTGCCGTAAGCTCGGCAGTTTCCCATCAGGCGTTTGGGCAATGGCACAGCTCGGCCTCACCATCCCCTTTCTCTCTGATAACTGAGGTGTGGATAGTCTCCAGAGTCTCAGACGCGCAACTTAGGGAGGTTCCAGTCTGAGTAGGTTCCAGTCTCATGCTCCACCCCCAGTTTCTTCACAAGTGGGAGCCATAATATATGTGGGTACTTGGAGCCAGGTCATGGGAGGCACAGTTGGAAGTCCCCCAGCTGACTTTCTATCCTGGGTCCAGCATCTACTCTACTGAGCAGAGATGGCACACCCACTGGGTGGGCTCACCTTAACCCAGGACTTGGTTTCTTTTCGTTTCGGAGCAATAATTACTTTTGGTGATGCCATACCACCCTCTTTTCTTTCTGCCCCCGGCCCCACCTCCTTTCCCTCGGTTCTAACCAAGACCCTCTCCTCTCACTGCTCTCTTAGATAACTAGACACATTTTGTCTCTACTTGTGCTGGGGGAACCAGATAAAGGGACAGAAGAAGTGGCCACATGAAACACATTTAAGATGGTGTGACTCACTTGAAGAATCTGAATCAGCAAAGGTGACTTTTCAACACATGGACTTTCTTGACGATGGAAGCTGACTGTATTTTAGAAATTTATATCTTGATATTTGTATAATTGAAATAATTGGTCACGCAATGCATTTTAACTCACAACCCAATGGTCCCTGCATTTGTTTCTCTTCTACACAGAAAAGTACGTATTCAAAGACTACATATTAATGAAATTAACTTACAAAGTGGAAGTCACAATTCTTGGAAATTGTTTTCGTGTACATGTTTGGGCAGAATCTTTTTTTTTTTTTCCAAAAAGTATTTCTGAAGGCACAGACTGCTGACTCACATATCTACTCCACTTTAAGGTTATGACTAAGGCACCCTGACCAAATATGCTACAGCGTTGTAGATGTTCTATTTTAAGTTAATGAAGAGAAATTTAACTTTTTCAAAATTGCCCCTTTTCTACATAGAGGCTTAAAAAGTATAAGACGTGGAAAACTGCCAACAAGACTCAAAGCGAATTCCCGAGTTGAAAGTGAGACGTACACAATGCCACCCCCACACTTGTCGCAGAGTGGCATCCTTGGGGCACCGCCAGCTCCGCCGTGGACTTTCGTAACCGGAGCCTTCACGCTCCTAGTTCCAGCAGGGCGATGATCTGAAAAACAAAGTGTTTCCATTTATGGTGGGGAGCAGCTGGCTCCGGTTTGCGCTTGGAGTCTATTTTAAAATGTGCACTTTAGCCCAAGGAATTCTACAGCGGCATCTGCACCGTGGTTTCAAAAGGGAGCAGGGCCTGTGGGTGCAGGAGAGACTGGGTTCTGAAACAGGCCCCTTTAAAGTGAAATGACTTACAAAATCTGCTGTTGGGAACTGTTGCAAGATGCTCGAAGGAGCAGAGGGCACTTTGGGGAAAAAAAAAAAAAAAAAAAAAAAAACATGCCATAAAATGTACCATCCCAGTGACTGTTAAGAACGTAGCTCACCTGCTATGCATCACTGTATATTTGTCACATTTTCATCATCTGCAGACAGAAACTGGAGACTGTGTAACCCCTAAATGGGGAGTGTTCTTCCCCTCCCTTTCAACCCTAGAAACCTCTTCTCCACTTTCTGCCTATAAATTGGTCTGTTCTAGATGTCTCATATAAATAGAACCAGCAAGATCTTTCCTTTTATGTCCGGTTTCTTTCACCTATCATAACGCTTTCAAGGTTCTTCCATAGTCTCGCATCGGTCAGAATTTCATGCCTTTTAAAGGTGGGATAACATCGTGTCCCAGGTATGTTATCATGTTTTGTTTATCCATTCCGGTCTCAATGGGTATTTGAATGTTTCCATCCATTTGGTCCTTGTGAATAACTGGAATACCATTGTACAAGTGTGTGTTTTCATTTCTGCTTTGAGATGTCTGTCTAGGCACAAAATTCCTGGATCATTTCTTGTTATTTATTTATTTATTTACTTATATTTTTTTTCAAGACAGGGTTTCTCCGTGTTGTTTTGGTGCCTGTCCTGGATCTTGCTCTGTAGACCAAGCTGGCCTCGAACTCACAGAGATCTGCCTGGCTCTGCCTCCCAAGTGCTGGGATTAAAGGCATGCACCACCTGGTGATGGGTCATTTCTTAATGAACTTTCTAAGGAGCAACTGTCCTGCATACCACCGTGGTTGCATCATTCACATCCACACTATCGATGCCCACAGTTCGCTATTATTTCTAGAACCCCACCAACACTTAATTTCCATTTCCGTCGTACCCATCCTAATGAGGCATTTTTTGCCTTTTGTGTGACTCTTAAAAGGCAGTATATATCTTTTGGGGGACAAAAAGCATGGGCTAAAGTACAAACCAGAGGTCAACAGAAGTCGGTGAGAGGTCAGCTCTCCTGTGTACTGGTTGTGTGACCGTATTCTAGTTCACTTTTCTTATGCCTGTTTCTCACTTCTCAACTGGGGCAAATGACAGTTTCTACCTTCCCGAGTTATTGCGGAAACTTAGTAGTACTATATACAAGGTGCTTTGCCCAGACTGAGGAACACAGTAGGTTTCATTTCATGCTTTTTTGTCCCCCCCCCCCCCCCCCCCCCGTTTTTTCAAGACAGGGTTTCTTGGTGTAGCCCTAGTTGTCCTGGAAAATTTTCCTAACATCAATTCTTATATTGTTTGTTTGTTTTGAAACAGGGTTTCTCTGTGTAGCCCTCCTGTCCTGGAACTCACTCTGTAGACCAGATGGGCCTCGAACTCAGAGATTCACTTGCCTCTGCTTCCTGAGTGCTGGGATTAAAGGCGTGCACCACCCACAGCCCAGCCATTTCATGCTTTTTTTTTTTTTTTTTTTTTTTTGTCTCAAGGTTGATAATATTCTAAGGAGTTGTCGGGGAAGAGGCTGAGAAATCTTGTAATATCCATTGAAAACTAAATCTTCTGATTAATAAGCTATGCTGGCCCTTGACTACTATGGGTAGAATTTGTTTTTGGTGTTTTTTGTTTGAATGAGTGGTTTCATTTCATGAATACCTGGACATGTCCAGAAAGTTCTTTCCCTAACTCCTTCTGAGCAAAGACTCACTTGAATACTGACTAAAACCAGTATCCAGACATTCATTCCCTGTTGCTCAATTCTTCTTCTCCTCCACCCATCCGAGGGCCTTTACAAATATGTCAGTAGATATTAGTAGAGGCTCACCAGACCCGTCGTTCACTAGTTCCTGGAGCACCCTGAAGGAGCCGGACTGGCGAGGAGGAGTTGGTTCATCCCGATTGTCATGGAGCATGCGGTACACATCTGAATGAGGGGGTACTGAGGCCGTGGGTTCACTGAAACACAAATACAGCTGGTGACGCATCGTCGGGAGCCCCGTGAGGCAACAGGATGACAAGTATCATCCTTTGTGCCGAGCAGGGATCACTCTCAAGTGAATCTCTATGCAAGAAATACCATGTGAAATCACAGAGGCGATTTCTGTCAGGACACGGTCGTTTAAAAAACAAGACCTGTGTCTGATGGCCATATAATTATAGATGTGACCAAAATAGCACCCCCCCCTTTTCAGAAAAAAAAAGACAACAGACACAATACAGGAGTGAGCTCATTTTGGTTATTCGCACTCATAGAAGTTTAAATATTCCCCTTTTTGATATAAAACTAAATTTCATATGACTTATCAGTTGATGAAATTCACCCGACAGAGTTTCAAACAACACAATGCAGAAACTTCTATCAATGTTTGCTAAACTGACTGTTCTATTTTTAATAGTCACATTAATAATAATGAGAGCAATTTTATATACTATGCTTTCAGTAAATATATTAATAAAGAACAATTAAAAATGTTATCATAATATTAATTGTTAGGCACTAAATATTTGGTTATTGAACTGTATCATCTAGAAATTTATCTGCATATCTTTTAATCACCTGTTATATTTTAAAATAATCATACGTATATTTATTTCTTTACAAAATGGCTTTGGGATGAACTCACTGAATAAACCCTGAGTCAACTCTGAGATATTGCTACATAGCATTCTCAAGTATCACAGTAATTTATAGATAGTGATTTTATGATACTAAAAGAAGCAGTGCGATTTTATTCCATAATAAATCTTTTTAATTGGAAAAGCTTGGTGGCAAAGGTACTTGGAACAGACATTAATAACAAAGAAGAAACTAGTCAAAATAAAGACTGACGGGAATTGAATATCTTCACTAACAGCTTGAAGCATTTGCTTATAAGAACTTAATGAAATGCAAACATTTTAAATGGCAAAACAATCCTTTCCACATTAATTAGAGAAAGAGAAAGGATCATCTCATAACAGTGTTTGGACTCTCCCAATCCCCACCTCCCATCTTTTCACTTACAAAAGACAGATGTAAGTTCACAAGCCACTTCTGAGAATACTAAATCAGGCATTTACAAAGCACATTGCAGCTTTCAAAAGACATCCATTTGGTCTTTATGTAATTTCATTTTATTTTGATCAGTCCTATTATCTACATAGTTAGGTTTCATCACCAGGCTTAAATGTTTGCAATAATTTTTTTTTCCTTTGAAGCTTTCACATAGCTTTCTTTCCACCAAGACAATGCTAGAAGACCCCATCAAAGTAGACATCGCCCATGTGTTTAGTCAACATGCCCACAGTTCAAAAAGACTCATATTACCTCATCGAGGGTGTCTCCCCTAGAGCTGTGGAAACCTGACCCTGAAGTGTTTCCATGATATTGTCATCTGAGTACAACTGCATAGGTGTGTTAAATTGGGCGTGCACAATCTTCACGCCGGGAAGTTCCATTTCCAAAGGAATGTTAGGGGCCATCTTAGCCGCAACCTTTAAGTCCCCTGGGCAGATGGTACTAACGGTACTGACAGAAGAAGGGGTGCTACGTCCACTGCCACCGTCAATACCGGAAGGAGTGCTGCAGCCGCTGTGTTAATGACAGGGTTACACGGAGAGGACACAGGAACCAGAAGAACACAGAAGAACACAGAAGACAAGTACAGACAGGTGAGAAGGAATTGGGGACAGAAGAGGTGATCACATCAGTCTAAAGTGTTTCTAAAAGGGACGATGAAAAAAATTCACACTCGAAAAACTTGGACAAGTCAAAAGTTGCTGGTGATATTGCATTTGTTGGCTTGATTCTGTCAGGTTGAAGGTTAACATGTAGAAAGGGTCCATAAAGCAGGTAGATAACAAATGTCTATCCTCATTTTAAAAAAAATTTGGCCAAATAATTTGGTTTCTGACAGTATCACAGGTAAATGGTGGAGGAACATTAGCTAGATATCCTTTCATGTCTCTCAATTGTATAGTTAGAGTATAAAGAGTGGTATTTCACACATAATAACACTATATAGCATGAAGATTTAGGCTGAACATTTCAAAACAAGCATGCTTCAATCAGAGAGTTAAGCCTGGACTGAACAGTAATTGACAACTTGTGGGTAAGGCTAAATAAAGATTGTATTTTTGAGCTATATTATCAGTACTATACCATTTCAATACATCATCTTAGTGTTCACTGATTTTGTTAAGAATATTCTTTTTTTTTTTTTAAAAGCCATTCTGTAACTTTGTACAGGAACTAGAAACAGTCAATAAATGCCCATCACCTTGCAGTTGATGATTATGGAACAAGTAGGTCATCTTGGATTATTTGGATGCTACCCTAGGCTAAGGTTTGTTTCCTTCACACAGAGGTGTTTCATGCAAGATTTTGGACACACACACACACACACACACACACACACACACACACACATATTTCCATGCATATTTTTTATTTCCTTTTAAGGATAAGGTTTAGGGACTTTCAAAATATTACAGAGGTTGGTCATCCTAGTCAAGGACAAGGGCGATTTGGTACTCTTTATGAAACTGAACTGGCAACCAGCCACAATGGACATGCATCTGTTAATTAATTAGTATTAATTAACTTGGTACTGGGAATTGAACCTAGGGTCTCAGGCATGCTAAGTAATCAATCACCGAGCTATATTGAGCTATTAACATAAACCTCTGTTATGATTGCCTGTTAGTGTTGCCATGAACCCGAGACACATGTATGTGATGTGATTGTCTTAAAGTCAGCGATCTCAACTGTGACATATGGGGCCCCACCTTTACAGTTACTTTAAAAGGCTACTGTTGTTAACTACAGCCCCATGTAGACACTAAACCCAAAAAGGATGCTGGGCACTGATTTTCTTTCTTTAAATCAATGTTGTAACCTGGTTAGTTTGGACAATACTGTCAATAAATAAGTTAATTATTTTTTAGGGTCTTGTGTTGCACAATACAACTTCCTACACCATTCCTTTCACTCTTACCTGTTGAGAATTTGTTTAAAACACAGTCAGGTCATTAGTTAAGTCATATACCAAAATGCCATCTGGCCTTATTCACCACTTTTTTTTTTTTTTTGGCTCAGCAACAATTCCTAAAATTGACTTTAATTGCTAAAAAAAAAAAAGGAAGGAAATTTTCTCTTGTAGAGCAGTTTGGTCAGGATTAAACGAGTTGACGTAAGTGTAATGAGGTTCAGGAACTTGAAAAATGGGAGTTTGAGACAGTGAGTTAAATCTTGAGGGACCAACATAACAGACCCATTCAGGAAAGATTTAGAACTTCTCTGACTTCCTGTGCATCAGGCAGGATGCCGGATGCTGGGTCATCTATCGTCAACGTGAACTCACAGATATGCTTTATTTTGAGGTGTAATCAGCAATTTTTTTTCTGCTGTTAGGGATCGTATATTGATACATATGTGCATATGGTTTTAATTTGTCAAAGATTGTGTCTTCTATTTCTCCTTCCTTTATCATTGAATTGGGGTCCTGTGACTAATAAATTAGGGGCCCGTGCCTCCTAAATGGAGGAAATGATGTAACATCAACAAGAGTGACCTTTTATAACTATCCAAGACGATGTTAAAAGAGTTCCTGTGTTGATTTCAATAAACTTGTTCTCAGGGACTCTAGGCTCTGTGGGATATCCTCATGAGTCCAGGGACTTATCCTTAATGACCCGGAATGCAGATGCTAGTTTGATCTCTTGAGACTGTCTTAGTAATTTGGCAGCATCACCTGTAATGAGGACGGTGACCTCAAATCCTTTACAACCCAGGTGGCTTCTTTTACAGACAACCAACTTCCCTCGGAGGACTGTGTTCAGACTTCCAGCAGGGAGGGCAGATTTCTAGTTGTAACTTGTCTAAAGCTACCCAGAAACATTTCATGTTTTACATCCAGATCTACAAAAGTATCTTGCGCATATTGTGATTTATCATTTTGACTTAAAAATGTCACATATTTCAAAATAAAGGCGCTGGTGCTTTAAATGGCTTCGACTGTGATGAAGTCATCAAACTGAGCCAGAGCTAGGACTGAAACACTATGCACATTGACACATAAATCCACTGCACCTGTTTTACTTCAGATTAAACAAGGTTTTCATTCACAGTGCAGTAGTAGCAGCTTGGTATGGAGCCTCGCAAAATTGTACCTTGTGGAAAAATCACTGGATCACTGGGAGAGAGCAAAAAGTTCCAAGGGTAGAGTAAATAGTGAGGGGACAGAGGAAGAAAGGAAGAATGGAGAGGCATTTCCACTAGTCTTTAGAATCTGTGCACAGGTACCTGTTATTTATTTATGTACCTATTTTTAGAGAATTCCTTTCTTCTAAATTCTGTGGTATTAAGAGGTATCTGCAAGTGGCAAGCTTGTAAATGGTTTGTCCTTGTCGCCACGTTAAAGTTAAGATGAAAACATAGAAGAACGCCCCTCTGACTTTCTTTGAATTTTGTACAATCAAATGTGTCCTAGGTCTTTACTCAATATATTTAGCTATATATTATCCAACAGTAAAATAGCATTTTTAACTCTTTTTTCCCCCAAGACAGGGTTTCTTTGTGTAGTCCTGGCTGTCCTAGAACTCGCTCTGTAGACCAGGTTGGCCTTGAATTCACAGAAATCCACCTGCCTCTGCCTCCCGAGTGCTGGGATTAAAAGCGTGTGCCACCACTGCCCTGTGCATTTTTAACTTTTAATATGGTATGTTGTGTGACTGAAGGTGGAGTGGCGTAGGGGTAGTATTGGGAAAAAGGGGGAAAAAAAGGAGAAAAAGGAATGGGAACAAGGTAACAAAGAGGATGGTGTAGAGCTGAAAGGTTGAGAGGGGAGAGCGGCTAATACTGAGCACTCTTAGGATTTTATTCCTTTATCCAATGAACATGTGATGAGCATACATTGTTTGTTATGTTCCAGGCTCATTTCTAGGTTCTGTGGAGAAAACATGGAGCCAGTCTGACAAAGACACTTCATGTGGCATCACAGTTTTCTTAGCATCTTTCTCCCACATTTCTTTCTGTGTCTGACATTATGAAAATTGTGTGGTTTATTTGGAGACAATCTTCTGGCCCTTCTTGTAGCTTATTGAAGGGTCTACACTTCAAAGTCATATATTATGTAACTATTTACTAGTCACAGGAGTTAAGTCTCTACAGGGTCAGTCACATAATTATAAAATGGACCAGTTAACAGGTACTTAACAGTGATGAATATTTCAATAAGCTGGCATGTAAAATTACTTAATTAACTCCCACATATAGCAAACAGTGGGAGGGCTAAATAAATTATGCCTATGATATGAGTTCACCTATGGGCTACCAGTTTGGGGCACCTGATGTAAACCGTTATGCAGCATTTCTAACCAGTTAGGATCCACCTGGTCTGATCAACAGCTTCCTTGGGTTAACTAACTGAAGGTCAGAGTGATGAGTTTGAGGTTTCCTGAAGTTACAAATTTGGTATTCCTTTCAACTGAAGTTCAGGTTCAATTTTCAGAGAAGATTCTGGAAAAGATTGTGTAGCTATAGTCACTTCTCTGACTGACAGGTAAGGACTTCAGATTTTGTTCATCATTGTTAATATGGTTTATACAACGTATTCCGTAAGAGTCAGCAATACTAACAGTAACTGCTTTCCTTCTCTCAAATTATATTGATTTTCACCAGATAGAAACTTTCTGTCTCAAGGAGCCTTTCTTCCTTTGCAAGGATCCATATGCATGAACAGCTGTTCTTATATAAGGGCCAAAATGGTGGGTTTGAAGGAGCAAAGAGAAGCAGGCACTGAGGTGGATGGCCAGAGTCTGCCCATCACTTGAAGCAATCCTGGCTTCCCCTTGCTACTACCTGGGGCTGGGTTTGTTTGTTTGTTTGTTTGTTTCTGCAGGCTAGGCTTTCCTGACGTGGGACAGGCTACATCTGCCTGTCTCAAAGGTCACTGTGTTCTGGATGGGATCCACAGAGCTTCTGGGGCACTAGTTATAAATACACATGGTGATCACATAAAATCTCACAGCCCTGCCAGCTGGTCAGTATTTACCCTCAGTAACGGATGCTTTCTGGCTAGTGTTTGCTGTTAAGTGAGTGGCTTCTTTTCTCTTCTGAATTAAGCTTTGCAATGAAAAATCACTCCAGGCACCTAGAAGTTACTTTTCCGGGTGATTAGTAAGGATTGGTTAAAGCAACATGCTCTTCAAACTTCACAATCTCAGAATTGATGACCTGGTTCGGCCTGGAATTATGAAAGGTTTGGGCCGAATATTGTGCTTGTGTTCAAAGTAGTTCACATCCTGTAAAAAACAAACGGTTAAAGAAAAATCCCTCAGTGGTGGCTTGCTCTTTTGAGGGTAAAAGCAAATGCATGAGAATTCTGTGGAGAGGATGATTTACCACTGAATATCCACATGACTAAGAAGGGTGATGATGGAACCAGAGATTCCCTTTTTTCTTTTCTTTTTTTTTTTTTTAAAGCCTCGTAGCTACTAAATATTCAGGAACTGGCTGACCGGCTCCAGAACAATTAGAGCCAAGTTCTAGATGCTTCTCTTTAAAAACAAAAGTGTAATAGTACCTTCTAGAAAGTAAAGGAGAAAATGGCAAGAGCTGGACGTCAGGAAAGAAACCACATCATGAAGAACACTGGCCAGAACTGAGCTTCAGTACTTACTTTTGAGGTGAACTGGGGATGAGACCCCGCAGCTGTCCATGCAGTGCGTCTTGGATATTGCTAGTTGAATAGAGCCCAATTGGTGAGTTATAGGAAGCGCTCACTACCTGTCTTTTGTCATCAATATTTGCAGCTGCAACGAAAGGCTGGGCCCTTCTGTTGTGCGCGGTACCAATGGGTTTGAATTCCTGTACATGGCAGACAAAACACACAGAGCCACAGAACGCACAACAAAGCAGTTAATGAACAAACCCGTCAGCAACGCTGTTGTTAATTAAGGCATCGTTATCTGCTATAGGATTAGCGAAGTGGTTAGGAGAGGAATTAGGGTCCATCTTTCTATCATGTCTCTGTAATTTACACATGCTACATTCATTGACCAAACGCTAGACGCAATGGACCAGACCTCATCTGATATCTCAAAATTCAAGCACTGTCTGGCCTTCTCCTTTTCTGGCTTCCTCTACTTCTTTTATAAAACTCAAAAACAATGTATTAGAAATGAGAAGATTTTTTAGTTTAGAAAAAAAAATTACCAGATTTAATATTCTCTCCAGCTGAGGTTACATGTGCTTTCTTCTCTATAAATACACTCTTGCTTTTGCGGTACTGGTGACAGAACCCAGGGTCCAGCACACCTCAGGAAAGCCTGCTACCACCAGGTTTAATGGATTTCCCTCCAAGTGAGAGAATAAAAAATCAGCAGGCTAGCCGGGCGGTGGTGGCGCACGCCTTTAATCCCAGCACTCGGGAGGCAGAGCCAGGCGGATCTCTGTGAGTTCGAGGCCAGCCTGGGCTACCAAGTGAGTCCCAGGAAAGGCGCAAAGCTACACAGAGAAACCCTGTCTCGAAAAACCGAAAAAAAAAAATCAGCAGGCAAATGAGCAGTTGTGAATAACTACAGTGAATTGTTTAAACTTATCTAGGCACAGATTATTATTTTGCTTTTAAAAATATTTACAATGACAAGACCCAATTAATCATCATTTACAATCAACAAGGCCCAATCATTAATTTGAGTGCGGCTGTACTTTTAAAAAGCAAGGAGAATGAGAAGAACTTATGAAAGCAGGAACATACAAATAGAATTCCTTTCTTTTATTATGATAATGACACATGTATGTTTAAAGAATGGTTGTCCCTGTCTTGGGGGACAAATGAAAGGAATCTAGAGATGTGATATCAACATATCTACATATCTCTCTCTCTGTGTGTGTGTGTGTATAATTAAAAACAGATTTTTCACTCCGTTGCTCAAAAAACAGGACCACACAGCAGTGTCTCACTCAAGCCGTGAGTTTGAAACATACCCGAATGACCCAACCTATGTGTAGGAATAATATTTTCTAGTTTTGAATACATGGATAGTTTCCTTTTTTAAAAAATTTATTTGTTTATAATGTAAACAGTGTTCTGCCTATGCCTGCATACCATAAGAGGGCACCAAATCTCATCAAAGATGGTTGTGAACCACCATGTGGTTGCTGGGAATTGAACTCAGGACCTCTGGAAGAACTCTTAATCTCAGAGCCATCTCTCCAGCCCATGGATAGTTTTTGAAACTGTTCACTTTTGTCTTAGAAGCACCAAACGAAACTGTAGGGATGCTAAAATACTCATAAGACTGTGCTCTGTACAAATGAGTCTACTCAGCAGAAGTAGCTACACCCATCTTTATAGTCTTCATTTCTTCTGTGAATGTGCAGTCAGTGTTGCACACAGATTTGAAATAATGCATAATCATTTTAAATGTTTTCCCATATAGGCCTATTGACCATGTTAAAACTGACCGTGTTAAAAATTAGTTATGACCGTGCAAATGGGCACAGCTTCAATTACTAGCTACCGAGTCATTTTTCCATCTGTCCCCAATGTCATGAGACCTGAGAATCTCTGATGATATGAAGGACAGGTTCTTTGTCCCCTCAAGCTGGGACACATGTATTAACAGTTTCCTGAAGCTCAAAAGGTTTAAGTTGAATACAGCTTAGCCTATGATTGTACAGTGTTATTAGACTGATTAATACCTTGTTCATATACCTTTTTTCATCTACAAGAATAACTCGATGCTGAGGCACTGGCTGGATGACATTATTCTTGCTGCCACTTGGTAGAAAGAGTATTGAAACCACCAAACATAGTTTTAGAAATGTCCCAGCATTGAGTCACATAACACATAAAACTGTGTGCAAACATTTACATAGCTGTACAGTCCCAGGGTGTTGAGCTGATTTTTAATTTGGATTGGCTGTGTTTTGTGATTACCATTTTGATTAACCATTATCATGGCTTGAAAAAGTGTGCTGGAAATAATTGTAAGTAATGACAGTACTCATGGCTTGAGTCTTTGTAACTCTTTTTGATATGAAGAAGACAGAGGCTAATCGCCCAATTTAGCTTTGATGGATTATAAATCTTCCATGCTAATTATAGAGTAAGTCAGTCAGGATAACAAGCCATTCAAGCTTTATGGAACCTCATTGATTTTTTTTTTCAGAATGAAGTATGAAATGTCTTAAAAACCTTGGTGAATAGTGCGACATTTACAATAATTAATTTACATACTATGATGACTTGATTGGGGAAGAAAGTATCTGCCTTCAGTTTTCATTTTGTAAGCCTTCAAATAATGAATAAGCATGGATGGTGGTTGTCCTACAAAGGGACCAGCTCATCTGAAGGCATTTGTGCATTCAGAATCCCCAGTAGGACTTCCAAATGGCAGTACATCGCTAGCCAGCTCCAAGATTTTCCTTTGTGACTTTCAGTTTTGGTTTCTCTTTGTCTCTCTGTCTTTCTCTGTCTCTCTTTCTCACATTAGAAATGTATGATTGGTTAACAGACAAATCCTCTTACGTTCCACTCACATCATAAAAGGAGGTCTTTCTAACACAGGCTTAAAACATTCTTGTTTAGGCTTTGCAAAGCGTTAGTTTATGGGCTTCTAGAGTTGTTCCCCAAAGCACAATGGAGTGTATACACCAAAGTTAAACAAGAGATTTAACGATGGCACAGAAAGGCAGCGTTCTGTCCAAGTCTTACATCATTGTTGATGGTCAAACAGAATCAAAAGACAAAGCCAATTAGGCGCCTGCTCGTCCACTTTAATTCCTTTTTTTCATCTTTTCTTAGAAAAGCACATGCAACACAAAATTTTTATATAGCAGTTTCTATATTCCTGTGTTTGTGTTTATTCCACCCAGAGAAAGCCATCAAATAATTCTTACCTTAACAAAAAGTAGTCATTCAAATTAATTCTCAATTTAAAAATAAGGTTTTTAAATTTTAGGGGCTTTTGTTGAAGAATAGTATGCTGAAGAAGTGAAATGTTAAAACAGTTCTAGTGAAAGTTATGCATCTGATGGAATGCCACTGATACCAGAAAAATGGGCTTCTTGGCAGTAGCCCCCCAAGTCCTAGAAATGACTCAGACAAGGACAACACTCAAAGTCAGTTCACCCTCAACGTCTCACTTGATGACGTTGCTCATAGATGAAGGGTCAAGGCCATTACCGTCTTCATCGGAAGCAGGGGGTCTGACTCATACACATTTCTCTCATTTACCTACCATTTTTCTAAATCTTTCATATGAAAACTGCAGGGGAGCAAGAAACCCATGACGCGAAGCTAGCAAATATTTGATCAAGTCAAAGTGAGGCAAAGGATCTTCGTGCCTGGAACTGGTGAAGCTATCCACTCACGCCCACCCTTCAAGTGGAAAACAAAGCCACTCTTGGAACGGTCGTTTTCCTCTAGTGATGGGCTTCACGTGTTTACTCCCCATTGGAGGAACTCCAGGGGAAACGTGGGTGAGAGCTCGCTTTGTTTAGCTCCTTCCAGTTACCAAAACATTGGAGACTGAAGTTTGTTGTAGGAAAACAAGCTGGCTGCACATGTAAGTACCTCTTTAATAGGAAGACCCAGTACTTTACAAAGACATGGGCATAATGTTCTTCCTGCTTAGATAAGAGCCTTTGTTTGTTTGTTTCTAGAAAGTATCTATTTTTGCTACAATAGGTACATCATATCTTTGAGTTGTCAGGCTGATATTAAGCAGGAATGAAAGTAACAGTTTGCTTTGAGAAAGGAAGCTTTGAAGAAGGACTAACAACACGCCCATCTCGAGCGATACCTTGTTTAGAAAAAATGTCAAGAGTCTGCTCACAGACCGCCGGACTCAAGGATTCATTCAGTTGCTGGAAACAGATCTGAACAAGTTCTAAGGTCCTTTAGAAGCATAAGACTCAAACCTGAATCTATAAAAACAAAACTTCTCCATTTAGTGATAGCATGGAAAGATGGAAAAAAAAATCTAGCCATTAAAATTTTATATCAACTATTATAATTGTGTAAGAAAAAGTCCCCCAAGTCTAAACTTAGAGGGAAAAAACTATATATATATATATATCATAGTAGATAGTATGTTTAAAATCAGAATATTTTGTCCCATACCAAAGGTCACAATACTTACTATAACAATTTGACTTGGGTTGAGAAACAAGAACTCAATTTCTATTGTTTGTTGGCATTTTGCCGTTCACCTGTAGTAGCATCTTAGTCCGCTGATGCCATTTGTTTCCCCAACTGACCCATCTCTGCTTTCCAGAAAGTGCTCTGTTTACACAGTTCTCATTAAGGGGGAAAAGCAAATCTTTCCGTAAGGCAGTGTATTACTTAAACATTAGTATTTTTCTCCAAATGCAAAGGTCACAAATCTGTTCGAAGAAAAGCTCTCTGTGTTGTAACCAGGACTCTCAGATGGCGGAGCTCCACTGAAATTCAGCTGTTTTGAGCACCAAATGCCTGTGCCCCGTGAACTAGTCATGTTGCAATCTGGCTGAAAAGCGGCATAAGGGGAAACCCTTTGATGATTAGGAGAGCTGAACTTTTTCTTATCTCTGAGCCCGTCAAAGGCTGGCTTCTTGGAGATGGAGCCAGTAAGGAGTAGGCGTGACTCAAATGAATGGAATATTAAGAGGCGCCATCTGAGTGCCTGCTACAGTTGTTAACCTAATCCTCACCTTTTTCACTTAAAAAAAAGAAAGAAAGAAATTCATTTCCTTTTCCTTATTTGAAGAATTTAAAATAAACAAATAAATAAAAAAGTATAATCTAACCCTTAAGTTCAGGATATCCGAGCTAATAAAATGATTAACAAGAGGCCAGAATATTTAAAATTAGAATGATGCCTTAGAAGCTAATTCTTGGAAAATTGATAGTTATATTTTTATGCATACAGATTTGCAAGAGAGATCTCTTTTCTCACTCCAGCTCAGAAATTACCATCGACTCTAAATTCTTCTTTTTTTTTTCTTTTTTTTTGAGGGCACCAGAACTCATTACAGATGGTTGTGAGCCACCATGTGGTTGCTGGGAATTTAACTCAGGATCTTTGGAAGAACAAGCAGTGCTCTTAACCTCTGAGCCATCTCTCCAGCCCCTCCAACTCTAAATTCTTAAGAGATGGTAGCAAAGTGCAGACTCCCATCATGACTTTAGTACATCTTGCTTTAATAAATTCTTACTAGGGTAGGAATGGCCATTGTGATGAAGTATCAGCCGGGGTTTGACCCACTGATTAAACCTGTTTAGTTCCCCCAGCCCTTACATCTCATATTGGTGAGTTAGAGCTTTAAAAACAAGGATACATTTGGAACAGGGAAGTCATTTGCAAAAGGGTGCATGCAATACGGTGACTGATGTGTGCTGTGAGTGGACAAAGAAATGGGAATTTCACCCAATGCACTCTAGAGACTCCAAGTCTGGACAGTCAACAGATGTGTGCACAAGGGTCACACAGGTCTCCATTTTCACTTCTGTTGCCTCTAAATGACAAATTGATCCGTGTGGGAAGTAAGCAGGTGTGTGCATTCCTGCAAAGGGCTGTGTATACATGACAGTGATGTGTCTAGAATGCTGTGTTTCATCTAACCTCTCCTTGTATCAAATTAAGTGCTGATTGGAGGTACTGCCAGTCACCAATGTAAAGGACCCCCACATGCCAGGGGGAGCCACCAATGGCTTTTAGAAGCTTTCTTTACGTTAACAGGTTGGACGTCTCTAAACTAAAACCCAGAAATCCAAACTGTTCCAAAAAGAGAAAGATTTTAAGCAATGGTATGTTGTGAGTGGAAAATTCCATGCCTGGGTCTCAAGCAATGGGTCCTAACTAAACAGGAAAGCTCATTCCCCCGAGCCTATGTATCAAGGTGTGAAAAAAAAAGGCAAAAATAAATTTTGTGTTTGAGTCTCTTCGCTAAAGTATCTCACTGTGTATATGCAAACACTGGAAATTTACCTGAAGCTTCTGGCCCTAAGCACTTTTAAGGCGGGCTAGTCCATCTCTATTACCTCTCCTTTCTTTTTCAGCGTTTGCTCACTTACTTTGAAGAATGAAAGTTTTTTTTCTGACCTAAATATGCCACTCACCTTCCAAGATCACACAGAACTTAACCGCTGGAGGCAGTAGCCATTCTGAGAACTGGTCCCCAGGACCCATCCTGGTCACTGCTAGGAAACACAGTTTGTCCCCCATCCCTTTAACTCATTAGTCTGCGATGCACTGGGTGCTTGCTGCGGGCTACGCCTGGGGAAGTCTCATTGAGGGGAACAGACACATGGCTCCTGTCTTGAGAATGTTCTTTATCTTGCTTACTTTCCTCGAGGCCCCCTCTCTCTCCTTTGGCTCATAATTTTTAGGCACAGACTCTTGACTTCCCTTTTAGTCAAAAGCTAGGTCAAGGATCTTATCAACCCTTCCCTTTAAAGAATACATATTGTGTTTCCTTTTCTGTGTGTGGGCTGGGAGGGGGCCGTATTTTAACTAACATAAAGCTTTGAAGGAGCACGATTTATAAGGACCTTTGCAATAGTCAGGAGGAAGGGACTCTTCCTTGTCACACAGTGACAGCAAGGACGAAAGCCCTTCTGTAAGCAGGTGCATACTGTCAAGAAACCCGGGGAGGCTTCTGATCACAGCTTGGGGGGTTGATGGGAGAAAACCCTTAAGCATAAGAACTTCCACCTGTTTGATTAGCTTCAGGCCTTTGCCTATATCGTCTTATTGAAATCTTTGGGGAGTCTCTGAGACACTCGTACTTATGTTGTGCTAGGTCTATTTTATAAAGAGAAAATGGAGGCTCCCTGGGGCAGGGAGAAAACACAGAGCCGGTGAACCTGCCAAAAAGAGTGCTGAAGCGTGAATTACAAATGTGTTCTCAGACAGTCTTCGTTAGGTCTATAGAAAACCGCACGCTGGAAGTATCTACCATCTTAACGGGAACGCTTGTTTCAAAGATGATATTAAACACGTATCTTTGTATCTCTAAGCCTTGGCAGCTTCTAAGGAGACGTTGTAAAACCGTGTTCTTAATTAGAGTTTTCCAGTGTATTATAATTGAGGTTTGATTCAATTTTAGTTCTTTGGTTTTTTTTTTTGGGGGGGGCGGTGGTTTCTGAAAGTGGACACAGCCAGATAAACCTCAGATGATTAGATTCATGTGGCTCATGAGACAGGGTTGCCTCAAGGGAAAAAACTTATATCTTTTATAAGTTAGCCACACACATAGAGTATCTCTGTGATAACAAAATTCAATTCATTTTCGGTAAGGTATATTTAATTATAGAATGTCAGAACTGGGAATTAAAGAAGGGTGTCCAAATAAGACCCATGCAAAGACCTTACAGGACTGAAGATCACAATAACTATTAATTATTAGATTAGAGCTACCCATTTCAAATGGCCCAGCCTGGGTTTTATTTTGCTTTATTTAAACAATGTAAAGTTCTTAGATTATACCATGGCCATTTATTCAGCAGAAGTCTTATCACAAGAAATGAAAAGAAAGAAAAAAAAAAGAAAAAGAAAAGTGGACTCCATGCAGACTTAGTCAAACTGTTCTGAATGAGAAAGTGGGTTTTCTCCCATTTTGTGTGTGTTGTGGCTTCAATCTGTAATCCCTGGCTGGCCTGGAACTTCCTGTCTATTCTAGGCTGGCATCAACCTTGCCTCAATCCCACCTGTCTCCCGAATTCTGAGATTACAGACATATGCTAACATGCCCAGCAGAGAATATACTTGACTTTTAAGGAGATACCTGCCTAGCACTCTCTGTTTTTCCCTGGATGTGGGAAAACATGAATCATGTAAGTTAACCTAAGAGAGCAGAGCCCACTCGCGGCTTCCCAGGTGACTTGTTCTGATTCTTAGGTTTCTTACGTCCCCCCACCCTTGAACGGGAGCTGCGATGTGATAGCGTTCCCTCTGAACTTCCTACCTGTGGTTCAGCTTCTAAGTTTATTTTGAAAGGATGTGCTTTTCCGTCTTCAGACACCTGTGGAGACCATAAGCGGGTTTCCGCCCTGCAAATAAAACAAAGTTTGCAAACTCTGAATCCAAATGGCACTCCTTTTTAAATGTACATTATTTCCCATTCCGTTTGTGAAAAATACTAGCAACCTTCAGTGATTTAAGCCGGAAGAATTTAGTTTTTACTTATTCTGTATATTCCCATTTTGTTAGCCTTATATATTTTTAGTGTCCTTTTGAGGCCACGAGAACAGATTAAGTGCATGGTGTGGATTCTGGAAAAAGTATGTCTCCAAGTGTGTGTAAGAACAACAGAAGAGGGACACTTAGAGACACACCACAGACACCAAGAGGCAAGCTCGGTGGCTCTCTCTTCTCTTCTATCCTCCTAAGGCCACCACAGGAGCCAGGGAGAGACTGGCATCCAAGAGCTGTGGTTGGTTCAGCTCTTAGGTGTCTGTGGCTCAGAAGCATGGGCACAGATAGAAGAGAATCTATTTTACTCCATGAAGGTTATGGATGGATAATGGATTGAGTCATCTGTACCAGTGCATGATTGTGGGTACAACAGCAATGTGATCATTATATGAAAATCACTATAACCAATTATTACTTCATATTTTTAGCTTTATATCAAGGCTTTCATGACAAGAAGTTGGGGTTAAATTTCAATTTTGGAAGATAGGATAGAAATACCTGCATATTTACTACACACACATATATTTCCCACACCTTGTGGTGTTCTCTTGGGATGAATATGTACAAAACAGCCTACAGTATAAAGGAAAATAACAATCAAATTTAACATGGCCACATTGGGGCAAATCCAGAGGTTCTTTAAGGAGCATCTTTCAATCCTATTCCATCCCACAGTACTATGGTCCAATCATTCATTCTGCTTTTGTTTTCATGGCTGTAATTATTTTCACAGTGAAGTCACTGGGCTACTATATGAAGGAGTCATTCCTCTGCACCGTTTTAATTTTGACATTTCAGAGGATTTTGGTCTTGAAAACTGGTTCATCCACATATACTAGATTGACCAGTTTCAGTGAATAAACAAGAAGAAAGTGGCTGACACATAAAAAACAAAAACTCCACCAAAATTCTAGGTCTATGACATTTCTCATGAGGTAGATGAGATCATTTAGAGCCCTGGTTTGGGTTCTTCGGAAAACACAGATCAAGTTTTGACCCCATTAGCCAAGGCACACCTGTCAATCTTGAGACACAGTTGATATGATGCTGCTTTAATCCTGTCCTGTGCATCAGCATGGGTCATGGACTCTGTACCGAAGCCATCAATAGCCAGGATGACATCTCCAGGACACAGGTTGGCAGCTGCCGCCTTGCTTCCCGGAGTGATCTGGAAGATAAATCAAGACACCATTTAAAATCCAATATCCAGCAGTATCTTGAGTTTTTTTTTCTTTTCTTTTCTTTCAAGACAGGGTTTCTATGTGTAGTTTTGGTGCCTGTCCTGGATCTCTGCAGACCAGGCTGCCCTCAAACTCACAGAGATCTGCCTACCTCTGCCTCCTGAGTGCTGGGATTAAAGGCGTGTGCCACCGCCGCCTGGCTCAGTATCTTGAGTTTTATACTTAATATTTGAATGCTATCTTGGAAAACTTAAACCTAATTTTAAAAGAACTTTCAGTCGATCAATTGTGTTAATGCTATTTTATTATGTTTAATAATAACAAAATAATAATTTTGTTTCATACTAGCCATGTTTTAAGAACCATTCTGTCTCTTGTTATCTTTTAAATATTTTCTATAACTACATTTGTGAATATTTTCTTTGTCGAAAACCAGTACTTTTTTTTTGTTGTTCGCCAGAACTTTCTATTTGGAGATAGAGTTTTCTATGTAAATGATGACTTTGGTATACTTGAATTGAAACTACTTTAGTAACTTGATATGTTTTCATTTTTAACATTATTGTGAGGGGAACAGCATGGATTGGATATTTATATTCCCCAAATTCTTATGATGAATTTCTTACAAATTGGTGACTTTTGGAGGAGAAGCCCTTGGGAGGGTGGGCAGTCTAGAGCCATCATGACTGAGACTAGCACCTTACAAACAGACCTCTGAAACAGCTTTGTTGTTTTTCTGCCTTTTCTGTAGGGACACAAGAAGTTGGTTATTTGAAATCTGGAATAGGGCCCTTACAAGGCCATGTTAGTACCATGTTAGTACCTTAACCATGTTAGTACCTTAACTTCAGATTTCTAGCTCTTAGGATGGTAAGACATGATTTCTGTTGTTGAAACTCCACCTAGGTATAATAGCTTAAACTAAGACAGAACATCTATGTGTAGACATCTGAGGAGAGAGTCACTCTTGAGCTGACAAGAAGAAGCCTGAAAATATAAACATTTATAACATTATAGAGAACTGAAGTCACTGTGAAGAAAACCAGAAATTCAAGGAAAGATGGATACCTCCAAGGAAGGAAAAGCCCATGCCTGTACGCGAGCTCACCTGTGATGGAGCATGGAGGAAGAGGTGGCCATAATAAGGCAGTGAGGTAAAACATTGCTAACAGTTTGGTGTGAGTTAGCATGAATGTAAATAACCACTGACACAAAGGAAGTTTGTATTCAGTCATGGTAGCTACTCCATGAATGAAGAACAGGTGGAAGAAAACACCTAATAAGATAAGCTTTAATTAAACCAGGTCAGTAACTACATTAAATATAAATGGTCTAAACATATTACTTAAAAATCAGAGACTTTTCAAAATAGTGAAAAGCAAGATTCATTTTTTTTCTTTCTACCAGAAATGTGTATAATTTAAAAAAAAAGAAATGTGTATGATTTATTTAGAAGTAGAAAATGAAAGCAGTGCTTCAAGATATAGGAACATATATGTTACTGTGTTTTTAATGGTTAGAAATAGAAAATGTGGAATATTAGTATGCTGAATATCCAGTTAAAAATTGAAGGTCGTTTTGATTGTCATTCATACTCTCATTTTTTTCTGGGTAAAATTTTCTCTCATTTTTTTCTGTCTTGTACTCACATGGATATCTCCCTAGCTAACTGTCCAGTCATCTGATACCATTCCTGCTCTCCTTTATCCAAGATTCAGTGGCCATTTTGTTTTCCTTTCAGTTCGCAAGCAGAGCAGTCCTGTGCCTCCTCAAGGTTTTCCATGCATAGTTGTTTCTGTCCAAAATACTCCTCACCTGCTGGCTGCTTTTTATCCTTTAGGTTTAAGTGCAAATGATGCATTTTAGAAAATCCCCCAAGTTCTGAAGTATGTTTTCTCTAGTTTCCCAACCTCATTTTTCATTTTTATATATTGTTTATTTCCTTCAGGAAGATTACCTTTAATTTTGTATTTGTTTAGTTGCTTGTGTATTACTGTCTTGTTAACTAACTTCAAGCTCATCTGATGGAGGGCCCCTGACATGATGATTTAGCTGGTGATTTTTCAACTTCGCCATGGTTCAAAAGGTGTGTAACTCAGGATGAACCATACTTTGGGTTCTGTAGTGTGATCTTTTCCTTAGCCAGTGATTTGCAGTATAACACTTGCTCATGATGTTGGGAGGTAAGAGCAGAACCCCAGTCTCTCAGCAGAGAGAGAGAGAGAGAGAGAGAGAGAGAGAGAGAGAGAGAGAGAGAGAGAGGAGACGATTATGAAGTTCAGGTTAGGTTGGTAAACAACAAATGTTCTAAAAGTGTACCATGCTTCTAAGCTGTGGCATTGGGTGTGTTAAATCTATCAAGATGCATTCTGCATTTTCAACTTACAATACTTTCAACTCTTGATGGTGTTATCAGGATGTAGTCGCATCATAGGTCAGGGAGTATCTGTATTTCTAATGTTTCATGGTCTATTTCCAGGAGTTTAGATTTAATACATGAAAAACTGAAGAATGAGTGAAAAGGTCATTTAAATCAGGGCTTATAAGAAAAAGATAGTACCCCAAAATTATGTATGTGTGTATGTTTTGTATGTATGTAGTCTGTCTGTCTGTCTGTCTGTCTTGCTCTCTGTGTCCACACTCGTGTGCTCTGAGTACAGAGGAGGGCCTTGGGTGCCTTGTTTTATCCTTTTCTTCCTTAGTTACTTTGAGACAGGATCTCTTACTGAACCTGCTAGGCTGGCTAGGTAGAAGGCCCAGTGACTCTCTTGTCTCCACCACTCCACAATGATTGGGTTCCAGGTCCAGCTATGCCTGAATTTTTCTTGGGTGCTAGAGATCTGAGCTCAGATCCTCATTCTTGTTCAGCAAGAGCTCTCCCTACTGAGCCGTCGCCCCAGCCCAGCTTATGTTTATTATTGTGAACTTACTATTGCTATGACTGGAAACAGGCAATTGTAAATCAGAATCACCCACGAGTCTTGTTTTAAACTTCAGATTGCTCTAGGAATAAACTCTACTGTCCCCAATATGTTCCTCTAGGATTAATAGTCAATTTGCTATTTTCTATTTGCTTGTTCTAGCCCATTCTGAACCTCTAGAGAGATTCAAGTTCATTTAAACAAATAAAATTGGAAAAGCAGTAAGTTCCCATGTGTCCTACTTCTCCAGTACTATCACTACATTGTTTATTGTACTTGGTTAATTTCTGGGTCATGAAGATTTTCTAGTGGGAACAGTTGATACGGCTTGGTAAAGACAACTTGGCTCAGTACATCTTAGCCCTTGGAGGCTGTTTCCTAGATACGTTTCATTTAGAAGTTCTCCCAGACCCAGGACTGCCAGGACAAAGTTTCCATCTTCAATGGACCTCGTACACATAAAAATAATCCTAATCATTTAATATGCTTTCAATATAGGATGTCAAGGGCAGTACTTTCTATTTTTAAGCTTTTAAGGTCAGAATGCTTCATATGGGTTAAAACATTAAATAAGGCTTAATGTGCTTGCTTGTAAATCTCATCTTAGGTTTAGTAATACAGTTGAACAGACTCAAGTGTAGAACACTCAATCCCGATCTGGGAGTGGTTAACTTTTCTTTTTTTATTTTTTCTGTTTTAGCTTTGGTTATGATAAATGGAAAATAGAGCTGTGTGTCCATGTGTGTGTCTATATGTATCTGTGCTTGTAAGCTGTGTTGTTGGGTGGGTTAAATATACACATTTAAGCAGACATCAGAACTTGAATGTTGAACAAGTAATAAATATTGACTTTGTAGGTATCAAAGTTGAATATTTTAGATAGTAGAAGGCACTAAAATTTATTAACAGTAAATACTAAAGTTAAGAATTTCATCTTATCTTTGTACAAAATGCTAATCTAAAATTGTTTCCATTGTTTCAGCAATGCTCTACGATAGGCTGAGCAGAGAGGACTGTTTCGTTAACCCAGGGCTTCCTGCTGAGCTAAGAACAGCTACAGGACCATGTATGGACAGGACCAGGCACTTCAGAAGCTGGCTTGGTTAGCTTTAATTGTCATCTTGACACAGAGTAGTCATCTGAAAGGACAGCCCCAATTGAGAAATTGCTTAGTCTAAATTGGCCTGTGGGCATGTCTGTAGGGGATTGTCTTGACTGTTGATCAATGGAGGAAGGCCCTGTTATTATCAGCAGTATCATCCCTGGGCAGGTGGTCCTGAACCAAACAGGAAAACTGGCAAAGCACAAGCTGCCCAACCAGCAAGCAGCTTCCTCCATACTTCCTGCTGTATGTGCTGGCTGTGAAATGAGTTCACAGTGCTGTGTGAATGACAGTCAATGTTGGAGAGGATGCGAAGCAAAGGGAACACTCCTCCACTGTTGGTGGGAATGCAAACTTGTACAACCACTGTGGAAATCAGTATGGCGGTTTCTCAGAAAATTGGGAATCGATCTACCCCAAGACCCAGCCATACCACTCTTGGGCATATACCCAAGGAATGCTCAATCATACCACAAAGATACATGTTCAACTATGTTCATAGCAGCACTATTCATAATAGCCAGAGCCTGGAAACAATCTAGATGCCCGTCAACTGAAGAATAGATTAAGGAAATGTAGTACATAGACACAATGGAGTACTACTCAGCAGAGAAAAAACAATGACAGCATGAAATTTGCAGGCAAATGGATGGAACTAGAAAATACCATCCTGAGTGAGGTAACCCAAACCCAGAAGGACAAACATGGTATGTACTCACTCATAAGTGGATTCTAGGTATAAAGCAAAGAACAACCAGACTGCAACCCACAGAACCAGGGAGGCTACATAGCAGGAGGGACCCTAAGATGACTGTGGCTTATAATAAGTTTTGGTTTGACTCAATTACTGGGCAAGCCTCAATCAAACATTTCACTATTAGGATAAGAATTTATACTGTATCAAGCTGATAATAGAAAAAAATCACAAACAATACTGTGACAAATATCTTGCTACATGTACTTTATCATTATTTCATATTAAATAATTATTATCAGAAAGTTGGGAGATTCACCTGCCTCTGCCTCCCAAAATAATCAAATGAAATAAGATTAAAAAAAATAGGATGAAGGCCCTCTCGCTCCCTGCAATGATAGACTCTGATCTGGAATTGTTAGGCTGAAACCCCCTTTCCCCGACGTTGCTTTTGGTTAGACTGTTTTATCACAACAACCGAAGCGAAAGAAGAATGGAGGTCAGCTAGGGAACATGGCTAGTGACGGCAAGAACCCACGTCTGACTTTTTTTGTTTGTTTGTTCTCAACGCGGCAACTACTGTTTTTTGTCCTCCACAGATGGATGGATTGGGCAGAAAATGGATGTAGAGGGAGAAGGAGAGATTCAATGCCATTATTGTTTGTAGTTTTCTGGTTCAGTAAGGCTGATGAATAGGATGGCTAATGACTAAAATGACTGTTAACTTGACTTTGTAAGTTAAACCATTTACTGAGGTATAAGAATCCAAGGTCCAGCCGGGAGGTGGTGATGCACGCCTTTAATCCCAGCACTCGGGAGGCAGAGCCAGGCAGATCTCTGTGAGTTCGAGGCCAGCCTGGGCTACAGAGTGAGTTCCAGGACAGGCTCCAAAAGCTACACAGAGAAACCCTGTCTCGAAAAACCAAAAAAAAAAAAAAAAAAAAAAAAAAATTCAAGGTCCATGATGAATTTATATTATTGCTCTATTTTAATTTCTGTCATCTTATTATTATATTGTATCTTTATAGCGTGCTCACAGCTTTTTGTTACTATGCTTTCTCCAGCTGGGAGAACAGAGAGGTGAAATGAAGCATAGGGTTTTAGTTTTCTGTTATTTTTCTGTTTTTTTCTTCCCCCAAGACAGGGTTTCTCTGTGTAGCCCTGGCTGTCCTGGAACTCACCCTGTAGACCAGGCTGGCCTCGAACTTGAGAGATTCACCTGCCTCTGCCTCCCAAGTTCTGGGACTAAAGGTGTGTGCTATGACTGCCTGGCTGAAGCATAGGGTTTTAAAATGAATTATTTCGTATTTGGGCTCACTAAGGTCTTAACTATTAAAGTAACCAGAGAGATAATTGGCCATAGCCCTGCAGTTAATCACTCAGCATCACGATTTTAAACTTCCCTGTTAAAAGAATCACCTGGGGTCTTTGTTGGCCATAACGACTCCATTCAATACCAGATGTTTGGAATCAAAACTCAGAATCTCTAGGAAAGGACCCAGAGCTGTGTTATTTACAAATACCTTAGATGATTTTGGCTCTTCACGGTAACCTATTCCGTTGTCCTCCATTCCCTACCAAATAAACTTTGGAATCCTTACCAGGCACATAAAATCCTACCAGGACCTGGGTACTATGGAAGTTTCTAGAGTGACATCTCACATCATTTACAGCAGAATCTCCTCATGACCCCGAGCATAGGTATTTTGAAAGTGATTTGCGTGATTCGAATGTGCAGTCTGGGATGAAGACCATTATTTACTGTCACAATAGTATTATTATTGAGGGATATCATCTTGCTTAATTCTTAAGACAATATTGTAAAACAGTTACTTTTCTGTTATTTTAATATGAGAAAACTGATGCTCGGAAATTGTAAGATACTCATGTGGGGTTATTTATTCAGTGAAAAATCTAAAATTCTTACTGTGGCTGTTTCTCTTGATAGCACAGGCTCTTCTACTAATATGTGCAACCTCCCTGTGGGTGACCTCCCCACTACTGTTCCTCTTAAGCCATACTTTTCTTGGAGAATTTTGGACCAGTTTGTCATGGTAGCTTATGTTCGTGTCTCTTCTTCCGCTGATATGTAAGCCTCTCACAGGGGAGACATGCATCTATATTATATTATAGATCCATCTAAATTATAATTGTTCTCCCTTGGCGCTTTTGTTCTCCCTTGGCACCTTTCAAGTAATAGGATATTTTGCAATCAATATTATGAACATATGAACCAGTGAGTGCTTCTCTGTAGACACAAGTCTTAATTAGCACAAAATTACACAGGTTTTATTCACATCAGTCTTCCTACTACCCTGTTTTTTTTTCTGGGAAAAGATTATGTCCAACTACAACCATCCCATATTCAAATTTCAAATAAAGTTTAGATTGAAGCAACACACACACACACACACACACACACACACACACACACACACACGAGAGAGAGAGAGAGAGACAGAGAGACAGAGAGAGAGAGAGAGAGAGAGAGAGAGAGAGAGAGAGACAGAGAGAGAGACAGAGAGAGAGACAGAGAGAGAGACAGAGAGAGAGACAGAGAGAGCGACTGTAAGCATTAACGGTATGCTGACACACTCTGTGTTTTTTTAACTCAGGTCCATGCAGCATTCACAGCCACTGACCCTGGAGCCTTCTGAAGAGAGGGAAGAGGGGATAAAAAGGGAGGAAATGACACACCGGCCTCGGATACACACCCAATTCATATGTGTGAACAACTTGAGTTTGTGCTACATTCCATATTGGAATTTTTAAAATATCAACAATTTGTGACTTGTCTGTGAGAGTAAATCCACTTCCTGGTTGGTCAAGAAACTTCCAGAAGAACCTTTAGGATCTTCTTTCAAGAAAAACCAAAGAAGCTGACATAGACATGTGAAGTAACCACTTTCTGTGTCACTGTGTGACAGATTATCCGGCAGAATAACCTATAGAGGGGCAGAGGGCTGCCTAGGTGAGGGGTGGATGGGTAGGGAGTGGGGAGTTGTAACTTCGAAGTCTTGGCCCTCATGACTGCCTCCATGAGCCAGGCCCCACTTCCTAAAAGCTCCTATAACATTCCACCATGAGCTAAAGACTGAGTATTCAAAATGCAATACAGTGTGAAGCATTTCAGCTTTGAACCATAACACTCTCTTAAACTGAATGTCCCAAACCTACATTTTATTTTACACAAAATTCAGTGCATGTGTTGTCTAGAAATCTTGGGTCTGGTGGTTTAGTTTCCCACCTTTTGATCTATGCATGTGTTTCTTCAAAGTACACTAAAAATTATTGCACTGATTAGTGGGTCAGTGAATAATTATGGGACAGAAACTCTTTGTCTTAACCTTGTGAACTGCAGTTTCAGCTGATGGAGGGAGTAACTTGTTACCTTGAAGCAGGAGAGCATGGGAGATAGTTAGCAGCCTGGGACCCCAATTTCGGTTATGTACGCCCCCGCTAGTAATAATGTACTTGGCAGCCTAGTTCCTTTGCTTGCATATACTATGCATCTCTCCCACTCTGGTGTACTTATAGACCTTAGAATACTGTAGAACCTCCCTCCCATCCTATGCCAGGCTACAGGCATTCCCATCTCTAAGAATGATATGAGTTTTCTCACCCCAGTAGCAACCAAATTTGGACAGTTTCTATTCAAGTGTATTCCCATCACATATATGTATGAACAGAAGGGCTAATCCACCTTGATTTGGCTTTGGGTATATGCACAACAAGGCAAAACTGTGTTTCCTAGTAAACTTTTAGGAGAATTTCCTACTTACCATTTTATATCTATGTAGAATTGGCTATCATACAATTAAAACCAGTTGCATTATGGGAAGGGACATGCATAGTAGGAAAACTGAGTGTATGCTTAACCTATCAATCAACACAGAGAACCACCCAAACTACACGCCCCTTGGTAACCAACTCCTTCTTCTAAATCCCATAAAATAGGCTCAGAACAATGATGGGGGTGGGTGTCCCCGTCTCTAATCTGTACTCAGAATAAAGTTATCTTGCTGCTTTTGCAAGTCCTTGTGAGACCCTATTTTCAATTCTTTGGATCAGAGACCAAGAACCTGGCAGTCCTGGCCCAGACCCTATCCACCAGGAGCCCTCCTACAGGCTCTGGTTGGAGGTCTATTGTCTCCTAGGGAGCACTTCTATCTGGAAGCTCCTTGATGCAGGCTGAGGTTACATCTCAATCAACTGCAATTTCTTTATGCAGTTGAAAACACCTTAAATTAGCAAAAATTTAATGTATCAATCCTACTGAACATCCTAATGTAGAGAGTGCAATACATTATAGAGGCTCCCTGTTGCTCTCCTGGTCACGTGATTGACTCTAGCTGTGGCCTTTTGCCACTATCCAGCACCAAGACAGAGTAGCACACTGCCAGTTGCTAGCCCAGGCAGAGGCCAAAACTCTAAGTATGGTCTGAACTGAAGGTGTGGCACTTTCATACCATTATAAAGTGGTGGTGTCATGAATTGGGGGCCCTCCATAGTCTGCAATTATACGTCACAGGGCAGGAAGGGTACATATAACCTAGCTTGGAGGAGGACAAAAATGGATTAAAATGGCTTGAGAAAATACCTCTCATGTATGGAAGGACCTTCTTTTGACAGTAAGTATGGCTTTTGGCATTTCAGTCTTTTGTGTCCTTAAGAATATAACCAAACAGACAAACAGTTACCTTTATTGTAAAGTGAATATTTTGAGAACACAATCTACCTATTTGTGGTAATAAAGTGATGTAAAGGGTGAGCAAGTCAGTCATTCATATTATGGCTATATGTATTTTATAGCACATATGATGTACCAGACAGTGCTACGTATTGAAGTTTCCAGTGTAAAAAGGTTCCTGCTCTCAAGGAGCAAGGAGTGGGGTATGCTTAAGTGTCTGTGGCATAGACATAGGAGAAGATAAGAGGAGAGCTATGATTATGCAATAAATGAAACGACCACGTCCAGAGGAGAGCATGGGGAGACGTTTGGAATAGGTTTTCATAGGCAGAGAGGACCATGAGGTGGGGGTGGAGAAAAGAATTCTGGGAGAAAGTGGTGGGTGCTAGAAGCTCAGCCATGCTTGGGAGGTCACAAGCAGCCAGGGCTCCTCTCACTGTCCATGTATGGAGTGAGAGAAGGAAGAGGAGAGGGCAGGAAGTCCCAAAAGACAGTAAAGGGCTGAAGAACGTGCCTTCTGTTCGCGACAAGCTAATGATGTCACTGAAGATTTGAGGGAAGGATGAAAGGCCCCTTGTACTTTTCAAAGATGGATGGTAAGAACATGCAGGGTGAATTGGAGAAGGCAGGCAGGCTTCTAGGCAGGAAGTTATGATATCTTGAACAAAGACAGCAGCCCAAAGAACAGAAAGTGGACCTTGAAATAGAAGAGATGGGGCCACTGGCATATTGGATGTCACGGGGACAGTGAAGGTCATTTTTTTTTTTTTCATGTGTAGGCTTAAGAGGGCAGGTGCTAGAGCTGGGTGGACCTGGTCCTCCGCTTGTGATCATTAGTGAGCTGAAGATTGCCTTGAGGCCTCATTCCTCTAATCTGTGAAATGGAACCCTTTTCTTTCTGCTCTTACAGTGATGGTCTGAGCTTGGAGTGAGTTAACCAAAGTAACAGTCTTAGAAGAATGTGTGCTAAGCAAAAAATGTAACAGCATACACAATGTTAGCCAATACTTTCTAGAATAATATTAAAATTTACAAAGTAGAATGTACATAGTACATCCACTACATAGTAATAGCAACTATTTTTGACTAATTCCTCCTGGGGTTTTATCCAAATGATTTCTCATGTCTCTGTAATTTCAGTGGACATATTCTTAATAAGTTTCAATGAAGGCATAAAAGCCCAAGTGAGTGGGCTTGTATTTATTCAACAGGAATTCCTGATGTACATGACTTTAGAGACAATTGGGGTTGGATAATTCAGTGTTATCTGGTCCCTAGAAGTTAAAATAATTGAAAAGGCATACTTTAAATAAGTAATGTCTGGTCTATTATTGAATCAAGTGTCTACAGTTATGGCACAGATTAGATATGAGTTAGAAATCCAAGACAGAATGGCTCTTCAAATAAAATTGTCATTACATCAAGTGCATTCACTAACAGCTTTCATAGTCCAAATGCAGACTTAAGATTACTTTAAGATAATATTGCTTTTAGTGTCAACAATCCCAAATTTCAAACACATGATTCATTAGACAGATATGTTATAGATTATTAGTAGGGTAATTCTTTTGTAAGTTTCTTCAAGGTCTTTATGACATAACTCATTCTTTAGGATTTAATTTAAATATGATTTATTCTTTGTTATGATTCAAGAGCTGTTATTTAATACGAGCAAGTGAAACTGTATAAACTAAGCATATTTCTTAGTAGAAACAGTGGACATTGTTTTCTTTGGTAAATCTATAAAAGGAAGTTCTTGGCCCAGATCACGGAAGCATTTGCTGCTTAATTTACTTAAGGGCATTTCTGGGGGGTATGTTTTCATGTCTCATATAAAAACACATGTCAGACGTGTTTATATGTTTTTGAAAAATGTAAAACAAATCTTGAAATGCCCCATTGTATGCATCCCTATGATACATGCTTTGAGATTTTAAAAGAAGCAGAGTACTTCCCAAATGATATTGACATACATGTGTTGCCTTATTCAAAATCTGTGAATGATCAGATTGTAAAGCATACAATTTGTAAAATATAGTATGAACAGTAAGAAAAGTATAACATTTAGAAAATAAAATTATAATATTTGGAAGTTTATGCCTTTATGTTTAAAATGGCTTGCATGTGGTAATTGAAATGATTGCTTTCAAAAAATTTGAGAAACTATTAACTAGACCAAATAAAGCGTTACAATTACTCTAGAAATTTGTTGGCAGAAAAGGAACCCTGGGTTTCATTTTTACACCCCTCTTCTTGTTGGTTTCTGCTTTAGATAACATGGAATAAGGCAGTTTGCTTTTGCTACTGAAGTCTTCTTTTCAAAGTGACTAGCCTGAGTAGTTGTTCTCTATCAGGTAAACTATTGTACAGGTTTTCTTTGTAGTTTGAATTATAGGTAATGTTTCCTCAGCCAAGTTCCCAGCTTTGGAAAATATTTATTCAAAAAGCCTGGAAACGGAGGAATACACATTGGTAATATTTTCCCCGTCTGGGCTGATATGAGTGGTTCCAACTTGACCAGTCCATGCTATGCCCTGCGAACAGCACCCTGCTCAAGTTCTCATCCAGGCAGGAAAATGGCCCAGATGCAAGTTTAGCTCGACCAGATATCTGTGAATTCTCAGCACCTCTTTCTCTCTCTCCCTGCATCTGTTCACTATGAAAGGAAGTGGGGTGGGGAGAGCCCAAAGCACCCCCAGCTCTGGCACCCTCCTCTGAGCCCAGGAACTCTCACTGTCAGTTGACCTCTCCTGGAAATGTGGCCGGGGGATCAATCAAAAGGGATGCAGGGTGTGTGAGCTGACTTGGTTAAATCTCAGAACTGCTTTGCATCTTTTCAGCTTGTTGCTGAAGTCCAACTGGGAGCCAGAAAGCTCAGCCCCCCTCATCAACCCCGTGCATTATCCTTGCCTCCCTCCCCGGGCTTCTTGGCTATTCTCCTTTACCTCCAAGACCACTTGCCTGTGCCTCCTGGACGCCAGGGGACCTGTAGCAAAAATCAGAACGGGAAAAACACCTACCCTGGTGATGACCAAAGGCTGGTTGAAGTCTATGCCCCCCGAGAGTCTGAAGCCCCAGGGCGCAGGGCCCGGGAGGACCACGTTCTGGGGCATGATGCCTTCCGGCGAGTGAGTCCAACGATGGGTGCACACTGCGTGTCCCGGAACCGGACAAGGCACTTAGCTCCCCAGGCTGCGACCTAGCTGGGAATGCTGTCGGGGAGTTTTATCCTTGCTGCCCAGTGACGTCACTGGCCTCCCCTCCTCCCCGCCCCCTCCCACCAAGGAGAGCTCCAACTTTGGAAGTGAGAGACAACGCCTGGCTGGAGGAACTGCTAGCGGGGAGCGGTCGCCCAGACCTCTCCCCGCCCAAAGAGGCTTCAGGTTTCAGCTTCCATCATTCCCTTAAGTAACACCTGTCCTGCTTTTCGTCTACTTGCTCAGCAGTGCGCTTTACTGGGACATTGAAAACAATCAAACCACAGCCTCCGCGCTTTCAATTAAAATAAAACACAAACACATCCAGGCACTTAGGAATTTAGCAGTATTGAGTGCGTTAATATTTTCTTACTTTCTAACTTTGGGTCAAGTTAAAAGTCTTCATGTCTTCATCTGTAAAACAGGAGTAATTATTGTACTTGTGGGAGTCTTGTGAGAATCCGGTGACAATAAAATGAAATGTTTCTGCGTAGTGCCCCGCACAGCATAAAAAGTAAATATCAAGTGTTTCTGCAATTAAAGTATCAGTGCCTAATCAGGCATGTCTGATCTTGTGACACAGACATGATTTGTTATCTGTGATGTTTATGCTTGGAATTACCCCCCTCTCATGCCGTTACCCCTCCCTCCAAATCTCATGATGTGTTAGGTACATTTTCTCTTTGAGTTTGGGCTACATTCCTAGCTATCCCAGCTGCAGGTGGCAGCTTTAGAAAGTGCAGGGTCTGCAGGTTGGCCGGGACTGTTTGATACACAGGGGCAAGTGTGAGAACGTAGGCATTGAAGCTCTCTGTCTAGGTGCTGCGATAAAAGGAGCATGTCTACGGGAATGGGAATGAAGGGACCCGGAGGACCCCCAGACTGAGGAAACGTCAGTGGGTCAGAAAGCGGGTGACTGTTCGTGGATGCCTCTGTGGTCCAGGTGTGGTAATGACTGCTTTACCCGTGTCTTGTTCATCCTCACCAGTCCAGCAAATTGCTACGGTTAGTATCATTTCTTAGGCTAGGGAATAACGTCTCTGAACTGGACTAGCTCACAGATGATCACAAAGCTAACGAATGGTAGAAGTGAAATAAACAGTCCAGATCGCTCCACTCCAGTGGCCGCCTGGCATAGGAATGGAGGTCTTCAGGGCAGTCTGGAGCATCGTACTCTAGTTGTAGTACGGACTCAAGCACATCTGATGCTGTGGGTCAGAATGTTCTGATTCCCAAGAAGAGAGGCAAGGATGTGGAAAGAGAAGGATGAGATGCTTAACATCCCAAGGAAGGTCTTGGAGCATTCTGTTTGGATGCACTTGGAGAAAGGAGATTCAGGTGTGAGATGCCATGTGGATGCTGGGCATTGAACCTGAGTCCTCTAGAAGAACAGTTGGTGCTTTTAACCACTGAGCCATCTTTCCAGCTTTCAACTACTGAGCCATCTCTCCAGCCCTGTTAAACCACAGTTTTAAAAACCAAATATCCTAAGACCTAGTCATACGGTCTGTCATTCATTTTCATTTTCTTTTTTCTCTTTTGTAAAGGAAAGGACAGAACAGTGTTTCATAGTGATGGACTAAGAATGATAATAGAAAAACATTAAGTCTTTGTTTTCTGTGACTAAGCCATTACACTTCTCTAAAAGCAAGACGTGTTTGTAGAGTAAAAACACTGCAGTTTATAGCACACAATACACTCAAGCTGAACAGAGGTGTTCCAGGAAGCCTTTATTAGTGCTGCAGGGTATGATGGCATGTAACGCGCACATGTGTGTGCAGACCCAAGACTAGAATGCAGTCAGAGATGCAACATGGGCCAGCCCTTCCAGAAACACTTCAGATTTATGACGTGTTTGATTTTGAATTAATTTAGGGACATCAAGTATTCAGAACTTTTTTTTGCGTTTTTTTTGTGATCTACACATTTCATTTCATGAAACCCATATGAGATCACAACACACAGTTGAATAAGCTGTGATTTGAGATGAGGGAACGCTTGACAGAAGCATTTGCTGTACAGTCACGAGGACTGGAGTGCGGATCCTAGCATCCACTTAAGCTGGGCATTGGCTAATGCCTGCAACCCGAGCCCCAAGGCAAGCAGAGACAAGAAGATGGCTTGCTCGAGCTTGTTGGCTCTGGGCCTATCAAGTAGATGTTATCACAAAGCTCAGGGAGAGACCCTGCCTCAAAGGAACAGGCAGAGAATGAATGAGGAGGACACACAACACCATCTTCTGGCCTCTGTGCACATACACAGGTGCACATACCCAGTTTTGTGTGTTTGTGTGCACACACACAACCACATGCACACAAATAAATACTTTGAAAAAGCAGTTGTGATGTGGATACAGACAGCATTGATACAACATTCATATACCACCCCGTGGGTTCTCAAGGCTTTGCAGAGTGGGGAAAGAAAAAAAAAAGTGGCATGGGCAGCTTCCCTCCATCAGTGTTCACTGAGGTCTACAGGAGAATGTTCAGAGATGACCGTCCAAGTAAGAAGTGACAGCAGCTGTTCATGACATTTCCATTTTCTTTTTTTCTCCTTTTTTAAATGAAACCTCAGAACAGCATATTTGTAAGTTTTTATTTTAATTTTAATTTGTATTGAAAATAGTTTTTGTCACACAATATATTCTGATTGCAGTTTCTCCCCTCCCAACTCCTCCGATGTCCTCCCTACCTCCCCAACCCACCCAAATGCAAACCCATCCTTTCTCTCTCATTAGGAAACACATAAACAATTAAACAAACAAAGTGGAAAATGACAAACAAAAAAGAGCCAAAGAAAAAGCATAAGAAATGCAGACAGAGACACACACACAAATTCACACACACATGAATCCCACAAAAAAAAAAAAAAATCAAAATTGGAAACCACAATATACAGGAAAAGGCCTGTAAGATTAAAAAAAAAAAAAAGGCCCAGACAAAGCATTATGAAATAAAACACCTCTAAAAACACCGTTGAGTTCATTTTGTGTTGGCCTTCTACTGCTGGGCATGGGGCTGGCCCTTAAGTGTTGTTGTACATCATCTACTGAGACTCCGTTGGAGAAAACTAGTATGTCCTTTTTCCTTTTTACAATAGGACGTAGCTTCTGGGTTAGGGATGAGAGCTTGTGTACACTTTCCCTCTCAGTGCTGGGGCCCCGTCTGCCTTAGACCTGTGTATGATGCTACAGTCTCTGTGAGTTCATATGTACTCAGCCCTGTTGTGTCTGGAAAGTACTGCTTCCTTGCTGTCTTCCATCCTCTCTAGTTCTTACAGTCTTTCCTCTTCCTCTTCTGCATAGATCCCTGAGCCCTGAGGGGAGGGATTTGATGGAGACATCCCATTTAGGATCCCATAAGTGAGTTCCAAGGTCTCTCACTTTCTGCACATTGTTTAGCGCACATAGGTCCCATATACTGCAGGATGGTGGCTAAGCAAGACACGGATCTATGAGACTAGTAGAATGTCATTGGGAGTCATTAAATTGCTATGCTCTTTTAGCAAAATGGTAGTATTGGTCTCATGGTCTATCTGGTCTCAGATTCTCACCCACCCAAGCAGTGTCCGGCATGAGTTCCATCTCGTGGAGTGGGCCTTAAATCCAGGCAGATGTTCGTTGGTTTCTCCCACATCTATTGTACCACTATTGCACCCGTGTGATGGAATAAAGTGACGTAATCAACGGTCCTGGGGAAGGATGTCAAGAAAAGCTCTGTAAGGCTGACTGTAAGTGGGCAGTGCTGCTAGGCAAAGTCTTACTCTTTTAGCTTTTTGAAACATAGTCTTGTTATATATCTGGACGACACAGCACTCACTGTATAGTCCAGCCTGGCCTCAAGCTCACAACAACTCTGCGCCTCAGACTCCTGAGTACTCAGATTGCAGCCTGTGCTACCACGCCAGAATTCTCCTCAGTTCTTATCTTTTTTAAGGAAACAGTTAAGCCAAGAGACATAGGCAGTTCAAGCAGAAATTTACTTAGCAAAGCAAAGCAAAATATTCCAGGGAAAGATGAGTGGGGCCGACTCGAGGGGTGATAGTGGCCCATTGAGCTCTGCGGTGTAGATTTTAAAGAAGTTTTCTATAGTTCCTTGTAGAGAGCCGTGCACGGCCGCACCTCAAAGATGGCGCCGGTGTCCGGCTTCCGCCTTCCCGATGGCGGGTGTTCTCTGGGATAAACAACTCCTTATTTGGCTTGGGCGTGGAATCTGGCTTGCTTGCGTAATTCTGACCCTATCGGCATTGTCCACGTGGCACTACGGGGTCGGTTGCCCAGTGGCTATAAAGGGCGTGGGCTGACTTACCCCCGGGTCAGAAGATTGTTCAAGGTTCCTAAATAAACAGCAGAAAGAAGAGCTCGGTGTTGTGTCTTCCTTGCTGGTCGAGGTGGGTGCGACAGTTCCTTTCCTCTTCTGATGTCATCATTAACTTCTTCCCTTTGGGTACAACCTTCATCCCATTCTAAGATATGCTCTGGGCCAAAGATGGTCCTGTAAGGTTTTCTTTCTTTCCCTGCTTGTCAAGATGTTCTTTGATGGGTATGGACACAGTCATCATGAAGGTACACTGCTATCTGAATTTCTGATATGGTGGGAAGAACCTAACAGTGGCTACTGAGTCACAAAGTGGCATTTTAACCATAAAGAGACAAAGCTACCAGGATGGAGATTGGTTTCCCTGGTTTCTTGACATCTGACTCCCTAACCCAATCATATTGTACACAATCTCAAAAGAGGTGAGTATCCTTAACAGCGTCCTTCATCCCGATCATGTCTGCTTAGCTATCTATTTTAAAAGAAAGTTTTCCAAGTGGCTGAACGGGGGCAAGATTAGAAGGGAAAACCAAGTGTATATAGGGGAAGATAAGAAGCATGGTAAGTTAGGAGGTGAAAGGGATTTCTCATAGCTAGAGGCTGACAAAGGTAAGAGGCAGAGCACAGGTGGTCAGGGTGTCCAGAGGCCACACCAGAGGGGATTTTGTGTGGTGTACTAACATTTTTAGTTTATTCCATTAGAAGCCTTTGAAAGTTTTAAGCAATAGGTATAATGATCCATTTTTACTTAGAAATATCATCATAGAAGGAGATAGAAAGCATGTCTTAGTTAGGGTTTCTAATGCTGTGAAGAGACACCATGACCACGGCAACCCTTATAAAGGAAAAACATTTGATTGGGGTGGCTTACAGTTTAGAGGTTTAGTCCATTATCATCCCGGTGGGACATGGTGGTGTGCAGGCAGACATGGTGCTGGAGAAGGAGCTGAGAGTCCTACATCTTCACTTGCAGGCAACAGGAAGTGGTCTGTCTCATTAGGCATGGCTTGAGCATCTATGAGACTTCAAAGCCCGCCTCTACAGTGACACACTTCCTCCAACAAGGCCACACCTCCTAATAGTGCCACTCCCTTTGGGGGTCATTTTCGTTCAAACCACCACAAAGCAGGAGTCCAGATGAAGCTGAATACAGTAGAACAGGGGACAATGTTCATGGGGTTCCCAGGATGGGAAACAGTGGGGGACTGTGGGAATCCTTAAGCGGTTTATTGACATAGTTTGGGGACAAATTTCACATGGGAACTTGAAGAGTATAGGAGATTTGGTTGGTTCTCAACATGTTGTTTGGACTTTACATGAATGGTAGAATTTTTAGTCAGGAGAGACTGTGTAAGAAATACAGTAAGATATTTTTATTTTAATTGGGAAATGGTAGATTAAAACTCTATTTTGATTGTTCTGGTTTTGAAATGCCCGTGGAAGATCTGTGCCAGGTAGTTTCTTGCTTAAAAGACTAAGATTTGGAAACAGATTGCTTGGGTCATAGAATAGCTCCATTGTATTTTCTGGGTGTTCTTAATGAGCAATGTTTAGCATCTTTTTAAAACAGTGATGATAACCATAGAAAGGCAATTACCATATGTCCTCACTCACATGTGGAAACTATATAGGCTGACCTCATAGAAGTAGAGAATAGAATAGTAGCTTCCAGAAGTTGGGAATGGGGAATGGAAATGGTGATTGGGTACAAAAAAAAAACCCAAAGAAATATATAAGGGAAGAAGTTCTAGTATTCTATGATACGGTGAGGTGACTACATTTAATAATGGCTTATTTTATGTTTCAAAATAGGTACATGAAAGGATTTTGGTGCTTTCAAAGCAAACAATGACTGAGATGATGAGTATATGTTAGTTACTGTTATTTGATCAATATATGTTGAATACATGCATACATTACAGTCTCCTATAAATATGTGCAATTATTATATACCATTGGAAATAATTTAAAAATATTTTCAAGTAGTAATGATAATAGTTTTGACCTCCTAGTGTTATTGTGGGGTATGACTTTATATATATATATATATATATATATATATATATATATATATACATACATACATATATATATATACATACACATATATATATATATATATATATACTTAGAACTGTGTCTTCCTCCTAACAAGTGCCTATAATTATATCTTGTTTTTAAATAAAATAACAACAACAACAATCAGTTGGAAATATAAATATAGAGCCAGGCTTGAGATGACTATTTTGAAGTTATGTATAATCTATGACTATGGATGTCCGATGACTCTTACAAAGCTCTTGCATATTAGTCTTCATTTTAAGCGATGGCGTGTATGTTCCCTCACTTTGAACTCACATAGATGTGTGACTCATGTGTTACAGGTGAAAACGATACTGTGTGACTTCAGAGGCTAAGCCAGAAAATACCGTGCAGCTGCTGCCCTGTTAATTATAACATCCTGGCCTCCAGTCCCAAGCTAGTGCGCTTCAGGGAAGCCTAGGCTGCATGGAGAGATCACATGTTGGAACACATCCTGGTCACTCCAGACTAGGTACTGAACACCAGTAAAGAGTCCTCTCCCCAGTCTGTCTTCATCCATTTGGGCTGCTATGGCAAAAATATCATCGACAGGGGAGCAAAACAAAATACTCAGTTCTATTTCTGGAGTCTGGGAGTTCAAAATAAGGTGCTAGGAGATCTTGTGTCTGCTGAGGGTCTCCTCCTGGCTTGCCGATGGTCTCCTTTGGCTGTACTGTATACCTTTTGCTCTACTCTCTTCCCCTTTTCCCAAGGACACCAATCTCAGTGTGATGTCCTCACCCACAAACCTCATCCAAACTCAATTTCCCTTCAAAGTTTCCACGTTATAGTGTTATAGTTCCGCTCCAATGAGTTTAGGGCTCCCAGATACCAATATCTGGGGTTGCACACATTTCGTCTACCACACATGTCTAGCCTGTAAGTCACTCCAGCCTTGAGTCCTCTGAGCTTAGGCTCAGATGTTTTGGATAAAGAGGACTCATCCTTGTTGTACCCTTTCCAGATTCTTGCCCCACAGTGTTGTGGGAGCATAATAAAATGGATATTTTTAAGCTTCTCAATATTAGGGTAACTTTTGTACCCAGACAATAGTAGCAGATGCTGGATGAATTTGCTCACAGGAATTAGGTATGCAAAGGCAAGAACAGATGTTCATTGATTTTAAAAATGTGGAATAATAGAAACAATAGAAAGTTTGGGAAAATAAGAGGAACGTGGATGATGAGGTTTAACGTACTAACACAGGGTCACTCAAGGAGAAAAGGCAAGCACCACAGAATGTCTGGCAGACTTGGCAATTACAAAGTTACTGGAGGGTTCAGAGCCATGTCCACAGAACAGTGAGGACAGAGCGTGTGAAGGCTAGTCGATGGAGAGGTGAATGTAAGAAATGCACTCAAGAATTGTTAAGGACAGGAAAGGGGGGGGCGGGAAAGTCAGTGATTGGGATGCTGGTCAAAAGGAATCCCCCTCCCCGCAACGAGTACGTGGTAGGTTGAGAGGTAGAGGCAGTCAGGATCTTGGTTTGGAACCTACACTAGTGCTTCATTGCCCCTGGGATAGAGTAAAACTGCTAACGAATGACTTAGAGGGACTTCGGTTGTCTGACACAGGCCACAGATGTCCTGTTTGGTCTCAGCACAGCGCAGCAGTCACTTCGTGGACTAGCAGGTGGAGTGGACTCAAACCCCTTCACTAACGTCCTCTATACAGAACTTAAATTAGCTCCCTTCTTTCCTTCTCCCCCTACCTACTATTTTATTTGTGTGTGTGTATGTGTGTGTATGACTGCTGTTTAGGGAAGAGTATACATTTGCTTAAATTTGCCTTATCCCCTTAGCCAGATCAATTTTTATACACCTTAAAACAGATTAGACGCTTATTAGAAATGTAAATTTCTGGGTTCTCCATTCAAGAGACTCGAATTAAATTGTAAAGTCAAAATCCATTGTGGGTGGTCTATAGACCACACATTAAGGAACAGTAACTCAGATCAACACATGGGATTCTAATTTCTTGCGTACTTATATACACAGTCTTATACTCTTCCTTCTTGCTGGAATATTTTCTTTTGTCTATAACATCCTATTGTATTTTTATTTTTTCTCTGGGGAAACTCAGTTGACCGTCTGTTTCTACATTAACCTTTCTCCTTACTTAGTTTTTATTTTATTATTTTTCGTGGGATTCTAGGGAATCAAACCCAGGCCTTCACACATGCCAGGGAAGTGTTATACCATTGATCTATACGCTCAGACCTCAGCTCTAATATATGATCAGTATAACAGTATTTTGAATTTAACTTGCCTTCCATTTAGCCAAACAACTGGCAATGGGTGGTAGGCACTGGAGACTAAATAGTGAACAGAACATGGATCTGAATTTTGAGAGTTACATATTTCCATTAGGATGCCTTTTCCTGGTGGTGATTTTTACATTCCCTATCAGACATTGGGCTGCCTTTCAGGGAAGGGCTGTGTTCTTTAAAAATCTACCATACCGACAGCCCAGAGCTGGGCACTGGGCTGTTTGTTGGTGATTAGGTGGAAACAGCTTTTGGATCTGAGATGTATTGGAGTGGGTAGCCAATACTTCCTTTTCACCTCCATCTTCAACAATGGACCGCTAAGGAACACCTTCCTTGAGAATCACCACTCCCCCTATTGTTTATGGCTTCACCTCCCTCAGCTCCACTTAGCTCTGGGGCTGCATTTGCATGTACTTGCTGGGCTGGCTGGACAAACCGACACATTCAGGAGCCTGGGCAGCCAGCCAATGCTCCCAAGCCCTTCCCTGCATTGTGTCTGACTTCCTCTTTGGTAAAAGCCCATGTGATTTTCATGCTTTGCAAGATTTGGGCCCTTGTGAAATCTCTCCTAGGGAATTAGCCACACTGAAATCCATGCTTTGTCTACCCTCTGTCTTGGCAGGAGCCTGTATTATTTCTTTCCCATGTCCTCTCGCTCCTTGAGCCGATGGGATGGTTCCGCTCAAGTTCATTTGGTAGTCTGCTCTGAACAGTCGGGTCGCTGAGTTTTCCCACTGTTTGTTCTGAATTAGCGAATGACAATCAAGGGAATTAGGATGCTGGGGAACATGAATTAGAGTTTTGTGGTGTGAGCAGGGCCCTCCTCTGCCCACCAGATCCTGTTGCTGCCACGTTAATGCCAGCTCACTTGCTGACTGCGCAGTTGTGAAGAAGTGTGTGTGTGTGTGTGTGTGTGTGTGTGTGTGTGTGTGTGTGAGAGAGAGAGAGAGAGAGAGAGAGAGAGAGAGAGAGAGAGAATAATGACGAAAATATAGCGAGAAAGAGACTGAGGGACAGAGAGAAAGGGAGAAAAAATAGAAATTAATTTTTAAAGCCTATTTTCCCACTAAAAGAGATTACCAGGGGCGTTTCTGTTTTTATCTTTACTGGATTATCCTCAGGCTGGATTTCAAGTTGAAAGAGAGTATTTCATTTCCTACCATCAGCAGTTTGAGAAATGGTTATTATTATTATTATTATTATTATTATTATTATTATTGTTATTATTATTATTATTGCTGAGCATCTGTTCTGGTTCTGTGATAGTGGACTAGATCAGGAGAGCTACCGTGAACTGTTATCTAAGCAGTGAGCATGGCCTTTGTTTCTAATTCTTAAAACAGTTCTGCAAAACCAGTATTAATAATCCTAGGGCACAGGGACTATGGGAAGGTCAGGGATTCCTGTCCAGCTGGATTCCAGCATGGCTCTGCGGCTGTCTGCCATGCCCATTTTCTTAGATCTCCTCATACTGTGTCTTGAGAGTACATCGGCCCTGGATCATTGGTCCTAGGTTCCTCTAATCTTCATTAGCATTTGGTGTAATGGTTTGAATTCATGAAAGACTGTTAGATTGATCCCATTGAAGTCTTACTCTCCCCAGGGCAGAAGGTAGGGCCACAAAACCCTGGAGGAGGACTCTCTGAATATTGATGTATCACACAGTGAAGCCTGTGAATTCTGTGGGTAGGAGCCTGGGCATTCCTGCCAGAATGGGTTTCAGACAATTTGAACATACCTGATCTTCCATTGCATGGTGTTTCACTCGCTGAGGTTAATCAGCCTTTAACTCTCCATGTTCCTTCATGGGCTTTTAATGACCCCAGAGAACAATCCCAAGAACCAGGGTGCGTATTTACAACAGAAACACATCTGAACCTACTCCAGCACCAGAGACCATGTGTTCTGAAGCATTTCTATTTGGAGTCCGTTTATCATGGCTATAAAAACAGTTCAAACGAGAGCAGAGTGGACAGAAAACCCCGGGGAATTCTACAGGGAGCTCTGGCTGTCGATGGCTGCATGCCTGGCCTCGGTTAGGGAAGCACGCATGCTCGCATTTCATCTCTCACAGCCCTTGGCCCGCTTGCTTCCTGAGCATTTCCACCTGGCCTCGGAACAAATCAAGCATGTGTCTTCTGTACCAGACATGTCAGTGAAGTCGAGAAAGACCTTACTTCCACACTAAGTGGTGTCTGGTTCTATTTTTGAAAAAGTTCCTTAAGTGAAGATGAAAAATGGGTATAATAACTCGAACTACTTTAGGCAGTACACATGTAAATTCCATGGGAAGTTTACTCTTAGCCTAGAATAAATGTGTCTCAGTGTCTCGTGAAACAGACAGGTTCGGAAGGAAGGTGGAGCTTCTGCTCTGATTTCTCTGGTTTTCTGATGGTATGGGGGGAAGGCAGGAAATGAACTTTTTAGGTGTATATCCTAGTCATAGTTGGAGGGACTGTCTTCTCTCTGTGTGCTCATCCCTGAGGTTTAGAAGCATGTTAGACATTCATGATACGAATTGAAGTCAAAGTCAGTGAAGGCTTCCGGGCTTAGGTGTCCTGTTAAACACACCCACCTCTGGAGTCCGGGGCCACCAGGATGCTCTAGATTGTTCCTTTCTGACATTTATCTCCAGCTGCTTCTTTGGTACTTGTACATTTACCTCCTCTGTTCCCATGTTCATATCATGGCTTGAACTCTCACCGGCGGTTTCTTCAAAATCCATGGACTTGCCCCCTTGAAATAAAGCCTGGTTCTCCAGTCGAGTTCTCCTGTCCCATCCTGTCCTGTCTCCTCCCTCCCTCCCTCCCTCCCCTCTACTCCCCTCTGTTCCCCCGACTCTTTTCTTCTCCCCTCTGCCTTCCTCTCCTCCTCTTCTCCTATCCCTTTCCCTTCTCTTCTCTCTTCCCCATTTTTTTCTCCTCTTTGGCTGGATTTGAGGTTCATCTGTAGAAGTATCTACTTGACTTTTAATATCATGAAAACTCGAAGCAAGCTTTTCTAGAATCCAAATCTCATTCCTTCCCCTCTTCTCCCCTCTCTTCTGGTGAACAGCAACACTATTATTTGACAGGGCTCAGACCTTAGTGCAGTTTTTCACTCCATACCTTCCTCACTTTGAACATGTGATAGGTCAACAAGCACATCTGGAACATGTGATAGGTCACCAAGCACACCTGGAACATGTGACAGGTCACCAAGCACACCTGGAACATGTGACAGGTCACCAAGCACACCTGGAACATGTGACAGGTCACCAAGCACACCTGGAACATGTGCTAGGTCACCAAGCACATCTGGAGCATGTGCTAGGTCACCAAGCACACCTGGAACATGTGCTAGGTCACCAAGCACACCTGGAACATGTGCTAGGTCACCAAGCACACCTGGAACATGTGCTAGGTCACCAAGCACACCTGGAACATGTGCTAGGTCACCAAGCACACCTGGAACATGTGACAGGTTACCAAGCACACCTGGAACATGTGCTAGGTCACCAAGCACATCTGGAACATGTGACAGGTCACCAAGCACACCTGGAACATGTGCTAGGTCACCAAGCACACCTGGAACATGTGCTAGGTCACCAAGCACACCTGGAACATGTGCTAGGTCACCAAGCACACCTGGAATATGTTGGTCAGCAAGCACCAGGGATCATTTGGGTGCACAATCAGCTCTGCATCCAAGCCCTTCTCTTTCTTCTCAGGTGTTCACAGTTTTTTCACATCTCTCTCTGATTTTGGCTTTAGTCTGAACATAGCCACCACTGTAATACTTCATAAGGTGTGTAACTACCTTTGTTTAGAATTCCCCAGGGGCTGGTGGCACGACTAGCTTTCGAGACGAGCAGAAAGGCCCTTAGCTAAGCTCATGAGAACCTGAAGCTCTGTCTCAAGCCTGTTACCCATTTCTTGCTCTCGCCACTCCCAGAATAAAGTCCCACCATCTACAATACCCTGTGCTTAGCATGGATGGTGTCTCATGCCTATAATTCCAGTACTCAGGAGACTGAGCGGGGATCACTATGAGTTTGAAGTCAGACTGGCTGCTATAGTGAGTTCTACAATGAGACCCTGACTCAAAACAAAACACATCTGGTGCTTAATGGAACTAGTATTTACATTCTTGACCCACAATCTTCTTTGGTCTGGAATTCTTTTGTTCATTCGCTTATTAAGTCATTGATCATGAATGATGAATGCTGTGGAGTGTTTATTCTGCTCCAGACACTCTTTAGTGACTGGAGATGTAGCAGTGAACACGAACATGACATAAGTTCCGCATTCATAAAGCTCACGTTCTAGTAGACAAAGACAGTACGTGAATATACGACGAGGTTTAGATCTGAAGGCTATGAAGGCAATGAATTTGAGTGATGAGATTACGGGTGTTAAAGGGTACATGTGTGACTCTCCAGGCCTTTTCTTTCTACAGTATTCCCTGGAAGATTCTCTCAAGCATGTCTGTTTTAACAGAGATCTTTGTTAGCAGGAGACAAGCCTGAGGTCCAAGGGAACAGCAGGTATGAGATCTCTGTGTAATTAGAGTGCCTTGAACATTTTACAAGCTCTAGTGGATGACCTGTGCACTGCTTCTCAGAGACGGAGGGTAGGAAGTGCTAGTGGATAGGGATGAGAAGGCAGCCAAAGAATGTTAGGCCTTGTAGGCATAGCAAAGGGGTTTCTTTTTAATCTAAAAGGAGGAGGGATATGTTTGACGGGGTTTGCACTTCCAAAAGATTATTGTAGAATGACAAGGGTCAGGATGTGGAGAAACCGAAAGACTAGAATAATGGCAGTAGGAATTTAGTTGCTGCGGAACAGTCTAGCAGTTCCTCACAGAACAAAAGTCACCTCCCAGAGTCAGCATATGAAAACACCATGCTCGCTGAAAGAAGACAGACAGACAGACAGACGTGGTGGCATACTCCTGTAATCCTAGCACTCAGAGGCGCTGAGGTAGGAGATTGTAAGTAAAAGGCCAGAATGGGCTGTCTAGTCAAGGGTAGAGAGTCCTAGCCTGCCCATGCCTGTCTACCAGCAGTGTGGTAGATTAAGCTCACCCCTTTCTCAAAAAACAAGCAAGCAAGCAGGCAGACAGGGAGACAGGCAAGCAAGCAAGCAAAGCCCAAGCAGACTTAAAGGCCTCAGGCTTTATATATATGAATACCTAGAAGAGTCAAATCTATAGGAATGGAAAGCATCAGTAGTTACCAAGGGATGGGGGCGGGGTACAGAAAATGGAGAATGACTGCCCCGTGAATGTAGGGTTTTTCTTACAGGGTGATAAAAAGGTTCTGGAACTAGATGGTGGTGATGACTGTAAAAAACTGTGGACGAATGTAACAGCACTGAGTTGAACACTTTTGTAAAATGGTGTTAGTGGTAAATGTTATGATATTTGTTTTAGTTAGCTCAGGCTTTCACAACAAAGAGGAGGCTTAAACAACAGAAATACATTATCTCCCAACTCCAGAGACTGGGAGGTCTAAAAGGGAGGTGGGGACCACACAGGGTTGATCTCTGGTGAGGGCTCTCGACTTGGTTGTGCACAGCAGCCTTCCTGGCGTGTGCTCACTTGGTCTTTTCTCAGTGTGTGTAACAGGGACAGATGAGCGGGATGGAGGGAGGCAAGAAAGAAGAGAAGAGAAGAGGAGGAAGAGGGGAGGGGGGAGAGAAGGGAGGGGAGAGGAGGAGAGGAGAACAGAAAAATCAAATTCCTCCATGTTTCTTCTTAAAGGGTATTAATTCTACTGAATCAGAGGCCCAAGTCTGTGATTTTCTTTAACCTTTTACTTCCATAGTCCAAATGTAGCCACACTGGGGTGGGGTAGGGCTAGCCCTTCAATGTATACATTTTAGAAGCGAACAATCCCATCCGTAATATTATGATGTATATTTGACAGTAATAATAATAGTTGTTTAGCTACTGTGGGAACATAACTGTAGTGAACATATGAAGATTAGTTCAGAGACCAGTGTGGGAATACAAGAGATGAACAGGGTGGTATTAGAGAGGAACATTTACTCAGTCTTTCCCCTTCTTGTTTTCATGTAGGGATGCTTGTCTGTCATAACAGTCTTTGACCCTCACCCAACCCTTACTTGCTCTTCTTATTACCTGTTGGTGGGTAAAGGCCATCAGTCCACATCTCTAATGGGGGTGAAATAGTCTATTAATATGTTGTAAAGACTGGAGATGTCACAATGGACCCCGTGGCAGCACAGGCCATCCAGATTAGCATGGCCCCAGGACACCAACATAAACTCTGACCAGACCCTGGTTGTCTGCACAGCCTTCAGTGGTTACTGAAGCCATGGGCGTCAATACAGACCCTGGCTGCTGCAGGGCCACGGACCCAGACATGGCTCTCTGCAGCAGCTCAGGTCTGGGGGTGAATGTCTGTGGGGAACCAGCCCCCACCTTTCACAGGGTTCCTATGAGGAGGAGAGAGGAATAAATAACTTGTAGATAGAAGGATGGGCCTGGCTGACGAGAGGAAGAAAGAAGAAACAGGATAGCTTCAGGAGGACCTGGGCCAATACCCAATGGCTCAGAACCTGCCACGGGGCAAGGCAGAAGACCTCCCCCTTGCTAGATACAGCCAAGTGTAGACCCTTCCAAACACCTGGTACCCAGGCCCGAGGTCCAATCATCCTCTTATGCAGTCCGGCTGGGAAAAGCAAGCTCAGATCTCACTAGGAAACCTCTGTGGGCTCCCACAGAGACCATCATGTCCCTCAGTGGCAGCACAGGCCCCTCAAGATCAACATGGGCCCAGTGGCAGCATGGCCCTTGGATACCAAAATGGCTACAGGTGTCGGCCCAGACCCCTAGCATCCCTGTTGCCTTGGTGGCAATGTGGGCCATGGAGGTCCACACAGACTCCAGCTACGGTAGGACCACAGACCCAAACATGGCCCTAGGCAGCAGCCCAAGCCTGAATGTCAGGCTGGTCTAGGGCGGCAAGCAGGGTGCCGACATGAGCCTCTTACCACAGCACACAAATCATTGCACATCTCTTTCTTTCCCGTTTCTCCACCATATACTTGCTCATCATAATGGCACCCCTGGGAAGGCCGTGGATACCTTCCAGCAGCCCAGATCCTGAGGACCCAGACTGCCCTGTGGGTGTCTGTTGCTGTCTTGAGCCATGTAGCATCAAGTGGGCCTGTGGATGCCTTCAGGTGGCCTGGACCATGGTGACCCAGGTTGCCCTGTGGGTGTCTTTTTACCTGCCAGAGCTACAAAAGACACCCACGGGTCCTCATGGTCCAGGGTCCTGAGCGAATTAATTTTCAAGATAGATGAAATGGTGATTGACTTGAAGGGTTGGTAGGAAACTTGGTAGACATTTCTACAGCCGTGGTAATTTCCAACTTCATTCTATAAAGCAATTTAAATTGGAAGCCACAGTCCTTATGGAACCCAGTACTATGTACCATGAATATGTTCCAATAAAAAATACTTCACAAACACATCACAGTGGAAAGCAAACAAAAAAGAAAACACAGAATACCCCCCACCACCCCCAGGGTCTTTAATATTGCTTTGTCATTTAGCTGTTCTTGCTGCTATTCCCCTGTGGCCCTCACATTAGAAATAATATCATGACTAAAAGTTGTTTAAGAGAGACCTGAGATTTCTGTGTTGTTATACTCTGTCATGAAATCCAACGTGGAACTTCTTTTATTATTATTTTTATATCTTTCATTAAGGTCTTGATGGGTCCTTTTGGGATAGTGAACATACTTCAATTTATTTAAAGAAGGTTATGGTGTGTTGTATAATTTATTTAAGAAGGCCGTGGTATGTTGTATAAAAGGTGACTTCTCTTTAACACTTCCCTTGACAAGGATGGAAGAGGCCCTCTGGCCTTACAATACCTTGATGATTTAGGCATTGCCATTTACTTAGGAAGGCTATTGTGATATTTTGGGGAGCATCAAGGGGTAGGGAGAACAAAGGTCAAAACTGAGATGAATACTTATGACTTTTGCAATTCAGATTTTGTACTTTTAAGTTCCTCTACAAATCAGCATGAATAAATAAAAGAGCATTTCTTACTGTCTTCTACAAATGATCTCTCTTTTGGAGCAAATACTCTCAATGAAGGAAAATTCACATTTGCACCTTGAATGCCCTGTGATAGAGGATTGCCTGGGCACATGTGGAGGACTTGTGAGTCCACCAGATATTAAATGGGTATTTTAATAAAGGGTGTTTACGTGGGCAACTCCTTCTGGATGCACTAGACCTAAAGGAAGAGAGAACAAGAGGTTGGGTATATACTCAAAGGCTGTAGCAAGTCCGTGGACTGGCATAAACAGGAGAGGTAATTACCAGTGTAGCAGGCAGGTGTCATTTAAGAGTAACCAAGGCAATGCATGTCTGAATCCTAAGGCAGTAAGAGAGAATAAAAGAGTGAGAAAAAGTGACTCCATGAAAATTTCTGTGTAGTTTAAGCACATATTCTGCCACTTATAATAGTGTAAAAATGTGGTGGCTCCAAAGGACAACTTCCTTAGCTAACAGTACCATCAAAAATGGCATAAGCAACTGTTGGACGTTACTGGCCTTACAACATGAGCAGCTAGACATGAACAGTGACAGCATGGTATCCGGGCGGGCAAGTATATCATGGACTTGACTTAGTCTGGTTACATGTTTTCCTAGAAACTGTTAGTATTAGTGCTTTAGTAGACAGCAATAGGAATGATGACAGTGGTTTTGACTCATGACTAATTTTACGTGCCCACTTGACTGGGCCATAGCATGTCCAGATAGCAGATTAAGAATGATCCCTGGGGAATGTCTTCAAAGACTGGAAGAAATTAGTATTTGAGGGGGTGGGTCCAGCAAAGTAGATGACTTTCCTAATGTGAATAACCATCAGTTAATCCATTGAGGGGCTAAAAATTAGAACAAGAAGTTGGAGGAGGGTTGGATGTACTCCAACTGCTTGGGCTGGGACATTTATCATCTACTCTTGAATTCCTTACTCTCAGATGTTCAATTCTGGTCTGAAATCTCATCATTAGCTCTTCAGTGCTCAAGCCTGAGCTATGATATTGACTTTCCTGTGTATCAAGCATGCAGATGAAAATCATGGAACTTCCTAGCTCCCACAATTGTACAAACCAGTGTTTTATAATAAATCTCTATCATCTATTGATATACTCATAGGTATTTATGAACATATTTATAGATTAAACATGCATGTATTTTATTTATTCTGTTCTTCAAGAATGTTGGGCAATCCAGATATCACCTGGTATATGTTGCCACTGTTGGTATGAACCTTGCAGCCGTACATGTGAGACTCACCTGGAAAGTTGCGTACAGGTTTAAGTAGAGTTGGAATTCCTACAAAATTGAGGTTGTAGAAGCAGCCTTGTAGTTTTCTGCTTTTCATTGTGGCTGTCTTTTGATCCCAAGTTAGAATAACCTGAGGACGGAATCTGAGCAGTGTGGATGTGACATTCAGCTTCAATGTGAATGTTTGGGGGATGTAGGCACTCAGGGGGAATGGCTCACTAAGAGAGACAGTGGCCCGTGGCCGGAATCTCAGCAGCTGTGGGGCTAAAGGAGGAAGATCTTGTGTGAGGCCATCCTTGTTTATCCAGAAAGACCACTTCTCCATAGAGAATCATGAAGAAAGAATTACAATGCATTCCTTCTGTTCTCTTCCAAACTTCCTTCTGTATATCTTAATAATGCTTAAGATCTCTTTAGCTTCAAGATGGCCAACTTATTTTATACCAAGGGTCTTTGATAAAGCAAATGTTTCATTAACATTCTTTCCACAAATGTAGAAGAATAATAAATGAATATAAATTTTATGGATGCCCTGCAGGCCAGAGCCAACTAGATAGATCCTATGTTATGTTATATTATAAATACGTTACAACTGTTGCTGGAAAATCAAGCATCATCACTTTCCATTCCATCATTCATTCCTAGGGCCTTAGCTCCATGTTGATCATTAGCATCCAGCATCACTGCTGAGTTTGGCAAACAGCTGCCTGGTTTGGTTTAGGGCTAAGACCTATTCTGGCAAAGATGAAACTTTACTTGTTCCAGAAGAGATGGTTTGGATTGAAACAGCGTGGAAGTCTGCCAGAGCGGCAGGGATCAGAAGGAAGGTTGGCAGTGCATGTCTTGTGAATTATACCCTCTGGGCGACAGTGAAATCTCTAGACTCTGGACACCAGGTGACAAAGTGCAGAGTTTTGATCTGTGGGCCGTGCCTGCATATGGGGCTGTGACACTGAATGTGGGGGGCGCAAAAATTTGGTGATGGTGAAAAGTTTCTGAACTTGCAGTGACCACAAATTGATTCAAAATCAAAGGCAAGTGAACGTGAGGTGGTCCTGGTAGTGCTCACCCATGTCACATCATGTGACCTCACTGCAACCTTGGTTCTGAACACACAACACACAGACACTTTGCACCATACATGATGCTACTCCAACAATTGCTGACTGAAACATTTAGGCTGAGATTTGAGACTAGTATAGGTTATGAATTGACTGCTTTTACTGTGCAGGCAAAGCTTTTCACTTTTGTAAAAACATGATGGATTAATTACAGAAAATAAAAGCATTTTAATATTTTTTACCATCACTCCTCAGGGTGTAAGCATTACATCTGTATATACTTGGGTTATATTGTGTTAGAATGCTTGATTTTAAAAATTGCCATTTGAGTTGCTGACTTGAGTTTCCTAAAAGGTCATTAAATCATGAGGTGAATTTTTGTTTGAGATCAACACAGAATTCCCCAGCAATATCTGAAATGGCCACTAAAACATTTCTACTATTTTATACCACATATTTACATGAAGTGATATGTTTCTCAGCATTAATGATTATAAAACCCAAACAACGTTCAGTGCAGAGAAATGCTGAAGTTCTACATCCTGTAGGGTCAAATGTTCAGCTAGCATTTAAATTTTTATGTAAAAATAATCAAGCACATCATCTTATTAGTATTTGCTTTGTTCTTTAAAAAAAATAGTAAAAGCTAACATATATCAAATAATTATTTTTTAAGCTGGTTCATGATTTGTTATCACTAAGTGATTTGTACACGTATTTAGCACACTTATATGCCCAGGGCTGTATAACACTTTTCAGGTGAAAAGGGTCATGAGTAGAAAACATTTAAGAAATTCTGTGCTATAAGATCAGGCCAGTCAAAATTTGAGGATGAGCTGGATATGATGGTGCACTCTGGAGGTAGAGACAGGCAGATCTCTGTGAGTTCAAGGCCAGCCTGGACTACATAGTGAGTTCCAGGCCCACTGGGATTACCTAGAAAGACACTGTCTCAAGAACAACAAATTCCAGCAAGCATGGGCTGAAGCCCCACCTCCTTCTGGGAAGGTATTGGCAGTTGAGGGCTGCTGAGGGAGGAGAGTTACTCTTCTGCAGGGACTTGGTTGATGGTAGGTTGCTCATGTCCTCATGAGTGGGTATGCGCCCATGAGCATCCAGCCAGCACTTAGTGGACTCAGGGGTTATTAGTAACAAAGAAAAAATAAAAAGATTTGAGTTTGGGAGGGAGATGGAATGAGAAGAATTAGGATGAGTTGGAGGGAGGTAGTAGTGGATGGATATGACCAATGTACATTCTGTAAATGGAAGAGACTTTCAAAGGATAAAAAGTGATTTTTCTTAGGGGCCTGGAGATACGATTCAACAGTTAAGAGCACTGGCTCTGCTTCCAGAGACCTGTATTTGATTCCCAGCCCCAACATGGCAGTACATAATTGTCTGTGACTCTAGTTCCAGGGAATTCAACACCCTCTTCTGACCTCTGAGGATGCTAGGCACATAAGTGGTACACAGACATACATGCAGATAAGAGGTACATAAAGATAAAATTAAAGTAAAAAAAATACTATTTTTGAAAAAGCAAAACCTTTTCAATCCCAGAAATCCTAATCAGGGCATGTCTTAGTTAGGGTTTCTATTGCTGTGAAAAGACACCATGACCACAATAACTCTTATAAAGGAAAACATTTAATTGGGGCTGGCTTACAGTTCTAGAGGTTTAGTATATTATCCTCATGGTGGCATGTAGGAAGACCTGGTGCTGGAGAAGGAGCTGAGAGTTCTAAATCTTGATTTGCAGGAAGTAGGAGACTGTGTTCCACACTGGACATAGTTTGAGCATATGGGACCTCAAAACCTGCCCCCACAGTGACTCTTCCTTCAACAAGGCCACACCTACTCCAACAAGGCCACATCTCCTAATAGTGCCACTTTGTAGGGGCCAGCATTCAGACACATGAGTCTATGAGGGCCATACCTATTCAAACCATCACATGGCACTTTTGTAGTCATGAGGGTAAGATGTGGCATCATGTCACTGGAACACATTTGTAGATGGAAAAGGTCAGACCCAGGTTAGTTCCTCATAAAACTCCATGGCTGTGCATACTGATACTAGTCAGCCATGATATTGTTACTAGAAATATTTTGTATAACATCATCTCAAGATGCCATTAACTTGTCAAAGGGAATCCATTAGCATCTTATTTGTCTAATAAGCTTTTCCCATGCCTTTGAGAACCCAGGATATGCTTTTATGTTATTTTATAAAATAACAGAGGGCAATTCAAGGGTAAATGAGGTTCTGAAAACTAAAGCAATTCTGAAAAATAGCAATGTAAATATTTAGAAAAGGATACCTCAATATTTTTCATATCATAAACAAAATATTGAATTTTTTGGTAGCAAAGGAAGATTTGATTTGAATAGCAAAGCTTGTAGATAATAGCAACAGTAAAAGCATCTTTCATAAATGAAAGGGCACTTGAAAAAGCAGTGGGAACTTAAAGTGGAGATTGAATGCTTGAAGGAGGGCTGAGCAGTAAAAGAACTATTATGAAATTTTCTTTTTAGGAGTATTGGAAGAAAATATTGAACAGGTTGGGTAGATCTATGTAGTGGCAGGGGTTTGAATGAGTTTATGAGTCAAATGGTTAAACATTAGGCTTTGGACTAGACATTAGAAATGAACAAGAATAATGCTTATATTTAGAGAGAGGAGAGAGAGAGAGTGACCGTAAACATACAGAGATAGACAGAGGGACAGAGAGAGAGAGAGAGAGAGAGAGAGAGAGAGAGAGAGAGAGAGAGAGAGAGAGAGACTAGACAGCCTTTAATTTAATAATGTGGTAACAAGGATTAATTGAAGCACATGGATTCTTTTTGCCTGGAGTGGAGGGAGGGCTAAAACATCTTGAAGAAAACAAATGTCCCTCAGCAGATAGAAGTGATGAAACAGGCTTGTAAAAAGTCCTGTGGAGCAATTCGCACATCATGAGAGCTGAGAGAGTATTGTAACACAGGGGACCATTGAGCAAGAGGACGGCAGAGAGGCCTTGAAGACACAGCAAAACTCAAATGAACAGTAGACACAGGTTTGGCCAGCTGCAAAGAGGCCCCGGTGTTTAACAAGTAGTATCTGCCGGCATTGTATGCACAGAGGGGTCCCCAGCAAAGTAGTAATATGCTTTGTGGGAAAGGATTGTTAGTCTCAACCAAGTTATCATTACAGAGACTGCCTTCTTGGTTAATTTTTGCTGATTCTCCATGCCAGTGGTTCTCAATCTGTGGGTTGCAACCTCTTGTTGGGGGCAAACACCCCTTTCACAGAGGGCACATATCAGCATACCTGCATATCAGATATTATAATTCATCATCGTAGCAAACTTACAGTTATGAAGTAGCAATGAAAATAATTGTATGCCTGGGGGTCCCCACAACATGAGGAACTGTATTAAAACGTTGCAGCGTTAGGGAGGTTGTGAACCACTGCTCTATGCAGTCATGTCCAACCTGAGGTCCAGGGCTTTCACTTACTGCATCCCAGGATAGGTGTGAATGCTGCTATTGCACTTGGAGATGACTATGCCATGTTACAAGGTCACCCCTGACATTTTCGATGCCACAGAATCTGGAATGAGATTAGTCATAGCTTGAATTCCCATTACATCTCTTACTCTCTCAGAGACCTTACTTTCTTTTATCCCACACACTTCAGTTGTAACAGTTAATAATACATACCCAATAAAGTTTCTGATTAAAAACTAATTCATATCATGTATGAAAAGCATAGGTCATAGGGATGGGTCCACAGAAACTCAAATGTTAATTGTTTTCCCTCTTCTTTTCTTGATTTTTGTGTTTGCAGTGATCAGTACAGGGCCCGATGTCTACTGGAACCTCAGTAAAATTTAGTTGAACTTCAAATGTTAATGTTTACTGTGGGCTTATTGTGTTCCAGTTATATTTCTAAACTGTGCAGATGCACATTAACTCATTTACTACTCTCCCTAAGGCTGTGAGGGATGTATTTAAATTTCCATTTTATTAATGCAGAAACTAACTCAGACAGTGTTAGATACTTCCTTAGACAATCTCATCAAGTGATGCTGGGGCCTCGGTTATTTGTAACTCTGAACTTGGTGCTTTGGTGTTAACCAAGATTCTACATGTTTGTTCTACATAGTTTATAGATGATGCTGAACCTTTTGGAAGTTTCTTTCCAGTGTGGATCCACTCCACTCAAACAATTCTAAAAGTAGGTGGTCACATTCCTTGTAGTTCAACAGCATTGGAATGGTCTTGAGAAGACTTATTTCCCGTAACCAAATAGAGTTAATTCTGTCCCATGCTCTGCTAGTGTGAACATCCATTCAAATGTATCTGTGAATCGGCTGAGTAGCATTTACCTGACATCTACTCAACGTTTATTTGTTGTTAAACTGGGAGTTTAAAACCACCCTTGACTCATGACTTCCACCACTGCCACCAACTGCTGTTTCCTGGGCTCCTATGTGGTAGCTCCAGATGTGAAGTCCTGTAGAAACCCCATTCTGCAGTGGGCAGACTTGGAGGTGACTAATAACAGAGGTGACTAATTTGCATGTGATTAGACAGCCAGCTTCCCGACTCAGATCCTACTTGGAGAAAGGAGAGCAATGTGATGGGAAAAAAAACCAACACAGTTCCATAGCAGCTGCTTCCTGGCTGTTCTCAAGAAGGAAGTACAGAATTATCTTTATCAGTCCTCTTCTGAGCTGTGTGTTCATTAGCTGTCGGCATAGTGCCCTTGGGTACTGTATTTTGAGAAAAAAAAAAAAAGAAAAGAAACTTTAGAAGCTTTTTTTCCTGATCTAAGAAAAGACCATTCTAGTGAAAAGGAACAAAAGTACCCTAGGACAATTTCCTTTTAGTTATTTCTGATTTAAATATCACCACTGCATTTTGGTTTGAACAAAAGAATGATGATATGGCCAAAAACTACTGTTACTTGGAAGTTGGATTTTTTTTTAAAAGATGGAGCACCCAGATGAAAGGAGATCTGTCTATAATATATTGTACTTTAAAATTAAGCAAAGGAGCATCTTCCCTCCCTCCCTCCCTGCTTTCCTCCCTCCCTCCCTCCCTCCCTCCCTCCCTCCCTTTTGTTCTTCTCTCCCTCCTTCCTTCCTTCTTTGGCTCGCTATGGAATTTTTCATTGTGTATGGAAAAGCTGGAAGATGAATTGCTTTGCAGGAAATGAAAAGTTAAACAAATACTGTCTCAGACTGGGTGTCATAAACAATATTAATTGTAAGTGGAGAAACTGGGCAACTCCAAGACGTCCAATTTGGGTTGTGTTACAGTGCATTGAGAGATGGAACCCAATTTCCCTTTTGTCTTATTTAAACCCATCTTGTGGTTCCTGAGCAAAAGGCCTTGAGTTGAGCAAACGTGATAAGGAAGAGTAATGCATGCAAAGTACACATTCTTTCCCAACCTGGAAGGGACATGCATTCTTCCTCTATCTCCCACAACTTGGCCAACGAAGTACAGATTGTACTTGAGAATAACTCAAGACTAAAATCATACACTTCAAGGTCTCTGTTGAAACCTGATCTTTTATACTTGAGTTTTCACTTAGAAGAACTAATGTGGATGGTAAACAAAGAAACAGCTGTTTCTCTGCCCTGACCAAGGTTCTCTTTCCTGGCATGAGCATTCTGTTGTGGGCAAATTGTGGAGAAATCTCCGGGCCTCTGTGATATGGGGATATGCAGAAGGGCTAGTTGTAAGCTTTTGAATACTGCTTTCACATAGGGCCTGAGTCTGTCCTTCAGCACTGATTCTCACCACACACTAGCAGTGATATGTCTTCATCTTTTCAGCCTTAAGACTGACACATATAAATGGTGGGGGCTCTCCTGCTTCTGTTCTGTATACATGTACGTAGGTGATGATGCCAGCGCAGCAGGTAAGTGCTTAACACTCTTTGGGAAAAGGAAGCCCTCAAGCTAAAGTCAGTACTGTGGTCCTAAGGCTGGACTAGGCATAGTCAAGTTTCATAGGCCACAGCATCTCAGCCTTCCTGAGACAGCCAAAGAGAATGAACAAACTTTCTACTCTCATGTTCCTGTTCAGCCAAGAATATTCCATAACACAACTCTATGAGCTCTGAGCATCTCCTGATGTCACAGTTCTTGGTGACACATCCTTTTCATTCTTTTTTTTTTTTTTTTTTTTTTGGTTTTTTTTCGAGATAGGGTTTCTCTGTGTAGCTTTGCGCCTTTCCTGGAACTCACTTGGTAGCCCAGGCTGGCCTCGAACTCACAGCGATCCGCCTGGCTCTGCCTCCTGAGTGCTGGGATTAAAGCCGTGCGCCACCACTGCCCGGCCCTTTTCATTCTTGTATGAAGCCATTATCTTTTTAATACTTTTGGTATGACAAAGTCTTTGGGCGAGCAGTGTGTCAGCAGTGAGTACATAATGACTGCAGGACCAGCAATTTCAAACACTGCCTAGGTCCTACTGTGGTGTTTCCATCTACACTCTGGACTCCCTTTCCCATCGTTATGTTCAATGTGCCTGTTGTCTTACACATGGCTATCCTATTCCATAAAATATGGTTGATATACTTAAGCAAAAAGTTGAGACCCTAACCTCTTTTCTTCTGGGTCTTCCTCTGCTTCTTTGTATGTTCATCCTTGTAAAATTAAACATGGGTAAAGGTAGCACTCAAGAGCTTCAGTGGGTGAAATGCACACAGACATGGTGATGGAGGGTCACATCTATCTCCATCCCCCAAAGTGTGCAGGACTCAGAATTCTTCCATGTCCCGATGAGGGAAGAGTGAGAGATTGGAACTAGATCCATACGCTAAGGATTGGATATCATACACGTGCCATTTACTTATATAGTAACTATTTCTACTCTGAGTCCTCTAACTGGATTCTATTTGTTTCTCTTTCTGGGTTGTACACTTCTGTAGCATCCATGAAACCTAGTTAATCAAGTGGTATCATTCTAGAGCGTTCCACGTTGGCATCACTTTGATAGCCGCGTTCTGTCTCATTCCCAACTCTAGGGTGGAGTGACACATTCCTGGAACCTTTAGTCATTGTCTCCCTAGGCATGGACCTGCTGCTCTGAGAATCAAATTCAAGGGTGCAGATCCTAAACACTGAACACAGTGTTCAGCTTCTGCCCTGAGACAGAACCCTTTCTGGTTCAGAGTCTTCCCAGGTGGTCACGCCTCTCTCCTGCATCAACATCAGAGTGTTTGCTAGAGCCTGCCCCTCCGGACTGGGGGAGAGATGCTGGGAATAAAGCATTCCATTACAGATTACCAGAGAGGAGTTGACCCAGACGGTTGCCAGACAACTTTGGGATGGAAAACAACCTCGGGGAACATAAAATAGTGGTTCTATCTGCACCCTTGAGAGTGACATAAACTTTCTAAAGCAGGGACCTCTTGATGGGGTCTATGTCAGCTGATTAAAGAAGAGCGTTTGAAGCCAGGGCGGAGGCTGGTCAGCGGGGAAGACCAAGCAAGGGTATTAACAATAGAAATTAAACATTAAACACTATCTCAAAACACGCCTGTCAGTGGGTTAACTTGGGCTCCGGTGATTTGCAAGTAACTGTGATGGTGAGGCATTGCTGAGACCTTCGGTTTGACTCATGTGAAGTAAAGGGTATTTAAAATGTTCCAGAGATGTAAGAGATTCTATGGAGAACATGTCCTCTCATAATGAAAAGAACGTTGCCCAAATATAAACACTCACTTAAAGCTTAACTGATACTTTGCATTCCGTTTTATTGAGGTAAAATTTATATACAGTAAAAAGCATCCACTCAGAGAGTACTGTTGAATTTATCCAAAGGAAACAAGGAGCTATGCTTTCATGTTAGCAGAAGCCTATGAAGTCACTGCTCAAATTAAGATGTAGAACATTTTCATTGTCCCAGAACATTTCCTTCTGTCCCTCCTCTTCTCTCTAGCCTCAGGCAGTGGTTGACCTGCTTTGTGTCACTGCTGACTTGATTTGCATTTTCTGAAATTCTGACTAGATACTATCCTGCAGTGTGGACATTTCTGCTTCTGGTTTCTCCCATCCATCGCTGAACGGCACAATGATAGAGATGGCTAGTCTTCATTGTCAGTGTGACCGGATTTAGAGTCGCCTAGGAGACACACCTGCATGAGAATCTGTGAGGGTGTTTCCAGAGAAGTATAGCTGAGGAGACTCACTCTGAATGTGGGGAGCAGCATTCTATGAGCTGGGGTCCCAGGCTGAATTAAAGAGGAAGAAAAGACAAAACCCAAAGAACTCTGGTGTTCATTGCTCTTTGCTTCCCGACTGCCAGCACAGCTAGCTACCACAACTTCTCTTTGCCATAGCCATGCGCTACTTCTATCACCCTCTTTGTAGCTCCTAAATCATGAGCCAGTATAAGCCTTTTCTCTCTTAAGTTTCTTTTTTTGTCAGGTATTTGGTTACTGCAATGACATGTTTAAAAAATACAGTGATTTTAAAATTCACCCGTGTGGTGAATGGATCAGGTGTCTATACCCCTACTGTCCCATAGCCTTTCTTCATTTTGGCTAAGTAGTAGTCTGTCATATAGACACAGGAATACATGTTTATCCAGACATGTTGATGAATATTTGGTTTGTTTATAGACTTATTTTAAATTATGTGGCTGTGAACATTGATGTGTGACTTTGTGTGGACTTTTATATTCATTTCTTTAGGCCAATATCTAATATGTATATTCCTCTTTGGAGAGTGCCACACAGCTTTCCAGGGTGGTTTCAGCATTTAAACCCAGCAGTGTTTGAGTTCTAGTAACTCCATAGCTCTGACACCATTTGGAATTTCCCTTCTTTTCCCTTTCTCTTTTTTGTTAATGTTTTAATTTAGCATACAAAATATTGGGTTTCATTATGACATCCTCTTACATAAAACATTTTGCATTGCAAATATACATCACCTTTTTCTTAAGGTGTAAATTCATGTAGAATGATTGTTGTAAATGTATAGTGATTATGTATATTATAAGTAATCCTGGATAATTTTTGGCCTTTGGATGAAGAGGGCTTTGGATCTATCTTCTCCTTTTTCTCCTTTATGCTAAGTTAAATCAGACTCTAGCAAGGGGAAGTAATATTCTCCAAATTCCCTGGGGACACTATAACTCATTATAGTGGAGGTTAACCAATAATGTGATTTTTTTTTTTTTTTTTAGGATTCTAGTCAGAAAACAGTATTTCTTAATATATGAATTACAACTAATGAAGAGGACAAAAATATTAAAAGCCATGTATGAGATACGGGAACTCGATTACAATGTGACAGTTCTCACGATGATGCCAATGATGTCTACCACACCATCGTCTTCAAACCATACCTGCACCTAAGATTTTCAAGGCTGCACGCGGAGTGAATTTTAAGCTAACCTAGAGGAGAACATCCTACCCCCACTCTGGCCACATTAACGAAGGTCTTATAGGAGGCTAAGGGTCATGAGAAGCAGCAGCAGCAGATGTGACTAAGTTTCTGTTTTGCCTCTAGGTTCAGTGGCTGTTTGTTACCTTCTCTATTATGCAGTAACAATCCAATAGAACAGAGGAGAAGGGAGACATGAATGCACACTGAGGTCCCTTCTGGCCATAGCAAATGTGCTGATGAGTCTTGAATTCAGTGTGGGCTGGTGTTGAAGAATCTGTGGGCTCCAATGGAAGGTGCATATGTAAGCATGGAGGGCTAGGGTGGGGAGAGAGAGAGAGAGAGAGAGAGAGAGAGAGAGAGAGAGAGAGAGAGAGAGAGAGAGAACTTTAAGACTAAGACCAAGGGAAAAAACTTTCTAAAAATGCAAAAATGATAGAAAGAAAATTTTCTCCTTTTCAAATAGTTTATTTTTGTAGTAAAAACGGAAGCTGTTATTATAGTTTGTATCGTAAATGTCCCCTAAAGCCCACAAATGTGGTAAGTAGTCTTGATCCGTAGCAATGGAATCTTTAAGAGGTGGGACCTCCTGGGGTGGGACCTACAGTTATTCTGCAGAATGGACATAGCATCACATTGCTCTCTAAAGTCCTCTCTACCCACAAGCTAGTGCAGTTCCCAGACCCCATTATGGAGGTTTCTTTGTGCTGTGGACAGTGGTTACCACAGAAACTCACAACTGGTCAAAGTGCAGAGAATAACTGAGTGCTCAGTACATTGTCTAAACATGACAGGATCACTGGACTCATGAACTCACATCTGTGGTTGCCTATACCAGACCTGCGCAAGACCAAGGCAGTCAGTATTCTAGCATGCAGGTGGGACAGGCTCATGAATGCTGTGCGGTTTTATGTCACTATGGCACAGCTAGAGTCATCTGAGAGGAGGGAACCTCAGTTGAGAAAATGCCTCCATAAGACCCAGCTGTAGGCACTCCTGCAGGGCATTTTCTTTATCAGTGATTGACCTGGGAGGGCCCAACCCTTTCTTTATCAGTGATTGACATGGGAGGGCCCAACCCATTGTGGGTGGTAACAAGCTGGACTGGTGGTCCTGGGTTCTATGAGAAACCAGGCTGAGCAAGCCATGAGGTGAAAGTCAGCAAGCGGCACTCCTCCATGTCCTCTGCATCAGCTCCTGCTTCCAGGTTCCTGCCCAGTTTGAGTTCCTGCCTTGACTTCCCTCAGTGGACTGTGATTCAGGGTATGTAAGCCAAATAAACTCTATACTCCCCAAATCGCTCTCGGTCATAGTGTTTCATCACAGCAGTAAGAACTCCAACTCAGACAGAAATTGGTACCAGGATCATGAGGTATTGCTGTGACAGACCTCAGCATGTGTTTTGGGAAGGACTGTGCAAGGACTTTGGGACTTTGGGGTAGAGAAGCCTTTGAGTTTTTAAAGCTAGGTGAGCTGTTATGAGAACTTGGAAGATGAGAGGATGCTGCGGAGAACAGCAGACGTGATGGAGCACTGGCTTGTGAAGTTTCTGAGAAAAGCAAAGACGCTATGAGGGACATTTGCTATTTTGAATTAAGAATCTGTGGTTCTGGTCAGCGGGGCCTGGAGAATTCACTGTGGTTAACGAGAGACAGTACCACCAAAGTAAAACTGTTGCTTTCCTGGAGACAGTTGATGCTGGCTAGCTGGAGCTGAGAAATGAACGGTAATTAAGAGACCAGCATCATTGAGGTGAAGCCTTCTGGAAAGAAAGTGTTTCCTCGGGGCCAGCACCCAGAAGCTGTATTCCAGACATGGCCAAGGCTGCGCTCGTGCTGGTAGCTAAACTTGGCAGCGTGAGAGTCACCCAGGTGGTCCTGGTTTTGAAGGCATGAAGGGGTCAATGGAAAGCAGCTAAGGCTTATTACTGCGAGAAAAGGCTGGAGTCCCTGAAGAGAGCCCAGGAGAGGCCATTGGTGAAGGTTGCAACCTAGTTGCAGTACAAGACCCCAACATTTTGGAGATGCCAGTACCATGAGAGGACCACCAAGAACTGCAGTAGTAGCGGAGTGGAAACAGCCGGAGCCTAGAAGACAGTCAGTGTGTGTTGCTGAGGGCGGAGCTGGAAAGTGACCCAGGCTGTTGGAGCCCGTAGATCGTAAGTGAATCTCAGACATTAGACACTGGATTATTTACACTGTTGGAATTTGGGTTTACTTTGATTTGATTGTGGCTGTGCCCTGGTTCGTTCCTCTTGAAATAAAATATTTCACTGATTTTGATTTTATAGGAGCCCAGAGTTGAGACACTTTGAACTTTTAAGTGTTCGGATTTTTAAAGACTGTTAGGAATATTTCGTATTGTGATCTTGATATTGATATGTGATCTTGGTGATGAGCAAGAAAGGAAAGGTTATGGCTTAGCAGTGGTGTGTTTGCATTTCAAGTTGACAAGGGATAAATTGTACTGGTTCGTTTAATGTCAACTTGACACAAGCTATAATCATCTGAGAGGAGGGAACTTAACTGTGAAAATGCTTCCATAAGATCCAGCTGTGGGCAAGCAAGCCTGTAGGACATTGTCTTAATCAGTGATGTGTTGGGGAGCATCCATTATGGGTGGTATGACCTTTGGCTGATGGTCCTGGGTTCTATAAGAAACCAGGTGGAGCAAGTCATGAGGAGCAAACCAGTAAGCATCATTCCTCCAAGTTCTCTGCATCAGCTCCTGCCTCCAGGTTCCTGCCCAGTTTGAGTTCCTGCCTTGACTTCCTTTAATAGACTGTGATTCAGCATATGTAATCCAAATAAATGCTACACTCCCCAAGTTGCTGTTGGTCATAGTGTTTCATCAGAGCAATAAGACAAATCCTCATCCACTGATGAGGATCTATAGAATTGCTAGCTTCTGGAAGAGAAAGAATTGTTTTCCTTTTAAGGCGGAGCTTCTGTTGGGCTGACCATGGTGCAGTGGATGGCCTCACACTCAGGACTATATGGGCAGCACACATTAGACTCCATGGGTTGTTAAAAAAGGTATAGAAATTAGGGAGTTGGTGCGGAGGTGAGGGGGATCTGGGAGGAGTAGGGGGGTGGATATAATCAAAATATGTTGTATGAAATTCTCAAAATTAATACAAAATGTTACATTAAAAAAGAAGTTGGGCCTAGGAGGAAATATACTGGTCATCAGGAGTATCCTCTTTGAGGAACTAGAGGCCTTCAGCTCTTCATCCTCTCTCTCTCTCTCTCTCTCTCTCTCTCTCTCTCTCTCTCTCTCTCTCTCTCTCTCATCTTGGCCATACAGTGAAGTAACAGCTTTTATTCTACCCCATACTTCTGTTGTGTTATGCTGCCTTGTCACGGGCCCAAAAGAAATGGAACCAAGTTATCTTGGGCTAGAATTCATGACACCACAAGCCCAAACAACCCTTTTATTTTTCTAAGTTGACTAGCTAATTCCTCTACATGCTATTGCAGTAGCGTTTTGCAGGTGAGTCCCAGCACTGTCCAAGGACCCTATGGTACCTGGGGTGTTGGTGGTGTCTGTGCATTCTGACCTCATGCTCAGCTCGTGTGGTTTGGGGGCTGGAGAGGAGGAGGTTAGTTGAAGGAAGGGCAGAAACCCGGCTCTGCTGTTTCCTGACTTCAGTTTCTCTGGGGTTTGTTACTTCCTTGCAGGCAGTAACTTAACCGAAGGGCAACCATGGAGATCGTAGAGACGGGAGTTGGGACACTCCACAAGGAATCTTTCTGTTCACAATTCTTTCATATCTTTAAACATTCATGAGAGTTCAGAACTGAACATTTTTTATCATGCCTTCAAGGACATGATAAAAGTAGGGAAACAGGATGAAAAATCCTTCCCGATCTCCTCACTCGCTGATTTTTGGCAGCCTCTGTTTGCAGACAGGCACCTTGAAGGAGAAAGAGGATGACCCATAAAAGGTTAACTATTTCCACCCAGTCGTGAAAGTTTAGCATATCACAGCTCTCCGTGTTAGCTTCCATCCGATCTAGTCTCCCAGAATCACACCAAACTTTCCTTCTGGAAGATTCCCCACGTTGGTCTCCAGCAAACCCTGTAAGAAGTTCTGTTACCAAGATCCTCGGGGTTTCCATGCCTACCCGTCCTGTTTTCCCAACTAGCTCATTCTCAGGCTGGCAAGAGGGAGCTGACTTAAGTGCAGAAACATTTCCACTTCCAAAAAGATTAACTGGCCGTGAGCACTCCCACGGATCCTCTGTGGCGCTCTCGGTTAAGGTCAGGTCCGTGCGCTCTTTATAAATGCGATGATTTCCCTACAGTTCTCCACCTCCACCAAACCTCGCCTGCAGCTGTGTCTTCTCAGCTCTTCCTTCTGCCCACCTGTGTGCATGTGCTCGGGGCTCCAGCTGCTCTTTGGGTGAGTGCGATTTCTGCTCCTCAGAGCTTTACCTGCTGCTATGAACAAAGGAGCTTCGAGCTCTCTGGACGATGATGCCTCCCATGGTGTTTGACGCTCAAGACTAAAAATAGCAAGACGAAGCCTGGCGTGTTCTCCAAGGAGATAAAGCCGAACAACATAACTGGATTATTCTTGGTTATCTTGCAGATATCCGCGTGACCAGACGTCTGCAAATGGTGGTGAGGTCACTTCTAGCCTCTTCTTAATCTGTTCGCACATGGCCTCTGAAAACATTTCAAGAGGGTCTTATTTACTTTTTTCTTTTTTTTAACCCCTTAAGACAAAGGCAGCCAACAGCTTGCACATTGGATCATCATTTGTCATTTTGATTTTCCCAAGTAACTTCCGGCTGCTTTTTTCTCCTCTTTCATTTCCCTCCCCATCTCAGGCTTTTCTCTTGGGGGGAAGGGAAGCTGTACTCTTTCAAAAGTGGTTGCTAAGAAAGGCTCTTCTCTGTTTATCGGCTCCTAACAGATCCTGGCGGCTGACTGACAAATATGGTCCTGTGCTGGCAGGGAGGGGTGGAAGGGAGCCAACAATTAGCAGCCCCGAGCACAAAGGCCCACAATGAGGCCTTTGAGAGTGTTGGCCGGCATCGTGGATCCAGAGATTGAGAGAATTCAAAAAGGTGCTTGCCTCATGCCCTCAGTGACAAATTTATTTCCACAAATCACCCATGCTTGAATAACTTGACTGGACTATAAAGGAGCACAGTGGGTTTTTTTTTTCTTTGCATCTCAAGGAAACTTAGGTTGCACAGGAGCCAAAACTCAATGTTGATTTGTATTCAGTTTCAAACAAGGGTCTCTTGATCTTTGGGGCAGAGGTTGCAATGTCACAGTCCCGTGCAGGCAACCCACGGGTAGGTATAGCCTGTTCACCATTCTTGTCTTTTTGCTTAGGGGACTTACTCCATTTTTTCCTTTTTGAGACAGGGTCTCACTTATGTAACCTTGGCTGTCCTAGAACTCACTATGCAGACCAGGCTGGCCTTGAACTCATCAAGGTCTGCCTCAGCCTCTGAAGGGCTGGGATTAAAGGCTGGTGCTACCATGCCCGGGTTATTCCACTTCGTTGTTTGCCCTAGAACAGGTGGTTGCGGTGGTATTGCAAAGAGAAGGATGGTGCCTCTCTGTTTAGGGCCACTGTATGAGTGGATGGTGTGGATTGACTGTGTTTCCGAGACTGCACATTTGACCTCAGTCCCTACTGAAGTGTTTGTTGCAAGTGTTGGAGTGGGACTTCAAAGAAGTGATTAGGTCATGGGGGATTTGCCCTTGTGAATGGATTAATGCAGTCACCTTAATGCCATTACCGTGGGAGTACGTAAGTTATGCCAGGAACAGGCTCCAATAAAAGGACAATTTTACATCTCTCTCTCCCTCCTTCTAACTCCCTTTTCTTTTTTCCTCTCTCACCTTCCACCAAGAAATGATGCAGAGTGAATGACCTCACCAGATATAGCCCTTGATCTTGGCTTCCCAGTCTCTAGAACCATAGACAATAAACCTCTGTTCTTTATAAATCCACTCTTACCTTTAGTATTTTGTTATAGCTTCACAAAATGGACTAGGACAGTGAGCATTCGGGCTTTTCATTTCACAATTACTGGGTAAACGATTGAGAGAGGAGCAAGGGCCCTGTCATGGTGCTTATTGAGAATGAGGTCCAATGGGAACAGGATGAGTGTCTAGTCTTCAGATGGGGAGAGCAGTACAAACTTGGAATTGCCTAGGGATGGCTGAGGTGGGTGAGGAACAGGGGCTATCAACTGGATGCCAGACATTCTGTTCAGATGAATGTCAACTCATTCAGGACTTATGTAGTCCTAACATGTAGGTCCTGTTAGTATCTTGAATTCCAACAAAATAAAGGCCAACAGGGTAAACACTGTTCTAGATCCAGACATTTTGATTCAGAACCGTTGCTCACAAGTGGTGCTCTCAGTTGCTTCTATGAGTATACAACCAGTATCCAAAACCAGACAATTTCTCTGCTGTTTTGTTTGGTTGTGAGGCAGGCTCTTGCTGTGTAGTCCAGGATGGCCCTGAAGTCAAAATCTTTTTGCATCTGCTGTCGTGTGTGTGTGTGTGTGTGTGTGTGTGTGTGTGTGTGTGTGTGTGTGTGTGTGTGTTATCTGTGGTGCATGCTCATGTGTATGTGGAGATCAGAGCAGGGTGTTTTGTGTCTTTATTGCTATCTGCCTCCTTGCCTTGAGACAGAATCACTCATTGAACCGGAAACTTGTCCCTTAGCTCTTGGGATCTCCTGCCTTCGCCTTGAATGCCTGTGTCTTCTGAGTCCTGGGGATACAGACATGCACCACCACACCTGGCCCCCTTGTTCTTCACTTTTACCAGCAGGACTTCCATCTCCAGAGAGACTCCCTGCCCTGTAAAGACATTTTCATGGACTCAGTAGAAGAGACTGCTTTGATCATCTCTCCTCCTACAAACCTTAATAAATGTTTTGTGTGTAGAACCCTTGAATAACTTGGAAGGAGGCACATGGAACTGTGATGGAAGAGAGCATGAAAAATGTTAGTGATTAAAAACCCTTAATTATATTTGTGTGTGGCCAGAGGACAAGGTACAGAAGTTGGTTTTGTCCTCCTGCAGAGGTCCTGGAGAGTGGATTCAGGTCATCAATTTTGGTGGCAAGCCTCTCTACCCACTGTGCTAGCTTGTCAGCCCAATAACTTTTTTTTCAGAACAGCCTACAACACAGAAATCTGAGCCTCCCACTTTAGAACTGTGCCACATCACATTTCCCCAAGCAAACTGGAGCTACATGGGTTGGTTATTTATTCTGGGTGTGGAAGTATGTTGGACATGATATATAAGTAAATGGTGGCCATCAGGACCAACCCGTCGTGCATAAGTTCCTACAGGACAGATTTGACAGACCCGTAATAGAAGCTGAAGAAGCAGCAGGGCAGTTGTTGTTGCCTTCAAGGTGAAACCCACAGCATGGTTGACAAGGCTTTGACTTGCCTTTCTATCTGCTGACAGTTGAGTTCACGTGTTTCTTTGTAATTGATTCTTTTTCCCTTAAAAGCTCCTACTATACATTTCTTTTTTTTTCCAGCTTGCCCCACATACTGTGCATAAAGCAGCTGGGAGAGAATAATTCTGGGAGTAATGTAAATATTCACACACAAGGAACTAAAACTGAGGCTGACTACAGACTTAGTTTTCATTTTATATACTTTTTCCATCTGATTATTTTATAAAATATGCACATTATTATTTTAAAATAGCAAACTTTTAATTATATAAAAATACTTAGAGGGTCATTAATGGCTCAGTAGGTGAAGGACTTTGCAGGCAAGCCATACAGCCTGAGTTTGAGCCCTAAGGCTCACGTAAAAGTGAAAGTAGAGAAAGACTTCCCCAATTTGTCCTCTGGCTTCCACACACATGCTGTGCAGAGAGATCATGATATGGCAAGGCCTGGACTTGACTAGAGTAGAGAGCCACAACCTTAGTGATCGAGGTAGTTAGTGTAGGGCTCAGACATGAGACACCATCATTGGCCAAGATCAGTCAGGATCAGTTGTACCTCAGGGGCACCGATCCAGAGACCGGAGTTGTCAACCCATCCCACTGCAGAGGCTAGAAGAGATGCCATCTCACCCTTGTATCATCACACCACCATCTTGGTGTCCCTTGTGCCTAGATGAACTTGAGAAGGACGAAGTGAGTACACGTCAGTGAACTTTAAGCTTAGTGCGTGTTTACCAGAACCAAGTCGTCTGTAGACTGGAAAAATCCGAGGAAATAGTGGTTGCTAAACGTGAGCTCCACTTATGCTGCTGCCGTGCTGAATGGGCGTTCAGAGGGGGAGTTCAGTGGGTTGCCACACAGTTATGTTTACATTTGTCTAAGCATCTAGAGCAGGAAGTCCACGGAGACAAAGTAGATTAATGTTTATCAGGGGCTGTATGGAACGGAAGTGGGAGCGGCTGCTAATGGGTTTGGAAATTTCTTTTGGGGGTGATAAAAGTGTTTTAGAATTAGATAACGGCAGTGATTGCACAGATGTGTGGGCCTGGATACTTTAAAGTGATCTGGCCTGTGACTTGTATCTCTGTAGAAACACGATAATTAGATTGGTTAAAGGAAACAGGGAAGCCAAGATTTCCTCTGCATATCTGAAAAGCGAGATGAATGAAGTCCACTATGTCTGACGGTTGCTAATCAAGCCATGATTTTTTCCAACTAGCCCAGAGTTGTAGCATGTCAGATAAAAGTCCATGATTCCATTTACATTATTTCTACTCAAACAACAAGCCAATATCCGAGTTCAACTCAGCTACTACATATGTAGAAAACAAATTCTTACGCTGAAATGAAAGTGTGCAGGTTGTGGATGGCAGTGTGAGATCTTGTGTGTAAATGCAGATACACTTCTGATATTCTATCAGAATGCTTCTTAAAAACATACCCATTGTGTCTTAGGGTTTCTATTGTTGTGAAGAGACATCATGACCATGGCAACTCTTATAAAGAAAACATTTAATTGGGGTGGCTTGCTCACAGTTTCAGAGATTCAGTCCATTATCATCATGGCGGGGAGCATGGTGGCATTCAGGCAGGTGTGGTGCTGGAGCTGAGTCCTACATCTTGCTGGCAACAGGAAATTGACTGTCACACTGGGCGGCATCCTGAGCATAGGAAGCCTCAAAGCCTTTTCCCACAGTGACAAACTTTCTCCAACAAGGCCATACCCACTCCAACAAAGCCACACCTCCTAATAGTGCCACTCCCTATGAGATTATGGGGGCCAATTACATTCAGACTACCATACATTGTATTTCTTAATACCATTGAATATACTGAATCATTACAAATTTTAAAATTACATTTTTTCCCATCTAGGTCTTTGTAATTTTAAAGATCTATTTATTTTTATTTGATGTATATGAGTGTTTTCCCTGCTTATATGTATGTGCAGTGTCCATGGAGGCCAGAGATGGCCAGGGTTCTGGAATTGGAGTTACAGACAGTTGTGAGCTGTCATGTGGATGCTGGGAATTGAACCCGGGTCCTCTGGACGAGCAGCCAATGCTCTTTAACTACTGAATCATGTCTCCAGTCCCAGATCCTTATACTCTCGGAAGAGAAAACTTACGTGTGGGAATGAATGGCTGTCATTTTGTATTAAAAGCCAGATGGAATATGTTTCTTTTCCATTATTCCTGCATTCGGCCTACCATAAGCCTCACAATCACCATTTACTTCCAGCCCTGGAGCCAACCAGTGGCCAAGCCTTGCTCAGCTCACCTTGCTGACATCTCTCACAGTGGGTCCCCTAACAGCTGTGGCGATTTCGTCTACCATCTCCTGCATCTGCACCCTTAGGGTTCTTGGTTCCCTGCTGGGCCATCTTGCTCCTTCCATGCTCTAGAGACGCCATGCTAAAGCAATCTTCTGACCCTCACCCTGTTGAACTCTGGGTTAATCATGGCTTGCTTCTTTATGCACCCAAGATTGTTATTTGAAAAAAAAAACCCATCATTTCCAAAATATCCCCCTTTAATTCTATTCTGCTTTTGTAAGCCTTGAAGTTTATGGTTATTAAATGTCTTTTGTAAAGACTATTTTTTTTCTTTTAAGCTTTTTGATCCCTCACTGATCAGAATCCTGTTGGCTGCCTGAGATTCTTTCTCAAACAAGTTGGTGCAAAATGAAATCTGGACGCTGGTGTTTTTGTTATTTATCTTACTCTCCTAAAAGTTTTGTGTCAATGCCCGGGAGCCTGCTTGGCTCAGGATGGCCCTCTCTGAAGCACTCAAGTATGTAGAGAGACACACAGTTTACAAGTAAAGATACACAAGATGCTTCCATTCACATCTTGAGTTTTCTCTTTATTTTGTACTGGCTTTTCTTGACCCACTTTGCGAGCTTTCAGAGCCCTTTGGCTTTTGGTTCAAAGCAGCATTCTCCATCTTCTGCTCTCTCCCGTTTTTGCTAGATACGTGTTTTGGATGACTCTTCCATTGTTTTTTCTTAAATAACTTTTGAATGGACACAAGGTTCCATGTTTTTTAATGAGTCAAAAACTTGATTTTTCTATCATCATCGATCATCCTGTGAAACATAATTTTAATAGGAGGAAATTGCAAGGAAATATTTAAAATTAATTTGGACAATTTTAGGAAAGAATGATGTAAGGTATCACTTTGAGCAAGGATTCTTATATCTTTGTCAAATTAAGCACTGAGCACTTTTCAGAGAGTTTTTTTTTAACCCACCCTCCCCTCTGCCCCCAACACTACAAAATACCTGCATATCTGCCTGGTGGTTTGGAATAGCAGAAGTAGCAAAGAAGCCAGTTATCTTCTCTCCTGAGGAATAATAAAAGGGAGGGAGGGAGGGAGGGAGAGAGAGAGAGAGAGAGAGAGAGAGAGAGAGAGAGAGAGAGAGAGAGAGAGAGAGAGAGAGATATCTGTTCAAGGTGCTTAAGGTAGCAATCCAGACTTCTGTCATATCAAGAGAGCTGAGCCCTGGTGGCCAAGGGACTCTGGGGCTTAGTGTTCTATGCTGCCCCAAATCTTCACATGCTAGTGATGCAGAACTGAGAAGTACAAGGCTGACCACATGGCCAGGTGAGGTTACTGCACAGAAGTCCCAGGCCAGGACTGGAGGATCTGCAGATATGCAAGTCTGCAGACTGTAGGAGCTAGCATAAGGCTGCGTCAGCAGGAGGGGTAAGCAGACTACCAGCTACTCTCTCACATTTCGGCATTGAAGGCCAGGAAACGAGGGACACAGCCCTGGAGAGAGAGAAGATAGAGGACATCAGGACCAAAGGCCCAGGCCTCCCCACCACATGAGGATGCTAATTTGCCACACGCACGTTTGACTGAAACTATATTAGGAAGAAGTATAGGAGAGAAGTGTCCCTCCTAGGGAAGACTAGGCATTTGCATTTTGTTCAGTGATTCTTTCTTTCTTTCTTTCTTTCTTTCTTTCTTTCTTTCTTTCCTTCCTTCCTTCCTTCCTTCCTTCCTTCCTTCCTTCCTTCCTTCTTTCTTTCTTTCTTTCTTTCTTTCTTTCTTTCTTTCCTTCTTTCCTTCTTTCCTTCTTTTTTAAGCAAGGTAAATATCAGCATGTAATTACTAAAGAGAAACAGGAGCTTATATTGAAATTAGTTCAATGAATAAAAATTCTTACAGTATAATATCCTTTAATCAAAATATACAACTTAAGAAAAATGATAAACTCCAAAGGATTGATATTTACAACACGAGTATTTTCGAAGGAAGAATTTATAAGGTGAAAAAAGCTGAAAATAGGCACAAGGAAACAGTTTTTCTAAATTAATAAGAAATTTAATTTAGAATGAATAGTGAAATCTTTAAATTGCACTAAAATTTTGATTATATATATATTCATCATATGTATTTCTGTTATATATACATATTTGTTGTATATAACTTCTGAAAGCCAGAGTAATTAAGAAATTATGTATTTTAGGCTTTTAGGGCTTATATACAAAGATACTTTACTACAATTTTTTTATATTAAAGTGTGTCTTAATTATAAAAACTTAAAATTATAAACGTAATTTGATCACTGAGGATATAATCATAGTCTTATCACAAAACCCCTCATTTTAGTGAAATTTTGGTCTTTTTTTTTCCCAATGTGTATATATTCATTTACTCAGTTGTAACCTATGAAATTACTGGTATTTTACTGTTTTTGATTTGTGAAATTGCATATTTCATGGGTAATACAGTCTAGGAGAATGTATGTACACACAACACATACACACCTTCATGTTCTCTGTGCACATGCACATAGGTAAACCTGCATTCTTTCTTATAAAAACAGGACGTATTATTTGTAAATTTTGACTTAACAATGTATTGAGAATATCTTTACACATCATAACCTTCCTATGACTCCATTTTTAAATGTTAACATAGTATTCCACTGCCATTTTATTATAGAAATAATATCAAAATGTCTACTAAGAATCAGTTTATTTTTGGTAGTTAGGCTATAAAAATAAGTATGTAATAGCAGAAAAAACATAAAAACATAAAACTTATAATTGAAATGTGAAGATATAATCGCTACCTTTCAATAAATACATAGGCCAATAGATATATAATACTTTAAATTTTTTCTTATTAATTGGAAAATTTTTGTTCCTTGTATTTTATCCATTTCCATTCCTGTAAACATGGTATAAAGACACATTTTTTTCCTCTCTGCCAGTTTGCTAGGTGAAAAACTAATTTATTTCCCCTTTTGTTCCTGAGTCTGGATAATTATTCCAATACTTAGCAGTTTGTACTTCCTTAGTCTTCTTTTTTGTTTTTTAAAATTGTTTCTTTATGCATTTGTTGCTTCTACTGGATCAGTCCAGCCTATATAGGCATCTAAGATTGCAGTCTGGCCTCTGGTTCCCCCTCCCTTCCTCCCTCCCCTCCTCCCTCCCTTCCTCCCTTAATTTCTTTCTTTTGAGATAGGACTTACAGTGTAGCCCAAGCTTGCTTTGAGCTAACCATCCCCTGTCCCCACCTCACGGGTGTCGGGACTGTAGACGCGTGCCACCACATCCACTTCTGGCCACTAGTTCTGATGCAGGGGTTTCTGTCCTTGGAGTCAGCTGTTATATATGTCTCTTAATCTGCTAGTATTGGTTTTCCATGAAACATTTCTAAGAGTTTCATAGAGAGTTTAGAAGTGGAGAGATCGGATGATTTCGTTTTCTTCACTTCACGCGAGGATCTAGCATATGAATATGCTAACAACTGTCTCAATGTCACAGTTCACATGAGGGCAGGACACAGGGCTCCATAAGGGAGGTTATTGGTTTTCATCACCCCTCAGCCTTCCTCAGCCTCTTATGGAACAGCTCTCTGTGGGGCAACTAATCAAAATAGGATACTGGCTAATAGAACAATATTAAAATCGCCTTTTAATATTTCCTCTACGTTTGAATTCTGTTTTAACGCTCCTTCTTTCTTAAGAACTGATTGGTTTACTGTAAAAAAAAAAAATGCAGTATTTTTTCTCCCTACAATATCTTGTTTAAAAATTTCTCTTTGGCTTGCGGCATCTTGAAGGCCATATTCTAATCCCCCTTTTCAATCTGCCAGCCTGATTAAGCTGGTCAGTGAGCCAAGAGGATCTAACAGCCAACGTGGTAACTTCAAAAGGAAAGATAGGGATCTAAGCCTTTCCGTGCCAACTGTGTGTGGCGTTGGTTGTGTGTTTTATCTCATCTACTCTCAGATGAACATTGTGTGATATTATCTTTATTTTACCCATTATACAAGCCAACTGACACTCTCACCAGTTAAAAAGAAAGTGAGGCCAGGTTTGAAAATTTTTCTTTTCACAGGGTTCAGAGGAGTTATATTGATAAAGTTAGAAATTCATAGTCTTTCTCTTTTAAAAATTCTTTGAATTTAAAATAGAATTGTGTAAATGATGAATTCTGGGACAATCTTCAAATTATACATCATTGTGAGTACTTACACAGCCATGAAAAAAGAGGCTTTGACATGTTTGTATTTGAAGCTTGTATGATGATTCCCTTGTTGCTGTTTTAAGATGTGTCCCGAGGGGAAAAACTGTGGTTCCTGAAGTCAGAAGATTATCCATGATTCCATTTAGAAAATAGGCCATCTCATCTATGTATCATCTGTGTCGGGAAGTATGTGTGGTTGTCAATACAGCTGTCTAGCAATATATCTTTGACAGTGAAGGAAATACCATACTCATGAATGCATGAGCAGATGTCTGTTAAGCTTTCTGCCATATCAGCTGACAGCTGACCAAAGGCTTAAAATGTGTGTGTGTGTGTGTGTGTGTGTGTGTGTGTGTGTGTGTGTGTGTGTGTGTGTGTTGGGTGGCCAGAAGTTCTGGATAGCACTGACTGAGAATTCTTAAACATTGTGAGACTTAGCCGTTAGTAAGCAGAAAAAAGGAAAGCTTGGTAGAAAGAGAGAAAAAATATTTTAAGAACCTAATTACAAATTTGACCAAATGGTACCAGTGTGTTCCTAAAGAATAGGGCAAAGATGACCTTGCCAGTTCCCACTCATTTTAAAGGATTAGGAGAAAATGCCAAGAATTCTAGGGGAAATTTATGCTATCAGCAACTCTGATAAATTTCTAACAGATAAGTTTGTATAGGAGCAGTTAGTGGAGAGCTTTATTGTTAAAAAAAAAAAAAAGTAAGAAATTCTCATGTCCCCAGCGTGACCTGTAAGGACACGGCACATTCTGAATAGATTGGCATTTATGTGTACTTCCTTTCATTTTGAATTACACATGCTTTATTGATGCTGAGTCATCAGGATGAGAATTATCTTTGTAATTATGGAAAAAGGTTATGTTTTATTGTGCCTACACTTTTGAGACTCAGCACTTAGCTGAGATGCCAGTGGCATTCAGCCAGGAATTGTCAAGGCAGAGAGAGAGGCCTGAATGCCAAGTTTTAGTGGAATTTTGGTCTTAGTGATCCATTCTTTGTATGAAAGTTCATCTGTTAAAAAAAGAAAGCAATGGTGTTGTTTCAAATCTAGACTAAGGTGTTTGGATGGTGATGGTAAAACCAGGTGCTGTCCATTAATGGTGTTTCATAGACACCCCCAAACAAACCCTGAATATTTATCCCCGTCTAATCCGGAGACCAATTTCCCCTTATATGATTAAAGAATAGCCAGCCAACAATAGTATATTTATATACAACACATATAAATATAAAATTCTTTGCTATTTTCTCCAACTGGTCAATGTTTCTAGGAAGAGCGTCTATCTAACTTCTTCATAGTTCCTCATGACCTTATCTATGTTCTCACATTGGTAAGGAATACCAACATTTTACAATTATCCAATGGAATACTTGTGTACAATATTTGCAATTACTTGTGATGTTTTATGTCACTTTAGTGTTTCATGTGTAACAGGCACAGTATGAGTGCTCAAAGTCACACTCACGAATGGGATCATTCCTTGATGATCCAATGTTTCAGTGCCGTCCTCGGTTCCTTGCAGAATGGAAATTGTGAGTGCTGATAATCCCCTCCCGAGGCCTTTCTGAATGTTCAACTGAGTTCATTTTGTAAGTGAATGATCGAGAACACAAGCTGAAACCAAGGAGATCAAATAGTCTGGTCTCATGGGACTAGGGGCTGACTAGAGAACCTGAAACAATCTGCAGTATTAAGACCTCAAGGTACCCATTTCCTGCTGCTGCTTTGCCTCTTCCGCACACAACCCTTTAATTAGTGTGTGTGTATATGCACACATGTGTGCATGTACTCGTGAGTTCTCTTGGTTTAGATACTCCGGTGTCGTCTTCCTCGGTCATTCTTTAGTTTTCTTTACTCTTTACTTCATATTTTTCCTCCCTCCCTCCCTCCTTCCCTTCCTCTCCCCTTCTTTCTTTCTTGAGAATCTCTCACTGAACCTGGAGTCTAGAGCTCACCAATTGGCTAGGTTGCATGAGTTCCAGGGAACCTGCCTCCCCACCTTGCTGCCTCACGGATGCTAGAGATCTGAACTCAGGTCTTCTTCTTTGGGCCCACAATCCGTTTGCCCACTGAGTCGTCTCCATAACCCTTGGTATGCTCAGTATGTCTTTTCTTAGTTATGCAGTTGTGACTTAGAAATAGGTGTGGTTCTCACTGAGGGCATTGCCATGGAAGACACGTGCGTGAAATGAAGCTTGGTGCAGTAGATGGAATGCCCATCCATCAGATTCAAGCGTTAAACCCCACTATGATGTTATATGGGAACGGGGACTTTTGGACTTGGGTGGATAACAGGAATGGAGGTATTAGGAACGACATTGGTACCTAATAAAAGGGAAACAGGGAGCTTCTTTCTTCTTCCAAGAGAGGACACAGAACGGAAATGGCCATCTATGAGGGAGGGTGCCCTCTCACGCATCAAATCTGCTGGCGCTTTGACTTTGGACTTGGCTCTCCTCTAAGACACTTTGCAGAGATGAATGTTTGCCTGCAGACATCATTTGGTTCCCATTTCGACATGTCTCCTCACTTACCTTCTCTTTCCTGACTGTATTTCAGCCTCACCTCCAGAATACGGGAAGATGGCTGTTTTCTGCCAGAGGACCTGGGTCTGTCAGTCATTGGGCAGAAGATAGTAACCATTATGGTTACAGCTATTCACTTGCTAATTCAGGATTAAAATAACCTTGCCAAGTATGATTTATAATACAAATCTCCCTTAAACATTGGAGTTACTCTAGGGCAGAATTTCTGATCCTCAACAGTGGAGATAGTTAGCTGGATGATGATTATTGTAGAAGCCTTTCTGTGCATTGTGGGATATTGTCAGCATCCTCGGCCTTGTGGAAAGTTATCAGCAGCCTCGGTCTCTACACACACACACACACACACACACACGAGATGACAAGAGCATTCTCATTTTGGTCATCACAGATGTCTCCCTACCTTGCCAAATGTCCCAATGGAGGGACAAAATCTTCCAAGTGAGATGAGCCACGGGAACACATCACAGCATTTTACCTCTGACTTTTCTATGGTATGTTATTTTTTTTTCCCCAAAGTAAGTTGTTATCTGTTCTGGCAGTGTTGATTCAGAACGTGGGCCCTTTGTTCCTTCCAGGATGGATTGGCTGTTCCACCCAACTACTCTGCAGTTTCCACATTTATCAACTTAATATCTTCCTTTAACCACCACTGAGCTGGAAAGAGACCTACTGTGTATAAGTGGATGACAAGTAGTATATTCTTTTCCCTCATCTTTCCTTCCCTTCCTTGATAAAGTCTTTAGATTCCATTGTGTTTTATATCTAGTTATAACTGAGCAATTCTTGGCCTTGGGAATTTGAGTGGATTGCAGTTTCATGAGTCCTGGGGATCAAAACTGACTTTTCCTTCTTTTCTTTAAAGGCTTTGTTAATGTCCAGTTCACTTAACCAATTGACTCTGGAGTCCTACTCAAGGATAGGAGTAGAATATAAAAGAGTGTATTTAGTGTGATCCCAGCCTGTCTGCACATACATGTAAGCACACTAGATGTCCATGCTCACACACACACACACACACACACACACACACACACACACACTGGAGAGATATGTTTCAAAGCATAACACTCACTCGAGTGGAATTTATAATGTTTCCTTCTTTTGCACATTTCTGTTTTTTGTACAATAGATGTCTAATGATTGTTAAACTTAAAAAATTAAAAATGCTTTAAGGAGTCATTCTCAAGCTCTCCGCAATATAATGCAAGACTTGGCACCTGTCTACGGGTGTTAATAGTAACAAGAGTTTGACTGAAATGGCATTTATTTTTAGAAGACACAAGGATGACTGAGTCACCCATCATATTTTAGGGGGAAGGATGAAACAAGAAACCCCAAAGGAACAGGTGAAGATTTGCTAGGCTGATTTCTGTCTTGTGCTCCAAGTTTTATGGGTCAAGATATATGTATGTGTATGAGCTCAGATGGAACTTTCCTGAGCTCCCGCGGGGCTGAATTTAGCAGTGAGCTAAGGCTCTGAGCCCCAGAGAGAGTCACCCAGCAGTCACTAGCAGAATGGCTAGTGTATCCTGGGACTGTGTATATTTAAAAGCTGTCCAGTGAGTACTCTGTGTTCCTAGAGCATGTTGGGCTTGCTGGTCTCCAAGTGGCTTGAATACAAAACACTTCCCTGAAACACCATTGGCTGCTAAGCAGGCTCACAGGCTGTGGCCTCCAGCGCCTCAGTGAACCAGAACTCACAGACACAGATACTGTGTACTCTTAGAAACCCGAGTGAGCTTCCCTCAGGGAGATACTTCAGTGCTGCATTGGGCTCATATTCTTTCTCGCCACATGTACATCATAAAATGCTATAGCAGAGTGTCTGTGACTGGTGAAGGGGGAAGAGTGGGTGAATGACGATAGTTAATTCTGACCGCATAGTTTGATCAATGATGTGCTTGTCACCAAGTTTGAGTGATACAGAAGGCAGCATGCAGGCTTGGGAGAGAGATACATCAGGCCCTGAATCCGACTTCTACCACATGCACCCACACGTCACACATAACGAGAAGCCACCCAGCCTCCTGCAGCTCTCTTCCTCATCTGTGGAGAGGGTACCACACAGACTTCCTCCTAGTTTCACTGCAAGGATAAAGACATAGAACACGGGTAAGAAAGGCTTGGTGTGTGGCAGCCACTGAACGTTCTTCTCTCTCTGGTCACTTTCCAGACGTGTGGCTGACAAGTCGCATCCATCACAAATTTTCACAAGCTAATTCCTGTAAAGGGACAGGGAGTAAGTGTTTCAGTAGTGGGACGAGAGGAAACACTGAGATACCACGCACGGATTTACATTTCAAAGGGGAAACACATTTCTGCCAGTTTTCATTGATGAAAGTACACGAATCTGAGCATAAAGATGATGTACAATATTCTTCTGATATAACATAAAATGGAAATAAAGGAATTGGCAGGGAATAACATCTCATTTAATTAAGGTTCAAAGTTAGGGATCCTATCATCAAATTGATGGCCCCTGTTCTCTGTACAAAGCAGTCTTAGCTGGTAAGATATCCAATACCAGACAGCAGACTGAATTTGTTCTATAAGCAAATAATGAATTTGTTCCATAAACAAATCCCTACTGTGGGACATTTTATTTCTAAGGCCAATCTCTACTTGTGCTCTGACCCTATTAGTGAGGAGTAAATGATTTGAAAACATAATTGATAAGCAATTCTGTGGTGATATATTATGTACCCTAATAAACTTGCCTGAGGATCAGAGAAGAACAGCAGCCACTGTTCTTACCTCTATGAAATCTTCAGCCTAAGAGAGTGAGTTCCTGTTTCCTCATGCCTTATATACCTTTTTCTGCCCTGCCATATTACTTCCTGGGATTAAAGGCCTGTGTGCTTCCCAAGCAAAGGAATGAGATCTCAAGTGCTGGGATTAAAGGTGTGTGCCACCACTGCCTGACCTCTATGTCTAATCTAGTGGCTGGCTCTGTCCTCTGATCCTCAGGCAAGTTTACTAGGGTACACAATATCTCACCACACAATTCTTAAAGAGTTGCCATCTGGAGAGGAGACAGAAATAATTCTTTAAATGAATGGACTCTGAGATGTTGTCAGAGTACTTAATCTTTTGTAACTAGATGATTCTCCAAAGAATATCCTCTTTTATGGCCGATCTGGAAAAGAGTGGGGAGACATTATCAGGCCACACAAACTGACCACCTACAAAGAGATAATCAAGCAATAAATAGATAGGAAAGCAGAGGGCCACTTAAACAGATTCTCCCGGCTTTTGATCAAGTAAGAAAAAGACCAGCCTGTCTCCAGTGACGATGCAGCTAAATCAGGGCTTACCATTTGGTACGTAAATATCAGCATCCCTTCCTGCTAGCCTCCCAGTGACCAGGATGGACAGATTCAGGTGTATAGACTGAAGTGACTGACCAGCGCTGAGGTGAAAACCAGACTGCAAAATCCTGTGAGAAGTGTTCTTCCCACAAGGCGGCACATCTCAGTGGAGAGCTAGAGATCGTGAGGAAATACCCAGTGGAATAGAGGAGACCCGAGTGGCTGTTGAAGCAGCAAGACTTGCTTACAAACTGAGGACCATGAGAGGACCCTGATGCTGAATATTTGACGGATATGGATGTGTGTTGAAACATATGGATCAAGAAGGGACTAAGTTAATAGTGGAAAGAACCCACATCCTAGTGGTAACACATTGTTATTTCTGTGACAGAAAAGAACAATCTCTCTGCAGCAGGAGTTCTGAAATTCACTCAGAGACCAATGATGGTGACGTTCTTTAGGAGAGCATTTAAGAGTTCCAAGACAGGTGCGCATAGCTTACAATGTTTGTGACTAACGTCTTCTTGGGAAATAGCCAAGCTTGAGGCAGGGATATTTTGAGATGTGTCACTTTGGCTGGGGAGCAATATTTAAGAAAAGAGGATTTAGCAAGTGGGCTTTGGTGGTAGACTTTTAAAATTCTCCTCCGAGTTGATGCAAACATGCATTTCTCCATTCGTGTGTCAAGAGAACATAGACCAAATGTTTCGAATTATTTTTAACCAATACCTTGGAATAAAACACAGAGTTTACATAAATGCCAAAGAAAAGTGGAAGTACTTTCAAGCAAAATTTATTAGGTTATCTACTCAAGAAAAACACAATGACCTTTGCTTGTAAGAATTCAAAGTCAATGACCTGAAAGCCAGGTCTGAATAATTTTTTTTTCCTTTTAAAATCAGATACAGAGAGTAGAAACAGCAAATTTTCTTAAATATGACAGGCAACGCAGTTGAAGATTTGTTTTCATAAACGGTGTGAAAAAGTAGTATTCATTCAGCTGCATGTGGCTGACTGATTTCCAATCCCAAGTTTAGTTTATCTAATATAAAGTTGGTTGTGAACTGGATAGTAAAGTGGCGTTCTCAAAGGTATTCCCCCCACCCCTTAAATGACGTTCCTTTGTAAGTAAGATTTATGTGCATTTCAGATTGGCTACAAAGATCTTTTCAATTCATAGAATTTTGTGTAAATGCTAGCTTCCAGATTCATGCTAGCCTGTGACCTGTGAAGATATCATAAAGGGTGATCTGCTGGAAGTGTTTAAACTCAGTGTAAGTGCAGGATAAAGATCCAATTGGGAAATCCCCCTGTTTTCTGAACAAGTAAATAGTCTGTACAAAAAGAAGAACAAACATATGTACAAAATGCTAGAGTCTACATGTTGTATGAGATCAAGCATTGCCCATGGGAGGAAAGCCGTAAAAAGTTTTGTCTATAAGGTGCTAAAGATTCAAAGACGAACAGGTCTTATGCAAATTCATTCGAAATACAAAGGTAAGTCTCAGGGTATGTGGAACACAGGCACTGTGAATCCGTTCAGTCTTTCAGGCTTGGTATCATGTTATAGAACTGTTTGGGGGCAGGAAATGCAACCTGAATGAGTTAATCATTGTTTCTAAAAGGGCCTAATTCATTATTTCTAGGAAGTATTTTACACACACCAGAAAAATCAGGCTCAACATATATATTATATATATTCCTGTCTGCAAATGGAGTCAGGATTCTGGGTTCCATAGAAGAAAAATAATTATTGTAGTAAAAATAATTGTATTGATCATTGTCCTTGCTAAAGCCAGCCTTAACACTCAGGGTGCTCCTGAAGTACTCTATAAAATCATGTGGGATTCTTTTACATTTCCATAAAATGTACAACATAGCATATGATTTTTATGTCCTTATACAACCTTGAATGTGTAAGTGTACACACAGTGAAACTTACCTATGGGTATTATTCATCTCTTTGCCTCTCTTACTAACACTGCTTTTAAGTTTTAACAGATAAATAAAACACTAAGAGCTCACTGTTCATGGTGCTGATGATTACATTTTAATATAAAACAGCAATGCAAATTTACAACACAATTTTTCCTGCGGTGTGGCTAAACCTTCATGATAGTCATAGTAGTGACCAATGGCTCTTAATCACTCACTGTTTGCACTTCTAGTAAGTACACACAAAAAAAAATGGGCAGGAAAGACTCCTAGGTGAAAACTTAATGCAATCAACAAAAATCACACCCATCCCTATTAACTTTCCTACTCACTCTAGATTTTATAATCACTGTGCATAAAACAATATATATAAGTGCAGGCAAACAATAGCTGAAGCATAGTTGTCATATAGTGTAAACTCAGGGCACCAGGCAAACTTGTGAAAGGAAAATATACTGCCAAGCTGAAAGTGAAAATGCAAACCACAGCATTTCAGAAAACTGGCTTCCTGAGGACAGAACTCCTTCCAGAGAGGTGGACGTACAGCCATGAGACCAGACAGCCTCCTGGAGTCTCTTCTCTTTTCTTTCTTTCTTTCTTTCTCTTTCTTTCTTTCTTTCTTTCTTTCTTTCTTTCTTTCTTTCTTTCTTTCTTTCTTTCTTTCTTTCTTTCTTTCTTTCTTCCTTCCTTCCTTAACTATTCCATTCTTTTTGAGTATGATGACTTTCATTCTGATTCCACACACAAACGTTTCAAAGTTCAGGACAGAAAGCAGGAAATGGCATTTATGTGGGTGTAAGTTTGCCACATTTCCCTAAGGCTCCCAGCCTCCCCAAGGCTCACAGCGGCAGTCACTGCTGGTGATTTGGTGGCAGCAGGTGGAGATGGTGATGGCCTATGGGAAACCATAAGGCATGGCAGCGACAGGATGTTCCAGGTGAGTTATGCAGATGTGTTGCTGACATGTGGAGTAAATAAGGAGGGAGGTGATTCACAGCCTCTTGACGTAGTTCCCAGGAAAAGTACCAAAGAATTTGGTTCTTCTTGAAGTTCCTGAAAACAGAGGCAATAAACGAAAAGGTGTGTAACAGCAATGAAATGTCAGGTACTACGTCTGCTTGAAGACTCTCCAACTACAAGGGTTCACTGAGAGAGCAAGCCCTAAATAGTTTGGGAAGGAATAAAGAAAACTCACTTTAGGACAATTAAAAGAGAAAGCAGGCAGTTTAATTGTCTTGCCTGATGTGTTATTGTTGCATTTGCATACATGATAGATTTCCATCACATTGAGCTAAATGGAGAATCCCAGTATCCCAATCTAGAGAGACAGACAACTGCGTAGAAAGCTGGGCACTAGGACTCAGGTTACCATGATGCCAAACAAGGACTAAAAGACAGCTCTGAGGCTTGCAGTGGGATAAGATGACTGATGAGTAGGGAATACACACAGGAGGAAGGGTTGGTTCAGGAGCAGGAGGCCTCCTCTGTGGTGCCACATGGCCACTAGAGGGGACACAGCCAATATCACAAGTGTTACAATCTCATGCTCAGTGCTATCTCACTCACTAAAAAAGTGGTCACACTTCTTAACTAAATAGAGACTTCTGAGCAATTAAAAAAATCACTAAATTTTTAAAAAGTAGAAGATTGGCTACTACTTGTGTGGGTATGTGGAATGGAGCTCAAAGGAGCTCAACCATTGAGGATGATGTCTAACAAGGGCAGTTAAACCAAGGGCATGCATGGCTATTCTTATGGCCCTCTTTGGTTTCATATGCCACAATTCTTCAGATATTTTCTATAAAGTCTTTACAATAAATTATTTTGTATTTTATCATAGCAGATTGGGTAGGGCCTCTAAAATTTCATTTCTCATTAACATTCTATAATTTATTGGCTTGTTTACAACCCCTACAAATCATGTATGTATACCATTTCTCTTCTTGTAGATGGGGATTAATAGAAATAACAGAATCTAAGGCATGTATCTGCCCATGTGACATCAGTCCTTTCATTAGCTCGCCACTGCTGGACTAGTCTAGAGAAAGATTTCATCCTCACACTTTTATTTTTAAAAAGATTTTATGTGTATGGGTATTTTTGCCTGAATGTATGTCCATTGCTCCACATATACAGTACATATGGAGGTCAGAACGGGTATCAGATGCCCCTGAAACTGGAGTTATAGACAGTTAATAGACACTACGTAGGTGCTGAGAATGGAACCCAGATCTTCTTAACTCTCTCCAGCCCTCCCTACACTTTTCCTTGTCACCTCTTTCCTTTGTGTCTGGGTATATACTTTCGTCTACTAATATTTTCTTAGAAGACCTCAAGTTATCTCCTCCTCCTCTTCATCTCTTTGCTCATCTCCCTCGCCCACTTCTTGTGCTGGGGACTGGACAGTTGAGCAGTGGCGGATGTTAAGCAGGTACTCCATGACAGAGCTTTCAGTCTTTAGGATGGTAACTCTGGGCTTGCCTTTGAAGCGGCAACAAAGGTAAGTCTCTCTTCTGCTAACTGAAGCGGAGGAGGATCCCTAAACTTTAATGATGGACTACATCAGTCCTAGCAAATGGGTCATTCTCCTTTTCATCTTGCTCCCCATCAAATGACGTTGCCCCTGTTGACAGCTAACATTTTTCCATCGAACAGGGCAAAGGTATTTCCTGCCTGGGAACATAAGGTGTTTTTGTAATTGTTATTGTGACATCACAGCCATTTCTAGTTGGGGCTATTTAAAGAAAATTTCCTAGTTGGGTTGAAATAAAACTAGCAGAAAATCACATATATCCACAGCAGTAAATGCTACACTTTATTAAAATGCAGTGGCTTTGGGATATACAGTACACCATTAATTGAAAAGAGATTAACTCTCCTAGTGACCCATGCAAGTGAGCAAATTTAAACAAATGATCAAACAGCCAGACGTGTCTGAGAAAAATTGAGCACATACCCACGAACCATCCATCGTCACACTTTTCCATCACATCAACGACATCACTTTCTCTGAGTTCCAGCTCATCTTCATTCCTAGGAGTATAGTTATACAGAGCCTGAAACCTTAAACGGGACAAATGGGCATGTTTATTCCATATCTTCATGAAGTTATAGAAATTAGCACAACATTCATTTCAGCTCTAACATTTCTATTGTCAATGTGCTGTGTTAGGAATGTTAAATCTCTGCGAAACATGTAAAGTCAATAGTAACATTCAGATTCTCATGGGAATCACAACACTTTAATAACATTTCAAACTTACAATGAAAAATATTCAGGGAAGATTATAATATTCATGAATTCAGCAAAAGCATTCTGATATTTGCAGGCCAGACCTGCATCTAAACTGTCTAGACATATAATGTTTGTCATTCAGGTGCTACATAATGATATAGAATCTAAAATAAATGGTATCTGTATTGGACAGCCACATTAAGATGGATTACAGATTTAGCTAACCATAATCATAAACAAATAATGCAGACTTGGAAATGGAATTCTCAAATGGTTCTAAATTGAGTTGTACAAAATGCTTCAGACACACATTTTGTAAATGATGTGGGAATTATTATCAAAGGAAGACTATGTGTTTATCATAGGAAACCCTTTAAGGAAGATTAGTTTTATAATCTGAATCAGGATTTGAAGTGTGAAGATTTCATGCAACTCAACTATGACCTTGAATCATAGGTGAGGCTTTATACATGGCCATCCCTGGCCTGGCACAACTAGCAGATTCTGGACTTTTAAAAAGGTGTCCAGGAAAAAAACTGTGCTTGCGTTAAAAAGTCTCCTTTGAAATAATCATGTGTGAGAGAGAATTACGGAAAGAATGCCGCCATCTTGTTTTTCTTGTCTGAACTCTTTGATAGAGAGATGATGACATTTATCTATCATGTGTTTGAATACTGAATATATTTGGCATTGACTTTTATGACTATTAAATCTTGTGACTATTAGCATGGACCAGTCCTTGGGAAAGTAAAGACTGTCATTTTGGAGGCTAAGAAGGCTGGAAAGAATTTGATATGCAGTCAGTGGGAAATTTTCGTGATATCACTTATTTGTCACTGGTATGATCAGAGGATTAAAAAGACTGAAAAATTTGTTTCCATTGCTTTTTATAATTGTCATATAATTGTGCTAATGTAAGAAAACAAGGGGGCCCTTTAGATTTATTTTAGGCCACTGTTAAAAAGTAGATGACACTGAATTCTACTTTGGAACAAGAATGCTTTATTTCTGATTACTTTATCAAGTCAGAACAATCGTATTTTGGTAGACTAAGGCTACTCTGGTACTTGAATTGAAACATTGTGCTATAAATGTGCAACAACTTCACTGGTTCCCTCTCTGTTTTTGTCTCCTGATCATGGGATATAGATAAAATTGGCTTCAGGGAGTTGTATGAAAGAGCTTTGCCTCTCTGTAAAAACCATCATCTTCCCTAACCTGGCATCCAACCCTGAAATCCCTACATTAGAGATTTCCCCCCTAGTTAATAATGTTCCCTTCTAGTGGGCAATTTTAGCCATTGATATTCTTTGAGCCCTTTCAAGTCCTCTGATGTCTTTTGTTGGGAGGGGCTTCAGCTTCTGGTCATGGAGAGAAACAGAGCCAGACCCTAGAAGAGGTGCCAAGAGAGACTGGCAGGGGCCACCTCACTAGGACATTTGCCTGGGTCCAGCCTTAGGAGAAGAGGAAAACCATTTTGTTGTTTGCGTGTTGGTTAGCGTCTGAGGCTGTTGGTGATAGAATGATGTGATTTGGGATGTTCACAGGGCAAGGGGATTTCAGCAAGGCTCTTTGTCCATTCTCGAGCTTGAGGGACATGGTCACCCCTGGCTGCTGTGTTGATGGACGTACTCTGCAGTTGCTTTGGGAAAGCAGAGTCTCTCACTGAGCTTCTCAGGCTCTAACCTTACTGAGGCATAACTCCAACCACTTAAGGTCTATTTAAGGCCACAGACTCCAGCTGCTTGAAGACTCTCAGGGTCCTCAGAGCTAATAAACCAGAATTGGCATGGACTTCCAGCTCATTTTTATATAAAGAAAGCCAAGTACTCTTGTCAAAATTTATTTACCATAGTGGTTTAATTAGATCACACAGAAAAAGGTTTCATGGAAACACAAACAAACCTTCCTGGAAATCCTTCTACCTCTGCTGGTTTTCAAATCAGTGTTGCATGACAGGAAATGCAGCCCAATTAAAATAAAAAAATGCTGCCTTTAAATAAGTTGGTGAGATAATGGTGGTGGAGGGGTCAAGATTGCCTCAAAAATAAATTTGTCACTTAAGAAATGCCGAGCCAAACTCAAAACTATAACCTGCACCTTTTATTGTCCCTAAACTGAACCACAGCAAAGTAGCTTAGGTTTCTACTTTTGCTTCACAAAATATTTTTCTAAATATATGCAATTATCTAACCTTCCATAATCCCTCTAATTCAGGCAGCAACGAAACATAAATTTGATAAAGAATAAAATCTAAGGCAAGGTTTGGAAGTGTATTGTTCCTGCCTGTGGGCTATGTGATATTAGAATAGCCAAATGACCACGGCTGCATAGGACACAACAGAGCACTACTTGTTCATATGCCTCGAACGCTGTTTAGTAGAACATGCTAGCCTTGTCGTCACCCTTCATACCCTGGAGTGTGTTTTTTTGTGATGTAATCCTATCATTGTTTGCACTTGTAAACGAGCAACAGAAACATTATTACAAGTCGTCCTTAAGTTTTTCCAATTAGGTGAGGTTTTTCAATGATTATTACTTCTAACCTAGTCTGTTTGGGATAAAGACCTCTTCCTAGGAATACCTTCCTGGCCACACTGTGCGAGAGGCACTTTCAGAGAGTGATGAGTTCTGAAAGGTGTGTTTTTAACCATGGAGAACAAGGAGGGACTCTTGGTGCCGAAAACACCAGTTCCACACCAGGGCCTGCCCACAGAGAAGAGTCTTGGGTCAGCATGTTTTTCACCAAGTGAACAGAGCTCGGGCAGAAGGCTCAGGTGCACAGGGAAAGGCCGAGGACCCTGGCGGTGGCTTCTGGAGGTCTCTTGGGACTCAGTCTAGGCAGGAGCCAATAGGAAGTGGATAACTGCTGGGAATCTTATTGTAAACTAGGCCAGAGGAAGATAAATGGGACTCTTCATGGCAATGTGTGATCCATGCAGGCTGATTTCACAAATGTATCAGGAGAGGGAATTTGGAAGGAACATTTGAAAAGGCACATTCTTGGTGTGGTGGAAATTTTTATCATGTATCTGAAGAGTAGTGAGTGCTTTAATACTGCTATCTCTGAAAGACATTTTGAAGCATGTGTCATAGTGTCATGGAATTATACTACTAAGGTAGAGCTTAGGTATACTTTTGAAGTATTCCAATAAGTGGAAAGACAATGTTAGGACATGGTTTGTCTGTCTTTAAAGTTGTGGTTACCAGTTATACAGCCAGTAAAGGAAGAGATGGATTTATAAATTGTAGGAGTCACTGTAACACTGGAGAGTTTTCCTTTGTTATTTATTAATTTTTAAGTGTTTTGTTTGATGTATGTATCTGCACCCTGTGAGTATGTGTTTTGCTTGATGTATGTATCTACACCTCTGAGTGCCTGGTACCCATTGGGGGGCGGCTAGGAGAGGGTGTTGGATCCCCTGGAACTGGAGTTACAGATGGTTGTGAGCCCCCTTGTGGATGTGGAGAATCGAACCCAGGTCCCCTGAAAGAGCCCAGTGCTCTTAGCCATGGAGCCATCTCGCCAGCCCTTCTGTTTTCCTTCAAGCATTAGCGTCCAATCTCATTGAGAAAGCAGAACCTTTCGATCTCTTGTGCGGGACACTTCACATTCACTGTTCGATCCCTTTCCCTTACAAAGTCCTATTGTCCTTTGTCTGGTACGCCTGTTGTCCATATTGTGGGTCAGGGTTAGTCTTTGATTTAGAAGATAAGAACAATACTTACGGTTCCCCCCCACCTTGAATGTTTTCGTGAGTGAACATAGGACGATGCGGCTGAAATGAAATGATTTTCAGTGTTATCAGTGCTGGAACAGGTATCATTAAAAGGCAATTTGGGTTATAGCATGATACTTTTCTGGACATTTAATATTTCCTGTTGTAAAAAACCAAGAGGAAAGAAAAACAATCCACCAAATAAAGGGTTTCTGTGCTCTTAATAATTAAAGTGTTTTAAAGGGTGCTTTGAATCAGAATACCCAAGGTTCAAACTTTTGAACACATCCACAATCTGGTCTCTTCCAGCTTTAGGGGAAGGTTGAGTCCCATTGATTTTTCCAAGGTCAGGAATATGGCAAGAACAAGGACATTAAGTCACAGAAGCAGGGAGTCTGGACCCCGTCATTCACCCTCATTCTCTAGCGCTCTCTCAGACAAGAAGAAGGGAGCCACGTCGAGCAATAACCACATTCACTCCGAGCTTTTCCTCCACAGACGACGACATTGCCACATATGGTACGGATGAGAAAGTCAATAGCCAGACATCCCATGCTGCATTTGAATTTCAATTCTCTGCTCTCAGTGGGGTAAGGGGTGGGGCAGGGAAGCACATGCAGTTTTCAAAAGGGGAGACAGAGAACTTTCAGAAGAATGCAACGGACAATATCCAGGAAACATATAATGCTTTACCTTAGAAGAGAAATATTGGTAGAAATCCCCAGTGCACTGAACTCTCAAAAGAGTTTCCTTTCTTTTTAAACTAAGCATCAAGACCAGTATCTGTAATAGATACTTATAATATTGGAAATGACGAGCCTTAGCATCCTGTATAGCCACACAAATACTTCAGAAAATGAACTTTAACACATTGGTTGAATATGGAAACTCAGTGTAATTTGCATTGATCATCCACATGCTATGTTTTTGGGAGATAGATGCATTCGATCCATTCACATTTCAAACATTTTTTTTTTTTTGTGAAACGACAGCAACCTGGTGAGATAACCAGTCAGATCCTGGACTCTGATGATAATGGAATTTAGTTGTTTATCGGGCCGTGTCTTTAGATATCAGGACCAGTGCTTGGATACACATAGTTATTACTGATTATCATAATGTAGAAAGAGTTCCCCTGAAATTGTCCATAGAAACTTCTGGTCCAAGGATGGAGAGGGAACCCTGGGGTTCCCTTCAGTATGAGTCTGTTGATCCTAAATTTATCTACTATCTTTCAATCCATATTGTCTATTGAGTGCAGATTAAGTATTTTCACCACTGAAACTTGAAGCTTTAAGTCTATTAATTGGTAGCATTTATTAACAGCATTCCTAGAGTTTTATTCAACATCTATGCATAGAATACATAAATTTAAACTTAAAGAGTGGATAAGAATTACTGGCTATATAGATGATTTACTACTATAAATCAGTATAAAATACCTAACAGTATTTAAAATTATAAAGTAAGATTATTAAATATAAAATATTAAAAGTATAAATTACATCATTTTTAAAGATAATGAAGACTAAGCTGGGTATGGTGGCATGCTTTTAATCTCAGCACTCTGGAGGGAGAGGCAGGCAGACCTTAGTGAGTTCAAGGCCAGCCTACAAGGGCTACATAGGAAGTGCCTGTCTAAAAAAAAAAATGAAGATCAAACCATTCTCCAGACATTTTTTGAGATTTGTAATTAAAGAGATAATTAATCAATTTAAATATATGAAGAAGCAAGTGTAAGCCATCCATATGTATGTATTATATTTCCAGTCCCTTTCTATTTTCCTGCTAAGTTAAAAATTGAATACCACTTTAAATCAATCTGTTAGTTAACTTAAAGCGATCTATAATTTGAAGGTTGTAGTCCATTATTTAGTATCATCATTAGACTCTTACTTGCTCAGTACCTTTGATTTTCTAGCTTCCAAAATTATTTAAATGAATTGTCTCTTTGACAGTTAGGGAAGCTGGGGTGTATCTCTAAGTGTGTGTGTGGGGGGTCACTTAATTCCTGTGGGTGTGAGCCAGAAATTTCCTGGCTTTTAATCATCTTTCAAAGCATGTCTTTTCCCTTGCTTCACACCCTCCAAACCTTGGCCCCTCCTTTTCCCTCCTGAACCATCAGTTTCCCCCACAGTATTCACATCCTCAGCCCAGAATAGAACCCTTTTATTACAGAGAAGTTGTATACCTCATAAGATCATGACTTTTGAAAACATCTCAAAGCCTTTCTTTAACAGGAATTATCTTCAGATGAACTGATAACTAGTGGCCTGTTAGTGCAGAAAGTTGTCTAATTCCAGTATTGGAGTTAATATCGTTTACAAAGTCTTGGCCACTAGAAGAACGGTAGCATTAATGGTCACTTAGGAATGGGCATTTGTTGCTGTTTGGAGCACCGTCTGCTACCGACCTGTGGACCTTCAGCTCAGATTCCTCATCCTAAAATCAGTGGGTGAGACATGATGAGGGTGAATCTTGCCCCCTCATGGGGCCCATAAAGCAATAGATATTTCACTGACAGCTTCCCTTTGGTATGTAAAGAGTTCTGTCCTCAAACTTATATAGAAAATTAGCTAATATAGCCTCGTCATGTGAAAACCACAGTGGCATGTAAAGAGTTCTGTCCTCAACCTTATATAGAAAATTAGCTAATATAGCCTCATCATGTGAAAACCACAGTGGCGATAATTCACCCTCACTTTTTGTTAGTCAAGCTCTAAACTTAAAGACATTGGATGGTTTACTACGGCAAATGCATGTTAAAAAGGGATGGAAGGACAATTTTAACTAGCCCCATGTTGAATGAAGTATTATGATGGACTAGATGGACCAACTTGGTTAAGGTCAGCGTCTGTGTTTTGATCTTAGTACGGATGTTGTTCGTGTTTCCGGTGGGTATTCAAGCAAAGTGCTTCTGAATGCTCTTTGCTTCTGTGTCTGCCCTCTATTGCCACCTAATGGCAAGCAGTGGCAATAACACATTAAAAGTTGTTTTTGCTTTTGGTTGACGTGGGTCAAATTCCTTCAGTGTTGATTGATTGTGAAAGGATATTCTGAAGCCCACGGGGTAGATAATGATCTGTTTTTTCTACCATGCTCTCCCATTTCCCGTGTTTTCAATTCTGGAGAAGAAATGATTTGCTGGCACTGGTGTTTACGGCCCGCGTTCATTTCTATTTTAATGGCTCAGACGTTTCTCTCACGCATAACGCCTCAGCACTGCTGAGGTAAATATAGAACAATATACACTTAGAGCATGTGGAGAGGCTTACACAGACTGTGAGTTTGAGACAGCGGCTTTCAAGTTAACAGGTTGCCATTACCATACAGGGCAATTTGAGCAAGAATTATACTATGATTATATTCCTCCGGGAGGCTTTAAGAGTTCAAGAAAATTTTGAAAATCAGATGATGCATCATGCTACTTTCATGGCACCCTAATTATTTAACTTTTTTCTTTTGTTTTCTCTTTTTAGTGTCACGGTGGTTATTAACTGTATGAAAGCAACAGTTTCATTAAAATTTTTCATAAGTACATATGACATCCCTTGATTTTTCTTTTTTAAAAAAATGGTTGTAAAAATGCATACAAAAGAGGCAGGTTTTTAAACACATGCTGTTTTTCACAGCCAGGAACAATTATAAACCCCTGCTTACAATGAAGCTGGTTTGAAACCTATCCTAGAATCTGGGATCAGTAGACTACATACACTATTGCAGATGGAAGTTTAAAAGCCAAGTTTTTATTTATACTTCTCTTGACCTATCCCAGGAGAATTAGCTATATGTTAGAGAATTCCTTAAAAAGTATGTGCTGTTACTTTAAAAACAAATGTGGAAAAACTTTGCAAGCATTAAAAATAGCTCTTGGGTCCCAAACCGTTCTTTCTCAGAAAACGCTAGTTGTAGTACATATTAGCCAGAACTACCCGGCTGTAACTCTGGTAACTTACAATACTATGCTTATGCTTATTGGCTATTTTCCCTCTTAGATTACGAAGGTGAAACACATTCTGCATAAATCAAAAGAAAAGAGAATCTTCTGGTTCTCAAACACATTGAATCTAAGATACAAATTAATAAGATGGAAATATGGGCAAAAGAAAAAAAAACTCAGGGTGACGCAAAGCATGTCATCTTACCCCTGGGAACTTACGGATGAGAGCCATCAATTTTTGTAGAACTGACTCACTCTTTGTCTGCCCCTGTCTGTTCTCTCTCTTCCCTCCACCCCCAAATATATGTGTTAGCTTTAGTAGGCTGTTCAGTAGAGACTTAAGGATATCTACAACAAACTGACACTTCCCTCTGCCTATGGCAATACAATCTTCTTCAACAATAAAAGTAGGTCTGGCTACACAGAGCAACAAACACAAAGTGCCTTACACAGAAAACGATATTTGCACGTATGAAATGGAAAAAAAGAACACTAAAATTTAAGCCCAGAGAACTCGAAATTCAGAGCATAACTGTGAGGCAGGCCAGTCAAAGCTAAATCAGGGTCCATTAACTTAGACACCGTGAAAGGAGCCCTGAGGTATGTGTAGGTGGAAATCCCCAGATTCCTTGGCTGCCTTCCCCAGAGCCCGGGGTACCATTTAGAATCCATCCGCTCTCAAGTTCTGCAGATGTTACAGAATTGAATAGTTAGAGGGGAGGCAAGGGACCTCAAAGCTCAATCAAAGTTGTGAGGGAATTGGGAGCACACTGACTCCAGAGAGCAGCAGCATTACAGGGGGCAGCGTGGTGAGAACGTGGCATGTATCCCCCGAGCAACTGACTATTTTGAAATGGCTCACAGTTGAAAATACATCCATAGCAACCGAGAGACACTGGAGCTAACAGGACTGAAAGCAGGTGGGCTCGGTAGACAACAGGCAACACTTTATTTAGTTCTCCATACTCAGAACAATGACTGGAGAACAGCAGTTGAATATGGAAAGGAGACAGATGTAGAAAACACACACATACGGCACTCTGGTTTGTGTAGACAAGCATTTGATAACACCCATTTTGGATTTGAGAAACTTGACACATACAACAGGGAAGCACACAGCCTGTAGCTCCTCAACTACTGGCAGTTACATCTCAAGGGACTCCTCCCCAGCCTCACTTTACCGCCCAATACACAGCACAGTCACCTAAGGAAGAGCCAGGGTGGCCAGGATGACTGCCGCAGGTGGGGGTGTCCGACCCTACCCTGTGGGAACTGCTGTCAGGTGAACTGCAGGACCTCTTAGACATCACTGGGCTACGAGGCGGCTTACCCAGGACAAATGTCTTGCTTTTTAAATCAGCCTAGAAAAGCCATAAGAAGTGGGTTAGTTCTCATCTTCATTATGTGGCCTTCAGGAGGAACCTTCTTGGTTGGCTTGTTCCATGCACACACAGCATGCCAAGCTCATGAATACTAGCGGAACAGGGAGCGCGAGCAATCTGCATACAGCTTCTCTGCTCCGTACAGCTTCTACCCTCCAGACTCAGCTGCTACGATGGTGGGAGGCTCATGGTGAAGAAAAGATGTGGAGAGGGAAGCTGGCAGGAGAATGTGTTTGAATGTAATGGATGTGGCTAAGAACACACATCAGAAATATTACCTCCTTATTAAAAGAATGCTTAATAACTGCATCCAAAAACACCCTTCAACCTGTCTGTTTTCTTTGTATTTACCAAGTGGCAAGCAGTAATAAACAAGGTGAGATAAGACAAAATTTGGCTTACTGCCTATCAAGTTTTAGGGAAAGCATTAGGTTCTTAGAGGTAAAAATGTTCTAACTAAGTTCCTAAGAAGAAAATGAAATTGTTTTTGGTGGGGGTGGGGGATGAGAGGTAGTAAATATAATCAAATACTGCATATTGCCTGATTCCAGCTTCCTTGGGTATTCTCTCAAAGTAAGATCTTCACTATGACAGCGAACAGGGGAATCTTTACATGAGTTAGCTTTATTTTTCCTTCCAGGACAGTCAAGATCTAGCAATGCATGGTCTAGAATTTGACTAGAATGAAGAGAACATTAGTAAAAAGATTGTAGCTCCAGCTTAGGCTAAATTAGTGGTTACGATCTCTAGTCTCTTGGGATGGTATATGGTTGTCACGCTTGTCTAAGGCTGTGGAAGAGGATGTTTGATGCTCTTCAGTATCCATTGCTATTTTTGTCTCTGCTCATGCATGCACAGGGTCCTTGAGATCAGACTACAACTTCTAAACTTCTTGTACCTAGCTGTGCTCATATGACCTTTCTGAAAGAGGAAACAGCAAATTTTGAGACGGTCCAGGTTTCTGATACCCGTGGAACCACTGTGCTGGCATGGGATGTGCTCTCTCTCTCTCTCTCTCACTTATGTGAGCTACAGAATAGTTGATATGGGTTGATAAAAATGTTACTATAATGATTTTAGGTATACTGTTCTATTAAAACATTTTTTTCTTTTGTGCCAATGCTTTCTTTCCTTGTAATGATCTGAGACTGAATCAGTTTGTTTTCATATCTATAAACACAGATTTGTTCAGTTAACTTATAGTCGTCTTCTTATGAGTATGAAATAGATTTACAAGGTTTAGAAGGCTCAGCGGGGGATTAATGTTCAACATTTATTCCTAAATATGAGATAAATACAAGAAACAAACATTTGCTTTCCTGAAATTAGTCATTTCATATAGATATTAAAATGACTCTTTAAAATAAAGTTATTGTGATTACTTCTAGTCTCCCATATGATTCTAGAAACATTGATCCTAAAAGACTATATGAAATCATCTTGGCTCTTATGGCAGAGATAAACCCCTTTAAATTTTACTTTTTTCCTTGTTACTATAATGATGAGTTCAACATCTCTCTGAATTAGAGAGCTAAGATTCTAGAGCAGTGATTCTAAACCTGTGAGTCATGACAGATTTGGGGGTTGCATATCAGATAGCCTGCATGTCAGATATTTACATTACAATTTATAATGTTAGTAAAATTACAGTTATGAAGTAGCAATGAAAATAATTTTATGGTTGGGGGGTCACCACAACATGAGAGACTGTATTAAAGGGTCGCAGCATTAGGAAGGTTGAGAACCACTGCTCTAGAAATACTTTCTCATGTACTGATTAAGCTTTATATTGACTTCAAAAATAGAGCTACAGAAAGAGGGGTAAAAGGCACTTCTTAGCCTCAGACATGATCTAAAGCAGCATTATAGTTCTTAAAAGGTTTTAATTATCTTTTGCTAGCTGAGATGAAAACAGAGTGGAGAGAAATTGGTCTTTAAAGTACGTTATTCTTTCCTCCCAAGATCTCTTTTCACACCTGGAGCAGCATCACATAGATGGACTGTGTCATTTTATGGTGATGGGGATTCTGAAGACTACTGGGGATGCTGGATGTAGGACTGGTGCTTACTGCTACTGAAATGTGGTTGCATCCGAGCTTTAACTCCTTCCTTATCTACAGAGGCCCTTGCTTTACTTTCAAAAGATGGAGTCTGAGGATGAGCTGTTATTTGAAGTCTAAAGGGAAAGATTTTGGGATCACTCTTAAATCTAGAATCAAAACTTTTCTGTGACAGATTGATTTCCTCTTGGATTGTCAATATCATTTTTTTAAAGACCAATCATTCATTTAAAAATGGTATCCTAGGGCAAGTTAAGTACCAGCTGGGCTGTTGGACTGCACTGTATTAGAGATGGATGCTTTATGGCCAGCACCAAAGAATCATCCTTGGTGTATCCTGTGGAAGAGCAGGGTCCCAGACGAGTAATGTCGAGGACCACCCTGATCTTGGGCTCTGCGAATCTGCTGATGAGTGAAATGATGGGAGGCATCATGTCTACTGAGAAGTAACTGGAGTTGGCAGGCACTGAACTTATGCCTCTAAACGTGATGGCTCCCAAGCTGACTCGAAGCTTAAAACAGAATGTAGTAGTCACCTTTGATTATGAAGTAAGTTTTAGGTTTTCCTTCTCAGTATGGGTGTAGTTGCTATGCGGATTTGTCTCTTAAATTTTGGGATGGAGGCCATGCTGATGATGTTAAAAGTTAGCAGTCACAAGTTACATAACTTTTTAGATCTTGTAAGACAGCATGAATCTAAACGCATACATCTACTGAACATCATGGAAAGACATGCAATAAATTGAACCACACTCAAGATGCAGTTACCTTTGATTTTGATGAACTTATCTCCTGCTGATGAGGGTATTTGGGGAGGAGAGGAGGTGAGGAGGCCTGGGTGGGCTGAAAGAGCTCACAGGCCAGGTCAGAGACAGAGGCCATAGGAGAATGAAACGGAGGGGAGGGAAATGGACAGCTGGGGCAAGACGTAGCAGTTCGATCTCCCGAAGCAAATGAAGATGGCTTAAATGTTGAGGAAAGACAAGATGTGATTATGATTGTGTCCAGATGAAGGGAGCTGGTCTTAAGAGAGTACCTTCCACATCTACTAACTTGAAAAGTTGTAAAATATCTTGGTGAGAGTGGTATTAATGTGTTCTTGCTTTGAAAGCACCAACTGAGCCTATTGAATTTTTATTTTAAAACCTCAATGGGTATGATTTAGAGAGTGTGGATACCTAGAGATAACAGTTTCTATGTTCTATTAGTCTTGTCTGTGAGGGCTTTCCCCACCCCCTGCTCCAACATGATGGCAGGAAAGTACCTAATGACATATATAACTTGCCTGTAAAGTTGCTTAGAGTAAGGTAAACAGTCACACAGCTAGGAGAGTTGGAACTTCTTTGAGCACTGAGTGAACTGTCTGCAAAGCTACCCTCAGTAGGATGAATGCTATGTGTAGGATACTGTCTGAAACACGCAGGTAGCAGCACATCCTGCAAATGAAACCACATGTCTAATCACACCTTCAAAATGGTAATATTGAAGGGGGAAATTTGATGTTTAGACAACAGACTTAGTTGCATGCTTGGCTTCTTATTACAGTGAATTCTCTCTGTCACAAATTTTGTGGCAGAGGCCACAAATTTATCGCCGAAGACTTCAAGGATTTTGGTAGGGTTTGAAAAGCCCCTTCTCTTTTTATTCAAACAAACAGTGGGTTTGTTTTCTACAAAGTTGTGGCTGGCTATTTGGAAATAGTGGAATCATGGAAGGAATGACTTAGGTAATGCCACCACGACTTAATATACTACAGACTTTTCTTTTTTATTTAAAAAGCTCAGAATGTATAGGTGGTTTTACTTGCTCTTGAATTTAGATAATTCACATCTGGGATATCAACTAGTTTATTTTTAAGAGAGAAGTTCATAAACTTAAGGTTCGGGTTATGTCCTCCCTTTATGGATGGAAACTACTGCCCAAGGTCCTTTGTAAGATAAAGTTGCAGGAAGGGCCTGGATTACAAGTAGCTACCAACCACAAGAAAACAACCACCCCAGAAGAGTCAAAAGGGGAATCAAGAACTATTTCAGTTGTTTGACATTTTGCTTCATTTATCTCATTGTCCTGTTTTGCAGACTGCCATCTTGTCAAAGGGTACTGTTTTCTCATCTTAGACTCAGACAAACCTGTCTATCCATCGGCTTCCTCATCTCTAATGTGAGGATAACCATATTTCTTAGCTCTCTGGGTTTTGAAAATTCAAGATGTTGGGTTCTGAGAATAGCCCCTGACACTAAGAGTTAGTGAATAGCTATCATTATTAATATTAGAATATTAGGAAGACAATAAGCTTCAGTGTATAAAAGTTAAATTTATAGTGACAAAGGAATAATGGAAGAGTGGAATTGTACCATACAAACCTCCATCATTTTAATAAACTATGTGTGTTTGCATATTCCTTCCACCCCAGAATTTCCAATGCTTCTATTCCTCATAAGGAAGCCTGTTAAGGCAGTGTCCAAAGCAGATATTTAGAGATATCATTAACTCTTCTGGCTAATTGTAAAACTGGCTAGTTCCCAGTAATTAGGCAAAATTAAATACCTCATTACTGGGTTTTGCTGCATTGATGTCTTCCTTGGGGGTCCTAGGATGTGTGCGAATGCCTAGTGAATGTTTTAAGCAGTCCTCCTCCTCCTCCTCCTCTTCTTCTTCTTCCTTGATGTGTAGTTGTGGTGTCACCTCTGCACTGTTGTGGTCACACCACACGACATCTTGCTCTTGAGATCCTGGCAGCCATCTTTGGTATTCAAGCCCCTTACAGATTTCCTCATCTTCCTCTCCAATGGCAGGAAGAGTTATAGGCAAGGCATTCACATTGATGCACGCAGAGGCCACAAATTTATCGCCTAAGACTTCAAGGATTTTGGTAGGGTTTGAAAAGCCCCTTCTCTTTTTATTCAAATCTATAAATTTTCTTTGAGTGTCCACTGTGGGAGCCTGAAGAGACACCATTTCATCATTCTGGGCCCCAGCTGAGCTGGTACTTGAGTGAGGAGAAGGTAACAGATAGCGAGGTGATTTGACTGGTAGAGATGCTGGAGGCAGTGAGAGGGGGAGATGAGAGGGCTCCTCCTTAATTTCAAGAATGACCTGGTTTAGGATGTTCGGTTTGGCCTGGTCAGATGGTAAGGTTAAAGCACTGAACTTCTCTAATTCAACCAAGAAGTTGTCAAGGAAAGAGGATGGTGTTGGGGCCAATGGGTTTGCTGGTGGACACCAGTCTGTGAGGGAAAGCCACTCTTGGGCAGTCCCCTGGAGGGCTTCTTTCTCCGTGCTGGGCAGAGCATTGTACACAGGAAGACAGGACTGTTCACCGGAAGCCAGCTTATAAATAAGCAGGAGTTATGAAGTAAAATGAACAAAGAAAATAATAACACATGAAAGTACGACAACAGGGAAATACAGGAAAGGTGTGGTGATGAATACAGTTTTAGACTGCAGCACAGACACAGATGGAAGATACTTGGAAGATATCTAGATTGGGAGAAGTTTTTGAAATTTAAATGCATAAAATCATTTGGACTAATTGTGAACCTGACTGGAGCAACCAAACTCTCTTAGTTATGGAAGATATGTTAAGCATCAAAAGAGGAGACAGAGCTTCATAGAGATCAAGAGGGCAGACAGTGAAACCCCAAGAAGCTTAGTATTAATCTACCTGTCTGAGACTATGTGGACTCTTATCTATATTTCAGTTGTATCTGAGGATGGTTAGCACAGAATAATATCACATAACTAAGCTTTGTTTCAATCCCTGAGTTTATTTACCATTCTCCCTCCTTGCAGAGGTGCTCACTCCTTTGAGTTTTTACAGTTGTCCCATTTACACGGCATAAAATATTTTTGATTAGTATACATGTACACATGTTTAAGGGAATAAGTGCTAAAAACGTATTTCTTAATCATAGAGACCTGTGATCAGAATGAAACCAATCTTGCAAAACCATTGCTTCAAAGTTAAAAAAAAAATACTCTGAAGTAAATGTTCACACAGGAGGAGACATGAGATGCTGATGCAGTCATCTTCTAAGCCTGGTATTTTATGTAAGCCCGAAGAATGTAATTTATGAAGCTGGATCTTATGAAGCCAAAATACCATTCTTTATATTTGCATAATAATGATATAATTTGAATATTTTAAATAAAACAACAAATGCAAATTCAAAAGAAGTACTTCTAGAGGGGCTGCTGAGTAATTTGTAATTTATCCTGCTCTACCCTTGCTGGATAAGAAAAACAATGCTTCATATTGTGCATCCAAAGGCCATGAAAGAGGATGTAGATGGCCTTTTGTGTTTTCTGGATAGTTGACTTTGGTTTATGAGACAAACAGTCTTCCAGAAAAGGTTGCTGGAGATGCATGTTCTGGTTGATGGTTCAGAATAAGGCTTCACACATGCAGCCATGGGCTTTGCTATGTCTAACTGCGCAGTATCTGCCACTGAATAATTGATTTAAAGTGTTCTATTGGAGGATGGGGCACTTATTTAAATTTTAAGGGGCATATGATGGAATCTCCTCACAGGGTGTCGCAAGCGGCACCAAGCATAACACGACCCTGTGAGCATCTTCATACAAGATCCAAGTCTGCTTGGGCACTGACGTGAAGTCATACTGTGCATGTGTTTTGTGATGAGCTGACAGCTGCTCCGGTCCTGTAGGTCAAGTCTTATTTGAGAGTCTATGGAAGTTCTCTTCCTGGCTAAAATTCAATTTTACACTTCCTGTGACAGACACAAAAGTGCAAGATGTGATCTTAGTACTTAGATTTTGGAAATGAGTGAAACTGATAGTAACTCAAGGTGAATACCTTTATGTTTTTCCTCGGGTGGACGGGAATGTTATGTGCACGAGGAATCTCTCAATTTTGTCATCATCATTGCAACCAGAGTCCCTATTGTGATCTGCTCCTACCAACTTTACTGTCACTGCCCCGTGTCACCTCTATACAGGTTAAAAGGCCAAAAGAGCAAACACTTTAAAATGGACTTGATAATACCAAAGGTCAAATTAAGTGTTAATTTTGATTAAGGAGTACCTATGTCTCAAAACATACCTATAACACAAAATGAAAGCTATTTCATCTTTTTAAAAATAATTTATTTCCTTTTATTTCATGTGCATTGGTGTTTTGCCTGCATGTATGTCTGTGTGAGGGTGTCAGGCCCCCTAGAACTAGAGTTATAGACAGTTGTGAGCTGCCATGTGGGTGCTGGGAATTGAACCAGGGTCCTCTCTGGAAGAGCAGTGAGTACTCTTAACAGGTTATTTCATCTTAAAAAAAGGATTGGAATTGGATTCTATTGTACCAAAATCAGAAATAATAGCAACTTATATTTGAGCCTTCCTCAAAATAGAAATATGTCAAGTTATGTGATTTGAATTTGCCAGAGTGATTCAAACGTCATTAACGCATCGCATTCTCTATTTGCAAGTGTCAGTCAGAAAACGGGAGCTGTACCTGGCTGCTGCTTTTGTATCTCACTCTTTAAAAAGACTTATTTCTTTGTCTGAAATTTGACTAGGGCAACACTACAGAAATTTCCTTCATTAAGCCAATGACATCATAGGGTAGATAACCAGTTGAAATGAAACTAGAATTTCTTTCAAATTATGGATATCAACTTCAACATACATTTTTTTTTGAACAATAAGAAGAAGACAGTTGGTTACTAGTGAAACTAATACATTCCTCTATTTAAAATGTGGTATTACAACAAAAAACATGAATGGCATTTAAAATATATTCAGAGAAAAATCCAAAAACATTGACTTAAACTATTAGCCTGCCATTATTAATTAAAGCACATGGGAGAAGTTCTTCAGTGCTAAGTAAGCATTTGTAGATACATGCTGTTTTCTCCTGCATCAGTTTATCTAGAGCTTCCGTCACTTGAGAGTCAACTAATAGTTCTTTGAAGGTGAGTGGAGGGTAGGCAAAACATACATGGATGGGTGAAGATTCTTATATTTCCCCGTTATCAATAGAAACTAGCAAAGGAAGGATGTTGATCTCTAAGTGTTAAATTCTAGAACCTCCATAAACAAATTGATGTAAAGTGCTCAGCTATCCAGTGATAGGGACTTTTGAGTAATTACCCACGACTAAAACCCAGTCTTCAAGGAGGATTAGAATGAATAAAATGACAAATATTAAGACTTTTTAAAGGAAAATATCTCAACTGAGATAAATCCATAAGTTATTTACCATTCATGGATTATTTACTAAATAATTTACTAAATTTACTAAATAGGTAGAGTGGCTTAGGTCCCTGGGGATGCTGTCTGAAAGTGATCTTGACTGCACCCTTTCACAGTGTTAATGGCCTGTTTATGTACATTTTTGCCTTGATCTCAACTAAAACAGGTGACATATTATACAACCGAATACGTCATTTTTCACATTGGGAGGCACTTGACAACGTTTTGGAAATCATTCCCTGGTGATTTAAAATTTTTATATTTTAAAGTAACTGTAAAGGAGAAAGAAATCCCTACATACACCCATAAAATATCTTATAACAATAGAAAAATGAGGAAAAATATTTTGGGAATAAGGGAGGTAGGAGGTTAGCCTTAATCTAATGAACCATTCAGGAGGGAAAGTCCTTTCTAAATTATATTGATAAAAATAATCATCTTCAGCTACCAGCTTAAGTGAGTCAGTGGAATTTATGGCCCTAAAACTAATGAAAAAACTGTGAACATTTCTAATATACTACCTTATTTTTGTGCAAAAATTATAGGCCCTAAATTAAAAATAATGTCTTACGTTATGTAGAAAGTGCCTGAAGGCTTTCATAGGCTATTGTACACCTAATAATTATATAATGATACACAATTTAGGGGTAAATGTATGTATGCATGTATGTATATGTGTGTGTGTGTGTGTGTGTGTGTGTGTGTGTATGTATAAACACCTAAATACAGAGACGTGTCAAGAAATGCTGATGATACTAACATTTTTTTCTCTTTATGCACTTAAACTTGAAAACTGAATTAGCAAAAATAAACACTAAGCCTTTATCCAAGCATCTATTTGAGGAAAATGAACTTATTTTCTGATCTGGAACTCATGTATATGAATATGATATATGCATTTGTTTCTTTTCAATAGATATGATGGTCTGATATACCCCCAGTCACCCACTGGTTATTAATATCCCAAGATCCCAAGTTCAGAGTTAATGTGATAGGATGGCTTCTTACCTTGTTGGAACTTAGGCTGTGAATTCTATCACTAGAGTAGCTGTGGGGTATAGGAGGGTCGGGGTAGTCCTCAGCACCTTTTGCGTTCTTCTTGATGACTTCTACATAGGAAACGGGGAAGATGCCTTGCCTGTTGCTTCCTGGGATTTTCCCTTCATACCAGTTTTGGTCAACTCTTTTAAGAAGAATAATCCTATCACCCTGTAACGAGCATTGGGAAAATGCATTATAAGTAGAGACACAGTAATATAAAAAGCATAATTGTCATTGTTTTCTGATAGAACAGTAGTTTTCTATTTGGAAAAGTTTTATACCTCCCATTTTTTGCTTGATCAGAAGAATGCAAGTAAGGTTCTAGTGTTTATTAGAAAAGCATAGATTGTCAGCATGGATGCACATAAACCTCCCATTCATGACATTAGAATCCTGATGGGAATGGGCTTATACATGTTTCATACTGGTGCAAAGTAAAGTGACTTGTGGAAGTCATTTCAAAGGGCAGATGGTATGAGAGATGTCATCTCAATGGCAGTAGCCCCATCTAATCTCTACTAGCATCAATGTGACGATCAGCGGGAAGAAGAAAGTGTTTCTTCAGAATGAAGAGCATGGGGCGAAGATGGTAACCTAGAACACCCATAGCTGTGGAGTGGGCTAACATCCCCCTGCTCTCATCGGGACAGGGTAACACCAGCATCCATTCTAACTGGTGAGTGGCTCTGCCATTCTGGCCCTTTGAATAGAATCTTTGGCTTTTGCAGTAGTAGACGTTTCTGATCACTATTATGCCTCCTGCAAAGAGCGGGCCAATGCTAGATAACTTTATCTAACTCTTGACTCAAAACCACAGGAGGGCCAGAACAAGGTTAGCAAGCTGTTGCTAGAGAGCAAACCCAGCAGGTGCAGCTAGAAGGCGCTCTAGAACTGTGGGGAACTGAATCTGATAGCATCTGATAGAGTAGAGGAGGTGACCTCTACTCATGAACTTCAGCACAGCAGGGAGCCCTTTCAATGCCAGCACATTGAAGGTTTTCTTTAACTCAAAGTGCTGGGTGGCTTGCTACAGGTGCCCATCACCACCGAGTGGAGAACACCGAAGAAAAGTGAATTTTCCCCAAATCTCAAAATTGCACCCATTTTCTAATGTGCCCAGAACAGGCAGTTGATAGTTAGGCCTTCCTTGGGTATTTCACACAGCAGCCTGTCTTTAAAGTATGGAACAGAAGATGGCACACCATGTGCAGTTTTCTGTGTTGGGTTGTGCACATGGAAAGTAAGAGAATCGCTGATGATTCAGAACTAGGAATGGGAGGAGAAAACTAGACCATCTCCTGCACACTTGAACTGCCCTCACTTTACCAGACAAAGTACTTGGATAGTTTGTGAGAGAGATTTGGACTCATCACGAGGCCTGGAGAATGATCAAAAGAAAACAGGACTGTACAGATGGCACCTTAAAAAGGCTTTTAGAGAGGACGTATTTTCATTACTTTAAGACCATTCCTCGATTTCAAGATAGAGAAAATAATTATTGGCTACCTATATTTAAAATTGAGCAATGAGACAGTATAAAGATAATTTAAAGTGTTTTCTTCAAATTGCATTCTTTATGCACTCTAAAATGCATTCTAACTGAAATGGATTCTCCTCTTGGGGTCCCATATGTGTGCTCCTTAGTATCTAGTCAAGATTCCCCTAAAGAGCGGACTTCGGGTCTTGCTTCTTAGGCTAGGTCACAGACAGACTCTCAGAGTTCTGTGTCTCCCAGGGACCCCACTCTGGAAGGAACACAGAGGCCAGAGATAACAGTGATTCTGAGCAATCCTGAGTCCCTTGCAGAAACTAAAGAAGCCCTAGGGTGTTCTAGAAAATAAGGTAACCCATCTTGGGTTCAGAATTGCACAGTCAGTGAAAACACCCCAATGAAGAACACAGCCAGGTTACCTTTCGCAGGGAGAGTTCCACGTTTGTGTCTGCATTGAAGTTGTATTTGGCTATGGCTTCTCCAATCTCTCCAGGCTGGACTGGGGGCGGTGGTCTGGCGGGCTGAGCTTTTTCTGGAGGTGTTAGCTTCTATAAAGAGAACAGTTACTGGTTCTTAAACCTGTGATAACCTTTGGGTCAGCATCCTTCTGGAGGTGAGGAGAAAGGACATACCTCTACGTAGGAGATTGGAAAAATGCCCACTCTTCCATGGTGCTCCCCCTCATACCAGTTCTGGTCAATTTTCCTGAGGATGTAGACCGTATCTCCTTTCCTAAATGATAGCTCCCTGGAAGAGACATGATCAGTGGACTCTTTCTGGGTGAGTAACAATTAGTCTTACGATCGATATTCCATATTTATCTGAGAAATACACTTCCCACATGAAAACATCTGCCAAGCTCAGTTAGATAAGGATTTTCCTTACAGATTTCTAGAAGTCACTTATGTAATCTTGGAAATGATTTTGAAGAGCAAGGCTGTGGATCACACCCTGTATAAACCACATCCTGTGATGACATGAAATTTGAAAGAGGGGACAGATTATTGTGACCTTGCCAGTCTATAGTCATATATAATGTTTATAACCTAACACTTTGGCTTGTAGCAGGAGCTTTTCTAAGCATCAAGTTGAAATTTTTGAATATGGATGGAAATGATAGGCAACTATTTTTTTTTTCTTTTAAGATGGATATAGATCTTTTCTACTTAATTTAGGCTTGCATTTAGAAATCTGGATATATCCAGTAAAGGGAAAGTTGCCTTATTATCTACTTTTCAAAACTCTGTCCCTCTCCTGTCATAGCTAGAGTCCCATTTTGATAAATTTGCCGTATTTTTATTGCATTTTGGAATACTGGCTACTGTGGACCTATGGGAAATAAAATGTCTCTTTTCCCATCTAAAATTGAGACATTTTTGTTGGGTGAGTTACTTAGCTGTAATTTTAGAATTATTAGCTTTGAACTGTTAAATGATTAAAAACAGCTTTAAAGATATACTTATTTAAAATATAGATCTATAAGTGTGTGCCTTTTCATATTATGTACAAAAGCATTCATATCTTTTTTTGGCCATTTAAAGGGGCTAAAACTGGCTTTTTTCTGCCATTTTCAGAGGTGCTTGGGTGTATGAGCCACGAAAGTTACATAAGTTGCCTGTCACCCTGAATTTTATGTCAATTATAAAACCGTATTGGGGGTGATGGATGCTCTCTTTATATCTTCTGAAAAAAGAACAAGAGGAGGATCATTAAGCTATAATAAGACCAAGCTATTTATAGGATGAGTGGACCCACTTTCTTTCTGGGCTTCTATGGGAGGCTGGTGAATCTACTTTACTACAGTTAGATTTTATTAGACAGACCTACTCATGTGCTCAGTGAAAGGTGGGATGGCAAAGACAGAAAGGTGCCATAGCTCCCCCTCAGCAATGTGGGAGAGCAAGATTTCCTGACTCTCCACTGGGGAACCCCAGGAGAGGATGGAGTCCATGGATATAGGATGAGGGGCTTGCTATGTGGTGCAATCTAAAGTCAGTGATCCAATCATGTTCCTGGCCCCTTCCTCTGTGATGGGTGTCATCTTCTCTTTGAAGCTTGTTTATATTTGTTTGTTTATTTTACATTTATGTGTGTGTGTGTGTGTGTGTGTGTGTGTGTGTGTGTGTGTGTGTGTGAATGCATGCACACACATAACACCATGTGTAGAAATCAGAGGACAACTTGTAGGTATTGGTTCTTCCATTATAAGAAACTAGAGGATCAGATTGTCAGGCTTAGTGTCAAGAACCTTTATCCCCTGAGCCATCTCATTGACCCCGAATCTTGTGGGTGTTTTCACTTTTATTCTTGATTTTTCAAAAATATTTTTTTTGAGAATTTCACGCATGTATACAATGTGTTTTGATCAAATCCACGCCTGCTCCTTCCGTTCTAACTTCTCTCATACGCCCCTCCCCGCCCCTCCCTTTCAACTTCATGTACCTCATGGAACACCTTTGGAGCCTCAGGCAGATGCCCTTCTGGTGGTACATATTTAGTAAAGTGTTGGATGGCTTGTCGCAAAGAATAAATAAAATAAATATCTTTTATGTAATTTTCACATAACATCTTGCAAAGCATCACATCATGGCCTAAGAACAGCAATTAGCTCTGGAGCACAGAAGAAACAAAATGCTGTTATGTTGTAGTTCGTGTCTCAAATGCTCCACGAGGCCCTAGGCTTTTCTCCTAGCTAAGCTCTACTTTGAGGCTGTGATGGAGACTTTGAGAGGAAGCCAAATGAGAGGGTTTCTGGTGATTGGGGGACCAAGCTTGTAAAGAGGACATCCCCCCCACCCCCAGATGTAGATCTATTGTATGCTCAGCACTATTCTTCTTTATTTATCTGCCTTGCCTTTTGGATGAAGAAGATCCTAAAGAAACAGGCTAAAAGAATGGAACACAGGACTATGAAAACATCAGCACTGAAGGACCACAGGACAGGAGCAGGCTTTCCTCAGAATCTCTAAGCTTTGAGTGATGTGAGATTAAGTATTCACGACAGGATCATCTGTGTGCTGGTACCCATAGACTGTCCTTGATGTAGCTGAACAAATAAATGAGGTCAAGCTCCCCTTGCTAGGTAGGGATAATTACTCCCAATCACTGAAAAAATTAAATTATTGAAAGGAAAAATTCTAGAAAAAAATAATCTTTATTCCTTATTGTTTTCCTATTCTGAATTCATTGTGCTTCAATGTAACTGATGTGATTTGAGATTTGGCGATTCACAACTGAACTTGAAAATAAATGATCCTATCTGAGTTAGCAATTTTGAAGGAGCTGACTAGAGTGTATTATAGAATTGTGATTTGAATCTTGTTTATAACACATCCCATGGAACACACACACATACACACACACACCTTCCTACAATAGGAAAAATGAAGTTCAAACACATAGTGAGTTTTTACTCCACTTACTTAGATGTCTGAGCTTTGAAATCATAGACAGCTTTTGCAGGCATTTTCTGAAAAGAAAGGTAAACATTGAGCACTAAATTAAAAATTTTGAATTTCATATGAGAACAGTAAAACACATGCGATGTAAGTGATATGTTCCAGTTACAAATGTATCAGTTAGTGGTACCTTTAGACTAGTGAACTAAATGGGGCTACAGTAGCTGATTTCTTTTTCTTCTTGGTTTTTCGAGACAGGGTTTCTCTGTGTAGCTTTGCGCCTTTCCTGGAACTCACTCGGTAGCCCAGGCTGGCCTCGAACTCACAGAGATCCGCCTGCTTCTGCATCCCGAGTGCTGGGATTAACACCACCGCCTGGTTAACAGCTGATTTCTCACTAGGCTTCATTTCAGCAACTGAAGTAGATTTATGCCACAATATGATAAAATGCCCATCGAAGATTCTGTCCTAATGTGCCATTTTTGAATACCACAAACAAACCATTTGTGGAGGACCAGCTGCTCTAACTTCTATGGGTTGACACTAGTCTGTCTGAGTCCTAATAAAAGGAACAAAACCCACAAAAGAAGCCATCATAATCTTCACTAAATACTGATTATCCAAGAAGTAGTAGCCCAGTTATCAAGAGGTTAGTTAGCCAAAAACAGAGAAATGGAGGGTTCAGGAATCCTTTGGCTTATCTTTTAGTTATGAAGTGATCCCCATGCCTACCCTCAAACTCTGGGGCCCACAAATCTACTTGAGGCACACTATACCATGTAGGTAGTGATATCAGCTCTTTCCCTCTCACCAACCAGTAATCCTTTCATCCAATTTTTCTTCCCCTGGGGTTCTAGTGAGCTTCAAGAAACTTGGGCAATTCATGACTTTGTAGTGGTCTCACAGTGTCTCTCAGACACCTGTCAGTGAGAGGTCAGTTTTTAGTTTCCATCAAGCCCTCATGGCCCCCAGGGCAGTTAGGAATAGGTGGTCCAGCTCTGGTTTAAGGTGGAGGGACCAGGAGTCAGTGGTGTATAAGAACTTCTCAATGCTATAAGAACTTGGTGGTCTTCTCCAACAAAAGTAGTATCATCCTGAGTGAGGTAACCCAAACCCAGAAGGACAAACATGGTATGTACTCACTCATAAGTGGATTCTATATATAAAGCAAAGAACCATCAGACTGCAACCAACAGAACCAGGGAGGCTATATAGCAGGGGGGACCCTAGGATGACTGTGGCTTATATTAAGTTTTGGTTTTACTCAATTACTGGGCAAGCCTCAATGAAACATTTCACAATTAAGATAAAAATTTATACTGTATCATGCTGCTAATAGAAAAATAAATTTTAAAAAGTGAAAAAAAAAGTACTTGTGTAGAAACTTCCAGTCTTACACAGAACAGGCTAATTAGAACTCTGTTAGTTCATGGCTGCCAGGCCAAGACTCAGAAACGCCTCATTGCCCAAAGTGCATCCCAAGTTGGGAATAACTGGAGCCTAAACTCAGGCTCTATGCCTGCTTCTAGATTCTTCTTGCTGCTGTCAGGCTTCAGGCTGAAGTCTTTACTGGTCTGAGGTGCACAGCTAGCTGGTGAATGCTTTCTCAGAAGGTCCTTGAAAAACCCTCCGATACTGTAAACTACCTCTTTTTCTGGACTTCCTCTTCGTTCCCGTGATAGACTTCTTCCCAAGTCAGTCACAGTAGACGAGTAACTTCTAGGGGACTCATGGTCTGTGGGAAATGATAAGGTGAACCAGAATGAGATTTCATTTCATTAAAAGGAGACTGCTTAGCCACTTTTCCCTGGTGGCAATTATTTTACCCCCCAAATTTGGAGAGATGTCACTAGTGAGAACATGGATGTAAAACTTATAACTAACTGTAAAGTAATGATATAAGACACACATACACATTGAAAATGAAGAAATACACAAGTAACAGAAGTATTATAACCATATATAAAGTAGTAGTATTATACTGTCAATTAATTACACTGCAATCCTTGATGTAGATGATTCACAGTTGTAGGAATTTTCATACTCCAAATTTATCAAGCTGAATATTTCTATTTTTTGGTTCCAATATATAATTATTATAAGATATATAAAGGATTTAAAAATAACATATTTGTAGAAACAAACGTGTCAAATATAATTTAAGAAGTCATGATGAAATGAAAGATAAAGTATGAGCATGAGAAGACTATGGTCATCTCCCCCCACCCTTGTGTGTGTGTGTGTGTGTGTGTGTGTGTGTGTGTGTGTGTGTGTGTGTTTCTGTTTGTAAATACTTATTGGGTATTGAGATTTCATATCCTTTATGTCCTTTCATTGTACATGGAAGTCAATTAATTAGAAAGTAAATTATTTATTTCAGAAAACAAAATGATAATCAGAAAACCTCATATGACATTGCAACTTATGAAATATTGAGGTCTTGTTTACATTAAAGCAAAGTCTAAATAATTACATTTGAAAATGATAACTGCAAATATCCCTCTCAGTTTCTTAAAACTTACATAGTTGAGTGACTTGCATGTGGGGAGGTACCTAAAGGTTGCCTACAATGGGCAGCATCATGGCATTTTACCTGTGTACCTGGGTCCAAGTTTTAAAAACATTTCTTCACTTTAACAAATTTAAATATGTTAAATAGTACAAATCATTAAGATAAATTTTACTTATGTACAGTATAATTTTTTCAGTGTTTCAAACTCATGTTTCCATAATGTACTATGCTTATTGTATCAGGGTATCAGAAAATTGAAGAAGGTAGTTTAAAAAATTGAATGAAAGTTGTTTTAGTCTATATAGAAACTGATTAGAAATTCTAATTAATTTATTAAATTTAAAACTTATTCCAGCCGGGCGGTGGTGGCTCACGCCTTTAATCCCAGCACTCGGGAGGCAGAGGCAGGCGGATCTCTGTGAGTACAAGGCCAGCCAGGTCTCCAAAGCAAGTTCCAGGAAAGGCGCAAAACTACACAGAGAAACCCTGTCTCGAAAAACCAAAAAAAAAAAAACAACTTATTCTATTTATCAAATAAATTATTATATTATTCTATTTATTTATATATAATATAAAATATTCTATTTATAATTATTCTATTATTCTATTTATCATTCTATCCTTTGTTCTATTTATCATTCTCTCTTTTTTTATATCTTTTTTATATTATATTTTTGTGTGTATGGGATTTTGTCTGCATGTTGTCTGTGCACCATGTGTATTTAGGGCCCTTGGAGGCCAGAGCGGGCATTATGTTCCGTGGGATTGAAGTCAGAGACAATTGTGAGCTGCCACGGACACCCTGGGAATGGAACCTGGGTCCGCTGGAAGAGGAAGGAGTAAGGGTTCCTAACCACTGAGCCCTTGCTCCAGCCCCTACTTATTTTAATTGATTGTTTTCCAGCATGTTGTCCAGTTGAAATTAAAGTGAAGGTAAATACTAATAAGTAAAATTGTCCAGTAGTTATTAACAATTTGGTTTCCTTTTGCCCTTAGAAATTATACTTTATATTATACATTTTTAGTTAGTAGGGCCTTGAATTCTCCCGCCGTTACTGTAATCTGTGTAACACTGGAAACATTAGCTCTTTTGTCCCTCCATTTCTCAATTGCAAAACAGCACTTACAGTAATTCTCATCCATTGAGTTAGGGGGGTTCAATTAGATGTTGCTTCTAGCTACAGCGCTCTCTCTCTCTCTCTCTCATATATATATGCAAATATATACATATATTTGTATATATGTTGAGAGGACAGATTTTTTGAACAGGTACAATGTTCTAACATTAATATAGAAATCAAGGAAAAGGCTGTGAAACTACTGACTTTGTTTCACAATGAATCAAAAAATATCTTAGGGATGCAGATACTGAATTATAGTTTTTATCTTGATATATTCTTTTGAAATCGAGTGATGATTCCTTCAGGATATTAGATAACTGAAGGAAATGGCTATTTTGTTAGAAACTTGGATTCTGACACATCTTAATCTGAAAATGTCCGGATAGAACTTGCTGTTTTTTTTAACAGCAGAAAGTTTTTACATTCTAATCTCCTGTTTATGAAGCATGCTGCCTAGCATCAGTGCAAACAAACGTAGGCACTAATGATGTTCATTTGTCTTCTCAGTGTCCTACTTGTTTTAGCCCTAATATTTAGTGACAAATTTGGGTTTCTTTTCTTTTCAAGGGAGTAAATGCTTAGGAGTTGATGATTACTTTCAGTCAACACATGGACGTCAGATACCACACAAGCAAATGAGAACTACCGAGTCAGACATGTCTGCACAACACAGGTTGGCTTTGCCACACATAATGACTGTCAAGTGGTCTCCCAGCTCAGGAGCGATGATGAGATGCAGGATGGAAGTAATGAATGAGGGGGAGGATGGCAGCTGAACCACAAGGGAAAAAGAAAGAAAAGTTGGTCCACCTTGGAGACTCAGGGTACTACCGTAGTCCTGTGCGTGGTAGCTGTTGTTGGCTGTGTCCACGTCTGGGAAAGAGGCACTGTGAGGCACCCTCCCACAATCGTTTTGGTACAATGGACAATGAATAGCACCATCTGTAGGCAGTGTGTGGAAAGGCTGGTGCATGGGGCTCCTTTTCAGAGCATTAAGGGATGAATTCCTTTCCGGAATCTCTGGCAACAGTTCACTGATAAGCCTATGCAATATACTGTTGTCTGGCAGGCTCCCTCTCCTTTTCTCAGCTTTTATTTGGTCACAGATGTCTTTAAGGGCAGTGTCCAGAGCCTCAACTACAGAGGCTTTGCATTTTGCCTGTTCAGTCTGTTTTCTGGGAGTCAAATTCTTTTTCCGTCGGAAAGGCACCGGGCTGACTAGAAATGCAAGTTTAGATAGGCTGGGGTCCATTTCTTGCCTTCTGGGATGGTCAATATTTTCATGTTTAGCTCTTTCATGTTTTAACATTGTGGTAAATCGAGTGTAAGAGGCTGGGCATCGGCCTTTGCAAGAACTGATGAGGTGTCGGTGATGGTGGTGGTGATGGTGGTGGTGGTGATGACTGGATCCATAGAAACTTTCAGAGGATGTGAATGAAAAATGGTCAAAGTCACTTTCACTGCAAAAGGATGACCCTTCTACATGAACGTAGTCGCTGTGGTCAGACACGACGCCATCTTGGTCACTGTCGGAAAACTCCATATGTGTTCTGGGCTGCTCATCACTGGTGACTTCAATGTGGATGGGCACCAGGGTTTTAGACTTGCAGTTCCGCTGACCCTGAGAAGGCTGTCTACCCTGAGTTTCTTCCTCCAGCAGAGACTCAATAGAAAATCGCCTCTTGGGACACAGACCGTTTTGTTGGGGTTCTAGAGTGACAGGAGATAGCATCTCATCCCCTAGATTGGGCATGGACTTGGACTTCTGTATCAGCTTTTCAAATTCCGAAATGCGCGTGGGTACCATGTCCCGGGGCACCTCCTCAGTGGAAGACTGGCTCCATCCATGGAGCAGACCCCGGTGCTGCTGTTCCTTCTCATACTGCAGGATCCTGGACTTCACGGAGCAAATTACCTCCGAGTTCATCAAATCCTTGCGGTTGATGCGGTGCATCTTCTTGTACATTTTGAGGAAGCCCGGGGCATTATGGGCTGACCTGTGTTTGATTCTAGATTTGCTGTTACCGCACACGTCCTGGATGTAGGGGGAAGTCCATGCCATGGAGCAGCTCTCTTTGGAGTCGTCTTCACATAACAGAGAACCCATGCTTTCTGACTTGGCTTTAGGATCTGGGAAGCTGTCGCAGTCGTCATTCAGGAGATCATCACAGCTCCGCGACTTGATTTTTGGGGACACGGTCTCTTCAGTGCTGCTCCAGATCTCTGCATTTTGCCGGGCCATCTGCCAGCCGTTCTTGAAGGCGATGGCCCTTTGAGAGTCCCGGGGGACATCCAAGTGCTGTCTATAAGCGCTACAGTACTCTAACTCACTAGAGGTGGCGCCATTGAGCCCCGAGTAACCGCAAAGGGATGGGCACATTTTGCCATCATCCCCACCTTTCAATCCAGAGCAGCATGGCAGGAGAAAGACATTTGGAGAAGTTAAAAGGTTCACAGGGAAAGGAGAGCATGTCAGTATTAGCACAGCAAGGAGAAGGCAGTTAGTGTGGCTTACTCTAGGTATCTATGACACAGACATAGCTTCCATTAAAGAGGTTAAATTTTTGATGCTAGTACAAGATCGTATTTTTTCAGTGCAACTTTGCAGATACTACAGTAAGCAAAACCACACATAAAATACACTCGATGTAACTAACACATTTCTACTGCATAATTCAATGGTTTTTTTTTGGGGGGGGGGGCAACAAGGCATGCCCAGCCACGACTCTGACCTATTAACAGTGTGGCTCTCTCTATCAACAATTTACAAATTACAACCTCCCCTGAATTCTCCAAAAACTGGTAATTCATTCAGTTGATATGCAATGCTTGGGAAAGGAACTTGATTTAATTCTCTATGGTAAGAAAAATACTTAAGTTTATCAGGGTCCTTTTACATTTTGAATTGTACCCGAGAATGATGGACCTGTGGCATTTCATTAACTGACTTGTTACTTAGGGTATTTGCTGTGTAGATGAGTAGAATATGATGAAGGCGCGTCAGTTAATGAGGAAATTACTTTCTGAGAGTTAGTTAGGTCTTCGACAGCCCAGCCATCCTCCTCCACAGAGACCAGTCATCATAAACAGTCTGTTGTTCGTATACTAGCTACCGCTTTGCTTAAACCATGGCATGGGGCCAGTTTTAATGCATATAGTTGTTAGGTGTACCCCACTCTGTCCTACATCATGGACACTTCTGTTGAAACTCATTTTCTTTACATGCTTTGAAAACTCATTCTCTTCTATTTTAACTCTCAAAGACTGGAGAGAATTGTGGGGGCCCAAATTTGGCATGCTAATAGATTATGGTTAAAAGAGGTAAAAAAATGACCCAAGTAATCTACCAGAGACCCAAATGAGCAACTCTGTCCCTTCAATGCTCAGCTTACTGCATTTCCAAAGAGGAGAAGGCCATCTAAAAAAGTGGCCAGCCTTCCTTCCTTCCTTCCTTCCTTCCTTCCTTCCTTCCTTCCTTCCTTCCTTCCTTCCTCCCTCTCTCCCTCCCTCCCTCCCTCCCTCCTTCTTTCTCTTTCATGTATGTGTACACGCAAGTAGAGGTCAGACAACAACTTGTGGGAGTCCATTGTCTCCTTTTACTATATGAACCACGGTGATCACACTCACGTTGACCGGCTTGGTGGCAAGCGCCATTACCAACTGAGTCATCTCACTAAGGCCCCTCATTGCTAAATTTGGTATTTGTACCTGCAAGCCAGTGTGTACTTATTGTAAACTGTTATGCACCACTGTGTTACATGGTAGAATGGGATACTCTACCATACAAATAAAGGTTGAACAAAACAGAGTAAATGACTAAAAGCATGACTTAAGTAAACTATTTTCTAATCCAGAATTTAAAGTACCCCATTGCATGTTTTAAGTGATATTTTTTTCTGCTGCTATTTATAATTCTTATTCTACAAATTTAATTAGTTGTCTGTAATAACATTAGAAAATTTGCCTACGTAAAAGCCTATAAATGCCATTTCTGTAACTATGACAACAAATTATAATACTTTGTGTCTAAAAAAATAATAAATGCAATATATTTTTGAGAAAATAGTAACAAAACATGTTAGTCTGCGTTCTTTAAGACTCTTAAATGGCTTGCCAGCTTGAATTGGATTGGGTAGGAGCAATGGCTCTGCTGGGGAATTGTATTTGCTTCAGGGACACCACCACAAGCAAAGCCAGCCTAAGTCGTGATCGTGAGATGGGCCTTCCCCCATACTCCAGCCTAAACTGTGAACTAGTGAGAATGTTCATTAATTGTGACTCACCTTGGGCTCTTGAGGGAGAGGAAGGAGAGGAACTAATGAAAGACTTCGTAAATGTGGAGTTCGATCCTGGGAGGTCTGCCCGGCCAGGGCTGACCCTGCTCACACTCTGATCCCCCAAGCCTCTGGGTGGGCCCACTGCAGGCTCGCTCTTCCTCCGTTTCCTGAAGTCACCAGCCATACTTGCAGAGCTGACGGAGGGAATCAGTGTCACTTTGATTGGAAGAGGTTAACACATGCACAAGAAGCCTGATGATTACGTTAGATAATGGCAGAACCCCTAACCTTCTACCCACAAAACTGCACCATGAGAAAGTCATTCCTCCACGTTCAAAATACTGTCTTTAGATTCATCTTTTAAAACATCTCATTTTTAAAGGGAAGTTTCAAGTTACAGAACATCTGGCTGGACTATACAGGCTCTTCATATCCATAGGTTCAGCCAACTATGCACTGGAAATATTAGGAATTGGATTACTACTGAACATGTACAAACTGTGTTTTTATTCCCCATGTGAGCCATTATAATAAACACTTACTGAACTCATTTTTATTTTATGTGTATGAGTGTTTTGTCTACATATATGTCTGTGTACCACATCCAGTGCCCAGTGCCCGTGGAGGCAGAAGAGGATACAGGGTCCCCTGGAACTACAATTACAAATGGTTGTGAACTGTCATGTGGGGGCTGGAGAACTGATCCTGGGATCTCTTCAAGAGCAGCCAGTGCTCTTATCCATGGAGTCCTTTCTCTAGTCCCAATAATTCTTTTTGATAGCATTTGTGTTGCATGAGGCATTATACATATTTCAGAGTATATAGGAGGCCATGAGTAGGTTATGTATAATTTTTTTTTGTATTTTGTTTTTGAGACAGGGTTTCTTTGTGTAGCCTTGGCTGTCCTGGAACTCACAGATCTGCCTGCCTCTGCCTCCTGAGTGCTGGAATTACAGGTGTGCACCACCACGGCCAGGTGGTAGAAATATTATGTCATTTATATAAGACACTTGTGAGCCAGTAGATTTTAGTATCCTTGGTGAGTCTTAGGACCTTAGTCCTCTACAGAGATCAACAGTCAATTGAGCAGAGAGCTCTTCTATGCCCGTTTTTTTCTTCTTGAGCATATTTCTCTTTATATCATCTATGGACATGTGTAACAGCTAATGACGCTATCTGGATATCATCTCTCAAAATCTATCTTCTATATGTAGGGTTCATGATATCTGTGACATAATTTAGGGGTTGTTAGTCGTAATGAAATGCAAATGCATCCATCATGAACGTGCCTTGTACTTTTTCTCCTACGAAATATCCTGCTGTGTAAGGCTCTATGTCTTGATAGCAACCTTAAGGTCAGACTCAAGTTCCAGAATTTAAGCACTTCAAACATTTTAGACACACACATAGATGTAAAAATATAACAGTGGAGGGAGTGGAGGAATGCCTCTCTTTGTAATATTAGTGCAGTTGGGAAGCACTCAAAATTCCAATTTACCTAAGTCACAAGCGTTTCTACTTAGGTTGACACAAACTTGTGCAAAGGCAAAGTAACATTATACAACTGTTTGTTGATGGTATACCATGACTGTTATATTAACTGCTATTGAACTACATCTGAATTTTGGTGATAGTTTCAATTAAGTATATTTAAAACCTATGAACAGAGCTTAGATTGGTTGGATCTGAGGACAGTTGTGACTAGTGGTGACAAGTTAACCTGTTTCACTCTATTTTCCCTCTCTCTCCTTTCTAAACTCTGTAAGTTGCTGAGCTTAAGCATTAGTGTCTTCAAAGGCAAGTTGGTGACTAATTTTTAACTCATCATGTTGTCTGTGGATTGAATATGTATGGACTTGGGATGCCTTGAAATGTAGTGAAAACATTTATTTGTGTGATCAAGTGTAATTAACACTTATCAGTAGCTTCTAATTTATAAAATGTTTCTAAACCAACATTGAGAATATTTTCAACCCTCAATGGAATGAAAGAAGACACAGGATGCAAAGGCCGCAGTGGGAAGAACTGACCCTAGTGAAGAAATCCAGAATTACATTTTCGAGTTTTAGTAAATTCTTGCATGCAGTCATATAATATGATATGCCAACGTATAAATCGAATATGAGGTCTGGTACTTAAAATAAGAAAGAGAGTTATGTGATTTGCACCAGTAGTTCACTAACGAAGATTACTATTGAGGAAGCAAATGCTGGCATAGGATATTTTGTTAGTGTAATGTCATGAGATCCTTACCTACTGGGTCTTTCCAGGCTTCTGTCAATGGAGGGTTGGTAGATGGAGGCCTGTAAAGATAGAAAAGCAGTCTCCATGAAAATAATTACCATAGCAAAATTTCATTTATTTGTCATCATTGAGTTCTGCATTCTAAAAAGGATACTCTAAGATTTAGAGTCTAAATATTGTGATCAAAAGAATCATTTGTTGTGATTACAAAAATGTCTTTCCAGAAAGGCAACATGTCTTTGAGTTCCCTTTTAACAAACTACACTGCATTCTGTGATGTAACACAACCAAGCCATTTATTTCCTCAGGAAGAAGAAGAAACAAACCAGTAACATTATCATCAGGAAGACTGGACTGAATGAAGAGCTAATTATCTTTAGCATTAACATCACGCTCTCAACAACTGCTAAGTAGGAGCTTCCTCTATAAAAGGCTGGCTTTATTTGTAAGAAAATATTTGCAGTCATCATTAAATCCTGATAAAAACATAAAGTTCTTTATAAATTTCATTGTTATTGCCAGGTGTTATCTTGAAAATATACCATATAAGTGGAACTTGAATGTCTTTCCTCTGTAAACACACATTATTTCATAAAACACACAGAATTTGATTTGAAATTAATCTAAATCACCTGGGACTTCAGCTAGGTACAGATCTATAAATCCTGAACAATTTGAGTTGGAAATTAATTGAAAATAAATGACCAAATGAATCAAGATACACTCCTTTAAATGGTGTGCTTTACACCTCTCATTAAGAACAGCACACTGAAACTGGTACCACACAAAAGCGGTAGATAAAGTTTTTATGGTACATGGCTGTTTCTGGGACACTTGCTGAAATAATCTAGATTACAGGAGAGGACTGGTATTGAGTTTCTGAGGGGACACTGCAAGGTAGAAGCCGCTGTGTTGTGATCTCTACACTCATAGCAAACCAATTCCTCGTGAAATATACCTTTGGCTTTGGAGATATTTATTGCTCAATCATCATCATAGATGAACTTTGGTTTGTTGAAAAATGGAAATTGTATTTTGAAAATGTTTATATGAAGGTCTAAAATTGTCAACCATAAGGGCAAGAGTTGATAACTCTTACCTTAAATTCCTATATGGAGAATTTTTTTATCAGAATAATAAAAACCTACTTAGATGAAATGACAATCTCACTTTATAAGTGATTCCTACTATTCTTTTCTATTAACTGGTAAATACTACCACTTTCCCAATTAAAACACTAGATTATAACTTTATGATTTTTATATAGTCCAGCCTGACAAACCTCATACGTAATATTTTGCTTTAATTCCATATTACTGATTGAGAATGGAATCTTATCCATAATAAAACAAAGGATCTGTTGTCATGAAAACATTCCTTCCTCATTTTGGACAGGGAAAGCATATTTAATATTTGTACTTTTTAGGAAATTCTTAGGTTCCTATGTTCTCAACAAATATGAAAGTAGAAAACTGTTCTACCATGTTGCTCAGTTTACATAATTATTTGAATTTGTCTGAATTGGATAGTAGAAAGTAAGGAAAACATAGTAAGGAAGAAAGAAAACAAGTAAAATAATATTAGATAATTCTGCGTGTTTGCAGGAGTGATATCAGAGAGCCTCAGAGTAGCGTTACCTGTGGGTCACAGGTTTTATGGGACAGCCTGACACATAGTTGGCCACTAAAAGGGTCAAATTCAGGATGCACTCAGAATATTCCTAACAAGATCAGAAATATGAACCCCCAGTTTTGATAAGCTTGGATAATTCTGTTATATGAAATAAAACACTGTATTAGAACTGATTAAGTATGTTTCTGAGTTAAGACAAACTGTAATCATTCTTCTTTGTTCTGTTTTTCATAATCTAAGTAAGTTAAAAATGTTTTTTAAAAAACATTTAGTGTGTATGTGTTTGTTGTGTGTGTGTGTGTGTGTGTGTGTGTGTGTGTGTGTGTGTGTGTACCATGGTATATGTGTGGAGGTCAGAATGTAAGGGAATCAATTCTCCCCTTATACAATATGGGTTTTGGGATAAAATTGAGGTCACAGCTGAGCCATCTTGCTAAAAAATTCTTCCCAAAAAGAAATGCTTTGATTTTATGTATCATAAGAGAAATTTCAGTTTTCAATTATAAGGTAATAATAAAAAAATTAGATTAATAATTAAGGCAAAATCTTGTACAATAATTATGACACTCAGCTGAAAAAAAAAAAGAGTCCCAAGAAAAGAACTAGTCCATTTTACCGAACAAAGTCTATTCATCATTTACAAAGATCACTATTTTAACACAGGATGCAGACATTAAATCATTCTTTCTGCTAAGAAATTATTGATCAAATGTTGCTAACAAGTTCTTAAGTATTCTTTTTAAAAATTTGTTTCAAATTAGCAAAGCATAGGTTTCATTCTGACATTCGCAAACAAATGTCTCAGTTATATTTGATTTAAAAAACTATGTCATTTGTAACATATGCTCGAAAAAACCAGGTACTTGATCAATGATAGTTGAGGTATTATCTAAGAATTACAGTTTTTACTAGAAATGTCATATAAATGTTATTAAAGACGGAATCAAAATATCTTATGGGAGTATATTTTTTTAAACTCTGAAAGGCCATGTTCTTAAATTAATACCCTAGTTAACTATGCTATTAAAGTTACTTATGTCTCTCAGTCCCCAAAAGATAAGAACACATAGTTTTACTGCTATCAACCTGCTTTTTTAATGTAGTATTTTGGTCACTACCATAACATAAAAAGTACATTAAATTAAATTTTTCCCATCTCTGTGCTCAGCAATTACTGTGCATTGTTAATTCCTAGAACCCATTTTATACAAACTCAATAATTAAAAAATAGTTTCTAGAAGAGCCAAGTTTTAAAAACATCTCCTGGGGATGGTAAAAAGTGTGGTACAAAGGAAATAGTTTTGAAATGAAGGATGAGCAATTGGTGATTTATTCTCTTGACAGCCATCTTAGTAGGCAACTTTGGATATGTTCCTTAAAGTTATTCCATTCCATTCCACTTTTCTTAACTAGAAATCCAACGAGTTGAATATAATGTTTTCTAAGTTCTGTTTCAAAATCAATGAGCCAACTACTTTAACAAAATCCAGAAGTACCTGATCAAAATATCTGGGGAATATTTACGAAATGTTGATTCATTTATCTAAACACATCAGTCTCACACTGAACTAAAAAAAAAAAAAAATGGAGCCTGGTGGTGGTGGTACATGCCTTTGATCTCAGTACTTATAGGAAGCAGAGGCAGGCAGATCTCTGAGTTCAAAGCCAACATAGTCTACAGAGTGAATTCCAGGACAACCAGGGCTATAAAGAGAAACCCTGCCCTGTCTCAATCAACAACAACAACAATAACAAGTACCCAATATGATAAAGATATCCCCCCCCCCGATGGATTATAAGTCTAACAAGTTCATCAACACAGTAGCATAGTTTTGGTGCGGAGAGCACAAGAAAAATATTTGATTGAATCGAATATCAAAATAAATTCTTAGGTTGTCCATATGCCGCAATGATAAAACATACAGAATAGAACTGTTGGTTTTATTTGATTCTCTTTAGAGGGCAGGCTTGGCTACAAAACATGAGTCTTGAAAAATTACTGAATTCAATACCTCAAAAAGTTCCTGATTACTAGACTTTACTTTTCATTTGATAAAATTTTTTTTCGGTCACTTCTGTGTTTTAACACACACCATGATGCTAATTAGATGACCTATAATGTGGAGTTGCAGATTAAACCTTTGGAAACTTGAGTATTTCCCTTTCGAACTCCATGCCTGCAATCTGTTGTCCCCGCTGTGTATCAGGAGTACCATCCTTAGCACGAGTTCTTGGCTCTTACCTTGCACATTGCTTGAGTGAGGGCTTTGCAGTGATAGTAAGATATTTATTCAGCGTTGCATTCACTTAAGAATACACAGCAACGGCTGGGACAAAATCAGTTGATTCTGTGTGCTTCTCTCCTGCCTGGCTACTTCCGAGAGTGCCCTCAGGAGGCTTTTATCTGCCTGATAGTTAACGATGACATATCTGCTTGTGTCTTCCAAGTGCTTCTCACTATAGCCTTCTGGTTACTTTGTAGAGGGCAAAGTTTGGCTTAGGATCCTTTCTGTTCCTTTCCATACTATCTTTTCCTTATCCAGGTTAAAATTTACGTGGCCTGACATACATTCTTCACCTAGCCGATTGGCTGATTTTCATAAGCATCTTTATTATTTTTTTTTTTAAAAAGATTTACTTAGTTTTAGTTCATGAGTGTTTTGCCTGCCTGCATGCCTGTGAGCCATGTGTATGGTGGTGCTGATGAGGCGAGAGGAGGGTGTTACAAATGGAGTTGCGGATGGTGGTGAGCTGCCATGTAGGTGCTGGGAACTAAAGCCAGGCCCTCTGCAGGAGTAGCAAGTGCTCTTAAACCACCAAGTCACCTCTCCAGCCCCACCCATAGCACCTTCAGCAGAGACCTCAACTAAGTTTTATTGCACATGGCAGTGACTATCTGCTGCTGTGGCTGCCTGAGTTCCAATATCAAGAGTGGGCGATGCCTGTCAAAAGAGGCTGTGGAACTGGGAAACTGGGACGCACATTCCAGGTATTTGTCATCTCTAGTCTTGACTGATGGAAACAGCCACAAGTTGCAAGCATTTAGTAAAACGAAAGATTAACAACACTTAGAAAAATATAAGGAATAAGTATCTGATTGTATAAGAATCAAAACGTTATTTTAAAAAGTATATTATCCTGTCTGTGTGGGTGCAGCACACTCACCACGGCATGTGAGGGCATGCTCTCTTCATGCACAGTGGGTGGGTTCCAGGGTGGAAGTCAGACCCTTGAACTGTCACAGACAATGCTTTGACCTAATGAGCCATCTCCACGGCCCAAGAACCTCAACTCTGAGTCTGTACCTCTAAGCACAATGAAAAATTGCCTTCTAGATGCCTTCCAGTAGTACTTTTCCCAGTTTATGAAAGTGGGCAGTTAATACATGCTGAAGTTCAGTAGTTGGGTTTTTTATTTGCATGCTGCTGAATATTTTAACTGGAAGTAACAGTTAGAAAACAATCATTACCTGGAACTCAGAAATAGCCAACCCTTTTGTACTGTCTAGATAATGCTACATGCAACACAGTGATACAAAGAGTTTTTCAAAACCAGCTTGAACAATACAGGAAACTCTTAAAAACACATATGTTCAGACTGACAGTCACAAAGCAGGAAATGTGGAAGGAGAGAAGAATTTGTCTTTACCTCATTGGAAACACCGGAAGAATGATCTTGAACATAATCCAGAGCCTTTTTAGGAGGCTGGGTGTAGATGCACCACAGAAGCAGAAGTGGAGAGATGGGATGGAGGAGAGTCAATGGCAGCGAGTAATGAACATGTGGAAAAGGTGACAACAGTTAGAAATCGAGCATCAGCTACACAGAAAGAGTGTCGTGAATGGACAAAGTGGCAGCCTCAGAGGAAGAGTGCAATGTCTGCAAATATTCCCAAGCACTGTGCAAAGCTGCTTGTGTTCAATTAGTAGATTTGTAAACTTAATTCGTCAAATCCAAATTAGCACTCCCAGTCTTTGGCCACAGCAGATTGCAAGGTCTATTAAGGAAACATCGGAGGAGTAGGTGGAGAGCATGCAGGTGGGTGTCCCTGTGTGGCTGAGGAGGGTTGCAGAAAAAAGTGCTGGTAATTTGGGCTCAACACAGAAATCGGTACATTCTCTGGAAACTCTACCCAATTATAGCAAATACATAGAGCAAAACAAGAGAGCATTTTCCCAATGAAATAAAATACATTTTAATAAGAGGAGATGCCAGAAAAAAAATAGGAGGAAACAATCCTCTTATTAGGTAATAGAAATGCCAGGAAATTTTGTTTAATATTCATTTACAGTCACATTTGATTCAGTTCAATAAAACATATAATGAGGCTAACCAAGACTACATTGTAATGCATAAAAAGGGCTCTCACAGCCATCCAGTAAGGAATATGTGATCAGCATCTTTATAAGTCCTTATGTGACATGGAGAAAGAACAAATCTGAGTTCTTATCAAATTGTTGGGCAGAGTAAGTGACATGCTCAATAGTTTAGGGTTTGTAAAAATGCATGTTACAGAAAACATGAAACCCACAAACAATTCCTCAATAGAGAATCAATAGTTAAAGGAAGTTATGAGAAGCCTGAGTTGACCATGTCCCAAACAGATCAATCAGACCCCATGAGGGCCAAACTAGAGGCTTTCGATATGGGAGTCTGGTGATGAGAGATCTGTTGGTGGCTCATGAGCAAAACTACAAATCAAGGTCCATAAGGCTTCTTAATTCTCTCCTTGTTACATCTCTCCTATTCAAAGAATCATTTTACAGTGGGAATATTTACAGTGGGAATATTCTGGCAATACATTATAGTTGTAACTGCCCAAAGATTTTTCTTGTTGTATAAAAAGCCTAGGTTTAATTTCTGACAATTTTGGACAAATTCCTTGACCTTTCTGGTCTGTTTTCTTGTTACTAGAATTGTTGCATCAGGAAGACTCAAGTCATTGGCTTGGGAACCAAGCGCTCTGTGGTGGCTTGAAAATTCCTCAGCAAACAAGAACTGTAGTACAGTCTTCTTGTAGATGGCAAGGTACTAGTTACTGTTCAACTAGACCAAAATGCACTGTACACAATACAGCTCTCCCCTAAGCTACTTCAACATGATAGATTCGCAGTTAACTGGATGTGATTCTAATGCGTGATTAGGAGAAAACATACGGGAAGCGAATGAACACATTTAGGCATTTTGGCACCAAAGCGAATTTGCACAAAGCTGGAGCACATGTATTTTAATCCATCCAGCTTTTTGTTCTCGACATGACACGTCTCCCTTCTGACAAGAATATGCTTCAGAAATCAAACAACATCCTCCTATTTGTCTAATAGTAATTGTCTAGCCTCACTTACCGGACGTCCAAACTCCAGCTCTGAAAAGAATTTATACCAGGGCTCATTTTCTAAATCTATGTCATCTGGATTTATGCGACCAGTCTAGAGCAGATGTGAAGGAAAAGGGAAGGAAAAGGCACACTGAGCGAAGTGAGGGAAAACGCCGTGTGGTATGAAAACACACGCGCATCCACACGCAAACATGCATCGGACTCGTCCAACAAACCTCAGCAGGACAGAGCGGAGAAAGTAAGATACCATGAGCAAAATGAGGGTATGAAAATGAGGGTCCGTGGCATCCCTGGGGTCCCTGTCGCCGCCATCGCTAACGTTTTAGCCTGATGCATGAACTAGGGAAATTATCCTGGTAGTGACAATACAGAAAGAATGGCAGGCCAGACTATGAAGACAGGTCCAAACGAGGAACCAAGGGGCTCTCCTGGATTGGTCAGTCTGCTGTCCCTGAAGTTAACTGGCAACCAGCAGCGGCCGCAGTGGTCTGCAGTATGCAGATATTGCAGATGGGGCGGGCTGGAGCATGGAATGGTGGGGATGAGGGTGGAAAGGCGGGGGGTCCAGGAGCAGGAAGAACCCCAGCAGAGACGGGATCTGACCATGCCTTAGCCTCGGAACGCAGGCTGAGCTCTGCTTCCCCACAGCATGAGAGAGGGTGAAGAAGGAAGGAGCTCACCCGGGTGGGAGAGAGAGCTGGGGCGCTCGGACTCTGACGGGGTGCGGGGACACAGCTCCGGGGCGGAGGGGAAGGGCTACGCAGGCCATCTGTTGAGGGCGACACCGAGAGAGGTTTCCGGCTGGGTTCCCGGGGAACAGGTGTCGGAGTTGTTGGGAGAGGGGGCTGTAAGAGAGAGGGGTGAGGAAACACTGGTTCGTTAGACAGGGGCTCTTGATGGAACCTGAAGGGGGACACCAGCTGGCATTAGTCCTAGAGACTAATATTTCAGGAAGGGACTATGCCTGGGCTGACTGCGGGGAGCAGAGTCCTTAAAAATGGCCCACCATAGCAAAGATCTCAAGGTCACAAGTCTCTCCAAAAGTGAAGATATATCTCATTTTGTGATTCCATCTCCTCATGATGACTTGGAGCGAAAGGAGGGTGTGGGTAGAACCAGGCTTTTCATAGTAGGGAAGGAAGGAGAGGGAGGGCGTGGAGTCTAATTGACTTGCCTCTCAGGTGGTTTGTGAATGTTGTGTTTAAGATAGAAATGCCAGGGGTGTCAACATAAAACAGTTGAGAAAAACAAATACAATTACTTGAGCAATAGAACATATACATTCAGCCTTTCCTCAACCCAGTGATACCCTCAATGTTTATTTTACAATACATACCCGCTAGATGATGTCATGCTGGTTGCTTTTCTATAAAATGGCACTTGAAGTACCATATATGTGCACTACTACCTCTTTGATATATCTCATGTCCCTAATTAAATGTGTATAGTTGCATAGTACAATACATCAAGTCAGAAAAAATTCTAAGTTTTTTGATCCCCTAAAAGCCATTCACTCCAGCCAAGAGAAAAGCTCTGATACCCACACTACCATCCAGGAGGGCTTCTAAACACTCACTACTCCAATCCTATATTATTCTTAGAATACTTACGGATCTCAAAGATTCCCACTGAGTAGCTCTATAACCCTATAGTGCTGGGGGCGTTGAAATATTCAGCATTCCAAAAAAGGCCACCATTCTGTCATGAGCTTATTGTAGTGTTTCACTGTCAATATATTACAGTGGTTTTATTAATGCCATTTGGTCTACAGTGAATGATACATTATTCCCACAACATTTTCAGTGGTATAGCTTTATTTTAATATTTTTTATGAAAGAAGATGGTGATATTATAGTAACTACACACAATGATAGAAAAGTTTGAGGCATCATAACAAAATAGTGCAGAGGCCAAGCTTATGCATTATCTGTAGTGGCAGTGATTAGAATGACTGCAGAGTAACCCTGGCATATGCTTGGGACTGATGCTGGAATAACACTCCACTGCAGCACTCTTGTACAGTGGTTGATGGTATCCCCATGTGGGTATCTCGATGGGCACATGAAGGAATGCATGTGTACACAAAATACTACACTGTCGGTCAAGCATAGAAACTGTCTTTTTAGTATTATTTTACTTTTGGTTATGAGGGTTTTTTTTTTTTGCCATAAATAACAATTGAAGAGGTTATTCCATTAGAAAGAGAAAATGCTGCAGAAACGCTTGAGATATTGCTGTGGGATGTCTTTCTGTATGCTGTGAATATGTGTTACTCTCACTGGTTGATAATAAAGTCGTTTGGCCAATGGCGAGGCAGAATAAGGTTAGGCAGTACATTCAAACTGGAGATGGAGATAAAGAAGGGTGTAGTTAGGAGACACTGTGAGCTGCTGCCAGGAGAAGCAAGATGTGAGAGAACATGTAACACTACGAAGCCACATGGCGATGCATAGATAAATAGAAATGGGCTGAGTTAAGTTGTGAGAGCTAGCTAGCAAGAAGCTTGAGCTATTAGGCCATGCAGTTTTGTAGTTAATATAAGCCAGCTGCGGGACTGGGCAGGACACAGGAAAACTTCCAGCTACAAGATATTTAGCCCAATTTATGTCAATATTACTGCTGGTTTCCACTTTATAGTTAACAGTGCAATCTGTAGAAATAACATCTTCCAGTAATCTATTCCCATTGAATTTAAAAAAAAATTACAATAACTATTTTCCATTGAATTAAAAAATTTGATTCAGTAGTTATGAGTGTTAAGATTTTGTTGGTGATAAAGTGTTACTTTCCCCCAATTATTTAGAAGATGTCAGTTGCAGTGTGTAATTGCTTCATGGCATAACTTTGCTGGAGCCTTTATCTTTGAACAGGTAACGTTGGAGAGAATTTACCAGTAACTTTGTGCTGTTCAGAGGGGTGTACTATTTCCTTCACAGGAAAGAGACCTCTGAACGCCCAAACTCCATAGTTCCTAATACTGTGTACTTAGTGGCTGTGAGCTCTCGACTTAAAACCTCTGCTGGGCCACAGAGTGAGTTCCAGGAAAGGCACAAATCTACACAGAGAAACCCTGTCTGGAAAAACCAAAACAACAACAACAACAAAAACCCAAACCTATGCTTTCAGCTACAGTGTTTTGTTTTGCTGGGGGAAGCTAGAAGCTTTGGAGGGGGGGTGGGGAGCTTCAAAACACTATGAACAGCAGGGGGCAGCAAATCTACTAAACAAATAGGAAAACAGGCTTTTTACCTTCACTTCGATTTGTAATTAAGAAAACCTGTAACAAATGGATAGACTGCATTCTCCTTTGTAGAGATACATTTCTATAATAGAATCCAGGGAAAAGGAGCCTATGTCTATCATTCAGCTACAAAACTTAAAATAGCAATTTCCTGTTATTAAATTTATTTATTTATAAGTACACATTTATAACGACATTTATATAGTTGTAAAATTTATTAAATCTTGCTATTTCACAGAGCTTCAGTCTATAGTCACAGCGAGCAACCTGCTAGAATCTGCACAAACAGTGACAAGTCTTCCTGTGTGATTCTGGGGTGTAGTGAATGGTGCACACTTGAGCAGAGCCTTTGTTTTCTAGGCTGGGTGTGGAGGCACACACTTGCAATTGCACGTACTCAGGAAGCAGGGCCAAGAGGATGGTGAGTCTGAAATCAGCCTGGACTACATAGCAAGACCTTGTCTCGAAAGAACATAAAACAAAACAACATAACCTTCAAAATAACCCTCAACAAATTGCCTGTGTCCCCACCCCCCAAAAAAGGGGCATGCCAGACCTAGAACTGTCTCTTTGCTGTGGCTGACCTATTGAGTTCCTTTAGTTATAATCTAATGTGTTCTGGAACTACCTCTAAAGGACACAGAAACACTACAACGTCCAGTGACACATGCAGACAGTCGGATAACTGGAGCATAGGCAGACGAACAATGTCACTACTCCATCATTTCCCTCAGGTCAGGGAAACTCTTCTTCGTCCCCAGCGAATATGAACACCTAGGAATCCACTAAATGGCAGTTACCTCCCAGTGTGAGTCTCACATTGGCAGAAGAGAGCTGATGGATATCTTGTTTTACTCCTGTCCGTTTTACGAACCAGATCTCTGGTGTGAGAGGAAGTGCCTCAGATATGCTAAAACCCGAGCTTACATGTGATTGTTCTTAAAAGGCTCCCCAGAATGTGTCATTTAATTTAAAGTTTTCCCAGCTTAAAAATCTTTAGATGCTTTCGAGGTCAGAGAAACTCTCCTGCTTTTCAGTCTTCTCATTGAGTACACACTCTCTATATGATCCTAAACACACTGGAGAACCCATGAGTTTGTTCTTGTAAATGCTCTTGGCTTTTAAGCGTCAAGTCATAGGTTGCTATGCCTTCTATTTATTTTGTTTTCAGAGCAAATACTATTGCATAATGGGATAATTCTTCATGGATCAAACCATCAGATAAAACTTCTCAAACTTTTATGCTTTAATTCATATTCACTGGAGGTTTACATTGTATTTCAACTCATCCAATGTGTATTCCTTTCTGCTATTATTATTATATGTAAGCACAGCTAATATATGAAAGGTAACAATGTTTTTGCAGATTTTTTATTTTATATTTTAACTCATCCAATGTGTATTCCTTTCTGCTATTATTATTATATGTAAGCACAGCTAATATATGAAAGGTAACAATGTTTTTGCAGATTTTTTATTTTATTAAGCATAAAAACAATTAACATGGCTTATCTACAAGTGTATCCAATTCAGATGATTGCTAATGCTTTTATTAATATGATCCCAGGAGAGTTGCTATGATTGTCATATGGAATCTGTATACTGGAAATATAGTCTAATCTGTGGGTCAGATCAGCTAAAGACAAATTTCTGGGGATTGCAAGTCTTTCTATGGATCAGACATTAGGCCCATTTAGTCAGCACTGAAATTTATAATAATTAAATGAATATTTGATTATGATTATTTGATTATTTAATGAGCTTATGAGCTGCAAAGAAATGCATTTACTTTTTGCCTTCCTGTTAAAGCCCATTAATAGACAGATATGCTCTCAGTTCCTAAGGATGAACACAATCTTTTTTTTGTCAGGGTTTGAGAATTTCTGTTTGGGCAGACATGTTCCTTTTGCTTCCTTCATACCTCATGGAATCACGAACGCTGAACTAGAGTTATTGGTGACTTCCATCTGTGTCTTGATGGAGACTCACTGGGCCTCATAGATAGATTCAGTCTCTCACCAATTTTACCCATCAACTGCAAAAGTAACACCAGGTCACATTCACTTAGTCACTCAAGGAGTTATTTACTACATGCCAGGTATTAGGTTAGGTATGGAGAATAGATAAATGCTGAGTCAGACATGGTACCTGCTTTCAAGGAACCTAAAGCATATAGTGAGGAACCCAGGCAAGTGAACAGGCATGTGCAAGTGAACAGGCAAAGTGGGATATCCTGCATGTATCCAGCAAGGAGAGATACAAAGCCACTGCTGAGGGTGAAGAATCCCCTAAGGAAAGTGTACCTCTGACAAAGCGGGGTGTGTGCATGCAGCTTTCCATAAAAAGAAAAGAGAGGTGGTGAGGAATCCTTCCCTGGAAGGAAGAACAAACCGTGCCAAGGTCTGATGAGAGGGGCCCGAAAGCCTTTTGTGTAGCTGGCAGGGAGTGAAACCACAGGATTTGGGTAGGTTTTATTTGTTGTTGTTCTTTGGTTTTTGTAAATTATATCAGAAGAGTTAGATTTTGTTCCAGGGACAAGAGAGAGTCAGGAGGCTTTTTAAAAATTATCTGGAGACTAGATTCACTAACCAGGGAAATGAACGTGTCATGGCAACACAGACAACAGACAGTTGTCGACTAGAAGGAATACTTGGTCATGACATTTCTCCCTGTGGGTAGGAGAGTGAGGGGGATCCAGGAAAATAGGGATGCTGACAGGATTCTCTGGGAACTGAAGGGAACAGTACAGAATTGCCTAGCTGTCTATATAATTTTCAAAAATTAGAACTGAAAAGAACAAAGGGGTGTTCTCAAAATACCTCCAAGTAAAAAGACAGAAGATGCATTCAGAAGACCTTGAAATCCATCTGGTGTTACGTCACTTTTACCTAGCATGCCCACTCTCTTTTTCCTACAGTCTGAGCCTTCAAGACACTTAGCTGGTCTCTCAAATACCATTGCTCAATTTGCCCACCCCCCTTTTTAAATTTAAAGTGGGATGAATTGAGGGCTGATTTAAAAAAAAAAGGTAATAGTCTCACCCTATAAAAATGATAATTTAACAAGGCTTGCCCAAATTATATCTTTGATTCTCTCATATCATTTGTCACAACACTGTCTTCCAACAAAATGGTTTAGGAGGGATAAAAATATAATCCTTCCATTCTCATTTTCTTCCAAGCTACTAGTTCCTCCCACTCATCTTTTCCTGTGGCTGAAGAGATTTATCCAACAGCAGAATCTCCTCTGGTCACACCCATTGTCCTGAGGTCCCCATCTCCTTAGGTCAGTTAAGAATACTGGGATTGCATTATAGTTTCTCTGAGCCCAGCTCTGGGGTAGAGAAAGGTAAGTACCACTAACTTATTATAAGTTAGCCACTAATTATACTATACTCTAAAACAATCAAATTATGGTGTGGTGACTACTTGCTAATGGCTTCCTGCTCCGAGGAGCCAGCACAGCAGTGAAGGACACCGAACGAAAGTTTTCCTAGGCTAAACTGGTTCCAGTGCATGCCAGCTATGTGGCCATGTGGCATTCATCTGATGCCGCTTCAGTCTCGATCTGTGAAATAGGAGGTTGGTGCATCTGCTTCATAGGGTTGTTGGGAACACTACATAAGATAAAGGAATTATTACTACTTCTAGAGCCTGGCATGCAGTAGGTACCCACTTACAGATGCCATTATTGCTATCACTGTTGTTAGTACTTTAAAACAAAGAGCCTTCAAAGCTTTCAGTGACAGTGAGGGGGCCCCATAAATGAGCTCTCATGGGGAGAATTCTTCAGATATGCTTCTGTTTTAGCCATTAAAAGGTTTCTTATCTTCAGTCATATCATCACTCCAAGAGCCTCAAAAATCATTAAAGCTTCTCGATTATAATTTAATATGAGATTCATTATTTTGTGATTTGCTTTTTCAGAATTAATACTGTATTCCATTGAATTTTGGTTTGGAAATTTCACTGTCTTGATATTTAGTTAGACAAATTTAGTGAATGGGTTATAATCTAGAGCCGAGAATCAATAATGTTCCTGCTGTTTCAGTTTCTCTGCTGCAATCTTATCATGCAAAGAAATTTTTGAATTATTTGAAGAATAGCAGTTGAATTATGTGATTGGAAGATTTTTGAACATACTTCTCAAGAACACAAAAACAGGGTTTCAAAATCAAGGACACTTATGTTGGGTGTGGTAAGGTCACAGGCTGCCCAACTAAATCTCAGGGCTGACTTTCAGTCTCTGTGTTAGTGTGATGCTCTGGACCACTGGAGGAACACACAAGGAAACACCAATAGGGTTTATCTGGAAGCAAGTTTGGACATACAGAGGAGCTGCTGGGTTTTAAAGAGGTCTTGAGAACACTGAGCTCTGAGGCAGAAACAAGGGAAGCAAAAATGATGGGCGAGAGGACCCAGAGAGCAGAGGGCCATGGAGGAAGCTGCTGTTAGCTTTAGCAAAGGCAAGCGGTCCTTTCTGTGTTCATACATCGTTTAGTTTGTGTATGACCAAAGTAAACGAAAAGAAGACTATAAAGAGAAATACAATCTTGATCCATTAAAGTGGTAATCAATCAGGAAGCTTGAGGCTTGGTGACCTGAGAGGGATTTAATAAAAACCAATTAAACAACTTGTTATAGAAAGTGTGTTTGGGAAATTTTCCTCTTAAGTGAAAGAAATAATAAGAAACCAACATAGAAGTCAAGGGATTCATCTGCCTGGGTCTGGACATCAGGGATATGGATTCATGATTTTTCACACAGGCAAGCTAGAATAGCAATGAAGTATTTCATGTATAAGTGCTGTGATTAGGCACAGTCAACTATGTGCTAATGATAATGAGTCCTGCATAGATATGCTACTATTCAGAGACAAGGTACACAAATCATGATTAAGAATAAATGCAATTCCTCAATAATAAAAAAAATGGGGGTAAAATTCAGGTTTACTTGGGAACCCTGGAGGCCTAGATTTTTGACCAATGACAAGTGCTTACGGGTCTTTCATGCTGCAGAATGGACGACTTCCCAGGCTCATATTCAAAAATACTCCTTGGTTCCGATCGGAATTTTCTGGTGTCCACCTTTCTGTCTGGAGGGTCCCAGTCATGCCTGTAAATGAACAGCAAACGTGTTGAAGCAATTTGTGTGCATAAAACACCTGTGAAATACCACCCACAGTCAATTTCCAAGGTTAATTTTAACATTGTTTATTGATTGTGTGTGTGTGTGTGTGTGTGTGTGTGTGTGTGTGTGTGTGTGTGTGTGTGTGTGTACATGAGTGCATGCACACAGGAGAAAAACTTTTGGGAGTCAGTACTTTCCTTTCACCACAGGTTCTGGGGATTGAATGCAGCTCTTCAGGCTTAAGCAGCAAGCCATTTTTCTTGCTGAGCCATCTCTCCTACCCTGAGAGACTACAGCAAATGAACCAAAACAAAGCCAATACAACTAAAACATCTCTCTGGTTGAAAATTTATGAAAAAACACCACATATGCTTAACTTTAATTAATAAATGGTACATTAAACTCTCCCTTTTAGATCATTTTTCCTTCTATTTTGACCTCTGTGACTATGGTTGTAAAAACTCACAGAAGAGTTTTGTAGACACACGAAGAGTGACATGTTGCTAGACCCTTGGGTTCCTAATTACAGCTGTGTGTGTCTGAGTTTAAAATAAGTGGCAGTATGCTCTGCAAAGCTTTGTCAGTTAACTACCTGGTGGCCTGGCTTCCTTAATCCAGGGGGACAAGGAGGAATGCACATATCATGTTTGATCTTCTTTCTTGTAAATGGCATCTGAGTGCATGTGTGAGAATTACAGCTGCATCTCTTGGGCTGGCATGCATAGGGATAAGCAGAGTGGTGGGAGACCCCTTGGTGTGAGCCTTGAAACACACCAACCCGCCCCCCCCCCCCCCCCCCCCCCCCGCCACAGCCCTGCCCTCCGGAATGTATTGCTTCCTTGCATTGATACCACTGAGAGTCTGTCAAGGGCTCTTGACAAGTGCATTTTTACAGTAGGACTCAGAACACCAAGCTCTTCTGGGCAGCTAGAACTAAATCAGAAAACTTCCTTTGGAGAGCAGGAAGGGTTATTAAATACCTATTTACTTATATTTGAGAAACAGGAGCTTTTGATCTTTTGAGTTAGGGAATTCCGATTCCTATGGAATAGAGTGAAATTCCTTCTCCACAGAATGGTGGACACAGACAGAAGTGCTCTAGGAGAGAAAATGAGAACCAAGCCCTAGGTGCAGAGCCAGTCAACAAGCTCTATCTGGTAGAGCCCTCACACCTTCCCATTTCAGTTTTCATATCCATGTGAAGCTGTGTCCTGTTTGCTGTTTGAGCAACAGAGCAATAACTAAGACAGTATTATCGCAGAAAATACTTTAAAAACCAGTAATATAAAACCCAGTAATAATAAACACCCTTTCCATTACTGCTTATTAATTACCAGTAGACATAGCATAGGATGTGTCTTTAGGGGAAGCTGAGGTTGTTGGATCTTGGCCTGGACACTCTACCTATACAAATAGAGCAAGTTATTATAATCTTCTAACCAGTTTCTTTTTCTGTAATATAGAACATGTCCCATTGGGTTGCTATCAGAATAAAATGGTGTAATACAAGGAAGTGCTTAGCACAGTGTTTGCCTCATAATGAGCTGTCAGGAAAGATTACCAATAACTAGGACTATTAGCTACAGTCCTCCTAACATAACACAATTGAAATGTGTTCATAAAAATTTATTTGGGTGTGAATAGCATATTTAAAAATATTTCAGTGGAGAAATAAAAATTAGAAGCAGTTAAAATAACTGGTGGAGTGAGTCACAGGCACTTGTTAAAATGCCTTATTTATGATTTAAGAATATTTTTCTTGGTTTCTAAAAGATAACTTAAAAGACCTGAAATTTCAAATCTGTGCAAATTAAAAATTAACTGCTTAGTGTCTCTTGAATGTGGGGCAGCAAAGGGAATCCCTGCCCATTATTTCCAGTTATTTTATTTAATTTTATATGTTTTTATTTTGAGACATAATGCTCATGTGTAGCTCAGTTCTGGCTTGGAAGTTAGGTAGCTCCAAGTGGTCTTGAATTCCTGCCTCATCTTGATGAAGACTGAGATTACATGAATGATGTAACACACTCTACCCCATTTCAGCTCAGAACTGGAATTGCACCCGGAGTCCAGTGTATGTGGAGCAAGTCACTATCACTGAGACTCATCTCCAAGGCTTGTGAACACTGTGTGTGTGTGTGTGTGTGTGTATACATGTTTTGTTGTTGTTTGTAGTACTCGGACAAATGCTCTATTTATGAACTCCATCTGTGATCTCTTTACTTCTTATATGCACTTATTGAACAGAAAATAGAGTTTGTGTCCCTGATACATCAAATTTAATTTAGAGCATTATGAGAACATGACCGAGACTTCCCTGAGAGTGTCCAGCACAATCTCAGTAATGATGCTCAATATGGGCTAATATAGTAAGTCTTGGCATATATTTGCTCCACAATGCTGGGCTGATTCTTCACTGAGTGCCATTATGGGTTGGTTTTTATCCTAAGAGAAGCCATTTCAGGGGGAAGGAGTCTTACTTTTCTGTTGAAGACTGATCTCTTGGTCGTGGTGGAACATGTGGGGGAGCCACTGGGGAGGGCGCCTCCTTAAAAGCATCCGTGCCATTGTCTGAGTGGCTTTTGGAAAGAGGTCTGTAGGTCTGGGTCTTCGCAGCAGGGTGAGACTGAGCATTGTAGGGTGAGTTGTACAGACCTACCATGAAAAAGAGAAAAACCAACAAAACGAGCAAATAACTTAAAGATGCGTTAAGGCTATGTTGGGCTATGCGAAACAGCCAATGGTTTTGAAAAATTATCAATAAGCATATTCATAATGTGTACATTAGAGGTGGTACATTGTTTATTAACTTGTCAACATTAATTTATGAATCATCACTTATTAGTTAGATATCAATTTGTCTTGCATGTAAGTACTGATTATAGTAAATTATCCATTATTGTAGGATTAATGAGAATTGAGGCTAGTTAGTAAAAATAAACTTACAGGTACTCAGCAAGGTTTCTTCCCAATCACAGAAACTAACACCTTGGGTAAACTTTCAGAGGAAGATTAAAATAGCAGCTAATACTTTGTAATACTGGTGTACATAAGACAGTTGATGTGTTAATTGCAATGCACCAAATACAGAACATGCTGTATGCATGAGGTGCAGCTCCCACATGGGACAGGGGAGTGTCCCGGAACAAGCTGATGCAAGATGATGTGTGATTGAAAAAGAGTTTGTGGCAGTTAGTAAAATCCAATGGAGAAGGACAAAGTAAAAATTAAAGGATGTTTGAAGATGATGAGTGAGACACAGACTATATTATGGATCTCGTGGGACTAGAGTTGGGCTTGAAGGATTAGCTTTTGTGGCAGAAATAACATGCAAGACACAAAGCTGTGGGTTGTTAGGAAGTAGAGGGTGGTCATAGGCGTTTTGCTGGCTGACTGAATGATAAAACTCCCCAGGCTTTACAGGGTAACATAACTCAACTTCAGCTTATTAATTACCAGTGAGATGGACCCATTTCAATATTTAGAAGTCTGTAAAAATTTGGAGTTTCTCGGAGTCTCAATCTTGGCCTAAGTTTATCTCGGCTTGACTGTTCCTCTTGTGTGCATTTGTTTCCTTGAGAAGTGACACTCAACAACACCTGCTCTGAAGTGTGTCTGGGTCAACTCCACAGTCAGACTTTAACTTGTGAGGTGAATCAAGGAGGTGAGTTTGGTGGAGCAGGGCAGGATGGGAGTATTTATCTTAACGGACTTCCTGAAGTAATATGGGGATACAGAATCAAACTCGGAGATCACCAGCTTGATTTTTTTTTTTTTTAAATCATTTTCTCTCGAGTTGAGCAGCAAACTTACCCAGTTAAAGGGCTTGGTTGCTGGTCATCAGGTTTTAGGGAGGGGAGAGTCTCACTGAGTTTTCTTTTAGGGTGGCAAGTGGACCCTAAATAAAGGCACAATCCTGGGCCTATGGCTCGGTTGGGTACAATCTCCCGATGTGATATTTAGGAAAAACTGATAGAAGGGGACATAGTTTCGGTGTCTCTCTCACGAGTATGAAGACCACCCCACAAGAAACCAGCACATTCGAATACAAGTGGGAATGCCCAGAGCTGAGGTCATTCCATTGTGAGCATTGGCAACTCTGAGTCAGAGAAGTGGTCCGGCCAAGAGGGAGGTTTTCACATCTTTCAATGAATGGTTCCATTTTGGAGCAAAAGCCTGGACATGGTCGTAAAACACTTTGCTTGACTTGTTTTGGGGGAATGGTATCTGAGAGGTCTTATGCAATGATAATCGGTCTTTCTGCTGATAAAAAAGATCTTTCTTTTTGTTGTGTAACCAGGTCACAGTCTGTTCTTTCACCCTGTCCCTTCACACTGGTTAAACATTCCTGAAGCTGAGGATAAACCAACAGCCGGTGGGGGTTGGGGGTTGGGGGGGGAATGGATGACGCAGAACAGTGTTAGTTCCCATTTCCAGGGGGAAAGGATCAATCTTTTGTTAGACATGCTCTGAGAAAGGAAGTGAGGCACCCTCCTCCTCACAGGAACTGACAACATGGGGTGGTGGTGGGATGACGAGGGCTGGGGCTCTTCCCGACAGTGGAGTGTGACCAGTCATGGCAAGCGAGGAAAGGCGTCCTACCTGCATTGTATGTATAAGGAGTATTATACATGTCTGAGTCCTCATCTAGAAAATGAAACATAAACATGATAATCCAGACTCTGCCACCTTGTTGCCAAGACAGCAGAAGGTCAGAAAAATGACAGAAACACACCAGCAGAAAAAAGCAATGTTTTTTTTCTTTCTTCTAGCATATAACAGCACTTTGCATTTCCAAATATTGCACTCCAGGCCTCTGCAGAGTGAACTTCTGCCCTGGTCACACACGCAAAACTGGTCCCTTGTCCTCACTTCCCTAGGCAGATTCTGTGTCCGCTGCATCCTAATTTTCCTTAAGTGTTTTTAAGGTCTCTTGTCAACTATACTGAGTGGGGATCAGGAGAAGCCATTCCAGTCCCTCTTGCAGTAAGAAACAGACATGGGCAGACAGGTGTAGCAATGGGTCTAGATGTGCATAATACCCCAGTGTGGATGTAGACAGAGATGGGCAGAGGGCTAAGACCAGAACATCTGGTAACCTCCAAAGGACACACTCTTCGGAGGCTTCTTGAGAGCTCATGGTTAATGCAGAGGCACACATCTGTGATTTAGGGGTAAAGGGAGAATAGGAGACATGCTGAAAAGAAGGGACCATCATATTTGCTGGGGTCTTGATGTTTTTGTGTGACGAAAGAAGAAAGTCTATGCAAAAGTTGAGTATATATCCTTCAATCCATAAGCACTCGATAAAAAACAAAACAAAACAAAACCCAGAAGAACATACATACCCGGCTTGTGTACCATGTGAATTTGTTTGAACATTGTCTTGTACCAGTCCTTCGGCCGGTCCACTGTCTGTCAAAGAGAACATCCAAGAATGATCAACCCTTTCTGTTAGGTTTGGACTTAAGGCTTCTCAGGCCATGCTTCACCTGCTGTAGCCTCTCTCTTTACCCTCACTGCTGCTATGAAATGTGACTGTCTGTGAGTCTATAATCCTCACTGCCCCCAAAGTGGTTTTACCCAACACCCCAAGTAATCAGGGGCTACAGGTGGCACATTCTGAATGACGGACCCACATTACCAAAAGGTCTAATCTTTCCCCTGCTACCGAGTATCTGAGACACCTTGACTGCAAGCACATGCAGTCAATAAGGTTACTTATTAGCTGTATAGGATGGGCCTGCCTTTTCTCCTTGAGCCTTTAGCCTTGTGGGCCTGACCTGTCTTCAGAACTTCTACAATGCTGCTGTCTAGTTATGATGTCGTAACTCTTATAATAAATCTACCTCAGTCCCAGACCCACAATCTGAGATTTCACACTCTCAAGTCAACACCCCCGGGGAAAGTCTTCACTGCTAATATTTGATATTTCCAACAGTAGATTTGCATTTCTGCTATGACTTGATGGCAATTCCAGCAATTTATCTTGTTATTTATGCAGTTTGTAAGTGGAGTATCTCATATTGACTGGATTGGAACATTCTGTGTTATGGTTTTATTTATTCAATTTAGCTGTGCCCAGTTGTACATAGCCAATATTTGATGAAACATCAGCTCCTTTTCATTATTATTATTATTGTTGTTGTTGTTGTTGTTGCTGTTGTTAAGTGTATATGTCTGAAGCAAGGATTCCATATGTATCCTAAACTGGCCTTTAACTCATGATCTGTCTACCATGTGCTGAGATTACATGGATGTACCACGAGCAGCTTATTTCTCTCTCTCTCTCTCTCTCTCTCTCTCTCTCTCTCTCTCTCTCTCTCTCTTTCTGTGTGTGTGTGTGTGTGTGTGTGTGTGTGTGTGTGTGTAGGACAGAGGTCAATCTCAGATGTTGTTCCTCAGAAGCAATCCTGTTTTTTGATAGGGTTTCTCTCTGGGACCTGGGACTTACCAATGAGGGTGGGCAGCCCCAGGGAACCTGCTGTGCCCACCCTCCAGTTCTGGGATTACAAGTGTGTACCACCATGCCTGGCTTTTTATGTGGGTGCTGGGCATGGAACTCAGGTCCCCATGCTTGCCCAGCAGACATTTAACAGATCATTTCCCTAGTCCTTCTCATTATTCTTAAAATTTTCTATTGAGTGTTCTGTGAAGACATTTAAAAATTTAATGAGGGCATATTTTTGACTCAAGCAGTATATATTCTGATCAGCTTCAATGAAGACCAAATTAGCATTTACTAGTCTAAGTGACTAAGATACTGAATATATCAGACAATGCACAGTCATAGAGCATATATATATATATATATATATATATATATATATATATATATATATATATAAAAAAGTGTGACTATGAGTTCAAAACTTCTATGACAAGACATTAGAGTATATACAACTTTCGCCTTGCTAAATTATAAACCATGTGATGGTAGGCATTCCTTATGCGTGCCAGGCTTTAGGTGTGATAGGAGCAGCAGGTTACAGTACAAATAGGAACTTAATGTCTAAATATTAAACATCATTCAAATCTTGGAGCCTTTAGTTACTACTTAATGCTTTCTAGAAATAGGAATATGAGAAACTTACGTATCCCTTCTTTTCTTTGGGTGTATGGGGGCATATGCATGTGTGTACAGGTGCGCATGCCCATGTGAGCATGTAGAAGCTAGAGGTAGATGTCAGACATCCTCCTCTCTGACTCGCAGCCTTGTTCTCTTGAGTCAGGGTCTCTCACGATGTGTGTCAGGGGGCTTAGGATAGCCCTTCCACTAAAACAAATCTCAGTATCTACACACAGCCGGGGAGCTCCAACATCTGAGGAGTGCAGTACTGGGCAAACCTAGCGTATCAGATGCAACTCTGTCTCACAGGCTGTGAAAACATACATTCTTTATTCTAACTGTAGCGCAACAATCTTTGCTCAGCAAGATCTTCATCTCAACTATATCAGAGCTAGCTGGGCCAGAAGTTAACCATTCTGTGCACAGGCAACTTAAAAAGCATCAGATTTTCCGAGGTCATTGCCCTGATTTAAAAGATTGGTTAGGTTATGGTGTGTTTGGTCAATGTCCCTGGGAAGTCTGCTCTTTTCTGAGGAGAAATCCTGGGGTCGGGGGCTCTGTTGGGGGAGGGGAAGCTGTGGTTGGGTCTGGATGTAATGTATGAGAGCAGAATGAAAAAAAATTGGTTAGGACTTGTAAGAGTGGAAACTGTTTGATATTTTATACTCTGATTTTTATGTATGTGGTCATTGAATTTTTCACCTAGAAATTGTTAGGCAGTATTTACATTTATTTTGACTCTGGAAGTAGACAATTCTGACAGTCACTAGAGATATGGGAACCACATATGCATTGTAGGCTTCTTCTGCAATGGGGGCTTGAGGGTGTCGTTGATGCATGGCCAAATGATGGGAACTGGTGTCGGGGGTTATCTACAAAGAGGCAGGAATCTGCTGCTTGCTGGCTCAAACAGAATACTGGAACATGAGGGTTGGGGCTGAAGTCAGTAAGGTGCCTGCCATGTGAGTATGGCAACCGGGGTTCCTATTTCTAGCGCCTGTGTGAAAAGCTGGGCATGGCAGTGGGCTCCTGTAACACCAGCATTAAGGACGCAGAAACAGCTCCGGCTTTGGTGAGAAAGCCCGGACAGCCATTGAGGAATACACCCAGGTTTGACCTCTAGCCTCTCCATGCCCACATACATGCACACACACAAAATACTTGAACATTTATCTTTAGGGACCATTTATTTCTCTGAAGGCGGTTTTCTCTTTCACTAAGCTTTATTCCTATTCTACCTTTATGCTACTAGAGCAGCAACAACAGAAGTAACACACAGCTGTGTGTGAAAATAGTTTTCTCACTGTACCTGGACACAGCCAATGGGGACAGGGAGGCCGAAAAAGGAAGTTGTGTCGCTGTATATGGCCATGCACCGTGACAGACAGCATTGTTGTCTGCACTTGCCAGAGGGCCTATATCAGGCAGGATCTCACAGTTATGCCATCTGTTAGCTTTATATGGTGAGTACAGAGAAGCCAGGAGATGCCCAGTCAGCTGGCAGAGAGACTCGGAAGCTGGCAAAGCAGAGACTTGCAACCTCAGTGTGTCTTTCTGAAAGAAAGGCTGTGAGCTCTTCCGTTCCTTTAGCCAGTGCCATTTTGGAGCATGTCATGTCTCACATTGAGATTATGAATGCAGAAGTCCACACTCGGGAAGTTTACCTTTGGATGTGTCCTTCAAAAGCATTTTGCGTAAGACTACCTAACTCCTGGGACTCTACTATGCAGCTATCATCCATGGCCTTATCAGACTAGGCTTCGACTTTCATCTTCTTCTAGTCATGAAACATCAGCACTGTATACTAATTTAATGTGCAGACATTAAAAAACAGACATATTTTCTACGTATAACACAACAATCCTATTCTACCTTTGCCCCGATAGCTCTAAAATAGCCAGACAACTCTTATATTTGGATTAGAAGAAATAAATATTGCATGTCACTTAACTAGCCAGGTTTCTTACACAGTCTCATGGGCTCTGAGCCCTGGAGATTCTTGTTACTGTTTTTAAGAATATGGCAGTAAAAGGCTGATGTAGACATCCTAGTCACAGGAGAAGAGGCACTTCAAACTTTCTCCCTTCACCACAAACACTCAAAAGTAGTGAGTACTCGGTTATTGTTTTCAACAGTTTCTGGACCACTTTATAATATCTTGTTACCAGGGTAACAGTTATCTAAGGATACCCCGACATGGCACATTTGAGACAGTGCTGGTTTTAATGTACATACTGAGCAGGAAGCTGAGGCAAGCTGAGTCTGATAATCATTACCTTCTACACAAATGAGGAAAGGAAATAATCTTGGATATTCTTGGCCCAGGGGATGGCAGGATTCAACATTTATAAATACAGGTCTATACTTGGATGTGTGATTCTTAAGGCTGCAAAGTAGTAAACACGAACAGGATCCCTCTTATAAAGTTTTAAAGGTCTGAGCAAGTTCCACGGAAAAAACCAGGGTTCCTTTTAAGGAACTTCTGCAGTGGCTAATAATTCACTTTCAATTTCTTATAAGGGAAATTAGCACCACATGCTTAGTGGATATATGTGGTTGCTTATCATTTGGCATGCTTTTTATTTAGCAGCAGACAATATAAACTTTTAATATTAATTGAGTTTTATTTATCATCTCCAACATCTTAGATTTTTCCTCAAAAACCTAACAAAACAAAGACTTGTGAGTCAAACATTACAGATTAAAAAATCGGTAGGTTAAAAAGAATGGGTCACATTAATGTGGTCCATTTTTACACATCATTTACTAACTTAAAAACACATCTATCGGTTTTCAGATGGAATCTTTCAGACAGGATCTGCAACTGGACACACAGAAAGCAACGCGCTCTTAGGTTTTGTGTATACTGTGTCTCAAGGACTAACAGGCAAAATCCATGACACCATCCCTATCTGAGTCATTAGCCCATCATTAGCATGGGAAAATTCAATTTTAGTCATTTTGAGTCAGAAATTCTGAAAGGCAAACACTGTCAAAACACTGCCACCAGAAACATACAGCTGTCATAAAACGGAGCGGCTTAGTCACAAGCCCTGGGATTTTTCCTGTCACTTAAATACGACCATCATCATTCCAACACAGACTTTTCAAGCTTTATTAGTTACATGCAACATCCTTAACAATCTGAAAAGTCTAAATCCCAAGGGCATGCTATACGGATACACTTTTTTTTGGCTTCAGCTACGATGCCAATGCCAAGAATAATCAATTCTGAACTCACGTCTGTATGTAAAACATGGTCACTGCAAACTCAAAGACGGCTCCTAGTTCATCTTCGGTCGTTTTCAAAGGTGTCCTGTCTCACCACTGTGTCTGTCCTGACACCCTTTACATTCTTGTGCTGGGTCCCTCACTGTCCCCGGCTCCCTGTGTTTCCATTCAGGGGAAGCTGCTCTTGGCAGTGTCTTCTCAGCCCTTGATGAGGGTACACAGGCCACGTCTATGTAGCTAGAGCTCCCTCCTCTCACCCCCACCAAATTCACCTGTAAAGACGCCGTGGCTCTCATCCTGGCTTCCCGGTCTTCCTCCTCTGCTACCACAGACCTCCTCTGGCAGTGGATGTGGTCAACACACAGCTGCCTGCCTAGGCTCTGCTGCTGCTGCTGCGGAGCATTGCCAGAAAGGGCTGCCCCGGCACACTGAGTAACGCTTTGGCAGAGTTTAAAGACTTAAAAAAAAATGCCCTCAACACTTGGACTTATCATCCAGGGAGCTCTCAGCAGGCTCAGCTGAGAGGGACATGCAAATGTTCCTGCTTTTTCACAGACAGCTTTTCCTTCCCATGATATTACCTCCCTTTACTGCAATCATCTCACCTCCCAAGTCCCAGTTCACAGTTTCCCATCCCCTGGTGTGAACTCACATCCATTTCAAGAAACAAATCACTTGCCTTTTTTACAGCGCATGCTAGAATTGGATGCTGTGAAAGGACTCACTCACTTCACCCCCTTCCCCTTTTTCTCTCTAGGCTTTACCTCTCCTTGATAGAAAGTTAAAAACAGAGTGTTATTATTTAACAAACCCACATTTTCATGATTTTACATTCAAACAGAGAGACAAGATTGCGTAGCTGTCTTCGCTCCCCAATTTTCTTCCTCTGCCACACAGCGTGGTATTCATGGGAGCGCCGAAGGCTCAGAGGACAGTCCTCATGATATAAGACCCTAGGAATGCACAGCAGCATGCACAATCTATCCTTTGTGGTGCTCATGTGCAGACCCAGAAAGACACACATGCTGGCATGGCTTACCGTCCTAATGGCTGTGGGGATGCCGGACTCGTCCACAGGGCCGATCCCCGGGTAATGCGGGGCTTTGATCACTGTTACCCTCTTCTCTTCCTCTGAGGATCTGTAGAGTGGGATGGAGCCTCCCATGGTGCCATCCAGAGACTGGGCATGCTGGGAATATGCCTCTGCAGAATCTGTGTGGAAAATACAGTGACACGGAGCACACTGGATGCACAGATTATAAATTAATGGTGCCTTTTATACATTGATTGCCAACCATAATAAGATCCACATTTCTACCCCTGTGCCTTTTCACCCCATATTTACCCCATCTCCTTCAGAAGTGGGTATTACATATATGTATGGATCAAGACCTCACCATTTTACAGCAAAGGGTGAGAGGAAGAATATTTGCTGAATGATGAAGATAGCCATGTTGAGAAGAAATCTTAGAGGGACGGGATGGGTGGAGGACGGACAAGAGTCACCTTTATAGATGAGGGGGCAGAAGCTGAAAGAAACCTAGTAACTTTACTCAGGTCCTTAGTCACACATGATTCTTGTGAAGCTGCTGACTGCCTTTTGAGGGAGTAATGAGAGGTCATTTCAGCGAGGCACTAGGATTATTTATCCAAAGAAATGATTCCATAAAAATAAATGGAAAATGAAAGTCAGTTAATTTTTTTTTTTAGATCTAGACATACACTAGCAAGTGAAGGCTTGTGGGTAAATAAGTGCTTTTCAGTGATGTCAATTTATTGAATTTTATTTAATATTGGTTTTATGGTAAAAACACCCATGCCATAGCTTTTTAATCCTTTGAGACTGACAATTAATTGTCTTAAGGATTAAAGTTACAGGAGGCTTATTAAATTTCCATCTTCATGTTAATGTTATGAACCTCTGGAATAATTTCAGTCACATCATACAAAAGTGATATGACTTCTGCTGTTTTGAAATTTCAGAACTTGGTGAGCAGAACTGAGTCTTCATTTAGGCTCTGTGTGACCTGCTTTAGCTGGTCTGTTTCTGGGCTCTTTTCTGTGGAAGCTGAAAATTCTTATGTTTTAAGATAGTACTTGTTGATTATATTCATAGGTGTGTGTCGGGTTCATTTTTGTATACACACATAATTTATATCATGTATAGATAGTATAATGAACTTTTATACCATATATATAAATGTATTTTTCATGAAGATGTTGTATAAAGCATTATTAAATAAGCATTTTAAGACTTGGACTTATTTTCACATAGGTGTTTAGCATTATGTTCTCTCTAGGCTGATATCCATTGTATCATTATAACTGTTATAATTAAGGCCATTTCCAATTTAGTTTGCAACAGAAAAGCATTTTGAGGCATTTTTGAATTGAATGGATGAGTCTGGAAATGGAATTACTTCATGTGTTATTGATTAGTCATACAAATCCTGTGTTCCCAAGCTATTCTAAATGAAGTCACAGTGTGTTATTTCACCCTGGTTGACTTTTTAATTCCTCAGACCCCTTGACGTGATAGCCACAATGCTAGACTTTTGTCAGCAATCAAGGTTTTCTGAACAGAAAGGATGTGCCACAGTCCTAGCCTAAGAAACAGCATCAAGTCTGTCTTCACGCACAGTTTATGGGACGGTACAAATACACAGCTTGTTCAATGCAAGCCAGATCTTTTTATATTTCTCTTATATGGCCCACAAACTGTTATGTTTCCAATCCTTTGTCTTTCATGAAATCTAAAGTTCACCTAGGGCAGAGTAGAACTGTAAATTCCGCTCTCATCATTGCCTTGGCCAGTTGGAATGTGTTCAATGTTTATACAGGAAATTTCTTTCCATGTTAAACAGTTTATGTGTCAAATCTACTCACTGGTTAGGTCTAAAGTCAAAGCCTGTCTCTACTTGAGTATTTATATAGAATGGGGAAAACTGTTCACTAAGACAGGCAATGGGATAAAGAGTCTATTTAATGATTATTTAGTAAAATGTTATGGCTGAAATAATTTAGGAAGTTGCATTTTCATGTATAATAAAGCATAGTTACATTACAAAATCTTGAAATAGTGGAGTCTCTTATAAAACTGAGCTGTGGACTGGTTGTCAAAGAGAGAAATTTGGCACAAGCAAGCTCTTCTTTCTTACACTCTAAAAGGAGATCATTACAAGCTTCACAAATGGCTCCCAGGAGTAGCATTAGAAAAGGCACAAGTATATCTAGACTCCTCTTTAATGAGTCCCATGACTATATTTAAAACCTTATAGAAGTTTTGTTGACCATAGAAGCTGAGTTCTACCATGAGTGGGCTTGAGATCCACAGAAAGTGTTCTTTAGTAAACTTGTGGTGTATTTGTTTAGTTCAGAGTCAATGTACGAAGAAGAGGGAAAGGGGTCTGCTACCAACTACAGAATGGCGTACAGTTCTGTGTTCTAGATTGTTCTCTCTGTTACTGACCTGTAGGGGCTGCAAGATGGGCCCTCTCTCTTTTTGAGAGGTTTGTGTAGGTATGCTCTCCTTAGCATCCTTTCTGCTCTGTAGTTCTGAAAACTTTCTAGGTTCTCAATATCATGGAAACATTTTCAACCTAACTTCACATAATGGTTCAATTTGGTAACATTTTTCACACAACATTTTGGAATTTTTATATTGAATTTTTAGCAACAAGGAAATAGTTGTAACATTATTTTTAAACTATGCTAATATATTTTGCTACATAAGAATGTTTCTATCTTTGTGTAGCTCAGGACTTTTCCAGGAGGCTCTAAAGGGTTCACAAGACCCACAAAATTATATGCTTAAAGTTTTGAAACGAGCTTTTATATGTTCATTGTTTATATAAAAACATGTAAAATCTATTTATATGTTAGGTCTAAAGTCAAGGCCAGTCTATACTTGAATATTTATATTTTTTTATTTGGTAGAACAGGGAAAACTGTGTTCACGAAGCAAGTAATGGGAAAAAGAGTCACAGTTAATGATTATTTAGGAAATAATCATTTTTATTGGAGGAGGACTATAACAAAATTTTTAAATTAAATTTATATATTTTATTTTATGTAAGAGTGCTTTGTTTATATGTATGTATGTATACCACATGTGTGCTCGGTGTCCTTAGAGGTCAGAAGAGGGTGTCAGATCCCTTGAAACTGGAGTCACAGATGGTTGCAAACCATCATTTGGGTGTTGGGAATTGAGTCTGGGTCTTCTGGAAGAGCAACAAATGATCTTAACCACTGAGCTATCTCCTCAGAACCAAGGACTATAAGTCTTTGCCTAATTCTTAATCTCTAAAGGGTTAAGAACTTGTCTCTATAAATTGTAGAATTTTCATTGAAACCTCAGTTTGATAGTTTATGACAGTGTGATCCAGGACTTCAACATGTGTTACTGTACCCTATCCCATCTCACACTGTTTTCATTGTCAAACAATTTTTCTACAGCCTAACTAAAGAACTAAAGAAGTTCTTCCACGAAGGAACGAGCCACCTCAATAGAAAAGTGCTACATTAGTGTTTTCTGGGTCCTACAAGCTCCCCCTTCTCTCACTAGGCATTTTTCTGTTCTTTCTACCCCATCACTTAAATGTCAACTAGCATTTTCCAGGCTTAGCTACAGATGGAATTATTACCTCCAAATAGCAAGGGACCTCTTTTCTACGATGTGTGCCCTTCCTCCCAACTTAGGGTCGCCAGAGAGAGTGGTGTTGGTCACTCCTGCCTCAACTTTGCTGCCTTATATTTTCTCTTGTGATAGATAGTTGTCACATGAAAGTGGTCGTGGAAATCATGACTGCGGTACTTACCAAGCGATCTGCCATGCTGCATGATAATGCTGGAGTTGAGTGAGGCTGGAAGGGAGTATGCGGAAGGGGAAAATGGCCTTTGGTAGTAACTCACTGGACTCACAGCGCCACCAGAGTTGCCATTGATGGTTATCTGGCTCTGAGAAAAGCACATGGACCCTGTTATAGCACATGGCTCCCTGTAAACATCACCCCTTTAAGTGACAGCAGGCGTATCCAACTACAGGTCAGTAATCAACGACAAGGTTTTTATTTATTTTGAAAACTGCTGTCAGAGGGCCGAAGTCCTTTTTTATTTTCAGTTTTCTCCATCTTATCCTTTATGTGTTGTTCTTTTGTAGTATCAGAGGGCATGGGAAGTGGTTAAGAAAAGTGAGAGCAGCCGGCCAGCGGGCACACCACTCTCTGCCTTTAGAGGTGCCACCAACAGGGGTCACTGCGGAGCAAATGGGGAGGATGACTGAGCTCTCACAGCCTGGCCCGAAGTAGTCACAACTCCCTCACACTGTTTTGCTTGGTGGATTTGAAATGAATGTTCTCTGACAGGAGGGGAGGGGCTGGTTCACAACTCAGTCAGAACACCCTCTAATGAGTCTGTATTTCCAAAACAAGGTGACTAACACAGAGGGCAAGTGGTTGGACTTATGAGTCATGAATGACCTATTCTAGCAGTCATATACCCGGTCAAAGCATTGTGAAGATGTTAAAACCCTGGCTTCTCCCTCCTTCAACTTTACTTGGCATTCTGATTTCCTAATAAATTGGGTTCCTTGTTTACATCTGAATATTTTCTACGTCTAATGCTACCTGAAGCTTCTCCTTGAGACCGCCACGCATGTGCTTCTTTTGTAGTTGTTAAAACATGCAACTTGGCATTGATGACCTAGTAGATAGCCAGAGGACACATGTTGTGACTGAGTTGAATCAGCTGAGATCAGAGAAGTTGAGCTCAGGACTATCTTTACACAGTCCTCAGTTCATAGTTCATTGAGCATGATGCAAACTGAATGATGCATGCAAATGAGGTAAAACATTAGTAAGAATATTTAGTTAAAACATCAATATGGATAAGTACGTACAGATATGTATATGCACAGACATAGAGACTCATAACTTACAAAATTTTCTACTATTTTTTAACAAAATAAACTTCAATTATGTAAGTATGAAACACAGCAGGTGAGTGGGTGTATATTTATGACCTCACTCTAAGATGATTATGCTTTCAAATGAACCAGAAGAAAGCTAATTTATTTAAAAGTCTTATCACATCAGTCCTAAAATCAATAAATATTCAATTATAAGGATTGTACTCAAATATTTCTTTAAGCTATTGGAAAAATTCTCTTATTTTGTGACCAGCCACATGTTAAGGACCCTTTGAATTGGACATTTAAGCATGTGTAAAGCACAGGATGGACCAGTACTTCAGAGCTTTTACGTAACTCTGCTGAACAACCTACAAATATTTTTTGTCTTTTTCTAAATCAACTTTGATATGTTATGATAATGAATGTAAAAAACAATATTTTTTTATTAAACACTAAGGTTTTTTAGTACAGTTGAGTATCCCTTATCCAAATTCTTAGGGGCAGAAGTATTTCAAACTTCACAGAGTTTTGGATGTGGGATGTTGATAAATGCATATGACATATCTTTTGGGAGGGATGGGTCTTAAGTCTAAATATGAAATTAGTTTTTTAATAGACAATTTATACATATAGTCTGAAGGTAATTTTATAAAACATAATCAGTGCCCTTGAGTTTTTTTTTTTAATTTATATATTTTAGGTATATGGGTACTTTGTCTGGATGTATGTCTGCACACCAGAAGAGGGCATCAGATCCCATTACAGGTGGTTGTGAGCTGCCATGTAGGGGCTGGGAATTAAATGGAGGTCCCTCTGCAAGAGCAGCCAGTGCTCTAAACCACTGAACCATTTTGAGGGTTTTTTTTTTTTTTTTTTTTTTTTTTTTTTTTTGGTTTTTCGAGACAGGGTTTCTCTGTGTAGCTTTGCGCCTTTCCTGGGATTCACTTGGTAGCCCAGGCTGGCCTCGAACTCACAGAGATCCGCCTGGCTCTGCCTCCCGAGTGCTGGGATTAAAGGTGTGCGCCACCACCGCCCGGCGGGTTTTTTTTTTTTAATCACACATAAAGTCAGGTGTGGACTTTTAAACTTACAATGTCATGCCAATGCTTAAAATGTTTCAAATTTTGAAAACTTTTAGAATTTGGATATTTGGATTAGGGATATCAAACCTATATAATACTTAGGAAATGTGAATTAATTTGATGGCTTCAATAGCACCAATTAGAGATAAAAGAATAAACATTGAAAGCAGATTTATTTTTTTGTCATATTAAGTTAAATTCCTTATGGAAAAGTCAGGTGCAATAAACTGATAATTGGGACTAGTTTCAGTTACAGGCACCTCTGACAGTGTACAAGATTTTATGTATTATATATAAGACACATAAGTGAGGATCCAAAAGCACCTTAACTAAGGAAACCTTTTTTGTTGAATGTCCTGATAAAATTCCTTAAAGTTGTTAAAAGATGTTAAAAATAAAACAACAAAACAAAACAAAATCTTTTTCTAAAACATAGGACATACCTCAGGCAGGTGGCTGATCATCTGTGGCTAGGGGTTTGGTTGGGTTATTCCCAGAAAACAAATTTTATATCCGGCCACTTGATGAATACTAAGTCACCCCAATACCTCAAACAACTGCAAAGAGGTATTTTTTTTTTAAATTTTCTGTAGTTGTAGAACTTAAAAAAAATATGGCTTGTGGAATTTCTCTGTGCATGCAAATTAAAGTTTTATGTCTTGACAGTATGTAGCAATTATGAGCACAGATATATATTCCCTTTGACAGGACCTATCAGGAGTTTATGATGGTAACAATTTCAGAAAGTTCTCTCTCTCTCTCTGCTTAAAGTTGTAGATGGTCATGTACATCCTTCAATGGAAGTCACAATGTCCTTGTTATCAGTGACTGAGAATCTACGTGATAAAAATTAGCAGCGTTTGAGTCATTCATTAGCCACTGATGAGTGATGGAATGAAATGACAGACATTGTTTCAATGATATCATATATCTGAGAACTATTCATATATTGCATAAAGGAAAGAAAAATTGTTGAGATATAAAAGACAAAAATGTTTTCATGAATTTCAAAACTGGGATGGCTGAGGAAAAGCATTTCAAGGCAACTTCAGGCTAAATTTCTGTAAGATGGGCTAAGATGGTTTCTATCATCCACTCCCACAGTGACAGGAGCGCTCATCAGAGGCATCAGGCATCAAACAGCTACCCACTACAAAGAACAGTTAGTGCTATGCAGGCAGAATCACTTTCGGGAGAAAGACAGTGCACAAACTATTAACCCAGGACACAGTGATATGAGTCTCAGAGGAAGGGTCATGTTCCAGGAATTAATGGTAAGTGACAATATTTGAAACATTTTGGACTTTCTCTATAACTTAACCATAATGGATGATGATAATCTACTTATTTACATTTCTGATACAGGGCCTTATAAGTAAACTACTTTATAGCTTATGAGCCACAGAAAAGCAGTAAATCAGAAGTAGATCATTTTACAGTTACCATAGATAGCACCTGTGTGTAAGAAGGGAATACCAGTAAAAATTTTAGCACCAAGTGGGCTTAATGAGGATGACTCTGATAGCTTCCCCTAGCAGATGGTATAGAGTCGGTTCACTAATCAACACCTATGCAAATAAAAATGTTCAGATAGCAAACAAGTGCAGTCCTGAAAAAAATGGCGGAGGCAAAGGAAGGAAGAATAATTACATGTGTGGCAGCAGGGGTTGCTAAGGTGATGCCATCTGTCACAGCAGATCTCTGACCCCAAGCTGGGGATGGTGTCTCAGAGCAGTCAGGAGTGTCAGAGTTTCCCAGCTGAAGTTCAGCCAGAAGGGCTGTGGAGGACTCACTCTCAGATTGGGAGGAGTGCTCGCTCAGGGAAGAGTCTGTCCTGAGAGAGCCTGTGGCATGGCTGTGTATAAGGCTGTTACTGGCTAGGAAAGGATGTATATATAAACAAAGGCCCTGGGTTGAAGGCAGGCAGGAAGGCTCCAGATCATCATCAGGTGGTGGTGGTGGGCTGGAGCCACTGCCTGGTGAAAAAGCGGGGTGGTGAAAAGTGATCACAGACAGGCATGATGAAGAGGCATCTGGCATACTTCCTCTGTGTGTCTGTGAAGCATTTACCTCCAACACACGGGCAGTTAAGCGCTGACTTTCAAGCTGAGTTTGAGGGAGAAGAATAAGAAGAGGCAGTAGAAATCATTTAAATTAATAAGAACTTCACACCGTGACAGAGAAGGTAGATCGTCATTGGCTTAATGTGCAAACACTGAGGAAATACATTCACACGGATTAGGTGGCAAACACACAGTATGGGAAAAAGCATAGAAGCGTGAAGAACATGAATCCAGTGTATTTGGAAAAAAGGCCCTTGTTCCGATAATATTGCAGTACAAGCTTGGGAAGGGTGAGAAAGCCTTGACAGGATGGAACTTCCTCCTCAGAAGTTTTCATGTTTTGTCCTAGCGACAATGAAATGCTATCAAGTTGTCTGCTCCTTGGCAGAATTTGTCTTTCAAGAAAAATCTTGGAGCCCAGTTCTTCCTATTGCTTCTCCACTGTCAAAATAATTCCCCAATATAAATCTATTTGTCTTATTTTTTCCTGACTTAGCGTTTAAGTTGATCAAACTAAAAACAACTACATGGAGGGGTGTGTGTGTGGTTTCTGTTCACTTTCTACTCACCAAATCTGTTCATTGGTTCACTATGAAATACGAAAACGATTGTACCTTTAAACACGCTAGCAGTGTTAGCAGTGGGGCTGATGTGCAAAAATAAACGAAAACAGCATCAGCTACGGACAATGGCTAGAGTGGCCCTGGGTTAGTTGGAGGGAGCTATTGTTGGCACTGAGTCTCAAGAAAGGAGAAAGAAACTGAAGGGGAAATAAAAGGTTTAAGAACTCGAAACCTGCATGAAACCCAAGAGTTTAAACACCAGGAAAGAACCACCCCTGCAAGGAGAGAAAAGATGCACATCAAAAGTTTTTGTTGGCATCTGTTATACCCTTGATGATGTCAGATGTGATGATGCGCATCCAACTCAATGAATGAACAAGAAAAATGGAAGCATTTGAATCATTTTCCTGGTTACCTAGAGGACATTTTCTTTTCTTTCTTTTGTTGTGTGGAGTGTCTGAGGATATAAGATGGCTACAGATATTATGGGATACTAGCACAAAGATAAGGGAATGAACAGGACTATATAAACTCTTAGATACTGCCTAGTGAAGATTTTTAATGGCACCAGTTGCTATTCATCACCAACTCTAATTTTCCGAATAGCTGATGTCATGTAGCCTGTTAGTCTTATTAAGGTCATATTTTTCTATCACTTTTAATTAAATACTGAAAAGTCCACTATTTTAAAAGGTTGGGTCATGGATCACTTAGGAATTTGCTGAAAACTATTTTTTCTGAGAAAAATATACTCATTCATATATGCATAAACTTTTACATAAACTATAGGGACTCATGGATATGCTAAAGTACATTCCTAACTGAAAAAATTTAGAGAAAAATCCAAGGAGGGATCGGAAAACATAGTTTTTCATTCTAGTTTTAAGCTTAATGATGTTGTTGTTTGAGCAGATCCACTTAAAATGTGGCTTTTAAAGCTGTGTATGCTTTAAAAAAATCTCTCTAGATTTACCTGATAGAAATCTTTGTTACCACGACTTTAAAAATTTCAATAGGAATTTATCGTCTATATTAGTTGATGTTTGCAATTATAAATTTTATGGGAGGTAAAGGATGATATATAACTATAATCATTTTTATTTAATGCATTACGTTTTTCTTCAGGTCTGAAGGAATTCAGTCTAAAGCAGTCATTGAAAAGTGCGAATAGAAAGCAGTTCCCCTAGGAAGTTTGCATAGATCATGATCGTTTCACTTTTTCCTCCATGCCGAGTGACAACCCATGATAAATAAGGGAAATCACAAAAAGTCCTTAAGTTGTCCATTCAAACAAGACCATTTTCCCTTTAAGATGGGAAAGACTTTGACTCTCACAGAGTTGACTTGTTCATGTCTTTCAACCCGACACATCAAAAGCTGAAGCATGTTCTCCCTGACACGGTCCTGGGTAATCTCACCATGACTGTTTCTATGCACTCTCATACATGGAGGTGTTCGTCACACATTATTTATCCTTCCAAAGAGAATGACCATGGAAAACAGAACTATTTTCCATTCTTTTACTGCCTTCTGTCATGTTCATAATTTGAGTCTTTATAGGTGTGTGTGTGCATGTGCATATGTACAGGTAACATGAAATAACATGCCTCTTGATGAATCCAATCACCCTTAAAATTTCTGTAGCAGAAATGATACAGTCCCAGCGTTGGTCAGCCACAGAGAGCTTTGAAATGCCATCCTGTAAAGATGCCAATGACTTTCTACATTATTAATTGAAATCCTTTCACATGACCCTGACTTCTATGTTAATGAAATACCCTCTAGACTCGAGAGGACCATCTGTGTGTGTGTGCCACTATTCCTGGGGAGACATGAAAGTCCTTTAATCACCTCAGATAGGGAAATGATGCCATATCAAAGTCTGGACATCCACTTGGTGAACGAACAAGTTTTATAGGGGTTACTTACAGGAGCAGAAGTGACTCAAAGACACCTGTATCACCAAAAGCCCACCCAACATGGGTGATAGTGCAGGAAAGATGGAAACTTGGAGCACCCTGCAAGGTCTACAGGCAGCCTAACAGGCTGGACAATGTCAACTGGGCTGAGCCTCTTCCAGGTAGCTTGGCTTGTTTGAGAGTGACTCAGTATTCTTTACTGTTTATATAACCTTGGGGAGGGTAGGGCCTATTGAAACTGGTCAGTTTTAGGTACTTCCTGTTGTTATTTGGAGGTTTTTTTTTTTTTATGTCCTGTCTTCATGACTTTCCCTTGTAGGATAAAATGCTTCACCTCCCTTTAGAACATCCTATTGTCTCACCTGCCTGTAAACACTGTCTTAAAATATCCTGTTATTTCACATCCTTTTTCCCCACCTATACCTTAAGGGGTTTCCCTGTACAGTAGAAGGTTTTAAAATTGGAAGAAACTGCTGCACTACATCATTTCTTACATGTCTCCCCAGAGGAAAGTATGAGAAGAGAACCAAAAACATGTGTAAAAGAAGGAAGTAAGTATTTTCCCATTCTGGATTAGCTTGTAGTAGGAAAAAAATAGCTTCAAGCAAGGATGGGTTTCCCACTCTACTCTATTTAGTGACAGGTAGATGACTTCAGAAAGGCCAGTCAAATTGCTTTGTGTCTTCTTGCTTTTAGGACCATGCAAAGTGAATAAATTCAAATATTGCTTTTTTTAGACTCATTTATTTGAGCCCAAGTTGCCATTTATTTTCCCTAACCACCAAGGGAGGAACTAGAGACCCCACCTCCCAGCTGCCTGCTCTGCACTAAGGAAGGGAGTCCTTAAGCCTTAACATACTTAAGAATACCTTCAATTATTCCAAATCAGATTGAGCCTCTTGGTTCAGATGAAGCCAATCCAGAACACTAGGAGAACCCATAGATGGGAAAATCGAAGTATCGGTTCTACGGAGAATTAACAAGGAGGTTGGATGAAGGGTGATTCAGCAGTGGGGAAAACCATGATGGATGTAAGCACTCTACACCTAAGTGCCTATCTACAGCAGACAGGCATTCGGAATGTGCAAATCTATTGGGTAGTCCATAGCAGGAACTGTGGCATAATTTCATATCTGAGAAGCTGTCACAGTCTCAGAACACTGCCGAAGATGGAGTGTAAGATTAATACTGATGGGAAAGCAGGAAGGAGAACCTCCCAACTGTGGATCTGCAGTGACGTGGGTAAGCCGTTTAACTTCCCTTGGTCTCGCTTCCCTCATATGTCAGTTACAAACATTAAAACTCCTCTCCTACAGCGAAGAGTAAGACATGAAGAATAAATGTGCACCATGGTGCTTGGTGTACTGTCACGGCTGTTCAAAAGCACCACAGTTTGAAAATGATAGTGATTAGGAAGCCTAGTAATGCTTTGCACAAAGCCAAGACCAGGATGTGTGTGTGTGTGTGGGGGGGGTAGACAATTAATGTGAAATTTGTTGTATTGAAGGAGAAAAAAAGGTCACTTCTTTTGCCCCATGGGATAAACATGTAGAATTTAAAGAAGGCAGATTATGACTCCATATAGGAAATGCTTCTAATAATTAGATCTCAGAATTCCTCAAGCCCTAGACTGCTGCCTTATAAACTAATGGAGTTCCTCATTATGTGTATTCAGGAAAGGGCTCACTGCTCATCTAGTAGAAGACAGAGTAGAGGGGAGCTTATCCAATTTCTAAATTCATATTGTTCTCCTACCATGCTGTAATGTTCAATTATTTTAACACACACACACACACACACACACACACACACACACACACACACACACACTCTCAACTGGAAATTTGCCAAAGACTTGCTCAACTATAAACATAACAAACCCACAAAGACATTACAGGATACTGACTGGCTATGCATTGGAAGATATCAATGATCTGGCTTGGCCGTGGTGGGGGTGGTGCAGAAAGTGTGCTCTGAAGGTCTGTGTTCTATCATTTAATGCTGCTGACATCCATGCATGACACTGTCTTAGTTAAGGTTTTGACTGCTCTGACAAAACACCACAACCAAAAGCAGCTTGGGGAGGAAAGGTTTATTTCATCTTAGAGCTTAGCGTCCATCATTCAGAGAAGTCAGGAGCTGGTGCAGAGGCCACAGAGAAGTGCTGCTTACTGGCTTGTTGCTCTCCTTGGTTGGCTCAGTTTGCTGTCTTATAGCATCCCAGGGCTGGCACCACCCACAGTGAGCTACGCCCTCCTACATCAATCATCGGCCAAGAAAATGCACCACAGGCTAGCCCACAGGCCAAACTGGTGGGGGCATTTTCTCAGTTGAGGTTTTCTCTTCCAAATGAGCCTAGCTTGTCTCAAGTTGACATAAAGCTAACCATTACATTCTGTCTTCCTTCATTCCTACATATGGATCTTATGGAGCAAAAGAAAAGTCTTACATCTCTTCTACATGGCACTGATAGAGTTTCACCTTTGACCTCTCAACATCTGTGCAGTAGAAGTGATGTTCTGACCGATGGTGGATTATGTTACCCCACATTGGAAGGACCAAGTTTATCCTTCAGAAGCAAAGGTCACAGCACTTACAAATACCATGGAAAGCCTGAGTGTGGCTGTTCGAGGTCTTTACTATGCATCTGAGTTACATTTGTAGTCATGTGACAAGAAGACCAATGACATTTTTAGCAGCAGAATATTTGTTTACACAGAAGGGCAACATACCTCATTTGTGGTCTTTCTATATATAAACTGTAGGAGCTATTATTTAAGACATGTAGTTTATAAAACCACATGTCTAACTTGTCAGATATGGGAATAGCCCATACTTTTCTTTTTACACTAATTGTCAGAGTTTACATATATGTAAATGAAATCTCTAAATACCAAGATTTACTTTTCATTTCTTAGAACATTTTTGTTTCTTGGGCCTATTAATTTCTTGGGAGACCAATTTTGTATCATTGTGTATGTGTGTGTTTATATATCTATCTATCTGATTCACAGAGTGTAGCTTACAGGCCTTGACATTTACTATGTCTTCTTGCCAGAACAGGGAATGTAAAAACCATTGTGAAAGACTATTAAACAGAAAATGAAGTATACCATGATAGGAAAGACATGAAAATTAAATGTCCATTGATGAAGAATAGATAAAGAGAATAAGATATATATTATTATGGACTATCCTTTAGTCTTAAAAAAGAAGGCAATTTTACTGTGTATTTTAACATGGATCACCCAGGAGATATTGTGTAAGTGAAATGAACCATTCAGAGAACAAATACTTCATGATTCCCCTTACTCGAGGCATCTGAAACAGTTGACCCAGAAGCAGACGGGAGAGGTCGTGACTAGGGGCTGGGAGGGGGGCATGAGCTGCTATCTAGTGTATAGAGTTTAATTTAGGCAAGACAAATTCTAGGAATTTTCTATGTGAAATTATTAACAATAGTGTGTGGAACACCTACAATTTGTGAGGAAAGTCCTGGGGAGGTGGCTTGGTTGATAAAGTGCTTGCTATGCACACACAGAGACCAGAGTTGGGGTTTTTCTGAACCCCCACAAAAGCCCAGCATTTAGGAGATAAACATAGGGGATCCCTGTGGGAAGCTAGTGGCTAGACTAGCCTGAGTTAGCAAGCCCCAGGTCCAGTGAGAGACTCTGCCTCAATAAATGAAGTGGAGAATAATCTAGAAAGATTCCAAACACATGCCAACATACACACCTGACCCATACATGAACCGAAAAAGTATTGTGAAGAAGGTAGATCTCACACATTCTTGGCAACATTAAAAATTGCAACAATTTATGCCACCTTCTACAAGGTGTTGTAAGACAACCCAATATGACACACTGTTAATCTGATAAAATAAGCTTTCATTTATCTGTTCAAAATTATTGTTGAAAACATCAATTTATTTTCCCAAACTGTTACATAGTTTGGAAAATACTATTTTAAAATAATAGTGGCTTCTGCATGTCGGGGAATTACTATGTAGAAGACAGTATGCCAAATTCCCCATATATATTATCATACCTGCCGAGAAACTCTCCAAGATAAATGTTGTTATTAACCCTGTATTATAGATGAAGAAACAAAGTCCAGGGAGGCACATAATAACACCTTGAAAGAAGCCATGATCTAATTGGTCTCCTCCCTGTCTATCCCAATGCCACTGTAACATAGCCTCCCTCCTCAATTCTTCTCTGTGGCATGCCTTCAACTCTCACCTTCTTGTCCTAGCAACAATATTTGAGGTTGCTTTTCCTATCCTTCCATGATTTTCTCTCTTAGCTTTTAGTGTGCCACATTTCCTGGATTTTCCTCCCCTTTTGGAGATACCAATGCCAGTTTGCTTGACTGGGTCTTCCTTTGAATGGAAAGTTTTGCATAAGCTCGATTCTTGGGTTTCCTCCATTCATGTTGGCTTCACTGTCTGTTGGCTACAAAAAGCATCTATAAGCTGATCACTTTTATCTCCAACCAGGACCTTTCCTCTGAGCCCCAAACCCTCTCATCCCACACTCTACTACTTCTCATGGATGACTAGAGACACTTTAAACATGTCCCCACTGACACAAATGACTTTTCACTAAGCCTGCTTCCCTGGTGGTCTCTTGGTCTCAGTTAATGGCATTAGCCTCTTCTCAGATGGAGTCAAGCTTGACTGTTCTCCTCTCTTATTTGCCTTGCACCTGCCCTAGAAGTTCTGTCTGCTCTACTTTCAAAGGTTGCTTTCAAAATAATATTCCCACAGTTGGATTTCACACCATCTCCGAGGCTTCCACCCTACCTTGAACTGCCATCTTTCCTGGACTGAATTATGCAACAGCTTCTTAGCTGGCTTGCCTGCCTTCCTCCTACAGTTTCTTCCCAATTGAGATGCTAGGATGATTTGGTTAAAACGTTAGTTGAATCATTATAGTGGTAGCCTCCAAATCTCCTAAAAGACTCCCATTTTTATTAAGCCTACAGTCAAAATTTTTATAGTAGTTTACAAGGACTTCTGTAATCTGGCTGAATTAACTTCCTACAACTCCAAGCCCTGCTTACTCCCTTTTTCCTCCTGCCTCAGCCTCACAGCTTTTATAGTACAGGTTATTTTGACCAGAATATTCTATCTTTCAACTTTTTTTTAAATCTTTTGGGTGGATTCTATAAGACCTTCTATTGAATATGCCATATCCTCCCCACACCACAGCTCAGCATGGTGTAATTTCCGTAAATCACTCTTTCATGAATGCAAATTTGCTTGTTTTATTACTTAAAAATTACACAGCAGACATTAAGCATCGATGACTTAACAGAGCTTTGAGAATTGAACCCTGATATATCAATAAATCAATAACTATTTAGTGAGTGAGTAAGAGTGATGGGGTCTTTCATACCAGGCTAATATTATGGGGAATCTTTAATGAACCCCCACTGTCTCTGGCTAGTCTGGATAGTGACAAAATGATTGGAAAAGAAAGTATCAATGCTATATTTTGAAACATTAGAATAATCATTTTGAAGACCCAAATTATGTTGGGTGAAATCAAGTAGTTAGGAACATTCTCTGTGACTTTCCTCCCTGCTTCCTGGACATGTCATGGGTTACAGATAAAGCTACTGTTAGCACTAGCATCGTCCTACATTTTAATAGATTTGTAAAATGCCATGTTTCAACTTTCTACACTATGGGGAGGTAAGGGGAGCCTTAGTGTCAGTCATGTTACCTGTTGAAGGTTTTCTACAGCTTGAAAATGTTTGTCCGCCAAGATGTTTGCATGATCTTTAGTAACTTAGATACCAGACAACCTCCATAGGCAGCAGTGTCTTCAGGTCTGTCCCTGCTGCTGCCGGGGTTCCCTCTCTTAGTAGCGGCTACCATGTATTGGTGTTTTCTGTATTCTATTAAGTCTCTTGCCTTGCCTCATCCTATGAATAAAGGATTAATTACTATCCCCGATTCTATTTCAAACTCACAGAGGGGTTACTATGGATGCCTCATCATAAAGCTGGAGAACACTGCATAGTTTTTCTTTAAAGTTGATGTTGCCAACATGGTGTCACTTTGTGGAGAAGCTGAGGGAAGAATGGCTTCCCCTTTGACAGAGATGGTGGGTATCATTAGAATTAGATATTTTAGGGGGGCCATTATTTCCACATATGTAAAATTCTAGGCAATAAAATTTGGTTAGTGTGCTTTCTGAAATGATTGATCAATTTTTAGAGAAAATTAATGTCAACTTACAAAGGAATAAATACGGCTTGAAATTAAGATAAAGCATATTATGATTGAGAATTATCTTGAGAGATGTTGTATGTTTAAATGAGGTTAACCTGGCTTCCAAAGTTTTGATGTGGAAAATGGTCTTTGGTGTCTGGAAGTACTTTAAGGTTGGATGTAGTTTACAGCATCTTAAGTGACAACTTTTATATCAATGATTTTCAAGAAAAACATAGAACATGATTTTTGTATGAAAGCTCTATGTGCTTGTATTTATATAAAAACATGCAAAGAAATTGACTGAGTTCAGTCAGATTTGAAGTAGTTTCTTTCTCCTTTCCCTTCCTGTTTAGAAACCAATAATACGTTAGGTTTAATCAGAAGCTCAAACCCAAGGAGTTAGGGTCTCTGCAACACACACAGAAGAAGGGACTGGGAAGTAGAATGTACCGCTGGGGACTGACAGGTCTCGGCGTCTGCAGACATTTGTCTCTCTTGCTGAAAAGGTATCTCTTCAGGCTCTGGAGGCCGTTCAGGGATCTGTTGGTGGCTTTCAAGATCATGTCCTGAATGGGGAGCTATCTGAATGGAAAGAGATGCTGTGTGTGTGTTAGGTCCTGGCTTAGGGGTTGGTGAGCAAGACCTTTTCAGACATGATGGAATGTCAGTGGATTGGGAAAACTGTGGTGTTTTAAATGGGGAACTATTCCCTAGCTCCTGGTTAGGGGTTAGTTTTAAGGTAGAAATTCTTCGAGAATCTCGCATGTAGTCCTCTTGTAGAAATGAAGTGTTCATGTCTCCAAATGGTGCAGGACTGGAGCCGGAGGCTGCTGGTAGTGGATTAGTGAATTTTTGTGTGTATGACAGAGTTGTGTTGGATTCCTCAGAATACACTATTGTCTGGTTAGAATCTTCACTAGAATGCATAGCTCCCTGGAAAGGTTTAAGGTTAGTAAAGCTCTCGGTGCACCATGGACTTTCTGTGTTAGTTACTAATGAGTCTAAAATGTCACCCTTTGTTTGATTGGTTATCAAGGACCGACAAAAGCTCTCTTTCCTGCCTGGTGGAAGAGGTGCCTAAATGGCCGAAAGTGTTCAGAAAGAGAAATGATATTAAAGGAAAAACAGAAAGAAAGTCCAAGTTAGTCATGAGAGGAATATTCTCAAACCTGTCCTGAAGAAACCCATACACACTATGCCCTGGAAAGGCTAGACTAAACTGTTACTTTCAGCCCTGTAAGAATGCTTTGTATACTATTATCAATATTTTCTCCCAAGTTGGAAAAGCTGTTTTAGTTTAGAACACATTACAAAGATATTGCTTCCATCCATAGTTTTAAAAATTATGCTAAAAGTGAACATAAATTATCTGGTCCTATTTTTAGACCTGGAGGTTGATAGTTCATTTAGTCACATGGTTTTTTGGAACATTTTGCATGCACAGTTTTCACGAACATCTCAAAGGCTCAGCATTTGTCTGACTTACATCCATTCAACACATAATGTATCCCTGACTCTCAAACTCTGGAATCCAAAACATCAGCTGTCGGAGCTTTAATAATTAGAATTAATCTTAAATGTTGCGGTAGAAGCTGGCCTACTTTTATAAGCTTACCCAGAGAAAAAATAAAGACAACATCAACAACAACAAAGGAAAACCTACCTGTTTTGAGCTTAAAACTCATGCCCCATGTTGTACATGTTAGCATGACTAGCAAAGCAAAAGGAAAAGGCAGAAGCATTTTAAAGCTAGAACTCTAGAAATGAGGTCCCCAAGAGAATGAGAAAACAGAGGTCTAGGCACTAGATACACGACAATGAGCTTTAATTACCTGGGTTGGTGATTTTTTGTCTTGCAGGTTTGGTCGGACGCTTCTAAAACCTTTTGCTGCAAGAGAGGAATATGTGGCATCTCCATTCAGTGTCTCTGGATTTCGATCATTGTAAGAGCTCCACGCTTTTATTAAGGGAAAACAAATTGGACACAGAAATATCTACGTTCACTTGAATTTTTTTTTTTTTTTTTGGTGTGTTAGAAAATTGATTTGTCTTTCTAAAATCAAAGTGGTCTTGATAGGACTTTAATATGCATAACAATGTATGAAATTTAAATTGAACATGAAATCAATGATAAGTCAATGATGTGACTGTGGATATGTAAAAAGAAAAAAATGTTCTTGGAATAAGCACAATAGTTATTCACGATATTTTTTTTTTTCTGTACCTGAGTCTGGAGACTGAGAATCACGCCCTGAAAGAAAAACAATGTTGAAATTAATGTGAGTGTGCGACAAACCAGCCCTCCAGTAAAAATACTTGGCAAAGAACCACATGCATTGTTTTTGCCGACATTATCTCAGTCCTAAAACGGGGTACGTTAAATGTAGTAATGAGAGGGTTGTGCACAATTTTTAATTTCAGCGGGCTTATCATTTGTTGAATATCTATACTCTATAACTAGAACATATATCAAACACTAATTTTCACCCTTAATAATATTTCAGCTATGTAATTTTAAGATTATTGTGGCCCAAGGTGGATACATGAATTCTGAACATAGAATTAAAGGATTGAAAAGGACCTGATTTGCAAACAATGAATGCTTTTTAGAATGTTAAAGGAAGTCACCAGATAGGTAGCTTGCTGAAGCCACCTGTAACTCACTATATTTAACTGCTACATTAGATAGTGACTAATGTTTCAATAGCTTGCTTTTTTTTAAAACTTTTACAAAAGGCAGATGTGCCTACTGTATAAGGTAATATTTTCATATTGTTCTCTAGAATTTGAATTTTCTTATTGTTGCTTCAAGTCTTTGTTTATTCAAACCTGAAAACTGTTAACAGTGTGTATTTCCTTGTCTTTTAGCTCATAAGCTGTGGAAAATAAATCATAGTAAATAATTTGTTTTCCACATACTAACGGTCAATTGTCTTAGCACTATATATTCAAGAACCTCCCATAGGGTCATCTGAGAAATCAGTTTGCACTGTTTTAGTCTATTGGATCTATAAAGCCTTGACCTTGGAAAGGACTGGAAGAGTTCTTTGACTTCACTGCTATCTAGCTCCTGGATTCTTTTGATATGTTCCCTGGGACCACTAATAAATTGTTACTAGTCAATGACTCTGTGTTTTCTTCCCAAACTCTTCAGGAATAGCATTTTAAAATTTACACATATACATTTGGAATGACATTTAGTGGGTTGAGAAATGCAAAGTTTGTTTTATAAAATATTTAAGATGGATTTCTTTTTTTCTCAAATCAAGGGAAGAAAAATAAATGTGAATCATCTGAGTTGCCTGGAATGACTCTAGCACAAGTGAGTTATAGAAGAGAAACATAGTCTCATTTATTATATATGATCATAAATTAGAATAAAAATGAGTATAATCCAGTAAAAATAGTTTTGTAGAATTATTCATGACATGTTTTCTGGATTCCACACCCAGAGTATAACAGAGCCTGGAGACCACCATTTCATTCAGTTAAAGGACAATGACACCTCTAGAGAGAATAGTAATGCACAACTCCCTTTGGAATTCTGCTTTGGGGGCACTTAAGGAAAGAGACTTACTGACCACTGTGGGTCTACATTCTGGGGACTTGAGAAGAGGTTAAAGGACAGGGAAACAGCATCAGTAATGCGCATGTGCATTGTAACTGTTTGCTTGAGAACAGGACATTTATTTTACTCCTGGTTTGAAAACACAAAGCTAGAAAAGGAAGACATGAAGTATGTGCTGAGGAGGCAGCTGGTGGCTAAGCAATAGGAGCCATGTTTGTGGAGGTGCCAGGGATGTAGATGAGGTAGGGGAGAAAGGGCACATTGAGCTAACTGGAAGGACACTTGGAATACAAATCCTCCAGTTGATAGTTTCTAACATTGTGGGGTTATAGACCCCTAAGAAACACCAAGTGGGAGAAACAGAGGACTGTTTATCCTGCGTAACCCACGGGATATTGATGATGGCAAACTACAGACAGACTGGTGGATGAAATGCCAAGACGAGGCCATGTTTTAGTAAAGTTTGAGTTGATGATTTTAGCATCTACCTTAATGAATAATTAATTCTCTAGCGATGTTGAAACATATATGAGCCTAGGCAGAAAGGATCCTGATTCTTTAAAATGTCATTAAATGTCTTTGAAGACTTTATGTGTCAATATATGAAAAGAAAATCTTTTAAAGTTAAATCTGAAATTCAAGGAACTGCTAAAAAATCTTATTTCTAGTGACATAAAACAGGCAAGAGCTACTAATTGCTCATATTACTGAATTATTTAATCAACCAACCTTCCTTCCTTCCTTCTCCTGCCCTTGGGTACAAGAAATTGAATGATAGGCCTGGTGCATGCTAGGCAAGTGTTTCACTGAGCTATATACTCATCCCTTACTCTCATTTTAATTATCTTAAATTTTGAGACAGTGTGCTCAGATGTGCCTTAAACTTGCTGGATAGCCCAGGCAGCTTTAAACTTTAAGTAGCTGGAATCATAGGATGATGCCATCAGGCTTGGCTCAGCTTATTTTTCTATTTTTACTATGGAACATTTAGTCTTTTCCCCATAACTTGAATGGTATGAAATTGCTTGTAGTACAGTTTTGACTCTCTCAAATGCAATCTCTAGTTCAAGCCAATGCTATCTTTTGTGGGTTATTTTTTATAAGTGATAACAAATACGAATTGTTAACATAGTGAGTCATTCTCTGGCATATGCATCAGTGGTCACATCTGAGATTTTACTTGGTTGAAATGCCGGTGAAATCCATGGTTCAGGCATTCCAATAGTACAATGTACTTGCCTTTTATTTATTTTACTTTCCATCATTCTCATATCTCATGCATCTAGTATAAATACGTCTATAGCTTTTATAATATCTTTTCATACTCACATATGCATGGACAAACATATTCAGAGTGGTTTTTAAACCCAGATGAGATCAGATTATATACATTGTAGTGGTTTTATATAAAGAAGGATAATACGAGACTCCTGACTTGACATTTAAATTTGGACCTTGAAATCCATTTGTGAGGTGGGGAAGAGGGTGGAAGTGGAAGTCACCTTTAAAAGTTTGTTTTTCTTTAATAAAACTGTGTAGGACATCCTCAGTTCCAACTGATCACTAAACATGTTTATAGACTTAAACACAGAATGGGATTTAAAATTATTTAGTGACTCCATCACTTTCCTCCTCCTTCTATATAACTAATTAATCTTATAAATAAACTCGAGGGAACCCTAGACTGCAACCACATCAACCAATTAACTAACCAGTTACCAGGAGTTTTGTGTTACTCCCTCAAGGGTCTAGGGGTAGGCTGGGATGCCAGCTGATCTTCCATAGTTGCAGACTCTAGATGAAGTCTGTGCCACAGGTGTAGGTAAGTCATCACAGACAGTTAGTGAAAAGAGAGCTACCTCAGTGGATGCTGACATGTCCCATCCTCTTTGCTTTCTGAAGTATATTTTCATCTGTGGGTTCCTATGAGTCTAAGTTGATTAAGGTTTTGATACATTCTAAAGTGTATATGAGATAGATGCAAGAAGGTCTGTTTTCTGTTTGCAATCTTTGGGAAGAACCATATTAATAAAGATCTATGTTGATCAAGTGTTTTATCCTAACCCTGAATTCTCAAAGTATCATGTTACTTTAGTTCATGAGATAACAAAAACGTAAATAGTTATTAACATTTACAGTTAACGTATTTTTGGCAAGTGACTGACGCTTTTAATTATATTTTTAAATGTTTGTTTTTAACAAGGTATCGGTTTCCTTTGGCTTTTTATTTTTAGAACAAAACCAGAAAGGATAGAAGCTATTCTTGGGATTAGAAAAAAATAAGATTGAGTGGGGGATTTGAAAGGCATTTAAACTCCCTGTACACATCCCAACAAGATAATTCTGGAAAGAGAGAGGCGAGGTGAAGCCGTTCAAGTATGACACTGTGAGTTAGTGATGTTATACCTGCAGCCAATAGGTTTGGAGAACTTTGAACTCTCTTCACAGATGTTAATGTAACAGACATGGCAGCACGTTTGCGAGCACACCCACCGCTATCTGGAAGCAAAAAAAATGATCTAGCAGAGGCCAAGGCAACAGAGAACACACATGCAATGTCATGCATTATAAGTGAAACGTGTCAGACATTCATGAGAAAGATGAACAGTTGAGCATTAGTAGTCACAGATACACCTGCAAATTTCACTCCCAAACTAAAAGAAACAAAGTGAAACCAAAGTGAAAAACCAGGGGTCTGCTCAGAGACAGACAGCAATGCTTTAAAATGAAACAAAAGGTTTTATATTTAATGTTCATCATTTTTTACTTAAAGATATCCCACATACAGAGCTCAGTTTTGTTGACACCATTAGTATTGAATGCACACCAAGTCCAGAAACAGCACAGCTAGCTTTTGGAGTTATGGATTACCTGTATTTAAGCCTAAAGTGCCATACTTATTATGGTACTTTATTATATTATTACATACCTATGTAAATAATTTAGATTAGATTTAATCTATTCTATTTATGATTACTAAAGATGATCAGGATGAGTTATCTTGATTTAACAATTTTTGAAATAATATTATTTTTCTGCTGACATAGGCATTATATACTTCATATACACAAGTCATAAGGAAACACACAGCACTATGCAATTTCATGTCTTCCCACAGTTCTGAAATAGTTATTCTAATTGAAATGGACAGCACTGATGTACACAGTGAAATGAGCATATTTTTAAAATGAATGGATTGCTCTTGTACTTTTGAATAATAGCTATGTCATAATCTATATCTATGCTAAGAAAATCAAAATGTGAAGTGAAATATGTTCAAATGCATCAGCCATTTTCTATGCTATGAGAAGTCGAGACTTCTAAATTTGGAAGACCAGTCTCCAAGATTGAAAGGTTAGAGTTCTATTTCTGAATAGCCTCTGATTCTGCTCCCACATTCCTTGGTAATATAGCATGTGCAGTAAATAGTTCTCCATCTTTCCCTGCTCATCAAAGCAACCTCAGTTCTCCTTTTGAAGGTGAACATACAAAAAGACAAAGCAGATAACCAACAATATGAGAATATACTTATTATTTCTTATCATATGCTTTCTTTATTCTTTACTTCATAGAGAAAATACCCAGCCTATTAATTAAACATAAGAGAATAGAGATTTGGAATTACGTATTAATTACTGGTAAAAGTCATAAAACAGTGAGGTCAATAGACCACAAAATTGGTGTAATTTTTAAAATCTGACTTAAAATTATAAAATTTTTAAACGCAGAAACCATTATACAGGAAACCTGATTTGAAACACAAAATGCAGATAAGCTAAAAGAATAAAAAAATCTATAGCTAGCAACCAATAGAGAAAAACACAAATGGTAGAAAATTACAGCTGAAGATACCCTCAACAGAACACCAATAGCTACGTTTAATTTGCTAAAATCCTATGAGAGACAACGTGTCTGGAAAAATGTACATAATGCCATTGGACATCACATAGGACATAAGATCTAGTCACTTCTAGCTGGTCTAAAAGGGCTGGGTAGTCAAGGGTGTTGGAAGTGAAAAGTGGCATCACTTTTAGAAGGATTTCATTTTCCTGGTTCTTTTAAACTTTCGTTGTCTAAAAATGAGTGGAGATGAAAGGATAGCATTTCAGAATGAGAGGCTAGAGAGACATGGTTCAAGCACAGGATGCTCAAACTGTGTGCTGAGATGCCCTGCGCCATCGCCGTGAATCCACAAGGCCGTTGGAGAACATTGAAAATTTTTTCATAAAACAGAGGGGCACTTTAGGAAATATTAAGATTGAGGTAATTCAGAGTTTCAATCTTATAGGTTATATTGTATTTTGATCACGTTGTATTTCTAAGTGCTAGTTTGTGGAGGGTTGCTATGTTAAAAAGCAAGTGACCTATGAAAGTCATTTTGGATCCGTGAACAAGAGTGGTTATGTGCGACTTCATTTCCTGGTCTGAGAAGTCTTGGTGCATGACAGGTACATCCATACCGCTATTAAGTAATTGTGGTTACATTGAAAGTAAATTACTATTTTTCTTTCAATGCACATGTATTATTTTGTCAAATGACTTTTAAATTGTTAGGACATAAATGCTTATTATATTGTTTGCACCAAACTGCTTAATCAATAGAATTATTAGATACTTCATTTAGGCTTAGAAGCAACATGAAAAAATAATACCCAGACATTGTCACTGTGAGACAAAAAATGTGTGGGAATCTTTAGACCAAGTAAATGGAGACTCTTGGCTATTATTAAAGGGCTTATTTTTACAAGTTGAGGTTGTGAAATTGGTACAACAGACAAACCACTAGAAATTAATATTCTGTTTCTACTTATATGTTGATTTTTGAAGATGTTTTTAAGGACTCAATATGAAATGCTATCTCTGACGCATAGCTCATCCTAAAGCAACCAAGTGCTGGTCCCACCATCACAGTTATCCATGGACCACAGCCTGGTCGAGTACCCTTCCACTGAGCTTTAAGATGCCTGGTTGCTGTTTCCACATCTAGAAAACACTTAGTTAGGTAAACCATAGTCTATGAATTATCTTTTTTAATGATAGTGAAGTCTTTTTTTTTTTTTCAGGGCTGAGGACTGAACCCAGGGCCTTGTGCTTGCTAGGCAAACACTCTCTACCACTGAGTTAAATCCCCGACCCTGATAGTGAATTCTTATGTGTTAGAAAGTAATAAGTCACAATTGCTATTGCGTGGAGCTAGGTCATAGTTTAGACATTCTAAAATGCAAACATGAAACTCATTCTCCTTGGATAGTTTGTTATGCATCTATTAAAAATAAATATTGGATATAAAAGAATTTTTAGACCATAGTGACTGGCAAGTAGGCTTTTTTTGCATGTATGTGACGTATATATGTGTATGTGTAAACTGTCCATGTGGGTGCTTCTGGAGGCCAGGGATCAAGGTTAAGAGAATCCTTGTTTCTCTCTCTATCCTAAAGACAGGATCTTTCACTGAGGGTGGAGCCCACTGATTAGAACTGGCTAGCCTGGCCAGGGCACCCCAGGATCCTCCTCTCTCTGCCTCCCAGTACTAAGATTGCCAGTGCTTGTTCCATACATGGCTTTTTACCTGGAGGACTGGGATTATGACTGAGCAGCAAGCACTTTACTCAACTGAGCACCTGTCTCAAACCTGGTATACAGAGGTTTTTGTTTGTGTTTTTGTTTTTTTTGAGACAGGGTTTCTCTGTGTAGTTTTGTACTTTCTTGGAACTCGCTTTGTAGACCAGGCTGGCCTCAAACTCACAGAGATCCACCTGCCTCCTCGAGTGCTGGGATTAAAGGTGTGTGCCACCACTGCCCGGCTCTGGTATATAGAGTTTTAAAAAATATTATATATCATTAATAATGGATAGATAGATAAGGTGAGCCAATTTTATTTATTAGTTACTCAGGAATCAATTATTCCTTAATTTTGTAAATACAGTGACAATAATTTGTTTCTGAAAGCAATGTGTACCTATCTATCTTCTACCTAAACATTTGTCGTCCATATTTTTCAAAGTAGCATGTTTTTATTGCAACATTGTAACATTACTTTGGAATCTTAAGCAAAGGATTTCAACTTACAACTAAACTTGCATGTTTCCATAGGTGAATCTATCCACATAGGCAACCCAATTTTATGCACACTAGAGTCAAGATCACTATTTTGTGCCCACTAGAGTCAAGATCACTCCTTATAAATGAAAGGTTGTTGCAGAGGTTTCTATTCATGCTGCTCAGCAGCAACTTGGTTCAGGTACCAGAGAGTTAAACAATTTCCCAATTTCTCTGTGCCTACTTTGTTATTAGGATGTGATTATAGGAATGCGAAGACCAACTGTTGAATACATTGTATACAAGTACTGTATGTTTAGTATAATTATATATGCATATTTCTCATAATGGGAAAATCCTATTTTGGGAAGCCGTGTAGAATTTAAATTTTCAGAGGCGATATCTCTGAAATAGTGAGTAAACCCCACCTCTTCATGTGAACAGTCTGCTGGAGTGACTCTATGGTCACTCCATAGAGTGCAAAATGGCTCATCACAGTCCATTTACATTGTATGTGCAAAATAAAATGATAGCTATCATTAGGCAGAGGAGACTGGAGAAGGCAAACCCATCTTCACTTGTTAAATCTCCTCTACTTGGCTCTCTGAGAAGGTCATCAGTTCTTTCTCAAACACCCTGTCTTGTTCACTTCTCGAAACGTCTATCTACATGTGGGTTCTGTCCTCAGGAGCCAGCTGACAGTGTTCTCTGAGGCCAGTTTGAGCAGGTTTTAGCTAAGAAGATGCCACAGGGAGGTGGAACTGGCACATGTCTCCAGACTTGATCTAGGGATTAAATACTGGCTCTTACCAGCCAGCTGTTAATCCTTCTCCTAGACACTTTGATACAAGGAGCCTGATGAAAAAGGATGACCTGGGATTTCCTTTTGCTCTGCTATGGGGCGGCTGGCTAAAACAATTCTCCAGCCATGAGCTATGACACAGTCACAGGGTTTCAATGAGAAAGTTGTTTTCTTTAATTACTACATGCTAGTGTACTGTGTATGAGACCATCGACCATGAGGAGGAAGGTGAAAATACAAGCCAAAGAGGTCTACTGTGGGACCAAAATGACATTTTATGTATTTACCAGGCATTTATAAACCATTTTACAGTTAAAATGCATACAACACAGGGTTCAGGGGCATTTGTGTTAAAATAGTTAAGGATACTGTATGCAAGTCTAAAAATAACATGCTTATGGTTTTATGTGTATTGTGTGATAATAAAGAATTAACAGAATTCATTTTGTATGAGGTTTTGGAATTCTATCTTCTGACTTTGTCAATATAAACAGTTTATAAAATGGAAAAGGTTAAACACTGTTCACCAGAATAACTTGCTTTTGAGCCTAACATATTTTAAGAGATTTCAAATGTATAAATACAATTTCAAGCGGTTTTAAGAGTTAATTGAAACAAACAAACAAACCAACCCCAACAACCAGAAAGGGCTGAGATAATCGCTGAGCTCATAAAGTTTTTGCCATTCAAGTTTGAAAGTTTCAGTTGGAGACTCAGAACTTCAATTTAAAAAGCTGGGCACAGTAGCAAGTGCTTGATAAGTCCAGTACTGGAGATTCAGAGACTGGGGGATACCTGGAGCTCACAAGACAGCTAGCCTAGTCTAATCACAGAGTTCCAGGCCAAATGAGGCTCTGCCTCAAAATCAAGCTGGACTAAAAAGCAAGGAATGATACTGAAGGTTAACCTCTGGTCTCCTTACACACACACCTGTACACATGTATACCTGCTACATGAACACACACACACACACACACACACACACACACACACACACACAAAGAAAATATATAATAAAAGATCAATAATGGCAGGTAACAAAAAACTATACCTTGGGCTATAAGATTGGGACATGATGATAATGGAATGTAACTCTCTATATATTCGGAAACTCAGCCTCACATTTACAATCAATACAGCACTATGCTAATGTAGAACCAAGGTGGCTTAAAGAGCAGAATTAAAGAGCTTAGGGGAAAAAAAGCATACCTGTATTCATTTTCACCTTGAAAGGTTTGTTATTAAAGTCTTCAGTTTTCCTGTAAAGGGGGAAAAAAAAGAGGTGATTCAAGAATTTGCATACTAAATCATGGAACAAAATGCTGTGAAAGTATATTTGGTTTTGGTGTACCTAAGACACGGGTTCTTGACCTTCCTAATGCTGGGACCCTTTGGTACAGTTCCTCATGTTATGGTGACCCCAATCATAAAATTATTTTCATTGCTACTTCATAACTAATTTTGCTACTATTACAAATTATAATGTAAATATCTGTTTTCCCACGGTCTTAGGTGACCCCAGTTGCCACCCAAAGCCCAAAGAGGTGGCCACCCACAGGTTGAGAACTGCTGACTTATAAGTTAATGCCACATTATCATTAATCTTGCTTAAGGCAAAGTTTAATAAGGAGGGTAGAATTGATAATTCCATTCAACTTAGGGTTCAATCATTTTGTCTTATAATAAAGTTCTATTTTCATATAATGGTGATCAGTGATGGTTGAAAATGGAGACCTCCCTTCCTTCCTTTCTGTCTAGCTTTGTTTCCTTTGCTGTAGACTAAACTCAGCCTCATGCAAACCAAGCATGTGTTCTACCCAGTGTATTATATACATAGCCTCAAATTTCATTTCAAGATGTTTAATTTCTATGCCTAACTTGTGTGAGACCTCATGATCCAAACTTGGCACACAAAGGAAGTCTTTTTTTTTTAAACAAATATCCATGTGATTGATTTTTCGTTAACACTACAAAGAATTCACTGTTAAGTATCACTTTCTAGAATTTCAGAAACATAGGCTGGTATCTTGGAATCATTACCTTACACACGTGGATCAATTTTCATAGGCAATGTACTTTTAAAAAGTCATTTTATCATATTTTACCTTTTAGTTTTTAAATGTATACAAACAAAGAAGCACGTTCCTGGCTGGTTTTTAACCTTGTTTCTCTACTCTGGCATATTTCTGAACACTGGACTTGGCAGCCTTATTGCCTGTAGGGTAGGGATGCCGATGGGCCCAAGGGAGAAGGCAGTGGTCTGTGCAGGAGCTTTGAGAACGTTCCTCTCAATGTATTTATTTTAATCTTCCAGTAGCAAAACTTTCAGTATGTTCCCCTTAAATGGACAAAATAAACGGAAAAGTGGCCTCAGGGGATGTCTGTGACCACAGCTGAGGCAACTTCTAAAACAAGAAGGGGTAAATAGTCCCAGAACACGAGAACTGTAAGGACATTTCCCAAATTTGACCTCGCCGTGCCTTCTGGAACAAGGCAACATATTATGCTGAAGACTGATTCAGGTTTTAAAGGGGAATGAGGAAGGCAGTGTTCACACTGGAATACTACTGACTGATGAGGAAGGCAGTGTTCACACTGGAATAATGCTGACTGATGAGGAAGGTGGTGTTCACACTGAAATAATGCTGACTGATGAGGAAGGCAGTGTTCACACTGGAATAATGCTGACTGATGAGGAAGGTGGTGTTCACACCAGAATAATATTGAACTGATGAGGAAGGCAGTGTTCACACCAGAGTAATATTGACTGATGAGGAAGGCAGTGTTCACACCAGAATAATACTGGCTGATGAGGAAGGCAGTGTTCACACCAGAATAACACTGGCTGATGAGGAAGGCAGTGTTCACACCAGAATAACACTGATTGAGGAGGAAGGCAGTGTTCACACCAGAATAATACTGAACGGATGAAGAGATCACTGTGGAAGGAGGGTTGATTCTCAGACCACAAAAGCTGCTAATGTCTAAAATAATGTTTCTACACAGAGTGGAGAATTAACACCAACCTGTATTACTAGAAATCAGTGCAGATATTTGCAAAACATTGGACTCTCAGACAGCAAAGGAGGATTAAGCAGAACAAAGGAAGGCACCACCAACCCTCGGGCTGCTCATTTTTAAAATGATGTATCCTGTTACTTCTAAGGGTAATTTGTTAGTTTTTTGAACATTATATTGTTTTAGTTGTCAAAACATTAAATGACTAACTTCCTAATCAGGCAAGACATTTTTGAGGTTCTTAAAGATGAGCCTTGGTGTTTGCATGCTTAAGAATAACCAGAAACCCAAAGGCTTCTTGGGTGACTAATAAAAATGCATGATTCAGTCTCCCTTGTTTGCACAAAACCATCAGCAATTCCACCACTGAGAACTCTTGAAGCAATTTAAGCTACAGAGAATCCAGTCTCTTTTGTTCTGTTCTGAGAAAAAAGTGCCTTTGACTGCACTTGCATAACAAGCATAGATTATTCTGGGGAGCATCAAATTCTTGGAGTGTTTGCATGCTACTAAAAGACCGCACTGCAAGTATTTTCTTAAATTGGAATTGAATCAGGGCCAAAGCTATGACAATGGGTCATAAAATATAAATCATTTACCCAAAGAAGACAAGTCCACAGAACAAAGAGCTGGGTCAAAATCATTTTTCATAGGTTGTGAAGGGCCATATTTACTTAAATAAGTTCTTTACAAAGTCGACAGAAAAAGCAGCATTGTACCAATTCAGTATATGCATGGCAATGGGTTTGTTTTACTTGGGGGGGAGGGGAACTAACTTTTGTTTCCAGCATGTGTATGACAACGGATTGTACTACTGGTTGATACTTCAGCAACAACATCATGTTGTGTTAAAATCTTTTAATTGTACCAACTGCCTTTCCATTATTGATACCTCATTATTGTTTTGTGGAGCAGAGGGGCCTTTGTTTTCAATGTGCATGGAAGAATAGACCGTGCAAGTTTTCCTCTGATTGGGCGTCCTAAGAGGTTTGACCACATAGCAACACAACTGTGGCCACAGACTTACAATAATGCTTGAATTTATTATTTATCATCATAATCAGCCATGTATTCTGAAGAAGAGCTGAAGCAATATCTTTCCTCAAGTTTTACCCAAGAATTCTGCATAAGTCATGTTATTTTGGTAGAGCTGAGTGTAAACATCAAGGTCATAGATCAAGTGAGAGACTAAATTTGGGCTGAAAGTTAAGGCTCTAATTTTTTTCCATAGAATGATTTTAATCACTCAAATTGATATAGCTATTTTGAAGGAATATATTGATGGTTTACATAATTTAGGTGTAAGTATGTGGATAGTCTGTACAGTGAGAAAACCCTGGGATATTAGATTGTTTAGAGATGTATTTTAAATATGAAGATGGCAATACGCTATACATTAAGGTCCAACTTGAATTTTATGTGTTCTTTGAAATGACCTCTTTTATACCACCCTTTCTGGTTAAAACACCTTAAGTGGTCAATGCACTTCCCATTTTCTGTCTGTAGTGAGATAAGAAGTATTCAAAATTGCTAAATCAGTTCATGTCTCAATTAGAGCCAAATGGCTTAATTCAAGTTGACATTTAGCATTACTTATCTGTGGGAATATGTCAACATGTTTCTTTGAAATAGTTACAAGTAAATGCCAATCAGTTCATTTTGTCCTTTATATTTCCTTAGTTTTGAAAACAAAAACACACCTCAAATCCCTTTCTGAATACTTCCTCTAAATTGTTCCCCACATATGAGACATCAACTCCTCTGTCTCCAGGTGGGTGGTACAAAACTCATCACTGTAGCTATAAGGGCAGGATGTTCCATGCATAAGGATCCTACCTCCCACTATTACTCAGCTAATGAACCTTGTGGATGGGCTCACAGTATTAAGAAGGCAAATTAGGCACTGCAGTGGGACTCAACACATTCAACATCATTATTTAGAATGAAGAGAAGTAATTAAAAGTACTAAAAAAAACCCCAAAAGATCAAGGAGCTACTAATGATTGTTATAAGAATAGATATCATTCTTTTAAATCATATTAAATTGCCCGGTATCTGGGGAAAAATTCTGAAAAAAATCATGGGTTGAAGGACTTCTGTAATTGTTCTTTTGGGGATGTTACCATGTGAACTACTCAAAACACTTATAGATTTTCCAAAACACACATTTTCCCTAAAGCCATACTGAAGACAGAAGTCAGTGGTAGACAGGTAAGGCTGTCTGGTATTTCCTCAATGCTTCAAAGTCAGCATCAGGGGTTGAGGAGCTGGCTCTGTTGGTAAACTCTTTCCTGCCCAAGCATGATGACCTGAGTGTGGATTCCCTGGCACCAAGGCTGTGTGCAATTACACCACAGCAGAATACTGTGGCTCTCTGGCTAGTCAGCCTTGCCCACTAGTGAAATCTAGATTCAGTGAGAACCTGTCCCAAAAATTAAGGCAGAGAGTAACTGAAGAAGACACCAACGTTAATCTTTGGCCTTCACAGACACATGTGCATAACACATCAGTATGTACATATGCACACATGCTTTTATATAAGTACATAACCCTACACAAACATGAAGTCTGCAAAATACTCTAAATGAATGTTAAATTTATTTTGCATGGTCACATGAAATATTACTTTAGCATCCTACTTTTCTGGTGTCATGTATGCTTATAATTCTTGCAGATAATTAAACTACGCCTCTCGGTGTTTGAATTGCACATTTTGTTTTCCACTAAGATACCCATTTGTTCAATTTAACAGTGTGGTACTAGGAAAATTACATGAGATTATGCCACATAAATCAAATGGATTCTTCATAAAAATGAAGATCCCCAAAGAGGATCTGGTGAGTCAGGCACAAAAAGCATTATAGACAGTCAATTAGAATAGTCCCCTAACATAATGACAGTGAATCGAATAGTATTGGAAGGAAGGTGCTGTGGTTAAAATATAGTTGGTGCCTCCTAGAGTTTCATATATGAGAATTAATCTCCAATGTCAGTTATTAAAAGGGTAGTAATCTTTACAATGGTGTTTAGAGGTGGGGTCCTTTCAAAGTGATTAGAATTAGGTAAGATCATTAGGATGGAGCCCGCACAACTGAATCCTGGTGGCTTCCAAAGGAGACGGAAACAGATCCGAAGCATCACAGACAATACCCCGACTCTTTGTCCCTTGCCATATGATGTTCTAAGATGTCTCCCTTACACCTAAAAGAAAAGTTAAAATAAGCCCTGTTCTTTACAATTTTCCCATTCTGTGGTACTGGATTATTGGTCAGAGAAGACATGGGGTCAAGAATGACTGAGTTCAAATTACATCTACCTTGAATCACCAATACAATGTATACTAATCTATTGATCATCTTCAACAGCTGCAGCAAATCAAATCTACCTTTTCCCTCACTTACCATGAACAGCATACATCATCCCCTATGTTAAAGCAGGCCTTTATCCTTGACTATGTTATAAGAAAATAACCTAAGCCAGTGGTAGTGGTGCTCGCCTTTAATCCTAGCACTCAGGAGGCAGATCACTGTGAACCTGAGGGCACCCCGATCTACAGAGTGAGTTCCAGGACAGCCAGGACAACCCAGAGAAACCCTGTCTCTTTCTCTCACAAACACGCAACAACAACAAGGCAAAAAAGAAGATAACCTAGAATTTTCTGACAGATGTATAGGGAGTTATTGCATCACTCCAGATTGAGGCAAGCTCTATGGTTTATTAGTTAATCTGTACACATTCTCCCATCCCCCAATTACCCCACCCCAACTTAGCAGAATACTGGAACTGAGGAGGATTTCTGCTCTCTGGGAGGACAACTCTTAACAGATCTTTCATTTATTTAGGACATTTTTTTTTTTTCAAACACTGCCGGGAATATGATAAGACAAACTTCAGGAAACATTTGGAACAACCACTCCCCACTTAGCATAACCGCAGTCAAAACTGCTAAAGCCAAAGAGAGTGATATTAAAAGGTGGCGATGATTAGCCTTTAAAAGGTCTTTCCCATTGCTGTTGATGGTTCAGAATCCCGGAAGACGGCTGCAGGAAAGAGATGCTTATAAAATGTAACACAACGAATTGTGAGACAAATGGAAGAGTTCTAGCATCCTCAGTGAGACTAGCTTCTCTTCCTGTCACTGTCCCAGAAGTACCTATTCCTATCTTGGGGAACATCTTTGATCTTTAACAATAACTAATTTTGAAAATTGTGTACTTGGTAGAATATCCCTCTACAATAAAGCTTTATATTTTCTGTTCTAGTTTTTATATATTGATAATACTCTGACATTAAAAAGTATTCCATTTGCTGGTTTAGTTTTCCATATTTTATACTTTAGGACATAAATTGAGACAAACATTAAATGCTTTAGTAGGAACAGAGATTTATGGTTTGATATATATTTTATTTTCTAAATTCCAGCCCTGTAAGAAAACAGATTTCTGAGGATAGATATATGAGGATATATAAAAAAAAAAGTTTTTTTCCAAGATGACAGAGCAACAAGCTGACACTTGAGAGGGCAGCAGCTCAGCTCTCTGGAGTCTTAATAAAGAACATGCTTCCTTCTTCAAGGAATCCTGAAGTGAAGCTTGAAATCAAGACCAAGCCCTCCTAAGCCTCACAACATAGTGTTAATTAAATATTGGGTTATGAGGGGTAAGAGAAGGAACAAACTATGAGGATGTGTGATGGAAAACAAAACTGGTTGATGAATAAAATTGGGACTGTTAACATAGAACCACAGGCTTATTCTTCCAAGACCAAGAGGGAATAATGGCTGCTTGTGACAGACTCTTTTTCTCCTAGCTACTGTGCAAATCCAGATGGAAAGCATTATTTTGATTTTCTAAATCCAGGCCCATGGCTATTGCTGCTTTTTCTATGAAAACCCCAGAAATGTAAAAGGTATGTGTCTTCTAACGTAACTCCATGGCATGTTATGTTACCAAGTTATGACTGTAAAATAATCCGTTGTGTTGCTAATTGACTGTTAAAGACACAGTCATATTTCTTCTGGTTTAATACACCTGTTTGCTGAACACCTGGGAAAACATTGACATAACTTGGCAATGACAGGGTTGATTGACCAGTTCTAGTATTCCTATAAGTATCTCAGAGATGCAGTGGAGAAACCCCATCTGTCACCTGGAATTTCAATTTCCATGAAGGTGTAGGACAAAATTAACTTGGTCGATTAGTCTAAGTTTATCCAGAATGAAACTATATATAGTTCCTTTGTATACATTTTACATTTGGTAAGTTGGCTCGTTGTAGAAATCCTAAGGAGGAAAACAATGGGTCAAAAGCAGAGGGAAAAAAAACCCGTGTGATATATAAAATTTATTAAAATATATTTCTGATATTTTGTTGGACTGTTTAGTGTGGCATCCCTTTGGCTCTATGGAAATGTGCAATAAAGACAGATGTCTTATATTTTCATTGTCAAAGTTACTTATCTCTAATATCAGAAATGCAGCACTATGATCACATGGGTGACACTACTCTTTGGAGTGCAAGGATGGTTCTCTAGAACTTAGCAAGGACACCACCAAGATTCTTGTATGACGTCCCTATGTGCCAAGTGTTCAGAAGGAATAAAAGGTGAAGAAACACTCATTTTAAAGGAGTTCCTTTTTTTCTGACTGTGTGATTTCACCATCCTTTTGAAAAGAGAACAAAAAGAGACATACTTGTTGGTTCTGCAGAGGGTATCCACATGAGAGAAGACAAAGAATTGTGACAGCGTTACGTTTTAGCCCATGTAAAGATGAAATCCTTCAAGGTGGCTAAAGCTAATATGATTTGATGGAAAAGGCTGCCTTCTCAAAACTGACATGAAATAAGCCGAGGGGATTTAATGGACTGTGGGCTTAGTGAAACACAACTGTTTTAAAATGCAGTTAAGTCAATGGATAAATCAACTGTGGATTTTTTTTTTTTATTTTATAAATCAAGCTCGTGATCCTATTGTGCTGGGATGTTGGGCCCACTGGAATCATGTTGACAAGCATCTTCTTTATTTATGCACATGACATCCTGGTAAGAAAGCAAGTCTAATAGGGCTTTGAAGGTCTTTAGATAACACTGGTGGGGAGTTGGTGAGGCCACCGGCAACATGGTGGAAACACTATGATGAGCTGTCGGTCAAGTATTAGCAGCTGTGAGAAATATTATTGGCAGGCACTCCGATTGTCTTTTATTTTCAGATAACTCATGCTAGTTGTCCTTTGGGTTAATGATCTCAAATAACCCAAGTTTGCAGTGTGTACTGACAAACAGCTGTACAGATAACAATCACAACTAGAAACTTCAGTGTTTCCTAAGGGATGTCCCTGAGTTTAAGAAATACAACATCCAAATGTTGACTGTTCTGTTCCTTTAATGCTGGGTTCTTAGAAGTCTAGTTATCAATCTTCTTTTGAAAGAATGCAAAGAGGTACATGCTAGAACCAAGTTGCTTTAAGATTTCTGTGTACCAAAACAAAATGGGATTTTACATTTGTTGCTCTTTTGTACAGAAAAATGCCAACCCAAACAATCCAACTTCTAGTCCTTAGCCAGCTCATGAGTTCCCAGCATGCTTCACTGTTTATACCTAATATAGTCCTTCATACCTTACCACTATTTAAAGCTAAGCTGCCTATCACTCAGTCTACCAAAAATAGGCAAGGAAAACATACAAATTTTCCCTTAAGTTGAGCGCTGGAGAACAGTGAGACTCACTTGAACAAAAATTCGTAGAACTCCATACTCACTCGACACAGTTGTTAAATAGTAATGGTTAGAAAGTTCGAATAAGATGTTTGGCATATTTTAATTTATACAACTAGGTCTTATTTGGTCTCATCTTTATTAGACATTTGTCCTCCCTGCCCCCTGTATCTACAAAAACTCTCAATTATTTCTTTAAATCCTTGATGTTTATGACTCTTAGAAAGGCCAGAAAGCTCTCTTTTTAACTTCCTAAATGCATGAGGTCATGAACTCTTCCCATCTGCAACAACCTGGTTGTATCTTCAGAGGAAAGCCACTGAGGCATGGGTTCATCTACCACAGCATCCAGAGATTATTGTATATTGTATTACTGTATTCCAGGTTCATAGATAGAAAGGGTGTCTGTCTGGAAATTTGTGATAACTTGCCAATCACCAATTTCTTCATTTCTTTTTCTAATGAAAATACAAGTGTTTCCTCATTTTGTCATAGCAGTGAGTAATGGAAATCCAGAATCTGTCAGGATCATGCATGCTTGTATTAATTCTATCCCAGCATGTCTGAGGAGAGCAATCACTTTTCAGTAATACCTAGTTAATTTATAATTTATTTTATTACCATTAACATGTTGGCAGTCTGTACTTCTTGGTTATGGCTGAGGGTCAGTAATGTCACTTACTAAGGAGGAAGTAAAAATATGGGCAACCCCAAAAGTTAATTCTTTCTTACAGAAGCAGCGACTTCACAAATACATATGCATGTGCACATACATGCACACCACACACAAACTCATGCACATATGCACACACATACACACACACACACACACACACACACACCACACACACACACACACAAACAGGGACAGACTCCAACAACTCAAGTTTTAGGTAGCTTTCAGGCACATGCTCTTAATACAACTTCTTTTAATCTTATCACTAAAGTGGATGTCCTGTTAATGTGGGCCAGAGAAAAACTCCCCAAACCAAACCAAAACAACTACATGTGTGTGTCTGACTTTTTAAATTAATTCCTTGATTAGAACACAAAGAAATGAGTCTCATTGGGACATTTTCAGACATGTGTTATTATATTGTTATTGTTCCTATGTACATCCCCACCACCCTTTCCGGTCTCTCATATCTCCTTTGGGCTCCTGTTCACTTCCTCAACAGCCTGGATTCTGCTTTCATGACACATACGTTCCTTCATCTCCTGCTGTTCCCCAGATCTCTCTTCTCTAAATCATTCTCTTTTTATTTGCATCCCCTTCATACATATCCACATACTAACGAAATCTAGAAATTCAAGTATATACAAATTTTAATTCACACGAAGAAAGACTTGTTTTAAAACACAGAATCATAGGATTTTTTTTAATCACCTGGAATATACTAAATCTAAGAAGGTAGGCGGCCAACAAATATCCATCGAAGGTTTATATTCAGACCACTAAGCTTATTGCTCTGGTTGCATTTCCCAAACACAATCCAACTGGAAGCCACTTTTAATGATTCATTCACATATTAGAATTCACAAGAAGAAGATCATTAAAAGATTCATATTTCTAAGCCGGGCGGTGGTGGCGCACGCCTTTAATCCCAGCACTCGGGAGGCAGAGCCAGGCGGATCTCTGTGAGTTCGAGGCCAGCCTGGACTACCAAGTGAGTTCCAGGAAAGGCGCAAAGCTACACAGAGAAACCCTGTCTCGAAAAACCAAAAAAAAAAAAAAAAAAAAAAAAAAAAGATTCATATTTCTGATATGACCAGGGTTAGAGGGGATATGTATTAATGGAAGCCTACAGCAACTGGGCTGTTCTCTCAGCTGCCAACTTGACTCCAGAAATAAGGTCTATCCTACGTCTTTCCATGTTGTCTCGTGTCTTTCCACTGGGGAGCTCTATTTGAGAAATTGTGTCTAAGATAACATCCATTTCAGAAATCTCCACTTAAAAAAAAATGAACAAACTTCAGCCCATAAATTACCATAAGCTTGTAAAAGCAGGAGGGATATTGGGGGCGACAAGAATTATTAATTTTCTTTGTATTCTGCTGGCGTTGACAGCAGAGAAGTCCTTTGAAACTAACAAATCACAGCACAGTTCACCATTCCAAATGCCGCATTCTTTGCACAATCTACTAGTTTTGAGGAACCAGGGCTAGAACATCGAAGCACACTGTATTCCTGGCCAATGTTTTCATCACATTTTCTAACTGGTAGAGTCATTCATGTCATCACTTGGTAAATCACAACGGCACGGGGAGCCCAGTGGCATTTGAAGCTATTTTGTCGTGTGGGTGACTGCTGTGCTGGGCTTTGGGAACAATTACCAACGTCTGTGACACAAAAATGTCAGCTTGTTCCCCTCTTTAAAAAAAAAAAAACGAAATCAAACTGGTTACTTAACACAAGTTATGATTTAATATACTTGACTCTATTTTAATGCTGCCCTATGACACATGTATCATCAAGAAAATACTGATAGGAGATGATCTGAACTGGGGAGAGCATGAGGAGTATGAAGTGTGAAATGTTTATAAAGAAAATTTATTTTCCTCCAGAATCATAGATGAACACCAAGCCCAGGAGATAATGCTCAAATGGGTCCCCTGGGTCTTATTTTAATGACTACATAAAATAGTCTGCACATAAAACATCAATTTATATGCAGCAAATGGTTTTTTTTTTAAAGGTTTCTGTATAATTTAAGTACTTGCAGTAGTACTCTGCCAAAGCAGCTAACTTTCTGTCTCCTCTGATGCAAAGCCAGGCCTGGGTTAGCCCAGTTTCTATATTGCTGTGTCTAAGCTCCAATTCAAATGCGACTCGTATGCATTTCTCATGCTGCTCTGGGTTTAAGAAATTCCCTTCTCCTCAGGTTTGGGTCCATTTTCCCTGCATCTCCCATCTCAGAGTATGGCATCATTCATTCTGCATTTAATTATCAGCCAAACATGGCAAGAGCTTGTTTTATTTCAGACCCTGTGTAAAATAAAACTTGGGGTTCCCCCCAAATGGGGCTCTACCTCTCTGCCATGTGTGTCTTCAGAAGTAAAAGACATTTTTACTCTGGAAAGAATATATCCTTCTACTGAAGTCCTGCGATTCATTTGGTCTAAACTCTACAGCTTGGGTAGGAGGAGATAAGCATTTTCAGTCCTTTTGATTTTATATAAGTGAAACACAGATTAACCCTAGTTTAGCACATGGGGTGGAGCAGATGGGAGCCAATAATCAATTCATGCTGACTTGGAGGCCAGTACTATTGGTTGCTATCCCTTGAGAATAAGGAACCCCTAATAGATGATCTTCTGATTGTGCATGGTAGGAGGTGCCATGTTGCCTCACAGTGGGAGCAGATGATTTTCCTCACATGTCTTAGGGTGTTTTAGGTCTCTTTTCATTGCACTTGAAGTGCTTAAGTAGCTTAGACTCCTTCTATGGTCCATTGCTAAAAGCACAAAGTGAGCCCTTGAGAAGCCCTAAGAACGCTCCCATGTCTTTCCCATAGCAGTCTCACAAATGTGTGGAACAGAAGGAAACACATGAACATGACTTTGCCTAAGTTTGTATCTATTACTACATGGTGTCCCATAATAAAATTCTGTCAAACTACACTGTCATAGGTACACATAAACACAAAGTCAGGAGGCACAAAGCCCGGGCCTTACAAAGTGAAGACCCGCCCTATCAACGAACAACCCATTACGGCTGTTAACGTTTTTATTTATCTTGATTCTGACCACTTTGTCCAAAGAGGAGGGAGAGGAGCCCTCATGGAAGTGAGTCACATTTCAGTTATAATCACCGGAACACTCGAAGATGAAATCATTTTATTCAGCTGAACCAACATTATAAAAAGTACATTACTTCATGTATATTTGGCATAAGGCTAATTTAGCTATTTTGAGCATTTCCTGGAATTATCTATCTTACCCATTCTTTCTGTGCTGTATTATGCACATATCTGTCTTTCTTCCTTTCTAGTACTTTTTCTGGTCAGGTTAAGGAAAAGGACAAGGAAGAAGCATGTGGCTTTGGTGACCTTCAAATCTTTAAGGCAAAGAAAAAAGACACCACAGAAAATGACATTTTAATAGTGAGCATCATTCCATGATTCAAACTGTTTTGAAGGCCATTTAAAGTTATGCTTATCACTAACTTTTATAGTGTTCTATCTAGGTCCTAAGATATGAATTTTGATATTACTTCTGGTTCTCCAATGTTTATTTCTATACCTATGTATGTGTGGATGAATGAATGTATATATTTATATACCTCTGTACATATCCATACAGATTTTAAATATATATGGACACTTAAAATATAAGCCAGAGATGATTTTATATAAAGCTGAGTCTCTCTTATTTGTCAAAAGTTTTGACTCAGTCCTTATAAACCAGATATACCTTCAACGTTTTATTATTCAATACAAGAAAACTAAATTTACAAACTTACAATAAAGTGGTTTATGTTTTCCTGAAATGAAATGACAGATTTAAAAGAAGGGCTAACCTTCAGTATTAGAGTAAGGATGATGTTTGCTGGCTTCCTTTTTCTAATTTCCCATATGTTGTGTGTAATGTACTCTGTTACTTTTAGAATGCACTTTTATTAGTGGTTAATGAAAGTAGCATATAAGTAAATTATAAACATGTATAATTTACACACACACACACACACACACACACACACACACACACACACACACACACCCCTTCTACGTTTAAAATAATGTCATAGAAAAATTGGTGTACTCTTCTCTAAACATAGACCTTCCATTCCTGTTCTCTTTGGTCTCTTTGATGTCTCCACACCTTGTCTCTCCCCTTCAAACTCAATTTCCTTGCTCTCCAAAGGTCACTTCAAGCATTCGAACTTCATTATGCAACTGTAACAAGGTAAGCAAGAGGGAATTGCTCTCTTAGCAGTTGAATGTCTCCAAAGCATTCAACTGCTTTAAAAAAAACAGATCTACATTTATCTGAAGTTTCAAAATGAATTGTGTTTCCTCTACCTTATCACTTAATTTGCCCTCTCCCACTTGACGCCTGTATTTGAGTTACAGATACCACAGTCTACCACTGAAGTAGATTTCTGTTTGCCTTTGCCTCCTATATGAGTTACACACTTGGTCCCATATGGTTAGAGCCTCATCTCATACATATGAGTTGTGTGCTGGTGGAGTCTACCAATGGTAACCAGTCTACTGCCCATACCTGATGACATGATCCAACAGAGATGCAGTGAAATAAGTGATGTTGTCTGGTGGAGTTTAGAGGACCCTGGCTCTTTGGGCAAAGAATGGTATGTTTTCTCAGACGCAAAACTGAGTTCTTAAACTCTGTTCTTAAGTTGCAAATGAATACATGTAAAGCTAATTAGATATTCCAGCATAATCTTGAAACTAATTTAATGGGTTCTACAATTAACAAAACAATGATTGTTTAATAGGCCTTGACTTTTCTTGCAGATATTTAGTGTTTCAAGTTCAATGAAGGTCATGTGTAGAAATTCAAAGGTTGAGCTAATATTTCAGGTCAAGTAATATGATGGTTTAAACTTGACAGCATTTATAATCATCATGAAAATAAACTTCCGGGTATATCTTTGAGGGAAATTTTAGATTGAGATCATTGAGATGGGTAGACCTACCCTGAATGTGGATAACACCAGTCCGTGGGAAGGGGTCCTGGACTAAATAAAAAGAAGATGAGCTCAGCACAAACATTCATTGTTGCCTACCTTCTGAATTCATATTCAGTATGACCAGTTACTTCAGGTTCCTGCAGCCATGGCTTCCCCATCATGAGGGCTGTGTTTTCAAATTGTGAGTCAAAAACCCTCCCTTCCTTAAATTGATTTTTTTCAGGTACTTTATCACAGCCCATTTTATATATATAAATCAGAGCATATTATATATGCATATATATTATAATCATGTATATTATCTATGTCTTAATTAGGGTTTCTGTTGCTGCTGCGCCAAAAACACCATGACCAAAAGGCAAGTTGGGGAGGAAAGGATTTATTAGGCTTATACTTCAGCATTGTTGTTTATCACTGAAGGAAGTCAGGATAGGAACTCAAAACAGGGCAGGATCCTGGAAGCAGGAGCTGATGCAGAGGCCATGAAGGGATGCTGCTTACTGGCTTGTTTCCTGTGGCTTGCTCAGCCCATCATATAGAATCCAAGACCACCAGCCCAGGGATGGCACCACCCACCATGGGCTGGGCCCTCCCCCATTGATCACTAAATGAGAAAATGCCTTACAGTTGGGTCTCATGGAGGCATTTCCTCAACTGAGGCTCCTTCTTCTCTGATGACACTAGCTTGTGTCAAGTTGACACACAAAACCAGCCAGCCAGTACAGTCTCTCTATATAATTATATATATATATATATATATATATATATATATAAAATATGTAATATATAACATCTATGTTATCTATATATAATTATATATAATGTTACATATATACACATATATGTACTTCACAGATAATACACATATGTATGTTATACATAGGTACAAACATCCATACACTCTTATATACATTTCCCCCCCACACAGACATATGGACTCTGGTTACACTGCATCACCCTAGTGAGTTCTGAGTCAAAGTACCTACACATGTAGATCAGGGAGGTAAAGCATCTTGGGGTTCAACCACTTTCTTCTCCGTTTTCACCCCTCAGCATTGTTCTCATTTCTGCCCCATTACCATGTGTTCTCCATCTCTCTTGGTGGAGACTCTCAACATAGCTGGGATTTAGGCAATCACACTAGAATCAGTCAGTGTAAGATATGTAAGATATGTGGATTTCAAAAAAAAAGGACTAATTAACTTAAATTACAGCTGTTGGACCATTCCTAAGTTCCTACCCTCAAAACTTCAGGCTTGGAGTAACAGCTGCCTATTTACGAACCCATTTGTGCATTTCCCATGGGCACATTCCCCAGAGCTTGGGCTCACCCTGCTATCTCTCTGCAAAAAGCATCACCATTTGCCAGGTCTAGTGACACAGACTTGAAATACTAGTGTTAAGGAGGCAGAGGCAGGAATGTTCCAAGTTCAAGTCTAGCTACAGAGTGAGTTTAAGACCATCCTGGGTCTTCAATGAGACCTATCTTAAAAAAGAGAGAGAAAAGGAGTATTGCAAATGCTGGGAACATAGCTCAATGAGAGAACACTATCCTAGAATGTGCTGCCAAAAATTTTACTGCTTTCCAGCCTCAAAGCTTTGACATGATATTTGACTCATAATTGTCTTTACCATGTTCATTTGTGATCAGGTTTTACAATATCTGCCTTCAAAACATATCCAGAACTCAAGCATACAATATCCACTTCTCTGTGAGCATCCTGTACCTTGGTTCTGTCTTGTCTGTTTTAGTGCCTCATGGCTGCTTTTCTTCCTCTGCATGTACATGAATCTGCTGTACTCAGACACTGGAATGTTCAGAGTAATGGCTGTAACTTCTGATAGAGAACATTCATTCTATTCAAACACCCCCAACTCACGGTCCCATCTCTCTTCCCTGCCATGGCCGAAAGGGGCCTCCTTGTCTGGGATGCTCACAGTAGCTAGGCTCATGGCTACCACTCCTCCTCCTTGCCCAGTCTGTTCCAGAATCTGGAATACTTCATTGCACACACCAAGTCTAGTACTATCACAGGGGTATTCTTTCTGTCTAGGGTACTTCTATCTATCCCTAGTTTTGTCCTTTCGTCCTTAAGCTTAATGCTCACATGACGCCTGCCTTGGTTACTTTTCTACTACTGTGATAAAACACCATGACCAAGGCAAGATACAGAAGGAAGGGTTTATTTGGGCTGTTGTTTCCAGAGGAATGAAATTCCATTATAATGGGGACATATGGCAGCGAGCTGAGAGCTCACACCTTCAAACTGTAAGCACTAAGCAGAGAGAACACACTGGAAGTAGACACAGCTTTAACCTCTCAAAGTCCAAAACCAATGACATCCTTCCTGCAAGGAGACTGCACTTCTTAAACCTCCATAAATGGTGCCACCAGCTGGGGACCAAGTGTTCAAACACTGGAGACTATGGGGGACATGTCTTATTCAAACAACCACATCACCTTATCAGAGAGGCCACTTCTGACCACCCCATATACACTGCCTTCCTCTTGATTTCCATTCTCCTTTGGAAGTTTTCCTGCAGAGCCCTTCTTACTGCCTTGCATCTTCCATGCTTGCTTATTATCTTGTTTTTCATCATTGCAGCAGGGCCCTTCAACAGGAGAATGTGATTCAGAGGCAGGAAACTCAGTCATGGGGTGGAACCTCCGGGGAGGAACAGCCCTCATTCTGGGAATGGCCCCACATAGGGCAGGACAGGGAAAGAATGAATATGGTGAGATGCTAAAGTCAAGATTTCTCTTCCTTTTAGGAAGTTCAAGGAGATAGTCATTTTTAGCACTTGGGTAACTATGGAAATATTCCTGTGGTGGAGATGTGAGCCAGAGAATCTCAAGAAGAGTAGAACAAGCCTGTGTTCCATAATAGAACCCAAACTGTAAGCATCAGCTGGGCATCGTGATACAAGCCCGTAATCCCAGCACTTGGGAGGTGGAGGTAGGGAGATCAGCAATTCATAATCATCCTTGATTATATAGTGAATTCAGGGATAGCCTGGGTTAAAAGAAATCCTGTCTCACAGAAATGGCACTGTCATTAGTGACCTCCCTGTCATTCCAGTGTGGCAGCATGAATTAATTTTGCTACATGTTGAGAGTGAACACCACTATTACCTTTGTGAACTTAGGCACTAATTGATTTAGCACTGGATTCTGATCATGGGCATGAATCTAGTCAATATTGGAGCAAATCAGTGAACTCTGAAACCACCACCTCCCTTTGTGACCTTCGTTTTGAATGCTGTGAGATGTTAGCAGTCATCACTTATCTTTATGTGTGATGAGACATTGGCTTTCCAGGATACAACAACCATCGTTCATTAATTGGTTATGTGGATGAGTTTAGATCTTACATCTGATCTCCTTGGGGTTTTGTTAAAATTACAAGTGATGAAGCATTAACTTATTAAAGCACACGTTTGCATTTTAGCAGACTTTCTACTACTTGTTTCAAAATGAATGTTTCTAATAATGGACAAGGTCAGCAGGTTGGAACTCATGATATTTCTGAGCAGTGCCTTGTGGAAAACTTCAAAATGCGTCACCATGCTCTCACTAGACCCACTGACTCTAATACTTGATCTGTATCAAGATCATAGTTGAATTTCATGAATACATTAATGCAGTTCCATCTGTATGTTAATTTGCTTCAGGCTTTTCACACCTCATCAGCACCCAGAACTGGTTACCTAAAATTCTCACGAAAACATGTTTTACGATAGCAAAAATGCAATAAATCTTTCTACCTGAATACCTCAAATAATAATTTTAGAGTTTATCTTAACACATCTTTAGAACAGTTGATTCTATGAAAAGATAAGGAATTGCGTTGTGAGAAAACAGATTAAGGCCTTATAAATCATTTTGTTAAAGATAAATCAATCATAGTAGAATGTCTTATGAAAGGTTTTTAAGATATATCCAACTTCTCTAGTCAATGTATGTCAATATTTGCAAATAAAAAGATTTACTTAATCATAATGAATTTTAGAGGTATTTGGTTATATACTTTGTCTAAAATGGGAGAGCTGATGTTAAGACTAAAAGCAAATGTTTTAATATTTATTTGGATTCAATAACCACAAGATAGGATTATCCAAACAGAAAAAGAATAACTTGAGAATATTTCCCTTTGTCTCAATTTTAAACTTGTCTCCTGCAATCTGTAGCCTTTCTTTCCAAAAACTACCCTTGAATTTTAAGAAAAACATAACAAATTGGGGGAAAGGCTTATAATAAGGGCCTGCCAAAAAAAAGAGGCAGAGGTGGCGTTACTGTTGTGGGTAGCTAACAGCTTTCTGATTGGATGAGAGACCGGCTCCGCAGAAGGGAACTTCACTCCTGATGCTGTAATCCTGGTTGAAAACCCTTGACTGAAGAGGTCACAGGTCCTAGAGTGGAACCTGCTATTGGTATTTTGCTAACTGGCCATGCTGTCAAATTGCCTTCCATATATCTATGTTTATACCCATAGACCTGGGCTGCGCTCAACCTTGGTATGAGAAGATTCTTTTGTGGCAGTTAACAGCAGTCACTGGAAAGGTGCATAACACTTCAAAGTGCTAAGGATAGGAGACTTGGTGCTCAGCCCCCGAAAGTAATCTATATTAATTCCCCCAGCACCAAGGCTCAAGGAACGTCACAGGAGACACAATGTAAGAACCAGAGGATGGGGAGGAGCTCTGTGATATGCTGTCTTCTGGCTATGACAGTCATGAACTCATGGCAGCCATGGTTATCTGTGTGAGAACTGCACAGAATCAAGCCTGCAGGCCCTACGCTCTACTGAAGAGCGACTGACAATAATTGCAGGTGGCGGTGGTGGGGTTGTTCATATTTATTTCTATGTGAGTATTTTCCCTGCATCTACGTATGTGCATTATGTGCCAGTAGAGGCCAGAGGAGGGCATTATATCTCCTGGAACTGCAGTTACAGATGGTTGTGAGCTACCATGTGGGTGCTGAAAATTGAACCTGTGTCTTCTGTAAGAACAAGGGCTGTTAACCACGGAGTCATCTCTAAAGCCCAGGAGAATCATTATTTATTGAGTATATGGTAACTGGTAGACTTTCCATACTCCAGTGGATGGCCACACACACACACACACACACACACACACACACACACACACACACACATACACACACACGTACATATAAGTAGTACCAACTGACTTAGTGGGTTATCAAAAAGAAAAAAAAGACACAAAGTTTGAAGGGTATGTAGGGATTGGAAGGGAAAAATGAGGGGGCAGATAAGATTATATTTTATTGCATATACATATGAAATTCTCAAAAATTATAAAAAATTTAAAAATAATAAGATGACACAAAATAAAAACTGTTTCATTTTAAAGAAATTTTAAGTGTAACCTACAGTAATTGGGACCAGAGAAAAATGTTACTGAAAGCTTAAAATCAGGATAAACATTAATAAAATTTACTGTTTCAGTAGACTCTGACTTATCAGGACAGTGAGGAACCCTGTTACACTTTAGGAATACCTTAAGGAAAAACAGACTTAAGAGTATTTTATGTAGTACATAGAAAATTTTTAACTCAGTGATTTGAAATATAATTGGCTGATAATGTAGGCTGAACCTAAATCCTTTAGGACTATGCATGAATGATGGCTTCATTCATGTTTCCCTTGAGTATAAATGGCATAAAGACAGTATTAGTAAAGACTGAAAAATACTAAGTGCCCAGTAGATAGGTAACAATACACATTAATTGCTCCATACGTTTCAGTGGAGTATGGAACAGCATAACTTTAAATGATAGTGGCCCTTCCTATTCATTGGTCCAGGATGCTGACCCTGGACAGCCCTGAGCAAGCTTGAAGTTAGTCACATTTCTTTAGCCTGCTTAGATTGACAGCTGCACAGCAAGGGACCCACAACCAAGCAGTCTTGCCCCTTCCATAATAAGTAGAAATAGGTGTACATTCTGTCATGAGAAGACAGCTCAGAAAAAGCATTTCAGAACAAGTGCTCATGATCCAGATTTGAGCTATTTTTAGGAATGGCAACATTTGGCTGCCTTTGGTTTCCAAACAGCGATTGGAGTAGGGGACCACACTGCCCCCACCATGGATCCAGATTATAAGCAACCGCTTTGAACGTGGAACCCAATCAATTAGCTTTGACAAAGCCCTTCTACCATTTGCAAATGGGTAATTTCAGAAAGTCACTCACCCTGGCCCTGAGTCAGATTGAGTTTCTCGTCTAGAAATAGGGCTGACAGTAGTGCTGATTCCCAGGGTTGTGGGAAGAGTCAATGGGTTTAAACACATAGAGCACTTAGACGTGCAACCGACACACGGTCCCCCAATGTTACCTCTTCTGCTAGCAAACAGTGAACACATCTTAGTGTTCAAGTGTGTGAGTTGTAGTTAGATTATTTCAAATATGGAATCCCCCTTTGCCTTGGTCATCACTCACATGAATTCCCCAGTCAGTCTTCTCAGTTTTAAAGAGAATTGATTAAATCATGGATTGGAGAGATGGAATGAATTATCCTGAAGCCATATTTGTTTCTTTACTGCACAGATGGCCGAATAAAATCTGTGTTGATTGCACCTTCCTTTGGCTCATTAAGGCTCCGAGAGTGGCAGCTTCCTGGGAGTGAGGAGGAGCTGGTTTGATTGACTGATCTCCTCAGTACACCAGACTTCACAGGCAGGGAAGGTGCCCACTGGGAGAACACGTCAGAGAAGACCAGGTTGCTGTGGCACAGTCCGCCCGTGTGTGACAGATGTCTCCTTCCATGAAAGAGGTGGAAGAGACTTCAGAAAAGGCAGCAGTAGGAGGGCAGAATGATTACTAGTGACTTCAAATTGTAATTAGATTTTCAACAACAGAAAAAAAAAAAGGTCCATTCTTTGACTTTTTACACAAAATTGCCCATTGGGGACATTTTGTGCTCATTGGCTCTGCCGTCTCATTCAAAATAGGTTCATGTATTTGTAGGATTTTGAAAGATGTTAATGAGCGAGTGTGGGATTTGTTGGCTTTCAGCTTGAAGGTTACATGCACGTACACTCTGACCCATAAATTATTCCCTGGGAGTAATCTTTAATGAGTTGCTAGGAGATGGCCAGTTCATGTTTTCCTTTGATTACAGGGCATAACCACTCATTGTCAAAATGCCAAAATAAAATTTAAAAAACCCACAGCGATCACTTAACGTACTGTTTTCCTGTTACTTCCAGTAAGATATTAAAAGTCAGACTGTTTTGAACAAAGGGAGGAGACGAAGAGAGCCAAGATTGTCTCTGGTGTCAGAGCAAGGCCATTGTTCTCCAGCAGTGGTCCAGCATTCAACACCATTTCTTAAAATAATAGCATTACGCATGGTTGTGAGATGATATAAGGTAAGGATCTTCACCACATAAATGCATATATATAAAGAGATGCATGCAATTTTACATCAAAAGAGATCTTGTGCCACAAACTGAGAAATACAAACAGGCAAACAGGAGAGGGAAAATACCCGAGCTCAGTTCACTGCTTCCTGTAAGTACACTTATGAGAGACATCATCTATTTTCGGGTAGCCAATACAGTACAGTGAATACTGTGACAATTACTTACTAGCTGGCAGACATAGAGTGAGGTACTTATATACTCTATTGTCAGTTTCCATTGTCGTCGTAAACAGAACAGGGTCAAGGGGAAGATGGAATGAAATCATGCATGCAACAGAAAGGTACCTGGCATAAAACAGTAAAAAAAGACACAAGCTGCTGTTTCCCTCTGTGACTGTCAGCATTATTCTGTCATAGTCTGAGTGCAACGCCACAGTGTCCAAGTGTGAGGACCCACCATATGCAACTTCAAATAATGAAAAAGCCTGTGGCTTCACATGTTTTCATAAATAGGGTAAGTTAACTGACATGGGGGAAAGTCTGAGGACTCAAAGGGAAAATTGAAAACTGCTCTACTGTTCATTTTGTTCATTGCTGAACAATTACACATGTATCTACACACACGCTCCTCATTTTGGGCACTCACTGTGTGTGTGCACCAGGTTCTGTTGACTCCATCTAAATGTCTGATGCTCTCCTGAGTGTCAAGACCAGAAAGGGAACATTTCTGTGAGCGGGTGTGTGTGTGTGTGTGTGTGTGTGTGTGTGTGTGTGTGTGTGTGTTCCAGATCGCAGTGCTTAATTAGGTGGGTGCCTGCAGGTCACTTTCTACCTTTGTGGACTTTCCTCATTTGCACAATGGCAGCCAACCATTTATAATTGTCCCATGCTCTCCTTTGTGTAAGTTCACAGGCCAGTTGTGAACTATGCACCCCTTCCCAGTTCGGCTCTAAACTGACTTACAAGGCGTAAACCCTGTTATAAAGCGGAAGCAGCTGCATGACTTACTTGGCTCTGCAAAGGAGTCCTACTCCCTACAAATGGATTGCCAGATTCCTTGGGGCAGCAAGTTTGCCCAGAGATTCTTAAATCGGCTCTGAGTTTCAGAAATTTGCCTTGCCTATTGTCTGCTGTGTCAAGAAATGTAGGCAGTGATGCTAAAGTCAGTCATTCAGTTCAGGGGAACAGCAGCTAGTCGAGGGGGGCAGCAGGTAGGAGTTGTGGTTCTGAACTAGGTCAAGAATGCTCCAGGAAGAATGAAGTAAACAAGCTTGTTGGGGTTATTTCTACTGTGATTCTCAAATCAGCATAAAGCATACACTACAATTAAATATTCAATGAACTCAGGTTAGGGTACTCTACACTAAGGCAATTCAGACCCCCCCCCCCTCCAGCATCATTTGGGTATCAGTTTCGTGGCATATAGAGTAACAGTTATCCAGATCACTTTCTCCAACTCCATCCCTCAACCTACTTTTTAATTGTAAATAAACCAAATGAAGGCAGAGCGATAGAGTGCCACACTACAAGAACATTTGTCTCGATATCTTGGTGGCAAGCTGAATTTGGCTATGACTAGCTTAGCAGAAGGTGTTAGATTTAGTTGTAAATGAGTAGCGCTTGACAAGGTGAGAAATCCTCCTTCAATTGTTGAAATGGCCTAACATTTGTTCCTAATCTACGTTTGGAAACAAAGCCCTAGTAATTTGTCACACAAATTCTTTTTTCAAATATAGTTAGGTTAATGCAGCAGAGAGAGCCAACATCCTCAGATGCTCAAACCTTCCCTTCTTACCTTATTTATAGACATCTTAGCCAGACACATGGCTTTATCCAGGGTTCAGTTACAGATCTCAGGTTCTGTGACCAAATTTTAGCCAGTGGACCTAAGAGGAAATCATGTGGGCCTTTTTTTTTTTTTTTAATTCAAGAGGCTATGGTCTTTAGAGGAGGGGCCATGCTAGCCTCTTTTGCTTTGTTCTGGCTAGAACGGAGTTGTTTGGATCTCAAGTGGGAGCCTGACCCCAAAGGGAAAGGGAGGGAGCTAAAAAAAAAGGCAGAGATAAAAAGTTGAAGCCTGGCAGTGGTGGTACACGCCCAGAAGCAGGTGGATCTCTGTGAGTTCAAGGCCAGCCTGGTCTACAGAGTAAGTTCCAGGACAGCCAGGACTGTTTGTTTCACAGAGAAACCCTGTCTTGAAAAACAACAACAACAAAAAAGTTGAATGTGCCAAGTCCGGTTAACTGTACAGCTGTTTGCGGTATAGCTATTCGCTCAGGGTCAGACATAATCATCACTGTCTTAAAGACAGAGCAGCTATGATGAGCTGCCTGAAAGCCTCATGAAGCCAGGCCTAGTAACATTTCTGCATGGATGTAGAGAGTGGCCCAGTACATTCAGAATCTTCCAAAACCTTCCTCAGGCCCGTCCTTTCCTTGAGATTACATAAGGGATGCACATTGTCCAGGATGAGACTTTTTGATGCTTCAGTTCCTCATAAGTCACCCATGATCCTGAGAGTAACCCCAGTGAACTCATTGGTTCCCCAGAAGGACTTGGATGGCACGATTTCTTCAGTCTGTCAGCACCCTTTCTGCATGGCGTGGCAAGATGTTTCTTTATATCATCTAGGAAAGCCATACAGTGCTGCCACAATACCCTACACTACCAGTTTCTACACTCACACAGTAGGCAACAAAGCTTTCTCTTGTTAATACCACCTTTGTTTTGGGCACCCGAAAGCAGCTGAGCTTTTACCCGTAAGAAATGCGTAGTACCACAGGTGGACTCTAGAAAACTCTAACACTCCCATTAAGTTTATAGTTATGCCTCATTCTAAGGAAAAAGTCCCAATTTTATACTGAATTTTATTTTTTTTTAAACCAGGGGTTCTCAGCCTTTCTAACACTATGGCCCTTTAATATAGTTCCTCATGCTGTGGTGACTCTCAACCAGAAAATTATTTCGTTGCTACTTCACAACTGTAATTTTGCTACTGTTATGGATCATAATGTAAATATCTGAGATGCTGAATAGCTGATACATGACCTCTGTGGGGGGTTGTGACCCTACAGGTTGAGAACCACTGCTTTAAATAGTCACAGGTTGACTGAAATGTTCACTTAGACATACTTCTGGTGGAGCTATCATTTAATGGGTTTGCAAATGTAATTTCTTTCTCAACTATGGTCCCAGGTCATGGTACATTCCACCCCTTCCCATCTTCTTTTATTTGCTTTAACCCATTCATCATACAGACTACAGATTCCTTGAGAAGACCTATGTCTTAATCCATTCCTTGAAGAGAGGGAGTGTGAGAACAGTGTCTTTGAAAGTTTAGATTCTGGCCACGTGGCTGACATGGCTCCCATGACTAGAGACAGACCACTTCTGCCTCCTGGCTTCAGGCCTCCTACCTTCGCAGTGCAATGATCCAAAGTTTCCTAATCATTTGGTGGGGTGTCGAGAAGACAGTATGGGACACGGTCCCACAGTGAGCCCAAAGGAATCACAGGGAAGACATGCTCAATCTTTTATTCCTCATCCTCTTTGGCTGGGATAGACAGGAATGTTTGATTTGTTGTCTCTCTGAGGACAAGATAACCATGGTGACCAGATGGATCTTGGTCTTATCTTCCTATACGAACAACACAGTAAGTGGCAGGGAGTTTTTGAATTCTAGATAAGAAACTTTTTGGAGCAGACAGTGGAAGTCTCTTATGTTTTCCTTTTGGACATTTTCAGCTGAAATTTTGATTGGATGTGAAAAAAAAATGTGAGGGGTTGGAAACCAAACACAGTAGAGAAAACATTTTACTTTGTTGTGACCAGCTGAAAACCCTAGGCCATAACCACAATGAAACTGAATGTTTCACTGTAAAGTAGAAGAAAATACCCAGACCTTTCTGTATGGCCAAGAGGAAAACACAAGTTGTTTCAGGAGACTAAGTAAATCACTTGAGGAATTGCTCTCTGCCAGACAACTTGGCCTTCTTGGAATTATAGGCCTTTGTCCCTTGTAATTAGGTCCTGGGTTGCTCAACTTCCAAATAATTCAGTAAAATTATCATGTGAGAGTGCATCTCTCCACCCCCACCCTCAAAGCTATTTTGTGCTACCAGTGTGTAGCAAAATATAAGAAAAAAAAAACGTGTTTTTGTTGTTTTGTTTTGATATTCTTAGATCCTTGCTCAAACAATAATTTGAACCTCCAAGTCATGTACACATGAACACCACTGATACCCATGAAATGGCTATGGAGTGTGTGAGAGAGTTTAGAACAGATAGTACTTCAGAACAGTCCACAAATATAAGTGAAAAATTGACTATTCTGTACCCTGGCCACAAGGTATTAAAATGGCTATGATCATTGTGGGGAGGGGGTGAAGTTTCTCTACTTACCTGAATATAAGGATCAGGGCTGTGTGAATGTATGAGTTACCATCTACATTTATTTTACTTCAAACAAACAAATGAAAAACTGTTTGTAATTCTTTGGATCCTAAACTTAGCCTTTCATACTACTTAGCTATATGAAATTACATTTCTGTTAAATTCATATGGGCACTGAATTTTAAAGTGGTATTATTTGGAAGACAGTTTCTGCAATTCATTCTGAACAAATTTAACGTGAAGCAGCTGCTGCATTGCCTTTTGGGGGTATTTTTAGAGGCGTGAAAACCCTTTGAGTTTTGTAGAATTCTACAATGAGTCTGTCTCTGGCATATGATAGGTGCTAAGAAATAATCAGAAAGGGACCCTTCCGGGTTCTAGGATGGGATTCCGAGGAAGCTTCCTGACAGAGTGAAGTTGGAGCTACCCACAAGGGTCCTCTTCCTCCAAAACTACCTGGAATCAGTTCCTTTCCCTTTAACTAAAAGTTGAGCATGGATGATGCTGTTAATATTGAGTGTCTGCTTGCCAGAAGCACAGAGGGTTTCTCAACATTCCTTTCATGTCCCTCAAACAGTACCAGTACCTAATGTACTCAGGAAAATTAACTGGTGTTCTGAGGTTCAGTATAATTTCAATAGTTGAAATGGCTAAGACTTGAGTTTATATTATCACAATGGAAGAAAAATATCTCATTCATTCATTCATTCAAAGTCTAACTACATGGCCCAGGCTGGTTTCAAACTCACTATATAACAGCCAAAGATAGAACTTAAGATCTGCTGCTTCCATCTCCTGAGTGTTGGGATTACAGGTTTACACTGTGTCCTAATCACTGGCTATGTTTTTAACGAGCTAGATCTTGAGTGTGTGAACAGTCTAGCTCTATGAGGATTCTGAGGAAATATTAAAGGAAGTAAAGAGAAAGAGAAAAAAACTTATTAATGCAAACACATTCAAATAACCAGGAAGAGGAGACACCCACCACTTCAAGCACTGCTCTTCACCCAACTCCATTTGCTTCCTTAGACTAATTTCCCATAGTTCAACACACGGAATTTGCAGGACTTAAAACATAGAGCATGCCTCACCCACAATGTAAATATTAAAGTTCATCATTTAAGAATTTCTTTTTCAACGTGTATCTTTATAGTTCAACTGTCTTTGAAGGGTCAAGGAAAAATAAACAGATTTCATAGGTCACAGGGTAAGACGTTCACATTGTTTCATTGAGTGCCCAGGCCCTAGGTTGGAAATGGGGAAGCAGCTGCAGTATATAAACAACAGACTTTGGTAGCACCACAGCTATGCATTTCCCATCAGTTTCCTTACTTTAAACTTTCCTTGATATGCCACATATAAGGCATCTAAAATTTAAATGGCAATGATTTCCAGTGTCGTCAGAATCTGCTTGCTAATGTCTATCAGATATTATTATCTATCAGATGCTAAGATGTTTACTCTCCATCCTGTATGCCGTTCATTATAGCTGGACAGCTGGGAAGGCCCCAGGGTGTCTAGCAATTAGCTTTTCATGTATTCAGCTTGCAAGTGGAAGCTAAGCATTGGAAAGACCCTAAGTTCTTGGTATTGCCTCTTCTTTCCTTGGGTCTAGGCTTTTTAGACAGTGCTAGGTGTTTTTGGAGAGAGGGTGCCATAGCTTTACAACTTACGATGTGGGGAGACAAATTTATATATTTCATTGAATGTGGGGTATGTTCCCACAGGGTGAAACAAGACAAAAGGAAAAATAGCGAACTGTCTTCGCAGCCCCAGGGTGAAGCCAGCTATTCAGTATTAATTACTTCCCAGAGTGTCGTGGTATTTGTTGAGCTGGCTCTCTGAACATGGTCCCGGTGAGCCTGTGAGTGGTCAGCTTGATGGCTTGCCTTTAAGAACTCTAATGGGTGGCGTCTAATTTGACTTTCCTCTCCCTCTTTATAGCCCTTTATCCTATGACCAGAGCGTTCTTCTGAAAACCTAGCCACCTTGTGCCATTCTCTCTTCTGCTGACTCTTTTTCCAAGGAATAAGCTTCTAGCAAGTTCTCCCACATTGCCAACTCTTTCTCTATTTGCAGTATCAGTGATGTCTGCTTCCCTCCAGTTTGGCTGTCCGTCTGCTCCTTTTGAATGTTATTACGAACTCCATTTTGGTTCCCCAAATTTAGACATATAATTTTGATTAGACATATAAATTTGATTTTCCCAAATCGTATACATCTTTCTTCCCTTTTTCGGTCCCACTTTTTCTTTCCAGGGTCATGTAGCCCAGGCTGGCCTTGAACTCTAAATTTGCCTGCCTCAGCCTCCTGAGATTCCTGACATGCTATCTCACTCAGTCCCGTCCCCATAGATCAGCTACTCTGTATTTCTCTGTTCTCGGAAACATGCTCATTCAACAGAGACAGGATGCTCGTCATCTCTCTGCTCCTCTGTTTTTATGAGACTAAGGATGTTTTCTCACCATTTAATTCTCACTGCTTCTGGTTCAGCACCTTGCATATCCCGACATGCTCAGTGCATTAAGAATCATCACATATAAGAACGTGCTGTCAGTGTATATTTTAACCCAAAGCATTCCCCCCCCCCCAGGCAATTGCTGTGAATCTTTGAGGAGTTCTATAAAAAGACTCGGATCTAATTTTGAGCATTTCTCTTGTTAATATTTACACTGAACTGCAGCCTTTTGTATGTTAATAGTTATGAACCATGCTCACCTGCTACAATCCGGCAGTGAGAAGCACAGGGCACCATCCTGCCCACATTCTAGTCTCTAGTTGTTACCAGTGGTGATGGATAATTAAGCCACTTATTTGTATTAATTGGGAGGCTGCACTAGACAAAACTTCTAACTGTGGCTTTCTAGCACCTCCAGTTGGAACTCTATGGCAGAGTGAAATATAGATGTCCTCTGATGGAGCATCTCCCCACTCTCTCCGGGCAGGGAGTAGGAATTCTAACAAAACATCCTTGAGTAAGTTAATCTCTCTCTCTCTCTCTTAATAATTTGCTTTATGTATGTATGTATGTATGTATGTATGTATGTATGTATGTATGTGTATTGGTGTGAGAATGTCAGACCCCCTGGAACTGCATTTATAGACAGTTGTGAGCTACCGTGTGGGTACTGGGAATTGAACCTGGGTCCTTGGGAAGAGCAGCCAGTGCTCTTAACCACTGTGCTCTCTCTCCAGCTCCATAAGTTAATCTCTCCAGTCTCAATTTTCTTCACACATAGACTCGGGAAGAACAACCTTGGTACGATGCCTAAGAGGGTATTAATCCAGCTGTTAACTCTGTGCTTGCTCACAGGCGTTTATCATGAATATCAGTTGCGACTGCTATTGTACATGTCATGCTACTGCTGCTGTGGCCTTCAGGACTCTTGCTTTTATCTTTAACATTTTATCATAATAATCTTTTGGTTGCCTTTTCTCCTCCCTTCCTGACTCCTTCCCTCCCTCCCAACATGATAATTTCTGGCAAAGTTTCAGTCCCTTGTCCTTTATTTCCCTTCTCACACTGGGGTCTTCAGGACGCTTTTCTGCCTTTTAAGGTCACATTTCATTTTAACCTCCATTAGGATCTAAACACCACACCCTGACTGGGTGCCTACCCTGTGCCAGACACTGCTCTGGGTCTAAGGGGAGTCAGGTTTATCGGGTAAGTCCTTGTTGGGGAACACGTGACTGATTGACAAACTGGTGTGGCTGGCTTATCTTTGGTGAGATTTTTTTTCTCATTGGGATTCCTCCTAATGATTCTTAAAATAATAAACATTCTTAGAAGCACATGGTAAAGCAGTTCTCAATGCCCTTATTTCCATGCAACTTTACAGCTCCTTGCCTGAAGAGACTGACTTCATTTCAACATGCTCCTTTAAATAAACGTGTTTTCATTATGAGGCAAGCCTTGTTTATCACTTCATCTTGTCTTTATGATGTATGTGTTTTCTTAAGGGTGGCCATGTTTTATCTAGCTTTTTTTGTTATTCAGTATTTTATATAATTACTAATGAAGGAATAGAATATTATAATTTGACTTTAAATTTAAAATTACCCATAGTTTTCATGGGCCCTTTTTAGAAACTCCATGCTCCATAGATACATAATCTATAAAGTTTGCTTGATATGAAATTTGTGCTGCTGCATTAGAATACATGCAGCTTTCAAAACCACAGTTAAGGTATCATGAATACATATATACATACATATATATGATGCAACTTCAATGTATAATGAGATAGAATGCTTATTTACTTGTTTTTTTAATACTTTCCTCTTTAAGTATTAATATATTAAAACCTTATGAAAGGAGACATAGGAAAAAAAACAGAATGACATAAATAGAGAATGGAAGCCTGGCCCTAGACCAGGACTTCAGAAATAGAAGGGAGAGAAATGTATCTGGGAGGAGAGTCTGCTTTTAGGACATTCGAGCATGCATCTTTAAATATGAGACTCATTTCTGGAAAGAACATAGGGTCCTGAGGGTACAGATTCTGGTTGCCTTGTTTTAAATTTACTCTGGCGATTGCAGAGACTCAACAAAAGTGTTGAGGGAGAGGAGACCTGAATGCACTGGGACAGATCAGGAATCGCAAACAGATTATCTCCACAGAAGTAACAGCATCAAAAGAACACACACATGCACATCTCTTCTTACCGCTGGGCAATGTTTCCATGGTTACTGAATGAGTCACTTCAGTTGGCATGGATGTGATCTAAGTACCTTCAGCATAACCTGTTCTCATCCTTTCCAAAAAGTGGGTAGAATATTAAGGAAGTCCTAATGTTTACGGAGTCACAACAGCTAGCCAAGTCATGCAGAGTCAACATACTTCAGTAGTATCTTGTCATAATGGTAATAATGCACAGAAGTAGACATAGAAGAATTTTAGCAAATTGCTATGTTATATTTTATGGTACTTTTGCATTTACAATGAGCAAATTTTACTTGGTTAGGTCAATGCTTTCTTATTTTAAAATTAAGGAAAAATTGGTATTAGTTCTCTGAATTTCTGGTAGAATTCTGCACTGAAACCATCTGGTCCTGGGCTTTTTTTTAGTTGGGAGACTTTTAATGACTGTTTCTATTTCCTTAGGGGTTATAGGTCTATTTAAATTGTTTATCTGGTCTTGTACCAGGCTCTGCTGACTCCCCATGGGAGGCCTTACCTTGTTGGAGGAGGGAATGGGGAGGAGGTTAGGGGGGAAGGCTGGAGGGTCAGGAGGAGGGGAGAGGGGGATCTGTGGTTAGTATGTAAAATGAATAAAAAATTCCTTAATTAAAAAAAGAAATTAGAGGCCCACAGAAATCCACAAAGATACCCACACAACAGACTGCTGGCAATGGTTGAGAGACAGCCCGAACTGACCTACTCTGGTGATGGGATGGCCAAACACCCTAATTGTCGTGCTAGAAACCTCATCCAACTACTGAGGGATCTGGATGCAGAGATCCATGACTAGGCCCTGGGTGGATCTCTGGGAGTCCAATTAGCGAGAATGAGGAGGGTTTATATGAGCGAGAATTGTTGAGACCAAGGTTGGATAAAGCACAGGGACAAATAGCCAAATGAATGGAAACACATGAACTATGAACCAATGGCTGAGGGGTCCCCACTGGATCAGGCCCTCTGAATGGGTGAGACAGTTGATTGGCTTGATCTGTTTGGGAGGCATCCAGGCAGTGGGACTGGGTCCTGTGCTCATTGCATGAGTTGGCTGTTTGAAACCTGGGGTCTATGCAGGATCGCTTGGCTCGGCCTGGGAGGAGGGGACTGGACCTACCTGGACTGAGTCTACCAGGTTGATCTCAGTCCTCGGGGGAGGCTTTGCCCTGGAGGAGATGGGAATGGGGGGGGGGGCTGGGGGGAAGGTGAGGGGGACGGGAGGGGGGGAGAACAAGGGAATCCGTGGCTGATATGTAGAACTGAATTGTATTGCAAAATAAAAAATAAAAAATAAAAAAAAATAAAACAACAACAACAAAAAAGAAATTAAGAAAAAGTTAACAATTTTGTAGCTAAATTATCAAATTAAGCCTTTTATCAGATCTTGGGTACATGACAGAGAAAAAAATACTTGAAAAGACTGACTTTATTTCAACAAGTTCTTTAAACTGTGTCTTCATTAGGAAGTAAGTCTTCTTCATCAAGGTAATTAAATCATTATGATGTAACAAAATATGGTATCCTAAAATGACCCCTGGTGTGCTTATTTTATGGTTAAAAAATGATGTTCATTCCACATTTTAACATAAAGCAAGATGAACAGCTGATTCGGGGAAAGCAGCTAAACTCTAGAAAACACACTTTTATCGCCATTTTGAGTTAGTGGCTAGCGTTGGTCTGGGACTCTGCTGTGGGTGGAGGTGATACTTTCCTAAATGACTCAGTCATGGGAATACAATTGATTTAAAGATTAGCTGATCCTTACAATATGGTCTTGTCTTACTTAGGGTTTTTATAGCTGTGACAAAATACCATGTATAGTAAAGTGAGTTGGGGAGGAAAGGGTTTATTTGGCTAATACATTAGCATTGCTGTTCATCACTGAAGGAAGTCAGGACAGGAACTCAAGCAGGGCAGGAAACTAGAGTCAGGAGCTGGTGCAGAGGCCATGGAGGAGTGCCACTTACTGGCTTATTTCCTGTGGCTTGCTCAGCTTACTTTCTTATAGAGCCTAGGACCACCAGTCCAGGGATGGCACCACCCACCATGGGCTGGGCCCTCCCCCATTGATCACTAACTGAGAAAATGTCTTACAGCTGGATCTCACGGAGGCATTTCCTCAAATGAGGCTCCTTCCTCTCTGATGAATCTACCTTGTGCCAAGTTGACACACAAAACCAGCTAGTACAGGCCTTGTATTTAGGATTGGATGTGACAAAGACAATTTCCATACTCAAATCTTGTAATTAATTGACTTTTAGTAAACTCAGACAAAATAACTTCTGCAGAGATTACTAGACTGTTCAATTAAAAAAAAAAATCCCACAAAGCACAGTACTTGTTTTTGTATCTACACAGCCAGACCAAGGGTTCAAGGTTCTGTCTTTGGTTATAAAGATCCGAGGGTTTATAGGAGCCTGTGACTGTGATTCTCAAAGAACACCACTGCATTTGTTGAGGCAACCTGGCCAGCTTGGTTCCTACCTTTATCACCTGGGCAAAGGTTTGTACTCTCCTGGCACTCAGAGAGGAGCTCTTAGCTTGTCAAAACCAAACCAAACTAGCAAACAGCCTGCCTGTCCCCCGCCAAGATGTTTGTGGATGGGAATCGTCTTGAGGATTATTTGGCTAGGCTTGCGTCTGCCATTATATATGATGCTGTAATTGTAAGTGGATCTAGAGGTACACTGATGGATACTTCTTACTGTCTTGACTATGGAAATGTAGGGGTTAGGAAGCTTAGTGTTGGTCAGAGAGCAAAGCTGTGCTGAAATCTGGTTAACTAAACGTCTCCTTTTTATTTACCAGATTCTCACAAACTGAAGCACAGCAACACCAGTTATTTTAACCAGAGAGCCATTCCTAACCCTAAACTTAATCATGGTGATTCTAAGATGAGGCAGATAGTAAATGAAGATGAACGACATTTACCAGGCCCTTATGAGACCTCGTAGGTATCCTAAACAGTTAATCAAGAAGTACATTAAGTTGCACTGTTTCAATGCTTTGGAAAAAGACAGACTAGAGATGAACCCCAGTGGTGTGTCTATCTGCCTTGTGAGGAATTAGTCGTGATGCTCAAGTCCCTGATGGCATCTCCAGCACTGAATGGTGCCAGTCACTAATCAGGAGCATCACCAGTGCTTTCTCAGAGAAGGAGTCACCTACTAGAGTTGAGCCTTCCCATATTTCCTGCCTCCACTGTAAAACAAGATGGGACACTTACTTGCCTTTAGGTGCTGTGAGGATTAGATGATGTGTGTAATAGAGTATGGTAAGAAATCCATGAACAAAAACTGGACTTGGTGGTTCAGGCCTATAATCCCAACACTCAGGAAGGAAATGGGAGAAGTTTGAGGCCAGCCTGAGCTGCAGAGCATAAAAAACAAAGCAAGCAAGCAAACAAACAAAAAGCATGCCTCAAACAAAACAAAAGCCCTTAAAACAAAGGACCGGGCAGATAGCTCAGTTAGAAAAGCACTTGATATGAAAGCATAGAGAACCAAGGTCAGCACCCCAGCACTCACCCATATAAAAATGTCAGGAGTGATGGTGTGTGTGATAATCCCAGTGCCAGGGAGGCAGTGGCAGGGGGAACCCTGTGACTTACCGGTCAGTCAGTCTAACTAGTTGATGAGCCACGAGTCAAAAAGAAATCCTGTCTCAAAGGAGGGGGACGCCATTTGTGGGGATGACAGTTTGTCTTAATCTCTGGTCTCCATGTATGGGGAGAGAGACAGAGAGACAGAGAGAAGGAGAGACAGAGACAGAGAGAGACAGAGACAGAGAGCTACAGAAACTGTTTATTTCCTTACATAGTAAAGTATATTTTCCCAGCATTGAACAAATAGAACTTGGTTCAGGGAACATACTAAACAGTTAAATCTACAGAGCTGACAAAGGACAGGAAGCTGGGGTGAGTGCTATATGCCTATAATCCTAGGTCAAGCCAGAAGAATTTCAAGTTCAAAGCCAGCTCAGGCTGCAGACCGAGCTCAAGGCTAGCCCAGGTAAATTATAAAGGCCCTGTCTCAAAAGAGTGGGAAAAAAGCGGGGGGATTTGCTCAGTGGTAGGGCGTTTGCCTCTTATGTAAGACCCAGCTTGGACTCCGATGTGGTGAAAAGGGGTAGGGGTTGTGGGGAGATGTAGCTTTTCCTTTGACCTTCTCCGCAGATCTAAGAAAAATCTCCCCTCCCGCACAGCGCTGCTTTGTGTGGGCTTTTGTAGTAAGTAGTTCCTTCTGAAATTTCTTCCACATTCAGTCTTCTGAATAAGAGAAGAGCAGGCCCTCCCTCGCCTGCCTAGAACTGGTTTGAGGAGGAGGACGGCCCTCGTCATCCTGACAAATGGTCACAGGTCTGCAGCTTTGGGAGACAAGGTCTCAGTGTCAAGAGCCCCTGTTTCCGGTCTGCGAACACAGGGAATGATGCAGATCTTCAGGTTCCTGGAAGAGGGCTTATGACTTTCTCACTTTTTCTTTTTACTTAGTCTAATGACTCATATTCCAGATGGTTCTGTTCAGATTTAGAATGATCACGATCCACTCTGTGTTGGTGGCAGAGGGGGGGGGTGGTTTGGGACACTGGCATTTCATGTACAGTACAACTTACATAATTTTTCTTCAGGGAGCTGGGGGAGATATAGCACACTCAATGTTAAGCATTTCTGATTCCTTTAACATTAGAAGATATCAGATCTCAGTAGTTCATCCTTGGGGTGTTTTAATTTATATATTTAGTGGCTAATTTCCTCTGTCACTAATGGATTTTTATTATAAAAGAATACTTTAATGCTATTGAAAAATAGTCAAACAAAGGATCGTAAGTCTAATATACAAACTAATAGAGAGAATACAATCTGATTTTTAAGAACAGCAACATGAATTTTGTCAAACGGAAAAATATCCCCAAATATACGTTTTGTCACTCACATGGTGAGTTGAAATTTTTAAATATTAATTTCTTTCACATACAGTTTATATTAAAGAACAGCTCTTCTTTGCTGTTGCTCCCAGGGTAGAGCCCTGAATTGGGGGACTGGAGGGCTCCCTGTGAGGATGTGGCGCTACCACTGTCAATCAACGTCATAAGCCACCTTCCTTTTAGATGTTTTGAAATACATCCCCGTCCACTCAAATGAACATTTTATGGTCTGGCCTTTAAACATTTCTCAAGGGATAAAAAGTTGGTCATTGTCCTGTGGTGCTATTGAGAAGAGGTTGATGGGGGGAGCCAAGTGGGAGGAAGCTAAGTCATTGGGAGTGTGCCCTCGGACAGGACAGTGGGACACCTTGCTGCTCCCCTGTTTCACCTTGCTTCTTGGTCTTTTCCTCTACCCCACGTTCTATACCATGATGCTCTGCTTCAACACAGGCCCAAAGACAACAGCAGGGCTGAATACCGTAGACTGAAACTGACCCTTGGAAGTCCAGGGTAGCCCAGATGTTTTGTCATAATGATGGAAAAATGAGTAACCAAGACACTATCAGGATGAGAGAGAAGGTGGATTAAGTCGTATGCTTCAGTAGTAGTTAGGATTTTGCAAAATGTGAGCAGCACTTACATTCAGGAAGGTGTTAGAGAATTCCAGTGATTTAGTTATTTCTGTCACTAATAAGACATCCTTCAGAAAATGTCTTTTTAGTCCTTCTGGGACTAGTGACAACCTTCAGATAATGTCCTTCCGAGGCTAAAATGTCAGAGGTCCCTCTTTGACTGCTGTAGGCACTGGCATAGGATCCATATTGCAACAGTTACTTTACACTGGCCATCTCAGGGATGAAAAATTGAAATAGCTCAACTTACATCCTACTCTAGAGGTAATGGGACTGTATAGATCCAGGCTTTACTTTATATGCATCCCTGCTTTTTGAGCTGGGCATCAGGCACCTGGCCTGAATGTCTCTAAGTTAACAGGAATGTTGGAGATGGGCCTAGCAGGAGGAAATTGGGTTATTGGAGCTGTGCCTTTGAAAGGGATGGTGGGATGTTAACTATCATAGATCTGGAAAGAGACTCCTTGCCTTTCCAGTTCAGATCAAAGTTCTACCCAATTTTATTCTTCCTAACAAAATGACATGTTAATTTAAAAACAGTCAATGGATATATTTACTGATCATTCCTATGGAGACTGCTAAGTAGGTGAATCATCTTCTATTATGACACAAGCAACTTGTGGTCCTATCTATTCACAGGATGCTCTCGTGGCCAAGCATCTACACAATGGAAATGGCTTAAAGAGGAGTTTGGAGAACTCAAATGGTTAATTTAAACCTCTCATCTCAATGATATTCAGAGTTTGCTGGAGTATACAATGCCATCCTGGTGATTCAAACACAGGGACTCTAACCCTGCACACTGAAAATGGAGGGATATTTGGAACTTAGAATAGAACATTCTCCACATGGAAAACATGTCAGATGGTTAATGCCAATGAGGAATTTCAACAGGCTCCGTAAGCAGCATAAGGCAAAACAGCCACCTCACTAATCACTTCTTCTCTTATTGGCTTAGCAAAATATTTATAAAATACATTTTCTGTGTCATGCTTAATTAAGCCTCTTGGTATTTATTTTTCAATGAGATTCTCTTTGTCCTTACACAAAAAACTGTTACAATAATCAAAGATTAGGAAGTCTAGTTTTTGTCTGTTTATTTACATCTATCCATCCATCCATCTATCCATCTATCTATCTATCTATCTATCTATCTATCTATCTATCTATCATCTATCTATCTATCCATCCATCTATCCACTCATCTACCCACCCACTCATATTTTCATACTGCAGAAGACTAAGAACATCACACAGATTATTATTGACTGCAATAATGGAAAACAAATTCTACAATCTTCTGCCTGTGCCCTGATATGTGACCTTTCTTTTCACATAATTTTTAGTGATCTTTCTTGAAAAGCGTGTGCATCCAAAAAAATGTGACTTACAATGGAGGAAGTAACTTATTTCCTATACAAAATAAACTATCAGAAAAGATGGAAAGTTCAGTGGAGACTGATGACCTTCTAAATGGTTTGCATGAGAGCAAATAATTCCAGGGTGTTTCCTGGCTCTCCAAGGTCACAGTAATCAAGGGGCATGTGAAGATGTAGAAAACTCCATCATCTTGGAAGATTATCTCAAATACAGAATGTGAATAGGAAGGGCATTGAAGTATAACAGAAAGAATTAAAAACAAAGTGATACTTTCACAAGGAAATTCACAGCACCAAGAAAAAAGTGAGTTGTGAACCTATGTGGCTACTCATATATTCTTCAGGAGTTCACGTGCTGTCTGAGACCAAAGTGCCTGGGTGATAATCAGGGATGGTTAGTCCTCCCGTTCTCTGGATGCTAGTTTTGCTCAGAAATAGCAAGGACCAGATGCCCAAGTCTTTCACTGGATCCTGCAGAACGGATTAGCTGTATGCGTGTGCAAGAAAGTGAGTGTTGAGTTTGCGAGATGAAGGGTAAGATTTGAACCTGTAATAGATGCATTGAAGCTGTTTCCTGCTTGGAGATGACTCCATGTCTAATAGTGGCTGTTGCTGTGTGAGTTGTGTTTTCCCAGAAGATATGTTGACGTCAGTATCTATAACACTTGGTATCTGTGAAGGTGGCCTTATTTAGAAGTAGCATCTTTGGAGTTACAAAGTTAATTGAACAGGGTACCTAAATGCAATGTCAGTTTCCCAGGGGGTTGAGGAAGAGAGATGTTGAGGCTGATGTGGAGACAGTCATGAAGGAGGAGGACTTGTGTGACCACAGACCCAGAGACTATGATCATGTCACTACAGCCCTGGGATGCCAGGAATTGCTAGAAGCCACCAGATCTTTGGAAGAGGCAAAGGAGGATTTCCCCCTACAACAGTCTTAAAGGCAACACGGCTCTTCTAACTCATTGATTTCAGAGTTCTATTGGGGAATAACAGAGTTACCAATTTATTTTTATTTCAACAACCTTAGAAAACTAATTCACTGGCTGAAGTATAGACTTGAGGCCTTTTGTTATTAGCAGTCCAAGGTTGTCATTAGCGACCAACCAAATTTAACCAATTTGACCCAAGGGGGTGTTGAAAATTAAGGAAATCAACACTGGGGTTGTGTGTATGAGGGTAGATTTGTGAAGACTCCTTTGTGAAGTTAGAAGGAAGTTAGTCCTAGAAGTTCAAATGGCCTTTTAACGAAAGTCATATCACTTGAAGTAGATCTCAGGCAGGGCATGATATGCCATGCTTCATAAATGTCCTCCAATCTGTAATTTGACAACTTAACCCTACACTGCCTGGAGTGGGATAGGAAGCTGGAATGGACATTCCTGATGGTGGTGCCTTTGTACCCATTGGTATCTATGTGAGAAGGAAGATTTTTTTAGTATAAGGGTAGAGTTCAGTTACTCTCTCAGTGTTCCTGAGACCTACTCAAGAATATTTCATCACGTCTGCTTGGGATGTGAGTCAGTGGCAGAGTGCTTACCGAGCATGTACAAGGTCCTAGGTTCCATCCCTAGCACTCCTAAATAAACAAAACAATCACTAAGCAAAAAGGAAGTTCTCTTGAGATCCTGTCCTGGCCCCCCCTTCCTCTGAGGTCCCCTAGGGACCTTCTGAATCAGCTTAAACACAGGCGTCTGTGCAAATCCCAAGGTAGGCATCCTTCTGGGAATAACAGAGGTAAAGGTCAAGAGGAGGTCAGGGTATACTTATATTCTTAGGGCCACTGTCTTAGGTCCTTAACTTCACTGAGATATCTTTTTGTTGTTGTTGTTAAAATACATGCATTTAATTTCTTCCCAGCACCAGGAGCCCCAAACCCAGGCCAACCGAGGTTCCCCATGAGGGCAGCATACCTTCTGAAGAAATGCACCCAGATCAGAATGGTATATGAGTCTGTCCTATTCTGGCTCTAGAAGAGAAATGTTACAATGAATAGGTGGGTGGGGTCTGCTCGACAATTGCAAAATCACCAAAATAGAAGCAAGATCTAACCAGGCAAAACCTATCTTTATCAGGGTAGGTTTTATTCTTAACAAAGCTTGATGTTCACTTCCCCAAAAGACTAAAAAAAAAAAAAAAAAAAAAAAAAAAAAGAGTTGAAAGGAAACTCTGCAAACACATTTATTATTGTGAGTGAATTACATATCACAATTAGTTTGTACTCAATAATTATATGAAATTAGTAAACTAGAGCTATTTACTCTGGGTCACATTAGATGCTTATGAAGCAATGTTGACTGTCCTAGATCCTGACATGTTTTGCTGATTCATTTCCTCTCTTCTTGGTCCTCATTTAAGACAAAATTCTTCTTCCAAAGATTTATGTGGCCACTGATGGGTATTTTAATAAAATGGAACGGTGGAGTAGAGTAGCAGGTTCACACACTCCACACTCCACACCTGCATCCCGGACTCCTCTGAGCTTTTCTAGTCCATTCTAAATATGTGTAGAGTAGGCTAGGCGAGGAGAGGGATACAGATCCATAGAGGGAAGCAATTATTTGTTTACATTATGAAATAAGCCTTCCCAAAGAGCTCTCCCTGCTTACACCACTGGTGGCTACCACACTTTTGTCTCCCACCCCCTGCTAAAGCCGAAGGGTTACTTTTGCTCCCTGTCATCAAAAATGCCTTTCCTTTATCACTATGCATTCATTCACTGAAAAAAAAATCATCTTTTAGGGATGGATGAGTCTCTGCGGTGGAGAGGAGTGCAGTAGCTCATCTGACTGTGTAAGGTCTTGGATGTGTTAACAGAGGAGAAACATTCTCTCCTTTCAGGTAAATCATACGATATTTTAAACAAGTGTCTAGGATTTCTAAATACAAGGTTTAATCCTGCAGCAGAAATTTGAGACAAAGTAGGAAGCCACAGTCATAGGAAATGGTGTGAGTATTTTGGAGCTAAAGGGAACTTCTCTGTGGTCTTCCATGCTCAGCATCAGCCCGGTTCACAGGATGGCTCTGATTTCGTGGTGAGAAGCAATGCGTGTTTCTGGAGATCACTCCCCTAGCAGCAATAAATACTTCATTTCTGACATCCTAGGACACTTGCTTCAGATGAGTCATAATAAATTATTTCTCCCTTCCAGGCAGAATACTATTTGTGGCATCTGCAAATTGGGAAGAAAGCATTTCTTTCCTAGAGGGAAGCACTGTGACGAGGAGAAAGGACAAATTACACACTCAGGCATGCACATGCAGCCCTGCGCCAAATCCCCTGCAGTCTTTATTCTCCTTAAACTACCTGTTTGCAAATAGCATTGGAGGATTAATCTCACCAAAACTGCATCTGCTTCTGTATCAGATGTTTGTTAATCCCTACACTATATCACAGAAATAGTCCACAGTATGTACATCTGTGATTGTACGCACTTTTGTGCCTTAACCACAGAACAGACAAAAACAGCTTACTAACACATCTAAAGCCCTGCGTGTGTGCCTCTGTGAAGCCAAAGTCATTTAGCAGTCATGATTAACAGACAACCCTGGAAAATATTTAGACCGTAACATTTTAATACAACTCTAGTGTTGCTGGGTTCACCATCAGACAGGTATAGTATTCCCTGGAGCTAGCACTTATCAAAATTGCTATGTCACAAAGCTCTTTCCCAAGCTCTCACATTAAGCCAGGTTATGCTTACAATACCAGACAAGATGGGCCCTGCCATTCCCCGCCCTCTCCCCCATTTATAAATTGGAAATAGAGCCACGGCCAGGTGCCAAGTTACTCAGGCCTCAGTGGTGGCGTGGGTCTCCTGCACTGCAGCCTACCTTTGACATCAGTGCTCAGATATGGAGTCATTCTTATTGCCATAAAATGGACCTGCTGTAACAGTCTTAAGTAGTTTTTGTCAACACTGCTTCTTGAGAGCTTGGATGTGAAGACAGTGAAGACCTAATTTCGATAAATTTTAAAGTCTTAGCATCCTCAAAAAAGGATTAATCATGAAGATGTTGTGGTGCAAATCTAGTCTTTTATTAAACAACAAAGCAAGCTTGCACCTAAGGCAACAGTACGCTGCAGGTCAGAAATGGGTGTTCTCAATGGGTGTTGTGTGAGGCTTGAGAGCATCCCAGAAGCCGATCATGAGAGTCTGGGTATTTGCAGGTTCCTCACCAGAGAATGTAAGACTCAAGGGAAAGTTGGAGAAGAAATCAGGGTGGGGGTGTTAAGGAAGGGTTAAAAATCAATGTCATCTGGGGCTGGAGAGATGACTCAGTGATTAAGAGCATTGGCTGTTCTTCCAGAGAACCCAGGTTCAATTCCCAGCACCCACATGGCAGCTCACAGCTGTCTGTAACTCCAGTTCCAGGGCTTTTGACACCCTCGCACAGACATACAGGCAGACAAAACAACAATGAACATGAAATAAAAATAAATTAAAAAAAAACAGTGCCATCCATGTGAATGATCACATTATGTTTTCATACGTGTACAGAAAAGAGGACCCAAACAAAATACCCTTTCTAAATGGGGTCAATGCTTGCTTAGCCACAGGTATGTGAATGACACCAACCCTAGTTTTCCATAGTTATTCTTGGGGGTCTTTAGCTCACAGTCATCTTAATACACTCACCTGATAGCACCAGGCCCCACCAGGACTTTGCCTAAGGCTAACTTTTTTGTGTTTGCAAATCCACTAGGGTTTCAAAAGATGTCACCTGCACAACATTGCATCTTCAGCAGGGACTTGGAAAATCAAAAGCTGATAGTCCGTCTCAGGGTAAGAAGAAATGCTTTTCAACAGGCAAACATGATTCTCCTCACCCAATATGAGCATGCTCATTGGCATACCTTTTCCCTTTGCCTCATCGGGAAGCCAACATTTTAAAATTCCAGGTTAGCAGGTCAGGTGAAGTATGATTCAAACGCCTTAGCGATGCCGATTGGCACTTGGGAGTGATACCCAAGGTAAGGATTCAGCATTGACGCAGTCGTGTCCCCCCGTCTCTAATTATGTCTTGTGCTTTAAAAGCAATACCTCTCACTGTCGAGAAGCGAGGTAGATTTTCCAGTGATTGTTCTAACTGGCAACTGGACTTAGAATTTCCATCGCCTTTAGGTTTCAGGCTTCGAACTTGAAACGGCTCCTAACAAAAAAAACCGCACTGACCTAAATCTGACCCTTGACCTCTCCCCAAAACTGGTGGGGAGAGGGAGATGGTGAAGGCAAGTGGCCCACGATGAGCTAGGGGCCACCTCTTTCCTCAATCGATGTCAAGCGTGTGTGACTTTTGCTTCCCTGGGTTGCCTGAGCTGTTTAAAGAGAGCTAGGCTGGTAATAGAGGGACAGTCCAAAAGACATTAAATTCAAATTGGAAATGGGGAAAAGAAGGGACTCTGACACACACACACACACACACACACACACACACACACACACACACACACACACACAAACCCCACAAAACTTCACAAAGGTCTAGTCCAAATCTCAGTGTTCTGGAAGGATGTGCGCAGCAGTGTTGATTCTGACACATGGACAAAGGCTGTGTGTATGCGGCCTCACATTGGTGAGGATCTAAACTAACGCCTTGGTGGGGATTAACATTTTACACAGCCGGAAAGAATGTGAGGAAGCGAAGGGCTTTTTCCCACCGACAGAACAACATTGCTCTAAAAGCAAGCTCTGTCCACCTTTGGAATACTAGACTCACGCTCAGCCCTAAGGAAAACAGAAGACATTTTATCAGCGCGGCTGTCTCCACTCAGTAAACAAGCCTGCCTGTGCTCCTCTCGGCATACAGAAACAGACGGTGTTGACCGAGGAGGAGACACAAGTACAGTTAGTTGTTTGCCAGTCAGAACAAGTGTACTGAGTCCTGAGTGATCGCCACTGAGCGTGGCTTTAAGGACTGTACTGCCAGGGGAGAAAAGAAGCACGGGATGAATAAAATAACAGAGTGAGGAGGCAAACTGACAGCCTTCTCGTGATTTCCATGTTGTCTCCTTGATCAACAGCTACCTGTGCTTGTCATTTATTTACTCAGGCAGGGCTGGTTAGGCACAGCATTCAACAAGTAAATGCTTTGCTGACCTGGAAGAACACACTATTCGCATTTAAGGTCAGGGTATACTTATATTCTTTGACCTACTGTTTTGTGTCCTTAATAATAATGCCTTGGCTAGTGCCCCCATATAACAGTAATTTTGCTAAAATACACAGAATTCATTTCTTCCCAGCACCATGAACCCCAAGCCCAGGCCACTGAGGTTCCCCATGAGGGCATCATACCTTCTGAAGAAATGTGCCCAGATCGGAAGGGTATATGAGTCTGTCCTATTCTGGATCTAGAAGGGAAATTCAAAGCATCCTCTGTGTGTGTGTGTGTGTGTTGGTGTGTGTGTGTGTGTGTGTGTGTGTGTGTGTGTGTGTGTGTGTGTGTGTGAATGATTGTGCTGCTAACCTTCAAGGGTTATTCAAATATTTTCTGAGAATTGGCTGTTTTGGGTTCCCTCTTAGAATACCATGTGTTTCATTTTTATGCAGAGCTGATGACAGGCTAGACATTCCAACAGGAGTTTAGTTAATTTAACCAATTCCTATCGGGAGAAGCAAAGTAACGGGGCTCAGCCCATCCCAGGCAAGGGATTTTCCTTCTCCCATAGCGGAGAAGGCAAAGCAGACTAGGAGGCTTTGCAAATGGACAAGTTTAGAAATAGTTTTGAGATTCTGCTTTGCCAAGTGTTTCATAAAAAAAACTCTTTCCTTTCTATTTCATGCCAAAAAATGTCACCCCCTAAATATATTTTTCCCATATCTGGCCACATGTCCAGGATTTTTTTCTTTTCCAAGAATAAATAATTTTTTCTGGGTTATAAAAATGTCACTTGCTCTATCAGATTAAACACATCTTAATATAGAAAAAGCATTTGAAACATCCCGTCAGTGGGTCTAAGAAGGCATCCTTGCTTGGGATGATTTTGTGAATTCAGATGAAATGAAAAGTTTTAAATTCCATGTGAGACTCTCAATGGAAATTTCTGGCTTGTTTCATAATGCTGCCTACTTTTTCTTTTAGTGTCCTTTTACTAAAAAGCATTAAATGAGAATTAATTTCTGTCTTTGACCATACTAATGCCTTGGCTAGCACCCTAATGCAAGGGTATTCTCTGGGCTCCATTTTCTATTTGCGTAGTTGGGAGGATTCAGCTTTTTTTTTTTTTTTAAAGCGTGAACTTGCAAATTAGCTGTCAAGTTTAATAGAAAGTGCATGAAGCTGCCTAAAGCTAACCTGTTTTCTGTTTTTATTGATCCTGCTTTGAGATAAAAGCACAGAGCCCTGGAAAGATAGCAGCAGTGTGTAGGGGATGCTCAAGTATTTCCTCTTCTACCAGCTCAGTGTGGTAATTACATTTGCAAAGCCGAACAGCTGAGTCAGGAGTCTTGAAAGTTGGAAAGAGGGCAAAATGGAAAGATGCTTGAAAGAAGCAGTAATATGTATACATCTGAAATGCACTAAATATTCATAGAGAAGTAAACCCAATGTGTTCTCTCTCCTAAAGCTATTATGGATGTGATATGCTACAGATTTAAAGTTTAACACTTGCTATTGGTGATTAGCCACTATCAGCAAGCCCATGGTGGGCAAAAGGACTTCTAAGTTGGTATATAATGTTCTTACCAGTTAGCAGGTTAATTTAATTACTAGTGTTCTGTTGGTGTGTGGAGGGGTGTTCGAGGGTGGGGAGAAAGGTTCTAGTTCCTTACAAATGGCTCCTTCAAAATGTCGTATTTTGAAGGTCCTTAATCCCTCTCCCCTTTAAGCCTAAAACTATATTTGGAGAGTTTATAAAGAAGAGAATGCACAAACATTTCTGAGATCACATGTTTTTGAAGTATCACACAGCTCCTTCAGGCAAACCAACATCTCTGGAAAAATTACCCATCTATTGAGAAACAAGAGGGTGTGACACATTATTTTGCTTGTCTTCACTATATTGCCATCGTGCCAGGAATCCCACCAACATCCTTAGCATCCATCTCTCATGTTACCTTGACATACGCCTTCCCTGCTCACGCACAAGAAATGAAGCCTTTACCATTCGGAAACATCAAGTACCCCAAAACACTTACGTTCTGTTGAACCAGGTCTCCCATGACAAAAATGATAAAACCCAATGCAGCCGATGTGCCTCTTAGGACCAGCAAAATCAGCATCATGATGCACCAGGTCCGAAACAATACCCTTCATTTGCTGCCATTGGGTTGGTGTCGACACTATAAAAAATAGATGATGGAAACACAGAGCTCCGGACAGAAACACAAGTCCTCTGTAGGAGGGGAGTCTTGTGTGGAAAGAGAGCAGAAAGAAGCGGTGGTCCCGTCTAGTCATCAAACGGGGGCTTGTCTTAGGCTGACAAGTGGCTGCACACCCGTGTACACATGCTGTCAGGGCATTCATCACTGTGGGCACGGGGCAACGCCTGGTTCAATTTTCACAAATGGCAGGAAGCTGAACATATGCGTGCCTGTTAGAATCCCTCTGGCACAGAAATGTGAGCCTGTGGAATGTCACTGTGGGGTGGGCAAGCTGGGCTCTTGATGGTTGTTTGGGTTTGCTTTATTGCTTTTTGCCAAAGGGTAATTTTCAACACCAGAGTGTCCTGTGACTGTGGCATGAAGTAAGCTAGGAAGCAGTGGACTGAAGGCTGGGAAGTCACCCAGTCTGTGCTACAGCAAGGAGGGATGCTGGAAGGCCTAAGTGTGTAACAGTGGCTCGGAGCAGAACCAAGTACATGGACCAATGTTTTGGTTTATCCTCCGAGCCCAAAGATGGCTAGAAAAATGTGTGAAAGCTGAAAAGCTGAGAACTGTGGTCTGATCCTTGCCTAACTATAACAATGTCTGTGATCATAAGTATGCAAAATATGACACAAAGTCATCAAGAAAGAATCAGCTGGAGGGCCAGGGATGTGGATTTACTTGGTACAGTACTTGGCATGTAGCATGAGGACTTAAGTTCAGATTCTCAGCACCTGTGTACAAAGCCAGCCTTGTCTGTGGGGCACCTGTAATTCCTGCCTGGGGGGCAGACACAGGAGGATCCCCTAGGGCTCACCAGGCAGCAACTCTAATTGGTGAGTTCCCGGATCAGTGAGAGATCCTGCCTCAAAAATAATGTGAAGGAGCAATTGAGGAGCAAATCAACCCAGTATTGATTTGTAGCCTTTACATGTACATGGGGGCACATGATGCAATTTTATTCTCACAGACACACAGACACACACAGACTCAAAACACCACTTGAAATCTTTAACATTCTGTAGGGAAGCGTAAAGGCTCTTTTGCTCCTCTGTGCCTCTTCCACTTTACAAAGAAGCCATGCCCGAGAGCAGCCTTGTTTCTCACCTTTCATTCTGCTCCTGAACTTGCTGTGGTCTTCTCTGGACACAGCAGGAAGTAAACTGCAAATGCATGTCTGTTTTCATTATCTCTTTTGATGACAAATCATACCCTGGCCAACTGACAGGAGCAAACCAAGCTTGGCCTTCCTGGTAATCATTAAGATATACATCTCCTTCTCCCCACCCTGTGCACTGCCTGATCCTGGTCTGTATCCATTTTGTCTTATGTCCTGCTGTTCAGACCCCTTGTGTCTGGGCTGCCTTTAGTCTTTCCTGAATCAGAGATTTGTCCTGATTTTCTCAACTTGCCTTCCTTGGTTTCTCAGCTTCTTTATTTCCAGTTAACTTGTCTCAGTGGCTTGTTTTTCCCCATTAATTTTTGGTGAAGACAAATGTCCAGTCCTCTAGGGTCTAGTCCTGTGTCAAACATTTTTTGGTATAGAGTTTAAGCAACACTAAGGATTTAACTTTTCAAGCTGGTCAGCTAACATTGTATGGCTACTCAGTTTCTAAGGTAGGCGGGAAATAAAAACCAGCCAATCAACCAACCAACCAACCAACCAAACAACCAACCGACCAACCAACCAATCAAACAAACAAGCAAAGCAAAACAACACACCATCAGCATGACTGTACATATGTCCTGGCTTAGAACTCACTTGTGACTATTCATGGGCTGCTTAACTTGGCATAGCACAAAGTAAAAATAATGATAGTGTTGATTTTGTAAGTTGCTCTCACATTCATTCACTGACCATTCATCCTTTTAGTATTCATTGAATCCTTAACTAATTTCCAGGCAAAAAGGACCAGAAGCGTCCAGAGAAAATTAGGGTCCATGAATACATGGAGTTGAAATTCCATTACAGTTTACTTTTGGGCTCAAATAATATAATCCATCAAATCTGCACACCATAGTGCCTCAGATGTGGAAAATTCTCCAGAGCTATTAGTTATTGTCATAGCCATAAAAATAAGTGCTCAGCCAAAGTTTTAACTGGATTAAGCTGAAATAATAAATAAGGCCAGGGCTGAGGCAATGACAGTGTTTGCAAATATGAAGACCTCTGTTCGAATGCCCAGCATCCACATGAAAAGCCAGTGTGGAAGAATGTGCCTGTAATCCCAGAGACATGAGGCAGAGAGACAGGAGGGTTACTAGGGCATGGTGGCCTGCCAGTCCAGCCAGTGTGGAAGGTCCAGGTTCAGTGAAACATCCTGTCTCAATAAATAAAGTAGAGAGTGATAGAAAAAATCAGCTGAAACTACTTCTGTCCTCCATATGTGCATGCATGGGTATGAACACCATTCTCACATTCCCACAAAACCAAAAAGCTGCTATACTGAAAAGGAGAGAGAAATAAATGGAATCCAGGGAAGAGGAATTATTTCCCAAGCATGACTGATACTAGGTAGGCTTGGAGTATCTCCTAAGCGTTGGCCCATACTCGTCTATGCGGTGTTGCATATCCAGGAATATAGAGGGCAAACCTGTCCACCTGCTCTGCACAGCTGCACAGCCCCCAGCATCAACTGGCACCCCTTGAACAGATGAACCTCACACTCACAGCAGCTTATAGCTTTGAGCCCTTTGGCCCTGGCTGGTACTGGCTCCGTTTCCTGGAGAGACATCTTGTTTACATCCATCTACCAAAGCAACCTAGATCTGAACTTCAGATCTTAAGATCAGAAAGACAGCAAGATGGAGGCTCGCTGTGTTACTCTTTATTAGGTACAGTGTCATCTCGAAGTTCCATCTTCATCTCTTAGTGTTTCATAGCATCCTGGTGAGGCAGGCCAGTTTTGCAACTTGTAGCTTAGAGAAAACTTGTTGCTGGTAACTCATTCGATATCACTGTATTTGGCCATGCTGGGAACTGTAGGATGTTTCCAGTCATCTCTCTCTTTCACATACCCATTTCATTGTTAATAGCTCAACTTGGGATCAAACCGGTTTTACAAAGATTTCCCAACTAGCTTCACAATGGCTGCCCAGTAGGACGGAACCCACATAATCCTTTAGCATATTGCTAAGGTGTTGCAGTTATTTGTTCCATGGTTCTCTCTGGTGATGAATATGAAGCCATGCCTATAAAAATTATATGTGATGATTTATTGCCTCCATTATATATTATCACAGTATGCTATAGCTTCCTAACCATATTAATCTACTGTATTACTTTCCATAGCTGTCTTCCACACCCCACGGATTTTATGCTAGGCAGGGATCAGGTGTCCATGCATGTTGGACAATGCAAGCTTTGAAATGTGGACTCTCCCTCCCTTTCCCCTTACTTTTGTTAGGCTTTCTCCACTTTTCCTTCCTAAAAGTTCATGTGGTTGGACGCTGTTATAATAATACCATTATACTTTGATCACATGATGGACGGTAGTTTCAAACGGTGTTTCCCATGCCATAAGTTACAGCACTCACAAGGGACCTTGGAACCATAATAAGCCTGATGTGGCCTTTCCCAGATTCCTTAAAGTAACTGGGAGGTTTTGACCCTGGATTTGTTTCATTAAATCAGTAGATTATCAATCCACAGTGTATAGTTGGAATTGAAAAAAATCACTGGCTATTTTCTATACTGTATTACTAAACCTAACCTGCGGGTTTGATTGAGATAGGAGAGAACTGATCAATTATCATTGCTCGAGTCATCATTTTCTTTAGCCCAAATCAATCAAAGAAGTAGTGTCACCTTGGAACTTACGCAAACAAGTGACACTGGCAGCAAGCCTGCTCTACTGAGATGATTTTGAACTGTCAGACTCCCGAAATGAACACGTTTTTACAAATTCAATAATATCCGACACACCGGCAGGATGGATCTGTTACAGGTGAAAACAGAATGACACAACAAGGCTAATGTCATGATAAATGGCCATTAAATGCCGCTAAAATTGGTGCCGAACATTAAGACTTCCCTGTACTGTGAAGGGAGGTTTTCTTCTGAACCACTGGCAGCATGCTTTGGTGATTCTCATTTAGGAAGGAGAGCTCCCAATGGAGAGACAGTTTAGGTGTTGGGCTAGCCCCCAGAAGACTCTCGTTAGCCATCATCCATCAATAAAGACATGGAGAAGAAATGGGCAGACACTTGTAGCCCAGCTGAGGGCAGAGAGTACCAAGTTCACATTGTTTGGAGATGAGTGGGCATATAGGGAGTATTTCCTCACTACCACTCATGAGTAGTTGACGTGGGAACCAGACATGAAGGATGGATGAAGGAGCTTCTCCATAGAATGCCAAACAGGTGCTTGTCAGTACCATCCCTGGACAGATAGGAATGCAAGTCTAACCAGAAACAACATCCCTAAAGCAAAGAGGGGCCCTAAGTGGCCCTATGTTTTGATTTGCATACATTTTTACACAGATATCTTGAAAAATACACAGTTCACTTCTGTAGTAGTGTAAGTCATCTTCTAAACCAACATTCATGAACAAAAGGAAGACCAAGGGACATGGTAGGTACCTTCCTCATGGAACCTTCGTCCTCAAGTCATACTGTTCAGACTTGAAAATGGAAAGATATTCCAAATCTGCTTAGTGAGTAGCCATACTTTACTTAATGGGTATGTCTTGTTGGACACTTAGCTTAATACTTGAGAACAAACAGTTAGATATTATTCTTATACATAAAAACTAAACAGCCGTAACAAATAACATTCTCTTTTTGGCTTTCCTGTAATATATTACCTTTTAGGCCAATATGAAGACTTCAACTCAAGCTGCTTGAAGAGTGCCTTGAGGAAGGCCTGTCCTACTGGTCTCCATGGTCACTATCTTTTGACCATGACCTTTCCCACCCATTTCAGTCTTCTCAAAAAGTTGGGGGAGATCCAACTCTCAGAATTATGTCTTCCTGTTCTACTTCTGATCTTTCCATGCATCGGCAAAACCTTAACCACATCTCTCTCCACTGTAAACTATGGAAAAGGAAGCCTGGGGGAAATCAGAGAAGGAATAACAAGCTGACAGACATGGAGAGGGAAATGGCAAGTGGCTTTTCATCAGGGCTCCATTTCTGTGAGATTTATGGCAGGCCGTGTTTTCTCTACACTTAAGTAGCTTGAAGGGTTATAGAAAGATGAATGCCTAGTGAGATAATTCAAATACATTTACTTATGTCTGAGAGTGCTCCAATGCACTCCCATGAAGCGTGTTCTCAGGGCTGTTTTACACAGTGTGATCAATTTCTCCTCCTCTCCATAGTCACTTTGATCTGATTAGAGTATACCGGTGGGAATGGAGCCTGGAGCTAGTGCCTGGGACAAGCTCTGAAAGGCTAAGGTGACCGTGATGGGATTGATGAATGGTTAGAAATATGAAGGGTGTGATCTCAGTATGAGTTCTAGGTGTTCTAAGACAGTATCACTTCCATTCAGTCAACAACCTATATCAGTCATTAAAATATGTCCTCTCAAAATTCCCATGATGAGGGTTGGGGAGATGGCTAAGCAGATAAAGTGTTTGCCATATAAGCATGTGGCCCTGAACTCAATCCCCATTAACCTATAAAAATAAAAAGCTAGTCTTACAGATTGCCTTTTTGGTTTTTAATATAATCATAGTTACAATCTCTTTATTACTAGTGCGTTGAGAATTGGTATATACAACCCCAAGGCCACCACCACCACCACCATCATCATTATCCTTACCATAGTCATCATCATCATTGTTTCCTAATAGAATTTTCTCTACTTTTCTTTGCAACATAGTTTGATTCTCTGTAATATTTTGACTATTGTCTTTGGAAATCATCACTATGCTATAAACTGACTATTAAAATTTGACATGATAAAGGCTCAGGTTATAGTTTAGTGGTAAAATTGTTTGCTTCATGCATGCTAGGGATTTGGTCTTCAGAATAAAAACATCCAGGAATTGGAAAGAAAAAAAAAAAAAGCTAGGTGATGTCAATACTCCTATAATCCCAGTCCTGATAAGTTTGAGATAGGTGGATCCCTGGAAGCCTACTGGCTGGCCAGTATACCTAAATCAGTGAGCTCCAGGTTCACTAAGAGACCCTGTCTTAAAATATGATATAGAGAGAAACTGAGAAAGACGCCTAATGTCAGCCTCTGGTCTCCACACACACACACTTTCTATGGTGAAGCCTTGACTCTCAAATACCTCAGAATGTGACTATATTTGGAGCTAGGCCTTTAGAAAGATGCTTCAGTTAAAATTAGGCCATTGAGGTGGGCCTTCATCCAATTTACCTAGAATCCTTATAAGAAAAAAAATGTGGACATGCAAAAAAGACATCACAGATGCAAGGATGCAGATAAAGGACTGTCCTCATACAGTGGTGAGAAAGCAACTGTCCAGGGGACGGACCCAAAACAAGAGGACATGCGGCCGGGCAAACGATCTGCTGACACCTTGATCTTGAACAGCCTCTTGAATTTCTTTCTGGCTGCCAGCACTTTGAGAAATAGACCTCTATTGTGTAAGCAAAAGAAGATAATGTCGAATTTAAGCTCTGAGCACAGAACGCAACTTTATTTCAGGTTCAGAGAGTTGAATTTAGAAACAGGCTGTGATCTGATCGGAATGGACTAGAAGACCCTAGTCTATGAGTGGTGTGATCAGGTTAACTAGACTCTGTCAGTAGGAATGCCCGAAGACAGTGGTCCTCAACTTTCCTAATGCTGCAACCCTTTAGCAACACTTCCTCATGTTGTGATGACCGCCAATCGTAAAGTTATTTTCATTGCTACTATTATGAATTGTAATGTAAATATCTGTGTTTTCTGATGGTCTTGGGCAATCCCTGTGAAAAGGCTGTTTGACCCCCAAGGAGTCGCAACCCACAGGTTGAGAACCATTGACCCAGAAGAAAGGACATTTTTGTTATCTCTCACAGGCAGCTGGGGTTCCTAGGATGATCTGTGCTTTGCTGGAGTCCACCACACCCACCATAGATGAGTCAGACCCCAGAGGTCAGGTAATGGTGTCTCCTTGTCCTTTGACACCCACTTGCTTTGCCCCTGGAAGATCCTGGTTCTGTCTAAGCTGTGGTAAGACTGTTCTTACTTGAGGTACACTTTGTAAGCTTCCAGTGGCTTGTTCTGAGGTAGGAAGGACTGCTCTCACTTGAACTAGGAAATTAGCATCTAATCAGAGACTATCAGGACATGTGACCTTGGCCTCATTAGTTAGTGCCAAGTTTTAATGAAGGGAAATGCCATTTAGGGCCTTAATGTGTGCTGAGTGGAGTTTTTGGGAATAACTAGCTGCATTTCTGGTTCCTCCTATACTCAACAGAAAAACTCATTAATCATGCTGACTTTGGTTTATGCAATATGTTCTTGAAAATATTTTCAGCGTTTACTTTCTCTTACTCTTATATTTCCATGTTGGAATCTATTATGGAATATGGAATATGGGAATATGGCGGGCTGGGTAGCATGACTCTAAAACCTTTAAGGATCACCCAAATGTCCCTGTATATATAAGGAAAGATATCTCTGCAGCTGAGCTAGGCTCTCCAGACAGACCCCAGGGCCAATTCTAAGGAACCTAACACTTCTGGGAAGAGGAGGTTTGCAATGGATTTTGTATCTGTCTTTCGTTACTAATGAGATGTTAGTCATACATAAAGTAAAGTGCTTAATCATCTCAAAACAATTCTCTCATAAAGTGAGATTTTGGTAATCCATGGTAAAAATTAATAGCTAAACTGGTGAAGTAGAGCTACCTCTGATGACTATGAGATTTTTCCGGGGTCCTTTTGGAGCCGGAAGTTCTGAGCCCTACTGCAAGCAGGAACAGGAGCAGCAGCAGCAGCAGCAGCATGGACTGGAAGAGAATGAGATTCACACCAACAGTATTCTCAGAGGAGAACCAGTGGGGAAACACAGGAGAACCCAGTGGGATGCTATTCTGTAGTGACATGATGACAGTTGTGTGTTTTGAACTTGGCTCTGGGCACTAATGCTCTGGCTTTATTTTAACATACGTCTTTAAGGGAGTCTGAACAAGATCCCTTTCATAAATGTGTTTCCTCGAAGAGAACACCAAATTCCATAGTCGGCAGGAAGAACCATTGCAGTTGGCTACCCGCTGAAGCTGCTGCCTGGGATGATTACCTAGTCTTCCTAGATAGAAAAACTGGTCCAGGGGACCTGAAAAGAGACTCACCATAAAGACAGCTGGGACCTGGGAATGCCACAGCTCCACAGCCTGAGGAAGCTCTGAAGCTGTCACTAAGAGCAACCCCAGGATCAGGCCTGTTCTGAGCTACCTTTGGCATCAGCACAGAACGGCAGGGGAGATTTAATTGCCCTGACCTTCCTGCCTTCCTGATATCCCATGGAGAATCAGCCTTAGGGGAAACGATGAGGAGGCCTCACGTTGTATTAAGAAAAAGAAAAGAGACCAGAAGAGAAGAAAAGGGAGGAAAAAGAAAGAAGAAAAGAAAAGAAAGCTAACTAACTTTTCATCTGAAATCCCAATAGGACAGGAAACCAATTAATCCACTACACAGACCTCTGATTCCTGCCCAGTTTGGCTCAGAATTACAGAGATCAGCGCATTACATTGTGTAACCTGACAGTACATGGGCTATGATGCCAGTAGCATTGTATGAAAGGAAAAACTAGAGATAAATTAGTTCAGAGCCTGCATTCATGTATGAGGAGGTGCAATTGGTGATGCGGGGGGATGATAGCAGAATGCTGCAGACGAGTCTACAGATGAATGGAAGAGTTTTAGCGGTTCCTTCCGACAAATGAGTGAATATAGAAATGGAGGTCATGGCCTCAATGCAAAGGTGGAGAGGGAAAAAAAAATGCATGCTCACTAGCTATATCCCTTTTAAGATTCTTACAAACAAAACTAATAGAAATTAATCTTAAGGGATTGTTGCTCACCTGCTGGGTGCTATGGCTTCAATTTTTGTCTATAAACACTTGCTGAGCTGGTTAGGAAGTGGAACCACTGGGGAAGTATTAGCCTTGGTCATGACTGCTTACAAGGATATGTAGAAATATCACCCTCTGGTCTCATCAGCACACTGCAGAGAGACATTATGTTGAGGAGGGCTGATGTTGTTCCCTGGAATGTCCTCTTAACTGAGGTTAGAATCCTTACTCCACCCACACGAGGCATGCTGATTCAGACAAGATTTTTTTCCCCCCCTTAACTGCTCTGAGAGCATCTCTAGTCCATTAAAGGAAAAAGATGAACCTAAAGCATCATTTACATGTGTCAACATTGCATCTTGCTCATACATACACTAAAACCAACTGGCTGAGGAGTGGCTCTCATGTTAAAGGAGGAAGGCAGGCATCAGGCAGCTGCCTAACTGGTCCTAGACTCTAAACCACTCTGAATAAAGTAGACAAATACGGACTTCAACAGGAACGAAATATGGACACGACCATGTACAAACAAATGGAATGGAGAGAGGTGTTTCTGAGAGGAGAGAACTAGGAAAAGAGATCAAAGAAAGATGCCGGGGGCCATGTCCTAGCTGCTTTTCCTGCTGCTGTGATAAAAGCAAGTTAAGAAAGATTTGGGGAGGGGGACTTATCATCTGATGGCACAGTTCCTCATGGCCGAGAAGTCATGCTGTCAGGGAGCTTGAGGCAGCTGCTCACATTGCATCCACGGTCAGGGAGCATTGGCAATAAAAGCTAGTGCTCAGCTCCCTTTTTCTTAGAACCCAAGCTGGGGTGGAGAATGGCACTACCTTCTTTCTGGTGGGTCTTCCAACTCCAATTAATTCAATTAAGATAATATCTCATGGGTGAAACCAGAGGCTAATCCAGCTTTAAATGTCTTTCATAGTTGTACCTGGAGGTTTGTCTGAGGTGTTTCCAGATCCTCTCAAGGTGACGATTAATTCTAACCATCACACACTATCAAGCACAGGGGAAAAAAAATGGAGATAACCCCACCAAAGAACAGTGGAGAAAAGGTATCTACTGGCATTAACACCTACTATAATGCAAAAGCAGTCTTGCATTAAGGTGAAGTTTATGAATATTGAGGATCAGCCATGGTAATTTTGCTTTCCAGGGGGACAAGTGACATCTGGAGACAGTTTTAATTGCAATTACTGAGCTATGGAGAGGTGTTAACTGGCATCTCATAAAGGACAGGATGCTACTAAATATCCAACAGCGTGCCAAAGAATCCACGACAACAAATAATCATTGGATCAAAATGCTAACGATGCCAAGGATAAGAAACTTAGTCCAGAGGATCCCCGTGGCAACAGAGCAAGAGTTTAAAGATAAATCATGTTATCTAGCTGCCAAAATAGGATTGTCTAGTTGGTGCATGCTAACATTGCACACTTATTAAAAATGAAATTAAGTAACAATATTATTGTAGTTAGAATTCTTTTTATCTATCTATGTAGTACAGTAGGTTTTTAAAGACTATAGTCAGTGTCACCAGGCTTCTTAATAAAAAGGGGACATCCTTCAAAATCATGATAGTAGAAGGCAGAGGTAAGCTGAGCACAATCCTTTTCAGCAAAAACCTAGATACTGTGAGTAGAAAAAGACCTTAAAATAAGACTAACTAAGGGAAGTAATTTAATTAAGTCTGGCTCTGGTTCCATTTTATATTTGTCTTTTCAAACGGTTAATAAATGCTGACCCATTTAGCCCTGACAAAATGTGTAACCTAAAGAATGTGTGTTCTTTTTAGGAACCTAATGGATGTGTATCAGACAAGAAAATATTGCTTGTTTTGTGGTCATAATACTTGATATTTAGTCCACATACGCCACATTTAGGACTACAGAGGGAGCTTCAGGCGAACTTACAAAGCAGCCACTGAGATGAAAGACATTCCTCAAGGGGGGAACTTTTCTCGGAGTCACTTAATGTAGCTACAAGTATTGCGTGGATTCCTACAGTACATTAGCCACAAACAATTTCCATCCTAGGAAGTACACTCACTGCAATTACTGGTGCATAATGAATCTTTGATACTAATTAGACATAATGGATGAATTATCATTCTGTATTTGCCATGGTGGTTTTTTTTTCTTTTTTTTTTTTAGGACACTGACCCATAAATATGAAAAGAAAAAGTCTGGGGAGATTGAGTTTTGAATTGTAGTCATTTTAATGTGACTGCTCACATCGTTCATTTCTCGGAGTTAGTTAGCAATGATGGAGAGTTGTCTGGGAGTCTCATAAAAGGTAGATGTGGTTAAAAAGCCCACCGGGAAGATTCCAAATAGTATCAATGCAACATATTTTACATTGAGTCAGACATTTTCATTTTCTTTGCTTAATTTATTTTATTTCCTTGGGAAGTTCAGGTTTAAAATGTACTTCCAACAAAACATAATTTACAGATTCTAGCTGGGATACTGACTAGAAATTTGACTAAAGAGATTCATGGCTATTCTTCAAGATCATTTGTAAGAATTCCCTAATTTTAAAAAAGTAACAATTCAATGCTCAACCACACCATAAGAGCACTTGTTCAGCTATGTTCATATCAGCATTGTTTGTAATAGCCAGAACATGGAAACAACCCAGATGCCCTTCAACTGAAGAATGGATAAACAAAATGTGGTACATATACACAATGGAATACTACTCAGCAGAGAAAAACAATGTCATCATGAGGTTTGCAGACAAATGGAAGGATCTAGAAAAAATCATCCTGAGTGAGGTAACCCAGACTCAGAAAGACAAACATGGTATGTACTCACTCATAGCAGGATACTAGACATGAAACAAGGATGACTTGTCTGCTACTCACATCACCAGGGAGGCTACCTGGAAAACAGGACCCCAAGAAAGACACAGGGATCGCCCAATGACAGAGAAATGGAATGAGATCTACATGAACAGCCTGGACATGAGTGGGGGTAATGAAAGGTGAGGGTTGAGGGAAAGAGAGCTTGGGGGAGCGGGAGATCCCAGCTGGATCAACAACAGAGAGGGAGAACAAGGAATAGGAGACCATGGTAAATGAAGACCACATGAGAATAGGAAGAAGCAAAGTGCTAGAGAGGCCCACAGAAATCCACAAAGATACCCACACAACAGACTGCTGGCAATGGTCGAGAGACAGCCCGAACTGACCTACTCTGGTGATGGGATGGCCAAACACCCTAATTGTTGTGCTAGAAACCTCATCCAACTACTGAGGGATCTGGATGCAGAGATCCATGACTAGGCCCCGGGTGGATCTCTGGGAGTCCAATTATCGAGAATGAGGAGGGTTTATATGAGCGAGAATTGTTGAGACCAAGGTTGGATAAAGCACAGGGACAAATAGCCAAATGAATGGAAACACATGAACTATGAACCAATGGCTGAGGGGCCCCCAACTAGATCAGGCCCTCTGAATGGGTGAGACAGTTGATTGGCTTGATCTGTTTGGGAGGCATCCAGGCAGTGGGACCAGATCTTGTGCTCATTGCATGAGTTGGCTGTTTGAAACCTGGGGCCTATGCAGGATTGTTTGGCTCGGCCTGGGAGGAGGGGACTAGACCTACCTGGACTGAGTCTACCAGGTTGACCTCAGTCTGTGGGGAAGGCTTTGCCCTGGAGGAGATGGGAATGGGGGGGGAGGGTTGGGGGGAAGGTGAGGGGGACAGGAGGGGGGAGAACAAGGGAATCCGTGGCTGATATGTAGAACTGAATTGTATTGCAAAATAAATTAAAATAAATTAAAAAAAAATGTTCTAAAAAAAAAAAAAGTAACAATTCTACTCTGCCTTTAGTTTCACTAGGACAAAATCCTCCTCAGAGGGAGAAATATTCAGCAAAAGGAGAAACTGCAGATGTGTAACTAAAATGCTTCCAAATAGAATAGGAAAGCTCATTTCTCTGATACTTTTTTCCTCCTAATTTTCTCAAAGTTAGAGCACTATGGTATAAGAGTTTGGGTTCGCCGGGCAGTGGTGGCGCACGCCTTTAATCCCAGCACTCGGGAGGCAGAGCCAGGCGGATCTCTGTGAGTTCGAGGCCAGCCTGGTCTCCAAAGCGAGTTCCAGGAAAGGCGCAAAGCTACACAGAGAAACCCTGTCTCGAAAAAAACCAAAAAAAAAAAAAAAAAAAAAAGAGTTTGGGTTCAATGTTACTCATTTATCTTTTAAAAATTTATCTGTGGAAAATGTAACTTCATGTATATTTAAAATCCTCCACAACACATCCACAATTTATATCATAATCATGTAATTCTATAGTTTTACCAACTGTGTAAAGTTATCCAACTTTTGACACTCCAACTTCCAAATCTTCATGGCTGAGCACCAGAAAAATCAAACAGCCAATATAGGTGAGTTGGATAACAGAGGTCTCTGTCTCTGGCAGTCATTTGGAATATGGCTTCCTTCACACATTGCTCCAACATTCCATAGGTGCCCAGAGTCTCTCATACTAGCTAAACCGAATGGGCAGAGAGGCAGAGAGGGGAAATATGGAGGATATAGGTATTGGGAGGCAGATTGATAGGGGAATGGACCAATCTCACTAGCAGAGAGGGTATGGATGTGGGTGAATGTGACCTGGCTGTATTCCCAGGAGGAGAGGAAAGGGGCTTCATTTATAGCACAGTATCATCTCTGGCAATTAAATCACAAGGAGAAAAAAAATAGTCATTTGTCTGTATACTTAACAGCTGTAGAATCAACACTCAGTTCTCTCCTTCAACAGAATGTTGATCTGAAATGCAGTTGTGGCTTGGCTTTGTGGCAAGATGATCACCCTGTATTCCCATAAACTGACCATAGAGCCAGTCAATCAGATGTCCTGACTAGATCCCCTTCCAGCTCTTCCCAGAAATCATGGTCATTGTTTCACATGGTGACTGACATCCTTGATTCCCCTCACAGTTATGGATGAGATCTGATTCTGTCACCCATCTTCATTTTCACATGGAGAAGAGTCAATGTAACCTGGAATGAGGCCACGGATTCCATTGTCCTCATGTATTCCTTTAAACCACTGGTTCTCACCCTTCCTAATGATGCGACCCTTTAATATAGTGCCTCATGATGTGGTGACCCCCCAATCATAAAATTATTTTCATTGCTACTTTATAGCTATAATTGAACCACTGTTATGAATCATAATGCAAATGTCTGATGTGCAGGATATTTGATATGAGACCCCTGTGGCGATATGACCCACAGGTTGAGAACCACTGCTTTAAATTATCTGAAGGGTAAAAAATACAAGGTCCCTAAGGTATGTACAAATGTGAGGATTTAGCCATAAAAGACACCTTTCTAGCCACAAAATATACTACATAAAATATGATAAAAATACCAGGACCTTAATAATGCTGGGCAGAATTTGCAGCAGATAGTAGGTGGAGACATCGTAGTGAAAATGGAGTTGAGCTTGGAAATAGCTATGAGTTTTGAAAGCCCAAATGCAATTGTCAACCTACCCCAGATTACAGGGGCCGAAGTTCTCACTTTAACTTTCTAATCATTTGGTGTTAGAACTAAGGGAATCTTCATTTGCTCTCTCTCTCTCTCTTAAGACCTAGCCTTTTGAAGGAAACATCTCTCTATTTATAGCTCAATAGGAATAAATTCTGATGCTTGTTTATCTCACATTATTTATTTATTTATTGGTGTATGTAGTATGTGTGTGTAGCGCATGTGTGTAGGAGGTGTGTTCCTATGTGTGTGTGCATGTAGAAGTTAGAGGTTGCCTCTGGATAGCTTCCTTTGTCATTCTCCACTGTAGTTTGCAAGGCAGGGTCTCTCTCAGAATCTAGAGCACATCATTTGGGATAGAAGGGCTAGCCAGGGAGTCCCTGAGATCCTCCTGTCTCTGTCCACCAGTGCTCAGGTTATAGTCCTGATTTACTATATTCAGCTTTTAAGTCAGCCCTGAGGATCTGAACTCAGGTCCTCAGGCTTGCCCAGAAACCACTTTACACACTGATCCATCTTCTCATGCCCTAATTTTTTCTCGATTGCACACCTAACTACACTGACTGAAGGGATTTAACTAGGAGTGTCAGAAAAGATCTGAAATAAATTTACATCAGTTAAGATACAAAACCAAAACCAAAAATAAAAAATCCTCTAGATTTTTACAAATGTTGTAAAGGAGCCATAGAATCCAGGCAGTTTGATAGGAAACCAATAAAGACATCCACGTATTTTAATAGTGTGCAGATTATCTGGATCACTGGTTGGTAGAACAGACAAGAAATCCCTGGAACTCTGCATTCCCAGCTTCTCAGAGAGAGGATGCTCAAGCAGGTGCCTCTCCAGTGTGCACTTATCTTGTTCCTGCTGTTACAACCATTACTCACATTAGGACACGCACCTCTATAAAATGTAAAGATTATTTTTAGCCACATTAAAATTTTCTCCTTCCCATAGCTAGAAGCTAGCCATTTATATTACCTGGGCTTTTAATCGTACAAACTTTTCAAAGTTATGAACAAAATACTCTATGAAATTTCGTTCTTCAGGTTGAGGAGCCTGATTTTAAGTAGCTTATTATTTGGACAGAAAGCAGGCCCGTCAGTCCACACACTAAAATTATGCCTCTCTGAGCTATCCCAAACCTCAAGCATTGTGTCCTGGTGTCTACAGTTGGAACACGGCACACCTTTACAGGATCAGCCTGCAGAATTTTATTTACTGTATAGGTTTGACATGCCATTGGGCTTAGTTTCTGTTTCTCCCAGTGCTTTGCAGGGAAAACCCAGGAATCTACTTTTTAGGAAGGTTCAGTTTACTAACATATGTTTCAAGGTATTATCCAGGTGATTTTCCCCCTTTCACGTCAGTGGCTTCTCTTAGGACCTAAGACATTTAGATAACTCAAAGTTCCTTGTAAATGTGATTTTTACTATAACACCATGTTGATTCATAATTATCCTCAGAAATGAGATAAGCTATTCACTGATGGGGAGATAATTGACCAAAGTTTTCCCAAATTGTGTGTGTGTGTGTGTGTGTGTGTGTGTGTATAAAAAGCATACAATGGAGTGCCGAATTCCATTCTCAGTGTTTACACATGGTAACCTCTAGAGCCCTATGTTCGTGTTCCTTCTCAATGATACTGTTACTTGGAATTCAGAAACTGCAGGAAAGATGCCTTTCTATTGGAGTAGTTCTTTGATATGTCCCAAGTCCTCAAGCGGTGCTTAGACTTGGACAGTTCTCAAATTTGGATGTGCAGGAGGGAATGACTGTCCCCTGTCACAAATAACAAGGGTGTCAGTATTGCTAAGTTTAGAAGTAAAGCATATCCATAGTACGTCAAAAGCCTGAGGGGGAGATAAAAGCTTCTTTCTTAAAGACATGATGTAGACTAACATAGTAAAAATGGCAATCTTACCAAAAGCAATCTACAGATTCAATGCAATCCCCATCAAAATACCAACACAATTCTTCACAGACCTGGAAAAAATAATACTCAACTTCATATGGAAAAACAAAAAACCCAGGATAGCCAAAGGAATCCTGTACAATAACACAACTTCTGGAGGCATCACGATCCCTGACTTCAAGCTCTACTATAGAGCTACAGTAATAAAAACAGCTTGGTACTGGCATAAAAACCGACATGTGGACCAATGGAATCGAATTGAAGACCCTGACATTAATCCGCACACCTATGAACATATAATTTTTGACAAAGAAGCCAAAAGTGCACAATGGAAAAAAGAAAGCATCTTCAACAAATGGTGCTGGCAAAACTGGATATCAACATGTAGAAGGCTGCAAATAGATCCATATCTATCACCGTGCACAAAACTTAAGTCCAAGTGGATCAAGGACCTCAACATAAATCCAGCTACTCTGAACCTGCTAGAAGAGAAAGTAGGAAGTAGTCTTGAACGCATTGGCATAGGAGACTACTTCCTAAATAGAACACCAGTAGCACAGACTCTGAGACAAACAATCAATCAATGGGACCTCTTGAAACTGAGAAGCTTTTGTAGAGCAAAGGATACGGTCAACAAGGCAAAGCGACAGCCTACAGAATGGGAAAAGATCTTCACCAACCCCACATCTGACAGAGGACTGATATCCAGAATATATAGGGAATTCAAGAAATTAGACATCAAAATGCCCAACAGTCCAATTAAGAAATGGGCTATAGAACTAAACAGAGAATTCTCAACAGAGGAAACTCAAATGGCCGAAAGACATTTAAGGAACTGCTCAACATCCCTAATCATCAGGGAAATGCAAATCAAAACAACTCTGAGATACCACCTTACGCCTGTCAGAATGGCTAAGATCAAAAACACTGAAGACACCTTATGCTGGAGAGGATGTGGAGCTAGGGGAACTCTCCTCCACTGCTGGTGGGAATGCAAGCTTGTACAACCACTTTGGAAATCAATATGGCGCTTTCTTAGAAAATTGGGAATCAATCTCCCGCAAGATCCAGCTATACCACTCTTGGGCATATACCCAAGAAATGCTCAACCACAACATAAGAGCACTTGTTCAGTTATGTTCATATCAGCATTGTTTGTAATAGCCAGAACATGGAAACAACCCAGATGCCCTTCAACTGAAGAATGGATAAACAAAATGTGGTACATATACACAATGGAATACTACTCAGCAGAGAAAAACAATGGCATCATGAGGTTTGCAGACAAATGGATGGATCTAGAAAAAATCATCCTGAGTGAGGTAACCCAGACTCAGAAAGACAAACATGGTATGTACTCACTCATAGCAGGATACTAGACATGAAACAAGGATGACTTGTCTGCTACTCACATCACCAGGGAGGCTACCTGGAAAACAGGACCCCAAGAAAGACACAGGGATCACCCAATGACAGAGAAATGGAATGAGATCTACATGAACAGCCTGGACATGAGTGGGGGTAATGAAAGGCGAGGGTTGAGGGAAAGAGAGCTTGGGGGAGCGGGAGATCCCAGCTGGATCAACAACAGAGAGGGAGAACAAGGAATAGGAGACCATGGTAAATAAAGACCACATGAGAATAGGAAGAAGCAAAGTGCTAGAGAGGCCCACAGAAATCCACAAAGATACCCACACAACAGACTGCTGGCAGAGGTCGAGAGACAGCCTGAACTGACCTACTCTGGTGATGGGATGGCCAAACACCCTAATTGTTGTGCTAGAAACCTCATCCAACTACTGAGGGATCTGGATGCAGAGATCCATGACTAGGCCCAGGGTGGATCTCTGGGAGTCCAATTATCGAGAATGAGGAGGGTTTATATGAGCGAGAATTGTTGAGACCAAGGTTGGATAAAGCACAGGGACAAATAGCCAAATGAATGGAAACACATGAACTATGAACCAATGGCTGAGGGGTCCCCACTGGATCAGGCCCTCTGAATGGATGAGACAGTTGATTGGCTTGATCTGTTTGGGAGGCACCCAGGCAGTGGGACCAGATCTTGTGCTCATTGCATGAGTTGACTGTTTGAAACCTGGGGCCTATGCAGGATTGTTTGGCTCGGCCTGGGAGGAGGGGACTAGACCTACCTGGACTGAGTCTACCAGGTTGACCTCAGTCTGTGGGGAAGGCTTTGCCCTGGAGGAGATGGGAATGGGGGGGGGGGTTGGGGGGAAGGTGAGGGGGACGGGAGGGGGGAGAACAAGGGAATCCGTGGCTGATATGTAGAACTGAATTGTATTGCAAAATAAATTAATAAAAAAAAAAAAAAAAAAAAAGACATGATGTAGGATTGAACAAAGCTATTTCTGCTTCGTACAGTCAGTGCCACTCATATATCAGCCTCTAAGAACTGAGCTCTCTTTCTCTTTTTCCTCTAATTCTCACAATTCCATTCACAGTCAGGCTCTTATATCCTGTTTTTATATGTAAGGGGGTAAGGTGTTTCGTTTGGCACACGCAGGAACGAAATAAACTTTGTGTGTGCAGTGGAGGGAGGTGGTGGTGTGCGAGGCCTGTGCTGGATGACTGACTTCATGGTGTGCACATGAATGGCAGTGGGTAGGGCGAACACTGGTTCAGCAGTTCACCTAAAAACACCTCCTGATGAATGATTAGAGCACAGAAGACTTCAGTCTCTGATGTAAATGGGTTTCCTGGAGGCTGATAGGGGGTTTTCTCCACTGTAATTTACAAAAATATGGAAAATGAACTCATCCAACAAGATCTGGTTGTGTTTTAGATGGCTACTCTAGAAGTTATTTACTGCAATAAATATTCAGAGGTCAAATGTTATTTTGGACAGAAGTAGGTAGGAAACCACTACTGTAATTCTATTATTTGCATTCAACTCTCCTATTGACAGCATTGTGTATTATATTATATTTAGTTTCCAAGGAATTGAAAATGACTTTTTAAAATTACTCTCCGTGATTTGGCCAAACATGAGGAAGGAATACTCAAAAATTTAACAAAATGCCTGTAGGCATCCTATGTCTGTAGAATGGGTCTGTCTAGACTGTGACCTTCAGGAAGGTCACAATGTTAAATGCTGGAAAAGAAATGACATGAGCGTTTTCAGCTACTTGCCACCTAAGAGTTCATAAGAGGATCCAGCAAGGTAAAATGTGCAGAAAAGCAAATCCCCCATTAGCTGCATGCAGACATTTTTAGTTGACAACAGTGGCATTAAAAATAAGTCATTTCACTTGTCAATCTCAGGAATGTGCAAGGGAGTATCAGGGGCAGAATAATTGTTGATCTTATTCTGAATAATTTGTCATTGTGCTTGAAAAGTGGAAACATTTCATTCCAAATCATAGCTGCTTTTGATCACACAGTAAAAAGTTAGCAGATATAACACCAACACAATATTAATACAGAGAGAGAGAGAGAGAGAGAGAGAGAGAGAGAGAGAGAGAGAAATGAGAGACTGACAGAGACAAAGTGAGTGGTGACAGAGACAGTGAGACAAGAATTCTCTTGCAGTCCTAGGGAGATACCATAGACCATCGAGGGCTTGCTTGAACAAACATGAAGATCTGAGTCAGATCCTCAGAACCCATGTAAAATATCTGGGCATGGTAGCACACACTTTTTTCTTTTTTTAGATAGGGTTTCTCTGTGTAGTTTTGGTGCCTTTCCTGAAACCCACTCTGTAGCCCAAGGCTGGCCTTGAACTCACAGAGATCCGCCTGGCTCTGCCTCCCGAGCGCTGGGATTAAAGACCTGCATGCTACCCGCCACCCAGCTGGCACACACTTTTAATCCCAGCACTGGGAGACATAGACAAACAGCTCCCTAGAGCATAGTGGCTATCTAGCTTTGTCTAATAAGTGAGTTCCAGGCAATGAGAGACCCTGTCTCAAGAAACGAAGTAGATATGCCCTGAGGAAGGACAAGGCAGGTTGGCCTCTGGCCTCTACGTGAGCACATGTGCCCACACACACACACAGTGATTTTTTTACATGAAACATAAAGGATGGAAATGAAAAGTTTACTAGTAAAACTAAGCAGTGCTGTAAGTGTCCACCCATAACTGCTTTTCCTGCTTTAAGCAACATCCTCATAGAATGAAATGAGAGTCAGGAGGCGCGAGGTGCTTCAGCGATTTGTTTCTTAACGTTCTGTAGGAACGTTGACTATTCTATATTAATCACATGGAGCTTGTGGTTTTAATGGATCCACTTTATCAAACAAGGGTGCTCTAATTTAGCGCTTGTCCTCCAGCCACCACAGTAGCATTCAGGAATTGCCAACAAAGCGATGGTTTGGTAGGAGAGGCTGGGGGAAAAGGGTCTGTGGAGGTAAGCAGCAGCGCTGGCATTGGATCTGTGCTCCAAGCGCATCCCAGGGAACCACACCCTTTCCTTATGAATGAGCTGGGAAATGTTGCCAGATCTGCCTGTTTCCTTAGGAAACATGGGGCTATTTATTCCTAAACATGATGCACTGAATTTACCTTCATGGTTTGATAGGGCTTGGGGGCGGGGCTACAAAACAGGAGAATGTGGTAGACGGAACTCTATATGCAAAGCTCACCTACTTTTGACAGGATACTGGCAACGGCAAGCATTTAGGCTGGTTGGAGGTGAGAAGAGATGTGAAGAGAAGTCAGGATACTCCTAAGAAATCCAAGCCAAGAGTGTTGCAAGAGCCTTGTAACTAGGGCAAGGGGAATACTGGAGAATCAATGAGTAGTGAGAAAGAAGGAGTGGGGAGAACTTTTCCTGCTTCTCTAAGATTCTAGTCCCATGTAACTGGGTGATCTCAGTAGCATGACATATCCTTGGGTGAGGAGGAGGAGGGAGTAGGTAGAAGAGGGTACATTCTAAAAGTGTGGAGTTTGAGGTATTCAGCAGGCATTGATACAAGAACTACTTGGAAGTGTGAGTCTGGGTCCTATGAGACAGACCAGGAAGAGAGAGAGGTGTAAAGTTGGAGATAACCACGGAGGAAGGAGGTGGACTCTGGGACGGTTACAGGGACTTAGGCAAAAGGGACAGAACTTATGGGAGTGATTGTAAGGTTAGGCAGAGAGAAAGACTCCTGAAAGTGGAATTCAGATGCTGTAATCGGCCCTGAAGGAAAATCAGGAGCTCCAGTGGCACAGAAAACTGGAGAGAAGAGATTTGGATGAGGTGCGGGCACTCACTAGTGTCTAATGCCAGCAATCCAAAAGTCTCTTCCTCACACTCACTCACAATTATTATTATTTTAGTATGCAGTACTTGGTTTCGCAGCATTAATAATAATGACATAAAAAATTCAAAGTTACTTTCCATTTTAATTAGAACTATGATTTCTCATGTATTTATTGATTATTTTAAAAATATTTTTAAGGCCCTGTGTGCTGGTGCAAGCTTTTAATCCCAGTACTTGGGAGCAGAGGCAGGGGGATCTCTAAGTTCAAGGCCAGCCTGGTCTACAAATCAGTTCCAGGACAGTCTAGGGATACAAAGAGAAACCCTGTCTCAAAAATCAAAAAATAAAAATACTTTGAATAAACTTCATGAACATTGCTTATGAGGGAACTAAGATCATGCCAACTCAAAATATTCCCCTCTGATATATTATTTTGAATTAAAGACACTTGAACAATGGCAGATACAAAATCACTCTGACCTTCCTTATAGTTCTTAAAAGCAAAGTATCTCTATTTGCAGATGATATGGTTTTATATATATAAAAAACTGACTCCATAAATGCCAGCAGGACATTCCTACAGCTGATAAACACTTGCAGCAAAGTAGCTGGATATAAGATTAACTCACAAAAAAATCAGTAACCCTCTTATATACAAATGACAAATGGCCTAAGGTAGAAATCAGGGAAACAACACCCTTCACAATAGCCACAAATAATATAAAATATCTTCTGGGTAGCTTTACCCAAGCAAGTAAAAGACTTAGATGATAAAAAACTTCAAGTCACTGAGGAAAGAAATTAAAGAAGCTATCCAAAGATGGAAAGATCTCTCATGCTCATAGATTGGTAGGATTAACAGTAAAAATGGCCATCCTACAAAAGCAATCTACAGATTCGATGTAATCCCCATCAAAATTCCAGAAACAGTTCTCAGATCTTGAAAGGACAACTTTAAGTTTCATATAGAAACACAAAATACTTAGGATAGCTAAAATAATCCTGAATAATAAAAGAACTGCTAGGATATCACCATTCCCAACTTCAAATTGTATTACAGAACTACTGTAATAAAAACAGCATGGTATTGGCACAAGATTAGACACATCAATCAATAGAATCAAACTGAAGACCCAGACATAAATCCACATACCCATGGACACCTGATTTTTTTCTTTTTATGAAGGAACAAGAAATGTACACTGGAAATAAAACCAAGCACCTTCAACAAATGGTGCTGGTAAAATAAAAATGGCTGCATGTAGAAGAATCCAAATAGATCCATACTTATCATCCTGCAAAATCTCAACTCCAAATGGATCAAAGACCTCAAAATGAAACCTGATACACTGACCTCATAGAAGAAAATGTGGGGAGTAGTGGTATGGGAAAAGACTTTCCAAACAGAACATCATTAGCACAGGCAATCTACATGAAATTGACAAATAATGGGGGACACAGAGCCACAGGCGGCCATCTCTTGGCACCAAATGGAAGTACTTGCCACCAGTACTGGAAGTGGGTTACATCTAATTGAATTTTTCCCAAAGGGGTCCCATGGGAATCCCCAAACAACACTGGCTGCTGCCAAGGCCATAGAGGTTGCTCTCCACAAACTGACAGCAAGGCCCCATTGCTGAAAACAATACCAGTACAACCCATTGAACATGGAGTTCAGCTGGTGACTGCATAGAATTTCACACCTATGTACTAGTGTCTTTGCTACAGGGAGGTAGGTACTGTGCATGCTACCCAAGGAGAAACAAACACCAACCCAGCCACAACCCTTTGATCTACAGTGGTGTCCTGCCTGCAAGATATGTTAGTGCAATGGAGACACAAAGTTTGCGGGATTAACCCACCAGTATCTGATTTGACTGAAGGCCCACGTCCTGAGACCTGACACTGGTGTAAGACCCTGAGACTAGATAGCCAGGGACCTAGGGTAAAACCAAATACCACTGTTCTAAAATTTTAAAAAAAGTACCAATAAAATGATTCCTAATGACATTCTGCTATACTCATAGATCAGTGCCTTGCTCAGCCATCATCAGGGAAGCTTCCTCCTGTAGCAGATGGGAACAAACACAGAGACCCACAGCCAGATTTTTTTTTTTTGGTTTTTCGAGACAGGGTTTCTCTGTGTAGCTTTGCGCCTTTCCTGGATCTCGCTCTGTAGCCCAGGCTGGCCTCCAAATCACAAAGATCCGCCTGGCTCTGCCTCCTGAGTGCTGGGATTAAAGGCGTGCGCCACCACCGCCTGGCAACAGCCAGATTTTATGCAGAGAGTAAGAGACCTTGGACTAACTCATCCCTAAATGTTATGTCTCCATTAAATCCTTGCCCTCAGGGCTCAGGGAACTCCTCAGGAGAGGAGGCAAAAAGCATGTCCGAGCCAGAGGGAAGGGAGGACATCAAGAAAACAAGGCCCTCTGTGGAGTTAGGGTTACTATTGCTGCAGTGAAACACCATGACCAAGGTGACACCCAAGGGAAAAGTACAGAAATACAAGCTAAATGCCATGTCATCTGCTTGTCATTTTGTCTTTGTAAAGTTTCAGAACATTTGGGATGCTTTAAGCAGAAGAAGAAATGATATTAACTCTCACCTGAGAGATATCCTTCGAATTTGTTCTGCATTTAGGATATATCTCAATCTTAAGAAATGTAACTTCAGGGAGAAGATTTTTTTCACATTTTTTATTCAAATATTAAATATATAAAATGAATGACAAAGCAAATATACCTATATCTATGTTGATCTTAAGACATGAGATACTATTAATTTAATTAAAGCTTAGCATATACCTCTGTAATTGTAATCTCCTTCCTCTCCTCAAAGACATCCACTATGTAAATTTGTTATTTGACAATGCATATTTCTTTATACTATTTTGATGTAGTTTTCTAATAGATACAACTTTTCAAATTAAAGTAATTCTTTCTTATGTCTCATGGATAGTTTTTAATCTTAAAAGGCTATACTGATTCTATTAATTTTTCCATATGTACTGAATCTTTCTATAGTCATAGTATAAAGTTTGAAATCACAAACTCTATATGATCATCATCAAATAGTAAAAGGGCTAAAAATAAATAAACAACTGAAGTGATAAAAAAAATCTTGTGATGATATTTCATTCAAGGAATATAAAATTGCTTAAGACATTAAAGTAGTTATCTGTGGTCACTATTAACAGTATGTTATTAATAAATTTCTAAATAAAGCCATTCTTATTTGGTAAGTACAGTTGAGTGCTAAATGTACTCAATTTTAATATTCACTAACATTATGAAAAGGTCTGCTGTGAAATGCATCTTATGACACATATGTCCTCATTCATTCAGAATAATGATTAGAAAAAGGATATTTGTGAATACATGGAATTATTGTGTATTGTACAGATATAAATGACTGGTAGCCTTCTTTTGAATTTCTATAACAGAAATAGATAAAATTCTATAAGGAGGGTAAATATCTCACAACAGTCAAGTGTTCTCACCTCAGCAAGACAATTATCACTTTGTTTTAGGCTCATCTGGTGCTAGAGCTTGTCACATAAGACAAAGAGAGTGAGTGCCAATTTTCAACAACACTCATCAAATTAAATATATTCACGATGTGAATCAAAGCCAACATAAATGGTAACATATTTTATACTTAACTAGCTATCATAAAATAAAACAACAACCAAGAAATCTTTTTAACAAGCTGGAAAGATGGCTCCATTATTAAAGAGCTCACCGCACGGGCATGAGGACCTGAGCTGGCCCCTAGCCCCGATGTAAAAAGCCTGTCATGGAGGGAAGGTGGAGACAGGAAGGGCCCCACAACTTGCTCACCAGTCAGTCTTAGCCAGAGACTCTGTCTCAAAAATAATGTGGATGGCTCCTCAGGAATGCTATTGTGGTTGATCTCTGACCTCCATACACAGGCCTATACACACACACACACACACACACACACACACACACACACACACACACACACAAAATAAACAAACCCCAAGCTTTTAAAAGTGACTTTCATTCTTCTTTTCACAAAATATTGCTCACTTTATTATTTTCATTTTTTTTAGTTTCTTATAAGCCACATAGTTTGGTGATGTACATATTAAGCCTAGGAACTTTTTTCCTTCAAAACTTAGGACTTATTTTGTCTTGAACAAAAACAATCATAATTTATAAAAACAAAATGCCAACAATTTAATTTTATGTTAGAAACACTATTAGTTTTCTTCCTCCGACTCTATGATGGGGAGGCGATATGTTGAATGCTATTTGCTTCTCATTAACATAGGTGTGTTACATTCCTGTTCTGTGGGGCAAGGGCCATTTCCTACTTCAGAAATGAAGCCTTCCTTGAGCAGGCAGGCACCAGCCCCATCAGCAATTCTTTACTACCTTGAGACTCTGCCTCAGTGAAGTAGAAGGAGAGAACTGACTCCTGAAACATGTCTTGTCTTCTGTCCTCTACACATATGCCACACATGGGTCTACCTGTGTGTGTCCACACATGTGCCTGTATGTGTGTTTGTGTGTGTGTGTGTGTGTGTGTGTGTGTGTGCACATATGCATGCATGCACCCTGTCCCCACCACACACACACACACACACACACACACACACACACACACACACACACACACACAACTATAGTACATAAAATTAAATTTAAAAAGTGAAAAGTGTATATTTGGAAACTATTTGATTCCATGCTCACTGAGCTCTTAAATACCCTCATAGGGCTTTTCCAACATTCTTGGAATTAAACAACTGAAAATCAATTCAAACAAAACCAAATCACCAGAGTACCAATTGTGACTAAATTTTAAGTCACCAAACTTCTCGGGTTTGCAAATTTGAATGAGTAAGGTACCACTGAGCTGAATGCCTGTCAAGAACAATTAAGAAGTTGGGTTTGGAGCAGCATTTTCAATAGTTAAAAATAACCAAAGTGCAGTGCTTTAAAAATGTATGCTCTACCATGCCCCCCCTCCACTGAACATGTGTATGTGTGATATGAGGGTGTGCGCATGTGTTCATGTTTGTGGTCACATATGTCTTTGGATGTGAGCATGTGTGTGCAAGTCAGAGGTTTTCATCATGCATCTTCCTGCATTGCCTTCCACCTTATATATTGAGAAATGGCCTCTTGTTGAACTAGAGACTGGTGAGTCATCTAATGTAGCTAGCCAACTCATGCTAGGTACCGTTTCTCTGCCTCTAGAGCATTGGGATTATAGGCAGGCTGCCTTGCCCACTTATGTATGTAATGGGGATATGAACTCAGTTCCTCACACTTCCTTAATGAGCCATCCCCCTAGGCCCTCAAACACTGTTTTCAAATGTACACCTACTTCCCTATTGAGTCAATTCAGCCATTGTCAAAGTTCAGGTGCAAATGAACGTTAGCATGGGGTAGGCATGGATTTTTCCATTCTGTCCTTTCTAATACTAAATTGTCTTTTCATAAGAGTAGAACTTTAAATATAAACTGCATTGAGCTATTAACATACTTCTCTTTGCTGTACTAATAGGTTGTTTCAGCTGGACTAATCATAACCCTTGGTTCTTGATAGAATAGGCGTATTCATGCCTTTTCTGGACTCCTTGATTTTTGCCTACATTTTCCTTTTTATGTAATATAAAAGTTAAAACTGGTTATAATTTGTAAATGTTTCCCACAAAAACTAAAATGAATGCTCTGGGTTTCACCAACACTCTCCTTCAATAAAAGTAACCAGAGGTCTTTGAGGAAATAGCTGGTTTGTGGATCAGTGAATACACCAAATGAATATGGAGTATTTTGTGGTACCAGAGTAAAACCTTAAAATGATAGGAGTATGTCAAAGAGATGTCCACATCAATTGGCAAATTGGAATAATGTGAAAGAAGAAAAAGGAATATATCCATGAATTAACTGTCAACTGCGTGAGTTACTATCTCAATCCTGTGACAAAAGCAACTTACAGGAACAGAAGTGATATAGTCCAACATGGCAGGAAAGGCGTAGAGGGAGAAGGAGATGGAGGGTCACATTGCATCCTTAGGCAGGAAGCAGAAAGTGATAAATTCTAGGTTTCTCCTTTTTATGTAGTCTGGGGTCCCAGCCCATGGAATAGTGCTGCCCACATTTAAGGTGGATTTTCACACTTCATTTAACCTAACCTAGACAGTCTTTCACAAACATGACCAGAAGCTTGTCTGTTTGGTGATTTTTTGATTTCACCCATTAATATTCAGATCTCAATATTGATCATCGCATAACTCAAAGTATAAAACAGATGTCCACTTGTTTATGATGGCACAAATAAATGAGTAGATTAGTTTCAAATATTCCTTGTAGAAGAAAGTCAACCTTTGGGAACTAGAGCCTATTTAATAACACAGGCCACAAAGGGTGAGCCTTTGAAGGTTTTATCCCCTCTGGCTCTTTGCTATCTGGTCTGGTCACTGTGTGAGCAACAATGGCCAAATGACCCCACCAGGGAGCTGCCTTGCTTTGTCCACGTGATAGACTATAGCCACTGGAACTGTGAGCCAAGTTAAACTTTTCCTCCCAGAAGATGTTTCTATCCTGTATTTTATCACCACAATGTGATTAAAAACTTAAACAGTACTTAATTTAAACATAGAAAGGGGATAGAAGGTGCTTTTATAGGAAAAGAAACCTACTGAGTGCTGCCTCAGCCATGTGGTCAAGGACACCAGTAGCCATATGCCCTGCTGATTGCATGTACCCTCGTGATCTGATGAGCAGAACCCTTGCTCTGAGGTTTCCCTCTCCCAAGCCAGTGAGTTGAGTTTAATTATGATAAAAACACATGAGAAGTTTCAACAGGACAGTCTACAAAATACCTGACAGGTATTCCCCAAACTGTCACAGCTCTCAAAAACAAGGAAAGAAACTGTCATAGCAAAGAGGAGCCTAAGGAGAAATGGCTACATGTAATATGATAGTCTGGACAGGATCCCAGGACAGAGGAGGGTCATTGGGTACAAAGAAGAAGAAAGCATGGGCTTTGGTTAAAATAATACCATCATCAATGAGCTTTATTAATTATAGTGGGATACCGTTTAATGTAAGTTGTACTAATAAGCATGGGACATAAGATAACACTTGTCTTCATAGTTCTTCTATAAATATAAAGTTGTTCTAAAATGTTTGGTTTAAAAAATATAAATGGTGTCTTCATTTATCATGGTATCTTTCCTTGTTCTCCCACTCTGTTCCCATTCCAGCTCAAACCTCTCGCTCCCCTAAGTTCTCATTCCCCTGTCTTTTGCCCTCCATTACTCCCCCACCCCCAGTTTGCTCACGTAGATCTCATCCATTTCTCCATTGCTGGGTGATCCATGCATCCTTCCTAGGGTCCTCCTTACTAGCTAGCCTCCCTGGAACCATGGGTTGCAGTCTGGTTATCCTTTGCTTTACATCTATTATCTACTTATGAGTGGGTACATACCATGTTTGTCCTTTTGAGTCTAGGTTACCTCACTCAGGATGATATTTTCTAGTTCCATCCATTTGCCTGCAAACCTCATGATGTCATTGACTCCCCATGGGAGACCTTGCCTTGGAGGAGGTGGGAATCGGGGGTGGGTTGGGGAGAAGCCTGGGGGTGGAAAGAAGGAGGACAGGGGAATCTGGTTGATATGTAAAATGAATAGAAACTCTCTTAATAAAAAATAAAAAGTATAAATGGAAATCTTGCTTAGTCTATTTGCATTTTAGTGTGAACCCATCAACAGTAGTTATAAAGCACAAATCTCTTGTAATACCCAAATGCCCATCATCTCCTAGGTCAGAGGTTGTGGGCTAATTCTGTAATGTGTGTGGATCTTGAAATGCAGAGTTAGCTGTCTGAACCTCTTCTCTCCATTAGCAGCTTAAGAATGGCGAATTTATAAGAGAGATCTCTGTTTCTCCTAAACAAAGGCAGAGGAAAATATAAGAGAAGGTCTTAGGAGAAAGAAAAAAATATAATGGGACCTGGGGACTCAGGCGAATTCTCTGTCAAGTTCCTGGGAGAGGGCAGTCTAGTTTCTCCTCCAGTCTGGTCCTTTCTCTCTGTAACCCTAGGTGGTAGACCAGTTGACCAACACTTCCCAGTGAGTATAGGGCTGATTCAGAGGTTCATTTCCATCCCTCATTCCATGATTCCTCAGGAGAAAGCCTAGGAATGAGAGTGGCAATGAGAAGGCCCCTGTACCCTTACAGTAATCCCTGTATTTCACTGTGCACATCAGTGTAAAAGGCAGAGAGATGGGCAGACTCTAGAATGACTATGGGATGTGGGTATTATAAGGATTAAAGTGGTTTTTAATTCCTCTCTTTCCCTTCCTCCTCCTGTGATGGTCCTGAAGATCAACCTCAACTCAGGGTAACACGCATACTTGGCAGATGCTCTATCATTGATGACTTACATGCTTAGCCCCTGCATTGTTTCCTATTTCCAATATCTGTATTTGGTTTAAATTGATGACTTTTCTGAAGATGAGTGCATTATCTGTGCTGTGCAAATAATACTCTTTGATCTATTGGGAGGGACTCTCTGATCTTGACCTGATCTGAACCACATTATTATTTTTTGTTTTCTGCTTAAGAAGAAAAATGTATTTTATATCAATTTAGGCTTTTGTAATATATCCTTAGGAAATATATAAGTATGAAATGGCTCATTTATTTCTGGTAGCAAATTAAGCCCAAAATGATTTTCAATTCAGAGATATTTGCATTCTTAAATGACAGCTGAAGACATTTGTGAAAAAGCTGTTTAATGATCTAGCGAAACATGCGCATATACATAAGCTTGGCATTCATTTTTGGTATGGTATCTTTGCTCTTTTCTTATGAATATTATGGATGACAGACCTGCCTGAAAGATTAAACTCCTGTTCTAGGGTGCATTTAATAATATTCTTCTTTGTAGGATAATATGGATTGTTTCATGCTATTTCCTCTAGGACCTGGATTTGAGCAATTTCTTCTCATTTTGCTAATTCAAGACTATTCAAATTCTTATATGCCCATAAATCTCACAGCAAGAATAATAAAGCCAGGGCTAAACCTACATATATTAGTCCAAGTTTTACTGTTGTTATAATGTTTTATGCTTTCTGTAGTGTCAAATCAAACAACAGTGATATAGCAAGATATAAACTTTATCCTCAATAAAAGTACAATTTGTTAAATTTAAAACTGACTTTAAAGTTTCCAAAAATAAATTTTCTGGAATTTAATTTGATCAGGAGTCTGTATTCATAAAAGTCAGTAAGTTTAGTCTAACCAAATCTTTATTGAGGTCACCAATTCATTTCTCTGAAATGTCTTCAGATGGCATCACACACTGTCCAATTAAGAAAATGTCAAGTTGAATCTTAGTTTTCTGGGTGACTTTTCATCTTAGGATGGCCTCAATCATGATGATTTTTCTGAGACTGACCCATCGAAGTTCTACAAGTACGTGACTTTCCAAAAGTGGTCCTATTTTCATTGAGGATTATTTACTATGTCTGGAATCCTAATGCTTGTTGCTTTTAATGGGAGAAATAATACCAAAAATATTTTGACATGCAGCCAACAAAATTAATATGATCAACAAAGGAATGTTTTCAGATCTGGGGCTTGATCACTTTTGTTTCTGAGGTCATAGATTTGTTGCACAAACCCATTTTCCTCTCTCCTCCCTCCACACACATATGTACATAAGCACACACACACATACCTCCCCCACACAAATGTGCATGCGTATACTCAGACTCACAAATATATACACACTCTCACACCCTCACAGACACACACACACACACACACACACACACACACACACACACACACACACGCGCACACACACACACACACACACACTTTAATAACCAGGTCCCATTTGACTGTTCACATACACAGCAGCTCTGGGTGGCCACACCTTTCTGAGAAGCTGGCTTCATGACTACCCCTTTATTCTCAGTTTACGTTACAGGGCAACAGTAGCAAACGTTTCAATACTTGCAATGTTCCCTAGGAGTGTATCAACTGAGCAGGCAGGGAAAACATATCTGGGGGAAGTTTATTATTTTTCCACCACTATATTTGACAGCACCTTTGGAAAGTGAACAAAGGCGTACTGTCAGGAGGACAGACCTGGACAAAATGTTACTGTTTGTTCTTCCCAAGCACAGAGGTATATTTAAGCAAAGAAAGACATTCCATAGCTCTCTTGGGACTTCCTTCCTTTAGCTGAATTATACCAGCATGTTCACACCACTGTGATTCAAACTGGGCTGGAATTTAAAACGCAGGCTTCTATTTGCCAGAGCTTAAATACCACAGTTACAGAAGTTCATATTAGACTTCCGCTTGTCCTTAAAATGTCACAGAATATATAGAAAGAACTGTGTCGGCACATGGAATTACAGTAGAAGTCATGGAAATAAGAAGTGCCCTTGTGTGGCAGCTTCTGTACTTACACAACAAAGCCTCTAAGTCACCAGGAGTCACCTGGCTTCGGATTAGGTTTCCAATCCAGGCTCGCTGACACTCATGAAACTTTTGGCAAAAGGGGCTGAGTTTCGAGCAAGTCCAGGTAGAATACTGTGTAGCCTATGTGAAACTCGGTGGCCTTGACTAGGTTTCTCCTTGAGTTTCACATTCGAACAACCCAATGCTTCAAAGTAAAATAAAACAGAGGGGCCTGACAAGAAGGGGCAAACAGGACACCGAATGGCTCATCAGGATGGGATCACAGTCTCCCATCTCGAACACTTCCTTTTTCCCGATGTCTTTGATTTTGCATCTGCACTAACGGCCCTGCTGCTGGCTCTGGGAACACATCTGTACCTGGCCCTGCTCACCAAGCCTTCCCCCTGCTAAAAGGGACCATCCCTGATCCTCAGAGGTCCTTGGAAGCAGTGAAGCCCTCGCTCAGAGTAACAGGGGGACTCACAAGTTGACTGTTCACAGAAATAAGACCATTGATGTGTTCTTTATAATGTACATTCCAATAAGTCAAGTAGCAAGGCGATGATGCTGACCCTTTTCCAGGCTTTCCTACTGTAATCCACACGCTGGAGGGGAGAACTCCATGAACTTCCTCTGAGTCCTGTCTGGTGGCTATTGGCTTCTTCTCTTTACAAGGGTCACAGAACAGACTGTGTCAGCCCTGTAGAGTCACAGTCTGAGACTTCACAGCCTCTTCCTGACTGGATTAGGCTCCTAGCCGCCAACAGAACAGGAACCATACTACCAAGGATACCCAGAACAGTAGCTAACAGGGAGCTTTGAAAATAGTCAAAGCTTTGGGGAAGAAAAGAGCAGGAAGCAAATGCAATGAGGTTTTGAAAGTCAAGACAATATTTTAAAGTGATTAACGATTAGTAAAAGTGTTAAGATTTCATCCATTTTTAGAAGGAATTTTTGTTTCATTAAATTCTTCATCCCATACATCAAAGAAGTTTCACTAAAACTTTTGGCTACTGAAGATTTTCTTTTTAATTTATTTTACTTTACTTTTCTTTTCTTTTTTTCTTCTGCCTTTTTCTTTTGTCTTATTCTTTTTGTTACTCAAAAGATCACCATGCCATTGAAATACATGTTTTTCTGTTTTTGTTTTTAACCAAAACTCTTTTGGTAAAAAGCATCTTGAAATGCCAAGGATTTCCATGCTCATGTTTTCAAAAGCAACAATTAGGTCTCAAGGCACATTGGTAATTTGGGGGAAGCAAGAGACTCCAGTACAAGTTGACAGAATTGGTTCTGTGAACTGTCCTTGATATTTGGTTTTAGATATCCTGAGCTATGAATTGTTAGAACAGTGGTTCTCAGACTGTGGGTCATGCCCCCTGGGGGTGTTGAACAACCTTTTCATGGGGGGTGTCTTAAGACCATTGTAAAACAGAGATGTTTACATTACGTTTCATAACAGTAGCAAAATTAGTTAGGAAGTAGCAATGAACATAATTTTATGATTGGGGTCACCACAACATGAGGCATTGTTTTAAAGGGTCATAGCATTAGGAAGATTGAGAACCACTGTGTTAGTCAATGTAATGAAAGTGCTTTGCAGGAGAACATTTTTCTTTAAATTGCAGGTTCCTTTAGAAATAAAATCTGAATCATAGCGGCAGAAGATGCTAAGCCAGTAAATTATCTGAAGGAATTGCTATCAAAGCATTGAGCGGGGGAAAAAAGCCTTTTTACTGAACATAGTAAATACAATCAAAGTAAATGGTGTGGTTGAGGTTAAAGTCCACAGATTAAAGTACTTCGCAAAATGTCAAGTACAAGTATAAGGGGGAGGGGGAGGGGGAGCCAGAATACTATGCAAAAAATATGTACTGTCAAAAAACCTGTCAGAAAATCTACCTCCTAAGAGAGCAGCTTAGCTAAATTTCAGCTTGGGGAAGGGGTTCTCAAAATCAGTCACCCCAAAGTGCACTAGACATCTAAAACTCAACAACAACGATGATGATAATAATCCAGTTCCCCAAACCACTTTCCATTCCACACCAGCTGTGAATAACATGCTTAAGACAGGAACATACTATAATATAGCCACCTCACTGTCTGTCAAGGGCAGTCGCTAATACACTGTCTTTCCTCAGGTGGGCTGCATCCTGCTTAAAGAATACCTTTAGAAGGTTAAAATAAGAAAGCAGTCTAAACAAGGAAATGATGGTGTCTAGAGGTCCTCTCACGTCTGTGGCAGTCACTCGTAATGAGGACTCTGGGGCAGTGCTCAGCAAGAGGAGTGTCAGTGCGGCAGCCACCCGGGACAGAGGGCTTTAGGCAAAGTTTACAATTACACTCTCAAAAAAAAAAAATGCACGATGCTGCCGCTGCATCCCAGGACACAGGGTCTACCTGGGACTCCCTTGGCTTCCTCCTATGTTCACTAAAAAGGTATTTTAGAGACACTAGTCATGACCACACCAGAAAAGAAGTCATTCCAGAGCAAAAACCTTACCTTGAAGAGGCTGAACTTCACAGTTGCTCCAACAGAGGAAGCACAAGTCAGGGGCCTTTTCCGTGTAGAGATTGTTTATGTAGCCCTTTTTAAAAGGTCTTGACCTCCAGAGGTTTAAGATTAAGTCCAATCCAAGCGTCTGCAGGGAGGAGAAGGGGGACTGGGGGTCAGGAGAGAAGGCAAACGAGAGAGGCAAGGAACTTCAGCTGCTGGGTGGTGCTTCTGGCCTGAGAGCATTTGAGCTATTTTCAGCATTACCAGCAGCTGGACTTGTCTGCAAAGGGATGAAAATGCCTTGCCCGAATCACCACCCCCACCCTGGGGGGGAAAACCAACACAAACCAGGAAACCCACAACAACTTGGTTCATTGTGCAAATATTCATTGAAATTTTGAGGGAAACTGAAAGCACTATTGAAAACACACACACACACACACACACACACACACACACACACACACACAGAGAGAGAGAGAGATTTGACTGAATCTTAAAGGAACACAGCACCTTGCTCCACCCCTGAGGTTTTCAGAAGGGTTTACCAGATCAGTAGAAAGTAAGACACTACGGTGGGCATTGGCAAGGAGACTTCTGATTACCCCCTTGCTTGCTCACAACGGGTCTTAGGCAACGTTTTAGATCTCTCAGGTAGGAACATCAGCTACCAGGCCACAGGCAAATGGTTTCTTTCTAGCGCACACCTACACGTCCACTTTAACTATGCTATTTTTGAAAGCTACTGAGTTAAGCTGATGACATTTCTTATCTATTGGCTAAGGCTGGGGTCCATCCAATGACATGCTGCAGAGAGACTTCTGCTGTCACAAGCCCAGTGGGGGGAAAATAACCATTCACTCTGGGTCACCATGATGGGCAAACTTAGAGAACTTTTATTTCGTTTTCAGAATGAATAGCCACAATCTAGAAGTTGTATTCCTGCATTCGTTCACTTTGTGGCAATTCATTCAATGGATGTGGCAAGCATTTCTCAGCTCACCATAGGCTGGGAACTCTGTGAATACAAAAATGGGCAGATCAACATTGCCTTGGCATTTACAGATTTATTATACTCAGGCTGTAAGAGTAAAAACAGAGCCAAGGTCTCTCTCTACCCAGACCGAAGGAAAGGACAGTGTGTGCACACTTCTTTCATCAGGCCTTCCCTATGTCACTTGTCCTAGCTACTGTCTGTTGCTGTGATAAACACCATGACCAAAAGCAACCCGGGGAGAGGAAAGGCTTGATTTTATCTTACAGATCATAGTCCTTCATCAAAGGAAGCCAGGGCAGGAACTCAAGGCACATACCTGAAGCCCGGAACTGAAGCAAAGACTACGGACGAATCATGCTTACTGGCTTGCTCAGCCTGCTTTCCTGTGTAACCCAGGACCACCGGTCCAAGAGTGGCCCCACCCACAGTGGGCTGGGCCTTCTCATATCAATCACTGATTAAGAAAATGCCGTACACGCGTGCTCACAGGCAATCTCTCAACTACGGTCCCCTCTTCCCAGAAGCCCCTAGCTTATATCAAAGAATTAGGCAGCACTTCCACTGGGAATGGAAGGCAGTGGCCCTACCAAGCAAATACTGCAACATTATTTTAAAAGCCTTGATTCCATGACGATGAATTCCCCCAATCTTTTTTTCCCCATGTATCCGGCAACACAGAAACATGTGAGGAGTCAGAAAGCAATGCTTTACTCAAGCGATACAAGAAGATTCTCCAGCTGTTGTGTGCTTTGTTTTGAGACAAATACAATTCCTTGGTTGCATTAATGACACGGGGAATGGCTTTTAAAAACATAGGGGGCCAAGCATGGTGGAGAGCAGTGTCATGTGACTCGTTTCAGCGTGTGTTGTAATGGTGAAATATTTCAGCTGAGTTCACCATATACTAAAATGATGCAGCTATTCTAATTTAAGAAAAACCTGACTTAAATTTGAGGTATCTAATTATAACCTTAAATAAGTTTAGCTTTGATTTTAAAATATTTACCAGTTTTAAAATGCCATTATAGAATACTGTATTTTTCTGCTTGACTAAATAGACTTATTTTACCAAGCATTACTTAATTACTAGTTTAAAATAGATACTTGTTTTACTTCTTGAATGACAATTCTACCAATAAAGATTTGAGATCTATTCTCAGACAAGTTTCTTAAAATTATTTTTCTTTTCTTTTTACAATATTTTATTTACAAAAAGAAATATTTTTTAAATGTGGCTCCTTGAGAAACTATAAATGTTAATGAAATAAATAAAGATGGACGATCTGAGTACTAAGTCAGCTATGATTTTTCATTCCCGGCCGCCTGCTTCCCACGCTAACCCCACGAGAAGCCTCATTGCCTCGGTCTTACCTGTGTGGTCATGTTACCTCAAAATCTGCACTCAAACAAAGAGGTTATGGGTCTGGTCCCTGCTTCCACTTAGCATCAATCCTGTGGTACACTGTGTCTCGCCAAAGTCTCCTTTGTTCCCAAAGATCCTGAGCCAGGATCCAAACAGCTCCTTCCAACATATTTGGCATCCCAGAGAGCAAATTAGACTTCAAGCATATTTTAAAATGGTAAAGGGTGGACTATTTTGTTTTTTCCATGTAACCACTGTGACTTTTATCTCAATGGCAACAGTAATTACATTCATTCATATTCTCTTTTCTTTTTAATATAAATCAGTTTCGAATAAACCATCAATGACTATATTTAAGTGAACCTCTGTCTTCGTCTGGAGATGTGAGAAACAATAGGTAAAATATCTGGGCAGAAATGTGGGCTCTAAGAAAGAAGGTCGGACCCTGACCTGAGGACCCTGATGAAAATCCAAAGTGGGGCCAGTTGCCTCAGTAGTAACTGAGCATCTTACATTCTGTGTAAGCACAAAATAGGCTTCCGATGCTGGACTATGAATGAGCTTTCCAAAGGAGATTAGTGAGCACAAAATGGAAGCAAATGTTGAAAGGCCAATCAGTTGGGCATTTTCTTTTCTCCTTCCAAATGCTTAGCAAGAATCTAGATGGTTCTGAGATCAATGTTGCATTAGAACCATGCCCACTTAGACACAGTTTGCGTAGACCAAACCGTCCTAGAGGGTATTTATACCCCAAGGGAGAATCTTGTTAACTCACATAACACCCCAATTAGAACCACTGGTAAGGCAGAGATATGATTTGGAAGAGAGAGAGAGAGAGAGAGAGAGAGAGAGAGAGAGAGAGAGAGAGAGAGACTTTTTGTTATTCTTTCCTATACTGCTGTACCACCCTAAATAAATGAATATGCCGGTTTTGAGTTTAATAACCTCATCAGCCTTTCAAATATACTCCTCACTTGCAAGTGGCCCAGAGGGCTCAGTGTTCCAGAGAACTTCATAAAAATAAATCCCCACTGGAAAGAACATCTGGGCTCACATTGGCACCACTCAAGGGTTTCCACTCAGGCTGAAGCTCTATGGCATGGCACTAGTATACCACAGAGGTGACTCTGGGTCCATCCCCCAGCACAGCAAAACAGACAGACAGAGACGAAGAAGAGACAAACAAGATGACCCCCTACCCCCAGTTTTCACTCGGGGCCTTACTTTTCAGGTGTTTTTGTTGTTGTTGTTTTGTTTTGTTTGTGGGGGTAATTTTAGAAAATCTTTAAAAACATGTAATGACTCCAGGCTCAACGGCTAATGTGTGGCTACATTTAGCAATTATTTTTAGACAACATGATGAGTTTAAGAATTTTTCTGTGCAACTTTCAATTCATGTAGTTTGGAACTTTTAAAAATTCTTTTCTCAAGAGAACTCAGACTTCTCAATTGATGCCTCATCATACCCTATTATTTGAGAGGGTCTGAGGAGGAAGGAAGCAGATGCCATTTTCCCAGGAATATTGTTTTCAGGAGTTCACCCCCCCCCCCCTTTGAAAACTGAGTTGTGCTCAGGATACCTGAAGGCTTCTGTAGCCTTCCTCAGCTTAGCAGCATTCTAATCCAGGAGAACAAGGTTTCATTCTCTCAGGCAAATGCGTTCGTGTTTGAGGCAGCAAGAACATCCAAAAGATGGGCACGGATTTCAAGGATGTATGGAAAAGGATGTCAGTCAGATTTTCTTACCATGGAGACTATAGAAATCTGATAAAACTGAAGTAAAGGAAGGCGTGCAAGAGACTGTAAAATACAGCTGAAGTTGGGCATGGTGGTTTGCTTCCGCCGCCATCCTCGTCAAAGTGAAGTGTGGGCGAGGAAAACGTTGCTCTTCGTTTCATTGTGCAGTAAGTACCCATCAGCTCATTCTCAGGTCTGCTGTGCCCTGAACAAAAATCAGTGCCCGAAGTTGGGAAACTGAACTCCAAGACAAGGGCCTGATCACTCACAAAGCCCTCCTCTGCACTTGCATTCTGAGGTAAACTGTAAGTCCTTGCCAGCACTAGAATCTGTTTCTATTTGGGGGTGGGGGGTCACACACATTCTAGAATCCAGACTCCAGAGAGTGTCAGAACTGGCTTAGAGTAGAGGATGCCCAGGTATCATCCACTCTGAACCGGCTGGGTGCTGGCTGGTGGGAGAAATCCACGTATCTTTTGAAGTCTCATAAGTTTTATCTGTTGGTTATTCTTAAGTAAGTGTATAGGAGAAACTGAGACTGATTTTTTCCCACTATATCACACACACACACACACACACACACACACACACACACACACAATACACAGAAAGACAGTCACACATACACACTACACAGAATGCTAGAAAAGTCTTTATAAATCATAAGGGTCAAGAATAAAAACCAGTTTGCCAGTATTCAAAACGCAGCAGGGCTGGGGGTGCACAAGGGAAAACTTAGAGGAAGAGCAAGTTCAATGCCAGCCTGGGCTACATAGCCAGATTCTATCTAAAAAAAAAAAAAAAAAATCAGTCAAACAAACAGACTCTATTAAGTACATAATAAAATAAAAACTTCTCCCCATATGAATGTAGGTTGGATATAAGAGTATTGTCCATGTTATGACTTTCCTAAACTAAAACCTTCCTGCCTGTTTCTGTTGCCCGTTGGCACGCTTATCCACACAGGTACAGATCTACCTTTAGCTCAATGCTCTCTATCAGTCCCTTTATTCTCAGATGGGACAGACAAGGCCCTCGTGCTAGATGCCCAGGACCAAATCATCTCTGGATTTTCACAGTTCCTTTGTCTACTGCAGTAAGCCTACAAAAAACCTCTCATGTTCCTGACATCCTTGCACAAAGAAGCCAGGGAGGGCCAATATTAGCCAGCAAAGTCAACTTCCTACAAATACCAACAATGGTTCTATCACAAAAGGAAACGGCAGAAATGAACTCTTTGGGAGACATGCTAAAAAATGAGTGACCTTAACTCAATTTTGCAAAAAATAATGGGGTGGTTGAATATTCCTTTATGTCCTCTGGGCTGAACCATTTTAGACTGGTTTATGGAGGCAGACAGGGAAGGATGTCCAACCTGCCAGTGGTGAGTCCAGACAGCTGTGAGACATCTTAGTTTTAGAAACTAAGTTTGTTCTAAAACTTAGTTTGTTCACATTTTTCCCCAGCAGCCAGTGCCAGTATTTTCTCATCAAGTGATTCTTTCTTTAAAGATCATTTTGCCTAAAGATTCTCCTTGAGTCTATTTCTTTCTTGCTTTTTACAATCAAATCAACATTCCATATTTATTGCACCCATCAATAAACATCCCATGTTTATTATGTTTTAGAACATGCTTGTGGGCCACACTGTTTACTACATGCCGAGGACCCGTTTTCTGCTTCCTTCATTACAAAGGAGTCTGGCGAGCATACCTGTTTAGAAACTTGCTTTCCCATACTTCCTTGTATTCACCCTAGCTAATAAGCTACACAACATGGAAAATGTCACACACACACACACAATAACTACACAAACTCTCCCCAGCAGGCTGCTTTTGGTCCTGTGCCATTTTGCCTTGTACTCCTTTTATGACTGAGATGACCTGCTCTCTCAGGAAGCCCACATTAAAGGCCAGATAATAGAGGTGAACCCATACCAGACTGCCTTTGCTTGAGCTCCTTGTCTGAAGCAAATCCAGCCTGTCAGAGGCTTTCAGAGCTATGCAGAGTTATCCTGTTTCTTGAAGCTGGACTCAATAAACACAATCATCTAAGAACAACTTTATTACATCAGGCTGGCTGAAAGATAGCAGGAACCATTAGCCCTGCCATTAAGATACCACATAAAAATAGATTCAGAAGTGTAACTTCTAGATATCAACACTAGCATTCAAAGCTGCCACTGCATTAGGTTTCAGGCCCACTGGAGTAAAGAATGGCATGGAAAACACACTCAAGATGCCTAAAGCCATAGCGGGTTCAACATTTGATATATTTCTCTCTTTTTTTTTCTAAATGCAGTAAAGTGTTCGGCTTTTCTAAACTCTATAGCTAATGGCCAGTGATGCCAAGAGGACTAAGAACACAGCACTAATTGTCAGGAAACCCAGAACAGGAACCCAGTGTTTATCCTGTTCTTGGTGGACATGGCCAGGTCATTGTTCAGAAAACTTTGAACAGGGTCACTTACGTAGCTTACCCAAGCTTTCAAAATCTCAACTGAAAGATGGAATTTTTCCTTGTTACTGAAAAGACAGTTTGAAGACTTATTCCTGGCCGATAACAACAGTTCCACTTGTGCCTTTCTGAGAACTGTGGATGCTGCCACTCATGACAAGTTCAGCTATCCTGGATGAGGAAGCCTACTGTTTCCCAGAACTCAATACACGTGATGGCATACACAGGAACGATTCAAAGGATTCCTGCTTTTGTTTGTTTGTTTGTGTTTTCTGATTAAATACCTTAGTTGAAGAATAAAGATAAATGATAACACATTTGATCTGAGAGCAGGGAGTCACATTTTTTTTATAATTTTGTTTTTGTTTTGCATTTTGTTTTTCTTTATAATTTTTAAGAACCAAGGAACCTGGCTGCTACTGTAGAATCTGACAGTTGTTTCTGACTATTATAGGAAATTTGATAATATGTGCTTTAGATGTTGTTTTTGGTTTTCTACAGCTATGATGAAACACCATGGCCAAAAGCAATTTGAGGAGGAAAGGGCTTATTTAACTTACATATCCTGAATCACAGTGCATTGAGGGAACTCAAGGCAGGAACTCAAAAATAGGGCAGGAACCTAGAGACAGGAGCTGATGCAGAGGCCATGGAGTGGTGCTGCTTACTGGCTTGCTCCCCGTGGCTTGCTCAGCCTGCTTTCTTATGGAACCCAGGGCCACCATCCCCACACACAATGGCCTGAGCTGCCACCCCCATCACTAATTAAGAAAATGCTCTACAGGCTTGCCCATAGGCCCAACTTATGGATGTATTTTCTCAATTGAGTTTTCCTTCATCTCAGGTGACTCTAGCTTGTGCTGAGATGACAGATGTCTTAACAATGAAATAAGAATCATCACGGCATTTTACTCCTTTGATTGCCATACAAGTCCAGTGAGTTGACATGTGAAAAAGCTATTCAGACAGCGTTGGCACACAGCAGGTGCTGCCTAAGCGGTGGTTATTGCTGTGGCTTATCTTCATCACTTTGGTGACACACAGTGCTGTAGTTAAAAGTATGGCCTCTCAGCATAGTTCTGAGTTAAAATTCTCCTTCTGCACTGTTTGAACTCCTTGTTTTGGCACATCGGAGCCCCAATTCCTTCACTTTGGAAATGGGATTACAATCCATGACCTGAGAATGTTTTATAGGGGACTGAATATAGTGCTGAAGAAATCACTCCTGGCACACAGTAATCATTAGACAGTGGATTTTCAAAAGCTACATAGAAAAATGCTTTCCAAATGTAATAATTTGGCTGCAAAAAATTTAAGCATTTTTAGTTTGCTGATGAGAAAGTGAAGTGGATTGAACCCACCTGGATACTGAATTTAATTTCCTCATAATTTATTTCAGATAGCTCACATTCTGGGTTTTGTTTTTCCTATTTAATTTTAAATAGGAGTTGATGGACTTGTCAGGCAACTGAATTAAGAAATTATCATCTCGACCCCAGTTTTGTCCTGCGGTTGATTGGATAGTCTCTTTAAATCAATGACATTATCATCTCATATGTTAAGTAGAAGGCTGAAGTGGAATGTTATTGGTATCTAAAGGAACGGCTTGGAGAAAGCAGAAGTGAATCTATCATACCCTCTGCAGATTTATAACCCTGGGCATCTTGTTACAAGCACACACTAACCCATGTTGGTTGACTATAATTATAACTAATGATAGCTGAAGTCCAAGATCTGTCTACTAAAGTGGTGATTACCTTGCCAACGTGAGGAGTGGAGCCTTTTAGAATCAGACAGTGCTGTGCTCCGGTCTTTGCTTCCTCAGGGGCAAAGCATGCTATTTCAGGGGAGTTACTTGATAAAATAGAAAATGCAGACAATAGTGTCTACCTGTTTGAGGGTGTTTTGAGAGAATTAAATGAGACTGTGAAAAGTGACTCCAAGTAAATGTGTTGTAGAAAGAGATTTACTATCATGGTAGCTATTTACTATCATAGCAGCCATTTGATTTTGTCCTAAGAGACTGTAAATTCTTTGAAGACAGACCTTGTTTTTGAAAACTGGAATGTAGGACCAGTGAGATGGTTTAGCAGGTCAGCACTTGCTGCCAAGCCTGCCAATCTGAATGCCATCCCTGGTACCTACATGGTGGGAGAAGAGAACTGAGTCCTGTAAGCCCTGTTTGCATGGGCTGTAAGTATGTTTACCCATCACCCATCACCCACCACCAACAAATAAATAAATAAATAAAGGCAAAAAACCTTGAATACAGCTAGCTCTTTGTACAGTACCTGGTCACTATAGGTGATGGGTGAATATATGATCAAATAAAGGACTAACATAAAAGGACAATTTAAAAAACAGCAAAAATGAATAAAAGACGACTTAAGTGAAAACAGGCATTGGCTAATTGAATAGACACACTAGAAAGGAAATCTAAATAAATAGTAAATAAAAACCATTTTCTTCACAGGACTTAGAGAGGAGAGGTAGTCTGTAAAGGACAGAGAAAGGTTGTCACATTGATGGTCATATTATAAACAATATCTTGAAGTGGAATTGTCATATATCTGTGTGTGTTGTTTTATTATTTTGTAGAAAGATGGTAATTACCTTAGGATCTTGATTTTTTATTTTGTTTTGTTTTTTGGTTTTTCGAGGCAGGGTTTCTCTGTGTAGCTTTGCGCCTTTCCTGGAACTTGCTTGGTAGCCCAGGCTGGCCTCAAACTCACAGAGATCCGCCTGGCTCTGCCTCCCGAGTGCTGGGATTAAAGGCGTGTGCCACCACCACCCGGCTGGATCTTGATTTTTATGAGTACTGTCTGCTTTAATTAAACTCAGAAGCATTTTGTGTGAACCTCACTTCTAATTCCTGTCTACTCCTCTACCCCTATTCTGTGTCTCCCCTGACAGGGTCTCCACCTTCAGAACTCATGACTTTTTATGGCAAATTCCAAGACACACACACACACACACACACACACACACACACACACACACACACACGTATAAATACACTTAGTATGTTGTTCCTAAGTCAGCACTTCACAAATCTGGCACATTCTTTAGACTTCCAGGACCAATTCTAACTTTAGGTATCGGTTACTTTTCATATATTCTTAAAATAATGGCTGGAAGAAACACCCAAAGCCAACAAGGCATCACATCTTGAAAATTAGAGTATGAAGGATGAATATATAGGAAAACAGTACTGAATGAGAATCTGAGGAACATTGTTCCCGTCTGAGATAGAAGGCCACAAACAACACCAATCGCTTATTTGGGATGGGCTAGTGTTCCCAAAGGTTTCTGTGGATTTGTGCCATGTGTACCAGGGCTGCTCCAGTGCCAACTGCTGCTTTCTTTGCTGGGGAGCAGTCTTGACTGAGACTTGCTGTTCAAACCCTGATGAACTTGCTGGGTACAACAGCCGGTTCATTTAAGTATCCGGTGCTAGCTTTGATGGAGCAACAAAAAGAGGCTTCTATGGAGGAACGAAAAGAGACACCAACAGCAGAGGCAGTGAGAGCTGCAATAATTTGAGACAGGAGGAATAGAATATCTTCTAAAGAGAAAGACAAAATTTGGAGCCATTGAGGTTGAAAATGAGGCACATTTAATGAAGGCATTAAAAGACACTCGAGTAGGGCAAAATGAGTCAGAATCAGTTATCAAAGGAGAAGATGTTATGTAGGATAATTAGAAAAAAATGATTCTTAGAGATAAATTAATTCTGTGAATGTGAGAATTACTTAGTCAAATGCTTCTGGAAACACAAAAGAAACTCACAGCTGCAATAATTTTATAGAATTCTATTGTGGTTTGTTTATTGGTTAAGTCTAAAAGTTATACCATGTAATGAATCTTACCTGCAAAGACAGATAAGGAGGTCAGAATTCAGGTTGGCCTTGGGCTTGTATATACAGTGCTAGGTAAGAGAAGAGGAACCAGGCAGTCCAGGACAAATGGTGCCCATCATTTTACTCACCCTGGACTGTAAGCTCTGGCGGCTCGATCGTTCTGTAACATGAACTCTATGTTCGTGTTACTTGATTAGGATCTGCCTACCCACTTGGCCTCTTTAAAAGACTCACACACATTTAAACACACCTTTGAGCCTCCAAACTGGACTTAGGCATCACATTCTATTTAGGGTAGCTACAAAGGTTCTGGAAATTTCAAGTTGTAACAAACACCACGACCTATAAACTTAAGAACATGAGCTAGTGTGTACAGGATTCCAGGGTTACAGGCTGTGGGCTCCAATTATTCTTTCAGGTGTTTGACTTACTGATTCAGACCAGGTCAGGTCAAACTTGTTGTGATGTTTTTTTCTCATCCTTCAGTTAAAATAATAACTAATGTTCTTTCTAATCTTCAAAAATCAGTCTAAGGTCTATTTCTGAGGAATACTTTTATGCCACCCTGAGATAACCAATAGATAGTTTTTTTATTTAGAGGAAGTGAGCTGATTTCCTTCTTCTAACCAGCCCTGTAGAGAACACCCTGTTCTCATTTATCTCACTCATTTTATCCAGATGAACTAATTAGAAAGCTACTCGGAGTTTACAGTTTCCATGAAGGAGTTATTAAAAATAAAGACATAGCAGAGCCAGGCGGATCTCTGTGAGTTCGAGGCCAGCCTGGACTACCAAGTGAGTTCCAGGAAAGGCGCAAAGCTACACAGAGAAACCCTGTCTCAAAAAACCAAAAAAAAATAAATAAATAAATAAAGACATAATAACTCCATTACTTATCAACATACAGTTTGTCAAGTGAATAATAAAATATTTATAATAATACCTTGCACATTATATAACTACATATACTACATTATATATTATTAGTAGTCATATACAATTGAAGATAATTAAATTGATTTCATAAGAAATTATGTAAATATAACAAATTATTTCATTTACATTCTCATTTAACTTTTAAAGAGGCAAACTTATATTGTGTCTTCAGAATATATTCATTTGTTACAACAGAGTCATTTGAAGGAGAAATCATAATGTACCATTCTAATTTCTGATGCAATACTTGATGACATTTTTCTTTTAAGAATTTAAAACTCAGGCCTGGAGAGATGGCTCAGCAGTTAAGAGCACTGACTATTCTTCCAGAGAACCCAGGTCAATTCACAGCACCCACATGGCAGCTCACAGCTGTCTGTAACCCTTGTTCCAGGGGATCTGACACCCTCAGAAACACAGAAGACAGACAGACAGACATGCAGACCAAACGCCAATGCACATAAAATTTAAAAAAAAAATGAAAAAGAATTTCAAGTTCATGAAAATGGTCAAGATGAAGGCTTGTTAAGCAGTTTACTAATCTTGCTTCTGGACCATTTTCTCACTGTTTTTCTCAATGTATTTAGAAACTTCTTTTGACTCTGAAGTTTCTTCCCACATAGTAATAACATCAAACTTGAGCTACTCTGAAGTTGGACTGAGTGATTCCCTGATGCTGGCTTCATTTGTCATTTGCGTTTTGCTGAAAAACAATGTACTTATCATACCACAAAGGGTTATGAATGGCACTTGCTAATCTCTAGGCTAAGAAAGCATCTCTCATTTCACAGCTTCCAAGGAGATATGGAGCATTATTCGTGATTACACTTATCTCTACCCACTGCTCTGGTGGTTATATTAGCTTGTCCTAAGAGAAACAAGCACTGGGATAAAAGTAAAACCCACGAACAATGAAGGAGGTAGACCAGAAGTCTATTAAGACAGCGTCTATATTCACAAAGACACGTTGCAGTTCAAATGTTCCCAATGCTCTCTCACATTGTGGCTTTCCAAGTAAAATACAGATCTCTGAGCCATTTCATCTGTTGGATGTGTTCTAATAACTTGACTCAAATTGTTAAGAGCTGTAAAATTCAGGGATTATTGCAAGGTACCCAAGGAGATGGATGTCTCTAAAATTGCAATGGTTTTCACATGAAAAGAGCCAATACAGACTCTAATTTTATTTGTGATTTATACAGCCAGTTACACTTATAAATGATCTCTCCACAGAAAAGGAATTTTGGCATTTGAATGTTAGGAATGTTAATATCCTTGTTCATACACCAGGCTCTTGGACTGACAGAAAGTGCCTCTTAGTTCTCAAAGACTCGAAAATATGTTTATCCCTTCACAACTGATGGGATTCACTTGGGACCCAGCTAAATGAGTGCTCACAGTTGCCTGAAATGAGCAATATTTGTAACCAGGCGTTGATTCTGTACCATTGTAATTGCTTCCATCTCCCATGACCCACACATAGACAGAAGGGAAGACTCGGGTATTCATTATGAATATTTTACAGTGTCTAACTTCTGAAAAAATTGAGTAATCAATTGAAGGCCTTGAGTAGAATACAGAAGTAATCCAAGAAAATCACTGTACTTTTAAGGGTATAACATGTTGGTGTTTATTAAAATAACCTTCTTTGTAAGCAACTTTAATGTCTTAGTTGCTAATTCTGAAAGCATGCTGATTTTAGCACGACTTTAAAGCTACATACCTCTACTCAAGTTAGTAAGAGTAGACCTTTACTACATGCTACATGCCACATTTTACTACCCTCCAAAGGCATGTATAAATCTATCACCTACGTAAGAAGAAAATATGGGAAACACATTTGCTAATGGAGTAAACATCTAGCAAAAATATGTTTTGTTTATGCAGATTCATAATTAATCAGCTGACCCAGCTGCTGTGGGGTGGTCTTTCTGCATGCTGTGAATATGTGTTGCTCCCATTGGTTAATAAATAAAGCTTCATTAGCCTATGGCAGGGCAAGATGGAGCCAGGCAGGAAATCCAAGAGAGATAGAGAAGAAAGGCAAAGTCAGAGGAGATGTTCTGAGTTGCCTCCAGGAGAAGCAAGATGTGAGAGAACAGGTAATGCCATGAAGTCATGTGGCAAAACATTGATTATTAGGAATGGGTTGAGTTAACTTGTAAGAGCTAATTAGCAAGAAGCCTGAGCCATAGACCAAACAGTTTGTAATTAATATAAGCCTCTGCATGTTTACTTGGGACCAGATGGCTGTGGGACCAGGTGGGACAGAAACTTCCACCTATAGGGAGCCTCAGATACAAAGTGTAACAGACCTACAAATAGACCTTAACAGACCTACAAATAGACCTTAACAGACCTACAAATAGACCTTAACAGACTAGAAGCTCCATGAGGACATGGACCTTTGCCTGTTCACATAGTATGTTATCCTAGTTCATGATGAAACTTAACTAGTGATGATGAAAAATGCGTGAGAGGATGAAGCATGGACACAGCTAGGCATGGCCATGCCTTATGATGTGAACTGAGCACCAAAGTCTTGTAAAGAACGAGTTCAATTACTATGCCTTTTTTTTCTGACTTTATTTTATTAGTTTTGGTGATGAGGACCCCAACCAAAGGCTCATGCATGCTAGGCAGATTCTTCTACTGAGCTACATTCTCAGTCCTTTTTCTTTCTGTAAAGGGGCGGGATGAGTTCTCTTCCCCAGTGTGTTAGTACATACATGTGCAACGAATCTTATAAAAGTTAGTGTTCAAACTTGCTATTTATAGTACTAGATACTTCCCTAAAAACGTGGAGACAGCAAGATGGTTGTTCTCCCAAGGCACATGCTTTCTAGTGCCCCATTTTTCTTCTTTAGATTTATCTCTATGGTCAACAGAGGGAAACTATTTGACACGTGCATTGGTACAAGCCTGTTGATTATTTTTGAACTCCATTTGAACTTATTCAGCTCCAAAGTAGGACTAATCATTCTTAATCCAGGGCAAATCTTCATTGCCAGCAAACACAGGGGTCTGCTGACATTACACACAGAATGTCAAGTTAGCAGCTATCAGTTTTCCAGTGGTACACATACTCTCTTAAGTTACAGAGGATGCTAATTTTAAAAATAAATGGAACTGGTAAAGAATTTACATGCAGACAGCTTGACTTTTTTTTTTATTGCGTTGTCTTCTAACATCATAATTAGCTATCAAAATGCCAATCAGGGCCTCATATATTTTCTTTGGTTCCTTTAGGTGCATCTCCTTATTTTTAAATTTTTAAAACTTGAGCTGGATTTAAAAAGTATGGACAAACAGGTTAGAAATGTAGCTCAGTTGGCAGACTGCTTGCCTAGCATGCGACAAGCCCTCATTTTGATCCCTAACAACCCGTAAAACTGAGTGTGGGGGAGCAGGCCAGTAATGGCAGCACTTGAGGGGAAGGAAAAGAGATGAACCAGAAATTCAAGGTTATCCTTGGCTACATAGGGACTGTGTGGCCCAGCCTGGGATGCATGAGACCGTGCCTCAGAAACTAAAAACAAAATAAAAAAGAAAATAGTTCAGACAAGCAAAAAAAAAAAAAAGTACCAAGGAAAGAAAAGTTAAAAAAAATCTATAATTTCAGTATATATATAAAAATGATTATTGACATTTTAGATTTTGATTGCCTATCTCTTCTTATTGGTGCACTCTTTGGGGCCTTTGGGGGGAAAATCAATATTTGCTTCTAAACAAATATTTCCATAGAACCCACGTGCAAAACAATAGAAAGAATGATAAAATGCAAATTGCAAATTTTTCTTTTGGCTGACCTATAGTTCCCACAAATAGTCTTAAAAAACATTGAGAGCACAGGGTTTGGAATGTCAAGGATCCAAGTTTGAGTCCCACTCTCCCCATATGTGTGACCCTGTGCAAGTTGTCAAACATCTCTGAGGCCATTTCCTCTTCTGTAAGCTGAGAACAATCCCTTCATTGGAGTGTTTTTGTGAATGGTCAACGAGAGATGTTTGAAGAATTTGCCATGCTGCCTGATGCAGCATCCAGTGAATGGCAGCCATTACAAGCAGCTCTAAGGATACTTAATGTTATTTTACCTCCCTGACTAACTCTGAAGATCACAAAGCTCCAGTACCCCAAGAGCTGAAGACTAAGTTTTAGGTCAGCCCAAGAAAAATGGAGTTAAGCAGGTAAAGCGGCTACAAAATGAACACAGGCATTGGTAAGCGAGTTCTTTGGGCTTAGAGTCCAGCTTCTGATGTTCAAAAGCAGTGTTTGAGCACATTCTACCCAATGTTGGATTTGTTTGTTTGTTTCCCTTATTTTGTGCGTTGGAAGAACAGTGGGCTTTACTAAGAACAATCCAGTTAGGACCAGAAGACATGGAGGAGTGCAACCCCACTCCTGGGTTAGTTTCTTTAAGCTTTACAGTAGACTATAGCAATCTATGAACGAGGTGATCATTGAAACCTAGTACGTTTTATAGCAAGTATTATTTCATTATTTGTAGAAATGCATTTTTATTTGTTTTATGTAGTTGTTTTTGTTTTAGTCTTTTGTTCCAGACCTGGCCAAACTTGATTATTGTTAAAGAGTTCCCCACTGCCCTGTGATTCCAGGAGTAGTCCATTTTTAACCCTTATATGACCTTAGACCGGTGATTGGTTGGTAGTGGGTCTTGATGGACTAAATCCCTGCTCCATAATCAGTCATTTTAAATTATACACTCACTTTACAAACACATCATTCTGTTCTAATGGTAATTCTGAGAGGTGACTGCTGTCAACCAGAAGTCAGAAACAGCACTCTAGAGCAGGCTGAGAACCTGTCTACATACCCTGAGTTAACAATCACAGGGCTGGAAGGAATCCCAGGTTCCTGTGACTGCAATGGCCTTGTAGTCACCCCTGCAGTACACCACACCTCATTTCCATTTTGTTCCTACATTCAGACCCACCAGGCAACCTCCCATGTTCTTTCCATGCTCTGCTCACCAGCATACAGGGTCCACTTCATCCAAATCCTGTCTTTGCTTTGTGCTTGCCTGAAGTGGTCCGGGGTGAGATCATACTCTATTCTGTGTGTGCCCTCTGAATGCTCGGTCACTTCCCTCTGATGCTGCGTGACTGTCTAGGAGACTGTGAACAGTTCCCAAGAGCAGACCTCTAGCTAGTCACCACTGAACTCATCACATAGTTAGGAGAACGGGGGCTTCTCAGTACCTGTCTTTCCAGTGAACTCAAGCTTACAAAATGACAGAAATACTGGGTAACACGCATCCTTCCCTCTCCCTTCCCCCCTCCCCCTCCTCCCTCTCCTTCCTTTCTTCCCTTGCTTCCTAACCTGCTTCCTTCTTTTTTTTTTTTTTTTTTTTTTTGGTTTTTTTCAAGACAGGGTTTCTCTGTGTAGCTTTGCGCCTTTCCTGGAACTCACTTGGTAGCCCAGGCTGGCCTCGAACTCACAGAGATCCGCCTGGCTCTGCCTCCCGAGTGCTGGGATTAAAGGCGTGCGCCACCACCGCCCGGCTTGCTTCCTTCTTTTTAATTCATTTTAATTTACATTTATTTATTGTATGCACATGTGTTTGTGAGTGCACATGTATGAGCATGCACATATATGTATGGGTGCATGTGTACTCCTATTCCACATGTAGAGGTCAAAGGACAACTTGTAGGACTCAGTTCTCTCCTTCCACCATGTGGTTTCTAGGGATCAAATTCAGGCCATCAGCCTTGGCAGCAAGTGCCTTTACTCCCCTCCCCCCTTTCTGTGAGGGGAGGACAGAGTCTTGCTATGCAGCCCAGGCTGGGCTTGAACTTGTGACCCTCCTGTTCAGACTCCTCACACACATTGTGATTCCAGGCCTGCACTACCACATCCTGCCACATTTCTTTAGTACTTTCTATATATCAGTCTCAATGTACACAATTAGAGCATGTACTCCATTTAATCTCCACCAAAGTTTTTGAAATAATTTATCATTTAAATCTTTTTTTCTTTTTGCAAGAAGCCTAACTTACAATATTAACTTCAGTGGAAAACCAACACAAAAACAAAAACAAACAGCTTTTGTCCCACATCCAACAACAAAATAACTAAAATTGGCTCATATGTTGATTTTTGTTAATATTCATTATTACGTCACCATAATTGCATTTATCAGTCAGCATACTTTTAAAACAAAGACATAAGGAGTATTATCATTTACTTTAAAATCATATGGGGAAATGGGGAAATGGTGGTGTCAACTAGAACATTTGACTTAGGTAAACTGAACAATTAATTGACAGGCTGCATTTACATAATTATTTGCATATATATAACAATAATAATTAAAGAAAAAGAAGCCATGGATTTTAGAGCGAGTGGGGAGGGAACACAGGAGGGGCTAGAAGGAGGAGGGGGGGAGGACATTATGCAATTTTATTTTAATTAAATAAAAAATTTAAAACATAACTAAAAAAATGTGAATCATTTTTAAAGAGGAACTAAAACAATTTCTTTAAAACAGTGGTTCTCAATCTTCCTAATGCTGTGACCCTTTAATACAGTTCCTCATGTTGCTATGACCCCCAACCATAAAATCATTTGGTTGCTACTTTATAACTATAATTTTGCTACTATTATGAATTGTAGTGTAAATATCTGATAGGATATCCCATATGTGACCACAAAGGGGTCATGACCCACAGGTTGAGAACCACTGCTTTAGAGTCTTGTGTTGATCAAGCATGCATCGGTGGGGGAAAATGTCTCCCACAGAGGCTGTGGGGTCAAACTACAAGGGGCTGCCAGCCTATGCCTGTTCCCTTCCTGTAGGCAACATCAGAGACCTCACTGGCCCCAGAATTTGCTTTACTTCTTTCTGATAGCTGAATTGCTCCTACCTGCTTACTGGGTACCTTTATTAAGACATTTCCAGCAAGCATGTCAAGTCCTGCATGTTTAAACCCTCTTCCCATGTTGGTTAATGGTATCATCATCTCTCCTGTTACCTCATTACCCATGAATCTTTTCTTTTCAACATCCCTGTGATCCATTCTTAGGTGGGCATTGCATAAGCTTGCTGGGATTCTTAAACTAGGATCTCATCAAAGAGGGTAGTAGGGGTGGACCTTCACGCCACCTGCAAGACTGTTAAGGACCCAGAGGTAAGCAGAGCCTCTCTGTAACTTCTCCGATTAGCTATCACAGTAGTTGCAGCTAACATACATAGAACCTTCTTCATGTCAGATAATGATTCTGTGAATTATGCAGGGTCTACATCTTCGTGATGTTCACTACCAAAGTCCTGCTCATTTTAGAAGTCATTCTTCATAATTAGGAAGTCCTATGGGGTTTGTTCCCCTAGCCCCCAGCCTGTGGTACAACCCTTCCAATGAGTGCGAAGGGATAGTTTAAATGTTGGAGGATCTTTTATTCTGTTTTCCACAATGATTTCCACTGGTTTACATCCTCCTTCATGGTGTGTTTAAAGGCTATTGAAGTTAGGCCTTGTTTAAGCTGGGATTTTGATATTTACTTGGGAAAGCAAGTGTCAAGAATTGCTCTAGCAAGAGATAAAAAGCGAGGAGAGAGAATTGCTGACATTTATGTGGCATTCCCTCCTTGCTGTCATATGAGTGATTAAATTGGTGCACCAATCCTGTGTGACACGCCCTGTCACTACAATTTTCTCTAGTCTGCCTTGCCTGATCCTCTAAGAAGTCTCTCTTCTCGGAGTCCTTCCTTGTCATCTCCTCCAACACAGAGTTTCTAGTTGCTACATTGTATCCTGTGTACAGCAGGTTATCTTCTATGTATTGCATAATTGACATTTCTGTCTAATTGAACTGAGCTCTTTTTATGGCTTCCCAACTCAACTTCTCATCATTTCTTCTATCATAAACACAGGGTGGGCCCTGGGTAGAAGTACAAGAAACAGATGAATTAATAATGTGGAAATATCAACCTTAAAACACAATTACAGCCTGGCTTGGTTTCGTACACCTTTAATCCCAGTACTTGGGAGGTACAGGCAGGTGATCTCTGTGAGTATGAAAGCCAACTTGGTCTACATATCGAGTTTCATGAGCTATATAATAGATCCTGTTTCAAAACAACAACAATAACAATAACAATAACAATAACAACAACAACAACAACAACAGGAACTACAATCTCAGCATCTATGCCTCTATCTGGTCTCTCCTTAAATTTGTACCCAGAACTTAGGATCTCTCTTATTCTCTTTCCTTTACTGATTATCTTTTTGCAGAGTTCAGAATTGAACTCATGGACTTGAAGCCAGACCCTCAGTGCATGCACTCTGCCACTAAGGTCCATCCTCAATTACTTCCTTTACTGAGAATTTTTCAATACTAGATAGAATTAGAAAGGGCATGGCCAGCTAACTTGAATTAGCACACCAATTGAGACACTAGCTTTAAAAGTCTGAAAAGGTAAAATGAAAGAACCCATCTTATATAGGAATGCCCATCTGCCAGAAAGAACAATTCCTTCATATCTTGGTTTACTTAGAAGTATGAACTCATGGTACTGGTATGTTTAATGAGCGAATACATTGATAATGCTCTTAAAATCATTTTGTGACCTGGAATTATATTTGCCAGGTAGAATACTGATTTATTTCCCAAGAGAATGTACTAACTAATGAATTCTCTAATCAGTGGGAAGCAGTGTTTCCCAACGCCAGTCACCCAAGAAGTCATCCTATCCTATTGGCCAGATAAAATATCCTCCCTTGCTCTGGGATGCATCAGCAAGAACATATGTAAATTTCTTGGAAATGATTTCCTCTTAGTTAGAAATGGAAACACTTGAATTTCAAATCAACACTCTTCTTACTTCCTTCTGAACTTGAATGCTCTTTTGGTTAGGTGAGCCAATGGATGGTACACACTCCATGCGCTGAAGTCCTTTTGGGTCCTAGTCATTAAGGCCCTATCTTTCTTCCCTGCAGGGATTTTCCATGCTATGGACTTCCAGGACCTCTGCTCACACACTGGGTTAGAAGTGGAGTTCAATAAACCACTGAGGAGTCTGGGAACCAGGCAGTTCACAGATAGAACATTCTGTAGGAAACAAGTTGATGATCCTAATCTTTGCATTCCTGACTGTTAAAAAAAATAAATATCAAAGGCCCAAAGGGAGGAAACAGAGTTTTGAGGACATGTTTTTCTAATTTCTTTCAAAGGAAGAGAAAAAATTAGGGTTTCAAATAATTGCAATACTACATTGCATGATAATCTACAGCTCAAGTCAAATGATTTTGCTGGATCATGGTTATTATGAGGCACTATGGGGACACTGGGTCAAAAGGACGGTGACTTTTCAAACTACACCAGGTTATTTATGACTTTGATTATCATTTGCTTTTATTAAATAAGGGTGATGATATCTTCTGTCCTGCCAATAAATCTAAAAATTAATTTAAAATGGAGCCTAATACTTTACACACTGTAGAAGGGAAGCTTTGTTTAATTTAAGAGAAAATGTCATCAGTTATGTTAGTTTTATAGAATTAAAGCTCTGGTAGAAAGGAAGTCAGTGATATAATCAGATTTCAGACTGCATCTCATCTGAAAATACGTGTTTCCATGTAAAGTCAGAGAATTCAGGACAGAAGAAAACCTTTTCTCCTAAACAGGTATAGTTAAAAGAGATGACTATTGTTTCTTCAGTAAAGCAGATGACTATACTCTCCCCCTTTTTTATTTTTTCATAATTCTCAGATATCACTACTTTGAGGCTAGGTTGTTCTGGAGACTAAATGGCGGGGGAAGTTGATAGTGTGTTCAATGAGCCAAGTTATTTTTCTATTGTGGAAGGACTTCCTTTGTTCAAGATACCTTGAAGACTTCAAAGGATTCCTTAGACATTAGCTTAGTGTTTTACATAAAAAGGACACAAATCCCATGCAGAAATCCCCACGGACCACATTAATTTTCTCATGATAAAAGTTGCATGAAATCCGTTTTCATTACTGTGATTTGACCTTCATACTCTCACATATATTGTTATTTACAGACATATAAACCTAGATGTCTAGAACCTATTCCATCTAGTATCCCCCCATCATCAGCCAAGTCCTCGATGGAGTAATCAGCAAAAACACTGTTGTTTTCTCATGGAATTTACTTTCACATGGGGTGGTTAGACATATATAGAAAAGCTTCATTGCAATATCACAAGAATGCCATGTGCAAAGTGTAAGGAGCAGCTGAGCAGATGACTTTGTTAAATCTTCCTTTGGCAGAAAGATCACAAAAGTCTTACTGGGCACCGCTGAGTCACATGTCCTTGAATGTACCTGTTCTTGGTACGTTTGTGGTTTTCAGTCCCTCCCCTAAAGTAACACATGTAAAGCTCTTGGGAGAGTAGCCAACACAGGGCAAATGCTGGTCTGTTATTTTCAGCATCCTCTGGATTGATCAGGTTGGATCACTTTCATATGAGTGTTTCCTGCAGTGTGGCTGGAGAGATGTCTCCATGTTAATAGCACTTCCTGTTCTTGCTGATGACCCAGATTTGAAGCCCAGCACCGACACCCTGCCGCTCACAACTACCTGGAACTCCAGCCACTGACAGATCAGATGGTTCAGGTCTCTGCAGGCACTGGCACACATGAGCACAGACACACAGACACAAAATTAAAAAATAAAATAAATCTTTAAAAAAAATCATGCAAATATTTGCTGTAGCTTACCAAATGCTAAGTATTCAAGCTTTCATTTTCTTGAGTCTACTTGGAAGCTGTTATTTTTATTGCTTATATAAGTTCTTCCAGCTTTTAGGGGTTTTCAACTTAAAAAGATCTCCTTAAATTGACATCATTTTCTAGCTTAAGTTCTCTAATTATACTCCAAAGCGTAAGAAGAAATATCTTAAAATGTGTAGTGTTTAAATTATCTTCCGTATGCTATTTGAAATAGAAGGCAAATATGGATTCCTTCGTGTTGATCTTGTTTTCTCAACGGGTGTGAATATAAGCAGACACTTTAGAATGAACAGAAATCACATTTCCTTGTCTGAATTATTCATGACACTCAGAGTTGCATTTGAGCTTTACCCAGGTCCTGGCAGTATTCCTGTGTTATGAAATTGTTGGAGCATGGGGCCTTTCTTCAGGAAGACTATATTTTGCTTTAAAAAAAGTAATAGTTCCTAAAATTTTATTTTTTTTCTACTCTGTTTTGTAATTTCAAAAAGTTAATGTTTTTTAAAAACTTAAAAAAAAAAATCTCTGGGTAGAAACAGTCTTTTAAAAATCACATGTCAGCATTAGTGGACTGTAGAGGAAGATCTGACCACTACGGGCCATTGACTCATTCAGTGAACGCTGACTGAAAACTTAATGGGACAACCGGTTTCCTGAATGCCTTCAATGTCTCAGCTGACATTCTAAAGCTGGGCGAGTTTTGTTGTCTCTTTTGTTCTCCCCAAGCACTGTGAACCTTTTCCTGTTTTAACATTGGGTAGTCACATGACTTTCCTTTTACCTAAAATTGTCTAACCTAAAACATAAGACTATTCTCGCTGTAGCAGCAACTGATTGGTTGTAACATTTTCATTTGGACCACCATGCTATATAAATTCCCAGATCTATCTGTGTCTGGTAGCAAATGTCTGTATTCCCAGTACTCAGGAGGCAGAGGCAGGGGGATTAGGGGTTTGAAGTTAGCCTGGGGTAGCTAGGGAGACCTCTCTCAAATATAAAAATAAGGGAGTCAGAGAGATGGCTCAGTGGTTAAGAGCAATTGATGCTATAGCAGAAAACCCATGTCAATACATTCCTGCCCACAACCTTCTGTAACTCCCAAGTTCCAGGGGATCTGATACCCTCTTCTAGACTCCATGGATACTGCATGATGCCCTGTACAGATGAAGTGCAGGGAAAACACCCATACACATAAAGTAAAATTAAATAAACATTTAAGAACAATAACAAAGAAAATCTAGATCTAGCTGTTGAGGGACAAGTTCTTTCAAAAGGTGCTTACTCTCACAGTGTGAAGCCTGGTATTTACCATGCAATAATATTGCTGACGGATTACATACCTTTGTTTCAGAACACACTAAACCTTCACCAGACAATACAGTGAGCACAAGAATAGCTGGAGTTATTGTTATCTAATCTTCTTTCCTCTGTTAACTCCAGCAAAGAAAACAGACTTGGTAAGGTGTGAGGGCATCTTGATAAGCCACAAAAAGCCAGCCAATGTGGGCTTCCAATCAGCTGTGGTGTGTTTTCTTGTGTTTTTCCAGTTGTATCAAGTATGGACAAAGGGGGTAAAATATTCAATATCCTAATAAGTCCAGAAGTAGCTGAGCCTTAGTTAATAGATGGAGAAAGATTTCCCATAGTCAAAAGTGTAAGTACACTTCTATCTACAGGGATGCCACCTCATGGACAGTCACTTCCTTGGAGCTCTAAATGCTCCTGAGGAACCAGCTATCCTAGGCTAGACTACTAGGTACTTTGTAGAGGATGACAGAATAAACATTTAAACAAAAGCATTTTCTCCAGTGTGGCCAGAATATGTGTGTGTGTGTGTGTGTGTGTGTGTGTGTGTGTGTGTGTGTGTGTGTATCTTTCTGTGCACTTAAAAACTTCACCAAAGTCCTACTGGCATTTGTACCTCCTGTTTGGAATTTTCTAAGTGTTGATACTCTTGGTCCAAAGTCTATCTAGGTTGTAGTTTGTTGGTCTTTGTAGCTGATACAAACACCTTAGTCTCTAAGGGATGTCACATTGAGAAGAACATGGAGGGGATGTGGAATTGGGGACATTTAAGTTGCCCCTGTTTTCAACTCCAACCATTCCCCCCCCCAAAAAAAAAGAGTAGGAAAGGAATCTGAAAAGATCTCTTTCCATGTTGGTTGGCCTAGACTCACCTTGATAACCTGTAAGCATGTTAGCTTGAACTTAAGCCCCCGCATGCTGCTTAATTAATACTGCACAAAATTATATCCTTCTCAAGACATAGGATATGGCTCATTATAAGAAATTCCTCTTTGATATTTGTCCTTCTTCATGAACATTTCTCAAAGGAAAAGTAGAGGAACTGAATGTCTGAGTTAAAGAAAAACACCCCAAACCAAAAAATACCAGGCAAATGTGCATTTTAAAAGTCCCTGAACATTTCAAGTACACCTTTTCCTTGTTTGATTTTCCTTTATTTACAATATATTTGTAAAAATAACTTAAGAAATATTAATAAGATATTTTTGAAGGGGATGGGTATGTTTTCTTTGAGACAGCTCTTGGTTAGGTAGAGGAAGAATAACAGCTTTTTTAATTCTGCTTAAATAAAACCTTTCAGAGAGCAAGCAAAAACAATGCTAGACCTACATATGCCTGACTCATATAGGGACAAGAAATTCATGCCTTTTGGCCAAATTTCCTATTTAATGAACTAGTACATTTCTGCTTTGAAGGTTGGAAAGCGTGACATTATTCTATGTAAGTATGTCACGATGTATGCTATCCCCAGCAAGCAATCCATCCTCCATCCAACTAACATCACCTCGATTGAACTTAAGATGAATCAGAGGTATGGGGCCATTTTTAGAGATCAATAGTTACACAACTGCGCTCCTATAGCTGAATACACACGTCTTAGTGTTTTCAGAAATGGTTTATAGATATTTTGAAATACTCAATATAATTCTCGACAGGGATAGTTTACCAAGTGCAGTCATCTATTATAATTCTTCATTGCAAAAGGCAAGGGCCAATCATTATACTACCAAATATTTTTATGTATAATGTAAACCTTCACATGTTATTTAAATATGAAATATAGAGAATGATGTGATGAGATTGTGTTTCCTAAAATCTAATCTCTATATGTGACTTGAGATAATTAACTAGTTTTTAAGATGAATATCAAGCTCTGTCTATTATTTAATTACAGGATGCTATACATTAACATCAGCTGGAAGATGGCTAACGCAAGCCATTAGAACCCAGTACAATCATGAGGAACCTCTACTTAACTCATTTCCATTACAAAATTCAAATATGGAGTAGATGTTAGAATGTCTAGAAATGTGAATTTCTTAATATTTTCCTTCCTCATTTGAAACATCTGACTATTTTGAACTTTCTATTCTGAGCTACTTTGTGAACAAAACATTCATACCAAACTAATGACAACTTTGGTCTTGAACATGGGTACCTTAAGAGACGGAATTGTACAGAGAGTTCCTGATGCATCACTCCCATGGATGACAACATTCTAGCAATTTCCCCACCAAAAAAATGGTAATTAGAATATTTTAAAAATAATAATTATGCCATTATCTGGGGAAAAGGCAAGCCTCTATCAAAATCAGGTCTACAGCTAGAGTGATGCCCCTCTCTTACCTAGGAGCTCATTCAGGGGGAAGGATGCAGGATGAGGCAGCCTGTAACCTTCAAGGTTTATTTACGAAATGGAAAGAAACTTGGCTACTAGGTGCTGCATTCCAATTCCTTAGTCCTCCCTCAGCTCAAAACTCCTCTTTCTCAGCTTCAATATGAAAAACTGCTTCCTAAGGGTCTTACATTATACTCAGCTTTTAGTCAAAAGCTGACAGAGCAAATCCCAAACAGCAATGTTTACTTTTTTTCTTTTCACCTGAAATTTTTGTTGGTTTGTTTAAAAGTTACGTTTAAAGATTTCCTTTCAGAAAATGACTATTTAATACAAGATATTCATTGCTTTTATGAAACTGTGACATTTTCATATCGGAGAGGTGGATGTCTTTTTTTATTTTGTTTTATTATTTTTTATGTTCTGAGTTTCTCTGATAAAAGGCAGTCCTGAGTTAAGGCTATATTTACAGTAGCTAATAGTGAAGCATGAACTTATCAACATAATGTCTGAGTGCTAGGTTCTAAATAGTGTACAATCATCAATCATCAATCTAAATGCTGTAGAATCAGAGAGCAGTAAGACTGTGAAAACCCGTGAACAGAGGCAAACACAAGATGATGCTGTAGACAGAAAGAGAGACATGGGTTGCCAGATGTGGTAAGGAACAGTCTGGGGAGGCATTCTTGCTGGGTCCATGAAAATGACCAGTGCTGCTGGGAAATCTACAACGGAGGATGTCAACATTTGTCACAGTTTGATAGTGTGTTTTGGAAATGATAAAATATTTGACTTTGCCAATAGGAGAGTTGGGAATGGCAGAAATCGAGTCTAAAACTAGACCAAAAAAAAAAATGAGCCAAGTGATGACGGATGTGGACTCTCTGAACTCCGTTCTCAAAACTGATGAATTAACAGCTCTTGGTGTGCTGCACAGAACTGGTGTTGAGGTGTCCATCGTCCACAGCTGCCGCCTTAAATGGTTAGCAATGCGGAAATACAGAGCCAGGGTAAGGAGTGTGCATGTCTATTTTCCTCACACGTTCTTGTCCCGCATAAAGACACCACAAGCACAACAGGACTCACCAGTCAGGTGTGATGTAGGTGTTTCTACAACCTGTTCTAAAATTCACCCCGAGGGAACCTAATAGAGAATTATTTTCTTGCCTCAGGTGTGTTCATGGTGTTAATCTAAGAATCCTTTTGGCGGTATCATAAAAAGGAAGTGAAATTGAAAGGGACTTTTTTTTATCATTCATTTTGTTTTCACTGACTCATTTACATGGCTGAGATTTTTATTCCTAGAACTTGACTTAAGATTAAGTCTGTTCATTGACTTCTCTTTGAAAACTAAACCAAGTGAAGCGCAATTCCATCATCTCAGCATTTTATCCCATAGACCATTTCCCACTCAGTCATGTTCACATGCCTCCGTATCCAACATGTGTTCACATTTTTCTACACTGAGGATTCTGAGTCTAAATCTTTATCATATCCTGAACAGACAGAAGAAAAGCTATAAAATACCCCCTTTTATGCTTTATGATTTGCTCTGAGAATATGCTGACATATGAAACAGGTGATACGTGTTCACACATATCAGTGAAAATATCCCAAGTAATGTTATCAGGAGACTCCTTATGCGATCTATATTTTTCAAGTAAAAGACAGTAAATAATAAAATTATTTCTTGGGAAAAGATCTCAGTTACTATTTATTTGAAATTTCACGATAAGCTCCATCTTTAGCTGGCGGAGATGTATTATCAGAAGTTGTCAGCCAAATAATTTTCAGTAAGTATTTTCAACAGCATTATGACTAATTCAACATTCCTGGTACACCAGCAGCAGAACTGACTTAGGAAAGGCTGAGACGGTGCTGAAGCGGAATTTAATCATTTCTGGGCCCTTCCCTTGCCAGGGAGTTTGATTTGGCTGACCAATTTCAACTCACAGGACCAGCTTGTTCCTAAGAGACTCTACACCAAAGAAATGCCCACGAAGAGGCAATCCCCCTTTCAATTCCAAGTCTGTCCCACTTTCAGGCAGTGATCAGCAGCAGACATCACTCCCATTATTGGTGTGTGTATCTGTAGGAAGAATGTGGGTTTTTTTTTTTTTTTTCTGTTTCACTCTCCTGTGAAATCTGTCTACTTGTGAGAAAAATTATGCAAGAAAAGTTTTCCTATAGCTATGCTGGAGTTCAGTGCCGATAATTCACCTCTTTTCTTTCCCTGGATTCTGAGCCTGGGGAGTACAATGGGGGTGTTGTGCTCTGGGGTAGCCTGGCATGCAGGATATTGCGAGAGGAGGTGTGAGCAACTTCCAATACCTACAGTGTTTGCTGTATAACTGCCGAGGACTAAACCAAACAGCACACCGGGCCATTTGGTCTAGAATGAGCAAGGACACAATCCACTAGCTACTATGATCCACATAGGAAACAGAATTCCTTGCTTTAAAGGTGTGCATAGGTGTTAAGGATTAAAACATTTATGAGGCTTCAAACCAAACGCTTCACAGCTTGCATGCAGCCGGTTTACTGTGTAGTTCTTTTAACGTGTCAAAGGGCAAGTCACAAAAGAACCCATTGTTCTGTCGGAGAGAAAGGTTATTGGCTATCAGGTCTATCCAGAAAGACAAGCCATCATAGTTGGTTAAAACAGTACATAGTTCTTTTAAAATCTAACACAAAACAGTAGCGCCTTTTTCTTTTTCATACAATTTCTTGGAACCTCAACTCACAGAGTCAACTCTGTATCTTAGACACTTACTTTTGTGGAAGCAATGTGTGTGTTTCCTCCTTAATTTCAGATCATAACGATCAATGTAAAAATTTCAGGTTAAGTTTTTGCTTCAATTTATTTTTATGCCGAGCTTTCGAAAGAGGGGGAAAAGCTTACCTCCGTCAGTCAAGTGGGATGCCCGGAGCCCCTTTCTCAGCGTCAGCGTGCTGGAGCAGATGCTCTGAGCTAACAGTCTGTTCACAGGAAGCAGGTGGACTCAAGAGCGTCCGCCTGCGTTCCAGCCCAGTGCCCATCCGAGCACACACACACCTGCTTTCCCAGACCCGCGGCTCCTAAGCAGCAGCAGCCTGGCTCAGGATCCGTGCTAGCAGAGGGCGACACCCTCTTTTCAGAGCCCCAGTTCTCTCAGCTGGGGAGCTGCTGAGATAACTGTGCGGGCGGGGGGGAAGGCTTGCCTTCCCGAGACAAAACCCTTTCCTGCTGCCCGCGAGCGGATACGCAGCATTATCACCCTGCATTCCCCGCGCTCCAATCAGCTAATTGCAACAGCAGTCAACAACAGCTTGTCGCAGGGGCAGCTCGCAGGCACACGTGGCTGCAATGATTGTGCACTAGCATGCCCATTGTGGCTCTCTTCTCTCAAAAGATTAAAAGAAATAAATGCTTCTTCCACCGCGAAGCTCTCGTTGCCACACAGTGCTTTCCATAAGTAAAATGGCTGGTCCTCTCAGCGCTGCGGCGACAGCTCATTGGGTTCCATTGGCTTTCCGTAGCCATAGCAACAGCCAACAGACAGACTTAGCAAGCATGGCTGATCATGTGCAGCGCACGACACAGCTTGTTAATTTTTTCTTTCTTTTTAAATCAAACTCATCATTTTTCGAAAGGGGGGCAGCTTCTGTTACCTTTCTGAATGTTTCGCCGAGAGCGCAAGCGCCCTGGCCTCCCCCCCTCCCCCATACACACAGCCTTTCTGGGGAACTTTTGTTGTACATTATCAGGGTTCCACTGTGAGATCGAGGAAGCGAAGCTGTGTTCGCATCTATCCAGGTTAATAATATGCATATCGCTGGAGAGACGCTAATGGGAACCATGGGTCTAAACAGGTTCGACCTCGGAGTCACAGAAGGGGCTGGAAGGAGACCTGGTCAATGGGGGCAGCTGTGGTTTTTGTTTTCCAATGACAACCTCGTAGCCAACTTAATTCAAACAAAGCCCCCATGAATTGCATGTTATACCTAGTACAAATAATAGTTTATAGACTGCGTTTAATATCTTAGTACATTACACAGTTTAAAGTAGTATTTTAAAAAAAAAGTTCTTTTGCTGTTCCTGTGGAACACTCTCTTTAACTCAATTATACTGTATTTTAAAATTTAAAATACTTAAAAAAAAATCCAAACCAAATGAAAAACTCTTCGGGAATTTAAGCATTACCTTCAAGGCAGGAGTTGGGATTACATTCCACACTTTAAAAAAAAAAAGGCCCATCTCTTGAGGGTATCTCCCATGGTTAATGCCATTAACAATTTAAATCTTCTGAAAGTCTCCCCCCCCCCCCCCCCCCGCCTTTTCTACTTTTTCATATTGTCATCAGCCATATTCTACCTGATATACTTTCAAAGCAGTGTCCTACTTACTTTTACCTCTAGCAATCTGTTTGAAATAGTGTGTTAACACTTTGGACTGGTAAACAGACAGGTTTCATTTGCTAGGAGACATTGATTTATGTGTTGTAAGGATTGCATTTTCCTGCCCAAGTTAGCATTCCTGCCTTCTGTAGTTATTCCCAGCGTCAGTATGACAGGAATCCTGTGGATGCAGATTTAGGGGCTCCATTTCCTGTTCCTGTCCAAGCAGGTCATATTTGACTTGCAAAGGATCAGTATGTCCAGTAAGAAAGACTGAGTGGTCGGTCCTTTCTGCTCGGTTAGAGTCCCACACTATATTTCGTCACTGGAGTCATCCTCAGGTCACATTGCTGAGCTTGCTAGTCCTGAACAGGGTACTACGATTCCTTGAGTGTGTCTGCTGACATCACAAATGTCACCATCTTGAGTGGCATAAAGGTCCATGCTTCCTGGACCCCTGGATGTTTCTGTTTCCTGACAGGTTCTTTACTGAACCCCCACCCAGCACTTTTAACCTCAGTTCCAAGCTTCCTCTTTATCCTTCAACATCTTGTCCAAATGGACACCTTATGAGTGACGCTCTCTGAGCACCCTGGTGCTCCCACTGGGCCTGGGATCTGTCTCTATTGTCTGGGGACTTGTCATACCCTTTTAGTTAGTAACAGTTTTCCCCTGTCACTGCCTGAAAGTCAATCTGGCCCATACATTATTGCCTTCTGTAGTTGAATACCATAACTTCTGAATTCATATAATTTTTTGAGTGTAAGATGGAATCTAACTGTGTTGCCTTGGCTGTCTCCAGCTTCGGAACCCAAGGAGTCCTTCTGCTCAACTTGCTGAGTAGCTGTAACTCTAGGTGCATGTTATTATGTGTGGCTTCCTTAATATTGAATACTCTCAGACTTCATGGGTATTCTGCATTTTAACTCATTTTCAAGCACCATACATTTATGGAGGCTATCATTTCAGAAAAACTGAAGTGATTCTGATTAAATGTTGGCACTTTAAAAAGATACCAACAAATATTCTAAAGCTATTTTGGATTTTTGTGTGATTTTTTTTTTCATGATATGTCTGAAAATGTCTTTATTCTCCCTACATGACTGTTTAGTTGGGTATAGGAATTATCAATGCTGTGGAATAATCCTTTTATACACTGTGAAGATGTGCTGCTCTCATTGTTAATAAAAAGCTGATTGGCTGATGGCTAAACAGGATTTTTGGGGCAGGAGAAGAAGGGCAGAGTTGGAGGAGACGTCATTTGACACAGAGTGAGCAGGATGGGAACTACATATACCAGGTAAATGAGCCTCAGGACAGCACATAGATTAATAGAAATTGGTTAAGTTATAAGAGCTACCTAAAAACAAACCTAAGCTATCAGCCAAACATTTGTAACTGTTAGTAAGTCTCTGTGTGGTTACTTGAGGCACGGCTGGAGGTCTAGACAGAAAAACCCACCTACACATCAAAGTCATTTTCTTTTGGGATTCAAGGGGTCTTCTTCCTTAATGGTGTATCTCCTTCATCTGTCACACCACAAACAGTCCCTGCTCTAAAGAAGAGAACTTGAAACCTCCACATTGCATGGGGCTAGAAAAAGCTGGTGGGAACCGAAACCAACCCTTTGCTATTTGTGGACCCCATGGTGTCCTTTAAGCATCTCTACTGATTATTAAAGAGTTGTCCCTTGTCAACCACTAGAGATTGTTTCCAGGACAACCTTGTCTCACCAAGAATAATATAATCATCAGATATTCCAGTTCTTTATAGAAAATGTGGTGTTCATATGGTATACAATTTATATCTAATTCAATGTAAAAAGGCTATGTATGTTGTGTCATAGCACTTAGAAAATAGTGTTAAGAAGTCCGGACACACACACACACACACACACACACACACACACACACACACACATATATATATATATATATATATATATATATATATATATATATATATATATATATTTAATGAGGCAGGATCTCATTAGCCCAGGATGACCTTGAATTTGCTATGTAGTTGAGGCTGAATTTGAACTCTAGATCCTCCTGCCTCTGCCTCCTAAGTACTAGAATTATAGGTGTGTGCTACTATGTATCACATCCCACAGAAGCAATTGGTGAATACCTTTTATTTGTGATGGTCTGAATCTGTCAATGTTGAACCCAAGGTTGCAGAGTGCTTGCTAAGTACAGCTCTGTATAAGGACTTGGGACTCCATTGGCTTTTGCTTTATATCAAAAGCTCTGGCATGGCTTATCAGTATCTCTCTTGTCCTATCGGCCCATTCTAATTCACATCTTTAACTTCTATTCTTAAAACTTGCTATGTACAGGCTTCCAAGAAGGCAAATCTGGCCTTTCTAGCTCATCTTTCACTGTAAGAAGATGAGATGTCTTCTAAATCACTAATGCCTTGCATCTGGCAGCCCTCTGCGTTGGTCTTGTTAGTGAGGATGCGTGGTATCATCTAGCTTTTACATTTTTGTCAGTGTGGTAGCTGCAAAGTCATCATTTATTATGGTTTTACTTTGCATCTCTTAAGTCACTAACAAAACTGAACATCTCTTCATGTGGGGATCTTGTAGGTCACCTCCTCTGTCAACTTTCTATTGACAGTTTTGCCCATTTCCTCTGTTGAGGTATTATTGTCTTACAGTGAAATCTTGAGCAGAATGGCCATAAAATATTTTCTAATTTCTATATAGCTAAACATCATAATTACATTTGCTATGTCATTAAAAGTTGATAAGATGTCCATTGGCACATAACAATAATGCACACACTAACTTTTTGGGTTTATTATGAAATGAAATGAAGAATGGGGTGGAAATTTCCACTTCAACATTATGTTCTATATGAAAACATGTACTACCACACTAGAATATGATTTTCTAAAACAAATACAGTGTATGTTTAGAAATAATATTAGGTAAAACAGCTAAGTTAGATAATATCATTCTCTGCCATCTACTTTTAAGAGCTAAATCATACAACATACAAATTTTTAATACTTCTACCTGTCACTTATTTATCTGTCACTTAAGAGCTAAGTTATATCGTATGTACAAATATATTCATATCTATCATCTGTCTTTTGTCTCTCTATTATCTACTTATCTATCAATAACCTATCATTTATCTGTCTATCTGTAGTTATCTATTAGCTATTATCTCTCTCTAAATGAGGACAGTACAAATATGCAACATAGTAACACCTGGTGAATCTTAGGTGAAGGTTGTTTTTATTTTATTTTGCAATTCTTTTCACTTTTCTCTCGGTTTGAAACTTTTCTTTTCAGGTTACAAAGGTTTTAAAAATGGAATGAAATGTGGTGTTTGGAATAGATATTGTTTTAAGGTTAAGGTTAAATTGATGGGACATAACTTACTAGTAAAGTTAAAAATGAAGATTGATTAAATTATGAAATAACAAAGATAATGTTATTGTTCTTATTAAAAGACAATTTTGGTAAAAAAAAAACTACTGAGAATATTTTGTACTTTCTTGAAAAGACTTCCTGTTTCTCTGCATTTGCTGGTTCCCAAGTTAAAATCCTTCTTAATCTGGTTCCTTCCTTGCTGTAAAACTCCATGAGAGCATTGTTGCTTAGATCAACATGCTCCTCAGGCACACCTATTCTAGATCCTCCATCATGGGATTCTACCAAAAGATCCCGTCTCTGGTGTGACAAAGAACTCTTTGTAAGAATCGCTGTGCGGAATGAAGCTGGAGTGTGTTTGGTTTAATGGAATAACATAGTTTTATAAAGCTTTTGTAAAAGTTCCTAAATCCTAATAACAAATGGAATAGACCAAAGGTTGTTCCAAAATCTTACATGTTCAGCCATTTTCACAATGACAGGAAAAATGCACATCCTAAGTGGGATCAGGATGGGACATGCATCAAGTGTCACCTTGGATAGGACAGGAAGTAGGTTGGGAGTTGAAAGTTAAAGCAGATTGGGTTTGGTTTGAAGAATCCATTCTCCAAGATGCTCTGCCAGAAAGCAGAGGCGTCCTCGGTCTGTTCAGTACATGCCTTCATATCCGCCAAAGAATCCTAATTCCCATTAATATTCAGAGTGACATTCAGATGTCCAGCCCCCAAGACCAAAACCAGGCAGCCTAGTGAAGCCTTCTCAGAAATCTACCTACCAGAGTAGTCAAAATTAAGGAAATGATCATGGAACCACAAATGTCACAGGAGATATGGTGAGAATTCAGTGTTAGCAAGATAAAACTTTTTAAAAACTTGACATAAAATAATCTACGCACAGAGCACTACTGTGTGTGTACCATAGAAGACTACCCCACCAGGAGTAACCAGGACCCTGTCATCGCTCTGCATCCCTTCTAGAATCAGAAGCTGTGTGAAAAGGCGGCAAGGGGAACAGGAAGTAGAGTTAGCAAGGCCTACACTGCTCTTGGCTGCCCGGTAATAACAACGTTCCTTTAGTCATCCAGCCTTCCCAAGCTCTGGCCTTGCAAATCACTATGATTGCAGAAGCTGAAAGGGGCAGTCTGCATTTATATGTCAGTAGGAGGTGGGGGGCGGGGGCAGTGTTGTTATTCAATAACAACAAAACTAACCCACAATTATACTACCCACCCACGCCCTTCCAGTTCTGAGAACCAACTCCCTGAGCACAAACACATTTTGCTAGGCCCGGCTCAAGACCAGAGATCTGAGTTAAGCCCACTGTGTGAGTTTGCAAGCAGCCCAGCAAAAGCTGTACCGGGGCTCACTGAAGAGTGACCATTGGTGCTTTCTTGTAATAAGCTTGAAAAGGGACCAGGGAAGAGGAGAGTTGGAGCTGTCCCTTTTCCTGTGAGGGAGTCACTCTTCGTTTTAGCGAGGCACTCAGACCACATCTGGAGTGTTTCTGGAGTGACCTTTCCCACTTACCTGGGAGGAATAATGCCTCCCAGGTAGCTGCAGGCCCGCGCCGCATTTCTAGCTCAGAAGCAGCCCCAGGCTGGGTTCTCCCAGCAGTGTTGAATTAGTAACTGAACCGTCAGCTTCGGCAAACAAAGTCTGGCAAGAAGCGCTTTAAAACAAATGCTGTTGGTTTCGCCGGAGCCCTTGAAACCAACTATGAGGGACAGGGTGAAACTTGGCAAGGTTTGTCTACGCTGAGGAGGCAAAGGCCAAATCCTGCAGCAGCCAAACGCGCAAAGGCCCAGAAAAAAAATGAAAATAGGAAGCGTCACCTTTTGTCCTTCAGATATAAATGCTTCTGATACAATACTTCTGATATAAATGCTGAGATTCAATCATCAAAGTAAGATGGAGCCAAAGCATTATGCACTATCATGGGTGCTTCTGGACCCAGCAGCCCAATACTAAATCAGAAAAAATAACTGAAAACCACACTGGATGCAGTCGGTACTCAGGAAGAGGCTTGCCAGTGGCAGTATATATACTGCCAGGAAAAATAAACTATATGACCCGTTCATGGCAGGCAAGTAAGTACTCTACCACTGAGCTACATCTCCAACTTGGCCTGTTTGGAGGACCTTCCCACACCCTCCATCCAGTACCCCCGACGGATGTCTCCCTGTCAAGTCCTAATCCCAAGTGAAACTTGCAGATGCTGTCTTTTCCAGCCAGGCTCATTATAGCCCCAGGCAATAATAATAGATAGTGATCTGCTGCTGATGAAGAAAAAGAGAATGGATTTAGGTAGGCATCCATCGCCAGATGATATTGGCCATGTCTCTAGAAATGGCATCTCTCATTGTCATGGACACCCTCATCGAGTGAACTTCCGGTATGTGGGGGGTGAGGGGGTGTTGGTCACATATTGATAACCTCCTTGCTGCCTTGAAGTAAATCTCCGTGAAGCTTCATTTTTAGTTCATTCTTATTTTTTCCTCCTATGTTGCTGGCCTGGCTGGGCATCATCAGAGACTCCATCCACAGGACTGATTTGACTGACGGGGTGAAGAAGTATCCCTTCTAGTGTGGTGGAACACTGATCCATCAGGGTGTCCTGCAGGGGTCCCAGCAGGGACTCAAGCAGCTTAGCCCTGGGCCACTCTTCATCTTAGTTTCCTACCTCTACCCCAGTTTAATTAATTCTTCCACCAGTCACCGGACAAATAAATACATTGCACAGATCCAACCTTTGTGTCAGCATCAGCCATATCTTCGTGTGAGAATGACTTAACCCTTATGTGCCTTAGGGGATATTGTCTGACTCAGACGATAATTGTTATGGCGACTAACTGGATTAAAGGGTCATTATGTGTTTCTTTGGTACTTCATTTCTCATTTTTATTACATTGCTATAATGTGAGCAGAATTGTGATGGGTACAGATGTCTGGGATCTTCCTGTATATAATTGTAAAAATTAGATGAACATAGAGGTTTTTAAAAAAATGACATTGTTAATGTGTCTCCTGTCAAAAGAAATGATCAGATGGTTGCTTTTCTCATTACTGTGACGAAGTACCTGACAAGAAGCAACTTCAAGGAGGAAGGCTTGTTTGGACTCGCAGTTGGAGGGCACAGTCCATCCTGGTGGGGACGGCACAGTAGCAGGATCCTGGGCCAGCTGGTCTCATCGGTCCAAAGTCAACAACCAGAGAGAAATGAATGTTGATGCCCAGTGGGCTTCCTCCTCCTTATTCAGTTCAGGATGCCAGCTCCTGGACAGGTGTTCACCATCTTCAAACTGGGTCTGCTCTTTGCTGTTAAACCTTTCTGGAAACACCTTCAGACACATTCAGAGGTGTGCCTCTCCCCTGTGACTGTGGAGCTCATCCTATTGACAGTGAGCTTTATTATTGGCTCTCCCAGAGCCTAAGGGCCAACGGTGGTCAGAGATGAAGAAACAGGTACTGGTTATTAATGGTCATGGAAGGGCACGTGGGATTTAATCTGGATCCTGCTAAACCATGTGATGCTGTTGGAGGCCTGTTCAGCTCCACCCTCTGCCCTCCCTGTCATGAATGCTGTCCCTGCCCTCTGCTTTAAATTAGTGAGTATCTTATCCTCCCTCATAGCCCTAGTTTCTTCCTCCCACGAACCCTTTCTTTATGCGTGGTGAATAACTTTGCTGCCAGAATGCCCAGGGGGCTGCTGGGGCCAAGTTACTTCTGAGGAGAGCTCACTTCTGAAGTTGGTTGTCCTCAGCATGACAGCTGGGGAAGAAAGGGGTCTGGAGAAGTAGATTGGTGGAGACAGAGCCACACAGGGAAGACACATCCATCTTGGGGGGCAGAAGAAGTTCATTAGGAGGATTCCAAACATGCTTCTGAGGTCACAGAGTGGGTATTTACGGAAAGAGGCACCTTTTCCTTTGAGACTGTTTTAGTTGCACTTGGACACAGGGTCTTAGCTTACCGTTGACCACATTTCCATTGTGTCCGTGTGTGTGTATATATATATATATATATATATATATATAACCACTGTCAGCTAGATTACGGAGTTCCCCACGACAGGAATCATTTTTGCTTTAACTTCATCCTATCTCTAGTGCATGTCTTCAGATACAGAATCAGTGAATGAACAGAAAATTGAGCGAGGCTAGACAAGTCATTGTTGAGTTATGTCTTCCCTCCATCCAATCGAAAGTTTTCTTTCCTCCTCCCACATCCTAAGAATAGCATCAACTGTCAGATTATTGAATCAAGGGTCACATTCTCTCTGTCTCTCTGTCTCTGTCTCTGTCTCTGTCTCTGTGTGTGTGTGTGTGTGTGTGTGTGTGTGTGTGTGTGTGTGTGTGTGTGTGTGAAAACAGAAGCCAATCCCTAGTGGCACCACAATGGGATTTCTCAGAGTGATTGTGTCTTGTGAGCAAAGAGAAAAATGATTAGTCTGTGAGTTTCATGAAGGTCTGTGCTTAAACTGGTCCAGTAGATGAAGAGGGCTTGGCTACTCTGATAGGCAGAAACAGGATTTCTCTGCTGAGGGCAGCAGCAGGTGTGACAGACAGCACAGAGACAAGAAGTCCCCAGAAGTGAATATAGTTGCAGCTTTGGACTGGGCAGAATAGGTGATGAGGTATGTATGGTAGAGACTTTATCTCCCAAGGAATGGGAAGCCACCATGCACCACGTTTTAATCTTAACCTTTGTAAGGGTTTATTTTTAATTATATATAGGTATACATGTTGTGGGGTGGTATATGCGCAGAGTGTATGGGTATGCACAGAGGCCAGAGTGTCAGGATCTGGATCTGGAGTTACTGGCAGTTGTGAGTTGCTAAATATGGGTGCTTGGAACCAAAACTTGGGGTCCTCTGCAAGAGCAATACCCACTCTTAACTGCCAGATCATCTCTCCCCAACTTAAATCATGAGATTAAACACACACACACACACACACACACACACACACACACATCACCACCACCACCACCACAACAACAATAACAACAGAGATGTAACACCATCACCCCCCTTTTTGAGACAGGGTCTCACAAAGATAAGGATAGCCAGCACCCTGGTGCATAGCTGAGGATAACCTTGAACCTCTGATCTCCTGGCTCTACCTCCCAAGCATTAAGATTTGAGATGTATGTGTCACTATGCCTTGCCCGTATTTGTATTTTAGAAAGAAGACCTTGGGGAACATTTACTTAGGTGATATGTTTTAATAGCACAACATACAGGACTTTATATTTTAGCTGCTTTTATTCCCCATCATTGTTATCAGACATCTGTTGGATACCTTCTCTATGTAAGGTATTTATTTTAGGTGCCAAAAAATTTCCAACAAAATGAAAAACTCGGATTATAAGACATACTGATATTTTATGTTCCACTAAAATGAAAAAGAAAAAAAATACATGCTGCCAATGAAAGCATAGCACAATGTTCTTTGTGTACACTGGAATTTTTATTACTGTTTGTTGCAAGAGCTTTCTCAAATACATTAGGATTATATTTCCCCATCTATATCACTCTGTATACAAGAAAGACTCGGAATTATTAGGTGAAGATATTCCTAAAATTCTTTACATACAGACTTGGACTGTTTTGAATGGCAGTATTCTCTATCTAGTGCTTTTCAAAGTTTGACATTTCAGAATCAATAGAAGTAAAATACTGGGGGTGATGGGAAAGAGATGGCTCACCAGGTTAGAATGTGGACTATTCCTCCAGAGGACAGGGGTTCAGTTTCCAGAATAGAAGGAAGGAAAAGCAGAAGAGGAGGAGGAGGAAGAAGGAGAAAAGAAGAAGAAGAAGAAGAAGAAGAAGAAGAAGAAGAAGAAGAAGAAGAAGAAGAAGAAGAAGAAGAAGAAGAAATAACAGAGGTCTATAGCTGGAGAGTTTCTTTCCAGCTCCCACCAAGCCCCGGCAGTTCCACAGCCCACTTATAAAATAAACACATATTATTTAAACTGTTTGGCCTAATGGCTCAGGCTTCTTGCTAGCTGTTCTTATATCTTAAATTAGCCCATTTCTATTAATTTACACCTTGCCACATGGCTCGTGGCTTACTGGTACTTTACATCCTTCTCCTCATGGCGGCGGCTGGCAGCATCTCTCTGCCTCAGCCTTCCACTTCCCAGGTTTCTCCTCTCTCTTTGTCCTGCCTATATTTCCTGTCTGGCTACTGGCCAATCAGCGTTTTATTTATCAATCAGTCATCCACAGCAGAGGTCCAGACTACATCATTTTAACAATTCTAGGGCGCTAGTATTCTGAAGTTTTCTAGAATCCCCAGTTTGAGAAACAGTAAATAATGAGCATTGAAACACTTTTAAACCAGTGGCCTGCTTGTTTTCTGTATCTTCTTGCATCTGGTGGGTTTTCTTGGATGAGCAAGACAAGGCTGTCATGACTGTGACCCAGCTGAAATTATTCTTGTTTTCTGGGGACTTAAAGTGTAAAACATGTATGTCTTAGCATCATAGAGGTATAGTAAATTTTTTGAAAAAGAAGTTGGCTGGGAATCTGACAACATTTAAAAAGAAGACTTTTAAAATTTGGTGGTGATTTGCACAGCAAGAGAATTAGAGTTCTGTGCCTCATGGCACAGGAGATGCTCAGTGTTTAAATCTCACCACAGGGCTGGGGAGAAAGCTACATCAGTAAAGTGTGGGGCATACACATATGAGGAATGACCTGAGTTTTGATCCATAGCACTCACACTAAAGACAAAACAAAACAAAACAAAAACACCAAAAACTTCCTTTAATTTAAGCACCAGGGAGGTGGAAGACAGACATATCCTGTGGACTGACTGGCTAGCCAGCCTAGCAAAATCAGTGAGTTACAGGTTTAGTGAGAGGCCCTTTCTCAAAAAATAGGGTAGAAGCCTGGAGAGATGGTTCAGTGGTTAAGACTACTTGTTACTTTACAGAGAACATGAGTTTAATTCCCAGCACCTACATGATGGCTCACAACTGTCAGTAATTCCAGTTCCTCCACAGGCACCATGCACATGCACACAGACAGGCAACACACTCATACACATAAAATTAAAAAGTAAATATTAAAAAAAAATAAGGTGTAAAGTGATTGAGAAAGACAGTCATTGTTGACCTTCTAGCCTGTCCATGTATACACCCACACAAAAAATTCAAATTCATGGCACAAAAGATGTTCATACTGCATTCGAAATGAGTAACAGCAGCAACAAATCCATGGACTTGCCCAGTACCACAATTCCACTCTCATTCATTAAAAAAATGGATATATGGTCAATGATGGAAGAGAGCTGAGTATGCTGGTTAGGTTTCTCTGTGGAGCCCTGCCTATCCTGGAACTCATCTGTAAACCACACTGGCCTTGAACTCACAGATATCCACTTGCCTCTGCCTCCCAAATGCTGGTATCAAAGATGTGTGTCACCACCACCCTGCCACTGGTTACGTTTTTTGACAGCTCCTCAAAGTAATCCATAAAATTAAGAAGATTGTTTTCTCTCTTCTCACTCCTTCCTGAAGGTCCTTATTCTGGGAAGTCCCCCCCCCCCCCAGATCTGAGCAGACAGCCCTTCCCCCACCCACCACATTGTATTACCGCACCATCCCCTTTTATCCAATCACCTTCCTGCATAACTGTCCATCCCTTGTTGCACCCTCAGCACAAGTAGCTTTTCCTCGGTCCTTGGGTCTTCACTTCTGAAGGCTCCCATGACACACCAAACTTTGATTAAATGCATTTTTAAAAATACTTCTCCAAGTTAGCAAATGTTTACTTGTCTTTGTCGCCTGAAGTGACAGCAGCGACTCTGCTGGGTGAGGCAATGTACCATCCCCTCCTGCCTCCTCCAAGGGGAGGAGAGAAAAAAAAACGTTATTCCAATGCAAAGGCTAGATTTCTGACTAGCAACCACCATCCCTTGAAAACCAAACTACAGGGCTGCTTCTGGGGCGAAAGAAACAATGCCTATTTTAACCTGTCTTTGCATGGTGTGTAACTGCATTGTGAAGATAGAAGAATCGCTTTTTATTTCCTCCCAGTTGCAATGGGCCACCCTCCCCTGCTCAACAGCTCCCGCCCTCAGCTGTGGAAGCGTCTTCACCTAGCACTCCCGCAGAGTGAAATATCTCAGGTCATGGCGGGGAGTCTTTCTGTACTTAATTAAACCAGCTGGCCCTCCAGCCTCTAAGTCCTCCGCTACACAAGCCAAACAACTTCATTCAAGTAAAATCCAAGTGGGGAAGCCTGTCTTTGCAGTGTTTTAATCAGAGGCCTCAGCAGATGCGGACTCGGAAGGAGGAATGCTTTTCAGTTCACTTTGCCATGTCAATGCTACCGCCATAACAAACATCGTTTGATGCTCTTGGGCTCTGTGAAGCTGGGGAGTTTTCCCTGAAGCGTTTCTTTGCTCTGAGGGCTTCTTGAAAATGGTGTTTTACTCTGAGTGGCCGATGAAGTGCACTCACCTCGCTGAAGTATGGACACTCATTGACTACCAATACTTGTTATTCAGGTTCTGCCGGTCTGTGACAAACACAACCCCAGAAGCCCAGCTCAGCAGGCCAGGATCTCAGAGTTTCTTACCTCTTCTTTTAAATGTTTCACTTTGCTCTGCATATTACTTATATACAAGCTGCTACATTTTCTAAATGAAACACATTGTTCTTGTGAGCTAGTGAATATACCATCTATGGAATGGAATAGGTCAAAACTTTGAAATCATGTTTGTCTTGCAAGGCAGGACCTCTGAATATATTACCTCCATCCCCCAATTCTCAGGGTAAAGGGAAGTACAAAGAGCCAATGAAATTGGCTCATTTATGCAGCTAAGATGTTTTGAGTTCTCTGATGTGTTAGGCACGGAAATCAGGTGAAATAACATTCAAACTGAAAATGACAAGATTTACCGAAAGCTCTGTCTTTATATATGGAGCCATGTTTCATGTGACTCAGTTCTCTTATCCACAAATTACTATAAGGATCAAATGCAGAGTACCATGTGCATGGAATGCCATTTCCATCATCACTGTGTCCGTTGCATGAATGCCTCCCCTCCCTGCATCCTCATCAGTACCATCATCATTTCTACTGTCTTAGGTTGGTTTTCTAGAAACCCATGAAGGCTTTACTGAAGGGGGTTTATATCTGTAGGGAAAATTGGGCAAAGAGGAAAGAACACCTCTGATGAGACTTTGTATTAATGACTTAGCTTGTTTCTATAACGAAACTCCTGAGAAAGCACTTTTAGAAGGAAGGGTGTGTTTTGGTGAATGGTTTAAGAGATACAGTCCATCATGGCGGAGGAGACATGGTGGTAGGAGACTTGAGGTCACATTGTATCCATACTCAGGTGGGGGGGGGAGAGACAGAGACAGAGAGAGACACAGAGAGAGATGCTGGTAGACCACATTTAGAATGGTTCTTCCCACCTCAATTAATTCAGTCTAGAAACTTCCTCATTGAATTACTAGGGGTTAGCCTCCTAGGTGGTTCTAGATATCACCAAGCTGACGATCAAATTAACCATCACAGGGTTTAACAGATGCCTACAGGCAGCTAGGGGGCTGAGATGACCCTTCCAGTTTGTCCAAAGTAAAGATAAGGCCTCACAGGACCAGATAAGTGAGCACTTTGGTCCTGAAGGGGAGATAGAGAGGATGGTGGCATCCATTAATATCATTAACACAATCTGGGCCTCAGCATGCCTTGAGGCAGTCCTTAAAAGCACACAATCATTTTTATTTCCTTTCCATATCACAAGAAGAAAGAAAAGACACAGTCATCATGATAGGAAGCACCACATTATAGCTGAACCTTGAAGGACCTCAAGAGGCCTTGAATCTAGGATCTGCTGAAACGGCCCAGGGGCACACATTGTACATTGATTCCATCAAACTCTCTCATCTCCACACTAACTGCACTGAGCTTCCATTCCACATATTAAATGAGAGGTGCCCAGGGAAGGGGAGGGCTTTGCAGATCAATTGGTTAAAGTACCGCCTTGTGATGAAGCTCTCTGCAACAACTCTGTCAAACATTACTGAGCCCCACCTCGATGGCCCAGTCCCTGAAAGGATGCACTCACTGCATTCTGAGCCTGCTGTGGCGAATCTACTTTCGCAGATTGTCTGTTACCTCTGTTCTCATTGGTGTGCTACAGGACGGCAGAGATTAGAATTGATCTATCTTCCGTGAACTCATATGTGCTTTTGAAAAGTCCTTTGTTTTGAAATGTGCTCCGTTCCCAAACCTTGACCCTGATTTGTAATGTTTTCGAAATCAGTACATGGCCCTGCTTCTCAACTATCTCCCCCCTAAACGGTGACAATCATCCCACGGGCTTTCTATCCCATGCAGGAAGGATTTGACAAATGCCTTTGGGGCTGCTGGGTCTCTTTCTCCAGGTGGTTTCATGTTAAAACACTAGCATGTAACCACCATGTGTGAATGGTATGATGGGGTTGAAAAACAAAGCATGAAGCCCAATCTCTTGTAATCGTCCATTAATACAGTGAATTCTTTTTTCTGAATGCCAGTGACAGATTCCATGTAGACTTAAGTATAACTCAGTTTTGTCTCTGATAAAAAATTTGGGGATCTTGATGGAGACTCATTTTTGTGGAAAAGGATTTTTTTTGAAGTGCTACTAAAGTGATCACACACACACACACACACACACACACACACACACACACACACACACTAAAAACATTGGCCAGAACAACACATAATTTTTAGGAAAAGAATTTTAAAGTGGAGAGAAATTAATTTCTACTCCCATGCCCATGCTCAGTCTCACGAGATTCCTGAGCACACAGGGAAGTGAGTTAGAAGGATCAGATAAAGCAGATGGAGCGTTCTGCTCACCAAGTGAAAAAGAGATGAGCTGTTTTATAAGTTTCATCCTTGGTTTTGGCTGCACAGTATTTATTTAGAAAATGTGAACACCTACTCTAAGCTCATGTTCTGAATAAAAATAGCTGTGAAGATATATCATAAAGAATATCAGCTGTTTTTCATTATCAGCCAGTTACCTAGTTAAGCCATGGTTCCATGTGATACGGAATTGCGTGTCCACTCCACTTTTAAACAGATTAAAACAAATAATCTCATTTGCAGATTCAGATCCCCAGTTGAAATGACTTCGCCAAACTGGACTCGAGAGAAGAATGAGAAGGTCAACATTCCTGGACTGTTTGTCCCTGAGTTGAAGTCCGAATGTCAGATTCCCTTCGTTTTCTCAAGGGTTGTCAACCTTAGCTCTGACAGAATTTTAAGAGGCACCATGGTAATTAGAAATAATTTGATTATGTCCACTTTGGTATATATATATATTTTTCATACTAAAGCTCACCCCATTTGCTTCCTTACATCCCTTTCTATTTCCTTGGTGATTTCTATTCACCTTGATGTTCAGATAGAAAGATCCTTAGGGGGGAAAAATGAGATTAACTGAACACATTCTGCTTGTCCATCTAGATACTTCAGGGTAAAATTTAGAGAAAGAGCCATTGTGCTATGAGAAATGTCTCAATAAGGAATTCTGTACGATAACCATGCAGAAGAAAGAGCTAGTACAATATAGTACAGGGTGTGCTTGCTTTTCTTGGGTGTTGTTTTGTTTGTTTGTTTGTTTTTGTTTGGCCAAAGCTCTCTCACTGAACTACACCCCTAGCCCCTGGGTTTTTGAAACAAGATCCCATTGTGTACCTCAGAACTTGCTATGTAGCTCAGACGGGCCTTGAACTTGCCATCTTCCCAGTGAAGCCTCCCTTAGGCTATGATTATAGGTGTGTATATGCCATCATGTCACTTGATAGAGCACTTTTCTTCTTCTTTTTTTTTTTTTTCCATGAAATAGCTCCATATGTGCCTAACATTCGCCTTAAGTCTGCAAACACGGAAGTTACGGGAGGAAGCAGGTGGGCAAACACGTTCATAGGCATTGAAGAACTCAGAGCACTGTCTTCAATGTGTTGGGAAAGGCCTCCTTTTGATCTCTAAAGTGTGAGTGGTCTGGCTTGTAAGGACTGACTTCCCAGGAGAAAGGGAAAGTGCCTGCAGCATAAAGAGGTGGCTGGAGGGTGCTAACGTTTCTGCTTTGAAGCTCTAACATGACTGTCCTAGCTTGCAGTTCACTGGGGCTGCAAGGTTAATTATTTACATTTCTCACCGGTCCTCTCAGATTCTTTTCTTATCAAATTGTTCCGTCTGAACCCCAAACAAACAACCTCCCTGGGGCAGTTAGTCCCTCTCTAAACTGGGTTTCTGTGGCGTTGGCTGACCATTTTTCTCTTGTTCTTTCATGGTCTCTCTTGTTCTCAGGAGCAGGCCAAGGATCACTGGTGCTGCTGTGTGGGTGTGTGTGGTTTATTGAGCCTTGCTTCTTTTGATTTTTTTTTTTTTTTTGAGCCTGCTGTTTAGATCTCTTACTTATTTTAAGAGCAATTGTGACTCTCCATTCCATAGAACCTTTCAGATTTTAGCTGATAATGAAACCTCTTTGTTCTGCTCCCAAGGTTTTCTGCTGTCTGAGGATTTGGATCACAGCCTCGGGAACAGGCTTAAGGCACTTATCTAGACCTTGAATGACTGGACAATTAAAAACAATTAGACAACCAAGTTGGTATTTTGGGCTTTTTTTCTTCTTTCCTCCAAGACTCCCACAGAAGCAGATTGCTCTGGCCAAATGTGGCAGAAGAAAAGTAGGTAGGTGGGGTGAAGTCCATCAAGCAGGGGCTCCATTTCTGCACAGACTTTCAGTCTGAGTTCCAAGATGAGGAAACAGCTATTTTCACCTTAAAGTACACCGCCCTCAACCTCTTATCTTTAAGGTCTTAGGCGGTATATCTTTTATTAGGCTATTTCAAATCGTTTCCAGGAACAAAGGAAATTCTGGAAATGAAGTCGAGAACGAAGGGGAATATAGATGGTACCTAGAGGGATCACGCAATTTGGTGGCTATCATGTATTGAGTCAACACTTCCTTTCTTCAGATGTGAGTCAATTGCTCTATAAAGGAGTCAACTGAGAACTTAAGAATTGCCCAGAAAAGTCATGAAGATAACACCTACTTTTGAGGAGTGGAGGAAGTCAGAGTAAATGAAGTCCTGAGTGAATGGGTGATGTTGCCAGAGACATGACCATGTGAAGGACTCCAATGCTCAGCTCCATAGGAATGGAAAAGTCTTTCCCAGCTGAGGCTCAGAGGGATGGTAGACTCTGGAGGTCTGAGTGTGAATTCTAACAGTGTGTAGAAAATATGCACCATAGCTTTCTTCCACGACAAAATGTTTATATCCTGAAGACTGCTCCCCTACAAAGACTGCTCCTACCCAGATTAGCTAAATATGCAGTAACCCCACACCCCTGTTCAACTGTACATAATGAACAGTTTGAGCTTCTGGGGTGCTGTGGCTTCTCTATGTGAGAGCCCAGATGTTCTGATCCCAGCTTTTCTGTGTCCATGTTTCTGTTCTCCATATACCTGTCTTTTCTTCATTTCCCTCACTGCCTCAATCGGGTAAAGTCCCTGGGACTGTGTAAAGACTCGGCACCCACCCTCAAGGAATCATAGTCCAGACTAGAACATGGTTCTCTTACGTCCCCAAACCTTGCTCTCTCCACTCAATTCGTGATACCATTGGTGGTTTTCAAAGTCTAGTCCCTGAGCCTGGCACACAGTCTCTCACCTGTAATCCTAGCACTCCAGAGGCTGAGGTAGGAGGATTTTGAGCGAGTTCAAAGACAGGCTGGACTGTAGAGGGACGTCCTGTGCTAAAGCATGAAAACAAACAAATAGGGAAACATAGTCCTTATTTTTCTAACTAGGGACAAACTGGGTCGGACTGGAGATTAGCAAGACCTCTCAACTCTCTCATTTCTACATTAGCATCAACAACAGTGCCTTGCTAAGCTGATGGCAGATTACCTCATTCCCGCAAAAGGAAGAGTTAATCATTGTGTTCGGCACACACCAATGGCTCAGTACATGTTTTAATTATCACCTGTGTTTTCTGGTAGAAATATTCTCAAGCCTATCATGAAAAAAAGAGACTTTGATTAAATGGAAACTTAGAAATATTTGTTTTCTTCATACTAGCACTTTGCAAAGCAGCTTCTTCAGATGTTTCTACTTAGGCCATGCTAGTTTCTGTCAGCTTTGTCAATTTTACATGTTACTCCTTTGCTTACAGTCCAGGCAAGGAATGAGATTTCAAAACCAGCAGCCATAGTCTAAACTCTACATGTGATAATGAATATATATTATACATGTTATACGTGCATATCATATATAATTGTATTATATTCTTAAATTTTAGGATTTTTCTTTCCTTAAGAGACTCAGACTCAGTATATATAAATTGTTAAAGCAGTAATCCACCCAAGATCAACTCCAGTGAAATTATCAAACAATTGTATTTACCTACTTCATCTCTATCCATTTGGGCTGCTTACAGATGAAGTTGCTCTCATATTTTTGCCTTAGAAGTAAAAAAAAAAAAAGAGAAGGGGTGTCCTCTTGGTACAGTCATGATTTATTTTGGTTATTGTTTATCAAAATGCCATTCAAGAAAGTTGATGACAAAGAATCCCATTTTTTAATAATTATTTATTTTTATGCCTTACTCTTATCCTTGTCCCAAACTTAGACTGATTTTTTTTTTGTCCAGGTGTGACTTTTCTGGCTGAGAATTTACCCAGAAGTGAATTTGCACATGGTTACATTAAAAACCTTACTTTTACTAGTTGAATTTGTTACAAGCATTCTTGTGGAAGATAATGGGCATGTTCTCCAACAAGAATTTTGAGAAAGTATTAATCAATTCCCTTCCAAACCCGAAGATGGGAGACACTTCTCAGCAGATCATTAAGCATTAGTCTGAATTCACGGGTAATCCTGAAGGTTAACACTGTTTTGAGACTTCCCTATTTCAACAAAGCTATTTCCTTCTCAACAAAGGAGTTCAGCAGAATTTATCTTTCCTCTCTTGCTGTGACTGAGCATCAGAGCACCATTGTGCCGAGTTGGAACATGTTCTTGGTTTTACACTTTCCTCAACAACTAATTCCAGAGAGCGAGGTGTGAGCTGGCCATGGAGGATGACGTCATCATTTTATCTTCATCATGCTGTCTGACCGTAACCACCAGTCACATCATGCCCAAGCAATGCGAACATGGCGGTTTGGCACAGAAACAATAGCAGGCTGATAAGTAACTGATCGGCTTGTCCATAGCATTCTTTTCACGGGTAGGTCACTGTCCTTTCTTTGTTCCTCAAAGTCTAACCATGGTTGTGCATTCCAGAAGCTGGCATTTCAAATCAATGAAGTAACGTCACGTACACAGTGGCTGGGATTATCACCCTGTAACGCCTTGCTTCTGTGTCCACCCAATTAAGACTGTTCCAAACGTAAGAAATTAAGTAATCAGGGCCGTAAAAACCCATAATTAAGATGCATCTTTAACATGGTTTTTAAATGGAATGGTTTGGAGGAGAAATAGTTTGTGTAATAAGTTACAAATATGTATGAAATATAAATAGATGGTCACTTTATAGTTTGGTAAGTAGAGACACTATTTCTCCCCATGTAAAAATAAGTTTAGCATCTAATTCATACTATTTTGGTCATGATTCATGCAGGGGATTTAATTCAGGTAACATTTCATGTTACTATTGAGCATTTAATTAACAGTTCTCACTAATTCTCAACTAATCTTTATTGCAGTTAACGAAGACCTACATTAGAATAGGAGATAGCACTTGAAGCCAAGTGACTTTTCCTCATCACCTAGAGTGTGTGTATGTATCCTTTACCAGACCATCACCTCAGGGAGTATAAGCCTGGAGCTTATAATACAGCTTCTTGCACAGAACACATGCTCAGCAAACAGTTCTAGAATTAATCTGTGTCTGGGGTAAATATAAGTTATGATAATGGAATGGAGAATTAATAGTTATTCAGATAATAAAATAATAGCTAACCAGATTTTTCAACAAGTATTCCATTAGTAAGCACAAAATATAAAATACATTCACTTATGATCCATTAATGAGATAAAGCATGCACTTTGTCTTATAGTTTGGGCCATGTACATTTGTACCACATGCTTACTATGTTCCCATACTCTTGCAGTTTAGGTTTACATAAGCAAAAAAATAAATACATGCTGCTCTCATCTCAGTATAATGTGAACAATACTAAATATTTATTCCCCTTACTAGCCATTTGTTAATAGGTCCTAAAGTGAGAACTATTTTTCATAGTTCCAAAATAGTAAATGTAAATATTTATGTTTAAATAATATAACCCATGGATAGACCCTATAAAAATTTGACTTCAAAAAGTTTTGAAATTGATATTGCAGAATCAGCATATATTTGATTTGTTTTGTACATAATAAAACTAATCCTAGCTGGGTGGTTTCGTGGTGCACACCTTAATCTCAGTACTCAGGAGGCAGAGGCAGACAGACCTCTGAGTTCGAGGCCGGCCTGGTCTACAGAGTGAGATCCAGGATAGTTAGGGCTATACATAGAAACCCTGTCTTGAAAAAACCAAAACAAAAAACAAGTCCTTTTTTCTTGGTACCCACATTATTGTTTTTCAAGGCAATTTCCAAAGTATAAATGTTTCCCAAAGTCATAAAGTATACCTAATATTTAGAGATGTAAAACACATTAAAGGATGTCTTCAAAAAGTAATTTTCAATTATCGTACAAATAAGATGGAATGAAATAAAACATACATTTAAATATAGAATTGTTGCCTAGCTACAGAGAAAAATACAAGACCCTTTCATTTCAATGGTGTTCAAACTTTAACTGGTCTATTTGGTAGAAAATGAAACAAAACCATTTCTCATGTTTAAGTAAATTCATGACATTTCCCCTCAAGGAATCTAAACTACTGAAGAAAAATAATTTGACAAAAGAATATTAGAATATGTTTCTATATGTGAAAATGTATTTGAGTGTTGCTTGAAAAATAAAGGATAGAAAGATCTTAAATTGTGTTGTTTGAGTTTTTTGCCAATTTTGAGCAGCATTTTTTTTCCAGTGGTGTTTAGTTAACAAGAAAAGGGAAAAGGTGTGGGCTGATTTCTCTCTTAGCAACCTTCATGAGACACTGGAGCCAACTTCCATATTTTTGAGAAAAAAATACATGTGTGTGGGGGGAAAAAACCCTAAAATTATGTCAATGTATGTAAGCTTGCTGTTTTTGAAAAAGTCCAGGAGAATATTCAGTTTATGCAAATTGTTGACCTTAACAGAGGGCATCAGACACTTGTTCCTGGAGAACTACAAGTCCAAACAAACGCCATCCGAAAGCCAAAGCCTTCCTCACAAATTGCAGTTCCATTTTCTTCACAGGCACAGCTAGGCCAGGAAAGCTGAACTTCAACCATGCTCTTGAAACAGTTTCTGTGGGGGCTTGAATGGTTCTTACTGATCAGGGAAGTCACTGACTTTCAAACTCTCCTGTTAGATGATTTTAAAAGCACTTAAAAAAAATCCTCAGATAAAGAAAAGTACGAGATGGAGTCCTCCATCAAATGCAACTGGGTCAGAAGAAAATACATGTTTATTACTGAACTTTAGTGCTTTAGTGGATTTCACTCTAATTAAGCAGGTTGAGGTAGACGATTTATCTTTAGAACATAATCACTAATATATGCAACTTAACTTAATCTGTAGTCGAGATTGTTCTATATAAATATAATTCTTCCAGACATATGGAAATACTTCTGAAAAGCCTATACATCTTTAGGCAGTTAATTAGCATAAGAGCATTGAAATACAAAATCATAATGCAAAGGATATGGATAACAAATCACTTAGGTTATTCCAAGATTATGTAGACTGTCTCCCAAGGGCATGGCTTCCACTTTCTGTTTTTTTACCCAGTATCTTCCTGTGTAGTCCAGGCTGGCCTTAACTATTTTGATCCTCCAGCCTCAATCTCCTAAGTGGTGGAATTACAGGTGTGGGCCATTACCCCGGCTATTATATATCTTCTTTAATGATAAAAAAAAATGAACTCTTTGATAAAGAAACTAATGGAATCTAGATTTCTTTGTAGATTTGTTTTCAAAGGCAAGTGATCCAGTCCCTTCCATTTGAAGTACTGGTTTTTAATTTGGAAACGATCCCTAATAGCTCTTCTTTTTTCCCCAAGCCCACAGATCTGTATTTTCATTAAAATCCCACAATTTCCTTTGCATTTCCCATTTGAGATTATGTCTAATAGATCGTGCTTTTGTAAGGATTACAGTAGTTGTAATTTGTAAAACCTGGATGTACCCAGTGTTTCCTCACATTTCCTCAATTGTGGCATGCTAGAGTGTGTATAGGGCTCCCACTACACACACTGGAGGTCTGGTTTTTCCCACTCACCCCATAATTCTCCGTTTCCAGCTGGAGTGGTCTCAGCTGTAATTTTGCTCCGTTCCTGTGGTTGTAAAACCATAGCAGAGTCCCTGCTCTCCCTCTCCTTACCTCACAGGCTGCCCCTCCACTTCCTCTGGGGGCAGGCAAGGCCACTATCATGCCCGGAGTTTCAGTTATGGCAATTTACCACCTAGATCTGGCACAATTCAAGTCACAGAAGCCTTGGTGTCCTCAGTGACTACCACACAGCAGTGAGGAAGCGCGGCTTTGAGATACACAGCTTTATCTCACGTGGCCTGTTGGCCAGCCGTGTTTTCTTTACTTTTTATTTTTTATTACTTTTACTCATTTGTGTGTGTGGATCTGCATGGGTCTATGTGCACTTCATGTCTTCAGTAGCCCGTAGAGGCCAGAAGAGGATGCTGGATCATCTGGAGCTAGAGTTATAGGTGGCTGTGAGCCATCATGTGGGTGCTGGGAATCCAACCAGAGTCCTTTGCAAGAGAAGCAAGTGTTCTTAGAGGACATCACTTTCACTCTACCTTTTAGACACCAGCTCCTCAAGGTCTTAGTGTCATGTGATGTTAGTTTGCAAGACAGGGGAGACCCTTCAGCTCTCACATCACACTGTGTAAGAGAGACTCAGAACGGTAAGACCTGTGCTCCTTGGTGAGCCAGAATTTTAAAACTGTCAGGAGGAAGTCGAACCCAAAGACAAATAAAAATGGCAAAGTCAAATACAAAATCTCCGGTTTAGTCTGCCATGGGCAGACAGATTAAGAAAGGAGACAGTGGGGCTATGGAGAGAGCAAGATGAGTAAAGACTTCATCACAGAGTGGTTGTGTGATGTGTGAGTTGGCTGGTTAGTATCTCTCTCTCTCTCTCTCTCTCTCTCTCTCTCTCTCTCTCTCTCTCTCTCTCTCTCTCCTCCCTTCCCTCCCCCTACTCCTCTTTCCTTTCTTTCTATCTTTGCTTCCTTTCTCAGAGGTGCCTGGGGTCCTGGGCCAATATGTTTCTTTATTGCTGGCCAACAGGACCTCATGTTTCTCTGCTTTGAAAAGAACTCTTGGAAGATGGGAAGCCAGAAAAGAAAGGAACCCTGTTATTACTCAGCAGTGATGAGTAAGCAAATGGGTATGGCAGCTGGTAGAAAGAACTTTGGCCAGGACTGCTGCATAACCCCTTGAGAATCTTTGGTGCTGTGGACAGCTGAGAGCTTTGGCAGGAGTTCATCAAAATTCCTGAAATCTGTTTTTCCTAAATGCTAGCAGGAGTGTCTCTGGCCTTTGCTTTTTAAGTGCTTACAACAGATTCCACAATGTCCTAATTCTCTGTGTTAAATTGTTTTCTGATTCAAAAGTCTCATAGGTAGCTCAGAAGTAGGGTGTTTGTCTATCATCTGCAAGACCTGAATTTAATTACCAGCCCAAGAGGAAAGGAGATGGATTCAGGAGAGGGAAAGGGAGAAGGAGAAAGAGAGGAAGGGAGGGAGGGAGACAGGAAGGGAGGGAGGGGGAAGAAGGGAGGGGGAAGAAGGGAGGGAAAGAGTAGGGACAGACACACAGACACACACACACACACACACACACACAGAGAGAGAGAGAGAGAGAGAGAGAGAGAGAGAGAGAGAGAGAGAGAGAGAGAGAGAGAGAATCCTAAACTTATTTAAAATACACAATCCAGGGTCCATCTCATACCTATAGACTTAGTGATATGATTTTAGGCTAACATTTGTGAAGACTTGGGGTCAATCTGTAACAATAACAAAACAATACACACACGTGTCTAGAATGGCTTTCATTATTTTACTGCTGGAATAAGATAATACTGAGATTTCCATTTTCAGTGGCCAAGTGATTAGAGATTTTATTTTTTCAGCGTTCATTATTTACTGAACATCTACTGTGAGTTCAGTCGTTGGAATAAGAAGCAGAGAACAAAGCTGCAATGTCAGTACCCTTGCCCTCAAGGGGCTTACTTTCAAGAGGGGCAGATAAAAGGGTACAACAAAGCAATAATTAAGCAAACAATGTTATGTCAGAGAGTAATGCTAGGGCACAAAATAACAGACTATCAGATGAAAGAAAACATCTAAGTGGTAGTGTAGCCTAGACTGAGGAGAGAAAAAAGCTGACCGAGAAGATCACATTTGATCCTGAAAGACCTACAACATCTAAAAAGTACTAGTCGCATGATGTTCTACTGCTGCTATGAAGAGCGAAGGAGCTTGGTTGTCTCTGAAGAAAACAAAGACCCATGAAGGTGGAATGTAGTGGACATGAAGGGAAGTGTTAGGAGATGAGCAAGCCTGAGAGTGAGACAGAAGTACCATGTAGGGCCTGCTTGGCTCTGGTACAAAACTTGAAATAAGACATGAATACATTTAGCCAATTGCCAATATAATTAGATACATTTTTTAAAAAAAATATGTACCAGAGAAACAAGTTATATAGCAAATGAAAGAGTATTGATGATGGGTAAGTATTAATAACATCAATTTGATGTGCCACTAAGACATGCACTTGGCATGGAACTTCAAAAAAGATTCCTCTAGGAAAGGTCTAGCATTCAGGAGTCTATACACAGGTAAGACATCAAAACACAAGAGTATATGAGCTGATGGGGGAGCTGCTGACTATGTGGGGTACACTCAATAAGGGCAGTGGGAGGAAGAGGTGCCTACCATGTAAGGAGGAAGGCAGAGAAAATTTAGGCTGGGACTACAAAAACCAAGAGTGTTTCATCATGGGAAAATAAAACAGTAGTTAAAATGTGATTGGTCGAGAACAAGGAAAAGATTCCAGCTTTTGCAGTTCTTATTATTGGATGAGATATCCTCAGTAGAACAATAAGGAAAGGAAAAGAAGTAACAGATGCATGGGTGGGAACAAAAGAACCCAACAGCCTCTGTTCAGAGAGGACAATTATCGACAAAGGAAATCTCAAAGAATACGGAAGAGCTACTGAGCCAGTAACTGAGTTTAACAAGATTGTGAATATAAACTAAATGCATACAGATTAATCCTAAGTGTACATATTGGGAATGAACAACTGAAAACTGCAAACAAAAGTATCATTTGCCATCGCACCGAAAACTAAGTACCCAGGAATAATTTATTATAGCTAAAAATTATGAGAGAAAGACACAAAGGCAGACCTAAATGAATGGGGACGTCTATCAAGTTCACGGATGAGATAACTAGGTGGGAAGATGGCTCCATGGGCAAGTGCTTACTGTGCAGTGGAGAGGACCAGAATTCATATTCCCAGAACCCAGGCAGAACTGGGAACAGTAGCTTCCCTCTGTGTTCTAGTTTCCTTTCTGCTGCTGTGATAAGACAATCTGACCGGAACTGACTTATGGAAAGAAAAGTTGATTTCAACTTAAAGTTCCAGGCCATGATCATCCTTGAGGGAAGGTGGGACAGGAACTCTAGGCAGGAACCTGAAGGCAGGAACGATATTGGAATTGTAGTTCTGATTGACTCTTTGGCTTATTTCTAGGTAACTTTCTCACACAACCCAGGACGACCTGCTTAGGGATGGTGAAACACACAATGGGAAGGGCTCTCGGGCATCACTGAACAATCCAGACAATTCCCTACAGAAAGGCCCATAGGCTAATCTGATCTAGGCCATTTGGTGACCAAGGCTTTCTTCCCAGATGACTGTAGGCTATGTCGAGTAGACAGTTAAAGCTAACTAGGGCAGTTCATAATCCTGATGCTATGTCCAAGACTCAATATTCTATGATGTATGAGATAAGACAATCATTATTGGAGATGGGAAAGACACAGTTTAGAATAAGAGAACAAACACATTATATCCCACATCTCTAATGAAGCACCCAGACAATTCAATGGAGAAATGATTGTCTTTTAAACAGATAATCATGGAATAGAATATATAAAGAGTGAACATTGATGAACACTGCCTGGGTGGTTGGAAAATGGACTGACTGCTTAGGGACTGTGGGTTTCTTTTGGGAATGAAGAAGACTGGCACTGGCTGTACAATGCAAATCAGATAATCGTCCCTGGACTGCATACTTCCAAATGATAACAATTATATTTTATATAATGTATATTTCACCACATTAAAAGTTGTAAAATCTATAGAAATAAAGGAGTCAATATTTGAACATGGGTTATAAAAAATTTCCATTCTACCCATATTTCATGTCATAGAAAAATTAATATATTGAACATAATCAACATAGTGACTACTATCACTAAAGAAATGAAAGCCATAAACCAGAAGAAAATCTTACAAAATTTAATGGACTGATATCCAGACTATGTAAAGGATTTTTACAGATCAATAATAAGAAGAAAGCAAGTAACTACATTTTCAAACTAGACAAAAGGTTTTAACTGATGACTATGGAGGTATAGATGCAAAGAACACAACGTTTTCAGCACTGCTACCCATAGAAATGCAAAGGAAAGCCACAATGAAATACCTTACTCCTTGCTGTCTATTCAGACCTACCATCTGCAGGAAAACCTGTATGTGACTCCTTATAGAAGCTTTGTTCAGCATAACCTGAAACACAGATATTTCTCAGCTGAAGAACGGCTATATAAACTGTGTTAGATCAATACAATAGGATGCTACTCACTATTAGAAAGGAAAAGCAAACAGCACTGATAGGTGAAAAGCATGGATGACTTTCAAATGTGTGTTGACAATGAAAAGAGAAAAAAAGACAAAAAGACATGTTCTATCGACACAGCATTCGAGAAAAGACAGATCCAGGGAAAGCAGTCTGAGGTTTGTTGGGTAGGGAAGGAAAATGAGTATCAGTGGCTACGAGGGTGTTTTACAAGAGTGATGGAGATGTTCTAATCTTTCTGTGATAGAAGTCTCATGATTCCATCTAATTTTCAAAATTTATATGTACACCTTAAAAGAATGAATGTTTATAAATTACATGCTTATTATTTTGTATGCTTTTTTTTTTGAGATTGTGTCTTATGTAGTCCATTCTACATTCTAATTGTTCATGTAGCCAAAGGTGACCTTGAACTTTTTATCCCCCTGCCACCATACCTGGTTTACATGGTGCTGGAAATCAAACCCCTAGGCTTCATGAATGCTCGCAAGTATTCTACCAACTGAGCTACATCCCAGCACCAATTATATGCTTATAAGCCTGACTTGAAGGTGACTAAGATCGAGGCATGCAAAGCCTTGGCAATCCTCCTGAGAGCGACATCCCTAAGAGAGGGATCACAGCACACATTCAATGGGGCAGAAAGCAAGGTGGAGGATGGGATGAGTTGGTTGCTGATGAGTCTGTCATTAATACAGTCCAGTGTTCAAACCCAGGAACATTTGGAAGAGATAGGGCGGGGAGTTGGTGAGAATGAGTCAGAATCTCTAAAAGCACTGGTGTTTGATGATTTTATTTATGATATTTAATTTTGAGAGCAAAAAAATAAAAAAAGATCCTATGTGTCAAATAAAAGCTAGGAAAAGGGAAGGATGGTGAACTTTTATTGTATGATAATGACCAAGATATTGAAAAGTGACTCATGGTAGGCCCCTGCTCCCAGGGATGGTTTGGTGTAGTAAGAATGACTGTAGGGATTCTTTTCTTAAAATAATAAAAGGGGATATGGAATAAAAAATTAGATAAAGCCTATGCAATGAGTTTACACTCATCTTGTGTTTAGTAATAGATGCAATATTGACATTATTTTAATTTTTCTACTGCACTATACTTAAGACTTAATAATATTTTTTGTTCTAGGATGAGGGAAAAAAACCTAATTTTTTTAAGTTCTACATTTTGGGTAAAGGCAAAAGGAAAGGCTTTGGTTGCTGTTTGGGAGTAATGATCTGAGTTGGTCTCCTTTTGAAAACACCTGCAGTATCTTTTGGATGAATGTATCAATATCTCACTCTGCCTGGTGCAGAGGTGGCCACTGAGTGCCAAAATGCCAGTGCCATAAAATCAAGTCACACACATGCGTCATGGTGGACAATTTTAGTTCAAGTTCCATTCTTGCAGGCTCTCTGGTCCCTGTGACTGCATCAGCCAGACAGATCTCCCCCTCCTTCACCTCACCAAGTTCCAGCCAGATCCCCGAAGAAGGATGAGTAAGTGACTCATGGCATGTGTGAAATTCCCTTCACTTTGGTGCCCTTCCCAGGCTGCTGTAGACGGCAGTGACAATTATAGTAACCTTGACTCCATAAGGAATGTGACAACTTGAATCCTAGCAATGAGTCATTCCAGAGCAAGAATTTGTACCCGAGGGCCTGAGCAGATGACTAAATTGTGGAAGCACTGAGCACCCATCTAAGGAGATTTGTTCATGAGGCAGAAATGGACTTCAGAATAATGAGTAAAGTTTCTCAAGTGTCGTTTTGATTGTTTGGTTATGCATTTGTCCTAAGGACCAAACCTGGGACTGAGCTATTCTATTCACTTTACTACTTGGTCACATTCTCTAGGCCTCTGGGGACCTTTTTCATGACTGCTCTCCTCAAATAGCAAATGGCCTGCCTTCTATATGAGAACTACCTGGATCTTTGGAATCCCATAACTTACCACATTCATGAAGACTCAGGGATGGTTTGGCATACACTCTGAGATCTAAACTTTCCAGAAAATTAAGACTGTCCAAACTGAGGGTATGTGCCTGGGCTTACTGAAACTTGTTATGTCATGTTCGGCTGATATTCCTGGGAGGCCTGCTCTTTTCTGAAGGGAAACAGAGGAGGAGTGGATCTGGGGCAGAGGGGAGGTAGGGATGCTATGAGGAGTGGAGGGAAGGGAAACTGTGGTCAGGATTGTATGAGAGAGGAATAAATAAAAAGGGGGAAAAAAGAATGTTCAAACTGATCCCCAGATAATCAGTTTTCTGTTGGGCTGTCTGCCAACTTTGATTAAATTCAGGGACTGTGTAGGAACGACACTTTAAGTTCTAGGCTTATACAATCCCAAGCTTCATGAATATCATTCAATGGCAATAGAGAAGAAAATGTAGAGTTCTTCACTTTTTTCATAAAGGCTCTGGGATTGAGGCCAGGTATGAAATGGTTCCTGTGTGCTTCAGGCCTTTAGGAACACTGTGGGAGAAGGGCTGTGGCTTGTGGATAATGGTTAACCTACAAGAATTGCTAAATATTACTTATGGAACTGTAATATTGGGGAAATAAGAGAATAGGGAGTGGTTCACCCAACAATGGTGATTTAGATCTCATGAAATTCCATCATAACATAAATTTTGTATTGGTAAATATTCTTCATGTCCATAACCGCTATGACTCTGCAATTACAAGTTGGACCCAAGAAATCAACTTGAATGCAAAAGGAAATTCAAAGGAACATAAATTTGTGAAATACAGACTTGGAAAAAAAACTAGAAAAAAGTTACATAAATGAAAATTTTCTTGTTCAGAATCAAACCCAAATTTTAAATTCCAGTATAGAAAGATAAAAGCTTTTAGTGTTTCATCTGACAATTAGGTTCATTGGATATGGACCTTAAGCTTAAGTTTCATTTTTACAGTAAATATGTATGAATCGTTCTTAAGTTGAGACCTTTTAAGAAGACTCTAGATGAAGCAGGGTAAACTATCTTCTGTAGCACTTTTACCACTGTGGTTTATTTACATCAAAGATGCACATGGTTGTGAGATTGTTGTGTCATAGTGATTTGACCATGGCTAGATGAAGTTTGTTGATTTTTGGCAATGTGATAGTTAATCTTGTTTGTTTGTTTGTTTTTTTAAGACAGGGTTTCTGTGTGTAGTTTTGGTGCCTGTCCTGAATCTCACTCCATAGACCAGGCTGGCCTTGAACTCACAGAGATCCTCCTGGCTCTGCCTCCCGATTCCTGGGTTGAAAGGCGTGCGCCACCACCGCCCAGTTCATGATGGTTAATCTTGATGTCAACTTGATGGCTTTAGAATAAGCTATGTCCATGTGTGCAGTAGATTTCTTAGATTAGGTTAACTGAGATGAGGAGACCCAGTCTAATGTGGGCAGCATTGTGGGCTGGTGTCTTGGACTGGCTAGAAGGGAGAAAAGGAACTGAGCAAGAGCAGTTGGCATTCTCTGCCTCATGACTGTGGGTACAATGTACCTCAAGCTTCTGATGATATGATGGACTGATCCCCCAAACCATAACCCAAGTTCAGCTCTTTCTTCCCCACACTGCTTTTGTCAGGCAATGTGTTTTGGTCAGGCCACATGAAAAATGATGAATACAGACAGTGAGTGACCTTCCATCATGAAAGCGAGAGTTGGAGGATCTCTTGAGTGACTGAGCCTCAAAAACAAGATGCACTGTCTCAGAACCTCATTAGGTTAGGGCCCCTTCAGCCCGGCGGAGCATCATCTCCTCCTACTCAGAATTTGGTTGAGGTCTTTGCACCTCAGCATGCCCTTGTTGATTGTGGGTTCACTCCAGAGAACAAGAACTCGCTACTGATCTACTGTGAGTTCCGGCTTGCGATTCTGAAAGACTCAGCCCATTGTATATTTGAAGTAGGATTTTCCTTAATGGAAAAAAAATCTTTCTCTATTATTTCAGTTCAATTGACAAGGAGATAATTCATAAATTCAAAGTGACGTTATGAGTTGACTGCTTAAACTGGTTGAGCTGGATTATCATTTGCCTCTTTCCCTCAAACACACATATTTGAGAATCGAAAATGAAAAATGCACCAGTGAAGTATGAGGATAATTCATTCATGGGCTCTAAAATTTTTCCTTCTAAATAAACCACCACATGTCTCTATAATTAGTCTTTTCAATGCTGTCATTGGATTTTGATGCTTCAACTCTCCTTGTAGAATAAGACGGTAGCCCAGCATGCCATGCTTTCCTGGGGGCAGACCTGGGCCTTTACCTACAAAATGAAGAATTAGTGTGCCATTATTTTGATTCCAACGAAAGTGCAAGTATACAAGGCTTTATTCCATCTGGCTGTCTTCACAGGAGACCAAGAGAAGACAGGGTTGTTGATGGCCAGACCACTTAATTTCTACCGAGACTAAAAAAGAAATAAAGAGCAGATCTAGATTGCCAAGAAACAGAAGCCAGGGATATGGTTCTTAAAATGACAAGAACAACTGCTTGGCCAGCACAGTCTGCTCTAAATGGCATGAGGGCTTCCGCGTGGCTTTCTGATCCACACCCACCATGGCCATTCCGACAGTTGCCTAAGCCTAACATTCTCCATGACTGTGGTGATGCTAATTCATACTTGGTCTCTGGCTTCTGATGAAACAAAGCTCTTTCATGATATAAATGTGAAGCGGAGGCAGACCTGATTGGAAGATCCCTGTGAGACCTTTCTTCTTAGCCTGCTCACAGGCATGACTCACCACTTCCTCTTCAAATCTGGGGGAATGCTAAACATGACTTTCATGTGGGATGCGCAGTGGGTGAGGTCCGAGTTAGGGAAAATGTACACCTTGAACCATCTGCTTGCCACCAGTTCTCAGAGCATCTTTCAAATGCTGAGATGCCATGTTGGAACCTAAGATTCTGTCCCACTGACTGAGCCCCCATGTTAAGAGGCTAACAAGTTTTGAGTGGAAGTTGCTGGAGGAAAAGAGAACAGTTTCTTCATCCATGTCAAAACTCAAGCAAATACACTCACAGCTCCTTGGTATGGCATGATTGTCCTTCAGATACGTGTACTCCAAATGATATCTCCATGTGCAGACACAAAAGGAATACAATAAAAAGACTTGATGACTTCATTTCATGGGTTGTATTCTAAAACAAAACAAACCTGTCTTGCTTCATCTCCTTTGAGTAGCACTGGTAATGTCTGGAGTGCCTGTGTCAAAGACCACTGCACTCTGTATTGTATGTTTTATGAAGTGCAGTCAGAATAAACTCAGAATATGTGATAGTTAAATTTAGAGGTGGACTTGACTAAGTGATGTCCAGATGGCTGGTAAAACCTTTTGAGTATGCCTGTGAGGGTGTTTCCAGAAAAGATTTGATTTAGTAGACTGAGTGAAGAAGATCTGCCCTCACCAATATGAGTGGGAACCGCCCCATCTGTTCAGAGACTGAATATAGCAAAGGAGAAGTGTGGATTCACGCTCTCTGTTTCCCCGAGAGCATCTGCCTTCTGCCCTAGGACATCACTTCTGGTCCTTAGGCCTTCAGACTCCGACTCACACTTATATCACTGGCTTTTTTGGGCATCCAGCTTGCATACAGCAGATCATAGAATTTCCTAGCTTCCATAAGGCATCTTCTGTAGTGTGTGTGTATGTGTGTGTGTGTGTGTGTGTGTGTGTGTGTGTGTGTGTGTGTGTGTATTCTGTTTCTCTAGAAAACTTTCACTAATACATATGCATGTATCAAAAACAGCTGTTCAGAGACACAATAAACAGCTTATCTTCCATGCATTTTGCCTTTAGTGTTGTTGCTACTAAACTCAGAAAGCCTCTATTTCCTCAGAAATTAAGAATCCCACTTTAAAATGGCACCAAGACAATGTTTTCCTATTTATTTACAATTTTATTTAAAAACAGATATAAAGATATAAAGCTTTTCATAGCTCCAATCAAGAAATACGCTGTGATTACAAATGAGAAGTAGCTTTATCTGTGATCACTTTCAGGAGATAGCTTCCCCATTTGTGAGGAGGGTGGGGAGATAGAGAAGAGGGGAAGGAAAGAATACAGAAATGTTGCCAAGCTTTAAAATTAAGGCATTTTTATACACACGGATAATGTGAAGATACCATAAAGATGGACAACGATGCCCTCGTACATTTATAAACACATTGAAATCATACCATAATACAGACCATAGTCTGTTTGCTTTCTTCAGGAAGAAAACAACAAAACAGGGATTGTCCATCTTTTCAAGAACCAACTGCTTGGACTGCTGTTCATCTCATCTGTGTTCCCATGCCTCCAGCAGTATATGAGCTTTTATATTTTCAGGTTGATAACTGCCCACTACTCTCTGAAGGTTCATGAAGAACTGTTTCGAGTCTGTTTACTTCAGACTTGAAATTTTATTTTCAGCTACACAACCCAGGTGTGAATATTTCCTCCTTCTTCTTCTTTTTCGTTTTCTTTTTTTGTCTAAAGACAGAAATGGACATGCAAATGTGTCTATTTGGGGTCACTTTCATGGTGTACTGGTGTTTGTAAAGTGCAGCTCAGCACAGAACAGAGCAAACACAAGCACTTTACACAGAGAGTGCCAGGCTCCATTAACCACTTGAAATCCCTGGAGGGAAATGTCATTTCATTAGGAGGCCTCTTGGCTGCTAATCAAGGGCTTTCCATTTCCTTAAGCATATTGATTTGGAAACAACTTTCCTTCTCTGAAAAACAAACAGTTCAAGAGGCACTTTCTGAAGGCACACCTAGAGAACCTGTTTTTCTTTGGTAAATAGAAACATGGTAAAATTACCCAGGATTCAAGCAGAATGAAAGCCTGGCGTCTTTTCTCTGATATGTTACTGACCATACCGAATCCTTCACATGTCTTAATGACCATCAAGCCCTCCATCACCTCTGAGCAGCCCATTTGTGAGGCTTGCAGTAGTGACTTTATGCAGAATAATACCAGGTCAGCATTAAAATACCATTTTGACTTAGTCCCCTGCAGTAAATTATAGTAGATATCAATAGACAGTCAGACACTGCTTTGGGTCACTTGGTTTGAAGAATGAATCACACCACGTTTTAACGTGTTTCTGTAATTCCAGGCACTTAGTAAATTCCAATACTTAGTAAATGTAGGTGACATATGAAACTCAGTGTGCAACATTGCAATGTCTATTCACACTTAGCTCTCTTTTAAAGAGTACAAAGTTAAATAAACACTGGGACACAAACCAGCTCGTACTTCACATTCCCTTCTATTACTCCTTTAATCTAATGTCCATTTTAAATCATCTTTTAAAAAAATTATTTTCAAACCATCAAAATTAAAAGTGTATTTAAAATGTGTACTCTTTATGTGTACATGTATGTGTATGTGTGTGTGAATGCATGTGCACAGGTGTGTGCAGGCACAAGCAGAGGGTGTCTGATGCTGCAGAGCTGAAGTTATAAGCAGTTGTGAGACTCTAGACATGGATACTGGAAGCAAGCAAGAGCATCAATGCTCTTAACCTCTGAGCCATGTCTCTACCACTTAAATCGTAGTTCTTTACTAGGATGCTCTTCATGCACAAGGAAGTGTCATGCGCTACCAAGATTATAGATAGGGTTCTCGATCAGGTGCCAATCTCACTCTGCTCTCTCCCACATGACCACCTGACCCAGCCATGGTACTTGGTCCGTTGAGTTTTACCCTTCTCCACAGATTCCCAATAACAGCGTCTGAAAATTATCTATAGGTCCACCTACTGAGCCTGTGGGTTGTCACTTCCTTCTAGGTAAAGCCTAATCACACAATCCAAAGTTGTGACAACAGAGATCATAAGAGTATGCGTTAATATCCTGATGTCATCGGTTGGCTTGTGGTATCTATACAATAGAGGTGACTTGTTCCTTCCTTCAGACTCTACCTTGTCACCTCCTCTCATATACACAGGCAAAATTTTCGTAAACTTGGTGAAACACTGAATGTTTTCTACTGTTGGGGACCCTTTAGATACCATTGTCCCCACCCCACAACCCAGTGCTGAAAGTTGAAATACTCTTGTTGATGTATTCTGTCCCATTTCCCACTGTTACCTCCCCCACCCCCCATTTTCCCCTTTATGTGTTGGGGATAAAGAGTGCTGTGGTAAAATAAAGTATTTAGTGTTTGTTGTACATCGTGGATTTCCATGTGATACAATTCCTTTCCTCTGGGTCCATAAATTGCCTTTTAGCCGGAGACAGCATAAACACTGGTGGATCACAGGCAAGCCTGCAGCTCATAGTGTAGCGTTAAGGAAGACTCAAGAAAAGGGCTGAAAAGAAGCCCATGTCATTGTGATGAATGAGATGGAAATACACTGAACAGAAAGGTGAACAAACCCCTACCTAAAGAGTTAATTATTGCTGGACCATGGTGACGCATGCCTTTAATCCCAGCACTCGTGAGTTCGAGGCCAGCCTGGTCTACAGAGTAAGTTTCAGGACAGCCAGGGCTACACAGAGAAATCCTGTCTTGAAAAATAAAAAAGGAGTAAATTAGCTTCATCTGATAATTAGAGAAATATTCAAAAGTATGACAAAGGAAAGCAATAATTTTCCTTTTCTTTTCTTGTGACATATTCATCTATTTCTTACAATAAAAGCAAAACAAGACCAAAGACTTTAAGAGAAGTCTATATATTTATAACCCTGTCTAGGGATACTTGGAAGTAATTATTAGTTCTGGAAAAATTAATTATTTTCTCATCATCAAGGTGAGTCTATTTATACATTCTAGTGACTTCATCCAGAGTTTCAGTGAACCTAAAAGACTAATGGGAATAAACATAAGAAAATAGGAGAATGAACAGTGATCAAAACAGTAAATCAGTTTATTTTTTACTGTCTGCAAGGAGGTTTCTTCTAAGACTTTAGAAAGTACAGTACTGGCTGTGATGGGATTTCTTCACTCAGAAACACTGATGGAAGAGGATTCAGTAGTGAGTGACTATAGTTTCTTGCTATTCCTATGGCTGGAAAGTAAACACCTTCAGTGGCCATTTGTCCCCAGAGATAAAATTCAGATGTTTGTACATCACTCCTCATTCCCCCAAGGTTTTATTCCATGTCCCACCCCTTTTTAGTCTCTCCCTCCATCTCCTGCACACTCTATACATTTTAAACAGGCCAGTCTCTCAAAACTCTAGATTCTTTGACTACTCCTGCCTTAACTGATTGTCCTTCCTTGTCCGGAAACCCTGGTTTTTCCTTTGTGGGCTGACAGTATGGGCACCTCCTTCTAAAAAGCATCTCCAGATTGGCTGGTTGTAGGGCCCTGACTGTTTGGATCTTCTCATTTGCTGTGTGTACCTGTATTCTAGACGTTGCCTTACCTGTCAATTTTCTCTGATAGATAGAATAGGCCTCCCAAAGTTGCCATGAATTTTAAGTCCTTTTTGTGTAGCTAGTACCTGGGACATGGTGGTTAACCTATAAAGGATGGGGAGGGAGTAAATGGGACCTAGAAGCAAGAAGAAATGTGGCTACTCAACAAAACCCAAGGTGCTGGTGGCTGTGATTTCCAAGAACAGGTGCTCAAAGATAATGAGCCAGTAAAGAAGCAAATACTGTTAGTCATGCAGAAAGATGAGGAGTAGGGAAAAATGACATTGAGTCAGTAAAATTTTAACCATATGCTAAGGAGCCTTTCATAATTCATTAATGTTTTCTCCCCCTTTGGAGGTTGCTTGAAGGTACTCCATAAATAAAAGGTCAATGGCGATTTTATAAGCACTTGCAGAGATTCTGGGAAACTTTCCACCAAGTATGAAATAGGATCACACAGAAAAACAATGAGCCGATGAAGAACAAGAAGAGGAAGAAAATTGGCTCGTGAATAAGGAAGCAGCTGCAGAGTCTGTGAAGTCCAGACTATACCAGGCATCAGATGAAAGAGTCGGAGAATGTTTCTCGCCTGGAGATTTCCAGAGAAGGCTAAGATAGTGAACAGACTAGTTAGTGATAACTGCAGCGAACAGGGGAAGTCTGACTGTAGAGTGTGCCGGAGGGTACCAGAGGCTGAGGGATGACTGAAAAGTTTACCTGGCTAGGTGAGGCCTCGTAGATGGATAGCATTTAACTCCAAGATCTCGCTGAGTGAAGGAGCCGTGAGAACAAATGGGAGAAGAATCTTTGGGGCAGGTGGGATGTGTCAGAGTCCCCGAGATTAGAGGGAGTTCAGAGTGTCTAAGAGACTCAAAAAGAGGCCAGTGTGGGCGGGACATAGAACAGAAGTCATTCCCATAACGAGCATGGAGAAGCAGAGCAAAGGCAGCCAGGCAGTGCTTTAGAGGTCAAACACTGAATCTGGATTTCCTTCTTGGAGTGAAAACAGATTTATACTTGATACATAATGCTTTGCTGGCTGTGTGGCAGAGACCTGATAATAGGGCAGTCAGTGATTTGAAGCAGGGCAGCGAGGACAGTAGCTTGAAAGAGGGCTGGTGGTAGCATGAGTCAGATCCCGGCCGCGGAGATGGGAAAATTGAAATTATAGTGGTTATTTGGCTAGAGAGCATGGAAAAGAGCGTAATTTTCATAAACGTAAAAATTGAGTAGCAAGTTATGTGTGCATGAGGAACAGTGCTAGATAAATTTTCAGTGCGATGGGAACATGGAGGTGAGTGGGAATTGGGCGGTGGTGACTGCAAATGAGGTCCCAAGAGGCCAGACTGCACGAAGTCAGGTTGTGCAGTCTTCACCATCAGCCACGTGCAGTGGTCATTGAGATGATACCCATAAAGGTGACATGAATTTAACTTTACACATCTATTACTAAAATGCAAAGAGTTCACTGAAAGGCCATGGGTGTGGGACCTCAGCTCACCACTATGACAGCCAAGCTTCCCAAGGGGTCTCCTATTTGAACATGAAGGGCAACCCGATCCCTCACGTGACGGCAGCAGCAGCTCATTCCTGAACAGCCCTCTCGCCCTTATTAAACCCTTAGCTATGGAAGGCAACACGTGAATACGGTTTATTTAAAACCTTTGGGAATGTTTCCCTAGCATTTCATCCATGATGTGCAAGAAACGCTTATTCCTCAAATGGCTTTGCCTTGTTACGGATCTTTTTCACCCTGAGAAGGTCTGGGAAAGCTGTTTCTTCTTCTTCCTGCCCTTCACCGTCAGGCCCTGCTCTCGTTTCCCCTGCATGGTGGTTAAAAAAAATGCAAAGTTAAATGAATGATGTCATATTTATGCATATAGCCTTGTGTGCATCAGGCAAGCAGTGGGCTGAGACAGTGGTAAAAAGCTCTCCCATGGATTAATGTGTGTTATTCTGATGTAGTCCATGAATAGGATAAATGACTAATTCTTCCACATGACATTGGTGTTTCCACATTAGAGGCATTACATATTTTAAAAAAGAGCAGCAGGCTAAACTGGGAATGATGAGATATTCCTCTCTCAACACTGTGCATAATCTGAATAACAATAAACCTTGATGGAGAGCATCTATACTTGCCAGCAATCGGTCCACGTGCCAGCAATCTGCCCAAGACAGAGGTTGGAAAACAGAGATAAAAACAGTGTACAATCTTATGGGGTTATGTGAATTAATTTGGGGAGAGTGATAAGACCACAGACAATTACAATAAGATGCAAAGATTTACTCTTCACATTCATGATGGGATCATTATCTGTAGCCCACCACACCAGCAGCTAGCAATTCATATGGAGAGGTCCACATGTAACTATGCTATTTTTTTCCCCATTTGAATAGAGATTTTTTTAAAATGGGTTAGTTTCATAAATACTAATATGATCGAATAAGATTATAATCCCATTTTCAGGCTTCTTATCAGACCACGGTCCAAAACTCAGTTATCAGTCTTGTTTAGAGATAGAGTTGAATCCCCAACTAATTTAAATACCATGCTTTGTAGATTTTAGTCAGAATTTAACCCAGAAAATGCAACTGGGGTGTGCACTTAAGAGATAGATATGTGCTGCCTCTGAGAGACAAAGATCAGTTGTTAATTTTCACATTTATTAGCCTATCAAATGTTATTGTGAGTTAAAGGTCAATACGTCTTCAGTAAAGGCTTTTGAATCTACCTTTCTCAGTGTGATTGTTCCATTGGGCTTGGCTGCATTCAACAAAATGTACTTCAGCCAGCTGTGGCATGAGCCTAAAGAGGAGATAAAGGTTTCTACAGGAACACAGATTGCCCCTGACAAAGCCCTGAGCCACGAGCTGTACATGTTTTTCCATCCTCTTCATTTTTGCTCAGCAAGATAAGGTGAGGTATGCAGTGGGCGACTCCTGTGTTATAGTTAATTTTAACCCCCATATCAATAAGCAGAGGACTTTTCAAGTTATAAAAAGTGTGCCTTTCCTCTTATCAGCTGGAGAGAATGAGGTCATTGTTCTCATAACCCAACCGTAAAAAAATGGCATATACCAGATGGATGAAAGAACACCTCAGGCTGGAAAAAAAAAATCTCATGCACCCAATGAGATACATTTTAACGTGAGCACGATCACATAAAATACTGAATTTTTCTCTACAACTCAGCATTTAATTAGAAGAAAGAGATTTCAAGCAGTATCTCAGAAACTCAGTTTGTTACTTGCTTGGCAGTACATTCCTTGATTTGTGACTTCTATGCAGCATAAAAATTAGGACAGACATCTGTCTAATTTTGATGGTTACCACATTTAAAGATTTAAAATTATCAACCTCCCCGTGGATTGGCTGTATCAGTGAAGTTTGAAGGGTATGGGAATCAGGCAGGCACGGACATATCAGTTAAGGATTTTGTGAAGAAAGTTACTTGGTATGAGTAAACAAGTTATCCCATAGGAAGAGGGTGGCAGATAATGAGAACGGCGGGAAAAGCTTCCCAGGAGCTGATATCCTTGGTGGTAGGTAAGTTGCTCACCTTGCTCTGTCCAGCCTGTCTAACATTCTTCCTGTCTCCTCAAATGGAAGCTTGAGTTAGATATTACCTGAGGAATCTTTGGGTTCTACATTTTTCGTCTTTGATGTGCTCGCCAAGAGGGAATAATTTAGAATTCCTTTTATTTTTCAAAGAGAATATTTCGCATAAGTTTAATTATCAACCTCAAACTCACGTGACTGAAACTCAAGAGAGGTAGTGACAATGATAACTCACAGGCCGTTCCTCTGCAGGGGGACAAGAAAAGGTGGAAATCCCGTGGGAGTTCTGGATTCATGCTGCTTCTGATCACCCTTTCACACTGTTCCAGTACCTCTACACTCACCGAATCCCTCAAATGAATTCTACCATATTGAAATGTATCTTTGTTTATGTGATGAAGTGCTGTATACGAACCCTAGATCAACAATCACCAGATTTACTTTTTTTTCCCCCTCTCTCCAAATCCAGTAAAAACAATGGCAGAAATCAACAAAAATAAACAAAGCCCTTAGAGGGGTTGATACCTAATGCTATCTACACTACAGTCTGTACAGAACACATCTGAAGTGCATGCTCACCACATGACTTAACTTACCCCATAAATCTTCCATATTAGAGCTTAGCTTTAAAGACTTTTCTATCAAGCATTCATGTTTCTCTCTTTCCAATGTGACCTTTGGTTCTAGTTTCTAAGAACCCCAGTTAAATGTGGCACCAAAAGCTTTTAAATTTTGCTCCAATATTTTTGACATGTACTGTATCATGAAAATGACAGTTAATTCTTTTTCTTTGTTTTCATTGTTGGGGGCTGTGGTGGCAGTAGTGAGGTATGAGTTAACCTCAGCCCTTGTATATTACTGAGCAATATCCCCCAGCCAGCCTTTCTAGCTCTTTCTTAACTGACATAACTTCTCATTTCTTTTCTGCTGTGATTCTTATTTCAGTGACGACACAGGTTTGTCTCTAAGGCACAAATTGTCCAGAGACTGGTTTCAGGTGACGTGACCTAACCGGGCTCTTAGCCATGTACATACTTGAACTTTAACCCAGGAAATGCTTGTCATGGTTTGTACAAATGGCCACAGGAAATTCCAGAAGGCCTAGAAAGCCTCAACTATGCAGTCATATTTGAGAGAGGTTTTTGTGGTTCTCTCTACACACCCCTGTGCCCCCATTTTGTATTTATTGAACTGGTTTCTGAAGTTCTGAAGAGATGTATAGTGCCATCCAGTTAGTGCTGTGAGATATTGGTAACCATTACCATGGAGTGGCTGGCGGAAGCCGATGGTGGGTGAATAACAGTCTGGACACTAAACAGGCAAGTGTCTACCAGTTCGCAGCAAATAAGCCACATTCATATTTGCTGGGAAGCCAACAAGGAGAACTTTCCCAAAATTGGGTTTCATTTCACTTCTAACTCAATTACTTGAAAATTACTAATTGCTCAAAAAAACTTCATTAAAATAAATGACTTTCCCTCAGCAATGGGTTTTGCTTAAAAAGAACTGCCCATTGATGAAAAACAATTAGACATTTATACACAGATGCCACACTTACACAGCTTGACTTTATAAGAACTGAGATCCAACTCAAGGTCATGGTTTTCCTTCCTTTTTTTTCCTGTCCCATCAAGCATACTAGAGGCAGCAACAGATTCACTTAGCTTCTGTGGTTGCTCTGTTTCAATTCACTTTAGTGCATTTCATTTAATCAATTGAAAACACTATTTGTGCTAGGAAGAGTCAGTTTTGTTCTCACTTTCCCCTTTTCTTTCATCTTGAAACTCTCGTTCTCAACTGTGTAATTCATTATATTTGCTGACAAATGTGTTTGTTTCCCATTTGCTAGCCGGCTAGAAACCTCCACAGGAGGTGCAGATTCTTCTTGCTACTGAAGAGTTTATTAGTATGAGTACTACATTTGGATTTGCTAAATTGGATGAATATTCATTTGTTAACCTGCATGGCTACTTTCAGGAATGGCTTACTGAAAGGGTTGCCATTGTGGAAACAATGAAAGTGGGACTCTGGGTCTTGAGATAACAACGATGGCAGCGTTCTAATGAGTGATCTCATCCAGGTGCTTGGTGCACACTAGAACACGACAGGTCTGTTTTCAAGGTAAAAACAGACTTTCCTCTAAATCATCTTTGACTAATCTAAACTCTAAGTTATGTTAAGACGACCCAACTCATCTGATAAGAAACACAGTTAGAGCTAAAAATGCAGCAGGTGCCCAGGGGTCATTACATCATTACTGTATGATTTATGTGCAATCTTTCATTTCCTCTATAAACAACCCAGTAGGTGAGATTTCTGTCCAAGATGCCAGGTGGACAAAAAAAATGTTCACATTTCTCTTTTGTCAACTTCAATTTGACTTACCCCCTTGGGCTGGCAGGGAACGTAGCCTTAGTTACTGTTCTGCCTCATTGAGAATATCCTCGTTGTGCAAGGGCATTTCTAGGCTCAGAAGTTCTGAAGCAAGTTTGGTTACTAGTATAACTACAATCCCCTACTAACCATTTCTGTGTTGCCTTCAGGTGTATGGACTCCTGTTGCTCTACTTGGGTCTGGAAGTCTTCAATGAGGCTGGAGTATTTAAATATTGGGGGAACACGCTCCATAGGGAATAGTGAATACAGCCAACTCCCAAAGGACATGCCAACTCTACAAACTACTCAATGGATACATATCTACCACCTCTTTTGTGTCTTGTTTGTTAGGAGACCACTCTCCTAACACCTCCAAAGGCCAAATCCTTTCTTCCTGTCTTTGAGAATACTACATAATCTTAATTCACTTCAGCCTCTTGTTAAAGTTCTGGAACAGATCTGGAATGGTTCCAAGGTCCATGTGCTGAAATCTTGTTTCATAGAGTAGATTATTGGGATATGCCTGAATCTTTATGAGGTGGAGCCCAGTGGGAGGGAGAATTCACTAGGGTTGTGCCCTTAAAGGGATATTGGGACCCTGGTTCTTCCTCTTTCTAAGCTTCTCTGATCCCGAGAGGTGAGAAGCTTATTCAATCACACACTCCTACCACAGAGTACTTCCTCACTACAGGCCCCAAACAATGGAGTCAATCAACCACGCCCTGAAAGCCCTAAACCTTCAAGTGAAATTAAACTTTTCTTCTTATAGTTTGATTAGCTAAGTATTTTTAGTAAGAACAGAAAATTGACTAACACATATTCCTATACAAGACAGAAAGCATCTCCTACTTCTAACAGGAAATAAAAAGTTAGAATAATAAAGTAAATATTAAAAGCTTCTATTTCTATAAGGCAATATTTACCCACTAATATTTCAGGTAAAGAGGATTGGTGTAGGGTTGATGGAAAAAGATGGAAAAAAAGAAACAATACAGACAAACTAACATTTAAATGAAGTACTTCATCACTATTAAATGTATTTTGTTTTAGTTTAAAACATTTGTGTGTATGTGTGTGTGAATGTTTGAGTGTGTATATGTGTGTGTGTGTGTGTGTGTGTGTGTGTGTGTGTGTGTGTGTGTGTGTGTTGGGGAAGGGAGTATGTTGTATGTATGTGCCACAGAGTATGTGTTCAGATCAGAGGACAGTTTGCAGGAGTCAACTCTCTCCTACCATGTGGGTTCTGAGGATCAAACCATGGTCTTCAGGCTCAGCAGGAGGAGCCTCTATCTGCTGAGTTATCCCACCAGTCCTCCTATTAAATAGCATGATTGTTGGCTGAGTGCCATCTTCTTTGAACCTTCACCTATTGTAATTTTTTATTTTTGTGTTGAACTCTCCCTGTAAAAACAGGTTACTGAAATAGAGAAAAGCAGAAGATTCCTGGCAAAACTCACCAGCTAGAAATTTGTACCCAAACTAGGAGTATGTTGCCCTGTGTGGAGAGTACAATTTCTGCATCTACATAGGAACCCCCTGTCATGGGCAGTGCTTGGACAATTTGTCAGAAATAAATATGATGTGCACTCAAGATAGATAGCACACAGTGTTCTGTTTTGGGCTGAATGTGATTAAAAACAAAACATGGCTGACTCTTCAGTCTAGCTAACCAGAACAACAGAACCATAATTCAAAATAGAAAATGACCCTGATAGAGTAAATTTCCCCCTGAAACTTCACAAGTCAGGCCTCCATCTTCTACACTGCTCTCAACATTCTTATCTTCCAAGTTCCTAGAGAACATCCCACTGAGCTCTAAACACTCAAAGGCTTTTCTAACCTAAAGTTCCAAAGTCTTTCCACAATTCTACTCAAAACATGATCAGGTCTGGCACAGTAATGCCCACTATGCTGGTACCAACTTGTCTTAGGGTTTTTATTGCTGTGACGAAACACCACAACCGAAAAGCAAGTTGGAGAGGGAAGGGTTTGTTTGGCTTACACTTCCATATTGTAGTCCATCACTGAAGGAAGCCAGAGCAAGAACTCAAACAGGGCAGGAACCTGGAGGCAGAAGCTGATGCAGAGGCCTGGAGGGGTACTGCTTACTGGCTTGTTCCTAATGGCTTGCTCTGCCTACTCTGTTATGGAACTCAAGACTATGACCCCAGGGGTGGCACCAGCCACAGTGCGCTGGGCCCTCTTCCATCAATTACTAATCAAGAAAATGTCCATAAGGCTTGCCTACAACCTTATCTTATAGAGGCATTTTCTCAATTGATTTCCTCCTTTCAGATGACTCTAGCTTGTGTCAAGTTGACCTAAAATTAGCCAGTACAATACTCAGTTGGTAGAAGAAATCTGAACTGCAGCTTACATAAACCAAGGTCTGGTGCCTTTATTGTTTTGTTTTTCTATTGAAAATATCTTGTAGGCAGATTAGAACTTCACAAAAAGGGCCTACCACATCACCCCTGACCTAGACTCCTATCCTGATGCTCTGCTACCTTGGGTACCTGCTCTCATATTTGGCTCACACAGATTAGCTGTTACATTCTCAACTATCACCTCCATGTTCCAGGCAAGAAGATAGAAGAAATATAAAGAACAAAGATGAAGCCTAGGCCAACAGTGTTGAAGGATGCTAATGTTGCATTGACCCAAACCAGCTGCAGCAGATGCTAGAGTGTTTTCTTGAACATGATGTCGTGCCCAGTGAAAAATGAGGCCCTTTCAGTAGAAGAAATGGCTGGGTATTGGGCGGGTGTTTGGGGAGTGCTGGCCACAGTCACCAGGTAGGAATGAAGTGTCAAGGACAAGTCACCCAGCCACAGTAAAGAGGATTGGTGTTGGGTTGAGGGGCAGGGATGGAAAAAAGGAGACAATACAGACATTAAAATTTAAATAAAGTACTTCATTACTATTAAATGTATTTCGTTTTAGTTAAAGACATTTTGAAATATTTCTCAGCTGCAAAATGAAGGTTTTTTTCTAGTTCCATGAGAATGAACTTATTAGGGAAAACATTTCAAAAGTACAACTTTATTAACATTTTAAAAATAAAAGATAACTATAAATCACATTCATCCTTTTTGGTTTATAAGACTGTGAAAAACTAAAAGTTGGAAAAAAACTTTCTAAAATGTTTCCTGAGAGAATAAGAGATTTAACCAAATGTATCACAACTAATATGCGATGACTATGATTTACCACTCTAATAATTGACACCCTTAGCAATTATTACATTTTCAAACTTTTCACCCATTGTTTAGTCTGAATTTCCGCTTTTAGCTGTCTTCTGTTTGTTCGTTTGTTTTTGAGACCCAGTCTCATTTAGCCTAAGCTAGCCTTGAACTCCCTCTGTAGCTGAAACTGGTTTTGAACTCCTGATTCTTCTGCCTCCACTTACCCAGTGCTGGAATTACAAGTTCAAACCACCATGTCTGGCTTTTAACTGTCTTTAAAGAAAGTATATAATCGCGATTATATTGACCCCATGGTTATTATATAGTTCCTATGTACTTCAAATGGCCATCAATGTGAAGCTTGTACAGGAGAATTGCCAGGTACACGAAATCTTCAGGAAATAAAAGATGCCCACAGTATCACACGACACCTCCTGCCCCACGGGGGTCTCACAGAAAACCTTCTACCTCTGCACCCTGCCTCTTTTCTGTTCAGGACCCAGTATGGGCTTCTCTTTATTCCAAGAAAAAACACTCCTATAAAATAATTGGAAGCTGCAAGCTCTTTTCAGCATTATGTTTCAAACTGTTTGTCTCTGATCTCATTTGAACTCTGATCACATGACTGTGCCTTTAATGAGACCAAACTGTCGGACACATCAGAGGACTCTGCCTAGCGGGTTTCTGAGGTCAGTGTGGACTGAGGCTGCATGATCACGTAGGGAGAAAGTACAGCGCATGCGTCCTTTACCCTTGGGTGCCTTCTACAGGGAATTACCCTCCTCTCTGATGAGTAGGATCCAGAGTGGCCGGATGAGTGAGGGCACCAGGTCTGTCCAGCAGCTTTAAGAATCCGGTTTTGATCGAGCATTTATTTGTCTTCTTTATGTAACCAGTGTCAATCAAGGATTTTCTCTAGTGACTATTAAGCGAAGTCTCACCAGGTGGTAGTGGTGCATGCCTTTAATCCCAGCATTCGGGAGGCAGAGGCAGGTGGATCTCTGTAAATTCGAGACCAGACTGGTCTACAGAGCATGCAGGACAGGCTCCAAAGCTACACAGAGAAACCCTGTCTTTTTTGTTTGTTTGTTTGTTTTTGTTTCTTTTGTTTTTCGAGACAGGGTTTCTCTGTGTAGCTTTGCGCCTCTCCTGGAACTCACTTGGTAGCCCAGGCTGGCCTCGAACTCACAAAGATCCGCCTGGCTCTGCCTCCCGAGTGCTGGGATTAAAGGCGTGCGCCACCACCGCCCGGCTGAGAAACCCTGTCTTGAAAAAACAAAACAAAACAAAACAAAACCACAAACAGACGAAAATAAAAAAGAAAAGCAAAGTCCCAGGAACTAGTAAATAGTACGGAGAGAAGCCCCACCCATTCCTGAAACCTTCTGAGCACCGGTCAAGCCTCCGTGGCTGTGGAAGCCATGGAGGAAACGAAGCGAAGGGGCGTTGATCACTCTCAGTTTTCCCATTTGTGCACTGGGAATAGGAAGGCCTTGGCTGCGTTTCAGGGAGTCGGTGAAAATAATTTTCCAAAGTGAAAGTTAATGCAATTATCAAAAAAGCAATTAGTGGACAATATCGAATCCATAAAACCATGCACAGTTCTTGTTTTATTTTTCTCCATGCTACTCTGGACTGAATGTGCCATCCCGCCCCCCAAATTCAAGTCTCAACAGGGGGCCAATGTGATTGCGTTAAGAGCCCCTACCAGGGGATTGAGGCACTAGGGTGGAGCCTCATGTATGGAACTAGGGCCCTTACAAAAGACTGCAGTCAGGATGCTCATTTTGATACATAGCTGCCCAGTACCGAAGTAGGCTTTCTGGGTCTAATTTTATATTTCTTTGTGCACACCATCTTAGTGTTATCTGTCTATGTTGGTGTGTAGGCGGATATAACCTCATTCTCAGGGCTGCCATTAATCTCTAATGTTGCCGTGATCATCGAAGACAGCTGTGTAGAATTTCCTTTGAAAAGCGCTGAAGTTGGAGTAAGTTTAGGTTTGGGTACTTGATGTTTTCTTTTAAAAAAAAAAAAAGAGACAACAGATTTCAAAATAGCACTTCCGGTTGGCCTTGGCTTAACTTCATTTCCGAAGTCTGAAGGGACCCTTCAGCAGAGCATCTGGTTTCACTTTTCTCTGGGGATACATGGAAAAGAGGAGGTGGGCAAGCCGTTGGCTCTTTCCATGGGCAACTGTTACCGAAAATGTGTAAGGTATAGCAAGTCCAGGTAACTCAGACATCTGGGACGTGGTTTATGGCACTGGACACCTGGGCACTTCTTGTTAATTGAGGGTCTATACCTTCTGGCTCCATTTCCCTTTATTCATTCAAAGAGGGTAATAGTATCTTCTTCATATCATTTTGTTTGAGAATTTGATAAGGTGTTCATACAAACATCTTTGTGCATTGCAAGCACCAAACACCAATACATGGCCAAGGATGTGACAATGAAGGATGATTACAGTCATCGGTGAAAGCATCCCCTAACGTTCCTTGATGCAACATAACAGAAAAAGCAAAAGAAAACTTTAAGAAATTGATCTTGGGTCAGTAAGATGGCTTGGCAGGTAAAGGAATTTTTACCTCAGGGTAACGACCTGAGTTTGATTCCTGGGACCCACAACATGGAAGGAAAGAACTGACTTCTGAAAGTTCTGACCTTCCATGACCTCCACAGGCATGCTGTGGCACTTGTGTGTGTGCCCACACACACACACATGTACACTAAATCAATGATGTAAAAGAAATTGGTCTTCTTTTACTATACTTTGTCAATGCAATCAGGACCCCTCAAGATTTTTTAAGTGGTCAGCTGAGGAAGAGAAAAATCGAAAGCAAGATGGAGGAAAGCAGAGCACAGAGACACCTTGCTTCATCCTTCCTCAAGTGCTTCCATATTGGCCTATAATAATGAGAGAGCCTCAGACCTCTCTCATGTTGGGACGTGCTGGAAAAGGAGAGAGCTCTATTTCATAATTCCTCTTGTTCAAGATGGTGGCTGATAGGGCTAATTATACCATCAACACCTATGGTTATCTGTAGCAGTGGGCACCATTTTTAATAAGAGTTGGTGGTAGGCTTAATGGCCAATCAATGGGAGCAAAAGTGGACATTTCTGCTTCCATTCACTAATAAATGTCCAAGTCCTTACCATACAGGCTGGCAAAGAGAGGACACATAAGTTCTAGTACAAAATGAACTATGTATGTGTGTGTAACTACATAATTCACATATGTATGTATATATGTATAATCCATTTATGTATGCATGTATATATAACTCTCTATGTATGTATGTATATATAATCCATCTATATATTTATGTATAATCCATCAATGTATGTGTTTACATAATCCATCTATGTATGCACACATATATAAAATCTATGTATGTATAATCAATGTATGTATACATAATCCATATATATGAATGCATATATATGTATAGCTTATCTATCATCTATCTTATATATTTATTTCCCAATTAGCTCCTCTATCATCTTATCTCTCATCTATCTATCTATCTATCTATCTATCTATCTATCTATCTATCTATCTATCTATCTATCTGTCTGTCTGTCTCTCTGTCTGTCTGTCTCTCTCTCTGTCTGTCTATCTTATATATTCATTTCCCAATAAGCTTACCCAGAAAAAGACTCACAGAGTATCAGGCCAGATTCTCTTCTCTCATTAGAAAATCTGTCATTTTCTATGCCACGATGACCTTATTTATAACTGGTCTTAAATCTTCTGTGATAGATTGACTGAATCTCAGAAGACTATATGGGTCATTCACCTTATGTGAACTAGTGGTAATGGGAATATAGAAATCTATTGTGAATGATATCTGCTTCTATTTTTTCTTTCCCTGAGTGGTAGCTGCCAATTCTACTTCAGTCTTGAATTTCCAGTTGACACCAACATAAATTCATCAGCATATGAAATTTCTTAACACTAAATTTAAGGTGCTTGTATGTGTGACAGCTTTAGTTTTGTTTCCAATTAGACACTGAGATCAGATTCAGAGAAAACAAATACATCTTTTGGGCAGCTAGGTACTGGTCATGAGGATGGGTCCATTAGACAATAGTTATTATCTTTGCTTTTATATAAAAGTATTTGAGAGAAAAACTAGACCATGAATGGAGCCCTATACTCATTATTGACCCTGTATATTAATCAAAACTATAAATTCCAAATCATTTGTTCCCTAAAGAAAGGAATTAAAAATAGACCATTGCTCTAGTTTCATTGTGGTTGCTGGGATAAAATATCTTTACAAAAGGCCACATCGGAGCAGCAGGATTTATTGGCTTACAGTTCCAGGCAATAGCCTGTCAACAACCTGTCACTCAGCAGAAGTCAAGGCAGGACCTTCAAACATCTAGTCACATCACATCCAGAGAGAAAGATACTCATGGATCCTTTTTGCTTGCTTATGCTCAGCTAGCTTTCTTCATTATTATGTAGTCCAGGATCACAAGCTCAGGGAATGGTTCTGGCTGGATCTTCCTACATCAATCAACAATCAAAACATCCCCTGCCCCCTGCCATGGACATGCTTAGAGGCCCACACAATGTAGGATCTCTTCCCAGGTAATTCTAGATTGTGTCAACTTGACAGTTTAAACTAACTAGAATTAGATTAGACTAAGTTTAGTAATGTGTTTTCCTCTTATTTTAGGTTATGCAAAGCAGAAACATTTACTTTTTATATGATGTTTTTCTAGTTCACATTAAACTTTAATTTTTGCTTTCAGATGCTTACTGAAATTATCTTTGCATTAGTTACCCTGGGTTATGACTGTGGGAATGATCTCTCTCCTAACAGAGGGACAAGGCCATTGGAAGACCATCTATTTTAGTCCAAAGTGAAAAAGCTGTGATTACTTTTTTGTATACTATAGAATATTGAGCTTGGCATAATGCTATATACACATGAAAATTTGTATTTTAAGAATTCTGAATCTCATCATTTTTATTACTGTTTATCTGGTTGGATAGACTCAGAAGATTTGGTAATAAAAATGTGTAAGAGTGATTTAGAGAGAGAATATGAGGTCATCATGTGGGAGTCATCTGAAAATCTAAGACCAAGGAGCCCAAGTTAAACTCTTTATTTTATAAGAGCTGACTGTGAGGTTAAAAGTCCCCTAGTTAAAACAAAATAATTATATCATGGAGTTCAAAGGATCTGTTGTTCCACATGTTAACTTCAGTTAAATAGAAGATTTTTACATAACTTGAAAATATTTTAAATGTATTTATCACATGATCATAACTATGTGAAGTATTTGCACATATGATATCTCACATCTACATCTTGCTTTGTTTTAATTTTGAGACAGTCTGAAATTCATAAACTTCCAGCCTCCCAAAGCTAGGGTTGAAGTCATTTGCCAATATGCCAGGCATTAGCATGATTTAGCCATTCCATGATATACATCATATTGTATACCATGAATATATCTAATTTTTATTTCTAGGTTAAAAATAAACAAAATTCAAAAAAAAAAAACACCCAATAAAACACTTCCTTTGAAGACAGGCATTGTAATTGTCCTTGTGGTCAGTTCCTATCACTTTATAATTGAGCAAATATTCCTGTGACATTGGCTGAGGCACACAGTTGATAGGATGAGAATGGCATTTCCCTTCACTCTGCTCATTTTGTAAAGTATGTATCCAATATGTGACGATATTGTATATTGTCTTCATAGGGATTGCAGTATGATGACTACAGTGTGGAGAAGACAAAGAGGACAGCCTTTCTATATTTCTTCTGCCTGCTGGCCCTCCTCTCTCTTTAGAGGAAGGCTTTGCCTGAGTCTTTCCAGGATTTGACTGGGCCTCTGCATTCACACACATAGCTGCACATTTGCACATAGGTATAGCTGTTGCCCTGGTGAAGCATAGACAGCATCCTGAAGTCTGTGCCCTGTCTTTATCTGCTTTCGTTTGCATTTAGCCATTTAATAATATGACTTGTAAGACTTTTTAAACCTCAGAATATACATTATTAGGGGTTTTTTTGAAGTTATACAATATGGAATTGATATGCTTAATCTAGGTCCTTCCTCTCCCACAGTAGGGGCCATTTATTTTCTGATATTTTTTTGTACGAAACAACAACAACAACAACAACATTCTGTATTTGGATCCCTTCTCCATACAGCTTTTGACTTTAGTGTAAAGTGCTTATATATAACAGAATCTTAAAAGACATGACAAGGTTTAAGGCTTAAAATATTTATCTTTTCTAATAAAATTACCTCATCCATAGAATACAAGCTACTAATTTAGAGTTCTACAAATACTTGTGAGAATTAGCTGACCATAAATGGGTACAGTATGTACTCGGTGCACTTGACTACTAAGTATCTTTAATCCTATAGTGGAAGGAAAGGACTAATTTGAATATCCAGGAAGAGGCTAGTAAGATAGCTCAGTGCTTGCATAATGTGTTTAAAGTCTTGGCTTCAGTCTTCAGCACAACCCCCCCAAAACAACCCAAACAAACAAACAAACAAACAAACAAACAACCTTGATGAAAATATAAGAAAGGTAAGAACAGAGGAAGAGAGGGAAGCAGAGAAATATAAAGAAATGAGGCATAATATACTGAGTCTCCAAGGGGAAAAGATGTCCTTAATCAATTCTTGGGCAGAGCTCATGTCCCAGGGAGCCCTCTTCCTCTGCTCACATATCCCATGCCCCAGAAAAACAGGCCTTGGCAAATTCTGGAAGTACATATTACAGATTGATCTAACTACTGTTAGCATATTGAAATGCACATGCTAATTTGGTTTAAATGAACATTCAAAAGCAGAAGCGAGCCCAAATAGGGTGTGGGAACTATAAGCTCCCTTAGCAGTAGCAGGACTCTCCAGTGTGAGATAAACTATCCATGGCTTCACAAAACTGAAATCTAAGAACCAAACAATATGTTGATATGGTTAAAGTAACAAGTAACTGTTTGGAGTTGTTAATTGCTGTGGCTCTTGGTTGTAGTTTTCCATTATATCCAATGGAGAAATGTAATAAGCCGCAAGTGGAAGATCTGTTGCAACGTAAGAGTAAAATGATAGCACACAGAATTGCATGTCTTTTAAAAAGGGCATCCTGGGGGGCAGAAATAATCAGCTGTCATAATGTCATACACTACCTACAAACAGGTAAACATAACCTTCAGAAAAATACAACCTTTTATTACAATGTGAAGTCTATTAAAGACATTTGCTTTAAAACTGAAGCCTAGCCTTTCAAAACAGCTTAAAAAAGAGCCAAGATTTTGAAACCTGGGGCCTATGCAGGATTGCTTGGCTCGGACTGGGCAGAGGGGACTGGACCTGCCTGGACTGAGTCTACCAGGTTGATCTCAGTCTGTGGGGAAGGCTTTGCCCTGGAGGAGATGGGAATGGGGGGGTCTGGGGGGAAGGTGAGGGGCACGGGAGGGGGGAGAACAAGGGAATCCGTGGCTGATATATAGAACTGAATTGTATTGCAAAATAAATAAAAAAAAAGAGCCAAGATAAACATGAAAAAGAAATTTTATGGAATAAGGCTACTATTTTCAAGATACTAATTTTACTATATGTAACAATTTGATTCATTTACAAATTATCTCAGACATCATTTCTCTAATTAATTAAGAATAAGCCAATACCCATATAAGCCATACTGCATTTGACATAATTACTAAAAATACACTCTTTGGGGGAGGGAGGAATGGCTCAGTGGGTAAGGTGCTGGCTGAGCAAGCACAACGACCTGAGCTTGGATCCTCAGAATCTGTGTAAAATGCTAGGAAAGTTAGTATGTGCCTGAAACTGCAGAGCTGGAGGGGGAGGAGGTAGGTAGATCCTTGGGGCTGGTTGGCCAGCCAGTCCAGCCAAAATGGCCACCTCTGGGTTCAGGAAGAGCTCCTGTCTCAAAATCAATATGGAGAATACTGGAAGAAAGATAGAAAGATGCACTGTATTGATCTCTTTCTGGACTACACACACACACACACACACACACGGTGAACACTCCTACACAAACTTGAGCATACACATACCACATCCACATAAAAAATAAATACCACTTTCTTGAATCCACAAACAGATGATCATATATGGAATGGTCAGAATTCAGTATACTCATTTCTCATTACAAATAAATATGGAGACAATCAAATATAACAGCTCTACCAAAAACTAAAACAAAACAGCAGCTTAAGAGATACAACATGAAAATAGGAAATAGTAAGTAGACAGGAGATATCCCCCTGTGTCATTAGTTTCAAAGATTATGGTATGCACAGTTAAGGCAGAAAGCAATTGCCTATGTATTGAAAAAAAATATCAAACTACCTGCAATTGCTGGTGATACTATTTTATACACAGGCAAACAAAGTTGTCCTGGCTTAAAAACTGCACAGGAATTGAAACAGGAATTTGGCTGTATATCACCAGATAAACAGATTTGAAAAGGTTAAGTTTTCTGTACTTCAACAATAAATAGAAATAGGAATGTGGAGAATAAACCATTAATGTAACTTGAAAAGCTATAGATTTTCCAGGAAATCCATGAATAAATATCACTACACGATCTTATAGAAAGTCCTAGCCTGGGATGAGCAAATGTAAGGTCTGGAGGAAACAGCCTGTGGTGTTTTGAATGAGAACAGCCCTAATAAGGCTCATATATCTGAATGTTTGGTTCCCAGTTAGTAGAAATGTTTGGGAAGGATGAGGAGGTGTGGCTGGGTTGGAGGATTGGAGGAGGTGTGTCACTGGGGGTGGGCTTTGAGATTTCAAAAGCCTAAACAATGCCCCCGTGTGCGTGTGTGTGTGTGTGTGTGTGTGTGTGTGTGTGTGTGTGTGTGTGTGTGTGTGTGTACTTTGTAGTTGTTGTTTCAACATGTAAGCTTTCAGGTATTATTCCAGTGCCATGTGCTTTCTACCATGTTCCCTACCACGATAGCTTCTGAAACTGTAAGCAGGGCCCCAATTAAATAGCTTTTTAAAAAAGAACTTGCTGTGGTCATGGTGCCTCTTCACAGCAATAGAACAGTAACTATGATATAGTCCCTGGTGAGTTGTATTGTGATGGTTGTTGGCATGGCAGCTGCAAGGCCAGAGCTCCATGAAGGAGGAAGAGGGGACAGGAAGAGGAAAGCAAAGAGGAGGAAGGAAGACTGGACAATAACGACAAGACATTACAGCACTGAACGTTCTCTGTATAAGAATTTTGCACCAATGAGAGTTCTTTGAAGTCAGAGACAGAAAATGTGTTCCAGGAAAAATGGATCCAGAACAATGCACAGCAAAACACTTTCTTCTAAACAACTTCATACCATCTCTGAGAAAAAGAATTGTGGACATACAGACAAGACAAAATAAAGTCATTTAGAAGTGACAATTTTAGGCTCCCCGTGGATCTATCTCCACAGATTGCAGGGAATATATGACTGGGTAATTAGTTTTTGAAAACAACAACTTTAGACTATGAAATGTATTATTAATTCAAACAAGAATGCTAGGAAGCATACAGATGTAATGGGAAAAAGATTGGCTATGAGAAGTGAATACAATTCTTTGTAGGATATTACAGCTAAGTTACTGTTGAACTTTTAGTAACAATGTACTAAAAGTAAGAACAAATAGGATGGGGTAGAAAGAAGCATAAAGTTATTACATGTATCTTTTAATCTTTTTAATAGCTAACACATAAATTTGAAATAGAGCTATGAAAACCTTAATGGGTCTAAATAGTTTTTACTTTAAAAAATTTCTCTAATTTTCTTGATGTGATCTTAAGAGACTAGTAGTTTGTAAATTAAAGAGAATTCTGTATTTCTTTTAATTTTATACCATAAGCTCAAAAGGGTTATAGACATACATATAAATCTTAAAAACATAAGCCTTACAGAATAAAATACAAAAACTGTGTTTTCATATTGAGTAAAATTTCAAAATAGTACAAAAACTATGATTCAGAGAAGAAAAAATGAGTAAATTGTTTTTCCAAAGTTAAAGCTCCTCTTGTTAAGAGTTCACTGCTAAGAATATAGGGCTGGGGGGAAGGTGAGGGGGTTGGGAGGGGGGAGAATAAGGGAATCCATGGCTGATATGTAGAACTGAATTGTATTGCAAAATAAAAAAAAAGAATACCCCTACTGATAAGAGAAAATTACTTACTAGTATAGGGAAAAAATAACATATCTATATTACAAAAAAGAGTTTCAAAGCTTTACTCATACATTGAGTATACATATGAAATTCTCAAAGAATTACTAATAATACTACATTTAAAATGTTCCCTCTGATATCCCCAGAAGACACAATCTCACAGCAAACTCCCCGTCCCTCTGGATCTTACAGTCTTCCCACCCTCTCTTCTGCAATGATCCCTAAGTCATAGGGGCAGAGGTTGTTTTGTAGATGTGTCCATAGGCACTGGGCCCCACAACTCGGCATTTTGACTGGTTGTAGACGCTACACCCATAGAGTCTCACTAACACGACTGCTTAAACATGACCTAACCAGATAACAGTAGATATGCTACTGTGGAACGGTGAAAGCATAGATGAAGAACTGCAGGAAACCAAGGAATTCTGAGAACACAAGAAATAATCTTTCCCAGGGAAGAGCACATCACTTGACTATCCAGTACCAATGATCAGCCCTGAAAACAGACATACAAGTAACATTATATAGACTGAGCAGGATGCATTTATATATTTAGGAAGGTATGTATATATGTATGTATGTGTATATATGTATACATGTATGTATGTGTATATATATGTAGATAAATGTGTGTGTGTGTGTGTGTGTAACAGCAAATGATAAAAAATGAGACCATGAATCTGAAAAAGAACAAAAAGGGTTTGGAGAGAAGAAAGGAAAGGGAGAAATGGTATAATTAAAATTTCAAAAAAATGAAATAAATAATTTTAAAAATTTACTGTTATGAAAATTATAATTTAAATAGTAGGTAAGAGATTTGAAGAGGTAATTCACAAAAAAAGCATGTTGTTGACAAAATACAGGAAAATATGCTTAACTTATATAACTAGAAAAATGTTCATTAAAACCATAATGAGACACTATGATATACCTATTAAAATTATTTTAAAACTTCACAGCACAAATTCTGATGAGGGCATGGAGATGCTACTTTGCACACACATGACAATATAAGATGGCATAGACATATTGGAAACCCATTTTCTAGTTCTTTGTGTTATTGCATGTGTTTATTAGTACAGTCACTCCTAGGTATCTATCCCAGTCAAATGAAAACCAATATCCTAAGTACATGTTCAAACATACATTACTTATAATGCCCCAACCAGGATCAACTCAAATGCTCTCTCACTGCTCAGTAAACAAAATATGGTACAATCATACATGAATGCTTGTCAGCACTAAAAATGAGTAGACTATTGTTACCACATCATCAAAGACACTCAAAAGTACGTCTGCAAGCCAAAGAAACATGGTACTATTTGGTGATGTCTATAAGGTTTTCTAGAAAAGACAAAGCTATGCTGCAGAACCTGGATTGAGTTTTGCACAGAGTTAGTGTAACTGATCCCACAGGGACATAAGGCAGGTCAGAGTGATACTCCTCTGTGTTTTGATTCAAGGGAAATTATACCTGTCTATCTAGATTCATAGAATACAGATAGTGTCAAAGCCCTGTCAATGATCTGGTTCCTCACTTCTGTGACAAATATAAGAATTTTAAAATGTATACTCTGGAATTATAGTAAGAAAAAAAAAATCAAGTTACTTACAGAACATTGCTGACCAAAAAAAAGTATTATTTAGCCAAATAGAATTTACAGGTAGATAACCAGAAGTGGTTTCAAAGACTGAGGGTAAAACAGAATTTCTCTCTTGTTCCTTTATTTTCCTTCTTGAAAAAAAAACAAAAGACACAGAAGCCTGGCCTCTCTAGGACTAACAAGCATTTGAGGGCAGTGAAGAATGTAGTGAGGGCAGTGATGGAATTCAGCGGTAGAGCATTTGCCTGGCACAGAAGAGGCTCTGTGTTCCACCCCTGGCACCGAAGGCAAAAATACCAACTAAACAGCAACAAAACACTGCCACCACCACAGCCCCACAAAACAAACACCCGAACCAAAAAGACGCATTGGAGAATCCAGGAGTGTGGAGGGCCACTGTCTTAGTTACTTTTCGATTGCTGTGATAAGATACCACAACCACGGCAGGTACAGAAGGAAGAGTTTGCTTGGAACTTACAGTTTTAGATGGTTAGAGTCCGTGGCCATTATGGCAGCAGGCAGGCAGGCAGGGAGGGATGTCGCTGGAGCAGTAGCTGACAGCTCACATCTTGAAACACAGCCATGAGGCAGAGAGAGAGAGAGCTGACAGGAATGGCCTGAATCTTTTGAAACCTCAAAGCTCACACCCAGTAAAATACCTCCTCAACAAGGTCACACCTCCTAATCTTTCCACCAAGCAGTCAAACATATGAGCCTATGGGAGCTGTTCTCATTCCAGCCACCATAGCCACCAACTATAGCATATGGCTGATCTTGATCAAGGTCACCTCCACAGACATAGACCACATTGATGAGCTCAAGTCCACTGCCAATGAAAATTCAAAAGCAATTCATGGGTTACTGCTCAATTTCTCCTTAGGCCTTTTCTCTCCATTATATATAAACTCAAGTGAAAAAGAATCAACCAGTTATTTTTATAGCCTCTTGTCATGGTTTTAAAATTTTTTAGAAAAGAAAAAGTATATATATATATATATATATATATATATATAAACGAACTTGAACATTTGGCTTTGTTTAGGATTCTTCTAGAATATCCTCAGCATTTATGTAGAGAAAAATAAAGTACCACAATGAATAGCAAATTGTGCTCCACACAGGCCCCTCCATTTCTGTTATATTCTCTGGGGATGTCATGTTAGAGGGGGGAAAAAAAGAATTAGGTCTTACTCACTAAGCTCCCATATGTAGATTATACTGTGTTCAGAAACTTTTCATCTGATATACAGACACCCAGCACAGCTTTCTCTACTTTTCTTTCTTGTTTAAAGACTCCAGGAAAATCCACATTACCAAGCATTTCTCCTCTCCCAAGTTACTGGGCTCTTTAGTAATCCATAGGGCAGGTTTTCAACTCCAAGTGTTTGTAGGCAAATGTCGTGCATTACAAAGAAACACAACACGTCCACAGGCAGAAATGAAAAATTGTGGATGAATGAAGAATGGCCATTTAAAATGTTTCAGATCAGGTGAGAAGTGGACACCGTGAAGCTCAGGGCACCTTTGGCCGTGGTCAGGGAGTATGCTGTGGATGCCATGTGGCCTATGTCTGCTCTGTTTGCCATTGCTTGGGATAAATGAGGACATGGACTTTGGCATAGGAAGCCACATGGAAAGGAAATCAGGACACCTGTAACCAGGAAAGGCACAGAAGGACTGGGACTAATAACATGTATTAGATGAATGAAGATATACAGGCTGGTTAGTCTGCAACAAACACAGGAAGGGGCATGTCTACCTCCACGGATTTAAGGCTATGCCTTAAAGAGAGTTGTATGTAGACTGGTTCTCCCCAAATGGGATAACTGAGCTTAGAAGCTAAGAGAGAAATGAATTCTCCATAATAGCGGGAACCTTCCAGCCAGCCCAAAGATGAACAGTCTCCCTTGAAAGGTTGTGTGTTGGCTATGCCATGAACAAAACCTGGACAGTCATGCTGTGAGAAGCAGGAGAGGTACTTGGAGGTCAAGGGGGCACTAGTCAAAAGAAGGCTAAGAGCCCAGGGAACAAAGCTCGGTTGTTGAGAATGTTCATAAACCCACCTTCGTAGGCACTTACAGTTCAAGAGATGAAGGGAAAATGCCAGCTTTCCTCCAGTGGGCTGCAGGAAGAGAGAGCCCTGTGTATCAAGGAAGTTTTTAAGCAAGCAAATCAACACTCTTTGAAGAAATATACTTTCCTCTTTTACACACGGCTGAATTGGATACAAAGTTCAGTTTGTTTGCCGTGCTGAAAGTTCACTGCTTGACTAAGAACCATGGTGTAGCTCAGGATGGAGAAATCTTAACTTCCTGGCTTTTTCAAAGCAGGCCCTTGATTATTGAAGAGTTTGACACTGTAAATGCACACCATAGAGTGCTGATTTATAAACCAAATATTTTGTGGTGCATTAAAAATATTTTCACAGGTGATTTGAAATATACCATTTTAAATAGTTTAGCAAAAGGAGCTACTGTAACCCAGTTAAACAGGGTGCTCACTGTTCCGACACCAAACCACAGCTTCATGAGATTTCTGCAGAGCCGGAGGTGACTTGACTCTCAGACTTTAGCGAACTCTCCTTTGCCTATTTGCAGTTGTTGCAATTAGGATAATTTCTGGGGGATTATTGAGACATTGTTGTTGTCTTCATCAATGACAAATTATCCAATCATGTGTCTGGTTTTCTTTCTCAAAGATTGCATCCTTTTGAGTTGTTGAATACAACTCATTGCTTTTTTTGCTTGGCTTTTTACTAAATTATCAGAAGTTAATCACATTGCATGTGTCCAGAGTACATTAATTGCTATGGATTTCCACTATAATTCAAATAAGGATGAACTGTGTAGAAGCTGACATTTTGAATTTCATTTTTCTTCTGAGATCTGATATACTGATGGTCCTAAGCCATGTATGTTGGATTCTCCCTATACTTAGGATGATTTTTCTCATGTGTTTGGTCATGACTCCCACAGATAAGATCAATTACCATGGAACCTGTGAATGTTATTTTAGCTAGAAGGAGGGTCTAGATGATTTGTGTGGGTCCTTCATGAAATCATGGAGATCCTCACAGGGAGGCAGAGGGAGTTCTAATTAATATGTAGAGAAGTTAGTATGAAGAGGAGAGCAGAGAGTAGAATGGTAAGACACAAGCCAAGGAATGCTAGTAGCCTCAGAAACTAGAAGCAAGGTACCGACTCTTCTCTAGAGACTTCAGGAACGTGGTTCTGCTGTGGTTCTTGATTTTGGACTTAAAGCTTTGAAACCTGAAGAATGGATTTCTGTACTGTAAGACACTGGGTTTGTTATAGCATCCATAGGGAATCCATCCAGTGTTTTCACATTTGGTCAGAGCCTTATTCTGACTCTGAAAAGCTGTCCTTAAGATGTTCTGGGATCTTTGTTCTCCATCTCTTTGTTCTCAGTCTCTGCTAATTCTTCAAGTCTAAGCTTCCCACAGTTGTCTGACCAGTTACTTGTCTCCACACCAAACAGTACAATGAGGGGAATCACCCAGCTCCATTACAAGACACAATACAAAGAAAGTCATCCACAGTGTGTTACCTCTGAAAATTGTCTCCCGATGGTTGGTTGCATTGGAAAGATTAAAGCTATTGAATGTGCTACCTGGAGCAGAGTTAGGTCTAACTGACCTATTTCCCTCTCCCTTGCTGTACATGGCTTGAATTTTGTGCCTAGCACGTGGTCCCGTATCCTGATTTAGCTTTAACTGTTAATTTGACACAGCCTAGAACCCTTTGAGAAAGGAACTGACTCCATCAGATCGGCCTGTGGGCGTCTGTTGGAGATTATCTTGATTGTTATTTGATAAAGGAAGGGCCATCCCACTGTCACCAGCACCATCTCTTAGACCAGCAGTTCTCAACCTGGGGGTGGGGGGGGGTGTCAAATGATCCTTTCACAGAGGTCACTTAAGACCATTGGAGAACACAGATAGATATTTACATTATGACTCATAGCAGTAGCAAAACTATAGTTATGAGGTAGCAATGAAATAATTTTATGGTTGGGGGGTCACCATAACGTGAGGAACTGTACTAAAGGGTCGCATCATTAGGAAGGTTGAGAACCACTGTCCTAGGCTGTTGATCCTTGGCTGTATAAGAAAGCTAGCTGAGTATGAACTTTATTGTGAGCCAGCTAGCAAATAGCATCCTCCGTGGTTTCTACTGTCCCATATTCGCTTTGAGTGGGTTCCAAGACTGGAGGTAATGTTGGGTGGAATAGCATTTTCTCTTTAGAGATGTAGTTTTCAACTCCCTCCATTTCCACTGACCCTCAGTGCCTCACTTAGGTGCTTATCATTCAGAATGTGCAAGCATCTTTTCTCACTGGCTGCTTGCATGCCCCTGACTATGAGTGCCCTTTCTTTTCTTTGTATCTGTTTCTGTATGTTTTTCTCACTGACCTGTTGCATTTCAATGCCTTGGTTTTTTTGGTTTTTGTTTTCTTTGCTGGAAAAGGGGTCAGAGGGGAGCACTGTAAGGCCAGGGACAAAAGCAGCCTTTTATGTTGCAGTGTTAAGCACAGTGCGATATAGGTAGTTGGCTGAATACTGACTAGATGAACAGAACAAATCTTGTTAACTATCCAGACATTTTATTACAAATTAAGGAGTTAAGATGGGCTGTCCCCAAGAGTGCTTTCAGGTCTAAAACACTACTAGTCGAGATCCTGTACCAGCTAGTATGACTTATACCCAATAAGCAAAAGTAAGAGGATTTAATGAACTTGCCAAAAACTCCATGAGAAACCACTTTCATATTTTTATGTAATTTTAGATGATGAGTTTTTTCTTTTCTTTCTTTCTTTCTTTCTTTCTTTCTTTCTTTCTTTCTTTCTTTCTTTCTTTCTTTCTTTTCTTTCCTCCCTCCCTCCCTCCCTCCCTTCTTTCTTTCTTTCTTTCTTTCTTTCTTTCCTTCTTCCTTTCTTCTTTCCTTCCTTGCTTGCTTCCTTCCTTCCTTGCTTGCTTCCTTCCTTCCTTGCTTGCTTCCTTCCTTCCTCCCTCCCTCCCTTCCTTTCTTCCTTTTTTTCCTCTCTTTTTTCTTTCTTTCTTTCTTTCTTTCTTTCTTTCTTTCTTTCTTTCTTTCTTTCTTTCTTTCTGTTTTTACTCACTCCATAGTTTATTTGTTTTTCTGCATGGGTTTTCCTCTCTTTTTTATTTAATTTCTTTTCATACAATATATTTTGATCATGTTTCCTCTCCCCCAACTCCTCCCAGATTCTTCCCACCTCCCTATCCACCCAATTTTATTCTATCTATCTATCTATCTATCTATCTATCTATCTATCTATCTCTCATCTCTCAACTTTTTATGTCATCTATCATCTATCTATCTATCAATCATCTATCTATCTATCTATCTATCTATCTATCTATATTTATCTCTCTATCTATCTCTTTTTCGAAAAAAGTACAGAACACTTTATTCTTTTTTTTGTATCATCAGCCTCAAGAAAGTAACATAAACTGGAACATTCATTTGTTAAAAGAAATTAACTGTGTTTACAGAAGAATAAAGACTAAAAGGAAAGAGAACCACAGGGACCCCTGATGTTGTCTGTTGTGTAGGACTGTGCCATGTGTCCTTAAGAGGCAAAGATGAGACCTGATCAGAACTATCCATTCACACAGCTCCACAACTTTTCTTTATAAACAAAGCTCTTTACGTAATTAAGAAAGATTTCGATTGTATACTGATGTTCATAGCAACATTATTTGTAATAGGTAAAAAATTGGACCAACCCAGTGTCCATTGATAGATGAATTGGCTGTGGGGATGGTATATACATATACATAAGTATGTAAATATACTAATAAGTGCTTGAATAAAGGCTGAATTCTGACATGTGCTACAACATGGGCGAATCTTGAGGAACTTAAATCAGTCACACAAGAGCAAATATTGTATAGTTCCAGTTAGACCAGTTATCCAGACTAGTTGAATGCACAGAGACAGGAGAGTCAGGGAGGTAGGAGTAAAGAAATGGAATACTTAATGGAAATAGAGTGTGAGTTCAGGAACATGAAGGGGCGCTGGAGACAGATGGTGCTGACTCACTGCAATGTAAATGTCTCATACCAGTGAGCTGCATGGTTGCCATGGTTAGCTTTCATAGTATTTATAGTTTGCCACAATTTAAAAAGAGAAAGAGAGCGGAGGACTTTGTCATGTAGAAGGACAACTACAGTATCCAAAAACAAGAATGAGGGAAAATTCATAACACATTCTTCTCTGGCCCAGACATCCAGACAAGTTGATGTTTAGAGCTAATAGTGCACATCATTTCTTGGCCTTGTGACCAAGATTAAGTGGGAAGCTGCTGAGATAAGTGTGGAGCCAATGACATGACTGCCTTGAATTTTCGGAGGATGCTGGATGTGGAGGGCCAAGGACAAAAGCATTAGGATTTCATGACTTAGAAGGAGTTAAGATTTCTGTGCATCACAAGGAAGGGGAATGCACTGAGAAGCTGCTGTACTTAACATGTGGGCTTCCTAGGGCTGCCCTGGACTCAGATGATAGGTGCTGATATTGCCAAGTTGAGCTTGCTTGAATCTGGATGGACAGGTTGGAATACACCAGAGGCAGCAGCCTCTACCACATGGAGGGTGAAGTGCCAGAGGCTGAGTTCGATGTTGGCAGGTATCCACGGAGAGAGCTGGTGTTCAGAAGACTTCAATATTCTCTCTGATACTGAGAGAGACCCTGGATTGGCTCGGCACCACACTCATGGATGTAAAGTCAGGGCTTGGTAGAATCATGGAAACGTACATATTTTTAAATGGCTAAAAAAGTATGGGGACATACTAAAGTAGAAGATGCAGGAAAGGACAGAGCAAAAGGACCAACGCAGAAGAGAATGTTGGCAGGAGGTGCTGGAGAAAGTGGGAGCTACCCCTGCCAACTGCTTCAGGCTGCTGGTGTATTTGCATAACATTAAAATTAAAGCCTGACTAATTTTCCAACAAATTGCTTGGCTCCAAATGTAAGAATTAGAAAGAACTAGTCATTCAAGAATTAAAACATATTTTTCTTGCCTGTGTATAATCTGCCCATGTCTGTTCTGTTCTTTAATTTTTCTTTTTAGTTTCATGAATGGCCTTAACCTAGGGCATTTCTGTCCATACTCATTAAAGCACATATTATACTGAAGACTTGACCAAGAGCATCACAAGTGTGCAGATGTCTTACCGTGCAAGGCACCAATTTCCCCCTTTAATTATTTCCCTGTCAGAATCAATCTCTCTCTAGGGTCTGCTTTTGAGGCTCAGCCAATCAGCTTCACTGTGCTGACACAGCCCAGCTGATGCCAAACAGGACTGCTGCTGAGGTCCCCATTAAAGGAACAAAACACACAGTCATCCCAGACATGGCACCCCACTGCTACAGCAAGCATCTCCATGACTTGAAAATCACAGACTGCCAGAGAATGAAGAGGGCCTGGAGCCTATCTCATGCCAATCTAGCATCTGCCTGAAGAAGAAACAAGAGGGTAGTGATTGCCTGGTGAGCTAAGAACAGAGCTGGCATCTACACATGCCTCCTGATTCCCATATCTACCCCCTCAACTCCCTCCAGTTCCCTCCAGCTCCCTTCATATCCCCTCACTATACCCCTCCCAACTCTATATTTTTTTAAAAAATAACGCACTATGTCCAATTATTGTTGCCCACACATGCATAGGTGTGGGTCCACCCACTGGATCATGGGATACCTCCCAGTGGTCACACCCTCAAAAGAAGAATGGTTCTTCTTCCCCCATTAGCTATCAACTGCTAATAGCTCCTCAGTAAGGGGTGGGGTCTAGAGACCACCTCCCCCCTCTTACAGAATCTGCTTTCATTGCTGTATGGTGATATCTTCATTTTAGACTCGATAAAATGTGACTTAGTTGTGTGCTCACAAGAACCCAAGATCCAGAAAAGAAGAGTGAATTAGGGTAGTAGACTCTCTATGGACCAAATTCTTCTATCTTAAAAAAAAAAAAAGAAAGAAAGCCCTTTTGAGTGACAGGGCAAGTCATGATGTCAACGAAGCAAAGACAATCAACTAATCAAGGCCAAGGTGCAGAGGGTATTCTTTTGAATGTGCACTGTCTTCTGAACGCAATGCTTGTGTCTGAACTATTCTCTTCCATACGAACTTTGCTCCATTGAACTATCCCAAGAGAACACATAAAGGTGGGCCCAGTTGTCCACAGCCTCAGCCTGTGGGACAATTTCAGATTTTCAGTGTGAATAGTAAAAACCAGTGGCCATGGAGTAACAACCATGTTCCAACTTGCAGTGATCATGGCATCTGGATGGTGTCCGTTGTTCAAGCTAGGAACCCTAAAACCTTGTCCTATACCTGGCCACTTGCCTGCTTTGTGACCAAATCTTAATGTTCATATCCCCAGACAGTACTGGGAACATGACTGGTACAGGTCAGACAGTGTAGAATGAAAACCTAGAGTTCTTACTTGAACAATCTTCCCCAATAGCAAAAATCTATTTTTTTGTATGTGTGTGTGTGTGTTCCATGCATTTGATTAGGTTTGCCTACATGAGCATGAAGGAGGTGTTGTCACTTGAATGGGGACAAAGTACAAATGGACACACAACTGAGGAATACGACTCCCGTCCTCTGCAATGTTTAATTTTCTACAGCTCCTCTACCAGGGGTGGGGCTTTATTAGTCCCTCCCCAATCCCTGATGTAATGTCAATGTTCCCAGGCCTGTACAATTTTTGCACAGGAAGCCACTGCTGCTATGAATCACGGGTCCACTATCATTTTGAGACAAGTCCTCTCACTGAAGCTGGAACTCTCTAGCCAGCAAGCCCCAGGAATCCCCATCTCTGCCTCTTCAGTGCTGGGATTATAGGTATACCACAGCTACCACTGGCATTTACATGGGTGTTGGTGATGTGAGCTCAGGTCCTCATGCTTGTACAGCAAGATGGAGCCATCACCTAGCACCCCCCCCAAGAAATTTGAATAATAGTGGCTTCATCACAATGTAACATTAATTTCTTTTTGGAAAAGTAACATGTAGGCAAATTATAGGGTTTTGTTTGCTTTGAACAAAAATATAGCTAACTTTCAAATGTCTCTGGCCAATTCATCATTTTCTTCTAAAAAATACTATTATTGAGAATATTTGGTCACAAATTCATATCACAAACCCCCATTTGTATTAAAATCAAGAAAGAAGACTCATGAACAAGGCTCAGCTAGAGGGAATATATTAGACCAATCAGTTTTGAAATCCCAGTGAATAGGAATAACTTTAATTATTTGTAGTCGACATATTATGCACCCTGATAAACTTACCTGGGGTTAGAGAACAGAACAACTATATTAAACATAGAGGTTAGGCAGTGGTAGCACATGACTTTAATCCTAACATTCCACAGGCAGAGATCCATCTGGATCTCTGTGAGTTCAAGGCCACACTGGAAATAGCCAGGCATGGTGACACACACATTTAATTTCAGGAAGTGATGGCAGGAAGCAGAAAGGTATATAAGGCATGAGGACCAGGAACTTTAGCTTTTTAAGCTTTTAGGCTTTTGAGTAGCAGTTCAGCTGAGAACCAGTTGGATAAGGACCCAGAGGCTTCCAGTTTGAGGAAACAAGATCAGCTGAGAAGTTGGCGAGGTGAGGTTGTATGTGGCTTGTTCTGCTTCTCTGATCTTTCAGCATTCACCCCAATACCTGGCTCCAGGTTTGTTTTTATTAACAAGACCTTTTAAGATTCGTGCTACAATTATTCCTTTATGAAAATGGATTATTAGCAAAAACAAAGTAAGGAAGAAAGGAAGGAAGGAACTCATCTACACTTATCTTTGTGTTAGACACAATATCACACACTGAGAATGGGAGAGTGGTAGGAGTCCATGGTGACTTTTTAGTGGAATATGTTAGGAGAAGAAGACAGATTACAGATGATTCATACATAAGGAAATGGCCTTAAAATAGGAGCGTTTTCTGCATTGGTGGGTTCTTCTTTATATACCAATTCTCAGATTTAAACAAACTGGTGGCCACGAATACATTCAGCAAATTAACAGGCTTATTACATTAGAAGTGTGGTTGATGTAACAGCGTGGTTGTATTTCAGGCAGTAGTTGATGATGGTTGTGTTAAAGCCCTCACACAGAGCATGGACTGTATCTTGAAGTGGCATTCGCAGCTGGAATAGGCTGTCGTGTGCACTGACCTCTGTGGGCTGGAAACATAGATCAGAGGAAAGGAAAGGAAATGCCAGCAATGTTATGTTTTCATTTCATCAAGGACAGCAACATCAAAAACTAATTTTACATGCCAAGGTCAAGTTCTGGCAGTGATGAAAGAGTAGGCCTTGACACCCCAAATAATTACAAGAAGTTGGAAGAGGAGAACTCAGAAAAGGGGAAAAATGCCAGAAAAAGATGCCTGAGAGATCATACTGAGTTTAACTTGAACCTTCATAAACTGAAAAAGAAAAAACTTTAAACAATGGAAATTTGTAGCCCTGAATTTCTCTGGTCCCATCTGGCCCCACAGTCTTGTGTTTCTCTGGTCCTGCTGGGTCCTGCAGCCACTTATAATCACTCAGAGGGGTGATATTAATTGCAAATTATATGACCTATGGGTCAGGCTTTTGGTTGCTAGCTCTTATAACTTAACTAAACCAATTTCTATTAACCTATATGTTAACCTATATGTTCTATTAACCTAAATGTGGCTGGCCCTGGCATTATTGGTCTGCTGCCATCTTGTTGCTTCTTTGGCATCTCTCCCAACTCCACCCTTCTTTGTCTCGTCTTCAATTTGAATGTACCACCTAACCTTATCCTGCCCTGCCATAGGCCAATGCAGCTTTATTTACCAACTAATCAGAGCAACACATATTCACAGTGTACAGAAAGACATCCCACAGCAGAAATTACCCAGGTTACTGTAAGTTTTGAAACACAGGTTCAATCCAGCTCACAGAACATTATCTCACGTCAGATGTACTATGGCTGCATAGTTTGCTCTGAGCAGACAACCCCTGGATTTTGACATATGAAAACCCCCTACCTCCCATTCCAAGTTGTTCCTTTGCTCAACTGCTGTGGGGTGTTCTGTGAGCCCTGCAGGGTGGTCTTCACTCCCCTTGCTTATGCGCATGTCCACACCTGCCCAGCAACAAAAAATCCAGTCTTCTTCAGAAGATGCTGCAGAGAGCAAGTCCATCCTTGAAGGATGATGGCATGCATCGCAGGGAAGTAGTGGATAGTGTTGGCACACCACTCTAAGCTTTTCCTAGCAGTGCCAGAATGCCCTGCTCCACAAGCACTGCTTATGGAGCAGGGGACAGTTTATCGCATAGCAATAATTCGAGGAGTTTCCACACAATTTGTCCAAGCTACTGTGTGTTGCTGAACCATTGGGAAAGCCTTAATCTTCGGGAGCAACTGGAAAGGTGGAAAGCTGAGGAAGGATGTCCTGAACCCTTTTTTCACATAGCCATGAGTAAATAGAGTCAGAGAACACAAATGTCCTTGTGTTGAGCCAATATACTAGAATTTAAAAAGCTAACTATATGATGATTTAAGAGCAGGGCTAACGTCCTCTCTAAGTGGACTGATGCTAATATCATGACTCTTTGGGCAAATACCTGCTCAAGGTGTTCTGCTGAATATTATTCACTAACATCTTATTTACTCTTGAGGATAGAATAAAGTGGTCAAGGTCCTGCTAACACATCTACTAGCATCATATCCAACAAAATTCCCTTGTATGTGAAGCCATTGACATGTTAAGGTATGTGTGCTGGGTAGAAATCCACTTCATTGAGTGCAGGGAGAGTTTAAGGCAATCATACCTGATTGACTGATAATAGAAACCTGGGTGGGAAAGCAATAATTTCTTGGCATTTCAAAGACATTATTGCTCGAAGTGAGTTCATGGCAAAATAAACATAAAAAGACTAAATGGAGCCGGGCGGTGGTGGCGCACGCCTTTAATCCCAGCACTCGGGAGGCAGAGCCAGGCGGATCTCTGTGAGTTCGAGGCCAGCCTGGACTACCAAGTGAGTTCCAGGAAAGGCGCAAAGCTATACAGAGAAACCCTGTCTCGAAAAACCAAAAAAAAAAAAAAGACTAAATGGGCAAAAATTAAACAATTCTGGCAGCATGCTACATGTTAGTTTTAAGACTTTGTCTTTGTCCACAGGAAAAGAACAGAGACGTACTGTAAATAAAATCAAGAGCTGTGTGTGAAATGTCAGGTCAGCATGAGGTGATGTGCAAGGCTTCAGGAAAAGCAAAGAGAATGTAACTTGGATGCTCCGAGCTTCACTGTAGAGCAAGGTATTGTGAAATTCCATAAAAGTTTATGGAACATAAATCTAAAAGTTATTATGCCCGTACAACTGCACAGCATTTTGCATGATTTATTTAATGATAATATCCTGGGCCACTCCTGCCTAGGGGAAGTTTAATCGAGCTGCAGACACACAAAAAAAATGTTCTGCTTTGTTTCTGGAAGGAATTCTATTTTGTTCATATTTCAACTGGGGAGATGCTTTTACAGCTAAGGGAGTCAGCAGGAGCCTACAGTCCCTTTCATTGACAATGTACTGAGATGATGCTTAATACAGGGCTGTCTGCTCAGGATCAAGGGAAACAGGAAGCAGAGCAGGCTCTCCCATAGGATGCTCTTGTTATAAAGAGATGGCATAGTGCTGCCCAACCAATCCCAGATTCCACAACCAGTGGGCAGATACAAGCAGCAGCTGATCCCAGGCAGTGGTCATGTGGGATGATCCAAGCTCAACTGGACAGAAATTGTTCACTGGATGATTAAGGGTTAGCTGTGGTCCTCCGATGAGGAAAAAAAAAGATGGTGTTCTCGGGACCTGTCACATCTCACTTCTGTACTGATGTGTGCACAAGGATGTTGAATCTCTTTCATTTTAAAGTGGAGATTCAATCACTATTGAAAAAAACCTTTTTTTTTCATTTTGTGAAAAGTTTAAAATCCACCTAAGAAGCAACCAAACCAATTATATCCCTAGGAATCCCCAGAGTTAAACTCATCCGGTTGAGCCAGGGTTTGATATTCAGGCTTAGACATGTGAGATGGAGAATCTTATTAGCAAATTCTATCTCAGGTAGTAGATCTGTTCTTGTTTGAGCTCAGTAGTATGCAAAAGCTCAACAGTAACTCATCTTGAAGGTTTAGCATCATCTTTATAATTGTATGAATTCACCCATTTACTCAACGATTATTCAGCAAATGGCTGTCTACTGGACAGTTAGGGACGCTGGAACTATAAAAAGTAGTTAGGATGCTGCCCCAGTTTAGACAAAGATAGATGAAGGCTGGTAGTGGTGATGGATAAACAAATGCTCATGCTTCAAAATAAGAGAATAAATTAGAGAGATACTAATTTTTGAGTTATAATAAATCTACCCATCACACTTAGAGACCCTAGCAAATAACCAATACCTGTAGGGCAATAGGAATTAAATTTTTGGCAAGCTCAAGACCAGATGCATTTTTAAAAGCCTTATTTTTGTTTATATGTAGTGTGTGTGTGTGTGTGTGTGTGTGTGTGTGTGTGTGTGTGTGTGTGTGTGAATTTATAACACATGTATGTAGATATTCTCTGAGGCCAGAAGAGGGTACTAGATCCCCTGGCTAGAGTGATTAGCAGTTATAAACTATCAGATGTGGGTGGAGGGAACCTAATTTCTATTCTCTGGAAGAACAGGAAATACTCTTAACAGGTGAGCTGCCTCTCCAGCCCCAGGACCAGCTTGCTATCGAAGCAAATTCAAGCTGGATTTATCTGAAGGTTGAAGAATCTGACAGCACTGAAAGTCTCACTTGAAAACATTCCAAACATAAAATGATTGGGGCTGTGAGGTCGCAGAGCTGATTACCTCAAAGTGGTGGAAGTCTTATTACTCAATAACTTGAAATGATTGAGGAAGAAACCAGGAGATGATGAAGGTGGGTCACGTGTCGGGATAAGAATACAAGAAGAATCACAACAGACAAGAAAGGCAGTTCTACCAGAATACATGTGAATTAGAGAGCCAAAATCACTCTGTTTGGAAATGTGGGACTAAATGTATTAGAAGGAAGAAACTGCCTGGAACTAGTCACAATGCTCTGTGTGTATTGAGAGAGGGAGATAGCAAACATTTCAGACCAAGAATGTAGTTCAGCGTAATCCATACATCAATGCTTATCTTACATTTTAATCATTTCTTCATGGTGAATACATCACTACCATATATATATATATATATATCTCAAAGTGTTATATTGTATCCTCACAAATAAAAAAAAAAAAACTGTGTGCCAACTAAAAGTGCCTGTGACTAGTCCTGGGAGATGATAGTGGTTATGTAGGGGAACTGCAAAGTATCCAGGTATAAATTAAAGATAGAATCAATGACATCGGACTAGAGATATAGTGCAGAGGAAGGATCACTTGTTCTAGAGGATACAATGCCCTCTTCTCATGTCCATAGGCACCCCAAGCACATATGTGCATGAACACATAAGCATACACACAGATATCCACAAATAAAAGTAAAATCTTTATTGAAAACCACTGTGTGTATTCAAGCCCAGATACTTCCTGGATTTTTCTGAAGTTTTTCTTATTGACGTTATATGTATTTCAATTTACTGCTATTCAGAGCAAATGGTTTAGTTAGGTTCATGAGATATTCCCAGCTGTGACATTCATTCTATTGCAAAATGATGCAAAGCTCCTTTCTAAAGCCATTATGGCTGAATTGGAATCTGCCTTTGGCATCTGCTAGCTGTATGCGTTTACAGAAATTATGTAATTTCTCCAAGTCTCCAGTTGTTCATTTGTGAATATCCCATTCCTTGGAGAACTGCATGAGTACCAAACCCACTGAAGGTTCTCAGTGAGATGCCTGCCTGGAACATTCTATATTAGACAAATGTCAGCCACCAGGCCATACTGAAGAGCTAAAGGAACTAAATGCACATAGCTTATTTTTATAGTGATTTTTGAGAGATATGAAATAGGAAATTATTTGGTATTTCTGAATTTTGAATTTGATATCCTTAATCTCCAGGGGAGAAAATTTTGGATACTCTAGATTATTGTGGAGTTTGCAGAAACCAAATGCTGTCATGCAATGCTGTGTCTGATGGTGTATGGTATGAGGTTCTATAATTCCTGTTGCCAGGATGGTCCAAATTATTTCCTATTCACTTTTGGCTGGACACACAGAAGTTATTCGTGGTCATCCAGGATAACATTGTGGAGAAGGCCAAATTTCTGGCCAGTGCATGCCCTTTAAAGTTCCTTTACCCCTCAAGAGTAGCTACCCCTACATAGCTGCTGGCCTTCCTTTCCCCTTGGTCTAGCACAGTTTGGGAAAAGTATAAATAAAAAAGGAAAATAATTCCATTCTCTATGTGCTTTTCATGCTAAATTTAACAGTGACTGATAATTCATGAAACTAAGATAAAGCTAGCATGTCCTGCATTTGTGGTGGTGAGGACCCAGATCTTTCCCACAGCCTCTCATATTCCACCACAACCTTGAAACTAATAAAGGTGGCTCTGGTTATAAAGGAATTGGGTTGAAGGGATAAATCCATGGGAGGTACCAAGAGTAGTAAAGTCACTAGGCATGTAGACAGCAAACAGATAATTACAATGCTGTACTTTCAAGATCACACTTACAGAAAACTGCTAGCCTGTGTGATTTTGCCTCCAGGATAGCTTCAAGAAAACTTATTCCCTTGACCATAATATCATTTTTTTTTTAAAAATCTAGAAAGTACTACATGTCTGCTTAAAACTACTTGAAAATGGAAATTTTATTTACTTGAGAACTGTAGCCTCTTATTGTGACCTCAATTTTCTTAATTTAATCTTAGTGCATTATAGTCTTGTTAATTAAAGTGAACACCATTTATAGAAAGAAAAGACCAGTGTAAATATCTACTGTCCTCCAGTATAACAGCAGCAGGGTCCCAGTCTCCATTCAGGAACTGTTGACACTGGACTTGGAGTATACATTTTTGTGCTTAGCCATGAGGAAGAGGTTGTACAAGCTCACTGAAGTGTGTCCCACCTCCGTCCAGTGGTGTTGAGTGAGCTGAAGAGCCAGGAAGAGTATTGTGTGATGACACTGGCTTTTTCTAGACTTGGGCCTGTGGAGAGACACTTGCCTTATATGATTCTCTACCTGCATATAATGACCCCCAAACAGTAAGAAGTAAAAATATTCCCTCCATCTTGGCAATTTTCTGCAGTTATTGACTTCAATGCTGTCTGCTGCAGAAAGTCAGGAGCAGAGGCATCAAGTGTTGGGAAAGGCAACTTCAAGTCTGCCCTTCGTATTGTAAAGAAGACTCCCCATTCCAGCAACCAAGAAGGGAAAAAAAGTATAAACATAATGAGAATTTATTTTTTTCAGAGAGTCCTAGAAAAGTTCAGGTCTTCTATGGAAACTCAACCAAAGAAAAAGTGCAGCCATCTCCAAAGGATAAAGAAATTTCAAGAATGCGATGGATGTTTTAAAATAGACTGTATCTTCCCAGTGGACTAGCTGACCCAAATCTTAGAGATTCAAACCCATAGAGATCTAGCAAGTAAACTCAAGGAGTCTATAAAATAATTTTTAAGATGAGGTTGCTTTCAGTGTTATTTATTCAGTCATATAAACATACATACAGTTATAAGCATAAATGCATACATATTTTAAATGCAAGGAGAGCTCTTTAAATGTAATGGTTATTTTATGGCAGTGTTTTCTCACTTAAGAGGTACTGAAAGTTGTATTATATTCATACAAAGGCAAGCTACATGTTTTTATTCTGAAAAAAATGCTTTTAACACAAAAATACTGGAGTCTTGAACAAAGGAATATTCCATTCTTTACATATACAGTTTTGCCAGTATATATGTTTGTGTATCATATATGTGAGTTGTGGAAGGTTTGTGAACCACTGTGTGGGTGCTGGGAATCAAACCCATGTACTCTGAAAATTCACAGTCAATACTCTTAACCAGTAGGCCATCTCTCCAGCCATGGAATATTGCATTCATGATACCAATAATAAGCCTTTTCTGAAGTGTAAAGACACACTGTCAAATTCATCAGTCCTTGAATTTTAATTAGGTCTTAATTATTCCTTCTTTGTATAAATATACTAATGATGACCTTATATAACTTTCCAAGTTAAAGACCCTACAAGACAAACAGACTAGGTAGAGTATTTCAACCAAAAATGAATTTCTTTTTTGCTGTCCCAAGAACGCCACAGTCTGTTCTGAGCTCCACAGAGAGGTTAGGATTTTAGGGTTCTTTCTCATATTCAGTTGGAGTCTCAGGGGACAATCTGAACTCTGGTAAGAATATTTGAACTATTGTAGCTATTCGCTGCAAACCACACTGTTCTCACTAATCTACTTTAACTAAGCAGGGAAAACTATTTCAAAGTCGTTTTAGAAGAAAACTGGGGGAAATAATTGAAACTAAACCTCTGAAGGTCAGTAAGGTCTGTGGAAGATGGAGTGAAGTGCTGGACCCTGGTCTGGAGACAGGTGTGTCACTGAGCATTGGCATCAGGCTCAGGCAAACACAATGGTGGTATCAGGCATCATGGGTAGAAGGAAAGATTCACCTTGGCTTAGGTGAAGTGTTCATACAAAGAACCTGCAGTCTGTATCAGCCATACAGATGTTGAAAAATGATTTCTACTTATTTTTATGAGCAATGAGTTATTTTATACATCTCTATATTTAATATGCCTCTGCTTGCAAAAGTAGGATGTTTTATTATTTATTTATCAAAGTTTCTTTGCATGAACACTTTTCAAACTGTGGAAAGTTAATGAGATCATTTGCTAAAATGTTTGGATTCAGACAAAAAAGCTATTCAATCATCTTAAAAAGGATTATTCTGACATGAACTGAATATTCATTGAAGTTACTTATAAAACTGTCATTCTTAAAGTATGACTTAAGAAAAATACTTAATGTTCTACAAAAAACTATCAACAAATGTATAAATGTATTATTTGAAAATGAAAATTTGGTATGCATACAAAATGGAATACTATTTGGTTCTCAAGAAAAATGGGGTTAAAATTTTTGCAAGAAAATGGATAGACAGAATCTATAATATTAAGGGAGATTACAATTCTTTTAGAAAGGAAAAAACTGCATGTTCTTCCTCATGTGCAGAATCTAGCCAATAATATAGGTAAATATGTAAACAAATATACACGTGGAAGATAACAGGAAGAAAAGAAAACAAGAAAGGCTAAATATTAAGGGGTGAGGAAGGACTGAATGAAGGTTATGGACATGAGCTATGAAAGAGGATATAAAGCTAATTATTTCTCTAGTTCTGTCATGGAACTTTGGATTTTGGTGAGGGGTAAGTACATAAATATACTCCGTATGGAAAGTATAAAATTTAATGTGAAGCTCCACAGTTTCAGTTCTCAATGATTTCTCTTACTGCATAGAAGCTCAATGAGTTGTATAGACTTTAGGTCTGGTTAATTTGGGTGGATGACAGTTTTATGCATTTGTAAGTTTTTAAATAAAGTTTATTCTTTAAAAATCAATGACTATTCTTGATAAAATTGTATACATTTCTTGGCTAGATGCATGGATGTAATACAAATGAATATGATAAAACTCATAATAAATTATAAACCTAATATATATATATATATATATATATATATATATATATATATCAGTGTGTGTTCACCCATATACATCCATTAGCTAATCTAGGATACCTTAGTATAAAATTCTGTTTAACAGTCTCATTTTAAAGCTGGATGTGGGAAGGCTCAGCTTTCTCTGGAGGGTAATTGGATACAGTCTTCATAAGGTAATTGTTGTGATTACATTAGCTTTGGTTATTTGAAAACAAATTTTATGGCCTGAATGTTTATGTTTGGTGCTTTTTTCCCCCTGGAGAGTTTTAGTTTCAGCCTATTTTTATTTTGTTTCTTTATAGTTGGTATTTTACATAATATCATATTTTATGTTTTCATAGTATATGACTTTAGTTTCTGTGTCTTAGTGGTTAAGCTATCCTGTTTTTCCAGTAGGGCAATGTGTGGATCTAGATGAAGACATATTATAATATAGACACAAACTGTGGTTTCTCCATCTCCTCTCACCTCTTCACTACATATATATATATATATCTAAATTGAAAAATTAATTATTCTATAAATATTTTCTATATTTTGCTTATATTCTCACAGCAGAGAAGTTATAAACTTAACTGCCTTTGTGGTTTCTTCTATCTTACAAGGCTTGATCAATTAAGTTTTGGTTTATCTCATGAATTTAAACATTATATTGGTAAGCTATGTAAAATATGGGACTAATTATTTGTTTTTATATAGGTGATTTGCTGTAGTATTTATTAGCCATTCTACTCAGTAATTTTTCTCTTAAATTGTCTTGATATATTATGACAATATATTTTTCTTATGTGCAATATAAATAATCTCTTACTGCATTTTTTCTGTGAAAAATGTTAACAATTCTACAGAATAAGCTCCATTTTAGATAAAAAGATCTTTGTACATTAAAAACATGTCACAGTGACACGAAATAGAGACGCACTTAAGGAGAAGGAAAATGTAACCAACAAGCAAGCCAAATCTAAGAATAAAATGGAACCAAGAACAAAGCAAAAACCAAGAACAAAGCCAATGGAGTGCACACTGTGATGTTTCCAGCGGTGCTGGGGACCAGTTATTACCGTAGACCAGATTTTCTAGCAGCCAGTAGGAAATAATCCCACTTTTCAGTAACCCAATTCTTTGTAACTTTGAGATGGAAACAGAATAATTTTTATTATCTATGTGCCAAGCTCAAGGTTATTTCTCCCTGAGATCTCCATAATAAATCCACTCTAGAATCTAATGTCTACATTGCTGGACCATATCCTTATGATTGGTGTGATAATTGTGTGAGACTGGTTATTTTTGTGGCTCTCCAACAAGATAAAGAATAATGTTAGGGTGATGTTCTTAGGTGATATTATACATCCTACCCATTGCTGCTGCTAAGTGTCTAGTTCAGTCTTATCACATGATCGGAGGCTATTTAGCATGAATTAAGGAGCAGAATGTTACACCACCCACATGCATTTACTGCCTTTGAAATGGTCATAATATGCTTATACAATACAGCTGGTTCCATAAAGCCCCATCTGCATTAGCTCTTAAATAATCCAGGCACTGGGTTAGAGGCTCTTGGTGAAGGTTAGGATGACTGCTTTATAATCCTATATTATTACTCTATAATATATCTATATCACCCTATAATATACAGTTTTAAATCTGATTAATCATCTCTTTTTCTGAAAACACTTCTTCCTATAGTTTATTTACATGTTCAACTGATATTGAAAACAGCCCATTCTGTCCTAAGTAGGGTCCTGATTATTTCTGCCAGTCTGGTTTATGCTTGATACCCTAGGATACTCTTTTAATTCTCAAAAGTGCCTATATGTGGGTGATATTTTGTGGTCATTCTATTTGCATATTTTGACCAATTTATACATTCCTGAAGCTGTGACTATGTGAACCTGCCTCTCTCCAAGTTGGCCACCTGCTCAATTCTTCTCTTGCCTCTGGTCTTGCTTAGCATCAACCCATTGTCTACTTTCTAGTACAAATGAATGTTCTTTTCCTGCCTTAAACACTCTCAAATATGTATATTTAATGCAATGACTGACACATTCTCATATACTCCCCCCACAATGTTTTTAACACTTATTAGAAAAACAATCTCTGATTAGATTTTTTGCTGAAGTGGTTTGACTTTATTATTGATTATTAGCATCCTTGACATGTTTTTCCTCAGTTGTTTAATATTCTTACTGAACTGGTTCAATTTAAGGGTTGCTTACATCTTTTTCCCACAAATTTAATTTTTAAATTTTTTTTCTACCACTCAGAAGCCTATAGGACACTAACTCTTAGCTTAACATCTTAAGCTGTGAAATTGTGCTAACCATATTCCAAAGATACCTGAAAGTCAAAGTCAAATAGCCTGGGGCTGGAGATGACTCAGCCGCTAAGACATGTGCTGCTCTTACAGGGGACACAGGCTAGATTCCAAGCACCCACAGGGCAGCTCGAAATTGTCTATAACTCAGGTTCTAGGGGATCTAACGCTCTCTTCTGACCTGGTGCAGGTGCCAGACACACATATGGTACACAGACATACGTGAAAACAAAACACTCATACACATGAAATAAGTAATTTTGTATTAAAAGATAAAGAGTCTAGATTTTCTATTGCTCATCATGGTGAGTAGTTGACATGCTTTCTCTTTGGTTTAAGATATCACTATGAGAGTATCATTTTTTTTTTTTTTTTTGGTTTTTCGAGACAGGGTTTCTCTGTGTAGCTTTGCGCCTTTCCTGGAACTCGCTTTGGAGACCAGACTGGCCTCGAACTCACAGAGATCCGCCTGGCTCTGCCTCCCGAGTGCTGGGATTAAAGGCGTGCGCCACCACCGCCCGGCGAGAGTATCATATTTTTATTATTGAAAGCGTTTCACTTACTTGTATGTTGCTGGTCTCAGAATACCTATATGGTAGATAATTTGCCCTAAATAAACAAATGAGGAAAATGAAATGCACAGGTTTTGATCCAACAATAAAATGGTAAAAAAAGAAAAATTCAATGTGCACTTTTTTTTGTACTTTTCTTCTAATCTCTTTGTGAGAAAAAAGCAGATTAATAAGACAGTACAATTTGACATTAGTGATATACACTTACCCTCTTACTTTTGGGGGAAAATCTGTGTTGTTTTTATGAATAACTGATTTTGATTTATTACAAACTTGAGTGCATCATGTTGGGAAATGGGCAGTCCTTTCATATGTGGCACAGCAATATTTTACATTTCTTTTGTTTCAACTGGTAGTATGGAGAGGATTGATTTAAGTAGGATGAAAACCTCTAGGCTATGTGAAAATAGAATGTGGAAATGTAATCCCTGCTCAGATATCCTAACAGTCAAGGACCGTGTAGACCCCGAGTAAGTGTTCGCAAGTGTTCAGTTGATACATACAGTTGAACAGTATGGTCCCTAGAGATGAAGCCCCTGTATCTATAAGAGTTCCTAGCAACCACTGTAGAAGGAAATGGAAAGGTGTACAAAGCAAGAGGCAGTTTTTAGCTAGAAAAACCTTTGGTATCTCAGGAGCTTCACTTTTCAAAATCCTGCCATTCACCGTGCTCACAATAAACAAAAACACATCAATGTGTGTGTGTGAAAGTATGTTTTGCCCTGGAGGCTATTGAGAAAACAAATTTGATTTCTAAGCATTTTAACATTATGAACAACTAAAAATGTTACAAAACAAATAAAAACACCAGGCACACACTAACCTGCACTGAATGCTGCTTAGTGAGCTGCTGGGATTGTTTACATTAACACCTATGATTGTGCCCCTTTTGTTTTATGGACACAGTGAGCCCTTCTGGGTGATGACACCTTGTAATTCAAACAATGACTCATGGAAAATGAAGTTTTCATTTGCTAAAGTGCTGCAGGATTGAATTCAGAAACATCTCGCTGTGTTGAAATGGATGCTGTTTGAACAGCGACACAAAAACCAAGATGAACTTTAAAAATGTACAAAGATGTTTTACTCATGCCATCTAATTGGAAAAAAAACAGAAGCAAACAAATAAAATAGTGTTCCTGGGACCCATTCTACAGTTATATCCTATTACATAAGCAACTGTTATATAAAACAAAGCCATCATTACCACATCAAATTACGGAACGAATAAAGCCAGGTTTCCCAAGATGGCATCCAATAAAGCATTACAAATCAGTCTCATTTTACTCAAGAACTTAGAAATATGTATGTACCTTGATGTACACTCACCTAGGAGACATACCATAACTTTTTAAAAAGTCTATGCTACAATTTTCCCTAAGGATTCACTTAATGATACTTTAAACTTTTTAAAATGTATTATTGTATGTTTATGGGGTGTTTTGCCTACATGTATGTCGGTGCCCAACATGGATACCTGGTGCCAACAGAGGCTTTCGGATCCCTGGAACTGGAGTAACAGATGGTTGTGAGCCATCCTGTGGGTACTGGGAACAAAACCAAGGTCCTTTGGAAGAGCAGCCAGTGCTCTAAACCACTATGCCATTTCTCCAGCTCCCAGTAAATAATTCTTTTAAGTCAAGTTGAAACCAATGTGGCTCACAAAGAATTCAACATGAGCTTGGACTCTGTTCTTCCGTGTTTTCAATCATTATGCTAAAAGTAAGTCTTAAGAAGTCATTTACCACTAATAATTTTTCCCATGTTGTTTTTGCTTTTGAGGTTCTGATTAAATGGGAGTTTAAAGAACATGGCAAGTAGATGGTCATTTTCAACAAGCCAGTAGTTAGAAAAATGTAGTAATTTATTAACAGCGAAACTGTGGTAGGCTGTTATTCTGGGATTTAGAGTATACAGGTGAGTTTTCAAAGACTCACTCATGGCAATGGTTTACTTTGAATTTCTTCCCACTAACATTTTATTTTGAGCTTTGAAGATCCAAATAACACCGTGCTCATAAAGGAAACAACTTCACCTTTGTAACACACTGCTATGAGAAAATGGTTAACTCTAAATCACACAGAATTCCATTGCAACAGTCCCTCATAAATCTGTATACATTTCTTAACATTTACAGCACAGAAACATTAAATATGTACAATTGTTGACATGCAAATGTTGGAGATTAAAAAAAAACTCTACAGAAAAAAGGAAGGATACACTGTAGATTCTCCAGCCTGAGCTCCTGTGGTTATATAAATGGTTTTTTTTTTATTGTAGACAATAATAGGTCAAAGTTGCAGCATCCGACTACTAGCAAGTAAATGTGAAAACTGGCCATAAAATACCTCATTGAAGTATCCATTTTACACTAGGAAAATTATAAACACATATGTATTATTCTCTACTTCCAACTTCTGAAATGGAAGCTACTACTTGTACCACTGTATTCATCATGGCTTCAATATACCTCAGCTGAATAGTTTGTTCAAGGATCATTTGACCACACCAGCATAATTTGCATGATTTTTACTTCCTCCTTTCTTGAAAGTACACCTTTATAATCCAGTCTACAGAATTACTGCTGTGTACTGTTAACATTGAGAAATCACCTAAGCATGTTTTGTAATAAGTTATACAGGCGCATGCCAGAGTATTATTAGTCAGCTCGTTCAGAAATTGGTAGCCTCTAAATGTACGACTGAGATTTAGACCTGAAAGGCACTATTATGCTATTACCATGGACATAAGGTTACTGTAAATAGTGTGGAAACCTAGGCCTGAGAGAATCTATTAAGTTAACATTATGCATTCTTGGGGTTTTGAGGTTTCTGAAACTCATCCATCATTCAGTCCCAACTGACGTTTGTGAATACCACAGAGCTCAACTATCAGGCATCTTTGTTTCATTTTTCCTGCCCCTCCCATCCCCTCTTCCTGTCTCACCATTATCTAACCTCTGTAATCGATCCTGACTGGTTGATTATCATTTGAAAAATAGTGTAAAGTGTTTATCCACAATCACTTTGTAATGAATAGGAAATGACTTTCAAGGGGCTGTTTGACCATCTTTGCTGGTAGGGGAAAGCCTACGATGTGTCTAAGTGTCTGATGGAGATTTTCCAGTGTCCTTCAGTGGTGGTGTGTGGCAAATGGATTGTAAAGGAAGACAGGCTGTGTAATAGATTATGGCTCCAAAGACTGATGGGAAGAATAGTTATGGAAAACAAAAGGTTGTCATATGGAAGGACAGGATGCCCTGTGGACCAAGGTCATAGACACTACCTTTCAGCTGATCACCATGCGTAGCAGATGAAATACTATGTGTTTTCTATCTACCTTGTTTTATCATCAGATTGTACATAAATTATTCATTGAAATACAAGCATGTTCTCTCTTGCATCTTTGGGGAAAATAATAAAATAAAATTCTCTCTCTTTCCCCCCTCCCCTCCTTTATACAGGTTTCAACAACCTTCTTATGTAATGAAGTGATTGGTGACTTTAACAGACTTGAATGGAGCATTTGTTTGGAAGGCACATTTGCTCTGTATTACCACAACCTCACCCATGGTTTATCTGACACCCCAGAAAGCATTCTCACACAGTATGAACCTTGGGGATGTTTTGCCTTTGGTAGGAAGCCTAGTGATGATCAGCTTAAAGATCACTATAACAGCATGGGAAAGTCATTGTCATGGGAAGAAAGCCAATTGTGAAATTAGGCTTCAGATGAGAAGAAATAAGCAGATTTGACTGTAGTCACACACTAACGTTTGATATTTGTTTTTTTTTCTTGTTGTTGTTTTTCCATATTTCTCCCATTTTCCTTCCTACTTCTATCTCTTTTGCCTGTTCTCTTCCTTCTAGAAGTATTTATTGAGTATATTTCCTATGTGCTGGTGGAGAAAAGAATGTAACAAGTCATGCCTCTCAGGGGCACTAGGTTGAATGAAAGAGTGACATTAATCAAATAGTTACTTTAAGGATGTGTCACTGCAAAGAGAGATAAATGCTATGAACGAAAGGAACACAGCCCCTTAAAGTGGTTAAACAAACAAAGGAACTCAACTTGGATCGATCCTGTTGAAGGTTTGACATCTTACCATCAGGGAAGCTTGGATGGGGAGGACCATGCGTTCTGGAATCTGAAGAATGCAAAGCAACTACAGGAAGGAATCTGAAGGAGGAAATGGCATACACAAGGCCCATGGTCAAGGGTTTATGTGAACATATATGGCAAGAAAGCAGAGAACTGAAGGGCAGGTGGTTTAAGAGAGTTTGGATAAGTACGGGGTGTATTGGGACGGGAAGTTACTGAAGACTTTTAAACTAGTGTGACAGGATTGTGTCTTCATTTTTAAAGAGCTATTAAGACTGAAGTATGAGTCATAGACCAGAAGAAAAAAAGAATAGATGCAAGGAGTCTAGATTAGGAGGTCATTTCAGAGTCTGGACTGAAGAGGGTGGACTTTTATGCAAAAAGATCTGGAAATAAATTAGAAAAATGAGGACATTGTGATACTCTTGGTCCATTTCCAGCTAGACAGTCTATAGCAGTGGAACCCCTCCAGGCAGTCACTGGAAATCACAGGGAGGAGAATGGCTTCCTGTGACTGTGACCATGTGAGTTTCCCTGCTCATCTTTCCCAACCTCACCTTTGAGTTAAATCCAGGCAGCCATTTGCTCAGGGAGGCATTATTAACAATTGTCATTGAATTGATCAAGTTAGACCATGTGATGTAGCTGCTCTTCTCACGGGCTATTAAAGTAATTTGCTAGGCAGAGAGGCTCAGTATGGCAGTGAGGAATCTGATGTCTAAGATGTACTCTCTCGGTACATTTCATTGTCAATGGTGGTTCTCATTTCATTGTCAATGGTGGTTCTCACTGGCGGCAGCTGTACTTCCTGGGGGAGATTTTCCATATCTGGAGACATTTTTGATCATCACAACTTGGGAGGTGAGAGCTGCTGGCATTTACTGGCCAGAAGATGGTGAAGCTGCTGGACATCCTTTGATGAACATAGCAGCCCCTCCCAGCAGCAAAGAATGATCTGTTTCCAAGTGTTCAAAGTGCCAAGGTTGGGAAACACTGACTTTTCAAAACAGACTGATAAGATTTCCATTTATCATGACATGGCAGACAAAACAAAATCCTTATCTCCATCATGGAAATGAAATGAGAAACATTTTAAAAGGAAGTAAGTTGACATATGCTAACAACATAGGTCATTTGCAATGTCTTGGGTATATGTACAACCGGTATTTACAAAGTGTGAAATCAAATAGAAATGCTTGGTAGAGAAGAAGACAATGCATGGTACGTTTTTTTTTTTTTTGTTTTTGCAGATTTATTAATTTGTGATATATCTTTCACTGCAAACAGTTTTGTAAAGCATTTCTTCGGAAACTGTATTTGCCATTTTTCAAACATGGCATGCTATTTGATCCTATTAGCTGATAATGCAATTCATATTCTTTGTACATTTAAAGCTGGAGAAGAAATACATTATGTATGGTAAAGTGAGTTTATGGCCTTATAGAATTTAGCAATTCCAGTTTCCATTCTGATTTTAGGTAATATTGTTGTGCCTCTATGCTGGATAGGTTTTGCTGCTGTCTCTAGATCCTCTTTACCTTTGTACACTGTTCATGGGTTCATGTCTGTTCCAACATACACTTCTACCTTCTGGCCTCAAGGGGTGTCAGACAAAAAGAGGTGAAAAGGGAAAATAAGGTATGTGTATGGGGTCATTATTTCCCCTGAGTGGTTGCAGAAGTCTGGTAGCATCCCGCATACCTTTTTTTTTCCAGCATTCACCTCAGATTAGAAACAAACCCCATCATATTACAATGTCCTTTGGATTTTAATTTATAATATGCTTATGCCATTGGAAATAGTCTTGTTCCCAGCTCTCGCTAATATATTCATCTTTAATTGTTTTCTGCTAGTAACCTGATGACTACAACTTATATTGCTATGGCTTACATGTTCCTAAGGATAAATAAAAATTGCATATTTGATCACAAAGTACCTTGCAGTTGGTATACCAACGATGCATACATCTATGCCAATTTGGATGAATCAACAGAAGTGGCCTTGGTACCTAAGAGTGTTCATGAAATCAAAGCATAGGACTGATAAATCACAACTGCCTAGATAATAGGTAATTCTTGATGTCAGTGAAGTATTTACACAGCTATATTACAACATGGGATACGGGGAGACTAATGAAGAACTCAATCTTTATTGCAAGCCAAACACCCCTGTTTTATGAGTTAACCCATCTCCTCAAACATCAATTCATTGTTGTTTAATTCAATCTCCTACCTAATTAGAAATTAAAAGATATCACTCAGATATTTTATTCTATGTTCTGTACAGAAATCAGTCCTAAGCCATCCTATTTCCATAGCCACAGGATACAGTACCATCACCCTTCAGCATCTGTGGGGTACTGCATTCAAGACCCTCCCATAAAATGGAATAGAATCTATATATACCCTGCACACATTATCTCACATATTTCGGATCCTCTCTAGATCATTTATAACGCCTGATGCAATGTGAATGCTTGTTAGACTGTTTCGTTTAGGGAATAGTGACAGGAAAATTTCAATCCATGTTCAAGACAGATTCAGCTATTTTTCTTGCAAACTTTTAATCCATGGATACACACCCTGCAGACACACAGCTGCGGCTGTGTAGAATTCATAGTTAAGTATCTCTGTGCCATGGCTCCTCATCAAGACAAACAGCCCCAAACATCATTGAGGCTGCTCACTACATCTGTGGCTATTTGAGTAAACCCCTTAAGATTTCTGGAGGAGATTTGAGGCATTTAGTGATAATCGAAGGACACAACATAACATCTCGACCTCTCTCCTCCTTCCCTTCTCTCTTCTACTTTCTCCCCTGCAAGAACAGTCACAATGAGAACAATAAAAGGCATCATAAAAGACGTCATTTCATATGACGCTACTTCACAATGACTTGGGCTGGTATAAGTAGGACAGCTGGTAGAGTGGGTGTGCTCCAGTGTTTACTGGAGGTCTTTATTTTCATAGCATCTTACTCCTTTGTTTCCATCTTTACATAATATGTATGTCTGGGTGATCTGCCCGAGACAATGCACATTGGATCCTTAATGAGAAGTACATGCTGAAGGATACATGTGAGGCACTGGCTTTGCTTTCTCTGTGTCTTCTTATGCTTCCACTGGACCAACGACATTTCCTACCTACATCACCAAGTTTCCAGAGGAACCGCAAATACCTTAATAAGATACATGTTATTCCCCTCAGACTCATACTGATTTAGAAAAACACAGTAAATGATTTGGTTTATACTAGAACATTCAAAAAAAATTTGCTGCTATTGTGGACTATCATACAAGGATGTGACTTAGCCCCAGCACATCATTTTTTCCATTAATCTTACTCAATATTAATGGTGATATGTAAGGAAAAAAATACACGAACTACTATCATTTCCATCAGATACTAATAATTCTAAGGAAAGAAAACATTAGAAAATCAGTTTAAATAGGGTTAGCAGATTAGATTATAATAATGAATTGTTTTAAATATTAGCATAGTCTTAGAGTCATAGTTCTGAATTGAGAAGGCTAAGGGTGTTTAACTGGTCTTCATGGTTGCCACAAAACGGGACTTTTAAATTCACTCTTTCTCCGGCTCTTGAATGGCCGGATAAAAATCAGAGCCCCAGCCAGTTCCCACATCTCTGATGTGAGCTCGCATTCTGTGCGCTGGCTGACCTGAGGGAAGCCGGAGGCAGATCGGTTTACGGCAGCACAAGGTGTCTCTGTGCTGGGACTTGTGTACCTGCGTTTGTAGCCAGTCCAGTCACATACTACACACCTACTTTGCCTGTAACTGGAGACAGCTAATGCACAATGGTGCTGAAAGAAGTGTACTTTTTCAGCCAGGGGACTTGTAACAGATCCCTTCTGCCTCCAGAGCTGCCGCACAAAGTACCCCCATCCCATCCTCCTCAGAAGTGCCTGAGTGATGGAAAGTACGAAAACTAGGATAGAATGGAGTGTGTGTGTGTATCAGAGTGGGTCTGACCACTCGACATGCCCCAAATGGGATGTAATTTAAATCTTCAGTGGTTTTTTTTATTTTTGAAAGAAAACTGGCAACTTGAACACAGTTTCTAAGAAAATATCTGTGAGACTTTACTAGATTCACTCAAGAAGTTGGGACAGTACAGATTTAACACTTCAATATTGACACAAAATTAAGTCTACATCTCTGAAGGAAAGGTGGGAGGGGGTGATGCGAGTCTCTTCCTGATAAAACAACAAAAAAAACATTTCCATGAATTCACAGAACGTAGTGGCCATGACGATAAGATTATCAGGTACTACACAGGGAGATCCCTTCGTGGGATTCCCTGTCATTAGGGTCTGAATATTAAGTATAAAAGGAATCTGTGGGCTGATCCTTTGACAAAAGCCCCTCTGTGTGAGAGACAGAAGGATTCGAGACAAACGCTACCTTCCTTGGCAATTACCAGCCTAACTTCTTCAATGAGCGAACAGAAGGTCACAACAGATAAAGGAAGGAAGCCTGCTAGGCCCTGCTATGGCTGTACTTTGTATTATGTGTGCTTTTCAATTTTTCATGGCTCTTGTTCTCATAGACACTAGACGGCTCTGTTTATCTCTCCCTTGGCAGCTTTAATCTCCCCACACCCACGCCCACGCCCACTTGAGGATAATAGCAATACCACGAGGTTTAGCTGAGCGTGTCTGCAAGGACCTGAGAGTTATGGCAGGCCTTAAAAATATACAATGCCACTTCCAAACAAATTTGATGGAGCTGTGCAAGTTAACGATTCCCTGATGGGAACTTGCTTAGAGAAGCAAAGAAGAGCAACTTGAAGCTTGCGAGATGGTTGCATCAGAAACACAGATCCTATTTTGGGAGACAGTGTACCGTAATAAGGGTGGGGGAAATTGTGATTGAGAGTTTGAGGTATTTTAGTTGGCATGTGTAAGAAATAGAAGGAAATGCATGGGAAGACACAGGTTTGTAAAGATCTGGCGTTCAGAGGCCACTGTCTTCCCTTTGCCAGAACACAGTCCTATCAGCCAGATACCAATCTAGCTGCTATTTTGAATGAATACTTGATGTAAGATAATTTGCAAGCATTCTAGAATCCAAAGCAATGATTCTAGTTCTTTAAGAAAAATAAATAAAATGAAATAAGAAAAAGTAGTCATATATTTCTTAACACTTCGAGAATCCATGGCCTTTAGACTTTTACTGCCAGAGGTTAGTTTGAAGCGAGTTGTAAACTCTGGCCGAAGCTTTCTCTCGGGATGTTGAGAAAATCATTTCAACTCTCTGAGCTTTCACCCTCGTGGAATGGTAATGCTAACGTGAGTGCTCCATGAGGTTTGAGGAGGGAGGGTGATAATCTTCAAGTTGGAAGGTTGACAGAGTCTGGCAGATTATGATTAGATACTGCTCTCCCATCTTCTTCCACATCAACTTTGAATCTGTGTTGCTTTTGCTAGCCACAAGCCCGCCTATTTTTCTGGAGTAACTTTTTCTCCTGTGTCAATCAGAATACCTCTTTCTGTAAGCCTTTTGACGTGCTTATGGAACTCAGTTGAAATCTTATTGGCAATGAGTACTCATTCCTATGATGACTAGTGAACAGAGGTTTAGCATACACTACATGTTACCAGGTGTAGTGGAGCATGCCTTTAATCCCAGCACTTGGAAGGCAGTAGCACATGGAATCTCTTTAAGTTTGAGGTCTGCCTGTTCTACATAGTGAATTCCAGGACAGCTAGAGCTACATAGTGAGGTCTATCTTGAAAAAACAAAGCAAAAAGAATATACTACATTTATATGTTAAACACACACACACACACACACAAAATGGGGATGCCCACTATCTTAGATATGGCATTGGGGTCTTAAAATTAACTTTGTAAATTAAAAAAGGACTCTAAAATATGCCTAAAAGAACTGAAAAGGAAAAAGAAAGCAGTTCTCACATCTTAGAAACCTTCCCAAATCTTAAAAGCAGTTGATTCTCAGCACAAGATTTTCCAATGAAATCTCAATCAGCAAATGAACACGTATGAGTGCATTTGTTGGTGATTCGTGTTATCCCCATTGGGGGAGAGCAACAGTTCCTCAATGTAGATCGGGTCTGCTGTGTGTTTTGCTCTATCCCTATCATCTAAAGCAGGGGTGTGAATCTAGTAGGTCCCAGCAAATATTTGTGACATGAACACATGGGTGGATTGAGCATATTATATGTGGAAGGATAGGTAAATAAGTACAGACAACACATGCCTGCTATCAAGGGGCTTGCTCAGAGGACAGAATTCAAGGAAAGAGGGGCACACAGTTTCAATGAATGTGGACGTTGTTGGTGAACAGCCAAGGAAGGCTCATCTCTTATGGGTCTCAAGAAACAAAGGGAGAGACAGAAACCTCACTTCTTCTTGCCTCAGTAGGCAGTCTGATGATGCTCTTAAGTGGATATACACAGCATGCCAATGATGAGCACAGTCATGCCAAAAAGCTGTTACATTTAGATTCATATGAAAGATGAAAGCAGGGCAGGAATATTTATCATGATATAAGCACACAGTTTTGCTTGCATCTATGATGTGCTGACAGGTATATTCTTTACTTTTCTGGTAAGCTCTGTGATTTGCTGAGGACAAATGTGAATTTCATCCCCCAGAAGCCATTGTTCTGTTTTGAGGATGAACACTTTCTCTAAAGTTAGTCATCTTTAAATGCATGATTGATTAATATACTCATCATCTTGCAGTGGGAGTGCAGAGTACCAAATAGGATGCCAAACAGTACCCAGAAATCACTATATGCATCCTCAAATATATATATATATATATATATATATATATATATATATATATATTTGCTAGTGTATATATTAAAAACTATATTTTGATGATATTTTATAATTGGTAAACATCGATACTATTTTCACATTTTTCGTATTTTATTGAGAGATGAATGTGTAAGATTCAGGACTATATCTGTAGATAAGGGGTAGATATCCAGGAAAGAAAGCAGCCATGACTCCAATATCACAAAATTATAATCTAAGGAGCAAGACAGATATTATAGTCAAATGATATTTTTATTGAGATAGGGTCTCACTATGCAGCTCTAGCTGGCCTGGAAGTCACTATACAGATCAAGCTGGCCTTGTTCTGTTTTGAGGATGAACACTAGATACCCACCTGTTCCTGTCAATCAAGTGCTGGGATTAAAGGCATGCACCACCATGCCCAGCTTGTCAAGCAATATTTTAAACAAATCACAAATACAGTATAGAGCTTGATGGCAGGGAACGAGCTATGTGCCATATTTGGGATAGTCAATAAACACTAATAGCCTCTAAGCACAGGAATCAACCTGTCTACCCTACATTTTCTCACTGACAAAATAACTGAGCAAATTAATTTTAGGGTGGAAAGATTCCTTGCAGCTCACAGTTTCAGAGGGCTCAGTCCATGATTGATTAACTCATCTCAGTGGGACTGTGATAAGGCAGAATATCACAGTAATGTGAGTATTTGGTAGTGGAACTTGTTCACCTCATGGCAGCCAGGAATAAGAGGGCTGTGGTGAAGCAGAAGGAGGAGGAGGAGAAGCAGTTGCCACCAGGCACAAGATACTCCCTTCAGGGCACGTGTCCAGTGATTAATTTCCTCCAACCAATCCGACCTCCTAATGTCCACTTCCTTCCAATAATATGCCATTCAATTAAGAATCTATCTATTCCACTCATTATATCAGTGCCCTCATGATCCACTAATTTCCCCCCAAAGTCCTACTTCTGAGCATAGCACTGAGGACTAAGCCTTCAACAATCAACCCTTAGTGGTGGTGGTGGTGGTGGTGTGTGCATTGGGGGTGGGGGGCTTCTAAGACTAAATATAAACAAGATCAGAACTGAACATGTGTCAAGTTTTTAATTACATGTTTTATCAATCATGGTGGATTTGTTCTAACCAACTACACTCAGAGATGATTAGTATAAATGTGTGGCACTTCAAGAATTCCACCTTAGATGATGGAAAAGCACTCAACCTTTAATTCATCTCAGTCTCCCGTTTCTAAAACCTTCTACAAATTGAGATTGAGGCCAAGAACACTCAAATATTTTATTAATATATTCTACAATAGATCAACACCCTGATTGAAGATCTGGAAGAAATTGTTAAAAGCATTCACACAGAGATACACACAAATAAATGGTTAAATATACCTTTAAATATTTAAAGATTTTTTTTTAAAAGGATGATAAACTTTGGAGGTTTGCTTTATCTTTCAAATCTCACGTCAGCCACTGTGAAATGGAGACATAAAGAACTAACCGGGTGGGTGATCTAGTTGTGAGGAATCAGGTAATGTATGCAAGTAATGTAATCAGGTAATGTATGCCTTTTCCTGGTACACAGGGTGCAGAATAACTACTTCCTGCTGGTATTGCCATTGTTTTTCTCTAAGAACCCACACCATATACTAAACCCTTAGGAAACATAATTTTGTACTTGTTTTAGGGGGTGTTTTGAATATCTTCCACTCTGCCCCCAAGGAAAAGAACTGAAGCTGTGGTTTATGTCATGTTAGTATTAGAAAGCCAGCAACCCCTCCAAGGCTTCTTCTACACTGAGACATTTCAAATCGTTTGAATTCTCTCTATTAAAGTGTTTCTCCTTGCTCTCACATCACCCCATTCTGAGTGTATAACTCATGAAACTTGATCTGTTTTCTGAATGGCACCCTTGGTTGCCAAAACAAATTTTGAAAAAAAAATCATAGTTTCTAAATTCTTTTTAAAAATAGGCAGACATCTCTGAGAGAAAAAGGTAACACAGTCACATGTAAGAATTCTTTGAATCCTTTCTTAATTTATTTATTAGTCTAACATATTTTTAAAATTCCAAATGCTGTGTAATTCATGCCTCTGTGAAGCCTTCCTATAATATTATGTCTTGTAATAGAAAAGATCACTTCATAATTTGTGAAGTTAGAAACATGCTGGTTAAGTGAAAAATTACACAGAAATGCTTTACAATGATGAAATTTACTTCCCTCTATACAGTATAATTCTGTATATAACTGCACATGTTATGGTTACGTTAAAGACTGTGTAAAGAGGATTTCTCATTCCTATTCAATATGGGAGTGGGGGAGGGGAATAAAGACTGAAGGAGAAGAGATAGAAAAGAAAAGAAAGAAAAGTTGATACATGCTCAACTATGTTCATAGCAGCACTATTCATAATAGCCAGAACATGGAAACAACCTAGATGCCCGTCAACTGAAGAATGGATTAAGAAAATGTGGTACATATACACAATGGAGTACTACTCAGCAGAGAAAAACAATGACAGCATGAAATTTGCAGGCAAATGGATGGAACTAGAAAATATCATCCTGAGTGAGGTAACCCAAACCCAGAAGGACAAACATGGTATGTACTCACTCATAAGTGGATACTAGATATAAATCAAAGAACGATCAGACTGCAACCCACAGACAGAACCAGGGAGGCTATATGGCAGGGGGGACCCTAGGATGACTGTGGCTTAGAATAAGTTTTGGTTTGACTCAATGACTGGGTAAGCCTCAATGAAACATTTCACTATTAGGATAAGAATTTGTACTGTATCAAGCTGATAATAGAAAAATAAATAAATAAATAAATAAATAAATAAAAAAAAATGAAAAATGTATTATGATCTATAAAAAAAAGAAAAGAAAAAACAATCTTAAATGTTTGCTGAGCAACTGGTCCACGCTCAGCACTATGTAAAGAGTTAAGAAAGTTTCATCCTGAAAAGTTTATAGTCTATTATGATGAGTGAACTTTTACTGCCAGAAATGATTCCCAAAATTGTTGAAGACAATTAGACCAAATTTATTCAGAGGACAGCTAGAGCTGTGGCTTTGTCATACATGCGATGCCAATATATGCACAAATAGGATTTTGTAGATCAGCATCAGGGTTAAGGGGTCAGCGGATAGAAAATGGAAGAGGAAACATCAAGGTTAAACAGATTTTTTTTGCTGCACGATTTAAAACCAAAACAAAACGAAAAAGGACCTTGTAATAGGCAGGCCAGAGTGATAAGATATGAAGGGTGGGGCTTCAGGAACTTGGTCTGATAGTAAGGATGATTAGATACCAGGAGTGGGAGATTTTTCACTCTATTGGCTGTCAGAATTTTTGACTAAATATGCCAGGGCAGAACTCAAGGTCTGAGACTCAAGCGATGCCTGGATCAAGTCAGGTCAGAGACAGTCTTTGTCAGTACAGAGAGAAAGGAGAGGGTGTCTAGATAGAAAGGAGAGGGTGTCTAGAGAGAAAGGAGAGGGTGTCTAGATGAAGAGTCCAAGTGTAGAACAATCAAGATGAAGTAGACATGGTGGAAAACATGGCAAGATGAGCTTGCCCCCTCCCGCAGTATGCCTTAGTTTGGAAATATCCTTAAGTGTTAAGAAACCAGCACCTGCCGGGCGGTGGTGGCGCACGCCTTTAATCCCAGCACTCGGGAGGCAGAGCCAGGCAGATCTCTGTGAGTTCGAGGCCAGCCTGGTCTCCAAAGCGAGTTCCAGGAAAGGCGCAAAGCTACACAGAGAAACCCTGTCTCGAAAAAAACCAAAAAAAAAAAGAAACCAGCACCTAATGCCTTTGTAAACCAACTGTCGGGAGAAAGGAGCCTAAAGGTTCTAAAGAAAGGAAATTGCTTAAAAGCAGCTGAAAACCTAAGCTTAGCAGAGAGAGTGGAAGAAGGGGGACCTTATGGGGCAGCAGCAGATAAAGAGAAAAAGAAGGTTGACTACTGAGGACCTGGAGAAATCTCAGAGACATTAGCAGCTGCAGAAGGAGACGTAAATTTTAATGACCTGCACATGGTTTTCAGTGTCACTCTGCCAGTCGCCAGCACGCAGGACTGATTGATTCTACCATCTTCATTATTCTCGGTGACTTAGACAAGCCTGTGGACCTTGGACAGTGACTACTGTCACCATTTAAAAAAAATAATAAAAGGAAAAACCCAAATGCATTAAAATATGAAGCTAAAAATAGATCTATCTCTAATCAACTCCTGCCAAAGCAAGCCAACTGTGTGGGCTTTCTTCTCCAGAGAGCGCCAGGTTTTTATTGTGAAGTGTGAAGAGAACAGAGTCACCTGAATGTGATGTCAGTGTTGGCAAGCCTCTGAGCCAGCCTCTATCAACAGCTACAAGTATGGTCCAGCCCCAAATTAGATGAGGCCAAACCTTGCCTGGTTATTCTGTCTTACCATGATTTGTTCTCTGAAAGACACATAGCGTACCCTAAAAGCTAATAAAAGTATTATCTAGATTTCTATCACCCACTAGAAATACAGCTGTCAGTATCATGTTGTCAATTAATCTACAATGTTTTCAGTTCTCAATAACGAACTGTTTCACAGTTGTAGAGAAAAACAAACAGAATTCATCAAAGCCTTCTGGTTCAAAAATCCATCTGAAAATGTCCTGCTCTGCTAAAAGGTAGTTGTGTAGCATCACAACATGGAAAAAGTGTCTGGCTCTCAGGCAGTCAAGGCAATGATGGGCATTTGCAGCTTTCAGAGACAAAACTGATTTGTCATCACTGTGTGCACTAAGGACCAGTTTCCTGGAGGAAGATCAGAATGACTCACACCAGCAGTGACTTCAAAGGCAGAGCAGAGTAGAGGGCAATTATATTTTCATGTGCTGATGGAAACACCACCTACCCAGTGATCTTACGTCTGCTTGAACATTACAGGATTTGGAGAGTATTATTGTAGAATTATCAACTGTTTTGTTTACCATGGCCTTTGAAGTAGAGCAGTGTTTAAATGATCTTAGTGAGTCTATCAGTTTGTGTGCTTGTTTGTGTGTTTCCTTAATAAAGAACACAAACTGAATGACTTATGCAATGGAAATTATCTCATATATATGGAAGCCAGAAGGTTAGGGGCAAGGCTATGGCAGGGTGGTTTCCTTCTGTGGTTATGAGGGCAGATCTGTTCCATGCCTCTCCCTGCTTTCTAATGGTTTGTCAAACATGCTTGGCATTCTTTAACTTAGAACTATGTCACCCCATTCTCTGCCTTCATCTTCACAAGGTGTTCTTCCCATGTTTGTCTGTGTCAAAATTCCCTTTGTTTATAAGGACATCACTCTCAATGGCCTAGGAGTCCATCCTACTCCACCATGACCTCATCTTAACTAATTAACTCAATAGCCTGTTTCCAAAAAAGATCATACCCTGAGATACTAAAGGTTGGGATTTCAAAATATGCATTTGAAGGTAGTGGGTACAATTTAACCAATGCAGTGGTACTTTGGTGGAAATAAGTTGTATGAAATTAGTATCCTGAATGAAAAGACAATGAAGCTTAGCTGCAGGAGTTGACCTTAAACTGGCTTTTAGCTCTCACTGTGTTTGGCCTGATGGACTACATGCCTCTCAGAGATTCTCGTTTTGTTCTAAATCAAAAGTCTTTTATTCAAAACTTTTTCTCTACAGAAAAAAAAAAAAAACTATCTACAGGGACAATGCATCCTCAAACCTTTCCCAATGGGTTCTTTTCAGTCTCCCTTTCCAGCTGGTGACTGAACTGACCTCTCTTTTAGCTTTTGTGTCTTTTTCCTCATGACCTCTTTAGGTACTAGCAACTCAGAACTGTTTGCTTGAGAATCTGTAGGAAAAGCAGTCTTGAATACTAGTCCTCAAGGTAAACCTTATAAGCCCTTATGGACAGAAACATGTGTTGGTACTTTCTCAGCCACCCAAGGACTTCTATTGTATTGGTAGAACCAACCAAAGATACTCTTCTAGAATAAAGAGGTCCAATTTGCCTTAACTTAGAAAATTTGTTGTCCTTCTGAAAGTCATGTAAGATTTTACACACACACACACACACACACACACACACACACACACACACACACACACAATATTTGAGAGAGAACGCAAAATAGTTGGGAACGTTCGATGCAGACCATACACTCAAAATGTGGTCCCCTTTCCTTGAGGACTATATAGTCCTCCAGATGCATTCTGGACTCCTCTAACTACAAGGTCCTTGATCATGACTCTTCCAGACAGTTTGTTACAAAGACAAGTGACTTTTGTGTTATTTGTACTTGGCAGTGCCATTTATGTATCAAATAGTTTCTGTCTCTCTATATCAAATCCAATAATTATAGATGTCAAAATAGACTAACAACCAAAACTAATGAGGAATGTATCAGTTGCCCAGCGGGTGGTTGAATAAAACCTAAGCCAAATTAAATAATGGAGAGGCGTTTGTGTCAGAAAGCCACGAGGATTTAATCCAAAGCAGCTATTATTTCCACATGCTTCTGCTCCACTGCTAAGGGCCGGAGTTTCTGTGGCAAATGCAGAATTTTCAACATATTATTCCCTGTTTAAAAACCGTATGTCTATAAGGCAGAACTACAGTAAAATATATGGCAGATAATGTCTTAAAACAGAGCTTCCTTGAATTTGGTTCCGGTTTACTCTACTCTCCTGTATTTATTGAAATCTGAGTTTCAACATGGTCAAATGACACCAAATACATAAATTGTGCCCATTGTGCAGCAGCATTATTCCATGTGTGGTGATGATGCCAGGGCATCAGATCACCAGAACAAGCCCCAACAGAAAAGGACACCATTTCATTATTGCGCAGCCATTGTGAGTACCCAAGCTACCTCCTTAGACATATCAACTTTAGCTGTGGGAATATATGAGTTCATTCCACACCTTCCCCATCATCATTGAGAAATAGTCCAGTTAAAATCTAATGAGGCAAGCTATTTTTGAGATGTGGGATATGGTCAAAATGTATTTCACCCTCCAGAGACTCGAAAGGTCAGATGAAGATACAACTGGAAATCAAAGCAAACCACCGTTGGAGAATATGAACAGTGAACATGGGTAGCTATTGTCTGGATGTGGTCCCTCTTATAGGACAGCTACGAAGCAGTCCTTGAACGGTTCAGATGTTGAAGGCTTGGGCCTCAGCTGATAGGTCTCATCATTGAGACATAATTGAGACATGGAGATGTGGTCTAATAAATGGGTTAGCCTATTGATAGGTTCCTAATTTGATGGTATTATGGGTAAGTGGTAGAAAATTTCAGAGGTAGGACCATGTTAGGAGAAGATGGCAGCTAGGGGTACACTATTGGGGACTGTGTCTTTTAGCCTCTCTCTACTTCTCAACATCATGTCTCACATGATGAGGAGAGTCTCCTCAGCCATATGCTTCTACTGTTGTGACATCCTACCTGACCCCAGGTCCAAAGCAATGGAACCAGAAGACCATGACCTCAAACTTCAGTGATCAGCTTCTGGAATAGAGAATGTCACATCTCCTGAGGACAAGAATTAAGAGAATAATACCTTTGTTAAAATGTATGTCTAGGTCTGTCCTGAGTCAGACTATGTAAGAGGTGCATTGAGGACTATTCATTGTTTAAACTCTGCTATAGGCTCCTGACTTAATAACTCACCTGGAGATGCCCAGCTAAAGCATAAAATATAGGCCACCTCTTCATTTCAATGAGAAATGAAGAGATAGGGACATAGGGAGAGAAGAACAAATAAGTGTGACATACTGTGAGAATGTTAGAAACCTGAGGGAATCTGCCATGCTGATTCATTTCTCTGTGTCTCTTTGTCTCTGTCTCTCTATCTTTTTTCTGTGTTTCTATCATTCTCTGTGTATGTATATATACATCTGTGTGTGTGTATGTGTGTGTGTGTTCTTGCCTCTCTGCCTCTCTCAATACTCTATTCTACCTCAGAGCTCAAATTCTGTGTATGAATTCCACGTTATCCAATTAACTCAAATTTCTTGTTCTGGTCTCTGTATAATGGCATTATTACCACACACCTGACCATATCTAAAATCCCTGTTGTAAATATCCACTCTGATAATTCTCTTATCTTAGGCAAGGTATCCTGGCACTTTTACTCCAACTGCTTCTCATTTCCCTGAGCATTCCAGTGTATCAACACTGCCCATCAGCATAGCTCTCCAGGAACTACCTTTCTACCCAGCCACATGGATTCCATAACCCTGCTGCAGCCATGTCTTCAATTTTCCCTTGTTTGTCCTGCTCCTTGACCTGTCACTTTATGTACTAGCCTGACTCTCTATGCCCCCTTCAAGGCATAAATATGACCTGAAAGCATGCAGACTTTCTGATGGAACTCAGTTAAGTGTAGGGCTATGTATTAAAAGTAGAGTTCACATTACTTGGCAATTCTAACGCATTTCCTGATAAACAGTCTTTGTAAAATTATTTATTTTCATGCATATGCATTTCTTTCTGTGCATCACACATGTGCATGGTGCTCTGGAAGCCAGAAGAGGGCATCAAGTCTCTTGGGATAAGAATGAAAGGTTGTGAGTCACTGTGTATGTGTTGGGAATTGAATCTGGGTCCTCTGGAAGAACAGCCAGTGCTTTTAACCACTGATCCATCTCTTCAACCCCCATAAACATTCTTGTTCACCTTCCTCCTGACACGTCACACTTGACCCCTTTTTTATCTTTAATCCTTCAACGTATGCTCTCTGACCGTCTGCGACCAATCAATTGATTTTGTTTTACAATTTACTTTGCAAGAAAATAGAAATATTATGGAAATTTTTACTTCATTTTCTTTCAGTAAATAAGCTCTTCTCCTAATTTTTTTTCTTTCTTACCATTTCATTCATCTCACTATCTCTCTGAAGGTAAACGGAGTCATTGTCTGGTTCATAGTCTGCTTGTTCTACTACTCAATCAATCTCCCATGCAGTTATTCACAAGCCCCGCCCCCCCCCCCCCCCCCCCATGATCAGTGTCTTCCTTTTCACTGGATTCGTCAACTGAAAGAATGGCGGGCTCTTATACCGTGAGGGCGTGCACTGAAACAGCTGTAATTTCCCACACTAACAATGGCTATGCTTGGCTTCCTTGGCTTATATCACCCTCACTGTTACTCTAAAGAAGTGTTTATGTTTTCTCTTCCAACTTTATCACCTCCTTTCTCCACACATAATCCCCAGTGAGGCCTTCATCTCCATCATTCTAGTGAAGACACTCTTCAACAACAGCCACCACCACAACTCTGCCTCATCCAACCCAAATAGATATTCAAAACCCTGACCTTACTTGACCTTTTGGTGACTTTTGACCCGGATGACCACGTTTCTTTTTGAACCGTCTAATATTTTGCTAGGCCATCACAGACTCTGAGTTCTATTGCATCTCACCGTCGTCAGGTTTCCCATTCTCTGCCTCTAGCCAGAAAGTGGGAAGGCTTCAGCACCGGTCCTTGGCCTTTCACCTGTTCTCTCCCTGGGTGGAGAGATCTCAAAGGATGCAATGGTGTAGATGCTGTATAAGGACAAGGACTTCGGAACACACATCTCCAGTCCCTGCTTCTCAGCTCACCTCCAGAATGGTGTGGTCAATGGACAATGTACCTCTTGAAGGACTAGAAGAGACTCTGAGCAGTGCCGACTCAGAAATATCGATTTTTGCCTCCACAGAATTATTGACCTTTGAAGTTCCTCCCTACAGCATGCTCCTTTCCCATCAGCACTTCCTTCCTCGTCATATCCAGTCTAGTCTACAGGTTCTTTCATCACAGTACGTTAGAATCCTGTCACATCTTTCCACATTTACAGCCACGACCTTACCACCTCTACCCCAGCCTCTCATTCTTCACTGAGCTTTGCCTTTACAGCCTCAGTGGCCTCTCTCTGATTGCGTTTCCTTCGCTTCCATGCTTTACTCTCAAATAATGAACTCCAAAAACAAACGTATCATTCTCCTGCTTAAAACCCTATAATAGTTTTTCAGCACAGAACCAATAAAACCCAAATTCATTACCGTGATGTATGTTTGCTTTGGACAGGGTTTCCTGTACCCCAGGCTAGCCTCAAACTATAGTCAAGAATAATCTTGAACTTTCGATCCTCCTGCTTCTACCATCTGAATGAGGAGATTACAGCTGCATACTACCACACCCAATTTACCTGGTACTTGGGATAGAACTGGGCTTCAGGAATGTTGGCAAATGAGCTACCCCCACCCCTTGGCACCCCTTTCTGGTCTTTATACTCTGATCCAGGGTACTTCTTCAGCATTCTTTTCACTCTCCTCCAAGCTGAGGACACTATTCTGTTCCTGCTCTGGGGGTCTTCATCCTGCTCTTCCCTCTGCGAAAACACCCATCACTCACTGTGGCTTTGCCTGAATGCATCCTTTTCATCACTCAGGGTTCTCTTCCCTGTTGCTCTTCAAAGGGGTTTTCTGCATAACTCTCTCTGAAGTGTGGCAGCTCTTCACTCTCCAACTTAGCAGTTTTCAACCAGGAGAGATTTTTTTTTTTTTTTTTTTTGCCTCCCAACGGATCTTTTCACAAGGTTAGAGTCATTTGGGGTTATCATGACCAGGAAGTGTGTTTAGCACTAGTGAATGGAGGCCAAAAACACTGCTAAACATTTATGACATGCAGAGCAGCCCCTTGTAGGGAAGATTTATCTGGACACCATAAATGTCAATTGGACTGACGCAGAGAGGCATGCACGGCTGCTTTATTACCATCTCTTCACTGACCAGCACAGTGAGCACTAACATTTATTTCCAATTTACATGCATTATACACTGTTCAAGGTTTTTAGATATGCTACTCTCATTAACCTTCACATATCTACAACAGTAAGAGGAAGGTCTTATTTTCTGTGTTACACTGATAATACTGGGATATGAAAAGGTGAAATGTCTTTCTCTAGGTCATGCTGGAGGGCTGTGATTTGAGTCCAGACTGTCTGGCTCGGCTCCTTTCACCCTTATATTATAGGGCCGTGAAATTACATTTTTCCTATATATTATTTGTCTTTCCTCTCTACTGTATAATCTCCACGAGGAGAGTGGATTTGTTGGTGTTGTTTACCCCTCCTTTATCCTCTCTGTCTAGACGTGTAAGCTATCAAAAAATCTTGAATAATGAACCATTCTGCATGTCTTCCCTGCCTCACTTCATAGGATTTTCTTGTATAAAGGCCACTTTCAATTAATGATGTCCTTTCTACTGCTGAGGAATTCTGTTCTCTGTCTCTCTGACTTGGCCCACCCTCTCTTAGGTCTGGTTTGTCCATCTTAATGTTTTCATCAATACTATACCACTTTGCCACCCTGGCCTCAAATCCTACATAATACATTTTAGGTCAATAGATCTGCACTGTAGTTCTCAAAGAGCACTACTTTAGGAGGCCCAAATCCAGTTATGTATTTTAAACAGAGAAAAACAAGACTCAGATAAACTAAGCAGGACAATGATAAAAATTCAATTTTATCTTGAGAATTTTCATAAGATGCTAATTATAATGCTAGTGGAAAAAGAGAATTTGTGGAACTTCTTTGCAAAGAAAGCCCTCCATCCCTTACTCAGGTAAGCTTTTTGTCTCTTCCTTAATTAGTGTAGAACTTCCACTTAGGCCAGCACCCCATCTCATATCTTCTTTATTTCTTTAAAATTTATTTTATGTAGATTGGATGGGTGCCTTACTTGCATGTATGTATGTGCATTTTGTGCATGCAGTACACACAGAGGCAAGAAGAGGACATCAGATACCCTGAAAGTGGAGTTACAGACAGTTGTGAGCTGCCATATGTATGCTGGGGATTCAAACTAGATCCTCTGGAAGAGCTATGTCTTAGTCACTGTTCTATTGCTGTTAATAGGCAGCATGACCAAGTCAACCTTTATAAAAGAGAGCACTTAACTGGGGGCTACATACAGTTTCAGAGGCTTAGTCCATTCTCATCATGGCAGAGAACATGGCAGCAGGCAGGCGTGGTGCTGGAGTGGTAGATGAGATCTACAGCCTGATGTGCAAACAAAGAGAGAGAGAAAGAGACAGAGACAGAAACAAACAGAGAGACAGAAACACACACAGAGACAGACAGAGAGATGGAGACAGAGATAGACAAAGAGACAGAGACAGACAGAGAGACAAAAGGAAAGACAGAGATAGAGCCTAGACCTGGCATGGCCTTTTTTGGAACTTCAAAGCCCACCTCCAGTGACATACTTCCTCCAACAAGGCCATACCTACTCCAAAAAGGCCACATCTATATGAGCCTATGATGCCATTCTTAGTCAATCCAACACAAGCCACCAGGGCTCTCAACCTCTGAGCCATCTCTCTAGTCCCTATTTCACAGTTTCTTTATTCCTAGCCCTCAGGCCAATGTGTCCTGGTGCTCTTATCTCTTAAATATAACAGTTTCTCTTTCCTGTTGTTGTTTGTGGAGTTAGAACTCCTTGATTACTTGTTTGTGTGTTGTGTTGCTTTTGAGTTGGGGTTTCATTCTGTATTCCAGGCTTGCCTCTAATTCTGGGACTAGAATGAGAGTGCAAGGATGACAGGCATTAGCCACCACTCCCAACCCTTCCTTTGTTCCGGCAACATTATGTAGGTGGTTCCTTGCCCTTAGTTCATTTGTGATACAGACAGGGGAAAAGATACTGTTTGCTTTCATCTTGAGTCTTCCATTGTGATACAAACTGGTTTCCTGGTTTATTGCTGGAGAGAAAACGTCACAATTCTTCAAACTGCCCAATGTGTTTCTGGGAATGTAATAATAATAATAATAATAATAATAATAATAATAATAATAATAATAATAATAAGGCTGGGAATGTGGTTTTAATGTGAAACGTCCCTCCCAGGCTCCCATTTTGAATACTTGTTTCCTCAGCAGGTGGCATTATGATGGGAAGCTTGGAGACCTTTAGGAGCTGTGGCCTGCCTGGTGGAAATGGGTTGTTAGGATGGAGCTTGATGATTTTCATCCAGGCCCCAGTTCTAGCCTTGCCGTCTGCCTTCCAGGCCATTTCTGTGTGAACAGCATCTGCTACATGCCCCTGCCACCATGCTGATGCCACCCTGATGGGCTCCAATTCCCTGAGACTTGGAACCCAAATAAATCTCCACTCCCTATATTGTTGAATCTAAGTGATTTGGTCATAGTCATGCAACAGAAACTAATACAGGTGACTTATTCCCTAGATGATGATCAGAATGTTGTATATTTAATAATCAGGGCAAGAGAAGGGCAAATGAGCGATTAATCTGCGTGGCATCATTTGTATTTTCTATAATGTAAGTGGTTTAATTCAACACTTGGTAAGAGTGGTCAGTGTTTCAACAGTTATCTGTGTGGAACAAATGCATGTAGATTAGGTCTAGCTTACATCATGAGAACCTGGTTCCATTGGGCCTGGTCCCTGGCAGAACACTTCTTTCTCACTCTCCTGCACTATGCACTCCAGTTTGTAGTTCTGGTCCTCTGCATCTTGGAAGCCAGGTGTCTGGATAGAAACTACCTTTTCACTGCTTTTATCAAAAGAATATCCACTTGCTTCCTGACAGATTTTAGAGCCTGACTAATGATTCAGAGGTCCCAGGAAGAACCTTGGGGTGTGTGGCAGGTATTAGATGTGTCCCAGGCATCAGCATTTCATCTCTCTTGCTCCCCTTGCCTCACAAGTTCAGAGCAGCACTTGTGGTGTTTCTAGGAGAATTATTTCGCTCAGAGACCACCACTTCAACACATCCAGAGCAGATGTAGCTAGAGAGGCTCTCTGGATTCTTTAAGTTCACAATGTGGACAAGCCTCATAGTGATTTAGAACATGATATTCAATAAAATGATAAATTTCTTCCCTTTGGAGTAACTGATACTTGAAAAGAAAAGATGTGTTCTTTATAATGGAAGGGTCTTTGCAGTTCTCCTTAACCAAAAGCCAAACATGGCCCCAGTGAAGTCTGGCATTATGGAATGGGTCCTTCAGATGTGAGGCCACAAACAGCCCCACTTGGGATGCATTCTTCTAAATATGTAAACAATGTCTGCTCAAGCTACAAGAAATAACATCCATTTAGTAGGTTAAAAGGGAATGAATAAATAACGATGTAAACATTCTGATAATGAAACAAATGTGTAAGTCCTGGTTGCAAGAAGTGTTAGTGGACAAAAGTGAGTGGCCTGGTGGAGGGATAGGGAAGCTTATGTTCCCACTAGACACAACAGCATTCAGAAGAGCTTGGGACGGGAAATGTTTGGCAGCTCAAGCAGTTCAAAATATGTGCAATATAGAACAAGGGTGTAGAGACCTAATAGCCAGCTTCTATATTGAGAGATAACCCAGAAAGACAAATTAATCCATGAGGAGAATTGGAGTCTGTTCTGAGCATATACGGTGATCTAAGCAAAATTTAGGAAAGTTGTTAACTTGAGTAGATGTGTCTTTGAAGTTGATATTATGTAGATCCTGGCAGAGGCGGGCCTAGAGATCTGTTATTGCCATAACTATGACAGAACAAAGCACAATACATTGCCCCAATGATTTTCCCACTGTTGTTGTAAATGCTATGACCAAAAGAGAAAAGGGTTCATTTGGCTTACAGGTTACAGTCCATCATAGAAGAGAGCTGAGGCACGAACCTGGAGGCAGGGACTGAAGCAGAGATCATGGAGAGAGACCACAGGTGGAGATGGTGAGGCACACCCCTTACTGACTTGCTTCCTGCATCTAGCCTACCTGCCCAAGAGTGCTACCTCCAATAGTGGGCTCGTATCACCTCCAGCAATTAGCAATAATAAAAGTGCTCACAGATGTGCCTACAGGCCAACCTAACAGGTGCAATCCCTCAATTGATATTACTTTTCCTAGGTGTGTCAAATCTACAACCCAAAAAAAGCCATCACATAGTGGAAACATTGGGGGAAATGGGTTGAAAAGAGCAATAAACCCACATATTTTTTCTAAATGTTGTTATCTGAAAATACACAAGGCATACAACTTGAAATCTAAGTTAGATATGGATATGGACTACAGAAGAATTGCTATATGGCATTCCTAGAGCAGTAATGTTTCAAAACATTTTAATTTGGTAGATGGTTTTCTGATCAAAATATCAGCAAAGGGAATATAATAAAGATCAAAATAAAGAAAGACGTAGAACAGCATTGCATCTCCCTAGCCACTGGATGTCTTCTTAAATAACACACTCATTCTTTCAAAACATGTATCAATGGAATAGATTCACTAGGCACTTGTTAACCAAATTTTGTAGCTAGGACATATATTAGTTACAGCATAGACTTTTCAAATTTAGAATATCAAGAAAACTTGCAGTTAGCATATTATCTCTTGAAATGGATGACACATTTACTTTAATTACATAAAATAGAAAATTATAGCTTACTAGATTTGCCCTCAAGTCTAGAAATAATCCTTTATCAATAACTGTATGTTTGTCCAATGCACAGTGGTTAGCCTTGTAATCATAAACATACAAACAATAAAAACAGACTCAGCAGAATATATATATATTATATATATGTATATGTATATATAAACTGTGTGTATATATATATATATATATATATATATGGTGTATATAGAAAATATAGTTAAAAGAAAAAGGTTCTCAACTTGAAAGTGGGTAATGGGAGGGATGTGAAGGAAGGCAAGTGGGAGGGGCTGGAGGAAGGAAAGGGTGGGGCAGAAGTAATAAAATTCTATTTCAATTAAAAATATTTTACAAAAATAACTGGTTTTGAATGGAAAAGTCAGACCCTTCTCCCTGGACATTGGACAGACTGATAGCTTGTAACTTGGCATTCTGATGTTTAAATGCCACAGACCCAGGATAAATATTGGCCAAAGGGTGAAGGGGGGGGCTTTGTCTCTTAGGATCATGGTCTTAGCATTTATAGCTTCTCCTTTTTTCAGCTCTGTTTCTGTCCTTTCCCCTCTCACCTCCTCCTGAACACTGCCACCTGAGCATACGGTTAGATTTCAGTAAGAACAGTAACTCCCCTGCTGTGGTCATGGGATACTTCAGAGCCCTGACCACAGGTAAGGAAATCTCCCAGTTCTCAATTCACTTAACCTGGAATGGAAAGGTTTCGTTTCTTCTAGTTTCTGAATTGTCTTTGCTCTTGAGTTTCTTAATTTGCCTCTAATTTCAAACTCTGGAGGTGACATCAGACGGTTCTCTACCAAAGTCACATATTCAACTTTTTCTTGCCCAGGCTAGAAAGGCACACCACAGTAGAGTGATAAAAGGTGTAGACATTATTAGCCAGGTCTTCCAGGTTCCAACCACATGATCTGAAACAAGTCCAAGTGTGCTGCTTCTGATGGCTCATCTGCAGAATGGGATTCACAAAACCCCTTTCTTCTGAGTTTTTAAAAGTTTAATTGAGTGTAATACACTTAGAACATGGCCCAGCACAGAGCAAGTTCTATCTAAAGATGTGATTGTTAATTTGAGTGTGACTGGCTCTTTTCTATTCTTTACATCATCATCATCATCATCACCATCACCATCATCATCACCATCATCATCATCATCACCATCATCATCATCATCATCATCATCACCATCATCACCATCATCATCATCACCATCATCATCATCACCATCACCATCACCATCATCATCATCATCACCATCATCATCATCATCACCATCATCATCATCATCACCATCATCATCATCACCATCATCATCATCACCATCATTATCACCATCATCATCATCACCATCATCATCATCACCATCATCATCACCATCATCATCACCATCATCATCATCATCACAATCATCATCATCACCATCATCATCATCACCATCATCATCATCACCATCATCATCACCATCATCATCATCACCATCATCATCATCATCACCATCATCATCACAATCATCATCACCATCATCATCATCATCACAATCATCATCACCATCATCATCATCATCACCATCATCATCACAATCATCATCATCACCATCATCATCATCATCACCATCATCATCACAATCATCATCATCACCATCATCATCACAATCATCATCATCACCATCATCACCATCATCATCATATTTTTCATTATTTAAAACAATTTTCAAATCAGAATGCATTTTGAATATATTCCTCCCCTCGTCCAAGGCCTCCAGGTCCTCTCCCCCACCTTCCCACCCAACTTTAAGTTCTCTCTCAAAAAAGAAATAAAAAAGCCAACACAACAACAAAAAACCCCAAACCAAGAAAATAAAATAAAACCACATCCCCCCTCAAAAGTCACCTAATTATAACTAAATAAAAGTACCTAAAAAAAACCCCGTGGAGTCCAATTATATGGTTGATATACCTAGTGTCACTCTATTAGAGAAAACTGATTTTCCCTCTGCCAGTGGATAGAAGTGATGGCTCAGTTGTTACCTTTACCCCAGTGGCTAGGTTTTCACTCATTCATTCATTTTAATATATACATGTATACATATTAATGTTATATATATATATATATATATATAACAAATTAAATATAATGAGATAAAACAAAAACAATCACATCAAAGTAGAGCAAGACAAGAATCAGAGACCCACTTGTTCTCACATTCTGGAATCCCATAAAAACACAGAACTGGAAGCCATGTCATATATACAGAGGACCCGATGCAAACCTGTGAAGACCTTGTGCATGATGCTTCAGGCAGTTCTTTTCCACCTCAGCTGATTCCTGGGGAATTAAACCTTATGCTCAATGCATTCTAGCCTCTTCCTACACATGTTCCTTAATGTAGCTTTTCTGTTATTTTATGTTTCTTATCAGACTGACTATATTTGTCTGAATTTGTCCAGTCTCCATTAGAGCATTACAGTTTTTAAGGTTTCCCTCTGCCTCTGTTTTTCTTTGCTTATAAAGTATTTTTTCTATAGTTCATGGACTTTGTTCTCTCCTTAAATGGTTTCTGTATTAGGAAACTGTGTCGTGTTGTTAATATGCATTAGTCTGTCATCTCTGTCTTTTCCATTAATTCACTCATTCTTTATTCATCATTCCATCTCTGATAACCACATTTCTCTATCCTCCAGTAGTTCCAGATGTAGTAGGGAAGATGTTGTGATGCACACACAATGATTTTTCAATATTTAATTAGGTAACATGTACCAAGCCTACCTGACACATGGTATTATCACACATGGGACAGGCTCTTTTCATTTATAAAGAACACCACTGCCAGGTGTGGGTGTGCACACCTATAGTCCTAATATGAGAAGCTGAGACAGGGGATTGCTTTGAGTTCATGGCCTGCCTGGAATACATAGTAAATTCAAGGCTAGCCAGGGCTATACAAAAAGACCCCATTTCAAAAGAAATAATACATAGTCATCTGACAAGAGATGTGGGAGTCTAAACAAAGACAATGGGAACTTCAAAGAAAATGCTGGATTTCAGACTCATTTGGGAATTGAAATGACAATGTCATCATTATCAAAATGCTCACTGGCATTTTTCTCATGAAACCTGAGTTGTCTATGTTCTGACATGCCCTGTGATGACCAGAGAAGGGAGAGGAAGGATCCAGACATTTTCCTACAAAAGGTAATTGGTTCTGACCAGAGTATCTTGAGAATGAGGTTTGTACAGTCTACTTTGATAGAGACTTTGGAGGTAACCTCAGCTCTGACAAATGAAATGGAAGTGGACCTAGAGTAGGTTATGGCTTTGTCAAAGGTAGTGAAGGTAGTGAGCGGCCAGAGTGACTGACAGAAGTCTATTCCTGTACAGGATGAAGATGGTAAAGCAACTTTTTTACAAGTTACTTTGAAGGGACTGTTGAGTCCATTCAAATATCTATTTAGTGCCTGAATGTCAAAGAAGGTCCTCTCAGAAGTGGGGAAGGGGTAGTACTCATTTTTGAAAATGCATCTTTGGAGCCAGAATAAATAGAAATCTCTATGGGGTACTCTGTATGTGTGTGTATGTGTGTGCATATGTGTGTATGTGTGTGTATATATGTGTGTGTATGTGTGTGTGTGCATGTGTGTATGTGTGTGTATTGTGTGTATGTATGTATATGTATTGTGTGTGTGTTTGTGTGTGTGTGTGTGTGTGTGTGTGTGTGTGTGTATACATGAAGGTCAGAGCACAGCCTTAGATGTCACTCATCAGGAGCTGCCCACCTTGTTTTCTGAGGCAATGTCTGTCATTGGCCTGGGGTTTCAAATTCATCTAGCCCGGCTGGACAATGAGCTCCAGGGATCTACCTGTTCCTACTTCTCAGTGCTAACTTTACAAAAAGCATGTTCCACCCTGACAAGGTCCTGTGTGTGTGTGTGTGTGTGTGTGTTGTGCTGATGGAACTCAGGTGTTCACACCTGAGTTTATAAACAAGCCAGTCTCCTGATCTCAATACTTGTAATCTTTCATATATATCTTTACTTGTTGAGGGTCTTTTTTATTAACATAGCCTATTTTTTTTCCTCTAAAAATAACTTGAACAGGCTTTTGAGAGACACTTGAGGTACTGCGTCATGACCCGTGTCAACCGTGGGTGACCATCTCTGTTCTATGGTGCTGGGTAACAGGAATGTGAGTGTCTCTGTGGACTGAATATAAATGGAACAGAATCCCAGATGCTCCACAAAGAAGCTGAACATCCACCTGGTGAACCTATTGAGCTATTTCCTTTGTGTCTGCGGGGAGGAAGATACCATTGATAGTGTTTACAGCAGGGAGGGAAGGAAGGAGTCCTAGGCTGACTGACTCACAGGTCATAAACCCAGATTCTACCTTCAAATGATCCCTCACTGACATCATCCTTAACAAAACAAGACCAGCTTTGGTAGCACTCCAAGAGAAGAGCTTCATTGTTTTCCACGACCTGCCCAAAAGGGATTTTGTAACTGGTTGTTGCTGGTTCTTCACAGGTATGTGCATCACGTCACCTCTTTGGACATATTAGATGAACACTCACTTGGCTTGGTCCACAGTCTATACAAAGATTTGAGGGGGAGACACAAGTGGATTCAAGTACTTATAAGGGATGGAGAAGGGCTACTTATAGAAAGCTTGCAAATACCTTTATATATTCTCTGGTTGATCACCATGATTTCTGCTGGAGGCCCTTCATTTGACTCCAGAGATTCAACTTACTGCCCAGTTAATGCTGCAACTTGTTCTCTCCACCACTGTTCGAAGCTAACCTCCACCTTTTAGGGGGTAACAAACACTCTGATATCCCTTTGACCTGGTCTTAGCAACCCTTTCCTCCTGCCTCTGCTTTCTGAGTACTGAGAAAATGGCCATACACCATCATGCCTGGCTCATACACATGCTTTATTGTCAGGTTCCTTTATCCTTATGTTACTTTGGTAGGTGGCAGTTCAATGTGAATGTAGCAGTGTACATTCTGAGAAAGGAATGATGTTAATGCCTTAAATAAAATATAGTATATCCTAAGTCACAGTGGTAAATTTGAAGGCATATGCTATCTTTTTCTTGGAAGAACTCCAATCTGGTAAGGAAATAAAAATTATAAAAGTAAGGTAGACAGGTTGTCATAACTGCTAGAAGAGCAAAAGCTAATAGTTTTTCATGGTGTTCCTTCATTCAAAGTCTTTTGCATTGCAGTGGGATTAGAGATTTAGTATCCAATCAGAATGAGGCCTTCTCTAAATCAGATTACTCCCAAAGATGAGGGAGTAAGTAGAATTAGTTTGAAGTTGGATATGATGAAAGAGGCATACAGGAGTGACCCTGAAAATGGAGAGGTGGAGAGATACCCAAGTTTGAAGGTCATCCTTGCTGTGGGACCATTTTGATCTCTGTTGTAACTGGAGTCTAGAGGACCAGAGCTAATTTTCATGGGTGCTGTTCTTCACAGTGTTCCTTTACATGCCCTTTGACAAAAGTTGGTATAACAACAAAACTAAAATTTTGCTTTGTCTCTTAAAGTTAAGTTTTTTTTTTCCTTGAGTTATTCCCTCTCCAGCAAGTGGTCAGTTCCTGCTACCAACATCATAGGTAACCAAGAGGGAAAACCAAAAGAAAACACATGTATGCCATGCTTCTCTCCATCATTGCTGCCTACTGGGATTTTGATGTCATTTTGGAACCTCATCCCAACAGTACGCTGAGAGTTAAGCAGGTCCCTCTGTCGGCATTTATTGATATCTCAGCATCATGGAACGTGTTTCCCACACTCTTTACTCTTCAGTTAGCTCTTCTTTTCAAGAGTACCCTTTGGGCCTAGTGTTCCCACCGTTCCTTCCTAAAACTTGGCCATCTAACTCTGCATTGCTTCCTAGGCACCTGCTCTCAGGTCTTTACAGAACAGAACCAGGTAATAACAACTTACTGTGTTCTTCCCGAGGCGATTTGCATTGAGATAGGACCCGAGGGCATCCAACTGAAAATAATGTTCTCAGAAGGTAGAAGTTTGGTGTTATAGAAGAGATGCAAGAGACGAGGGGAGAGTGGGGACAGATATAGAGACGCTACAGGCTTTTCTAAGGTTTCCACTGGAATAAGTCCCTCTTCTAAGAGAGTTCTTTTATAATAATTTTTTAGTTTTTGAAATTGTAATGAAATTAGATCATTTCCTCCCTTCTCTTTCCTCCCTCCCTCTAACCCCTCCTGTGCACCCCCTTTGGCCTCTTTCACACTCGTGGCCCCTTTTGCTATACATATACACAGATGCATAGACTCCTTAATATGTAAATACAGCCTGCTCAGTCCATATAATGTTGCCTGTATGTATATGATCTCACAGCTGACTGCTTGGTATTGGATAAACAATTAGGGTACTCTTTCCTGGGGAATACATTTCTCGGACTCTAACATAGAAGGAGAAGTTTGAGGGTTCTCGAAGAAAGAATTTGTCAGTGTCAGTGAATGACAGTCAATCTGCTCTCAGATTCTCATAATAATGCCTTGATTTTGTTTACGAGAACTAGGTATTATTATGTGGGTTTCTTATAATTCTCATAAGTCAGTCAAGTAGGCCTGATACCCCTAGTTTGCACCAGAAGTGGGATTTTCTGGTGTTAAGACCAGACCTCTAGTTCCACACCTCTAGTGCCTCTTGGGAAATGCCATGTCCTTGGCTTTTATACTGTTTCCTGCTGCCCTGAATGCTTCATCAACACCGACTTTATTTCTCCAGGATTACCTCCTGCTTTTCTTTTCCATTTTCCCATTAACAGAAACAGACTTACACCATCTTAAATACAACTTTACAAGTCAAGTACAAGATGCTGTCCTTATGTGATCTCATGTGCTACCAGATACCAGGTCCTAGACTCCATTGTCATTTATCAAAGTTGTTAGTGGACTCCATGTGGTCATCTAGTTAATTGTTTACTTTCTCAAAACCAATGTCCTTTGAAAACAGTGAGAAATAAGATTTTTCCCACATAGGAAAAAATACTCTTAATTTATTTTATAGCTGATTTTTGAATGTTATAAATTGAGTCTAAATTTTATGTTCTTATCATTAATATATTATATGGTTTATGATTATTAAGCAATGATTTAAAAAAATATTGGCTCTAAATACTGGTTTGACTTGATTGCCATACTCGATAAGTAGAATCATTCATATTTGAATAGAGAAACCCAAAATGCCAAAGTCTGTCATAGTAACATAATTGATAATATTGAAGAGGTAAATAAACTTAGTTCCACAGACAATAATTAAATGAATAAAAAGTAACAAAATGCCACTGGATTTGGAAATTTAGAAACTCTATTAATGCTTTAACATCTAAAAGCAAAAACTTTAAAAATTAACTGCCCAAATAATCTGCACTGCTTCCACAAAAAGTCAGTCCTGGCAATTTGCTATGAAGATTACATTGTCCGTGTGTCATACTTTTTGGGGACAACTACAGGAAGCAGTATAGCAATCCCCGGCGTTGGTGTCCAGTCTCTGCAAAAACAGATTCTATCTACTTCTTTCTCTCAGGCCACCATTCACAACCCACTGATGCATGACTTCAAATGTCCCACAGAGGATGACACACAGCTTAGCCAGTGAAACCTTCCATATGATCAATAATTTAACATCTTAGGTTTAAGTTAAGTACCATGTAATATATAGGACAAATAATTGTGTGAGTTTAAATACAGGGGATACCATGGAAGTTCCTGTGTTATCTATTTTTGCTAACAAAACTGGTGGACAAGAGACAAAAGACACTCTTAGAAATAAATGCTCTGTGAAGCAATCCCATGCCTCACCTAATGCATATGTTTCTCAGAGATCTTTTGTTACTCTGGAGCATATTGAATTATCCTTCCAATTACCTTGGCAACTAAAACAAGGACCCCCCTCATACGCTGATGACTTTTAGATGATTGCATTAGCTGCCAGAAGCAGATAATAATTAGAGTATTTTAATTATTAAGCAGGATTGAGAAGTAGCTTTTTTTTTCTAAATAACCTTGTATCTTAATCACAGAGGAATCCAATTACCAGCTAGATTCTTTCTCTCTGTTTGATCAGCAGTTTGGAGCTTTTTGTCTCTAAGGCTGGTAGATAATTACAGAAACCACAACAACCTTGAAGACACGTAGCCCCCATCCTTCCCCTTGTGCGTTCTTAGTTATGAATGTAGCAGAATGTGATGATTGAAAGCAGCATTATTAACCAGCTTACCTTGAGAACAATGGCAACATTAACAAAGGGGCTGTTCTAATAAAGGGTCTGTGTGCAGCGCAGCCCGCTGAAGCAATGGCAAGTGTCCCTTTATTCTGCCTAGCCCTGGCTCAGCTAGAGGCTAACCCATTTTAAAGCAGGCATTAGCTGGAGAAGGAACAAAGCATTACTAGAAAGCAGAAAGCCTCCCCAGCACCAGCCTGTCCACTTCTTAAAAATCCTAGGGGCTCAATGGAAAAGAACCGGTACCTTCAAGTGAGAACATTCCAGCACAGGAGCGTTGTCTTGGGGGCTGCTGTGCAGAATGAGTTGCTTGGGCATCTACCCGTTTCTTCTTAGACACGGGGCTGCTCGGTGCCTACAGCCAACATGAGAAGCCTTTGCAACATATGTGCGATGTTCATCCCGCAACTGAAGGAGACTAAGCAGCTGGGCTTGGTGCTGCTCGCCTGCAGGCGGTGGATCTTTAGACTCTCCGCGTCTGATTGGCTGCTTCCTAGCCTCACTGCACTCCTCTGCCTTAACCTTTGGCTATGCTCAATATATTTTCCCTAGGGACAGAGTCAGAGAATTGCCCATTAGGGAATCCGTGCCAGGTTAAATTGAGCCGCTTTAAAGAAGCAGTGACACATTTCTCCATGGTTGTGTCTACGCTTAATTTTTCCAGCTTTCCAGGTAACCCACCTACCTAGGAGGTGGATATAATTTAACGGGAGCGGTTTTGTGTTTCCTCCCTGAAAATGCCACGAGTCTTACACCTGCATCACACACCCTGAAGTGATCAGGCGGCTCTTTGCAGTGCAGCTTGTCTGGATAATCAAGCTGAAATCCAAACAGATGGGGATGACAGAAAATATTAAGAAGGTTATTAAAAAAAATGCCGAGAGATGCAGGTGGATAACTCTACAGAAGCCATCTCGAGAAAGTGATATGAGTCATTTACACAAAAGGTCTTTACAATGTTTATGATCTATTTTATACAGTATTGATACAAAAAACATAAAAATGAATAACAAGAACTAAAGCCTTTATTAAAGGGTCTAGAAAAAACATTAAAAAAAAAATCTTTACTTTCTGAAAGTACTAAAACTGAGAAAAGAACCAAAAAGTATATCTTTATCAGCTACACAGGTTTGGATTGGTCAAGAACTTCAAGTATTGAAAAATATTTATTTATATATGTGTGTGTGTATACATATGCATGTTCGCACACACATGTGTACACACACACACACACACACACACACACACACACACACACACACATACATCAGATGAAAGGCTTTAGAATGGAGATAGTGAATTGATCACACACAGTCAAAATTTTCTCCCTTTCAAAACCCCACCAAAATGATCACAAAGCTTTAACTTTGAAAATCTTTATGCAGAAAGACAAAATAATAGAGAAAATAGTAACCAAATTTAGAAAGGTAGGAAGCAGATGGGCAGGTGGTTAGAGGATTTCAAGAGCACTGACTCTTCAGCCAGCAACCAAGAAGCAATGACATTTACAGCTACTAGCCCCGCCCCTCCACACCCATAAGCCTTTGATTGATGGCGCACTTGACCTGTGAAAGAGGGGGTGAAGGTGGGGCTAAACCACAGCAGGTGGCGCTCAGATGTATTCACACAAACATCCCAGCCTTCAAGAGGCAGGCTGGAGGACCACATTTGAGGCCAGCATTTGACTGCTTAGTAAGTTCCAGGTTAGCTTGGGCTACATACATAGTGAGAGCTTGTCTCCCCAACAAAAAAACAAGACACACACAACTCATGCACACACCTTAAGAACAGCAGGTGGTTTGACTGTCTGCCCCTTAAAGTAGAATGCTGAAGCTTTATCCTCTGCAGAGATCTGAAATAGAAGGTCTCTGAACACACATGGGTGAGAATAAAGGTACCAAACTGAATAAACATTGGAGATAATTGGAAATGGATGTGCATACAACTTCTCGGACTTCCTTTCCCCATTCAGTGAAGAGACAGGTAGCAGGATGTTCACTCTACAAAAAGATAATTTGAAGAATGTTTTCTGTGGAACATGACTGTTTCAAGAGATGGGACTTTTTTTTTTTTTGTACTGTAGACTGACTCTTAGAACATGGTACACTTGCTAAATTGCACAGACTGGCCTTGAACTTGTAACTTCCCTTTCTCAGCTTCCAGAGTAGCTGGGATTATAGGTCTGTAACACTAGGTCTATCTCCAAAAGATAAACTTGCAGGCTTTATGTCTAGAACATCTACTACTTAATTCCACCTTAATAAGTTCTGTGGTGCAGAGAAAGGAAGAAATCACAAATAAACAGCCAAATAAGAGTTAGAAAAAATAGCAAATTGGAGATAACAATGTGTGTGTGTGTGTGTGTGTGTGTGTGTGTGTGTGTGTGTGTGTGTGTGTAATCCCTGATGTTCTTTGAGAAATGGTATGTAGAGGCAGTTCTCCCTTTACATGGAGTCTTAGCCTGTTTTCTATTCCTAATAACACAGTACTAAGTTATTTCAAAAAGACAGAGATAGATTTATTACTCATATTTCTGATATAAAACTTCCTGACCTTCTTGATTCCATCATCCTAAAGACAAAGATGTGATGATTAAAAATATTCCATATGGATGAAATGGTTGTTATGAAAAGTATAAAGATGTCCAGAGGATGCGATTCTGGTAAAATGATGCACAGTAAATGACCCTTGGAAACATTCCATAGAATTAAAAGCACAAAAGATGGATGATTAGAAACTGACCCAAACTTAGTACCATAATTTGCCAAAATATAGAAAAGAAACACATTCTAAGTCACATCAAGAAAGTACAGCAAGTCTGTGCCAAGAAAGAAATCATAATATTTTTCAATGTTTTAAAGTAGAGCATACCAACTAAATATTAGTTTAAGAATTCTATTTCCCTGTACATTTGTAATTGACACCATAAGAATTTTTAGTAATATGAAAAAAAGTTTCCTGTTACAACTATTTTTCATGGTTTCAGCTCACATGATCATTTATCCAAGCCTCCTTCACCACACCAGTTGAAGGCTGATTCTATTGTATGCATGAAGTAAGAACAAATGCCAGGTCTAATGGTGCTGGTCTGTAATCCACACCACCCCAGAGGCTGAAGTGGAAAAGACTGCCTTGGTTCAAGGTCAGTATGGGCTACATTATTTCAAGGCAGTCTGGGCTATGCAATGAGAGCCCATCATAACAACAACAGTAACAACAACCAACCAACCAACAACCAACAGCCATAAGAAATACAAGAAACATGGGAAGTCCTTTAAACAGTGGGAGTTAAATATCAAGTTGGAGAAGTGATCTTAAAAGCTGAATAAAACGTCAAGAAAGGGAAATTATAATATAAAACATAAAATTGGAAATATAGTCTTGGGATCCAGTGTAACAGAATATCAAGAGAGACTGCAAAAACAAGCAAACAATCAATCAAAAGGAAGAAAATCATTGCAAAATAACGCAAAGTAAGTTTGAGTTTCTAGAATGGAAGTGTGACATGAACTGGTTTCTAGTAAGTTTGGGTTTCGAGAATAGAAGTGTGATATGAATGCATGTGATTGGTGGTATGAAGGCTCATAATTCAGGACTTCCAGAAAATTTGGGGGCATAAATTTTTTCATTTTTTAAAACGAACACTATATATTCTATGTGAAGGATCAAAAATTAAAACAGAATATTCTTCTTCATAGCAAGACTAAAAGCTGAAGGCAGAGTAAAAATGTCTTTAAAGTCCTGAGAGAAATGACTGGCTACTTAAAATTCTATACCCATCTAAAATATCTCTCAGTTCAAATAGAATAATATTGGGGGTTATAAAATGCCCCAAAATTTTTTATTTTAATAATCTTCCTTGTGAGTTTATTGGAAGGTATGCCCTGTCCATAACTGTAGACAGCATGAACATTATAAATACTTGGGCTATGCAACATTTATTCTTTTGTCAATAATAAAATAACTAATTTGCTCTAATTTTCTACTTCATAAACTTTTAAAGTTGTTCAGCTTTTTGAGTTTAATAATATACTTAGCTTAAACTACAAATGCCTGTACAAAATATTTTCTCTATTTTCCTCTCCCTTCCTCCCTTCCTTCCTCCCTTCTTCCCTCCCTCTCTCCCTTCTTTCCTCCCTTTCTTCCCTTGCTTGGGATTAAAGCTAGAGCCTCAATCATGATAAAAAAAAATCTGCTATTGAACTATATCTCCCCTGTGCTGTTTTCACTTTTCATTTTGAAATAGGGTCTCAGGAGACTGCTGATGTTGGCCTTGAATGATGTCTGTAAACCAAGCAGGCATTGAACTTGCAATGTCTTACCTCAATCTACCCCTAAACCCTGCCTATTTCCTGTCTTCATAACCTTGCTGTGTAAGATTTTTTTTAATTTTTCTATTGACTTTTTGCTTTGTGTTGAAAACTAAGACATGCTCAAATACACATCATTCTGAGCCTACATGTGCCAGATTGTCAGTCCCATCACTTCCGATTCTTCACTCAGAGACAACGTACACATGAAGCTGTAATCCCCAGTGATGAGGATGCTTCATCATGAATACCTCCAGAGGCTGTTGGAGGAGATGTAACCTTTCGGAAAAGTGTCCTTGGTGACTGACTTGGTTTCTTCCCTTCTTTCTTTTCTTTGCCATAGATTTACTTGTAAGCAGAAAATAAAACATGAACCTTCTTCTCTGTTGATAGAAATTTTTTTGATGTTTAAACTTCTTAGAGAATCTGTTGAGGTCTTCAAAAGCCTTGGCTAAAGTATCACTTTCTTGAGAGGTGCTCATTTAGTTTTCCTTTTCCTTGCTTCTTCTATATCTGTACATTCCTGTGGTGTGCCAGTCACTACTCATTGGTCAGTTCCTCTGAAGCACCACTAGGAGTTGCTGTGGGATGTCCTTCTGTATGCTGTGAATATGTATTACTCTCATTGGTTAATAAAAAGCTGATAGGCTGGTAGCTGGGCAGGAAGTTAGGTGGGAAAGCCAAACAGAATGATATGAAGGAGGAGGGCAGAGTGAGGAGATCCCAGCCAGCCACTGAGGACACAAGATGTGTAGAAAAATGAGGTAACAAGCCATGAACAATGTGGCAAAGCATAGATAAGATTTATGGGTTAATTTAAATGTAAGACCTAGCTACTAATAAGCCTGAGCTACTGGCTGAGCATTTACAAATAATATTAAACCTCTGAGTCAATTATTTGGGAAGTGACTTCTGGGTATTTGGGAGTTGTTGGTGGAACAGAAACTTCTGCTTTCAAGAAGCTACTTGGTCGCATACTTGTCCACATTTGGAAGTATGACATTTCAGCACAGCCTTGTTGGTTTCTTCAACCTCCTCATGCTTAGTGATTCACTGAAGTCATGGATGAACTTGCTGAGCTTCTTACTCTACACACTCTTTGTGTAATTCTTGGTGACATCACCCCCAAGCCAAGCCAGGAGCTGCACTCATAGGTATTACAATCCTTCCAGAATGTCTTCAGTACCATACTATCAAAGTACCTTTTTTAGTTGAAGCAAGAGCCAGGTAAGGATCCTTCTCATGTAATGGGAATGCTGCTGTAACTCCTTCTTTTATTGGTTGGATCAAAGAAGGAGCTTTTGGCCAGACATGGTGGAACATGCCCTTAATCCCAGCACTTGGGAGACAGATTCAGGCAGATCTCTGTGAGTTCAAGGTCAGTTTGGTGTACATAGTGAACTGTAGGACAGCCAGAGGTAGACAGAAAAACTCAGTCACAAAAAGCAGGGGTGGATTTTGGATAGGTAAAAATCATATCCATGTTGGGATAGATATCACAAATCAGGAAAGGATGTGCTGGAGCCTTGTCAACATTGAGCAGAATCCTGAAAGCATTTCTCCATTTCTCCAGAATAGTAACTCAGGGAGCATCTGGGATAAGGAACTAGGTCATCTCTGATTTCTTATAGCTCCTGTGTTAAACAGGTAATGAATGCAGTGCACAATGATTACTGAGTTTGAAGGCACACAGTCTATCAATGATAGACATCACAAAAGGCTTCAATTAGTAGCCTGAGAGACTGATCCCCAAGCAAGAGTGTTATTCTGTCTTTATTAAGGCTTGATAAGCTTTCCTCTATAGATGAAAGCCTTTACAGGCATCCATTTCTGGATAAAAGCATCCACAGGCAAATAATTCCCCTACACAATCTGCTTATCTAGAGTTTCCAAAATGTTTTCATCTGTCTTAATATCGGGACTTGGAGACTCACTCCTCACATTATGTTAAGAATAGTAATTCTTGAATTATTCAAACTACCCAGACCTAGCAGTAAATGCAATATTATAGTTGGATACAGCCTTCCAATTATATATATATATATATATAATATATATATATATATATATATATATATATATATATAATGTTTATTTTTGAAAAATTTGGTTACGGTCATTAGGGTCCTGAGAGGGATAAACTTCTGTGTCTATAATCCATATCACTAGATGTTTCTCATATCTCAAGAGGGAGGCCTTTCTTAAATATTTGCCAGTCTCATTGACTTCAGTGAAGTAGACCCTTCATTGCTTCTGTAGCGCTGCTCTCAAGCTTCACAATTGTTGCTGTGTGTATGTGTGGGGGGGAGATAAGGTGTGCCTGTCAAGCAATGGCCATCACTGATTTCCCACTGTCATTAACATTTGTGTCCAGGCTAATCACCTGATGTAGTCTCTACTCAACATGAACCATGAATTTTGTTCACTCAGGTGTTTTGATGAACAAAATATGAAACTGAATCAAGCATAAGAGAAAGGGATTCAGTCAAGAGAAGCATGAAACATGGGTGTATGAAGCTCTTTCTGATTAACACAGGAAAATAATTCACAATGAAACATTTCTAGTATATTAGAGGTTCAAGTCAGAGCTTTGTAAATGCTAGATGAGTGCTTTCTTACTGGGTCACACCTTCATTCCATTCAACATTTTTTGTATCTGAGAATATACTTTGAAATAAAACAAAATATGCACATATGTTGGTAACACAGTTGTTGTCTTTATTGTTTTGTTATTTCTTTGGCAAAAATACCTAATATAAATAACCGAAGGGAAGAAAGAGTTATTGTACATGGTTTCAGAGGTCTCACTACATTTGGACGGGGGTGGGGTGGTGGTGGGTGTGATGGATTGCTCAACTCATGGCAGGTAGGACGCAGATCTGAAAGGGGTAGGCCAAAGGAAGATATAGCCCCAAAGACACACTTGCTGTGGTTGATATACTGTGCCCCCCAATAAACTTATCTGGGGGTCAGAGAAAAGAACAGCCAGCCACTATATTAAACATAGGTTTAGGCAGAGGTAGCATATGCCTTTAATCCTAACTTTCAGGAAGCAGAGATCCATTTGGATCTCTGTGAGTTCAAAGCCACACTGGAAACAGCCAGGTATGGTGACATACACCTTTAATCCCAGGAAGTGATGGCAGGAAGCAGAAAGGTATATAAGGTGTGAGGACCAAGAACTAGAGCCTTTTTTTGTTAAGCTTTTAGCTTTGAGCAGCAGTTCAGCTGAGATCCATTTGGATGAGGACACAGAGGCTTCAGTCTGAGGAAACAAGATCAGCTGAGGAATTGGCGAGGTGAGGTAGCTGTGGCGTGTTCTGTTCCTCTGATCTTTCAGCGTTCATCCCAATACCTGGCTCCAGGTTTGTTTTTATTAATAAGACCTTTTAAGATTCGTGCTACAACTTGCTGTGACTCATTTCCCTCAGTCGGGCTCCCCCTCCTACTTTTCACCACCTACCAATAATGCCATCCTACTGTGAATGAACGAACGGATTGATTGATCCATTCAGTTGGTCAGAGCCCTTGCAATCTAATCATCATTGGAAATGCCACTATAGAAACACCCAGAAGGGTGCTTCACTAACCTGGGCATTTTTATCAAATCAAGTTGACAAAACTGACCATCAGAATTAACCATTGCAGACATTATTATTATTATTATTATTATTATTATTATTATCGCTAACAAGAATTACATGACATATCTCCTGGCATGCACTGTACTTTTATATGATTTGGCAAGGAACCAGGCTTGTTTACAACACTGTCACCACCAATGTGTGAGCACTGAGGTGTACCATGACCTTATGACGGCAACATTTATGGTAGTTACGGTGATGGAATATTTTCTGCTTTATTTTAATTTTATGAGATTCCCATTACACATGAAGTCCCTTTTGAGGTGAAACACAATGTGGTACCAGACTGTATTTAGCCTGACAAAGCACCACATCCTTTTCTCAGCACAGCAGAAGCTGCACAAACTTAGAAAACTTAGAGTATTTTTAGTGCTCACAGGTGGAATTGCAGTCCACAGGTGGGAAGCACAGGACTGTTGTTCCCAAAAGTGACAGACGTGAATAATTTAGGCATCCTGAAACTTTAACTGTCATGTTTATTCCATCATTTACCAAATCTGTAAGCCTTAGGTAGCTCATATAAACATTTAGAACCTCAACGTTGTCAACCTGGCTATCACACATAAAACAAAACACCTGTAAACCATTCAATTATTCTTTAAATGATAAATGAATCAAAGAAATTGTATTAGGTATAGCAGAGCTCTTTATGAAATACATCAGCATCATTTTATTTCCTGATTATGATTCCTCCATATGTCTCTTTTTAAATATCTCACATAATGTGACGGTTTGCTATGTAATGGCTTTTCTTATAGGCTACTTTATTCAATGCAGCAAAGTATAGAAGTCAATAAAAGAACCCTATATCTGATTATTTTATCATTTACTCTCCACTTTCCCAAGATAATTTGACTTCTATGATTAAAAAAACAAATTTTTAAATAGAGCTACTGTATAACCCCCCACTCTAACATTTCTAGGCATATACCCAAAGGAGTCAACGTCAGTGTATTACACCTGCCCACCTAGGATTGCCAAGCTATAGAATCTCCCTAAACATCAACTCATGCATGACAGGATAAAGAAAACCTTGGTGCATACACATGCTAGAGTATAATATTGGCTATAAAGAAGAATAAAGTTATGTCACTTGCAGGAAAGTGTGTGTCAATGGAGTTCATAAGATTCAGTGAAATAAATCGGATGCAGAATGACTGGGACCACATGTTCTCTCTCCCATACTGTAGAATCCAGGGGGGAAAAAAGACCACAAAAAAGTTGACCACTACCGAGGAAGAGGAAGGGAGTCCAGAGAAGGAGAGGGGGGGATGAGAGAGGGTAACAATAGTGTTAGTGGCAGTGGAAGGGAGATTCAGTCTTATGCTGCCACTTGTAGCAAGCTGAGGAGTTCTCTTAGAGACCCTCACTCAGGCGAATATGAATTCTTTTTAATTAATTACTTTAAATTTTCTTTTTATATAATAGATTTTGGTGACATTCTTTCCCTTTACCCACTCCTCCCAGGCCCTCCCTACCTCCCTACCCATTCAACTTCATGTTCTTTCTCTCTAGCTCTCTCTCTCTCTCTCAAAACAGTTAAAAACAAAACAAGCAAACAATTGAAAACCAAAACAAAAATAGCAAAGTGAAACAGAAGGAAACAAAAAGTGCACAGAAATGCCCATACCCAGAGTCCATTTTGTGTGGGGCCTGCCTTGGAATGTGGTTGATGCACTCAGCGGCACTCTATTGGAGAAAATGGATTTTCCCTTTCCCAGCAGGTACCTATTGCAAACAGCTTCTTGGTGAGGGGTGGGAATTTGTCTCCTTTTTCTCAGTGCTGGGTTTTTAACTGCTTTGTACCTGTGCGGGTCTTGAGTGTGCTGTGACAGTCGCCATGAGTTCATATGTGTATTAGTCCTGTTGTGTCTGGAAGATGCTGTTTCCTTGGAGTCAACTGACACCCCTGGCTCTTACAGTCTTCCCATCTCCTCTTCTGCATTGATCTCTGAGGTTAGTGGGGAGGAGTTTGATAAAGAGACACCTCATGCCCAAGTAGAGACTTCACCACTGCTGACTAGCATTCATGGTACTGGAAGGTACTTTGCATGTTACCAGATGAGAAAAGCAATCATCAATATCACCCGGCTACAGACCCTGCCTGCAAGATTTACTGGTGCAATAATGGCAGGGGTTTTCCTTGAGATGGAACGTAAAACCTGTTACAGTGGCCAAGGGCCTGAGACTAGGTAGGCCATGGATCCTAAAGGAAAACCTACTACTATTGTTCTGTTTAAGGAACACAGCAATAAAATGACTCCTAATGACATATTTTTCTACCCATATATCTGTGCATCACGCAGTCCTCATCAGAGAAGCTCCTTCTTGTAGAAGATGGCAAATAACAAAGAGATGCACAACGGGACAGTGTGCAGAGAGTGAGAGACATGTAGGTGTAGCTTTTTTCAAGACAGAATCAGGTTTTAGTGTAGTTGGACTTTCTTCTTGGTCGTGTTACACTTAAGGCCTTTAGAGTAGCCGTGTGTGTGTGTGTGTGTGTGTGTGTGTGTGTGTGTGTGTGTGTGTGTGTATTTAAAAGATTTCTTTGGTATCCTTTTTCCCTTCTATAAATGAAATCATAGGGCCGTTCCTGAGTACACTACATAGAAGCACTGACTAGAAGTCCAGGCTGATAAGATAAAAATACAAGTCCTAGGATTTAAGGAACCCATACTGTACTAGGCTACAGGAGAGTAGAGATACATTTTTATATAATTAACATTTATAATACAGCTTGTAAGACTTTAAGAATTATGAGTTTGCAATTAGGAAAAGACCATGGCTAAACTCAAAGATCATACACACAGTGGCCTTAAGTCTTAAACATTGCTAGTTTAACGTTCATATTGAAGTAGGGGTGCATAAAGGACTATTGTCTCTATGTAGGCAAACTTCATGGTGAGTTTTAATTTGTGCTAGAATTCCTGACTTTTGGGTGGTGAAAGACCTTTGTTCTAAGTTTGCATTCTGTTGCTGTGATAAATGCCATGGCCATGGTCCACCACACAAGGAAGTCAAGGACAGGAACTCAAGGCAAAAACACTAGAGGCAGGAACTGAAGCAGAGACCGTGAAGGAACACTGAACACTGCTTACTGGTTTTCTTTCCATGTCTTGCGTAGCTGGCTTTCTTATAAACCGCAAGACCTCCTACCCAGGAGTGTCACTGCCCACAGTGGCCTGGGTCCTCCCACATCAATCATTAATCAAGAAAATGCCCCATAGACTTGCCTTGAGGGAAATACAGTGGGGTCATTTTCTCAATTTAGGTTCCTCTACCCAGATGACTCAGACTTGTGTCAAGTTGACAAAAAACTAACCATCCCAAACTTTAAGTAGCCTATGGAGTACAAGGCTCTTCTCTTTCTCATGTCCCTTGGGTTTCTCCTGTCTTTTTGTCCCACCTCAGCAGAAGAGCTGTACATAATCTAAGTCCATGTGTGTGTCCCTGGGACTTTGTGCTGGGATCCTTTCAGTTCCCCAGTCCCGATCTTCATTCTGAGAGCTCAAACGAGACACACAGGTTGTACTGTCGAAGTCAGACAGAGTTCACCACACAGCACAGGAATGCACATGCTCATTGGGTAGGAGTGGACAAAGGCAAAAGAGATCTCTGTGCTGGTATACATTTTAGGAAGGTTCTATGCTATTTTTAAAGCCTCTAGAACAGAAAACTTTTCTTGAGAGATGTTTTCCTATCCAGGTGACTGATAAGCCCACTTAGATTGCCTATTACAGGAGGAGGCAATAGTATGTCCTTGTTATTTATTAATAAGCCTTTCACTAGTTAGTAATCTTTTTAAAAATTTACTCATTCCATGTATATGAGTTTTTGGCTTGCATGTATGTATACCATGTGCAAGCATTGCCACCAGATATCAGAAGAGGGCAGATCCTCTGAGAATAGTGGTTAGGAGCACTGGCTGCTCTTGCAGAGGACCCTGGTTGATCCCCAACACTCATAAAGCAATTTATAACTGTCCATAATTCTAGTTCCAGGGACTATGAGGGGCCCTCTCTGGACCTCTACAGGCACCAGGCACACATGTAGCACAGACATAGATGTAGGCAAAATGCCCATACACATAAAATAAAAATAAATAAACCTTTTCTTTTAGAAAGCAAGTGACTAGCTTTTTATGATATATAGAAATGAAATAATTATTGCAGACTGTCTGGCTAATTAAATTGTATGTTTGTTGCGGATTTTAGACTGTACAGGAAAGGATACTCTCAGGTATAAACATGAACTGCCAGTTCAAATTCCAAAAGGCAGAGATCCCAAGGAGACTTTTGAGACCTTGCCAATGGCACAAGAAGGCAGCCACTGGCCTCACTTCATGCTCATTCTGTTTACAGTACCTTCCTTCTTTTCAATCTGTCATTGCTTTTGTCTGCTCACTTCAAAGCCATATTCAGCTGCAGATCTCAAACACAATGCACTTGGCTGGTGTCTGGTTTCCAGGGCTGAAACCCATTTTGTCTTAGAGTTGCCTTCACAGCTAAACGTTATTGGGCTAAATTTACCACCTTGACCTACTTTATTCACTTATTTTCAGGAAAGTGAAGATTTCTAGGGCTTATTCCCATGAAAGTATCTGGTATACTAGAGTCTTGATAAAAAAAATAATTTCCCTTTTCTGTTAACCAACCCATTCATATTGGCTCTTCTGAGCAATGAGCAAGGAAGTAAATTACTTGTATCTGCATAAGGAACTGGAGAAGATAGACATTTCTGCTTCAAAGCATGTTTCAATGTGTTACTTCAACCCCCGATATATGTAAGTAATCCTTCACTCAAACCTATTAGTTCCGTCCCCTTGAGGCACAATTTGATCATAACTGTCTTTTATTGATACTTGGCTTCAACTGAAATAAAAGAAGATGAAAAACTAAGAGAAGAAATTGAATGGAATTGATTTTATCCAAAGCCTCCTCTGTTTCCTTATACTTTGGTTCAAGGATAAGAACTTTGGTTCAAGGATAAAAGGATAGAGAGAAACTTTTGTCGCAAGGAGCTTAAGTGAGGCTGAAACATGCACTGTGCAGTGTTAGGATTCAGTGGTGGTGGTGGTACCTCTTGATGCATTGGGGTCAAGGTGTGCCATAAAGAGATCACACCATGCAACAGATCTCACGTAAGAGGGTTTGTGGGGGTGGAGGGGTGAAAGGCTGTCTCAAGTGGGGACATGAGAGTGAGATGGAGACAGACAGAGAGACCAGAAGACAGAAAGAAGAACAAGAGGAAGGTGGGGACCCTTTAAAGGGTTGTCACCCAGTGACGATGTAGCTGCTGAGTCATTGAGTCCCAGAGGGCAGACTAAGAGAGGTCCTGATTTTTAATGTGCAGTTCAGAGAGAAAGGAAGACAATCTATAGGGGGTCTGTTCCGGAAGAGCTGAAAGGTCAGGAACCTGACAAAATTGTCATTAAGCATTAATCTCCTAGTGAGCCACGGTCTTCCTTATATTGCTTTCCTAAGCTGAATGCCACACAGTTGGCTGATATGGTTCAAAATCCACCCCCTTCTCTTAATAGTTTATGTATGAATATAACTTACCAAGAAAGCATGTGTCATCATTTGTATACCTGGACAAAGTTCTGGTCAGCTAGGCTTCAAGTTCCGTGCCAGCTTTTGCTACTTTATCACTAGAAATCTACATTGTTTATCATTTTAATAAAACATGTTTGTTTGTTTGCTCATTTATTTATTTATTCATTGTGGTGGTACTTTGAGACAGGCTGGCCTGTGTAACTTTAGGGAATCCTCGCTGCCTCAACCTCCCATGTCCTAGGATTATAGATGTATAACGCTATGCTTCAGCTGTGATTTCTACAAATTCAGTATAAAGATCTATATTGGACAATGTCCCATGGATTTTTTTTTTAAATCACTTATCGAGATATAGTTTTTTCCTCTCTCTGACATGGGTTCCCACTCCTTATAGCACCATGTTGGAACTAATTCAGCATCTCATTGAGTATTCGGATGCTGAATGTTCTTTCCTCTGTCTGCATTAAAATGAAGCCGAGAGAGAGAGAGAGAGAGAGCGAGAGAGAGAGAGAGAGAGAGAGAGAGCATGAAAGAGATATGATCTGATCGAAGAGTATACAGACTATATCAGTGCATATCCCGAGATCTTTCTCCCTTCAACTCTTCCTTCAAATACAACAAATCTGCCCAATACTCTTGTAATTAGGGTTCCCATTCTTCTGCAAATACTTTTGTATCCACAAGCTTCATTTTTAGGGTGTTGAGGGACTGAGAGGATTTTCACACAAAGATACTGTGACAGGCAATGCAGAATTCTCTAGATCGCAGGTGTAAATAACAAGATGTCAAAGACTGGATTTGACGTGTTCCTTCTGCGTCTTTCCCAGACACTTGCTTTAGAAGTGAGGTATGAACCTGGGGGTGCTGTAAAGAAAACCTACTGTTCCAGCGAAGGATGAGTAAGCGTAGACACCCGATTTTGGGTAAGAGATAAAATAATTTCCTTAGAACAGGAAAGAAAGTTAGAGACGGTTCCAAAATAAAGAAAAAAACGAAAACCCAGTGTTCACACAACAAAGGATGCCAGATTTAATGCTAATACGTGAAGAAATCATATCCCCTCGGCAATATATAAAATGTAAAAGTAAATTTTTATATGACAACAACAATGAAGAGCTGTCATCTCTGCCAGAATGGAATGAAAAGCTGCTACCAAGTTTCTGCTGCCTACTAGGGCTGGAACCTGCCCCTGTGCATTGGCACAAGCTCTGACTTGTTGAAAGTTTCCTTTGTTGAATAAACTTTGCTTTCCACAAGCTGGAAGTTTAGTGGGTGTGGGGTCCTCCCCTGAGGTCACCTCTCTCTTTACTCCATTTAGCATCAGGCCCTTGCTTTAAACAGCACAGGACTTGGCTCCCACACTACAATCTCTGGTGCTCTCTTTCTCCTAAAACTGTACATTTTGTCTTTTTCTCTTACTTGTTCTTCTATCATTTTAGGTCTGTAGAGTAGTCACTAATAACCACACGACACAGTCAATACTAGGTTGTCCTGAAAATTCTTCTGCCAATGACAATAGTCTAAAACTCTTCAATTCAATCTAGCTTCTGGCAGATTTTTTTTTTTTTCTGGACAAGAGCAGAAAGCAGCCTGTGGGAGCCCGTTTTCGGGTTCCTCTGTGGCTTTACCCAGCATATCCGCATAGAGGATGATTAGGACCACGGACCTGAGTGCAGGTGTCTGAGATGGTCTGCACTTGGCTGTGCTGGGGGAGGAGGTCTTTTGCTCCACCCCTTGGCGTCTCTATAAAAACCCTGGGGCAGAGACAGTCGGGGCCCATTGGAAAAGGTTCCAGGCCCTCTCGAGGCTATCCTTTATTTTCTACCTGTTTATCTCCGCAATATTCTCCGCACTATAAATCCTTCTATCTAATATTTCCTGCTGCTTGCACTCAAGAAAACTCTGGGGAGCTGTGGGGTTGGTGGGTAAACGCCCCACAGCAGCCACATTTTTTTTTTTTTACCAAAATACAGTATTAACAGTCTCTAGTATTATTCTCCCTCTGAATCCCCCTGAACGGGCTCTCCACAGTCCCCATTGTGCTCTGCATTACTATTCTTCTATCCTCCTACTTTGATGATTCCTTAAGCCCTGGTTAAAGCATTCAGCTGCTCTTCTAGTCCAAAAGTCTTCCATATTTCTCCCACAAACAGCATGGTCAGGCCTATTACACCAAGACTCCATTCCTGTACCAATTTCTGTCTTAGTTCCTGTTCTATTGCTCCAGGGACACACCTCCTCCAAAGCCACACCTCCTAATCCTTCCTAAGCAGTCCACAATCTGGGAACCAAACATTCAAATACATGGGCACGTGGAAGCCATTCTCACTCAAACCACCCCAGGTGCTTATCCACTGCCGTGTCCTAAGGAAATTCCACTTCCCCAAATTGCAAAAGGATAAATGGCTACTTATGGTGACTATTAGCAAACCAAAGCTGGTGTCCAGGATCCCTCAGTATCACAAGTACCTGTTACACATTTCAGAGTCCATGTTCGCAGCCTAGCCCTACTCACTTCCTCTCCTACTCTAAACACCCCAGCTCACCTCCCCCAACTACTCATTCTACTTATAACTCTACTATTTTGGCCTCTTTCTCCCTCCCTCCTCCTCTCTCTCTGTCTCTCTTTGCTCTGCTCATGCTTTTCTCAAGGCCATGACTACTCTGCTGTCTATGTTCAGTCTACTACTTTCTCTCTCTGCTCTGGACTCCTCCAGATGCCTCTGGCTGTTCTCTCTTCATATCTACAGTACAAACCTTATCTTTAACCATACCATGGAATGGTCATGTGGTCAGTTTATACACCCACCACACCAGGAAGTTTTTACTGTCTCACTGGAATTTTGGTTGACATCGAAGTTACCCACAATAAACGTATGTTAGGTACAAGTATGGTTTGCAAATTTAAATGACATTTATACTTGATGAGATGTGAGAAATTAACATACAAGTCATGCTTAAGACCACTGAAAGTTTGAAGGTCTCAGTAATCAAGAGAGCACTGTGTAAGAAGATACATTAAGAGACACATTATATTCACAGAGAGAAAAATAAACACCAACAAAAATGAAGTCACTGTGATGGTCAGAATAAGAATGGCCACTTTGGAAATCAATATGGCGCTTTCTTAGAAAATTGGGAATCAATCTCCCCCAAGATCCAGCTATACCACTCTTGGGCATATACCCAAGGAATGCTCAACCACACCACAAGAGCACTTGTTCAGCTATGTTCATATCAGCATTGTTTGTAATAGCCAGAACATGGAAACAACCTAGATGCCCTTCAACTGAAGAATGGATAAACAAAATGTGGTACATATACACAATGGAATACTACTCAGCAGAGAAAAACAATGATATCGTGAGGTTTGCAGACAAATGGATGGATCTAGAAAAAATCATCCTGAGTGAGGTAACCCAGGCTCAGAAAGACAAACATGGTATGTACTCACTCATAGGAGGATACTAGATGTGGAACAAGGATGACTGGACTGCTACTCACATCACCAGGGAGGCTACCTGGAAAACAGGACCCCAAGAAAGACACGGGGATCGCCCAATGACAGAGAAATGGAATGAGATCTACATGAGCAGCCTGGACATGAGTGGGGGTAGTGAAGGGCGACAGTTGAGGGAAAGAGAGCTTGGGGGAGCGGGAGATCCCAGCTGGATCAAGAACAGAGAGGGAGAACAAGGAATAGGAGACCATGGTAAATGAAGAGCACATGAGAATAGGAAGAAGCAAAGTGCTAGAGAGGCCCACAGAAATCCACAAAGATACCCCCATAACAGACTGCTGGCAATGGTCGAGAGACAGCCCGAACTGACCTACTCTGGTGATGGGATGGCCAAACACCCTAATTGTCGTGCTAGAAACCCCATCCAATTACTGAGGGATCTGGATGCAGAGATCCATGGCTAGGCCCTGGGTGGATCTCTGGGAGTCCAATTAGCGAGAATGAGGAGGGTTTATATGAGCGAGAATTGTTGAGACCAAGGTTGGATAAAGCACAGGGACAAATAGCCAAATGAATGGAAACACATGAACTATGAACCAATGGCTGAGGGGTCCCCAACTGGATCAGGCCCTCTGAATAGGTGAGACAGTTGATTGGCTTGATTTGTTTGGGAGGCATCCAGGCAGTGTGACCGGGTCCTGTGCTCATTGCATGAGTTGGCTGTTTGAAACCTGGGGCCTATGCAGGATCGCTTGGCTCGGCCTGGGAGGAGGGGACTGGACCTACCTGGATTGAGTCTACCAGGTTGATCTCAGTCCGCTGGGAAGGCTTTGCCCTGGAGGAGGTGGGAATGGGGGGTGGGCTGGGGGGGAAGGTGAGGAGGGCGGGAGGGGGGAGAACAAGGGAATCCGTGGCTGATATGTAGAACTGAATTGTATTGCAAAATAAAAATAAAAAAAATCAAATAAAAAAAAAAGAATGGCCTCTATAGGCTCATATATTTGAATGCTTGGTCATCAGGGAGTGACACTAATTAAGAAGAATTAAGAGTTATGGCCTTGTTAGAGGAAGTGTGTCCCTGAGGGTGGGTTTTGAGGTTTAAAAAACCCAAGCCAGGCCCAGTGTCTCTCTCTCCCTCTGCCTATGGATCAGGATGTAGCTCTCAGCTACTGCTCCAGAGCCTGCCTGCATGTTGCCATTCTCCCTGCAATGATGATAATGGATTAAACTTCTGAAACTGTAAGCAAGCCCCAATTAAAGCTTTTCTTTTATGAGAGTTTCCTTGGTCATGGTGTCTCATCACAGCAAGAGAACACAACAATAACCACACGCACACCCACCCATGCCCACACCCACCCACATTCACACCTACTCACTTACCCACCCACCCAAAGTCAAAAAACTATAGGGAACTCGAGGGAAGAAATTTATCAGGAAAAGTAAGAAGTGACAACATAAAGGATAGTTAATACCAAGAACTGAGCATATTGTTTTTAAACATCTGAAATAAACAATAAATGTTTACAATGACTGAAGGCATAACAGAGAGAATATATTGGAAGTACATCATGTGTGAAAAATTCATATAGCTCTTAAAAGTAACCAATAGAACTTAAAGAATAAAAAGAAATATATCATATTAATATATAAAAAATAAAATGATGTTAAACAGGTGATTACATACACAGGAAGAGATGTCAGAAAAAGCCACAGCAGGTGACTCCAGCAGCTATGCTGCCTGGCAGGGGAGCTGGGACAGAGTGCTGAACCAAGAAACTTGAGAGAAACCTGAGAAACCTTCAAGCAAGACAAAGATGTCAGTTGAGTTGAGCTTCAGTTCCAGCCTCAAGGGGCCTCGTCATCTTGAATGGCATCACAGAATTTTCCTACCTTGAGGCAAACAAGCTGAGGGATTTTACCACCTCATTAGCCACTCATTTTCAGCTAGGTCATGTAAGAGGACGGGCTTAACCTGTGTTTCCTGAGCAAGTGTTTCCTGTCACTCAAGAACAATCCACTACAGAGGAATACAGGGAACTTTCAGGAGACAGCAGAGGAAGGGTGTACTGCTTGATGGGGGTGGGGTGGGGCATTTGAAGTATCTATGACAACAGATGGGAGGAGGGCTTTTAAGATAAAGCCAGGAAAGTTTGAAATGGAAATGTTTAGAGAAGTTAAAACACAATGTGGATGAATGGAAATGTCCAATTTGTATCTAAACAAGGTTCAGGGAAATCAGATTCATGAGAATGGCCATCAACAATATATAAAATACCTCTCATTCCACTGAAAACTTCTAGTCAGTGTGGGGTTCTAGTATGAATAAAATATAGTAATTTGTAGTTAGTTGAGGATTTTCCAGGAGTAACAACATGATTATTCAGACTAGAGAGGTACAGTGAGTTCATTCTGAACAAGATGAATGTGTCCATGCTTAACTCATGTTGAAACTGCAGGAAATTAAACTAAAAATTCAAAATCTAATGAGGGAGGAAAGATGGTTTACGTACTGATGGAAAACAGCGTGTTAAATATCACACTTCTTCATTAGAAAAAGAAATGTGGAACGAGAGCCGAGTGATATCTCTGAACTCATGAGTGGGACAGATGGCCAATTAAAATGCTAAATGCAACTAAAATAGTACTTACGCAGGATGATCAGAGGTAAGAGTAACCACCCAAGAGCTCAAGACAGAAGTCCAAGTCAGCCAAGGTTTGTACCATTAAGCAGTTAAATCTCAAAATCTCAGTCTACCATCTTGCAGTAGGACAGGCCCATAGGGTTGAGGAAATTGGCTCAAACCAGTTGCCAAGGCATGCACATAATGTACTTCCTTATGAGCCAACCTGGAGTCTCCCTGAGGGCCTAGCAACAGGCACTTTCAGAGTTGCTGATCGTGCCCAGCCAGTGAGGGATGATCATGCAATGCCACCAGATTGGGACACAGACTGGGTGCTGGAAGGAGAGTATATAATGCCTCCCCCATTATTAAATAAAGGAGTTTGTTGTTTGCCTTCAACTGACTCCCCATGTCTGTGCTGCTGACGCCTTGCCTTCTCACCCCCTCCCCCAAGGGAGCCATTAGGATCCAGCAACACCATCTGATTATTTCTCTGTGAACCTATCTGTCTAGAAATAGTCTTTTAAAATGTAATACGTGGATCACCCATTTTGTTCTTAGCAACTACTCATTACTCTAACATTCAGTTTTACTGTAAAGTTCTGTAAGGAAAGAGAAGAGTTCATTACCATCATGGTGGAGAGCATGGTAACATTCAGGCTGGCACTGGAGCAGTAACTGAGAGCTACATCCTGGTCCACAGGCAGAGAGGAAGATGACTCTGGGCTTAGTGTGGGCTTTTTGAAACCTCAAAGTCCACTGCCACACTTCTTCCAACAAAGCCACACCTCTTAATCCTTCTCAAATAGTGGCACTCCCTGGTTACCAAGCATTCAAATATATAAGTCTATGGGGGCCATTCTTATTCAAACTACCACAAAATTACAGAATGAGAATGAGGAAATCCAGACCACATTTAAATAAGACATAAATGTATTATGCTCTTAATGATGCCAGGGGTCTAAAGTCAAGTTCCTTTAAGGAATATTTAAATAATATTTGTAAATAGTGTATAGTCATAGATGTAAGGGATTAAAGACAGTTGTGATCTCTGATAATTATAATAAAGATATATTATTGAAATATGAAGTTCTGTTATCCAAAATATTATAGGTTGGTTATTATGGAAAATGCTTTTAAAATATGAAATCCTTTAAAATATGGCAAAAAAGTATTTGCATATTTAACTGAAGAATCACATAATGGAAAATTGAGCAGTAAATAAAGCAGTGACGTTTCTGAATTTCTAGATGTCAACAGAAAGTTCTGTAATATAGATGTTCAATATGTTTGAAACCAGTCCTTTAATAAAAGCTAAGAACATCATTGTAGAAGAGGCAAGACTTCAGGTTAGTAGGGAACTGGTACTGAGATTTTACCACAACCCTAAGGTCCTCGAAATGCTTCAACTTTGGATTTTTAAGTATCAGAGAGAAGGGCACTTTCTCTTTTAGTGTCAGTACTGACAAAAAGCTAATATAATTCTAAGTACTCCTTTATCACAGCTTGTATTTCCCTAACCATGCCATCTCCAAGTGAGGCAGTAACATAACAGCCCAGGACAGATGGTCCTCTGGTATATATGTTAGAATTCAGTCCTTTTGAAGTAACAGTTTCCCAATGAAGCTCTGCTAGATGATTCACCAGATTTAAGCTAATGAAATAACACTTGAAACTCAGAGTTGTCTTCATTTCCTGACATGTCAAGATGAAGTTAGGCTAATGGGCATTTTCCAAGTCACTTTGAATTGGGCTTTCTGTCCATACCACATGATTATTTCTCCAATAGAAAACATTTGCAAACTAGTATCACAGTAATCTCAAGCATGGGCAAATCCTAGCAGCATTTTTCTGATGTTTTTGTTCTTCTATGTTTTTTCTTCCTTTAGCTGCAAACTAAGTGATGTTTGATGCATCAGAATTGACATGATGGAAACATGAAAAAGATTTAGTCCCTTAATTTCAAACAAAATAAGCAGCTCATGCCCACGGCAACCAAAATCTCATCCTGCTTGGAAGATGATCAAGGCTGAAGAATTAGTACCAAGTAATCGCTGATTTTACTGGAAATGGTTTCTAAGAGCCATCTGGTCCTCAATCCTGCAGAAAATGAAAAGTATATTTCAGAGATGGGATCCAATTAAAGGCTGTGACGCTTCTATCTATTATTTATCAATACTTTCCCAGCTGTGGGAACCAGGCCGGTTACAGGATTCTGAGATGTAGGTGGGAGTATTTCTTTCGCTCCAGTTTCACTGGTTTTTATCAGCAGAAAACACTCAGGGCTTTTGAAGCAACAGCAGAAATAGAAAAGGGTGGAATGTAAATCATCACGAATGGCCTTCAGCTGGACAAGTGAGTCACTCTCCTGATTCTCTCTCTCTCTCTCTCTCTCTCTCTCTCTCTCTCTCTCTCTCTCTCTCTCTCTCTCTCTCTGTGTGTGTGTGTGTGTGTGTGTGTGTGTGTGTGTGTGTCTGTCTCTGTCTCTGTCTCTGTCTCTCTCTCTTAAACCACAACTCAGCACTCCTGGAGAAGGACACTCTCTAAGGGTTCATTAGGTGGTGGGATGAAGCCAAGTCTAATGCTAAGGGAAAGAAAGAGTGTGTTCATGACACCAAGAGAACACTATTTTCTCCAGCCCTAACTGAAACTAAACAAATCAATTGCAAGGTGTACTGTTGACTTTTAAACTAAAAATCTCTATTTTTTTTCTGACACTTTTTGAAACCAGCCATTCAATACAAGCGAAGAACACTGCTGTATAATTTCTTTCTGAAGACTGTCAATATTTTTGAAGATCTGATTTAAGATGGTTCGCTCTGTATCTTTATGGTGCAAGATCAGTTATCTTTCACACCAATGTTAAAACCATGAAGCAAACATCTCTCCTTGTACTTTTTGTTAATGGCTGACTCCTCAGCTAGATTTTTATGATCTCAGATGACAAGTTTCAGATCTCTTTGTTCACCTCTGTATCTAAGATTCATTTAGAGCCCCGGATGCAATAAGTATTTAGTAACTATTTGAGAAATGGATCAATTAAATGATAATAACTTCAAAAAATAATCCAATCATAATTATGTAATTGCCATTGCGCTTGAAAACAAAACTTAGATAAAGGAAAATGGTGTGTCATGTGTGTGTCTGGTGTGTGTGTGTGAGTGTGTGGTGTGTGTGGTGTGGTGTGGTATGTCGTGTATGTGTGTGTGTGTGTGTGTGTGTGTGTGTGTGTGTGTGTGTGTGTGTGTTTGTGTGTGTGAGTTTGTGGTGTGTGGGTGTGGTGTATGGTGTATGTGTGTGTGTGTGGTATGTGGTGTGTGTGTGTGTGTGTGTGTGTGTGTGTGTGTGTGTGTGTGTGAGTATGGAGGCCAGAGGTTGATGTAAGCTATCTTCCTCCATTACTCTTCATCTTAGTTTTGAAAAATTTCTCACTAAATCTGGAGCTCACTGACTAGGGAAGACTTAACAGCCGCTGAGCCCCACGGATCTTCATGTCGCCACATCCCCAGCACTAGAATTACAGGTCTGCATCACTGCACTGGCTTTTTACGTGGCTGCTGGGGATTGAACTCATGGCTGCATAGCAAGCACTCTTCAGACTAGCACATCTCCCGGTCCCTATTTTAGGTTTTAATGTGTACATTATGCATTATTTTACAATGAAGAAATGGAAGCCCAGAGGGGTTACAGTTTGTTTGTTTCTGAATTTACCTGTCAGAGCCGCTGTACCAGCAGACACTTTTGTTCCCCTTATAACCTGCAGCCATTCTGATTTGTTCACAAATAGAGAGATCATTGGGGATAATCCCACAAATAGTCTGATATTGGGGATGGAGAGATGGCTCAGTGGTTAGGAATGCATACTGCTTTGGCAGAAGGCCCGAGTTAAGTTCCCAGCACCCATATCAGGCAGCCCACAACTATCTATAACTCCAGCTCCAAGGGTCCTACACATTTTTCTGGCCTCTGGAGACACTTGCATATAGATGGCACACACATGTAGAGGCACACACATACACATAAACAAGGAAATACATGCAAATAAAATCGTAAAAAGATCTGAAGTTATCCTGGACGGTAATAGAGTATAAAGAGAAAGAAGACGCTAAAAACATGTTCTTCCCAATCCTCTTTCATTGTCTCCCACTATTTTAATTTAGGAATCTTTACTGTAATTTAGGATTTCCTTCATATTAGCTATGTGATGTTTCTTAAGGCATTTACTTACTTTGAGCTACTTACTATATGTACATGAAAATGACACTTTTTAATATTATTATAATAGATAAATAAAAAGGGATCTCTGCAGCCCTGACGCGGGCATGGTGGCTCACACCTATAATCACAGTACTCAAGAGGTTGAGGCAGGAAGATTGAGAGTTCAAGGCTAGCCTGGGATATATGAGGAAATTTTATCTGAGAAAGAAAGAAAGAAAGAAAGAAAGAAAGAAAGGAAGGAAGGAAGGAAGGAAGGAAGGAAGGAAGGAAGGAAGGAAGGAAGGAAGGAAGAAGAAAGGAAGGAAGGAGGGAGGGAGAGAGGGACAGAGTAGGGAACATGTTTCGGACAGCCTTCCCTAAGAAAGCAGCACAGAGTTAATATCCAAACACTGAGCAGAGTGAACTATAAATGGCACACACTATGTGTGTCTGAAGAGAAAGCCTCGAAAGTGAACAATTTGATACTTATTTTCCGGCACTGGAATATGATAATCATAACGAAAGAAAGGAAATTGTTTAACCTAGAGCCTGTGCCTTCAAAGGAGATCTCTATGCATTTGAGACAAAGGGCTTGCTCTGTTTCTCTTGCCATTGTTTGTCCCAGCCCAAGAGTCAGCATTGAAGAGAGGCACTAGTCTGTGAGTAACCCACAGGCAGGCTCCAGGCCTTCTGCTGTTGACCCTAGCATCAACTAGAGTACCAGGTACGTAATACCTGCTCTGTAAGTAGTAGCTAAGCAAAAGTGAATGGATGTTTTAAGAGTATGCTCTTATACCTTAAAATTAGTAAATTCTTCTTTTCCTGTTTGATATTAATAACACCGGAAGCAATTTGGGACATTGTCTATTGGGAGGTAAAATGTCTTCTATGGTATGTTTTGCTTTTTCTTCATAAATAAATAAACAGCCCATCATAAGAGATTCAGTGAATTTACTAAGGTGAACCCAAGAACACTCAAGTAGTATGTTCTTTCTTAAAACTATAATTTTAATTTCTTCACAAAGATTAATACATGCCAAGACATGAAAAGATACCACATTCCTGGTATTAATTTCTGTCATGGTACCCAGAGTTCTAATACAGCGCTTTACCAAAAGTCCAATTGGGACTCAAAATATGTAGAAAATTCATAGTACCTAAACAAAGGAAATCAAATGGGTATCCTTGCCTTTATTCATGTCAACACAACATAAAGTGCCCAAAGTTTGGGCAAAATAACTTTAATGCATGACAAGAAAGGCAACAGAAACACATCTGGTATGTTTACACACTCAAACACACAGACACATACCCTGTATCCCAGACAGACTTTAGTATGTTAGTAAATCAGTTACAAGATACAGGCATTGCATATCTATAAATGGAAAGACAAGCAATTCTAGATTGAGTTGGCCTTGGGTTCCACTTCTAGTTGAGTGATGCTACAAGGTGTGGTAAGGCCAGAGACCGCAAGTGGACATGGTCCACACCTAGTGGTGGAATACCAATGACTGGCTGGTGGCCATGGCACAGTGGCCCAACAATCTAGGTCCTGTCTGACATTTAGTTGGTGATCGCTACACATCAATTTACCTTACAGATAGGTGAACTGAGTTTACAATTCACTGTGGTTGGTTAGCAAGACTTAGTGTACATAAGAAGTAAATCCCTTGATACTGTGATATAAAAATTCTGAATTTCCTCACATATAGCATTCTTACCTAGCTGAGTCATGCAAGCTTGCAAAGAGCAAGGTTACTTCCATCCTGCCAGGAAATCCTCATGTTTGTGGTTAAACATGAGTCCGAGGCTCTAGCATGGGGAGAGAAGAGTTCAAGGGCTATTTAGACTCTGTTTGAAAGCCTTGATCTGATAAATGTCACTTCCACTCAGGTTCCTGCAGGAGAGGAACCTTAGTCAGAGGCTGTCCTCATCTGCAAAGGCAGCTCAGAAATGTCCCTAAAAGGCCAGTTATGAATCAGAGTGCAGTAAAATGTGTAAAGAAAAAAAAAAGGGAATGAATTTGATATATAACTGCTATATTTATCCAGACCCCTCCATTTCTCACACAAATATTAAATCCCCTCCACTGGGACACATTAACTCACCCTACACTGGAAATACCCTAAGTCCTATCTGTACTAGATCCATATCAAAATCTAGGTGTTCTGAATAATGAGTCAGTTCTGAAAAGCCTGCTTTCCAGTATATAAGAACCAGCTAGCAAAGGCAGACGGTACCAGGTGGCCAAAGAAGAGGGGGCTGGACCCACTATGGCATGAAGTATTATGGGCTTGCAGACAGACACATATGCTGGGTGAAGAAAAGATGGGGATGACTATATTCCATAGCAGGTTGTCTAGGCAACAGTGAGCTGGCCACTACTAATTGAACCATGATCGGCCTTTCGACAAATTCTATTACTATTGTTAAACATCACCTAATAAACAATCTGATACTCCATAATTTGACCAGCCATTTTAGTGACTTTATAGGAGATGCATGCCCTGGTTACTGGTGAACAAAATGTCAGTTAGGACTAAAATGGCTATAGATATGTCAAGCAAGCCCAATCCATACCTGGATGGTGTTATCTTGATGTGGTCCACTTGTCTATGTCTTGCCCTGTTCACACGCCCCAATGGTGGTGTGTGAACAGCAGAACGTCAGTAAAGGTCTCAACTGGGCAGAGAGGGGAACAAAAATGAAACCCAGGAAGAATGCTCACCCCCAGGAATGACTAATTCATTGCTTTGACAGATGTGTGTCTCTGACTGGTTCACTACAGAAGGACCAGTTCTCCTTTGCTAATATCTGTCTTGATATCTTCCTAGATGACTGGTTTTGCCTTTTGCAGAAAGCCCCTTCTGACTCAGTGTTCTAGTTCTATTTCTGTTCCTACGATAAGATATCCTGACTAAGAGCAGCATAGGGAAGGAAAGAATTTATTTAGCTGAGAATTCCAAGTTACAGTCTATTGTTTCAGGGAGGTCAAGGCAGGACCCCAAGCAGATAGTCACAGTACCTCCACAGTCAAGAGCAGAGAGAAACACATGCCTTCACCTAGCTTTCTCCTGTCCTATGTAATTCTGAACGTCTTGCCTAGGAGATAAAGCCATTCACAATGGGCTACATCTTCACCTGTCAAGTAACGATCAAGGCATAGACATGGCCACAGACCAATGTGATTAAAGAAAAATTATTATTTTCCCAAGTGATTTTGAGTTGTGGCAAGTTGACATTTAACACTAACTGTAACACTCATTGTTTCTCTGCCAATATCTGAACTGGATAGAATGTGTGTGTGTGTGTGTGTGTGTGTGTGTGTGTGTGTGTGTGTGTGTATGCAATATATGATATAATATATACATATAGTGTATATATGTTTACATATATATATTGCATATATTCACTTAAGGTCAAATCGTTATGAGCTTTAGGCTGACAGGTCTGTAATTTCAAGAATGTAGAAGCCTTATAGTATGTTACTGTTCTCCAGTTATTCTGAAGTTCCATTCCTCACACACACAGAACCCCTTTCTATACATACTTCCTATGCCCACCTTCTTAATGGCTTCCAGGATATACTCTCTCCTCCATTTCAAAGGTGCCTGTTTTGAGGGAATCTTAAACTTCGAATTTGTGTACAGAAGTTGCACTCTTAACCAAATCTAGTCTGTTTTAGCTTACCGGGGGCCTTTGAGAAAGACTGAGGAACTGTGAGTGTTCGCCCACTGACGTTTGGAAAAATCAAAGAAGATATTCCTAACCCGATTGATTTGATTTCTTCTATGTTGTTGCCCTAAAGAATTCAAGTAACACCTCCACCACCACCACCAATGCAAAAACACACAAATTCACATTCCGGCACAATAACTTTCAGTTTGGTAGGTACATGTGGCCTTTTGAGATATGAGTGATAATTATTTTATCAAAGCAAAGCTAACTCATTGCAAAGCAAAGCTAAGCAATATTTAACATGGCCAGATTTCTCACCTCATTTCCGAGAACATGGTTTCCATGTCCTGCTGAGTTAGAATGTAAGCTCCAGGCTCTGTTGAGTTAGTACACAGGCTCCAGGCCCTGTAGAGTTAGTACACAGGCTCCAGGTCTTGCTGAGTTAGTACAGGCCCCAGGCACAGATTCGATTCTTGTATTTGTTGTAAAGATACCAAAACTGCCGATGTAAAGAGGTGTCGTGATGCACTGATTTGCATGTAATTTATTTTGAATGTGAAAGAAAATGCCAATGGTGGTTACTCCAGAACAACAGGCATAAAGCAGGACTTTGCAATGATAACCAGAACCATGGTCAAGCTATTTTAAAATGTGAACTTTTCTCACTCCAGTGAAACAGGACAGAGGGGAATAGTCTGAATTGGTAGCATGACCTTTATCTGTGTGCCAGTTTTACCTTTTCCCCTTCCATTTCTTAGGACTTACTCCTTGTGACTCACAATACCTCCATATTCAAGAGAGATGGGGAGAGAGAAATACAGACTCATGCTTGTACAGTATTTAAAGGCATGGAATTACCGCATCCTCTTTCATTAAGGGAAAATGTGCCCGTCAGACTTTTTGTCCCTCTGATAAATACAGAAACAGCTTAAGGGAAGAAAGACTGATCTGGGCTCACAGGTTTGGAAGTTTGAGTCCATGGTCAGTGGTTCCATTGATTTTCAGCCCATGGCAAGGTAAATAGATCACGGAAGAAGGCGATGGTGTAGGAAAGTGGTCAGTCAGGAGTCAAAGACAAGTACCAAGAACCCAGCACTGTGATACAACATCCACAGGCATGCCTCCCGTGGCCATCTTCCTCCAGCTCCTCCCTGCTGTGGTGGTTCGAATGAAAATGGCTTTCCATTTTCATTACAGGAAGTGGCACTATTAGGAGGTGTGGCTTTGTTGGAATAGGCGTGGCCTTTTTAGAGGAAGTGGTCAAAGCCTGAGACTCCACCCTTTCACAATTCTACCACCTCCCAATGATCTACTTGATGTTTGAATTATCACTATGCTGAACTATTGATGAGGTCAGACCCTCCAGATCAAATTCTCTCTGTAAAACTCCTCATAGAAAGCCCAGAATTTCCCAGGCACCATTTAGTTCAGTCATGATGCCTATCCAGATCATCATCATTAGAGCATTGCAAATCATACTCATGAGAGACTAGAGACACAGAGACTAAATGATCACTGATGGGAACAGCAGCATGTTCAGTGCTACAGAACATAGGAAGCAGAAACCAGATGAATACCTAGAAGCTGCCATCAGAGTAGCAATCTTCCTTACAAGCAAATATCTGCTCATTTGCAAATATTTAAGAGTAAAATACTCTTGGCCATATTTTGTTGTTGGCAACCTTTAGAAATCCCCCCTGGTGATATCTACAGTTATTAACTCCAGTTCAGTTCTTAAAGATCCTGGCTTGCTAGATTCAGTGGCTTAATTTTAACAAGACATTGACATATATGCTCTTTCATTATTATTTTTCATGCTTCTGCTTAGTTTAGCAGTATTTCAATAATGTATTATCTACCTCTGATATAGATCAGTCCTATTTGCTTGGCACAGATGTGACCTTTCATTATTTACTAACATAGTTTTTATTACTACATTAGTCATGAATTCCAGATGTTGACAACTTAAGGAGAGTTCCTTGTCTTTATTCTTCCCTTAATATCTGGAATAGAGTTTTGTATTTTCCCTTACTGTGCATAAGACTTTAAGGGTTATTTTAAGAGGAATAAACATCTAAATACCTTCTATAATCTTTAATTGCTTTTTAAAAATTCCTCAAAGTTATTTATCAACAATAAGCACACGTGGACACTTCATACGGTGGCTGCCAATCCTTCTTTGCACCCAGGGTGGCTAATGCCTGATTGTTACTGCCTTTCCTGGGAATGAGTTTTTCCACCATTTTCAAGACCCACATAATTAACTTTGAGATATAGAGATTTGCTAATTGGAGCCTTGACAGTCTCTTACTGTGAGAGAGACTTCATTGGACAAGACCACTCACAGGCACTTTTCACAAGAGGCAGGTGGCCTATGATGTCACCATATTCAGACAGCACTGGGGTCTCAGTCTTTTGTACTTTTTAATCCCTCCACCTTCCAAACCTTGTTTCTATTATTATGACTGAAAGATCCACCACTACCTCCTAAAACCTGGACATGGGTAGCCTGTCCAGTGTAAAACAATCTTGTGCTTTTTCTACCTTTGGTGGTGGTTCTCTCATTCTTTAATCCCAGCACTCTGGAGGCTGAAGCGGTCAGATCTCTGTGAGTTTGGGACTAGCCTGGTCTACATAATGAGTTTCAGGCAAGGCTAGCCAAGGATACATCATGAGACCCTCTCTCAAAATACAAGACTGAACAAAAGCTGTTTAGATTTTATCCACAGTCCCCATATTATTATATAGCCTTTGTGTCAACCAGCTCTTACAGAAAGTTAACTTTCAGAAGTAGGACAGGTCACCACTGCAGTAGCTTCCAAGAGTCATTATGTTTTATAAGACGTATGACTTCTACAAGTTGAAGACAGCTAGAGGGAATCTGGCTCATGGAGATACATGTGATAAATTTCTTTGCATAAAACCTGCTTGCAGTTATAAATGTCAATTTTATTAATGCATTGCCCAAACACGAGCATATGAAATTACTAAGTGTGAGATGAACATTTAATGAATGAAGATTGAAAGGTTAATTTATATTCTGAGATCATAATGGTGGCAAAGGTGACATTTGGGGAGCCCCTACGATGCATAAAACATTATTAGAGGCATGATGGTCCTCATGTTTTTCCTCCATGGATTTCTCTAATACAGTATATAAAAATAAAGCTTTTCATGGGAATTAAAATGAAAGAGCCCTTTCAGAGCTCCAAAAATATTATTCAGGCTTTGCCAAGACTAATATGCTCAAAGTTTCCATGAAGAGCATAATTTCTTGAGAGTTATGTCTGTTCAGATGTGGAAAAAATAAAACCACCTGATTAGTCCTCGTTACTGATTCACACCCCTCAGGAAGGTTGGTTTGGCTCACCCTGTAGAATTCATTGCTGGAGTTTCATCTATGTTGAAGGTTTTATCTGGTTTCACATTAAACAACAAGAATTTGTTCTATTTATACAGTACTTCCACATCTCTGAAATTTAGCAGATCCGGTTATTAGTGTTTTTTCAGTTTTTTTTTTTTTTTTTTTTTTTTTTTTTGGTTTTTCGAGACAAGGTTTCTCTGTGTAAGCTTTGCGCCTTTCCTGGAGCTCACTCTGTAGCCCAGGCTGGCCTCGAACTCACGGAGATCCACCTGCCTCTGCCTCCCGAGTGCTGGGATTAAAGGCGTGCGCCACCACCGCCCGGCTTGTTTTTTCAGTTTTTAACAATGAAGGAGAAAAAGCAAACAGAGGTAAAGTGAAACAGAAATCACATAACTGATAGATGTTTTCCAAGTTCACGCCGTTGTGTCTACTGAAATCCATCTCTACTAATACAGCTCATTATAATAAACGTGGATGACATGGGATGATAGATCACATTTAATATCATTGTATTGAAAGGCGAGATTGTTCTTCATGTCCTTCTGTCTTAGTTTTCAGGACTGGCACTGGCTGTTGTACATGTTTAAAAAAAAAAGAAAGAAAGAAAGTTCTTGAAAATGAGGTCAGATCTAGACTTGGAATCTCTGGGTCTGCGCAAGAGAGCTTGAAGAGGAATGGGCTGGCCAGGGCGGTGACAGTAACTATGCTGCCTTTGAGAGATAGCATCGCGGTAACCAACACTTCTGCCTCATTAGCACAAACTTGACTTTTGGCTTTGTATGAGATTTTCCATGAGGTCCTTGGTCATTGTCCTTTGCTGGAGAGATCTGGCAAGTGATATTTAGTGACCTCATTCCTTTGAAACCTTGGGCTTGAGCCAGAATTGGAGTTTGCAAAAAAAAAAGGAAATGGCTTGAGGGAAAGGAAAGCATGGAATCCATGCTCATCAGGAAGGCTGTGAGGTTACAAATTAAAGATGATCTCCTGGGGACTGAGTCTGGCTATGCCTCTTAGGATCAGTTAATGGATGGTGTAGTTGTAAGGAGACCAGTTAGAAAAAGAATTTACCAAGCATAGAAGCTGTAAACTTGGTAGGCTGTAAACTAAATTAACTCTTAATTTGGATTTATAATAATAATATTTTTCTAAAAAGTGATCATTTGTATGTGGCACAAACTATGCAAAATACATAAAGCTTGCATCGTATTCTACTTGAGTACATTGTCAGAAAATTGTTCACCATGTCTATAGGTAAAAATACATTTCAAAAGCAGCACTAGACTACTGACTTAATTAAAAGGTGAGAATCCTGGAAATCCCCAGAGTAAGAGTGGCCTAATTATAAAAGGATTTTCTATATATCATCTCCTGTACAACCAGATCAGAATTGCCAAGTGTAAAGAATGAATTTATTTGAATAATTCACCGGTGAAAGTCAGACACACAAACATTCACACAAAAAGAGAAATGAGTGTAAGGCATATATGGATTAAAGAGAAAGGAAACATAATACTTATGGCAAATAGTGACTGTAACGTATATCTGCATACAAAAACTAAGGATTCGCTTTGCATTAATATAACAAATGTGGTGCTTCGATACCTTGGTGTGAGAAGGTGTGTACATTCAGTAAAAATTCGGCTGGTTCGTTTTTCAGACTTTCTGTATCTCTATGGTTTCAGGCAAATGTCTCTACCTCCCACAGCCTGAATTTCCACATGTGTGTAATGGGTTGGTGGGATTGGCAGTGAAACAAGAAGAGATGTGCTTGGCATCCAGTGACTGACCAACAGTGGCAGGTTCTCCTTCCTCCCCCTGATATAACTGATGCATGTGATGGAGAAAGTTTGGGCATCTGGTGAGAGCCAATTTACTAACCAGGTGTTCCAACCTCTTTCTTCAAAGATTAGATTGGGCTTGATGTCTTCTTCTACTTGATCTGTCCTTGGTACTAGATCATTTCTAGACTTTCTTTTCCCAAGATGGTTTCTGTTTATTTAATGAACTGTAAATGACAGCTCTGATTAGAACATGAAAACACGATGGCACATTATCAAGTAGATATAATTTTTCATGAAAACTATGTTCTCTAATGCAATGATGGTTTCTATTAGAGTTACGGTTTGGACAGAGCAAATGAGAGCAAAGCCAGAGGACACACATGTAGCCCCACAACTTAAGAGGCAGAAGGAAAGTGTTGCTTGAATCCAGGATTCAAGATCATCTAGAGAAGTATAACAAGACTCCATCTCAAGAGGAAAATTGATAGCTAGCTGCCACCTTTGAGCACTCTGATAAGCTGCAATGTGCCCTGACCTAGTCCACATTGCAACAAGTCCTCAAGATGACTTAGAATTTTCTTGTGGAGACTTGCTTTTTTTTTTTTTCTTGTTTTCCCTGGTAGGTCAACCACACTCCAAGGCAGGCCCCACTCCCAAGACTACTTGGGCAACACAAAATAAACTTTAGACTCAGTGTGGAGAAAAGAAGAAATCTCAAAGTTGTGTGAGTAGGAAGTTGAGGGTGGAGAGGGGTAGATATGGGAGGAGTTGGGGAACAGATGAGTATGGACAAAATACATCGCACGAGATTCTCAAACAATTAACAAGAGTAGTATGTAAAAGAAATTCTCTCTTGTAAGAACAGTTTTCAGATTTGATTTTGTCCTCATCTTAGATTATTCCCCTACTTCTAGAGAAATTTCTGGCATTGTGTGACTAAGAATGACAGGTGACAGGTGACATGTCACTACATTGACCCCCCCCATTCTTTAAAAACTTACCTTTTTAGCTGGTGCATAAAAATTGTACATGTATATGAGATATGGTGTACTACATCAATTGCAACTTGTGAAAATAGAAACATCACAGCCTAAGGTAATTTACCTTGAGTGTTAGCGCAATAATCTATGCAGTTCACCTCTGAGTGTTGTTAGCACTTTGAGATGTATAAATATAGTAGTCTCCTTTCACTGTGGTTTCATTTCCTATCATTTGATACCTGTGGTACAAGGTAGTCTGAGACCATTAAATGAAAAATTTCAGAAATAAGCATATGTGTAAATTTTAAATCCCATGCCATTTTGAGTAGTGTAATGAAACCTCATACCGTCCTTCTCTGTCCTGCCTAGAACACGAATCCCCACCCCGTGTCCATTGCATCCATGTCGTACATACCACCTGTCCGTTAGTCACCTAGTAGCCTTCTCAGGTATCAGGAACTTCAGTGTGTGCATTCAAACAGCCCTTGGATTTTTTTTTTTTTAAGATTTATTTATTATGTATACAGTGTTCTGTCTGCACACATCCCTGCAGGCCAGAAGAGGGCACCAGATCTCATTACAGATGGTTGTGAGCCACCATGTGGTTGCTGGGAATTGAACTCAGGACCTTTGGAAGAACAAGCAGTGCTCTTAACCTCTGAGCCATCTCTCCAGCCCGGATTTTTTTTTTAATAGACACCCCCAAAGCCTGCATAGATTCCTTGTAGGAAAAGGTAAACATTATTGACTTTATAAAAAGTAGAGAGGAAAAAGTCCGTATGTGGGAGAATATTATTTTAAGGTGTGTTCCTTTTGTTTATGTTGCATTTGTTGAACTCTGTGATGCTGTGTTACTGTGCCTGTCTAAAATACCTGATGGTCTAATAAAGGGCTGAATGGCCAATAGCGAGGCAGGACAGAGAAAGAGGAGGGGCAAGCAGCCAGAGGAGGAGCTAGAGAAGGGGGAGGACTCCAGGGGACTCCAGGGGCCAGCCACCCAGCTACACAGCAAGCCATGGAATAAGAGTAGGATTTACTGAAGGAAGAGACTGAGAAAAGCCCAGAGACAAATTGCATATGGGATAAGTTAAGTTAAAGAAAGCTGGCAAGAAACAAGCCAAGCTAAGGCCAGGCATTCATAATTAAGAATAAGCCTCCATGTGTGATTTATTTGGGAGCTGGATGGCGAGTCCCCCAAAAAGAGCAGAAACAAACAACAACATCTATATGGAGGTTGCTGAGATGAAAGCCACAGTCTATAGAGCATCCAGCACTGGGCCTGGTTTCAGACATCCCTGCGGCATTCAGAACCTATCCTACCAGAGCTAAGGGAGGCATGTCTCTAAATAAATAATTACGTAATTTATTTCCCATTTTAAGAAATGTCTTGTGGAAACATAATCAGAGTAAAATAAACCTGGGAAGGAAATAAATGGAGAAGTTGGTTTCACAGATTTTTGTACTAAGTCTACTAGAATTGGAGCTGCTACGTCTGAGGAGGTAACCTAGACCTGAGGTACAGCGTTATCAGCAGTGGGGAGCATCTTGGACTCAGCGTTTCATGAAGCCAATGGAAATATTTGTGAGAACTGTCAACACTATACCTTGGAATAAGAACTATATTTAAATTATTATGTAATTTACTTCGATATAAGTTATAAATGGCAATGAATTTAATACTGTGAGGCTTTTATTTAAATATTGAATTTTTCCATATGGAGCAGCAATCTTGCATCAAGCGTAGTAAAGAGACTTCTCTCTGCTCTGTTGTGATCAGGATTCCACATTGCTGACCACATCTAAATTCTGCTTATTTTTCAATTCATGGTTCACATTTTGTGTCATATTTGGATACAGAAGAATGTTTTAATGTCACCATTTTTAAAGATTCTCATTCTCTACAAAACGTATGCCTTTTTGTTGATTTTTAATTACATTTATTTAGTGTGTGTGTGTGTGTGTGTGTGTGTGTGTGTGTGTGTGTGTGTGTGCCTGTGTATGCATGCATGCACATGTGAACATGTGGTGGGGGGATATCACAGGACACAGGTAGAAGTCACAGGTCAGCTTTCAGGAGTCAGTTCTCTCCTTCCACCATGCGAGTCCTGGGGATGGAACTTGGGTCCTTAGGCTTGGTGGCAAGTGCCTTTATCCATGGAGCCATCTCCATGACTCATAAGTTACAATCTTAAAATTACTTTTAGTACGACGTCGGCCAGGGAGTAGAATTTTGGTCTTTCCAAAGTCGTTTAACTAATTCTCTGGCTCAACATTCTACTCTTTTCCTTCCACTGGTTCAACATTAAATGCATGTCTAATAATATCTATTCCCTGAGAACGGACACCACAAGCTATTTATCTGTCCTGCTTATTATACCATTTTTCACTTTTAACGGCGTTCCCTACATTTTATTTTTTATGCCTTTCTCCCTGTTACTGACGACCTTCGACGTGTCCTCCACTACCTACAATCTAGAAGGAGCTCTTCCGTCATTGGCTAACCAGTATAATCTATCCAAAGCAGCCTATATGATGAGTATAATGTGGGACCTGTACCTAAAACTAAAAAGCAGAGCTAAATACAACTGAAGAGAGATGCAGATTTTCCCCATGCATCTGCAGTGTGGAACTCAGGGAGCTTCACAGGTGTTGATATAGCCAGAGGTGAGAATCAACAAAAGGAGAATTGCCAAGGGGATATTTTCTTTTCAAAAAGTCTATTAAGGTGAGATTTGTGATGACTCTACCACTGACTAGATTCAGCAGGGTGAATGGCTCAAAAACTACCTGGGGCTATGGTTCCAACACTCTGTCTTTTATTCGTGTGTGTGTGTGTGTGTGTGTGTGTGTGTGTGTGTGTGTGTGTCCCCGAATCACTGTGTGCATCATCACTTGCATGCACTATTATCACACCTTTGTCCAGTGGAGATCACCCTTGCCACTCCTGAGATTCACCTTCATTATCTCAGGCTAATGGTGTCACAAACAGGCAGCGTGGGGAACTGCATGGTTTGCCATCCTGGCACCATCTTGTTCTCTGTCCTCCCTTAGACCCGTGATTTTCATTTTTTTTTAATCCTTAGTTTGTTGTAGTTCTGCTAGTGGGGCATTAGAATTCCTTTTGCTGATAGACATTCATTTTCTCCATCGCATTTGTGTGTGTGCTGTCTGTGTGTATTTATTTGTGCATATGTATGTGTAAACATGTATACGTGTATATATGTGTACAGTGTTGAATTATGTGTGTATGTGTGTACACATGTATGTGTGTGCGTGTATACATGTGTGTGTATCTTCCTGTTTGAGGCATCACCTGTAAGTGTGATGGGTGTTCCTCCCAAGGAACAGGGTGGCGCGAGGTTGGGAGTAGGCTAGAGGCTGCAGTTTTCACATCATATATCTTTAGGGATATTGTGTGGCTTTATATTTTATTTTGTACACTTGACTTGTTGTGTTAACAAGTTGTAAATAAGTAGTCACATGAAACGCACTGATGAAGTGTGGCAGACAGCGCCGTTATTCACACCATTGGCTTATGAGTTGCATCATCTTAATCCCTTTGAATCTCATTTGTCATATCTTTAGTGACAATAGCCAGCTCAAAACCTTTTGATGTGTATTAGAGAAATGTCTGAGGTTGGCAATCTGCAACTCCAGAGAAGGAGGATGAAGGTTTGCCTGTAGTCGTAGGTGCCCAAAGCTGCCTCCCAGCCCTGTTACCCCAGATAACAACAGGTAAGGCAGTGGACGCACAGTGGACACTCCTGGGGCCCTCCCAGGAGTCCCGGTTTGTTACCATATAGTCTCTCCTCTTCATCTTGAAAGTACAAGAGACTCACTCATCCTGATCAGCTTGGTCCCGATTCTCATCACGCATATGCCAGACCACATTATAAAGGACTCTAAAAAGCTAAAGTTAACTTCTCTTCCTCCACATAATTCTCAAACATACCTTTTGTTATTATTGAGGCCTGATAAGAAGAGAATAACAGACAACTCCCATTGAAAAGATAATCTACTCCTCCCAGACAGCCAAAGGATGGGACACATCACACACACATGGGCATCCACAGGGAGAAGCTCCAGTGGGCCAGGAGGCGGAGGAGGGAACAAGAGAAAACATGGGTGAGGGCCTCTGCTACAGTGCTCATGGGATGGGCAGGATTTGGAGAGGCAGGGCAAGCAGGCTTGTGTTGGCTAGTTTAGGCCATTTCACCAGGCTCCGTATTGTTCTTTGCTTGGTAGCTGGTTAAGGAGTGATTAGAACAGACTAGGAGCCAGATCTGACAGCTCACACGTAGGAGGATTTGAGTCGGCTCATTCGCACTGGGCTTCCATGGCGAGTCATGGGCTGAGCTGGGGTGAGCAGTCCCTGAGAGCCAGCAAAGGCCCCAGATTTCAAAGCGCAAAGACAGAAAACAAAAGCACATCGTAGTATGCAAACATTCTTCAGCGTCAAACATGGAGTAAAATGGACAATTCCTACTTGCTACCCCCATCCGTAAAATGAAAAGGAAATATTAGGAATAATTAATATTACGAAGCACCGTTCCACTAAACAGCAGGTCACCACTGTCTTGTTACATGCGGCTTTTGCTGTTGTTCTTACCAAAGTCCTTTCAGCTATAGACATGGTCTCCACTTAGATGCCTGGCACCATGGAAGACAATGCTGTGGGTCAGGTGGTTTTGAAATCTTTAACTGACCATCCTTAAGCTCAGCTTCCAGAATCTTCTATGATTCAATTTCTGAAGGGCTTCATATCAAAGAATTCTTGGCTTATTTCGCAACCCAGGAAAACCTCATTTGTACCCGTTCTGTAGATTTTTAACAGCAGCTAACCTACTGAAGACTCTTATGTTTCCCTCCATAAGTGACTTTTGACTTTCATTTTCCTGAACAGCTAGGGTGACTCAAATTAACAGGTATTCCTTTACCGCCCAGACTTGGGAACATGCGCTGTTAAACACTTTATGTATTCATTCAACACACATTTATTGAGTGTTGATTACATGTCAGGCAATTCTGTAAGCATTGAGGATGCAGTAGTCTACAACATAGACAAACACTCCCTTGTGGATCTTGCTTCCTAGTGAGGAACTGGCAACAGACAAATGAAAATACCTTGCATGTCAGATGGTGTGAACGCGGTGTGGTTAAGTGCTACAGAGGCAGGGGCCCCAGCCTGCAAATTTAAATAAAGCATAAGGAAAGGTCTTGGCAGAGGTGACATTTTTAGCAAAGACTGGAAGATGCGCCGGAGGAAGGAGGGTTGGATACGGGCAGCTAGACGAGGCTGAGAGTGAAGAAAAGTCCCAGCTGAGATTTGGGGTGCTGGAGATGGGGAATGTGGAGGTGCTCTATAACAGTGATGAGGGAAAAAAAAAGAAACAAAATGAAAAGATGGACTCTCTGCCCCAACAGACTTGGTGGTCTCATCAGGGAGAGGTCATCCACATGGATTCTATCACATCAGTGAGTAAAGTCCTGTATTAAGGGTCAGCCCCTGGCACAATGGATAATAACCAGATGATATGATGGATCAGTAACCCACAAAACTAAGGAAAGCCTCCACAATTATCCTAACTTCTCTTCACCTGCTATATGTGATCTAGCCTGTTGAGTCAGGACAAGCAAAGCTGAGTTTTGTGAACTGACCATGTGAGCATGCCCTAGACCATCTGTCCTCTCCAGAGAAGGCTCAACAAGACTGTGCTGGAATCGAGAGGCATCTGAAGTGACCATCTATGTTGATATTTTATTTGTACTGAAATGTGATTTTATTTGTATGTTAATAAATAAAGTTGCCGGGGATCAGAGCTATTAGCAAGCCATAGCGAAAGCCAGGTGGTAGTGGCACACGCCTTTAATCCCAGCACTTGCTAGGCAGAGCCAGGCGGATCTCTGTGTGTTCAAGGATACATCCAGCATTGGAGACACATGCCTTTAATCTCAATACCAACCATAGAAGACCTGGAGGTCTGTACAGACAGGCAGTGACAAGGCGGTCATGTGGTTGGGTTTACAACCAATGAGAAGGCAGAACAGAAAGTCTTTATAAAGACAGACACACAGGAAGTAGGTCTCTTTCGGAGAGGTAGGACCACCGTGATAGTGAAGGGTAAGGTTTTTAGCTCTTAGCTATTGCTCTGACCTCTTGGGTTTTATCTCTGTATTGGTTCTGTGTTTCTTATTTAATAAGATGGTTGGTTACTTCTACAACCATCCACTAGAAGCCTGGCCAGAGTGGGTCAGTTGTGGGCTTGTGTTGAATGAGAGGGAGTGGATTTGCCCCACTCTGTGAGTGTAAGAGGATAAGAAAAGCTTGGGTTTGAAGTCATGAGATCTCCTCCTAGATTTTTGGAGATGTGCTCAGAGAGGGGGCCATGGGAGAGGTTAACCCCATCTTATTGATTTCTCCAGAAAGGGTCATCAGCTCAGGCTCACTAGGACATGGCTCCTTTGAAACTGTCCTTTTCTGAAGCCACATAAAGAACTCTTTCCCTTATTAGGGCTTTCAGGAAAAGAGCCATAAACAAAATGAGCATGCAACACCATACACGGGAGAATACACATGAGACATGATTCCCAGTGATAACTGCTCAGGGCAGTGGGCATCATAAGCTGTGGTACAGCAACAGCAGGAACCGAGAAGGAAGAACGGCCAGTGGACCAGATTGTTGTGGGAAAGAGGCTCTGTGGAAACCAGCATCATACATAGGTATGTGTTACAACATGGCCCAGCACAGTGTAAGTCATGTGTAATCCATTTTGTGGGACTGAAAGTAATTATCTATCTAGTTTCTCAGAAAATAGGATTGAAACATAGGGAAGCAGAAAGGAGTCAGAGGGTATGTGTGTGTTTGTCTTAGAGGAGGGCACACATTGAGCCAGAGAACACGAATGGGCTTCTCCTGGGAGGCAGGTGTACAGCCCTGAGCGGCTCCGTCTTATTGCAGAAGTTCCACATGTCAGCAGCTATGACTTCTGTCGGCATTGTAGGGAGCGAGCATGAGTCCCATGGGCCAGGAAGTCAGGCAAAGTTAGGGCTCATTCTCCCCAGCTGCAGAACTGCTATAGGCTGTTTTTCTATCCTTCTAGGAACAGTGGGCTATCCTGCAGACCTCGGAAATGTCTTTTCACACACAAACCTGTGGAACCACTGTGTAGTTGGCAGAGGAACTCAATGCAAAGGGCCGTCCAGGGGTGTGTGTGTGTGTGTGTGTGTGTGTGTGTGCTCACAGGTGAGTGTGTGGGTGGGTGTGCGTGTGTGTGTGTGTGTGCGTGTGTGTGTGTGTGTGTGTGTGCTCACGCATGTGTGTGCATGCGCTCGTGCACATGTATCCCAGGAGCAGAATTTTTCTCTTCCTCTTCGTAAATTTTTGACAGCTTATTTTCCTTTCTTGAGATTGAATAAATCATCCCCTAATTTGTGAGTCTAGGTTAACCATTAATGTCTGATGGCTTAACACTAAGAAAAGACCTGTGGGCTTAAAGTAGTATGCTCACAGTTCGGGATTGAGAGCTCAACTCATAGGCAGAGACTTAAAGGAATAGACCAAAGTGCTGAAGGAAGAGACCTTCCACACACCCCGCTACTCAGTATGCGGGCTGATTTTCTGTTGGCATGGTGGCTGACAGCGGAGATGCCATGTAGAACAAGACATGCATGGGCACATCCCTGACCTACTACACATGCCCTGCGAGGTGGCTGTGTGTTAGCCTCAGGCTTCCTATGGTTTAATACTCTCAGAACTCTTGGCAACACATACAGAGAACAATAGCGCCCTCTGGTGACCAATGCGCAGAACTGGCCTTGATTTTAAAGTTCCCTCCTGACCCTGTGTGTGATTCCCAGGACTGTCCCCAGAGCAGTCTGCTGCTTGCCAAAGTGAAGGAAATGATTGACAGAATTCACTGGATAAAATCCAGACTCGAATAATCCTGGTTTTGTCTGACTTATCTGGGTGATTACAGCCTCACAGTCCTACTCAGCCTCTGGGGCAGTAAATCACACATTTATGTCATTCATAATTCAGTTTTCTTACAATCAAATTCAAGACGCTTCTATCCCCACTAAATCTGGTAGCAATCTTTTCATCGATTAACTCTGCTATCAATTTCCCCTTGTCTGCCTCACAAATGAGAGTCGAGCACCCTTATACAAAGTGGAAAAGAGTGAAATTCTGAATAAATGTGTTGCCAGTGAGGAAAAAGGATGCTTCTTTGTCAACATTTAGAACACTTCTTTGAATTTCTGTTTTAGGATTTGCCCCAGACATTCAATCTCTCTGTCTCCCTCCTTATGCGTGTGAGCATTTATTGTATTATGTCACATTCTACTAAAATTATGTGGCATCATATGTTATAATGAAATTAAATTCTAGGTAAATTAAATTCAAATTATATTGCATAATGTTATAGGTAATTTATATTAAATATATATTATATAATATAGGTAAATGATATTAAAATATCTGCATTAAAATGTATAATTGTCTGAAAGCTATGATATATTATAATTTGTAATTGCCTCCAGTGTAGTCCTACTACTAAAAATCTCACTGTAAAGAAACTGCATGGCTTGCGACTTTTGGAAAAACACATGTTTTTATCATTAGGATTCTTCAAAGAGTGTGCAAGCCACATTTCCAGAACACCCATGTGGTATAGCCAGCTGCCTTTGCACAAGGATTATCACGAAGATGGGTGTGCTGGGCAGACAACATTGTGCAGTGGAATATTCTGGCCCTTATACAACGAAGGGCAAGTTTCCCACGAGATACAAACATTGATTTGCTTTAAACTACTTTCAAGGCACTAAAGCTCAAAGAAGGGCGTCATCATAAAGGACCACTGAGAAGTCGCCTGTCCACTATGTGAGGATGAGAATTAGGCAATGATACTTGGATTCAAACTGTGTGATATGATGACTGTGTTTTTGCCAGAAAAATAAAAATATCAGAACTGAGAGACAAAACAATAGAAAATACCTGCTGTGTGCTAGCAATACAGGATATGAAAGGCTATTTCTATTAAGAGAAAAACCTTTACTTAATTCAGGCATTGCTATTTTTATAGACTTGTAATATATAAATAGATACTGGATATGTAACTATACCAAGTTATTTCACATCTTGGTTGGCAAATGTCGACAATGTTTTAACTTCTCCGTTGTGTGAAAAGTCAGAAAAACAGAAACCTTGACCCTGAGATAACCCAGAATGAACTGGCTGTGTAAATAGCATGTCTAGTTAACATACTTCTGGGCTCAGGACACCCATCTTTGCTCTGGTTGGCCCTTAAATACCGGGGAATACGTTGGCATATGTAGACCAGATTGTGGGGCCTTCTTTCATCCTCCACACCTCTGTCTTCCTCCTTCTTCATTTCCTTCCCCTCCCCTTTCTCATGTACCACTTTTTTTTTTTTTTTGAGACATCATCTTGCTTGATAGCCCAGGCTGGCCTTGAACTCACAATCCTCCTGCTTCAGCCTCCCAAGTGTTGGGATTTTGTGTGTGTTACTATACCTGACTCAGCTGTGAAATTTCTTTCATTTATAGGCTGGTTCTTTCTTGTCTTTGTCGACCTGTTTATAAAGTAAGCAGTTGAAGAAAAGGAATACTTTTTTGTTGTTTTAACTTTTAAAATTACATTCTCCCACTGATCTTCTGGTAAGATGCCGTCTGAACTCAGTCTGCCATCGATTCTCCTCTGACCATCAGGAACGAATTTTGACTCATGTCCCATGCTCCTCTGGGCATCTTGTTCTAGCAAGCCTCTGCTTGGGCTGTGCTATTCTGGGGCCTGGCGCTGACGTGTTGTACTGTCTGGACTCCACTTAAGAGACCGAAATAGGAGAGCTTGGGTAGTGCATAGTCACTGCTCTTTTTGGACTGAAGCTCACACACACAGTCCCAGGAACCAAAAGTAAGAGAGCCACACATTTCGGGTGCAACACAGAATACCTGAGGCTCAGATAAACACAGGCAGGGAAATTGTAAAACACAGCATCTGAGATACTGATGACAAAATTCCTCTCATAGAAAAATACGCCTTAGTCAGGTTGAAATGTCAGAGTCCCTGTTGTGACTGCTGTAGTCCCAGAAGCCGCTAACCTACAGAGGGGCTAATGTCACCCGGGGGACTCAGGCTCAGAGGAGACAATGGCTGAGACCAGCCTGGCTTCCTAGACCTAGACAGTGAATAATATACAACTTTTTCAGTCAGGAAAATTCTTATTAAAATTCCAGGAGCATGCTGGTTGGTTTTTTTTTTTTTTTTTTTTTTTTTCAATTTGAAGGAAGCTAGAGTCACGTGGAAAAGGAGCCTTCTGTCAAGGAATTACCTCCCTTACACTGGTCTGTAGACAAGCTTGTAGGACACTGTCTTGATTAATGATGGTGTGAGAAGATTCAGATCATTTCAGGGGATGCCACTCCCGAGGTTGGATAAGAAAGGTAGCTGAGCAAGGCAGGGGGAGCAAGCCAACAGCGAACATTCCTCCATGGCCTCTGCTTCAGTTCCTACCTCCAGGTTCCTGTTTGAGATCCTACCCTGACTTTCCTTTATGCTTGACCATAGGGGCAGTGGTTCTCAGCCTCTGGGGCACGACATTGGGAGACACACATTTCCTATGGTCTTAGGAACTGAGATACTGCTCAGTGGTAAGATTACAGTTAGGAAGCAGCAACAAAAATAAACTTGTGGTCGGGGGCTTCTAAGACCGTCGGAAATACGTGTTTTCCGATGCTTGTGACCCACAGGTTGAGAACCACTACTGTAGGGTGTAAAAGGAAATAAACCCTCTCTTCTCCATGTTGTTTTTGGTCATGACATTCTCACAGGAACGGAAAGCCAACTAGGACATATGGCAAACAATTATACCTCAGCATTGTTTCTGGGTCCCATCTACTCAGATCCATGCTCCCATGGTGTCCCCCACCCGTTCTCATGATGGCATTCACCACGCTGCCTTAGACTTGTTTATGTACCTTAATTCCTTTTAGATTAGCAGCAATGAGAACGAAGACTGTGCCTCACTCATCTTTGTCCCCTCCGCTCTGTACATAGTGACATGCAAATGTAGGCAGAGGACCCCAATCTGAAAAATCTAAGGCCAAGCTCTAAAGTCCAAAACATTTTGAGTGCTGACAGAACATCGCAGTGAAAAATTCCACCCCTGACAGGTCACAGGCAAAACAGTGACATTCTGAAAATACTGTTCAAAATCATTTTCAGGCTATTGGAGAAAGTGTATATAAAGCCTAATCAAAGTTTGTGCTTGGGTTTGTGTCTCCTTCCCAAGACGACTCATTATGTTGTTTGTAAATATTTCACAAATCTTAAAAAATAGCTAAACTTCTAATCAGTTCAGATGAAGGATACTGATCAGCATCTAAGTGTAGATTTCTCACCAGTGTTTGGTGAATGATCAAATATTTCACTTCTGGGACTTTGGGAGTATGGAAGCTTTGATCGCCTTTGAGGGAGTGAACCAAACTCCTGACCACTGGTGTTGAGTATCTAAGACAGAATTTAGCTTCTGCTTGTGATAAAGGTAGTTGAAAAAAGCTATCATTCCCACCTTAGCAAGACAGAGAATCCAGGAAATCTACGAAACTGTAACTTTTCTTGAATGCATTAGAAAGCTGAGATTGCAAAGCATCACAGCATTCTCGACTCTGAAGAGGGGCAAGTCTGGAGAAACGGCTGACGCACACTGTATCTCCTGCGGAAGGGCCTGCATGAGGGGCTGGAGGGAGGGGATGGACTGTCTTCAGAACAGGGTGAAGGAAAATGGCCAAAAGTTCAGCAAAGGCATCATAAAGATGAGGCACAGGCTAGTGCCCTAGGTAGGTTAGAGCACTGAGGACCTTCAAGGAGATGAGTGTGTGTGTGTGACTCTGTGTGTATGTGTGATTCTCTGTATGTATGTGAGTGTGTGGTATATTTATCCACTTGCTGTTTTCCAGTTTTTTGTTGCATGTTCAAGAGCAATATTTGAGACAAGACAGGAAACCGTCCATCCACCAATCCCTGGCAAAGGAATATTTTTTTCTTTTGCTTCTAAAAGAAAAGCGTGATGTTTGTTCTAGAGGAGATGCTGTAAAATATACAGGTGTAAATACTCTTTGTTGCCACAGGCACTGGGGAGTTTTTTGAAAGTGACACAATATAGAAATATAAACACCTCACCAATACCATGGTCCTTGAGCACCCATGGCACTGGAGGAGTAAGGAGTCCTTTTGTCACCAGGCTTGCCAAGGTATCTCTGCTCCTCTAGTCTCTCCTTGGTACTGCTCATGTTCTCTAAGTGTCCCAAGGAGAGTGCTATCAGACCTTAGCTGCAAGGGAGTCTAGGAAGTATAGGTATTATGATTGTCATTGATGGCTTTTCTTTTGTTCCAGATGGACAGGAATTCTAGCTATAGTTCAGAACTCTATAAGTGAGTAAAAATTGGGAGTTGAAAATCCAGTTGGTAATACTGTTAGCTTATCATTCAACTAGAAACAGAACATCAGACCCCCATTCATTTTTTCATAGTGACAGCACAATTTTACCAAAATAAAATTGTTGTTCTTTTGTTCATTGTGCCCTGCCCTCTTTTATTTATATGTCCCAATCAAGCCTTTCTTTGTGTTCCTTTGTTCTTCCGGGTGTCCTTGTAAGTTTGAATAGCATAGAGTTTGCATTTGCTAAGATTATTTAGTAAATGATCTGATTCTGAGAATTCAGCAAGCACTCAATTAAAAATGATTATTCTTCCCATGGAGAAGCACATACATGTTTATGTTTACCTTTCTGAGACCTGTAGGAGGAAAGTGCAGGAGTGATATGTAGGTGATGCAGATATTTTGCATGTGCAGTTGTTAAGATACATGTGGCTCAAAATATCCTTTGTAACAGAGGGGGGGAGAGAGAGAGAGATAGAGAAAGGGGGGACAGAGACAGAGATTGATCTAAAACATCACAAGTTCCAAGCCTCTGCATGTGTGGAATATGTGTTACTGGAAACTCACTACCCTAAAAGTACAAGATATGATCTAGAACCATGTTTGGGAGTGCCTGGCAGCCTGTGGAGACTGCTTGGTATATCTCCAGTCCGCATTGCACAAATTCCTAGAACTTGTGCCAGCTGGAAAAAAAAAAAACAAAAACCAAAAAACCAAAATCCAACAACCAAGGTCTTAGAGTGCATTTTTTTCATTCCCTTTCTACAGCTAAAAAGATGCTAGAGGCTTAGAGGATAATTTGCAATTGCTGAATAAGAGCCAAGAAGGGAGGTTAGTTAGCAAGAATCCTTCCAGAGCTGCACTGGTCTTCGTTGGAGCAAGAGAAGAATTCTGTGCTCTGTGCTTCTAACTGCCTAGCTTTGTGGGTATGACCCACCACTGAGCTCAGGAGGTCCCTGGACCTCTTTCTTTCTCCAAGAAGGGACTGAGGTGATGGGGCTTGTCTGAAAAGTACACTCCCCTAGGATCCTGGAAACAGATCAGGACATCACAAGGCAGACTGGTTGGAGGGAAAAAAAGAGGTTTGCTTGCTTGGCTCCCTTCTGCTTACCCCCGGGGAACAGTAAATGTTCTGTGGCTGCTGAAAGACTTCAATTTGGCACCAAGGAAAGCTTCTTCTGGTGATTAATGTGTTAGATGGTTTCTGTATTTCAAAGGCAAGCCAGCAGTAGACAGCAAGTGAATAAAATTGTTCCACATTCCCTCTACTTTCTGATTTCATTTCCTTGGAGAATGTTGTCTTATGACCTTCTCTTTTGTACAATTCTGTTATCTTGCCAAATTAGCATACCATGAGCCTGTTTCCCCCCCATGACAAGGAACATGAGGGACCTTCCTGAAGGAGTAAAGTGGGGAATGATTGGGGAATTTTTTCCTTATGTTCACCTCTCTTTGTGTTTGGGGTGGTTCATAATGAACATATGTTTTAAATGCATTCCTTGTCGGGTATATGCCAATTTCCTATAAATTGTAATGCCTTGGATACCCCTGGCTGTTGAAGTGGTGGGCTTTAGTGTTCACAGGTGCAGAAGCTGAGACAATGCCCCTCCCACCCCCACCCCCCACCACACACACACACACACACACACACAGCTCTGGTAGTGAAGACGTCAGAGGGCACTGTACATTAGTCAGCTTTGTATCACTGCAACAAGATAGCTCACCCATTCAAACAAAAAGAAGAAACACGGAGGCAGGAGGTTGGTTCAGTAATAAAGTTCTGGACATGTAAGCATGAGGACCTGAGGTTGGATCCCAGACTGACATGAAATACAAGGTGCAGGAGTACACATCTACAGTCTGAGTTGGGGCGGTGTGTGTGTGTGTGTGTGTGTGTGTGTGTGTGTGTGTGTGTGAGAGAGAGAGAGAGAGAGAGAGAGAGAGGAGAGAGTCATCTCCCTGGAGCTCACTGACCAGCCACCCTGGCCAAATCTGTGAGCTGCAGGCTCAAGTGAGCTCTGTCTGAAAACTTAAGGTGGAGACCAGTGGAGGAACACACTGGACGCCAACCTCTGGCCTCCGTATACAACTGCACATATACGCATCTGTAAGCATACGTGTTTGCACACAAAGGAGCACACACATATACTCAAAGAAAAAGAAGAAGAAAGGTTCATCGGGGCTCCAGTTTCAGGGGCTCTGTTTCTTCTGAGCCCATGGGAGGTGGCACAACATGGTAGAGGAAGGAGTTCACCTTGTCGTAGCTGAGAGGCAGAGGGATGAAGAGGAGAGGCTAAGATCTCACTATTCTGTTCATGGACAAGCCTTCAATAACTTAAATCCCTTCTACTAGCTGCCATCTACTAAGGGGTCATTATCTTCCAAAAGCACCACAGGCTGGGGACCAAGTCTTCAACAGATGGGCCTTTGGCAGGGGACAGTCAATACCTAAATGATGCCACTTGAGGAACAGCAAATGCAAGGGATGACTTATTCTGAACTTTGCTCATGTCAAAAAACAAACCTTACGAAAGGAAGTCACTTGTTCCCAGGGATCTATCTCTTCAACAATGAAGAGGAATAGAAGAGGATGGCAGCTAATGCTGCTTCCAGGCAGACATTGTCACAGACTACCACCTGACCTTCTGAGGGCCTCTATGTCTTTACTTCCAATCACTCACTCTCCTCTGATTTGCCTACAAGCCTAGTCTCTTTTCTTGGGGTATGGGAGCTTCTCGGGGTTCCTGAGTTGGAGGAAACTGCCTTTTACTTTGCACATAGCAAACTTCTATTTCTTTTTCCTGTTATCAGTTAATTTTGTAAACTCACTTATCATGCCCTCAGAATATAGAGGGTGAATGTTTCATCCAGTCCAGTCCACACAAAACATAAATATGTAATAAAAATAGAAATTGTGAGATTCTACCATATGAACTTGGAACACATATTCAAACCATAGCACTCAGTATTAAAGAAATTGAGCATCTGCTAAAAGAGGGGATTTTAAATTAATAAGTCTTGTCGTATTAAATCTTGATCCATAGTCCTACCCCACTCCCAACTCCAGGAATCTGACACCAGTGAGAAGCTGTTCATGAAGAACGTTGTAAGTTGTATTGTCTTTACATGACTGACTTGGAGGTGAGCCACTCATACCCATCCATGTCATCAAACGTATCCAGTGCTGTGAGTCTGTTTTATCAATGGACTAGCCCAGTGAGAGGCAAAAGGAGAAGGTGAATGAACACAACACGGGAGATCATAGGGAGACCTGGGTCTCTTCTTACCCGGTTGCTATAAGGAACTAGGGTAGTAGCCATAGTCAGCATGGCCACCATGTACATCAGGGACCCCCTAGCCTCTCATCCCCACAAAATGGGAGAGCTTTTGTCGGTGATGCCAGTCGGCCTGGTGAGTTCAACATCTGAAGTCCCTTTCTACTTAACCTAAAATGACTTTGATCTGTACGAGCGAGCGATGTGTCTACTTCCGACGTTTGACGTTTCCATTTGAGCAGCCCCAGGCTTACACGGACCAACACATCAATCATTACTGAGTTCCCATCTGACTCCTCTCCTGGGAAGGCTAGAGGACAGAACCAATATGAGAAGATGAACTCAACAAGGAGAAACTGAGCGAAGCATCTAAACAGAAAGCTACCGCCCTCTCTAAAGACCATAAACTCATGACAAAGAGTGTGGAGGAAACTGCTACTTGAATAGGCAAGAAAATTCAAACATCTAAGTACATTTTATTTCATTTACTGAAACAGCATCCATATCCACAAAGATTGCTGCATATATACAGTTGTTTTATTGATTGTATACTCCCCCGGCCCCACTTTCTTCTTATTCTTAAGTTAGCACGGAAAGCAATGGGTTCATTATGGCTTTGTTACACATGTGTGTCATTATGTTTTCCTCTCTTTCTATTCCACCCCACTCTGTGCTCCTTCCCCCTCCATCTGGGTCCCTGTCTCCCATGAAAGCAACCCTCCCTTCTCTTTTCATGGGACCAGTGTATTTCATTACCTCCCTCCTCATTAAGATCTCTTCTCCCAAGTGTCCTTGTGTCGGGACTCTGGGTCAAAGTACAGAGAATGTCAATGGAGCGCTCAGCCATGGAGGTGACATCTGTGTCGCCCCACCCCCACCCCCAAAGTTCAGGGACTGTCACAAAAGAGGGGGAGGAACAATTTTAAGAGCCAGAGGTTGGGAAGGACCAGTGCGGAACAGTGTCTTCGGGACCTGACAGGACCCCAGCACTAGTGAACTCACCATGGCCGGGGCAAGGTCAAGCCAGTCAGAATCCCAGCCTGGAGGGGGCGGGGCCTCAGCCTGGAGGGGCGGGGCACCAGCCTGGAGGGGGAGGGGCCTTAGCCTCGAGGGGCAGGCCCAGCATGGAGGGGGCGGGGCACACAAGACCCCACCTCTGTTGAAGAGTGTTTTCTTAAAGAGTGTGGCCCCTGGCAGGTCAACCATGCGCTAGGAGATGGCCTCACACTCATAAGCAGCACAAACTAGACTTAATGAGTTCTTAAGAAATAAAACAGGACAACTTGGAAAGGTGTAAGGAGATGGGGAATATCTGGCAAGAGGTAAGGGGAAGAAAAGGGCGAATTTGATTAAAATATATCATATGAAATTCAGAGAATTAATGAAATATGTTTTAAAAGATCTCTTCCCCTATTACACATACAATTTTAATAGATAGAGCGATTTCCATTTTTCTTTGTGGTACATCCCCCTTCTCCTACCCTCAGAAGTACAATGCTTGTAATGATACATAATAATGTTTTAGAAAAATAGATATTTCTAGTTTTCCCCTTAACTAGCACTTAAACACATATCTGTTTGTGTTCTTAAAATTAAATTGTTATGAAAATATTTAAGGATTGAAAACTTTTGTTGGGGGAGTTGTAGAGACAGGGTCTCACTATATAGCCTAGCCAGTCTGGAACTCACTACACAGACCAGGCTGGCCTAGAACTCAGAGATCCACCTGTCTCTGCCTCCCGAGTGCTGGGATTAAAGGCATGCACCAGTAAGTTCAGATTGAAAACCTTTTAAAATTATAGCAAAGTTCAATAAATAATTTATTACCATACAATTACTTTCCAAGATCTCAAATCATTGTGTGTATGTGTGTGTGTGTGTTGGTAAAAAACAAACTCAAGACCTCACACATACATCCTAAGCATACTCCCTATCAGTTAGCAACACTACCAAGTCGTTTATTTTCAAATATTAAAGTCACATATGCTTATATATGTATCCAACTTGAGTGTGTCTGCATTTTGGGAGAAATTTGCTACTGACATTTAATATAAACAAGAGGAAGCAGGCAGAGGACTATGGGTAATGCCATTGGTTAGTCATTAGCATGCGGAGAAAGCAGCTACCTGCTGTCCATTGTCCCTTTGTCATTGCTGTACTGAACATCCAAACTAGAGGCTCCGCCCACCCCAGTCAAGTGCTTGACTCCTGACCCACACCCCAGGAACCAACTTCTAACCCCGTCTGTGTGTTATATGCATTTCAGATCATTGATCCCAGGGACAATGCTTCCATAATTTTTGTTGGCCTAGTCCTCCCCAGCTGCGCACACTCCAAATTCTGCTTTATTTTTATAACCTTGCTACTCTGGTTCAAATTTTGTTTGAGGATTGAAGAGAAACTGAATCTGCCACTTTGATAATAAATGTCTCATTCGGTCCATTTTGATGAGTAGAAATATAGTTCATATAAAGAGGTAATGTAGAAAACAAGGTATAGAACACTAGCCATTAAAATGACCTGGCAAGACATAACCATACAACAGAAGGATTGTATCAGCAAATTCATATATAATGGAGCAATTTGAATAAAATCCTTAAATTCAATTAACAAAAAAAGGACATTTAAACAATAAAAACAGTTAAATAGTAAGAGGTGAATATAGGAAAGAAAACACTGGAGATTGACGAGGTCAAGGAAACTAATCATTCATTTACTTACCAACTTATTCATTGACTGAAGTGTTTATTTAGAATAGTGGTTCTCAACCTGTGGGTCATGACCCCTCTGGGGAGTCAAACAACTCTTTCACAGTGGTCGTCTAAGACCACTGGCAAACACAGACATTTATAGTACAATTCATAGCAGTAGCAAAATTACAGTTACGAAGTAGCCACGAAAATAATCTTATGGTGCGGGGGGTGGGGGGGGGTGGGGGGTGGTATCACAACATGACGAATTGTATGAATGGGTTGCAGCATTAGGAAGGTTGAGAACCCTTGATTTAGAAAAAACTTTGCAGAATATTATATGACATTTCAGAGAATAGAAAGAGGAACAAGGGAATAAAAAGTTGTAATTGGAAGCTAGTAGGTTTTCTGTTACAGGAAAATGATTCCAGAGGTAGGGTTCAATGTGTTTATTGCACATATGAGAGAAGGGATTAAAAGGTGTCCTCTTCTAGAAAAGGGAGAGATCTTACAGGCAAGACTGCAGATTAATGATGGCACCAATGACTAGAATAAACACCCATGGTCACATTCTTTAACTTGACACACTGAGGAGATGCGGAAGGACTCTGAAGGCAGATTGGCCAGAGCCTAACACACCAGCTTTCCAGAACCTAGAAGACAGGAAGTCACTCCGTATAACCCTTTATCCACACCAGTTGAACTACCAGCTGTCCTCACCCCCCCCTGCCTCGCCCCCTCCCCCGGCCCTTTGTAGCAGGCTGTAGGACCCCAAAGAAGGAAAATGAGACAACAAAAAAAACAACGAAGAGGATGAGGAAAAAGATACTCTACACAATTTATTTAGTCATCTAACGTGACTGCCAGTACAGTATCCAAACTTCGGGGACTACTAAGATAAAGGGGGAAAATGGTCTCTCGACTCCATCTAGTGTTACATTTTGAAATGGCATCCGTCTCGGGCAATTCTCACTTCCCAGTTACCTAACCTGAAACCGAATGAGGAACAGGATCAAATCAAGTTCTCTGTGGGCAACCGTGAGAAGCGCTGCAAAGCAAAAGATGCTAATTTCCTAGCATCAAGTGAATCTCCTCGAAGCCGTTAAGGCAATCCTTACATCTAAGGCAAGACAGCAACTATATCGTGCCTTGGAAGCAAGCCTCTGGCTGCCAAGAGAGTGAGAATAAACATGGCTTAGACGGTGGCCTCACAAGTCAACTTCAGCATCCGATGATTGTACAAATTCTTGTGTGATTCTAGAAGGTAGGCGTGAAGGGCAGATGGAAAGAAGGAAGAAAGGAATGGGAAAGAAGGCAGGCATGGTGGGACCGGAGGATAGAGAGGTATTGTATTCATTAGATCACAACAGACCCCCTAGCTGCCTCTCTCTCAGAAGCCAGGCCATGCTTCCTCTGCAGCTATGGTCTGCACCTCCCCTGAAGCTCTGGTCTCTATCACTCATGGAGGTAATAGGAATTTGTAAACGAATGTTCTTCTTGATGTCAGACAACTCTGATGTAGACCCAGAAACTGGCTTTGAGCTATGCCAAGCTACTCCCACCCCTGGGGAAACATAGAAATAAGGGATTTCTGCCACTCCTTCTGTCTCACACATTCTTACAGTCTCCCTTCATCTTAGGTCCCCTGCCTCATGCTGTCCATGGCAACCAACTCTTAATCTTTCACTCTAAGCTGTCTCCCCTAATGTTCTCATAATGTCTATAATTCCCTTACCATCAGGGTTCCACCATTTTGCTTCTGGTGTGATGTACTGTTTTCATAACACTCTCTTACCTCTGGGCCCGATCGTGGTCTTCATGATTTTAAGGCTGTATCTCCTAATTCAACTCATGTCTGAAGGGCAACTGTGTCTGCTCCTTTCCTGAACCTGTTGCTCCTGTTTCTAACAATCCATATAATCATATCTAGTGAAGGCAAATGGATAGCTTCAGTAAAATACATTACCAGAAGTCTACTTTATTAGAGTAAGTCTGATGAAACTCCATTAAACAGGATAGTAACAATGGCAATGGCCACTGGTTGAATATTTGTCATATGCTAAATATGTCCCTATGCTATTTTATTTAATCTGTGCAATAGTCCTCTAGGGTACACATTATCATTATCATTTTTCACATGTGAATAATGAGGCTTCAGAGGGTTAGTGACCTTGCTCAAGGTCACATAGTCATTAAACAGCAAAATGATGATGTGATTCTCTACCTTTCTCATTATAAAACTCTGCTTTGCTCTAATGGATTGTATGCCTCTTTCTATCCAAATGCTTTGAAGTCAGGACCAATCACAATTCCATACTTGGGATGCTTAATCTCTTTCCTTTCGCTTTCACTAGAGTAGTATAATACTAATACAACAATGGTGTAAGAAATACAGGGTAGCTGAAATGGTCATTTAAAATGTGGATCCCAAGTCATAAAGCCATGGTTCTCAGCCTGTGGGTCACGGCCCCTCTGGGGGTTGAAACAACCCTTTCACAGGGCTCATCTCAGACCATCGGAAAGCACAGATATTTACATTATGATTCCTAACAGTAGCAACATTGTAGTTAGGAGTAGCAATGAAATAATTTTATGGTTGGGGGTCACCACAACATGGGGAACTGTATTAAAGGATCACAGCATTAGGAAGGTTGAGGACCATTGTGATAAAGCAAAGAAAAGTTAATTCTGTGCAGCATTTCCAAATGTCAGGATGTAATTAGCTTCTGTCTATCACATAGACAAGCTAATACCAAAGTGTTCACTATGTGACAAGCATGCACTCCCAAATTGTCTTTTCTGCAGGAACTTTACAACAATATCAATTAAAGTTTCAATGAATATATATAGAAGACTGTTGGTCAACACAATTTTCTTTTGAGGTCTGCAAAACATCCTAGGAAGGTTTGATTTGGGGCAAAAATATCTTTTATTGCTGAAGTTGTTCAACTTGACAACACTAGACCTACTATGTAGCACAATACTGAAATATTTCACTTACTTTAGAATGTTCTAGTTGATTTTTTTGTCATAAATTAAGGAGAGAGTTATTAGTAAATATCCCACAAAGAAAGAAAAGTATATTTAAGATCTAGTCTGTTATAAGAGACCATTTTAAGAGTCTAGCTAGACAATACGTTTGTACATCCTAGGTGACAGCTGTAGGACACTAGAGATGGGCCTTTGAGTGCTTTACCCATTCCTGGTTCCAGTCCATTCTTTCTGCTTCCTGTTTGTTGCCATTGTCTCCAAGTGCCTGCCACCATCGACTGATGCTTTCTGTGATTTCTTCTAAGCCATAACGAACTGAAATCCTTCTGAAACCATGAGAAAAAAGTCCCTCCCTTATTTATGTCACGTCCTCTGGTCTGTGTGATGCAAACATAAAACAACGTCTTATTCTTAACTATATTCACCCTACGGTATGATAGGACACTTAGCCGTAAGTCTTCTTACCCAATAATCATGTCACACATTGATCAGTCTCTCTCCTCACCATCTCCTCTTACTCTCCCCCATCACTGCTAATCATTGTCCTGCTCTTAACTGCTAGAACATCAACTTTTAGAATTTGCCTTTGATGCGGTCCACAGTTTTTTATTTGGTTATCCAGTTCCTCTGTTTTGTTTCTCCTATGGCAACTGCTGCTGTTTGCACATCTTCCAAGTCCAGCCATCTTCTCGTTCATTTATTAGGAAACTGCACACAGACATGACAAATGTAGAATACTACAGAAGCAGTACTGAGAAAACGTAATCTTCCTTCCACCCAGAGTTTCCCAAACTGCTTAGAAGCAAGTACTGCTCATGGAGTCTTACATGGCTTTCTAGACGTTTACTAAGAATGCCAGAGAAGACAGTTCTTCAAACATACATCTTTTTCCTTCCTTCCTTCCTTTTTAAACACAAACCAAGTCATACTTTATATCATTCTTTTCTGTAACTTGATTAAGTTATTTAACACTATGATTTAAAATCTTTCTGAAAAGAAATATATATATATATATATCCAGTTAGTTCTATAACTGCTTGAAAGGGTATTCTGCTTATTAAGATAGCATAGGCAGTCACCTATTAATATAATAAAAGCATTTTAGCATGATTTATTTTCCTTGGTTTCCAGAGTTGCATCTATGAGACAAATCCTCTGAAATGGACTTTCTAAATTAAAGTTATTTTGTAGGAACTCCCTTATAAGCCCAAAACAAAACTCATGCTGAACAGATGAATAAAATATGGTTAAATTTGATATTTCAGTTTTGTATGGTTAAACCCAACACTCAAAAATAAAAAAAAAACAATAAACCAGGCAAAAGGATATCTTATGGGACAAGGGTAACTTCTTACCAGAATGAAGCTGTAGTTTTATGCTTGCCTAGCATCTATGAGGCCCAAGATTCAGTTCCCAGCACTGTTGGGGGGAAGAAGACTTCTTATTAACTATAGGAGAGTGGGTACTAAACAGTAGAAAACTGGGTAGATGACATAAGCAGGAACTCTAGTGAGGGGGAAATACAAATAACCAAATATGAAAAAAAATGTTCAGCTTCATTCATTTAAAACAGGCAAACAGCAATATGCTATTTCCCAGTTCCCAAGCTGTCGAAATGTCAGTCTGTTTAAGAATATGAGAACAGCTCTCAAGTCATTGTGGGACAAATGACATTCCTTTGAAAAGCAACCAGGTAGTCAGCGTAACAGATCTATGAGATCCAGAAGCTTGCTTTGAAGTCTCAATTTTTCAAGTTCCTTAAAATATTCAGTGAAAACCCTGTCAGTAATATCGCTGACAAATCTCCTTCTAAATGTACTGAAATTATTCCATGATATGGGGCATCTATCTGTAATAGTATTAGACAGCCAAGCTAAAATCATTTGCTATTTTTCTAAACAGTATCTATTATTACTTTGTGAGAAATACTGAATTGTTAATCTGATGCAAAATTTTGTTGTTGTGTTGTTTTGTTTGTTTCCTTTGAGACCGTCTATCTACATGGACCTGTCTGTCCTAGAACTCACTGTGTAGACCAGGCTGGCCCCAAACTCATAGAGATCTGCCTGCTTCTGCCTCCTGAGTGCTGGGATTAAAGGAGTTCATCAGCACACTCAACTGCAGTTTTGTTTTTTTTTTTTTTGGTTTTTTTTTTCGGTTTTTTTTTTTCGAGACAGGGTTTCTCTGTGTAGCTTTGCGCCTTTCCTGGAACTCGCTTTGGAGACCAGGCTGGCCTCGAACTCACAGAGATCCGCCTGGCTCTGCCTCCCGAGTGCTGGGATTAAAGGCGTGCGCCACCACCGCCCGGCTCAACTGCAGTTTTTAAGATGCTCACAAACTATGCTACCCACCTGACTTGTTATTTGGAGTTTTCAAAATTTGAGTACCACCTTTCTAGTTCACCTATCTGAATAACAACAACAACAATAACAATTTACTAAGACTATTCTGTATGCTAATATTTAGTTGAATTGTCCTTAACCCTTACAAGCAATTATGCAACTTGGGTACATTGTATCCAAATGACAGGAGAAAATTCATGCTCAGAAAGAATAGAGAATAATATGTCAAAAGTCATAACCTACTTAATCACTGAGGTACGGCTTGAATTTTGTTTTGCTCAGTTCCAAAGTTCATGTTATTTCTATGACTTCATCTTCCTTTCTTAATAGTCAGAAATCAGATCTTATAATTTATATACAGAAAGGTTACTTTTACCATGAGTCACTGCAATCAAACAATGGATTTATATCTTGGTAAGTGCAAAGGCAAAATCAGCACAGCCAGGACATAGAGCATAGAGAAAGCTTTATTTCCTGGAGTTGGAAAAGAAAACACAAGGGTCACTGCCAAAGCAATGCCCTCTTCAAACAAGGAACCATGGAGATTTTATTTAGGGAGCCTATACATATTCATGCACAGTTGGGCTTATTCCTAAGCACCCTCAGCACATCATTTCAAAAGAAAAGAGAGTAGACAGTTTTCTGTTGTTATTGGGTTTGGGTTTTGTTGTTTTTGTTATTTTGTTTTTTTCATGCTTACCTCAAAGTCAGGGAGCTCATACATGAAGGATTAGAGTGATGCACAAAATTGTTTCTGGGCATACATAGCACTCATCCACAAATATTAGCTGAAAATGAAGGAAAGGCTAATTGAAGGTACATTAATTAACACAAGAGTCTGCTCCAGAAGGTACTTGCATGGCATGGTAACCTATGACACAATAGATTTATGGCAAAAAGTATTATTGAAGAAAGGAAGATATGGTATTCTTGAAAGTTCAAAGGTGGGCACTTGGATTTTCTTTTTTAATTATATTTTTGGGATTTTATTTATTTTTATATTATGTATATGAGTGTTTATCTGAATATATGTCTTTGCATCTCATGAACACAGTGTTCCAGGAGGCCAGAAGAGGGCATTGGATTCCCTGGGACTGGACTTATATAGATGATCGTAAGCTGCCATGTAAATGATTGGGAAATGAATCAGGGTCCTTTGGAAGAACAGCCAGTACTCTTTCTTATCCACTAAGCAATCTCTCCAGCCCCATTAGAAAATTCTTTTGAACTGAATTCCCAAATCACATAAATAATAAGGATGTTGAAACCATCCCTTAAAACCTTTGACAATGTAGCCTCAGTTTTGTTATAGTCAACACTGTATGATGACCACTCCCATACTTTTTAATGGACTTTTAAAAAGGTTTTGGCTACAACAAATATACATAACATAGAGCTTGACCCTTCAACCATAGTTGGTGCACTATTCAGTGTCATTGGTACATAATTGTGTAACCATCAGCACTATCTGTCTCAGAGCTATTTTGCCACCAAAGACTGACAGGTTAATGAAGCCGTGTTGCCTTATGTGACCAACCACTGCTTCCCAATGATTTTGACTATTCTAATCAATGAGGGAACTATGTAGTAATCTTAGAGTCAGTTTTATTTCACTTAGTATAATGCTTTCACGGTCCATGCATGTTGTGGTGAATAAAATGTGAGGATTGCATTTCCTTTTCAAGGAATCTGACTTATGTACATCCTACATCTTGTTTATCCACTTATCCCAATGGATAAATGTGGGCTATTTTCACCTTTTGATTATTATCATTAATGTTGTTATAGTTACCACTATTCATATATCTCCTTAAGCTCTTTTTTATTCTTGCAGATATATCTAGACATTAAATTTCAGAATCATGCAGTAATCTTGAGGCCCTAACATATCATTTTCTGTGGTGATGCAATATTATGAAAATATCTCTTTCGTGAATGTGACTCCAGACCTCACAGCCATAGTTAATAGTGCACCTTGAAGTCACTGAAGACTTGAGGGCAGGTTAAACAAACAGTCTGAGTACATAGTAGCACAACAGCCTTAAGTCAAATGGATGGAACTAGAAAATATCATCCTGAGTGAGGTAACCCAGACTCAGAAGGACAAGCATGGTATGTACTCACTCATAAGTGGATACTAGATGTAAAGCAAAGGATAACCAGACTGCAGCTCACCACTACAGGGAGACTAGCTAGCAAGGAGGACCCTAGGAGGGATGCATGGATCACCCTGGGAAGGAGACATAGATGAGATCTACATGAGCAAACTGGGAGTGAGAGGGGATAATGGAGGGCAAGAGATGGGGGATGAGAACATAGGGGGATGGGAGTTTTGAGCTGGAACAGGGACAGAGTGGGAGAGCAAGGAAAGAGATACAATAATAAAAGAAGACATCATGGGAATAGGGAGAAATAGAGGGCTAGGGAAGTTCCCAGGAATCCACAAGGATGACCCCACCTTAGACTACTGGCAATAGTTGAGAGGGTGCCTGAACTGGCCTACTCTAGTGATCAGATGGATGAATACCCTAACTGTCATCATAGAGCCTTTATCCAGTGAGTCCAATCGATGAGAGGGAGGAGGGATTCTATGAGCAAGGAACACTGAGATCATGATGGGGAAACATACAGAGACGGTCAGCCAAACTAGTGGAAACTCATGAACTGTGGACCAATAGCTGAGGAGCCCCCATGGTACTAGACTAGGCCCTCTGGATAAGCGAGACAGTTGTTTAGCTTGAACTGTTTAGGGGGCCCCCAGGCAGTGGGATCGAGACCCATCCCTGGTGCATGAGCCGGCTTTTTGGAACCTAGTGCCTATGGTGGGACACTTTGCGCAGCCTTGGTGCAGGGAGGAGGGGCTTGGACCTGCCTCAACTGAATGTACCAGGCTCTGCTGACTCCCCATGGGAGACCTTGCCTTGAAGGAAGTGGGAATGGGAGGTGGTTGGGGGGAAGGCTGGGGGGCAGGAGAGAGGAAAGGGGGGATCTGTGGTTGGTATGTAAAAGGAATAGAAAATTTAATAAAATAAAAAAAAAAGCTGTGCCTTTTCAGTGCCTACTCTCAATAATCCAACACCTATGTCTCATTGTATTAAGAAGGCAAATCTGTAAATAAATTGTTGGGACCAGCCAACCTGTTGAACAGTACCTGAATAAGGGAGTGAGGATTAACAAAGAAAGAGGCAGAAGACAGAATCGGGAGGGCTCTCGGTGGATACTGCAGCATCCAGAATTTATTTCTCATTGCCTTTTTATACCCAAAGCAAGGGGGGCAAAAGACCTCCTTACCATGGTTCAAGAAACAAACAAGCATAAACACCTTCTTAATTCTTACAACATCTAGTAACCATGCCTTTAGCCAATCATCCTGTTATTCTGCCTTGAGGAGCAAAAACAAGCTTGAACTCTCTGACCTTAAGTCAAGGATGGAATCAAGCCACGAGCTGGAGTCACTGTGGGCTCCCACAACAAATAAAAAAGATGGAAAGATACTAGTAAAAACAAAAAGAATTGACATATGAAAATTAAAACATTTGGACATTTCCAGATGGAAGAGAAAGGTGAAAACTGGTAGGCCAACCCTGCTGCTGCCCAGGAACCAGGGTTATGACTTGGCCCATCCCAACATCCACCCCATCTGTGATCTGCTGGAGCACGTGAAGGGGCTTAACTCTCAGACCCAAAGGTTCAGGATCTCCACAACACAGGGCAACAACAGGATATCCAAGAGGAGACTCGCAAGGGCCCAGCATCAATGGTGTAGTAGAAACCAGAGGCTTTGAACCAGACCAAGGACTCTTTGCAGTGAACTCTTGCAAGTAAAGATATATGGACAAGGGGGTCTACTGCGCAACTCACTGTGCCACACTACAGCTTCCATGATGAGATTTTTAATTTTTTCCTTTTAAATTTTGTTTTATTGGGGGAAGGTTTGCAGGGGCAGAGGGCAGATGTGAAGGGACAGGGAAATGAATGGATTAGTTTGCATGATGCAAAAGACACGTTGAATAAATAAAAAGAAAGGATTAAAAAAAAGATGGTTGGATGTTTCCAGAATAGAAAAGAAAAGCAGAAGATTCACACAAGTTGTGAGGGTCTGAGTAAGTGATTTAAGGTATGTGGAAAATGAGATTTAGAGAAAATGCATATAATATTAAATTTCTCAAGTCCAAAGTTCAACATGTCAGTGTTAAACCTATGCTTAAAATCAATGACGTTTTCCTAAATTTTTTTTTTTTTTTTTTTTTTTTTGGTTTTTCGAGACAGGGTTTCTCTGTGTAGCTTTGCGCCTCTCCTGGGACTCACTTGGTAGCCCAGGCTGGCCTCGAACTCACGGAGATCCGCCTGACTCTGCCTCCCGAGTGCTGGGATTAAAGGCGTGCGCCACCACCGCCCGGCTGTTTTCCTAAATTATTAATCTACTACCTGTGACAGTTATAAGTACTGGCTACTAAAGCTTGACCAAAGCAATAAAAAAAAAAATCAGACACAAGCTCAAAAAGATTAAATTTCCTTTGGCCACCTAAAGTTTTCTCACGTTCATGCTGATAGTTTTTCAGGCTCTGTTTTTGGCTCAGTGGAACACAAGTCTGCTCAAGCTGTGTAAGGACGGCTTTCTCTATGATGAGATCGCAAAAGAGATTCAAGTGGACGGTGGTTCTGCTTATATACCCAAAGCCTTCGTCATGTTTTTGTCAACTCTAAAAAGTTCATGTGTCTCATGACATTCTCCACCACGCTCAAGGACAAGTCATGATTGAGCAAGCTCACTTATTATTCAAAAATCAAGCGCACAATCAGCAAAGGGGGAAATAAGATAACAGCTCAGGAGCAACTTGCCAAAGGAGTTTACCCTTTAAATTTTAAAAATTGTTTCTCTTCATCTTTCCTTCTGACACCTATCAAAGACAACATCATAATACGAAAAGCTTTATCCAAACTCATGACTTTCTGTAAACTCTCATAAGGACCTAAGCAAGGTCTGGGTCCAAGGTCACTTGGAGCTGAGACTCCATAGCTGTGCTTTCTCCTGCAGATTTTCTCTGGATTCCAACATGATTGGTAAACCCACCCGGTGAGCTGGCACCAGGGGACTACAACCTGGTAACAAAAGGGAACATTGCTTGAATATCAAATGCATGCAAACAAACGTTGTTATGATTTATTACACAGTGGGGGAGTGCTGAGGGTATCCTGCTCCTGCAGGGAAACATGTTGGGCAGCGGCAGGCTGGGCAGATGCACGCCATGTGGGCATAGCGGTGGTGATGGCGGCGGCCAGTAATACACAGTCCAGATGCTGCATCTACCTGGGAAGTTTATTATAGTAGAGAGATAAAGAGGCAGAGAGACAGAAAAAGGGAGGGGGAGGGGGAGAGGGAGAGGGAGAGGGAGATGCACACCCCATGGGAGGGAAAGCGGAAGGAGAGAGAAAGGGGCAGAGTTTTTCCTTAAGAAGAAACTTCTACATCAGGATGCAGGGTGGCCCCAAGGGGTAGTATCAGAATATTAACACGTCACTTCTAATTCTTACCCCCTTAACCAAACTTCCTTTCTTTAAACCATATCTTCAACTCCTGGCTTTAAATCTAAGATAACAAGTCCGTGCCTGGATTCCTGACACTCTGACTTACCAATGGCATGGAGGGAATCTGCTTTAGAATAACTTAAGTATGACCTGGGACACATACACACAGGAAGATTCATCAGAATGATGATTGCCACTCTCCCAGATGTTACCACTGCTGCAGTAACTTTATTCAACCTCCCCAAACTACAGCAAATGTCAATTCCCATCTTCAAAACATCACGACTGAACTACAAAAACAAACCCACATCGGTCACGAGTCCCTAAGTGTTGATGCCCTTGAAGCTGCTGCCATGTGGCTTGGAAACCATCAAGAGCATCAGGCCTTAGGGACTGTTTCTCTTGTCTCCACCTCTCTAAGACCAGAATTGCTGGTGCATGCCTTCTGCTAGCTATGTGAATGTAGGTACTTGGGATTTTATGACCTCAGGTCCCCGTGGTTGTGTGGCAAGCACTTTACCATCCATCCCAGTTCCACAGCTCTTGTGCCTACTTTTTAATTGGATTTTTTATTGTTTGATTATAGTATTCTACATATTGATCTGTTATTTGATATTTTGAAAATATTTTCTTCCATTCTCTGGACTATCTTTCAATCTCTTGACAGTCCCTTTTGGTATACAAAGATTTTACTTTGGATGAAATCCAATTTATCTATATTTTTTTCTTTTATAACTAATGTTTTGGTATTTTATCCAAGAAATAATTGTCAGATCTAACACCATGAAGGTTTACCCTTGTGTTTTCTCCTAAGAATTTTTATAATTTTAGCTTGCATTTTTTGCATCTATTAATTTATTTAGTGCATATATGTGCACATGCATGCATGTGTGTGTGTGTGTGTGTGTGTGTGTACATGTCATGAGGCACACACATAGGGAGGCCATAGCAAACTGGTGGGACTCAGTTCTCTCCTTCTACCTTCTCCTGAATAAATCTTGGTGATTGAACTCAGGTCACCAGATTTGGAAACAAGCATCTTAAGTTTAAGAATTTGAGTCACACAGAATGGGAAAAGATTTTTTTTTATCAACTATACATTTGATAGAGGGTTAATATCCAAACTATATAAAGAACTCAAAAAACTGGACATCAAGAAAACAAACCAATTAAAGGTGTGGTACGGATCTAAACAGAGAACTCTGAACAGAGAAAGCTCAAACGACTAAGAAACACTTAAAGAGATGCTCAACATCCTTAGCCATCAGGGAAATGCAAATCAAAACTACGTTCAGATTTTATCTTACACCTGTCAGAATGGTCAAGGTCAATAAAACAAATGACATATACCCCAGAGATGCTTCGTCCTTCTACCAAAAAAAAAAAAAAACCAACAAAAACAAAAACAAAACTGGCTTAAACATGTTCATTGCTGCTCTGTTCATAATAGCCTGACATTGGAAACAATGAAGATGTCTATCAATGGATGAACAGAGAAAATGTAGTACATTTACACAATGGTATATCCACGCATTGAAATTTGCAGGCAAATGGATGGAACTAGAAAAAAAAAATAATCCCGAGTGAGGTGAACCAGACACAGAAAGACAAATGTGGTATGTAGTCACTTATATGTGGATGTTAGCTCTTAAATCATTGATTAATAAGAAAGCTACAATCTGTATAACCACTGAGGCTAGGTATAGAGCAAGGGACTAGGAGGGAAGGAGAGCTCTCCCTAGGAACGGGAATGATAAATAGATAGTTATGGATGAAGGAAGGGTGTGACTAGAACAGGAATATTAAATAGGAAGGGAGAGAAGAGGGGACAGGGAAGCTAATACAGGGAAAGATATCTAAAACTAAGGGTCACCTGTGCTGTGGGATGTTCTGTATGGCAAATGTGTTGCTCTGATTGGTCAATAAATAAAACACTGATTGGCCATTGGCTAGGCAGGAAGTATAGGTGGGACAAGGAAGAGAATAAAGCTGGGAAGTGGAAGGCTGAGTCAGAGAGACACTGCCAGCCGCCACAATGACAAACAGCATGTGAAGATGCCGGTAAGCCATGAGTCATGTGGCAAGGTATAGATTAATGGAAATGGATTAATTTAAGCTGTAAGAGCAGTTAGCAAGAAGCCTGCCACGGCCATACAGTTTGTAAGCAATACAAGTCTCTGTGTTTACTTGGTCGGGTCTGAGTGGCTGTGGGACTGGCGGGTGATAGAGATTTGTCCTGACTGTGGGCCAGGCAGGAAAACTCTAGCTACAAATGGCGTCCGACGTGGTGGCAAGAGTTTCCACCTAAAAACTGAGAAAAAAGATTCTAAAATGGAGCTAAAAACAGTTCCTAATTGTCTCTCTCAAATGAGCGGCAGCTGCCGGTTTGAGCTACTTGTGGGTTCCTGGTGTGCATACTCGACCTGCTGTATGGCGGGAATGAGGCCTCTGCAAGTGGCACATTAAGCTGCGTGGTGGATTTAGCCTTTGCTAGTACAAAACAAAAAAAAAGAGGTTTCTGGGCTACACGCTGCTTGGATAAAAGCATAGACCCATGATAGCTCCCAGAGCTGGCAGTAAACCACCGCCATATTGGGAAGCTGAGGTGGGTGGAGCCAGCAGCCACTGCTGCTGCAGCTTAAAGCAACAGATTCACAATAAGACAGATTCAGATGTAATAGTTTACAATGTGTGTAAAAGATACGTAGGCTTGAAAGAGACAAAAAAGGTGATATATGCAGTTATATAAACAAACATAGTTTTAAAAAATAAAGTCTTTAAAGAGACAGTAAAATTAATATAAAAAATAACCCACGTAAAGATGAATATTACACAGAGAATCTGGATTGTCTTGTCTTTGGGATTTTTAATTGCAGAAAAACATTTGATTGTAAAAGCTGTTGAGTTATGCCAAAATGTATATTTTAAAGATACCTTGACTTCAAAATTTGGATATAAGGATATGTTGCTTTGGAAAAGAGACTCTGCTTTTGTTCCCACAGAAAGCCAAAGGCTATGGATTTGTTCCAGATAAAGATACATCAGGTTTGACCAGCCAAGACCCCCTGAAAGGTCTCCGATGACACCATGGCCCAGATGATCCAACATCCAGAATGGTTTCAAGGCAACTGGCTCAGACGATACAGCCTCACAGACTACTCTATGATCCTAAAATTTTCTTTGTGTCCCCATAAGATACAGCGCCCCCCTCCAGCAGGAAGTAGTAAGAGAAGCTATGCCCAAATTCCCAAAGTATATATAATTTTACTAGGTTAAGGTTGAAACCTTCCTTTTGGAAAAAAAAAAGGGGGGGGGAAGTGCTGTGGGATGTTCTGTATGGCAAATGTGTTGCTCTGATTGGTCAATAAATAAAACACTGATTGGCCATTGGCTAGGCAGGAAGTATAGGTGGGACAAGGAAGAGAATAAAGCTGGGAAGTGGAAGGCTGAGTCAGAGAGACACTGCCAGCCGCCACAATGACAAACAGCATGTGAAGATGCCGGTAAGCCATGAGTCATGTGGCAAGGTATAGATTAATAGAAATGGATTAATTTAAGCTGTAAGAACAGTTAGCAAGAAGCCTGCCACGGCCATACAGTTTGTAAGCAATACAAGTCTCTGTGTTTACTTGGTCGGGTCTGAGTGGCTGTGGGACTGGCGGGTGATAGAGATTTGTCCTGACTGTGGGCCAGGCAGGAAAACTCTAGCTACACACCTGTGTTGTATGGAAACCTAATATAGTAGAAACTTTCTAAAACATACACATATGTGAAGCCAATCTAAATGAAATCTCCAAATAATGGCGACACAGAGTCCCAACTGGACATCTCCAGTCATCAAATGAAGCTTCCGGTAGAAAAAAAAAAGTTGTACTTAATTTTCTTGGCCAAAGTAGTCCCATGGGAACCCCCAAATAACCCAGGATATTGCAAAGGCTATTGGTGGCTCTCTCTACAAACTGACAGTAAGGTCCTATTGCTGAAGACAACACTCACACAACTCATCGAACATGAAGAAGTCAAGGTGGTACCTATCTAGAACCTTCCCCCCATGGACTACTTTTTATTGTACTTAAAGGTACTCTACATGCTAACAAAGGAGAAAGGTAAACACCAACCCAGCTACAAACACATCGATCTACAAAGGTGACTTGCCTGTAGCATGTACTAATGCAACAGTGGCACAAAGCTATGGGAGCAACCAGCTCATATGTGACTTAAATTAAAACCTATTCCATGAGATGAAACTCATACCCAACGCTGCTTGGGTGGCCAAGAACCTGAAGCTAGATAGGGCAAAGACCCAGGGGAAAACCGAATATTACTGTTCTGGTAAAGGAACATAGCAATAAATTGGCTCCTAATGATGGTTATAGTTCCTTGCCTTGCTCAATCATCAGTAGAAAAGCTTCTTCCTGCAGCAGATGGGAACAAATACAGAGACCTACAGCCAGACAATATGCAGAGTGAGAGATACTGGGACACTCGGTCCTAAAAGAGAGGTCTCCATCAAACCCCTCTTCTCAGAGCTCAGAGAACTCTGAAGAAGAGACAGAAAGAATGTAAGAGCAAGAGGGGATGGAGGACACCAAGGAAACAAGGCCCTCTAGACACATCAGAGCTGGCACACATATGAACTCATAGAGAATGAGGCAGCATGTACAGGGCTACAAGGGTCTACCCCCAGATAAGTCTTAAAGCTGAAAGGAGAAGCGGACAGGTGCCCCCATCCCTAATCCAGAAGCTATCTCTAATTCATAGCTGCTTGCAAAAGAAAATTTAGTTTCCTCCAAGCGAGTCTCACTGAAGAAACAAACCACTCTTAAGGGTAGGCCCATACTCAGCAGTAGATGGTCAATGCAATTAAGGGTAGGCCCATACTCAGCAGTAGATGGTCAATGCAAAATGGACTCAACAGCATCTTTGGAGGTTATTTGTCTCATAATGTTGTTAGACCTTCACACACACACACACACACACACACACTCACCTTACAGGCTCTTTGAATATATATTGTGACTTCTGGTTTTGGATTTTTATGGGGTTCCTGTGTGGGAACATGTTTTATCTCTGCATCTGTATGTTTCTTGTGCTTTTCCTTTCTCTCTTTTTTCTTGTCTGGCTGTTTTATCTGATTATGATTGTCTTGGTTTTAAATTTTATTTTATGTTAATATTATTCTTTACATGCCTTTTTTTTTGCTCCTGGCATCTTCAGGGTTTCTCCATGTAAGACCATGTCACAGGCAGACAGAAATCACTTTACTTCCCCTGTCCCAATTTGGATTATTGTTATTTCCTTTTTTTCTTGCCCAATCATACTGGCTGCAACTGTGTAGACCAGTGTATCTAAATATACACAGGAGATCAGGCCCAACCACAAGTTCTGTGAGGCAGACACTGGTTTCTTTTCAGAAGGGAAGTTCAAATGCAACTCTGTTCAGTAGCAGGAGTGAGAGTGAAGAGGGAACATACCATTTCCTCTCTCCTTGAAAGTCCTCCTAGGTTCATGGCTTTGCTTGAGCCAACTGAAGTGTGATGGGCAGAAAAGGAAGTGACTCTGTTGAGAGGAATTTTTTATATAGATATATATATATATCTTTACCCTAGAGCAGTGGTTCTCAACCTTCCTAATGTTGCGACCCTTTAATACAATTCCTCATGTCATGGTGACCCCCGTGCATACAATTATTTCATTGTTACTTCTTAACTGTAATTTTGCTACTGCTATGAATCATAATGTAAATATCTGATATGCAGGATAACTGATGTGTGACCTCCAAAAGGGTTGGGACAGGTTGAGAACTGCTGCTGTAGAGAAAGGCCTTAGAAAGACGTGCCCACACAGTCTCAGATGAGGGGAGCAGGGCAAATCCTTTCTGAAGAGAGACTCTGAAAGGGAGCAGCAAACACCATTGGCAAGGATGGTCTAGCTGTTTAAATTGCTGGCTAATGGCACAGTGGTCGCATTAATGGCCATGGGCAGTTTTAATGCTGCTGAGGCACAGTTTCATGCTGGCTCTCTGCTTACAAATCAACAAATCTCTTGATTTGAACCCATTGACAGGCTCAGGAAAGTACAAGTGTGTGTGTGTGTGTGTGTGTGTGTGTGTGTGTGTGTGTGTGTGTGTGTGTATGTGTGCAATGAATTGAACCTATGGTCTTGTACAGGCTTATCCAACATGTGACCACTGAAATCCAACCCTAGTCTGTTACTCTTTTGTATTAATCTGACTTTTCACATTTCAATTCTTTCCATATGCGGTTAAGTGCCACAATGATGCAGTCATTATGTCTGATTTGACCCATGTACAAGACTGGAAAGAGTATTCCCTCAAGTGTTCAGAAGTCTAGACCAGTATAGATATACTGCTTATGGAAAATGAAAAGGATAATCAAGTCTTCCCTAAAATTTTTACAGTACACTTGTCACATTGACTGATTTAGAAAAAAGTTTGCTTTTTTTAAAATTTTTTCTTGTGGTAAGGGGTTATCAAATCATTCTGCTATCGTGTTACTTAACATGTAAATTTTATTCCTATACACTGTCATAGTATAGGTGAGAAAGTTACAGGCCATCACTCATAAAAGGCCAAATTAGAATCTTTTATTTTTGTGTATAGAGAGGGCCATCACAGCAGAAGGACTCTTGGTGCTGAGTCTCAGAGGCACAGTGTTTTTAAAGGCAAAAGATCACATCGACCACAATCACATCGATCTGGGATAATGGTCAGAGTGACCTTGCATCTGATTTGGCAGAGCATCGCCATTATTTCAGACACAGCATGACAATTCACTTTGATTTACACCTTTATCAGTTATTTTGGTTTAGGTTTAATTTGTACAAACATAACTGTATCAGTTCCTACACCTGGACCAGAGTCAGGGTTGTGGAAAAATCTCAAATGTGCTGCCAAGGTGGATGTGGCTGTTGAGGCAGGTATAGGCTGAGAAGCATCTAAATAGACACAAGATAGAGTCAAGACAAGATGGTGTTACCTTAGTCATTTTGGCATTAAATAAAGTATGATTTTAAATTTTAAAAAATTTTACAAAAAAATCACTAGATTTGTTACTAGTTATATAGTATTCTTGATTATAAAAGTTGTTTGTAACTTAAACAGTTGTAAATACTCTTTATAAAAATATTCCTTATAAAGTACTCTAATTTATTGAAAATTATTATTTCAGACAGGCAGAGAAAAACAATGGGTCTATAGCTTAATAATGTAAGATTTAATAATGTAAGATTTCTGACACGGTTTAAAAGAGACAGGAGTCAGAAAGAAAGGTCTGACCTGAGAAAGGCAGGACCACGTTTATTCACTGCAAGGGGGCATATTCTCATCCACGTGTGTAGTTGAGAAATGCCTACAGAGAAAGATGGCTGCAATAAGGGCAGAAATGACAGCAACAAGCGTATCAGTTTTCTCCTGTAGTGCCTTCCTTCTGGAATTGCTTTCCCTGGCCTTATGGGAGGCTGGCAGTGTAGTCTTTTAGGAGGAATATAGAGGAAGGATTTCCAGCCCCAGTGCTGGTGGGGACTAGGGCAGGAATGTTTTTGGTGCTAGTTGGGACCAATCTCATGTGAGGAAGCATTGTCAGAGTTGAGTCTTTCCCCTTGGGATGGGTAGGAGGCCTCTGTTGGGACCCATAGGTTTGGGGGGCGGGGCGGAGAAGTTGGCCTTCCCTGAATGGTAGCCTTAGCCCATGTGTCTCTTTAGGTAGCAGAACAGAGTCTTATTTCCCAGGTTCTTCCAGCATCCCATGAAACACAGTCATACCTCTGTTGTCTCCAATCTCTCAGTCCTATGGCTAATAATAGGGATTACAGTTCCCTATTGTGAACTGTTTGGGAGGGACCCTTCTTTCTAGGTATATATAGTTTTGGGCATGCTTCTTAGAGGCCTCAGTTTCACAACCCCGTTTGGCACAGTAGAAATCCATGCCCTCCCCATTATCTGGCTCCTGACAGTGTGCGGGAGGGTGGGGGGAGCATGTATGGGGAATGCATTGAACTGGATATGGATTTCCCAGATTTCTCTCTCAAAAGGTTCCCACAACCATCTCTTCTGCAGTTTAACTGAACTCTAAAAGTGGGCATAAAAGAACAAAGGTCTACATGGAACTGGAGTTGCTCATCCATAGTTAGTTTGACTATCACCTTTCTTGTGTTTGTTATTCTTAATTCCCAAGTCCCGATATTGGGAAGTTGAGGGTTGTAGCTTTCATTCCCATACTGAAAGAAAGGAAAAAGATGAACATCGTGTTCCAGGTTACAGTCTTATTTTTAAGGGGTCTGAAGTCTGAGTGACAGTCCATAGGTCATCATCCTCAGTGGCCTTTTCATAATTGGGAGAGATGGATCCAAGGGATGACACCAGCCACTTTCACATCAGCTGGAATGGTGAGGATAATTGGGTAGGGTCCCTTCCAGGAAGGTTCCAGAGTCTGGGTACGGATCTTCTTTACCAAATCAAGTCTTCTGGTTGGGGCTGGTAGGCAGGTTCAGAGATGGGAGATAGGATTCCCTTCACAGTCTGGTCAATAGCTTGGCAAGCTTCCTGCAAAGTCCACAAGGACTTGAGAGGGGAGTGATTAGACATTTCTGCCTGGAGGCTACCTCTGAGTTTGGGGAGGATGGGAAGTGGTCTCCCAAATATAACTTCAAGAGGAGTAAGCTTCTCCTGGTAAGGTCTTGGCAGGAAGAAGGGAAGGATGTTGACCAGTTTCCAGGACCTATTTGTTCAGTCTCCTCAAGAGTTTTATTCATCCTTTCTATCCAATCTGAGTTCTGTAGCCTATATTCACAATGTAACTTCCAATTAATATTCAATACCTTTGATTTTGAGTTACTAGGGAGGTAGCCCAGCAGTCAAAATGCCTCCCACACAAGAATGCTTGACGATCATATTTGGGATTCCCAGAACCCTAGTAAATGGTAGATGGATAAAGGGGCTTGTCTTATAACTCTAGGGCTCAGAAGATGGAGATGAGATATCTAGAGCAGGCTGGCCAGCTAGGTTAGCAGTAGTAATGAGTTCCAGGTTCAGTTGAGAGACCCTGCTTCAATGAATAAAGTATAGAATAATCAAGGAAAATATCCCAAACCAACCTCAGGCCTCGATATCCATGTGCACATATGTGCATACACACACACCCCAATATACGTACACATACACATTACAAAACATACACACTTGAAAAAGAAACAAAATAATTATTTATTTAAAGCCATTTACTAGTCAACCAACATTATAGCTAACCTAACATATCTGTAAAGAATCATAAAGCACAAGAGAGTATAGAGGAAGTACATTTTACTTATCTAACGAGGCATAGCCTGTCTCTTCATTTCTAAACTGTAAAATGGTAGCAACATGTTTTACAGCTTTTCTGCAATGCTGATAGGACTTGTTGAAGAAGGTCATTTCTCCAAGTGACATTAGCTGCAGAAAGTTGATGTGGATTGGAGGGTTGTCTCCCATGCATCCAGAGAGTTGATATTAGCTGCCTCCCTGGTGCTCAGCGAGAGTGTTCATTCCCTTCCACACATCCACAGCACAGCTAATCTGGGCTTCTTATTGAACAGCAACCCAATTCCAAAAAAAGCCTAAGAGAAGTTGGCATTCCAAGAAGATGAGTCTCAAATACTCAAGCACTTTTCAGGCCTTAATAATCGATTCAGAATCAAACTTTGCTTCATGCTGACAGCCACTTGGTCAAAGTTAATCAGATAGTGGAGCTGAGTTGGTGTAGGAGAGGACCATGCAATGGCTGAATCCTGAGAAGACGAGTAGCTCTTCAGAGGCTGGCAAGAGTAATGCTCTACCATGGAAAAGTGATTAGAGACGTATAATACAAAAATGTAGCTCTTCCTGTTTTCAAAGAACTCACAGAGAAGAAATCTTGTCGATGCTATTAATAATGTTGGCATCCAGGTGGGTAAATGTAGGGGACAATTATTTACTAAGGACAACTGTTTATGGTGTTGAACTAAAGATGTTACAGCTCAAAGTCAGAAGAGTGCAATCATGTGCCCAGTAATCACAGGTGTAACCAACTGGACCCTGGGAATAGCAATTTGCACCAAAATGCAGAACTTACTTCTTGCTTTCAATTCTGCATCCATTCACCTTATTCACTTTGACCTCCACCCAGAGCTATTTTATTACTAGTTGACAAAAGGAACCACTGTAGTAACTTGTGGTAAGTCCTTAAACACCCCCTCTCTAGGTTTCAAATCAAGAGAATCAGGTTAGGTGTTCTCTCTGTTTCTTGTATACTTTATTACATTTTTACTACATATCAATCTGGTGGTTGTTTTTTTTTCATTGTGCTTCTGTAATGAAAAGGAAATTGAGTTCATTCCCTTGCAATCACACCTCTTTAACCAACTTGAGTCCTCAAAGCTAATTGAGAAGGAAAGAGTTAATCTGAGCTCCCTCGGAGCAAACCTGTTTGATGCCAACTGACGCCCAACTTGTGGATACTGTGGGAAACTGGGTCTGCTTGAGCAAGAAGGGCTCTTTGTGACAGCTAGCATTGGAAGAATTCTGCCCTCCCTCCCTCTCTCTCTCTGTTCCTTCTGACCTCCCTCCAGACCTCCTTCCCTCCCCACCCCACTCCCTTTTGTTTTTTTCCTTGTTGTTTCTGGGAGTTCCCTTATTGCTTTTGAGACAAGGCCACTTCCCGTGCCCTGAATGTCCTCAACTTTTCCTGCTGGAAAACTGGAAGCCCAGTGTGACCTAGAGATTAATTTCAACTTTATTCATTTTGCAAGGTTGCAAAGAAAATAAAGTCAAGTAAGTGACTGAATGACTTTCACTTTGTTTAGGCACGGCCCCCCCCCACCCCCTGTTTCCCTCATCCCCTGCCCTGCTGTCCTCTCACACAACCCCAGTGCCCCAACTCCACTCTCACCCCCAGTCCCAAGCCTTTGACCACACACTACTCAAATCTGACAGTTTTGCAAGGATCTGCAACCCACCACGGAGAAAGGGCTTGGCTCGGAAGTCCTGAACTCATTAACTTCCAGAGTTCCACCCACAGGCTGCCGCAGGTTCCTCCTCTTAGATCTTTCTACCTAAAGTTCAGTTCATGACTATTTCAATGAGTTCCAGGAGGTCACGAAAAAGAAACAACAAAAAAGGTAACAGTTTAACAGTTTCGCTGATAATATCCTGTGTTGTACCAGATACGCTAAGCTTTCTCTCTTTCTTTTCTTTTCTTTCTTTACCTTAAGTTTCACTTTCAGGTTTGAAGGAAATGTCTGACTGAAAAAAAAAAAAAAAAAAACTCTGAATGAAAACTATAAGGGGATGCAGGATCTCCGGCTGAATAAAATCAGAATGCTCTTGGCTTTTGACGTTAATCCACCTGTCTCCCATCTGGGGAGTGAAACTGTGTCAGAATCACACAACAAAAGAAGGTAGATGGTACAGGTATGAGGGGAGAAATGCATCGTAATGCCAAATGCAAATTTAGCCACAAAATCAAATCTGACTTTTGTGGTAAAACAACAATTTTATGAAGCAATTAAAACAAAAAGTATTTCCTCTGTAGACTTATGTTCTTGGAAAGGCATATTAAGAAAGCTTCCAGGGGGATTTTGTAATAGGCTTTAAAAAGGGGATGAAGGTGGCTCTGGGGTGTGCAGGGGGAGTAAGTAATAAATGCAATGAAAATAAATGTATATATGTAGTATACAGTATGAAATTCTCAAAGATTAAGTAAAAAGATTATATTAGAAATTAAAATGCTTTTTTTTTTTAAAAAAAAGCACGTTTTCCTTAAAGAAACAAAATCCTACAAAGTTAAAAACTCCTTTCTTCTATTTAGTTGGCTGTGGGGAGCTGACATTTTATGATAATGTACTTGAGAAAGAAAGAATTCGGCCTATGCAGGATTGTTTGGCTCGGCCTGGGAGGAGGGGACTAGACCTACCTGGACTGAGTCTACCAGGTTGACCTCAGTCTGTGGGGAAGGCTTTGCCCTGGAGGAGATGGGAATGGGGGGGGTTGGGGGGAAGGTGAGGGGGACGGGAGGGGGGAGAACAAGGGAATCCGTGGCTGATATGTAGAACTGAATTGTATTGCAAAATAAATTAAAAAAAAAAATTCCATAAAAAAAAAAAAAAGAAAGAATTCTTTCTAGGAACTAGGGCTGGCTTCCTATTCCAGAATAAAAGAGAGTGGTGGGAGAGGAGGCAGGCTGTTCAGGAAGTTGTATTGTAAGGTTGGAAAACAGGCTGTAATATTATGGACTAGATAGGGAAGAATAGTCAACCTTCCACATATGGCAGTTGTTTGCCTGACTCTATAATGTTATGTTTTGATGTTTCTGTATGTAGGTGCTGCTGTATTAACTTAGAAAAAGATAGGGACATGTTTATAAACCAAATCATAAATCGTGCCTAACCCCAGGTATTCACTCTCTGCCTTAGTCATATTAGAGTGCAGTCTTTCCCTCGAATGAAAAATATAATTCTGTGTGCCTTCAAAAATGCTTCCCCAAATGCAAGGTCTTCTCTCTCCTACTCTTCCCCTGCCTCTCTTTAAGAACTATTCAGTGGTAACTTGTTCTTCATTCTCATTTCATACTTTCACGTATTTTTGTTTGTTTGATTGAAATGTATCTCCCGGTGTCAAACTACTGTTTCCTTCTTTCTTAGTTGTTCAGCTGACTGTGGGGTTTGGAATTTAACATATTTTTTTTTCCAAATGTTCTGGAAGCTTTCCTTGACTGCTACCTATTAACTCATGTTACTGATGAAAAGTTATTTATAAAAACAGATCTCTTTCCTTTGGAAGTAATTAATGATATGGTCACCTTACAAAATGTTTAGGATTTGTACCCCACCTCTCTGTGTGTGACTGTGAGTCTGTGTGTGTGCATGCATGTGGGGGGGGGGTAGCATTCTGAATTTCCTAACATTTTATCCATGATTTCTTTTTTTAATACATCCTGCTTTATTAACACTTAGTGGATTTTTTTTTTCTCTCAATGAAGTATGTTTTCAGATTGGGAATGTTGTTCAGTTACTCAGAGATATAGTTTGTAAGTCCATTAGTCCTCAGTAATTCTAATTTCTATTCACAGCCTTTCCAGAGGGGTAGATATCACCTAAACAAAGACTGGAATACCTTACAGGGATTGTACCCATAATCTAGTAAGTAGGGGAGAGAAAACCCTATGGTACTAGGAGAAAAACTTGTTAGTTGTCTGTCTCTTACTTTGACAACTAATGTGTAATGCAAACTTTATGATAGGTACATATGCATAAAGAAAGTAGTAAATATCATATGATCACTGAGGGGGCATGAACATGAATGTATACTTTGAGGGAATGGGGAGGTCAGTTATTGAAACACATATTGCAGGTAAATTTCAAAATTAATGCACCAAATAAAGGCAGCCATATGTATGAGAATGGATTAGGCTCCATCCTCTGAGGTTATAAGAACAATCTGTCGAGAGAGCAGTGGTTGCTTCTGGGAGTAATGTTGGAAATTAACTGGGAAGGAGACAGAGGAATTCTCTGGATTTGAGTTACACAGATTTATGCATTTGCCAAAAGTCAGAGAATGTATACTTAAAATGCTTGCATTTTTATTATGTGAAAATTTACATTGGATAACAAATTCTGCATAAAAAAATGCTGAAACTATTGATGAGAAAGTAATCTGTTGAGGGGGAAGATTGATGTTTGTGGTACATGTTTGGGAGCTGATGATACAGGTATTTGGATAGATCATTATATCTGTTTTAACACAAGCATATTCACTGTAAAATTCTTTGGATTGTCTAGAATATTTAAGAACACTTTTTTTGCTTCTCTTTTTTTGCTCATTTTGTTTTGAGACAAGGTCTTACTTTGTAGCCTTCGTTGGCCTGGAAATTACCTTGTAGGCTAGACTGGCCTCAGACTCACAGAGATCCACCTGCCTCTGCCTCCAAAGTGCTGCTGGGATTAAAGATATAAGATACTATATCCGGCCCTGTTTAAGAATTTTTATTCAAAATTTTGGGAATTTGTTGACCTTAAGATATCTATACCATGGAGCATTTTACAGCAACAAAAAAGACAAATGTCAAGACATGATGAGATGTGGATACATCTTACAAACCTCATATGGAGCAAAGAAAAGAATGATGGATCACAGAATGATACACACATTATCCCCGTTAGCCATGGGAATGTGTGTATCTGGAGAGTTTCTCTCTGGGTATCGCCAAGTCCTCGCAGTCCCACAGCCCACTTATAAAATAAACACACAGACACTTATGTTATTTAAACTGTTTGGCCTAATGGCTCAGGCTTCTTGCTAGCTGATCTTATATCTTAAATTAACCCATTTCTATTAATCTATAAGTTGCCACATGGTTCGTGGCTTACCGGTATCTTAACATCTTCTCATGGCAGCGGCTGGCAGCGTCTCTCTGCCTTAGCCTTCCACTTCCCAGAATTCTCCTCTCTCTTTGTCCTGCCTATACTTCCTGCCTGGCTACTGGCCAATCAGCACTTTATTTATTAACCAATCAGAGCAACACATTCACAGCATAGAAAACATCCCACAGCAAATGTGTTCTAGGACCACAGTGAGCGCCTGAGAGCATCAGGAATATCCAACCCTACATGTACCAATTTACCTGTACATTCATGCCTATGGTGAAGTTTAACGATAGACCCATTTTTGATATTATAGTCTGGTAAAAGTTATATGGCTGTTCAGTATCTCTGTCTTCCTGTCTCTGTCTGTCTCTCTCGTTCTCCCTAAAAATGCCCTAATTCCTCATTGCATTGTAGTAATATTTTGCATCATGGCTGCCACAAGTAATTGAAACTGTAGAATGTAAACCATGCTAATGAGGGACTGGTGTAATGTAAGATTTTATTAATACTTGATACAAAGGCAGGTAACCTTTTGCGTAGGAAATAGCATTGTTTGTGTTTAGGAAGAATGAAGAATTCATGGGGTGGGCATGACAGATTTCTAAAGCACTGGAGAAATTTTTGTTTCTTGATTTGAGTAGGCAATTCCAGTGATATACCCATTTATGAAAATTCAATGATTTGTACACTATTTTGTATACATTGAAAATATAATTGCTAAAATGAAAATCAATCAGGGTAGGCCTCATGTGCAAAGATAAGCTTGTATCTAAGAATATGAAATAGAAAGATAGAAGAAGGAAAATGCAAAACTTGAAATGGAGGACAGGATTACACAGGATGGCCAATATCTGCTTGAAAGCAGTTCCAAAGGAGAGAATATAGAAAGTTTAGGAAAGGAAATTATCATAGAAAAAAACTATAAAAGTTGAGGGAAAACATGAACCTTCAGACTGAAACTAGTAACAATAGACACATTTTGGAGGAAAGACATAACTTGAAATATCATTGTGAAATTCCACACTACCACCTTTAAAGAAAAGACACTAAAATGTATAAAGAGAAACTGCTAAGAAAAAAAAAATTATGTAAAGGAGGAGAAATTGGATGTGTATCAGACCTATTAGCAATGTTGGAGAGTAAAGAGACAAGGAGATGATGCTTCATGGTTTTGTGTAAAATGTAATTTTAAATTTATTTTTTACTTTTATGAGTGTTTTTCCTACATTTGTATATGTGCACTATGTACATGACTTGGTGCACATGGAGGCTAGAATAGAATGGAGATCCCCTAAAACTGGAGTTACAAATGATTGTGAGTTACCATGTGGATGCTGGGAATTGAACCCGGATCTTTTAGAACAGAAAGTGCTTTTAGTTGCTAAGCCATGTCTCTAGTCTCATGATATGTATGTAAGGTTTATATTCCTGTATGAAAAAGCATAACAAAGCTCATTACTTTGTTCAATTAATATATGCTAATAAAAATTTAAAAAAAGAAGTCTGTATTCCAGATAACCCATGTATCAAAGTTATTGAAGACAAAAAGACCAAAGATCAAATTTTCAAAGGCCTTTGAATTTTGTCAGTAATACTTCAACTCATTTCTTTTCATTCTTAAACCAAATACTACCGAAAAACAACCCAAAGGCATCTCAGAATCCAAAATTTTCTGTTTAGTTTTTAAAGGAAAACCAAAAGCAGTTTGAAAGAAATCTAGACTCAGCAGATGGTCCTTTGTCACTGTTTGGGAACAATGCAGGTTGTCACAAACTGTGAGGGGAGCCACCTGCAATTCATGCTCCACCAGTGTGAATTAATGAGCAGCTTTGTGTCTCTTTCTGAGTCCCTCACAGCTCAAATTCTCCACAGTTTAGTGTATGTACTGCCGTGCTCTTGACCAGTGCTTAGCTGTGAGTATCTCATGAGAAATTTGGGTTTTTCATTATAAAGTAAAATATTAAACATAGAGCATAACTATAATCCTGTGCTCTTAAAATATAAATAAAAACTTGCAAAAATGTTTGAATTTGAAAAAAAAATCATGTGCTCTTAACTCTCAGTGCTATTACTTTGGCTGAATAATGGTTTTAGTATACATTGCTTATCCTGAGAACCAGAGGATCAACTCAGTTTATCTCCTTTGGCCCTCACAGTTACCTGTGGAGAATTCCATCTAGATCTGAGAAGTGGATTAACTTGTCCAAAGCTACAAAACAGAAGCACCATTATCAGAACGCAGGTCGTGTTATTCCACGGTCTGTCTTCTCCCTTCACTGTGTTCCTCTAAGTTTCACTGATTCTTCAGTGAATATTGACTGACACAAACATCAAATTATGAATGAGATTTCTCAGCCTTTGCTTTTTCTAATTAGTCTAAATAAATTTTTTTCATGCTTACTCATAGATACAGACCAAAAACCCTAACATTTCATATCTTAGCAATATCAACTGGTGCTATACTAACAGTTACAGGAATTTAAGGATGGAAAGATGGGGTAAAGACAGAAGAGCATGCATCCCCTGTGTCACCAAGTAAGGCATCAAGAAATTCTGTGTCATCAGTAGATGAAGAAATATAGTTTTACATAAATGTAACACAAATTGCTAAATGGTCTTATTGATAAAAAATCTGGAGCCAGATATTGGGGTGAAAGTTGAAAGATCAGAGGGATAAAACAAGTCAGCCATGAGTTCTTACCACTAGGCAATCCTCAGCCCAAGAGAGAGCTACTTCCTGTATATTCTTGCCTTATATACTTTTCTGTGCCCTGCCATCTTACTTCCTCTCTCTGCCCAGCTCTATCACTTCCTATCTGTCTGTACAGACCTCTAGACCTCTATGGTTAACTAGGGCTGGGATTAAAGGTGTGTGCCACCACACCTGGCTCTGTTCCTGGTGTGGCCTTGAACTCCCAGAGATCCAGGTGCATCTTTGCCTCCTGAATGCTAGGATTAAAGGTGTGTGCTATTACTGCCTGACCTCTATGTTTAATATAGTGGCTGGCTCTGTCCTCTGACCCCCAGATAAGCTTTATTGTGGCACACAAATAAAATATCACCACAGGTAAGGTCTTTTAAATTATGAATGCAACACTGTATTAGGTGAAGATAAACGTAACTATAGAAAACTAGTAAAGAAAATAAGAGAATGGTATAATTAAATTCCTAACATTTAGAGTGGGACAAAATTGCTTCAGATCAGTAACTACATGGGTGAGCCTGAGGATATTATCTTTTTTTTTTTTTTGGTTTTTAGAAACAGGGTTTCTCTGTGTAGCTTTGCGCCTTTCCTGGAACTCGCTTATGGAGACCAGGCTGGCCTCGAACTCACAGAGATCCGCCTGGCTCTGCCTCCCGAGTGCTGGGATTAAAGGCGTGCGCCACCACCGCCCGGCAGCCTGAGGATATTATGACCAGTGAAATACACCAGACAAAGGAAGACAAAAATCACATTTTTTTTCCTGTGAAAGATGAACTTGTAGAATTATAAAGCTGTGGTTACTGGAGGTTAAAAAGAGTGCAGGAAGACAGAGGAAAAGAAGGTGGCTAACAAATGCAGGAGTGTAGCTGAAATAGAAGAATGACTTGGATTACTATGGTTAAAAGTGATTAGTTATATATTTCAAAATGGCTACTAAGAAAGGATTTCGAATGTTCCCAACATAAGGAACTGATAAATATTTGAAGTGATAAACATGAAAATCACTTTGGTCTGCTCATTATGCGTCATATACATACTGAAATAGTTACTGTATTCCATAAGTGTATGTAATTATTCTGTGTCGATAAAAAATAATTTCGAGAGGAGATATTTGTCTGGAGTTGACTGACTTGGAGATAGTTTTAAAAATAGTAAATATAACAATAGATAAAATAACCATAGTTGTAAGGAAATGGCATGCTTGAGTTCCTTATCTTAATGGTGGGGTGACGAATGAGGAAGAAGTATCTGCAGTTTATTTCACTTATTGGTGTTATTTGAATTATTTCTGTTTGGTGCATTAATTATATAATATATACTTGCATGGTGCAAAAGTTATTAAAAGATCTTTTATAGATTTGGGTGATACATTTTAAAAGAATATACCAAAGGACACAGGAGCATGGTAAAAGCCAGTGCATTTTTAAATTTCTTTTATAGGGCAGAATCATGAAAGGGTGTTCATCCTATCTAATACACTCCTTGGGGGGACTTTTGTCCCTGTGGGTTCTTTGTGCATCTTCCACAAACCAGTGCACTGTGAGACATGAAGTAGCTGACTGCAGCCATTTGAAGCTGACACATATACCTGATGACCTTCCTGCTAACATAACGGTGTTGAATCTTACCCACAACCAACTCAGAGGCTTACCACCGACCAATTTTACAAGATACAGCCAACTCACTATCTTGGATGTGGGATTTAACTCCATTTCAAAACTGGAGCCAGGACTGTGCCTAACACTCCCTTTGTTGAAAGTCTTGAACTTCCAGCACAATGAGCTATCGCAGATTTCCGAAAAAACTTTCATCTTCTGCAGGAACCTGACGGAACTCTATCTAATGTCTAACTCAATACACAAAATTAAAAGCAACCCTTTCAAAAACCAGAAGGTAAGAGGAGTATGTTCATTTTGTTCTAATAAATGCAAATGTAATCTAAAGTTACATGAAGTTGAGTTTTCAAGTTACTGAATCCTCAAAGTCTTCATAGCTATTAAGGTAAGAGTACAAACGCTGATCAACCCCTCTTCATGACTGCTGGGGCACACCTGTGCATGTGGGTACTGTGACGTAAATCTGCTCATAATTACAGTCTTAAGTCGATTGGAACATTAAGAACTCTTCCTTTCTTGCATTGTCTCATTTGAAATAGGACTCAGAAGAGGGACACCATGAGCAGAAATGCATCTGACTATCCCATAGGGAGCATAGAAAATAAACTCATGGTGCTGTTGAATTTAGAATGTAAAGCATTAAGAAACACAGTGAGTCCAAATTCTGACTTAAAGAAAAATAACAAGTTGATACAATGGTAAAACAGACTCTTTGGCTAAACATTGCCTACCCTTTGGAGTTTAAGAAGGCTTGGAACATTGCCTTTTCAGTGGTTTCCGCCTTTTTCTTTTAAACGCTTTGCTTGAATTTTAAATCTATGAAAAGTAGGTGTTATTAGCTAGTAACCTCAGCAACTCTTAAGTGCTTTCTTTAAACCAAAGACATTTGTAAACGACTTACCTTCTTTATTTTGTGGCCTCAAATAAAATATTGAGCCTTATTCTTTCTCAGATGCCGAGGACACAATGTACTACTTTAAATGCTCTGAGAAGCATTGATAAAGTGTTATGTTGGCCAGTCTTTGAGCTTCTTAAATCATAGTGTGCAGGAAATTCCTTTTGATGCAAAGATCTCAAAATCTGACCAGAGAAATTACTAGAGAAACATTTTTTTCTTTTTAATGCATATATGAAAGTCTTATTTCTTTAATAGAAATTCCAGTTGATGTTCCCCTAACAGACATCAGGGTTTTCCTGCCTTTTTGTCTGAATTTGAAGCTTACAGGCAGATGCCCTGGTACTCTGGCTTTTATAATCTTCCTGCTCCCTCTTCTAAGACATTCCCTGAGCCTTAACTGTAGGGGTTGTGTTGTTTTCTCTCTTTATTTCCTTCCTTCCTTCCTTTCCTTTCCTTTCCTTCCTTTCCTTTCCTTCCTTTCCTTTCCTTCCTTTCCTTTCCTTCCTTTCCTTTCCTTCCTTCCTTTCCTTCCTTCCTTTCCTTCCTTCCTTCCTTTCCTTCCTTCCTTTCCTTCCTTCCTTTCCTTCCTTCCTTTCCTTCCTTCCTTTTTTTTTTTTTTCAAGACAGGGTTTCTCCGTGTAGTTTTGGTGCCTGTCTTGAATCTCACTCTGTAGATCAGGCTGGCTTCGAACTCACAGAGATCCACCTTGGCTCTACCTCCTGAGTGCTGGGATCAAAGGCATGCACCACCACCACCTGGCTGTGCTGCTTCTTAAATGAGTATTTTCTTTTTTCTGTAACTAGTTTCCAAGATTCATGAATTATGTTTACTAAGCCACGTATCTATCCCTTATAAGCTTAAATTCTTTAACTTGGTGAAAGAAATAAGTTGATTCATGAAGAAACTAAATCCTTACAAAAAGGTTGGGTTTTTTGTTTAATTGTTTTAAATTGAAATAGAATTACATCACCTCCCCACTTTCTACCTTCCCACCCATTCCAGCTACCTTCCCTTAGATTCCTGTCATGTGACTCCAACACTTTCATGGATAGCCTCTCTTTGACTTGCATTGTTACGTGTGTGTGTGTGTGTGTGTGTGTGTGTGTGTGTGTGTGTGTACACAAATATACAGAAATATCACCCACTGAATCTGTTTTTGTTGTTTGTGTGTACATGGCTTCAAGGCTGAGTGCTCTGCATTTGGACAACCCGATATGGGGGCCCATCATCACTGGGAGAGGATGAACTTTCTTCTCCCAGCAGGCATTAATAGCCTGTAGTTCTTTGTCTAGGGATGGGTTCCCTTGAAATTTACCCCCTTTGATGTAGCATGTCTATTGATACTGTCATTTCCCTCGTCTTGTTTATGCAGCCATGTATAGGGGAGACTTTTTCCACAGCAGACTGGTCCAAACATTGAGGAAGAATGGGAGGAAAGACTGTAGCAACGGTGGCGTTTTTAATTGCCACAAAAGTTATCATTCCCTTCCGAGTAATAGAAATCAGTCAGTTTTTCCTTTGGGATACCTCCAAGGGTCACACACTTGGAGGGAGTTGCTTCTGGTGTCTCTCATATGCATGTATCTACCTTTCACTCTCAGAATTTAATCAAGTTAGATCTGTCGCATAACGGCCTATCATCAACGAAGTTGGGAACTGAAGTCCAACTGGAAGACCTCCGGGAGCTCCTCTTATCGAATAATAAGATCCTTGCACTAAGAAGTGAAGAACTCGATTTCCTTAGCAATTCTTCTCTACAAAAATTGGACTTGTCATCCAACCCGCTTAGAGAGGTGAGAAGTGGAGGTGAAATTATTTCCTATGCTACCCTCAGGTGTGTGTAACCCCTGTGTTGCACAGATGGGAATTTAGGATTTCCAGTGAAATAAAATGATAAGCTCTGCCGTGTTGTTAAGACATCCTTCAACACTTGCTGTTGGGGGGCACTGGCACCTTCATTGAAAAAGAGTTGAGAAGTTGCCCTTTGATGGGGTCAATTCTAATTCCTGTGCCATTGCAGAGCTGTTCTTTGATTTTTGAAAAGACTCTGACTTTAGTTTCCTAATTATATTGTGGAAATCAAACTCCTCCTCCTGAGATCTCTATACAAATGAAAACACTATGGTGGTTAAGAGCTCAGGCCGCTGACTTGGGTTAGCCACGCCTACTCAGGCTTTGTCTTTAAATGTGTGATGAGGTAACTCACCCAAGTGATCTGTGCTTCAGCCTTCCAAACCTATACTACCTGATGGAACTATGAGACAAAAGAATTTAGTAGTGCATTTGGCATACGGCAGTTCTTAGTACAACAAATTCCCTGTGATGGAATATTTCTCAGTTACCTTGCTCTTCTTTGGCCCGTGATCTCTGGCTGAACCATTTTCATACACAACTATGTATATATTACACACGTTTGGTGCTTTTGAGTTCATTGAATATTGCTCATATGTATGTGTTTAGAACTGACCATGTGGTATAGATAAACAGTTAGGGGCTCGTCTCTGGGAAAGACTGACACTTTCTCTCGTCAGCATTAACTGCCTGGAACTCTTCATCTAGGGTATTTACTAGATACAAGAATATGGGAAGTTATGAAACTATTTTTCAGATATGAGAGACCATGAAGAAAATTATCCTGAAAGAATACAGAAATAATTTGTCTATGCTACTCACTTTTTTTAAAAAATACATTTTCTCTGGTTAGAACGATTATTGCCAGAACCTTATAAAATACATAAACAAGGAGTATTAACAAAAGTCACTCAAAAGTCCACCATCAGAAACAAACACTGCTAGTATTTTGTGTATATATATTTACAATTCCTCTCTAAATAATTATAAGAATGCCAACCACAGCTTAATCTCAGAACACTTAATTCAGTACCAACACTGTAAAAATGATTTCTCTATATTTTGTATGTATATACATGCTCTTCTTAATCAACTTATTTTTACACAAAAGTAAATTTAGACAAAGAAGGTCCGATGACAGGGTAGCCTTTCTGGTACCTTACCCAAGACTATGTTCTCTCCACATCTGTACAATACTGACTCTTGGGGGCAAAATAAATGTCCTATCATTGAACATCTCCCACACAATTAATAATTTAAAAAAAAAACCTTAACTTTCAAGTCTGCAAGTAATGTTCAGGCGAATGTACCGTAATTTAATAATTGCCTGCTTTTCGTTTTAACTCCCTTTTAAAAAGCAATAAAGCACACCTCTTCTTTTCATATTCCTAGTTATTTTTTGCTTCGTTAGCCCACACTTGTTACAAGCTACAGATGAGAATTCCAAGCCCCTTTGTTCTCACAGTAAGTGCAAGCTCTGGCTACCACCCTCTCTAGAGTCCCTCTTCAAGTCCCAGGACAGCAGAGGCTTCTGAAAACTGACTACAAGTCAGTGGAAGACCGCTGAAAACACTATCATCAACACTATCATGAAATAAAGTAAGAAGAAAACCTGGAAAGACAAAACCAATAGCTCACTTTAGAGTTCCAGAAGAGAAAGTACGTGACACTGTTTCATTACACGTGGCCCCAGAAGGTGGTCACCAAGACAGACTCAGGGTTTGCCCCTTTACAGTTTTCACACACAGTTTATTAAATGCAACTGGGTTCGGTGTGGTTTAGGCAAAATGCTGGGAGATGCAACCTTACCTGGGAAGCCAGGGAAGGACCCTGGGTTGTGGGTGTAGGTGGGGTGGGGGTGTGGAAGTGGTTATAGGCATGGAGTGAAGAAGGAACCATTCGCTGGAGGGATAGAGTGGACTGCCCTGCCCAAGTCATGTGATGAACTGAGCAAAGATGCATTATAGTATGCCCTTCAGAGCACGTTACATCACGGTTTGTTTGTTTGTTTGTTTTGAACCTTCAGTTTTCTCCAGGGTGTTTTCATGCAATCGGCAATTTATCCGCTCTCCTTTTGAACAACGCCCAACTAGACCTCCACCTCACGGAGAAGCTCTGTTCGGAACTTTCAAATACAAGCATCCAGAATCTCTCTCTGGCTAACAACCAGCTTCTGGCAACCAGCCTCGCGACTTTCTCCGGGCTGAAGCAGACCCATCTCACGTCGCTGGATCTCTCCTACAACAGCCTACGCGATGTGGGTAACGATACCTTCTCTTGGCTCCCACACCTCAGGTACCTGTCTCTGCAGTACAATAACATACAGTGTTTGTCTCCTCGCTCTTTCTATGGACTTTCCAATCTGAGGTACCTGAATTTGAAGCGAGCATTTACTAGACAAAGTATTTCCCTTGCTTCTCACCCCAAGATCGATGATTTTTCTTTTCAGTGGCTAAAATATTTGGAATATCTCAACATGGATGATAATAATATTCCGGGCACAAAAAGCAATATGTTCACGGGCTTGACGAGTCTGAAGTATCTAAGTCTTTCCAAAACTTTCACAAGTTTGCAAACTTTAACAAATGAAACGTTTTTGTCACTTGCTCATTCTCCTTTGCTCACACTCAATTTAACGAAAAATCACATCTCAAAAATAGCAGGTGGTGCTTTCTTGTGGTTGGGCCAACTCAGGGTACTTGACCTTGGCCTTAATGACATTGATCAAGAACTCACAGGCCAGGAGTGGAGAGGTCTGAGAAATATATTTGAGATCTACCTGTCCTATAACAAATATCTCCAACTGACTAGCAATTCCTTTGCTCTGGTTCCCGGTCTTCAGAGACTGATGCTCAGGAGGGTGGCACTAAAAAATGCGGAAATCTCCCCCTCCCCTTTCCGCCCTCTCCGTAACTTGACTATTCTGGACTTAAGCAACAACAACATCGCCAACATAAATGAGGACTTTTTGGAGGGTCTGGAGAATCTAGAAATCCTGGATTTTCAGCACAACAACTTAGCAAGGCTCTGGAAACACGCAAACCCTGGCGGTCCTGTTAATTTCCTGAAGGGCCTGTCTCACCTCCACATCCTGAATTTGGAGTCTAACGGCTTTGACGAAATCCCAGTCGGGGTGTTCAAGAACTTATTTGAACTAAAGAGCATCAATCTAGGACTGAATAATTTAAACATACTTCTACCATCTATTTTTGATGACCAGATGTCTCTAAGGTCATTGAACCTTCAGAAGAACCTCATCACGTCGGTGGAGAAGAATGTTTTTGGGCCAGCTTTTCAGAACCTGAGTAGTTTAGATATGCGCTTTAACCCATTTGATTGTACATGTGAAAGTATTGCCTGGTTTGTTAACTGGATCAACCAGACCCACGCTAACATCTCTGAGCTACCGACTCATTACCTCTGCAACACCCCGCCTCAGTATCATGGCTTCCCAGTGATGCACTTTGATACATCATCCTGTAAAGACAGTGCCCCCTTTGAACTTTTCTTCATGATTAATACCAGTGTGCTCATGACTTTTATACTTATGGCGTTGCTCATTCACTTTGAGGGCTGGAGGATATCTTTTTACTGGAATGTTTCGGTTCATCGGGTTCTTGGTTTCAAGGAAATTGAAGCACAGCCTGAACAGTTTGAATATACAGCATACATAATTCATGCCCATCAAGACAGAGACTGGGTTTGGAAACACTTCTCCCCAATGGAGGAACAAGACCAATCTCTCAAATTCTGCCTAGAAGAAAGGGACTTTGAAGCAGGTGTCCTTGGACTTGAAGCAATTGTCAACAGCATCAAAAGAAGCAGAAAAATCATTTTTGTTATAACATACCATCTATTAAAAGACCCTCTGTGCAAAAGGTAGGTGGATTTTTTGAATGTTTATGTCTGCACTCATTTTTCAACTGAACTTGCAAAATTACTACATTGAAAATTCATAAAATTTTTAGCAACAAAATTAAGGGGGAAATTCTAACTTTTAGTGAAAGTACAAATAAATTCCACAAATAATTTTAGATTGCTAAGCTTTTAACTTTTCGCATCTATATGTTAGCTATCTAATTATCCATTTTAATGTTCTATTTAGATTCAAGGTACACCATGCGGTTCAGCAAGCTATTGAGCAAAATCTGGATTCAATTATATTGATTTTTCTTCAAGATATTCCAGATTATAAACTAAACCACGCACTCTGTTTGCGAAGAGGAATGTTTAAATCCCGTTGCATCTTGACCTGGCCAGTTCAGAAAGAACGGATAAATGCCTTTCATCATAAATTGCAAGTAGTACTTGGGTCACGAAATTCAGCACATTAAATTTATTTGGAGATTAAGTTGACAAAGGGATACATCCAATTTATAAAGGTCCGTCATAAATCTGAGTTTTAGCCGGGCGGTGGTGGCGCACGCCTTTAATCCCAGCACTTGGGAGGCAGAGCCAGGAGGATCTCTGTGAGTTCGAGGCCAGCCTGGGCTACCAAGTGAGTTCCAGGAAAGGCGAAAAGCTACACAGAGAAACCCTGTCTCAAAAAACCAAAAAAAAAAAAAATCTGAGTTTTACTTGAAAGCTTCTTATGTTTATATGTATAGATGATGATGTTGTATCATAATTGAATCTCATTTTTTGAAATATTTCTTATTTCAGGCCTCTTATCAACAATTGTTTTATTTACCTACTCCAAACAAATACCTGGGCAGTTAAGAGCATCCTCTGTTAATGACTTCACAGTTGATCTCTGAGGTGTATCACAGCTTCAAAGGGGTTTTAAGGTAGTCTTTTTATAAGTAAAACTGAGAGTTTTATAGGTATAATTTACTTTAAGATGGAGTTTTACTATGTAACTCAGGTTGATCTGGAAATTACTATGCTGGAGTTTGGCCTTGAACTTATGAAATTACAGAGATCTGCCTGCCTCTGTCTCTGGAGTGATGCCTTTAAAGGCATGCAGCACTACACTCAGCTACATGAGATTTTATAACACTCAGATTTTGAGACACTTATAGAATGAAAGATAACTGCTTTTATGGTATAAGCCTACTTCAATGGGAACAAGAGTAAAATATTTAGAAAGAGTTTTTTTTTCTTTCTTTTTTTTTTTTAGTTGAAAAGCTTTGTATTTTATTTTGATGTTGGTTTTGATAGATGTTAGGTAGTCTTGCAATCTGCATACCCAAGAACAGAATATTTTTATAATCTTCATAGTGTAACAGACCCCCAGACCTTAACACAACTGACTCCATGAAGGAAGTACCATTTAGGCCATAAAACTCAGCATGAAGATCAGCCAAGATGAAAAGAAAGGCCTGATGGATTCATCAGTCTGTAGTTCTGGGAAAGTCTCTAAATGTACTAACCTTGCTTTTTGGCTTCTGTAGTTCTGCTTCTGGCTAACTGTTCTTCTTAACTGAAGTATGTCAACCCAGAATATGTTCTTTGTGCTTAAAAGCTCACCCTGAGAAAGCTTCAGGGCTACCTACACTGGGATCCCAAACACCCAGTGTGGTCACTGACTGATAATAAAGACTTCCTATTAACTTAAACCCATGTCCACACAGTCTCCTCTGCTGGATACCCCACAACAATAGATGACTTTTATTACTTGATAAAATAGATATTAGAATAAATACTTGTATTTTCCTAAGATTTGTGTTTCTTTTGCAAGAGAATTTAAATAATTTTCCTAACTATATTATAGAAAGGCTTGCTTCTGGAATATTGGTTGATAGATTGTCTTTGTGTAAACAGCATTTCCCTCCTTGGGTCACAGACTCAGGAAGTGGCTTTGGTCTAGTCAGTTGGTTTCTGTGGAATTCTTGGGCTCTTAACCTATGAAATTATAATGAGATATAAAACCTCAAATAACTAGAGATGATGATTTGGGTATAATATATTTTTATATATGGAATATTCCATATGAATATATTATACCATGAGATGATACACAACGGGTAAGTTAGCTCCTAGGTAAAGACCATTAGATTAGGTTTTATCTTTAATAAAACAAAGCCTTTAGTTTCATTTTGTGATAAAAAGAATAAACATCTTGGAAATCCACATAAAATGATTTTCCACATAATGCTCTGGTACTGAGACATTAGAGTATAAATGAAAATGTTGAGTTAACAACCACTCTGCTGACAGTGTCGGCCATCTCTCTCTCCACCGTTAGGCTCCTCTCTTCTCACAGTACCCTTGAGAATGAACTGACTTTGGAAATCCCACATGCAGTGTTTGGAAGAAAGAACAATCAATGGTGATCAGGAGAGGGGTGAATAGGTGTAGAAGGCTATAAAGAAGTGGTGTTTGCTCTGTCCTGCAAGTAGCAGGGAGCCTTCCAGCAGCAGAGAAGACCAAGAATTGGAAAATATGCTCCTCACTCAGTGCTGAATGCCTACAAAAGTCGCTTGTGATTGTACCGCATGGCAACTTTACTTATTCTCTTCCATTTGTCTTATCTGTTCACTTTTTAAAATTAGTATGGACTTAATGTAAACTTGTATTTTGTGTTAAAGAATCATACTATTTGATGGTTTTGTTCAAATTGTTTTAGTATTGGATTTAGGGAGCCCTTCTAGCAATCACTTGTGTCTCTTTTTCCCTTCGACATACTGTATCATCATCTCTCTCTCTCTCTCTCTCTCTCTCTCTCTCTCTCTCTCTCTCTCTCTCTCTCTCTCTCTCTCTCTCTCGTGTGTGTGTGTGTGTGTGTGTGTGTGTGTGTGTGTGTGTGTGTGTGAGAAAATTTACTTTTTGGAATTGCATTGTGCTTCAAAGTAATCCTGGATATTCCCTTGCTCCCTGTTTAAGCAATCTACAAGGAGTCTTGGATCCTTTCAATCTAGAACAGCATTATTACACCTTGATGTGCTTGTTAGTAAGTGACTGCCTTCCGTGCTTCCAAAGCAAGCAATGTGAGTGAAAATCGACTCATACATATGTATCTATAAATATTGCCTTATCTGTACACATCTAATATGTATATTAAATTAACTAGTCTGGATGTTAAAATGAACAATAGTGCATTTTGGCATCTCCAACTCTAATTCATTATCACATTGATCACCTTAATCTTTGCCTTGCTTTTCTGTGGCCATCCATGCTATCGTAGATCACTGTCTCTGTACTTAATCATGCAATTCTATATTTACCAGTATCAGAATTGCTAACCCCCATGCTGGGGAAAGCAACTTTCGTAGCTACACTAAAATGCTTATATGCAATGCCTTTTGCGTTAGTTTTACATTCTGTTTTCTAAAGTTGCTTCAGCTAGCATTTGCCCCTCGCTCCCTTCAATAAGGTTAATATGTCCTTTTGTAATATAGCTAGATTCTGTTGTCAGTCTGTACTCTACCCTGTGATTTCTGGATTTCTGGAATTGTTTGGGTTTTGTTTGCATACACAAAGGCTTATGCTTTGTGTGGTAAAGTTTTATGGGTTTTGACAAATGCATAACATATTAAACTTTATCACTTTGCAATCTTATCGGATAGTTTTCTCACCCTAAAACATGCCCTATGAATTATCATTAAAAGGGGCTGAGGCAGTAACTTAGTGGTTAAGGGTGCTTGCTCCTCTTGCAGAAGACTTGAATTTGGTTCCCAGCACATCGGTCAGGTGGCTTTCAACCACCTATAACTTTATCTGCAAGAGATCTAATGCCGTCTTCTGGTCTAGGAGGACATCTACATGAAAATGTGCATACTCACACATAGACACATACAGAAACAGAAATAAAAATAAGATAAAATTTCTAAAATTATTTATTCAAATTTGGCTTCTCTTGGAACCCATATCAACTATGGCCTATTTACTAACTTTGTAGGTTTACGTTTTACATAATGGCATATTGGCATATGAATAAAGTCTTAGTGTGTCGCTAAAAACTGCTGAGTTCATTGACTTATTTGGAACATTGTCATTTGCTGAATTTAAGGAGCCTCTTGCTGACACATTCAGGTGCTTGGATGTAAACACATCAGCACTCTCAGGGCTGAGTTTCCATGCTGGCAATAAGCAGTTTGAACAGAATCAAGGCAGACTACACAGTAGACAGCAAACTGAATAGCAATCAAAGAATAGTGCTGCAGAGCTGTGTCACAGCAGAAGGTCACATGACCACTGGAAACCACGGAAACTAACACGCCAATGGAGATGAGTGCTAACCATCCTTTGCTTCTTTATAATCTGGTCTCCAATAGTTAGACACTCCTGCAGAATTAGCTGTTCTGATTGCTCATTGAGAGCCACTACATAGCTGAAAATCCCACATGAAGATAAAAAAGAGGTATAAATCCTGTCCTGGGAATTCCTGTCTTCTCTCCACTTCAGCTCACGAATAATCCCCTCCTTATTAAACTTGATAGATGCGTGGCTCACTCCGAGAATGCACTTTATCTTAAGCATGCACTTTTGTTCTATGATGAAACTTCCAACCCTCTTCTTTTGTCTGTCTCTGGGGTCTTTCCCAGACTGTTTTGAGAGCCAGGGAACACTGAATAGGGGTCTCCCTCTCATCCATCTCCCTCTCTCTCTCTCTCTCTCTCTGAGGAAACCTCATCCCTTACCACTTATCAATTCACAGTTCCGAAGGAGTCTACACAGTCTGAGCCTACAGTCATCCATAGTGTGACTCTACAGAGAAAGACTTTAATTTTCACAATGTCCACCACCATTACTTGTTAATACTTATTTCTTCAGCATTTTAGGTAAGATTTGTTTTGAACTGCAATACCCTCCTCTATTTGGGCATCATAAAACAAACATAATACTACTTAAACATAATAGATGTAACTGCTTCTTCTCTTCTTGGTAATATTGTGTGTGCTGTCTATCAGTAAGCTTTACTCTTCACTTACATATTTTCAAATTATTTTTATAAATTAATCATTGATTTATAGGAGACAAGAAACATTTTTTTCTCTTATTTTCTTGTCTGCTTTAAGATGGCTGATCAAATGGCCAAATTTAAACTGAATTCAAATATATTTTTTACTGTTGCTTAATATTTAATAAAGACACAGAGAGTGATTTGTTTAAACAAAGTATATACTTGTTTATACAAATAAAGCTAATAAAATGTGGACACTCTGACTTGTATTTGACCTACACAGGAAGCAACATCCTAAACATCTGTAAACTGCCCTTATAATTGTTCTCAGGAGGAGTCTTTATCCCTTGGGTTTAAGACAAAGGGATTGAAGGAAAAGGATGTTTGTCTGACTTCCTGCTCAGTTTCCATAGAGGACCTTCCTTGTTTAATACTCCCAGGTTTCCACCATGCAGTCTGCTCGCTGCAGCTTCTTGTTCTGCACTTTGCAAAACAAAACTCACTTGGATCTATGTGCAGTTTAAAATAAATCCCAGTATTTAAATTTTGCAGAAAAATGATACCCTTTTCAACTGGGCTAAAAAAAAAATTGAGTAAATTTGTGAATGAAGATGAGACCACTTCAATGCCTTTTATTTAAGAATGTCTCATCATCATTTAAGCAAGTACCTCAGGTTGCTTACAAAAGAGATATAGTAAATGATGCTGACCATTAGAAAATATAAATAAAAGTGTCCTACAATCTCTAGAAATGGGAAGTAGGTGAGTAGTTGTCTGGTCCTGGGGCCTAGAACTAGAAATAGACTTTCAACCAATCTCTCTCTCTCTCTCTCTCTCTCTCTCTCTCTCTCTCTCTCTCTCACTCACTCACTCACTCACTCACTAACTCTTCAATTGTCTTCTCCAGAAATTCTGGGAAACAAATGACTTCATGTCCAATTAAGTTTTTAGAGCAAGAATATTTTAGCAGTGTTAAGTAGCTCTGGTCAAAGATAATGAGGATCATCCATATAGGTGAATAAATTAATAAATTATGATCTAGTCATTGCAGTAAGAAAGAAAGCACATTGTGGGAACCTTCCTACATTATTTACTGTTCTCATTGCTGTAACAAAATACCTGACAACATCGACTCAAGGATGATAGGGCTTGTTATGGCTGGAGGTGGGGATATAGTCTGTCATAATAGAGAAGGCACAGAGGCAGGGGTATGAGGCAGCGAGTTTCATTGTATCCAGTCAGGAAGCAGAGAGAAACAATACTAGTGCTGATTTCACTTTTTCTTCTGTACCATCTTATTTAGTGAGAACTGCAGGTCATGGGCTAGTGTGAGCCACACATAAGGGTGGGGCTTCCTTATTGAGTTACATCTCTCTGGAAATAACACAAACAGACATGTTCAGAAGTGTGTCTTGTAAGTGGTGGTAAGTCTAGTCAAACTGGTGATGCAGATTAATGGTCATACTCAGTAAGAAGGTGCTGGAAAGAATCTAGTGTTGGAGTAGGGCTTGGTATGAATAGCTTCAAGAAGAGGAAGGTGGAACAAGGGTAAAGTAATTGCTTAAGAAATTGCAGTCAGATAACCAAGAGAAGAAGCCTTCTGGATTTTGAGAGTGGTACAGTGACCTTTTTGTCTGGACTAAGAATCTATGAGGTGATCAGGCTGTATTTGGTTTTACAAAATAGAGTGAGTTTGCCTGAAATTAGTGTATCTGTTTATGTCCAATAGCAGAATAAGCAGCCTATCCTTGAGTAATAAGCTAGCTTCTGATTATTTAGGGGCTTCTTGTAGTGAATACTTGGTTGCAAGTGTCAGAAACCCAAAAGTTGTTTAGATCAAAGTGGGTGGTGTGTGGTACATCCAAGCTAGGAAAGGACACGTATTTAGTATTCAAAGATGGCTAGAACGCAAAAGAGGTGGCACATCTTTAATCTCAGTACTTGGGAGGCAGAAGCAAGGAGACCACTATGAGTTTGAGGCTACAGTATAGCAAGCTCCAGATGAACCAGGATTCCATAACAGGACGTGGATAGAAGTAGAGGCTGACACACCACCTCATCAAACATTTACTTTTCGATCTATGCTGGTGTCATTGATGTGTCCCTCTGGGATCATGGATAATCAGTGTTGATATAACAAAACATCTGAGTCTGGATAATTTTTTTAGTATAATATTTTACTAACTCTTGGAGAATTTCATACTGTGAGAGCTAGTCTTGGTTGTCAATTTGACTATATCCAGAATGAACGATAATCCAGAAATGGAGGGCACACTTGTGATCTAGATCTTGAGGCAAGAAGACAGCATGCCTTTAATCCAGACATTGAGTCTGGAAGGCACACTTTTAATCTGGGCCACACCTTCTGCTGGAAGCCTATATGAGGACAATGGAAGGAGGGTTTGTTCTTTGCCTGCTTGCCCTCACCTTGTCAGCACATCCAGAAGACCAGCTGGGACACCCAGCCATGTGGGACCGGGCAGAGCTACTAGGTTCTTGGACTTTTCATTCACAATTAGCCGTTGTTGGATTAGGTATACTGCAGCCTGTAAGTCATTACAGTAAATTCCTACACACACACACACACACACACACACACACACACACACACAGAGAGAGAGAGAGAGAGAGAGAGAGAGAGATTCAATCAATACATTTTGTGACTCCAGAGAACCCTGACATATATATACCTTGAAACAATGTATTTTGATCCTATTCATGCTTCCACTCCTCCCAGATACACCCCTAACTCCTTCCCAACTTTACGTTCTGTTTTTTATAACCTACTGAGTCCAAGTGTGCTTTCCATATACTCATAGGTATACAGCCAACCTTTGGAACATGCTTGGCCTACCAGGGGCCACACACTTAAAGAAAACTAGCTCTTCCTTCCTCAGAAGCCATCAATGCAAACGGTTCATAGCTCCTCAGGTATAGGGACTGATAAGTTCCTCCCTCCTCTGTGCTGGAATGTTGACTGGCTTGATCTTGTACAGGTATTGCGCAATCAACTGCGGCATACTGCAATGTCATGAGTGCAGTAGTGGTCCTGCTGTGTCGTGAAGATACTGTTTTGTTTTGGCCCTCCCTGACATCTGACCATCTTTTCTCCTCCTCTTCTGATATGATCCTTAAGCCTTGGAAGGAGAGACTGTGTGTTATAGATGTCCCATGTGCGGCTGATGACTCCACTGATACTTATTCTCTGTACTTTGACCAATGTGAGTTCCTGTGTTAATCATTATCCACTGCACAGAGGAAGTTCTTTGAGATAGCCAAGAACTGCACTAATCTGTGGGCAGAGAGATATGAATTCGGAGGGCAGTTTGATACTATGCCCATTTATCAAACGAATAGTATCATTTTCAAGCAGGGAGCTCCTAGGTCTTTGCCAAATTCACAGGTCCAGGCATGTGTTTCTTCCCATGGAGTAGGTCTTAAATCCAATCAGAAAGCAGTTGTGTTCAAGTTTAATTTTGTTGCTGTGATAAACACCATGGCCAAAAGCAAGTTGGGGAGGAACGAGTTTATTTACCATTACACTTCTGGATCACAGTCTATCACTGAAGGAAAAGAAGGCGGGAATCTGGAGGCAGGAGCTGAAGCAGTGGCAATGGAGGAGTACTGCTAACTGAGTCATTCTCCATGGCTCACTCAGCTTGCTTTCCTGTACAAACCGGGACTACCTGCCAAAGGGTAGCAATACCCACAGTAGACTGGGCCCTCCCACATCAATCATTAATCTAGAAAATATTCCCACAGACATGCCCACATACCAACTGATGGAGACCATGTCTCCATTGAGTTTCTCTCTTCCAGGGTGACTCTAGATTGTGTCAAGCTGACAGAAGCTAACCATCACAGTTTGGTCACCCCCATAATACTCATGCCACTATTTCACTCATGGGAAAGTCTTGACACACAGCATTGTTGTAGCTGACAACATTCACAGCTAGGTAGGACTGCTGGTGACTTTTCTTCCCCAACAGCTTACAATTCTTTCTGGTACTATGAAACTAAATGCTGGATAATTTTAAAGAAAAAACAATTATGTCTTGTGATTTTGGTGGTTAAAAAGTCCCAACATAATGACATCAGTATTGATTAGGGATCCTCTAATCACAGCAGGATAGAGAAGGAAAAAGCAAACTCAGAGGTTCTAGTAGGCCCAAGCACGTGGGATGACCTTGCAATTATCTGAGGTACGTCCATGAGACAACATCAATCCATTTATAAGAGTGGAGCTCCCATGCCTCCTACTAGAACCCAGCTTCTAGGGGCTTCCAATTCAACACTACTGCACCAGAAACCCAAACTTCCAGGGCAGAGAGGTTCAGAAGAGAAACCACTTTCCAACCACGGTACTCAAGATCTCAGTAAGGATGAATGCTCTCCTAGTGCAAGTTTTCAAACCTCAGGGAAAGACTCTTATTGGCCTGGCTTAGGCTGTAAGTCAATATTTCTCTCCTGCAGTCGACAGCACGCTGTACAGTCACATGGATAGGGTAGCAAGAAGGCAACCCTTCTCTAAAGTAAGTTCAGTTCCCCAGAGAGGAGAGCCTTGCTATCATGAGGTTATGTCCAGCATGTGAGACATGTGCCATTTGCTCAATAACCTAGATTTGTTAAATTCCAAACAAATTTGTGTCACTCTTCTCCTATCAAAGATTTTTTTAAAGCAATTACATCATTTAGGTAAAACGTCAGGCTGATGATAGACCTTTGCAGACTGGGTTAGATAGCACATGTTAGGGTTTCTATTGCTGTGAAGAGACACCTTGACCATGCAACTCTTACAAATGAAAACACTGGGGCTAGCTTACAGTTTAATCCATTTATCATCATGGTGGGACATGGCGGTGTACAGGCAGACATGGTGCTGGAGAAGGAGCTGAAAGTTCTACATCTTGACCTGCAGGCAGTAGCAGGAGTAACTGTGTCACACTGAATGTAGCTTGAGCAAAGGAGACCTCAAAGCCTACCCCTAACCCCCAGTGACATGCTTCCTCTAACAAGGCCACACCTACTCCAAGAAAGCCACACCTCCTAAAAGTGTCATTCCCTCTGGGGACCGTTTTCTTTCAAACCACCGCAGCACAAAAAGGAGTCTATTCTCAGGGTCACACAACTCTAGCCTGGTGATACCAAGAAAAGCATAATCTCCTGCAAAGGTAGCCTTTTACATCTCTACAGCTAGAGCCTGTGTTACCCTACAGGAAGCCCTTGCAAATGATAGAGTACTTGAGGGCAGGCTCCTTAAGCATGAAGTTTTAAGACCCAAATATCAGACCAAAAACTGAATCAGTTGGAAATGGCAAGCTGTGTGGAAAGATAACGTCAGAGCTGGCTTTTAGAAAAGATAGGGTAAGTGAGCTGCTTGACAAACTTTTAGAGTTGACCCCGTGGACACAGAACAAAGTTCAAATGACTTGCTATGTCATTTAGTACAGCATTCAGGGCTTTTTACGACTTCGTGGAAATCATCTGTCTATTTTGATTTTCTTAACTGTAGCTTATTTATTTTCTCCTTTTCTTGGTTAAATGTGCAGTTCTAAGAGTGAGTTCAGATATCCAGGTACCATCTTCTCCTCTAATTCTTTTGAATCACACCTGTTCTTTAGGAGAATACATTAGTTTTAGACTTTAACATTGAGTAAGAATGAGACACACACTGTTGTTGGTGCAAGGAACTACCAAACTCTGGCTACACTTTTACATTAGCTGTGTGACTTTGGAGACTCTGGAACCATGTCTTCCTCCCTCACCTCCTACCCCTCGCCCATGACCATTCTGTGCCAGGGGTTTAAAGGGCTGTTTTGCCTAGCCTGTTTGGGGAGAAAATGATCTCAAGTGGGAAAAATACTAAGCCAAGTGAGATTGCCCTTCCTTGGAGAAACTGTTTCCTAAGCAGTTGTAGGAAAAACAGTCCCTCTAGACTTTGCTGATAACAGTTCAACCTGGCAGCTCAGTGCTCAGTGCCTCTGGAGTCTCTTCTGACATCATCCATCTCAGGTGGCTTCTGTGACACTATGTTACCTTGAGGTTTGTTCTCTTTTATCCTATCCCAGCCTAGAGAGTGGAGCCAGCAGGATGGTCCAGTCTCCATGTATTTGTTTGTTAGGGATACTGGTAATGTCTCAACACACTAATAGAGTACATAAAAGAGAGAGGTGGTATTTAAGGGGTGCTCCAAGATTGTGTCCGGAGTGCCAGGTTTCATGCTGATCATGGCATAGTGGATTTTTTTTTTAAACATTTTTCTTTTTTAAAGATTTATTTATTTATTCTGTCTATAGTGTTCTGCCTGCATGTATGCCTGCAGGCCAGAAGAGGGTGCCAGATCTCATTACAGATGGTTGTGAGCCATCATGTGGTTGCTGGGAATTGAACTCAGGACCTCTGGAAGAGCAGCCAGTGCTCTTAACCTCTGAGCCATCTCTCCAACCCCAGCATAGTGGATTTTGAACAGTGTACCTTTGAATACATCCCAGAAAGTGTCACAGTACATACTCCAAACTTTAAGGGTAGAATCAGCAATTTTATATTATGTCTCCCACCATCCTTTTATTCTTACTTCATTTTATTTACCTCTAATTAATCTCTTTTCTTCTGTCTTTCATTTCCTGGGTTTACTTATGCCCCTCTGGAGTCATGTTGTGATGACTTGGGCGTGATTTGTGTGTTTCCTAAGAATCTAAGTATTGAGAAACTTGCTCCACAAGGGGGTAGTACTAGAGATGCAATGACACATTGAAGAGGTAGGTCCTGCCAGAAGGTCCTTGGGTCAGGCTTTCAACAGGGACTAAAACCATTCTTACATGACTCTTTGTGATTCTATAGAGAGGATATCTATGAAACAAGCAACAAGACCAGCTCCTTGTGTTGTCTGCTTACTGACTTGAAAGGTGAACCTTCCTCCATCGATGCACTCTTCCAGCTACCATTTTTCATGACACCAGCACCTCCACCATGCCATCTGCACTCTCAACCTTCAAAACTATGAGTTGCAATAAATCTCTTTCTTATAAAATGATCCCATCTCAGTTAACTAACATTTGAGAAAATCAGGGAGAAAACAAAAACAAGCATATGCACATAGCAGCTATTATTCTTGTATTTTATGACCCCCACAAAAATCTTACGTATGCCATGGCCAGTATCATCCAGAAGTGTGATAGCTGAGTTTGAGAAGATTTAATGACAGTATTTGGAAGGATGAAAAAAATGCTCTGTGCATGAGTGTTGTGTACAGAGAATAATGGGAGTTGTGAATTCATGGTTTCCCTTTTTATCTGATAATAACAGATGATTTACCCACTGTTTAACAGTTTCTCAAGGAACATCTCACTTGGTTCAGTGTTTATGATGGTAAGAGTTTTCTCTGGTGCATCAGACTGAATGCACCTCGAAGGTGCTTTCCTTTGTAGCAGATCCTGCTTATTTCCCACACAATGAACATCACTACCTCTCTTTTACTGTGATGCTTAGACTGTTGAGGTGGCAATACGAGAAGCAGTGGAGCCCTCCTCTGATGCTAGGGGATGCAGCTGGTCATGTTAATTCTCTTCGTTGATCATTAGTTCAGAAAGGGCTTTGATCTAGTTTTCATCAATGAGGCCTGAATGAAAGTTAGTTTAAGAAACTTCTGGAAAGTATTTTGCTCCTCAAAAGACAGTGTGAACTAAATCTTTCTCTTGCCTTAAATGTAGCTATTTAGGAAAAGGTGGCTGGTGTCATAACACCCTGACACTGTATGAACAAAAAGGAGAGCAAAACCTTGAGTCTCTGATGACATGGATAACTTACTTCAACAATCCCAGAACAAACAAAGGATGGGCTTTCTGTCCTGTGAGCAACTTGAGCATCATGGTGTTCAAAGCTGGGTTTATAAGGGCTTTCTCTGACATGGGACTCAATACACCTGGATTGCTTACAAATCTGGTCCTTTGTCCTTTCTACTACATTATATCCACTATGGCAGCCAACATATATTGCTGTGATCCACAAATTACTTGTCTTAATGCAGCTTGTTGATGCCCCTAAAAGTTTTCTTTTGTCATTTTAATATTTTCCCTTAGTGAAACACATAGCTTTTAATCAAATATTAAGAAAATTGTTCCAGGGTTTTGTCAAAGTTCACATTTGTTGTGTTTATCATGGAAAATAAGTAGACACATCCATTGAAAGCAATCAAGTTGTACAAAAATAAATCAACTTAGAAGTGAATGTAGCTGTATTTCCTTATAGTTCTTTGTCTATGGTTATTCAGTGTAACCGAGTGTCACAATAGAAAATTAACTGAATAAAAACTGAGAGCTTGTTACCTACTTAGCTCCGTTTAATGATCTCTACTCCACAAAGAAATGTAACTCTCACAAGATGCCCCCTATTTGAGACAGGTACTTCATATGCAAATTAATTTCTCTTGTTTGTTTTTATCAAATGTTAAGTTTCCAGAACATAAAATTTCTTCCTAGAAACATCATTATAATTTCCTAATACTTTCTCAATGTCGTAGCTAAACATTAGAAGAAAAATAAAATCTAACACTTTGACATTCCTAATAACCTAAAATGAGTACAGTCCCAGTACATGAATGATTTACTTTCCTTGCATTATTCTTGAAATAATGGCTCAGGCAGAGCATCATGGTCCATCACCTAAGCCTTGCATCATGAAAACTGCATGCTGCTGGTAATTAAGGATTAGCCTGGTAGCATCTCACATCTATCTGAAAAGCTGTTGACAGATGAACAATGGGTGTAAAAGACCCAGCATCTCACTTAGAAGGGTTTGCTATGCTTGCAATTATAGGTCATTTTCAAAAGCAGTACCTGCAAACAAGAGGATCAATCATTCATCCATTGTCCCTTTATTTCTTTTATAAGGCTAGCTTTTCAGAAAGCCATATCCACCATTTAACTGACACTGGTACTTCCTACAATGCCACCTCCCTTTCAATTGCTTTCTCTATGGATTAGAGACTATTGTTATCATCACTTGAATCAATAGCTAGCTGTTTAGAGCCTATATATCTACTGAATACTCTTCTAGAATTACAAGTAAAATTGTGTGATTGTGAGGGCTCCTCTCCAGTTAATTAATACCCTAACCATTTCCTAGGGTTATCATAATAAATTACCACAACTGGATGGTTTAAAATAGCACACTTCTACAGGCTACAAATCCTGCACTGGTTATCTGCAGAGCTGTGATCCCTTGGAAACCTACAAGTCAAGATTTTTCTCTTCCTCTTCCACCCTGGATGGTAATGTTCAGCTGTGGTGTCCCACACCTCTGTCACCACATGGGCTGAGGTGTTCTCCCATGTGACTGTTCTCAAAACCCTTTCCTCTTCAGAGTACATCACCCTGTTTGATTACGGTCCATGCAAATGACCAGGTCTGAACTCGATTATCCTATAGTCCTGTTACCCAGTTTTTTGTCTTATGATTTCATCTGAGGTCAACTGCGATCCCAAAATATTACTGTAGTATAAACAAGAATTATATGAGTGTATGTTTGTATGTAATATACATATATACTATGTAGGTATATATATATACATATATATGTGTGTATATATATATATATATATATATATATATATATAGAGAGAGAGAGAGAGAGAGAGAGAGAGAGAGAGAAAGGACAAAGGATCAGCCATTCACATAGCATTAATTGCAATCTTAAGGAGCTATATGAAATAGTTCAGTGATCTGATGGACTTTCCACACTTTGGGGACCACCTGGGAAGTTGCAGCATAGGGGGAGTGACACGAATATATGAAGTGGTGTTGGTCAATGCCAGCCTGCTTCTGGTGGCCTTGCATCCTTCTAGAGTTGGCACAGCTTTTCCGGTCCGGCTCTGGCACCTCGGTCTCTATGGTCCACCACTGTCCTTCTGTGTTTATCTGCCACTCACTCATCCTGACCCTTACTTCTAATCCTCCCATGTTGACGGCGACATACCCTTCCTAGTCTCAGAATCTAACTAGGACTGGGACCTTATTGTTCACTCGTTTTTTCGTTCTCTCTGCAGATGCTTCACTGAAGTGGTGGTCGCATGCTGCACTTGTTTCTCAGGGCTTTTACCAGCCACAACATATGATAGATAAGAAACTAGTTTTTGTTCTGTTTGTTTTTCTATACTTCAGGAAGAACATATCTCTTTACCTCTCCGTGCTTAAGGAATCTTGAAATTTGCTAAAAGTGCCTCTGACATGCTCATTCGTAGGGTTGGTGGCGGTAACAAGTAAAGAAGCAAAGTAAACTAATAGGCATGAAAACACGGCTCAGAATCCCATTTATTATCTTGCTAAAGACAAAATTATATAGAGGTCAAAGCTGACCACTCCTCGTATCAATGAATAAACCCTGTCCATGGCTTGTGCAAAACTTTACTCAACACAGACCTCACCTGCTGCAAGTGTCCACAGGCCTACTCTACATGTCATACATATTCTATCAAACAAGATAAAACGCCATTGTTCCACGTAAGCCCTCTTGATGTCTCCAGTGAACAGAAAATAATCTCGGGGTAAGGGAAGATGATCCTGTTTCAAGCATATTCCTTCAATTCACCTTCTTGCTCACCCGTCCCACATTGAAAAATCGATTATGAGCATAGTCCATTTGGCCTTGTCAGCCTGAATGAGTTCCAAAACATTCTGGAATTGATGCATATGCTTGGAGGGATTATGCTCAGTGTCCTAGTTCCTGGGGAGCCTGAAGCTGTAAGGATGATGGAGAAATTTGAAACTGTTGCTTTAAGGCAGGAGTCAAGGAGGGGAGCTGCTGTTTCTATTGTGGATGCAGCCCAGGCTACAGTCTGGAGTCCAATTAGCAGGGAGCTTAGCAGGGTTTTGTTTAGCTTAGCAACCGCCAATGCTGCCCCAGGGGCCAGCCAGCGAGGGAATCTCCAGTGAGCTCAGGCCGTAATCTGTACACCAAACACTAGTCCTCTTCTTTATCTCCATGACCCTGTTCCTTTAGAGGTCTCACTACCCTGTGAGACAGGAGGGATTGCTCCTTGCAAAGGGTGGCCTGTGTCCCTTGATCACAAACTCAGCAATCTGTGGATCCATTGGGGAGGGTCTGTCAGACTCTTGAGGAGCTAAAGAGGTTGCTGTGGTGGAGAAAGAAGCCTCAAGCGCCCTGTGTGCCAGGACCCCAGGACCACGCTCGTCCCCAGGGCCGCCTGGTCCAGATCGCTGCAGGTGGCGGTGGATGGAGCCCTGCAGCCCAGAGCTTGGTGTCCTTGACCTCCCTGTGGTGGCAGCAACGGTAGCCTCTCCAGGATCAAGGCATGAAGGTCGCTGTGTTGGACCTGGGGTCTCTCTTTGCCAAGATCTTCAAGACCTCGGGGTCCTCTGCGGTCCCCAGCCACCCTGGAGGCTCGACGGCCACAGGATCAGTGGTCTCCGGAGCCAGCACGTCGCTTAGCAAGGCAGCGACCCTAACTCTGCTCCCATCGCTGCCTCCAGACACCACAGCCTCACGGGAGCCCTCCACCCCTCTGCATCTTGCCTCGCACTCCAGGAGCTCCTCAGCCACTCACAGAGTGGAAGCCGTAGGGTTCCCGGGGTCTCTGCCCAGCAGCCCAGGAGCATCCAGAGTGCCGCCCCTAGCCCCCTGCAGCGGCTCGGGCTCCGTGGCATCAGTGGCTTTGCCAGGCCCAGGCACTGTCTGGGCGACCCTGCCCTCTGTCGCTGTGCCCGCTGGCAACAACAGCAGTGCAGCCTCGAGTCCAAGGAACACTCGTCAGTCGACGGGTCCCGGAGAGCGAGAGTCCAGCACGTGGATGGCCCCAGGGCCTGTCCCCAAAACTCTGTTCTTCACCCTGCCCGACATCGGGGAGGAGTGGGTCTCTGACAGCGACTCCCAGGACGACCCAGAAGGGTGAGTCGCAGTCTGTCGATCTTGATCCCCACCCTCTGCCTGCCTTACATCTCTTCCCAGATTCATTTCCACCCACTCCCAGGCTTTCTGGTCCTTTCCAACACAGACTATGGGAAACTTTTCTTTAACATTCTCAGAGTAAACTTCTATTAATCTGGGGAGAAAAGGAGGGGGAGGGGCGGGACTGCATGCTAGGTCTCTGCTACCCAAAGCATTGAAATCTAAATGATGAGTCAGGTTTTCACAGGGCTTTCTTCAGCACCCCGTCTTTGCGACAGAATACACGAGTGTGCCAGTGAACCCACTCTATACCACAGCAGCAATGGTTTGATTTTAAGAAACAGCTAAACAGCAGCTCTTCCATAGTTTCTAAGGATCAGCTAAAGTCTTTCTGATCCCAAGTGGAATGGCTTTCTTTTCTGTGACATCTAGTTAATTTACATAAGTATCGCATCATCCAATACAAAGGAGACCTGTGATGCTTAGGATTATGTCTCTCCCAGAGGTCTTGAGTTCCATCTTGGGCCCTGCGTTACTATAGAAATGTGGGCTGACTTCACCTGAATGGGAATTGGAGGCTACTTTCCTCAGTGAATGCACTCTGTTTCTCTCTCTCTCTCTCTCTCTCTCTCTCTCTCTCTCTCTCTCTCTCTCTCTCTCTCTCTCTCTCACACACACACACACACACACACACACACACACACACACACACACACACACACACACAAATGCACATGCCCTTTTGAAATCAAGAGCACAATGAACACATCACTCTTACAAAAAACATTCTAGACTCTAGAATAACAGTGGATTCTATTTTTAGTGAGAAGAACATATCACTGTTTTTAAGTGCATACTTTTTTGTCTTTTTGAATGCTTATAGAAAAAAGGTAAAATGGTCAAAGGCAGATCCCAGTAACCAATTTTCAGACAGGTTTCTGCGTGAAGAGTTGGGTGGCATACCTCAGCCATTTGCCACCTTCACTCAACAAAGTTTTGACTGAAGGGGGTTTTCTTGAAGACTGACTCTAATTCATTCACAGTGTAAACAGGTAGAGTTTCACAAAAGTACCTGACATCCTTATCAATGCTTAAGCAGGGAATTATGTAATAGTAAGTAAAATTAAGTCATTCATTTGAAATATTATACTCCAAAATTTGTTTATCAACCAGTTATCTGCTCCCACCCCTCCAAGGAAAATCAATTGCACTTGGAAAGCTACTCCAATTACCTAAGGAATTAAGCCTTTGTTATTAGCAACTGGCCCTTAACAGTAATGCAGTTAATGTTTTATGAGCAAACAAATCAACAGAGAGACCTTAAACTCTAGGCTCGGCCCAAATAGATACTAGAACAGGCAGAATAGCCAGGAAAGGAAGTGGCATTAACCTTGTTTCCTGCACATATGAGTTCATGTTTGTATTTTCCAAAACCTTTGCAATAATTATTTTTTAAATAATGGCATTTGGTGTTATTTGCAGAGCTAATCTGCATTAGCAAAGACATCTAATTTTACTGAAAGAGAAGAAACTGAGTTTTAGTTGCTTCTAGAAATAAAATGCACCAAAGGTGTGTTTTTTTCAAAAATCTTCCCAATCATGCACCTACACTTTATAGCTGAAGCCAAAGGTATCAACAAAGGCAGACAAGCCAACAAGCCTAAGCATACAATTTTCTCTATAGATATATATTTCTTTTCATCACACCTAATTCTTTTCTCAGTGAAACGTAGAAACGAAGAGGAACAGGCTGATGTATTCTGTATTTTTCCTTTATGCTGTTTGTAATATGGAATAAGTAAACATTATCAGAAAATGAATTTAGATTATCTCCTTGCCGGTTCACCTGTCGGGAGATACACACTGCCGCTAGTCTGCTTGATTATAATGTTAAAAGTGAACAATTAATTTTCAAAAGCCATTGGACCTGTGAAGGGAGGCATGGTTAATGTGGAGATAGGAGGAGGCAAAGCATGACTAGGGAGAACTGTGACTACATGTAAAACAAATGGGAACTCATCCCTGGGAGACGCAGACCCAACTCTAAAACCATAGCACTCAGTTATAGAAGAAGATCTGAAGTCCTGGTTTGGGTAGGTGACTAGAGAGAACCACACAGAGAGAAAGAAAGAAAGAAAGTCAGAGGGCAGAGAGACACAGAAGATAGGTGGGTAGACGATAGATGAATAAACAGCCAGGTAGATAGGTAAGTAGATACATATAGAGGATAGATCATCGACAGATGAGTAGGTAAGTAGATAGGGCTACCTTTGAGTCAAGGTGGAGGAAACTGAGTTTTCTTTCTTTGTCTTGTTTTCTCACAGCCCTGGATATGCATTCCAAACCTCTTTATGTTTGCCTCCACCTCCTTCCCTGTACATGTTCTCTCTATGCTGCATTCCATTTGCCTCATTTCCCACTAGCCCTTCGTTCTCATTTTTCACTTCTGGTTCCCTGTAAAGGCCTTTTTAATTTACTCTACAGATGAAAGAATTCCTAGCAATTGATATAACACCAAGAAGGAAGATTATCTCCTTTCCTGTGATCAACTTCTGAATGTTTAGGGAAAATGCAGAATGCTAGTCATTACCCACCCTTTATACAGAAATTGTCCATTTTCACCCCCACAATATTGTGATCCAGTTACATTTTATGTTCTTTATTAGATAACCATGATGCTTATGGCAAGACATGCTCATGAAGGGATTTAGTAAAAACACATTAAATGAATGAATGAAAATATTTTCTTCCTCATATGGTTCACTTTCATGAATTCTTAATCTCAAAAACCAAGAAGCAATTTAATTGTCCTTCTTTTACCATGATTGTTCTTAGGGCTTTCTGTTTTGTCGTCGTGGTATTTTCTCAGAGTAAGTAATGCTTTCTCCTGGGACTTGCTGTTCCTCAGCAATGACTCATAAGCTCAGCCTACAAATGTTAAGTGGCTATTACATTCTATTAGTCATATGACCATGTCTTTCATTAAAACCTTTCATTAAAAGTCATAGTCCTGGGCTAGAGAAATAGATAAGCTGGTAAAGTGCTTGCCACACAAATTCAAGGACCTGAATTTCATCGCCATAAAGTAAGTTGTGCACATAAAATAAGTTAGGGGTGTGTGCTTGTAATCCCAACACTGTGGAAGTGGATGCTGTCAAATAACTGGACCTTGCTGACCCGCCCGCCTAGCTGTATCAGTGAGTTCCAGACCAATGAGAGACCCTTTTTCCAAAAACAAGATGGACAGAGTCCTTTGACTTCCACATGTACGCACACACACACGTACATATACACATGCACACACACGTACATGCATGCACACACATACACACATGCATGCACACAAAAACACGAACACACAAACTTACATGATTTTCAACATATAGCTTTTTTAAAACATAAAACAATTTTCTTCTTACTGCTTAGAGACAGTAGCTGGTTTTAACTTTAAATTGTTCTCCTTGTTATTTTATTTAAAAATCTTAAAACTGTGTCTGAGCTAGTGGTTAGTCTCCTGCTGTATCTTGATGGAGCAAGTTTAGGTATTTTTCTATGTAATAGTCTGTATACACAGCATGTGTATACAACAACAACCACACGCAATGGGGCTGGGATCCTTTCAAGTTGCATAGTAGCAATAATTCACTCAAATTAGTGAAAATTTTTAGTGCACTATTAAAGTCAGATTAAAGTAGATCCAAATTCTCTTTTATGTTATTTTTTTAAGGAGTCCTAACAATACTAACAGCTATTCACCTCACTCAACTCACTTTCTCCTCCATTAAACTGGAAATAATAATCTCCAGTCAAGGATACTGTAGACATTAAAAGAGGCAATGTATAATATAAAAGTCCCTAGTCCAGTGTCAGCCTTCACAGCTCAAGGCTTCCCTGTGCCTGTAGATGTTGCTGGCACATCTGGAAATTATTCTCATCTTCCCACCTCTTGCTTATCCCAATCTCTGACCTGTTGGTTGTCTCAGACCTGCCTTTCACTTCTTCACACCCCTGGCATAGACCCACTCCATAAACAGCTATTGCTATTATTTTAGAATGTTCGGTATTCTGAATATAGTATTTATCACTCACAGTTAGCATCCTTTGTACAAGAGTAGAGTTTCCTGCTACAATCTTCAGTAAAAGTTAATGTTACTTTCCAACATGAACTGTCAACCTATATATTACAAATACCTGTTCTATATAGGATCTGCAGGGAGTTAGACTTTAATTGTCAGAGTATGAAAAAGATGAATGATCCAGGAGAGGGTTCAAATGAATCTCTAAGAGCACAGAGCCAAGAAAGAGGGGTGCTCATAAATCAACCTGCAGGGCAAGGGAGGTGCCAGGGAATCTGAATTCTAAAAAAAGAAAGAAAATAATTGAAATTGGGGCATTTATTTACTCAGGATTTGGGAGAACATTCTAGAAGACTAAATCTGTGAGACAAAGCATAAGGGTGCAAAATAACATGCCATGGGAGGAGATGACATTACTAGAAGCCAGCTTTTGTGAGGAATTTAGAGAAAAATCAAGGAGAACCTTGGCTACCAGGTTGTGTTCAGTTAACAAGGGAAGAGTGACTGATGTGTTTATGCAGAGAAGAGGCACTGGCAAGGCCCATGGTGTCAATGTAGACCCACATAGAAAAGTCAGGACCAGGCCAGAGACAGAAGGATGGCAGGGACTTGCTGGCTGCCAGCTTTGCTCCAGGTTCAGTGAGAGACTACGTCTCAAGGTAATAAGACAGAATGAAAGACACCAGTCACACATGTGCGCATACCATACCCACAACACACAGATACATGGAGGAGGAGGAGGAGATCATTGTCACCACTGGAAAGGGAAAGGAGTCTGGACACAGATATAAAAACTTTAGTATGACAACTATTACAAGACCTGGCAACACAGAGGAAAAAAAAAAAAAAAAAAAAAAAAAAAAAAAAAAAAAAAAAAAAAAAAAAAAAGGAAGCTAGAGGAAAAGCTGATGATACTTTCATGTACAGGAGGAGAATGTCATTAACATAGAATTAACACAGAAGTAGTAGTTCTGTCCAGAAGATGAGGAATTCATTTTGTGATGTCTCTTGAAGTCTCAGGTAAATGTCTAGATAAGCTGGGAATTTTTGACACAAATTTGGAAGAAAGGTAAGGTCTGGATACATAGACAACCTTCCAAGTAGCTGATGATGGGTATGCATAGATTATGCATTCTCCAACAGTTGCCTTATATTACACATAATACTTAATGTGCTTTATTTTTATCCATGGATATTTTAAGATCTTTCAGAATGAGAAATGTATGTGTTTTCCTTGTCTTGCTTGACCAGTATTTCTCTAGTTACCTCTGTCCACAAAGACAACACAAGCTAAGAAAAGCATTTGTAAACTTCAGAGCAACTGACAAAGTTTTATTGATTATAATAATGAAGTATTTTAAATCATATTTTGTATCTTTTCCTCCATTAATTCATTTGCTATATTATTAAGATATCTGCAATTACTTAAAAACATTTTTTAAAATGCCCAAGTACTGTAGACAGTTTAAGGAGGGTTAAGGTAGCCCTTACTAGATATATTTTTACTACACCAACAAAAATTTTAAGATACTAAGAAAAATGCAGCTAAGTAATTATACTTTGCTCTCTTATGTAGGCTGAAGAGTAGTCAAAGTGTATCCTATAGTTGAAGATGAGGTTTTCTAAATTGCTCAGATAACTTGAAATTGAGGATGCTTAGCCATGGCAATACAGATGCCAGCCAAGAATACAGAGAAAGGAATTATTGATACTTTATGCTTTGCTCAGAGCTGATAATGTAAATTAACAGCCATGTGCTATCAGCCTCTATTAGTCATTCTCAGCCCCCAATGGCAGTTTCGCTCCTAAGTCAGAGCCTACCTAAATAATTCCACCCAAGGAAAGCCTTTGACTTATGCATAGGAAGTTTCTTGTGTTACAAATATGTGGTCTGTCGCTTAAAACTAGTGGGTAATGGTAATTCTCATCTCAAGCATCCTATGTCATGATGAGGTCATTGGCTTTGTGTCACATGAGGGGGTTTCCCATGGCTTAAATTTAATTTGTATTTGAAGTTTGGAAGCTGCCAAAGGGTGGAAACTGAAACTCTGTTGTCTGGGATCATCCTTGCCTTGGTCTAGTCTGGAGCCATGTTCTGATGTGTTACACGGGACCAGGAGATTCATGGAGAGGAGGAAACCCACTTGTTATTTGATGTCTTCTGGCATCACTGGATTCCTTGGTACATCTTGTATTGTCCTTCACCTGGATGAGCTCACAAAGGCCCATCACATTAGAGGTGTCTTCCCCCTTGCTTCTGTCACATTCCCAGGAGCTGCTGGAGATGATAGTCTTGTGCTTTATCTGTTTTATGAATCTATTCAGAACAGCAGCAGCAACAATGACAGCAAGAACAACATACAGAAAAACACATGTGCAGACACTCATACACACACACACAGTCACACATATGTAAACACATACACATGCAAACACATGCACACAAACCATGCAATCACACATACACGCAAACACATGCACATGAAAACACATGGACACACACACACACACATCTTTTAGACTTCTCAAAACATGGGAAAGAACCAAGAAAAATGAAAACATGAGGGAAAAGACAACAGCTAAATTCAAGTATTCTTGTATTATTGGATATAATTGTTGTCTTTTAAACATAATACAGAGAACTCTCTTGCCTCCTGGGTACAGTGCAAATAACTGTTTCATTTCATTTGATGATAGCAGATCACATACATGTATTTGGATATACAGAATTTTATAATGTATGTACAAAATCAAAGTTCTCTAAATATTTTTGTTTTTTCTCTCTAAAGATTTTTATGGCCTAATAGCACCACATAGACATACTTAGCAAGATATGACTCATTAAATACTGCATATGCTTAATTAAATAATCAAATGAACACTATTAATTAATACCATTGGAAAAAATCAGACTTTGGCCATTGATTCTGGAGAAACAAAGGAAGCTAATAAGGATATCATATTTTTTTTAAAAAAAGAATCTAACTAAAGCCTTTGCAATGCTTATATATATGAACTTAGAAAGGAAGGTCTTTGCCAATGACCAAGAAAAATGTCACAAAGGCTTTCCCTATTGGTATTTGTTGAGGATAACTACAGCTAAATAAAATATCTTTTATGGTGAATATATGTGTGTGTGTGTGTGTGTGTGTGTGTGTGTGTGTGTGTGTGTGTATACCTATATATTCTTTCTAGAATTATTGTCTCCTTCAATTCGTATTATAATTTTTGAAATTATTTTCAAATAATGTAGCTGTTTGAAAGTTTTACTAAAATGGATGAGGATGAAGCCCCTCTGGAAGCTAATAGTTTATATCCACGTGTCTGCAGAACTCTTGAAGAAAAAGTCTGTATTGAATAAAGTAAGTCACTATCTACAAATCAACACAATCATTGCTAAGTCAGTGCCTTAACACAAAGCATAGAGAGCTATAGTTCTACCATATTAAGCACATTCTAAAGAAGCAGGCAGCATATCCCCCAAGAAAAGGTCTACTTGGTCAGATGTGTATTGCAATGACCAGTTTTACCATTTTTCCAAGTGTGCTGATATGAACATCACTCAAATATATACTGTACAGATATTTAAAATAACAGCCAGGGGGTTCATTGTCCACCAGTTACCAAATGCTGCAGAGTTGCATTACATACATTCTCAGGAGCTCTCAAGTACATAAGGCAGTAATACATTCCCATTTACAGATGAGGAGACTGGTCTGAGAAAGTATAAGAAATTGTCTGTTTTCATACAGCTGATAAAAATGGAAGATTCAATTCTAGGTGCTCACATGCATTCACAAGCCTCCTCCCCCCAACACACACACTCACACGCATGCACACTGGGGTATTTTTGTATGGATTAATTCAGGTAGAAAAGACCTAACTCTGCTTCCCTCTACTATAAAGAAATGTGTAATAGTTTTCCTGCAACAAACTGATTTTTAATGGGGAAAGTTCTGAAAAGGAAAAAGTCACTATAGAAATCTAAAAGTATCTTCTCAAAATTATGTAGCTATTAGTGCCAACAAAGACATCACATAAGGCACTTAGTTTTGCCTATATTGAAGAGCAGACTAAAACACCAGTCATTGTATAGTCACACCTTTTTAAAAAAATTGCACTTTATAGACTCACTTCTGGTTCATTTTTATTTTGTACACACACACACACACACACACACACACACACACACACACACACGTAACACTGAAACATTTTACTATACTAATAAATCAGATAATGAGTAAGTACTCTTTCTAGAAAAAAATGAAAAGGAGAAGCAATTGGATAGACCACAGGCTGGGGGAAGGCCATCCTGGTGTGTAAGCATTTTCTCAATAAAAAGTTTCACTTAGGAGTCAGCATTACAATCAAATATTGACAAACCGTATACTGGCCAGGTACTGATATTCGTGTTTGCCTAATGAGGATATATTGGAGATCATTTTTGACCATTGATTTCTAAAAGAAATGAAACAGTTTTGAGGATCTAAAAAAAACCCAGTTTTTTAAGTTTCAAAGATTTATTAACTAATGATTTTAAAAGTATAGCAATTAACTCCAATTCTTTATAATGATTTTTAATAGAAGATATCAACATCACATTGAAAGCAATGATGTCAAAGAAATACAGACAGCAATGACTAAGTTCTGGTGAACATAGGTCTACATGGTGGACACTGTAGCGGTCACTTCTCATGTGCAGATTTGGGGTTAAAATAAAGCGTGTGTGGTTGCCTTCTGGACCTCCTGTGGCTGCAGTCTTCACAAAGGAAAGCAGCTCAGTCACATCTTTAACACAGGGCAGTGATGTCACTTTTCTGCAGCTGGTGCAGGAAACCTTGGAAACATGTGGAGGACAGTGTGTGTGTCAGCTGGCCAGGGAATGGGAAACTCTACTACCGTAGGTGGGATGTAAATACAGTGAGGCATTTTCTCATGGGAGGAAGAGGGAGAGTTACTAGGCACCCTTGGAGGGGGCTATTGTCAAGTGGAAGTGAGATAACCACACCAGGGACTTAGCACAGTACTAAGTTATAATATAGGGGTTTAATACACATCAGGTCTTAAACATTAATATTGTTAATAGTTGAAGGAAACTTTGAGAGAAGGCGTATTAGCATTTTTCTTACTGCCATGACAGAGTTTCTGACAGAACCAACTTACAGGAGGAAGAATTTATGTTGGTTTGCAGAGGCAAGTCCAAACCAAGGTTATAATACAGCCCTCAGTGACCTACAGAGTAACCTATATCTGGTGGCTATGTCCTCAGGTTCAAAGACTCTCTAGGCTCCCAAGATAGCACCATGAGCTGGGGAACAAGAGTTCAAACATGGGAGCCTATAGGGTAAGTCACATCCAAACCATAGCAGACTTGAGGGCCACAAATAACCATAATGCTTGGAAGCAAAGACCAAGAAATAGTATTGGATGGAGAAAGATACATTGAAGAAGCAACATAAAAGACCTGCTGTATTCTTATATATAAAGGGTTCCTGGGCCAGGTGCTTAGTTACTGCCAAGTCTGACGACTTGAGATCAATCCCTAGGACAGCAAGTTGTCTGTCTGGCTTTCACACCTCTACCCCAACAAATAAATAAATACAAAAATACACAAATAAATAAGTGTGAATAATTTTTTTAAGTTTAAAGGATTAATTCATTGTGTCCTGTAAACACCGTATTTTCCATAGGACAAGATGATGGGCTGCTCTCTAGCTCCCTGGAAGGCTGAATAATAATGACGTTAAAAAATTCCAGCCATGGCATTTCTGTTCTTCCTAAATACTTTGAGTGCCATTGCCCTTTGGGATCTGGAATCTATTTTTGTTATTAAAAATAAATTTTTAATATAAATTTTTGTTATTAAAACCTTTTGTTTTTAATAATCCTATGTTAATAGTTCCCAAAAAGCAAAAGTTTTTCACTGTTGTGTCCTTACTTTCCTAGTTCATATTAAGCATTCATGAGCAATTGTCAGCATATTTGCTTCACTTAAACCCTTAGTCTCCCCAGGAAAATAAGGGCTTATAAGAAAAAAGGTGCTAGAAAAAAAGTTTATTCCCTTACACAAATCATGGACAAAGTTAATTCTACTTTTCTGGGAGGGGGTCCCACCTTACCACTGATTTTGACATTCAGAACTGTGATGACTCATGGGTAAGAAGAAATTACACTCTGCAGCAGTTATTTTAGGATTTTCTGTCCTTTGGAGAGATTCCACTAAATATTTTAAAACAAAGGAAATGCAGAATCTTCTGTGGAAAACCTTAACACCTACTGTTATTTTCTTCTTATGGTAAAAACAACAACTACAACAAAAATCACACTTTTATCATACTAAATCACACTTTTATCTTTATCATGGTGAAGAGCTAATCTTTATTTAATGGAAATGCATCTGCTGTATTCCAGAGCTTATTTGCTCACAGAAGAAATTGAATTCAAGGTCAATATTGAATTACATTTCTTCTTTATTATTTATCATATCTCAGTTGTTGGTAATGTAGTGGCACACTTTGATTCTAACACTCTTTGTGCATATGTGCTACAAACACGCATTGAATCCATGTATTGGCTGTCTTTGGTGAAAATGTTTGATTTTGCCCCACAGTGACTATGAAGCAGGAGGCAACTCGACTTTCCTTATAAATAATTAATGAGTCATTTTTTGCATTAAACCATGAAGAAAAGACTATATGATTTGGTGAAGATTCTTTTGGAAGATGAATGGGCTTTCACATCACACGCTGTACTATATCTCCTACAAAACTTACCTCTGCTCTACTTCCAGCCACCATAGACCAGGTTGTTTCAGACCAACTACCAGCTGTGAGCAACTGCTAAAGCTCAGCAACTTCAAAGCCCACTCAAGAGTTAAGATGAGCTGCAAATCAGCCAGCTTGCCTGGCTCTGAAACCCAGTTTCAGATCTTCTCAGTTCCTGATTGGATTAAGGAGACCTGCAGTGGCCAGGGCTCACAGCTCAGTCTGCCTTGAGAAGTAAATGTAATAATCCCCTCTGAGTGTAAACTGCAAGCAACAATTCAGTACTGTTTACTAAGGACATCACTTACATATAAGGAAGTAGAAATGTTTACATGTGGGTTATATGTTGCTACATATAATCATTCTAAATACAAGAGAGTCAGTGTGGGTTTTAGAATATCAGAGCAGGTTGGGCTTTCAAACAGGAAGCAAGAGTGAAAGTTACATGGGCTGTTACATAAAGATACAATGACCAGTCTATGAGAAGATATAAAAATTCTTCATTTATAAACACCAATAACATATACGAAAAGTATAAGAAGACGCATCATTTAATGAATCTGAGGACATCAGTGCCCACTCTTAAGGTTTCCTCTACAGACGCAAGGAAAAAAAATGTTTGTGGTTTCTGTCCACAGATCATGGCAATCAAAATCAAATGGAAGGGTGCAGGGATTCTGAAACACAGGGTGAGATCATTTTTATAACCGTGAAGTGAATTTGTCCAATAGTCAAAACTGCATTTTAGTTTAAAATGCAGATCTAACATTTGAGTATATAAAAGACTAATGTCAACAGTCAAGAGACCTAAAACTGGGAAGTAAATCCAATAAACTACAGTAGGTAGTTGTGTACACAGAATTCTTCAGAGTTCGTTTGTGCCAGGAAAATAATCCCAATTTCTTGGGAAAATCTGAACGATGAAATAGTTACTTTAACAGGTAGAAAATGTACTAAAAGTTATAGTAACAGCAAGCAAGGCAGCATGATACTGGCATTAGAGAGTGAGAACAAAGCCAGAAGCAGAGGTTTATGTATATGGATGTTTGGTGACTGCAAAGTTGGTATTGTGGCTATTGTTGACAAAATGGCTGGATGTTCATCCACAGGCTCCTATGTTGAGTCCCCGACCCCCAGTGTTTGGGTGTTTTGAATGGGTTCTCAGGAAATAATAAGATTTTTTATCTTATTATTTGGATTGGATGGGTGGGATGTACCTAATAGGATGTGAATTCTTATGAGGTGGGGGAGATCTTTCTCCACTCTCTATGCACACAGAGAGGAGCCCGTGTGAGCTCCCTGGGAGATGGTGACCTTCTGCAAGCTGAGATGTAGACCTTCAACAGGGACCAAGTCACTGGGCTCTTGATCTTGGATTTCCAGCCTCCAATACTGTTGAGATTCAGATTCTCTGAAGCATTCCTGTCTGTGGTATTTTGGTAAAGCTGCCTTATCTAGACAATGAGTGCTTTATTCTTTGTAGCATATATTAATTGAACAAAATAGTAGACTTCACTATTACTCTTGCCTACATGAATATAATGCACTCTAACGATTTCTACTGACTCACCACTGCTCTCTTATCCCTCATCCTCTTCTTGCTAGACCTTTCATTTTCTCAAAGTCCCCATTCCTCTTTCTGTTCCCTCCACCTCTCCCCACCTGTGGTAGTCTGAATGTAATTGGTCCCCAAAAGCTCATAGAGAGTGGCACTATTAGTAGGTGTGGCTTTGTTGGAGTAAGTGTGGCCTTGTTGGAGGAAGTGTGTCACTGTAGGGGCAGGCTTTGAGGTCTCTTGCTCAAGCTTCCCTCAGTGTGTCTGTCTGCGGACTTCCTGTTGCCTGCAAGATGTAGCACTCTCAGCTTCAGCACCACATCTGCCTGCACACCATCATGCTCCCTGTCATGATGATAGTGGACTGAACCTCTGAAACTGTAAGCGAGCCACCTCAATTAAATGTTCTCTTTATAAGAATTGCTGTGGTCATGGTGTCTCTTCACAGCAATAGTAACCATAACTAAGATACCACCCCTTTCTACTTTCATGTCTTAAACATATTCTCCATATGAGAAAAAATAGACAATTTTTTTTCTGAATCTAGTTTTGCTTAATGGTTCCATTTGTTTTCCTGCAGAAAAATTCATCCTTCTAAATCACTGACTAACACCCTACTGTGTGTGTGTGTGTGTGTGTGTGTGTGTGTGTGTGTGTGTGTGTATACATATGCATATATGTATTCATATATAGATACACACATAGACCTGTAGCATGAATCTTAAAAGTTCTTATTAATAAAATCAAACCCGAGGCCAGTTATTGGGGTCAATGCTGGTAGATCAGAGAGACAGAACAAGCCACAGCTAACCTCACCTGGCCAACTTCTCAGCTGGTCTTGTTTCCTCAGATTGGATGCTTCTGTGTCCTCATCCCAATGACTCTCAGCTGAACTGTGCTGCTAGAAGCCTGAAAGCTTAACCAGCCAAATGCTTAACCAGGCCAAATGCTTCTAGTTCCTGGTCCTCACACCTTATATATTTTTCTGCCTTCCATTGCTCCCTGGGATTAAATGCTCGCTTTCTGGGATTAAAGGCCTGTGTCACCATGCCTGGCCATTTTCAATGTGGCCTTGAACTCACAGAGATCCAGAGGGATCTCTACCTCTAGAATGCTAGGGTTAAAGACGTGTGCTACCACTGCCTAACCTTTATGTTTAATATTGTGGCTGCTCTGTCTCTGACCCCAGATAAGTTTATTAGCATGCACAATATTTGGGGAACACAATACCACATAGACCCACTGTTCTAGAAGAAAACTTAAAACAATCATGCTGGGGGATCATTAACAGGGCAAAGTAATTCCTAGCTAAATCATGAAAGATTTAAAAATTGCGCTATATTAAAATGTCTTTTCATGAAAAGAGACCTCTTATGAGGAGATTTTTAACTACCCCAAATAAGCTTTGTAAAGCCAGCTAGCCCTGGAAATGTGATTAATTGCCAGAAATACTCTCTTTCAAAATTTCTTTTGGGTTTGAATTAATGTTTGTTCCAGCTTTACTGATCATCTCTGTGAAAGACAGGAAGACAGAGACCTAACTTGTTCCTGGGTAAGGGATAGAAGCAAAGATCAAGGCACTACTCACAGCAGGAGCTTATTAATAATACTTTCCTTAGAGTTGTCATCTCCGTACAATATTATATTCCAGTTTCATCTACTTATAAATTAATGTGCACGGGTGTTTTGTTCGTTGTCTTAGGTAGGGTTACTATCGCTGTGATGGAAAAAACATGATCAAAGCAGCTAGGGGAGGAAGGAGTTTGTTTCATTCACAGTTCCATATAATAGTTCATCACCAAAAACAGTGAGGGCAGGAACTCAAGCAGGGCAGGAATCTGGAGTCAAGGGCAGATGCAGAGGCTATGGAGGAGTGCTGCTTACTGGCTGGCTTGCTCTCCATGGCTCGCTCATAGAACCTGCCTTCTTATAGAACCTAGAATCACCAGCCCAGGGATGGCAACATCCACAGTGGGCTGGCCCCTCCCACATCAATCACACATTAAGAAAATGCTCTGCAGTTGGATCTTATGGAGGCATTTATTCAACTGAGGCTCCCTCCTTTCAGATGGCTCTAGCTTGTGTCAAGCTGACATAAAACTATCCAGCACAATTGGCCCTTTGTCAACTTGATGCACAAACTCATCACTAGTAACCTTTCCTTTCTTGTTCTTCTCCAAGATCACTCACAAATATCAACATTTCAATATCAACATTCCATTTTTAAAAGTCCCACTGTATTTAACTATTCAAACACTTAAAAAAATTCAATCTCTCTAAAATAGTCTTTTTTAGGCTCCTGTCAAATAAATGAAATACCTTTTTACTTCAAGAGGGAAGAACCAGGACACAGTCACAGTCAAATCAAAGCAAAACCCAACTCCAAAAGCATAAACAACTCAATGTTCAGTTATGTGGAGTTTACTCACAGTCTTACGGGCTCCTCCAAAGGGCTTGAGTCACTTCTCCAGCTCTGCCCTCTGCAGCACACACAGCTTGTCTTCTAGCTCGGGCAGGCTCCACACCACCATTGCTGCTGTTCTGGGTGGTCATCCAATGGTCCTGGCATCTCCAAAGATGCTGGGGCCCCTTGCCGCAGCTGGGCTGCACTTGCACTGATAGCCTCTCCTCAGCTTTCTTCAGGGACTCGAGGATTGCCACATAGTGCCAAGCCTCAGCTGCTCTCCATGACCCTTTCATGCCTTCAAAACCAGTTCCACCTGGGTGACTCACATTACCAAGTTCCACTGCCAGCATGAGGCACAACCTTGGCCACCTCTGGAACGTAGCTTCTGTGTGCTTCCTTCCGAAACTCCACATGCCAGGCATCCATAGTTTGCAATGTTCTCAGCATTTTTTTTTTCTTCCAAGCTCCTACAGAACAGCTCGCTGGGATCTCAATGCTCAATGGCGTTTCTAGCCCAAAGTTCCAAAGATCTTCCATAATCTTCCCCAAAACATGGTCAGATCTGTCGAGCAATATCCCACTATCCTGGTACCAACTTGTCTTAATTAGGGTTACTATTGCTGTGATGAAAGACCATGACCAAAGCAACTTGGGGAGGAAAGGGCTTATTTCACTCACAGTTCCATATAACTGTTCATCATCCGAAGCAGTAAGGGCAGGAACTCAAGCAGAGCAGGAACTAGAGGCAGGAGCTGATGCAGAAACCATGGAGAAATATTGCATATTGGCTTTCTCATCTTGGCTTGCTCAGCCTGCTGTCTTGTAGAACTCAGGACCACCAGCCCAAGGATAGCACCACCCACAATGGGCTGGGCCCTCCCCCATCAATCACAAATTAAGAAAATACTCTACAGCTGGATCTGATGGAGGCATTTTCTCAACTGAGGTTCCCTACTTTCAGATAACTTTTATCAAGATGGCATAAATATTAGCCAGCACAGCCACTTAACCACATGTGTGCTATGCCCAAGGAGGCCAGAACAGGGAGTTAGATCCCCTGGAACTAGAGCTCCAGCCCATTCTGAGAGGCCATGGTGGTGCTGGGAATCAAACTCTGGTCTCTGAAACAGCAGCTGGTGCTACTAAGTGCTAAGCCATCTCTCCAGTCATTCTATTGTGTTACATTTAAATGAAAGGAATACTTCAAAGGCCTACTTGCCTCTGAGACTAGCTTTGGGATGCTGAGGCTAGGATATCATGGCCTGAGGCCAACCTAGGAAACATAAATAAATGAAGTTTAGTAATGTCTGATGTTTTCTCCAGGGAGGGTGCTGCTTTTGAGACAGGATTTCAGTGTGAACCCAGCCTTGCCTCAAGTGCTGGTTATTGGAGGCATGTGTGCAAGCTTTTGCTTTTTATAAACTTGCTTTTGTTTTGCATTCTATTATGAAGGAAAAAACAAACCCTCAAATTATTTTACAATTCATTGTCACTTAGAATTCTAACTTTTCCTTTTTGTAATAGATCCTGTAGATTTGCTCAAACTTTTAGAAATCATGACTACTCTTGTGCTCACATAAAAGGAAATTCATACAACCCAAATGAATTCCTCAACACTAATTATTATTAATTATTATTATTATAAATAAGTGATTCCATGGACCCTTTCTCTGCTTGGCATTGGAGGCCTTTGCTTCTCACTCCCTATGTTCTGTGCTGGTAAGACACAGGAAGGCGTAAGAACGTGTTGAGAATCAGAGCCACCGCTACCTCATCTTCAAGCTGCCTTTGCAGCTGTGTGGGGATCAGGGTCCATGTGCTGCTGCTGAGGGTTTTGGAGAGTGTTATCTGCTTCTCCACTGTTCACTCGTTTCTAGTGTTCATCTTGGTAAAGATCAAACAGGTGTCGTTGTTACTTTCTTGTTGTATTGCTCTGATAAGACACCATGACCAAGGCAACGTATAAAAGAAAGCATTTAATTTGAGGCTTATGGTTTGAGAAGGTTAGAGTCTGTGACAGGCGGCAGGAACAACTGGGGGTTCTCATCTTGGTCCGCAAGTAGGAGGCAGGTAGTGGTCGGGAATGGCTCAAGCCTTTTGAAACCTTTGGTCTGCCTCCAGTAATACACTTCCTTCTACAAGGCCACCCTCTGGGCCATTCCCAAACAATCCCCACCAAGTGGGGAACCAAATATTCAAACTTAGGAGCCTATGGAGGCCATCCTCATTCAAACCACGGTACCATGTGTCCTGCATTATTCCTAGAACTCCTTTCAAGTTGAGGTTACTCCAAAAGCTGGGAGGTGTAGTTTTAGGTGGTAATAAATACACATGTCAAGAGTATCATTTTAACCATTTTTAAATGCGATTGGGGAGTTGGGTAGATTTTAATGTTGTGCAACCGCCATCACTACCATCCATCTCCCTCCTCCACCTCCCCTCCGCTGTTCCTCCTCTCCCCTCCCCTCTCCTTCCTCCCTCCCCAGAAAACAGCCCCATGCTTTCTTCCCCTGCCTCACGCAGGTAGAACCTTGCATCATTTTTTTCTTTTATGTCTTGCTTAGTTGACTTAGCATCCTGCTTTTCAAATTCGAATTCACGTTTCTGTATTTACTCCGTGTACTAAGCAGAGCATAACAGTTTAATGAATGTGAAATGGGGGTGGTGGATGATTTCTCTCATGTTTCATGACAAGCACTGCAAGATTCTCACCCAGGTGTTTGGTGCCCTGAGACGCCGTGGATGGTAGACACACCCCAACGCCCGGGTTGAAACATGGAAAGCTGTGGCCTTTATTTTCTATTTCCAACCTCCTCAGCACTTTTCTGGTTGTCAACTAGAAATACAGTTGTATGTGAGGTGTTTTCAGGCCCGACTTGGTGCTAAGTGCTGTCTGTGCATGGTGGAGGAAGCGCAGAGTCTCACTTCTCAAGAGGCAGGAAGCAAATATCGAGTGCACAGTCAGCCCTGGAGTCTTGTACACTCAAGTTCTTCTTTCAGCTTTGATCAGCGAAGGACCCCTCGGCAAGAAGAGGAACTTCTGTGTTCTCTCAAGTGTACTGTTCCTGAGCCCTAAGTATTCCCCAGTTATCCTGGCCTGATGCAGAATCCGGTGGTTCTCTTCTATGGCTGGAAAGACCCTTCTTCCGCTCATGATCCCACCCAAAGACAGAGTGGGTATTACTTAGGGCGACAGTAGCAAATTATGCGAGGAAGCCTGGCTGACCACTTCATGTGCTAGAGCTAGGGTTTATGTGCCTGGTTTGGAGTGACCGGTGGTGGGCCTCATTTTCTTCTGTAATAGAAAAGCTTCAGTCTGGTCCTCTTTATCATCCATAATCAGAAGGCTAGGGCTGGCAAGATGGCTCAGTAGGTAAGGCTGCTTGCCTGAAAACCTGAGGTAGATCCCTGGACTCACACAGTGGAAGAAGAGAACCAGCTCGTGCAAGGTGTCCTCTGACCTCATGTGTGCCCTGGAATGCTTGTACACACACACACACACACACACACACACACACACACACACACACTCAATCAATCAATCAATCAATCAATCAATCAATCAGCAAGCGAACAAAATAGAATAATTAAATAACTAGTATGTATTGAGGGATGAGTCCAAGGCCAACAATGATGTGGTTCCTGGGCTCGAGTCCTTCGAGGGGTAGGGTATGGTTGTGAATGGGACAGAAAGATAGAATCATCAAGCAGATGAATAGGAGTCATGGTTCTCACAGTCTCAGCTTGGGTCCACAGAGAGCAGAACCCCTGAGATTTTGTGAGAAACCCGAATTCTCACCCCATAACTGCTGAAATGGAAAGAGTAAGGCAAGGTCTGGTGACTCCTTTTTCTGACAAATACTCAGGGGATACAGGTGCAGGTTAAAAAAAGGAGACCTGCAGAACTCAGTTGTGATCTGTGGGAACAGAAGTCAGTGGCACATCACATTCTGTACATAGAGTCTCCAGACTCGGAACTAACTGTAATACTTAGTTATCTCCATTTATAGGTTTTTGGAAGCATTTTTGTGCTTGTCCTATTTTAACAGGGCCTTGAAGCTGAACAATAGATTTTGACGATAATATATGGTAATGGATATAAGTATGACTAAAAGTATGGAGTGAATGTCCTTGTGCCCTGTAGAGATGCTCCACAGAGTTGTTTTCAGGCTAGGCAAGGCAAACCAGTATGAGCAAGAGGTTCCCAAGAGCCAGCCAAAGTGTTAGGAACAGTCCCTGCTCCCATTGTTAGGAGTCCCACAAGGAGACCAAGCTACACAACTGTCATATAGATGTAGAGGGCCTAGGTCGGTCCCATGAAGGCTCCCTGGTTGTTGGTTTAGACTTGTGTGTTCCTATCAGCCAGGTTAGTTGTTTCTGTAAGGTTTCTTGTGATGTCCTTGACCTCTCTGGTTCCTACAATCCTACATCCCTCTTTTCATCAGGATTCCCCAAGCTTGGCCTAATGTTTGGCTGTGGGTCTCTGCATTTGTTTCCATCAGCTACTGGATGAATTCTCTCTGATGACCATTGGGGTAATCACCAATCTGATCACAGGGGATGGCCAGTTCAGACTATGCATCCATTGCTGCCAGGAGTCTTAGCTGGAGTCATCCTTGTGATTCATGGGAGTTTCCCTTGCATTAAGTTTCTACCTCACCCTGAAATGCCCCCCCTTTCCAGTCACTTGTTTCAGTACTCTCCCCCTCCAACCACACCCAACCTGATCCCTCAAGTTCCCATCCCCACCTGGCCCCAGTCTACCCAGGATATCTCTTCTGTTTCCTCTTCCCAGGGAAATCCATTTTTTGTTACCTAGCATCTCTGGGTCTGTTGTAGCCTGGTTATCCTCTACTTTATAGCTAATATCCACTTATGAGTGGAGTACATGCCGTGTTTGTCTTCTGGGTTTGGGTTACCTCCCTCAGGATGATTTTTTTCTAGTACCATCCATTTGCCTGCAATTTTCCTGATGCCATTGTTTTTAACAGCTGAGTAATACTCCATTGTGTATCACATTCTCTCTCAACTCTGAGATTCCATCTTATACCTATCAGAATGGCTAAGATCTAAAACACAAATGACAGCTTATGCTGGAGAGGATTAGAGCAAGGGGAATACTCCTCCATTGCTGGTGAGAATGCAAACTTGTTCAGCCACTTTGGAAATCAATATAACAGTCCCTCATAAAATTTGGAATCAATCTACCTCAAGACCCAGCTATACCACTCTGAGGCATATACCCAAAGGATGTTCAACCATCCCACTAGGACACTTGCTCAACTTTGTTCATAGCAGCTTTATTCATAATAGCCAGAACCTGGAAACGACCTAGATGCCCCTCAACCAAAGAATGGATAGAGACAAATCTTAATAAAGTAAATAAATGAGGTCAGAATGGGCCAATTTGGATAAAACTGCTTGCCCTTGGCAATTTGCAAAATGTTGCTGACCTTGCTTTTCTCTTCTGTATAAGAGAGAAGAATCACTCAGGATAGTTTTAAAGCTTAGAAGTAGGATACTTACTGAATCTACCCATGGCCGATTCTAATACCATGACACATCCTTTGTTCCGTGTTTGCCAGATAATTGCCACAGAAAGGGTGGTTTCTGATCTACATAGGATTCTTCAGCTATTCTGGAATGAAAATTTAGTAAATCTTACGTCTTGAAGAAACAAAAAAAACCCCCAAAAACTCAAAAGACAAAACAATAACAAAAACTTGTAGTATTTTGTTCAGTGCAAGGATTATAATGACAAAAAAGGGTTATGGCGCCATCTATTGGCTCCCCTCCAGTGTGGGATGACAGTAACTTCATGCCAAAGTCTTGGGTAACCAGCAATAGGAGGAAAAGAATAAGGAAGGTTAACGTAAGTATTTTTAAGTATTTTTTTTTCAAATTTTACAATAGTTTCATATTTAAGAAGGCGCTATTTTTAACATCCATTACTATGGTACATTTGCCACAAAGAGCCAATCACCATTGATGTTACTATTAACCGAACTCATTTTTTTTCTGATTTCACTAGATTATTAGGTATTAGTCAATGTTCTCCAGAAAAACAGAACAAATTGGAAGTGCATATATGTGTGTGTGTGTGAAGCTGTGCATATAAATGAGTATTAATTTATAAATGTGTATTCATTTGTTCTCTTCTGAGCAGTGGTGGACAGTCTAGAATATGGATTCTAGATTCTTTAGATCCATTGAATGAAAAGATTTTTTCACTTTGCTACTTAAGCAAGCAGTGTTGTTCTAGATGATGAAATTGAAGCAAGATAGATGTGAATTAAATGTCATAGAAATAAATTAAAATGAAACTATTCGAGTGTTGAAGAGAATCCACAGGAAATAAGAGTCAGGGCAAGAGATATGAATAATTAAGCAGTCCCGGTCTAGGCATGGACTAGATGATCATTGTCTCAGCTCAGATCCTGCACCTTGGTCATCTAAGGGCCTGAAACTAAGACTGTCTCTCTAGGTAATACTAGGAAGTGGGCTCTGTGCAAGGATCAGATCCTAGACAGTGATGAAGCTAAAGTCAAGGATTTGGCTTAGAAGACCCCAGAAATAGCTGAAGCATTTTCTTACTTCATGTGGCTTTCAAAACGCAAAAAAAAAAAAAAAAAAAAAAAAAAAAAAAAAAAGCCTATCAGAAGCCTTAAGATAAACCCAAGGGCCAGGTCACAAGTGATGATGGGAAAATCTGATGACATTGAAGTCAACAGCAATGTGTAACAGGAGAGTTGTGTTGGTGGAGCAGTAAAGAACCCCACCATCATGGACTAAAAGGAAGCAGGCTTCTGGACCCCTTACCCAAACTTCTGGAGGAAGCAGGCTCTGAGGCCACTCAATAGGTTGCAATGGCACAAGTATTTTCTCCCTGATGATGAGAGCAGAGGGTGGAAACAGCAGAATAAGGGCCGGGGAGAGGACAGAGAGCAGAAGGGAATATTCACCAGGGAGTTGTCAGCATATGCCTGCCGGTGCCTCCCACTGCTGCGTTTGTGGCAAAGAGGGTCAACATAGCTCTTCCATCCCCACCCTACTGATCACTCTCTGGGTAGACGGTTGATTGCTCCTCTTGTAACTGGAGCTTTCAGGGCCAAAGCCACGGTTCTTGGTAGCTCCACTAGGCTCTGCCCATCCATTCCATATGTCAATCAAAATGAGTAACGGTGAAAGTAAAGGTGAGTAATGGTGGGGGCAGGGAAGGAATTTTATTCAATGTAATCACATTGGGAAGGGAAACCAATAAAGGGATTCAGTGAGCCCACATTCATCTTCTGGATCCCGACATGAGTTTCATATTTTATTTTTGGTTTTTTTTTTTTTTTTTTTTTGAGACAGGGTTTCTCTGTGTAGCTTTGGAGCCTGTCCTAGATCTCACTTTGTAGACCAGGCTGGACCTGAACTCACAGAGATTTGGCTGGCTCTGCCTCCCGAGTGCTGGGATTAAAGGCGTGCGCCACCACCGCCCGGTGAGTTTCATATTTTAAACAGAAGTTGAGGAAGGGCCAAGACTGAATAATTAAGCACTCTTGGTCCAGATGTGGACTAAATGGTCATTGTTTCAGCCCATAACCTGCTTTTTGGTCCTCTCTGGGCATCCACAGAAGTCCCTATTTCTGTGGACACACACACACACACACACACACACACACACACACACTCGCCGCACTTCCAATTTATTCTATTTTTCTGGAGAACATTAACTAACACCTAATAATCTAGTGAAATCAGAAAAAAAAAATGAGTTCGGTTAATAGTAACACCAATGGTGATTGGCTGTTTGTGACAAATGTACCATAGTAATGGATGTTAAAAATAGAGCCTTCTTAAATATGAAACGATTGTAAAATTCGAAGGGACAAGATGGTTCTGAGAATATTACTTTTGCTCCGGATTTTTTTAGTTGCCTGTTTTTTTGCACAGTCCTCATGAATAATTAATTGCCTTCCCTTGGGTGAGGTATGTCTATCCAGGGATCCAAAATTTGGGACAATGGCTTATCTGTGCCTTCAGCTAAAACAAAGGTGAGAGACACAAAGTGAAGACAGAGATATCAGTTTCATCCTGCTTTTTTTCAATCAGCCCTTGGGCCCAAGTGAGGAGTAGATACCCTCCAGCAATAACAGTTTTGAACACCTGTTGGAGCTGTTTTGTTCAGAGCTTCTGATGCAAAGGAAATGGCCTGTAAACAGCTGTGTGGTCCACAGTTGGATGTGCTGAGACTTCTCAGACTCTTGAGAGCACTTAGCATGTTAGAGGCCAGGAGCAGTGTGATTGTGACTAGTTGGAGGATTGCTGTGGATCCAAGATGGCTGTAGATCCTTTGACATCCTTCCCCATGAGAAGTGGGGCTTGATGTCTCTGCCTTCGACTTCATGACTGCTTTAATTATAGTACAAGTGTCAACATACAGTTTCAGGCCAGGTTTTGATGGAGTTGAGTGTCTGCTCGTTTCTTGGAGTCCTGAGCTACCGTGTTGAATAATGGCCATCCTGTTGCAGGAACTGTTTGAAGATGTCTTGAGACTACACAAAAGGAAGGCCCAACTAAAATCAGGGTTTTAGCTATTTATTAGCCACCTCTCTACCCATTGAGTGGACACCTGCATGAAGTCAATATGGATTCTCCAGACCAGATCAGTCACCAGATTAAAAATCTGAGTGAGCTCACATGGAGCAGGAAACAATCTTGACAGCATGTCTGAATCCTGTCGACTGTGAACACGGGGAAATGAGTTTTCATATTTTTTAAAATTAAAATACGATTACATTGTTTACCCCCATCCACTTCCTCCGCCAAGCCTTCCCATGCACCTCCCCCTCACTCACTCTCAAATCCATGGCCTCTATTTTTTTAATTGTAGTTGTATATACATACTTATGTAGGAATAAATAATCCTAATTATATAAGTAAAACCTGTTCAGTCCATATAATGTTACTCATATGTACGTGATTTCAGGGCTGACCATTTGGTATTGGATAGTCAATTTTGGGCTCTTCCCTGGGGAAGGCTCTTTCTCCCACGCTCCGGATTTTTTTAGTTGCCTGTTTCTTTGAGGATGATGGCAATGGACTTGCTAACACGAAAGGATGGATTCTCATGGGGCCTCAATCTTGGAGTTTTTAGCTTGATTTTTTTTTTTTTTTTTTTGCAGCTGGAGATTGCACTCAGGGTCTTATATATGTACAGATGAGTTGTACATCTAGAACCATCGTTTCATTCCAGTAAGTTTGTTGTGTATTCAAAAGTAGGTATCTGGGACACACGTGAACACACACACACACACACACACACACACACACACACACACACACGAATGTGAGTGCTCACATTTGTAATCTCAGTGGTCACTCAGGATTGCTACAGTTGGAGGCTAGCTCGGGCTACGTAGTGAGTTCCCGGCTAACTCCGGGCTACAAAGCATGAGACCTCATCTCAAAAACATGCAAGAAGGCAAACCGTGCATTAAAAATCCAATGAGTCCTGTCTCGAAAAACCAAAAAAAAAAAAAAAAAAAAAAAAAAAAAAAAAAAATCCAATGAGTCAAACAGCACTGATGCTCTCTGGTTTACAGTAAAATGACTGGTTTGCATGACTTGAAGCATTTGTTTGCAGAAAGAGAGGCGGCACAGGAAAGGATGCTAATCTTGTGTGTCATGGGGACCTAAAGCTCCGATTAATTGAATAATTGATCTTCCATTTGCTAGGTCTGGGACTTGGTTATTTTAAACCTCTCTTGCCTTCTCACTTGAAACCTTGCATCTCATTGATGCGGGGAGGAGGGATGTGAAAATCTCCTACGGTTCTTTGCCTTTCTCTCAGGAATCAATGTGCTATTTCGGAGAAGCTAGCTTGGAAGCACCAGGGCTTGGGAAATCCAGATTTTAAAGAGGACTATGGGGTTGGCTCCGGGAGGCCATCAAAACTCTCCTTCCTGTATAAAGAAGTCTGTGATCTGCCAGAGCAGGGACCAGCTTTTCCAGAGGTCCTGGCCGGAGAGGGCGGGAAGGGGCGGGGAGTGCTGGCCACGATTCTGCCCACTCCAGTCCGGGCCGAGGCGGGAGGCAGGAGAGATCCGAGAGTCGGGAGACCTCGCTGTGGCATCCAGCCTCCGCCGGACCTGAGGGTCGCCAGCGAGAAGCCGTGCCCGGAGCCCCGCGACCCGCCGCGCCCATGGGCCCCGCTGGTTCGGCCGGGAGAGCCGCTGGCTGCGTCTCTGCGAGCTCGCGGGTCCCGGGCGCCCCGCGGCGGCGGCAGGAGCAGCGCTAGCTGGACTCGGGGCGCAGGGCTGGGCGGGCGCGGAGCTGAGGCCCGGGGGACGCGGGGACATGCTGCAGTCCTCGCCCCGCGTGGAGCTGCCGCGGGGAGCCACCGCACCGGGGTGCCCAGGCCTCCTCGAGGCTCCGGGCCTGGCCGGTGGGATCCCGGCCAGAGTCTGGGGCTGATTGTGATTGGGTAAGTTCACGGAGCTGGGTGTAATGAGTTCTAGACCATGGCTTGTTTTTTTTTTTGTTTTTGTTTTTTCTCTTGTGAGAAGTGCGTGTTTATTCCCCCCGGCCTACAAAGGCGAAATCCATCTGGTCTGTGCGTTCCTTCCTGCATTCATTCATGAAATTGTGGCGTGCTGACATCAGCAGGCCTTCCCAAATGACATTACTTCTTGGCTTCTCAAAGAGGCAATTATGGTTGCTTCTGGGGCTTAGGAGGACCACCCGTGGGTGTGTTTATTACAGAGTCTAAAATCAGATCCTTGCTGGCTTCAATTCGGGGGGTAGAGGGCTTGCTTAGCTTGCATGAGGCCCTGTGCTCAGCACCCAGCCTCAGGAGGAAAAAAACAAAAGCAAAAAAAGAAAACTCCAGTGCTCTGCATTTTCATCTAGAGACTTTATTCATTGTATCCATTTCAAATACTCCTTTCAAACAGAGGAACGGTGTTTTGAAGGCTGTGCGGATCTGAACTTCCACAGGGCAGTTGACCCAAGTTTTGCAGGTCATCAAAAACCCACCTTAAAAAATAAAAGTGAAAACAGAGTAAGTTAAGTGTCTGGAGGAACTACCAGAGATGACTATTCAGCCCTAACTTTGATGAGTCAGCAAGTTAGTGCATTGTGGTTCCATTCAGTCCACCCCAAGGGAACCCACCTCTTGGTTTCAGTTGTTCACAGAACAAAACTGTTACTATCTCTAAAATTTAAGCGTCAGGAAAGAACTAACATAAAATTATAAGTGTCTGTATGTTAGATTTCATAACTCTAACAGACATTGCTCCAGATGTAAGTTTTAAAATACTCACTGCATAGGATATGTCCTGTAATTTGCATATTCTTTTTTCAGGCTGAGTAGATTATGTAGGAGTTGATAATTCACAGGGGAGTAAGATGTTCAAAGCTACACATGGAATGACAGATCAGTGTTTGGCTAGAGAACAGAGAAACCTAAGGGCTAAAACATAATATAAGAAACAAAGACCCTTTAGGCTGTGGTTTGAATTCACCATGTTAGTACCTTCTGCTGCCTGGAAAGTGCTGGTGTTAGCCATCCTGCAGTATGGTCATTCCTATCTTCTCCATGACCTTGGAGTCAATGATTCTAGGACACGGCGAGGATGGCTGCTGTATTGTCTACAGTTTACAGAAGTGGGTGTTGACCTCAGGGGTCCATGGCAGGTCCATGACACCAAAGTTTTAATGTTTCTGAATGGCATGTTAGCTCACATCTAAATCATACTCCTTAATGTTCAAAATATATCTACTTGATGTAATGTTGGTTGATTGTGGAAAAGCTGGTCTGTAGGAATTTCTATGACTACCTAAAAGTTGATTCACGATGTGGGTGGTTTTAAAGACCGTTTAGAAACAACTGAACCGTGCCAACAGAAAGTGGCTTATTAACATAAGAGTTGCGTGCAGAGGGTGTGGCTCAGTAGCAGAGCATCTGCCTCATGTAGAGAGTCTCTGGGTTCAAGCCCAACTACCTCAGAATAAAGAAAAGTGTAAAGTCTTACACTAGGCTTTGTCCTTTTCTCTGCTCCTCTTTAACATCTTTGCCTCAGAATTATTTAACTGTACCTAAGAGATGTAAGTAGTAGGAATGGAAAACAACACAATTCTGTTCATCACTGTTGTACAAACACCACCAGTGGAAGGCAGAGATGTTCTTGGCTAACCTCTGCAGATGGCGTTAATTTTTTAAAGAACCCCCTTTGTCGTAGAGGACTCTAAGAGTGTAGGGAAAGGCAGGGTATGTTCCATTTATATTAAAAATACAAATGTTAAAAGTTAAGTACCACTTTAATTAAAAGCAATGCCAGCCTTTATTTTCAAAGCTCACTGAGTGGTGTCTTCACCTCTAGTACTGAAAGTTGGAGTCTTCTTCCCCCATCTTAAGTTGTTTTATCTGTATGGAAATTTATGATTCCTATTAACAAACAGAAGTGGTTTACTGCCACTCCACATGCAGAAGATATTTAGATGAGGAGGAAGTAAATGTTTTAGAAGGTTCATGGAAAAGGCATGTTAATGATTAACATGAACTGTACCACGTTGGTTTAATAGTTTACTTAGGTTTTAGATACTCTAATTTTCCATTCCATTTTAATATGTCAGAGTCCTTTAAAACTCCGAATGCACACCAGACAACGACAGTAAGATGAGATATTTGAATGCCTTCTGAGTGATTCAAAATAGTTTGGTGTCTTTCAGAATCGATCTGGGATTAATGGTCGCTGGCTGGCTGCGTGCTCACTGGGTTTTATAAGTACAAAGGGGCCTGGTTAAGAGACAACATGAACCTGGCTCATGCTCCACTTGCCAAGCCCTAGGCCTTGGAAAAGAACTATGTCAGAAGTACTGCCAACTAGCAGGCCACTTTGGATTTTCTGACTTTGTCACAAATAGTTGTTAATTATATTTTCATTATGTAAATATTCATGTAGGTTATTGGCAACCTTGATTGCAAGGAAAATTAAAATAAGGGGTTCCTGGGCCTCAGTGGCAAGGGAAGAGGAGTGGCCCTGGACAGCAGGGGTTTATAAGTCAATGAAGGACATGAGATCACATTAGAGCCTTGTCCGACTTCCTGGTTTCCTTTCTTTCCAGAAGAGGACTTTCGGAAGGACTGAGGAGGCACAGCTCTGTGAAGAGCAAAGATCCTCTACCTACAAATTTTACACGAAACGTGCAGAAAGCCATTGACAAATATGCCAGGTAAGAAGTAATCGTCTTCAGTGCTGCTGGTGGCCCAAGCAAAACAGACGCATAATAAATATGAGGGAGGGGTCAGCAGTAGGGATATGTTACCACGTGACTATGAAGCCAGTTTGCTGTGAACTTCGCAAACACATTTAAGGGAACGGGGGAGAGGAAGTAGGCCTAGAGAAGTCAAGTCCGTGCAGGACGTCCACTCCTCCCGGCTCACGGGATGCCTGTCCCCTGTGTTCCTTCCTGCAGTGAGTCCCCCTCATCCTTTTCCTCCAGTGGGAGCCGCACGCCCACGGAGGCCCACAACTCATGGCCTGGCTCTTCCACTCAGAGTTCCACCACCGAACTGTCGACAGAGAGGAGCTCAGTTTCTTCTTGGAGAGATGATGTATGTCTTTTTTATAATTTCAGTAACACGTGGGGGTGGTCTATGGGGAAGTACCTTCTTGTAATTGACTCATTTGTGTATGTGTGGGTGGATGGAGGATGCACCTTCAACTGCGATGCTCATTCAGAGGTCAACTTTGAATATCTTCCTCTATCATTCTCCACTTTTTTTTTTTTTTGGACAGGGTCTCTCACTAAACCTGGAGTTAACCCAGGGATCAGCCTGTCTCTACCCCACCTCCCAGGACTGAAATTAGAGGTGCATGCTCCCACACCCAGCTTTCACTTGGGTGTTCGGGATCCAAGCCAGGACTTCACTTGACACAATGACCTACCTCCCCAGCCCTAAGAATTGCTTTCTTATGTTCAGAAAGAATCTGTCTACATTTATCTAAGCATTATTAAGGATATCATACATGATATATATATATGCATATATATTTGCATTTATACTGTTACATGTGAAAGTATCAAAGTATCAAAATATAGAGAAAAATAAATTATCTGATTAACTCCTAGCCCAGAGTCTTAGCTGTCGTCTGTTTCGTTCTTCCCCACAACTCTGCCTACCATTGTGCTTCACTTTAAATAATTTCCTATGGCTAGAAACTTAAGACAACACCTTGACAATTAATACAAGAAAGAGAAAGTTTTGGGAAAGCAAAAGGTATGAACCATCTTCATGACTAGAGGACCCTGGCACCCCCACATGTATCCTCCCCCAAGCCAGATATTTCACTTTTACCTTCTAACCTGAGACAAGCCATCAACTTGAACCCGGTGTTGGGTGTTTTATGACAGTGGGATTCTCAGACGAGTGAGTTATTTAGCTACAGTTCTGGGTTTGCTAGGATTTGCAGAATCCTAAGTCTCCTTCATACTCCCCCCCACCTCATCCCCCGGGATGACAGCTATGTACAGATGTGCATCTGTATCTGTGAGGGACCTTAGATGAGCCAAAACTGATGTTGTAAACCTTATCTTTATTTAACAGTTGATGAACTCGAGGCTTAATATGATTGCCATCGATCAGCTGCCATGGATCAGAAAAGTAAACATTGGTACACTGGTCTATCTGGCTACGGAGCCCACACTTTTACCTTGTTTTGCTCCTTCTTACTTAGTGGTCTTCAGTTTATAAATACTGACTATGAAGACCATGTTCTATAACTTTTAGTGTGGTATCTGTGTGATGAGATCAAGCATTTCAGGGCATTGTGACCATAAACTAACGGGGTATTTATTTGAATATGTACTTCTGTTTTAGGAATTTGACAAAGTCAATGCTCAGAAAGTCCAGCAGCTGTTTTGGGAGGTTGAGGAAATGCTATTCGAAGGGAAAGTGAGTCCCCAGACTCAGAATCTCCTGGCCGAATGCAGTGAGTGGGCAAGAAGATCCCTCCATCTCAGGTACAGAAATGGCCATCAACATCTTCCGGAATGGGGTTCTGATCTACACACAATTGATTTCCGCTTATTCTGCCATTGTGACTGAGAGCACTTACCCAGTCGGAGTATTTATCCAGAACTCAGTCCTTTCTTGACAAGTCACACCTTTTATAATAGGTCCCAAGGAAACCTTGACACATGGCGGTGTCACATGCCTTGAATTTGTCAGAAGCAAATTCAGGTCATTCTCAGAAAGATGTCAAATACATGGCAGATGCAAGACTCTGAGGAGTGACCCTTCATCTCCACATTCACTCTGTGTGAGTGACAAGCGTCTGTCATCACTGAGGGCACGAGTGCGTGGGAGTGGGGGGGATGGTAACAGTGGTGCTCCAGAGACTGGGTGGTCATTTGCTGAAAAACTGACTAGATGACCCTATTCTCTCTCTACTTTTCTCCACATCAGAGGAGACATTTATCGGTGAAATTATTAAGATAACTCCACGTAGTTAAAAGGGAGGTTTATTTTGTGGGGTAACTTACAAGTGAAGGGATAGGCAACAGGGTCTGGGAAAGGTGGAGCGCAGTCTGACGGTGTTCTCTGGAGAACTCTGCTCGGTCTACCTCCAGTGTCCAGGATCCAGGAACCAAGAGAGCCAGCCCATCCGGATCTCGAGTCTTCAGGGTCCTCTCTCCGCCCCGCCTTGTAGGCGTGACAGTTACCAAAGCCTCAATGGGGGTTGGAACTTCCAGATCAAAGCTGGAATGGCAACCCACTACAGACATTTATTATTATTTTTTTATATTCAAGGTGGAAAAAGGTGGATTTGGTAGAAAGGAAATATTGCTTTCTCCACCCAGTCTTGTGACTTAGGGGGAAATCCATTTTAGTGTTTTCGAGTTCTGAGCTGAGGAGAATGAATTAGAATACTAGCACAAATATACATGACTTTTCTGATTAGCTTCTCCAGGGAACTTAAAAAAAAAAAAAAAAAGATGTCTTCACTAGCTGTGGTGATGCATGTCTGTAATCCTGGTGTTTAGAAGGCTGACAGGGGGTTGTGAGTTGAAAGCCAGCCTGGGATACATAGTGAGGCCATGTTTCAAAAACAAACAACAACAACAGAAACCAACAACCAAACGGCCAACAACAAAGAAGTCTTGCCTAAGCCATTTTAAGCAGTTCTTCATGAGGCCTCGTCTTAAAGAACATGTCACGTGCAGAGGATAAGTGGTTATGGTTGTGCACTTTTCTGGGCATGGGGCACTTCCCAAAATGTCAGGCCACCGGGGCTTCCATCTCTCACCATCATCTTACATTTTACTACGGAAACCCAGAAGGGACGATAGAAAAAGGAAAGGAGCCTCGGCCAAGTGTGCCGTTTATGCATTTTATTCACCGGGCCTATGCAGTTACTGCCTGTAGCAAGTTTCTCTGCGCGCTTCTTTGCCCTAGGTGCTCAGGTCAGACATACATTCTCTCTAGACCATCACCATTCCTGCAAGGTAACTCAGATTCTGATTCCCACCTGACCAACCCCTAAATGAAATAAGTGGCGAAGGCGCTGGACGCCTCTGCTCACACCCTCAGTGCAGACTCTGAACGGAGCCCTTCTGCCTTCTTCAAGCCTGAGCTGTTTCTCCGACACCATGGCGGTTCTCTTGACCCAGTGCACGCTACACCACCTCCCGTGTGTGTCCTTCAGAGTCAGCATTGCATCCTGTTTAAACATCACAAAACATTTTTTTCCCTTGTCTGATTAAAACAATTCTCAGCTTCTTAGCTTTTCTTCCCTCGCAGGCTGTTAGGGAGGCAGCTCATTCCGCCAAGTGATGAAGGTTTCCGACATTTCCAGGGGACGCTGCCTAGTTCTGTTACCCACAAACCCTTGCCTCCTGTTCCTGACCACATCAGCAGCATCAGAGAGTAAGTTTATATATGTAGCATGCACAAAATAAATAAATAAATAAATAAATAAATGAATGAATAAATAAATAAATAAATAAATACATAAGTAAATATTTTTAGCCAGCATGGTAGTGCACACACGTAATTTGAGCATGTAATTTGAGCAGAAGGATGGGGGAATTTTTAGCTACTTTGCAAACTTGAGGTAAAACCTGGGCTACATGACACTCTCTCTGTCTCAAAAAACTTAACCCAAAAATATTTGTTAACATTAATTGTAACTCTCCTTGTTTAACTCGTCCATGAGCCTTGGCTCCCACTAATTTGCATAGAGATCCAGATTTTAGTGAGGGACACTGTTTTTTTACGAGATGCTTCTGATCCTAGATCGATGCTTCGCCTTTAGCCATGTTTGTGGGTGCGTACATGCAAAACACACATGGAATAAACACATAAGCACAGGGGAGTCAATGTCCGTGTATGTTTCAAAGGTCCTGAAAGGTAACCTCACACAGGATCAAACACCTCACTGTGATGGGTTCCGAGCCTCCAGGCGTACACGGAGGAAATGAAACTCCATCCTGTTGTCTTTCAGTAACTAACATATTCTGATGACTCCTTTGGATGCCATTTATGCGTGTGGGAGGTGGCGCTGTCACATCCCTTATAACTGCAAAGAGGATGTAGTTATATATTCTGGTTTGTGATTCTTAAGAAGCCTTTAAAATTTTGTATGCTCTGGAGTTCAACATTTTAGAAGGAAGCTGGGAGTGGTGGAAGGTACCTGTAATTTCAGTGCCGGGAGGTGGAGGCAGGCAAGTTCCTGGAACTCACTGGGCAGGCAGCCTATCCTTCTAGGCAAGCTCCAGGCTAACACATCTCAGAATATAAGGTGGGTATCTCTTGAACCAAGACCCCCAGTTGTCCTCTGGCTTCCACATTCAAACACACACACACACACACACACACACACACACACACACACACACACACACACACCTATTTGCATAGACATGGAAACACAGAGGCACACACACACACACACACACACACGTTCAGAACATAGGGATTTTGTCAAATGTAATATCTGGTGATGTTTCAGAGATTGTGTACCTTGTAGATGACTTACAAGCCTATCACTGCCATGTAGGCATTACATCCTTTTGTTCTGCAGACTCCCATGTAGACTGTTTTTGCTCCTAGGTTGTGTATCTCTGGCTCTCAGATAGTCCCTGAGGCACTCTCAGCCTCTACCCTGACAGACCCTGATGATGGCACGGAGTTGAATGACCCCACATCATGCTCATCCCTGAAAGAAGAGGTGTACCACGTGGATGGAAACATGGAAGAATATTTTGCTTTTGACAGAAAACAGGAGTAAATTGAATTTTATTTGGCATACTTCATAGTATAATACCAATTCACCATATGCTTTTAATATTTTGTGTCTTTGTTACTTACGGAAGATTCCTATCCTTTTGAGAAAAAGATACTCCAAAAGTTTTAGGTCCTGGCAGGAAGTGGAAATGCTAGAGCAGGGCATTTCTTTCTTCTCAACAATGTGGAGTTTTGTCTGGCATGCTAATGACAGTGGACAAGGACATTGGAGCCTCATGCCCTGCGGCTCCAGGCTCCTTACACTTAGCTTCCTGGGGGATAGAGAGGAAGTTCCAATATTGGTGCTAAATGCATATTTTCTATTAGACAACAGTGATATATCATAAAAATTTGCCTCATGATTCAGAAGCAATACATTCAAAAGTCACTGGGTACTGAGCAAGTCCTAGCAAACACATGAAGTCACATGGAGCATCATTTCTGAGCACCATGGCTTTCAAATAGAGAGCTATAGGAAAGCCACAAAATTCATCGAGAGAGAAATTAGATAGATACTCTTGAATTGTCAGTCCATCTCAAGCCAATGGAGATGGAAACTTGACACAGCAAAATCGATGGCCCCCAACCATAGCAGGTCAAAAAGAGGGTGTTGTAACACTAAGTGCCTATGTTTAGAATTAAAGGGCCTGAGCTGGTGAGAAGGCTCATTGAGTAAAAGCATTTGCTGTATGAGTCTAATGAACTGAGATTGATCCCTGGATCGTGTAGTGGAAGGACAGAGTCTATTCCCGATAAGCTGTCTTCTGACTTCCACATGCATGCCGTGGCCCACATGCCGTGGCGCACATGCCCACACAACACACATCATATATACAGACAGTAAGAAGAAATAGCAATAAAGAGGAACGTTCAGTAAGCTAATTTTACACATGAAAAATAGAAGAAACTAAGTCTCCAGAGAGTTAAGGAAATAAAAAAGATCAAAGTGGAAATAAAGAAATATCAGTTCAAGAGAAAATGAATAAAACAGATCAGTGAAGTTGTCATTTTTTCTTTTCGGTTTTGTTTTTCCCAGTTCTGTTGACTTTTAATTGACAAATTAAAGTTGTATGTTTTAAAAATAACAAGGGGATGTTTACAAGGAATGTATTATATAAGATATATGGTGATAGATACAGACAGATAGATAGATAGATAGATAGATAGATAGATAGATAGATAGATAGATAGATGGATAGATAGATAGAGATGATGGATGGATGGATGGATAGATAGATAGATAGATAGATAGATAGATAGATAGATAGATAGATAGATAGATAGATAATAGATAGATTAAAAACACATAGGTAATTATTTTGACCTTAACCCTGGCTATTTTAGTAATTAGAGTTGATTTCATCCTTAGTGGAGATGAGCATCTGGAACAAAACTCAACACTCCGCTGCAGGAAGTGGCGTCGACATGGGCTTCCTCCCATTTCCCCTCACGACTGTATCAGAGATGCTGTGGCAGCAGAAGTATTTGATCATGTTTGGACCAATGTGATAGAACTATTGAAAGATCTCATTAGAAAAACCTGGGAATCTGCACTCACAGGTACCGATATACAGAGCCTGGCTTCCGGGGAAGAATAGAAAAGACCACACCATCACAGCCCTCACTCCCCACCTTATGTTTGGGCTGGACCCAAAACATGACTGCAATAAGAAGTAACCATTCTGCCTTAGACACAGGCAATCTTTGATCACCTAAAAGGGACATCCTTGTCCTGGACAATCTTCTTTGTCCCTCTGTAAAATCTGTTCTCCTACCTCTGATAAGATCATTTCAGTAACCAGTTGTCCCCTGGAGTCTCTGTCCTCTGCTGCAGGGTTGTCTGATCAATGTCTGTAGCATAAACTCCTGGTAACTCAGGACATACATTTCCTGTTGATTTTTTTCTGTTGCCACAGATGAAAAAAAACATAAAGAAAATTCGAAAGTAGCTGAAAATAGGTCTCCACATGTGCTCGTGTCTCGTCTCAGCACTGATGTTTCCAGTGTCCCCCCGTCCCGGAGCTCTGAAACTCTGCACACATCCTTGACGCCCCACTTTAATCCACCCCAGGTAGGTGCACTGATACTGTCTCTCTGTCCCTTTATCTTTATGCCTTTTGCATCTGCTTGTGAAGAAGAGCGTTATTTTAGTCACTTCTCTCCCTAATGTACCTCACACCCTCCTGTGCTTGAGGACACTGGATAGCTCGTGTCACTATGCTTGAAGGTGGCTTAAAAAAAAAAACAAAACTTAAGACAGCAACAGTTGCCCCAAAAGGGTAGTAAATAGCTTACAAAAAAAGTACGTGGTTGCCTGTCAATAAGATTAAAAGTAATGTGGTTGTCTCTTGGTGTCTAAGAGAATCACAGCTTTCTTTAGTGAATTGGCATCGATTTGAGATACAGAACTAGTTTCTACATTTTAGGAGAGCAAAACACCCTTTTTTTTTTCTAAATATTTAGCCATCATAAACCATCTCCACCCCTTACACTGAAGTGGAAAACATATTAATGAGTATTCACAGAGTTCGTGGAGCACTTATTGTTTATATTATATGTACCCTGTTAGATGTTTTGAGGAAGATACATGGTTGAATGAAACCAGTCACTAACCTAGTGAAACAAAACTTTGGCCCAGGGTCAGATAACATACACTCTGCGAGGGATGGGAAAGGAAAGAAGAGAGGGAGGGAAGGGAAGGAAGGAGGGAGGGAGGGAGGGAGGGAGGGAGGGAGGGAGGGAAGGAGGGAGGCAGGGAAGGAGGAAATTGAAGAATTAAGGAGAGAATTGTGTGTCTTGGTTAAAGATGGAGGGATGACCTTTTTAGAGGTGACACCTGAGCAGGAACATGAAGAGATGAACAGCATGGGTGGGGTTTTGGGTTAGGCTATTTCAGCCCCGGCATGGTTGTGTGTCAGTGAAAACAGATGTGTCTGAGACCAGCATTTAGAATGAGAGCTTAAATGACAGAACACTGGAAGCCACTGGGTACTGAAGCAAAATCAGGGGGGTTGGCGTTAAGAGACGATGTATGTCCTCAAGATATTGTTTCATGTGTTAGCTCTTCCACACATTAGTCTCTATATGTGTTAAGGGTAAGGGTATATGGTCTAAGGATTGTTCTCGGGCTCCTATTCTAGAAGTACAAGAGAGATCACAGCCCAGAATCTACATAAGCCCTCAATGCAGTCTTTCATAATTTCGTCTTTATTTAAAGATGGAGTAGCAGGCGAGGCTAGAGAAGGTTGGCTTGTTCATGGGAATCTTCGGGGTAGCTGGGAGTCTGAACATGATGCTTAACTCTGCCCATCTTGTGTTGGGGAGCAGGGTAAAAAGACCATTTGCAAGTTTTGCTCTAGAGCTATACACCCTTACCCCCTACACACACACACACACACACACACACACACACACACACACACACACACACACACACACACACACACACATACACACACACACACACACACACAAAGAAGCGGTACAGTTGCTAGTGGAGTGGCTAAGGATTTGTGCTTTACATGTAGGGTGCAAGTCTGCAGCCTGACGTAATGTGAGTCCTTCTTGCAAAGGCTCATTGTTATTCTCTGTGCCCTTTGTGCAGTTGGAAGTTCTAAGAATTAATGGATTTAAGCCATTCACTAGTGTATCAAGTAGACACTCTGTATTGGCTTCCGTTATAACCACATGCTATTTATATATTCCATTTAATTAAATTGCTTTACAGCATAAGTTTTGTGGGGCTCAGAGAAAAAAAAAATTCCATACCCTTTACAAAGCTGTGTAAGCCTAAATGATGAGTAAGATTTGTTAAACCGAGAAAGAAAGAAGAAAACCAACAGCAACAACAACAAAAGCCAAAACAGTAACAACAGAAAACCAAGAGACAAAAGACGGATCTAGCATGGAGTATATAAACAGAAAACCTTCATAACACTGAACAGAAAACAGGCCTGAGTGGGCCTTGTAGTTCGGGGTGAAGCTGAATCTTCCAGTCTGGCTTTGCTGTCTAGCATAAGACCTTAATGATAACCGTTCTTTGCTTTTCCTGCTTAGAAGTAACTTTTGAAGTTGCTACTTGCTTGCTATTGCTTTTGGTCTCAGATACATTCAATATAACCCCCCTTGCTTTGTTTCATATGAATATGAATTCTATGAAGATGGCATCTATAGTCGTATCTATTTCTAAAAGAAATAGACTTACACTTTCCTCTCACTCACTAATTGGTGCCATTTGCTGCCTGCTAATTCCCAGCAGGCATCTATCAACAAAATGGCCTGGGTATTGATTCAATGATGCTATTCTGTTTTTAGTTTTCTCAGCTCCATCGCTTTTCCAGCAACTTCTATAGTGATTTGAGTGGTGTAATGACGATTCAAGCCAAGCCCCTGCAGCAGAGACCCACCTATTTTGCAGATAAAACACAGTAAGTATTAAGAAAGAATTTCTCTCAACCATTGCCAGTAGCCTATCGTGGAGGTTTCTTTGTGGATTTCTGGGTACCTCTCTAGCACTCTGCTTCTTCCTATTCCCATGAAGTCTTCATTTATCATGGTATCTCTTTCCTTGTTCTCCCACTCTGTTCCTTATCTAGCTGGGACCTCCCGCTCCCCTAAGCTCTCTTTCCCCCTACCCTTGCCCTCCATTAGCTCCCCCCCCACCACGTTCAGTTTGCTCATGTAGATCTCATCCATTTTTTCGTCGTTGGGCGATCCCTGTGTCTTTCTTAGGGTCCTCTTTACAAGGTAGCTTCCCTGGAGTTGTGAATTGTAGTCTGGTTATCCTTTGCTTTACATCTAGTATCCACTTATGAGTGAGTACATACCATGTTTGTCTTTTTGAGTCTGGGTACCTCCCTCAGGATGATACTTTCTAGTTCCACAATTTGCCTTCAAACCTCATGATGTCATTGTTTTTCTCTGCTGAGTAGTACTCCATTGTGTATATGTACCACATTTTATTTATCCATTCTTCAGTTATAGGGTATCTAGGTTGTTTCCAGGTTCTGGCTATTACAAATAATGCTGCTATGAACATAGTTGAGCATGTGTCCTTGTGGTATGATTGAGCATTCCTTGGGTATATGCCCAAGAGTGGTGTATCTGGGTCTTGAGGGAGGTTGATTCCCAATTTTCTAAGAAAGCGCCATATTGATTTCCAAAGTAGCTGTACAAGCTTGCATTCCCACCAACAGTGTAGGAGTGTTTTCCTTGCTCCCCATCCTCTCCAACATAAGCTGTCATCAGTGTTTTTGATCTTAGCCATTCTGATGGGTGTAAGATGGTATCTCAGAGTCATTTTGATTTGCATTTCCCTGATGATTAAGGATCTTGAGCAGTTCCTTAAATGTCTTTCAGCCATTTGAGCTTCTGTTGAGAATTCTCTTTTTAGCTCTATAGCCCATTTTTTTTAATTGGACTGTTGGGTATTTTGATGCTGAGACACTTTGCTCAGCCTTGGTGTAGGGAGGAGGGGACTGGAGCTGCCTCAACTGAATCTACCAGACTGGACTGACTCCCCAGGGGAGACCTTGCCTTGGAGGAGGTGGGAATGAGGGTTGGATTGTGGGGGAGGCTGGGGGGGTGGAAGGAGGAAGGACAGGGGAATCCGTGGCTGATATGTAAAATTAAATTAATTATAAAATAAAAATATTTTTAAAAAAGAAAAAGAAAGAATTACCCAGCATGCAAGGACAGAAGCAGATTCTTCTGGTATGAGCCACAAAATGATCACTGCTGTGTAGTAGGTTGGAAGGGATGAGGAATGGGGACTGGAGCTGTGAACTCTTCCTCTCTCGGGCTTTCCTGTTGGATTATCAATCTTTCCCCTCCTGCTCTTCACTGACATAGCAGTAGAAATGTCCATTTCTTCTGTTGCTATGTGTCTCCTGCCCTCAGGAAACTTAGGTATGGGTACTTAACCGACATTACCTTCCCCAGGAACGAACAAGACGACAGAGTGTCTGGGGCAGGGGTTGGTGCATCTTCACGTCACCGACTGGGCCGCATCCCAGACCCTCGGGGACCACTGACTTCTGCCAAGAAAACACCAGTGCATAGGAGACTCCCTTCCATTGCATCAGACCCACAGAGACTGAAAACCCCCACCGTCTATAGTGATGAAATCCTGAGGGGAACGAAACTGTGAGTCTTGTTTTTTTTTTTTCATGGCAGACTGAAGGCCACAGGGGCCAGGGGCACTTGCCAGTTAGGGCTGATGAACTGGAGGATCTGGTGAAAGGGTCCTCCGTCAGATTTTACTCCAGATTCTTCTAAATGAGTTCATCTGTTGGATTTTGTTCCAGCCATGTGGGTAGCTTGAGTAAAAGTCCATGCAAAGGCCTGAAGCTCAGGCCACTAGGAAAATTAAATTGATGGTGGGTGAGCTTGGGTTAATTTAGTGGCCCCATTGTAAAATGGATCATTAATGCTTCTAAAATTACAAAGCACTTTTTATGGAAGGGTTTAAGTAAAATAATGCACAGTCATGCATTAGTCATACTAATGTTCTGGTCAATTACGGACCAAGTATATGACAGTGGTCACTTAAGATTGCCTTGACTCCTGGCATCATAGGTCCATTGTATGACATTTACACATGACGGGATGGCCTGAGGCTGCATTGCTCAAAGTATTCCCATCATTGAGCTACACACCTGGGTTATATAAAATGTTTAAAAATCAATAAATAAAGGACCAGGATCTGGAGAGATGTCCCAGTGGTTCAAAGCACTTGGCTGCTCTTCCAGAGGATATAGGTTCGATTCCTAGCACCTACATGGTAGATCACAGCTTACCCATTCTGGCTCCAGTCCCATATGATCTGACTCCCTGTTCTGACCTCCAGGGGTACTATGTGCATGTGATATACTGACATGCAGACAAAACACCCATACACATAAAATAAAATGAATCTTTTTGAAAAGTTTAAAGGAGTGTTTTTCACTTTTTTTTTAGAACAGAAAGGGCTTTCTTAGGAAATAACACTAGAGACTAATGAGCAAATTATTTGTTTCTTCCTTCATCACAGAACTCCAAGGCGCTTCCTTCTGACTACTTACTTGTCAGGAAATACCGTAATAATAACAGCTGTTACTTTATTATTATTGTTTCTAATCAACACCAAGTAAACTATAATTATTCTGTACTACAGACCTCCATAGTATGCCCAGATCTAAGCTGAGGAAACAGACTGAAAGAAATTGGAAACATCTTTCTTGCTGATGATCAAAGCACTTGAAGGCATGGCTGGGGTACCCCCAGTCAATCAGTTGCTGAACTTTTCAGGAAGCATCCACAGCACCTCTTAGTTACTTTTCTGTTGCTGTGAAGAGACACCACAACCAAGGCCACTTATAAAAGAAAACATTTATTAGGGCTCATGGCTCCAGAGGGTTAGCATCCCTGATGTCACAGCAGGAAGTGTAGTGGCAGACAGGCAGGCAGGCAGGCAGGCATGGAGCTGGAGCAGTAGCAGAGAGCTTCCATATGATCCCTAAGTACGGCAAGGCACGAGACAGAGAGGTTGATGGAGCTAACTAAGGAATGCCATAGGCTTCTGAAACCTCAAAGCTCCCCCTGGTGACACACCTTCTCCAACAAGGCCACACCTCCTAAACCTTCCCAAACAGTTCCACCAATTGGGGACCAAGTATTCAAATATATGGGCCTACAGGCAGGCTCCTTTAAACCACCACAGCACTGCTTTCAGCTTTCTGGGTGTCAGCTTTGGGCAGTTTGGGTCTGCTGCCTGTATTCATTCATTTAAGCTATGTCCATTCCCCTTTTCTTTTCTCACAATGGTCACTTCTTATGTTTTCTATATACCTTGCCCATGTCAGCAGCATACTGTCAGCTCCAGTCTTCATGAGGTTCACCCTCGGACCTTCACCCAAACCCACTTCTGTTCCCTGCGGAAATAACTCTAGACCCCTGCGTGGTGTGTTCCCTCTGCTTTGACCCCTCTCTCCATATGGGTGTTTCTAGTGTTATTCTTTCCGCTGTCACTAACGAGCCCTTTTAGGTCATTGCCCTTCATTGCTCGCCTGTGGGATGTGAATGCCACAGATAAGCTGGGTATCTACATGGACAGCAGTGTTTTGTATGTAAGAGTCCAGGTTTTGCCCCTTTGGGAAGACCTCTCCCTCTGACAATATGTAATCATTTACTGCTCTCTTCCCTTATCGTGATTCTGAACTGCTTTTTCTTCATCCATAAGCATCCAGGGTTGCATCCTCTTACTGCCACTACTTCGTATCTATTTGTACTCTTTCTTTTCTTTGTTTTTTTTTTGTTTGTTTGTTTTTTGACACAGGGTTTCTCTGTGTAGCTTTGTGCCTTTCCTAGAACTCACTCTGTAGCCCAAGTTGGCCTCAAACTCACAGAGATCCGCCTGCCTCTGCCTCCCGAGTGCTGGGATTAAAGGCGTGCGCCACCACCGCCCTGCTCTTTTCTTTATTATTGTTATTTTGGTGCTGATGATAGAATCCAGGACCTCATCCTAAATCCCTACCACTAATCTATACCCTTAGCCTTGGTCTTCACCATTTATTGAACCTCTACTTTTTTTTACCAAATATTGATGAATATGACCCCAACATCAAAAATATGAATAGAGTGGCCGGAGAGATGACTCCGTAGTTAAGAGTACTTGCTGCTCTCCCAGAGGATTCGAGTTCAGTTTCCAGCACCCAAGGTGGGCAGCTCAAACTCTCCTGTATCACAAGCTCTGAGGAATCTGATGCCCTAATCTGATCCTTCTCACACATATGTGGCAGACACACAAATAAACATAACTAAAAATAAAAATAAATCTTTTAAAAAATTATACAAGTCAAGGATCATTTGAGTCATAACTTTTGGTTAACTTCCTATCCATTTTATGTAGACGTTGACTATTTCTTCTCTAGTATTTTCCCTCTGTTCTAGAATTACCTGTCATACAATGCATCACTTTGTTATATAATTTTTTTTCTGACATTGTAACATTGGTATTCCCCACACTACAAATTTTTGAAAGAGTGGTTTTAATGACCACAAATTAATCAAACGGCCATATGGTTATTTAGTATTCACTATTAGTGAAATTTCCCATTTGTTGTTTATATTATCACTGTGAAGCATAGTAAACATTTTTTATCACTCTTAGTAAGAATACCTTTAAATTGTTTCCTACTGGAACTGTCTAGAAGCAAAACTGTCAGGTCAAAGGTTATGAATATTTTTAATAGTCATATTTTGCCAGGATGTTCTTTAGAATGCCTGTGCCTGTTTATAGATCCACTGGCAGCATAGGCACCTCTCATTCTCTGTAGCCTCTACTGGTCAAAAGTTTACTACTTTGAAAAGGTCATAATTTCATTACTAGTGAATAAATTAATTCAAGTTGTTTCTAAAATATCTATTTTTATACAAAAAAGAATGGCAGATTTTTAAATACTGATGCCTGATAGGGATACTCTCCTGTCATTACCATATTTTAATTAGGATTTTATTATCAAACCACCAAAAAAATGAACTTGACCACCAGTGTGTGAAATTCAAAACAAAAGTATCACATGGACATCACAGCATCAAATCTATGAAAAACGTAGAAAATGGATCACGGTTCTTCCTGGTGGCTCTTGTTCTCCCGACAAACAACGTTTGCTCACTAATTCCACATTGCTTTTTTTGTATCTTGAGTAAAGCTTTGCAATTGTCCTCATTTAAGTTCTGTGCTTTTATAATTAATTATATTCTTCATTGATGGTTCCACTCCGCAAATCTCTATCACTAATATATTACTATTCAGGATTAATATTAATTAATAGATTAATATTCAGAATCTATACCACAGCACCTTGTTATATGCTGGATCATACTGCAGGGTTGCATGGCTCTCACTTGCATTGTCAACTTCTCAGATCCTTTGGGGAGGATCTATCCTGAACCTATATTCTGCATACTTCCTAGCATAGCCATGCACTCAATAGATGCAGGCTGATACTCATTGCTAGACACAGTCAAGTTGAGTGGCCTTGCTTGTCCTGGCTTCATATTTACCTCCCTGAAATGCAGCTTGCTGTCACTGTTTTTAGAAGCGGTTGCAATCAGTAGCTCAGACTGTCCCTTTCTCTTCTGTGTGTTCTGGTGTTTACTTGTATGTTGTTGTGTTTACAGGCAAACCGGCATTGACCACCTGCCTTCCTCAGCAATTCCAGCCTCCCGGAGCCGGTTACCCCCAATAGGCGCTGAGGCTGGGGAGCAGAACACAGCAGCTTCCGGATCCCGCCCTGTTTCTGTAAGATGAATTCCATTATAATTGCAACCATTTAGACAGTCTGTGGGAAAACCATCTTGGCACTCAGAGAAGTCAGTCACACTGAAGAGGGATCTAGTTGGCTGTGTTCAACATGTCTTCATAATCCACTTGTAGAAACTGAATGGCCTGTGAAAGTCTCGAGAGAGTGAGGAGACTGATTCACCCTTTTAGGAAATAAACCTCAGCTTGAACTGAATTGGAAAGCCCGGGCGTTAAGGAAAGACCTGAAATTCTGGCTGGTGTAGTGGAGACAAGAGCATAATGGTGAGGGGCAGGCAGCTCTGCACTTCAGTGTGGCCACACACACAGGTCCTGTGACCTGATGCACGTTACTTCCATGGTCCTCCATCTTAGTTCTCACTTTAGAAGCGTAAAGCCATTCCTGCATCAAGGAGTCCTTACACGCAGCAGATGCATTCATAAACTTCAAATGCCTTGCACAAAGTAAGAGCTCAGTAAATCGTCATCAATGTCCTTTACATCTGCTCTTATTTTTTTTTTTTTTTTTTTTTTTTTTTTTTTTTTTTTTTTTGGTTTTTCGAGACAGGGTTTCTCTGTGTAGCTTTGCGCCTTTCCTGGGACTCACTTGGTAGCCCAGGCTGGCCTCGAACTCACAGAGATCCGCCTGGCTCTGCCTCCCGAGTGCTGGGATTAAAGGCGTGCGCCACCACCGCCCGGCATGCTCTTATTTTTATAGCTAACCTTTTCCATGTTTGTGCAGGGCAGAGGCCGATCACCCAAGCCCAGCTCTGCCACGCAATCATGGGGATGGGGAAGGAGTGCTACTGGCAGTGTGTATGACCAGGCCTCTCCCAGGCTCACAGTAACACCACCCCCCAATCCCCACCCCCACACACACATTACTCTGCTATAAGCGACTTGTATCTGCAGGGCACAGAAGAGTTCCAGTTGTAGGAACATAAAGCAGAGAGGGAGAAAACAACAGCTGAGTTTGTCTCACACACACACCTTAAGCAGCGCTAGGACCCATTCCCAGAAGGCAAGCGCTGTGGAGTTAGACTGTTGGATAAAGTAATCAATGAAGGCAGATGTCACATAAACAAGTCTATGTTTCAAAGCACACTATTACATTTCTAGTCCAATTTAATGAGTACAACTTTATGTGGGTAAGGTCTCTGGACCCCGTTTGTATCCCATTACACTACAGCTTTATTGAGCTAAGTGACAGGGACACATACTTCACACACAGACTCATGTTTAGATGTTTCCACAGCAAAGCATACACTTAGCAATGTGTACATCAAAATGTTCAGATAAGTGGGCGATTGGATACATGAGTGAACAACTGAACCATTTATAGGTTTCTTTTTGTTGTTATGAGGATTGTGTTTGTTCTTTAGAAGAACATGTTGTCTTCCACTTAGTACAGAGGAAGGCATCCGCAAAACCGTGTGTTGAGTGCGATGCCTGACAGTGTGGAGCGGTCGCCTCTTCGAGAAAGAACCATTGTCCTGGAGCAACTTTCAAGGCCCAGCACCACACACACCTTCCGGGTAGGTTCTGTGTTGTCTTTCATTTCAATTTTAAATGAAAATCTGAAAACAATACAGCTCACCCCATTTTTCTCTTTCTCCTAACAGTCAGATACACCAAGAAAAGGTTCCCTGACACCCATGGAGTTTGTTGCTCACACTTGGACAGGTCAAAGTGTTTTGACAGGTTAGCATCCCTCCACGTGTAAAGACAAATGGTATGAGCTGGGTGTGATGACACACTTCTGCCATCTGAGTGTTCTGGAGGCTGAGGCCAGAGGTTGGAAAGACGGAGGCCACTCTGGGCTACACAGTGAGGGTGTCAGAGAAAAAGAGGGAGGAGGGGAGGAGGAGGTCACTGGCGCACACACACACACACACACACACACACACAGGGAGAGAGAGAGAGAGAGAGAGAGAGAGAGAGAGAGAGAGAGAGAGAGAGAGAGAGCGAGCGCAATGGTGCGATTCGTGAGATTTAAAAAACTCAGAAAATGAAATTGAAGATCATCCACCTCGATGCCTCTGCCTTGACCATGTAGGAAGGAAGAGCAGGTGCGTGTGGTCCATGGTTGGTTGGCCTGACCTCAGACACCGCGCCAGACCATCACTTACCAACTGCTGAGTGGCAAGCAGCAATGGGAGACCTGCTCTTAATCAAGCAGGACCTCGCTCTCTTGAAACGAAGGACAGGCTGCCTTCAGAGAGGCTGCCGTCTCCTTCTCCCACTGTGATTTCAGTCCTGCTAAGTGAAACCCTTATTCTGGATCCGCCCTGAAAAAAATCCACTGTGACAGCGCTTGAGAAAATTAATAGAGGCTTCTTAAATGTTTTGCAGTGTAGGGTTTGACATGAAAGTACTTATCCTTGGCCTAGTGGATAAAGCAAGTTCTAGTGGGATGGGGACCAGTGATGTTTTGATTTTTAAAGTGTTGTCATATTTCTGTCCATGGAGGGAGCATAGCGTGGGATGTACAGATCTGTAAGTTCGGGCATGTCTCAACCTCTCTGGACAAGGTCTTCTGTTTTATGTCAAGCCACGTGGGTAAAATAATCCCTGGAAAAATCCATGACAAGGGAATAATAGCTAGGTGCTAGACATGTACCATTTGCTTAGAATTATAAGCCATTTGTGATAGGGGCAGCTGAAATGTTAAGTAAATGTATTGTTGGAAGAGAAATTTTTAGTAAGTCATAATCTAAAATTAAATTAGGTTAGCATTGCATAACACATTTATTACTGTTTTATATCAGCCTTCCTTAGCCTAGTGACATCACAGATTTCAGAAGTTTTGTTTTAATGAGGAGACAAACCCAGAGTCCTTTATGTATAAGGTAAATGGGCCTACCACTTACCTACACCCTAAAACTTGCTTTTTGGGAAAGTCATGCTAGATAGCCCAGGCTAGCCTTGAATTTATGGTAACCTCCTGTCGCATCCTTCCAGCTGCTATGAGCACAAGTATGCTGTGCTCATGGATGCTTTAGACCCTTAAGCCTTTTGTTGTCCTCTTGTTTAATAGCTTTTTGATGCTTTTTATCCTTCCTGGCAGTCTTAATTGACATAATTAGTGATGATAGTGCTCTCTCTCTTAAGGGCAGCCATGTTTCATGGTGTGTGTATGGGGTGTGTGTGTGTGTGTGTGTGTGTGTGTGTGTGTGTGTGTGTGTGTGGTATGGTGTGGTATATGTGCATGATGTCAGTTATTCTCCTCAGTCACTCCTCCCTCCTTTTATTAAGCCTTGGCTGGCCTGGAACTCACTATGTAGACCAGGCTGGTCTCAGACTTGCAGAGATCTACCTACCTCTGCCTCCCAAGTGCTGGGATTAAAGGTGTGTACTGCCCCACCCAGGCACGGGACTTTCTTGTGAACTCTGCTTCCAGAACAAAGATCACCAGGAGCTTTCTGTTTGTTCTGTGGTAGGAAAAAAAAAATGGAGATGGCTATCTCAAGTAATGGGGGTCCATCTTTCATGGCTGGCACAATGGTACAGAGGTACCTTCCACCTCATCATCCTGGGCCTAAACAGATCTCTGCAGCAAAAGTTCTTTCTTGTAAACTCCTCAGCTGGGGAGAATGCATCCCGGATCCTGGGTTTGGTTGTGGGGTGGGGGATCCCTTCCCCTTACTCAGGATTCTCCGTGATGGTGTTTGCACATGACTACTTTGTAGTTTATGTAAACATGACATTAAATAATTTTTTTTTTAATTTTTCAAAATATGGTCTGCAGGGAGCAGACAGAGCAATCTTTGGAGGATGAAATTTAATCTCCCTCTTTCTTTTTTTTGGAGGGGAGGCATTCAAAGCAGGGTTTCTCTGTGTAGTTTTGGTGCCTGTCCTGGATCTCACTTGGTAGCCCAGGCTGGCCTCAAACTCACAGAGATCCGCCTGCCTCTACCTCCTGAGTGCTGGGATTTAACCTTTTATGGCAAATGCCTGTGTGTCTTGTGTTTCAGGTTCACAGTATCTACCTAAATCTTACCAGAGAGCAACTCTGACTTCGAGAAAGAGGTTCCAAGTGGCGTCGTGATATCACTGCTCTGGAATTATGGACTTGCTGGAACATGTGAGGCCTTGGCCACACCATTTGTCACTTGAAAAGCATAGGAACAAGTATTACCTGGTGTATGTACTCACCTCTGTCTGACAGCAGGAGACGGTGGGACACCCGAGAGAAACACAAGTGAGGAAGTACTTAGTTTTGAACACTCACTTTGTAAAAAGAACAAAGGTTGAACTCCCTAGCCCCTTCGGAACGCATGCCTGAAGCTCCTTGGGACCTAGTGCTTTGCTCAAAAGACCCTAGTGTATCCTCAAATTCCCTCTTTTCATCACTTATACCTACAATTAGTGTTCACACGCTGATAATACGGGTGCATTCCCTAAGAATATGCCATTTTGTAACTCTAGACCATCACGTATATTTTGGTCTCATTCTCTTAATGATTCCATCAAGACTAAATAGCAGTCATATTTGAGACAATTTGTCCATTTGAAAAAGATTCTGGTTCTACTACTTGTTGCGATGACTTTAAAATAATTACTGCATATGCAATGTATAAAGCGATGGGTTTCATAATGAGATTTCTCATACCTTTGTTACCACACGATTAGTCCTGAATAGCTGAGAAATGCCTTGCAAGCCAATTGTGTTAAAACACAGCAGTAAACTAGTTTTCACTGTCAAATTTAGACAGTGCATTTAAAAGTCTCCCACATTTAAAGCTGAATATAAGCATAATCAAAATCTTTTGCATATGCTTCCAACATTAACATTTAAGTTGGCGTGTTTGATGACTGGACAGCTGAGAATTGTAGTACCAGCATCCTTACGTCATCCCAACCTAGTCTTTGCTCTGATGTCACTTCTTCATTAGAGCCTCCCTGAGTCCTTGCTGAAAGTAGCAGTTCTCCCCACCCTCGGGCCTCTCTCCACTCTGTTTTCTTCAGACCGTATGTCCCCCCTGACTGTTCCAGTCAGGGGAGTGGAGAACATGGAAGAAACGTCCATTAGAGGCAAGGCCCCTTTCTGGTACTTCAGCCTGGTTTATTTTCATACACACACATCCCTAATCAGCATAAGTCTCTTCACTCTAAAATAAACTTTACATACGTACCCATGTATGCATGCACCATTTAAACATGTGAGAGATGGTTCTCAGCACATTTCCTGCTGTAAGAAGTGGGGATCGCTGTCTACTTAGAGATGTTTGGAAACTGACCTATCTGCGGCGAGTAGATGCTCATTGGATCTGCTCTTTACGCAGACGACCAACCAGAAGTGACTTTGGAGCTTTGTTCTACTTGACATTTTCTCCTTCACTCTCTCCACGTATTTACTGCAGCACCGGGACAGGGTAGAGAAGGGACACCGGTCAGGTTGCTATGTTGATCCTTCCTTTCAGATAGCCACGGGGCGTAGAGTGTCACTCTCTATGCCTAGGGAGTGTGTCGAGTGCTCAGTTTCTCACATAGAGGGTTTTTCTGGATTGATGAGTGGCGAGAGTCCCACCCACCAGGGGCCTGGCTGGCTGCTCTGTGGTCCGATATTACTGCTAAGAGGGCCATCGACTCTGCCTTCTCCCAGCCCACTCAGCCCACTTTGTATCATCAGTTCCTAGGTGCCATCCGACTGTTTCTCCCTCAACCCAGCGTTTAAAAGGGGAGTTAGTGAGTAGGACATCTAACAATACGATGGTGGCTCCAGGATAACCGTGTAATACTAGCATCACCGTGTTTGCCTTCAGAGGTTGGGAGGTGGAGATGTATCATTTCTATCAGCAAAGAACTGCAGTAAAAATAGAACCAGGTGCGGTTTTTATCTTCCAGGCATTTTGATTGGAAAGCAAAGTACTGCTCGAAGGTGTCTGGAGACTCAGAGGTCTCACCGATCCTAAAAGTGACCTTCTCCTGGGACTTATTTTCATGCCTGTGTTAAAGATAGTTTATTTATAGGTGAAATGAGATTGTAAGTTAGTAAATGATGCTGTCTAGACTGAAAAGGGAAAAATCAGGGGAGTGCTTTTACAATATTCTATTTTCATAAGCAAGTCTTAGGCTCTCTCTGGTAAAAATTGCAACCAGGAAATCACTTCTGGGAAAAAAATTCAGATGTGGGTTAGTGACTCTGTGAATTAAAATATCTTTAATTTATCCCAAACCAAAGAAAGGGTGAAAGAATTTAAAAATAGTTCAAGAAAATATAACATTTAATGGAAAAATGGCAAGATTTCTAAAGAATATAAAAGGAAGCATGGATCTTTGTGTCTGTGTTACTATGAACCAGGATGGAGTTTCTTTACTAATTGAGAGGTTCACTTTTATTGCCATAAATCATTTCAGTATATTTTTATTATCATTGTTTTCTTATAATGATGGATGATTGATTGTTCAGTACTTTTAATCATTTAATTTTTAATAAAATGCAAAATGTTAAAAGAGTCCACAGGATTTCATTGAATTCATAAAAACATCCTTACACTCCCAATTTTATGAGTTCTGCAGCTATCTTCACTCTTCAGTTTCTAACACAGACATTTGTTTTCTCTTCCTTCCTTCCTTCCTTTCTTCCTTCCTTCCTTTCTTTTTTCCTTCCGTTCTTTCTTCCTTCCTTCCTTTCTTCCTTCCTTCCTTTTTCTTCCTTCCTTCCTTTCTTCCTTTGTTTCTTGCTTCCTTTCTTTCCTCCTTTCTTCCTTTCTTCCTTTTTTCTTTCTTTCTTTCTTTCTTTCTTTTTTTCTTTCTTTCTGAGCTAAGGTCTCATGTAATCCTGGGCTTATGGTGGTATTGCGTCCCCCAGTTTATTGTGTACCCTAATAAACTTATCTGGGGTCAGAGAACAGAACAGCCACTAGATAGACATAGGGTCCAGAGAATGGAGGCACACACACACACTCCTTTAATCCTATCACTTGGGAGGCAGAGATCCATCTGGATCTCTGTGATTTAAGGCCACACTGGAAACAGCCAGGCATGGTGACACACGCCTTTAATCCCAGGGAGTGATGGCAGGAAACAGAAAGGTATATGAGGTGTGAGGACCAGGAACTAGAGGGCTTTAAGCTTTTAGGCTTTTAGCAGCAGTTCAGCTGAGATCCATTCAGGTGAGGCCTCAGAAGCTTTCAGTCTGAGGGTTCATGGAAACAGGATCCGATAACGAGTTGTTTTGGTGAGGTTGACGGTGGCTTGTTCTATTCCTCTGATCTTTCAGAATTCACCCCAATATCTGACTCTGGGTTTTCTATTAATAAGACCATTTAAGATTCATGCTACACAGGCTGGCTTCAAATTCTCTGTGCAGACAACAATGGCTCTGAACGCCTGGTCCACCTACCTCCATGGCCCAAGTGCTAGAATTACAGGTGTACGCTGCTACACCCAGATTATTCAATTATTTCTAAGTAGACAGTTAAGTTTTCCCAGAAATTTCAAAATAGACAGATAGGTAGGCAGTGAGAGGATGAGCGAGAGCAGGAGAGCGGGCAAGGGAGAGTACAAGAGCGCAAGATTGATTTGTGGAAGTTCCTTTCATTAATAGGTACTTCCAAAGAACACTTTGTTTTTAGAAGGTAACACTTCTGTAGCTGAAAGTTTTCCTGTGTCCCGCCCAGTCTGCAGCCGCTCAGACCCAAGTAAACACACAGAGGTTTATATTAATTAAAACTGCTCAGCCATTAGCTCAGGCTCACTACTGACTAGCTCTTACACTTAAACTCAGCCCATTTCTGTTCATCTATGTTGCCATGTATCCCATGGCTTTACCTGTGTGCCAATACATGCTGCTCCCTGGATGGCGGGATGGCGTCTCCTGACTCAGCCTTCCTCTTCCCAGAATTCTCCTTGTCTGCTTATCCCGCCTATACTTCCTGTCTGGCTACTGGCCAACCAGCATTTTATTAAACCAGTGTACAAAAGCATTATCCCACAGCACACTTCTGTGTTGTACTCATCAGAAATATATTATTCTTCCAAATAGTAAGTACTGTGTGTTAAATGTTTTTCTTATCGGGCTCAACAAGACAAAGGTTTTGCTTCCAGAGAATCTAGATCCTAGGGGAAGAGATAAGCAGTAGACAAATTAAGTAGAAGTGGAGGGGCAGCCAGCCATCAGCGGTACACAGAACCAGACAAGAGAAGGTGACTGAGCACACAACTTCATGTGGACAATCAGCCAAGGCTGCATTTCGGAGGTCATACAATCAAAGACCCAAAGATAAGAAGGTCATCCATTGGAAATATGTATGAGAAGTCCAGAGTGAGCATTAACACACAGGAGCAACACTGGGAATACTCAGGAGCAGCAGAGAGGCAAGGAGAGGTAATGGTAGAGAATGACTCACAAGATGACGTCAGAGAGGTAGCAGGGTCTGAGTTAGATGCTTTTGCGGCATCATGAGTCATGGTCAGAAATGAGAAATTACTTCAGTTCTGAGGATGAAGGGATCTTGGTCAAGAAAGCCTCAGGTTGCAGGTTAGATGGCAGTAGCTAGGCAGATGAGAAGCTGTTGGCTTTTAGATCTGTTTTGAAATTGAGCTGGTAAGATTTGATGGGAAGTGTGGTTGCAAAAAGGATCAAGAATGACTCTGGAGCTTTTGCCTCGTGTCTTGGAAATACAGTGGAACGGGAAAGAGAGCAAGGAGATAGGTATTGGGGCATGTTAGAACACACTGTGCTTTAGATGCGCATTAGAAGGTGAGGTAAAAATGTCACAGTATTTGGATAGCTGGAGAAGTACAGACTGGAGGTATAAAGTGAGTACTGTCACCATGTACACCTGTTGCCAGACCCCTAATGTGAATTAAAAGTCTGATAAGGAAATCATGCATTTAATTTATCTACCATACCTGCTAGTTAGCTTATCTTAAACTTTCTCAGAACACTGACACTTAGCCTACTGTTGGACAAAAGTCATCTAAAGCAAAGCCTTCTTCAGTACCTCCTACAAAGTATTGAATACCTGTATCCAAAATGTGCTGGCAACACAGAGCTCCACAAGTGATAGTTGTATATTCTTACGATGACACAACAACCTGTTACAGTTACCCATCACTTTTCACCAGCCATGGAAAAGTCAAAATTTAAAGTTCAAGACTGAGTTTCTACCAAAGTGGATTTTTTAAAGTATTGTAAAGTTGAAAAGTCATTGCTGGGCAGTGACCATGAGTACTGTCCATAGATGGTATTATATTGTAAATCTATGGGCTTACCCAGGAGGATGCATGTAGAGAAATAGAGATACCATCCTGAATCTTGAACCTTTTCAAATCTGGGATGCAAAGATGGTGTTATCTTGTTAATGGGTGGGATTGCTTGAACAGTCTTTAATAGCCAATGCACGGATTTAAGTGGGGGAGCATATAATGCACCAATGAAGGTTTTTTTCAAGTGGGAAAAGCCCCCTTCTGTATCAAATGATCTTCAGGAAGGGAAGTGTGGAGACACCTCCCTGTCGGGTTAGATCAGCTCTGTGAGGCTGACGACCAGGCAGGAGTGGTCATGCATGTCACAGACCCACTTCTTCCATGCCAGCAGGGCAACATGTGCCATGAATATGATAAGATAAAAAGGTCAATTTTTGAATCTACTTTTAAAAAGGAACTAATTGTTTTAAATAGGATAAGTAATGAAAATTTTTTGTCTGAGTTTATCAAATGTTACTGGACTGGACATTGTATATATATATATATATATATATATATAATGGAGTTTTTTGTCTGAATTTGTCAAATGTTAATGGGCTAGACATTGTTAATGTAATTTTTGACTATATATTGTATATACTTATTGGATATAATTTTTCTTGTACTAGTTATAAGCTTTTTTTAATTTTAGAAAAAAAAGGGGAAATGTGGTGGTATTATTGTGTTCCCCAAAATATTGTGCACACTAATAAATTTATCTGGGGTCAGAGAACAGGACAGCCACAATATTAAACATAGAGGATAGGCAGTGGTAGCACATGCCTTTAATCCTAGCATTCCAGAGGCAGAAATCCATGTGTTCAAGGATACAGCCAGGCATGGTGACTCATCACGCCTTTAATCCCAGGGAGTGATGGTAGAAAGCAGAAAGGTATATAAGGTGTGAGGACCAGGAACTAGAAGCATTTAGCTGGTTAAGCTTTTAGGCTTTGAGCAACAGTTTAGCTGAGAGCCATTGGGATGGGGACACAGAAGTTTCCAGTCTGAGGAAACAAGATCAGCTGAGAAGTTGACCAGGTGAGATTAGCTGTGGCTTGTTCTGTCTCTCTGCTCTTCCAGCGCTCACCCCAATACCTGGCTCAGGTTTGATTTTATTAATAAGAACTTTTAAGATTCCTGCTACATCGCCCCAAAGAACACGTTACACTTCCTGGTGGGGATTCCAAGGGGCAATAATGCTGTGTGCTTTGTTGTCACATGGCTGTCCTGTGGGAGGGTGTTACCACACATCTCTTTCGATCCCAGCCATCGGACGTAGTCTGAAACTTCAGTATTATAAGGCGGTGTGAGAAGAATCATTACCTCAGAAGGAAAAAAAAAACTGGAGAATGATGAAGTGGACAATCTTTTTATTATATTATCACCCCTCCCCCATCTTCAATAGCTCTCTTACTCATCTATCTACAAACCGGCTCACCTTCCCCACCCTAGGGCCAAATCTTCAATACCCACCCTCCTCATTAATGAAACACTAACAAAACTCCTAAGCTTGGTGTTCAGTCTCTGTCTGTTCCACCCTAAATACACACATGAGCTTGAACTACCTCCCTGAAAATGGCCAGTGCTCTAAGGACGGACCCTGAAGGTCTAGTACAACTCATATCTTTCCTTGTTTGGAAACTTTCCTGTGCCTGTATCCTTATTTGCCACTTACTGAGACATATCCCCTCCCATCTTTGAAGAGACAGGTTTCTGCTACAATTCTTGTTTGTCCACAGAGATTAGCATATCTTCCACTCTTATAGCTGTAATTGAGCTCACAGCTCAGCTCTAGTCCTTTAAAGGGGAGGAAACCAAAGCCCATGAGACGTTCTTAACAACGCTCAGTAAACATATTATTTCGCAAGGAAGTCTGGAAGTGATTCAATAATGTAGAAATAAAAAAGAAGAAGTCTAAGTTCCCCTCCTCCATGCCAGTTTCTTTCCAGTGTAGTTGCAAAGAAAATTTTTTCCCATTATATTTATACACAATGATATATTGATGTATGTGCATTACATACCATAAAATACAATAAACACAGTAAATTGGTACAATTCTTGAAAACAGGCAATTAATGTCAAGGCTGCATATATGCACCATCTAGGACTTCTGCTCCTAGGCATATATATTCAAATGAAATACATACATAATTGAGTCCAAAGATGTCTAAGAAAAGGGACACTCATAACTATTTACAGCATAGGAAACTTGCAAGCAACAGAAACACCTATATCATTATGTTTTATGAAATATACTAATGTTCTGCATTCATAGATGAATAAATACACTACTTTGAGTTGTAATGTAATAATGCATATTCTGCTGTGCCATTTGTTCTCTTTTGCTCTTTTATGAACTTCTCTTCAGTCAGTGCATAGCATACTAATGGCTCTCTAAAAAAGTTAACTGGAGGGGAGGGCAAGATGGCTCAGCTGGGCCACCAAGCTTGACCACCTGAATTTGATCCCCCAAACCCACATGGTGGAAAGAGAGAACTGTTGTCCTCCGACCCCCATGCTCTCTATATAAAATGTAATAAAAAGAAACTTTCACTGAACTGAGGAAAGCCCTAGATGTGTTTTCTCCACACCACAGAGGCCACACCGGTGTCTGTGGGCAACCGATGAAGTCTCTGTGAGAAAATAACTGAGAAAAACGGGAGTCAAGACATTCATTGGATTTCAGCTTTTCTTGGCACTCTACCTAGGGTGCAGGGAGGGACCATCTACTAGGAGAGGACACTACCAGTCCTGCCCTTTGGTAAGGAGAATCGGGTGTAGAAAAAGGAGTGGTATTAGGGCTGGCCACTTCCACAGGCAGTCAGAAAACAAGCCTTCAGGGGAGGGGGAGCTTCTCGCTGGCGTTTCCCTGCACAAGCGGGGTGGTTTTAGCTGCGTTTTGACTGTGCATCATAGCTATTGTTCCCTTCCCAAACCCTCCGCATCCCTTCCTTCATCCTCTTCCGAGCTGAAACCTTACCTTTCTATCTTTTATTCCCCCCCACCCCCGTTTCTGTTCTCTCAAGTTCTGGCTTTCCTGGACCAGAGGATTTTTGGGGAAGTGCCTAGAGACTGTAATCTCCTTTAGCTCCAGTGTCTCAATCGGTCAGCTGACACTGGCTGGACATGTGGCTCCCCTCAAGTTCTAGGTCACGGGAAGGTGGTTGCTGTGCCTGACCCTGAAGCAGAAACCATCTCCCTTTGGCAACCAGCCCTGCCCTAGGGCAGCAGCTTCTGCTGCTGCGGGTTACAAGGACAAGTGAATTTGGAATTCCAAAGACTGCCTTTCAACGCCCATGACTCTTCGTTTGAATTATTTTATTAAAATTTTAAACTTTATTTTACATACCAACCACAGTTTCCCTCCCTCCTCTCATCCCGTTCCCTCCCCCTACCTTCTTTCTAGCCCCTTCTCCTCCCCCACCCCCATTCACTCCTCTGAAAGGGGTAAGGCCTCCTATGGGAGTCAACAAAGCGTGGCATATCAAGTAGAGGCAGGACCAAGCCCCTCCCGGCTGCATCAAGGCTGGGCGAGTTATCCCACCACAGAGAATAGGTCCCCAAAAGCCAGCTCCTGTGCCAGGGACAGATCCTGGTCCCACTGCTAGGGGACCCACAAACAGACCAAGCTACACAACTATCACCCATATGCAGAGGGCCTAGGTCAGTCCCATTGCAGGCTGCCAAGCTGTGGGTTTCTCCATCATGATCCTGACCCCCGCTTGCTCATGTAATACCTCCTCCCTCAGAGGTTAGGAGCACTGACTGCTCTTGCAGAGGTCCTGAGTTCAATTCCCAGCAACCACAGGATGGCTCACACCCATCTGTAATGAGATCTGGTGCCCCCTTCTGGTCTGCAGGCATGCACACAGGCAGAACTCTGTTCATTTGAGATCCGTAATCCCTCCACACCTGGCGGGGGAGCGCTGTTGCAAAATCCTCAACCGCCCACCTTAGCCGGCCTCAGGGGCGTCCAGAGCCGGTGATGTGAATTTCTAGTTTCTTCTCCATCGACAAACTGAGAAACTGTCCTAAATTCGACCTCCCCTGTCATCTTTCCACCCTGGGAGTTTCAAGTGCGTTCTGAACTTCAGACTCAGAAGCTGTTCCGGGTTTTCTTTTGCTTTCGCCAGCACCCAAGAGGCCGGCGTAGATTACGTAGGCTCCAGCGGCGCATCGCAACAATCCAAAAGCGCTTCGTTTTTAGCTTCAGAAACTTTGTCCCCAGGGTCTGGCGGCGGCGGCGGTGGTTGCAGAGCTCCTCGGGTCCAGAGCAGGAAGACCCGAGCGGACCGGACGTGTCCTGGGTGCTCTCGCGGAGCTCAGAGCTCCTGCATCCCGGAGTTCCTGCATCCCGGAGTTCCTGAACTGGTCCCCTGACCCTGTCGCTTGAACTTGGAGCAAGACCTCCGTCACTCGGCTGCAGCCGCTGATCGCCACCCGCCCGCTGCCAGCAGGGAGAGAAGAGTATCAGAGAGATGATGTGGCTCTGGCTGGGGCTCGTCGGGCAGAAGCTATTGCTCTGGGGCGCGGCGAGCGCGGTCTCGGTGGCCGGCGCCACTCTCCTGCTCAACATCCTGCAGATGGTGGCGAGCTACGCGCGGAAATGGCAGCAGATGCGGCCTATCCCATCGGTGGTCCGCGCCTACCCCTTGGTGGGCCACGCGCTGTTGATGAAACCCAACAGCACAGGTAAGGATTTGCACAAGGTGTCTGTGCTCTGACCCGAAGGCTGCTAGAGCTCCTTGTCAGTCTGGAAAGCCTGTCTAACGGAGTTCTCCCCACCCTTGCCACACTTGGGGTCCTCACGTCCCTGAGACCCACTTTCTCTTTGGCTGCTAGGAGAAAGAAGAAATCTTTCACCCCTAAAGAATAGATGCCCAGCGCTCCCAATTCCAGTTTCCACGCTCGTGCCAGCCAAATTGCTCTGTCTCTCCCATCCTATAAGGAGCGTAGGAAACACACGCGTGTCTATAACAGATTGCAGTATTTCGGAGCTCCTGTGGCTCCCTCGGCCTTTTCTCTTTTCCCAGTGTTTCAGAAGTCTCCTTCCTCCTGCCTTGGATTGCAAAGCGTTAAGGAGGAAACTCCCTTGGAAAGCTGCACCTGTCCTCAAACTTAATGCCGCTCCTCTTTGTCTGTTAGTTAAGAAAGCAGGAGAGCAGAGGTTGTTTTGAGGCTGGCCACCACCTGGCCCAGACATTGTTTGACTTGACCAATAGTTAAAATCCTCTTGGTCTTTGTATTTTGATCCTTCTGAGGAAGTTTTACAAGGCTTCTTCAGCAGACTCTCTGCCTGAGCCTTGAGGCAAATGTTATGGCCAGTTTGAAAAAAACGTAATTTATTAAAGAATGATCTTTTAAAAAACTCGAAATAATCTTTTAAAAATGTTTTATGCACTTTTTTTCCTATTGATGTAAAAAAAAAATACATGTAGTGGTATTTGTGGTATTCCATCTTTTAACACTTAGTTTCCATGCCTGTGTAAGTTAGGATGCCCAGAACTGAGGAGACACATCCAGCATGGCACATTTTAAAAGTACCTGCACCAGAACCTATCCTTTCTTCAGATTAATTATTAATAGTTGCTTCACAGGCTGGTCATCAACTTTAAATATTTTTAAGGTCCTTTATTATTATTTCTGGGACCCCAGACAAAAAACGAACCCTCAGGACAACTTGCCATGAATAAACTGGGGACATCACAGGAAAGTATGTACCAAAATATTTTCTAGCAGAAACCCAAGTAAAGTTGTCACCTAACAATCAACATGGCTTATATTAGAATTTACCCACCAGCACATGTAGGTATGTTAAAACCACATTGGTAACATTCATGCTGTTTAGTTGCCCATACTCAAAAGGAAGCTAAACTCCCCTTCCGCTCTGAGACTTGAAAGTACATCCTAACAATGCCACTGTGAAAATCATGGAAGACAAAATCCAAAACCCAAAATGCCCATTGGGGAGTAAAAGAGCTATTTTTAGAAAGCCAGATTCTCAGGAAACCATCTGGTGTTTCTGTCAGATACAGGGGAGTCCCATCATGTTTAGTAGAATGAGACCCAGCAAGGTATTATTTTGAGTGTGTCTGTAAAGGGTTTTTCCAAGTAGGTTAGTGTGTGAATCTGAGTGGCCCAGCTAAGAAAAACTCATCTTTCACATGGGCAGAATCCCAGCATCCAACCCATCCTGCGTACAGAAGAAACAATAGAGAAAGCAAATTGGTGTCCTTCTGAGCTTTTCTTCAGTTACCTTGGTCATCAGAAGTCCAGGCTTGCCAGCCTTCAGACTTAGCAGTACTTAGGCAAGCCCCTGGCTTTCCCCGACACCTCTTCCCCAGTTTTCTATGCATACATTTTCATTTTGCATCTCTCACGGCTGTTACTTCTGAAGGTATAAACTGCTCAAAGATTTAGAGTTCTAATTCATCTTAAGCACTGGGGTTTTTTGTTTTTTTTTTTTTTATGTTTGTCTCAACACAAGTGCATTACCACAAGGTCGGCTCTTTGAGGAAGCACTATGTGTGTGTGTATGAGAACATTGAAGCCTCCTCAAAGAATGAGGAGATCTGCATCCACCAAAGAAAAATCTCCTTGAGGTCTCAGCTCTTTGGGCATCTGCATTTCCCCATGGTGGGATTTCATCCAGGTCGTCATCACACTTCTGTTTGTCTGTCATGACATTTCAAATGCCAGCAAACGTGCACTGAGGTGCAAGCCATTACAGTGATGGTGATACGTGTTTATATGTTTTCATTTTGACCCATTTCTTTATGAACACAGTTAATCTGTTTATGATTGTCATTAATACATCTGGGTGTTTTGATTGTAAAAGCATACATATGACTACTTACTTTATTGCATAAAGTGGACCCTGAGGCATTCTAGTGTTTTTATACAGTTTTCAAGTAAACCACTTTCTGAAATTTTAAGGAACTATCTTTTATATAATTTAAAAAAGTTATTTTTCTGTCATTTTATTTTGAGGATGTTAGTCCAGGGTTTTAGAGTTTAGATATTTTGGTCTTTTCTGAATTTCCTCATTTGGAATGTTTGGGATCAAAATTCTACTTGGAAGGGTCATAACCTTAGAACCCCTCCAACTTTACCCTTAGTAAGATTCATATTTTGGGGAAATGCATGAAAATCTTTAGTGACTAAGATGAAAAAGAACTTCGAGCTGATGGGATTCCTTAAAGTCCTTCTCCTTGGAGTGACTCTGAGTGAGGAGAATGTCCACTCACGGAGGGACGGCTTATTCAGTCCACAAGTGCTGGACTAGGGGATGAGAAAACCATTGCTCAATTTTCAGTTATGAAACTGACTAATTTGGGAAGTTGTTGAGACCTCTCTGAGCTAAGGGTTTTGTTGCTGTTCTTACTTGTTTCGTTTATAGAAGTAACCATTGCAGTTAGTTTAGGATTAAAATGTAATTTGAGCCAAATTTCCTGATCACTATCTAAGATGTACTTGTTTACAGTAAGTCCTGTAAGTGCCAGTCAAGCATTTATTGAGACCTTTTGTACTCAGTATTGAGCTCAGCAAAAGAGGGCCTATCAGAACACTCTAGGATGGGATCTCTGCTCTGAGCTACTCTGTCCCTTACGTAAGAGGCTGTGCCTTTTATTCTGTGGCTGGTGTCCAGATTCAGGCCTGGGTGACCTTACTCTGAGTATTGCATGTAGACTCCAGCTGCTGGCATCTAAACTTTTGCATTTGCCCATCTTTCCTGTTAAATAAACCAGCTTTCCCAGTAGGGCCCAACTCTGGGACCTGACTCCCTCCAACCACAGATTCAAATGCCCTCATCTTCCCACCGTATCAGACCAAGGCAGACAGACAGTAAATGTGGAACAGAATGCTCTGAAACCAATGAGTTGATAGATTCCACAATTTAAAAAACATTTTAATACATATATACGCATATATGTATGTATATGTGTGTATCAGAATGCTCTGAAACCAACAAGTTGATATAGCACACAATTTAAAAAATATTGTAATACATATATACACATATATGTATGTATATGTGTGTATCAGAATGCTCTGAAACCAATGAGTTGATAGAGCCCACAATTTAAAAAGTATTTTAATACATATATACACATATATTTATGTATATGCATGTATCTGTGTGAAAGTATGACACATATGTGTGGGTGCCTGAGTATAGATGTAACCATCTTGTTAAATAAGAAACACAGAGCCAAATACAGAGTTAAAAGCCAAGAGGTCAGAGCAATAGCTTAAAACCTCCTTACCCTTCCTGCCACTGCTGTCTTCCCTCAGCAAGAGGCCTACTTCCTGTCTGTCTGTCCTTTTATTGACTTTCTGTTCTGCCTTCTCATTGGTTGTAAACCCAACCACATGACCTCCTCGTCACTGCCTGTCTGTACAGACCTCCAGGTCTTCTGTGGTTGGTATTGAGATTAAAGGCGTGTGTCTCCATGCTGGCTGTATCCTTGAACGCACAGAGATCTGCCTAGCTCTGCCTCCCAAGTGCTGGGATCAAAGGTGTGCACCACCACCACCGATGCCGCCACCCGCCACCACCACCCAGCTGCTGCTATGGCTTGCTATTAGCTCTAACCCCCAGGCAACTTTATTTATTAACATACAAATAAAATCACATTTCAGTACAAATAAAGTATCACCATACCTGTGGAGGCCAGGAAAGGATGTTAGATCCCTTGCAGCTGGATTTAAGGAAGTCTGCCATGAGTGGTGGGAACTGAGCTTGGGTCCTCAGGAAGACCAGAAAGTGCTTTTACCCCATGGATCCCTCTCTCCAGCTCCAATTCTTGAAAGTTTGAAGCAATTTCTTAGTTTAAATTATGTATTTACTCATTTTCTGTGTGTGTTTGTGGAGGTGTGCGCACCACAGTGCATGGGTGGAGGTCAAAGGTCATCTACCTGTGGTCAGCTCTTTTCCTCCCACCAAGTGCATCCCAGGGATCAAACTCAGGTCGTCAGGCTTGGTGGCAGCGGATAAATTTGCTGGCGGAACCAGCTTCCCAGACCTTTCCCTGCAGTTTTAACAATGGTTTTCAATCTAGGAAGCATTTGGAGTTTCTTTTCCAAGTGTGCTTCAGATGTCAGGTTCTGGGGTCTTGGGACACAGCCAGGTTCTACCATTTTCTGGCTCCGTGGCATCAGGTACTGATTTATTAAGAATGTACATTTCACCACACCAAATCCTAATAGTTCTTATGATAACTTACATCGTTGTTGTATTTATTTGAAGGACAGATAATATTTTGAAATAACCTTATAGATACAGGAATGTTGCAAAACTTATGGGTGCTCACATCCTCTCCCAGTTTCCTTTAATGGTGACATATCACATACCTCATATATTTGTACAATTCAATGAATAAATTCTTGTCTCCATTGAATTTAGGACAAAATATTTTTTCTTCCAGACTTTTTCCAGCAGATAATTGAGTATACAGAAGAATTTCGACCCTTGCCAATCATTAAACTTTGGATTGGACCAGTGCCCCTGGTGGCCCTTTATAAGGCAGAGAACGTGGAGGTGGGTATTTACTATTACAGTGGATAGTGCACGCTATAGGCTACGATGTAAGAAGTTCATCAGAACACAAGGAACAAATACAGCTTCAATTTTCATTACACTCCATCTGCAGAGCATTTCGCTCAGGAGGCACTGTGCAGGCCTTTCAGTGATTTCTTACTGCAATTCAGTTGCATTCCTGGGAGAAAAACTCCCCAGAGCTACATGTATTCCTCACTAGGTCTCAATATACTTGTTCTCCTTTCTAAAGAAGTCATCTGAGAGATTTCTGTTGTTGTTGTTGTTTTGGGTTTTTAATGTTTTGTTTTGTGTTGGAGATTAAATCTAAGGCCACTGCATGTCATGTTCTTCCATTAAGGTCTACTCCTTTTTCTATTTTCTAATTGTGAGACACTGAGTGGCCCAAGGTGGCTTTGAACTCATCCTGTAGTTCCAGGCTACCCTTGAACTTGTCTGCAGCTCTCCTTCCTCAGCCTCCTGAACAGCTAGTGCAGTGGCCCTGCACCAAGCCTGGTATACCAGGCAGTTTTAAGAGTTCAAAATTCATGGCCAATGAAATAGGGGTGTTTTCAGGGTCTCATATTATATCAATGATAAATATATTACTGTGCTGGGGATGTGGAGCATAAGGAAAAGAAACTAAGCCTTGGAGTTGTGTGCCCAGTAGCAAGCCTGGAGTGTTCTGGAGTGTTCCAACCTGATGTCTGGAACAGAGGCTGTCTTCGTTATTTAGTTCTCCTGCTTGTGATGAAACACCATGACTAAGATCAAATATAAGAGAAAGATTTTTTTATTTGGGGCTTATGGTTCCAGAGGGTTAGAGTCCATGACTATTGTGGCAGGGAAGCAGCAGGCAAGCTGGCATGGTACTAGAGCAGTAGCTGAGAGTTCACATCTCACTCCACAAGAATTGGGCAGAGAACTCACTGGAAATGGTATGGGCTTTTGAAACCTTAAAGCTGAACTTCAGTGGCACACCCCATTTAACAAGGCTACACCTTCTAATCCTTCTCAAACAGTTCCACCAAGAGGAGACCAAATACTCAAATATATGAGCACATATATATACCCTTTTCATTCAAACCACCGTAGAGGCTATTCTCTCCATTTATTAAACAGTACAGTGAATGTGGTATTGAGAAGGAATGAGGAAATTTTATCTTAATCATCTTTTGTAGGGTTGTCCTAAAGTGAAAAATTATCTTTCTAACCCTTTTGACTCAGAATAACACATAAAGTCACAACCAGATATTATCAATGCCTGTCCACATGCTTCTTTCAACATTGTGTGTCTGTGTGTGTGTGTGTGTGTGTGTGTGTGTAGTGTGTGAGGTGTGTATGTATGTGTTTAGGTGTGTGTGGGGTATCTGTGTGTATGTGTTGCTCTCAATATCTTGCTGTTTTCAGGGAATGGTTTTAGGTCTAGTTATTATATCTTAGATGCACATAAATTGTTCTGAGTCAGAGGCATGAGTGGGTTACAAAAAACAGGGAATATGGTAATTCAAGAATGCATTCAGTTGAGCTTATAGGACTTAATTACATTGGGAATCCAAAGTAGAGTAAGGTTGATTTCTTTGTTTTTCTTAAAGGTCCATTCATTCTAAAGATATAGAACACTGAATACACAGCATGTAAGCAGAACAAAAATACAGTCATAAATGATCTCCAGTCACAGTATTAACTTGTTACAGATGGGGTGGAAGCTTGATTTGTAACTGCAAGCTACAGGCAGCATTCTCAGAAAAATTATTCCTACAGTCCTACTCCCTCAGCTGTATTAATTAAGGGGCACATCAATCAAAGTGGCCATTGATGTGGGGTTGGTAGTAGTGGAGTATGTTGGAGGAGTGGCATGAATTAGCATTACTATAGTTTTAATGATTCTTGGAAAAGGTGGAATGCCTTTTAAACTCAGGAGAGGGGCCCTCTTCTGCACTCAGGTTGTCTTCTGGTGCCAGTCCATGGCTTTTCCCAGTCACACTGAGGACTAGAGATGGTCTGGTAGAAGAAAGCAAAGACATGGAGCCATAGCTCCAATTAATGGGTGGAATAGGATGTAGCTATTTGATGAGTTCTTGAGGGAGTTTATATAAAACCATGTGGGTTTTGTTGTTGTTTTGCACTCTCTCTCTCTCTCTCTCTCTCTCTCTCTCTCTCTCTCTCTCTCTCTCTCTCTCTCTCTCCAAAGTTTCCTGGTTGTCCTGGAACTCACTCTGTAGACCAGGCTGGCCCCAAACTCACAGAGATCCATCGACCTCTGCCTCTGAAGTCCTGGGATTAAAGGCGTGTGCCACCACCACCTGGCTTACTTTGTTTTTTTAAATAAAACTTCTTGCTTCTTAATGATATTTTCCCACAGGTGTCAGGGAGGGAAATTGAGAAATACAGAAATCCTTTAGTCCCAGCTTTCATTTTTGTATTTGAGTTTTGAATAATAATTGGGTTCATTTAATTATGGCTTATCCTTGGCAGTTACATGGAATGCCACAGCAGACATAAATGTCCAAAGTTGACAAAATTAGATAAAAGTTTTAGGAGCACCAGTAGGATATTTGTAGCATCAATCTTAACAGTTCTTATTAATAAGATCAAACCCCAGGCCAGTTATTGGGGTAAATGCTGGAAGGTCAGAGTACCAGAACAAGCCACAGCTATCTCACCTTGCCAATTCCTCCGCTGGTTCTGTTTCCTCAGACTGGAAGCTTCTGTGTCCTCATCCCAATGGCTTTCAGCTAAACTGCTGCTAGAAGCCTGAATGCTTAACCAGCCAAAATGCTTAACCAGGCCAAATGCTTCTAGTTTCTGGTCCTCACGCCTTATAAACCTTTCTGCTTTCTACCACCACTCCCTGGGATTAAAGGCTGCTTTCTGGGATTAAAGGCGAGTCACCATGCCTGGCTGTTTCCAATGCGGCCTTGAACTCACAGAGATCCAGAGGGATTTCTGTCTCTGGAATGCTAGGATTAAAGGCGTGTGCTAACATTTTCTAGCCTAAGTATCTTGTGGCTTTTCTGTTCTCTGACCCCAGATAAGTTTATTAAGGTACACAATATTTTGGGGAACACAATACCACCACAGATATTAACTGTTTTAATTTGTTTAGGGACCCCATTACAGAGAAAGCAGGTAATAACTATCTAGAAATAGTTCCAACAGATTCATGGGGTTTTGTAGTAATATAAAACCTGAAAAAGTATCAATGCCAACATGAACAAATTGAAAAGAACAAAGAAATGTATGTGAGTTATATTTATTGGTCAAAATCATTAGGATGAAAACCATGGGTGTTAACTCCTCTTGGGGTGGTGGTACCCAATGACTGACAGCAATTTGGTCTTCTTCTGTGAGGGGCCAGGCACTCCTGTATGGATTGAATAAGAACATGTTGGGTTTGTCTAGAAGGGGACTTCAGATAGTGATGACAAGAAGGAGTCTAAGGTATGAACCAAGGTGGCTTGAAATAAAAGTGGAATGGCTTGAGCCACACAGTGAGAATCTCTTAGGAGATGGACAGGTTAATCAGGGAGTTGTCAGGAAGCAGAAAAGGCAGCCCAAAGTGTTGCCCATTGGGTGGTAGCTCCTATAGAGTTTACAAGAGAGTGCCATATCCCAGCATCATAGTGCTAGGCAATGGTCCCTTTTGTCTGATTTGTTGACTCAGTCTGGTAAAATGGTCAGTGCATAAGAAATACAGTGAGTATTTATGAGAGAAGGCCTGTATGGGAAGTCATACAATTGTACACGAAGTCTTTATAGGAAGGAGGTGAAGAGAAGGTTGTCCCCCAACCCTGTAAATGTTATTTTCTATTCTTCTGAGGTCTATAGCACAGAAAGTGAAAGTTGTTTTGAGACATGGAAGGGATGGATGGTTTTGGTTCAGCTCCGTTGAGTGATGGTTTTTTTTTTTTTTTTGAGGTGTATTGGGAAAAAATAACCATCCTAAAATGGCTGCAGTGGTGGTTAATTGTAAAGGGAAGAGGAGTATCGGAGATAAATAAATAAAGGGAGTAAATCTAATCATTGACAAGGAAGTGAGTTGTTGTTCTAAGGCTTGGGCGACTAGGTGTGGTCATCCAAGGTGATGAGTTTAAGTCAGTGTCTTCTTTAAGAGACACAAAAGGGTGAGACAGAGCTACATTGGGAGTTTCCAAGGAAGGCCGAAACCAATTGACATTGCCTAAGAGTTGTAGAAGAGAATTTAACATTATCTTTTTTGGGCGGTGGAGGGGAGACACTTGTAATTGATGAGGTTTGATGAAAGAGTTAGTGACAATATATCCAAGATAACTGTATCTTTGTTTATCAGACAAAACTGGAGTTTGTCTGGAGCAAGCAGTAAATGGAAGTTTTATCATGAAGCTCATAAATTGTATAAAACAATTAGATTTGTGTCTTTAGTAGGGGAAGCTAGTGAGAGATCCTCCATATAATGAAATATATAAGTCTGAGGAAATTTGTGTTCAGTAGGGTGGATTGCCTTATTTGCCCGCCATTGGCAGAGGTGGGGGTAATGAAACTGAGACATAGGTGTTAAATAATTGAGAATGAGCACTGAAAAGGCCAATGTTTCTGTATCATCAAGGTGTAAAGGAATAGCAAAACAAACAAATAAACAAAGAAACCTTTACATCAGTCATAGTATCATGTTTGTTTTGAGGGACCATGGCAGGAGAGGGAGTTTGGGGGAGTAGGCAACCACGAGGCTACTGTCAGAATTTGATTCGTATTAGGGACATTATTTTAAGCTCTTGCGGGGTTTGGTTGGTTTATTATTAATCAGGATGCTGGCAAGTTGTTGAGCCACAGTTTCTAAGTCTCCTTTTCAATGGTTACCTTTTTTAAAAAGGTGATTAAACAGACTTTTAAAAGCTATTAAATTTGCATCCACAGAGAGACATCATGCCCACCCTTCACATCCACAGTTGTGGCAAAACCGCTGTTTTCAGGTGAAGACAAGTCTTTAGCTCTGGATGGACTAGCAGGACAAGGGAGGGCCAAAAAAGATGGAAGATTGGGCCCAGGAAATATATGTGGTTCAATAGGAGATGGGGTTTTGTTTTTGTTTTTGTTTTTTAATTCCCTCTTTTCTCTTGATGAAGCTGTGTAGCTAGTCTAATTTGGTTCCAAAGAGTGAAATGTTTTGTTTTGTTTTGTTTTTTTTCCCCAAGTTTCTGAATCAAGGGTTCCAAGGTCAGGGTACCAGGGGCAATATTTCTGACTAATGTTTAAAAGCTCATAAATTGGCTTTAGTGATGCCTTAGCTCCAGCTTAAGTGCTGTGAATAAATTTAAATTCAGGAGACAAAGAACTCCCCACAGCGAACAGAAAAGCCAAAGACAATCAAGGGATTCACCTTTTCATTTTTCTCAGCTCCGTTTAGTCCCCAAGCTTGGATGACAATTTATTTGTATGCTTGAAACTCTGAGCAGATTTCTTTTAGGAATGAGAACTAAATGAACCACTGAGAATAATAAATGTTGATAAAATATTGATCTGAAAAGCAGACTTAATCTAATGTTCTTATAGCTGTGGTTGTTTTGATGTCTAAATCCCTCATTTTTTTAAATCTCTTCTTAAGGTAATTTTGACCAGTTCGAAGCAAATTGATAAATCATATATGTACAAGTTCTTACAGCCATGGCTGGGACTAGGACTTCTCACAAGGTAAGGCACTGTCTGATGTTTTTGATAGACAACCGTCCAGATATCTGGTAGCCTCCAGCTGTGTCGATAGACAGTTTCTAGCCAGGCATGCCTATGACCAGATATGAGTTCATAAGTGTGAAAAGCACTCTAAGAATTAAGAGGTCTGGAGTAGATAAAAACGTGTGGTGAGGGGAAGCGTTGAAAAGCTAGTGGGCATCCAGGCAGCCGCAGGTAAGGACACAAATCAGCCTTGATGTGGCACCTGGAAATAAGCCTCTTCCCCAAGGGAGTGCTCAGCCAGGAACAGTCATTTAGTAAACTCTGTTTCAGGATTCAAACAGTAGACATTAAGGTCGAGTCACAGAGCATATGGGTGTCTGAAGACTGAGGCTTTGGGAGGGGCTGATTTTCAGAAATTCGTCTTAGAAATGGACAAAATGTTCTCAACATTTTCTATTTTGTGAAAGTAATTTTAAATATTAACATCATGGAATGAATTCCAGATAGCGACACCATGGGAATAAGTGAGACCATCATATGCCTTTCTCATTCTAATGAGACCATTGCGATGTTGTGGTCAAGGCTGTTTCAGAATTACGTTGACTGGGCGGGGCTCATGGCTGCTGCGCTGTGGCTTTACTGCTCTCTAGTTTATTACGATGTGTCTGTCCTGCTTGCAGTACTGGGAACAAGTGGCGCTCCAGGAGGAAAATGTTAACGCCCACATTCCATTTTACAATTCTGGAGGATTTCTTAGATGTCATGAACGAACAAGCCAATATATTGGTCGATAAGCTTGAAAGCCACGTCAACCAAGGAGTCTTTAACTGCTTTTTTCACATCACTCTTTGTGCTTTGGATATAATCTGTGGTAAGTCTGATTGGTTTATGCCCTGAAAATTAAATGGCCTGAATAGAATATAGGATTCCATGGGTAGGACAAATTAGGGCGCTGATTGGAAAGGACCCAGGATCCTTCCGGGTGGTGGTATTATAAGACTCTCCCCAAGAAGCCACAGCCATTCCTAGGGGGATGACCCGAGCAGTCACCATGTCACCTTGCCTGGAAGGTCCAGGGGAAAGGATGACAGGAACAGTAAGTAGGAGGTGCAGGAGGGAAAAGAAGAGCAAATAGAAGATAACAGAGCAGGCTTCACCTGTCCCTCTGTGTCCCCGGCCACACAGCAACCACAGCTGCCTGTGAGGTAAACTGCTGCTCCCGTCTGTATTTGCAGAAACAGCCATGGGGAAGAACATTGGAGCGCAAAGTAACGATGATTCTGAGTATGTCCGTACAGTGTATAGGTAAGTGCGTGTGTGTGTGCGTGTGTGTGTGTGCGTGTGTGTGTGTGCGCGTGTGCGTGTGTGCGTGTGTGCGTGTGCGTGTGTGTGTGTGTGTGTGTGTGTGTGTGTGTGTGTGTGTGTGTGTGGTGGGGTCTCTTAACTTACTTTGAAATTGCTATTGATTTGGGCTTTGAAACCATTGCTAATCACATCCGTCTGTGTGGTATTTTGATTGTGTTTGAAGTGAAATCTTAAACTAAAGAGTCACTTCATGATATAGGCATCAGCATTAGCAACAGGTAATTGTTATAAATTTAAATTATGGTATATCTGAGTGCTACAGAAATTTAAAATCTCTAATTGCACCCTGATGCCAAGTGACGAAAGAAAGATATGAACAGTCCTAATAGCCTGTCAACTGTTTCTATGGATCAGTTATGAACACTCTATAACAGTTCTCAACGTGTGGGTTGTGACCCCTTTGGGGGTCAAACGACCCTTTCACATGGGACACATGTCAGATACCCTGCATATCAGATATTTACATTACAGTCCATAATAATAGCAAAGATAGATATGAAGTAGCAACAAAACAATTTTATGGGTGGGGGTCACCACAACATGAGGAACTGTATTAAAGGGTTGCAGCATCAGGAAGGTTGAGAGCCACTGCCCTAGATCTATTCCACAGTGCTAGCAGTGATCATTACCACTGTTCTGTGTGCTTTTTTTATTGGAAAATTTAAAATACCATTTATTTTCTTTCATATCTTCTGCACTGAGTAGGTGCTGATTTTGCAATTGAGGCAATCTTTTATTAACTTTAAAAGTACATGGAGTTATTCATCTACTAGGAGGTGGGGCTAGGATTTGATTTGATTTATACAATCTTAATTTATCACTCAACTTCATCCTAACAAGTATTTACTGATCGTCTATGACCAGCCAGCCACCATATAGTCAGTTACCAGGTAGCTTCAAATTGACACAGACCACAGAGTAATATGGGAGATGGCCATTGAACCAAGAAATAGAAATTTAGGAATTTTAACAGTTGTTGACAGAGAAAGGACCAAGTTGTTACCAGATTGCAAAACATGGATATGTTCTAGAATATAGTGTCCAGGAAAGGCCCCTTCAAAGAGCTGTCACTTAGAATGTCCTGAGGGAGATTGAACAGAGGTCTGTCTGCCCTGTCATGTGAAATGAGAGGCAGGTGCTGGAAGCAGCTCCGTGACAGATTGCTACTTAATATGCCATTTCTTGTAAAAGACCGCTTATGTTTCTAAATTATATTTGCTTATTTTGTGTGTGCATGCATGAGTGTGGGTGTGCATGGCCCCACGGCGCACATGTGGAAACAGAACAGCTTGTAGACGTTGGTTCTTCCCTTCTTCCATGTGTGTCCCAGGGTTGGAACTCAGAAGGTCAGGTCTGGTAGCAGGTTTCTTTACTTGCTGAGCCATCTCACTGGCCCCAGAGTTTTTAATGTCTTTGGAAGAGTGGTGGAGTAAGAGCATAGAGCTTAGAGGCAGACTTTTATCTAAACCTTTGGCATAAATGCTCCAACATTCCTGGGAAGCTGTGAACTTGCTCTGTGGAAGCAAAAGCACTGGCCCGGGGCCCTCTGCAGGTTTCATAGTACATTTTCACTTCTCTAATACAACCAATACTGCTTCAGCTCCATGCTATGTCTAGTAATCTATTGTCCCACCATGTAGCGCTAGACATGGGTCTCTATTAGCCTTGAACGCTAGTCAGCATCATTTCATTTATTGCTGTTATCAAGGCCAGGCTCCAAAGGTCGGGGGATAACCTTTCTGATGTAAAAGGTACTGTTATCTTGTTTATAGGATGAGTGAGATGATATATCGTAGAATCAAGATGCCCTGGTTTTGGTTTGACCTTTCGTACCTTATCTTTAAAGAAGGACGGGAACACAGAAGGGGACTTAAGATCCTACATACTTTCACCAACAATGTAAGTTGTGTTGTTGTTGTTGGTATTTTACTCTTTTTTTGAGGGGGTGCTACCCAGCTCCCAAATAAATCACACATGGAAGCTTATACTTAATATAAATGCCCAGCCTTAACTTGTTTTGTTTCTTGCTAGCTTTCCTTAACCCGTTTATCTTTTGCTTCTGGGCTTTTCCCATTCTCTTAGTTCTGTAAATCTTACTTATTCCATGGCTTGCTGTGTAGCTGGGTGGCTGGCCCCTGGAGTCCTCTGGCTCCTTGATCTCTTTTCACTTGCTAGATTTCTTCTTCTATGTATTCTTTCTCCTGCATCGCTATTGGCCGTTCAGCTCTTTATTAGACCACCAGGTGTTTTAGACAGGCACAGTAACACAGCTTCACAGAGTTAAACAAATGGAACACAAACAAAAGTAACATACCTTAAAATAATATTCTACAACAGTTGTGTGTGTGTGTGTTCATGTGTGCGTCACTGTGTGCATACATTAAAATATACGAAGCATAGAATCAAGTGGAGTTAAATGACTTCACAATGTTATGCAGCTATTACCAAAAGTAGAATACTCTCAAGTCCAGGATTTTTATGTTTTTTTTTTTAATATACCCAAATGTAGGGCCGTGGAGTAGAATATTTGTTCCATAAAAGTTAAATAGAATAGTAATGCCAAAAGGATTAATATTATATTTAAATTGTATATTTAACTGGCATCAATGAAATATTTGCTGGGTGTCATGTGCTGCACCCAGTGTTGGAAATAGAGAACTTAGTTAGACAAAGATGTTCCCTGCAGTACTGGAGAGTAGTCTAGGAGAGGAGGTTATCCATAATCATAATTACAGAGCATTCTATGGACTTATTAACAAACAGGGTTCTGGACAGAAGAGGAAAGGGATAGAGATCTGTGCATGAGCCTCATGGGGAATGTTTCGGGAAGGCAGTAGCTCTCATATGAAAGGACATCTAATGCAGCGCATAGTATACTTCAGTGAAAATTAATTTGATAGTACTATTTTTCTTTCCAAACTGAAAATCAAACAGGTGGTAGGGGTTTTGTTTTAAACATAGGATATCCATCTTTGGTTGAAGACATGTTTATCAAAAAACAAGGTTTAATTGAAAATATAGAACAAATCGCAATGTGGTGAAATTTTCCCACTGAAATGTATCTTTTCTTTGCTGTAATTTTTGCTTAAAATATATTGTGGATTGCCTCTTTGTGATAAGGACAAGCTACCAATGGGTCACGTGATTAAGCCAGTGGAGGTTAAGTGAATGAAATGCTGCCTTGAGTTGCCCACAGTGTAGTCACCAGGATTCAGGAGGAGAAACAGCCACATTTTATAATCACATTTTCCCTCTAAATGTAACAGCATCAACATCAGTAAAAATAAGTAATGAAGTCCAGACTTCATAAACAGTGCCATTCACTTTGAAAAAAAAATGGAAAAAAAAATATATTGAGACATAAACACTTACAAATTCCACAAAGAGAACATAGTATTTTGCTCCCAAATTTCTGAGAATACACTCATTTAAGTGCCTTCATAGGAGGGTTGCCAGTTACTCAACAGGAAAAAGTCTACATGAGCACAGCAGGTGTATGGACTGTTTTTGTTGTTGTCGTTGTTGTTATTCAGACGTAGCTAATGCACACTCTAGAATGCTTGCCAGTTTTCTTCATCTGGGCGGGGGAATCAAGGCACAAAGGCAGCAGACTCTGCCGAGTGGATGGTGGTACTTGAGACTGTGGGGAAATACACTAAAGCGCAGATGCAAAGCATGTCCGGTGATAGGTGACGTGGGGACAAATGAACACAGGGAGTGTTAGGGACCGGGGTAGGCGTGGCTATCACCTGAGACCTGAACGTGGCACGGGATCCAGTCACATGAGCACCGGAGGGCACGGCATTCTGGGCTCAGTGAAGAGCAAGCAGGCAGGGTGAACTGGCTCATCAGCTATTGGTTCATTGACTTGCTATGTCCTTTCTCCGTAACCAGAGGCAATCATCAAGAGGCATCGAGGATTAGTGCATTCTGTGGCTGTCTCATCTCTACCAGTTACACTTCTCCTCACTAGTTCCCTCCCATCTCCAGGGGATGGTTTAGTAGACAGTGACTCTGTTCCCATGTTAGAAAGATTGCAAAAATCGTACTTGAAAATTATGGGTTTGACCTAACATTAAATTCGTATTTAATAGTTTCACCACATGACATTCTCAGCCTTAACCAAGGGCTTTGTTGCTTTTTCACAAGAGCCTAAGTGCCATTGAAATAGAAAGAACAGGAAAAGTTTGGGGGAAAAATAAGTTAAAGAAGACAGCGTATTTTCGTAGGAAAATGTACCAGTAAGCCTCACCCAAAGTGCAAATTTTGTATTCAACGTTATTTACATCCTGCAGGTCATCGCTGAACGGATCAATGACATGAACGCGGAGGAAGACTATAAGAGTGCTGGCAGGGTTTCTGAGACCCCCAAGAGTAAGCGCAAGGCCTTTCTTGACTTGCTTTTGAGTGTGACTGATGAGGATGGCAACAGGTTAAGCCACGAAGACATCCGCGAGGAAGTCGACACCTTCATGTTTGAGGTAATTTTTGTTGCCAGGTGATTTTCACTATTGAAGCATTTCATAGCTCAGGTTTTACCATGGTGGAGACACCTGCTTAACACACACACACACACACACAAGAACTAGGTTTCGTCCTCAGCACCATGGCAACAAACACACAAACAAAAATGGGGGTGGGGTGGGGCTGGAGAGATGGCTCAGCAGCAGTTAAGAGCAGAGGACCAGGTTCAAGTCCCAGCACCCACATGGCAGCCTACAACTGTCTGTAACTTCAGTTCCAGGGAATCTGGTATCCTCACACAGACATACATGCAGGCAAAAACACCAAACCACATAAAAATAAAATTAAAAAAAAAAAAACTCCACAGAAATGGGAACATGAAGGTGGCTCAGCTAATGAAAGTGATCGCTATTAAGCTTGACCACCTGAGTTGGATCCCTACAACCAACATGGTGGAAAGAGATCTCTAACTTCTACAAGTTGGTCTTTGATCTCCACATATGTGCCATACTATAAACCACACACACACACAAACACAAATAAATTATAATTTAAAACACCCCCAGTTTCAATGATCATTAGAATCACAAGCAGAAATTAAAAAAAAAAAAAAACAGTCAAATACTAAAGCAGCTTAGTATAATTGGAAACCTTTAATAACGTCTTCAGACATTATAAACTTTAAGAACAGGGTGATGATAGACACGTTATTTTTTATTAAGAAAATTTAAGGTCCCCCAGACTTTTCCTAAAAAGACAAGAAACTCTACACTGGCCTCAGTTCCCTATGTCACTTCATGTTTTTCTTAACCTCCCCAAACATGTCCTTTTCAGTCCTTTAAAGTCTAGCACATAACTACTGCTGTGGGTCGCTTTAGACAAAGAGAATCTAACCAGTTTGTGATTCTAATGGGATTTCTGGAATGTTAATATCTCTTTAAAACCCTTCTTGCAAATATGCTTTAAATGTTATAGGAATATTACAAAGAGTGGAGCTTTCTACAGGTGTGTTGCAAATTTAAGGTTTCAGAAAGTCCTATGATGTAGCAACAGCCTCCGAGTGGAGGAAAGGGACACATGCATGGGATTCTAAAGGGTCCCAGAGTGCTTGGGCATCACGTTGCATTGGCTGCTCTGCCTCCAGCCCTCTGGATGTACTTCCCGTACTACTGATTTTGTTTAATTTTTTTATTTCATTTCTAACTGGCAAATAACCACTGTTTATGCTTCTGGAGTTCAGTGTGATGCCTTGATACACATACATGTTAGGGAATGTGCACATCATGTTCATTAACGTATCCATCACCTTCACATATTTACCTGATTCTGGAGTAGGAACATGCTACACAATACATTGTAATTAATTATAACCCATCACACTGTGCAATAGATCATGATAATTCACTGTTTACATCTGAGGTTCTGTGTTTTTTGAGGATCTCTCCTTCCCGTCTGTAGGGATAAAGCCTGCGCTACCACCACCCGTTCACCATGTCCGAGCGAGGGGCTGTGGATTATAAAATAAGGGACAAGAGACAGTGAGTCATTCGCCACGGCTGAATGCCGAATGCCAGCCGAATGCCGTTTATTGAAAGAGGGAGGAAACCTTAAATACAGGCTTACAGCACAATGGCGGATCCCCGGAGGGCAGAAGTTTGCTACTGAATGTTCTACATTCTTGCATCTAAGCTGTTAACGCCCAATATGCAGGATACACAAACAAAGAACTTCCCTAAAGTGTTCAGGAGGGTGGATACCGGCAAGGAATTAGCATAGGGAGGACATCTGGTCAAGGTCGGCAAGCAGGCAACGGCTTTACTCAATATGGGAGGAGACCAGGGCCCTACACCCGTCCTCCCCAGCCACCAGCCACCAGCCACAGCCTCTAGTAACTGTCCTTCCACTCTGAATGCCTATGAGTGAAATTATTTTCAGTTTCTCCATGTTGGTGAGATCATATGTTACTTTTCTTTCTGTCTTGTCTTACTTTACTTCCTATAATGCCCCCTAGATTCATCCATGTTATCACAGATAACAGGATCTCCTAGTTTTTAAAAAGAGAATACATACTATTTTATTATGCATGCCCTACAGTTTTAAAGTCTAATTACCTGTTGATGCACATCCCTGTTGTACAATCTATATATTCTGTAGAGTTCTTATCAGGATTCTAATAATGTTTCTCAGAGAATAGGAAAACCAATCCTAAAATTCATATGAAATCACAAAAGACACTGAAAAGCCAAAACAAGCTTGAGCAAAAAAGAATGAAGGAGTCATATTGGTTACTTTAAAAATACACTACAAAGCTGTAGTAATCAAAAAAGCATGGCTATGGCATAAAAATATACATACAGACCAATGGGATAGATTTGAGATTTGAGAAATAATTATGCATTTGTAATCATCTGATATTTGACAAGGGTGCTGAGAATACACAGTGGGAAGAATCTACATTAAATGGTGTCTGGAAAATTAGATAGCCACATGCAGGAGGACAAAAACTTACCCTTATCCCACCCTTTAAACAAGAATTAACTCAAAATGAATTAAAGAGGTAACTCTAAGACATGAAATTGTAAAACTAATAGGAAAAATATGGGGAAAGCTCCCTAAAGTCTGGTCTAGGAATCGATTTCTTGAAGATGACTTCCAAAAGCAGAAATATGCAAATGGATTGCATCATCCATTCTTCTCCAGAGAAGGGTCCTACCATGTAAGAGGGCACAGCTATACTAAGGGTCTGAAGACCTGGGCTCTTATTCTGTGCCAATGACCTAAATAAAATACCTCATATCATCCCAGCTCTAACTGATTTCCCTGTGTTGTAAAGAGAGACCTAGACTGAATCGTGGTTTTAAATTTATTTATTTATTTATTTATTTATTTATTTCTCTCTCTCTCTCTCTCTCTCTCTCTCTCTCTCTCTCTCTCTCTCTCTTTCTTTCTTTTGCCAGGGACAGGGAAGGTCAGTGGTAGATTACTTGCCTCGTATGTGTGAAGCTATGGTTCAGTGCCCAACAAAGCAACTACCTTAACTACCTTGCCTGAGTTACTTTCTGTGGCTGTGATAAAATACCATGATCAAGAACAATGTACGGAAGAGTTTATTTTACCTTGTCGTTCCAGAGGAAGGCATGGCCAGCCTGGTCTACAGAGTGAGTTCCAGGAAAGTCAAGGCTACACAGAGAAACCCTGTCTCAAAAAAAAAACAAAAACCCAAAAACAATTAAAAAAAAGTACATCGAGAATCATAGAAGTCATATAAGCAATGCAGCAAATATATATTATCATCAGCATTTCACATTAAGCACTGAGATCTTACATCTCTATTTTCCCATGTGCTTACATATGCACATATGTGTATAGGCAAACCCACACATCTAATTCCCACTAGTAACCATCATTTCCCTCTTGAAGTTGTTCTTTGTTGCACTGAGTCGGAGGCCCATCCTTTTCAATTACTATACTGAACCGTCCTCTATGCGCTGGATGTGGGCTGTTCACTCCAGGCTCTCATCGCTGCAGGTTTCAGCCATTAAACTGTTGAGAGCGTGAGCCCTCCTCTTCCCACTGATGTGCCTCTGTCAAGTCTGCTGTATGTCTTGCTTCATCCATAGGAAGCTCAGGAGACAGCTCCCACATGCTTGAATCGGGCTTACATCCGTGTATTCAAGAGAGGCCGTTGAGTTATTAGGAGAGTGCTTCCTTGCCTGACTCAGTAGAGAGCTGAGCAGCAGCACCTGGATCTTGTCTGCAGTCCAGAGTCACTTTGTAAAGGAATTGCAGGTGTATGGGAATGAGAGCTGAAAGGAGATGAAAGGAGGAAGGAGTTGAATGCCTGAAATATGGAGAGGGTGGAGCATCAGGATGTCTCTACGGGGACTTGACTCCTTACCACAGGCCACTCTAGAGTTTCACAGCAGAGTGGTACAGTGTTGTTTGTTTTTGCTGTTTTGTGGGAGCCCGCCACCCAGCTCCCAAATAAATCACACATGGAGGCTTATTCTTAATTATGAATGCCCGGCTTTAGCTTGGCTTGTTTCTAGACAGCTTAACTTAGCTATAAATTATCCCATCTATCTTTTGCGTCTGGGCTTTTGCCTTTCTTATTTCTGTATAAATTTTATTATTTCTTACACTGTGACTTGCTGTGTAGCTGGGTGGCTGACCCCTGGAGTCCTCCTTCTTCTCTGGGTGCATCCTCTTTTTCCTTCCTCCCAGATTTCTCCTTCTATTTATCTTCTCTGCCTGCCAGCTCTGCCTATTTCTCTCTCCTGCCTCGCTATTGGCCATTCAGCTCTTTATTAGTCCATCAGGTGTTTTAGACAGGCACAGTAACACAGCTTCACAGTTAAACAAATGCAACATTAACAAAGTAACACACCTTAAAATAATATTCTACTACAGTCTCTGTTTTGTCGTCAGACTTTGTGTTCATTTCCTACTTTCACTTCCTTTGGGGATGTTGTTATTATTATTTAATCTCTAAAATGTGAATGGTAGTAATGAACATTTCCTGGAGTTATGAAGATTCATTTCTACAAAATACTTAGCATTTTGCCCGAGACTCGCCAAGTACTAAATTGACTACAAGCCAATTTCTTTAGGAGAGAGTATGCCTAGAACCCCCCAAATATTTCTCAGTGTCCAGCACCAGCAGAGGAAGCCAGCCAAGGCAGGAACTCAAAGCAGGACCCTGAAGCAGAATATAAAGGAATGCTGCTCACTGGCTTGCCTCCACTGATGTTTAGCTACCTTTCTTATATAGCCCAGGCAAACAGGGGGCTGGGTCCTTCCACATCAATCATTAATCAAGAAAAAGGCCCCACAGACATGTTTTCAGGCCAGTCTGATGGAGGCAATTCTTCAATTGAGTCTCTTTCTTCCCAGGTGTGTCAAGTTGACAATAAAACCTTACCACTATAGCAATCCTTCTGCCTCAGCCTTCTCCCTCTGGGATTACAGAAGTAAGTCAACCCTACCCAGCTAAGAGACTGTTGAGTATGTTTGTCGCTCACTGAGGTGAGCAGCTGCACTGAATGATTTAGGTTCTGCAGTCATACTGCAGCTGTAGATACAGGGGGAGTTCAATTTTGTCCTCACACCCCCCCCCAACAGAACTGTGCTTTTAAATGTTTCCCCCACCCCTTGTGTTTTTACAGGGTCATGATACAACAGCAGCTGCAATAAACTGGTCCTTATACCTATTGGGATCTTATCCAGAAGTCCAGAGAAAAGTGGACAAGGAACTGGATGATGTGTTTGGTACGTTGGGCCCCTTTGTTAGCTCTATTGGGGGCCCTAAGTCCATGGAAGCAGTGGCCATTCTTGACCCACAAAGATGGAGGCCATTGTCATCAACAGAAGGCCATGGTGTAGGACTCCTGCCTGCACCTGTCTCGTTGACAAGGCCAAGTGAATTTCCTAGCAGGCATTTGACAAGTGTCCTGACATGTAACTAACTATCCCAGAGCAGAAGCGAAGGATACACAGATCCATGACACTGTTCACAATGGACCTACTGCTGAATCGGTAAAACAGACACATGCACTTACAGCTTAGAGTCACGGGCTGTGCCTTTGAGCAATGCCAAGAGGATGCTGTCGGGGAGCCCAGGGCACAGGTGGAGAGAGTCATGAGGGTAAAGGGAGAGTGCTTTCACGTGACTGCATCTGGCAAGGTGAGAGTGGCGATGGGGGTACAGCAGGAGGATTTGTTTCTACTACACAGCAAGCGCCATCATCTCTAAAATATTGTCAGCCCCCCAAGGGGAAGCCGTACTGCTGAACAGTCACTCATCTTTCTTTCCTTAGCCCCGCCCCCGGAAGCCACCATTTTTACTTTCCATTTCTATAAATGGAATCACATAAGGCCATTGTCTTTGTAATGTGACTCCTATTAACATATTAACATGGGAGATGGTCTTGTCTTATCTGCTTTCTGTTACTTAGCCTGAATGCTTCATTTTATTTTATTATCCATGATGTTAGAATTCTGCTTCGTTGGTAGACATTTGGCTTTCTGTGTTGTGGTCCGGTGGCGCTTTGTGATGTCTTACCTCCCTGAGTCTAGGTAGGGCTTTGTTTTCATTGTGTCCATTTATTTTAACCAGGAAGGTCTCTGCGCCCTGTCACCTTGGAAGACCTGAAGAAGCTTAAATATCTGGACTGTGTCATTAAGGAGACTCTCCGAATTTTCCCCTCTGTCCCTTTATTTGCCCGGAGTCTTAATGAAGACTGTGAAGTCGGTGGGTATCAGAGCAGGAGGCAGCGCGGGTTGTATTTCTCGTGTCTATCTGGCAGAGTGTCCCGACACATCATTCTCTCTTGACAGCTGGTTACAAAATTGCAAAAGGCACGGAAGCGGTCATCATTCCTTATGCACTGCACCGGGACCCCAAACACTTCCCAGATCCTGAGGAGTTCCGGCCAGAGCGGTTCTTCCCGGAGAATTCCCAAGGACGCCATCCCTATGCCTACGTGCCCTTTTCTGCGGGACCTAGAAACTGTATCGGTTTGTATCCATGCGAGTGGGTTTGACCTTTCAGGCCCACGTGATAGATTCTCACAAGAATCTCTGAAGCATGATGGGTTCTGTTTCCTTCCACTTTACAGGATAGTTTCAAAATGCCATTGTTAGGGGCTGGGTAGGCAGCTCAGTTGGTATTGTGCAAGCGTGAAAACCCAAGTCTGTCCCTAAGTGTGTGTGTGTAAAGCTGGCTGTTGTGTGCACTTGTGATCCTGCTGGTGGGAAGGCAGAAAGGGTGGATCTCGGAGACAGAATACAGCAGAGAGGACTACTTGAAATGATAGGAACTAAACCTTTCGTCATTCAGCAGGGTAAGGTGTCGGTGGGTTTTCCAAGGTTTCTCTTTTGGTTTTTATGTGGCAGCCTTCTCTTCGTGCGTCTTTATTTGGTCTTTTCTCTGGGTGTGCTTGTGTGTTGAATGTCGTGGTCTCGGCTTGTTTTGAGACCCACCATAATGACCTCACTTATCTCATTTAAATGTAACCACGCAGTGTTAATTTTTTTATTTAAAGGCCCTAGCTCTAAGGACATTCATAGTACAAAATGTTGGGAGTTGCCTGGTGTGGCGGCTTAGACTCAGGAGGCAGAGGCAGGTGGGAATCTCTGTGAGGTCAAGGGCAGCCAGGGCTGCACAGTGACACCCTGTCTCAAATAAACAAAGGAGAGAAGGAGTAAGAGTGAGAGAGTAAAGAGGGGAGGAGGGAGGTGGGGGGAGAGAGGGAGAGAGAGAGAAAGACTGTATTATTGGGAGTCAGGATTTCCGCATAGGAATTTTGGATTTCGACATAATTCTGCCTATAACATAAAGTACAATCAATTTCGTGGTAGATATTTAATTATTTAGTGTGCGTGGTATGCGTGGGCATGTCATAGCTGGAGTGTGGATGTCAGAGGATGACTTTTGGAAGTTGGTTCTCACCTTCCATCATGTGGGTCTCAGGGATCAAACTCAGGTCATCGGGCTTGATGGCATGCACCTTCTGCCTCGCTACCTTTAGAGTTCTAAAATACTAGAGATTTAGCTTTGTTATTGTGGTAGAAAAAAAAATGTAAATGATAAGACTTATTTTTTGTTTGAAAGAATCGCAGACCCAAACAAAGGGCATTGCGTGACTGCCAGTCACGTACTTATGAATGCACACCCCATGCATTATAAACAATTTGGCTTTAGTATTTGCAGCTCTTTATCACTTATATGAATGCCAACATTAATGAAATGAGAGTAGATCTAAATATATGGATCTGAGCCATATCGGTTACTCTAGAGTGAGTAAATGAAGGAGGCAATACAAAACCATCTAGAAGGGTTGGCAGCAGTTAAGAGCCCATATTGCTCTTAATGGGGATTTGAGTTCAGTTCCTGGCACCACCCACCCACATTGCATGACTCATAGATACTAGCAATTCCAGGTCCAAGGGACCAGGGCCTTGTATTTACATGCACACCCTCTATCCCACTACGTGTATACATACACACTGATTAAAAAAAATTGTAATCCAATCTAGAAATTCTCAATTTAAATGAGCCCAAATTCATCTGGCTGTCAGTCATCCCTAGGTGTCATCTGATACCCATTCTAATCCCAGAGTTGGTCCAAGACCTCTCAGAGATAGCCATCTACAGATGTGAAATCCTATTTATAAACTGGCATGGATTTGCATGTGAATACATAGTTATATCCTCCAGTATACTTAAATCATCAGCAGGTTCCTGTAATACTAGGAACAATTTATATGCTATGAAAAATAGTTGTTCTTATTGCTTAGGGGATGAACAATGAGACAAAAGTGTATGCATGTTCAGTAAAGATGTAATTTTAAAAACTATTCTAACTGATGGTCAGTTGAATCCATAGATACGGAATCTGTAGATGGGAGAGTCCGTGGTATTGCTAAAGTAGATTGCTTGGCTGCCACAGCTAAGCAGACTCATGTGGGAGCAAACAGGATGCTTGGAACTCTTCAGTTTTAGCAATCATCTCAGGGATTTGGTCCTCTGGCCCACCTGATTGCGAAGTGATGACTATGTCACAGCTTCTTGTGTCTCAAATTTGAGTTGTGTCTATATTTCAAGTGATGGTCTTTACATTTACTTAAAGGTCAAAAGTTTGCTGTGATGGAGGAAAAGACGGTTCTTGCCTGTATCCTGAGGAGGTTCTGGGTAGAATCTAACCAGAAGAGAGAAGAACTTGGCCTGTCTGGAGATTTGATTCTTAGGCCAAATAATGGCATCTGGATCAAGCTGAAGAAGAGACATGAAGAACTCTAACTTTGTCCTCGAACTATGACCTTTTTATGATGAAGATCATTCCACCAGAAACATGGTATTTGCAATTTTTAGATTGTGAATCAAAAACTCTGAATCCTTGGACATAATGTTTTTCCTTGTCCCCACTGATTTTGGGATCTAGCCCATCTCAGAGAGTTTTTGTGTGTTTATCACCAACATAGATGCCACGCCACACCAGCTCTTGGTCTCAAAGGTACTGTTAGCTGAGTTGGCACCAGAAATAAACACATAATAAAAAATTATAACAGAAGGAACCATCAGCCTGTTCAATTTCATTTGTTAAAGTCAAAAGACACCATTCCAATGAGATTTCAGAATTAAGAAAATATTCTTGTTGACTCTGAAATTCATATGGTGTCATTTGAAAATGGTAGGTAATCAAGCTCTTCAGCATCATGGGCTTGAGATTTTAGAGCCAGTGTCATTAGTTACGAGATAAGCAGTTGTCAGATCTCTTTCAGATTTTACCCTGAAAAGCATGCCGGACTCAAGTGCCAGTCACCTTGGTGACTGTACGCGAGGGTCTTCTATTTTTGGCGGAGTCACAATCACCTTGTACATCATGTCATTGGAAAAGATTCCTCTCGGCAACTTCCAGCCTCTCACTTTCTCTTACAATATACTTCGGCTTTATGGAACTCAGGACCATGATTAAATGGATTAGAGCTCAGGATATCTGCCTTCAGTGTCTTTTTTTGTAATTCCTCTACTTTTAGAGGAAGAAAAAAAACAACTGTTCTTTCATATTTAGTTATGCTGTAATAACACTTGGTTCAGGATTAGACATCTAATTAACTTAGCCCCTTGCCAAGCTGAAAATTGAATCACATTCCTTGGACTTTAATTTTGTATATAATACTACTATTTCTCACACAATCACTTTTAGAAACTTCTTTTTAATAAATAATTCTTAACAGGATCAGTTGTGTGGCTTGTTTTGTTTTCAGTTTCCCATGGCTTAGCAAATTAGAAGCAAGAAATGGAAAGGATAGAGTATGTATCCATGAATCAATATCGAGGAGAACAGTATAACAAACAGCATTTAGCAAGCCCCACAACATGGGTCACTCAGGGCAATATTACCAAACAGACCTGTTAAACTCTCCAGAGAGCCACAGCGCACAGGACTCAAGCCCTAAGCTGATGAGAAAAAAACAAAACAAGAAGGGAGCTACATATTTGCAGTGATATGTAAAGTAAAGCCTTTATGTCTGGCTTTAAGTGAAATGTATAGTAAAGCCGTTTTGTCAGGCTTTGAGAGAAATATTTCATCAGCAAAGCCTTTGCTATGTTTGGGTTAATCAGTAGAGGCTGAGAAATTGCTTTGAGACTGTTTAAACCTTCAAGAATTGTTTCTCTGGAGAGTCTGCACTTAGCGCTACGTGAGAGCTTGCAGCTGCGCCGACCTTGGTCTGAAGACACTCCCGGCAAACGTGGAGTTCTTACTTTTGATTATGCCTCATCCTAATCAAAAGAGACTGAGATTTGTGTGGGTTGTCTGCTCTCATGGGCAGAAGGAGCATGATGATTTTGATAGTTGGAACCTTGCCCAGCCCCAATTAACCTTGTATATGTTTGAATAAAATGACTGGAGAGAGCTAGCCAGGTGCCAGTCTTTTCCAAAAAGGCTGAACCCCTCTGCTCTTTTGGAAAATGAAGGCTTAGTATCTTGGTGTCTCTCTACTGCAGCATCTATGACCGAACATCAAACAATATACACTGCTAAAGAGCCTCTGAAATGACTAACCTCACTGTCTAGAAATTGGGACTAAGTAGGAAGTCTCCTCCCAAAGGATTTGGAGTAGTTTATTTGGTTTCACTTGTACAAATGGGCTTTTTCCCAATTTATACCACATATTTAACCTTGGCTTATAAGTTTTCATGTTTTTAAACAATTTATTTATTCTTTTATTTAGTATGTGTGTGCACAGGCACACATGTATCACAGCATGATCTGCTTTCTAGGTGTAAGTTCTTATTGACCCAAGCAGGGTGAAGGCAGCATTCTTCCCGGGGGCTTGTCCAGCTGGAGTTGGAGGAAAGAGAGGGTTCATCTTTAGAAGAAACTCCAGGTCATGGACTGACCCTCCGGAGCAGCTTCTAGGAGATGGAATGAAAGGGAGGAGAAGAAACAGAGAAGAAATGATGAATCTGAACGATACTGGGTTCCTACCACTCACTCCTCAGCTACACTTTGGAAACCAAGGGCAGTGTACTGCCAGCTTGCTTTAGGAGAAGATTTTTTTTTTCATAGCCCAAAGCAACTCCATGTTTGTCCATTCAACTTCCGGGTGAAGAATCAAGTCTCATTATTGGGACATCATCCTGGTTTTCATCCCATTTTCTTTCTGTTGAAAATAATAACTCTCCTGTAGGCTGTATCGTTAGTGTGGATGTAGGCGAGCTATGTCAGTGCAATAGCATTTGATAACATGTAAAGTTTTTGTTTTTTTTTAAGTTCTACCATACTTTTTAGATCCATCTTAGAGTACAGCTAACGTGGTCAAATACACAATCTGGCTATCCTCTCCAGACTAACCCATCATTTTTAACTAAGGTGGGCTCACTCTGGCTTTCCTTATGTAATGGTAGCCATATTACAAATTTCGGAATCAATTCTGTCTCCTGTAATTATTAACAGTGGCCTAGTTGCACCACCTCCCCCAACCACTTGCCCAGGAACTTCGGACTTTTAGGGCCAAATTCCACCTCTAAGACTCAGGCTATGGGTCCACCTCTTGCCACATGCACATTTCAGGCCAGGTTGTAGGTCTGAAGTCTGAAGCTTTATCAGGCAACACCCAAGCTCCAGGCTGATCCCCGCATCTCTAGACTCCAATAAATCTAGAGTCCAGGCCTGCTCCTCATTATTAGCAATAGGCCAGTTCCTCAGGATGCCAGTCCCAGAAGACCAAAGGCCCAGAATGACACCCATGGGATCAGGAGACACAGCTGTCCCCGCGGAGTCAGTACCAGGGACATTTCAGAGCTCCATGATACCATGGGACAAACTCCACACCTCCCCATGGATCAAATGAAAGAAATGAGTAGATGTTGACCAAAAGGTACAAAATCTCAGGCAAGACCAATGTTCTGGGTCCTGTCATCCTTCCAACAACATTATTATCAACAATATATCATCTATAGACTTGAAAACTGATAAGAGTTGATTACATGCTCTCACCACAACAATGGTAAGTATGTAATGTGATAGGTAGGTTAACTAGTTTGGTTTGCTCACTGTATCCTCTTGTGGTTGTATATATAAAATAGATCATCTGTGTAAATTAAGAGTAGCACTTGCTATAATTAACTAGTTTTAACCAGAGCAGCAACACAAGAGCATTCATTAGAGTTAGGACCGGTGTGACTATTACTCCAACAATCAGTTTTAGCTCTGTAAGATGGCATCTTAGCTTAGCTTATAGTATAACTACGACTTACATGATCCTGGTCACCCACAACTGTGGGCAAAGGAACCACCTGTCCCTAGTCCTATTTGTTTGTTAAGAACAGTTAGTTGCCCACACGTGTAGTTATTCACCATTTCCCTCTAACTCAGAAGGCAGGACTATCCTGGGCTCTGGGGAAAGACAGCAAACAAACTATGGCCCCAGATCCTAACAGTGAGCTGTTAAAGATACAGACGATCACAGAGTGAGTAGATGAGGCAATGCCTGGTAACCAGCTCTACGAAGGAAAGTGAACAGCGGGAAAGGAGTGAGGGCTGGTAACTGTAAGGAGGGAGCATTGGAGCAGTGGTCTGTTTGATGTGAGGATGTGGACACCTGGGACAGTATCATACTTAGAAAGTAAGGGGAAATAAGCTTGGAGGATGTTGGAAGGGAGGGTCTGGAGGTGAATCCTCTTCCCACTCAGTCATTGGAAATATTCTCTCTCTCTCTCTCTCTCTCTCTCTCTCTCTCTCTCTCTCTCTCTCTCTCTCTCTCTCTCTTTCTCTCTTTCTGGGGGGGTGCAGGGGGTGGATAATAGGCTTTTTTCCAGCTGTTGGACAGTGGTGACCCTCAAGTCCTTGTCTCAGGGCTCCTGCATATCCAAGGCAGCACCCAAAAAGCCTCCCTGCTGTTCAACCTTTTATACTTTGAATCTCCCTGAATTCTCCTTGTTAGAGCAGTGCAGGTGGGTGTCAGGGCTCGGCGGGTAAAGCTGCTTGCTGCCAAGCCTGATGATCCGAGTTTCACTGATCTCCAGAATTTATACAGCGGAAGAAAAGAACCGACTCCTCTAAATTGTCTTTTGACATCAGCTAGGTACACCATGGTTCATGCATGTCACACAACACACACACACACACACACACACACACACACACACACACACACACACACACGACGGTAATAAAAAAGAGCAGCAGGAACCCTGTTTTAAAGGGCTCTGGTGATGAGACCTGGCCCACTCAGATAGTCTCTGCCTCGATGAGCTCAATGTCAGCTGAACAGTCACCTTAATTACATCTGCAAAATTGCATTTCTCATCAACCACGGTCACCGAAACACAGTCTCTGCAGAGCTGCTGGCTCACAATGTCTGCACACATTCCCCGGCGTCGGAACGGGAAATTTAGAAGGGGACATTTAGAACTCTGCCTACTGCTGGCTCTCTTCGATGTAATTGATTTTGTTCTCCCGAATCCATGAAGGAATTTTAGTTTTTATTCTATCTAGTTTTTAATCCTATAATGGAATGTAACTCCTATTTCACTGTCAGGAACTTTCGGACTAAGCGCGGAAGTATATTTATGAAGGTTTAAGTCTGGAATGTTACTATGTAGGCAAGCAACCTCTGAGCAGGTCTGTTGTGCACTGAATGCTTCCCCCCCCCCCCCCCACCACTATTGAGCTTGGTGGTGGATGAGATCACAAATTCCAATTTTTTTACACTTCACAGAACGGAGTGTTTTGCTTTGTTGATGACTAACATACCGGTTAATATCCCGTCTCTAGAAAGAAATACAGCATTGCTGTTTAAATATGCTACTGTGTGTATGGCGGTCCAGAGATATTTATTGGCAGCGTGATTCTTTGTTTCTAATAAATACAGCTCTGCATCCCAGCAACACACACAAAGTATTTATGAGTCAACTCTCTGCAAATCTAATTTACCAGCTCAAATGACATACTGTGACTTTGCAGAATAGAAAGCAGAGGAGTTTTAGTGGTGAGTGATTATGGCCTTTATATATATTTTTAAAACCAAAAAAAAGGAGGGGGGAATAAATTATTAGTTAGTAAATCTAGGACTGAAAGTTGGTAGTTTCAAGGAAGTGTATGCATTTTGTTATATCTGAAAACACTTTTCTAAAAATTAAAAATAAAATAGAGTTCCCTGAGGGGGACGAGGCAGTCTGTAAATCAGCGAGTGTTTCCTTAATATAGAAATAGTGACAGAAAAATCTAAAATCTCTACAGAAGTGCCATGCAGCAGGTTTCAGTGAGCTTTGCTGTACGGGGCCAGATATCAAAATCCCTGTTTGTTTGTTTTTTGTTTTTGTTGTTATTGGAGAGCATTCTGTAATTAAAGGACACAAGTGGGCATAGACTGTGTATCAGTGAATGGGCATGACTGTGTTCCATTAAAACACTACTTAAAGAGCAAATACTGGACCAGATTTGTCCTGTAAACTTGACTTATCAACTCGGAATTGGGTGGATCTGAACATAAATATTCAGTGTTATAAAAAGGTAGAAAGGCGCCGGGCGGTGATGGCGCACGCCTTTAATCCCAGCACTCGGGAGGCAGAGGCAGGTGGATCTCTGTGAGTTCGAGGCCAGCCTGGGCTACCAAGTGAGTTCCAGGAAAGGCGCAAAGCTACACAGAGAAACCCTGTCTTGAAAAAAAGAAAAAAAAAAAAAACAAAAAAAAACCCAAAAAGGTAGAAAGGCAATAACATCATATGCTTCGATTCACCTCCAGGGGGAGCTGTCCACTCCATCCCCACATTCAGGTGTGCCAACACACACACACACACACCCTACCAAAGCAAATAGATAAGGCTCAAGCTGCATATCCCCAAATAAAGGGATGATGTGATCTTTTTTTATTTTGCTTTAGATATCTATATCTATATCTATCTATCTATCTATCTATCTATCTATCTATCTATCTATCTATCTATCTATCTATATTCTTTCCTTTTACATACCCCTCCCTCCTCTTCTCTCACTCCCCTCACCTACCCTCTCCCACCCCCATCCGCTCCTCATAGAGAGTAAATCCTCCCTTGGATAGTCAACACAGGCTGTTTTACTGTGTTGGGGCTAGACCGAGCCCCTCCCTCCTGCATCAAGGCTGAGTAAGGCATTGCACCATAAGGACTGGGGTCTAAAAAGCCAGTTTGTGTACCTGGAGTAAGTTCTGGTCCCATTGCCAGGAAACCCACAAACAAGATGTGATCATTTTCAAAACTGGAAACCTATACCTGAATTGTATGTCCCTAACATAAATCACATTTTTCTCTTCAGGATAAGCATTTAAATGTGTGTCTTCCCCACACATATAATTTACAAAAATAATTTTTAATGTGTTTTTAATATAATAACATCTTGGTTTCCATGTACACTGTGAAATTATTGCCACTATCAAGTTACTGAACACAGTCACCATCCCAGATGCTGTTATGTATGTTAAGAATGCATGAGTGCCAAGACACACTTGTGTACACCTATAATAATCCAGCATTCTCAAGACCCAGAGGACGAAAAGATGGCCCACTCAGCTGTGCTCTCGACGAGGAACCGATTCAGTTCCCAGCAACCACATCTGGTGGCTCACAAAGGCCTATAGCTCCAGCTCCAGGGGATCTGTCGCCCTCTGCTGGTCTCCATGAGCATCTGCATTCACTTGGCGCGGACACAGACACATCCTTAGAAAGTCAATAAATCTTTAAAATTCATTCTCTCTCATTAATAAGTATATATTGAACTACAGTTGCAATAGCTGGGCATGAGGTCTTGCAGTCTATTAGTCCCTCCAAACTAAAACTTCGTATTCTTTGATAAACATCACTGATTTCACCAATTTTCAGACCCTTACAACCCCCTTCGTACTTGCTTCTATGGATTGCTTTTATTCAAATGCCAATGTCCAGGTGGTCATATGACTTCATATCTCCTAGTTTTGTGTCACTGTAATAAAATACCCAATACTGGGTAATATATACAGAATAGAGGTTTCTTTACTTCCTAATTCTGGCAGCTGGGGAGTCCAACCCGCATGGTGGAACAGTCTGTAAAGCAAAGTGACAGTCTCCTGCCTGGGACTTCTGGCTGCATCACATGATGTCAGAAGTAGAAAAATGGGCAAAACTCATGTTAGTTCTTCTTTAACTATACAGTAGAATTTGTCTATAAAGACATTATGCTCTTATTATTATTGAGTTAATCATCTTACAAATTATTGACCTCTTCAGATTTTCATGATTTTTGTCTTACAGGTGATAGATTCCTAGAATTTTGTTAATGTAGTCTAAGATAAATTGAGATAAATACTTTATAGTTATGTTGCATTAATTTGGTTTATGCTTTTGTTTGCTTGACTCTTATTTCAGAGTTCACCAAGCTCAGTTTCTCAATTTTATCTTTTCAAAAAACAGTTCAGTACTATTGGTCTTTCCTATTACTATTCTGGCATTCATTTCACTTTGCTTCTGTTCTGTTGATTCTGGGCTTAGTTTATTTTTTTTTCTTTCTTGTTCTCTTACACAGAAAGGTAGATTATTTTAGTTTTTTCTGTTTTTTTTTAATGAAATTTTTATTGCTGCAAACCCTTCTTTAGTAGATCTATTTTTGCTGCATTACATACATTTTGGGCACACCATGTTTCTACTTTTGTTTGTCTCAAAATATTGTTTTGTTCATTTTCAATTTTTTTCTTTGTCTCACCAGTTTTTCTGGAATCTGCTAATTTTCACAAATCTGTGACTTTTTTTTTCATTTCCTCCAGTCACTGATTTCTAGTTTCTTATATTGCTGTGTTTAGAGAGATGCTTGATGTGGTTTCAGCCTTCCTGCATTTGCTGAGAAGACTTGACATCGGTTTAATATGGGATCTGTCCTAGTTGGACATCCCGTGTGTGCTTCCACAGATGTGTTCTCTGCTGCCGTAACAATGCTCTGAGCGCGCGTGGACATGTTTTCTATGTGTATTCAAGGGCCGTGCTGACAAATGCTTTATTTATCCTGTGTCTGGGTGATCTATCCACATTGATCGCTTACTTCTTCTACTTCTCCCTTTGGGTCTGTTAATATTTTCTTTATGTATTTAGGTGCCCTTATGTTGACTGCATCCATATCTACAGCTGATGAGTCCTTTTGGTGAACTGCTTGTTTTATTATTATGTACAAGAGTCCCCTTCTCACAAAAGTTACTTTCTAAGATCCTCAGTGGATGCTTGAAACTCAGATGGTCCTGAACTCCATGAACACTGTGGAGCTATGGCCCTTGATTTGGTAACTGAGAAAACCGCTGACTGAATGTGGGCAGTGTGTACAGCAAAGATGTGCTGTACAAAAGAGTCACACATGTAGTGAGGAGCAGGTTGCTATGTGATTTCATCCAGCCTGCCATTTTACAGCTTTTGATTGGAAATTTATGTATCTATTTACATTCGATGATAATGAAGGCTCTAGTACTTTACTGTATCCATTGTTTTCTGGGTGGATTCTTTTTTCTTTACATTCATGTGTATTTCAGTTTCTTTATGGCTATTGTAAAGTATAAATAAAACATCTTAACTGTTAGAACTTAGAAACCATCTACATTTAAACCTGTTGTACTGTCGTGGAGTGTCGTCCTGGCTTGCACTAAGAAATCCACTAACTGTCTTATAAACTTCCTATGTATGTAAAAAGCTGCCTTTCTTTTGCTGTTTCTGAAACTGTCTCTTCATTAATGACTTCTGAGAGATGGAATATAATGCGACATCCTTTACACTTATCTATATTGCTGGATAATCTTTTTGTCATATTTGAGGAGGGTTTTTTGGTTAGTATTTCTTCAAAGATTTCTATCCATTCTTCTGGGATTATAAGAATGAACAATTTCATGATGATGTTATATATGGATTTTAGGTTTTCTGCGGTTTCTAAAATTCTGTTTTCATTTTGTCCTGGGAATAATATAAGTGACCTGTCTCTGTGCTTCCTGGTCCCTTCTCTGGGGCACTGCCCATTTCATTTGTGCGGTGTTTTCTGACTTTGTTTAGTCATTAATTGTATTCACTTATAGTTCACTGAACTTCTTGAAGACAGTTGTTTTGAATTCTGTTTGAAAGATTTTATTTTTAATTATGTGTGTATGTGTATCTCTATATAGGTGTACGTGCACACGAGTGTAGATGCCCACTGAGGCTAGAGGCATCAGATCTGCTGCAGCTGGAGGTACGGGTAGTTGTTAGCTACACGGTGAGTGTGCTAGCAACTGAACTCAGGTCCCCTGCAAGACCAGTGCAGTCTCTCAATCACCAAACCATTTCTCCAGCCCCTAGGTCAAATTTATAATCAGACAATCAGCTGGCCCTCTGTCGGAGCCTGCCCTGCCGACAGTCAGCTGGGTAGCTGGGTAGAGGCGTGCAGATTGAAGAGACAATGAAGAAGACAGAAAAGAGTCGAGAGGTCTGCCTGTTAATGCCAGACAGCCCCGAGTTTATTCACAGCCAGGTTACATACAGTTTTGAAGGAAAGAGGTGGAAGAATGCACAGCGCAGGCATTCAACCACTGTCTATCCTACCTTGCGTCAAGGAGCAGGCAGTTTCATTTTCTATCTCGATGTACCTCCAGCTGGCATCAGCAGCCTGCATCTAGCTAGATAGTATGTTCCTTCCTGTGGGCTAATCAGGACTGTCTCACAGCCCTTCAAGGAGACTCTGTGGGCTAATCAGGACTTTATCATAGCCTTGGAGCAAACAAGCCTGAACTCTATTGACTTAGAATAGACTTCAGATTCAAACTGGGAAACTGAGTCAGTTGTGGGCTCCCATAAACCTCATTTATTTAGGGTCATATATGGGTTCTTTTTTCTTTTGATGATGTTATTTTTTTTTCTGATTACTTTTGATCTTCTGGCTGTATGCTGGAGTCTGCACCTTTAGATGAGAAGCTATTTTAAATACAATTTTAAAATTCATTTATTCTTCTACTGTGTGAATATGTGTGGGCAGATGTGCACACACAGACATGTGGGTGTGGAGGTCAAAGGACACTTTTGGGGAGTTGGCTCTCTCCCTTTGTGTGGGTTCTGAGGATTGAACTCAGATCTTCAGGCTTGATGGCAAATGCCTTTACCCACTGAGATACCTTGCAAGCCCCACAATTATTTTAGACTTTTTAAAGCTTGCTTCACCAGGCAAACCTATTTGTCAGTTAGCTAATCAATAGATTCTGGGTTAGCCAACTGTGGAGCTAGAGTGTAACATGAATCTTAAAAGGTCTTATTAATAAAAACAAACCCAGAGCCAGGTATTGGGGTGAATGCTGGAAGATCAGAGAAACAGAACAAGCCACAGACCTCACCTCGCCAATTCCTCAGCTGATCTTGTTTCCTCAGATTGAAAGCCTCTGAATCCTCATCCAAATGGATCTCAGCTGAACTGCTGCTAAAAGATAAAGCTTAAAAAAGTTTCTGGTCCTCATGCTTTATATACCTTTCTGCTTCCTGTCATTACTTCCAGGGATTAAAGCCATGTGTCACCATGCCTGGCTGTTTCTAGTGTGGCTTTGAACTCACAGAGATATGGATGGATCTCTGCCTCCAGAATGCTAGGATTAAAGGTACACACCATTTTCTGACCTCTATGTCTATCTAGCGGCTGTTCTGTTCTCTGACCCCAAATAAGTTTATTAGGGTGCACAATATATTGGGGGACACAATATCATCACATTAGAGTTGTATGTGCGAGGCTAAGTTTGAATCTTGAGTCCACAGAAAATAACCTGGCATCAGGGTCCATTTGGATTACATTGATGATTGAGTCCATAGGGTTCATGCCTGGATCCTTGGTTCAGTGGAGCCAGGATCTTATAGTTGAGGACTGACCTAAGGGGCTGACATTGAAACTAGCCTGGAAACTGAGCTTTCAGTGGCCATGCCTATATCCTCAAGCCTATGGGCATGGATTTGCTCCTGAATCTACAATAACTGTCCTGGAAAATGTCCCACTGGAGTGGGCCTGCCTGGTGGCTGAGGTTACAATTATCATCTTGGAGCCTGGGTCTGCAGTTGCTGGCCTAAGACTGGAGTTTCCTGTGATGGGCTTGGTGCTAGGACCTGTGAAAAGGGATGTTTGTGTCACTCTTCTTTAGCTATGCAGAGCACATCTCTGTGCTGTGCTGCCCAGGCTTGGTGGCAAGGTGTCATGGCTAACGTGAAACTTCTAACATTCTTTAGTGCATCTTTGCATTAAGTCTACATTCTCACCAGGTGCTGTAACACATCACCTGGATTCCTTGGAAGTTGGGAAGGCATTGCTGTGTGTGGAGAATTGCTCACAGGGATTCTTCTGCAAAGGGAAGCATGTTGGAAACTCCAGCTCTGTCATCGTGTTTATACAACCTCCTGGAATCGTTGACATATTAAGTAGCTGAACCTGGACTGGGATGTTCAGGGATTGTATTGACAGGTTAAACAGTTGAAACTGATGCCAGAAGCCCAGTGTCAACATTGGAGCCAAGCAAATACTGCCTACAGCGCCATATTCAGAGAGTTTGAAGACTGACTCCCTCCTCTCGAGAACCATACAGGCAACTGTCCGTCCAGGTAGCCACTTTCTCTTATTCCGATCACCTCCTATGTCATTTTCTTTTTAGTATAACTATTTCTGCATGAAAAAAAGTCTATTGGTATAATGCACTAATTTTCTGAAAATCCAGAAGGAATTGTTTTTCTTTGTACAAATATTTTAACATACAATATTTTAAAATCAAGAATGAGTTTTTGATTGGTTTAAAAATTTTAAGTTGGCTTGAAGATTTTCAAAGATTTCCTTTATGTAGAGATTGCGGGTGATATTATTGTCCTTATTTATAATAATTTTGCATAAATTAATAAAAATAATAAGTGTTTTAACTATTTTTATTAACTCTTTACAAAATTAGTAGAAATAAACCTTTAAAATTAACAATAAATACACTAATTGTAATAACAATGTATAATTGCAATAACAATAAATATACTAATAGTAGTCCAAAGGTCTCAATTTATAATCTTGGAAAGCGTAATAAATATTTTATTTTTTTCATTTACAAAATATCACCTCCAAATCCTCATTCTGGAGATGATGTGCTTGGTTTGCAATTTAGACATTTGCCAAAAAAGCAAATTCTATACTAAATTAAATGTATATTAAATGCATGGTAAGTGTGTTCTAAACTTAGCAGTTGCAAAACATTTTTTTTTCTTTCATAGGATGATTTTATTCAACCAAGTGGGTTATTTCATTTCCTTGTTTGCTACAGTGTCCTGTGGTGAGTATTAGCTACAGCAGTTAAAAAATAGTATGTGAGAGAGGAATATTCCACTCCTAGAGAAAGCCTTTAACCATACAATTTGGGGGAAGGAGGCAGCTGCTGATACTTCAAGGCAAGAACTTCTCTTTAGCTGCATGGCCCCAAATGCACATGACAGGGGGAGGGGCTCAGAGACAACAGACTCTTGATGCTTTTGTTAGCAGACATTCCCATTTAGGGATTACTCTCTGGCAGATCCCCACCCCCACCCTCCATACTTGTTTTTGTTATCAGCCTTCAAAAAACAAACTCTACCTGAAAGATGGAAAGAATATTAGACCCTGTACAGTGGTTGAGTCCAATCCAAGTATCTGATTAATATATGATATTTTTAATATAAGGCCTAGGGAGCTCTTTCTGAACTGAAGGTACTTGCTTTAGGTTTAACTAGTATATTATTCCTTTGGTAGTCCGAATGGAGAGCTTTCAGCACTAGGTGTCAGTGTGCTTTCTTTCTCTGTGTATTCCATTAGATTTTAGAGATAAGAATGACCCTGAACAACCCCTCTCAATGGTCGTTAGAGAGTGAGGATTCCCCTGATATACAATGAAGGGTGGCTTCTGAGTCAAGGGTGACATACGATATGGTCACACCACAAGGATTATTTTCTTGACTCTCAAGTATTTGACAGGGTAAAGAGCTCTGAAGAAGGCTTATCCTCATAAAGAGAAGTCATTCCTTTAGGGGGAAAACAAAACCTTTTTCTTCCCTATCTGCTAATTATGCCTCCCTCCATCTGTCCCATCAACCCTACCTGCTTGTCTATGTCACAAGTATTGCTATGCTCAAACCAATCGAACGTGGAGGATTACTAGCCAGAGATGCTATGGACCATAGCTAAGAGAAAAAAATGACTTAAAACTTGTGATCATGATAGGGAAATTGGAGATGCAAATACATATAATACTTAAAACTGAGTATTTTATGTAGTCCCAAAGTATGAAACAACTATTGCTAAATTATTTCTTTAGTTTTTCATATTTTTCTGCATGTATCTATCTGTTTTTATAAAAGTGTTATTAATGACTTAAAAATAACTTTAACATACCTTTGCTATTTATAGCTAATGTTAATCCAACCAAATATTTTTGTTATCCATTCCTCTTTGTGGTCTTTTGTGTGTACATGCTTTGCACATATTCAATCAATTTATAAATTAAATAATTGGAAATAAAAAATGTTTGATACAAAGGTGTAAATGCTTTTGAAGGTTTTATGGCACACATTATGGGATTGTCTTCCCGAAAGGCATTCTCTGTTTGGTTTTCCACACAAGCATATGAGAGTGCTCAACTGTCCCGCTTAGGACAGTGCTAATAGATGTCTGTTGCTTTGTAGTCTGACATAGAATCAGCTTCCTGCAAATAGTGTCCAGATTTCTTCCTGAGAAACCATCTCCAGGTGTTGGTCCACATGGTCCTGGAGATGCTCTGTCTGCTGTTGATGCCCAGGCTGGAGCTTTTGACTCAGCCAGACCAGAGCCAGGAGCTTCAGACAGGGTTGGTGTGATGACCTAACCAGAGCTAGTCTTGTAACAGGCTTTTCATAGGCTTCTAGGAAGAAATTCAGATTTATTCTTCTTTCCAGCTTGGCTTGAGCTTCTGGGCCTGCTGCTATTGTGCATCTTGAGACCAACAGACCTCAACCATGTCTCGCTCACTCTCAATTGGTTGCCTCTTACTCTTTTATTATTCTCATTACATGCATATTTATATATGTACCCAAAAGTGTATAAATACAACTTGCTGAGTTTGTTTTGCTTGTGTGTATATGGTTTGTGTATATGTGTAGACTGGATAACCAATAAGCGAGCTCATCTCTGGGAGAGGCTGATTTTTCTACTCCCAGAAATCATTAGTTGCCTGTAGTTAGTTCTTTGTCTAAGAGTGGGACCCCATGAAACTTTCCCCCTTCCATGTTACCATGTCCATTGGTATTGCCATTGTTCTGGTCTTGTTTACACAGCCATTTCTTATTTCACAGCAGATTTTCTGGTATTCTAGCTATCATAATCTTTCCGTGCCCTCTTTCATGATATCCCCTGAGCCATAGATTCAGGGTATGTGCTGTAGATGTATCCACTGGGGCTGGGCTCCCCACAATATGTTGACCTCTGCATTGTGTTAAGTTGTGGTTTTCTGTGATGGTCTCCATTTGCTATAAAAAGAGGCTTTTATGATGAGGAATAGTAGCTATACTTACATAGGAAAGGTGACTCCTGCACTGTTATCAGTTTTTATATACTTATAGTCACTTATGTTCCTTTGGTAAATTATCTTTTCATATCTGACATTTAATTATAAAAATGTTCTAATATTCATTTATCTATGTCTACACACACACACACACACACACACACACACACACACACACACACACACGGGTGCCATAGAGCACGTCTGGAGATGAGAGGAAACCTCGTGGAAGCTGGCTCTGCCCTTTCACTCTGGGGCTTCTGGGGATGAGACTCAGGTAATTAGGGTTGAGTACAAGCACTAGCTCCTGAGCCTTCTCTCTGCCACTCACTCAGAATTTTTAAAGTTAGATGCTTTTCTTTCATCATTGATGGTATTTTTCCTTTTCTTTTTTGACCATGTAATTTTTTAATGTGACTAAATAACATGCCCAATGTCCATGGACATGGGGTCAACCTGAAAACTGAAAAAACGTCATCATTATAGATCATATAAGTTACGTAGACTGTGAACAAACAACACTGTTAACATCCTCCTCCTCCTCCTCCTCCTCATCATCATCATCATCATCATCATCGTTGCCATTACCAGCTAAGGAGGAGGATGAACAATTCTATAATTAGAACATTTTTAGCTACTCTTCTTCATCGGCTGAGTCACATGTTAGTTTACCAAGACTCAACTGCAGGATAGGGACTTTCAGGCCATCACTGGTGACAGATTGTGTTTTTGTATGTGTCTGCGCAGTGGGATGGCAGAGGAGTGTCTGTTCAATAATTATGAAACACTACCACATTAAAAACAAGTCTCTTTATAGCTACCATTACCACTGGGCCTACTATTCAGCGTGTTGTGCAAATGGGACAGCTCAGGATGTGCACTTGGGAACACATATTCCCAGGAGCATCTACCCAGGAAAATCTGCTCTTTCCAAATATAAACCTGACCCAAGAGGTAGGCATGGCAACACCTCTCCGATAAGAAAAGAAGCAATATTGCTAGTTTGACTCATCGAAATGGGACTCAGCAGCAGGATCCCCACACAGATAGAACACTGAAAATCTGAAATCTTCAGTGCTTAATGAACTATATGTTGTCTAGATACCCATTCTTTGAAAACAATGGCATCAAAGATACTCAAATGGAGATGGACAAGGTTGCCACTGGAGTACTGCATAATTAATGAAAACCTGACTGATGAACATGGACAGGCTACCTAAGGTAGAAAACTCAGTAAAAGACTTGAGTTGGATCTCTTCAGGTAAATATAGATTCATACACTAAATCAATTGAAGACAGTTCTCTAATGATATGTGGGGTACAGAATACCATATATAATAGAGCACAAACAATATATGTTCCAGTCTATTCAAGTTAGCTTATAAATACACTTTCAGTTCTGTTTTTTATTTGAAAGATATTTATTTAGACTTTTCTTCCCTTTTATTTAAAATAGATTCTTTTCTTATACAATATATCCTGATTATAGTTTCCCTTCACTCTACTCCTCCCAGTTCCTTCTCACCTCCCATCTTCTCCAGATCAACTCCACTTCTGCCTCTCATTAGAAGAGAACAGGCTTCTAAGAGACAACAACCAAATGTAACAAAATAAAAAACAATAAGATAGGACAAAAGCCATCACATCCAAGTTGGACACGGCAAGCCAACAGAAGGAAAAGAGCCCCAAGAGAAGGCGCAAGAATCAGAGACCCACTCACTCACACACTCAGGAGTCCCATAGAAATGGGACTAAACTGAAAGCTATAATACGTGTGTAGAGGGTCTGGTGCAGACCCCTGGAGGCTCTCTGCTTGCTGCTTCAGTCTCTGGGAATTCATAAGAGCCTTGCTCACTTGATTCAGAGGGCCTGTTCTCATGTCTTCCATCCCCTCGGGCTCTTATACTCTTTCTTCCTCCTCTTCTGTGGGGTTCCTTGCGTTCTGAGGGGAGATGTGTGTTCCAAGGACTCTCTGTCTCTCTCTGTCTCTGTCTCTCTGTCTCTCTTTGTCTCTCTGTCTCTCTCTGTCTCTCTCTGTGTGTGTGTGTGTGTGTGTGTGTGTGTGTGTGTGTGTATGTGTGTGTGTGCATAATACCTGGGTGTGGGTCTCTGCAAATGCATTTTCCTTATCCAAGAAATGAGTGCTCGATAATTAGTTCGCTTGAATAAGGCCGAGGCAGACAGCAACATGTAACACTGCCTGCTTGGAAGCGGACAGACAAGACTGAGAGTCGGAGTGAGTTCATGTCCCAGGACATTTATTCACCGCGTGGGATGAACCATGTCTGAACTCTGAGACTCAGTTACTGACTTCTTTCATGAAAAAAAAAAATGCAGATAATGGTCCTGACCTCAATCTCCCCTTAAAGTGTTGAGGAATGTAGGGAGATGGTTGTCCTTAAAGAGTTTCGGGGAGTGGGGGGGAAGTTGTATATCAGTGGTTTTTTTTTTTTTTTCGAGACAGTGTTTCTCTGTGTAGTTTTGGTGCCTGTCCTGGATCTTACTCTGTAGCCCAGGCTGGCCTCGAACTTACAGAGATCCTGCCTGCCTCTGCCTCCCTAGTGCTGGGACTAAAGGCGTGTGCCACCAGTTTTTAAGGTGAGATGTTTGAGATGTTTTCATACCATGTTAGAGAGCAGACAGGAAAAAAAAATCCATACTGTATCTCAACGGGGATAATTTATGTACAAATTATTATATAGGTAATAAAAAAGAATCAAATTTTGTGCATAAGTGTCCATAAGATGGTTTAAAATAGCATGCGGTGCTGTTTAAATCATTGTCATAATGTTTCTTTCTACCCCCCTCTGTATTGTAATGATCTTCGGGTAGTCATTGGGATAAGTACAAAAGAACAACAAAACAGACTCATTTCTATTAAAACTGTCACACTTTCCCTAAATCTATCTTTAATGGTTCTGTCGCAGGGTGCCTGAATCAGCTGTATAAAAACAGCTTCTTCCGAGGTGGGGATGTAGCTGCCATATACACGCCAGATGCTCAGTACTGTCAGAAAATGTGCACATTTCACCCCAGGTGCCTGCTCTTCAGCTTCCTCTCAGTGAGTTCAACCAATGATCCAGATAAAAGGTAAGAGGTGATGTTTTTATCATTACCAGGTTAGACATTCCTCAAACTGCTTCCAGTATGCAAAAATGATGTCGTATTTCTCAGAGAGTTCAAAGACCATTTTCATCCAAAGCTCCTAGACTCGGTCTTTCCAAAGCAGACTCCTAGACTACTGAACACAGAGACAGACATTCTAAACATCCATGGCACTTGTTCACGGCAGTAGGAGGCAGTAACGCTCTAGCCAAGGCCTGAAGGAAGAGCATGTAACAAGAAAGGGTCCTTCCTCATACTGTAATATTTAGACTTTCTCGTTCATCTTTCAAAATATTATACTGTCCCCACATGTATTTTTGTTTATGTCTATAAATATGTAATTGGCTAGGTTCTGCGTATGAGGGAGGACATGAGGGTTTTTTTCTTTTTGAGATTATATGACTCCATTTAATATTAGACATTCGAAGTCTATCCATTTTCTCATTTTTCTTCAGCATGAAGTAGCATTCCACTATGTAATTTCTGTCTTATTCATTTTTATTATACATTAATTAAAATTTATTATAAATGATGCAAATAACACAATCACACATTCAAATTAACCAGACCCAGAGACTAGACAACTCAGAGAACTTCTGTCCAGTTACAGTAGCCATTTGAAAACAAAGCTATAGAACTTCACAGTGGATTTTATTCTTTAACTATCAAATATATATTTTATTCACTTATGTGTTACTTGTCTGGTAAAAGGTGAAAATTTTACCTGCATAGAGAAATATATTTAGTTGTTTGACTTGTTACTATATTTATGAGTAGCAAAGTTGAAAAAAATATAAACCAAGAGTTTTGTTGATAATAGACTTAAGATCTAGTAGGCACAACTCAATGTTACCTGTAGTAAGCCAGTTTGAACGTTTAGAATGTAGAAGTGAGTGAGTGTGTGTGTGTGTGTGTGTGTGTGTTATTAACTGGTAATTTTGACAAGTGCAAGTATTAGAAATATAATTGGAAATTTCACCTTAATTTTTTTTCATTTGATCAATAGCCAAAATGTCAATTTTTGCTTCTGTCTCCATACACATAACTTTCATTTTTATTCTATCCAAATTTAAGAATTAGAAATTCGACACTCATTTTCTAATCCCTATGTGCTAACTTACATAAAAAACGCAAACTGCATGTGAGATTACTGTATTAAATTCTGAACTAGGTTCTAGGATTCTTATAAATAGTAAAATTAACATAAAGTTGATATTGAAGACAGAAAAATTCTCCCATTAGAAGGAAACTACCAGGGATCAATAAACAAGATGAATATCACACAGAGACCCAGATTATGAGTGATTCAATCTTTTTAAAGTAAATTCAAATACTTATAAAAATAATCACCACTTTAGAAAAGGTAGATGTTTCAGATAGGAGAATCCTAAGTTTATGGTCAGCTTGCAGATGTTAACAAGATCTTGCCTCAAAATAAACTAAATAAAAGCTGGGGGGGGGGGCTGGAATGGAAATGATAGAGCACTTAATTAACATGCTTGAAGCCCAGGGTTTCTTCCTCGGTACACATAAAACAAAAACAATTATCTTTTGGGAAGAAGATCTATGGAAGCTCAAAATGCAGGCATAACCATCAACTCTAGAATATGGTTGGCTCTCTGCGCTTAAAGCATGACCATGAAGAGAACCAATGCTGCAGATGGAGTGGAATTGTCTTGAGAATATCCTCTTCAGCAAATGCCAAGGAAATGCTATCAGTTTCCTGACCCCAGGCTCTATTTATTAACACATAGAAAATGCTGGGTAATGTCGTAACGTGTGTTTCACATTACATGCCCCTTTATGAATATATAAAAAAGGGATCTTTTTTAAAAAACAGGTTTGGCTGCTTCATGAAAGACAGCATTACAGGAACCTTGCCAAGACTGCATCGGACGGGTGCCATTTCTGGTCACTCTTTAAAGCAGTGTGGTCATCAAATAAGTGGTAAGATGTCAACTTTTTCAACAAGATTTGAGTAAATAACACTCTAACTCACAGAAGCTTTTGCTCAAAGTCTGTGCTTTCATGGACTTTTAGAAGAGAACACTAAGAAAGAGAGTGGAGATGGAGCAGCGTCTCGGTCACATGAAGGGGTTACATATATCTTGATAATGTTCTTGTCTTTATCACTTACAACACACAATCTTAATGGGCCTCTGCTATCCAAGGTGCTCACACACAATGTAAGATTTGGAGAAAATGAATGCGCACTCCAAACAGCAGACCTTCCCTGTTTCCAGAAAAGACTTTCCAAGTAAGACTCAGGGGACATCCCATCCCCAAGTTCACTTCAGGGAGATTCGTGGCTCCCACCAGAATTGATTCTGCCCTTTCCAGTTCAAAGGTCTGTTGGCAATGTCTAGTGACATTTTAGATCCTTACAACTGGAGGAAATGGTACTCTATGGTTATGGCTGGAGTTGGTGCAACATGTCTACCAGGCACAGAGCAGTAAGCCACAACCTAGAACTTTCTGTCCACCACTAGGCTATTGATAAGGGTTTAAGACAATGGTTCTCAACCTTCCTAATTCTGCAACCCTTTAATACAGTTCCTCACATTGTGATGACGCACAACCATAAAATCATTTCTGTTGCTACTTCATAACTAATTTTGCTACTGTTATGAATCATGATATAAATATCTGTGTTTTCTGATGGTCTTCAGCTACCCCTGTAAAAGGATCATTCAACCCCCAAAGGGGCCGTGACCCACAGGTTGAAAACAGCTGGTTTAAGAAATCTTATTGTTTGCCATTCAGCTCAGACTGAAGGTATGAGTTCTGTCAATCATGCTAAGCATACCATTGCTTACAAGGAATGTGAACGCTAGGATGTCAGAGAGCTTTATTTGTGACACCCGTTGCAACTGATGTCCTAGGAAACAATTTCTGCACCATCTTAGAGGTTTAATACAACGAAGACACTTCTCTAACATGACAGGGACTGATGAGAAAGAGAAAGCGCCAAAAAGAGTGAGGTGGTGTGTTTGGAGAATCTTAAGAACCGACCCGGATTATGCTGTTTTGTCTTTAAACAGTTCATCCTGTCTGTTCAAATTTCCGATGTTCTTCTTTTCCCCCAATATCACAGTCTGAGTCTGCAACTTGAATTTTAGGTAATTAATGAAGGATGACAATGGCTTAGCTATCAATACTCCTTCACCGGTATAATAGCTACAGTTAGCCTGAAGCAAAATGCTTTTTCCGTCTTATGCAATCAAATCCATATACAGTATTTGATTAAACTTTATATATTATGATTGTGACCGACAACACAATGTAAAGAAATAGGAGTATTGTGCCTTTTCTGTAGTTACTTAGCTGTCATTTTTTTTTCCCAGCTTCATCTTCCTCACTAACTTTGGCTCTAAAGTTCCTTTCTAACTTTCTCCCAGATATCTTCAAGTTAACAAGTGGTCTCAGGCTGGGTGGTGGCGGTGGTGCACACCTTTAATCCCAGCACTCGGAGGCAGAGGAAGGCAGATCTCTTCGAATTAGAGGTCAGCCTGGTCTATAGAGTGAGTTCCAGGACAGCGAGGGCTACACAGAGAAACTTTATACCTGGGGTGAAAAAAGGTTAAAAAGTGGTCTCAGAAAGCAATTTTAATCAAAATTATTGAGAGGCAGGCTTAAAATTGACAGATGGTCATTAAGAAAATGTTTTTATTTGTTGTTTTTATTTGTGACTACCTCATCCCAACCCTTAGCCCATTTCCTTTCTGATCTGCAGCAAATTTAAAGGAAACTTATTCTATGGTTTACAGATTGCTGCCCTGTATGAACCTCTGGGGGGTATTCAGCACCTCCCTACACCCTAACATAATGCTTCTCTCTTAGTCAGTATATACATATTGTCTCTATGTATAAATTAATATTATGATTCTTAGAAATTTGCAGTTATATACAATAGAATATTGTTTGTGCTAATACACACACACACACACACACACACACTGCTAATCTAATTAAGTTTTCTGAATTAACTATATTTTTAACATATAAGATAAACTTGAAAGGACCTGTTGGGCTGGCTAAAGTCCCTTCAAAACTTCAATGAAAAGGATTCTTAAATAGAATTTTTAAAAAAAATGTAAAAACTGGTGTGCTAGCACATGGCTATAATCCCAACACTGGGGAGGCAGAAGCAAAGACCATTTCAAGTTCAAAGTCATCCTGGTCTGAAATGGGAGTTTGCCACATCCACTATGGCTTGGGTCTGAGAAAACTGATGAAGGGTATCAAGGGAATAAGAAAGGACAGACACACAGACCAACATGGAGAAAGGAGAGAGTGCCGTGCGTTGTAAGCGTTGAACCCCCAAACCCCAGAGTGATTATTATGTACAGCACATGGGAGGGGTAACTAGTCTCAGAGGGAGGTCTCCAAAGGCAGCCAGTCTCTCCTCTTGGGCTGTAAACATCCTGGAGGAGGAAGGTGAAGTTGCTCGTTTTTTTTTGCACACACTGGTGAGTTGTTCCTGAAGACCCGGGGAAGGCTTTGCCAGTTTCCCATGGGTCTGAGGCATTGGCCCTTCACATGGCTGTGCCCATGTCAATAGACTTCATCTGCTCCTTACATGTGGACTCAGGGCTTCCGCTGGTTGCCACAGGAGTTCCAAACCAGCCAGGTCTACAAGGCATGAAGGGGTAGGGGGCGAAGTGTGGTGGTAATGGTAGTGGTGGAATTTAAGAAAATTTTAAAGCAAGAAGGTTTGAAATGGTTTCATCAGGCAGGCAAACAAATTCCCACAGTCCATAAAAGATTTAACACCGCTGTCAGTGGTGAGACCTGCAGTCACAAATCACAATCAGACCTGAGTAGGTGAAGAAAGAGAAATAGACACAGGTCATGGTTTTTTGTTTTTGTTTTATTTGTTTGTTTGTTTGTTTTCGATCCAAAAGTCAAAGGTACACCAGTGTGTCCAATACTTCAAATCTCCAGCCCACACTATCTATCAGGACCCCTGTTACTTTCGCCTTGTTTATTTATCAGTGCCACTGGTAACTTCTGTGAAACTGTATTGTTGCATACACCTTGCAGGGTAGGAAAGCAAAGTAACCTGCTTTTATGCTGGTACAATAGGGCTTGGGTAAACACACTGGGGTGTGCTAATGTCCAGCAGGGTTTGATAATTTAGATATGCAATAAAAATTCTAAATCCTGCACTTACCAGGGAAGTCACCAAAAATGGGATCCTGGTCTTCAAAATGGCTCTGGTCGAAGAGAAGTTTAGTCTGTGTCTAGAAAGAAATTCCGCCGAATGTCTCGACTGTCTCAATGTGTTTCTTTGCAGCTTGCCACAAAGACACATATGAAGGACTTGATATGAGAGGATCCAACTTCAATATCTCTAAGACCAACAGTGTCGAAGAATGCCAGAAGCTGTGCACAAACAACATTCACTGCCAGTTTTTCACATACGCTACAAATGCATTTCATAGACCGGAGTACCGGTGAGTGAGGCTGAATGGTTCCTTGTGAAACACACCAGGATTCAACAGCATCCTCCATGAAAAAGACAAGTCTGCTTCTCCTCCACTTAAAGCACAAAGGGGATGTAGTCCTGAGCATTTCCCTCATTTACATACTTAATTTCAATGGCATTTCCCCCCGCTCCAAAACAGTAAACTTCAAAGGTATCCATAGGCTGTGTATGGATGAAGGCGTAACACCAGACAATGATGTCTGCCGGCTACCCCATTTGCACCCTAAACTGCCCTTTGCTGAAAGAAGAGTATCTATTGATTAATAATAGCCCAACCATGCACCACTGTGGTTATCATTTCAATAGCAAATGTTATCCTCACGATTGTGTGCACCTTGAGAACCATAACAACGTCTTTTGTTGACATTCAGGAACACCTGCCTGCTGAAGCGCAGCTCCAGCGGGACACCCACCAGCATAAAGACACTGGATAACCTGGTATCTGGATTCTCACTGAAGCCCTGCGCACTTTCCGAGATTGGTAATTAGATGAGAACGCTTCCACTGTGATTGTGATGTGCTAAATAAGAGTGCCTGGAAGCATCCATGGGCCACTCTCAGGGACCTGGGGATGAGATGGGTTTGGGCCAAAGGGTTTATGTAGATGTGATTACATGGGAAAACTTAGAAATAAGAACTCTTCTAGAGTACTAGAATGTGCCCTCTGCAGTCTCAAGGGTCCTTATTTGATAAAGTGGGAAACAGAGGGGTCCAAGTCAGAGACCAGAAGACTTGAAAAGGTTACATTGCTGCCATTAAAGGTGAAGAGTCCTAAAGCAAAGGAACGCCATGACCTGTAGGAATTAAAACGGGCATGGGACAGGTCTACCAACATGCCCTTCCAAAGGAACAGACCCATGCAAACCTTTTGCCTGGCATCCTGAAGGATATACTTTGCTTTTCTGATCCCTAGGACTAAAAGACAATGAATTTATGTTGCTTAAACCTCTAGTTTTACTGTAACACTCCTACAACAACAGCATTAGAAAGTACAGTGACACTATAGAGAAAACTGTGAGGTCATTCGATGGTGTCCATATCTAGCAAAAAAAAAAGAAAGAAAGAAAGAAAGAAAGAAAGAAAGAAAGAAAGAAAGAAAGAAAGAAAGAAAGGAAGAAAGAAAGAAGCATAGTGCCATGAACCAGCATTCTATAATTTCAGACACAGAGGTAGTTTCAGTTGAATTATCCAGACAAATGCCATCATATTTAGCACATCAAGGTGCCAGTGGTGAGATCGACTGAAACCAGCTCACTTATGGTAAGTAGTGCCAATACTGAATGCTGGCTCTATGCCACGCCCTGTATTGGTTCTGAGTTCTGGGATATGACCTCTCTATTCAAGACCCAGAAGCCTAAAACAACCTACCTCTTTTCCTATTTGTCTTTTCTTTTCCCCATGTATCCTCTCCATGCTGTGCCATTTATTGGGCTCAAGTTTGTTAACTATTTAGTTTTAATACCCATTTTTTTCTAGTTTTTGAACACTTGACTACAGGAGATAGGACTCTTTATTCACTTGTGTTTTGTTCTGTATATCATGCTTGTCTTGGACGGCTTATCCACAGCTGTATCTAAATGCCAGACAGCTGGGAAATATCTCAAGAAAACAAGGCTCTTTTAGCTCATGATTCTGCAGGCTGGGAAGCTAAAGACAAGGTGGCTACATCTGGCAAGGACTGTTGTGAGTCTGGGGTCATTCAGAGATTCCCTAGCCAGTCTGATTCAAGTTTTGGTTTTAGTAAATTAGAGGCTTTTTTAAAAAAAGACTGGCTAGGATCAAACCAGAGAGAGTTCTCTAGGTAAGGCCCAGCTCTTGTTAGACAAAGGATTATGAAGGCAAAAACCACGGAGTTATAATTTGGGGAAGCCAAATTAACTCATATCCTGTCTGGGTGCTGGCAAGGCTCGGGTTTTGTAACAGATGTCCATCCAGCAGGTGCCTCGGTCATCCAAGAAAGCAAGCGTTTCATACAAAAGCAGAACATCCAGTTAGCCTGTTTCATCTTATGACCCATAACCTTGTGGGAATAGCTGAGGCAGTGAAATATTTAGTAACAATCAGCAATTTATTTTATTTTATTTTATTTTTTATTGTTTTGTAGAATAGCCCAACGGTTCCAGGAAGTGGTCCCTCTCGGGCCAGCTGACAGGGTACATTCAAGGTAGCAACTTCCTCACGGCTTATACAAGTTAAAAACAATTCGGGTTTCACAAGCCTAGCACAATAAATTTGCCCTCTGAACATAATGGTCACCATCACAGGACCTGACGCTGCACCCCCAGCATGGTAGAAAAACGCAGGTCAAGTGAGCATGCGTGGAAGATAACAGACTACAAGAGGAAGCCTTGGTTTAAAACAACCCGCCCTTGCCGTAACTGATCTAGTTCAGGGAGGGCAGGAACTCACTCCTGCAAGAAAGGCGTTAGCCAGTTCCCGCGGTTATGCCTTCAGGACTTCCCACTAGGCTGCATCTCCCAAACTGCCACGCTGGAGAACAAGAGACACCAGGAGTTTTGGCTGGGGGCAAACCTCTCCAGCCTTAGCAGCACACGGCTGCAAGTATTTTTTATGCACAGGGAAGAGCTGACAAGATTCTTTTGTCCTGCCTCAAGCCCAATGCAGGGGCTGCCCACAGCCTCAAAGAGCACCTCACATGCCCAGGCTCAGATTGCCTTGTACTAGCTTTCTTGAGTTGCGACCAGTTCCCACATTGCTTCAGTCTGATTAAAGTGTCCTTCACTGAGTGATAAAAATCCTGGCTATTTCAGGAAATGGCCTTTTTTTTTTTTTTTTTTTTAAGAGGCAGGGCTTTTCACATCTCTTGCATGCCAACCAAAGCCACAGGAAGGCTGTCTCTGGGCTTAAAGTTCTAAATTAAATTCATAAGCCATGGGTGGCTTTCAGTCATTACCACACCCTTGTCCTCAATTTTATCAACAATGCGTTCAGCTTTACGGATGAAAAAAACAGTAGTTCCTGGGGTAAAACCGTATGTTAAGGTCACATAGCAGAAGCTACCACTTAGACGAGTCCCACAAATCTCCTGTGTCCTCCCTTCTTTGAAATGTCTAGCCTCTTACCTCACAACTCAAAATGAACTGTCTTTCAAGACGCATTTTCAGCAGTTTCCCGCGTGGATTTCGAAAGCTTTGGAGATCACCACACCTCCCCTGTTAGTGAGTCGATGCCATTTGCAATTCTAATTGAGAGACTCTTTCCATATTAATGTCTTGGTATCGTCCCACAGTTATTTCCACTGCACGAGGCAGATGCCAGGTCACAGAATCACCAGGACTCATTGCTTCTCCCTCCGCAAAGCTGGGGTCAGGTCAAATAAACTCAGGGCCCAGGAGGGGGATTTTCCAGGGAGCTTCCAGACAAGTCAAGTAATGGCCCTTGTCTGGGAATGGTGGACTGTAGCTTTGGAGGGGCTCCAACCACTCTACTGGTTGGTTTTCCAGGTCTCTATGGAGCTGGGGAGGAGCCAGGAATGTAGGGCGAGTTAAACCCCACCCAGCTCTTGCTGACGTTTGGCCATTTTTCTGCCCCAGGATTGTGTGTCCCTTTGGCTAAATTCCAGAGATCCAAAAATGGTGGTTTGGTTCATTTTGCCGGTATTCATCCCGGTTATAGAAAAGATGGGTTCTGGGCATTTTTATTCTCCCACCCTCACTAACATTCTATAACACTTTTAATAACCATAGAGTCATAATTGGGATTGTTATTGCTGTGATGAAACACCATGACCAAAGCAACTTGCGGGGAGGAAAGGGTTTATTTCAGCTTACACTTCCAGGTAACAATCCATCCCTGAGGGAAGTAAGAGCAGGAACCCAAACAGAGCAGGAACCTGGAGGCAGGAGCTGATGCAGAGACTGTGGAGGGGTGCTGCTTACTGGCTTGCTCATCATGGCTCGCTCAGGCTGCTTTCTTATAGAACCCAGGACCACCAGCCCAGGGATGGTACCACTCACAATGGGCTGGACCCTCCCCTCATCAATCACTAACTAAGAAAATGCTCTACAGGCTTGCCTACATACAGCCTGATCTGATGGAGGCATTTTCTCAGTTGAGGCTTCCCTCCTCTCTATCAACTCTAGCTTGTATCAAGTTGACAGAAAACTGGCCGGCACACATAGTTAACAACCGACCTTTCAAGTGAAAATACTCTTTGAGATACGAGATGCCCATTTTGCCTGGTTCTGATTCCACATCTCGTGTGCAACAGTAGAGAGCTGGAGCACAGCCCAAGAGGGCCACCAGGATGACGGGACACCTAGAAATAATGGGAAATTTAGAAATGAACAAAGGAAAATGTTAAATATGTTCAACTTGGAAAGGAGTCTAGATGACTGCCTTAACTTTTGGTGAAGTTTGTTCTTCAGTTTTGAAAGGCTGTCTTCAGGGAATGGGTTGGTACACAATTCCCCGGGGTTGGTTTGGATAGAGAGGACTTTGTAGAAACTAAGTTTTAAAAGTCCCTGACATCTCCAGTGCTCCAGCAAAGAAACTGACTTTGTCATGAGGTGGCAAACTCCTTTTCAACTAACAACGTCTCGTAAAAGTTGTAGGATGACCTGCCAGGGATATCTTGGGAGGATGCAGGTGTAGGTTGGCATAGAAATCTACATTCTCTTCCAATACCAAGGGTCTTCATGTATTTGCGTTTATTATTATTATTATTATTATTATTATTATTATTATTATTAATTCGAGCAGTTGAGTCTAGCTCCCTAGGCTGCTCAAATGGATGATTATGAGAAGTGCACTCTTTTGATCCAACTATATTAAGTACTGTCCTATCATTATTCTTAAGTTTCTATACTATACTACTAGTATAGAGTTGATTCTTACATGCTATCAAATTGAGTAAATCATGTAAACAGCACAAATAAAAGTCTATGAGAAAAAAAATATGTAAGGGAAATGAAAATGAAGCTTTGCTCTTCTACTATCAAATGGCATTTCTGTTAGCTCCTCAGAGTCTATGTTAATCTCTTCTTATTAAAATACTTTCCATAATACTCAGAGACAAAACACAAGACAGCATGTTCTGAAGGCTTAGTTGGGACCAGGGTAGTTTAAGGGAAACACAAGTCACCTAAACATCTTGTATTAGAAATGATGGAGTTGCAGGAAGCATCCATTGGCTTATTCTACGTATCTGGTGTGGGGATTTGTCTCTAGAGTGAGAACAAGTTTTGCATTTCTCCAAAGAACAAACTACAGATTTGCAGATTATTTCATAGCAATTTATTTTCCCCTTTTACTGAAAATAGATTTTTTTTCCCTCACGTAATATATCCTGATTACCCTTTTCCCTCCCTCCACTCCTCCCAGTTGCTCCCCACCTCCCCTCCCATCCAGATCCCCTCCCTTTCTGTCACAGAAAACCAACAGGCCTCTGAGGGACAATAACAAAATAAAATAAGGAAACAAGAACTAACACGTCAGAATTGAGCAAAACAAATAAACAGAAGGCACAAGATTCAGAGAGCCACACGTTTGCACACCCAGGAATCCCATAAAACAGTAAACTGCAAGCTTTAATATATACCCAGAGGACCTCTTGCAGACCTGTGCGGGCACTGTGCATGCTGCCTCAGTCTCTCAACAGGCAATGTTAAACTCAGGATACTTAGCTCTGCGGATACTCAGTGGTCATTACCTTAGTTACTATGCTAAAGCTTAAGCAAATTCGGCCTTGTGTCACTGAGGAGTGCTTTTCATCGGTGAGTTCACAGGTTGTCCCATGGATATGTTCCAGCATTTCGCCTTTGCAGACCTAGATGTGGGCCAGGTCATGACCCCCGACGTGTTCGTGTGTCGCACCATCTGCACCTTCCATCCCTCCTGCCTCTTCTTCACATTCTACACGAACGAATGGCAGATAGAATCCCAGAGGTGAGTGTGAGCGGGCGTGCTCGCTTCTAAGCCTTTTCCGTTCCTCGCAGAGGCTTGCAGGAACATTGCTGGTTTCCCTAACAGCGCTGGAGCCTGTAATTTAAGTGGGTGTTTTTCTGCCAGGTGCAAGTTACTCCAGAGATGAGCAGATTCATCTGCATACCTGCCCTTCTGTAAAACAAACACACCATTGAGTCAAACTACAGCAGCAAAGGGATCAGGCAGCTTTCTTACCAGCATTAGGGTTTGGAATTGGCTTAAGAGCTCCTCATTCAGTCTGCCCTTTAATCTTGTGAGAAATCAGAGCCCTGCTTATTTTGATCTAGAGTCTAGTCTGACCTCTTCACTTTGAGACAACTTCCCGTTTCCTTTATGCACAACATGGGACCCAAAGACGGATGTGTGTGGATATAATACCGAAGGCAGCTTAAATCCAAACGATTTGTTCTCTGGTGCCTTTTCTTTTTTCTTTTTCTAATTAGAAGGTGGAATTTTATCCTCTCTCCTCTTTTCATGTGGTCTGTACCTACTAGTTTTTGCCGGAGAGAGAAGTGACTCTATTTATATTTAATCCCTGTGGTATTTTGGAGTTTTGCAATATGATTGACTGAAGAGAGTTTCTCAGAATACAGTTTTCAGAGCTGCATTTTAATAAAAAGAAATGGGAGCTGCTTTTGTATCTGTCTAATGCCTCTAATACTGTTTCTTTTTTTTCTCTTTCTCACTTATTTTTAATAGGAATGTTTGCTTTCTTAAGATGTCTAAAAGTGGTACTCCAAGTCCCTCTGTTCCTCAAGAAAATGCTATATCCGGATACAGTCTCTTCACCTGCAGAAAAGCTCGCCCTGGTAATGTGACTCAACAGTGATGGTACATGATGTGTGTCCTAGTGTGCCTGTTGGATGTTGTAATAAATACCATGACCAAAAGCAAGTTAGGGAAGAAGAGAGTTCATGTTGCAGAAACAGAGATAGGAACTGAAGCAGAGACCATGGACAAATGCTGCTTTGGGGCTTGCTCCTATGATGGGCTCAGCTACCTTTTTTTTAAAAAAATACAATCCAGAACCATCTGCCCAGAGGTGGCACCACCCTCAGTGGGCTAGGCTTTCCTCCACCAATCCTTAATCCAGAAAATGTCCCACAGACATGCTCACCAGTCCATCTGATGGAGACAATCCTTCAATCAATGTTCCCTGCAGTTGGAAGTTTTCCTGTGTCCTGCCTGGTCCTACAGCTGCTCAGACCCAAGTAAACGTATAGAGGCTTATATCAGTTACAAACTGGGTGGCCTATGGCTCAAGCTTCTTGCTAGCTAGTTCTTGTATCATAAATTAACCCATATCTATTAATCTGTAAATTGCCACATGGCCGTGGCTTACCAGTATTATTACATCTTGCTTCTCCTGCCGGTGGCTCGGAGCATCTCCTTCCTCTCTTTCCTCCTCCCACTGTTTCTCTTGGATTTTTCCCACCTGGCGCCATCCTACCCTGCCATAGGGCAATGCAGCTTTGTTTATCAACCAGTCAGAGCAATACCTATTCACAGAGTACAGAAAGACATCCCACAGTGGTTCCCTCTTTTCAGATGACTCTATTTTGTGTCAAGTTGACAACTACTAACTGCCAAGAGGTGTGACAGAATGCGGGATCTTCTAAGAGTTGATGAAACCATTCTCAAGACACTAGAAACTTTGTTACTCTGGCTTATTTCCTGTCTCACTATCTGTCCTTTGATGTTTGTGCATGGTGCAGAACCCTGCCACTTCAAAATTTACTCTGGAGTTGACTTTGGAGGGGAAGAACTGAATGTGACCTTCGTGCAAGGAGAGAGTGTGTGCCAAGAGACTTGCACAAAGACAATTCGCTGTCAGTTCTTCACTTACTCGTCACTTCCAGAAGACTGCAAGGTGGAGGGGTAAGGGGCCATGTCGTTGATGATTGGCAAGGTCGTTATTTTATGGTCTTAGCTGCAGGTTTGATTTTGTTCTGTCCATTTTGTCCAGGTGTAAATGTTCCTTAAGGTTATCCGTGGATGGCTCTCCCACTAAGATCACCTACGGCACAGACAGGAGCTCTGGGTATTCTTTGAGATTGTGTAAAGCTGTGGGCAGCCCTAGTGAGTGAAGCTCATTTGTTAAGGAACTGTGTGGAAGTCTGGGTTGTGGGGACTGATGACTTGGTCATATGTGATGGGGCTGTGGAATGGAGGGGATGGGGATTTGTGTCCAGTGCTGACCACGCATCTCAACACTTTTTAGTCTGCACAACAAAAACAAATGCGAGGATTGTGGGAGGAACAAACTCCTCTTTAGGGGAGTGGCCATGGCAGGTCAGCTTGCAGGTGAAGCTGGTATCTCAGAATCATCTGTGTGGAGGGACCATCATCGGACAACAATGGATCCTGACAGCTGCCCATTGCTTTGATGGGTAAGTTTTAGATCCTTCGTGTGTGTGTGTGTGTGTGTGTATGTGTGTGTGTGTGTGTGTGTGTGTGTGTGTGTGTGTACATGTTTACCTGTGCATACACATGTGGAGGTCAACATCAGGTATCTTCCTATATTGCTGTCTGTTGTAGACTATTATTTTAACTAGACAAAGGTGTGTTACATTTGTTTATGCAGCAGAGTACTACTTTAACTGTGTAAAGGTGTGTTACTTTTGTTTATGCTGCATTTAATTATGAAATGATGGGTTGCGTTTGTTTCCCCTTGCCTGCCCAAGGCACCTGATTGGTCTAATAAACAGCTGAACAGCCAATAGCTAGGTAGGAGAAAGAATAGGTGGGGCTGGCATGCAGAGAGAATAAGTAGGAGGAGATATCTAGGCTCGAGAGAAGGAGAGAAGGAGAACAAGGAACAAGCTCAGGGCAAGAAGCCAGACATACTCCAGCCAGGCAGACATGGAGAAGCAGCGAAAATAAGATATACAGAAATAAGAAAGGAAATAAGCCCTGAGGCAAAAGGTAGATAAAGAGAAACAGGTTAATTTAAATTAAAAGAGCTAGCCAGACATGTGCCTAAGCTAGGCCGAACATTCATAACTAATAATAAGTCTCTGTGTCACAATTTGGGAGCTGGTTGGTGGCCCAAAAGAAAAAGCCTGGTACATTTGTCCATCTCATTTGTTGAGAGAGGGTTTCTCACTGAACCCTTTGACTAGACTAGCTGAACAGAAAGTCTGGGGATCTGCCTGTCTCTGTCTCCAGGCATATGATTGGCCCAAGTTGTGTGTTGGGACCTGAACTTGGGTCCTCATGCTTGAGAATCAAGCCCTTTACCCACCAAGCCATCTACCTCCTTGGCTCTGACCTATTTGTTTTGACGGTAATAAATGTTTCCAAGTCTTTGCCTAAAAAGTATCATAATTTTAAATTTAGTTTGTATGTCTTTTACATGATTATTTTAAAATTCAAAAGATGGGTAGGTAGATTTTTAAGCAACAGAATGTCTTTAATTCAGTCTCCTACCAGGGCTTATTTTAATCAGTATGGCTACTTGATAGCTCTGATTTAATGAAACCAATTGCTTTCAGGATTGGTAAACTGAACTTGATTTTCCCATAGCTTCTTGGAAAAGGACAAAAGCATTCCCATATTTTTACTTGTAATAAACATGAAGTAATTACAAGGAAAAATGTACATTTTGAGTACTATCAGCCACAGCTTCCTGCACTGTGAACTGTAAACCTATATGGACTCAGTGAAACTCAATATGGGAGTTTTAAAAAACTTTAGCAATGGTAAAAGGTCCCTGCATGTACACTGACCAAAATTAATTCAAAATCAAACACATGACAGACCCAAGGCCTTCCGGCACTCCTATCTTGGGCTGTGTCACGTGACTCCACTGCAGCCTTTCTTCCTAAAGCACAAGGTACTTATTTTGCACTGTGCATGCTGTGCCATGCAATACCAACAGATTGTACCCTAAACCCAACTAGACTGAAGGTTATTTGATGTTGTGAATCACAGTGTGGGTTCTGTGTACATCAGGCTTTCTGCTCTTACAGAACAGAAACAACAGTTTAGTTACAAAGAACAAAAACATAAAAATGTTTCTTGTCACAGTGTACTTTGGATTGTATAGTGTTAGGCTTTGGTTTTTAAATAGGGTTGTTTGAACTGATGACTTGAGTTTTATAAACTCACTGAATGAATGTTGGCTTGAGTATTGGATAGAATTTCCAAAAATTTCTTAATGGTCCTAAACCTATGTCTGCCATTTGATTTATGTGAAGTGACATTCTCAGCATTGTCAATTACGAAATTAAAATATTAAGGAAATCCTAAAATCATTGAAGATGTTCTCTGTCTTTTAATATCAAATACTCAGACATGTTTTAATTATTTATGTGAAAATAAGCACATTTATTCCATTATTATGTGAATTTGCTTTCATCATTAATAAATGGTAAAACTATATGTACACCAAAGAATTATTTTGAAGTAAGTTTCTTTATGATACACTATCAGTAAATGTGTATCTGCTTCATATAGTCACATACATACTCCAAACAAACAAACAAAAAAACCTGTTCAGTCAAAAGGGAGTCTAAAATAAAAGTTTAAGAGGTTTTATTACAAACTAAATCTTTAGAGATCCAATACTAGATGATGATAAATTGCCAGAAGGAAGAACTAGGTCACATGGAATATTTTCTTTCTTCTTCTTTTGTCTCCCCACAAGAAAAAGTACTGAGAAAAATGAACAAGGCACAATGCCAATGTTACTTTGGTTTCATGTCTCTCTCCTAGGATCCCCTACCCAGACGTGTGGCGTATTTATGGCGGGATTCTTTATCTGTCAGAGATTACAAAAGAAACGCCTTTCTCAGGAATACAAGAACTTATTATACATCAGAAATATAAAATCTCAGAAGGCAATTACGATATTGCCCTAATAAAGCTTCAGACGCCCTTGAATTACACTGGTATGAAGCACATTGAAGGGGAAACCGCACAACTGAATTGTATCACTTCAGGTTGAGTGAGAAAACAGATCTGCGGCAATTGTCTTTGTTTTCTGGTTGGTGGGGTTGAGGGAAAGAGGAGGCTGCCTGGGAAGTGAAGATTCTGTGAACTGCCACACAATCACAGCTGCTTAAGGGGCAAGAAATCTCAATCACTTTCTGGGGTGGAATGGAACTGCGTGTATGGTAACAAACAGTAGGTACAGGGAAGGTTTTGCCATCTGAGGACATTGCGCATCTTTTCACAAGATTGGTAGAATTACCTACCGCTACTTGGGCTTAGGAACATAGAACTATACGAAAACAAGAGGGACTAGATGTTAATTGCTAAGAATACACGGGGCAGACAGTGAGGGGCATGGAGTATGTAACTGACTTTGCAGGCACATCACTCCCCAGAAACTGAATGCCTCCCAACACCATGAACTGCGAGTGTCTGTTAACAACTCTGTAATCTCAGACTGCTCGCCCTCCCTCCTTCCACCTCTGATATCTGCTGTAGGGTGTGCTGATCTCCTCACCACTCTGTTGTAATAATCAAGCTAGGCATTCAATTCAAGCGCTGGGACTGTGTGGCTAATTTTACTCGGAATTCTGCCGCAGTATATATTAAAACACAAGAAAGTAGATAATGTTTTCCATTAAATTTTGGTGGAGGAGTTCCCCTCTCCTGGGAAAGTTTCATGCCAGAAAACCATACAAAAAAAATGTGAGAATTTCCTGGGAACATGGGCTTTAGAAGTTGATGTCTGGAAGGCCATTCTTTTTACTCTTTAGTTTCAGTGATGAGTTTCATTATGTTTCATACGTGGACACAGTGTATTTTGATTGTAGTCACCTCCCTTCACTTTCTCTTGTCCTTTCCTGTTCTTCATCCTGACTGGCCCCAGAAGGCTCATTCTTGCTGTGTTGCTTCGTAGAAAAAAAGAATAAGGGAAAAGATAGAGATTAATTTTTAAAGTCAATATCTATGGCTTTAATTAATCCAAATCTATTCATGAAATTTTCTTCCAGAATTCCAAAAGCCAATATGCCTGCCTTCCAAAGACGACACAAATACAATTTATACCAACTGTTGGGTGACTGGATGGGGCTACACAAAGGAACGAGGTACAGCCTGACATTTGAAATGTCCCTGTCTTAAATGTTGAAGTCCACGGAGTAGGTCAGCTCCTCCACCATCCCTACTCATGATCTTTGTGTTTATTCCAAAATATTGGTCCTCTGATTCCCAAGAATATGATTTTTTTTGCATTAAAAACCGATGAGCTCATGCTTTAAGCATCTTACTCGTAATAGATATTATATGCTCATGACTCTGCATAACAGACTGTGACCCTCTGGTGCTATCAGGTCCAGTGCAGCCCATCTGGTCCTCAGCACTCATAGTGTCCCTGTTTACCATGCTCTCCCTTGGAATCAATAGCCAAGGTGCCAGCATCACTCTTTAAGGACAGTTCTTAATATTTGTTTTAATGCATTCCTGCAATATGATAAATCTACCTTTTCCTCTAATTATACTGTTAAATGCTTAGGTAAAATACATAGATTCATAAAAAGAACTACTAGATTATAGTACAATTACTGGTATTTATTAACAGAATTTAACATAGTGATAAGCATATGTCTTTTTTTGTTTGTTTGTTTGTTTTTTGAGACAGGGTTTCTCTGTGTAGTTTTGGTGCCTGTCCTGGATCTTCCTCTGTAGACCAGGCTGGCCTCAAACTCACAGAGATCCACCTGGCTCTGCCTCCCGAGTGCTGGGATTAAAGGCATGCGCCTCCACTACCCAGCACATATGTCTTTATTAATGTACCCACATGTCAAATTGTTTTAATATTTGCCATACTCTTGAAATAGTGATGGGCATAAATGATGTTTTCATTTCTGTCATAACTACAATGTAATTCAAAGTATCCATGACCCTTCCACAACAATGCTGCTAATAGTACCATATCCCTGCATTTTTTGTCTACATTTAAAACCGAGGGGCTTGTTCAGCTTTCCTTGTAAGACAGTCAAAGGAGAGGTGAGTTTTTCTCTCTTCTTTCTTCTGAGTTTATGGATGGATCTACTGTTTGTGTGGACCTGAGGTCAAGAGTTCCTGTGTGTTGAGACTTGAACTATTTTTATAGAAATAAGCATGCTTCCTTTCTAGAATAAGTGCCAGATAAACACTATTAGACATGTTTGTGTCATGTTTACAAAAAGAGATGATTGGCTGTGTCTTCTCCATGTTTCCTGAACCAGTCAGTTTGGATTCAGTTAACTCACATTTTCACTATGTTCATCTGGCTACATATATATAGACACCATATACATATGCATAGATATGGGAATATAGACATGGGAAAAAATCAAGTTATCTGCAAGTGTATAATTTGTCATGGAACTTAGTCTATGTAAAGAACACAATACTCTGCTGTCAAATGTTTGGGATTTACTTCCACAAATTTTAAATTTTTTATTACAATTTTAATTTGCAAAACAAAGAAAGGCAAGAACAGCCAGGCATTTGTATTAAAAGTACAAATGTATGAAGGAATTTTTTTTCTGAGAGTCTGTTGAGACAGTGTTAATCCTGAGAAAAGCCAGGTCCACCATTTTGAGCCAAATTTAAAGCATGCTTTATTTAAATATTAAATACTGACCAGGATGAACTTCAGTCAGGACCATTCCCTGGAGTTTCCCAGCTGCGTGGCCCCAAGACATGTCTTGTCGGGACTTATAAGACAAACCCATTGGGTCATCGTACTTTCCCATGAGGCTTCGTTGTTATTTTTCAAGAACTACAACTCCCAGCATCCTAGGAAATTACCTGATATTTGGGCTGTGGGGCTTACAGGTTACCTCACAGTATTACAGCAGGAGGAATGCAGAAATCATAGAAACCAAGTCTGTGGTAGCTTGGGTGATAGGGCTGGTGAAATACTTCATTAGAAGGAAGCCAACACAGATTGCTCCCTCTCCTCCCTGTCCCTGTCTCTCTCCTTCTCTCTCTCTCTTCCTCCTCCTCCTCCTCCTCCTCCTCCTCCTCCTCCCACCTCTTCCCCTTTCTCTGTCCCCTTCCCTCTCATTGTTTCTGTATGTATAATTCTACCTCTTTGACATTCACTGACAAGTTTTTGATCACAATATGACCCCCATGAAAAGTGGACCACTTTGACTACCTTTAAAATTCCGGTCTTATTTCCCCATTTATTGTATTTTCTGCCTTTAAAGGTCTATCTTGATTGCTTTGTAGGTGAAATCCAAAATGCTCTACAAAAGGCAGCTATTCCTTTGGTACCCAATGAAGAATGCCAGAAAAAATACCGAGATTATGTTATAACCAAGCAGATGATCTGTGCCGGCTACAGAGAAGGCGGGATAGATGCTTGTAAGGTAATATATTAGACCGTGAACAAGCACATCATAGTTCACTGGAGACAGTCCATTCAAAAGCAACTTTCCAACATTACATTTCGCTAGTTTTTGTTTTAAAACTCAGAGTTAAATGAGCTGAAGACTTTATCTTTATAAATAACCTTTGACAAATTAAACATAATAATACATATCATTACATTACTGCATATATTACATTACTTATAATAGGTATATCCGTATATGTATTGACTATGACTGGCATGTCCCAATCAGTACAGCTACATGCCTTATTTAAGGACATTTTTATGAGTCATGGTTAGGTTAAAATACAAGAAAAGTAGATGTATTTGAACTTTGGGTAAAAATGCTAAAATTGTCGGGTTTATCTGAGAGAGGGGGAGGGAACAAGTTGGCCTTATAACCGCACACTTATTTTGTTCACGGCTGATGGGGTACAAGGAATTTGAGGAGCTACATGTGTGTTGTGCGAAGTGTGACTGAAAAATGTTAAGAGACACTTATCTTTGAATTAGGAGCTCTTTATTTGAATCACTGTTATAACTCTCTACCACTGTTTTTCTACCCACTGTGACCCAGGGAGATTCCGGTGGCCCCTTAGTTTGTAAACACAATGGAATGTGGCAGTTGGTGGGTATCACCAGTTGGGGTGAAGGCTGTGCCCGCAAGGAGCAACCAGGAGTCTACACCAAGGTTGCCGAGTACCTGGACTGGATATTGGAGAAGACACAGAGCCGTGGTGCAAGCACTCTGGAGATGTCTCCAGCGTGAGGAGGCTGGGTAGTAAGGAAGAGCCCAGCTGGCACCAGTTTTTCCACCTGCTCTCAAGTCAACAGAGAGCCCCAGACTTCTCACATCCTTGTCATAGGATTAAAAGCACAATGTTGATACAGTTGCTGAAGACAACATCTTGTCAAAACGTGTTTCCTGCCTTGAGTCATAGAATCCCCAAATGGAAGCTATCCAAAGCGCATCATGCTTGGTTGGTCAAAATGGCCAAAGGGTTTTATTAGGTAGTGAATGGGTGATCTGAAATAAGCAGTTGAAAGTAAGACTCCAGATTCTAGCACAGTGTCTCGGACCGTTCTCATCTGACTTCTGACTCTGGACCTCAGCAGATTTCAGAGTTACCTGCTGTCCTCCTCACTCATTGGTTCCTTAGATCCCCATGCTGTTGTTGCATCTGGCTCAAAGAACTGAGAAACCTGGTTCTGTCTGGTGGAAGGAGGAGACCTTTGTAACATTTTCTTTACAATAAAAGGATGGCCTACTTGAACGTGAGGAGACAGAGCACCTTTCCTTCTAAACCACCTTCCTGGCCATTGCCACATGGTCTTGGCTACATATAGGTGGAAGACCTACAAGGCTGTGCTTTTCTTGTTGTGTGCAGCTCTTGCAATAGGCTGATCCCACAGTATTCACACAGGGCAGGGAATTTGATGGGAATCTCCCAGGGAATCTTGGGAGTTTAATTGATGATGCATTCTGCAATAGTAATTCATGAAGTGTCCTTGGATATAAGGTTTTATATAAAATCCAAGATTGTGACTGAGTTGAAAAATAATCAGTGGCCTGCAGAGTGGATGACATTAATCCTCATGTAACACAAATTCCCAGCTTGCCAGTGATTCCCAGAGTGGGCTGTACGTGCTTAATTCCATTTAGTTAAGCTGATTAATATTGACACAGAATTGACCATTTACAAACTACTGGGCAAGTTAAACAGACAACTAGAAAAATGAACTTTTCTGTAGAAGATCCAACTTTTCCTTGTATGTTCAGAGGCTTGTTGAGTAAATCAGAGGCTTAAGTGGGGAAGAGCTAACGGGCTAGCCACAGAATTTGAGATGGGAAGTGGAGAGGTAGGCATTACCCCACGAGCAAATGGCTTTTGTAAAATCTGGCTTGATTCCCGTGAAATAATTTCCTTTTAAATCGCATGGTTTCAGCTTTTACTTTTGTATACAATAAACAGTTTTGTCTTATTCTGTGCGGAAGTTGTTTTATATTTAAAAGGAAAGAAGTGGTTCACAATGAAAATCTTGTATCTTGGGTTTGGGTGTTGATAACTCTAACGGGTGTTTGGACAAGGCTTTGGAGTTTTTACTGTGTAAGCCCATGGCCTTTGTTTTCTCAAGAAATGGCCTCATCTGGGCAAAGCAGAGTTTTGAAATGTGGAGTTTTCCCGTGGCATCAAGTATCATGATAAAGTTGCCAGTTGGAGTCCAGCTGGACTGAAATGTTCTGTTTATTTTTCATCATGTGTTTGTGCACAAAGTAAACAAAGGAACCCATCTTACACTCAGAGCCTCGTGGGGCTAGCGTGTGCTTAAGAGGCTAAGAGAATGAGAGGGTTGAATAGGTCACTTTCAGAGGGCGGAGTGAGGGCACTTGACCCTAGATCTTCGGCAGATCCACCCAAGAAAGGGCATGTCAGCTCTGGGACAGAGCCTTCCTCTTCCTATGTCACACGGGGGGTGGGGGTGGGGGACACATAGCGCAGTACTCACTGTTTTCTAGAGCTCAGCCCAAACTCCGAGGGCTGCCTCTAATCTTTATCTTTTTTTTTTTTTTCATGTAATTCTTGTCCATGCCTCTCTGCCCTACTAAGCTGCTGGAAACTGAAGGAAGCTCTCTCTGTCTCTGTCTTGCTCCTTCATCAGTACTGCATATAGATAGGAATGTAGCAAATCTCTCCTTTTAGATTTACTTTTATTATTTTTGTTGATGCGTATGTGTGATTGTGTGCTGTGTGGGCACCGGTGCCTGGCAACAACAGATCAAAAACATAGTATCTGAGTAACTGCAACGGCCTTCTAACATAGTAAAACAGGTGGAGTGGTACTTCATGCATGATCTCTTCTTTTTTTTTTTTTTTTTTTTTGGTTTTTCGAGACAGGGTTTCTCTGTGTAGCTTTGCGCCTGTCCTGGAACTCGCTTTGGAGACCAGGCTGGCCTCGAACTCACAGAGATCCGCCTAGCTCTGCCTCCCGAGTGCTGGGATTAAAGGCATGCGCCACCACCGCCCGGCTAAAAAGATGCTATCTCTTTTTTGCATGATCTCTTCTAAGTCACACACACACACACACATTCATGCATACACGAAACACACTCATGAAGTTGTTCACCTTAACTTCCTGCCCTAGCAGAAATATTCCCATGTGTCTATGGAGGATGCTTCATATTTACTACCCAGCTTCCGACTTTTCTTATTTTCCCCATAACTTCTTCCTTTCCTCCTCTGTTTCATTCTTTCTGTAGGAGTGGTTTTGTTTTTTTTCAGATTTATTTATTTATTTTGTGTTGTGGGATTATTTTATTTGTACATGGTGTGAAGATGTATTTGCTGTGGTTGGTGTAATCAAAAGCTAAATGGCCAATGGCTAGGCAGAAAGAGGTTAGGTGGGACTTCTGGAGACAGAGAGGACTCTGGGAAGAAGAAAGGCAGAGTCACCAGGAGACATGGAGAGGAAACAGGAGGTACAAGATGTAAGCGAAGTAACACCACGTGATAGAATGCAGATTAATATAAATGGGTTGATTTGAGTTATAAGAGCTAGTTAGGGAAAAGCCTAAGCTAAGGCTGAGATTTCATAATTAATAAGTCTCTGTGTCATTATTTGGGAGCTAGCTGGTGGGACAGAAGACTCATTACGATTTTATGTTACAGCATATGAGTGCTGTAACAAATTTATGCCAGAAGAGGGCACCAGATCTCATTATAGATGGTTGTGAGCCACCATGTGGTTGCTAGGAATTGAACTCAGGACCTCTGAAAGAGCAGCCAGTGCTCTTAACTACTGAGCCCTTTCTCCAGCCCCTGCAGGAGTGTTTTAAGGGTTGCCCAGTATTTCTCATCCTGGCTCATCTCTCCACAAAGGCATGAATATCTGACAAGTTCGAAATCAATTCAGAAAGCCCCTAGCAGCATGGCTATGATACACAGAGAATGGGACTATGGGACTGTGTCCCTGTGTCCCCAAATATTGAAATTCTGGAAGTCAGCTGTCTCAGAAGCTAATGTTGGCACTCTGTCCCTGAACTAAGTGCATGTTTTCTTTGGTACACATGACTTCAGCACATTCCATTTCTGTTCTGGTCTTCAGAATTTTTTTTTTTTAATTATAGTTGCACTTGTGAATATGAGCTTCTGTTTCTATAGAAAATTGGGAGCCTTTCCAGAACCTTCAATTATCTCTCTCTGGAAGTTACTTAAATCAGACTTTAAAAAACACAAATGAACATGGATTTATTTATGAGTATCTGTCATAAAGCACCCTCAGAACTCAGAGGACAATCTGCAGGAGTCAGTTCTCTCCTTCCACCCTGGGATCAAGGCCAGGATGTTAGTCTTGGCAGGCACCTTTACTGCTAGGCCATCTTGTCAGTCCTAAATCAGACTCTTAATCAGTTTATTTTTACCTTGAGTGTGAGTGTGTGTGTGTGTGTGTGTGTGTGTGTGTGTGTGTGTGTGTGTTGAGGTATCAAGAGACCATGAAGCAATCTTTACAGCTAGTTCTTGGTTTTGTTCTGTTTTGTTTTGGGGACAGGGTCTCTCTATCTATGTAGTCCAGGCTGTCCCGGAACTCACTCTGTAGAGCAGGCTGGCCTTGAACTCACAGTGATGCATGTGCCTCTGCCTCCTGAGTGCTGGGATTAACAGACCTGTATGTACCACCACACCTGGCTAGTTAGTGTTTAATATTAAAAACGAGAGACCTGGAGGGCAGTGAAATAAATGGCCAAGTATCCATCAGCCACTTCTTTAGACTACAGCTCTACTAACTTATTTTTCTCCAGTGACATGACTTGTAAAGGAATAAGTCTGGTAACAGAGAACACGAAGTGTCATGTTTTCCAAAGAATACTTGATCCTTCTTCAAGCTCAAGGGGATACCTTAACAGAAACATAGCTGTGTAGAAGTGGCTTTCCTCTTTATAAACTGCAACAAGCCCTACCCTTGGGAGACTCCTGCGTGTACAAGGCCCCTCATCCTTCAGGGAACCTCTCTGCTTTATTATTGGTGGCGGCGTAGCAGCACATAGCACTTTGTAGCTCAGCATTTGAGTCTCAGCGAGCCCTAAAAGAAACCCTGTGAAAACTGTCTATTCCTATAGATTTCTTTTCCATGGTCAGGATTCACAAATAGGTACGATATGCACTTTGGCCCTCAGAGCCAGTCCTATCTCCGTAGACGTCTGAAAAGTTGACATTATGAAACAGAAACTGGGAGTGCAAGAGCAGGACTCTCACTTGCGATCTGTGTGCTCAGTCTCTGGTCCCCTAGCCTCCAGTCCCCAGTCTCCCGCTTTCAGGCCCCAGCATCCAGCCTCCAGCTCCCGAAATCACCTCTCTCCACTCTACTGCAAATGACCACGTCCATCAGATTTGTTTTCTTTGCTCGGATTGCAGTAGTTGAGCTGGAATCAACGGTGCACAGCTGGAATTGGAAAGCTCGAGCATGTATACCTCGGGCAGGCAGGCAGGCACACTCTAAGTTTGCCCACCTGCCCAGGCAAGTTCAGATTCTCTGGCCACCTCGGCGTGTGCTGCTTCTTTGAATACACAGGAGAAAGAGCGCAGGCAAATGTGGTGTGTGGAAAGAGCTCGAAACTCTCCGGAGGTGGGTTGCGTTAGCAGGGACTGAAAGGACATCCTCGGACGCCAGACACGCTGAGCATGGTGTGCACAGGATGTCACATGACAGAGGAAACCAGCACAAGTCACCATTTAGGGAACAGTGTCCTGCGCAAGCTCATTTAGAGGGGAACAAGCCTCTGTCGAAGAAAGAAAACACCCGGACGGAGGACGGCAGCAAGGAGAGAGGAAGTGTCTGCAGGTATGGCTTCAAAAGTGGACGTTTCTCTCAACCACGTACGCCTAACGGTGTGTCCCGACTGCTGTGATGAGGGCTTAATTTTCTTCAGTACAGAAAGGTCGATTTTTAACATGCATCTGATCTCACGTTGTAGATATACTCAGTCACCCTCGACAGTCGACTTGAGGGCGGAGGCAGTGGAAGACTAGGAGTGTAGCCAATGAGAAGTGTTTTTCAAGACAAAGATTAAAGAACAATACAGGAACTGGATCTGAGGGTGTGTGTGTGTGTGTGTGTGTGTGTGTGCGCGTGCATGTGTGTACATGCGTGTGTGTGTGTAACAGCCTTTTCAGTATTTAGTAGGGCACATATATGACCAAGCAAAATATATTAATGAATTTGAAGTAAGTTTTTTTAGAAATAGAAATTGTAAGGAAGATAATCATTCATGTATATATGTATATATCTATATATACACATGTATATAACCATTCACATATATAATCATATATAATAATTCATATATATACATATATACATAGAGAGAGAGAGTTTTAAAACTGAAAAAAAAAGATCAAATGTGGGAAGTTGGAGGGGGTCAAATGGCAGTGACTGGAGGATTTCTTAGGTTGATGAGGTGGAGATTGAGAGAGGGCAGGGAGGATGAATGGTCAGTGTGGCTTCTGCAGAACTCTGACAGGACTGAACAGTACGCACCCTGCTCAAGGCTGTCCTCACATTACCGAGGGATCCTATGAGGCGCTCCTCTCATTCTGTGTAAATTCTGGTGTCAGTAAACTAGTTACAAATTTACAATTTATGTTCTAAAAACAGTGACAGTCTTCTCTTTGTAGGATGGTCTCATTACATCAGGTGGTATGTTTTATCTTTTTTGCCTCAGCTTCTGGTGGTAAGTGTTGCTTTCTTTATTTTTTCCCAACATAATGTTTTTATTAATTATTTGGGAATTTCATGCAATGTACCCAGATCACACTTACCTCCCCTTCCTGACAGGTCCACCCTTCGACCTTTGCACTGCCCCCCAACAAACCCCACCAAGTGCAATTTGTATTGCTGATACACTCACTGGAGCATGGTCAAACTCCTAGTGGCCAGCCCCTTAAAGAACACTGAGTCCTTCCTCACATGTCCACCCCGCTGCCAGAAACCATCAGCTGTGAAGAGCTACACTTCAGCATCTTTATCACAGCTTTTAAGGACTCTTCTCACTATTTAAATATGGCCTAGAAATAGCTCATTTCCTGACCTGTAGAGTAGGAAACAATGTAATTCCATGAAGAGAAATTACACTAGTGCCCACATATTGTGGGATAATTCCATGTTGCTAATTCCAGGGAAGGAAGCAAAATCATTTATTTTCCAATCAAGGCTTCCACTTAAGAGGCCCAAAGAAAGAAAGAGATTTAAATACAGGATTGCAAAGAGACTACACCTATATTATCTCTATGATAGTTATGTCTATCTATAGACCTGTATCTATATCTACCTATATAACACATTGTAATGGTATCCAAGAGTAATACTAGAAAGCCAAAGACTGAGTCACCTCATTGATTAATTTTCCATAAGGCATTCAATCCAGTAACACACACACACACACACACACACACACACACACACACACACACACACATGCATACATGCACGCATGCACGCACAATACATACACCAATTCTGGGCTAAAAATGTTATTAAAATATTAATGTACAGCTTACACATTTGGTTAGTTTAACTATTGAATTTGTTAGTAATTACTTAATATTCAGTAGAAATAATTAATACAACTGTAGTTACCCAATTAATATTGATCATAACAACTTAACTTAAGTATTTTTTATTCAGTCACTAGGGAACAGTCCCAAAGGTCACATACCATACAGATTATTATGTATCTCTTTATAGCAACAGAGGACCTTTAAATTTTTATGCAGTTTAGCTTTTTGTAAGTAAAACTTACCTGAGTTTTTAACTAAATACGACTCAATGGTTTTTCCTGGACTCTATACTTCTTGTTGGTAAAGGAGTCCATTTTTCCTTTTTTTTTTTTTTTTAGATTTATTTATTTATTATGTATACAGCATGTATGACTGCAGGCCAGAAGAAGGCACCAGATCACATTACAGATGGTTGTGAGCCACCATGTGGTTGCTGGGAATTGAACTCAGGACCTCTGGAAGAGCAGACAGTGCCCTTAACCTCTGAACCATCTCTCCAGGCCCAAAGGAGTCCATTTTTAATGTTAACATGACATTACGTAATAGGCCATCAGTCTTGGCTTTTAGTATGTTGCAGTGTTAAGACAATGAATGAAGAAAAACATGGCAAGTCTTTGCTGACCTGGAGGGGTTTCCTGAGGATCATGTTTTGCCGACCAACAGCTGAGAAATCATTGAATTTCTCCTGTAGCCCTCCCAAGACAATCACTCACAAATGTGATTCACTGAGGCCAATGTGTTGTTCGTGGTTTTATTTCCATCTGGGGCCATTCACTAAAGAAGCTAACCCAAGAGCGTTAGTTGATCTGGTATCAGAGTTCAGGCTTATTTTCTGGGAAGTAGGCACGCTACCATTGACATTATCAGATTATCTAACGAGGTAAGTACCTACCCAAACCCACACTAATGTGTGCCCACATGTTTCATCACAGAATGTGTCACTAAGCTCTTCAAAGACACCTGCTTTCAAGGAGGTGATATAAGTACTGTTTTCACACCGAGTGCCAAGTACTGCCAACTGGTCTGCACCCACCACCCACGGTGTTTGCTCTTCACATTCATGGCTGAGTCAACTTCGGATGATCCTACTAAATGGTAACTGCTCATGTTTCTTTGAAGAGGAATTCATTTTTGAGGCCAGTCACTTACCACTACTGATTACCACCTTACACATTCCCTCCTGCCATTATATGAACTGTGATGTTACCAGTTGGAAACTGAATTTTCATTCCATTAAAATATTAAATATTACAGAAAGAATAATGTCTAGGTACATTTGTGAGAAACTGTAATGCCTCTTGAGATCTCAATGTTAAGGTCATATTTTCTCTCCCACGTTTTTGTCTTATATTTGTTCTGTTTGTCACTGTTAGCTAATGATAGTGGCTACTATCTAGAACTTTCTTCTAATCATTCAATTAGGAAAAAAATATTTATAAAAATACCTTGAAAATTGCAACAATAATCTCCTGCTCCCTCTAAAATCCTGCCAGGTTTGCTTTGCCTACCTGTACATATTCACAGCTAAACACTGAAAATGATTTTAAAATATCGTATCCTTGCACCTCTAAATATTTCAACATGCCCTTCACCACTAAGAAAGTGTAAGAAATTTAACAAAATTACCTTACACCATTACATCCTTCAAGTGTTATTTATAGCAGCTAATTAAATTCTCATCAGATTTCACCAGTTTCCTATGGCTGTTTTGTCTCTCTACTCAAATTTTTAAAATCTTAGACATATCATCCGTTTCTGTCTTTATGCTAAACTTAAAATTTAATATATAACCTTTTATGCAAAAACTAAGTTGCTATTATCTTTGTTTGTTCTTGCTGGATTCATAGATATTTACATAATTCCATAAACATAAATTATTCTTCTGAAATCTAGAACAGAGATTGGCAAGCCTACTATTACAAGCAAGGCCAGGAATAAAACTTTAGGTTTTGTTGGACCAGATGCAAACAGAACATTCTGTATTACACCACCATTGGAAAATGTAATCATGTAGGGGCTAGAAGGATAGCTAAGTGGTTAAGATCACTGGCTGCTATTTAGAGGACCCAAGGTCTGTGCCCAGCACCCACTTCCAGAAGTTGGCAGTCATTTGTAACTCCAGCTCCAAGTGATCCACTGCCCTCTTCTGGCTTCCTCATGCATGTCACACACACACACACACACAGAGACACACACACACACACACACAGAGAGAGAGAGAGAGAGAGAGAGAGAGAGAGAGAGAGAGAGAGTCTTTATAATGTAGCCCTGTAAAACAAAACCATTTCCAGCTCATTGACAATACAAAACTGTTAGATTCTTAACAACATTTCTGCAATAGTTCAGAGTCCGCCCATTCCTGTCCATGTCCTGTCGGAGAGGAGGGTCACGTGTGTTCTTTTAAAGGTAGGGATGTTGAAATAAAAAGCAGAGCCAGACTCTTGTTAAGTAAACATTTGCTTTGGCATGACATTCAGTAGTTTGTTTCCTTCTCTTTGTCCTTAGGACCCATCTTTGGAAACATGAATTCCCAGTGAGTAATGCTATTTCTTTCAAAAGAACAGGTTTGCCTGCATCCTGAAGGACAGTGTCACAGAAACGCTGCCAATGGTGAATACGACAGGAGCAGTTTCTGGATATTCCTTCAAGCAATGCCCTCATCAATTAAGTGGTAAGATTTCTTACCAAATAAATACTAGCCATTATAATTTATACATGTAATCGTTTCAGATCCGGTCTTGTGGCATGAAATAAAATAGTACCGTCTAGAATTAAGCTTCCTCACTAAAGAATGGTCTTCTTATGCAGAATAGAGCGCATGGATATCTGCTTTCTTCCCCCCCATAAGCACGCTCCCATTCATTAGTATTTCTTAACCTCGCAAAAGCACGTCAGTACCTCAGTTCTTACTTCTTACTGACCTCTTCCTTCCCAGCTTAAAATTGTACACAAAAGTTCTTGTTATAGATACCAATTCAAACTGAAAGAAAAATAAATGCCCAGATTGAAGTGGCATGCATCTTAATAATGAAATGGGTGTTTTTCAATAAAGGAATGAGTGAATCTATCAGTCAGTGCAGTTCAGGCACTAGGTCAGAGAGACAAGATGCAAATTGTTGTTCCAGTATAAGAAGGACGTTGGCTTCCTCACAATACCTCATAGCGGGAGTAGGAATTATGCAGAGTAAAACAAAATTAAGAACTTCTGCGGGAAAGTGGGTGAGAAATGAAGTCTGAGTCCAGAGCGCCAGTTGCTGGGGAAGCCCTACGGCAGCTGCTCCTGGCTTCTGGCGGTGCTCACATTTTCTGCCTTTTTTTCCAGCTTGCAGCAAAGATGTGTATGTGGACCTAGACATGAAGGGCATGAACTATAACAGTTCTGTTGTGAAGGATGCTCGGGAATGCCAAGAGAGATGCACAAGTGACGCCCACTGCCACTTTTTCACATACGCAACAGGGCGTTTTCCCAGTGTGGCGCATCGGTAAGTGAGCCGGAGTCCGAGCTCCAGGATATAGGAGTGTCAGTGCAAGGAAAACCACTGATTCATTAGTTATTTTCATCAACGTGAAGCCTAAATTTCCTTAACCCTCAAAAGACATTTGCATAGTAGCAATCCCTGTTTCGTCATGGAAAGCTCATTGAGTGTCTAATTAGCATGCATTTAATTCATAATCAAGATTTTGTGTTTCAGGGCTGGAAGGTGTTTCAATGTGTAAACACACTGGTTGTGCAAGAATGAAGACCTGAGTCGGTATCCCAGTGCCGATATAAAAGCCAGAAGTGGTTGTGCCTGCCTTTAACCCCAGTGCTTGGGGCCTGGGGATAGGGTGAGGGGGTAGAGACGGGATCATTGGGGCTCACTGGTCAGCTCCAGGTTTAATGAGAGAAGCTGTCTCCCATTAAAAATCCTCCTTTGGACTTCCTATTCACACTTGCATACCCACATAACACACACACACACACACACGCGCGCGCGCGCACACACACACACACACACACACACACACACACGCGCGCGCGCAATGGACAGTACATACAGTGCAGCCTCACAGATTCTGTTTCAATGACACTGTTATAAGGCAGACATACGCTTACCCTCTATCGGAACTGACTTCAAAAGCACTACATTTTTGCATTGGTAGTTTTGAGGGAGCTGCAACTGGTTTGGTACTCTTTCCAGTCTAACAAATATTGGAGTAGTCCTGACCTAAAGAATCGAAACTTCAAGTCTGTTTATCTATCCAGCTAACTGGACTGCTCTGTTCCTTCCCTAAGATGAAGTATTTGAAGCTCGTGGGCAACGTTTGAGACTGTTTCATGTGGGATTTTGAAATCTTCCGGGAAGATAACTATTACATAATAATAGAAAAGTGATCTGGTCACTAACGACTAAATCTGCCCTGTTAGCTTTAAATGTTTGCTAGAAAATTATACGATTTGTTCTTTTAAAATAAGTTTGTGTGCGTGTGGGTGTGGGTGCTGTGTGTATAGATGCAATGTGTGCAGGTAACCGTAGAAGCCAGAAGAGCCATCTCTCCAGCTCCCAAGCTTCATTTTTAGATTTAGGAATCTGTGACATGACCCAGATTTGCCCATTAAACTACATTTTTAATAGTTGGATTTTAACATTGACTATTCATATTCTGCTTTCCTCAGTTTTGAAAAAGAAGTGAATAGGAAGTAAAGCATCAGAGATGTATTGAAAAGTCAGTAATAAAAAATGGATAATAGCCTTCTATGGTTCTTTTTACTTCACTCAGAGGACAATTTTTATGTCTTCGGCTTAACAGAATGTGAACTGCGAGTCAGGAAAATGTTCCTAGGGTTTATAAAAAAGTGTACTTAGAGGGCTAAAGTTACAAAGAGCTGGAGAAATTACCCATTTACCCACTCCACTCCTCACACTGCATAGGGTCTCTCAGGTTGTCTGTTCACTGATGAGATAACATTGTTCCTGAGTCCACAGGGCCACCCCGTGGTTAGAGGAGCTGCCAACTAACCCTGGAGGCGAACATTCCTCAGAGTAATTCCTTTATTATTATAGCCACTTCCTCCCTGCAGATGGTAATTTCTTATCCTCTTGTGCTATTATATACTTGGAAAGAATGATATTTTCCATTTTTGTTTTATTCAGTAAAACTTGTCTTTTGAAGTACACTCAAATGGGGACACCAACCAGAATAACAAAGCTCGGTCATGTGGTATCCGGATTTTCCCTGAAGTCCTGTGGACTTTCTAACTTGGGTAACTATTGCTTTCTCAAGGAGGTATTTGCCCCATGAAGCCTGGAGAAAGCTGAGGATGTGTGCTGTAGGTCAAACTTGGAAAACGGTTGATGTTCACTGATGAAGGAGACCCAATGACCTGTCACTGTCTTCATGTGATGTGGCTCATTATGTCATGGAAAGAATTTCTTCTTAAATTTCAAATAATAATCAGTTATTTTTTATAAATAATAATAAAAAAATCTTTGGGTTAACTTTCTCCTTTTAATATAATGAGCAAACACAATGTCTGTGACGTGGCTGGTGCCCTGACTGCCTAACACAGTTTCTTCTGTTGTACAGCTTGCATCAGGGACGTTTTCCCTAACACGGTGCTTGCAGACCCCAACATTGACAGCGTGCTGGCCCCAGACGCTTTTGTCTGTCGGCGGATTTGTACCCATCACCCCAGTTGTCTGTTTTTTACATTCTTTTCCAAAGAATGGCCAAAAGAATCTCAAAGGTAGGAAGCTGCCGTTAAGGGTGACTTGTCCTCTTTTAAAGGCAACCAATACAGATGTGCTGTACAATCCAGATAGGACATCATATCTAAGTAGCAGGCAAATGCCGGACTCTTTGAGATAGGTGGGACCTGTTGAAAGGAACATCAGGAGGGAAGACTCTGGGAACACTGACCATAGGGCAAGTTCCAAGGCGCTTTGAAAAGTTCTTGATGACATACAGTTTAATGGCACGTTGTGACTCAATGTTTCAAGAGGAATGATAGGGACATGGTTACTATTAAATGCCAATGGGAGCTGACTTTACTTTCCATATGCGCTGTAACAGTGTTCCGTCTCTTTGATATGTTCTAAATGATTTATTTATACATCCCCTTTTGTGCCTTAGACATCTTTGCCTCCTTAAGACATCTGAAAGTGGATTACCAAGCTCACGCATTGCAAAGAGCAACGCCCTTTCTGGCTTCAGTCTCCAGCATTGCAGGCATAGCACCCCAGGTAAACACTGAAGGACTTCCTTCTCCAGCTCAACAGCCCCGAGATAGACGACTGTGAAGGCTGCACAGTTTGAATCTGGCATGTGCTTCATTGTCTAGTATTCTGTCATCCGTCCTTTTACAATGACACCGATTTCTTGGGAGAAGAATTGGACATCGTTGATGTGAAAGGCCATGAAACCTGCCAGAAAATGTGCACCAACTCCGTCCGCTGCCAGTTCTTTACCTATTCCCCGTCTCGAGGGTCTTGCAATGAAGGGAAGTAAGACAGGAGTCAAGGTGGATGTGTTTGGAGCACCTCTTTGTAGAATGCGTTATGCTTATACTGTTTTGTTTTCAACCATAGGGGCAGATGTTACTTAAAACTTTCTTCGAATGGATCTCCGACTAGAATACTTCATGGGGGGGGCGGCATCTCCGGATACACATTGAGGTTGTGCAAAATGGATAATGGTGAGTACTTGAAACACTGCAACTGAAGGAAAGCATTCAAGTGAAGGTAACATCGACACAAAACTGGCAAGCAGCAACCACAGAGGGTGGAAACAGTGACAAAAGCCTATAATCCCAGCACTCAGGAGGCTGAGGCAGGAGAATCAGAGGTTTGAGGCCAGGTTGAGTTAAATGGCAAGATCATGTATCAAAAATGACAACAAACATAGACACAGAAGAGAGATAATTAGTGAGTTAACACATTTAGAGATTTTCCTTTATTCCAGCTTCTTTTGCCCAACCTTCCTATGCTTTAAGCATATGAACCAATTCTTCATTCAATTCTACATGAATTGATAAATTGAGTATGTGTTATATCTCTATCTCTATCATCTATCTATCTATCTATCTATCTATCTATCTATCTATCTATATCTATATATATTTCAAGAAGCATTTCCTGAAGAGACAGACCCAGAGGGCTGATTTTTGCTTTCAACACCAAAAGAATTTTGTTTTGTTTTGTTTTAATTTTCAGTGATTAAACTATCAACCAGTGCATTAATTAAGTTATTCATTTGTCTTCCCATTTGATCTTTCAGTGAAACATAAATAATGATTTTATATATATTGCATAATGTCCAATGTTATGATGTCCTGTTAACTGTGATGTACCTGAGATCTAGGAAACGAAATGTAACACTAATCACTCCTCGTGACAGTTTTGGAAGTACAAACTCTTTTGTGTCAAATCTTTTACTAGGCTAGAAGGTGACTCCATCCTCAGCTTCCAAGGACCTGATTTATAGCACATTTGGATGTCTTGTCCCAGCAGTTCTAACATCCTAACCAGAAAACATGCCTTCCTAGAGTCAGAGACTTGATGGCGATCTCTGGGTGACCCACGCCTCTTAAGAAAGTCAGTTAAGGTGTAGTTCATCCATTCTCTGTTTTCCTCACGATAAATTTACCCAATAAAAAGGAACGTTCAAAACAAGTGTTGTCTTAATTCTACTTCTTAGTGGCAGATGGGACAATTAGAAAATACTGTTAAGTGATGTGGGCATGCTTTAAAAACTGAGTTCCGGAACTGACACCTTGATAAATTGAAGGTTCCGTTTCTCACCCCTTTCTGCCTTCGTTATGTTCTTCTCTGTTGAATTTATAGACTCTGGCCTGTGGAGGTGACAGAACACATCAGTGGCAGATTGATAGCTAGAGGAGAAAATATGGAAGAAAATAAAACTGTGTGTCCTCTCAGCTGCCTTCTGATGTGTAATCTAGACAAGTAGGTTGCACAGTACAGTGTTAGACTACACAATACCCTCCTGTAAAGGGCACATCTAACCGAGGTGCTTGTCATATTTACACTGCTGCTGGTCTCTAGTGTAATTTGACTTTCTAAAGACACCCAGCAATGCCGCTAAAAGAAGTGTTTCCTAATCTCAAACGCAATGTTGAGCATTTCCAGCATTCTGTTTAAACTAATGGAACAGACATCGTGATGTAACTATTACTAAAGGTCTTCATTGAGTTACTGATAATGTACCCTAGTTACCGCTCGCTCACTAACCTTCTAAAGGTTACCTTCTTGCTTATAGGCTGAAAGGTTTCCTAGAGACTTCTCAAGTAACAGAAGGACCCATGACAATGACGCCATAGGCAAGTACTCACCATGCACTTTCTGTTATAGTGTGCACAACCAAAATTAAGCCCAGGATTGTTGGAGGAACCACATCTGTTCATGGTGAGTGGCCATGGCAGGTGACCCTACACATCACCTCGCCTGTCCAGGGACACCTGTGTGGAGGCTCCATCATTGGAAACCAGTGGATACTGACAGCTGCTCATTGCTTCTCTGGGTTAGTACTACTGCTCTTCTCCTTGGGCTTCATGTGTAGGTGAGATCTGGGCTACCGTAATAGTAGATAAACACTTTGAAATTATAGACGATCCCATGTGCTAAATGAATTCTCTCTGTGTGGGGAGAGCCAACTACAGGGAAGAGTTAACCACTCCTCATCTGGCAGGCAGCCTTAGAGCAGGTGCTGGAACATACCATTCTGCCTTTACATCCGAATGCCAACGATTTCCAAAGGCTTTCAGTCATTGATTTCCTGCTGCAGAGGGCCAGCATGAAGCTCCCAATTTCCTGCTCTTGGGGCCATGTTTCCCTTCTTCTCTCTTTCTCTGCCCCCAAACACATAGAGCTCAGTACACACCATCAACCTGGATCCCTTACTTTCATGATGTTCAGTATTGAGCGAATGTAAATGTTTCACCTGGGGAAGTGGGTAACCCGAGGCAATTTGGTTGAGCACAATTCCCCTTTGCTGCTTTCAGTGTCCTCTCAGTTGTTTTCAGACAGAGGTTTACACGTTTATTTGTTTTTGTTGATTTTTTTTGCATAACGCATGCACATACTCATAACTTAACACTACAGTTGAGGTCAATAATCCCCTTTATGAGCTCATATGAGAAAGTTCATGTGATTTTCTTCTGTCAGTGACAAGGTTGAGACTAAAACCCAGCTCTTCCTGAGCTTGTGGATGTGCTGGAGAATATGTTCAATATAAAGCAAATTCTATCCAGTGCTTTCTTTGTAGGGGAAATATGTGACTAAATTTTTTTTAGAATAAAATCACTTTTTTTTCCTCCTAAAGGTGGAAATGATTGCCAAGTACAAATAATTGTGAAACACAAATGTCTGGGAATTGTCTAGTGATAGATCTTTTTTTTTTCACTCTGTGGTTTGTTCTGTAGGGTAGAGACATCTGAAAACCTGCGTGTCTATGGTGACATTGTAAATCAATCAGAAATAAATGAAGATACTGCTTTCTTCAGGGTTCAAGAAATAATAATCCATGATCAATACAAGATGGCAGAAACTGGGTATGATATAGCCCTGTTGAAACTGGAGTCAGCCATGAATTATACAGGTATATAGAATTTTAGGTGGGAAGTGGTCTATAAAGGTGACCTAGATAACGTGCTCAGCCTTGGAGGAAGCAGTCTCATCTGCCAGGCCCTTACAACAGCAAGACAAGGAAAGGTCTAGAAAGATGGCCTCCCTCTGTTGAGACCTACAGTCTTGCCTGAGAATACTAGCTCACACTCTGAGATGCAGGTGAAGAGACTTGCCTTCGAGATTCTTCAGGTTCAGAGAATGACATCATTTTATAAAATACAGAAATAATAAGAATAATGAAGACTGACAGTTTGCTTTAGGGACAAAAGACTTGAGAATAACACTAAGGAAACACCACAGAACATGAAACCTGGTTAAAATGAAAGTTTGTGTAAAGAGGCATGTCTTATCCTTCTCTTGTCCCTTCCACTTGGGATGTTTTATTTATTTATTTATTTATTTATTTATTTATTTATTTACTTATTATTTTTGTTTTTTCAAGGCAGGGTTTCTCTGTGTAGTTTTGGAGCCTGTCCTGGATCTCGCTTTGTAGACCAGACTGGCCTCGAATTCACAGAGATCTGCTTGCCTCTGCCTCCCAAGTGCTGGGATTAAAGGTGTGCAGCTGTTTGTATTATTTATTTATTTGTATATATTTTATGTGCATTGGTGTTTTGCCTGCATGTATGTCTGGGTGTGGGTGTTAGGTCCTCTGGAATTGGAGTTACACAGTTGTGAGCTGCCATGTGGGTGCTGGGAATTGAACCCAGGTCCCCTGAATGGGCAATCAGTGCTCTTAACCACTGAGCCATCTCTCCAGCCCTGACTTGGGATGTTTTATATACAACACTGAACACAAAACATGAGAATATTTGAGAAAAAGATAACATGGATATAATAAATAGAGAAAGCACAAATAAAGTCAAGTGAAATGACAGTCTTTTCTGGGGAAAACGATTGGTTTTGCTTCTGTGTTAGAAAGCTCGTCATCACTGACAAAACTCCTGACGTAACTACCTGGTATGGAAGAAAAGTAATCTGGGCTGTGGGATGTCAGAGGCTTCCGCCTGGGGCTGGGGGACCTTACTGGAGCCGTTGGTGAGGAATGTGCAGAGGAGCAAACTGTTTACCTCATGGATGCTGGAAAGCAGAAAGACCGAAAGGAAGGGGCTGGGGTCCTAATATGAGGGGCACACCCCCAATGACCTAATGTCTTTCCAGAAGCCCCACCTTCCCCATCTCCAATAGTGACACAAAGTGGGGTGAAGTCTTTGAAATGTGGGCCTTTGGGGAGACACTTCAGATCCGAACCATAGTGGCTTCTGATAACGAAAGTATGATTTCCACAACTAGATTCTCAGCGGCCGATATGCCTACCTTCTAAAGGAGACAGGAACGTACTGTACACAGAGTGCTGGGTGACTGGATGGGGGTACACCAGACCACGAGGTAACAGCGGATTCATCTATCTCTGCTCTATCCTGAAATCGAAGAGCAGAGCTGAACCATAACCTTTGTTTTCCTTCTAGTCACATGGCCAAAATGCGATTAAAGTAACACTGATCAATTTCAGGAAGAGTAATAAAAAGACCAATATATCTGATGAAAATATTAAATATGATTAACCCTCTTGAAAGACTATTTTAACTGAAGACTTTTAGTATGAGGCCTAACACTCTATATAAAAGTTCTTGCTTGATTTCTAATTGTTTTGTCTGAAAAGAAATTCTACTTTGTGTCATAATTAATTTTAAACTTAATAACATCAATAAAATTATATGCACAACAGTGGAAATAATGTCTTTATACTCTGTAATTATAAAAATTAATTAAGCTTAGTCATTTTTTCCTTCAAGATTTTTGTGTAAAATTTTGACTTTTAAGTATAATTGTATACACACACATAATATTATTCCACTAAAACACTAAAATGATCTTTTTCAGGCGAAATACAAAATACTCTCCAGAAAGCCAAGGTACCATTGGTGTCAAATGAAGAATGTCAAACAAGATACAGAAAGCATAAAATAACCAACAAGATGATCTGTGCAGGATATAAAGAAGGGGGGAAGGATGCATGCAAGGTAGGAGGGTTTCAACCAATCAGCTCCATCAGATTGGAGAGAGCGCTTAATGCATTTTTAAAAACGTGTCATTCTACCGTGGAGCACTGTCCTAGTTTGCCCTCTGTTGCTGTGAGGAGACACTGGCCAAACACCACTTAGGGAAGGAAAGACTGTATAGCTTATAGCTACAGTCAACCACAGAGGGCAGCCAAGGTAGGAATCGGAGGCAGGAACCTGGAGTCCAGAACCACAGCAGCGACTGGAGGGATGACCCTTGCTGGTTTATTTCTGGGCTCCTGTTCAGCGACTTTTCTTTTGTTTTATATATATACATATATATGTATATATATATATATACGTATATATATATATATGCAATAAGAAAACACCCCGCAGACATATGCCCACATGCCAATCTGATGGCGGTAGCCCCTCAGCTGGAGTTCCCTCTTCTTGGGTGTGTGAGCTTGACAACTCAGATTAATTGTGATCACAGCAGGACATGTGGTGGGTTTTAGGTAAACTAAAACCTAAAATAGAAAAGCTGGATGAAGGTAAGCAATGGGATGTTTAGATCCTTGTGAAAGGACCAGAATTTCAGGTAAAGTTGCGGTGAACAGTACTTAATACAAGGACGCATCTGAAGCGATCCACGCATGTTTCCTTTTCTCCCCCCTTCGCAGGGAGATTCTGGAGGGCCGCTGTCCTGTAAACACAGTGGGGTCTGGCACTTGGTGGGCATCACCAGCTGGGGTGAAGGCTGTGGTCAAAAGGAAAGGCCAGGTGTCTACACCAACGTGGCCAAGTATGTGGACTGGATCTTGGAGAAAACTCAAACGGCATGAAAGAGTTCACTAGGTATCATTTGGGGGCCCTGGAAGGTTATTCCACAGGAGAAGCCTTGACGCCACTGACGAACACCCTGGGGTGCTGCATCCTCCCCCGAAACACACTGAAGGAGCTCGATGAATGTAAGAAAATACAGAAAGAAAACTTATTTTCGGAACTCCTGATCTGTGAGAATCATAGCTTGTTTTCCACATCCACATTCATCTACTCAATGAAACCGATGCAACAAGGGGAATCTTTTTTTTAAGATAAAAAATATAGCAGATATACCAAAAAGTATCAAGCAGTGCTGCCATTTGCCTTTTAGTCTCTGTGACAAACACCCGAAGCGGTTCATGGGAAGAAAACTTCTCTTGCCCGTCTTTCCAGAGGTTTCAGCCTCTGCTCTGGTTGACTGGCTCCCTGGTTTTAGCCCGAGGTGAGGCGGAACAATATGGCGACAAGAGCCTGTGGAGGAGGAGTTGCTTGTTTCGTGGTAGCTGGAAAGCAAATGGAACCAGCAAAGTATTGGGGACGAGACTGGTCCTTCAAAGACATACTGTCAATCACCTGCTTCTTCCAGTGACATCCCACTCCCTAAAATCCCTGTTCCTTCGCAGATAGCGCTACTGGCTGGAGACAGCTCACATTTGAACCGTCACAGGCACCACGAGATCAGGCAGAAATGCCAAGGGAACCATATAAAGAGTTGTTAAATTCAAAATGAAAATCGAAAGAAATGTGGACAAGAACACACAGTGTCCATTTATAGGAACCTATTCTTCTCTGCCTATGTGAATAAAGGAAGCCTGACAGAGTTCAATGATGGGTTTTGAGAGAAACAAACAAACAAACAAACAAAAAATCCTTGTCTGTTAGATGTGTGTGTGTGTGTGTGTGTGTGTGTGTGTGTGTGTGTGTGTGTGTGTATAGCTTGCTGGTTCCTTTCTGTCCAGGATCCTTTCTGTCTCTACCTCCCCAAATTGGAATTAAGAACATGGGCCATAGTGCCTAGCTTAAATTTCTCCCTCCCCCGTCTCTTTCTCAGTGTGTGTATGTGTGTGTGTGTGGGGGGTGTGCGTGTGAGTATAACACACACACAAGCCATAAAGTGTATGTAGAGGTTAACTGACAGTCTTTGACAATCTTCACGAGTCAGTCCTCTCCTTCCACCCATGTGAGATCCAGAGATGGGCATTAGGTGTTCAGACTTGGTGGCAAATGTCTGTACCTATTTCGCCATGTGACAAGCCAGCTGTTCAGGTTGCCTGTGGATGCTGGGCATCAAACTCCAGTCCTCAAGTATCCCCAGCCAGCGTTTTTACTGACTGAGCTCTCCACTGGCCTTTTCAATTTTCTCTATGTATTTCCTCAAATTGGTTTGGACAAGTGCAATTGAAGGTGTGAATGCAGACTCCATAATTTCCATAGGGCTATGTTTAGGAGGAGCAATTTACCGGGCCGTGGCACCTTGAAGATACATCTTAATATACTTACCTCAGAAAGTATCTCTGCATAACCTATACTCTCATTTGCAGCGTTTAGGTAAAGAACAGTGTTGCTTGAGTTTTTCTGCCTGGCCCACAGTCAGGACAAATCTCTCTCACCTGCCAGTCCCACAGCCGCTCAGACCCGACCAAGTAAACACAGAGACTTATATTGGTTACAAACTGTATGGCCATGGCAGGCTTCTTGCTAACTGTTCTTACAGCTTAAATTAATCCATTTCCATTACTCTATACCTTGCCACATGGCTCGTGGCTTACTGGCATCTTCACATGCTGTTTCTCATCATGGCGGCTGGCAGTGTCTCTCTGACTCAGCCTTCCACTTCCCAGCTCTATTCTCCTCCTTGTCCCGCCTACACTTCCTGCCTGGCCACTGACCAATCAGTGTTTTATTTATTGACTAATTAGCAACACATTTGCCATACAGAACATCCCAGAGCAGAACAGATTGGTGGAGATAAGGTAGGCAAGCCGAAGCCTCCCTAAGACCTGCCAGTGAGTGTGACTCTGCAAAGAGCCGAGTCATGAGTGTGTCCGACAGAAAAGAATGTTGAAAACATCCATACTGCAGGGGAAGATACTTTAGGAGCAAACATGGCTGTGGTGGAGTCTTCAGCATCCTGAAACAGCTCCCCGTATTGCAAACACCTGATTTTTGTCCTGTTTGAACTGTGCCCACATCATTTTCAGTCAGTGTCAGTCACTTACAAGCTGTCCCAAATGAAAAGCGTATATTGAGCACAATTAGGTGAGGGTGTCTTGTTGAGCTTTGGGGATGTAGGAACCAGCCGATGAATGATCCCTCACTTCAAGAAGTTCAGGGTCTGTTTAGTACGAGTCAAAGAAAACAGTTGCACAAAACCTGTACTCGCAAACTGAAGTGAGTAGGGATGCAAAGGGCCCTAAGAGATGACAAAGGAGAGTTAGCATAAGCTGAGAGAGTGGGACGGAAGGAAATGGTTCCGAGCAGGACAAAGCAAAGACAACAAGCCCCCAAAGACAACAAAACAAAGCTCACAAAGCCATCAACGTTAACGAATCCAAAATGCTTGTAGAGTAGAACAGAACAGGGCTCGAACACTGTCCCAGCTTCACAATCAACAAGCACGTGCTAGTATCCGTTACTACCTATTCATTTTGTATTTCACGTGGAACAATGCTAGAATGCAATTGCAAAGGAGAGGAGGTATTTCTGTCTTCTCTGAGAAGTATTTAAGGAAAGTGTACGTTTTAATTTCTTTTTAGTATTGAGCTATGTGCAGTATCTTAATTCTGAATATTTAGTACCTGCCCATGATTCATACATAAAAATGCTCTGGGCTATAGAATATATAATAAGAAGATTCACTTCTCCACACTGAAAGACTGCACATCTGTGGAGTATCCTACACTTTCTCACTTAACCTTCTCTCCTGGAGCTAGCTCTGATTGCCATTGACAAGCTTCTTCAGTCTGTTCCAGAACATGGATTCCACCGCGGTACTTTTATGCCTTGACCTGCAGAATGTTATTGTTTGAAAACCATGTATTGCTTCTTGTCTCGTCCAGGAGACATATTGCTCAACAACCTCAGGGAGGGAAGATTTTTTTCGGCTCATGGATTCTGAGTCCAGTCTACACTTCCTTGGCCCCCCCGGTGGACACTCGAACCAGATGGCGGGACAGGAAGAAGGGACCTGCTTCCTCCAGGTGGTTCCCACCTCCTAAAATCCCCAGAACATCCCACCATGAAGCCATCAGCAGAGGAACAGCCTTTCAATTAGCGAGCCTTCTTGAGCGGTGGGGAGGAGGGGAGGGGCATTTCATCAAGCTGATGGGACTGTTCTGTTTGTGAAGTATTTTAAAAGGTTTGTTATTTGTCCACTAGATGGCGCCTTTATACTTCTCTGTCGGCCCTCAAAATCCAAGGGTGAGAACGGAAAACAACCTGCGTGGTATCAGGGGCGATTAAATCAAACTGCTTCCATTCCGAGATACTTCCGGACTTTTCAAATGCAATCGTTGCAAATATCTAGCCCCTAGCGAGCAGTTTCTCCTCTATGTAGTACCTTCCCGAATCCCCGGCTCTGGCTTCCACTTCCCTTTACTAAGTAGCCAGGGCCCAGTGCCCACACCGGTCACTGTGCACCAGGCTGCCCTCCGCAGACACCCCTAGGACAGCAGAGGATGGTCCGTCAACCCGCCCCTGTTGTCACTTGCCATCCTGCTTCTGCCCAGGCTCCGTACCAGTCTTGCCTGCTGCCTTCTTAAATCTCTCTTCACTTCGGCATCTTCCACATCCAAGCTGCAGAATTCTACCCCCCCCCCCCCCCCCCCCCCCCCCCGATTAAAGTATCGCTCCAATTATGTCGTACTTGTTGGAAACAGGCTGACTAAGGACTCCAGGAGAAGGAAGTACATTCAGTGTGGCTTAGCTGAGTACCCTGCCAAGGGCGACCGTTACAGCTTTGGCCTCCAGGGTGGCTGGATGAGGAAGCTCTGGGGTCTTTTGAGAAGTCAGGCATAATGGGAGGTCTATAGAGGCTTGCCCTTCATGGCCGTTGTGGAATCCCAGTCTCTGGAGTTTCTCCACATCTTAGCTAGAGGCTTTGCTCTTTGCTGACACACTCCAACTGTGACATGCCACCAGCCCTTATCCCCATCAAGTTAACACATGCAGGCACTTAGCCTTTGAACATCCCAACTGAGGGCTAAATAAAGCTCTCTTCTTATTAAGTGGTCTGTCTCTTGTATTTTGTATAATAATACAAATCTGACGAGCACACCCCAAAACACACACATACATAAACACATACACACACACACACACAAATGCTCACATGCACATATACATCTACACACACGCACACACACATGCATACATGCACACAGCATATGCACACATACATACATACACCACACACACACACACACACACACACACAATACATATACACAAATACACACAGACACAGAGCACATACACATACACACACACAGCACATGCACACATACATGCACACACCACACAGCAATATGCACCTACATACACCCAGAGAGCACATACACACAGCACATTCATATTCCTCAGCAGTTTACAAATTCAGTCACTCCAACACTCCGTGGGTCAGATCTCTTTGTAGACGTTTTTCCATGTTTCCTTGACTCCCCCTGGCCCAGTCTGACTTAGTCACACACCCACCATGAGCCCATAGGAGCTACTTTCTGTGAGGTTAGAGATTTGGGTATTTTGTGACATCGGCACAGAAAGCCACCTAGAACTGTTGACCTGCGATCAGAATGAACTGGTTCATCTCACATGAAAGAGAGAAAGCCTGAGATAGGGAAAGCTCTGAAATGTGGACGGTGTTTCTAAGTGAATCATCTGGTTCGAGTGTTGGAAAAAGAAAATTGGGAAATCGATAACAAGAAATGTTTGGGGACAGGGATTCCCCAGAAAGAGCAGAGTGAAGTCTTCAGAGCTTATGCCCACCAGAGGGCACAGTGACTCTGTGAATAAAAGCTCTTAGTCCGGGCTCCAGCCTGAAGAAGAAGTTGAAAACCAGTTGGAAACTCACTCCCTGCTCAGTCTCATTTGCACTCTCTTCTGCAGGGAGCCCTGGGGTTGCCAACCTCAGTGGGAACACCCTATAACAAAGCTATAACTCAGCGTTTCCTCAGCCCCTGTTCTGAGTGTGGAGATCAAGCTGTGTGGAGTCCCCTGACAAGATGCAGAGAACATCTGTGTGTCTGGCTCCCAGGCCCATTTAGAAATGAATGCCATCGTACTCCGCCTGCATGGGGCAAGCAGGCTCAGAAGGGCCTGCCCAGCTGCAGAGAGGCAAGGCGGTGATCCGCACAGACAGAAGGTCTTTCTAACCCACCCCTTCAGAGAGATGCAGATCTTCCCTGGCTGGAGACAGCTGCTCCTCTGTCCAGATGTGAGCCCAGCAGTTATCAGTGGGATCCAGCTGGCTTTCCCTTCTAGTCTGAAACCCCTTGCTCCTTTGTCTCGACACACTGGGATTCACTGTTTGTTGTGGTTGAAATAGGATTTCCTCGAGGATCCTAAGCCACCGAGTGGAGTGAGAGAGCTTTCCTAAGACAGTGGCTTTTCACTGGTGTCCTGTGCACTGCAGGTGTAGCAGGCTTGCTTTGTTTTTCTCTTGTTAACCTGTACCTTGTGAGCAGAACTCTGTCCTGGCAAAGAGTGATGATCCCTGAAGACAGACGGTTGCCTTTTCTCCTGCTCACTGTCTAGTCCTCAGTTCTTGGTGTCCTGTTGCATGCTTGGAACAAGACGTGTGCTGAGAGGAGAGGCCTTGTTCTGACAGAAAGACCTGCAGACACAGTGGGGGTGTGGGGACTCTAGCCATGGATCTTACAGCCTTTTACAAATTGTTTATATTCTCTCATGGATGCCCTGGTCTCCAGTGGTCACCCTCCATCTTAGTCCCACACTTCTGTGGCTTGTTAATTTTGCTACCTGATCCCCTGGTATAGTTTCAATTATTTGTTATCTTTTATGTGTGAGTTGATTTGTTGTTGTAGTTGTTGTGGGAGAACATTTCACCAAAAGCAACTTACAGAAAGAAGAGGTTTTGGGGGCTCATAGTTCCAAGGAGATAAAAGCTCACTGTTAGTGTCACACAAAAAGTCAGCTCAAATTGAAGCTAATCCCTGGCCTAACACACCCATTTCCCCTTCCACGCAGCAACTCCTCTTCATGTTAATGAGCACAGATGAGTGAACAGCTGATGATATCTGTGGAAAAATAAGAGTAGGCATATGACACAATGTTGTACATATTTGGCTTTGGTATTTCTAACTTACCATATTCATAGATATGTAGAGGGGGGCATGATTTCCTTTCAAATACACATCATCCCTTCCAGTGAGAACAACATGATGAATATTCTGCAAAACAAACCTTGTCCATAGATTTTTCTCTCTCAGAGGTCAATAAAAGCCAGGCAGAGGTAGACAAGCTGCACCAGCCACACATTTGAGTGACCTGTCCCTTCTGACATTTCCTTGATTCTTACTTATAAAGTTCATTTTGACTTATTACAGTGAGAAACCCTAAACTTCTTTTCCTCTTGACTCGGTCATCAAGGCCTTTGCCTCCAACTTCGATGAGTTTGCCTGTGTCCACGTGCCCCGTGAGCCCCACTCTGTTCAGAGTATTAACATCCCTATTGCCACTACCATAGACCTTCCTGTCATCGTCTTCCTTTGCTCACTTGGTTCTTAAGGTCCTGAGTTAGCCGGCTCCCGGACCCTCTCATCGCCAACCCCATTCCTACATAATAATTCACTGGTCCACCCCAGCCCCGACAGTTAGCTAGTTCCTTCTGGTGTAAGGACATAGAGAGAGCAGGCTGTGTATGAGGAAGCCGGTCCACCCTAGAATCTTCTAGAAGAGTATCAGTCTTGGAGTTCTCAGCTACCACAACTGTCTTATTTCATTTATGAACCTCACAGGTGTAACAGGCCACCAGCCAGCTCCCAAAGTCATGCATTAGTGCTGGTTCTGGAGTTATGAGGGTCAGAGCTTGTGCCCTGTCAGCTGTAACATGCATCACCCATCCTCAATAAGCCAGTTAAGAACATAAATTAATAAAATGAAAGGAAAAGAGAATTCATTCAAGAGGCCATATTGAGAAGAACAAGGAGGTCCAATGGGCCACATCCAGTCTGTTCACAGGGTGTTGACATGAGGGTAAGGTTTAAGTAGAGTCAGGGGTTTGCATAACTAAGCAACCTTGGTCAGGGTAACCCATCACCATGACTACAGTACTAGTCTCCAGCAAGGTCTCCTGCAAGTTGTGATTCTTACCTGGTGATAAGTTCCTGCTCTAGCTAGCCCCAGGACCTCAAATTATCCTTTCTTTCAGCATCAGAGTCTAGATAAATTTCAATTACTTGGAGTCCATTGTTGCTGTAGTCTATTCACTAAAGGAGGGTCACAAGTATCTCTTTAGGTCATCTTTATTCCTGCTAGGATGATTGTAGTGCCTTACATCTGGATGATAGTCTTGGTATTGAAGTACAAAGTTGAGTTAAGGCTCTTAAATGGGTTTCACACTCACTGGCAGCTGTCCCCAAACATGCTGTATAACAAGACTACTAATCTTCCTGACTCAATAACTCTTGTACCATGGGTGCTTGTAAAACCAGTATCACATGGATAAGATCAAGTTTCCCTATTAGTCAGAGAAATTTATGCCTCCTCTCTTTTGTCCATGGCCATTGTGGCTTCTGCGTCTTCGGGCAAATGAAATTGGGAAAACCTTTGCTCAGTAGCTCCTGTTTTTCCCCATCAGAACGCTCTGGTGGTTCTTTCTTTTGTAAGAAAAGTCTTTAAAAGTAATTTTTATTTTATGTACTGGCACCTTTGAAGGACAGGGTTGTTGTGGCTATTACTCTGTATAAATAAAATGCCGATTGGCCAGTAGCCAGGCAGGAAGTATAGGCAGGACAAGCAGAGAAGAGAATTCTGGGAAGAGGAAGGTTGAGTGAGGAGACACCAGTCTGTCATCCAGGGAGCAGCATGTAATGGCACACAGGTAAAGCCACGGAAAATGTGGCAAAATATATATTAACAGAAATGGGCTGAGTTTAAGTGTAAGGGCTAGTCCGTAGTAAGCCTGAGCTAATGGCCAAGCAGTTTTAATTAATACAAGCCTCTGTGTGTTTACTTGGGTCTGAGCGACTGCAGACCTGCTGGGACAGAAAAAACACCACCTACATAGAGTCTCACCAACAAAAATGTCCCAAGACACCTTTCCTACTACATCAATGGAGAGCACCGAGCCTCACTGCAATGATAATATTCTCTTTACCAATGCTGATGTATTTGCCCACAGTTTCAAATGCTCACACAATCCTTCTTCTCGAGAAATTATCTATTTTTCATGTATCTCTTTCTGCTCTGCTCTTTGTCCTGGTTCCCACTGTCAACCTGGTAGAAGCAGACAGCAGTAACCATGCCACAGTGTGAATGACTGCTTTGACATCCCTTCCACCAAGCTAACTAATCCACCCCCACAGAGAATTTCAGGATGTGGACAAAAGGTCGACAAATTCAAATTATCATCAAAGGTTTCTAGTCAAATTCCCACCCTCCCCCCAAAAAAATCTTTATTTCGGTCTGAAAATTCATGATCAGTGCTGTCTAGACTTCTATTAGTACTCATCTTTACCCCCATCTGGATCAACCATGAAGCTCTGCTCATACATTCTAGGGTGGCTGGCTTTTCTTTTCCTTCATGTTCATTCCCTCAGCCCCCAAACTCCCTCCTCTCCTCCTCCTTCTTCTTTGAGACAAAATCTCACATAGTCTAGGCTGGCTTCAAACTTGCTGTGTAGCTGCAGAGGACCCTGAACTCCTGGCCATTCTGGCTCCCACCTCTTGAGTGTTGGATACTCTAGGGCTCCTGTGGTCCACAGTCTCAAAAGTCTTCCTGAAAATCACTTACAAAGACTTGAGAGCCATATGGTCAAGTTCAACCACAGGTGCTCCTTCCTTCTATGGTAATAATGACTTTTGTGCTTCTGTGACCACAATACTTGGCAGAAACAATTTATGGGAGTAAAGGTTTATTCAACTCACAGTTTCAGAGAGGTTCACTCTGTCTTGGCAGTCCTTTGTGGCAAGGAAAGCAGCCTAGTTCTTAATGGCAAGGGTATGTGAGAAAGCCTGACAGCCTAACACATCATGGCAGACCAGGAAATGTCAAATGCACCAAGAACCAGGGGCCAAATATAACACTCAAAGGCCTGCTCTTGGTAACCTGCTTTTCCAAGACAAGCCTCACTGTTGTAGAATATTATTTTAAGGTGTGTTATGCTTATGCTGTGGAACATTTGTTTAATGATGCAAAGATGTGTTGCATTCTTTTATGTTGAGTTTATTTAGCTCTGTGAAACTGTGTTACTTTGCCTGCTTAAAACATCTGATTGGTCTAATAAAGAGCTGAACAGCCACTAGCAAGGCGGGAGAAAGGATGGGTGGAGATGGAAGGCAGAGAGAATAAATAGGAGAAAAAGAGAGAAAAAAGATCAAGGAGCAAGAGAACAAGGAGAAGAGGACGCTAGGGACCAGCCACCTAGTCACACAGCCAGCCATGGAGTAAGAGTGAAAGTAAGATATACGGAAGTAAGAAAAAGAAAAGTCCAGAGGTAAAAGGTTGATGGGATAATTTAAGTTAAGGAAAGCTGGCTATAAATAAGCCCAAGTAAAGCCAGGCATTTATAAGTAATAATTAGCCTCCATGTGTGATTTATTTGGGAGCTGCATGGTGGGCCCCCAAAAGAGCAAAGAGTAAGAGTGAAAAGAATAAAAACAACCAACTACACCCCACCTCCTGAGTTTTCCACAGCCTCTTAAAATAGTGTCATCATTCAGGGAAGAAGCATTCAAAATGTGCCCAAGCCTGTTAGGAACATTCCATATTTAAATTATAGCATATATCTGTGTTATCTGTGTCTAGAGATAGTTTTAAATCTTCCTATACAAGCTAGATGTTTTGTAAAAATCCTATTATAATTGCCCTCACAGTGACATCTAATGTAAACTGAGTAAAATGGCTACAATTAGCATCTTTAATCTGCTAACAATCTTGATCTTAAGGGGAGAACATTTAGACCTGCTCCATTAAGAGTGACATTAACTGTGTCTTCCATAGATGCTTTTTATAAAGTGAAGAATGTTTCAGCTTATTTGTAGGTTGTAAGCATTTTTATTGTGAAAAGGTGTTGGATTCTGTTGAGTGCTATTTTTTTTGTAGCTGTTAAGACAATTATGATGTTTTATCCTTTATTCTATTACCATGTATTACACTGATTGATTTTGGGATGTTACACAAACTCTGCATTACTACAATAAAACCCACTTGGTCATGGCATCTAACCTTCTTTATATATTATTGGATTCATTTTACCGATATTTTTATTGAAGACATTTTAGCCTATAAGGGATGTCAGTGAGTGGTTTTATTTTATGGGGATGGCTCTGGTTGAACTGTCAGAATGATAATTGTACAGAGCAGGATAGGAAGAAAGCCTTTGTTTTCTGTTTCAAAAGATGCTATAAAAGAATTGCTATAAAGAAATGCTATAAAAGGTATGGGTTTTTAATTTTTAAATGTCTAACTGAAGCCCTTTGGCTTTGGGAAATGTTTTGTGAAACTTTTCAATTTAACCATGTAATTTCTTAGTGAAGTGCATGTCTATTTAGCCCAAGTGTCTTTTGTTGAGTAAGTTTCAGTAGCTGGATGTTTTACAAGTTCATCTACTTTATCTTAGTTGGGTACTTTCTGGCAGGCTTACTAGCAAGGTCAAGGTCATTAGAAATCTCTCTTCTTCAACTCTGAGCCTTAGTAACTTGTGTCTTTTCCCTCTTTTTCCCACTGGAACTCACCAGAAGTTTATTGACTGTGGTGTCTGCAAAGTGCCCAGATATTCTTATTGATTTTTCCTTTTGTTTTTCTCTTCCTTCATTTATTTCCCCTCTAACCTTCATTGTTTCCATCCTGCTTGGTCCAGTTTAGTTTAACCTCTAAAATGCCAGGATACTTAATAATATATTAAATATTAAATATGTAATACTTTATCTCATTTCCCTTGGGGACTTTTTGACAATACATCTATGAATTTCAGTTCTCTTTAATGGATTGACTGTCAGGATATCATCCTGTGTTTAAAAACACATTGTTGGCCGGGCGGTGGTGGTGCACGCCTTTAATCCCAGCACTCGGGAGGCAGAGCCAGGTGGATCTCTGTGAGTTCGAGGCCAGCCTGGGCTACCAAGCGAGTCCCAGGAAAGGCGCAAAGCTACACAGAGAAACCCTGTCTCGAAAAACGGAAAAAAAAAAAAAACACATTGTTTATTTTTCCACTCAAGGTACTGAATACTTTTCTGCCAACTCTATTGTATTATATGATTGAGATTCTGTAGCCTCAATATAAAAGATTTTACTAGATTTATATTGATGTGTTTGAATCTCAATGTACCCATTTTATGTCCCATGAGAAGAAACTATGCTTATTTTTATTCTGTAAATAAGAAGATTGAGTTAAATAAAGATAAAGAGTTTGAGGAATGCATAAGAGGTAGATTAGAAAATAAAATCTCACACTGTCTGGCTCCTGTGCTTACTGAGTCATGCAATGATGTGCAGCTCCTGTTTTTTTTTTTTTTTTTTTTTTGTGTGTGTGTGTGTACATATGTATGTATATATATACCTATAAAATTTATTGTTATTTTTATGTTCATTGGTGTTTTACCTGTATGTATGTCTATGTGACTATGTGATGGTATCAGATGTCCTGGAACTGGAGTTACAGACAGGTGTGAGCAGCCATGTGGGTGCTGGGAATTGAACCCAGGTCCTCTGGAAAAGCAGTCAGTGCTCTTAACCACTGAGCCATCTCTTCAGCCCCACTCCTCTTCTTGATAAACATTATTATTTAGTGGGAAAGTGAATGTAGGAAGTTCACATATAATTGTAAAGTGGAAAACTGTAATGTTGCTTGTAGTCTTTGCACAAAAATGTTACCTGGGGGCTGGAGATATGGCTCAGAGGTTAAGAGCACTGCTTGCTCTTCCAAAGGTCCTGAGTTCAATTCCCAGTAACCACATGGTGGCTCACAACCATCTGTAATGAGATCTGGTGCCCTCTTCTGGCCTGCAGGGATATGTGCAGATGGAAAACTATACATAATAAATAAATAATTTAAAAAAAAATGTTACCTGGGTTTCTCAGGGGCAGCTGTCTCAGCTGTAGGATGTAGGTGGAGTGTAAGTACATCATTGGGATGCTCGTTCACTTACTCACTCAACTAACGTTTTTTGACCTGACCCTTATGTGGCTGACGCCATTATAGATGCCACAATTAAATGAGTGTATGTTTTGTGCTAAGGACAGAAAAACTATATTTTCCAGTGCACCCTTATAACTCTTTTTAGATGAGTTTGTGGTGATTAAAGTTGTGTCAACTAGGGTGCCTTAACTGATATTTTATGTTTTCTATAAAAATAACCAAATAAAATGAAATTCTGCTTAGATATTTCAGGATAATTTAGAATTCCTTAGTGCTAAATTTATTTTACAGCCTGTGAATTCCAAAACATAACCAACCCCATGAGTGTGGTTAACATAAGATCAGAAAATATGCTCTGAATTAGCAGAATTCCTCACAGTCCCTCCACCCAACATTACAGCCCTTGTCCCCAAATCCTTTCAAGATACATCGTGTATAAAAATCCTTTTATACACATCTCTAGGATGCTGTGACATCTTCTGACAGGTGTTTGAGTCTCTAACTCCACGTATCTCTGTCACAGCTTCAGTCTGCCTCTGTCACTGCTTGGAAACTAAGCTGGGTATAGTAATGCTAACCTCTAATCAATAGGTCTGAGGGATGAAGACAGCAAGCTCAGGCTCACCTGCTGGGGCTGCAAGTTGAGATTTGGATTCAGGTTTTTAAGAAAAACAAGAAATATTTTCTGGGGCTGGAGAGATGGCTTAGTAGTTAAGACCATGACTGCTCTTAGAGAGGACCTGGGTTCAATTCACAACACCCATATGGTAGCTCACAGGTGTCTGTAACCTCAGTTCCAAGGGATCCAACATTCTTACACAGACATACATGCAGACAAAATACCGACACACATAAACTAAATAAAGAAAATTTTAAAAAAACAAAAGAAATGCATTTTTCATTATGTAAAATTCTTCAGGGCCCTCCACGGTCATTTCTCAATCAGTCTTAGCATGGCATGTAAATCATTCCCAATACTTCTCACTCAGCTCTTTAGCTGCTTTTCCTAACATCCTTTACCACTTACACTGCAGCAAAATCCAGTCTCCTTTTGTCCTTTGAAAGTGTCACATTGTTTCAGTGTCCATAACATTTCAAAATACTTACCATCTCTATTACCCACAGTCTCTGTCTTAGTTAGGGTTTTATTGCTGAGAAGAGGCACCATGACCATGGAAACTCTTATAAAAGAAAACATTTAACTGGGGCTGGCTTACAGTTCAGAAGTTTAGTCCATTCTTGTCATGGTGGGAAACATGGCAGCAGGCAGGCAGTCATGGTGCTGGAGAGGTTGCTGAGAGTTCTACATCTGGCTCCCCAGGCAGCAGGAAGAGACAGTGACTCACTGGGCCTGGCTTGAGCTTCTGAAACCTCAAAGCCTGTCTCCACAGTGGCACACTTCCTCCAACAAGGCCACACCCACCCCAACAAGGACACACTTCTTAAAAGTGAGTCGCTCTGAGTCTGTGGGGGTCATTTTCATTCAGACCACCACAGTATCTTTCCTTGCGATATCCACCTGCTTCTATTTTAAAACTGGGTGAATTTCCACCTTTTGAGCTACAGTTCTGCCTAGTGTGTGCCTTTAACTGGAAGGGAGAAGTTTGCCTTCAAGAGCCTTGCTAAGGATGACCTTACAGAGGAAGAGAAATCAGGTGCCCTGCTCACCTATTCCCAACAACTAACCATATTTCTGATACCCACAAACACCAGCTGAAAGGTTGATAGGAAAGAAAATTAGTGGTCACTGCCAACAAAATCCACTTCTGGATATGTGAGGGGTGAGGGTTTAATGCTCCAATCATGCAAACATGAGACTACAAGAGAAAGATAAACTCCTCCCTTAATTTAACTATCCTCCATGCAAATATCTGAGACATTCATTAAATATGCAAGCCTGTTATAAACACATTTATTTATATAGTAATAGAAGAGGAGTCTGACAAAGCTGTGCTTCATGGACTCTGGTTTATATTAGTCAAACCCTGTCAGCCATTGCCAATCCCAGCCCTTGGGTCTCAGTGACACATGAAAATGAATTTCAGCAGGGCATGGTGGTGCACACCTCTCCTCCCACACTTATGAAGCAGAGGCACTTGGAGCCTGGTGAGTTTGAGGCCAGCTTTCACAGAATGTCTTCTTCCAGTTAGCAGTGGTTGCCTTTGTATGTGACTTCTTAGCTCGTGTTTGCCACTGAATAATTCTCTCATATTACACACTTCAGGGTATCCATTCATCTACTGAATTACAAACTAGTTGTTGCTAATTTCCTAGTGATTTTTTTAAATAAAAGAGCAGTGAGCATTCACATTCAAGCTATAGAAATGAATTTTCAAATCAGTAGGATAATTCCCTTAGAGAACAAAGGCTGGATTATATAGTATGGTCATATTTAGCTTTGTAAAACACACCTAAACCATTTTCTATCATTGCTATGATGCCATTTTCCATTCTGAATAACTAAGAATGAGAGTTCCTATTGTTTTAAATCTGCACCTGAATTATTACAAGTTTTATGTTTAATATATTACTAACGCCTGTGTATGTGTGTGGTGTGTGTGCAGGTATATGTTTGTCCACGGTGTGTGGGTGCACATATCTATGCAGAATGCATGTTTACATGTGAATATGTGTGTAGAAATCAAATGTTGGCATAGATGTCTTCCTTGATCACTCGCCATCAAATGTACTGAGGCAGGGTCTCTCACTAAGCCTGAACCTGCTGTATGTGCTAGTGTGGCTAGCCAACCAGCTCTAGGGATCCCCTGTCTTCAGCGCCCATGTGTTATGACTGAAGTTCCATCTGGCTTTGATGTGAGTTCTGGAGGTCTCCACTCTGGTCCTCACGCTTGCACGACAAGTGATTTTACCTGCTCAGCTATAGCCCATGCTCACATTTTCATTTTTTAGCCACTTTAATGGGTTATTTCAGTGGCATCTCTTTTTTTTACTTTTCTTTTTACATGACTTCTAGGTGGGATCTTGCTATGTAGTTCATGGGTCCCAAGTTGAGCCTCCTGAGTGGTAGGATGACAGCTTATTGTCCACCATGCCTGTCACTAGCATTTTATAACTTATACTTCCCTACGAGTGTATAATGGTGAGATAGTTTTATGTGCTTAACTGTTGATCCTGTATCTCTCAGGTCATGTCTCCTTTTTATGGTGATAGATTTTTGATAGAAAATGTTACCTACAGGCTCATCATGCACATGAGGTTTGGTTCTCAGTAAATGCCCCTCAGTAAATGGGGAGGTATTGGAAACTTGAGATGGTGAGAATTAGCTGAGAAGGTAGCTTCCTGGGAGTGTACCTTTGACTGATATTTTGTCCCTGGCCCCTTGCTGTCCTTGCCTGGCCTGCATAGGGTATACTCCTTGCCATACATTCCAGCTGCCATGGTGTTCTGGTTCATCTCAAGCCCAAGGCAATGAACAAGCTGACCCGGGACTAAAACTTGTGAAATTGTGAGCCGACCATATCTTTCTCCCACAGTGATGAAGAACCGACAGAGGCTGTTTATCTTTGTGTCTTGAGTTTTAAGGGTGCTTTGACTATCTCTTTATTTGCCTATATCTGAATCTTTCCCCCAGTCTTTGGAATTGCCTTCTGCAGAGCAGAAGCATTCATTTTTATGTAATCTGCTTTATTGATTTTTGTTTGATGGGTTGTACTTTTGTAATTACGTATGAAAATTCTCACAAAAGGTCATTAAAATATTTTAAATATCTTCTGGAAGGTTTATAGTTTTGCTTTCCATAGTTATGACTACAATCCACTTTAATGTAATTTATATGTATATATACATTCAATACTTTCCAGGTATTTATAGAGAGGTTTGATTGGTGTGATGGTTAATATTCATTATCAACTTGACTGTGTCTAGAATCACTTAAGTCTGAAAACATTTGCAATGTTAAATCTAAAGAAGACCCATTCTAGCATCGTCCCATGGGCTTAAGCTCCAGACTGAACACAACTGAGAAAAATGAGAAGTACCAGGATTCCTCTGTCCATGCTTTGTGACTGCTGATGCAACGTGACACTCCTGCCACCATGATTTTCCTCCATGATGGACTGTATCCCCTCAAAAAATGGGCCACAACAAACTCCTCCTTAAGTTGCATTTGACAGGTATGCATCTTAGCAATGACAAAATTAACTAATGTAGCCGAGGCCCTGAAGAACTGAAGACAGGGTGAGGACTTGGAACCTGTGGGGACAAGTTGGAAGACAGGAAGAATACTGAGAAATACAGCTGAGAAGGAGCCATGTCTATGGGAGGAAAAGAACTCTCCTTTTTACTAATAAGAACCACAGTGTCCGAGGTGTCCCGTGAATGCTATCATGATGTGATGTGCTCGTATGTGGGATCACAGCACCTCTCTGCCTTTTGTCCCTTTTTACTTTTGGAAATAGAAGAATAGAAATAGAAATAAAGCAGACTTAACTTTGACATTTCTGACACAAATGTTTTCTTCATTGTTTCCTTATGAACAAAAAGCCTTTCTTCTTCTTCCCTTCCATCTTTTCTTTCTTTCTTTCCCTCCTTCCCCCTCTCCATCTTTTTTCCTTTCTACCCCCCTTTCCATCTTTTCCCCTCTCATTTACTTTTTTCAGTTGGTTTTATATGATGCTGAGGTAGTATTCAGGATTACTCTACTGGTAAGGTCACTGTACTTGTCATAGTTTGTATTAAAATTGTGTCATGTCTGGTAATTTACACACATCTGTAATTCCAAGAACTTGGAAGTGGGAAGCAGGAGGATCAGGAATTCAAGACCACACTGACAACTGACCTGAGGTTACCTTTTATTAATTCAGGCTTCGTTGAGAAAAATCATCTCATTTACTCAGACTAGAAGCTGAAGGTCCTCAGTAAAACAGATACTGACCATATCTTCTAAGGCCTTCCTTTAATCTCTAATTTCATGTAGCATGAAGGAGTCAGGCTTTTACTCAGTGAATTTAAAACCAGCATAATTTACATGAAAATCTGTCTTTTAAAAACAACTGACACTTCCCAAATGCCTTTATTAGGATGTTTGAAAATAACAACGTTTTACTAAACCTTTATTATAATTTTAGTGCTATATTGCTTTAATAAAGATTATTTTCATTGAGTATTTCTCTAATCTATAAGCATTGACAGTATTTTCAATATTTCATAAATTTATAAGCTGAGTGGAGGGTGGGCTGGGTAGCTTGTGTGGGGGGGGCAGTCACTCAGGGTGACTCAAAGCTGGGTGGCGGCCTGTCTGACTCTGTCCATAGCCCGGGACCCCCTCGCCATAATGCTGGTTTCCACTGACATGAAGGAAGTCACAATCGATCGACTAAATGCTAATATTATTTTCTATGCAAGGAGGAAGCTTTGGAGTATGCCGAACAGAGTTTGTTCATATACTATGAATTGTAAATGTGTAGAGAGTGAATTAATTGATAGATAGCAGGGGAACTCCCCTTGGTAAAACTCAGAAGTGGTGAGGCTAGGACTGTGGAACTAAGTGAACAAATGCAGAGTTTTTGAATGTTCACGCCATAGTTCAGCCATGAGGCCAAGCATAGTTTCTCATGAGTCCATATAACACACACACACACACACACACACACACACACACACACACACACACACACACAGGCAGAGGGGTTTGCTTGTTAGTAATAAAGTAGTTAAACTGCCTAGAAATGCTGTCCCCAGTTATGAGGTTGTAGAAGTTTGGACTGGTGTGGAGACTCACAACAGGAAGTGTTGCCCATATGTAGACAGGATTTCGCACATCAGACTTTTTCTGTGGCAGCCACACAGGTGAGACGGTTGGTAGTTAAAGTGGTATGACCTAATCCTGGTTAATGGATTCTCTCTCCGCCTCTTCTGTCTAGCTGAAATGACAAAACTCATTTAGCATGCCTTCTTTTGAATAACCCACACTGACAACTGACCTGAGATTACTTTTTATTAATTCAGGCTTCGTTGAGAAAAATCATCTCATTTATCTCAGACTAGAAGCTGAAGGTCCTCAGTAAAACAGATACCGACCATATCTTCTAAGGTCTTCCTTTAATCTCTAATTTCATGTAGCATTAAGGAGTCAGGCTTTTACACAGTGTTGACTGTAGCAGAGAGCTTGTTAATGGATTCTGTCATCGCTGGTTACTGAGTACTTGGACTGAAATTGAAGTGGTGTGGAGTGCTTCAGAAGTAGTTCTTGCATTAGGATCTCCAGTAGTGAAAATGGAGGAGAGAAAAGAGCTGTTTCTGTTTGCCTACTGTAACTAAATCAGTGGCATCCAGCTTTTCTGTTCCATTCATTTTAAGGCAGAGGAGTTAAAGCCATATGAGCAACTGCGACTTCTTAAGGGATTTGTTGGTGGGGTTGGCAATTCCCATGCTGAGTCTGGGTGGGGGTCATCCAGCTACTGCAATGGAGTCAGACATATCTGACTGATTTATAAACATGCTAGCAAAATAGATGGGTATGCATTCCAGGGTCATTTTTTTTCCATTTTATTGAAAACAGATTTTTTTCTCACATACTATGTCCTGATTACTCTACTCCTCCTAGTTCTCCAGTCTGGATCCTCTTTCTTTCTGTCTCTTAATGAAAAAACAAACAGGCTTCAAAGGGATAATAATAAAGTAAAATATAGTAAATTTTCTGTGAAAAATTTTAGCATGTTGTAAATTATATAATATAGTATTTTTTCTGTGAAAAATACCTGCCATTAACATTTAAGGACGGGAACACTTATTTTGGCTCACAGATGCAAAGGTCTCAGCTCATGACTGCTTTGCAACAGAACACCCATGGCAGCCTTCCCTGTATCCCTCCACCCCCCAAACTCCCATCTCCTGTGTATCCCCCAGATCTCCCCCTTTTAACCTTCCTCTCTCAGCTTGTTGCTTTGTCCCAGACCCCAGCTCCACAGGCACTCCCTGCTAACCTAAGGGTCACTCCTCTCAGGGCAACAAGTGGGCTCAAAGCAGACCCACACCTCTCCTGCTCCTGCAATCCAATTTCCCCCAGTCTCATCCTCAGCTCTGTAGCTAGAAACCTGCTGTGGTCTCCTTTCCTCTCTGACCCCATCCTCAATGGGTCACAAAGACCTTTCCCTCTGTCTTAGTTACGGTTTATATTGCTGTGAAGACACCATGACCACGACAACTCTTAGAAAGGAAAACATTTAATTAGGGTGGCTCTTTTACAGTTCAGAGGTTTAGTCCATTACTGTCATGGTGGGGAAGCAAGGCAGTATGCAGGGAGATATGGTGCTGGAGCTGAGAGTGCTTACATCTTGATCCAAAGACAAGAAGAAGTGAACTGCTTCACCGGGCATGACTTGAGCCCATATGTGACCTCAAAGTCTGCCTCCACGGTGACATACTTTCTTCCACACCTCCTAACAGTGTCACTCCGTTTAGGGGCCATTTTCTCTCAAACCACCACACCCTCCAACCCTCCTCCCCCCAACTCACCCCAATATCTTAGCCTCCAACACCAGCAGGCATCCCCTGTGAACACACCAGCTGAGCAGGCCAGTAAAACAGGCAAAACACAGCCAACACACTCTCTGAAAATCCAGAGAGGAAACAGAAACTAAGGAACAAAATGCCCTCCCAACAAAGGCAAACCCAGAAATCAGCACCTAGACCTATAATCACCCAAAACTCAGATGCCTAGACACGAGCATAAAAACACAATCAGTAACAGCCAGGACAACATGTCTCCACTAGATCCCAACAACACTGCCATAGGAGGCCCTAAATATTCCAACATAATTGAAGCACAATTAAAAAATACCTTAAAATAGCCTTTATGAATATGATAGAGGTCCTTAAAGAGGAAATTAATAAATCTATTCAAGAAATCCAGGAAGACACACACACACACACACACACACACACACACACACACACACACACACACACAAGAAAAAAAAAGTGGAAGGAAATGAATAAAACTGTTCAAGACCTGAAAGAGGAAAGAAAATCAATAAAGAAAACCCAAACTGAGGGAAGGCTGGACATGATAAATTTAGGGATTCAAACAGGAACTACAGAGGCAACCTTCACCAAAAGAATACAAGAGATAGAAGAGAGAATTCCTGGTTTTATCCTTATATGGAAATGTGTAATATTGTTTATCCTATGACAAAATATTACTCTAGTGTCCTGTCTCTGGCCTGTTATCTGAGTTGGGGTTTGGTCTTGTTTAGATAGGATTTCAGTAGAGCCTTGTTAAAGCCTGGTCTTTGATGAGATGGTCAGGAGGCTTCATCATTCTCTCAGTGTAGTGCTGGGGATTGGACCTGGGTCCTTGCACATACTGGGCAAACACTAGTTACAGTCTCAGCTAACATCAACGAGCTAGAACTTTATATTCTTACCACGTAAGTGTGTTTTGGTTTTTGTCCTTTGCAAGTCTCCTTAAATCCATATGGAACAGAAGGTGTTTTAATTACTGAAATGAATTAAATATAATCAATTTCCTCAATTTGGATCATTTGCTATTTTGATTCATTGGTTTTCTGGGAAAAGGAATTAAAATTCTTGCCAAGTAAATGACCTTTTACCTTATAGTGAGCTTCCATTCATACTGATTGTTTGGCATTGTTTGTCGGCATACCAAGATACATAATGAAAACTATCCATCATTTATAGAAATTGAAAACAAGTTAATTCTCAGTGACCTGTGTCAAAAATATCACTTGTGAACATTTGGTGAGTTAAATACAAAATTAATTAGAAAATTGTGCACAAAATTTCTACATGTGTAGGCATGTATTTTGAAATGAGAACATATGTACTTGATAAAAAATTAATATTGAACAGTTTATAATTTGATAGTTTAGCATATTTGGTAAAAGACGTAATACTACTGGAAACACCCACAAGAATTTCCATATTTTACATTGAAAGGTTCCAAGGTATTAATAAATAGAATTTGAGGGGTTGGTGGACCACCCTGGGCTCAGAGGAAGAAGCATGGAAGAAACTGCCCTGCACCATCACGGACTAAGTGGGACAAAGAGACCCACATACAGGCCTGGGGTGGACTGTCCCAGGCTCCAAGGAGATTATGGTAGGCAAATGTATGGTGTGGTATGGGAGAGGGACAGAATGGTTCATGTCTTGTGGACAAAGGCATATCTGAAGAGGTGAAAGTGGTGGCGTGGTGATGTCTGGGCCTGGGCTGCTGGAGGGGCCCATGTCTGGGTTCATGGTCTTGATGCAGCCATAGTCTGTGTTGATGTCCATGGTTCCTGATAGCACCAAAGGCCAAGAGGATAGGGCTATACAGAGTTGGCCCCACTTCTCACTGGATGCAACGCTCAGGAGAACTGGTCCTTGCTGCAAGCCGCAGGAAAATGTAATGGAATTCAGCTACTATCGCAAAAGCTACTACTTGGAAAAGTCAAGGACTTCTCCAAAGGTCAAGCCATGGCTTAAAAAGTCTTGGTGATATTTTTACCTTTTGTATATGTATTAGCTAGTTCCTACAGTGATTTTCTTGTAATGCTATGCATGCTTCCAAGAACTCCTAACAGTGTATTTATCTAAAATATCTATCAAGCATCCAAGGCCAAATGAAACAACACCTGTCTCCTAGGTCAGAAGGATAGCTTTATTTCTGGTGCAATTTAGGGTGAGACCCTCCTTCCTTACAGCCTTACTAATAGATGCCTAATTTCTTACCTAACCACTTCTAGGAATGTAGATTGAGCACATAAATTCCATTCTTGATATACTAACCAATCCTTAGCTCTCTATTGACCTCCTCCATTACCACTCCCCTTCTGGGTTGTAAAAGAAAGCCTGATGGTCACTGCCTGAGGAAAATTCTTACCTGCCTTTATGACCCCATAAGAATTCAAGCCTGGTGACTTTGCTCTGCAAGAGGATCGCTATGGCTTGTGTTTACAACTGGATTCCTGAGAGACTTAGAGAGAACTGAGAGAATAAGGAGACTGAGAGGAGGAGAGAGAGAGAGAGGGAAAAAGAGAACAGAAGAACTTGATGGGTAAGAACTGGAGAGGAATGGACTAGATGGGAAGAACTAGATTGAAGGGCTAAAAGAGAGTACTAGAGAAACAAGATGGAAGATGAGGAAGAGCCAGATAGGGAAGAACAAGATGAGAAAGAAGGAGATGGGAGAGGAGCTAAGATGGGAAAGAACTAGATGGATGAGAACCTAGATGGGGCAGAACTAAGATGAGAGAATTAAGATAGGACTTAGAGGGCACAGCAGATAAATGCAGAGAGAATTAAACAGAAAGGAACTAGGCTTGAGTACAGAACTGAAGCTGTGTAGATAGGATTTTATCCCAGAGGGATAAAGTAGACGGACAAAGAGCATGGTGTACTTAGATTCATTTCCCAAAAATAGTTCTCACAACTCGTAGTTTCTCTTCTGAGTCCTTGGGAAGTATATTATTAAGGCTGGTCCTTTAATAATGTACAAGAGGTCCTGCCCTTCACTGGCTGAAACACTCAGGAGAGAGGGTCCTACACCTCTCCTGGGCAGCACAATAGAGCTGACCCTGTTTGAAGGGACATGGGTGAGCTGGCCCTGAGGGCATGAGAATGGGAGAGCAGGTCACATCCCTCTTGTCTGCCATGTGGTGGCGTGGGTGAGAGAAAGATGCCCTCCTTCCCTCACCCCTCAACATCTATAGCAGGTGGGGGGACCTGACTCAACCCCTCACCAGCTGCAGCACTTGGTAGAACAGGCCCTGAACCTTGACTGGGCAGCACAGCAGTACTGACCCCATAGAAAGGGGAATGGGTGAGCCAGCCCCAAAGGTGTGAGAGGGTCATAGCTGGTACCATCTCCCTTGTCTTCAGTATGGTTGTGGGGGCAAGGGAAAGATGCCCTCCCTCCTTGCCCCTACTACCTCCAGCTGGCCAGGGAGCTGACCCTCCCCTTTACCAGCTGCCATACTCAAGAAGTAGACCCTGCACTTTGTCTGGGAACCACAGTGGAGCTGACCCTGTTGACAAGGAGTGGGGCACAGGTGAGCCACCCTGAGAATGTGATGAGATCTGGTCCAGGCCCCTCATCTGCCATAGGGCAACATGGGCAGGGGAGAGATGCTCTCCCCTCACCGCTCTGCATCTGAGGCAGGTGGGAGAGCTGGCCCTGAGGTCATAAGAGAGGGAGAGCAGCTCCTGTCCCTCACCAGCTGAAGCACTTGGGAGAGCAGGCCCTGCATCTTGCCTGGGCTGCCCAATAGAGCTGACACTGTTGGCGGAGACATGGGTGAGCCAGCCCCAGAGTTCTGAGCATGAGAGAACTGCCCCCACTAGTCTACCATGTGGCGATGTGGGTGGGGGAGAGACGCCCCCCCTTTAACCCTTCCCCCTCACCACTTGCGACAGATGAGGGAGCTGACCCTCCCCCTTACCCACTGCAGCACTCAGAAAAGCAGGCCCTGCCCCTCACCTGGGCAGTAGAGTGAACCCTGTTGGCAGAGGTGTGGGTGAGCTGGCCCTGGGATGTAAGAGTAGAATAGCTGGCCACATCCCCCTCATCTGCCATGTGGTGGTTAGGGCTAGAGAAAGATGCCCTCCTCCAATGCCCCTGTCACTTGTGGCGGGCAAGGGAGCTGACCCTCCCCCTTACAAGCGGCAGCACTCAGGAAAGTGAACCCTGCACCCTGCCTGGGCACCATAGTAGAACTGACCCCATTGACATGGGTGCAGGCAAACCGGCTCCATGGAAGAGAGCTTGGGAGATCTGGCCCTGGCCCTGATCTGCCATATGGTGGTATGGGCAGCAAAGAGATGCCTTCTCCCCTACCCCTCCCTGCCTGTGGCAGGTGGGAGAGCTGTCCCTGAGGTTCTAAGAGGAGGAGAGCTCTCCCTGCCCCTCCCCAGCTGCAGCACTTGGGAGAGTGGCCCCTGTATCTTGAGTGGGTAGCACAGTAGCGCTGGCCCTGATGGTCCAGGTGTGAGAGAGCTGATCCTGAGGTCGTGGAAGCAGGAGAACTGGCCACACTCCTCACTCCTTGCTCCTCGCTGCAAGGGATGAACTAGCAGAGACAATGCTGGAGAACTCACCCAGTGGTGAAGACAGTGAAGAGCTGGCGGTTTGACCAACCCCGCAACTACCCAGGTCCAGAACCAGGGTTATGAGTTGACTCCCTCAACATCCACCCCACCTATGATCTGCTGGAGCACATGAAGGGGACGGTCCTGCAGACCCAAAGCTGCAGGATCTCCATGACACAGGGCAACAGCAGGATATCCAAGAGGAGTCCCAGTGAGGGCCCAGCATCAATGGCGCAGTAGAAACCAGAGGCCTTGAACCAGACCAATGAATCTTTGCAACGAACACTTGCAACTAAAGATATATGGATAAAAGAGTTTACTGCGTGACTCACTGTGTCACACTGCAGCTTCCATGTTGACATTTTTTTCCCTTTTCCCCCTTTTTCCCTTAAATTTTATTTTATTTTAATTTTTGGACAGGTTGCAAGGGAAGAGGGCAGATATGAACAACGGGGAAATGAATGGGATCAAGATGCATGATGTGAAAGACACAAGGAATAAATAAAAAGAAAGCTAAAAAAAAAAAGAATTTGTGATGTCCTTTGGATTAACGTTGTGAACGTTTGTTCCCCAGCTCGTGACACTCTTCTGAAGGCTGTGGAACTAAGGCAGGACTTAGCTGGTAGAATTAGATCACCAGAGTCAGGCCTTTCAAGATTATACTCTGATGTGGTTCCGGCCTGCTTTTTCTGCCTAGCTGGCTGCCTTACTCAGGCTTTCCACCGCATAGCTATTTGTGTGGCCATGAAACCTGCCATTCTTCTCCTACCCTGATTTTAAAATGCTCTGAAAATGTAAGCCAAAACAAGCCTTTTCTCCCTTTACTCATTTCTGCCAGAAATTCTGAAGTAACAAGAAGAGAAATAAGTAATGGAGGAGCTAATATATTTGATCAGCTGTATATTAGTTAAACCATGACTGATCACCCAAACCTGTGTAAGAACTGGAGAGGAGGAACCCGTTAAATATAAGCAGACTTCTTGCATGCTGTACAATTTTTTTAAATTTATTTTACATACCAACCACAGTTTCCCCTCCCTCCTCTCCTCCCACTCCCTTCCCCACCTCCTTTCAACTCCCCCATCCACTCCTTAGAAAGGGTAAGGCCTCCCATGGGAATCAACAAAGTATGGCTTAACAAGTAGAGGCAGGACTAAGCTCCTCCCCTCCCCACTGCATCAAGGCTGAGCCAGGCATGCCACCTTAGGGAATAGGTTCCAAAAAGCCATCTCATATGCCAGGATCTGTCCTGGTCCCACTGCTAGGGGTCCTACAAACAGACCAGTCTACCCAACTGTCACCCACATGCACAGGGCCTAGGTTGGTTTCATGCAGGTTGCCTAGCTGTTGGTCTAGAGACCATGAGCTCCCACGGGCTCAGGTCAGCTGTCTCTGTGGGTTCCCCCCATCAAAATCTTAACACTCCCTCCTCCAGCTCATATAATCCCTTCTCCCTCTCTTCAACAGAACTCCCGGAGCTAGGCTCAATGCTTGGCTTCAGATCGGATCTCTGCATCTGCTTCCATCAGTTACTGGATAAAGGTTCTATGATTACAATTAGGGTAGTCACTGATCTGATTACAGGGGAAGGCCAGGTCAGGCACCCATTTTTCAAGAAAACGAAGCATTTGCGTGCCACAAAACACAGCAGTGAGAAGAAAGAGGATGGGAAGGTTGGGTTCTCAGGTTCCTGAGTGTTTTCACCCCACAGATAGTTCCCTTTGCTGTGCAAAAGCTTTTAAATTCATGCAATCCCATTAGTCAGTTCTTGAAGTTATATACTATTGTTGGAGTAGTGGTGCTGGTTCATCTCCCTGCCCCCCCAAATAAAGAAAACTTGGGGGAGCTATTTCTGATGGCTGTGGGACTTTTAGATATTGATACCAAAGGTGCTATTGTAACCTGAACCCTAACACAGGAATCCTAACAAATTAGGGCCATCCATTCACCTCAGTGATGGCAAAGAGCACTAATAGGATGGTCAGGAACCCAAGGATGGATAGCCCAGAGACCTAGGCTAGAACCAAACATGACTGGCAGAAAAAAATAAAATAGTAATAGTAATTTTAAAAGAGTCACTGAAATGATTCCTAGTGATATTCTGCTATACTCATAGATGGGTGCTTAGCCCAGTTGTCATCAGAGAGGCTTCATCCAGTAACTGATGGGAGCAGAGGCAGAGACCCACAGCCAAACCTTAGGCGGGAGCTCAAGAAACCCTGCAGAAGAGGAGGAGGAAGGATTGTAGGAGCCAGAGGGGTGGAGAACACCATAAGAACATGGCTCACAGAATCAACTAAGCAGGACTCACAGGTGCTCACAGAGACTGAAGCAACAATCATGGAGCCCACAAGGGTCTGAGCTAGATCCTCTGCATATATGTTAGGGTTGTGTAGCTTGGTGTTCATGTGGGACTCCTAACAGAGGAAGAGGGAGTGTCTCTGACATGTTCACCTGCTCTTGGGACCCTGGTCCTCCTCCTGGGTTGCCTCACCCAGTCTTGATGCTAGGTTTTGTGCCTGTTCTCACTGTAACTCGTTATGCCATGCTAGGTTGATATCCCTGGGAGACCTGATCTTTTCTGAAGGGAAATGGAGGAGGAGGGGTTTTGGGGGTGAGGGGAGCTGGAAGGAGGGTGAGAGGAGTGGAGGGAGGGAAGACTGCAGTCAGGATGTCATGTATGAGAGAAGAACTGAAAGAAGACGGCAAAGAGAAGTGAAGGTCAAAACGCGGGTACATGATTTTAATCAAGATCTTCGTCATGTTGGGAAGCCAGAAACCGAGAATCTCTGTGCAGCTTCAGGGTACTGGGATGCGCTCTCAGTTTAAACAGGAGGAGCTGAGCTGGAGGTGAGGATCACATCCTGGACTAACACGGCTCTTAGTGCAGTCCTAGTTTTTCAGGCTGACTCAGGAGAAGTTCTCTTCTTGGAGGGGTAGCCTAGTTCCCACCAGATGATTGCTCCTGTTGGGGTGGGTGCTCAAGATGACTTGGGGTATAACCGCTTCCATTTAAGGGTGATCTGTGAGGCTGAAATTTCTGGAATCCATGGTGACTTTAGATTTAGGAAAATGACTAGAAACTTCCAGTACTTTTAAAAAAAAAATCTAGAATAGTGTATTGTTAATACTGACAATAAGATGCCTCATGTACTCTTATCTCTGGGTCCTCAGGCTTGATGGGGGATGACACAGGTTAAAAATTACCCATTTTCAGACACCTCTTGGTTAACATGCCTATATATTAATCATATAGTATCATATAGAATAATAATAGAGTTGGGTAATTATATGACCCAAAGTAAAAGGAAGACAGAGATATCCTGCCCCTATATTATATTGGTTTTAGTTATCTGTGAGCTCAAGTGAGAGGTCAAGGACTTCTAAGTCCTTGCCACACCACCATTCCATCGCATCTACTTTACTAATCTTCCATTTCCATCTATTCTGCACAGATTAAAACGTGTATTTAACATAGGACTGATTAACATGTAAATCTATTGTGTTTTTATGATTTAAAGTAGAAAAATCCACCAAATTATCAATTTCCTTTACATGAATGGCCGACTCAAATTGCATATGTGTTATGTGTTATGCAATTTATATGTATATGTGTTATGGCTTGAATCTAAATTACCACATACAGGTCCATGTGCTGAATGCTTGGCTCCCAGCCGTGGGTGGTGTTTTGGGTAGTGCTTTGGAAGAAAGGGCTTAGTTGAAGGAAGCAGATTACTGGTGACATGCCTGTGAGAGTAATATTTAGTGCCACATTCTTTTCTCAGTCTCTACTGCCTGTCAGCCATGACGTAAAACAGCCCATCCTCTGGATATTCCTGCCATCATGCCATCATGCTCCCCTTCACCACAGGCTCAGAATTAGTAGGATCAAAGACTATGGAGTAAAATCTTTGAAACAAGACCAACACAAATCCTTCCTCCCCCTAACTCATTCTTAGGTTAGGAACCATAAAATCATAATTGTAGGCAAATATGTTCTTCTTATTCCAACTCAAATGTCCTAGAACTGGTTCTCTGATCTGCTGTTATTGGACTCTCTTTGAATTTGATTAAGCATGTTAAGAAGTTCTACTCGAACAAATACTTGCTAATGAAACGTTTACTAGGAAAATATCTGCTCAGGCTGGGGCTTTTCTGACAATGGTAATGACCTTATTAGTTATTTTAATGGCTTTAATAGCACCTTGGAGAGTAAGAAGATCTGCCATTAAGAGAAGAGAAAGCACAGCTGAGCTGTCTCGTTAATGGATTGAACCACTCATTAGCTAGTCTTTTCTAAAGTCCCTCATGATGTCCTGGCTAATGGCCACTAGAAATACAGAAGTATTTTAATAGAGGGTCTCAATCTAAAGCCCTTGTAGCTGCAGCATTGATTACTTTGAACACAATGATAACAACAGAAATTAGAGCAGCAGCTAACTACTGAGTACTTATAGTGTGTCAGGCACACACAGGAACAACATATCTGAAGAGACACGCTGGATTAACTAACACATCTGGCTAGCTAATTAGATATCTAATTCAATTTGCACATAAATGTATGAAATGGGAACAGTGGACATGATTGGCCAACTTTTCAAAAGTGTGCAGGTAGAGGGATGCAGATGGATCCTGAAGCTTCATCCATGAACTTTATGGGAAGATACACATTGTGTCTTGCCTTTATGGGAGACACAATTCAGTATCACTGACTACAAATCTGTCATGGGCTTACCAAGAAGGATTTTTGTTTTTGTTCTTATTGTTTCTTTAATCTTCTTACTGATCATTTATTTTATTTTTTAAAGATTTATTTATTATGTATACAGTATTCTGCCTGTATATGTCCCTGCAGGCCAGAAGAGGCCACCAGATCTCATTACAGGTGATTGTGAGCCACCATGTGGTTGCTGGGAATTGAACTCCGGACCTCTGGAAGAGCAGTAAGTGCTCTTAACCACTGAGTCATCTCTCCAGCCCCTTACCTTTCATTTAAAAGCCAGTACTAAAGTCTTGAGCTGTATCTCAGTGGTAGAGCACTTCCCTAGCCTTCATGAATCCCTGGGCTTCATCCCCAGTACTGCAAAGAAAAATAAATAAAAGTCAATAAGACAAAATAGTAATTATTCATCTAGTGAATGAAAATCACTGTACTTGAGGGTAGAGACAATAACTCAAAGTCTCTTAATGCTAAGTCTCTGAGGCTTGCAACACAAGATTTGGACCATCCAATTCTCCTCTGATCCTAACCAGGCAGCATGCCAGGGAATTTAGCACCAGAAATGCTGGGTGTCATCCAGGAGCACAGGCTGGGGCGTCCAATCTGCATTGATTATGTCTCTGTCTGTATTATGCAACTTTGCTTGAGTTTTCAGATCTATCAATGTTTTTCTATCTCTGGAAATGCAGACATGAGTAAACTACCTCATTTGGCTACAATGGGGATTGAATTTAAATGAAAGGAGATCTATTCTACACACAGTAAGTATGCAATAGCTGGCAGCTATTATTATTCTTAGGTGTATAATAAATAATGATGGTATGATGAGAGTCAGCCCAGACCAATAGTACTATGCTTCAATTTTCTCCGCCTGAAATAAAAATACTCCTCTGAAACCAGAACTTGAAACTAGTCTAAATTTCTGTTTATCCATCTCAAGCTTTGCCAAAATTTTCTCCCAGGAACTGGCTCCTTTAAACCTTTGTAATAACACTGTTACCTACCCCTCCTCTCCCGAGCCCTGTTCTCTTTATTTCTGCCTTGGATTGAACTGTCAAAAAATTATGTGGATGCCACCTGTTTCTAAGTATCAAATGACATAATAATTTTTCTCTGTATATCTGCTCCACTTAATAGCTAGATACCATCTGATCTCTGAAATAGCCCAACTGGATTGAACTGGCTTATCTTTTGTACAATTAATCACTCAGCCGCCATGGCTGGTGGCAACTGTTGCCCCAAGCTGTGTTTCTCAGGCCCTTTCCCTAGCTCAACGCTTTCCTCTTGAATTAGGTCTTGACATTCCTCATGGGTAGCATTTTGTGTATTAAACTATCTGTACTGGCTAGTTTTGTGTGTCAACTTGATACAAGCTAGTCATCAGAGGAAGAAGCCTCAGTTGAGAAAATGCCTCGAGATCAGCTTTAAGGCATTTTCTCATTTAGTGATCAGTGGGGATGGGCAGGCCATGGTGGGTGGTGCTCGGTAGGTAGTCCTACATTCTATAAGAAGGTGGGCTGAGCAAGGCATGGGAAACAAGCCAGTAAGCAGCTCCTGTCCTTGGCCTCTGCATCAGCTCCTGCTTCTGGGATCCTGCCCTGTTTGAGTTCCTGTCATGAATTTCTTCAGTGATGAATAGCAATGCTGAAGAATAGGGCAAATAAACTTTTTCCTCCCCAACTTGCTTTTTTGGCCATTATGTTTCATAATGGAATGGAACAGCAATGGAAATCCTAAAGAAGACACTCTCCAGAGGAATAGTGTGACCCCTCACAGCAGCTTCATCAAAGAAGGTTACAATTCAGTTTTCGCCATAAAACACTTGGGTATTTGACACAAGCCATTACTAGCTTATTATTTTATCTTTTAGTAGACATTCATTAATAAATACAGGTCTAATCCAGCCCATAATAATACCTACCTTTTAAATTATATTTCATATTGTTTCATTGACATAAATGCAAAAAATGCCATTTAAGGAGGAATAAAAGTGTTTCAAAATCCATAATTCATTTTTATAAATCTATAAGAAGTAATATGCAGCAACTACTTTTAGTACTACTGTAACATTGAATATCAATACTATAATTGAAAACTATTTTAAAGAGGAAATTCTAAATGTTTGTGTAAAATAGAAAGAGTTTCAAAGTAGAAGATCTCTCTTCTGTGACCAACTTGCCTTCCTCATGTTTTTATAATCTTAGTTACCTAAATTTATAGTTTTGTGATTGTTCAGGGACCACTTAGCAAAAAATAGAGATACTCCACTCCACATATGGGGTTTTCATTTTCTCATTTTTAAAAAACAGTGTAGCTTGAGTTTTCCTGCCTGGCCCACAGTCAGGACAAATCTCTGTCACCCGCCAGTCCCACAGCCGCTCAGACCCGACCAAGTAAACACAGAGACTTATATTGGTTACAAACTGTATGGCTGTGGCAGGCTTCTTGCTAACTGTTCTTACAGCTTAAATTAATCCATTTCCATTAATCTATACCTTGCCACGTGGCTTGTGGCTTACCGGCATCTTCACATGCTGTTTGTCATCATGGCGGCTGGCAGTGTCTCTCTCACTCAGCCTTCCACTTCCCAGCTCTATTCTCCTCCTTGTCCCGCCTATACGTCCTGCCTGGCCACGGGCCAATCAGTGATTTATTTATTGACCGATCAGAGCAACACATTTGACATACAGACCATCCCACAGCAAAACAGGATTGTGGAGAAGACTCGAGACCTTGTGTAGCTCAGCAATCCCTGTGTCACTGAGCCGCACCTTTACCCTGGCGTTGCCCTTTAAATGGCACCGTGTTGAAGCTAGCCAATATACCCGTGCTGGTTAATTGTCTGTCAACTTGTCACAAGCTGGAATTGTCTAAGAAGAGGGAATCTCAACTGAGAAGATGCCTCCATCAGATTGGCTTGAGAAGAGTGATTAATAATCGCTTTGGGAAGGCCCAAACTACTGTAGGTTGACACCACCTCCCCGGGTAGGTGGCCCTGGGTTACAGAAAGCTATGACTCAGCCATGGAGAGCAAGCTAGTAAGCAGTGTCCCTCCATGGTCTTGGCCTCAATTCTTGCCTTTAGGTTCCTGCCTTGAGTTCCTGCCCTGACCTCCCTTGATGATGGACTTTTAAGTGTAAGATGAAATAAACCCTTCTCTCTCCACATTGCTTTTCATCACAGTGTTTATCTCAGGAATACCTACCAAAGCAAATGAAGACAATACTTACCCATACAAAGATAGAAACATCTTGATGTCTTATTCCTCTTAAAAATTTTTACACTAGGAGTTTAGCATTGGACCAATGATATTTCCTAATTAAAGAAGTGTTCTCACACTGACCTCTACTGTATAGTTTTCTTTCTAATGAGGTTTCACTCAATCTCTATAGCTTACATTATTCAGGAAGAATGACCCATTGTGACAATTCCCAAATTTTAGGATATCAAAGGTTTCTTTTCTCCTTTATACAACATCCACTGTGGCTAGACCTGAATGGTAGTGCTCACGTATATCTTCCTTCCAAGTGATGATTTAGGAATCTAGACCTTTAACATTATGAATTCTCATTTCTGTGCATGGTCTCCAGGTGTGTCATGTACAGGGCACACGAGAATGTGAAAACTTCTATAAGGATGTTTATGAGCAAGTTTGGAATTACCATACACAATATCTGTCTTCATTGATAAGTGACCATATCTGTAGCCTCCAGATAGCTGCAAACAGCAGTTATATTAGGAAATGTAATCATTCAGCATGCCCAGGAGGGAAATAAAATAGATTTATAAAATACAGCATTGTCCTTGTCATATAGTTAATAATTAAATTATATCTGTAATGTAAATAAATTATATCTTTGGCTCTTTAGTGTCCACATACCAATGTCTTTAACTATTTTATATCATAAAGAAAACAACCAAGGTCTGTATAATTCTCAGTGTACAATGACTCATGCGAACCAGGTAGCTAGAATTAGCCCTCTTCATATGTTGATTAGAATGAAGGTAATAACTGTATCTAGGTATATGCTCACTGGATGTAGATTGCTTTGGAGGAAGGCAAGAGGAAAGTAGCTCATTATTCCATTATCAATTATTAACTGGAGGACCCCAGAATTAACTGTGAAGGCTGAACTAGGTGATATTTTCTAGCAAAATGCACATTCCTTATGTTTCTCTAGTAAATGTATTTGGTAAAACCACTAAGGCACATGAAATAAAAAAAACATCAACAACAACTTCGGTGGTGTATAGAATGAACCCCAAGTCAGCAAGATTAATTGGCTGCTACTAAGGGAGGAAACGTCCTGCCATGAAAATAAACTGTAAGGTTTTCCACAGGGGCAATGACAGATTCTATAAATGGAGAATGTAAGAGGCAATGGCTTCTCAGCTGCAGGCCCGAGGAGCATAGACTACATACTCCATCAGCTACTGAGATGTTTTGTAATAAGGCCATCTGTTTATAACATGAGTGATTAGCTTTGCTCTCAGATGGGAGTTCAGTCGTGCTTCCGTCTCAGCAAACAGGACAAGGCAGGGATCCTCTAGAATGGGATGCCTGCCAAGCGGCCAGTCCTGTTGCCTATGTGAAAAACTATTACCTAAAATGTCTTGTTCTCACATTAAACAGTTCCCAGTGTTTTCAACCCACTACCGGAGTTAAAGCATATGGGTAGTGAAGATATGCACAGTCTTAGAGGGCAACATTCTTATAGGCTTCTGTGTTTTCCACACGTACTATGTCAGTATCATCTTGAGGTTGGTCAAAACATCTGTTCACTCCAACATGGTCTTTTCATAAAGAAGTTCTCCTATACTGTAATATGTATAATCATATGATGTGTGTGTGCGTGCGCATGCATGTGCACTTCAGTTTTACCAATATACAGATCCAGGTCCCTTTCTTGAGCTCCCCAGACTAACACTGTCTGGTCCCTCACAAACATTCCAGCCTCTTGTCACATCACAGGCCCACCGACTGATGTGCAGAATCCCTCTACTCTCATCTCCCTGAATCACCTCTAGGAAGGCTTTACAATGTCTCCTGGAAACCCACTCTTCACTTGTGGCTTCCTTGTCTCTGCCTCAGGAATTCTTTCTAACCTTTCTGGTGAGATTGAAAATTCTCTCCTGTGCTTTTCTTCATCAAGAGACTTTTTTTTTTTGTATTCTCAATCACACTGAAATATTGCGTGTGGGTGTTCAGTTTTGTATTTGAAATGTGTTGCATGTTTCAAACCCTAAGGCTCTTCAAGGCTCCTCAATTCTGATCTTTAAAGTATGCCAGGGACAAGAGTGACTCTGGGAGCCAACAAGTCCATAGAAAGTCACTTCATCTAAGGCAGAGAAAGGTTCAGAGTTAATAAGGCTTTTACTTTTCAGTTAAGCCTGGTCATTCCCACGCAGTGTCTGCCAGTGAGCTCCTACTGCCCTGTGTCCCTGCTTCCTGCAACTCTGCCCTCTTGGTGACCACTCCTGCTCAGCAGCCTTATTTCTCCAGCTGACTTTGGCTTGTACCTGTCCCACTTCTTTTTATCACTCTGGTTGGTAACCTGCAAGCCATTGATCCCTCTCTCCAACAGCTAATCAAGGGCTCAGCAGAGGCCGGACCCTGGCACAGGCCACCTTCTGTAAGCACAGAGCTTGACACTTTCATATTTAAAATTGCTGCCAGGAAACTCTGATGGAGCCATTCACAAACGCAGCTGATGGCAGGGGAAATGTCATTTTTCTATAAATGCTTTCTAACCTTGGGTAGACTCGCCCCAGGGAGTCTTTTGCTCTCAGGATTTTTACCTCAGATGAACATTTATGGCTTTCAAGGCATCACTCCTGGATCTACTTTTCTGTCATTGTGTCTTTGCATGCCTGAATGAATAAAAAGGACTCAACGTTTAGCAAGCAAAAATAAATCCTTAAACTAGAGAGGTGAGTTGAAAAAAATAAACCTATAGAACTGTTCAGAGATTGCAATGGCTTCTTCAAGTCTCTGAAGCAAAAACATCAGATTCCTTGGGATAGCTAAGAGCAGGGATGTTTCAAACAAGGGGTCTAGGATGTTAACTGCCATGTGGTTGCTATAGTACCCTCCAACGATGTTGCAAACTGGACCTGTTTATAGAAACATAACAGTGTAGCTACTCTGGTTTATAATATAGGAGCTATACTGTATCCTGAATTTGACACACATTTTACATTAATCCTCAGCTTTTCTGGCTATTAGGCAAACACTGTCTTTGGAAGTCAGAATAATGGTCATTTCCAAAGTCATTCAACTGTTACTAGATTTGCTAAGAGCAGATTAGGTCACTGGCCAGATTATGCTATCTTCATAAACATCTTTTTTTTAAAAAAAAAAAAATTTGTTTATTTTACATGACAACCACAGATACCCCTCTAATCCCTCCCTCCCTTTCCCCCGCCACCTGCCTTCCCCTCTGACCCCTCCCCCATCCCTTTCTCCAAAAGGATGTCCTCCCATGGGGAGACAGCAAAGCTTGGTACATTCAGTTGAGGTAGGACAAAGCCACTCACCCCTGCATCAAGGATGAGCAAGGTGTCTGACCAGAGGTAATGGGCTCCAGAAAGCCAGCTCATGCACTAGGGATAGGTCCTGATCCCACTGCCAGGGGCCCCTCAAATAGATCAAGCTATGCAACTGTCTCCCTTATGCAGAAGGTCTAGTCTGGTCCCATGCAGGTTCCACAGCTCTTGGTCTAAAGTACATGAGTTCCTATGAGCTTGGTTCAGTTGTCTCTGAAGATTTCCCCATCATGATCTTGACTCCCCTTGCTCATATAGTTCCTCTTCCCTCTCTTCAACTGGGCTCCCAGGGCTCAGACTGGTGCTTGGTTGTGGATCTCTGCCTCTGCTTCCATCAGTAACTGGATAAGGGCTCTATGATGACAGTTAGGGTGTTCACCGATCTGATTCCTGGGGTAGGCCAGTTCAGGCACACTCTCCACTATTGCTAGCAGTCCAAGATGGGGTCATGCTTGTAGATTCCTGGGAATTCCCCTAGCACCTGGTTTCTCTCTTACCCCATAATGTCATCCTTTATCAAAATATCTCTTTCATTACTCTTCCACTCTGTCCCTCCCCCAGCACGACCATCCCATTCCCTCATGTTCTCATCCCCCCTCCATTCCCCTCTATTGCCTTCTCTCATCTCCAGTTTACTCATGGAGATCACCTCTGTTTCCCCTTCCCAAGGTGATCCATGTGTACCTCTTAGGGTCCTCCTTGTTTCCTAGCTTCTCTGGAGCTGTGGGTTGTAGTCTGGTTATCCTTTGCTTTACATCTAGTATCCACTTATAAGTAAGTACGTACCATGTTTGTGTTTCTCAGTCTGGGTTACCTCACTCAGGATGATTTTTCTAGTTCCATCCATTTGCCTGCAAATTTCATCATGTCATTGTTTTTTTTACAGCTGAGTAATACTTCATTGTGTAAATGTACCATATTTTCTTTATCCATTCTTCAGTTGAGGGGGGCAGCTATGTTCTTTCCAGGTTCTGCTATTAAAAATAATGCTGCTATGAACATAGTTGAGAAAATGTCCTTATGGTATGATTGAGCATCCCTTGGGTATATGTCCAAGAATGGTATCCTTAGGTCTTGAGGTAGATTGATTACCAATTTTCTGAGAAACCATCATACTGATTTCCAAAGTGGCTGTACAAGTTTGCATTCCCACCAACAGTGGGGGAGAGTTCCCCTTGCTCCACATCCTCTCCAACATAAGCTGTTATCAGTGTTTTTTATCTTAGCCATTCTGACAGGAGTTGATTTGATTTGCATTTCCCTGATGACTAAGAATATTGAGCAATTCCTTAAATGTGTTTTGGCCATTTGAGAATCTTCTTTTGAGAATCCTCTGTTTAGCTCCATAGCCCATTTTTTAATTGGATCGTTTGGTATTTTGCTGTCTAGTTTCTTAAGTTCTTTATATATTTTGGAGATCAGTTCTCTGTCAGATGTGGGGTTGGTGAAGATCTTTTTCCCATTCTGTAGGCTGTCATTTTGTCTTATTTACTGTGTCCTTTGCCTTACAGAAGCTTCTCAGTTTCAGGAGGTCCCATTTATTAATTGTTGCTCTCAGTGTCTGTGCTACTGGTATTATATTTAGGAAGTAGTCTCCTGTGTCAATGCACTCTAGGCTACTTCCTACTTTCTCCTCTATCAGGTTCACTGTAACTAGATTTATGTTGAGGTCTTTGATCCACTAGGATTTGATCCATGACAATAGATCAATTTGACATCTTCTACATGTTGACATCCAGTTATGCCAGCACCATTTGTTGAAGATGCTTTCTTTTTTCCATTGTACAGTTTTGGCTTCTTTGTCAAAAATCAGGTGGTCATAGGTGTATGGGTTAATGTTAGGGTCTTCAATTCGATGCCATTGGTACACATGTTGATTTTTATGCCAACACCAACCTGTTTTTATTACTATAGTTCTATAGTAGAGCTTGAGGTCAGGGATGGTGATGCCTCCAGAGGTGGCTTTATTGTACAGGATTCTTTTAGCTAGCCTGGGTTTTTTGTTTTTCCATATGAAGTTGAGTACTGTTCTTTCAAGGTCTGTGAAGAATTATGTAATAATTTTGATGGGGATTGCATTGAACCTGAAGATTGCTTTAGATAAGATTGCCATTTTTATTGTGTTGGTTCTACCTATCCATGAGCATGATAGATCTTTCCATTTTCTGACATCTTCTTAAAATTTCTTTCTTAAGCACTTAAAGTTCTTGTCATATAGGTCTTTAACTTGTTTGATTAGAGTTACTCCAAGGTATTTTATATTATTTGGGGCTACTATAAAGGGTGATTGTGATGGTATTGTGCTCCCCAAAATATTGTGCACCCTAATAAACTTATCTGGGGTCAGAGAACAGAACAGCCACTAGATACAGAGGCTAGAAAATGGTGGCACTCACACCTTTAATCCTAGCCTTCTGGAGGCATGGATCTCTGTGAGTTCAAGGCCACACTGGAAATAGCCAGGCATGGTGACTCATGCCTTTAATCCCAAGAAGTGAGCCTTTAATCCCAGGAAGTGAGGGCAGAAAGCAGAAAGGTATTTAAGGCATGAAGACCAGAAACTAGAAGCTTTGGGCTGGTTAAGCTTCCAGGCTTTCAAGAAGCAGTTCAACTGAGAGCCATTTGGATATGAGGACACAGAGGCTTCCAGTTTGAGGAAATAAGATCAGCTGAGAAGTTGGCCAGGTGAGGTTAGCTGTGGCTTGTTCTGCTTCTCTGATCTTCCAGCATTCACCCCAATAACTGGCCTCAGGTTTGATTTTATTAATAAGACCTTTTAAGATTCGTGTTATAGGTGTTGTTTCTCTGATTTCTTTCTCGGCCCATTTATCATTTGTATATAGGAGGACTACTGATTTTTTGAGATAATCTTGTATTCTGCCACATTACTGAAGGTGTTTATCAGTTGTAGGAGTTCCCTGGTACAATTTTTGGGGTCATTTATGTATACTATCATATCATCTACAAATAGTGGAAGTTTGATTTCTTTCTTTCCAATTTGTAACCCCTTGATCTCCTTTTGTTGTCTTATTGCTCTAGATAGAACTTCGAATACTATATTGAATAAATATGGGGAAAGTAGACAGCCTTGTCTTGTTCCTGATTTTAGTGGAATCACTTTGAGTTTCTCTCCACTTAATTTTGTGTTGGCTGTGGGCATGCTATGATTGCCTTTATTATGTTTAGGTATGTTCTTTATATTCCTGATCTCTCCAAGACCTTTATCATGAAGAGGTGTTGGATTTTGTCAAAAGTTTTTTCAGTATCTAATGAGATGATCATGTGGTTTTTTTTCTTTCAGTTTGTTTATGTGACTGATTACATTGACAGATTTTTGTATGTTGAACCATCCCTGCATCTCTGGTATGAATCCTACTTGATCATGTTGGATGATTTTTTTGATGTGCTCTTAGATTCAATTTGCTAGTATTTTATTGAGTATTTTTGTATCAATGTTCCTGAGGGAGATTAGTCTGTAATTCTCTTTCTTTGTTGCATCTTTGTGTGGCTTGGGTATCAGGGTAACTGTAGCCTCATAGGAAGAGTTTGGCAATGTTCCTTCTGTTTCTATTGTGTGGAACAATTTAAGGAGTATTGGTATTAGTTCTTCTTTGAATTTCTGGTAGAATTCTGCAGTGAAACCATCTGGCCCTGGACTTTTTTTGGTTGGAAGACTTTTAATGACTGTTTCTATTTCCATAAGAATTATAGGTCTATTTAAATTGTTTGTCTGGTCTTGATTTAACATTGGTATGTGGTACCTATCCAGAAAAATTGTCTTTTTTTAAAAAAAAAAAAGATTTTCTGATTTTGTGGCGTACAGGTTTTTAAAGTATGACCTGATGATTCTTTGGATTTCCTCACTGTCAGTTGTTACATTTCCCTTTTCATTTCTGATTTTGTTAATTTGGATATTCTCTCTCTGCTTTTTGGCTAGTTTGGATAAGGGTCTATCTATCTTGTTGATTTTGTCAAAGAATCAAGTCTTTGTTTCATTGATTCTTTGTACTGTTCTCTTTGTTTCTAGTTTATTGATTTCAGCTCTCAATTTGATTATTTCTTGGTGTACTCCTCCTGGGTGAGTTTGCTTCTTTTTTGTTCTAGAGCTTTCAGGTGTGCTGTTAAGTCTCTAGTGTGAGCTTTCTCCAAGTTCTTTCTGTAAGCATTTAGAGCTATGAACTTTCCTCTTAGTACCACTTTCATAGTGTCTCATAAGTTTGGGTATGTTGTACATTCATTTTCATTGAATTCTAGGAAGTCATTCATTTATTTCTTCCTTGACCCATGGGTGATTCAGTTGAGTATTATTCATTTTCCTAGAGTTTGTAGGCTTTCTTTAATTTATGTTTTTGTTGAATTCTAACTTTCAGTCATGGTGATCCAATAAAATACAGGAGGTTATTCCAAATTTTGTATCTGTTGAGATTTGCTTTGTGACTGAGTATGTGATCCATTTTAGAGAAGGTTCCGTGGGGTGCTGAGAAGAAGATATATTCTGTTGTGTTTGGGTGGAATGTTCTGTAGATGTCTATTAAGTCCATTTGAGTCATAACGTCTGTTGGTTCCCTTATTTCCCTGTTAAGTTTCTGTCTGGCAGACCTTTCCATTGGTGAGAGTGGGGTGTTGAAGTTTCTCACTATTAGTACATGGGGTTTGATGTGTGATTTAAGCTTTAGTAATGCTTCATCTACAGATGTTGTTGTCCTTATATTTGGGACATAAATGTGCAGAACTGAGATTTCATCTTGATGGATTTTTCCTGTGATGAATATGTAATGTCCTTTTTTATCTCTTTTGATCAATTTTAGTGTGAAGTCTATATTGTTAGATATTAGCATAGCTACACCAGCTGGCTTCTTAGGTCCATTTGATTCGAAAGACTTTTCCCAGGCCTTTACTCTGCGGTAGTGTCTAAAGTTGAGGTGTGTTTCTTGTATGCAGCAGAAGGATGGATCCTGTTTTCATATCCATTCTGTTAGCCTGTGTCTTTTTATAGGTGAATTGAGTCCATTGATATTAAGGGATATTAATGACCAGTGATTTTTAATTCTTGTTATTTTTTGGTGGTAGTATTGTGTGTTTTCCTTCTTTGGGATTTGTTGGTGTGGGATTATCTATTGCATGTGTTTTTGTGGGTGCATCTAACTTCCTTACTTTGGATTTTCCCTTCTAGTGCTTTCTGTAGGGCTGGATTTGTGGCTAGGTATTATTTAAATCTGGTTTTATCATGGACTATCTTGTTTATTCTATCTACAGTGATTAAGAGTTTTGTTGGGTATAATAGTCTGGGCTAGCATCCATGGTCTCTTAGTGTCTGCATCAAGTCTGTACAAGACCTTCTGGCTTTCAGAGTCTCCATTGAGAAGTCAAGTGTTATTCTGATGGGTCTCCTTTTATATATTTGTTGGCCTTTTCCTTTGCAGCTTTTAGTATTTTTTCTTTATTCTATATGTTTAGTGGTTTAAGTATTATGTGGCAAGGGGACTTATTTGTGGGGTCCAGTCTATTTGGTGTTCTGTAAGCTTCTTGTATCTTCATAGGCATTTTCTCCTTTAGGTTGGGAAAGTTTTCTCCTATGATTTATTGAATGTATTATCTATGCCTTTGAGCTGGTATTCTTCTCCTTCTATTCCTATTATTCTTTGGTTTGGTCTTTTCCCATTGTCCCAGATTTCCTGCAAGTTTTGTGATATGACTTTGTTGGCTTTAATGTTTTCTTTGACTGATGAATCTATTTCCTCTATTGTATCTTCAACGCCAGAGACTCTCTCTTCTATCTCTTGCATTCTGTTGGTTGTGCTTGCATCTGTAGTTCCTGTTCATTTACTCAGATTTTCCATTTCCAGCATTCCCTTGGTTTTTGTATTCTTTATTGCCTCTGTTTCGGTTTTCAAGTCCTTAAACTGTTTCCTTCACCTGTTTGATTGCATTGTCTTGACTTTCTTTAAGGGATTTCTTGATTTCTTCCAATTTTTTGTTTGTCTTTTCCTTGATTTATTTAAGGAAATTTTTTCACTTCCTCTTTAAAGGCCTTTATTATCTTCATAAAGTCATTTTTAAAGTCATTTTATTCTGCTTCTTCTACGTTGGGATGTTCAGGTCTTGCTATAGTAGAATTATTAGGTTCTGATGGTGCCATATTGTTCTTCATGTTGTTGAATGTATTCTTGCATTGGCGTCTACCCATCTCTTCCTCTAATTGGTGCAAATGGTGTCTGTGTCTCAGGTAGCCACTCTTGGTTCAATCGGCACTGGCAGTGTTTGTGTCTCAGGAAGCTGCTGGGGTCTTAGGTGGGTTGGGTGAGTTTGGGAGACAGAGTGGGACTTGTAGATTACAGGGTCCAGTGGGGGATGGTGGTGGGAAGGCCTGCCCTCAGGATTCTTGCCTGCTGGCCTGCAACTGGTGCTGCAATGGGTAGGGGTATGGGGGGCATGGGTTGTGCCCCTGAGCCTAAGGCCTAGAGGCTGGGGTGATTGGTTAGGAGAAGGATAACTCATTTCTTGGTCCAATCGGAGCTGGCAGAGTCTGTGTCTCAGGGAGCAGCTGTGGTCTGAGTGGATAGGTGGGTTTGGGGAAGGAGTGGAGCTTGTAAGTTACAGGGTCCGATGAGGGGTATTAGTAGTCTGACCTGCCTGTGGGAGTCTTGTCTACTGGCCTGCAACTGGGGCATGTTGTGGTTTCCCATGTCACTGAAGCTCTCAGCTCAGCTACCTGCAGCAGCAATTGCAGCACCGTATACAAAACCACTCTTGGTAAACATCTTAATACACCTTATACACTGACCAGAGAGCTCATCTTTTAAAAGAGTCTTTACAGTCTGTACTCAGACCCCTAAAGCCTTCAGATGTACACATTTTCCTGACTTTTATTTGATTCTGGTTTTCTGAGTTCCAGCCTATTCCGGCTTTCCCCCTTCCAATGTCTTACTTTGTTTCTCCTTGATACAAATCAATACTTTCACTTATATGTGTCTTTAAATTATCCCCCAAATCTTCAGGCTGTATGCTTGATTATTAACCTACTTAACTTGGTCCTGGGAAGTGTCCTTCAAGTTGCCTGAGGGATGAACTCAGACCTTATATGTAGTAATCAGTGTAAGTGAGGGAATACACAAAGTTGTTGCTTATTTATAAACCACCATGGTTTCCTAAGCAGAAATATTTACAATGGTTCATGGTTTTAATTATAAATAGTCCTGGATAGGTTTCAGAGACCTCAACACTAGCATGATGGGGTCAATGCTTTGAAGTTAAGGGCATGTGAGATGAATGAAGGTTTGGGGACTTCATTTTTAGAAACAAGAAATAAACTAAACAGTGAGACTAGGGTTTAGAATTTGTATTGATTCATAAGCTCTCTTTATTAAATTCCCAGAGAGGCCTGGCTTCCACTTACGATGTGTTGGTACATCCTTCTTCTCTTTACCTTCAGTTTCTAGAAACATACAGCATGGTTCGAAATTAATCTGCAACAGAGAATAACTATGTAAGATTCCTTCATGTGTAAAATGTTGACATAAGATATAGCTTCAGGCAAGTGACTAGCTATTTTGTATTCATTAGGTCCTGATTTTGTAACATTCAACGTGGACAGAAGGACACCTCTGTGTGACCACACCCATGGCTCTCCTTTCTCTATAACTCCCTTGACAAGATCTAAGTCATGACCAGGATTAGAGTAGAATTCATCGCATGTGTTACTAGGGACACATGGAAGTGACCTTCAGGAAGTAATGTTACTGAAAGCACCAGAAATTTCTTTGCTCAATTTTATTTCAGATAATATCTGTAGAAGAAAAGAAGCAGGATATTTAGAATCATGACAAAACAGTTTGAGGTGTTGAATCCTACCTCTCGCCACAAGATAAGCACAAGCATTCACTAGACCCTAGATGTCTGGACAGAACTGGTAACTAACCAAAAGAGAAATAGGTTATATTGTACTTAGGAGTCACCCTGCAACAATATTTTAACTATCTCCCTAGAGTCTCTGTTTCCAAACAAAGTTACTTGCAGATTAAGGTTTCAACAATCAGATTTTTGAGTGGGCACATTTTGAGACATAAGCATGACTTTTATGGAAAAAAATAAGATCTTGGGCCTTCCTTCCAAAGTAGATGGTGAGTTGTTTTAAACATGTTTGAACCTGCAGCCCAGTTCAGCCAGTGATCAAGACCCTCCCTAGCTAGGAGCTTAAAGAGTATGGCTTGCAACTGATTCAAGTGAGGAAGAAAACCCACAATGCTCTTTACCAGCATGAATTCTGATCAGTGAGGGCTGCAAGATGCTGAAGGGAGGACTGGCTTCTGGATTTGGAAAGCCTCTTCCTGATTCAGCAAGTTTCTGCAACACCAGGAGCAGCTCTTGGCGGTTATAGCCAAAGTAAGGAGATTCTCTAGGTAAATGCTGTCGGTAGAAGCATCCACTTACTGCTTCCTTGCCTCACATTTGTCCAGAGAATGATTGAGATGGATGCGCTGTTATCTCACACTCAGGAGGCTGAGGCAGGAGGGTTGCAAGCACAAGGCCAGCTTGGGTTACTCTTCCATGTTCCAGTCCTCTCCTGATCCCACACCTCCCCCAAAGCAAGTAACGAATGAAGGAGCAAACTGCCTATTTCAGAGCCTAGGTACTCCTTGATTGGCTGATCTCCTGAGGGGTAGTGAAATCTTTTTCCTCCTCTTCAGAGCAGGGGTAAGGTGGTGTGGTGCTGAGACACACTCCAGGAACGGAGCCAAGATCTTGATCCTCAGCACTGCTCACTTGTCGCAAGCTCTGAGTGATGACACTAACCAGACAGTGTTTCCACCCACCTAGCTCTGAGTATTTCCCTCCTTTCAAAGGAAGAAACCTATCTGGGTCAGTTTCCCTAGGAAGATGCGTCCCTCAGAATTGGCAGATCATTTCTGTGGACTTACTTTGTATTACACAGCTCCCAAATCCCTTAATTATTCAAAACTTAGTAACAATCTGAATTTGAGTATTTATAACCTGACTTATACTTTAAAGCCTTCTTTCTAGAAACATCAGCACCCATCACGTGGACTGCATGCTTCTCTCCTTTGGCCCAAGTGTAGATTGAAGCCCTGTAATATTGTAACCATAGTGAGGACCGCCTTAAGAAAGGAAAAACAAAAAGAAAGAAAGAGAGAAAGAAAAAAAGAAAGAAAGGAAGGAAGGAAGGAAGGAAGGAAGGAAGGAAGGAAGGAAGGAAGGAAGGAAGGAAGGAAGAAAGGGAAGAAAATAAACTTAAAGGTCACATGGACAGAACCCTGGCTTAATAGCATTAATGCTGTCATAAGAGGGGTCACAAACAGTTCCCCCATGCACCAAGGAAAGACACATGAGTGCATATTGAAAAGGTGACCTCCTGCACCTTCATCTGGACTTGTAATCTTCAGAACAGAACTGAGTTCTGGTTGGTCCTCCCAGTCTGCGGCATCGTGTTGTAACAGCCCAAATACACTAATATGCCCCATCTCTGTGTGACCTTGGAAGGCGTGAAGTCCTCTTCTTCTTATTTTTCCTGCTAGTTGGGTGACGTGGTCCTTTCATTGAAATGCAGCAGTTAGATTGGCACATGCTGTTTCTTGCATGACCTTGTGCAAGAGAAACAGACTTACTTACTAAGACTCCCAAGCCTGAGGCAGCTTTCCAGAGTCTGTTGCCCATATGTATCCTCTTTACTGCTCTTTTGATCAGTGTTAATGCAAATACACCTCAATTTTTCATTCATATCTGAGTTCCCAGAGTTTAAGGTCCCAGGATGCTTAGAAAGGAAGGGACCACACTTCCTTCATTGACGGTCTGCTTTGTGCTTGAACTTTCTTCATGTGCGTTGCCCTTTAACTGTCTCCATTGTGCTATGATAGAGATGCTCAGAGCAGTGATTCTCAACCTGTGGGTCACGACCCCCACAGGGTCCATTACCAACTATTTATATAATGATTCACAACCTAGCAAAATCACAAGTATTAAATAATAATGAAATAATCTTATGGTTGGGGGTCACCACGGCATGAGGAACTGTGTTAAAGGGCCGCAGCCTTAGGAAGGTTGAGAACCACGGCTTTGGAGGGTAAGAAAAAGCATCTCACACTTTTCATGTTCTTCCGGCACTTCCTGTCTTTTCAGCTTGATCTCTCTCAAACCCTGACTCAACTTTTGTCAGTGGTCATAATTGTCCTGTGACTTGTGGAATTTTATTGTCCCCCGTGTCCTCTATTTATACACTACTCTTCTTAGGAGGACTTGGCGTCCTGTCCTTCAAAATAATCACCATGTTGAATAGGCTTCCTTACAGTTGCTCTTTCCTCCTCTTGCTGTGGTTGGCTTTCTAAACCCCATGGAAAGATAAGTCGGCTCACTGAGTACGCCATCACATCACCCACACCAGTACCTGTGATTGTCCTGCAATGAATTCACGGCTATTTACCTCAAGGGAGCGGCCGGTTAGCATCACCAAGCAAGACTCTGCACTTCCTTTGGTCCATCCGCTCTCCCATTGCTCTAATTAATATTTTCCTCCCCAAATCCCTAAAATACCTCTACAATTCTCAAATTAATTATGTCACTAAGAAAACAAATACAATGTAACATACTTACTTAGTCACATTCAAACTCCTACCTAGCTGTACGCTCACATAACTTACCTACAACAGTGGTCATAAACAGCAACTGCCTTCTCTTTGTCTGATATTGCATTCCTTTTCTCTTACTGAGCTGAAATTGCAAAAATTGTTCGCTCTGACTTCTGCCTTGATGTCTACAATCTCTGCCAAAGCATCTCCCCGGCAGACTAACATGCTATGGTCTCTCCCACTTGGAATATCTTGTCTTGTATTCAAGTCTGCCACCAGAGAGAAAGTGCCTGAGAAACAATGCCTCAGGTCGCCCTCTGACCTCTGCATACACTTGCATGCACCCACTCATACAAACATTAGAACCACGTGGGCGCAAAGTCAACTTTACTCTCTTCTGAATTTTCACAAGCCCATATTACTTACTCAAAACATCGTCACGTAAACTGTCTCATGTCAATGAGCACAGAATAACAAAAATACATGTGATACTGTTTCAGCAAACTTCAAACCCTTTCTTTGACCATTTACAGTACAACCCTTTAAAATTATCTCCAGTTATTTTCATCTCTTCTCGCCTCAAAGCCTTTTCAATAGTCAAATGATTTCTCTAAAATCTCACTTGTCAAGGTCAACAGCAAAGTTATATTGAGAACAGGTACTTGCTGCATGAATCAATAAAATAAATACTGAGTATATGGCGGTAAATGGATCTAGACAAGATTGCCTACATCACAACTTTTCTGGAGGCTCGGCATGGTTAATGCCAGCAATTACTCTCACTTACACATCACCAATGACAAGATCAAAGATGCTTCTATTTTCTTCAGCAGAAGGAAGAATACTAAAAATAGAACCAAATTTCTAGGAAGCTAATCACGCCACTGGTTTTTCACCCACCACATTAATTAATGAGTCTATTGATGTGCTAGCAACCTCATTATTAATTTCTGACAACTTCCAAAATGATCTTAACCATGGAAAAAAATGATTCCTAGATTAGCATTCAAAGAGATGAATCAATGCAAATCACCATGATACAGACTTTTTCTAAAAAGCCTTCTCCTGGGGCAGCTGGAGGGCAGAAAGCTGTAGTACCACCTAGGAATATGATTCCTTGGGCTCCCTAGTACCCGAGGCCATTTCCCCCATAACCTTCCTCCTGAGAATGCTAATACGACACATATTGATATCAAAAATAGGAATAGATTGTAAGCAGTTATAAGTTTTATCTTTAAGAACTGTAGGTAACCACAAAATAACTACTTAGATTAAGTTGTCTTCAAATGCTTTTAGGGGTTGGGATGTGTGCTGTGGGATGGTCTGTATGTCAAATGTGTTGCTGATTGGTCAATAAATAAATCACTGATTGGTCAGTGGCCAGGCAGGAAGTATAGGCGGGACAAGGAGGAGAAAAAACTGGGAAGTAGAAGGCTGAGTCAGGAGACACTGCCAGCCGCCATCAGGACAAGGAAGATGTAAAGTACCGGTAAGCCACAAGCCACGTGGCAAGGTATAGATTAATAGAAATGGATTAATTTAAGCTGTAAGAACAGTTAGCAAGAAGCCTGCCACGGCCATACAGTTTGAAACCAATATAAGTCTCTGTGTTTACTTGGTCGGGTCTGAGCGGTTGTGGGACTGGCGGGTGGCAGAGATTTATCCTGACTGTGGGCCAGGCAGGAAAACTCTAGCTACAGATGTGGTATAGTGATAGTGTGTTTGCCCCCTTTCCCTGGGTTTGATTCCCAGAACTGCAGGCAAAAGGCTTTTAAGTTGATTAAAGTAGTGTTACACATATTTTTTGTTATTCAATACTCACTCACTTAAGAGAATTAAGGTGGAAAATATTACAGTTAAGTAACATAGGGTTAGCTGTTAAATTCTGTTGGATTGTTGGAAGACATCCCCCATCACTCCTTACGTCTACAGAAGAATGTGGAGATGACTTTATGTGTGCCCATGTGTACAGGTGTGCAATGATCATGTGCGTTTGGGTGGATGGATGCACATGTATGTGGAGGTCAGAGGACAAGCTCAGGTGTCATTTCTTGGGCACTTTCTACCTTCTGCTTGACACAGAGTTTCTCATTGGTCCAGAACTTTCCTAAGTGGACTAGACTAGCTAGCCATGGAGTTTGTGGGTATCATCTCTCCACTTCGCGGTGGCTTTCAATATAAGCCTGTGCTACAGTGCCGGCTTTTCACTTGGGCTCTGGGCATCTCAACTCAGTTCCCTAGAAGCGAGATAAGTGCTTTATCAACTGGGCCATCTTCCCAGCCCTGCAGATGATTTTGGACATGTCTTAGATCATGATCTCCATCTGCCAATCAAATCTAATATTAACTGTTTTGTTTTGTTTAATAACAATTTGCCAAAGGCTCAAAGAATTTTTAAGCAGAAAGCAGAGGCCCAGGATGGTCCCAAGGACATTATACATGGCTAAGAATGTTTCAAGGATGTCTAGGTCCATTCAGATCATAGATTCAAACATCAAGACAAGGACTTCTCTTAGACATTCCCATGAAGAAGCAAAACAGATTATCTTAGTCCAGTTCCATTCCTTCCTTGGTGGAGCACAATCACCGTCATGACCAAGGAATCAGCATGTTCCACACTCTCCAGGGACTTCTAACCATATAGTACAGCTGGAGAACCAGTGCTCTCTCATAAATTAAAGCTAGGCAAAGGCATTTTCCTCTACTATTCCTCAAGCTTTACTTGTTCTTACTTTTATTTTTAATTATGTATATATGTGTGTATGTGCATGGGTATGTGCAATGAGTACCAGAAAAGGGCACCAGATTCCCTGGAACTGGAGTTACAAGGAGTTATGAGCTGTCTGATGAGGGTGAGGAGAACCAAATTCAGGTCCTCTGCAAGAGCAGTGTACGCTATCAACAGCTGAGCCATTTCTTCAGCCCCATCAATCTCTAAGTTGTACTAGCAAGCAGTAGACTCTGGCCTCTAAATACTAATCAATGAAGACAAAAGCAGCCTTCATGATCCACTGCCTGCTTGAAGATAACTAAAGGATAGATAAAAATGCACAAGATGTTTGAAAGCTGGTGAGTGTCGACCTGTTCATTTGAATGCTTTGTTTAAGCCCCTTTATTTCCTCACAAGTATTTAGCATGCTTTGTCTTAACAACTCCTCCAGATTACTCTATTTTTTATGCAACTAATGTTTTGCCTGTTGAATGTCTGGTGTGAATTATACATCAATTAATGGGAGAAACAGAAAACAGTTCTATTCACTAACAATTGGTTGTGTTGGAAAAATAGCACATTTCTTTAAGTGGAAAAATATTTTCATCTAGTGGTTGCAATTTTTATTATTTTTCACAGTAAATCTTGTATTATTTTCCTCAGAGGATTCAAATCCTCCAGAGCTTTTAAGAATGATTATATTTTATGCAGAACTGGCATAATGAATACAAGACAGAACTCTTCCTTTATGCTTTTAAAACTTCCTATCCAATTTTATTAATTATTTTTAAAAATAAAGACACAATTTTTTTAAAAAAGAGGATTTAAAAACATGAATTAGGGATTATCATACTTATATTTAAAGAGTTAAAACTGAGTTGCAACCGAAAACGAAACACATAAAAGTAAGTATTCATGTCAAGAGCACAAATAAGCTGTGTGAATGTTATGAACGTTTTTCTTAGTTTTCTATGTTAGTGAGCATGCCACATGCAAATAAAGGCAATTTGACTTTTTTATTAACAGCCGTCATGCCTTTGAGTCTCTCATCTGTGCTTTATATTATTTACCTGTTTGCTTGTGGATCGTTTATCTTTTGATTATAAAGGATGGCTTTGCTGGACATAGTAATCTTGCTTGCAGTTATTTTCTTTCAGAGCCGGAAATACATCAGGTCAGTGGTTCTGATAAGCTTGCTCGTGGAAGCAACCTGGCATTTAGTTTTCTTTTGTTGTTGCTGTTCTATACTCTTTTGTACTCTAACCATAATATAAAGTGGAGTTGTTTTATCTGAGTGCCCACTTCTTTTACCAAATTTTGGGAGTTTCTGCTAGCATTTTATTGAATAAGCTCTCTACACTGCTAGCCTGTATCTCGGTTTCATCTTCTAGACCACACATTTGTGTGTTGCTCTCTTGTTTTGAGCCCAGAGGTCTTGGATGTTGTGGTTGCTGCCTTCCTCCCCTCTGTTGTCTGAATGTAGTAAATTCTCACCCTGTCTTCAGGACCCGATCTTTCTTCCACCTGCTCTAGTCCATTGGTGACACTTGCCATTGAGATTTTACTGTGTTCATTGCATTTTTCTCTTTCAAAGTTTCCATTTGGTGTTGCTTTGCAATCTGGTATTCTTGCTGCATGTCTCATCCAGGTTGTTGACTTTCTTACCCAGGTTTTGAATTGACTCCTTTGCTTGACTCATCTCTGAGGTCACTGATGATTTCAGAAACTAGAGTCTTCGGTATTTCAATCACATCAATGTGTTTTGATTCAAATGTTGTGGAGTTGGAGATTTTGTGAGGAGTTTTATTGTCTTTTTTTTTTTTTAAATAAATCTTTAGTTTCTGCACTGCAATTTATGCCTCTCTTAAGACAGCTATTCCTCCTGGTTTCATCTGGGAGTTGCCTTGGTGAGCAGCCTTCTCTTGAAAGCTCTCTTTACTCAAAGGAAAGAAGATAACTTGTTGTAACAGCATATATCCAAAACAACCTAAATCTGTAAATATAGTGAAAGTTAATGAAAACTGTATATGATATCACCCACACCATAGAAAAGAAAATGGAAAAAAATAATATAAACTATGAAGTTAAAAACTCATATAGAACCAGGTATGATTTTATACAACTTTAATCCCAGTACTCTGGAGACAGGAGCAGGCTGATCTTTCCAAGTTCAGGGCCATTTTGATCAATATAGTGAGTCCCAGGATGTGTAACAGGTCAGAGGGAAGCCCAATTATAGATCTTGTTCCTGGGTTGAAATTAAACTTAACTGTCTCACCGAGGAAGACACAATAAGGTGTGGCCGCCAGGTGTCCTGAGCTCCCTCATGGCCCCACAAACACGCAGACTAGCCCAAGACAACATCAGGAACTGACCTCAGGGTGAGCTACAAAGGAACTTCTCTCAGCAGCGGCTCATAAGTCTTGTTTTGGGGTTTTCATTAAAATAGCTATTCTGTTTAGCTCTGCTTTGGAAATGTTTTCTGAATTCTGTAAAGAAAAGAATCAAAGAGAAAGGGGACACAAAGTATAAAGAGATATAGTTACGAAATATACTTTTGATAGCATAGTTAAGACAAAAATGCTTTTCTATACTAGAAAATATTTCATACGGTAGAACAAGGTTTTTCTCCTAAGCAAAAGATTGTTCTAAAGTAGGAAAACAGAGAAAGTCAAAACTGAAGTTAAAGTTTGTTGTGCATTTGTATAAAGATAAAAAGAAAAAGGCCTGGGTATCACCAGGCTGACTGAGATGAAAGGTTAATTAAACTTAAGGTCAAAATGAAGTATGTTAATATAGAACCAGAGCCTGATTCTCCATTTAAAACAATAAATTGTCTTAAAACGTTGACTTTTAGTAACATATACAGAAAATCTGGCTTAGAGAAAAAGGATTTTACGTCTTATCTCTTCACTGAATGAATTTCTTTTTTTTAAAACTTTATTTTTATTTATTCTTTGGGTCTTTGACATCATGTATCTTGATCCCATTCATTTTCCTGTCTCTTCATATCTGCCCTCTGCCTTCGCAATGCCCTCCTCCACCCAGATAAAATAAAATTTAAAAGAAAAAAAAGGAAAAATCTCATCATGGAAGTTGTAGCGTAACACAATCAACAAGTCATGCAATAAATCCTTTGGTCCATATATCTTTACTTGCAAGTGTTCATTGCAAAGAGTCATTGGTCTGGTTCGAGGCCTCCGGTTTCTGCTACACCATTGATGCTGGGCCCTCACTGGGACTCTTCTTGGATATCCTGTTGTTGCTCTGTGTTGTGAAGAGCCTGCAGCCTGCAGCTTTGGGTCTGCAGGACTGGCCCTTTCATGTGCTCCTGCAGATCACAGATGGGGTGGATGTTGGGGTGGGCCAACACATAACCCTGGTTCTGGGCCTGGGTAGTTGCAGGGTTGGTCAGTCTGCCAGCTCTTCCCTGTCTTCACCACCAGGGTGAGCTCTCCAGCATTGACTCAGCTAGTCCACACCTTGCAGCAAAGAGCATAAGGAGTGGGGCCAGGTCTCCTGTTTTCATGCCCTCAGGGTCGGCTCTCCCACACCTGGATCATCAGGGCCAGCTCTACTGTGCTGCCCAGGCGAGGTGGGAGAGCTGTCTCCACTACCTATCTGTCATGCAGCAGCTTGGGCAAGGGAGAGATGTCCCTGTGCCCCTCGCTGCCTGTAACCAACCCCTCTCCCTTACCAGCAGCATCACTTGGGAAAGTAGTGCTTGCTTCTTGCAGCACATTAGAGCTGACCCTGTTGATGGAGGCGTAGGCGAGCTGGCCCTGAGGGTGTGAGAGTGAGATAACTGGCCACATAGCCCTCATCTGCCATGTAGTGGTAAGGGCGAGGGAACGATGCCCTCCCCCACCCTTGCCCCTGCCACCTTTGGTGGGCTAAGGAGCTGACCCTCCCCCTTACCTGCTGCAGCACTTGGGATATTGAGACCTGCACTTCGCCTGGGCAGAACAGCAGAGCTGACTTTATTGACAGGAGTGCAGGTGAACCCCCCAGAAAGTGAGTGCGTGAGATCTGGTCCTGCCCCTCATCTGCCATATGGTGGTATGGGCAGGGGAGAGATTACCTCCCCCACTCACCATCTATGGCGGGTGGGAGAGCTGTCCCTGCTCCTCACTAGCTGAATGAATTTCTTAAAACTTGGTGATTAGGTTTTCTCCAAATGCTGTTTGCATGTTTCCCATTGGCCTAAGAACTCCAGCTGCTAGAAGTCACCCTCTCAGTAGTGACAGTAGTCTATTAAACTACTGTTCCTTCTTGTGATATCTCTGCTAAATTACACAGTAATTGTGAAACTTACCTTAGTGATAGCATTGTGCCTCTAAAATTCTAGGTTGAAATAAATGAAAAAGAACTAACACCAAGTAATGTTTTAAATTACAAACACACACACACACACACACACACACACACACACACACACACACACACACACACACCACATACTTCCTTCATCTTGGAATGGAAAGACTCTATGAGGTATTCCCAACCACCTTAAATGCTACACTATTTTTCAAAAGTTAACTCTTAGATTCATATTTCTCACTTCAATCTTGTTCCATCTATTTCTGAGGACACACCCATGTGTACTCCAGAAAAGCAGGGTGAGTCCCACCTTTAACTACAAAAACAACAGAGTATGTCAATGAACCAAACTAAAAAACACTCTGATGATATTTCTTCTAAATCATTCTCTTGAATAATTCATTTGTTTAATACTTTTATCTTTAGATATTTTAAAAATTTCCTTCGGATATTTCAATAAGTGATAAAAAATAATGATGATCTTAGCTTCAGTGACATTACTAATGAGAATGATGATACTTCTACTATGACCATCTCTAAGTGACATATGTGTTGCCCTCATACACCCTCAGTGTTGGCCATCTTCTTCAAGATTTATTGTAGTATTTCTATATATTATTAACTTTTTCTCTCCCTTTTCAGGTGGATCAATAAGTGCTGGAAGGCCACAGGACATGCCATGTCAGCTCCTGTGCACCTGCCAAGGCAACTTGAGGTAGAGATTTTCATTAAAACCAGAGTAGCCACGTCATTCATTGGAGATACAAATGGAGGAAAACTTTCATCTCTCAAATGAATCATATGAAAGAAATACACTGTTTTCTCTAAAACCTTACCACTAATACAATAAATTACTCAATAACCCTAGAAAAGCAATTCAAACCTAAAAGTTTAATTATGAATTTCATAATTAACAGAAGTTAAACATAAGTTTTAAAAAAAAGCTTGATTTGTCTAGAAGTATGGATAATGTTCTAGCTTCGTTCTGTTGCTGTGATAAAACACTCAAGACCAAAAGCAACTTGAGAAGAGAAAGGTTTATTTGGCTCATATCTCTGGGTCACAATCCATCACTGAGGGAAGTTGGGGCATGAAGCAAGGCAGAGACTATGAAGGACTGCTGTTTGCCGGTTTGTTCTCTACCCCACTCACAGGCTCAAGTTCAGGTAGCTTTCCTATACAGTCCATCCTCACCAACCTACTTATGGTCTACTCAAAGGGGGCAGGGCTCTTCTGCATCAATCAACAATCAGGACAATCCTCCACAGACCTGGCTACAGACCAGTCTGGTCTGTTCAATCCCTCAATTGAGATGTCTTCCTCAGAATGTTCTAAGTTGTATTGTGCTAACAGCTGATGCTAACTAACCTTGGTTGTTTTAATTATTCAAAGAATAATATCGTGTGGTTAGATGAACATATCCTCTAGTGGTCCTTGCTACTTGGGCTCTCTATCAGCACCACATATATGCCCCATAATGGGATTCAAAGCTGCAGTTCCTATAGGCTATCTTTGTATTCATAAACAGCATATTTGATGAATGTGTATATGTATATTTGCTAGTGCATGTACATGTGTATGTGTTCATGTGGAGTCAAGAGGATGATTTAGGAGTTGTCTTTATGTATATTTTGAGGCAAGGTCACTCACTGTACCTAAAATTGACTTGTAGCTAGAGTTTCTCTGTTTGTAGGCAGCCACTTCCCAAATAACCACCCAGAGGCTTAATATTAATTATAAAGGCTCATCCAATAGCTCAGGCTTATTACTAACTAGCTCTTACAACTTAAATTAACCCATTTCTATTAATCTAGGTGCTACCTCAAAGCTTATGGATTTTACATCTCCTGCTCATCCTGCTTCCTCTCCATCTAGCTGGTGACTCCTCTGACTCTACCCTCTTCTTCCCATCATTCTCTCTGTCTCTAAAACCTTGCCAATCAGCTTTTCATTAACAATGAGAGCAATACATATTTACAGTGTACAAAGATTGTTCCAAAGCATTGACTAATTCAGCTAGACCAGCTGACTAGCAAGTCCTGTGGATTTTCTTGTACCCAACTCCCCAGAGCTGGAATTACAAGTACAGCCACCCTGCCCATATTTTTTTTTCTTAAATGAAGATTTGGTGGGGGGGATCAAACTTAGGGTTCTATGTTTGTTTGATAGGCATTTTACCAATAGAGCCATCTCTAGCATGTTTTAGATAGGGTCTAGGGAAGAGTAGTTATCTTTATGTAGACTGCACCAGAAGTAGAATTCCCAAGGAACCCTCTGTTCTTTATGGTAATCCCAACTGCTGCTGTGAGGACCAGCCTTCAGCAGCTCATGAATTGAGGTGAAGCCACAGAGTCAGCAAACTAATTACTCAATTTGACTTTTCTATTTGGAGGAGTAAAACTTAATTCTCTGGGGCCAGTGAAAAAGGGAAACACACACACACACACACACACACACACACACACACACACACACACACACACACCTCTTTAGGGTCTTTCTATCATCTCCTTTATTTCTTTTCTTACCTCTATCCAGATGTATCCCTTCTGTATATTCTTATTGTTTTTTCCTTACAAATTATATACCCCAGCAAAATCTTTCAAGCAGTAAAAATTACAATGTGGTGGCATTCTATTTTTTAAGTGAATGATTACAATGAATACAAGTTAAAAAATAACATATTTCCTATATCCCTTACATAATTAAGCATTTTACATATTATAGGAGGCAAATTATTCCCAAGAACCCAGATACATTCACGTCCAATCAACTTGTTATAGATTAACAGAGTGTAAGCAATAAAGGTATTTTTCTCAGTCACTTCTTTTACTGGAAGGCTGCATTTTGTGGTTACAAAGGAAGGAACAATCATATGATCATTTATCTTAAAGGGTAACCTTATAAAAAAATCTTAAAAATAATCACAAATCTAAACTTTTTACATATGAAAATCAGTCAGGCAGCTCTACTTTCAATCCTCAGGGTACATACCCATTTATCAACAGTTTTTTATATCAGGAATCTGAGGGCAAAAATGGGTACAAGAAATTAATCTCACTTTTGATCACCAACCTATCCTAGAAAGAAAGGCACATACATCAGCTAATAATAACTGGGCTTTCTTTGTTCTTGTTTCTTGACCTCAATGAGTCCCCCACTCAACTATGTGCCTTTCTAAACTTGAAATTGTTCTCCAAGATTTTCTACCTCAAAACCATTAACAAAAATATCTTAACCTAACCTTAAGTCATTATTTAAAGCTTTGTTTTCGCTATGATGCACACTGAAACCCATGAATACATCTCCCAACATTAAGATTAAAAGAATTTTTTTCCTAATTTGATTAGTTTATGTCATTCTTAAATTAACTGAAAAGTATTACTTTGAAATATGTGTAATCACTAAAGTGCCCCAGCTTCCCACCCTAAGTTCTCATGAAATAAAAGGGGGGCTGCAGATTTCCCGAGAGTTCCTTCTACTGCTAATTTGGCATAATATGCCTATCTGTTTTTATCATTGGCTTCAGTTGTATCTGTAGGTTGTAAAAATATTGAATTTTCATTTCCTCCTTAAAATTTTCTAAAAAAAAAAAAAAAAGGATTAAAAGAACTTAAAGTAGCCTAGCTTCTGGGACTCAGTTGTTTTCTTTAATCATTAACCTAAGCCACAGTCTATGTGGCTCCTTAAGAGAAACTCATAAGTCCTACCTGTGTGACACTTTCTTGGTCCTATTTTCTACCCTTGTAGCCCCTGCTTTATCAGGGGTGGGGCAACACGATATCCTACCTTTACTTATATCAATTTTCCCATTAAACTAACCTCTATTATAATCCTTTACTATATTTATTAAAAACCCTTGATCATCAAAATTCTATTTAAACTAACACTATTATTGTATAAAATCATTGCTTCAGTTAAACAGTACAGCTTAAGAGGAAATCATCTTCATAATAATCCACAGGTAAAAATGACCAGAAGAATGGGATATTTTCATGAGATAGCCACACTATATTAGAGGCAGTGGGGAATCCATTCACACCCATTCACACCATGCCAGATACCAGAGAAACATGGCAGTGGCAAACATGTAAAGGCACAGCAATAGCAAGAGACATTCTGGAGCCAAAGCTGCTGGGGCCTTGCCTATCCAAGATTCACCCATCGGTGCCTTGCATTTTGGTGGGCAGAACTCCTAAAGTCAACGCCACCTGTTGCTCCTCTGACATGGCTAACAGCACCCAACATTCTTTTCTCTCATATTAGTCCCTAATAGGCTTTCTAAAATGATTCATATAGGTTTATCTAACTTTCACCCTTAGCTTTAGGCCTTTTTGATATCCTCCTAGTTCCTATTAAATTTATACACAGTCATAGTTTAAAATTAAAATGATTCAGGTGGGGCCAGTGAGATGGCTCAGTGGATGAAAACACTTGGCATGCAAGCTTGTCAACTTGAGTTTAATCCCTGGCACCCATGGTGGATGAAGAGAATTATGGTCCAAAAGTTGTCCTCTGGCCTTCACATGTGTTGTGGCATGTGCATGTCAGCCTTCATACATATACCACACACATGCGTGCACATGCACACAAACACACACACTAATAAATAAAAGTAATTTTTAATACAATCCAGATGTGGTGATACATGCCTGTAATCCCAGTATTTGAGAGGTGGAGACAGGAGGATCAAGAATTCCATGGGATCACATATCAGATATTCTGTATATCAGATGTTTATATTATAATTTATAACAGTGTCAAAATTACAGTTATGAAGTAGCAAACAAAACAATTTTATGGTTGGAGGTCACCACAACATGAGGAACTGTATTAAAAGGTTGCAGCATTGGGATGGTTGAGAACCACTGTCTTAAGGTCATCAAATACTGGAGGCCCACAAACATTAGCAAGAACATGGACTTTTCTATGCTCAGCTGGCTATGTGTTGGGTTTATTTCTGAGCCCTTTACTGAATTACATCTGTCCATTTTTATACTAGTATGCCCAGTGGCTTATTTTCATGTGTGTGTGTGTGTGTGTGTGTGTGTGTGTGTGTGTGTGTGTGTGTGTATGTGTGTGTGTTTCTTTATTGTGTTTTCTGTATATACTCAAATGGTGTCCTCATTTTTTTTTCATATTTTCTGTGTGCTTGTTTAATTTTTTTTTTTTTTGAGTCTTGATGATGAGTCGACTACCCCTGGATTTATGTGACTCACAATTACTAGGGGATAGACTGACTTTAGTAATACAAATAATGACTCAACAACAATCCTGGTGTTGACATGCAGTAAAAGATGTTTGTACACTTCAAATATGTCCCCAGTAAGGCTCAGGGTGGTACTGAGGTACTACTGGAGACAAAATGGTGTATAGATTCTTAGAGCATTAACAATTAATAAGTAAAGTGAACAGACTGGAGGGATAAGGGAAAAAATAGGAGTAAAGTATGAATGAGAAGGAAACCATATGAGTGAGAAGTCTGAAGGAAACAAGGTCCTCTAAACACAGCAGGACTGCAGGTAAGAACTCACAGAGACTAAGACAACACGCACATGGCCTGCGGGATCTGTACCACATGTGGTCCCAGCACTGAGAGGAGAAGTGGACACAAGCCCTCATATCTAACCCAGAAGCTGTCTCCCATTGATAACCACTTGCAAATGAAAAATTAGTTTTCTCCAATGGAGTCTCACTGAGTATACAAACCACTTTTAAGAGCATGTGTAGCTGGAGTTTTCTCCAGTTCCACTCAGACCCACAGCCACTCAGACCCAAATAAACACACAGACGCTTATATTATTTCAACTGTTTGGCCTAATGGCTCAGGCTTCTTGCTATCTAGCTCTTATATCTTACATTATCCCATTTCTATTAATCTATAAGTTGCCATGTGGCTTGTGGTTTACCGGTACTTCACATCTTGCTTCTCATGACGGCGGCAGCTGGCAGCATCTCCTGACTCAGCCTTCTACCTCCTAGAATTCTCCTCTCTCCTTATCCCGCCTACACTATATTTCCTGCCTGGCTACTGGCCAATCAGCATTTTATTTATCAATCAATCATAGCAACACTTTCAACATACAGAAAGATATCCCCAGCAGTCATGCTCTATGCCCGGTAGTACATGGCCAAAAGAAAACAAGCTCAATGACATCTTTGAAAGTCCCTTGTCTCATAACATTCTGTCAGGGACTTTTTTTAACCTTTATAAGTCCTTTGCATATATATTATGGCTTCCAGTTTTGTGTTTTTATGGATTTCCTGTGTGTACCTTCATCTATGTGTGTTTCCTTGTTTTTTTTTTTCCAGATCTTTTTCTTCTGTTTTGTCCTATTCTAGTTTCTTTGTTGCTGTTTTATCTTACTTTATTTTATTATTATTCTTTACATGCCTGTTTGTCTTCTAAAGAGAGGCAGAAAGGGTGTGGATTTGGATGTGGAGGGTATGGAGGGGAGGTGGGAAGGATCTGGGAAGATTTGGAAGAAAGGAAGCCATAATCAAAATATAATGTATGAAAAAAACCTATTTTCAATACAAGAAATAAGTATGATATTGGAACATAGTTGAAGAATGGAGTTGTGCAAGGGGAAATCTGAGTGCTTGTAAGAGAACTCCAAGAAAACCATAGTCTTGTGACCCCAGTTGCTTCAAACATATGGAATTGTTCTTGGACAATCCTTCCATGTTGCTCTCAGGTGTAACAGATAGGAGAGAGTTTACTTTAGATTATTCATCACAGCTGGTTATTGCTATTTGTTTATATGCTTCCATGGAAAAACATGTTTTTTGCTGCATGCAGCATGTCCTTGTGATTATATACAGCTTGAACTCATGAGAACTTTACTCAGGTGACTCTTCTTAACCCTCAGGGTGTAAAGTGTCTGATGCTCTGAATAAAGTTGGCTATTGCGTGAGACTTTAGTCCGCCTAATCTTTAGGCTCCATTCTCCCAGGTCCCACCATCTCTAGAGCAGTAAATGATATGAAAAAAAAAAAAGAAATGTAGAACAGATGTTGAAAAAGAGAAGATGCTTATAAACCTTATTCAGGGAAGACATAAACTAAAACTGAACAACCAAATGGTTGAACTATTGAAGTGGAAATTAAAAAAGAATTAAATCAAATAGAAAAATATCATAGCATTATTACTTCTTCTTGATTGAGGTGAATGTGGTTTACCCTGATTTCTTAGATAGTTCTTTGTAGTGGACTCTGAAGGTGAAGAAGAAGCTGTACAAGGCTAAGTCACTTGAACACCTTAGGTTAGGATTTCTCCCCACTGAGAAGAGTTTCTGTTTCTGATTCTGTGTTGGACAAGATATATACATATATGCAATATATACACATATATGTGCAAGATATATATATACACACACACACACACACACACACACACACACACACACACACGACACACAGACACACACACATATGTCGTGTGTGTGTGTGTGTGTGTGTGTGTGTGTGTGTGTGTGTGTGTGACTTTCCCAGGAGAAGATGGAATAGATAACAATATCATAAACAGATGGAAGGGCACAGACAAAGACTGAGTTAAGAAAGTCAGCTTTTTTATATATACCAAGAAGCTATAAAACAAATGGAGATCTTTCAAGCTAATTTGCTCTTTCATTTTCTTTTCAGGACAATAACAAATGCACACACACACACACATATTATACATACACATATATATGTATTATATTAGCCAATCCAGTTACTTTCCATCATGCCTGGAAATAAAACATTATAATTTAATGGAGAAGTGATGAACACAGTGTATAACATCACCTGGCACTGTTCTTATTACCAGGGAACAGAGAAGTTACTAAACAAATCAATAATGTATCATTTTGTCTTTAAAAAGGTCCAATTCTATTAAAGCACAGCTTCAGGCTGTGGAAACAAATCAATGTCTGGCATGTCTCTGGGTAAGATAGCACTGTTTGTAGTTCTTGGTCTCTTCAAGAACATGGTGGCTTGTACACTTTGTTTTGTGATTATAAGTTGTGCCATTGGGTCTTTCAGTACTGATTTGTTTAACAAACTGAGGATTAACCCTAGGACATCTGTATGCTAGGTAAGCACATCTCCACTGAGCTACATCCACAACCACTGCCTTTTTTTTTTTTTTGTATTGAGACAGCATCTCACTGAGTTGCTTAGGCTAGCCTTGAATTCTCTGGTAGTCATAGGTAAGCCTTAATTTGTAATCCTCATTTCCTCTTGAGCTATGGATTACAAGTCGGCAATTTTAATTAGCCATTCTAGTTATTTTCTAAGGAAATGGAAATTATTCTACAAAAGATGACAACGTTGATTACCTGAAAAATGGAGCTGGAGAGATGACTCAGCAGTTAAGAGCTCTAGCTTCTCTTCCAGCGATCCCAGATTTGACTCCCACATAATGGTTCATAGCCATGTATAATTCCAGTTCCAGAAGCTGAGAAGCTCTCTTCTGGCTTCCATGGGTATGAGGAATGCATGTGGTCCACAGACATACACGCAGGTAAAACATCCAGATACTTAAAATAATCTGAATAAAGGTAAATAACTTGAGAAACATTGGCTCTTTCAATTAAGATTAAAAACCTGCTGCAGTAATAGGAGCCTTGCCTAAGCAGAAACTAGAGTTCAGCTATGTCTCATTAATAGAATTACTTGCCTGTCCCTTATGGTGCTTACTTAATTTCATGTGTTTAAGATGCTTTCTGATGAAAGTATTCATGGTAGTTGCCAAATTAATGATCAGAAACACAGGCAGGTCTCCTAAAGGAGCATGGGAAAACAAAGCCAACTTATAAAGAATCTCTGCATAGCTCTCTCTCTCTCTCTCCCACTCTCTCTCTCTCTCTCTCTCTCTCTCTCTCTCTCCCACTCTCTCTCTCACTCTCTCTCTCTCTCTCTCACACACACACACACACACACACACACAGAAACAAATGTGACAGTGATGGTTGGAGTCTCAGACTTTGGATGGGAGTGGTGATGACTGTGTCACATTGCCTGACCCGCCACCAACAATGTACATCAAAGCTTGACAAGGAACTGTAGCAGGAATCTTAAAAGTTCTTATTAATAAAATAAAACCTGAGGCCAGTTATTGGGGTGAATGCTGGAAGATCAGAGAAGCAGAACAAGCCATAGCCACCTCAGCTTGCCAATTTCTCAGCTGATCCTGTTTCCTCAGACTGGAAGCCTCTGTGTCCTCATCCAAAATGAATCTCAGCTGAACTGCTTCTCAAAAGCCTCAATGCTTAACCAGCCAAATGCTTCTAGTTTCTGGTCCTCACGCCTTATATATCTTTCTGCCTTCTGCCATCACTCCATGGGATTAAAGGCTCACTTTCTGGGATTAAAGGCATGAGTCACCATGCCTGGCTGTTTCCAGAGATCCAGAGGGATTTCTACCTCTGGAATGCTAGGATTAAAGGTGTGAGTGCCACCATTTTCTAGCCTCTGTATCTAGTGGCTGTCCTGTTCTCTGACCCCAGGTAAGTTTATTAGGGTGCACAATGTTTTGGGGAACACAATACCACCACAAGGAACCTCCCAGAACTGAAAGCTCTGTGACAACAGGCTTGGTTTTATTCTCTTTGTACCCCAGGCTTGCTTCAACTCACAACAACCCTCCTGCCTTAACCTTCCAGAGTGCTGAGAAGTCTGTCATGGGCCAGCACATTTAGGGTCATCAGCAGAAGAAGGACCATAGTGTTGGATTGCAAGTACGTAGTCGACCCCAAACTTGTTAAAATGAGAGGACTAGTGAATGGCAGAAAATTATATTGGACAGCCAAACAAATAATAAGCTGAAAGAATGGGGAGAAAACATAGGTTTCCCCTGGGTCATAGGCAGAGTTTCTATTGATGTGACGAGACACAATGATACAAAGCAACTGTTGGAAGGTTTATTTTGCTTACGCTTTCAGGTTCCTGTCTATCACAGAGGGTAGTCAGGGCAGGAAGTCAAACAAGGCAGGAACCTGGAGGCTAGAACTGAAGCAAAGGCCATGGAGGACTTTTGGCTTATTGGCTTTACTTATTGGCTTACTACCCATGGTTCTTTCAGCTTGCGTTTGTATACACTCCAGGACCACCAGCCCATGGCGGGTGCTACCCACAGTGAGCTGGGCCCTCCCATATCAATGGTTAACCAAGACGGTTCACTATAGACTTGCTTACATGCCAATTTTATGGGGGCATCTTTGCAATTGAGGTTCCCTTTTCTCAAATGACTTTGAGCCTGTGTCAGGTGGACATAACAAGTCAGCAACCTGTCATGATCATATTCGCTTATGAAACCTCAAATTCACTGTCACTAATTTATTTCTGTGGGTAAATGGTTTGTTTGGTGGAAAGTAACTACTCATCTGTAGCCTGAAATTTATGAAAAATAACATCAGTGACTTCTCTCCACCACAAGACTCTGGCTAATTTTCTTATTGAGGCAAAATGTGATGTCAGGCTGGCCTCACCCTGATTATGTAGTGATAGCTGACTTTGAACCCTGAATCCTCCTGCTTCCATCCCCCAAGTACCAAGGGCTCGGATCATAACCATGTGATACCTTAATCCACAGGCAGTGTTAGTTTCAATTGTATTCACACTCACTGATGGTAGTTCACTTACATACACGGAAAAATACAATTAATCCAAAAGAATTCAGAAATCTGGAGGAATTTATCACTCCCTTTCCGAATGAATTAAATCAGAAAGCAGGTTCCCAGTCCCTCTAAACTGATTTTCTTGCCTCCTCATGTGCTCAATTTCTTTATAATTAAGAAGTCACTCCTAAGAAGCACACTGTGTCAAAAGGAATGAGATGCTTTGAAAATACAGTCTCTTACAATTTGCTTTTCCCTTTTTCTGTCTTACCTAACAATTTGGTAGTGGGAAACTGCTTTCTGATTTAATCAGCATTTAGTGCTACCTACAGTATTGCACCTGTTTGTGTTTTTGTTTGATTATTTTTGGTCTGATTTTAAGCATTTTGCCTCTATTAATGCAATAAAAGAGTTCGTGTGTTTTTCTAGATATTTTAGCATTTTTCTTTTTCACATTTAAGTTTATAATCCACCTTAAATTACATTCTGTGAATGGTGAAAGGTAGAAAATTAAGATTAGATTCATTTTTTTTCCTTTACAGATATAAACTTGTAAATGTCACCAAAACTGTTCCAGAACTTGCCAGAATATATTCAACCTGAGATACTCCATGACATCTTGTGTGCCAGTGCCAGCATAGGTCAAGGTGTCGATAACAGGAGCTCAAGTGATTTTTAAAAAATATTTTTCTAAAAGCATTTGATGAAAAAAGCAAAAATTGTAGCAACCTTCCATGACACTTCTTAGCTGTCTTCCACATAAGAGACAAATGGATAAGGTTTGTACAGGCTCAGATATGTAAGCCTATCCCTCCTTCTGCTATATGATTATTAATTTTGAGGGGTAAAATGAGGGGTTGGTAGTTACTGGTACTGGATTATAACTAAACCTAGCAATAGCAGCATCAGTTAGAATGCTCACCAGTATTCCACACTGAATATTGGCAAAAAGAACCTATGCCCTTTACAAACGTAGAAGCTCCCAAAGCCAAGTATGATGGCATGCTCCTGTAATCCCAGCATTTGGGAGGTAGAAAGCTATTCTCAGCTACATAGGGAGTTCCAGGTCAGTCTGGGCTACAAGAAAGCTTGACTCAAAAAAAAAAAACCAACCAAAAATCCTTAATAAAAAAAAAGGAACAAAATGAAACTAAATGGAATCTTGCTGCACTTCTCATGCCCCTGGAGCTGTTTCATATGGAGATTCCACCTCCATCTCCATAGGAATCAAAAGAATTTTAAATACGGTGATTTCTCAATATCCACAGATTGGAGAAAGAGCTCAGAATGGAAGTTCTGGATTGGCCAAACAGCAGCTTGCTCTGAGTCCTAGAACTGTAAAGCCCAACACTTTGGGGAAAGTATTTGGAAAACTATGCTATGTGGAATCCAGAGGCACTGCTAATTAGCCAAGGTCTTAAGGTGCTAACTCATCTCCCATCCTGTGTAAGATATTGTCAGAGACTCAGATTTGTCTAGATGCTGTCCTCCAATAGTCACTTTGGAATGGCTTAGTTGTCTGGAGCCCAAGTTCAAGGCTCATTGATGTCTATTAGGAAAATGATATTTGATGTTTGGCATTCATTTGGGGCAGGGAACACTAACAAATTTCTGCTCTTCCTTGTTCAGTGGAGTCTCATTTAGTCTTGAGGCATAGTGGCATGCTACTTTTACTACCTTCTGAGGTAACAGGAAAGATAATGGGCATAGGTCATATAGATAAAGAGCATCAGGTCTCTGAATGTCTTAACTACATTTAGCTAAGCTATGAAAAAGCATGAATGCATTCTTAGTCAGTTGAAGTTCACAGACCTGCAATGATGCCTGGACACATGCGAATATAATCATTGGCCACCGTTTGGTGCATTGTCATGTGAAAAGCACCACTATCTGGTGAGATGCTAAGAGCATCTCATCTATGCTTTAAGACTCAAAGAGGCTGCAAAATCCTTTGAATTTGAAGGTGAGAAGCAACAGACTTCAGGGTGTTAGGTTGATGAGGTCATTGCTGACCAGGACAAAAAAAATGTTGCAAGCATGAAAATTGCCAATCAAATACTCACCTGGGTAGAGATCCTAGCCTAAATGTATTAACATACCTGTGTACTTTGTTCAACTTCTATTTTAGCATTTTCCACAAACTGAATAATAGGAACTTTCTCTGAAAGTTTGAAAATCCCTTGACTACATGGAAGGATATAGTATCACTTCCCACTCATTTTTGAGAATTCTCCTGTAGGAGAGGAGATTATCTATCTGGTTCTGATATGATTAGGATTGTAAAGGAAGTCTAACACTTTCAGGATAATACGTCTTAGGCACAATGGTTCATTTTAAGGAGTTATCTGAATAGTCAACCTAGTCCCTCTTCTTTTCCCAAGGAGGAAAATCATCATCTTAAATAATGATTTTAAAGATTGATTTTATTTTTATCTATGTGCATGCATTGTGCACGTGTGTATTTGTTTATGTGAGTGTGTGTGTGTACATGTGTGAGGGTTCCTGTAGAGGTCAGAAAGGGGCTTGGATCCCACAGACCTGGAGCTGCAGATAGCTGTGAGGTGGCCAGCAAGGATGCTGGGACCCGCACTCAAGTCCTTTAAATGAGTAGCAAGCACTCAAGTGTTAAGCCATCTTTCCATCTCCTTCAAAAATGCTTTAGCAGCAAGTAAAATTATACTTTAGAAGTATGTGTCATATCTGTGTTTTTTATAGCAGTCTGAGGATGAAGAAAGACATTGGACCTAAATCACAGATCCAAATGACTTTATGCAATGCACAGTACTTTACAATGTGACTCCAGTCTCTCTGATGAGTTCTCACAGCTGCATGTCCTCAGCTCCAGCCTTCAACACTCATCAGTCTTTTTATGAATGCTAAGTCTTTTCCTTCCTTTGTGTCTCTGTCGACATTATTCTCTCTGCCTGGACGGTCTTTCTTTTGTTGTTAGTTAGTAACCTGATATTTATTCTTTTCTAGTTAATAGCCTGCTGTTTATTCTTTGAGATGCATTCACATCTCACCTTTTTGGTGAAGTCCTTTTCCATCTCTCTTTTGTGCATTATTTCTATTTCTCCACGGGACTATATTGCATCTCAAATTTGTCTTTATTTTCTCCCAACATATTGAATGTGCTTCAAACATCTCTGTGTCCTCCAGCACACAGGGGTGTATCATTGAAGGTGTGGCATACGTTTATTTTATGCACATGTTCCTCATACTGACATTTTGTATCTCTCTTTATTCTAGTATTTTTCTTAATGTTTTTTTGTTGTTTTCCTGAGTTAAACTTCTCTCAGCTCTACCCAGATATTAATTACATAAAATTTGCCCCATGACAATTATGCAATGATTCAACACTGCACATGTGTAAACAGCCCACATTGCTAAGAAATATGATCTCCTTAGGAGCTACTTCCTGTAGTTTATTTGATCTATATCCTTCAAGACTGTGTGTTCACTTAGTTAAATTGAGTGATTATCCCAAACAGATGGCCCTTACCAAGTACAGGAACCAAGTTATTATAAACAAAATCTAATTGCCAAGACAAGTTTTTCTCTTTTATTGCCTCTTCTCTTGCATCTTTTGTTACCCATTTTTTATGACTGCAGTGGGAAATCATATGGTCCAACAATTGTGAACTATTATTTTATGTGCTCAAGAGATTTAAGATAAGGAGGAAAGCATGATTTCTGTCTGGAGAAAGTTGTTCTGCTGCCGGTATGCACTAGTTATTGAAAAACATGGATTTAGAATATTCGGCTGTAAAATGTCAGTTTAATGAGTTCCTTTCCATTGTTTTGTACATATATAGCACAGCCCTGTAGATTCAAAACTCACATTCAACTGTCTTATCCCCTGCTCAAACCCTTCCTGGGGCTGCATTAAGAGCAGCATTCGAACTCCTTAGCAGAGCCTTGTTGGCTTTATACCCAGCCTCTATCTAGTCCTGAACATCTGTCCCCCAACCCTGGACCATGCCAGTATCCCATTTATCTCAAGCCATTATTTCTCTCTGACATCTTTTCAGGACATACACATGCTTTTCAGATGTCTTGGAATTAATGTGTGCTGTCCATACGTAGTCTCTGTCTCTGTCTCTCTGCCTCTCCACCTCTCCTCTCTCCTCTCCTCGCCCCCTCTCCAGTTACCCTACACCAATCACTCTTGTAAACTTACCTTAAGGACAATCTCTTCCTAGGGCCCTTTTTGCACACTCAATGTTAATTCCAAATACGTGCACATGGAAAAAAGTGGAAAGTTAGTTTGACTGGATAAACTAACTGTTGGAAGTACATATTTAGAAATATACCTACTTGAATGACTCTTTGGCTATCCACCAAGCCTATATGCTATCGGCTGCCTTCTTTTCTTCAGCTAGCTAAGATCTTAAATTCACCACATACTAGGTGTCAAGCAGAAACTATGCTGTATCATGCTCTTATAGATGAAAAGTAAAAAAATAAAAATAATGTTGTTTCCACCTGCAGCTGGGTTGGTGTTCACTTTCCCTTCATGACTAGTCTAATTATACCAAGGATTTTTTTCTCTGAGGGCATTTATGACCTGATGTGAAAAGAAGTTTCAAAGATATGTATAAACTGTGCACGGGTGTGTGTGTATGTGTGTGTGTGTGTGTGTGTGTGTGTGTGTGTGTGTGTGTGTATGTATATGTGTGTTGTGTGGGTGTGTTCTATGTGTATGTGTGTACATGTGTTGTTTGTGTATGTGTGTATTGTATGTGTGTGTATGTGTGTTATATGTGTGTGTATATGTTATGTATGCATAGATGTGTATGTATGTGTGTATATGTGTGTACGTGTGTATCTATGGGTGTGTATGTGTGTGCGTGTTTTATATAGGAACAATCACAGCAGGTGTGAAATGGAGGACATTGGCTGTGCAGGATGGTTTAGGCTTTGAAGGGAAATCACTACTGTGTGGAATGCAGTAAAGCGGGGCAGAAAGGGAACTTAGAAACACCACAGTGGGATATCTTGAAGGTCAAGTTAAGTGGGGGAGATACCTCCAGAGGATGTAAAAGGCTTGGTAAACTTCAGTTTATAACAAGTCTGTACATGTAATTGGCTGATCAAGTGAGTGATACATAGGTTCTGGTATTAGGTGCCTCTATGAACCCTGGGACATTTGCAGTGGAAGTAAGGCCGCAAGGTGGTACCCATCGTGAAAAACTCAGGTCAGGTTTGGGATTCTCTCTCAGTTCCGCCAATGTCGCCAGCAGCCACAGAACCTTCTCTTCTATCCCAAATTAACCATCCAGTAGCCCCTGGATTCCTTCATGGACAGAATCAAACAGAAGCCTGTGCCACGTCATCAGAGACCCCATGTGTTCTGACCTCCTAACTGCCATTTAAACCAGCTTCCTATGCCAAACTACAGTAGCCTCTCACTTTTTCGTTGATCATGTCCAGCTTTGTTCTGCCTGAGACATTTCATACTAGCTTTCAACTCTTCCTGGAACCCTGTCTCGGCTGCTCATGGCTAGCCCTATCATTCCCTTTACAATCCTGCCCAGTATGTCTGCCAGACAATTCTCTCTTCACTGTCCTAATTAAACCCGCACCTACCCACCCCTGTCAGCTCTGTTCATTACACTAGTTTATTTTTCTGTGCTTCATCTGTCTCTATAATGTGAGCACCATAACGTACGTGTCTCAACTTATTCGGCTACTGTCTTTCTGGCTCTAATTCAAGGTTTAAAAGAACAAAGCTTCATTTATTTCTATCTTCTGTATTCAGTACTTAATTTATCAGCGCTTACAGCATTATATGGACACAGGACTAACTCTGCTTCCATTTAAATTTCATTGGCCATAAGAAAGATGTCTGATATCAAAGAGAGTTTGAGGCAGATATTCATCAGTCAAACTTATAAAAAAGAAATCATAAGAATTCTTGGGCCATCCAGTAGATTAAGGATATAAAAGGAATCCACTATGGAAAGGACAGAAATCTGTGGGTATATACTACTTTGTCAATAGCTACTTAAAAATGATTTATTTATTTCTAAATTTTATGTAACTGTTTTACCTGCATGAATGTTTGTATACCTGGTGTTTTCAGATGGTGTTAGATTCCCTATAACTGGAGTTACAGTTGTTTGTGAGCTGTTAGGTGTGTGCTAGGACAGAACCCAAGTCCTCCACAAGAGCTTAACAGATGAGCCATCTCTCCAGCCATGAGAACTACTTTTTAAAACCTCAGCTCTAATAAAGAAACTCTTCTATGGGAACAGCCAGGGAGTGTTGAAACGTGTTCCCTGCATTGGGAGATGCAAAGGATAGGTGTCTAATTCACACACATGGTACACAGGGGGTTAAAAAAAAAGAATCCCACTTTGTGGATCTCCATGGATCTCTTTTCCCAGAACATTTCAGTTCAAGAGGTGCCTCTGGGGACCAGTACTTGTTCCCAAATAGGAACATTAAAGTCTAGAGCCATGGAAGCATTTGGATATTTTCTCAAGAGAATGTCTACAAAAATATGAGAAGACTCCAACATGGAAACTGTTAAGAATGGGATGCTAGACAAGTAGATGGGTATTGGGAGTGACAGGAAGAAAGAATGCTGCCAACATCAGTTGTTTCCATTGGAGGGAACACTTGTGTATTTTTCTAAACACGCTCAAATATATCCATGGGAAGACCTAACACTTTGCCAGATATGGCCAATATGGAGCTGCATGGCCAGACAAAGAAATGCATTTTCCTTCCCCTGCTCCCAACACCATTCTTTCCTCACCCTGACCAGTGGCTGCAGAGCCCATAGCAATCAAGGAAGGATAGAAGCCATTTACCCACCTCTGTCCCTTCCCACATTATTTCTCTTAGGCAGAAGCCAGTGGTCACCTAATCCTATTGTAAACGTAGAAAAGATGCAAGGTCTACTTTCAAACAGGGATGTAAAGGTGTAGAATCTGCTTCCTTTTCTTATTCTATTCCCTCCCTTTCTTTAACAATTTGGCAGTGAAGATGAAAGATTTTTTTTCTACTCAAGGGATGAATACAATAAATAAGTAAATAAATCATCAGCGCCTATGAAAATTATAAATTTAAATTTCATTACATTTATTTATTTATTTATTTATTTACTTATTTACTTATTTACTTATTTAGAGAGAGAGAGAGAGAGTGTGTGTGTGTGTGTGTCTGCATGTGTACATGTAGATGCTCCCTAGATCATGCACCAGGAAAGCCCAGGAATAATGTTACCACAGTACTATAAGCATGCCTAGTACCTATGATTTGCTTCCAAATTGCATTCTCTATTAAGAGAAACCAAAGCTCCTTTGGGAATGGCTGGTTACCAGGCTGGCACAAGTGAAGTCTAGGATGACCTGGAACACCTTGAACCATATGGTGGTACAATGATTAGTGTTGATTGTCAACTCGACAGAATCTAGAATGCTCTGGGATATGGGACTCTGAGCATGCCAGTGAGGATTGGCTTGACAGAGCTAATTGACGTGCGGAAACCTGTAGGGGGAACTATTCCCCACACCCCCGCAAGGGATCCCAGGCTGTATAAAATGAAAAAAGTGAACAGAACACTGGGAAGCATTCATGGTTTTGTTCCTTGGTTGTGGCTTGTGTGGTGAGACAGCTGCTCCAGGCTCCTGCTATCTTGACTTTCTGTCATGATTGGCTGTCCCTTAAACTGTGAGGTGCAATAAATTCTTGCTGCCTTAAGTTGATCTTGTCAGGGTGTATTGGTGAAATTATTAAGGCCACTCCACGTAGTTAAAAGGAGATTTATTTAATGGTGTAACTTACAAATTAAGGGATAGGTAGGTCGCGGGGTCTGGGGAAGGTGTATCGCAGTCCAGCGGTGTTCTCTGGAGCTCTGCTTGGCCCACCTTCACCGTCCAAGGTCCCGGAACCGAGTGAGTGCGCCGCCCATCCAGATCTCGGGTCCCCAGGCGCCTCCCTTGGCCCCGCCTTGTAGGCGTGACAGTTGCCGAAGTCTCAATGGGGATTGGAACTTCCAGATCAAAGCTGGAATGGCTACCCACTACAAGGGTGCTCTATGGCAGGAGCTGGAAGTGATACTTAGACAGAAAGGGGTTTTTCAAAAACTGACGAAGACAGATTAAAAAAAAGATGAGACACGGCTTTAGTGAACTTCCACCTGCCAACGTAGCACTGGAACAAATGGCAGTAACAGTGTTGGGTTTTGAATACAATCACCAACTATGGGTTTATTAAAATAAAAACACATTAATAAATATATTTAAGCTTTAATGATATGTATAAGGTCTCCAATGTTTTCTTATAGAATATTTGTCCATTTTTGGAAGTCATTAATTAAGTAAACAGATGCACAGGTATAGGGACCAGATAGAAAGATTGAATCTTGCCAGATGGTGGTGGCATATGCCTTTAATCCCAGCACTCGGGAGGCAGAGCCAAGTGGATTTCTGTGAGTTCGAGGCCACCCTGGTCTACAGAGTGAGTTCCAGGACAGGCACCAAAACTACACAGAGAAACCCTGTCTCAAAAAAAAAAAAAAAAAGAAAGAAAGATTGGATCTCTGTAGAGACCATATCCCAGAAAAATTCATGAAGACATATCAAAACCATTAGGAACCATAACAAAATACTATAGTCTTCAAACGTGTGCAAGTCATGGAAGTCAAGGAAAGACAGAGGAATCCTTTCAAACCCAAACATTAAACAGTCAGAGCATGGACTGGGTTGTCTTTAATGAGAACAAACGGTACTAAGATTACAGTTGAAGCTGGAAGTTCAAGTTGAGCTGGAAGTTGAGCCCGAGAAACAGACATCAGTGATGCTTCGGTGCTGAGTCCCTAACACGGATGCTGCTGAGTATGACATTTACCTGTGAGAATGTTCTTGTCTGGGGGAAATTCAAACCAAAGTGTTGGGGTTGGTAGCAGATGGTAGAGGTAAAAATTTCTCTCTACTTCACTTTGTAACAATTCTGCAATTTTCCAATTGTTCTTAAAAATAAAAGTTGCTTTATATCACATAGGCTGTACTGTTTCCTCTGATTATAGTTTTTACTTGAGTTTTGAGATCGTCGTTTCCCATATTGTTTAGTAATAGAACATGCAGTGGGGGAATAGGAGGGAAGAGGAGGGAAGAGAGAGGTTACCCAGAGCTGAGGATATATGAGAAAGCCTCATGTTTGTCAACTAATTAAAAATGTAAGTGTAATCAAAAGGAGTTTGAGCAGAGATATCCCATATGGATGGATGTGGTGGTATTGTGTCCCCCAATATATTGTGCACCCTAATAAACTTTTCTGCAGTCAGAGAACAGAACAGCCACTAGACAGACATAGAGGCCAGAAAATGGTGGCACACACACACCTTTAATCCTATCACTTGGGAGGCAGAGATCCATCCGGATCTCTGTGAGTTCAAGGCCACACTGGAAACCGCCAGGCATGGTGACACACACCTTTAATCTCAGGAAGTGATGGCAGGAAGCAGAAAGGTATATAAGGCGTGAGGACCAGGAACTAAGTTTGTTAAGCTTTTTGGCTTTCAGCAGCACTTCAGCTGAGATCCATTTGGATGAGGACACAGAGGCTTCCAGTTTGAGGAAACAAGATCAGCTGAGGAATTGTCGTTGTGATGTCGGCTGTGGCTTGTTCTGTTCCTTGGATCTTTCAGTGTTCACCTCACTATCTGGCTGCGGTGATTTTATTAATAAAACCCTTTAAGATTTGTGTTACAGATGGACAGTGCCACTCTCAGAAAGCATGGGTTATTAAATGCAAATCTGAGTGCTAGGCACAGGATATCTCCCTACAAGTTATTGTTCCAGGAGATCCCAGAAGCACTCAACACCTTACAGGCTATTACCATTGCTCCTGATTGTCAAGAATAACTAGACAGTAAAATTCTATTTCTGAAGAAACGATACACTGGAGGTATAAGCTACAGGAAAATCAATCTTTAGGGAAACTGTCCTGTGGGCTGGCTTCCATTGTTCTGGAAGGTGTTGCTATGCAGTCTACTAGAGGAGAAAAGACATCAGTGGTCTTACCTAGAGCTCCGTCCTGCATGCTTAAAACGGACCACCTTCTAAACTAGATGTGACCACCAGTGGCAAGGCTGCTTGTGGGGTTTAACAAACTGCTCTCTCCTTGGGTTTGAGGCCAGTTCAAATTCATGCCTGGTGATGTAAACATGGTCAAAAAACATAGTTATGGAGGTCATGGGCACTAGGAGGAAATATACTGTTATTAATTTGCTAAATAGTTATGTTGTCAAACTGCCTGCTAAATAGTTATGTTTATGTTGTTTTCAGCCTTGGCGAGAGAAGCACATTACAGTTGGTAGTGGTTAATGAAGAAAACTGTTCTATTCATAACTGTTCAGAGTGCTGAGAATAGGCCACTATAAGTGCTCAGCCATGGATGGAATGCCTATATCAAGCCTCCCTCCCTTCCCCAGTAAGGTTCAGGTAATAATACCAAGGAAGACAGGGCAGAAAGAATATAAGAGCTGGAGGATGAAGAGAGATACTAGTAAATGCTGTTTTCTGGACAGCTGACATGAATTTAGAGCAGCTGTGGTCACCTGCAAAAGATCAAGCCCATTGGAATTTTCAGCACGGATGGGTGAGGAGCTACCAAAGTACCAATCTTTGGCTAAGGAGCTATTGGCATTTGATGGTTCCTGAGGGAGAGAGAGTCATTTTCTTTGGGAGCATGGTCACAGACTTCAGTGAATGGCTCTATACCCATGCAGGGGTAGGTAGTACTAATTAGACTCAGTGGTTTGAAAATACTAATAATGATAATTATTGCTATTTATTACTATTAAAATTAAAAGAATGGAATGATATTATAACTTCCTTATTCTATTAAAAGTTCTTCCTACCTGACCTAACCTGAAATAAAAGACCGAGAACCTCTGAGCTTTCCCATTTCTAAGCTATTGCTTACCACACATTTTTTTCCAGGGGCAGAGGAAATGTATATGTTTGATTGTATGTGGATATTGGCAGTTAAGTCAATGATAACCAAGCTAAAATCTGCAGAACTACAGAGGATAGGGACAGAGTACGTGACTAGGAGTTGACCGATGTTTCTCCCTAGGAAATGGAGATAGAAAAGATAGTTATGGATAGATGGATGGGGGACTGGAAAGGGAAGATCAAGCAGAAAGAGTGAGGGAAGAGAAAGATGAGGGAGGGAATATGGGAGCTAAAATTAAGGGCCATTTGAGGGGTAGTATAGAAACAATGCAGTAGAAGCTTCCTAAAATATATACACATATGATGGGGGAGACAGAGCTCTAACTGGCCATCTCTTCCACCAACTGAAGCTTCCAGTACTAGCTTTGGGTTACATCTAATTGAGTTGTTTCACAATGGGGTCTTGTGGGAAGGAACCCCCAAACAACCCTGGCTGCCACTATAGGTTGTTCTCGGTAGTGGGTAGCCATTCCAGCTTTGGTCTGGATGTTCCAACCCCCATTGAGGCTTCGGTAACTATCACGCCTACAAGGTGGGGCCAAGGGAGGTCCCTGAAGACCTGAGATCCCGACGCACTGTGCTCTCTTGCTGCTGGGAGCCTGGATGCTAGAGGTAGGCCGAGGAGAGTTCTCCAGAGAACACTGCCGCCGCCGGACTGCGCTGCATCTTTTCCAGAACCCGCCACCTACCTATCTCTTCATTTGTAAGTTACCCACTAAATAAATCTCCCTTTTAACTACTTGGAGTGACCTTAATAATTTCGCCAATAGCTCTCCCCAAACTGACAACAGGGCCGCCACATTGCCAAAGACATCTACATGACTCATTGAACATGGAGACGTCCAGATGGTGCCTACACAGAGCCTTCCCACCTTCGTGCTGAATATATGTTTTAGTTCGGGGAGTTCTGAACTAGGAGTAGAGAAGTCCAGCTGAGCACAAGCAAGCAAGCAAAGGGCCATGCATGCATGGGTTTTTCTTTGCTTCTTACTGTGGATGAGATGTGACTCACCACTTTGCGTTCCTACCACCTTGGCTCCCCTGCTATCTTGAACTGTAACCTGGACTACCATCTATAATTGTAAGCTAGACAATAAACTCATCTTTCCTAAGTTGCTTTTTTTCATCAGGGTGTTTTATCACAGGCACAGCAACAAAAGCAGAGCATATGTGCACATCCACAAATGTGCCACACACACAAAATCAGAATCCTGAAAGTTAGATGAATGTCACAAGCATCACTCAAAATCTTGTAAAATTAAGAATGGTTCATCAAAGGTAGCTTGTTCAAATGTTTGCACAAACCATTTTAACATGGAAATTTCAGAAACTCCATTTTCCCCAACATTAATAGTACTAATACCAGGGTATTTATGTCTAATACTCTCTAATCACTTTCAAATATGCAAGTCTAATTGAAGCATATGTTGGAGAAAGCAACAAAAATGTATTCTCACTTATCAATGTATTTAGTTTCCCATTGCTATTTGACTTACTTTGTAGGGCTTTTCTTTTAAGATGTCACGCTGTCTTGGCCAAATAAAGCCAAATAGAGTCAAAATAAAGTTCTGCAAATAGAACTGATTGACACATCTCATGGAATGGAATATGATTTTTCCATTTGTCAGAGACTGAGAAAAGGTGGTTGAGGGTGCCTCTGTGAATCCTGTCCACTCTATCAAGCTTTTTGTGTGTTTTTTTTTTATACAGTTAGTTGTTAGGCTAGAAATGGCTGCAACCTGAGAATGAGACACTGTCTGCAGAGGCCTGGCCTTGCAGGTCTGAGGATAAAAGGAGGTGCTCAAACAAACCACACACTTCTTCTCGGCTGTGCACTTTACTCTGTACACTAGAAAATTCTTGATGGCTGGCAACAACATCTGAATAGGCAAAGTAAGAGCATCCCCTAAGTCATGCTCTATGGACAACTTGAGTTGACTCTGATGGAGAAGATGGATGTCTGTCTACCTTCCCCAGATGAACGGCAGTGCTACCCTACAGGAAACTGGACAAGAAGGCAGAATGGACGTCATCATCCTCAGCATGTCATAATTTGGGTAGTAGAGTAGATAGGGGTCGTTCTAAAGAATATTTTTATTGGGACTGGAGCTATGGATCGTTGGGAGAGCATTTTCCTGTCATGTGTGAGGGTCTGGCTTAAATCTCTAGCACCAATAAATGGAGGGGAGAAAAAATAAAACAAAGAACACTATTATGTTTTCCTCCCCTTTGGGATAAAAGCCAAAGGTAAATCTCTTTGCAACGTAAATAAAGCTTTTTCTTAAGAGATAAGAGTTGGTAAATAGTGCTTTCTTGACCATTAATCAGAATCAGGTTGTCAGTGAGTAAATAAGGCTATGAAATGTAAACACTAATTCAGAATGAGCTATAATTTGAATAAAGTAACTTTGGTATCTAAGGACCAGGCTGAAAAGATACAAAAAGAAACAAGGTTCAGAGGCATAATACCAGACCTCCGGAAATGTGGGAGAACATAAAAACATAACCACGGTTCCTCTTGGACCCTGACAGGTTGCTTTCTGTATGTTATGGTGTGTTTCTGCTTGAGATCCAGCTCTCCGATCCACCTGTCTCTCCACTCTGAAACTGAAGACTGCATGCACAGCATAAGTGTCCCCAAGGACCACATCTGTGCAGGGATGTTGATGGAAGGAAAGAAACACAGGTTGGGACTTTGAGTTGTTACATATAGCTTCATTGACCACCGCCCCCCCTCCCAACCCAGCCTCAAGTTCCCCATATGTGGTCGACGTCGATGATTTTAAACTTCTGATCCTTCTTCCTCCATGTCCTCAAAGCTGAGATTATAAGTGTGTGCCACTCCACTCTGTTTATGCAGTGTTGGCCATGGAACCCAGGGCTTTGGGCACACTAGCTAAACACTCTGATATTTGTACTGCATTCCCCGCCCCAGATGTGGCTTTCTTTAAGGGGATTTTATTCAGAGCCTGGATGTCAGGCATGAATAGGCTGAGGCAGGGTCCACAAGCAGTTTCAAATATAAACACAGAACTACCTTTCTGTGATTCTGGGAAGCAACATTCAACTTCATCTTTAAAAATTTATGAGGAAACACAAGGCCACAGCTCTTGGACCTGACCAACAGTGCCCAAGGAGTAGCTCTGTCATCCTATGCTTCTGGCATGACTGTCTAGATGAAGACTAGAGCTTGGTAAGAGGCAGGCTGAAAACATCCCAAGTACCCCAGCATGGTGCATGCCGCTTGAAGTCTGAATAAACCTTACATGTTTGAAACAAGAATTTCTGTCTTGTGTCTAGTTAGGAAAGTAGCTACTGCATCATAACCAAACCCACAAACAGGAGTTATTTCAAATACAGGACTCACCAGCAGATGTGCTGGGCCTTCCTCTGCGGCCAAGAAAGAACCAAAGTAAAAGTGATTCAATTCAAAAAGTTTTCAAAATGGCCTTAAATAAATTTTCTGTTTGCCGAGGCTCATAGCAACTGTCCATTGCCTGTGGATGCTAAGACTCTACTGCCGCTATAAAAGGCATTTAACACACTCTAGCTTTAAAATTCCCACTGCAAAGTACAAAAGGGACAGGTCATTGTGGGTTCCTATACGGAATAACATATCTGGGTTGAGATCTGAAGCACTCGACGGATGAGAAATCAAAGTAGGGAAGGTCCTGTGTGGTCCAGCGATGATGGTGTGCCCCGTGGAATGGTATGGCAAGCTGAGAACACTGATCTTGAGGAAAGGAAAGAGGAGAAAGTAAAGAAGAGGACAGAAAGAGTGCAGGAAGAAGGGATGCTCCATCCACACTGAATTCCGAGTCGACCAAGCCAAGGCCAGCTTTAGTCACTGACGTGAGTGTTGAGGCCTTGGCCTGGCTAGGAAGCCATAGATACTTCCTACTCCTGAGCCCTCCAGTGAGGCAGACTGGCCCACTCACTATCCACAGGCAAAGTTCATGAACATAGTTTCACGCATGTATACAGTGTATTTCAATCTCCTCCATCAGCCCCACCATCCTCCAATCCCTCCCACCAGCCCCTGCTTCCAGTCCCAGTTTCTTACCTGCTTCTTTCTCTTTCTTGATAGCCCACGGAGGACAATCAGAGCCGCAAACTGTCTTCTAAATACCCACCCATATAGCCGTAGCTTAGCCCCGTTCTCACCCCTCCTCAGAGAAGCTTCCTATTGCGGTAGAGTGGCTGACACGGAGGCTCGGAACCAGTCGAAGGGCAGAGAGTAGGGAAAAGGCTCGGGGACCATCACTGAGGAAGGCTAGAAAGACTGTAACAGCCATAAGTCAGGGAGGGCCACTGCAAAACAGCGCCTCTGGACATAACAGAGCCAATGCGTTCACTAATTCTCAGCAGCTGTGGCTGCCTGCACACATCTGCGCAAGAGCGACAGTCCAGCATGGATGAGGAAGGGGACCGGAAGACCCTCCTAGAAGTCACTGGCAGTTGATGGCTGCCGAGGACAGGGAAAGTCGGTTTTCTGTGGGGTGTGGCCCCTCATAGGTTTCCCATGCCCCAGTAGACGCTCTATGTACATGGACAGTTTTAAATGCTCTGATGGTCCATCAAAACAGAGAAGCAATTGTGGGCGAAGAACTGGATTGTGTAAGGAGTATAAATAAGAATTACTTTTAAAGAAAGTTTCTTGTTTATGATGCTACATCAAGAACTGTTTCTTTTCTCCTGATCGAGGGATGCTGTGTTTCAAAAAGGTTTTTTGTTTGTTTGTTTGTTTGTTTTTTTAACTTTTGGTTTGTGTCTGTTTTGTTAACTCAAGTTTTCATATGAAGAAGAGAAGTTAGGTCATCTTCTATCTGCCATTTGCCGAGTACCTTTCACACAAAGAGGTGTGTTTGGGGTGCACATTCGGCCATCCTCACAGTACTTGCTTCTGCAGTTCCTGATGTTTTCTAACCTTGGTGTCACCTGTAAAGTGACTTCAAGTCACACCCCAGTGTCTGAGTTTTACTCTAGAATTACTAAATGAAAAATATGCCGGTGGGAGCGTGGGCAACAGAAACCAAACCACCACACTGCCCCAAGCTTTCTGCGTCCATTGTCTCATCCTTGGGATGCAGATTAGTGAGAGGCGTGAAGAGGAAAAAAAAAAAACCACCTAAATTGACAAATACATGATAACACAATGGGATGTTGTAAGAAGAGCAGTGTGTAAAATGTAAAAAGCGCAGAGAAAGCAGATAGGAAAAGTTTCACGGGTTCTGTCTCTGCCATCCATTTTCAGAGCCAGGAGATTCTGGGAGGGCTGCAATGATAAATGGGCTCCATTACATTTTGGCATTCAGTTTTGCTTACCAGCAGAGCATTCAGCAGGAGATCAGAGGAGGAAGGCAGAGAATTCTCTTGGATCACCCCACAGGAAGAACGACTATGCCCTTCAACCTGAGGCTCTTGACAGCTCAGCAGTCTCTCCACGGAAGGCTTGGCAAGGGCAGAGGCTCCCTGCACCTGAGCCCCTGAGCTGAAGGAACACTAGCCCACTGGAGCAAGAATACAGCTCTAGCAGGCCTTGCCCTTCTCTCCATTCCCTCTGCCTTGCTAAAAATTGTTAGATTACATTCCCAAAGCTAGCCTCCAAGGTCTATTCCCTTCTTTGGCCCCTTCTGAGACTGACTACCAAGGTCCAGCTATCAAAGCATTGAAGTCTAAGAATTAAGAGGCTCCCATTTGGCTCACCCAACTAACATGCCCAATTAAAATTGAACACCCCATCCTAACACAGCGTTTACCCATTTACCTTTATAAACTGCCATTTTCCTATGGGTCATTTCTGTCTCCCCTCTATCCAGAGGCAGTCCTTTGTTCTTCTGGAACAAATACCCCTTCTCCCTCTACCTCCTGTCTTTGTCTCTTATTTCCTGCCCTCTGTCCCTCTGGGGCAAATAAATCTCCTTTGTGCTGAGAACTTGGTCTTAGGGGTCCAGAGCTGGTACTTTTTCATTCACAAGCTATACATCCTGCCCATTTCTATAGATAAAACTTTTTGTTAGACGTCACTGAACTTACCTATTTGTGCCACCTGTTTTATAGTCTATACCAGAGCCGGGGCTTAGAAGAAAATTCTGGAGTTGGCAACAGAGGACTCCTAGGAAATGCTGTGTTGCCAGTGCTCTTGATAACACAGAAGCTCACACACGGACAAAATATAGCACTCATGACGATGAGTTGACTAAGGATTCAAATGAACCATCTCTGAATGTCACGAATTTCTGGAAATGAACCAACATTGTCCCTGACATATTTATTCCTCCATATGGATGTGCAGTGGTGATATATGCTTTTAAATATATCCCCCTTAGTAATTCTACATGTGTCTATCACTATAAAATAAAAAGAGGGCGATTAAAAAAAAATCACCTGATAACAATTCACCAGAAAATCTATTTTGTAAGGAAGCATAACGTTAAACCACATGCTGTGTTGGCTTTGGGGTATAAATTCCACCTAGCCTGAGACTAAAATCAGGTTCTGTGATTCCTTTCTTGGCACTGACTGTCACACCTTAGGGAGTCTCTGGTGTCAGCTTTCTGGATGTCTGTGTTTCGGATGCAGCACCTGTGACTTGAGGTTTTGCTTTAGGAACCTTGCATCTGTGCGTCCTCTTCCTACCAGGAAATGTGCTTAATGACCACCACAAATCTCTTTGTCATCCTTCCCTTTGTCACTTTTCACGAACTCAAATCCGTTCTCTAGTAATTGTCTTTAATTTTAAAAAGCCCCTGAGAACAATATTCATTATATTACCACATGTTTTAGAAAGTTTCAGTAGCTGTTGAAAACTAGTTTACTTTATATTTTCCCTTTTTAGATATTTTGTGGAATCGTCCGTGTTCTGGGAGGAAACTAAAAGTCTTCCACCAATCTCACAAGGAACATTTCTTTTAGACTTGTTGCCACCACCACCCCAAAATTTGTTCTTCATTTTTGAAAAATATTTTTTATTATCTTATGAGTGTGAGTGTTTTGCCTGAATGTACGTAAGTGTACCTTGTGTGTCCGATGGCCATGGAGGCCAGAAGAGGGGGTCTAATTCCCTAGAAATGGAGTTACGGATGATTGTGAGTTGCTGTGTGGTGCTGGGTCTCAAATCCACGTCCTCTGGAAAAGCATCCAATGCTCTTTCCCACTAAGCTGTGTAGCCATAAGTTTCTCTGGTTCTGCCTAGTCCCAGAATCAGGACGAATCTCTCCCAACCTCTTCCCTCAGCTGCTTGGTCCCAAGTAAGCACACAGAGGCTCATATTACTTACAAACTGTATGGCCAATGGGTCAGGTTTCTTGTTAGTTAGCTCTTATAACTTAACTCAACTCATAACTATTAATCCACCTGTGCCCATTACATGTTGCTCCTTGGGTGGTGGTTTGGTGTCTCCCCACGCTCCCCACTGTCCTTTCTTCTCCATTCTCTCTAGTTCAAAAGTACCACCTAAGCTTATTCTGCCCTGCCATTTGCCAAGCAGCTTTATTTATCAACCAATCAGAGCAACACATATTCACAACATACAGAAAGACATCCCACAGCAAAGCTGTGTCTCCCAAATTCTTTATCTCCAAAATTCAGTCATTTTACTAATACAGATTCAGGAGTTGACTATCCTGATTCAGTGTTACCTAACATATAGTAACTACTGTCTCTAGATTCCACACTGGATATTATGTCAGGAACTGCATGGGGGTGAACCAATCAATGGCAAAAATAGCGTGAGGAAATATTTTTTGACAAAAAAATAATCACTGTCCTTGAGATTTCAGAATGTAAAGCATCTTGTGGCTGCGGATAAGATGGGATGGTCATCATCTGGCTGCTGATCTGGAACATCCCATGCAGAACACATCTCCATGTCTCAGATCAGCTTTTACCTGCTATGAGGAGGTACCCATCAGTCTGTGAACACACACCACCTGCCCATGTAAACCATCCTAAATCATCTCATGGACAGGTGGGCTTCATAAAAGTGACTTTTATCTGCTTATGTGACAGGCACAGATCCCCAGCCCAGGATCTCACTCTATTGTTTCTGTCTTTTCTCTCTGATTCTGCTATTCTTTCCTATGCTCCCAGTTCATGAAATCCATGGTTGTCATTTGATATCTGTGGCCATTCATGTACTGCCTTCGGCATCTGCGTTTCCTGGTGCTTCTTCCAATTTCATTTTCTTATATGATTCTGGGCTCTGCCGACTCATGTTTCTTCTACCATTTTTAATCACCTGGATTTTTTTTTTTGAGACTATCAGATTTCTAATTTGTGATCCTCCTGCAACAGGTTAAGGACACATATTGATTAACATTTTTGATCATAGGGAAATCTTGAGTCTTTGTTTTATCTGTGCGGTGGTAGCATTTTTCACCTGGTGAGTGCTATTTCTCTGAGTAAGTTTCGATGTTTTCTTTCAGGTTTGGTTTGGTTTTGTTTTTCATGTGTTTTCTCATGTCAATAGTCTCCTAATTCCTCATCACCACTGTTCTTCCCCACCATCGAACGAATTAGATTTGGGGAATTTTCCTATACATAGGGCAAGGGTGTCTAGAATTTTAAGTATAAAAGAATCTGGCTTTCACGATCCTGGAAACAGACAGCTCCCTGAGAATATGGCCAATTATTGCATTTCCTTCACTTCTTTCCTGCTGTCTTGCTGTTGTGTTGCTCATTTTCCCCACTTGTTTGAAACAAACTAAGCTCCAGAAGGTTTCTGTCTTCAACCCTTTCTGTACTCACAGCTGCTAGTGGGAAGTACACATACAGACAGACCACAGTGGCCCATTGTTTTCCAGAAGTGACTTTTGCCAACTCTCCTGAGATCTGCCACAGAGCAGCTCACCTGCCACTCTGGTGATTTTAATCTTTGGTGTTCCTCAGCTGCTTCTGCCAGATCTCAGCTGTTTGGCATTCTATGTTTGTTTGCATGGAAATTTCTGCTGTGTTTTCCTGCAGAAACATGAAAAAAAACCTCAGAAATTTGAGAGGGAAATGATGATTTGTGCAACAAGGCTCACACCAGAAACCCACTTAAATGCTCTCACTTGATTTTGCGGATTTTCTGTGACAAGCCAGCTTTTGGCTCATATGTTACAGGAGACAATTTTAACTATTGGTGTTCTTTGTTTGATGCAGCTATTCAGGGAACATTCAGTTTAACTCTCACAGGACTTAATAGGAGACCATCTTTGACCAAAAAGCCAAATCGGAAGCAGTGTTATCCATAGAAAGTTTCTGTTTCATTCGCTACTCAGTGGTTAGAACCTGTTACTTATTAGGTAATGTTTTTAGGGTCTAGTCTTCCTAAATTGTTTCTTTTGTCTTTGTAGGCATTGAGAGTCTTCCCCTCTTTCCATTGTGGCTATTGGCCTCAAATTTAAGCATTCACACTGTCAGAAAGGGACCTTCACTCAAGGCATGGGCCATCATCACACATACACGTACACACACACACTTTTCACTGTCCAGTTTGACTTTGGTAGGCATAGGTGAGCATTTGCTTCACCATTAAATTGGAATGTCACCCAATAAAGGTAAGTTGGGCTATACAAGGAATATTTTTACTCTTCCTGAAGAGCTCTGGGACACATTGGTATTTGCCCAACCACTCTGTCATTCAGAGTAGGAGCTGGCACCTGAGCATCCATGGCATCCATGGCATCCATGGCTTATTTGACTGCCCAGTCTGTGGGCTCGATGTTCCTGGGATCCAGTTTTCTAAGTCCGTAAAGATGACTGATGTGCTTCCTCATCAAATGGAAAGTTTTGAAAATTATGAATAAATTATTTAAGATGGAACAATATTTAATTGAAGAGAAATAAATGTTTGACAGTTCCATGATAAAGAAGGAACGATATAAAAACACAGCCAAATTTCCTCATTTCTCTTTCTGAGAAAATATTTCTTAATACTGAAATGAATCATTACTCCAGGAATTACTTTAAGAAAACTTTCAAATGACAGAAACGGCCACCTGTTGTGTTTCTATATAGGACTCCTTTTAACAGAAGCAGAAGGCTCCCAAAAAATGCTGGTTGATTTACAAATAAATGTCTTCAGTTAAAGCAGAAGGAGAGGGTGACTCAATTGTGAAGAGTATTTGCTGCTCTTGCCGAAGACCTGGGTTTGGCTCCTAGCACCAGCATCAGGCGCCTCTCAGCAACCTGTAACTCCAGTTCCAGGTGCTCTGATGCCCTCTTCTGGCCTCTGTAGGGACTGCAGACCCATGGTGCACTTAAAAGCAGGCATGCACACACATACACATACAAATAAAAATAAATACAAATTTTTAAAATGATTATAACTCTGACATGTGTATAACCATCTTACAATTGAAACTTAGTGCAGGTGGACTTACCAAATTCTGGCTGAATAATCTGTAAATAAGGGTTTCAAAGGTCTTATTTTATTCCCCTGCCAGCCATTCATAAGCTCAGCTTAAACTGAAGGATAAACAGGAAAACCATTCAATAACATGCTAAAATATCTATGCTTGATATTATATAGAAAAGTCTTTTAAAATGAGCTCAGAGTTTCAACTTCCATTCATATTTTTTGGCATAATATAACTCAACTTGTGGTTTTTCAGCATATCTGTGGTTGTATTCAGAGTTCATTAAGTACTTTTCCATCTGAGAACTACTTTGAGAAGTAAATGGTGCCAATGGCCAGTGTTTTGTCCTGAAAGTTCAAATTTTTTTTTTGGCAAACCCATGGTACAGACAGTGACTAGTTGATTCTATTAACATCTGGTTCTGTCAAATCATGACACACCTAAGCAGCTTCAAGGGAGAGTGCATTTTATTACAAAGATAAGCACTGGGAGAAAACGCCAGCAGAAATCAGACACACCCCATCTGCCGTCCTCTCTATAAGGAGTCATGTCCTTTGTAAGGTGTTTATGTCTTCTTTGAGAACAGTCCATTCCTCCTCCCATGCAAGCTAGGTTCCTCAAGACTGTCCTCAGTGAAGCCTCCAAGTGTCTCCCTTCATGATGACTAACCAACCCATCTCATTTCCTCCCTCCATTCCAGATTGTGGAGCACCAAGTGTGGCTTGTCTGCTTTGAGTTTTCGATGTAGCTTTGAGCCCCCAGCAAACCTCTGGATTTTCTGCCTGTGACAGAATATAGACTTTTGTGAATTCTTTTCTACTCTCTTTAAATGCTGAAAGGTAATTTCCCTCCAGTTAAAGGTGCATTTGCCTTGGATATTTGCATGCGTCATAGACCAGAACAGGTCTAATTGAAAGACGAGCTTCCAAAGCTGGGAGGGTAGACATCTGTCAGCTTCTTCCTGAGTCTTTTTTTTTTTTCCATATAAATCTTACCAAACAAGCTGCCACATTAATCATCTTTTAGATTTACCCCATAAAGAGGCTGTTTGACTACATTGCCTTTCCTATTCCTATCATGGCCCCACCCATTATGAAGATATCTTGGACCCTCCAGACTAGACCAACCATCAGCTTAACGGCTCAAACAGTCTATAATGAAAGCCAAGTGCAACAGAATCACCCACATGAGCACTGCCAAAATTCCCTGTCCACAGTACTTGGAGATTTAATTAAATGGTGGCTTAAGCCACATTTGAGTTTTAGTGTCATTTGCTACACAGCAATGGATTACTGGGAAGACCCATGCTCCAGTCAGCTGTGACTCAATGGGACACAGATGAAGCAACTTAAGTCTACTGTAACAAGGAGAGTGGATCATTACAGAAAAAAAAATTGCCTATAGTGGGGCATGATAACTTACCCAGGAGGCTGAGGCAGGGGGATGAGAAGTTGGAGATCAACCTGTGCTGCACAGTGGTTCCTGGCCTTTGGGTTCCTCAATAAGACCATATCTCAAGAGAGGGAGAGGTATGGGGTGGAAGGCATCAGGAAATCAAGAACTGTAATTAAATCCCTAGCTTAGCTGCTGGCCTTAATTTCTCTGGAGAATATAACAAGTAAAAAGTGTATCAAGTTTTAGCCAGACTGATGGGATTTAGATTAAAAATACATAGGCACAGGAAGATGACAGATGAGCCCACTGACGTCACTGGCTGGGGTACAGCTTACAAGGTGATCCTGTTAAGTAAAGGCTGATCAGAGCCCAACAAAACTTGTAGTTGCAGCTTAAGGACAGTTATCTAAAAGCCAAAGACAATCTTGGTCACTCTCAGTTTTTATGATCAACCAAAGCAGAGAAATCAATAAATTTAAAGATGCCTCAATGTTTTTGAAGTGTGGCTTAGAGGTATTTTGCCGACAGTTACTTGGGAATGAAATATATGTATATGAAATCTGCTGCGTGCACATATTTTTTTTTGGAGAAAACAGCTCAAGTCTTAGAAACCAGACATAATTGGTTAGAAGCAATGACAGAAAGCAAATACATTTCTTGCTTGAATACAACCACTTTCTCTTAAATGTTATGAGTGCAAACCTTCAATCTATATATTTGTAATTGAGTATAAGCTATATATATATACTTGTAATTGAGTGTGAGCCATATATATATATATATATATATATATATATATATATATACACACATATATATTTGTTATGGAGTGTGATCCTTCTATATATATATATGTATACATATATATTTGTAATGGAGTATGAGCCTTCAATATATATATATATATATATATATATATATATATACACATATATATTTGTAATGGAGTGTGAGCCTTCAATATATATATATATATATATATATATATATATATATATATATATATATATATATATATATATATATTTGTAGTGGAGTGTGAGCCTTCGGACTCTGTATATTTGTAACTGATGAGACAAAGAGAAACAGTAAAGCCCTACCCACTTCCCTATCAGTGTGACCACACATCTCAGTTACATGGAAGCGACCAGGCTTTGACACCTGTTGTGTGCACTTCTCCAGGGCATCCTTTCATCCTTTCACTGCTTTTCTAAACTACTGTTGTCCTTTAGAACACCCTCTCATGTGTCCTCTTGTGATTTGTACTGAAATAAGACTCCACTCTAATTCGAAGGATGAACTTCAGTAAAAGATGTCAACTCCTTGGCAGGAAGGATTGCTAAAAGATGTGTAAGTACTCCAGTCATCTACACAATGGTACGTACGTTCTGGGGCTCCAGGAAAAGAAGCCAGTTTCTCTGCCCCCTGGCATACTCCTGAATGGTCCCCCTTTTCCTTCTGCCTGTCAAGCTGGAGGTCTGAAACTTTCAGTCATCTTTTGCTGCCACATGTGGATGTCATGGGCCTGCAGGTCCTGTAAGGAAGAAGAAAAGATAGATTACTGAGAAAGGCACAAACTGAGTCCCCAGTGATTAAGCCTTTGCCTCGGGAATACATCTGGCCTTTGCGATTTTATGAACCAATAAGTTCTTTTATTACAAAGATGGTGTTCATTTTGGTTTATGATGTGCAACTCTACCCTTACCCACTGTAACAGTCTTGTTCTCTAAGAGTCTTTGAATGATGTGGAAATAAACTCAAGAATTTTGACTGTTGTAGTCACTGTTTACTCCCATCAACTTAGTGCTTGGTGATAGTCAATGCTCTGTAAATATTTGTTGATGAAATGTGCAAACTGAGTTCAACCTTTCTGAAGATTAGCATGGTGAATGATACATAGCTGGGAAGAACATAGTTCGTCTTCCTAGAGAACTCATAACACCGAAAATATCTAGGCATAATTAGACATGTTTGAAAAATAACAAGAGGCCACAGGGAAAGGACTTCTGTGGTTCAGACAGCTGTGTGTTAGAACCAGATTCTGCAGGTTTTGGAGGACGCGCTGTGTACATGCCTCCTCGGGTCTTCATCCAGTGACTTCACGTTGCTAACCTGAAACTGGCCACTGTAGGATTGTTTATATCCTGGAAATCAGCAAGCAATACAAATAAAAACAGCATTATTCCTTTTAAAAATGAGAAAAGGGATGAGAAGAGAGAGAAAAGAGAAAAAAAAATTAGTGTACGCAGTATTTATTTTCAGAAAGTAAATTTTCAGGATTCAGACCTGTAAAAAAACAAAAACAAAAACAAAAACAAACTTGAACATTTTCTTCTCTGAAAACCAAACTTTATAGAAGAAATGGCTGTTTCTTGGGTTAGGTAAACTAGTGAGCTGGGAGCATACCCAGGGCAACTTTTTCTCAAGATCGAAATAATACAGCTGTATCTCATTTTAATAGGTGGTAAATAATCCAACTATAGGCATCACTGGTGAGGTGATGAGCCTGTGATAGGGAAAAATGTATCCCTCAGATAATTTAGAATTAGGGTTCATTTTAGAGAAAAATCTTTCAGTCAAATGCTACAATAGGACATTATAGATTCAGCCAGACTTCCCTTAAGGCAGGCATTATGTGTAGAATTTGAAGGTAATGCCTCAGCCTGGTTCTTTGTCATTGATGGGTATGGGAAGTAACCCTAACTCATTATAGTCAATGTTTTGGTCAAAATAGGCAAAGGAATGAAGGTATATGCCTATTTGCATATACTTGACTTCAGACCCAATGCTATGCTATCATCCTACTGCCACAGAGGGAGAAAGGGGGGTTCACTGGGGCATAAGAGGAAGGAAAATAGAACAGAGCCACATGGGCTGGTCAGTGTCCATGTGTGCATATGTGTGGTTTGATCAATGCCCTGGTGTGGACATGCAGAACGACCACATCTTTCTGAAGCCCTCTTATTCCCACCTCTTCTCATTCGAGCCATTACTGCCTATTACTTGAAAACTTCCAATCAGAATGTATGTGGCCATATATACAGGAAACAGTGAAGGCAAAAGAGAAGAAAGCCTCTGTAACATTCAGGGCTCTGGCCTTTAGACAATAATAAACTGCTTCTTGGTTAAGGAAGCCTCAGGGTCCCATTTCTTGGACTGGAAAATCTGTAACACTACTGCTTCTCATGGTGGGCACTACCAGCCTTTAGAAGGGACAGCTCCGTTGTGTTAGCTTGTCCCACACACTATGTCACTTTTAATGTGTCTATTCTTAGGAAAACAAGCACTGTTAGCAAGTCAAGTGATTTACTAACCAAAAATACCCAGAGATCCTACCTATTGCCCATACAGGGTTGGTTTTCTCTTGGTTTCAAGTATCTAGCAATGAGGAATAAGCTCCTTCATGTTACCGGTAAGAAGTTGAAGCCTGGGACATGTGACTCAATTTCTAATGAAGCCAGGTCTGCTGACTTTATGCCAAAGTCCCCTTCTGGTCTGTTGTTATCCTCCAACTAATGACACCTAAGGCACAGGGAACATCACGGAAGAGGGGGTGTGAAGATTGTAAGAGCCAAAGGACCAGGAAGTCTGCTATGAGATTGTGTCTCCTAGAGCAGACAGGGAAGCTACACCCATAATACCTCAGCAGTATGGCTGTTCAAACAAGACCTGAACAATGACAGTATTTTTTTTTAATGCTAGCAGGGATCAAGCAGAGGTGAGGGATGCATAGCCCTGCCCCTGAGCAGTCATGGGGGTTGGCAGCATCAAGCTACTCACGCTACGTGGGTGCGGCGGAGGAGTGCAAGCTGAGATTGGAAAGATACTCTCCCGGCTGATGGCTGGACAGAGGTGCTCGTCACTCAACTCCCCCACAAAGAAGAGCGAAAGATGCACAGTTATGTTCAGAGAGGTCACTCACACATTTCAGTACGTAAAATGACACATAAGGAACCACCAGTAATACAACTGAAGGCCGTAGAATGAAAACAATAAGCTCAAGTTAAGAAAAGAAGAAAGAAAATAAAGCGGAGCTGTTTCTTTTGTATTCACCAGATCATCTTGAAATTTAACTAAAACTAGGACAGCTATGTCCCTTTAGAGAACGGCTTTTTTCAGCACCTGTTACATCGGGCAAGGCAGCCCCTAGATGTTAACTGTCTGTTGTTCTCCATCATACTTGGGAAAACATTATTACACGTCCTCATACTCAGAATGAAAAGCAAAAGCACCTGTTGGAGCTTTATGGAGTATTTCTGCTCTTTCGCTAGCATTTGTTGATCTTCTGCTGTTGGTAAACATTTCCATTCAGTCCTACTTAGGGACTCTGTAGTTCTAGGTATTAGGTTTACTAAATACCACCTCTGTCTGCTCACACAAATCATTCCCTCCGTTTACAGCTGGCTTTTTGCATTATCTAGCTTGCTTGCCAGCTTGTAGAGATTACTGTTCAACTCTGTCTGGAGACACCAAGCATTCATTGAAGTGCTAGAAGTTATTTTGTTTCTTGACGGTCGTTTTAACTTGGATTTCAGTCTGTGCTTATGTTCTGGGAGAGCCAGCCACCTCACATAGCCTAAAGACACACAGGATTTCTAGGTACTAATGCCCTTCCTACGTCAGCACTCAGAGTTACTGGCTGCCACTGTCTATGCTGATGGCTGTCCAGTAAAAAGTGGTCAGCCCTGAAATCATATACACTCAGGTTACACTAATGGGCTCATAGGGCTTTATCTATATTCATTTCATATATATGTATATATATATATATACATATATATGTATATATCAACAACTAAAAAAAAGAGGCCATTTATTTGAGAGGGAGGGCTGGAGAGATGTGGGAAGAGTTTGGAGGAGGCAGAATAGGAGGGGATTGAAGTTAGGGAAGGGAAGAGGTGGAGTAATATAATTATATTTTTAAAATTTTTAGTAAAAATGATATGTCAATATTTAAGCTCCATTTTTGCACCTTTGGGCATCACTGTTGAAGTAGTGACAGTCTTCTCTAATGGAGATGCTGTGTCTGATAGGATAGGTGTGGTTCTTGTCTATATAACAAATCACACAGGTACACACACACACACACACACACACACACACACACACACACACGACATAATTCTTTGGAACTTTGTTTAGATTCTTCTAATTTCAGTTTTCCTAGTGGCCTTCTCGTTATCTTTCTTTAGATAGATTGTTAAAAAAACTTTTAAAGCATTCACCAGGAGCTAAAGGGGCCACATATAAAACAAATTAACAATTATTGTTATATATATATTTAATTAATTTGTACACATATACTTATAAAGTCTAGTTAAGAAACCCAACATGCCATTTTAAATGGCAAGAAATATTTGTGGAACCTCCAAAGTTGAATACAAATTAGAAAACAATTCCATCATAATTTATTACGTATGGCATGTAATATGCTTATTAGTTGACATAAACTATAGAGTCTCCTGGAAAGAGGGAGACTCAAATGACAAAGTGTCTCCATCAGATTGGCCTCTGGGAATGTCTGTGGGGAATTTTCTTGCTTAATGATTGATGGGAGGAGAGGGGGTCCCAGACCACTGTGGGTGGTGCCACACTTAGGCTAGTGTCCTGGGTTGTAGAAGAAAGTAGGCTGAGCAAATCCCTAGAAGCAAGTCAGTAAGCAGTGTGCCTCCATGGAGGCACACTTTGAGCTCCCACCTTGAGTTCCTGCCCTGGCTTCCTTCAATAATGGACTGTAACTAATAATATATAATAGCAGCTCCTCTTTTGTTATAGTGCTTAATCACAGCAACACAGCAAACTAGAACAGTGTGTAAGAATCTGAAGTTCTCCATGGTTTCTCACTTTCCCTCAGTTGTATCTTTTATAGTTGGAAACTAACTTCATATAATAATTTAAGTGGAAGAACATATGACAATAGATAATTAATGGCATAGTTGATGCACCTCAATGTACACATCAAGAAATGAATGCATGCAAATTGAAGTGAGTTTTCAAATTTTCAGATTCTTGACTCTAATCTGTGACCCACTACATCAAAATCTCAAATAGAAGACCCTGTCATTTGCATTGTATGACCTCCCTACCTGATTCTTTTTTTTTTTTTTTTTTTTTTTTTTTTTTTTTTTTTTTTTTTTTTTTTTTTTTGGTTTTTCAAGACAGGGTTTCTCTGTGTAGCTTTGCGCCTTTCCTGGAACTCACTTGGTAGTCCAGGCTGGCCTCGAACTCACAGAGATCCGCCTGCCTCTGCCTCCCGAGTGCTGGGATTAAAGGCGTGTGCCACCACCGCCCGGCTTGATTCTTATACATACTAGAAGCTGAAAACTACCAGGTCGTATGCTGTTTCAACAAAAGCAAAATTAGATATCACAGCTTCAGTGGTGTGCCCCTTAATTTTCCTCTTCTCTGTTCCAAAGGATGTTTTATTCCTTTTTTTTTTAACTACAGGACTCTTCTTTCTAAAACATTAATCTAACAACCGTTAGAATTCTCTGCTCCAAATCCAGACAATGCAGAGGAGGACAGTGAGTCCGAATCTTGCAGGTTGAACGTTACATAATTTACTCTGATTACCTTTGCATGTGTTTCTCTAGATCCAATTACATTTAGTTACATCTAGAGCTCTCTTTACAAAGCAGGCAGGATTGTGTGTCCTTCCGTGAACCGCTCAAATTCAGATTCTGAATAGTCAGCTAGCCATGTGAGTGATGCAGCCGGTCCAGTAAGACTTAGGAAGCAGGGCAACAACAAGGTTCAGAAGGAAGAAAGAAAACTGGCTGGAAAAGAAAACTGAGCAAACTGATGTGACATTTGCAGATGAAATGCACAGCGGAAATTGACAAACTCTTTTGCATACTTTACAGAGAAATCAAAATTGCTCCCAATTTATGAGTTGTATTCAGACTGCAAGGTGCCATTTACTATTTGATAATGTGGAACAGCATTATTTTATAATGAGTGATCACTTAGAGCCAAGACAGAGCTAGTGTTTCCTTTAAGTCATTTGATGAAGAAATGTGAAGTAAATTGGCATTTCCAGGAAGGGCTGTTTTGAAGGACAACTTATTTTAAGCATATTTTAAAATCTTGCAATTATCCACCTACATGAACACAAACAGCATAAATTATGCACTAAATGATCTTTCCCTTAATTATACAACAAACGAGAGTGCCCTAGAAGTTAAATCAGTTAGTATACATATTTACTTGTGTGAATCTTTATCTGATAGAGGATCAGAGCATTGCTCAACCCCTTCCAGACAAACCTCTTCTTGCCATAGATGATAACTAGCACACAGACCCACAACTGGAAAATGCAGACCGTGAGAGACTTTGAAACACTCGGTTCTATATGAAACGTCTTCATCAAAGTCATTCTCTCAAGGCTCAGGGATCTGTATGGAAGAGGAGGCAGAAAGACTGTTAGAGTCAGAGGTGGTGGATGTCTCTGAGTAAATGGCGTCTTCCAGACACACCAGGACTAATGCACAGAGATTGTGATAGGATGAGTGAGACATGAACAAGTTCAAACCAACAGAAATCCCAGCACTGAGAAGGGAGGCGTACACAAAGCTCCAGCCCTAACCAAGAAGAAGTTTGCAACTGATACCTGCTGGGAAAGGGAAAATCCATTTTCTTTAATGGAGTGTCACTTCGTGTATCAACCACACTCCAGGACAAGCCATGCCCAGGAGTAGTTGGCTGACACAAAACAGAATCCATGCTTTTTGTGTACTTTTTGTTTTCTTTTGGTAATTTTTTTCTTATAGGGTTTTTTTAATTTTTTACTTTTTTATCTTTTTTTATTTTTTTATTTTTTTTTTTGGTTTTTCAAGACAAGGTTTCTCTGTGCAGCTTTGTGTATTTCCTGGAACTCACTTTGGAGACCAGGCTGGCCTCGAACTCACAGAGATCCACCTGCCTCTGCCTCCCGAGTGCTGGGATTAAAGGCGTGCGCCACCACCGCCCGGCTTACTTTTTTTTCAAAGAGAAAGAATATGAAGTTGAGTAGGTAGGGAGGTGGGAAGGATCTGGAAGGAGATGAGGAGGGCAAATGATATAATAGAAAATACTGGGTGAACAATGTTTTTAATAAAATACTAGCTATAAATAAATTAAGGAAATGGATGGATAAAACAAAAAACGTGTGTGCATCTTCAGTCAATGCTCAATTTGCTAAATGGCAACTGTTTCTGAGGCTTCTTGGAAGTAGCATTCTGATCTGAAGGTAACTGAGAAACAGCAACTACCCATGAGACCCTCCCATCTCCACACCTTGCTTTTGCCTCCCGCATCCAGAAGCAGTGGGCTGCTTTGCATTCATTTAGCTTAAGGTCATACATAGCCCTCAATCTTCTGTACTCTCCTGCCTCCCTAAAAGTTCTCATTGCTTTATGAAACTCACAGGTGTAATAAATAGGTAAAATATTTTTTTCTTTTGTTTTGCGTGTGGTTGTGCTCGCTAGTTTTGTGCCAACTTGACACTGGCTGTAGTCATCCAAGAGACAAGAACCTCAATTGCCTCCATAAGCTTGGGCTCCAAGCAAGCTTATAGAGCATTTTCTTAATTAATGATTGACACACGGGAGGGCTCATCCATTATGAGTGGTACCACTCTGGGCTGGTGGTCCTGGGTTCTATTAGAAAGCTGGCTGAGTAAGCCATGGGGAGCAGGCCAGTAAGCAGCATCCTACTGCGGCCTTTGCATCAGCTCCTTCCTCTAGGTTCCCACTTGGTTTGACTTCCTACCTTGGCCTCCCGAAATAAACAGTGACTCAGGATATGCAATCCAAACAACCCCTTTCCTACCCAAGTTGCTTTGGTCATGGTGTTTCATCACAAGCGATAGCAGCCTGAAGACAGTGGTATATGCACGTGTACACATCTGTGGCATGTGCATGGGTAGGAGTGTGAATTCACTTCTGTCTCTCTCTCTCTCCCCTTCTTTCCCCGCCCCCACCCTCTGTGTCTGTGTTCTTGTAGAAGCCAGAGACTGATGTTAACTGTCTTTCTCTATTGCTCTCTGTGTATTTTAAGACTAAATTTCTTTGAACCTCCCGCTCACAGACTGGCTAGCCTGGCTGCCCAGCAACAAATCTGGATGCAGCTGAGCCCTGGAATCTGCATGCTTGTGCATTCCTAGCATGGGGGCTCTGGATGTTGACCACCACACTTAGCCTTTTGGCCTGGGTCCTGGGGATATGAACCCAGGTCTTCACGCTGGGTGGGGCAAGCACTTTATCCACCATGTTATTTCCCAGGCCACTGACGTTCTGTTTTGTTAATGTGCCTTTTATCCGTTACATTTCTAGAGCCTAAGTTGGAGACCTAGGAATGCACAGAGAAAATGCCTCTTAAGTTTGTTGTGGGAAAGTAAATACATGGGAAACATTTTTGGAAGATGAGATCTACTTAGTGAGGATTGGAATAAAAATTCCTGTTATGTAGATTACCGGGGCTGGTAAGGTCTAGAGTTAATGCTAATGATTAAGACCTATGGTGGCCTTTAAGGCTGGCATTTGGGGGTGGGGGTTGTTGATGCAGGTGAACTGCAAGTTTAAGACCAACCTGCAGTATATACAGTGAAACTCTGTCTCAAAGAACCAGGGAACAAAAAAGGGGGTGATGGTGGTCAGAGTTTTTTCTTAAATGTTTCTTTTTTAGTTGTTTTTGCTCAAAACAATTCTTTTTTTTTTTTTTTTTTTTTTGGTTTTTCAAAACAGGGCTGGAACTCACTCTGTAGCCCAGGCTGGCCTCGAACTCACAGAGATCCGCCTGGCTGTGCCTCCCGAGTGCTGGGATTAAAGGCATCCACCACCACCACCCGGCTCAAAACAATTCTTATGTCTAAATGCCATACTTAGGGGACCATTGCCAGAACCCCTTCAAAGCAAATGAGAAAACCATCATCTCCAAACGTGAGAGTGTAGACTTGAAGTGATTCATGTTTTAATGAAAGACAATATTTTTGAAATTCAGGCTTGGGTACCAGCCAGAAATTGATAGCGCTATCAGTAAAGGGGCAGTTTGCATACAGCTACAGGAAATGAATCAGCACTTGGAAAGGCGATTTCACCCGCTCAGCAAAGTTCGCCCTCTGCGCTCCATCTGGAGGTGAGCCCCGGGGAGATTTCTATGACTGACGACAGATGATGGCGTCTGTGCTTGGCTCCCATCCCTCGGTTCTTGAAGCTGTGTGGAGCTCCAAAACTAGTTTCTCGACTGTGCCGTAGGAAGGGAGAAGGTTCAGAGCCAGCTATCATAATGAGGATCGCACAGACACTCTCACACAAAAATATGGCTGGAGCCTGGAGAGAAATAATAGATTCAAGTGGTGCCGGGACTACAGAGAGAGGAAATAATGACATCTTCCTCCTGACAGTTGGCACAGACGCTTTTCTTCTCTAGGACAACGCCAGATGAGATTCCCCGATGCTTCGAATGGAGAGGTGCTAGTGACTGACGCTGTACCCAGTAAAGCATGCCTGTCAAATTCAACTTCGTTTTTCTTATTGTTTGTTTGCTAAAGAAGGGTCTTTTTTTATATATACAGGTTGGCCTTAAGCCCTTTATGTAGCTATCCCTGGCTTCAAGCTTGCATCCTATAGCCTCAGGCTTCAGGTATGTTACCCAATGTCCAGCTCCAATTAGTATTTTAACAAAGTCATATTTAACATTAAATAAAAAGGCGCTCCACCTAGAGGGCAAATTTCAATTCTTTAGTCTGTCATCAAACATAATTATAAGGTCAGGACATAGTTAAATTCACCTACTTATTTTCATTATCAACATAATCCTTATTCTGTTTAAATCATACATTTATTATTTTTTAAATATTTATTATTATTTAAATTGTACATGTATTGAGTATAAGACAATTAAAATTGTACAAGATAAGCTGTCTTAGAAAAAAGAAACTGTCCCCTACCATCCAACCTTTACGACCAGGACCTCAGAGTTTAAGACATAATACAGTCAACAAACCAAAGGTTTTAAAAGTTAGGCACTTACTCTCACAAAGGACTGAGGCTCAGGGCGATTGGCCAGTGATGCGGTTTATGTACCATCTTATGCTAAAGAGAGGAAGAGTGGGTGGGGTTTCCTGACAGGGAGGGAAGTTGAGACAGAATTGGAAGGGATGTGTGGTGAACAAAAATCATCCTGGTAGGTGGGAAAGAGGCCAGTAATAAGCGTTTCCTCTGAGAGAAAAGGGTATCTCTCGTCTGGGTAGGGAGATATCTCTATAAATGAAAACTTTCTTTATAAATGTTGCTTTTTTGTTTGTTTGTTTATTTGGTTTGGTTTGGGTTTTGGTCTTTTTCAAGACAGGGTTTCTCTGTGTAGTTTTGGTGCCTGTCCTGGATCTCGCTCTGTAGACCAGGCTGGCCATGAACTCACAGAGATCCGCCTGGCTCTGCCTCCCGAGTGCTGGGATTAAAGGCGTGCGCCACCACTGCCCGGCTGCTTTTTCTTTATAAAAGGCAGAATTTAGTTGTGTTTGGGGAAGGTGGAAGGAGACAAAAAGCTTCCCTGACATCTGCTGGTTCTCACACCTTAAGATTTAAGGGTCCTTTTGCCACTTGGAGATGAAAGCCAAATTTCCCTATGTGTTACTAGATGTGGATATCTGTGCATGGAGATTCAGAGCGAGTCATTCACAAATGATGACTAACAGTTAAAAAATATATCCATTTGTGGAAGAAGCATATGTTGGAATGGCATATTCTACCACCACTTAGGTTCTTTCCTTTCAAAGGCTCCCGATTCTGTGGGAAACAATTCGTGACCAGCAGGTTCCCTATCAGAGACTGATCATTAACTATCACAAATTTATATTTATATATTTGTTACTTATTGAGACTCTTTTATGGTAAATCCCTTCTCTAATTGTGGAATGAATGACAGTTATGCTGTAGAATTTTGAAAGCTAACAGGAAGCTTACAATCATCAGGTAGACTTGTATTTGTCCAACCTATAACTTTATTCACTTGGTAAAATTCAGTTCCCTGGCTTAATTAGTGCTTCTTAACTATATTGTCCATCCCTGCTAAACACACGGATGTTATTAATAAGCTTGAGGGGAAATAACCTCGGCCTAGGAATTTCAGCTTTTCTGCGTGCCTGCCGTCAGAAAAATTCACAGGATAGAATATATTATTCACTGCGCTCAGCCAAACAAAACAGCGTCGGAATGCCATTTCTCCAGAAATGCTTGCCGAAAATTCTCAGCATGCCAAGATTTCCATGCTTAGAGAGTGGAAAAAGGAGTAATATGAGAATCCAAAGTAACTTTTCAAAATTATTTCATGGGGAGGTCAGGCAAGGGAGCATGTCACCTCGCACAGATGACGCAACCAAGTGCTAGCCAGTGCCGAGAACAAAAAAGAATAGAAAATGTATATTCCACTGGAGTCCTAGGCAGCGGCTCCACTTCAAGGGGATCCCAACAGATTTGCTGGTTGCCCTAGAAGTCCAACCAAAGAGCAACAATGGAAAGACAGGAAACAAATTTAACCCACATTAGCTACAGATGTCCAGGAAGAGGCCGGACATCTGAGCTCTGCTTTGGGAGATAGAGACATGAGCACCCAAACTATACGGGGCTACACTGAAGGGTTCGAAAAGAATGCGTGCTTGAACAGTTTAGATCAAATTATGGCCGGCTTGATCATCGTCTCGATTCTGATTCTGAGACGGCTCAGAAAAATCTCAGTCTCTGAGTCGCTTGAGAAGGCGATTTGTTTCTGTGGAGTGGTCATCCCTCCTTACCAAGGCTGTGTTGGTTCCTCTCATGAGGCAGTTGCTCGCCCGTTTGAGAACCAGCCAGGCTTCTTATTCTGGGATGCAAAGTGATGAAGTTTAGGGAAATGACTGGAGACCTCCGTGTGCCACTTAAGGGGTTTCGGGACAGGCTTTTTAAAAAGCCAAATATCAGCCGGGCGGTGGTGGTGCACGCCTTTAATCCCAGCACTCGGGAGGCAGAGGCAGGCGGATCTCTGTGAGTTCGAGGCCAGCCTGGGCTACCAAGTGAGTTCCAGGAAAGGCGCAAAGCTACACAGAGAAACCCTGTCTCGAAAAACAAAAAAAAAAAAAAAAAAAAAAAAAAAAAAAGCCAAATATCCTACTTCCTTCTGGCTGGTGCCTTCAGACCTGAAGGAAGAGGTAGGCAGATGATTAGGGCTCATCTGCCTCACACCACTGCTTTTCACACAGGCACTCCTTAAGTGATTAACATGGGTGTGTGCAAAGCTAAGCCTGAACAGGACCCAAACAAAAGGAGAGAGGTACAAAATGATTTCAAAGAAGTCAAACTTTGTTGTCTTGCTTTTGCTTAACTATTGGGCATCTGCAAGCCAAGAGTCAGTGTTTTGTTTTGAGTTTGGGTTTTTCTTTTTCTTTTTCTTTTTTTTTTTTCTGCACTTGGGGTCCTTGTTTCATAAATAGAGCATTTAAAATTGAATCCCAGCTGAGCTGGTGCAAAAGGCTTGTAAATCCCAGCTGCCTGAGAGGCAAGCAGCAAGGGTCACAAATTCAAGTCCTGCCTAGCATAGAGAGTGAATTCAAGACCAGTCTGAGTAAATTAATAAGACTCTGCTTAAAAATAAAAGTAAAAAGAGGCCCAGAGATAGAGCTCAGTGGTAGAGAGCTTGCCCTGCCGAGGGTTAAACTTTTTTCACTCAAGGCTCCTTTCACCTGAGAGTATTTCTCTGACCCCAGTTATATGGATATATAAAACAGATATACAAATCAAACATTTATTGACAATAAGTCATAAACAAATTTATCCTAAAGTGATTCTTTGGAATAAATGCAATTTACTGTTTACTTAAAGGGGAAGTAAATTTGCTTACTAAGGAGATGGGTGTGTTCATTTATCTTTACAGAAATAGTTAAGTCTTGGGTGAATATTTGATGCTGGAGGCAGTGGCTAGTCAGAGTTTATGGATGGTTTTCTAATATATTTATCATGCTGAGAAGCCCACATAAGTATATAGTTCCAAACGGTAGAACATTGAGAGTTGTTTCAGAAACTGTTGGTAATTCCTCCTAATTGCAAGCCAAACTTTATTCAATAACTCTTTAGAAAAAAATTAAATCAACAACTCAATCAGCAATTTTTGAAATCAAGCATTCCAAAAGGATACACCAACTTGATTCGTGCTGGGGAATGATGGGAGTTTCTTTCGGTAATGAAACCACTATGTTTCCACAAGACGACAACATATAAGAACACTTGACTTCGTGACATCGTATAGTCTTGAGTCTCACCAAAGATGTGCTCATTAGCATTGCATAGTGATTGGACGAACAGTGCAAAGTCTATATGCTTCATATTCAGAACCAAGCAACAGAAATACCTCCAATCCACTACTCATTTGGTTTGGAGTTAGTTTTTAGTCATTGCACATTGAGAAAACTTGGACTGTTGCCAAGTGACTTCCCTCCCCCCCCATATAGTCTCTTATGTGACCCCACATGGGGTAGCAAACACAGCTGAAGCCTGTGTGAGGTTGTCAGTTCATTCTCTACTACTACAGGTGGAGAAACACAAATCCGATTCCTTTCACTGCTTTGGGCTTCCTTTTTGTATTAGGCTTTGTCCATGGACAAACTTTTAAATGACGCTCCATCAGTTAAATGCTAAGGTGCCATGTTGTCTATATTTGCATTAACAGATTGAAAGTACTTTTACAACTTCTTAAAGTCAGTTTATGTCTGTACACTTTCTAGGCTCCTGTTTCAAATCTAAGGAGCACTTGCAACCCTGAAGAGGGCCATAGTGTCAGACTGACATCACACAATGCTCCAAATAACCATCTCAATGACTCTACATACATCTTAGGGACCTAAAACTAAAACCCATTGTGAAATCAAACTAATAGGAAATGAGATTATTTTAATGGAATCAGTTCATCTTCACATTGTAACTTGACTGTCAGAGTGTCCTACTAGCAAATGAAAAGCTCACGGGAATTCAGGGTTCCATCTCTCCCCCAGCTAAGGGATAATGAGAAAAACAACTAGAAACCAGAGCTGGCAATAACAAATGATCTGCTGCTGTTGCTGAGTACGTCCTCGTGAGAAATGATAGCATTGTTAATACCTTGAACTTGATGAGAGCCTCATTCCCATTCCAGCTCTGCAAAATAAGAAGGGTCCTGTCTATAAACACATCTATCTCCAGCAAACTAGTCTGTCCACAATAATACAAAAAGCACCTAGTAACCAAAATGTTTTTCTGTTTGCCACAAGAAAATGGGCGTTCTCCTTCACCAACTAAATGAGCAGTAAATATACTAGCTGTAAATTTTGTTAAGTAAAAATATAAGAAACAATTTAATTAATTCCTTTGATCCTTTAAAATTCCTCAGATATAGCCATGATGTTTTGGCTAAAGTACTGCATGTAAATATAAACTGCTATTCTTTATCAAATTAAGAATTTACTATATCTCAGGGTCACAACTAAAACATGTATGCCTGCTAAACAATAATCTTCAACCAGGTATGTGGCATGAATCTGTAATCCCAGAACTAACAGGCTGAGGCATGAGTTTGAGACTAGTTTGGGCTTCACTGAGTTCCAGACAATCCTGAGGGACAGAGTGAAACCCTTTCTTAGAAATCCAAACTGAATAAATAAGCAATTTTAGTTACAAATATATATATATATGTATATATATGTATGTATATATATATATATACACACACACACACGCATGTGTGAAAAGAAATAAAAAATTGAGTACAATCTATTTCCTTTAAAAACAAATGGTCAAAGCTGTAGCAATAGATATCCCAGAGCCAACCTTCATCTGAAGCACTGCTTCCTATAGGGTCTATAGAAGTTGATGAGCCACATATTGTTTTAATCAACTCCTCAAAGGTGAGGTACAATCTGTTCTTGTAAGCTCTTAGCATGGTTCCCAGTAATGAAAGACAGATTTATGAGAAAAAAGCACACACATTTACTTAAAGTTCTGAACATCGTGGGAGTTTGGAGCATGGCGAGCAGATGCACCAGCACTGATGACAGTAGAGATAGTTAATTCCCTGATTGAATATACCACGTTACTGTCTCAGACTGTAATATCTACCCAGTGTACATGTGGCCAGACATGCTCCTATGATGTTAAGCTCAGAAAGTGCAACTGGTTTGTGAATGTGGGTGTTGGCATGGGTCACATTCCCTGCAAGGGGATGAGCAGTGCCAACCTCAACAGTAAGAAGATAGCAACCACCGGACACCATCTATCTCTGTCACCAGCAGTGTCCTGCCTGGCAGTAAAAACTGGCTCTGTAACACAATGCGCTATGAGCCTGGTGCTGTGTGTGACTGGCAACCCTGCAGTGTTTCAGAGGGATCTGTGGTATAGCTAGGTATAGCTACAGTGAAAGGGTCATGAAAAGGGAGAGACCACACGCAGTGTCCAGGCATATTAAGACTTGTTGAATCCGAAGGTATTCTAGTCCACTTGGGACCTAGGCCACTCCCCATGAGGGTCTTGGTCAAGCCTAGCCTGCCCTGTATGTCCCCTAGATCATCCAAGCAAAGGGTTATTTAACTGTCTGTAAAAGCAATGGCAGGCTATTTAAGAAAAGAGACATTTTTCTGAAATAAAATAAACATTTAAGCAATTTGTTAGGGGTAAAAAGTGGTGGATGGTTGAGAGGCCCAGGTAAATATCATGACAGGCCCCTAGTAATTCAGTTAAGAACTAGGCTTCAGTTCATAAACAAAGGACAATCAATCACAATGCTCCTGACACTGGACAAGGCACCTGGGCCAACTCCCCTCACCTCCCCCCAGGTAATAACCAAATAAGGACAAAGCCTAGAACGCGTCCAGACTTGCCTAAGAATGGAAAATATACAGTCTTAGCCCACCCCTGCTAGTCCTAACCAATTAGAAATGTACTAATATGATTGCCACTTGTGTAAGCCAATCCTAAATAGAATTGTCACATTGCTTTTAAAATTCCTTTGGTTGTGCTTTAAAGGAGCCCACACATCCCTCTCAAGGTCACCATTTTGTACAGGTGAGCTACCCCACATGCATATGGTATAATAAACACTCTTGTTGATTGCATCGTGACTGGTGGTATTTGGGGGACTTCTCGAGGACCCTAACATGGTGTGGCTGCACTAACTCAATTATAATTCCCAAAGAACAAAAGTCACAGAAGTAATTGCTTCTCAGACTTTGGCCAAGATCAAGTACAGGATTCAGGTTAATAAGAAAGAAAAGCTAGAAAACTCTTAAATGCCAACTGGCTCCAATGCAAGAGTGTAAGAACTAGAAGTTTTCCTACATGTTGTGTTTTGGGTCAAATGGGAACAACCGTTGCCCACGAGCCAAGATGAGGTAGAGAGTAAAAGGAATCAAAGACTAAGACAGTTTAAAGTCTCAGAAAGGGACTGCCTGTGAAATGCTTATACCAGGAGAGAAAAGAAGATGAGCTTGAATCTGATCCAGGCCTTAGATATTATAATCTTGGGGTGGGAGGGGGAAGGGCTGGTGTGTGTTGGGTTAGGTTTTCTCTTTGGTTTTGGGATTGTCTTCACACTGAGGCTGGATGATAAACACAGTATTTTTTTGTTTTTGGGGTTTTTTTTGTTTTTTTTTTTCTTGTACAAAACCAGTTAACACCACTTTGCAAAAAACATACAAAAATACAGTATTAAAAAAAAAAAAAGACTCCCCACAGCACGTAACCCAGCAGCAGCTTATAAAACACAAGCCGTTCAGATGAGTCTTCAGTAGCCTGTTCCCCACTTGTCCTCCCAACATAGTCCCAGGAGTCCCTTGGTGCCTGAAAGTCCTGCCCCTGCAGGCAGAACAGCTTCTTCCAAAGCTTCCTCTAAGACTCTCTGGGGTCATCACAGCCGGCCACTTTGCAAGTGTTAGCTGGTTTGGGAGAGCCACAGGTAGTATTTACTGTCTGTCCCCCCCCCACCACCACCACCACCACTGTCCCCCTACTTCCAAACCCAGGGCCAGTAGAAAGAGATCTGCCTTCCTGGGCAGAGTTCTGAAAAGGTTGACTCTTCTTTCAGGCAAAGCTTAGGATCTCCTGAGGATGCCCACATGACCGATGCTAGCTTGGGTGACTCTCCCCATTGAGGACTGTACCTAGACCCCACCTGGTGCTGCAGAACACAGCTGGAGCAAAACCCTATCTATCATAGTTAGCTGAGCAGCACTCTTAGAGGGACCTTGTCAACCCACCAGGAAGTGAGTGTACCTTCCCCGGGGCACTTGATGAATCCAAGCGGCTCCCCTCAGAGTATCTGTAAGGCCCAGATTCTGGGGAAAGGATGTAAACACAGTATTTTAATAAGCACAATGTCTCCCTCCTAGCCCCCTAAGCGGTAGAAATAAGCATTTCAGAAAACCAAGCTCTATTACTTACAAGCAGGATAGAGGGCTACCAGCTTAAGAACTAGCTAGGGTGAAACCATTGATGATGTAATTCCCTAATGAACAGCAACTTATCAAATTTACAGCATAAACCAAGTATAAATATTAAAAGGGAAAATAAAACTGAAAGAGAGCGGAACACTGGGGGAGTCTTTTGGAAGCTCCGTAATATCGTTGTATTATTACCTTGTGTGTAGTGGGTAACCATTCCAGCTTTGATCTGGAAGTTCCAACCCCCATTGAGACTTCGGCAACTGTCACACCTACAAGGCGGGGCCAAGGGAGGCGCCTGGAGACCTGAGATCTGGATGGGCGGCGCACTGACTCTGTTCCGGGACCTTGGACGGTGAAGGTGGGCCAAGCAGAGCTCCAGAGAACACCGCTGGACTGCAATACACCTTCCCCAGACCCCGCGACCTACCTATCCCTGAACTTGTAAGTTACGCCATTAAATAAATCTCCTTTTAACTATGTGGAGTGGCCTTAATAATTTCACCAATACTTGTGTATTTCTCTTGAATACATATAAAAAGAAACAAAATCAAACATTGAAATTACCAGTAAACCAATGTCTAGTATTTCCACACTCAAAGCAGATGTCACTGATGATCACAGTTCTCCTTCATGCTGAACTCCGATTCAGACTGACAACTCTTTGTCATCATTACACCCCAGCAAATAAAATCTGATACTCAAAAGTTACGTGTCGTTTCTGTCCATCAAAGAGAGCCAGGGCTATACAATTAAGTGACCTCCTGAAAGTTTCCTGGTGACCTGATCGACAAAAATCATGACTTCTCTGTTAGTGGTCCTCATTCAGGCACTTCCCTCCACCTCCTGTCTTGCGCTGAGCTGAGGTCAGGGTGATGCCACCTCAGAGTGCAGAAATGGCTGCTCTTTCTCTGCCTGTTATGAAATCAGAGGTAAGTAAGTGGATGGGACTGGAAACAATCATCTTGAGTGAGGTAGACCAGATCCAGTAAGACCAACGTATCATATTTTCTCTCACAAGCGGCTGTTAGCCCTGGATCCTTAGATGTCTGTTATTTCACTTGGAACACCCATAGACGTTAGAGAACTAGTAAGGGTCATGGGAGAAGTGAATCTTTGAAGGGAGGGGCAAAGGGTGTAGCCATAGGTGTCTGAGAAAACTAGGACAAGAGAAGAGTTTGAAAAAGGGCCGCTGATAATAATGAAACAGAAAAGGAGGGATTAAATGACGTGGGGGATGGGAAGGCAGAGCAGAGGAAGTTAACCACCACCAAAGGCCTTTTGAAAAAGCCTTAGGAAAACAATTCCTAATGACCCCTTGCTATACCCAAAGATCAGGGTATCTCTCAACCCACATCAGGGAACCTCCTTCTTGCAGAAGGTGAAGATTAACACTGAGACTCTGAGCTGCCGTACCTGCAGAGATAAGAGACTGTGGACACTCAGTCCTAAATGAGACATGGTATCAACCCCACCACCACCACCACCGTCACCACAGAAGGTCTAGGGAACTGCAAGAAAAAAAAGGGATAGGAAGGCCTTGGATGACCTCAAGGAAACTGTTTTCTGGACACAAGAGGGCAATTGCACATTCAACCCATGGTGATTGTGACATCATACGCAAGACTTTTAAAAGCTCAAGCCGAAAGTCCCAGCATGGAGGCAGGGACATGAGCATAAACTCCCACACTACTAGCTGAGCAGATACTGGTGTTTGATTGCTGCTGGGGGAAGAAGAGTCCATTTTCTTTAATAGTGTGACCTCTGGTAGGTCTATTCCAGGGCAGGCCCCACTCCCAAGAATAGCTGACCGTACACACTGGGTGCCACAGGTATAAAAAGAAATTAAAAAGAAGAAAATTTGAGATTGGGTAGATAGGGAGGCAAAAGTGGAGAGGGCGGATCTGGGAAGAGTTGGGGAAGGGTGGTGAATATGATCAACTATAGAAAATTCTCAAAGGGCGAATTACAATATTCTTTAAAAGTAAATAGTTAAAAAGCAAGAAGGAAGTGTTACCAGGAATCTTGAGGAGAACCAGCAAAGCCATCATGTGATACCTGGGAAACCAGAGGTTCCTCTCTTGGCGTTCTTAGTCTCCTTTATAAAAGAATTTAGGGACACAAAACAAAGGCTTGAGGACAATTTATTAGAGTTTAAATGGAAAGCCCCAGCACTGGCAAGCTCTAAATCTCACCACCGGCCTGGAAGAGAGGAGAAGACCAAAGAACTAAAGGAACAAAGGCCACGCTGCTGGAGATCTGCCACCTGGAGGCAGGTGGGAGGCAAGCTTCAGGAAAACAGCAAGAAAGTTTAAGTCCTTAAGGAGTTTAAAGGCATACTCAGGGTCTGCCAGGCCTCTGGAAGCAAAAGAAATAGTTATCCCTTCCTGAATCCTGCCTCAGAAAGGCAGGCAGACCTCAGAAAGCCTTACGGTGACTCAGCTGCTACAAATTGCACTAAGGGGCCAGGGCTCTGGGACGGAAAAGTACATTGCCTCAAACAGCAGTCCTCAACCTTCCTAATGCTGTGACCCTTTAACCAAGTCCCTCATGTTGTGGTGACCTCAAACCATAAAAATTGTTTTCCTTGCTACTTTGTAACTATAATTTTGCTACTGTTATGAATCGGAATGTAATGTAAATACCTGTGTTTTCTGATGGTCTTGGATCGGGGTCAAGACCCACAGGTTGAGAACCACTGATCTAAAGCGAACCTGCCTCACTAGATTAAACCTTAAGAGAGGAGACAAGGGCATGTCTCCACCCTAGAAGTAGATTCCATTCTCTACAAGGTCAGAGTCTGGGTCACTAGAGAGAGGACCAAGTTGCAACTCTCTTAACTTCTGGCTCTTCTACACCTGAACTGGAAGGACAGACCTACATGTTTTTATTCTTAGCCCACCTGGTTTATCAAGATGCTTTAAACCTCAATCTCCCTCAGAGGCTTTTAATCTAGACTTTTACTAGATTAAATATGGTAGAGATTAGCTGTTGGCTCGAATATGAGTGAATTACATCTATAGTTTTATCTATCATTTTCTTCTCCTTTAGACATGGTTCTCTTGGTTATAAAGATTGTGAGAAGCAAGTGGAAAAAAGAGGTGGTGTATGGTCAAGCCAAAGTACTCCAGCACTAACAGTAAAGTTGAGAAACCCCAATCTTCTTTGGCCCCTGTAATCCAGGCCTAACCTATAGTCTCCCCTGAAAATCATGTCCATGGCAGTAGCATGACATCCTTTGGCTACTCAAGAACAAAGTCATTTACTTCTGAAATCCATTATTCTATCAACTGCATGATATGAGGAGAGTATGGAAATGGCTGGGGCTACACACTGTGATTGAGTGCTTAATTAGCATACAAAGTCTTAGGTCCATCCCCAGCAATGAAGGAAAGCAACTCAAATCTTTTGCTGTTCATTGGTGTTCAGCTATTTTCCTTCCTGGGAATGAGACCAAGAATGAATCAAGCCTCAAATTGTTCCTGAAGAAGCTGCAGAAATGCATATGGCCACTCATGTCTCAGCAGACATCACTAATGAGCACAGCCTCTTACTGTAGAACTCAGATTCAGCCAACAGCTCTTTGTAGATAAGGCAGCTCAGGTGGACCACTGCTGCCAAATGAAATGTAATACTCCAGATAAAGGCTCCTTACCATTCTGCCAAAGAGACCCAGAGTTGAACCACAAAGGGGTAAAGATAGAATTTTATCTAGAAACTATTATAATAAGGAGAAAGAGACCTCAATGTAGAACTGAGTCCAATCTAAATGCAGCCACAATAGTGGGAATTTATGGTCAAAGCAAGATGAGGAGAGGTGTGGCTAGATGGAAAATCACTAAGAGAAAATACCTAGGATAGGAGGAAGGCTCTTGCTAAACCATCTTATCAGAACTCTTCCTGGGTACAGGCAAGAGCAATCATGTATCAAGTAGAGAGGGTTGATGCAAAAATACAGCATTCGCCTCATAGGAAATAGTTTATTCTGGAGCCAATATATAATGACAGTGACCATGACCCAAGAACACTGATCTGAGTTGCCCCAAATACCATGTTCCAATATGGAAACAGTGTTATGAAAGTTGTTTTTACAATATCAGAACAAAAGAAAGTCACAAATTACTTGTTCATTACATTTGGGGGAATCCTCTGTGTAAAGATTGCAGGAAAGTGGGGAAATCTCTACTATGAACTTCAGAAGTTAGCTGATGACATTCTGCTGTGTATTCATGTCCCCAGAATTTAAACATTTCCATCCAGGAAGAAGCCTCCTTAAGATTTAGGAAGTGAGCCCTTCTTTGTAGTGGGTAGCCATTCCAGCTTTGACCTGGAAGTTCCAACCCCCATTGAGGCTTTAGTAATGGTCACACCTACAAGGCGGGGCTGAGAGAGGACGCTGAAGCCCCGAAATCCAGATGTGTGGGCTCTCTTGGTTCCTGGACCCTGGACACTGGAGATAGACCAAGCAGAGTTCTCCAGAGAACACTGCCGGACTGCGCTACACCTTTCCCAGACCCTGTTATCCCTTCACTTGTAAGTTACCCCACAAAATAAACTTCCCTTTTAACTACGTGGAGTGGCCTTAATAATTTCACTAATACTTCTTCCCAGCGTTCCCTCAGTTTGGCTCTCCAGCCTAATCTCTTCCTGCCCAGCTATTGGCCAGTCAGCTCTTTATGAAACCAATGAGAACAACACATCTTCACAGTGTACAGAAAGATTATTCCACAGCAGTGTGCAACTTTTTCTTCTCCATAGGGCTAAAATTTTGTGTGTGTGTGTGTGTGTGTGTGTGTGTGTGTGTGTGTGTGTGTGTGTATAATAGATTTTATTAATTTCTTCTTATATGTGTGTGTATATAGGAAGAAATTCACAAAATATTGCTGCTTCACAAGTCTTCAGTTTTAAATATTCAACACGCCAAAATGCCACATTCTGATGTAGTGTCTTGAGCCCCGTCCCTCTCTGAAATCCTTAGCAGGATTCATGCATGCTGCAGCTGGACACACAAAGAGGAGCACTTGACTCAGTCGGCTTAGTTGCAATCTTAATCGAGACTCAGCAGATGCAATTGAGCACATATCTTACAGTTTGTTCAAGAAGGCAAACATATTGGTCGTTGAAAACAGTCACACAAAGTCACCCACCTTCATTGGAACCATCTAATCCTGTCGTGGAGGCAAGCTTGGAAGTGCCTTTAGAAAGAGCAGGTGGTGAACAACAATGCCCCGGCTTGCCACTCTGTAGAAAGGAAAGAAAGGCAGATGCTCCCACTGCTAACCTAGTTTACAGCTGTTGTGTAGGACTTCCACGTGTTAAGTAGTGAAGAACTGCTGTTGATTCTTTTCGTGGAGTCCAGGAACACGGCATTGATAGCAGGGGGGTGGGGTGGGGGTCAAAGTCATGAATATTTCTACTAGTGCTTTACAAATACTCAATCAAATTCAGCTGACTTTTCATACCCATCTGTCAACTGCAGACACCACAATAGCTAGAAGAATTATTTATGTCTCTTCTGTGGACGGTTTAGAAGAACACAGATGAAATATTCAATATCCAGCCACTTGACAATTCTCCAGTTTCCCTCTCCTTCTCTTCTCATTCCAGATTCCGACTGAAGAGCTCGGGTTGGAGTTTGGACACCTGGTATTTACCAAGTGGCCCCATGCGAATGTCATAATTAGAGAGGCTTAGGAAGAAATACCCCAGAAAAATCCTTAGTGTCAGGGTTAAAATATTTTCAACACAAAACAAATGATTTAAAAAAAAAAAAAAAAAGCACAAACACCCCCAACACACAAAAGAAGAGCAGCCAGGCCAGGAGACTTTGTCTTGTGCTAAATCATTTATCAGTGAATGTTTCCTATGCCATGCTTTAGCCATCCATCAGACATCTATAAGCCAAGTGAAAAGTCATTGTTCTCAGCAAAAGTGGCCTTTGAGTTCCTGCTACATGATTTAAGTAACTGCTTACATACACATATCAGAGGTGGTATCTGCACAAGGTTAGGGAAATTTGATAAGTCTTAATTTGTATAACCCCCCTCCCCCCAAATTAACAATTTTTAAGCCAACCAAGTCGAGGGAAGCTAGCAGGTTTGTTTGATTTCCACCTGGTAACTCCAAAGAGAGAGAATTCTTGTGAGGAAACAGGACTCCTGCTCTGACAGGCTCCCTGATGTCAGAGCAGGTCTGGGAGCAGACTCAGGGTGCTTATGGAACAACTTGCCTTAGTACCATGACAACCAGATAAGGATGTACTTCTATACACATGTCTTCTAGTTTCCATAAAGTGAAGCATATCCTTTTATAAGGAAAAATGTTATGTTATAATTATTCCTTTTAGCATTATTTTGTGTCTCCAAGTGGGTATTGGGTAACAATCCTGCTGTCTTGTCAATATCCAGAGACAGTTCATGTTGGAATGACAGAGGGAGGCAGGGCTGCAAAAGATTTTTTAACTTGACTGAAATCCTACCACTTGGGAGGCAGAGACAGGAGGATCAGACAGGCATTCAAGGCCTGTTTCAGCTATAGGCAGATTTCAAGGCCAACCTGGGTTACATGAGGCCTTGTCAAAATAATAAAAAGGCCCAAAGAACCAAAATAACAAACAATAAGTGAATTTGTGAGGAGCAGCACAAAAGAAAAACAGAGACTGGACAAAGGAGAGAAGAGAGAGGAGAATGCATGAGTGCTGTGTGTTTTCTCAGACCTAATCATTGAAAATGACTTTCCCCAGATCCTAGGGCTGAGCCAAACCTTCATGCCCCTGCCTCTACTTCTGCCGATCAATTCAAACTCAGAAAGCGCAGGCTGGGATGGTGGTGCATGTGGTAATATCAGCACCTGCAGCAGAGGGAGGAAGCGAGAGCTGGAATCATGTGTTGTGAGGAAGACAGGCAATGTGAGAGCTTATTTGAGGTACTGAGCTTGAGAAGATAAAGAAAAGAAACTACAGACAGGCGGTCAGAATGTACTTCAAAGACTGAGCCCTCACCTGGTATGTTCTGGGCTCTAGCCCGATCTCTATCCTATAAAATAAAGCCTGATGGCTTCAGGTGGGGCACTGAGGCTCTGGGCAGATGTAACTAGTCATTCGGGGGCTTTCAGAAGCCTGTGGCCAACAGGTAGAGGTGGCATGCAGCACCAGTTGGAACTGTGCAAAGGCGGCACCAACGGAGGAGCCTTCTACCTCTATTTGGAATGCTTTATCCCCCATGCTTCATTTTTATCTTCCTTTAAGAGTGGTTTTCATTGCTTCCCTGCCGGCTCCGAGCCTCTGTGAGCCTCCAGAGAGCATCTCGGGAAATCACTTACATTTGAGTATAAACCATCCAATTACTTACATGGGGGCATGGGAGAGTCAGTAGAGGACAGAGAGGCAGCTCTGTGGCCTCATTCTTGAACAGAGAGTTTTGCTACGGGAAAAGCTGCCTATGGAGGTGCTGGAAAGTTGCTTTGTCCCACACTGAGGAGCCCCCACTGCTAGGGCTTCTGGAGTCCTACCGCGGCTTTTCTGAACATGGCATCGAGTAGAACCGAGTCACCAGAAAGCTAGCTGATTTTGCACACACAAAAGCACACTTCAGAACCTCGAGCCTGGGAAAGTAGTGGCTGCTGTCCGGTACAGATGTGAAAGGAGCTATTGAGCTGCTGGTTCCTTGTGTACTTTCAGTCTGATGGGACCCCAGAGGAAATACGTCTCCAAAGCTGCTTCTCAGTTAGGTCATGACACTCATTGAGTTGGCCAGGAACCTACATGTAAAAAAATATATATCAACAGTGAGGAGAGCCTCCGGAGGGATGTGGGAGGAGACTGAAAGGGATGCTCACACACCTAAACAAATACAAAAACAAAACAAAGCAAAGCATAAATGGGTCTGCTGCTTTTGGTTTTCTTTCTAACCAATTTTAATTCTAAACAGCAAATGGTACAGAGGGCTATGGATTTTTGTTAAGCATCCTACCCTGTTTTTAAATGAAACAGGGATGCAAAGTGAGAGACCAGAGAACTGGGAAGGATGTTAGAAATTGGGAGTCTCACTACAAAATAAACGAACCACAAGTACTGCAGTTATTTAGCCGAAAGGGTAAACAATTTTCCATTAAGACTCATACAACAAAGAATTCTTGTTTATCACTGCCTCCCTGCAGGAACATTAGCTTAAGCTGGACTGATTAAACTAAGCATGGGGCCCAAAGCTGATTGAAGAGAGGGTGGCATCCAATGTTTCACAGAATCTCCAGAGTCACACAGGGCTGGCAGTGGGTGGTGGTTATGAGTACAGTCTCTCTTGAAAGTTGCTTTGTATTTTCATCACAAACAAGAGTAACAAAAAGACTTTTTTTTTTTCAGGCAAGGCATGTTAAGTATGTCATTTAGGGTGAGGAAAAAAGAAAAACATCCTTTATAAAATTGCTATAAAAACAATGCAGGAAAGGGGAGGAGGCAACCTTAGGTCTAACAATGTCATACCACATGTGTGCTGTGAACCTGCTCTTTATTGCCTCTGCCCAAAGGGAGTAGAGATGAGATCATCTCATAGAAGAGTCTTGGAAGTAGACTTGAATGGAATCCCTAGATATGCTAAGAGACCAGACAATGCCATGCCATATGTGCCTTATTGGCACAATGAGTTTTTTAATATGTTGTTGCTTGTTTTTTTTACTCTTTTGGTCTTTGGTCTTTTGGCTCTTCTGGGGGCCCACCACCCAGCTCCCAAATAAATTACTAATGGAGGCTTATTCTCAACTATAAATGCCTGGCCTTAGCTTGGCTTGTTTCTTGCCAGCTTTTCTTAACTTTAAATTATCCCATTTACCTGTTGCCTCTCGGCTTTTACCTTTCTCTATTTCTGTATATCTTACGTTTTTACTCCGTGACTGGCCCCTGGCATGCTCCTCTCCTTGTTCTCTTGCTCTTTCTTCTTTTCCTCCCAGATTTCTCCTTCTATTTATTCTCTCTGCCTGCCAGCCCCGCCTATCCTTTCTCCTGCTTCTCAATTGGCCGTTCAGTTCTTTATTAGATCATCAGGTGTTTAGAAAGGCACAGTAACACAGCTTCACAGAGTTTCACATAGCATAAACAAATGGAACACATCTTAAAATAATATTCTACAACATGAGTATTTTTGTTACTGTTGTTCTTTAGACACTGTAGGCACGGGAGAAAAGATTCAAGGGAAGAAGCATTTGTTTTGACTCAGGGTTCATCCTTGTGACAGGAAGGCATGGTGGTGGGAGCTCCTCTGAGCAGCAGGGACCTGAGGCTGCTTGCTCACTTCTCAGTAGATCATCATCAGGTTGCAGAGGAAGGAGAATGCCAGGACACAGCTGGATTTTTCTTTTCTCTTTGACTCAGGAGAAATTTGTAAACAAGGTATGTTATCCTTTTTTGAAAAAAATTTACATCTGTAAAGGACATGTGCCTTTATAAGGCCCCCTCCCCTCCCCTCCCCTCCCCTCCCCTCCCCTCCCCTCCCCTCCCCTCCCCTCCCCTCCCCTCCCTACCAGTAGGAGGAAACTGTCTCTAGACAGTCAGCGAGTGGAGAAGGCATAGACTGAGCACTACAGAGCAAATCTTAACCCTGCTGACTGTGTTCATCTTACCTTGTCCTAACTGGTCCTTCACCGCATGCTTCCTTCCATGTTTCTTTAAATTACAGTGTGAAGTTTCAATCTCTCAGGTAAGCTCATCAGATTTCTCATTTCTATAGTGGCTCCCTTGCATACATGATCTTTTGTTAAAGGGAATCCTAGTTAAGAACTGTGGCAGAGGGAGAGAATAGTCTTCCTTCCTCCAACAAGAGCAAGCATGTATTTCTGCAGACTGATGAGTACATGTCCAGAAAGAGTTCCATACCAGAGCTGAGAGGAGAACAGAGCTTCTGAGGAAGCAGGGACTGCCCTATTTCTCCTACCTTAGCTGACTATCAACCCTTCTTCCATACCTGAAGCTACTGGGAAGCTAAGTGACGGTTCTTGTGGAATATACAGAAGGCATTCTGAATCCAGTGGGGACCAGGCACACACTGAAAGAGCTGCTCTGTGGGCAGCAGGAGAAGGGAAGACATTCAGTTTTCCTCCTAGTTGAAGAACATTCTCAGCAAGAAGGAAATAAATCCCATGTTCACACATAGCCCTCCAGGATGTTTTTCCTTTAGCCAAAGCTTACTTTTCAGCCAGCTATTTACCCTCAATTTAAAGCAGCAACAATTGATTTAGACAAAGTGAGCCCTAAGTGAGTTGTTTGTGGAGACAGGGTTTCTCACACTGTAGCCCACGTTCGACTGGAACTCACTGTGTATCTTAGTCACAGCAATCCTCCCCGACTCAACTTCCTGAGTGCTGTTAGGGAAGGGACCATCTCTACGGGCTTCTTAAGTGATTTTGAATGCTTTTATGCAAGATCTCCTGTAACCTTCATTGAAGTGTCATGAACAGAAGATTGCTATCCATAGAGATGAAGAGAACAAAATTATAATTAAGGAATTAGCCCATGGTTGTGGAGTTATTAAATTATGGAACTAGGATTCTGCCATTTTTGAACCCAAATCTAAGAAAATCAGCTGATAGTATAGGCTTTCAGATCTTTAACCTTAATACCAAAGTCAAAATTCACAAAGCATATTGGATATAGAATTTTATCTTGTCTAAAATGGGATTAACGTCCAATAATACCACCTAATCCCAAATAGGATTTGAGTAAATTCATCAAGGGAGTTGTGGCCCCAACAGGCTGTTGCATGTTATTTTTGTACAGGGCAGGGATAATCAGGTTGTCTCTTTGTCAGATTTTTCAAAATGTGCCTATTTCCAACTTATTTGCCAAAATAGCCTACGTAAATATTCTCTGCAATTATCAAAGTAAAAAAACAGCAGAAACTCGTGCAGGAGGAATTTAGAGCTTAAGCAGAGTGCAGTGGTTGGTGTGTGACATCCCAGCCCTGGCTAGGCTGAGGCAGAAGGAACATGAATTGGAGGATGGCCCGGATCCTGCACGGTGAGTCAGAGTCATTTGTAGGGGCATGCAATTTAGAGGAGGAATATTTTAATATACTTGTTTCTGAACAAATGAATTTAAGTGCATTGGTAAGTCAATCACGGAATCTTTCATTAAGGTTATCAATGAAATAAATTATATCAGAGCAGATAATTTTAGTAATGACGCCTCTGAGTGTATCTTCACTTGTTACTATAGAAAGCATGGCCCCTGAACCTGTCAAGCATGCTGGTGATCTTCCATATAGACCTCATCCCACACTTCACCCACCTCCACTCTGAAAAAAAAAAACAAAAAAACATTGAATTACCAAAGACTGCCACCGAAAGAATGAGTTCAACGTTTAAAAGCAGAAGTGAGCTAAAAGAACAAAGGGAGTTTTCCTTGGGAACAAAAGCACTGGGTTGTTTGCAAAGCAGTATTATTCACGTAAAGAGGAAGCATGGAGATCACTGGGAGCCTATCCAGGAAATACATCCAGGATAGAAGATGTAAGGGAGGGCCCCTTCCTGAGCATGCTCCACTCATGGTCATACCAAATAAGTTCAAAAAGAAAAGACCATAAACATGAACAGTTTGGGGCAGAGAATTTAGTGTTAAGCAACATTTATTCTAGGTCACCTAAAATGATGAGTCAGGGTGACTTAGTGGTCTCAGCTGTTTCTTCTTAAGTTTTTCTACTTTTGATGAAACGAAAAGGAAAAAAAAAAGTTGAAGGTGTGTTAACAGACTTTAAAGGGCAATAGTTTTCTCTCTGGCAAGTAGTGGAGTCTCTTCCTTCTGGTACCTTGCTTGGTGGCTAAGAGCAATATACCGCTGTTCACTGAAAAACTCAGAAGCAAGCCTAGTACTGTCTATCAACCTAAAGACCATGATCAGCTTACACATGGCAGTGGTCCACAGACACCAGTAACGTCCTCATGTAGGTAAGTGTTTTGGAAGAACCAACCATCCTCACACAGATTCAGTCCTCCTGTGCAAGTACAAATTATAGCAACATCAAAGCAAATAAAAACGTCATGACTGAAAAATACCCTATTTGAATATTCAAAAATCACTATTATGGTCTCTATATATTGATAAGTTTTAAATCCCCAGTTGTAGATGTAATTCTGAACAGTTTTATTAAATAAGAAACAGAGCCAAATACAGAGTTAAAAGCCCAAGAGGTCAGAGCAGCAGCCAAGAGCTAAGACCAAAACCTCCTTCTTACCACCTGCTGCTGCTGCCATCCTTCCCCTCAGAAAGAAACCAACTTCCTGTGTGTCTGTCTTTTTAATTGACTTTCTGTTCTGCCTTCTCATTGGTTGTAAACCCAACCACATGACCTCCTCGTCACTGCCTGTCTATTACAGACCTCTAGGTCTCTATGGTTGGTATTGAGATTAAAGGTGTGGGGTTGGGGATTTAGCTCAGTGGTAGAGCACTTGCCTAGCAAGCGCAAGGCCCTGGGTTCGGTCCTTAGCTCTGGAAAAAAAAAGAGATTAAAGGTGTGTGTCTCCATGCCTTGAACACACAGAGATTCTGCCTGTCATGTGATCAGGATTAAGGGCGTGTGCTACCACTGCCAGACTTCTGTTAAATGGCTTGCTATTAGCTCCGACCCCCAGGCAACTTTATTTATTAACATACAAATAAAATCACATTTCAGCACAAATAAAATATTACCATATCTGGTTGCTGGGTATCACTGTCAACGATGTAATAAGCCAGTCAAGCTGAATTAATAAATCCAGGTTTAATGAACAGAGCAAAGCAATCCTGGATGACCCTTGAATAGGCAGAGGAGGAGTCACATGTCAAATATGGCTACCAGGCCTTAAATAACCGGTCAACCAGGAAAACAACTAATGTACTTAAATAAATCGGTAAACCTCTCCTCATCCTTTTCCTCTCTCCTTCTGCCTCCTCCACCTCTTCTTCCTCCTTGTTTCCAGCCTCCTTCTCCCTCACCTTTGGAAAATATCCTCTGTTTTAAAGATGAGTTAATGTGTTAATGTACAGAAAAAAATATGCAAATAAAATTAAAAAAGCAAAACCCTCAATCAAACAAAAAGCAAACCCCCTTCAGTACCTCACCTTTATTTGGCAAGGGAGAAAGGAAACCCTCCTCAGCCAAGCCTGTCTGGTGACTCAGAAAGTAGTGTACCACAGAGTGGCGCCATGGTGTGCTAAAAGCTTTGAATGAAAGATGAGCCATGGTCTCTGTAGACTTTACCTCTGCAGCAAAACATTAGTTCACATATAAAATGAGTTAAGAGATAGCTATCCTGAGCCAAATAAGAGTGATTATGGACCAAGAAGCAGATATATGTGTATGTAGACAAATGCCCAATGCTGAATGTGCTAGAGTAAATGGTGTTTACATTTTAAAATCACAGTGTTATGCAATTGTACATTTAAGTCTCTGTCCCCCCTTCTCTGTAGGGTGATAGACATTTACTATTTGCCTCGGTCAACTCATTTATGAGATGGGAACTAGTAATGACAAATAGCGACCCCACAGCCTTGGTGAACAGGAAATGAGTCAAAATACGTAAAATATGTAAAGAGCTCAGTGCACCATAAACACGTAGACATTGGCTGTTGCCATGGTGACAAAGAGAAGGTTGACTCTGGTGATGGTTGCAATCCCTGCTCAGTCTGTTTTTATAAAGTCCTGAGCTACTCAATGGTTGGTGTATGTGTGTGTGTGGTGGGGGTCTACTGTCACTCTGGAGGGCAATTTTCAATTGAGCTCTAATAAGGAGTCAAATAATTAGTATTTATCAAATAGTCTGCTTGCTATTTTTTCCAATTAAAATGTGTTTAAAAGTTTTTTAGATAGAGTGCTGCACTCCACGTCTTTGAAGAAGATCCTGCTATTAATTATGATAATTAGACTGTATTAATGCCAGGATATTTATTTAATTAAGACATATAAGTGTTCAAATTGAGATATTTAGTTGCTAAGTTCTTGTAAATAGTTTTAATTTAAAATTAATAAGATAATTTTGAATATGTATACAGTTGGCCTTTTATCAGAACTGTGATCTCAATCAACCACAGATCAAGACCATTAAGGGGAAAATTTCTCTCTCTCTCTCTCTGTCTCTCTCTCTGTCTCTCTCTCTGTCTCTCTCTCTCTCTCTAGTTTTATTTGATTTTGGTTTTAGTTTTTGAGACAGGGTTTATCTTTGTAGGTCTGACTGTCCTGGAACTCACTCTATAAACCAGGCTAGCCTTGAACTCAGAGATCTGCCTGTCTCTGCCTCCCAAATGCTGGGACTAAAAGGCATGCTCTATCACCGCCCAGCTAGAAAAATTCTCTTCTTAACTGTATATCTTTCTTCCTTCATTTCTTTCTCTCCTCTTTGCTTCCTTCCCTCTTTCCTTTCCATGTTGGAGGCCACATGAAATGAGGAACACAATCAGAACCTCAGACATGTTAAACACATGCTCTGTTACCTAGCCATACCTTCAGGCAAACTGCCATTTTATTTCATTTTTTTTTTTGATTTGCAGAAAATTTCTGCAAGTTTGCTTTATATGATGATCCAGAAAATAAATTTTATACCAATCATATTCCAACAGTAATCTTTTCTTCTTCACTAAGCAGATGAATCACCTTTTGCTACTGCAAAGATATTTATTACACACAACAGAAATAAACCAGTGGAAATAAACAATGCTGCCTTGAAATAATCACACAAAACAATAAAGAAAACTCAGGTCAAAGACACAATACTTACATTTGTAAGTATAACATATCTACTGAAAAGTGTATGTAGTTAGAAGTGCAAGGTTTGGGCAAATGTATGCACCCATATAACCTGCGAGACAATGAGGTCTGATACTTCCACAGGCTTTAGAAAATCCCTTTTTACCTCTTTGTAGAAAGGCAGTTTCAGCCATAAGCAAGTATTAGTGTCCTCTCACCCTGCTACTTTGAATTACTGTCTTCTCAGACATTTTAAGTGTCCATTCTTGTTTTATTTATTTATTTATTTTCATTGGGTGGTCTACTCTCTTTTGGGTCTCATTATGCAGCCTTGACTGGCTGGAACTCAGAGATCTACCTGCTGCCGCCACCCAAGTGCCAGGATTCCAGGAGTGCCCAGCAGAGTAATCTACTCTTGAAGGTTCAAATTTGTGCTGTTTTGGGGTGAAAACCAAAGTGCTGGACAAGCAGCAAGGAGCAATTTAAGATATAGGAAGACACTCAAAACCCTAGCCCCGTAACTCATCACCCATGACCATAAAACTGCAAGGGTCCTGTAGAATATGCTGTGCACTTAAAAATTATTTAGAGTAAGTGTGGCCAGAGTGAATGAAAGACAAAGGAATGATGCAGGTAAATCGTTGATAAGAGAGGAGAAGCAAGGGTCTGTAAAGAAAAATGAAAGAGAAGAAGTGGAAGTAAATGTTATAGAGAGGAAGATAAAATGGCTATGGATCAGGGGAAAAGAGAAAATACAGAAACACAATTAGATATTGTCCACCTTCATTGACCAATGCAGATCTGTCTTTGAGACCTGGGATCTGAGGAGCTGAAAGAATGGAGACGTTACTACAGCTTCTGTTTACTTTTACACATGAATGTAACAAAGAAAGCAATGATCCAAGGAAGGCTTGTTTGAGTTAAAAAACAAAACCATGATCAGAAAAACATGTAAATAAAACGCCCGTGAGCACATATTAAATATTAACAGAGTTGCCCTTTCCTGGAACTTTCTCAGGACAGACCAAATTAAACACAATTGCTTTGCACGTACTCTAGATTATATCTGGGAAAGCAGGAAAGCAAGGTAGAAGGCCATATCCATATTCAGGGCACACTGAGGACAGCACTCAGAGTATTCTTTCACCAGGTTGGGTTCTATAGCTACGTTCTGACATCCAACAAGAATAAACATGTCTTATAAATTGAATGCAAATGTTTGTTGAAGGAGGAGTGAAATCACATCCAAGGACAATCCAGGGAACAAAAGCACCTGAGGTCAAAGGCCCTCTGCCTCTTTTCCTGGAGCCTCTCTCACAGTTCCCCAGGGCGTCATTCACCGTGCATCATGCTTTGGGTCGCATTCAGACAGTTATATGTCAGAAGGCCACTAAAAATAAAGACATAAGCATATTTAAAAAAACAAACAACCAATATAGTAAACTTAAAATACTACTGAATATAGAGAGGAAGGGAAGGGAGGAAGCACAGAGGTGAAAAAAAACTATAAACTAAGAAAATGAAAAAAAGATGTAGCAAACATATGAATATTGTTTGAAGGAGAAAACAAAAGCATAAAAGATTTACAAATACAATAAATATAGTGTTTGAAATGAAGTAAAAAGGAACAAAGAATCATAAACATCAAAAATAAAAAAGAGAGGATGTAGTGTGTAATCAACTTCTTTCTGCATCCTTGAAAATTTGGAAACTGCCAGTTATAACCAAGGTGGGGCAGAGGCATGTTCAGGTGGAACCTCCAGCTCACTCCTGCATGGTCTGAGAAGCCCCATCTCTTCCTCTCTCTGTCTCTGTCTCTGTCTGTCTCTCTGTCTCTGTCTCTCTGTCTCTCTGTCTCTCTCTATGTCTCTCTCTGTCTCTCTCTGTCTCTGTCTCTGTCTCTGTCTCTGTCTGTCTCTCTCTGTCTCTGTCTCTGTCTCTCTCTCTCTCTCTCTCTCTCTCTCTCTCTCTCTCTCTCTCTCTCCAAACTCTGCCCTCTCAGAGAATCTCCAACAAAGAAAAGGCTCCAAAAAGCCCACTCCTGCATTCTTGGTGGCTGCAGCAGCTCCTCCCCTGAAGTTGCCAGTAGCCCAAGACCCCACCTAAAGTGGTCAGTTTTTGACCATACTTGGGCACAAACCCAGCTTGTGGAGGACACATCATCACCCCTTTCCTACAGGGTATATATGCTCTGTGCTTTTGTTCGGTCACATGACTTCTCCAGTCCCAATCTCTGGGGCTGGAGGGCTCACCTGGGAGTTGCTTTGCTCAAACAAACCTGTTCTGTTGCTTTTTCAGTTTGGCTTGATCTGGCTTACTGTGTGCACAGAGAAACCTGTTATCAAGGTACAGAAAACCTATTAGGAAGGGGGAAGGTAGAGGCAGGATTAAGGGATGGGATGAGTAGTTGAATTTGTGGACCCTTGTCTACCTCATGGTTTCTGAGTCTTCACTGAACATGTGTCCACCAGATGTGTTCCACTGTCTTCACCCTGAGAGCTTTTCTTCTTTGCACCCAGGGGCATCTGCTGGCCATAATTAGCTTTGCAGTCTGTCGTTTAGGAAGATTCCCCCACTCTCCTGAGATCTCTGGACCCCAGGTTGCATCCCCTAATGTGGTTGAGGTAAGTCACCGTCTGCCTAGTCTCCTGTTGGTCTGTTTATTGTCATTTCATTTGAGGAGACTCAGTGACCAAATGCCTAAGAAAATAACAGGGAAATTCACCTCCTCCCAAAGGGGTGTCCTAGTTTTCTTCTGTGTCGCTGATAGAACACTGATCGAAAGCGAATTGAAGCAGAAGAGGATTTATTTGGCTTCTGCTTTTATGCCACCGTGCATCACGGATGGAAGGCAGAGCAGAAGCTCAAGGCAGAAACCTGGAGGCAAGAACTGAAGCAGAGACCACAGAGAAACGCTGCTGACTGGCTCACATTCAGCTACCTTTCTTACACAGCCCAGGTCTACATCTCCAGAGATAGTGCCCACAAGGCCCCCCTATCTCAGTTAGCAATGAAGAACATGCCCTACCTTTATGACCACAGGCCAATCCAAAGAAGACAATTCTTTAACTGAGGTTCCCTCTTCCCAGTTGTGTCAAGTTGACAGCTGAAGCTAATTGTGTCATAGTTTTGCATTTCCTTTGTTTGTCACCATTGAGAGGTGAGGACCAGGTGGTCCCCAGGGCATCGCGTATTTATTAACAGAGGAGGTGAGCGGTTAGGAGTTGAGCTGAGTCCTATCAAGAAAATAGTGTGCCTAGGGTGAGAAACTGACAGCTGAAAATGCTTGCATGCTATTTGAGTTTGTAGCATGTGCCCCAGAGGCCTAGCCAGCAGACTGCTACTTTCGTGGACCAGAAATGCTAAAGGTGTTGGATTTCTTGAAGCTTTGCTCTTTCTGAGTGGGCTCCCATTCCCTCCCCAGATTTGAACTTATCTCACCTGTGCTAAGAGCGTATCTGCACCTATTTGGATAGCAAGAAGAAGAGGAGTGAGGTGGGGACTGAGGATGAGCAAACAGTGACACACAAGGAAGCTTAGGGTTCCAGCAAGTGGCTACCAAAAGTCTACCGAATTTAGCCCATCTCAAGCTACAGTATGTCTTCTCTGTATACCTCAATCTCCCATCATCCCCTCACTCTCTTTGTTTTGGCCACCTGCTGCTTTTTGTCATCATTCTTTTGTGTGTGTCACTGTTAGGCCTCTTCTCAGTCTTCCTTGAAGAGGTGATCCTGAGAAACCCACACAGAGAAGAGGCTCGCTCGCAGGGAAGGTGACTACGGTTGTATAGATGTCAGGCTCGTGGGCAGGACTGGAACTGTAAGCCGGGATAACTGATGGCCTTGGGCCTACTGTTCCCAGCTAAGGTGTGGTGACCTACCTGGGAAACTTATGCCACATAGCCTGATGATATGGTAGGGGGAGGGGGTGGGTGTCTCTATATGTTCTTTCTGTCATGATAGATCTGGCCTCCTTTGTGGCAATGAATGGATTTGCTTATTTGAAAACAGTGAGTATTTTAAACGTATAAGTGTATCTATCAATTCTTGTTTAAAAGGGCTGGTTCACTGCCTTACTTATCTATATAAATGGGATAATCCCTCCCAGAGACATGCTGAAATAAAAATGTTCTGCTAGCACATTAAAATGAATTAGCTATGATTTTTTTTCTTCCTTTCAGATGGTTGCGGGTACCAAAAGTAAAATCAGTGATCTGTCATTTGCCAGGAGAGAATGAAGTGGCTAATTGGGACTGAACTGGGCACAGATCTACCTTCGATGGTGGACTATCAGAGACCAGCCCCGACTTGTCAAAGGGTTCTTGGGGGTAGGAGTGAGGAATGAGGAAGTATTAGAAAGAAATATAGATGGAGACAACAAGAAAGACAGAGACATAGGATAGCATCCAGAGGGCCCTGGGTCAACACCCAGCTGCCCCTAGTTTATTCAAGATGGGCTTTTTATACATCAACAAGGGGAGGAGCAAAAGACCTCCGCCTTTCAAGGTCGAGGTATAAAGTACCAACAAGTGTAGACCCTTAAAAACACCTGGTAACCATGCCCTTGGCCAAATGATCTCATTATGTAGCCCTGCTGGCCAAGGCAAGCTCAGACTTTCTGACCTTGAGTAAGGCTTTACTATGGAGCCTCTGTGGGCCCCACAGTGGGCATCATTGTTTTTTCTGACGTATGATCTATGGAATTCCAGAAACTAGATTTGTACTTAATAAACACTTAGGGTGGGTCTTACTGTGTTTCGGACATCATTTTAAAGCAATCTGTAACCATTAATGCCTTTAATCCTTTTAATAACTTTCATAGGTTATTTCGTTTATTTGGATCACTTCAACATGAAAGAAGCTCTATGCTTAATAACTTACCTAAGTCCACACAGCATGTGAATGGAAAGGCTGGATTTGAGCATAGCATCCAGGGTTTTAGTGACTTTAATCCTATATGAAGGTAAAGCATCGTGGCTTTAACTTCAGCTCCAACTACAGCATCACTGGTACCCTCTGTTCAGAAGGTCATTGTGCATATTGAATCTCTGCATGCTGCATCAATGTAGCACAAATTAAAAACGGCTTCAGATACTGTGAAACATCCTCTGGAACCCAAAACATCCCTTGTTGGGAAAGCCTCCTTTCTTCCATCATTTGAGACAATGTGACCGAAAGGGGATAGGATAGAAGAACAATATCAGATCGCTAAAATTAATCCTGCCATGCCTTCTTGCCTTTCTTCTCCAGGAATATTTTCCTATAATCCTGTTTGATTTTTTTATTTTGTCATTCAATTCTTTCTTTTTTCCTAAACTTTTTTTCTGATTAGGCAACTAGAAGAAGGAGCTTTCTCCCTTTCACCCTAAGCCAGGAGCATCTGAGAGAGCCCTGAGCTCTCAAAATAGGTGCTACGGATGGACAGAAGTGTCCTGGGTTAGACAGATTTCAGGGGAGGTGAAAAAAAAAAGCTGCCACAGGAACATTAGAATGGGCAAAGCAGTCAGATGTACAAAATGGTAAAGTGTGTGCCACAGACAGCTTGTTCTGTGGAAATAAGAACAAAATGATCAGTGAGGTTGGTCACGCACAGGGCAGACTTTATTGAGATCAGTGTGTAGACTTTGAAAAAGGTTGAAAGCAAAGACAAATAGATCCCTGGGGAACATAAGATGTACAGAACACAGTGAGGTCCCTGACCCGGATTCAAAAGGTGGTCCAAATTGGACGGGATAAGATATAAAACTCCAAATGGACAATGGCCAGCTACTGAAGACTTGGAAACAAGAACGAACAGGAAGTAATGTAGCAATATCTCTGGAATATTAGTGAACAGAGAGAAATGGGAGCTGAGGAAGCTCATACAGAGTTAAGACAGTAGGTGAGTAGTCTATTAACATGATAATGGAACAGAGACTCAGTGTTGACTATTGAAATATAAAGGAGGTTTGATTAGTGGAAAATATTTCCAGTTGAAAAACAGGCTAGGAATTGATAGTTTATTGGACATTGAAAATAAGGGCTGGCACCTGACGCCAAACCTGAAAACTTGAACTTATTCTTAGGACCCACCTGGTGGAAGGACAGAACAAGTCTCATAAGTTGTCCTCTGATCTCCGTATATGTACATGGCATGTGCACACACATGCACATGCACACATACACATACCCCCACAAATTAATGAATTAACTAACTAATAGGTTAAAATGCCAAAGAAAATGTCCATGGCATTTGGTTTTCAAGAGTACTCATAATAACCCCTTCTCTGGCGTATGAAGCTCTTATGTGATCTTGTCCCCTAAAGCATAAGCTACATTGCATGATTCCTTCCTAAAGAATAGCATATGGCAAAGCAGTGGATGTCTCTTCTGGTATAAGAATTAAAAGTCCATACTAGTGGTCTATTGTTCATGTAACAGGAGTGTTAGCAGTTGTCTAGGGCGTTGCCAAGTTAGTTCCCTGGCACAAGGAAAGAAAGAATTGGCAAAGACAGAAGAGCAAACCACAGAGATAAGGAAAGTAGGAGAGCTTCATCCCTTCAGAATAGTAGGAGGCTAAGGCTGGAAGTTTGTTAATCAGACCCTGGATTAAGTATTTTATAGGGCCCTTGGGTCCTCCCCTTTCCCATTTTGGTCCTATTTGGATACCTGCCCCCGTGCCTTCCTGTACCTTCCTATCAATGATTTCTAGGAAAAGGAAGCAGCCATCTCAGGAAATCCGTGTTGGCTTGTGTAGTCTGTGTTCCTTTAACTCTCCTTCCTAAAGTACCATGACTACAGGTAATAGCAACACATGGTATATAAAGTCGATGCTCTACAACTGAGCTGCACTATCTTAAGTGAGTTATATTGAATGTTCCCAATGCACAGAGAGAAAAAGAAAAAGACCGAGAGCAACATAGAGACAGGATGGTTGATATTAAGAATCAACCTACAACATTGTGGAGGGTAGCAAATCCTAAAGGAGATAGTGCAATAGTTTATGTGCTGAGGGTGTATCAAGGGTTACAATTGCAACATATACCACTTTCTTCTCTCTCTGCCTCTGTCTTTGTCTCTGTCTGTCTCTCTGTCTCTACACACACATACACACACACACACACACACACACACACACACACACACAGAGAGAGAGAGAGAGAGAGAGAGAGAGAGAGAGAGAGAGAGAGAGAGAGAGAGAGAGAGAGAGGAGAGTTCTCCAAAAAGCAGAACAGTATACACATTGATAGTTTATGTTGATTGTCAACATATGATAGGACCTAGAATCACCTTGGAGACTGCTGTGGGATGGTCTGTATGTCAAATGTGTTGCTGATTGGTCAATAAATAAATCACTGATTGGCCCGTGGCCAGGCAGGAAGTATAGGCGGGACTAGGAGGAGAATAGAGCTGGGAAGTGGAAGGCTGAGTCAGGGAGACACTGCCAGCTGCCATGATGAGAAACAGCATGTAAAGATGCTGGTAAGCCATGAGCCATGTGGCAAGGTATAGATTAATGGAAATGGATTAATTTAAGCTGTAAGAACAGTTAGCAAGAAGCCTGCCACGGCCATACAGTTTGTAACCAATACAAGTCTCTGTGTTTACTTGGTCCGGTTTGAGCGGCTGTGGGACTGGCGGGTGATAGAGATTTGTCCTGACTGTGGGTCAGGCAGAAAAACTCAAGCTACAGGAGACAAATCTCCAAATATGTCTGTGATATAATTTTTGTATTAGGTTAATTGAGGTGGGAAGACCTACCCTAAATGTACGCAGCACGTCCATTAACTGGGATCTCAAACTGGGAAGAAGAGAAGAAGAGAAAGAAAGAAAAGAAAAGAAGAGAAAGAAAGAAAGAAAGAAAGGCCACTGAATGTGAGCACTCACCGTTCTCTGTTCTCTGACTGCCATCTCAGTGTAGCTGGTCAACTTCTTTACCTCACTGCTGTCTCCACTGTGAAGAAGGACCGTGTCCCCTTTGACTGTAGTAAGCCAAAACAAACCTTTCTTCCCTTAAGAAGAACAAATGGAACCAAGGCAGTTAGCAATGAATATTTGTTAAAATATTAATAAAATAAATTTTATTTAATTTAAATGAATATATAATTTACATTTGCATATTTATTATATTATATAAAATACATGTATGAATATTACAAATTAGATATTTGAAGCTTGGATGTGCATCTGAAAGCAAACATGTGGCATTTGTTTTTCTATGTCTGAACAACCTAACTCAATATGTTTTTTTCTCCATTCCCTCCATCTACCCACAAATTTCTTAATTTTATATAATTTTTTATAGATAAATAGAAATTATACTGTGCAATGTACCACATGTTCATTGTCCAGTCATTATTGATGGGCATCTAGACTGATTCCATTTCCTAACCATTGTGATGATTGCAGTAATGAACAAAGACGAGCAAGTTTCTCTGCAGTAGGATATAGATTTCTTTGGTGGTATGGCTAGCCGTAGAGAACCTAGGTCACGTGCAGTTCTATTTCTAGCTTTGTGAGGAATCTCCACACTGATTTCCACAGGAGCCACACCAGTTTGCTCTCCTACCAACAGTCAACGAAGGTTTCTCTTTCACCACATCCTAGCCAGCTGTGGGAGCCCACAGTGACTCCAGCTAGGGGCTTGATTCCACCTTGACTTAAGGCCAGAGAGTTCAAGCTTGTTTTTGCTCCTTAAGGCTGAATAACAGGGTGACTGGCCAAAGGTGTGGCTGCTAGATGTTGTGAGAATCATGGAGGGCTGGAGAGATGGCTCAGCTACTAAAGGCTAGGCTCACAACCAAAAATATAAGAGAATTAAGGAGGTGTTTATGCTTGTTTGTTTCTTGAATCATGGTGAGAAAGTCTTTCGCCTCCCCTTGCTTTGGGTATAAAAAGGCTGTGAGAAATAAATTCGGGGCTGCTGCGGTATTCACCGAGAGCCCTCCCGATTCTGTCTTCTGCCTCTTGTCTCTTCCTTTCTGAATCCTCACTCCCCTGTTCAGGCGCTGTTCGACAGGTCAGCTGGTCCTGACAGCCAGCGTTCATCATCATTTGGCTTCTTGATGATGTTTATTCTGACTGGGGTGAGATGCGAATTGCAGAGGAGTTTTCATTTTTATTTTCCATGACTGAAAATGTTTAACATTTTTAAAGTGCTATCGGCCACTCGTGTCTTCTTTTGAAAATTCTCTGTTCAGATCTATACCCCACTTTTACCATGTGGTTTGTCTCCTTGGTGTTTCATTCTTTGATTTCTTTTTTATTGCAGAGATTTATTTCTGTATCCTAGAGGACAGAATTCTCCATTGGATGTACAGCACGAAGGTTTTCTTCCATTCTATAGCTGCCACTCCACCTATTAACTGTTTCCTTTGCTATACAGAGTGTTTTTCAGTTTCCTGTGGGCCTATTCGTTAATTGCTGGCCTTATTTACTTATTTAACCTAAGTCCTATTCAGAAAAGTCCTTAAATATGCCTCCTTGTTGTGGTATGCTCTCTACGTTCTTGTCTAGGAGTTTCAGAGGTTCAGTTTTTATGGTGACACCTTTGGTGTGTGTGTGTGTGTGTGTGTGTGTGTGTGTGTGTGTGTGTGTGTGTGTGCTCATATATGTACACATGTGTGCAGGAGCACCTACATATGTGTGTTATATGTATGTGTGCATGTCATGTGTATTGTATGTGTATGTGCTCATGTATGTACACATGCATGTGTGTGAGGGAAAGAGAGAGAGAGAGAAAGAGAGCACATATGGGTGTGTGTCATATAATGAACATACGGCTCACAGAGCCGCAGATTCAGCAAGATGAGCTGCCCAGTGAGCTCCAGGGGTCCTCCTGTTCACAGCTTCCTTTCTGCTTAGAACCTAGGCTCAGACACATCTCCCGAAATCCTCCTGGATTTCCATGGTGTCCTGCCTTCATATCAGTAACAAAACTGAAATTTTAATGATGTTAACCATTTGTTCTTTTTCTGGCATATCACCACACTGTGAATACCAGAAAAGAGATAAAATGGGGCATTGTTGCTTCAGTCCATGTAGCATCAAACTCAGAGCATTTATAATTATTCCATATTTCTTATGATTTTATAAACTTACAGTTTTAAACCCAACAGTTCTGTGTTCATATTTTAAAGCCAAGTTTAAAAAAAACATTATGAGACTTATATTAAATGATATAAAATGACCAAACACATCTCTCTTTGAAAAGATTTTTGAGTGCGTGTATATATACGTGCATGTGTAAACATGTGGCATGTGTATGTGCACACAGGTACATGTAGAGGTCAAAGATCAGTGTCAGAGTTCTTCAACCAGTCTCAACCATGTTACTCAAGATAAGATGGCCTGCTGAACCTGGAGCCTTATGTTCCGGCTATACTGCCTGGCCAAGAGGCTCCTGGGGTCTGTCTATCTTCTGTTCCCTGTCCTGAGATGGGAGGTTCAAGCCTCCACACCCATTTATTTCTGTGGGTGCTGGGGATCCTGCAAGTCCCTTATCCATTAAACCTATTCCCTCGCCATTTGAAAAGATGTTTCAAATGCTCTGTTAACTAATGAGTAGCAAAATTAAGGAGGCCTTCCAATGATGACATTTTCTCTCTGTAACTCAGGTCACAGATGCTTGCATTTTTTTACCTTAAAAATGAACACATTTTCCAATATGTTTATCATCAGTTATGCTTAGAAAGGAAAAATTTTCTTGCCTTACATTCTTATTAGCTTCTCCATCTATTTTTTTTTATTTCACTATGTCAGCACACATGCTTTTTAAATTCTTTCGCTATCTGAAAGGGCTAAATTAAGAAAATGAGTCTGAATAGACAAGAGTCCTGATGTACACAGCAGAAGCAGCTCATTAGGATTTCTCTGTAACCGTAGCAACCAGCGGCAATACCCCCAACATTCTTTATGACCTTATAGTTTCCACGAACAGCTATGAAGTAGGGTAAATGTATCTGAAGTGGTGAAAGTTCACTTATTTTCAAGGTGTTATGAGGAAAAATCCTAACAGAATAACATGGCTTTTCACAAGCTTCTGGTGCCCTCTCTTTTGTGCGAGCCATTATGGTGCTTACATATTAATCTCATAGATGCTCCCCTTGGAAGGGAATGGTGCCTTTAAGAAAATTGTGTATCATGGTACTTTTTTAAAAATTTCTTTCTCGCAGTGTTTTTTTTTTTTTATTATTGTTAGGCACTGGATCAAGAGTGAGAGTGTCTGGGATTCAATTCTGCAGGAACTTCAACTTGAGTTTTCTCTGTAAAATGTCGAGTAGTGACTGCTTACCTGCATCAGCACTGTCCACGGTGTTGATTCAGATAGAGTGTAAGAGAGCATTCTGAAACTTCGAAGTGTTAAAATGGAAAGAGCACTAGCTCTTCCTTCAAAACTTTAACTACAGTTTTTCATGTCTGCTTGGACCAAAAGTGTTGAAGTATTTCCTTCTGCTTGGAGATGTTACATCAAAATTTTCTATTCACAGACACATTTGTTTTAAAAGGTTTGAATAAACTTACAGTGGCACTCTGTTCTTTTAAAAGAGGCCACTATTTCAGCTGGCTAGCCCATCTCTTAGTTCTTCCAAAGACCCATAGTTTGAAATATTCTTTTAAAGAAGTGTAGCTTATCACAGAGTTTGGGGTAAAGCTCTGTCTCTATCTTATTTCAAAATCACTGGGAGTTTAGGTGATAATTTTAGGAAAAGTTTCAAAACACATAAAATATCCCAAGGTCCAAACCAGGCCTACAGGTTATCACAAACAAGAGTAACATCTTCAGATTCACCCACACCATCTCCAGGAAGAATGACAGCCTCCATGCTCCCATTTCAGTTCTACCCTTATTCCTCTTCCGGGTCCTACAAGCTTTGTAAAAGGTGGTCGGGGAACAAGAAGGGAAGGGAGTAGGGTTGGAAATCATGTGGAGAGTGAAAAACTAAGAATCTGCCCAGTCCTGCAGAGATGTTTGATGGGACTGGTGAGCTGAGAAGTTGGTCCCAAGTTAACAAGTGGGTAGGACTTGAGCACAGAACAAGAAGCAACTGATTCCTAAGCCTTGGGACTCTGGGATTCACATGTTATCATCAGAGTGGAAGATGAAAATAGGCAGTCATAAAAGCATTAACTGATACTGCTGATTGGCAGGCACTGGTCAAAAGCACCCTTCAAAGGAGGTAGTAACTGGCCCATCTACAGTCATTTTCTTTTCATAACGAGCCAATGCAGTGGGCACTCTTTATAGTTTCACTTTCCATTTGAAGACACTGAGACCCAGAAATTTCAAGTCACTTTCCCGGAGTCACAGGACTAATAGCTTAGTAGAACAGGGACAGAAATCAGGCAATTATATTCCTTAGTCCTTACCCACAGACTGTTATTCCATGGATGGGCCAGAGCTTGGACTTTCTAACTCACACAGGATACACTGGAAGCCATTCTTCTGTTCCTCATAAAACAATGACCAGTCAGTGGAAAAGTCACTTGGAAGGGCACTGAACATTTTTTTTTTGACATTTCATCAACTGCTTAGTGGTACAAACTAGCTAGAACATTAAGTCAGAAGAAAGATGCATTATTGGAAGGGACACTGTCAATCTGAATAATATCATTCTGTATATATCCTATTAAAGGAGCAAAAAAGAAAAGAGTTGTAAGTTTTTAGAGATTTATTTATTTACATATATGGGTGTTTTTCTCAAATATCTGTCTTTGTACAATGTGAGTGTTGTCTATAAGCCAAGGTGGGGGATCTCAGAAGAAATCAATCCTGCTGACACCTGAACTCCTGAGCTGTACAAAGCAAGGCTGTGGTGTCTGAACCACCTCCTTGATGGCATTTCTTGTGTTAGTCCTAGACTCTAAGAGAAGCGCCAAATACATTTTCCCATCAAGAAGTGTTCTCTCTCTTAGAAAAGAAATCATTGTAAGCCTGTCGGGCTAAGAAAAACTCAATAGTGATATAGGCCTTGAACTAGTCTTTGAATAATAAGATAAACTTGCAGGCAGAAAAGACGGGATGCTTAAGTTTATCCCTTTAGTGGGGTACCACTGAAAGTCTGCACTAAATTCTTCACACATGCCATTTTTAAGTTCTCCATTCTACTGACCAAGTTTCAAACTTTAAAGATTTATGTCCTCATATCTATTAGGATAGATTCCCTATAGACTTTGATCATATTTTTCTGTTTTCATCTTTTTCTCGGTGGTGGTTGATCTCAAGTGTCAAGTTGTTCAGATCTAGAATCTTTTGAGAAATGAGATTCTGGGGATGACGGCAGGGGATTATCTTGATTAGGTTAATTACCAGCTTCTGTGGGCACCGTACCCTGAGCTGGGGCTCTGGGTTGTACAAGGAGGGGTAAATGGGTTGAGCCCAAGCATTCATCACTACAGCTTTATGGTTGTGGATCAAAAATGACCTCAAGTTCACACATCTGTGACTTCCTGCCGTGATGGAGCGTAACCTTGAACTATGTGCCAAAATAAATTCTCTCACCCTTAAGTTGCTTTTCTCAGGGTATTTTGTCACAGAGACAAGAAAAGTGAAAAAAAAAAAAGCCCTACCCTGTCTAAAATATACAGATATAGTAAAGTCAGCACATACATACACACACAAACACATATACACACATAAACACACACACTTACAAACACATACACAACACATATACACATATATATACACACATATGCACACAAACATACACATACATACACAGACACATATACACACATATACACATGCACACACATGCATACACACATACATATACACACATATGCACACACATGCATACATATATATACACACATATGCACACAAACACATACACACATGCACCCATGTCAAGCAGCTCACAAATTCCAGTTAGGCTCTGAAGACACTCACACACATGTTACATAGACATGCATAAGTAAAAATTAAAATTATAAGCAAAACAAAAAAAGTAATTTTTAATTTTTTTTAAAAAAGAAAGCAAAGTTACCTGAACATTTGAAAATCAGCCAATTATGACCCAATGTATGAAAAAATAAAGGGAGAAAGTCTATACTATATATATTGAAAAAATATATATATAGTAATTTAAAAACCAACTTACGATTTTTAAAAAGAAACTTAAGACTCTTTGAAACAGAGGACATTTTTCAATCTGACAAAAGCTGTCTTTTGTGGATGAATATCCAGTGCTCTTGGTATCACTTGTTGAAGAGAATGTCTTTTCTCCAGTGTGTATTTTTTGCCGTCTTTGTAATATTGTGCATCTGTAGTTGTGTGCATTTGTGTTTTTGCATTCTGTTTTGTTCCACTGATCTGTGCTGGTGCCATGCTGTTTGTATTACTACAGCTCTGTAATAAATCTGGAAATCTGAAATGGTGATACCTCCAGTATTGTCCTTTTTACTCAGTATTGCTTTGGTTATCCTTGGTCTTTTGTAGTTCTATATGAATGTTAGGATTTGTTTTTCTATTACTGTGAAGAATGTTGTGTGTATTTTACCAGTTGGTTGTTGTGGAGGCCCACAAAGGTTTCCTAGTGAGATCTGAGCTTGCTTTACCCAGCAGAGCTGAATTAGAGGATTGCTTGACCACATATGTGGTTACCAGGTGATTGGAAGGGTCTTCACTTGGCTGGGCTAGGGGGAGGTCTTTTGCTCCACCCCTCGGCATTCCTATAAAAAGCCCTTTAGAAGAGACAGAAGGGATGGGTGGATAATGATCCAGGCCCTCCCAAGGCTATCCTGTGTTTCTATCTGTTTTTCTTCCTAATATCCTTCTATCTGATATCTCTTATCCCTCATTCCTCAAGAGTATCCTGTCATAAAATATGGGAGCCAGTCTCCCAGCTGGGCTCCCACAGGTTACATAATAACAAATGGTCAGCCTTAGAAACATATGTACAAAAACACTATATGGACTAAACAGGTTGTAGTGTGTGTGTGTGTGTGTGTGTGTGTGTGTGTGTGTGTGTGTGTGTAACAACAAAAACAATTTAAGAAAAAGAGGCCATGAATTTGAAAGATAAAAGGGGCATGCTGTCTGCTGATATAAAATTTAGACTCACAAGTATAGGATAGATAGAATATTTTCTTTAATTTTACAAAATACAAATAGACTAGATATTGTAACTGTAATTCTTGCTTGATAACTATTTTGTTACATGTAATTTTAATAGGTAAAATTAAAACTTTCCTTTCTAAAAAAAGGGGGGGGTGCTGTGGATATCACTCTGTATGCTGTGAATGTGTTGCTCTGATTGGTTGATAAATAAAATATTAATTGGCTAGTAGCCAGGCAGGAAGTATAGGCAGGTTAAGCAAACAAGGAGAATTGTGGGAAGGCTGGAAGGCTGAGTCAGGAGATGCCAGCCCACTGTCCAAGGAGTAGCATGTAATGACACACAGGTAAAGCCATGAAACAAGTGGCAACATATAGATTAACAGAAATGGGCTGAGTTTAAGTGTAAGAGCTAGTCACTGGTAGGCCTGAGCTAATGGCTAAGCAGTTTTAATTAATATAAGCCTCTGTGTGTTTACTTGGGTCTGAGCAGCTGTGGACTGGGTGGGACACAGGAAAACTTCTAGCTACAGGGGCACATGGAAGGGTTTGGAGGGAAGAAAGGGACGGAGGTTATGTAATTTTAGTACAGTCTTATTTTCTAGTGTCTTCCTCCGTTTCATTATCTTCAGAGATTTAAAGTTTACATCGAAGAGTTCTTTTATAAACTTAGTTGGGTTTATTCATAGATCTTTACACTTTTAGATGCTACTGTGAGTGGGAGTATTTCCACAATCTCATTCTCAGTGCATGTTACTGGTATATAGGTATACTGATTTTTGTAACTTGATTTTGTGTCCTGCCAGTGCTGAAATGTTGATTGATTGTAGAAATTTTCTGATGGGATTTTTGGAACCCATTATGTATAGTATCATATCATCTGAAAACAGATAATTTTGCTTCTTTTCCTATTTAATTTCCTTTAATTTCTTATTATTGTAGTTAATTCTTCAAGCACTATATTTAATAGCAGGTGTCTTGTTCCTGATTTAAATAGAATTTCTTTGAGTCTGAAAACTGTTTTGCAAAGTAATAAATTGACAAAGGCACTAGCAAATGGGAAAATACACAATAATCATGGATCAGGAGGCTGAATGACAGATAGATGAGTTTGCCCCCAAATCTCTCCATTAGAAACAATGGGGTATCAGTATTCTGGAAAATCTGAAATGTGGAATAGAAGAAGGGAGTAATTGTAGGACTTTAAATATCAAGCCCAAACACTTTTCAAAAAGCTCCCCTGAAGGCCAAAGAAACCTCAACTTTTGTCATAGACATTGATTTGGACACATCATATGCTGAAGCTGATTCCTTTTCAGCTTCTGTGAAGGAGAACTTTAAATGATTGTGTATTGTTTCATAACTTCATGTATGAATACAATGTATTTAGCTCATTTATATCCTCTGCTCCCCTCCAGCTCCTCCCAGACCCTCCTCCCAACATTTCCCTCCCAACTTCACATCTTCTGCTTTTTTATTCCCCAGCCCAGTTAGTACTGTCCATATGCTCATGGGTGCTCAGTGTCATTCACTGGAACATGAACAACTGACCCTGCACCACACTGATGAAGAAAACTAACTCTCCCCCGCCCCCCGACAATCAATTAGGGGTGGGACCTCATGAGCTATTGACAGCTTGACCTTGTGCTTCATAAGGCATTAACTGTATGTTAATATAGGACCATTCTCCTTCTCTATTGCTTCCTCTGGTGACTATTGAAGTCCACGTTGTTCATTTCATCTTTGTTTTTTTTTTTATTCTGTCATTCTTAAGGTCTTCCTTCCCTTTAATAGGTTAAGTAAAACTTTACCATAAACTTTTTAACTGCCTGAGAATTAGGGGCTAAACAAAGAAAGAACCACAATGCTTTATAGAGGTCCTGCTGACCTAGGTCCCTCGCATAGTGAACAGCACAAGTGGGGATCAGGCATGAAATGTCAAGACTCACCCAATGCTTTTGGGGTCTGTCCTAGTTAGGGCTACTACTGCTGTGATAAAACACCCTGACCAAAAGCAAGTTGGGAAGGAAAGGGTTCATTTTGCTTACATTTCCATTTCATAGTCCATGACTGAAGGAAGTCAGGGCAGGAACTCAAAAAGAGTAGGAACACAGAGGTAGGAGTTGATACAGAGGCCGTGGAAGAGTACTGCTTATTGATTTGTTCCTCAGAGCTTGCTCAGTTTGCTTTCTTATAGAACGCTTTATTTTCCTGGCTTCCCTTCCTCATGCTGTGACAAGAAGCTGATGAATGTCTGCTGAGACCAGCAGAAAGAACCACCCTCCAGTCTTAATCAACTTTTAATTGCTAGCTGATAATAGAAGACAAACTGAACACTTGAAAGCAATAAGAAATCATATTCGTCTTTATACATGTGTTCATACAAACTTGCACATGTAACTTTTATCAAAACAAGACACATACCATCAAAGATTGCACTGTAATTCATCCTTGACAGCCACAGGTACATGCGAAAGTAAAAACATGCAATTAGATAATGGGCGTATTTTCAGAAATATGAAGTTAGCATTAGAGAACTTCTTAAGGTTTTGTTCAAATGTGTACAGACTACAAGAAAAACAATGGCAAGAACAAAATAATAACAGAACTTAGATTAACATTGTGTGTTGAGCTACTCTGAATTACCTAAACATTATTGACGTAAACATGGACCCTATAGCTCAATGGCCACAGAGTTAATGGAAAAACCTCTACTAGTTATTCCCTATGATATGAATGCACTCATTGACCTAATTCTTAGTCCTGCATTGTAAGCACAGAGGCTCATCCGGCATTTGTCCCTTGGTGCACCAAATCTCAAGAGTGTTTAGGGGTTTGTTGACCATCATCACAGAAATGAAAGGCACCTCTAATCTGTTTTATTCAAAACAGTTTCTTCACTTCATGTTACTAAATTAGATATCATTATACCAAACACTGAAAAGTGAGTTCTATCAGAAACTGGAGCACTAGATTGACACAAGAAAAGACATGGCCAGTGTCTGATGTCTAAAGCAACAGTGATGAATTGGTTTTTAATGAATATTTTATTCATAGACTTCCTGAACTGAGTATACAAAAAGGTGTCCTCATAATAAAGGTACCATTTCCTAGAAATATGCCATTATTTTATCATTATAACAATATAGCCCAGCATCCACATAATCCTTGACTCTTCAAAGCTATAAAAACCATTCATATCCCTCAACATCAACAACATTACAAATTACATAAAAGCAGTTAACTGGGTGATACACATACTATGAACATATATATATATATATATATATATATATATATATATGCATACAAACATACCAAAAGTTGGTTTACCATTCATCTTTTGTTCTTTGATAAAATAAGCTCTCATTTATTGCTAATGTAAACATTGATGACAAATAAACCCACTTGCATTTATCCTGTAAATCTCCAGGAACACGCAGTCACAGATTTCCAAACGTCTGTGACTAATAGCCAAGACCTGCAGAGAGCACAGCGACTCCACTGTACAGGAATCGTTTACAATTGGAGCTGCTTTGTTCCCAAACACAAAAGTCAAAGAAAGTAAAAGTACAATAGAAGGAGAAATTTTGTGAGTTATTTTTTTTAAAAGGAAAAAAGTTGCTTGGAGATTATGTGGCTAAACGGTGGTGGTGCTGGCGTGTAACTCCAGATACCCTGGAGGCTAACTCTGAAGGATCCACAAGTTCAAAGTCTGCATGGGTTACATAATAGGTTCGAGGCCAGTCTGGGCAGTTTAGTGAGACCCTGTCAAAAAAACAGGGAAAGGGGAGGGGGCTGGGAACATAGCTATTCAGTGTTTGCCTAAAGTTTGAAAGACCCTGGGCTTAATCCTCAGTAATACAAACACACATAACACACACACACACACACACACACACACACACACACACACACACATACACACACACACGATTATTATGCTCAGGAAACTCATAATACATAGTAATGGGGTGTTTTAAACAGACTGAAAATACATCTACTACATTCCAAATGGGTCTGCTTGTTCACGGTGAAATATTTGGTGACAGCATCAGAGGTAGTCCAAAAAATAATCGAAACTATTATTTATTATGACATTCAGAATGAGTGTGCTTATTCGATAAGCAATTACGAATTTAATATTTAAGATTGATTAGCCTATCCAAAATCTGCCAAGACTATGTAAAAATCTGAAGATATATTGGGGGGAAATGCATTGTTTAAACATGTAAATTATTTACACACATACACACATGTACATATTTAGTAACACAATATGCAATCGGGAAAAATGAAATTATTCCCCTCAATCTGTAGTATCTGTTAAGTCATTTCTGAGCAAAGGATGGTGTTCTCTTATATGACAATGAAGTCACTTACTATACTACAGAGCTGCCAGTTAGCTTAATTGTTCAGGGCATGGTGTTCATGTAGACCTTGTGGTATGTCCTGATATTATGTTACATATTATTTTGACCATTTAAATTATATTTGGATAAGAAGTAGAAGTTTTGGACATAAAACAATTAGGTAACATTTTGAAGCTAAAACTTGTGCTTATAGTTGCTGGGGATATGGCTTGGCAGTGAAGAGCATGCATTTTTCTTGCAGTGAAGTCTTGTTTGGTTTCCAGCACCAGCCCACATGGCTTTCAACTGTGTCTTTTGTTTCAATGGGATCCAGTGTCTCTGTCCTTCGAGGGCACCTGCACTCATGTACACACACATGCACACAGAACACACACATTCACATAATTTAAAATAATCTGTAAAAGGTTTTTAAAAGATCGTGGGTATGTATACCCCAACAACAACTGCCTTCAACGTAATTAGATTAATTCTTAAACTTGCCTGAGGAAAAGACTCATCAGAGGAGTCTTACACTATAATCTCTAACTTTCCCAAAGAAATTCTATGTAGATATACAGATAGCAGCAAATTTATCAAAATATAATTTATTCCCTGCATGTGTATGTGCATGTGCATGTGCGTGTGCGTGTGCGTGTGTGTGTGTGTGTGTGTGTGTGTGTGTGTGTGTGTGTGTGTTCACAGCCATCAACTTATGCTTTATGTAACAGTTTTTGTTATAGGTCTTTAAAATGAAGGAAAACATACCTGCAATTTGTAGCAAAGCACTGTCTGTAACACCACAGTAGCTCCTAGCAGACATCTGGGATAAAGAACAGGCAGCACTTTTAACACCAGAGCTCTGTCAGACGTGGTTTGTGTTTGTTCGGTTTTCACTCTAAGACAAACAAACATGGGTGTGAACTACTGAAGAGTCTTGGTTCTGCACTTTCTGTCAAGTAAGAGCTATTTGGTTTCAATTACTTACTGATGCAATCAGATCATCAACCTAGAGCACTTGCTGTACTGTGCCCACGTTCTCCTGAACCCTTCATTTTTCAGTGAACTATGTAGATAATCCAGCCAGTCAACAGAAATCCAAAGTAGTGACAAAACCCTAGGTCAAATGCCTAATAAAGTTGAACAAAGCTTTGTACTTAGCTAGTGCCTTCAAACATCACAATAACTGACATCTGAATAAAAATCTTTAGGGTAGAGCAGTTCTTGGTCCGTTGGCCCCTGTGGCCTGGCGCAGCGTGGACAATATTTGGATTATCGATAGAGGTGCCCAATTTTGTGAAAGTGCCCGCCGAATGGTGTGTGCTCGTGACCATGGTGGTTGCTATTGCCGTGGACTCACTTGTAGATTCGTTTTCAGCTTTTCACTCTTTAATAAGAGTCTTTCCTCTCACTTTCTCTTTGTGTTCCGCCCGCTCATTTACAAATAAAACAAACTAACCCTTTCCCTGCTAGGGATTGTTCTGAAGATGTGAGGAGAAAAAAAGGATGGTTGTCCCTACTGTGACTACTTCCAGGATCCCCAACACCAAACATAGGAACACCTGAAGATGCTCAGACAACTTAGAGAAAATCGAGGCAGTATTTGTATATAACTGACCCATGTCTCTTACACATACAATACTTTAAATCATTGCTGGGTTACATGTAACACTCAGTACATTGTCAGGGTTATACCGTATTGTTTAGGGGATAACGACATGAAAAAGAAATGTGTCCATATTCAACACAGGTGACGTTTTTGTGAATATTTCAGTTCAACCATAGGTAAGGAGGGACGCCTGTACTACATTTGTGTCACATGTTTCCAATAAAATAAAGGTCCCCACAGTCTCTCTTGTCTTGAATTCATTCCGCATTGTACTTCAACCTCCTCCACTGATACACGTGGTTCATTTAACAAGAGGCTGTACATGTTCCGTATTCCCCTTCATGGGCAGAACTAGAGATCTGATTATAAAGCAGACAGTGGTTCAGTTCCGGCCACACAGAGGCAACCCTAAAGAGCTCCCAGTTGGACTACGCTGATTTCTAGACAAGAGAAAGCCAACACAGAAAGCAGTAAGACCCCAACCAGTGCGGGTAATTTGTTAGCACCACTGCCTTTTTAAACAGAGTCCACTTTTATTAAATTGTTCTTGGCTATTAGGGGAGCGGGCTTACATTTAATCTTATCTGCTGCATCGTTTGAGCTGTCCACAAAGAACATCTTGCCTGTGCACAGGGAGACGATAATTTTTTTGTATTCCTTTCTGAAATTCTGGTTCAGTAGTCCGTATATAATCGCATTGAGGCAGCTGTTGAAATATGCCATGTAGTAACTAGCCACGAACAGCCACTCTGGGATTCTGGGGACCATGGTGGCAGGGTCTGAGGCCACGATGAGCCCTATGAAGTTGAGTGGGGCCCAGCAAATGGCAAAGAGTACGAAGACGACGAACATGGTGACAAAGTTCCTGAAGTCCTGCGGCTTCAGTTTGGGCTTGTTGTCTGGTTTCACCCTCCGTCTGACCTGAAGAACCAGGATCCAGATTCGTAAGTAGCAGAAGCTGACGATAATCATGGGCACGACGAAATGGAAAACCACCACCGCTATTGTGTACATGGAGCTGACAGACTGGGTGAAGGTACAGGAGTAGATCCGGGGATCGTACTGGAGAGTTCCGGTTTGCAGGTTGGGCATGATGGCGACAAGCGTGAGCACCCATATCAGGAACACGTAGCAGAGGGAGTTCTTGTTACTGTAGAGTTTGTCATACTTGAGACTGTGGCAAATGTAGCAGTAGCGATTAATGGCGATCCCGGTGATGTTGAATATCGAGCCGATGACACTCAGACCCATCAGAAAGGCACTGATTTGACAGTGCAGATATCCCAGATTCCAGCCATTGTTAAATATGGATGTCAGCACCAAGGGATATGGGTAAATAGCCACCACGAGGTCTGCAACAGCTAAGCTCACCACAAACATATTTCCTAAGAGGGAAAGAGGTATAAAACACAGGTTAACACCAGTATTACATGCATTGCATCTTTAAACATAGGTTAAAGAAAGGGGGATTGGAAAGATAGCCAGTATAACTTGCCGTGCAAGCTTGAGGACTGGATTTTGGATTCTCAGTACCCATCTAAAAGCCCTGTGGGTTTGGATACCTGCCTATAGTCCCATGCAAAGGGAGCGGGAGACATGGGATCCCCAGAGCAAGCTGGCTAGCCAGATTAGTAATAGTGGAAAGCTCTGGGTTCAATTGAGAGAGCTTGCCTCCAAAGCGAAGTTGTAGAAGGACTGGAGAAGACATCTGTGTCAACCCCCAGCCTCATACCCATGAACTTACACATTCATTCATGCATAGAAACATCAAATACATAGATCACACAGGATATATACTTCCATATTGCTAAAGAAAGGAAGGGGGAAGGAAGGAAGGAGAAAGAGACAGACAGTCCAGGGAGGCAGGGGAGAGACAGGACAAGCTCTTTCCGAAACGTGGGTGACCTGAAACCATGTGCCATGAATGCCACGTGATAAATGAAACAAATGCCACCAATAAGCTTCAACGTGGCCCTTGTTGAGTCACGTCCACTTTCTGAATGTCTGTGTTCCAGACCATTCCATTTCCCAAAGCATGGAATTTCAGACTATATTCTCTTTTTGTGACCGGTCAGTCTCAAGATCCTAACACGTTCATGCCGTCTTCTGTTTGGGGGGGTCTCACGTGCAAAGTCTGACATCACCTTACTTCTCAAGTCTGCCATGAATTCCTTCAATTCCAGAATCCCTGATCTCTCTGATTCTTCCAAAGCTTAAAAGGGGCTTCTAGCTTCTGGTGTTGGGGGGGCTATATATCTTTGTCTTAAGGGAAAAGGGCTCCACCATCAATGTCTGGATTCAAAGATGGTGCCATCTCTGACTAGCTGTGGAACTGGACCAAGGCATTTCACTTTGGCAATGTTCCATTCCTTCTCCTACGATACAGAGATGTTGGAAAGTGTCTCCTTCCTAGTGTCAAGTGAGCCTCAGATGAGGCAATGTATGCCAAGCACCGTGCACTGTCTCCAATGCATATGAAAATTGGTAATGCTCTGCAACTCCCACCCTCAAACCAAAAGGAAAGGAAGACATTCTCTTGTATTTATGAATAACCAAATTAGAACATTAAACCCCACATATTCTGAATCAGTGGTAATCTTCTACTAATTTGATAACTGAACACATTTTCAGTGTATAGAAAAAGAACTTACCTAGCTAAATTTTATGAGATGTTCTACCAATATAATCTTTTATTTTTTGTGGCTTTAAAAACAGCTTGATTTCTTAATATCCCTTCTCTTTCAAATTGCTCCTCAATCAAGTTTTGGCAATTTTATTAATTTTTTTCAAGCCCATCCTAAATGGGTATGCCCACATCCTTTTCTTATTTGCCCAACCAGAGATAAGTAGTTTCCCCTTTGAAGATGCCAAAATTATTTTATTTATATCCCATCTAATTTGGAATAGGTTATAATACATTCCATTCAATAAGAATTTAGCAAATGCATCCCAGCACTCGGGAGGCAGAGGCAGGCGGATCTCTGTGAGTTCGAGGCCAGTCTGGTCTACAAAGTGAGTTCCAGGAAAAGTGCAAAACTATACAGAGAAACCCTGTCTCGAAAAACCAAAAAAAAAAAAAAAAAAAAAAAAAAAAAAAAAAAAGAATTTAGCAAATGCATATAAAGAGTTCTGGGGGACTAAGAACAGACAGGAAGACAAAACTGTAACAGAATCAAGAGCAAGTTTGCTATCTATCTCTAGAAAGGGGTGGAATGCTAACCTATGTGGAATGACACAGAGTTGAGAATGGAGTACATGACCTCAGGGGCTAGGGAAATGTCCCAGTTGGTAAAAAAAAAAAATGTTTGACACACAAGCAGAAGGACCCAACTTTAGATCCCCAGCGTGTGTGCTTGTGGAGGTAAAAGGTTGGTGTTGAGCATCTTCTTCCAATGTTTTCCTCCTTAGTCTTTGAAACAAGGTTTCTCCTGATCCTGGAACTCATCTATTGTCACAACTGTAATCAGAGTGATGGGAAGACAGAGGTAGGTGGGTCCCAGAGCTCATTGACCACTCATTTTAGACAATAGATGAGCTCCAGGATCAGGAGAAACCTCGTTTCAAAAACTAAGGAGGAAAACATTGGAAGAAGATGCTCAACATCAACCTTTTACCTCCACAATCATGCACACATGTGCACTCCCCAAATATATGCACACACCAACATACATGTACCTACCTCCAACCCCCCAGAAGAATACATGGCCTTAAAATGTCAATAATTATGACCAAATGATATAGTACTATTACCTAGTTGTGTTCTTAAGTGAAAGGAAGGAAGGAATGAAAGAAGGGAGGGTGGGAGGGAGGGAGGGAGAGAGAGAGAGAGAGAGAGAGAGAGAGAGAGAGAGAGAGAACTCTTCCTCCCCAAATCCCCTAAATATAACACATGTGAACATTACAGCAGGAGAGGACAAAGCCACCTGATAAACACATCTACATAGACTCTCTGGCTTAATTTTTCCCCAAACATTTGTAAAATGAGATTAATCCAAAGAAAATAAAACTAATGATTTAATTAATGTAGTTAATTGAATACTAATAAAGCACAATTGTTGTAAAAGACATGAAGGATCAAAGCCACACACACACACACACACACACACACACACACACACACACACACACACACACACACACACAGAATCTCAACTATGATGTTGTCTGTGGTTTGAATTTTAAGCTCTTTAAAAATAAGTCTACACTAAGCCATTTTACCACATACCATTCTGGGTTTCAATGTACTGTTTGTATGTTATGTCAGTGTGTAGCTGGGTCTCGTACATTAAACATCATTTTAAACTACTAAATGTTTCGAGTGAAAATGGGCTGACTCCAGAATTTAACTATTTCCCTTGTCATTTAAAATTATCTGTGGGGTAAAAATAATTTACCATTGAACCTTTAGTTTGGACTCATCACCAGCTTTTTCAAGAACTGACTTTTAAAGAATCTGGGGAGATGGGGCAGGGGGCGCTGTGACTGCTGCACAGGCATGAAGACCTGAGTTAATACCCCTTCACCTCTGTAAAAGGCCAGGCATGGCTACACACACCCACAGTCCTGATGCTGGAGCGGTGGAGATACAGAATCCCAGAATTATTAGCGAACCATTCTAGGCAAGTCGGTGAGCTCTGGGTTCACTGGGAGATTGTGACCCAAAAACAAAGATGGAGAGTAACTGATACAGATATCCACTGTCAACTTGTGGCCTATACACACGTGCACAGGCATGGACTGTACATTTACACATACATGTACACACATGCATGCTTATGCATATACAAATGTAACACACACAAACATATATATGCATGCATCACAAACAGGCACACAAAGAATTTTTTTTAGAACAATTTTTTTCTGAAAACTTTCAGCACATTTCTTACGTCATAACTGCTTTTCATCTTCTTTCCTTAATTGCAGTTAAAGAAACTTTCATTACAAAGCTTACTTCGTGTCAAATGTCTGGAGGTAACAATGTAATTTACATGCTCAAACCCAGGGAAAGTCCCTGTGGGTGGTGCTGTTTGAGACACAAACATGAGGAACCCACACACTCTGGAAGCAGAGTCTAGAAACGAGGGAAAGCAGGTTTACAAACAAGCATGCAAACATCTGCCTTTGGAGAGGGCAAAATCTGTCTAGCTGAACCCAATACCTCTCCTTCCCCTACCTTGATGAGCTCTGTCTCTGGTCTTCTTCCTGGGAGTACAGGCATATGGGATACTTTGTCCTGACTTGAATAAAAGCAAATTCTAGACACTGAATGGCATTCCCTTATAGGATGCTGTGTCCACCGTGATGGAATTTCTCAAGGTGTGCTTCTAACTAAGGAATTCATTGCACAGTAATGGGGACAGGCTCTTGGAATTCACTGGGTTTGTTATGTTTCCCACCTTAGAATATTGGTTTTGAAGGTTCATTTAAAAACTGATTGGGTCACCCTGTGAATGGGATACCCCAGGGTGGGATATGAGTGTCAAATCTATGATTAGTCTATAGTATTATTAACCTCATACCAAAGATTCACTGGTCATAGAATCAAAGGCAGATGTTTTAGCTTTCCCTTTCACAATCTCACTAGTGACTCCTTACCAAACTGTTTGCTTCCTGGCCTCTGCCCTTACAACTTTAGGCTCCTTTGGTCTTGCAGGCATGTCCACCCTGCTAACATGCGGCCCATGGGCCACATGTGTCCTAAGATATCAGTCTGGCCCAACACCTGTATAGATCAGAACATCGTGCTGCAACATCGGAGGCCTGGACAGCCTTGAGAACCTATAAGCTTAGATCCAAAGAAGAAACTCTTTCACCAGCTCGGGAGCCCACGGTTTCATTAAATTGAAAGTTGAGGGTGACATTTATATACTTTGAGCTCCTTATTTCAGTGAATCAATGGGAGGGGGCTATTCCTGTAATCTGTCTTGATAAGGAAGACAGATTATCATTACACACAAGACCCATAAAGTACATATTTCAAGGGCAAGAAATGCTAGGAAGTTTCAGTACTCCCATATTTTGTGAATAAAGCCAATGGGGAGATAAAATAGCCCAAACCAGGCAGGCATGCCAATGTCCTAGAGATTTAGAAATAAATGTATGAGCTACCTGAACAGGCAAGGAACCATGACGTGTGGAGGGAAAAGGAAGTGGGGAAAGTATTTAAAAATATTCATAATGATCATGTGACCAACTGCAGAGGTGAACACTAAAGTAATTACGAATATTTCTTATTTACCATGGTTCGGTTGTGACCCTATTAACCATTGGTTTCCTCTTTCCCTTTGCTATTGGCCTGCCGTCCAATTTGTGGCAGCAGTGAAGCCTGTATTTCGGTAATTAAACTATAGGGTATAAATGGGGACTGTGATTCAATTAGAAAAACAATAAAAGTCATGTAAAGATGGATAAAGACATGGCTATCTTAGGGAAAGAGAGTTGGTAGGTTCCGATTTTCTGAAGAGCAGTCCCATTTTGTCAGACAAAGGTATCATTTTGGTGACTCCTTTATTAGGAAGTTGTCCTTTGACTAAAATGTCTACTTGTCAAGGTGCCATGAGGGGGACTGCTATTTTAGTGCTATGTTGAGTCACATGTTCCCAGAATTCCCTTCCCCGTACAGCTATGGGTTAGCATGACTCAAAAGAATTTTTTGCATGACACAAAAAATGAGAACAAGGTGTCCGCTATACTTTTCATGCTCGGGAGTTTAAAGTGGTTTGTTAGACACTGATGTAGTCCCTCCATGAAGTCAGCTCTGGGAGAGTTTTTAAGAGTCCTTTTGTGGACCAGATTCTTAGGGCTTATTCATCTCTGTTGCTTCAAAGAAATCTGTCATATGCAAGCCTGAGTCTGGCTTGCCTTTGGATAGGTCCTTCCGCATCACTTTGAGAAGTCATCACTCTGACACTGCAGAGGACAGGCACCAAAATTACATGGAGAAACCCTGTCTCAAAAAACCAAAGTACACACACACACACACACACACACACACACACACACACACACACACACACATATATATATATACACAGAGAGAAAGAATGGAAGAAAATAAAATCTGATCAGATTCAGTACAACTCAATTTTTAAGTTGTGGATTTACAGGCCACTGTGCCACCTCCTAACTTGCTTATTGAGTGAGGAAATGTATGCATTTCTTAATATTTGTTTATGCAAATGAGACACGTGTCAAAAGGATATACAGGTAAACCCTGACTGAAGAAGACTAGCTGTACTGACTATTCCCCCTTTTCTAACTGTGTTCAGGCTGGCAGAGAGACCCCACCTTCTTCAACAGAAACACAACATGCTCTAGACCAGTGAAGAGGCAATCAATGGGTATTTCTCAAAGATACGCTGGTGCATGCGCAGAACTCTGCGTGGACTGTTCAGTTCACTTAGTCTGCTCTGGAAAGTCAGTTCTTGATCGGTACCTGCATTTTTCTCACCTCTAATTAGGTTGGCCAAACATGTTGACTGCAGTGGAGGTATGGTATCTTAGAACTTTCAGTGAAAGTTAATAGCATTGCAGACAAGAGAAGCTTTTAGTTTTTTGTTTGTTTGTTTGTTTCCTTCCCCCGCTGGTTGAGATATTCAAACACTTATTCTTCCGGAGAGTTACAAATATATGACAACCACATTGAGGGTTTAGTCTTGGAGAATGGGATAGGAAAGAGTGCTGAATATTACCCAAATTATTGCAGCTAATTTGAGTTGTTTGTGCATACAACTGGAAAGGATACTTACCTGCCTTGAGATTGAACTGATTGTGTGTTGACTGAGTTGAAAATTCATTTGGAGAAATTCTCATGGTATTCCTACAGTGTAAGGTAGAATATGACTGACCCTTAAATTTTTGATGATGTGTCAGAGTGAAAGACTTGTGTAAAGCATGGCATCTGGAGGATGAAGAGATAGCTGAGTGGGTAAGGGCACTTAGTATGCACTCATGAGGACACGAGTTCAAATCCCCAGCAACTGACAATACCAGGATATGAATCTAGGGGGAGCCTGTCTTTAAACTTGGGGTGCGTACTGCCGATAGTCTCTGAGAAGATACTTTTCTAAAGCAATCAGACTTTTTCAGTCCAGGAACGTCAGATACTGCCCCTGGGATTTGATGGACACAAAAAAGAAAAAGTAAATTGCCTTTTATGTTCCCTTGCACAGTTCAAAGAATATTCCTTAATCCCCCTCGGCATCTCTTCTTTCTCTTGTCATACCACTAACATTCATCCACGTGGAATCGGCTAGACACAACAGCTTTAAAACAGATCTTTCCGTAAACCTGGCCTCTTGAATCTGAATCTATGAATTTGGTGAAGTTCAGATGTTCATCAAAAGGAAATCTGTGTGAGCAGTCATCAATGGGTCTGTGGTCTTGCTTTCTTCACAGTTAAGATCCAGGCTGAAAGAGGAAGTAAATAGGAATTGGACCACTGAGAAAAAACAGTACCTTGGTGGATAAACACAGGAGGGCCACTGATTCCTACTGTGTGGGTGTCACTTAGAGACTCAGAGCACAGTACTCTATCCAGAAAACCATTCTTGAGCAACTGCTGTGTACTAAGTTCTGTGCTCACAGGAGCCTCAGGCAGGGTCCTGGATCTCATTGTTTTAGAGGGTCATAGCTTCCATGTGATTGTGTGTGGTTATGTGTTGCTCTGCTGCAGGGAGCATAAATGGCCACTCGAAACGAGTATAAAAGGATTAAAGAGAAATGTCAAGAACATTTAGAATTCATCTTTCTCCCTACTAAGCTTGATTAGTTTATGGACGAGACTAAAGTAAGCAGTTTCTCATTTTTCTACCAAGAAGCCAGAGGCTTCCTTAGAAAACCACCCCAGGTCATTATGGGAAGTTTCCTAGGAAGGAAGCTCAAGTCAGAGAATTGGCTCTCATGGTCATGCTGGGGCTTGACAGGAGGAACTCTAAGCCAGCAAGGAGAGCAGAGTTAGGCAAGGGAGAGTGAGCAAGGATGGGAACTCTGGTGGAGCCGGGCTTAGCTTAGTCTACAACTAGGATCCTCCGGGCATAAATCCATTCACAGCATTGCCGTTGCTGCAGACCAAGCTTTCTGTGTCAGCTACTGGTCACCGAGGGCAGTCACCGGAGAACCAAACTGCTGTGAGCCTACAGGGAGTGTGTGGGTCTCAGAAATTTCAGAGAGAAACGGGGCTTCTTGGCAAAGGGGATCTGAGACAGGCATTAGCAACTCGGGTAAGGCCTATAAAGAAAGAAAAGTGAGTAGATGTGAAGACCAGGACAGAGGGCCAGGGCTGCTTCTACCAGCATTCTGAAGAGAGCACTCAGGCAGAAACCCGTTCTCTTCATATTATAGCAATGTACAGAGGGTCGGTGGGAAAAGGTTAATGTAGCAACTTTATGGACCAAAGCCTAAAGCTGGCCTTGAACTCACAGAGATCCACCTGGCTCTGCCTCCTGAGTGCTGGGATTAAAGGCATGCACCACCACTGCCTGGCCATTCTTTCTCTTAATAGTAAAACCTAGTGATTATACAGAATCCTTTGAAGAATTCTAGGTATTTTTTTGAAACAAGTTTATTGAAAAAAATCTTTATTTTAGATAGTGTTGTGGATTATATACTCCAGCTATAGTTAAGAAATCCATATTTACACATCCTGAAACATAATAAAATATGTATTTTGCTTTTAATTATGTGTACGTGTGTGTGTGTGTGTGTGTGTGTGTGTGTGTGTGTGTGTGTGTGTGTGTGTGTATCTGTGCAGGTTTGGACACTTGAGTACAGGTGCCTGTGTAGGCCAGAAGAAGGATTAAAATCTCCTGGAACTAGAGTTACAGGTGGTTGTGAGCCATCCAACATGGGTACTTGGCGTTGAACTTAAGTCCTCTGCAAGGGCAGTACATGCTCTTAACTGCTGAGCTATCTGTCCAGCCTCTCACAATCTGGAATATCTGGTTTTACACACACACAACACACACACACACACACACACACACACACACAGAGAGAGAGAGAGAGAGAGAGAGAGAGAGAGAGAGAGAGAGAGAGAGAGAGACATATTTATTTAGTTTGTAATGATTATAATACATATATAATAAGTTATAATACCAAAGAATTTGCATGTGAAACATCTCTACCTTATTATCGTCTTCATTCCTACTCTTAATCTTGTAGACCTTCCATTATCATCTAGCATTACTATTCCCTTCATGCCCATCCAGGAGCTCCCAGTGTTAAGGGAAGGGCAGAGAGAGACACACACTGATGACTATAGCATCAACCAGTGATAAAAACTGCTACAAGGAAGTTACTATCACGGCAGAGTCTGTGGGAGCACTGGGGCAGGAAGGGCCTGTTCCAGTTGAAAGATGATGGATGTCCCTCTGGAAAGGGCTTTAAAAATGGAAAGACACCCCAAAAACAATGTATAGGGAGCACAGGCTTCATATGAGCCAGAGTTTGGGTAAGAGGAGTCCCCACAGGCTCATGTGTGGTAAACATTTGTCCCCAGGTAGTATTTGGGGAGGCTGTGGAAACATTAGGAGTTGAAGCTTGGCTAGACAATACAGGTCACTGGGTTACAGGCCCCTAGGGATATGTTATCTATGGCCCTTTTCTGATATACTCTCTCCTTTGTTCCTGTTTGCCATGAAATGAGAAAGATAGTGCTGCCCTGATTGAGCTGCCTAAAACATGGGACCAAGTAACCAAGGACTGGATGAGAGGGGATCTGTGGTTGGTATATAAAGTGAATAAAAAAAGTGAATAAAAAAAATTTCTTAATAAAGAAAAAAATCAAAAATATTAAAAGCAAACTAAATAGAACTAATCATGGAGTGTGTTATAGAAATACAGTAATAACGTTATTTGTATATAAGTTCAAAACAACAGGTAAATAGATGGATGACTAGGTAGACAGACAGGCTTGTGGGCAAGTAGATTGCGAGGCAGACCCCAACTTCATCTTCCTAGGGTATGCCTTCATATGATAGTCTTAACCTCATTGACTCGACAGAGGAATTGAGTACCTCATCTCCCAGACATACTACACACCAAAGAAGTATTGAGATTCAACTTGGATCCTCTGATTTTAATCTCTAGGTTCCTTGCATTGCTCTATGCTGAATTGTCTTTGTTCTAGAATAAGAAGAACTGTTTCCTTGGCTATGAAATTGGGATTCCAGTTTTCTCATCTACCTGAAGAGACTGTGATGTCGACAGATGAACTGTGGGAGTGTGCTTTGAAAACTGCAGGTTGCACTATACTATGCACTTAGTTATGGAGTGTTAGGTCAGACCTTCTACATAAGAAAATAAATAGAAACCAAACCATATACTCTATACTGTGAAAAATGTAACAGAAAACACAGTTTTATCAATTACCTAGTTTAATTTTTCTCAAGCTTGGAAATGTTCCTAACACAAATCCATCTATAAAGTTTTTAAAATTCCTGAACTGTTGGTCTGGGAAACCAATTCATATAATTGCTGGCATTGATTGGATATAGATATAATAAATTATTTGATTGTAAGCAGAAATAATCAATTATCAACAATGACCATCAATTTTTGTTAATCAATTATAGGTCAAGACAATAAGAAAGTAAAGTTTTACCACAAATTTAGGTAAATGATATATTGAAAAACTGGATCAGCCTGCTGTTTTCAATTCATCCCAGAAGCTGTATTTTACTAATACTCTGATTCTCTCATAATTGATGTCCATCATAACATTCATAGTGAGAAAATGCAAGAAGCAAAATTCATTTTTGTGGAAAATATTTCTGAAAATATAAGATGATTTAAAGATATTGTCCCAGATACCTACTATTTTAAAATACATTTCTCTTGAGATTTTTTTTCAGTTATCTTGTGTGTGTATTTTATTCTCTTGTCTAGTATTCTTTTCAGACATCACAGAACACTTGGTTCTTTATTTTTCAAATGCTTCTCATGAGTAAAGCTCTAATTTTCACTATCCCTGGGAAACAGCTGAGGGCCATGTGCTCACTACATGCACTTCAACTCTGCTGTTTTCTCCTTGAGCATTGTTAAATAAACTGAATGGCCAGGCTGGCTGCTGACTACGGCTGTTCCTCCCCAGTGAACACATCTTGATGGAGTCATGACAATTCTAATTTCTCTCCTTGGTCCATCCAAAACCAGCAAAACTGGCTAAGTTATAAGAGTTGGTTCTTTGTACACACCCCTTACTTGGCTCATTCATCACCAGAGCCCCTAACCCATCCTGCCAAACGTCACCCATAATTTCTCATCCAGACAGCATCCCACCGAAGAGAACTTGAATGATTCTCTGTGGTCAGCTACTTCATCCTCTCTCAAGCAGGGAAAACTGCATGAGGGATTTTTAAAACTCGTAAATGTTCCTTGAAAGGGAGAGCAGGTTGCCGGGCGGTGGTGGCGCACGCCTTTAATCCCAGCACTCGGGAGGCAGAGCCAGGCGGATCTCTGTGAGTTCGAGGCCAGCCTGGGCTACCAAGTGAGTCCCAGTGCAAAGCTACACAGAGAAACCCTGTCTCGAAAAACCAAAAAAAAAAAAAAAAAAAAAAAAAAAAAAAAGAAAGGGAGAGCAGATGTCATCAAGGGGCCATTTTCCCCAGAAGAGAGAGGTAGATATGAGTTGGCAACTTGCTAACTTATGATAAGTTGGCTGTCTTCACCAAAGATACATTTGGGGAAATCAAAGGACTTTAGAACTGGCAAGCACCTGACTGATCTTCCCCACAGAAGAGGTGTTATCTAGAAACACAGTGAAAACCTTGGAGTCCGGACTCTGGGCCATTCGCTCTAGCAGCTTCCACACTTCTCCATATTACCTGACACCACTGTCCCCACACAGGAGCATTTGACTGATGAGAAGCTACACATGGCTGACTATACAGCTACACCTTGATAATCACAGTAGATTGGTTCCACGGACCCTGTGGTACCCAGCTCCAAAGATGCTCAGGTCCCTACATTCAGATGACATGACATCTGCATTAAAAACTATGCACATTTCCTGTGCCCTTTACATCATATTATTTATGGTATCTAGAATAGCACAGTTGTTGACTGAGCGGACGCTAAGACACATGCCTGACATCCCAGCTACTCTGTGGAGATGGGAGGATCACTGAAGCCTACCATTCAAGACCCAGCCCAGAAAATTAAAGCAAAACCAAACTGCAAATTCTATATAACATTTCTTACACTGTGCTGTTTGTGGAGAAGTTACAAAAACCACAAATGTCCAATGTCTTTGACCCTCCATTAGTTGAATCTCTGGATACATGATACTGAGATATGTGGAGCTAACTGTATGTGTTTCCACCCTGTTACTGCCATGAAATCCATTCCCCATTGTCCATCTTGCCCTTGAATCCTTTTCTTTCTCCCTCAATTAGCACTCTGTCAGATTCTCGTTGAATTCCAGGGGACTTGGAACTTAGAGTAGGGTAGGTAGCTTCCAAAGACTCATTGGGGCCACAGAACAGTGCCAACTATGTTCCCCCAATTTGTTGCTTGCAATCATGGCCATCCAGGCCCCGGCATGACAACTTTGTAGAATTCTGAGTTCTATGGAGCCCAACTGTCTATGCATGGAAGCCGACCATTTTGTTAATTTTCACCCTTTGTGAACATCCTATACAGCTTTCCTTGCCCGATAACTGACTTTTGAACAGGCGGGACGCTGTTGCACTGTTTTAGGACAAGTTTTATTTCAGTAGAATGTACATAAAGAAAAATGCACCATGCCAGAGCCTGCAATGCTGCCTTTTAGCAAGCCAAAAAAAACCCCAAACAAACAAAAAACCCCAAACATAAAGTCCAAATGTCTACCTAGCATTAATTTCTCCATCTTTTTCAAAGTATTTTCACAGGCATCATTTCATCTGATACTTGCAACAATTACATTAGTGCATAGTGTGGGACTAAAGTGTAGGCGTTATCCCTATCTGACAGATGTGGGAAGTAAGGCTGGACCACAACTGATTTCTTGGGTTGTAATGTATACAGTGAGAACATAACTTCTGGAATCCTTCTCCTGTGTTACACCCACTGAAGATGCATTGTTTCTCATTTGCAAAACTTGGACAGGAAAAGAGCAGCTAGTCAGTCAACCTTTAGCATCTGATTGGTTGCTTAAAGATGGTACCTGTTGTGATTGCTCAGCCCCTCAGCTAATTAAGTGTTGGTGATTTCTTCCTAGAGCTATCAAAGGCCAAGCTAGTCTCTTGAGAAAAGGAAAAGGTTAAAAATAATTCTGCAATTATACCAGATTTCCAGAGGAAAGAATTATCGGAAAGTTCATGTGTTTTAGCATTCTAATCTTTTTTTCTGTTCTCTGTATTTCCCTTTTTAGAAAAGATTTATGTATTTTTATTTTATGAGGATTAGCGTTTGCCTCCATGTGGGTATGTGCACCACATACATGCCTGGTGCCCATGGAGGTGAGGAGAGTGTGTAGGATCCCCTGGAATTGGAGGTACAGATGGATGTGAGCTGACATGTGAGTGCTGGGAACCGAACCTGGGTCCTCTGCAAGAGCAGCCCATGCTGTTAACCACTGAGCCATCTCTCCCACCTATTTATTATCTTCCCACTTTTAAAACCAATGAAAAAATTGAACAAATACACAAACTGAGCAGTCATTAAAACATTTGCTTTGAGACAGGGTCTCATACATAATGCCAGTTTGCCTGGAACTCACTATATAGACTAGGCTGGCCTCAAACTCATAGAGACCCATTTGGCTCTGCCTTCTACACACTGTTATGTGCCATGACACATAGCATCAATAAAACTTTTAATAAGCATCTAACAACAGATTTGAATCGCCTATCTCTAGCTCTGATCCAAATCACTATTTTTTTTAAAGCCTCAAATGGTTTGAACTCGGTGACGTATTTGAGCAAATAGCCCAATCATAAAAACATGATGCTCTAAAGTTTTATGGATTAAAGTTCACCTAAGGTCTTCTGTACAAAGCCGGGAATGCAGTATATTGACTCTCCTCTCAAGGAGTTGCTTAGCCAATAAAGTCCAAAGTGGCAGGACAGTTGTAAGTACTGTGCCTAAGCCATGAGGAGCGTGAACGTTCTTTACAGGAAAGATCTTGTGTGATTCAGACTTCCCACATGTAAGTTACAGACACCAGTGACACACAGCAGGTGTCCAGGCAGATGCTCCAAGAATCCGCCCTTCCCGTCACTGAGCCTGCAAGACACTGGGCATCATACATCACTCTCTGCAAAGTGGGTAAGTCTGACACCCCACCCTTGAGCTGACCAAAGAATTCTCTGTGTGGGTGTTCAGAGCCACATGCAGCCACATGTGGCTCCTAGTTATAGGAGAGAGTATGCTCTCCCAACTATTTATTCATTGCCATGTTGGAGATCAGACTAAGGGCTTTACCGATGCTGGGCAAACACTGCCACTAAACTATTGCATCCTGAAGATTGAATTCTAGCTTAAACCACTCGTTCATGAAAGGAAGTCATCCCATTTTCTAAGGCAAACGGAAGTCATATTAGATGTCTTCAAACTAATTCTTACACTTTGCACAGCCTGAAGGGTTGCAGAAGCTAGGGCAGAGGGGGAGAGATGTTCTGTCTGAGTTTGCGTTTTTCACCAGCTACCTGCTTTAGGACAAAAATACCACTTTGGGCAAATATTTGAGTGAATGGCTTCCTCTCTACCCTTCTTCCAAAAGTTTACTTCCAAACAAGGGACAGAAAACCAAGCCACCTGACACCGTTTAAAGTGTGGAAAAAAGCATAGCTCATAAAGAACTGACTGACCTGCCCTTACCCAGGGTAACTGCTTCACCTCATTGCTTGAGTGAACCCCAATTTATAACTCAAGCACAGAATTAAGTCTAGTCCTACACTATATGTAAATGCATCCCTCGCTACAAAATCCATTTTTAAAATGCAGGCTTGTTGGCTTGAAGAGCAAAAGTCATTTTGACGGTTCCCCAGCATTCTTAGGACCATCCCCTCCACCCTGCGATTGGATGCTATTAAAGCTGAAAAATCTACACAGACGACAACAGAAACAGAGGCTGTCATTTTGGCAGCTCATGCATGCATCTTCTATTTTAGCCAAGTTGGGAAAACTGATTTATATGCAAATCCAAACAATTGATGAGTTCGTTGATGTAATTTGAAAAGGTGTCTTGAGGAATTTACTCAACCGGTACCCTAGCTAATGAACCCAGAGAATCGGAAAGCAAGAGTAAAGAGACACTCCTGAAGGAGACAAACATCATTTAAAAGTTTTCCATCTCTAGGGACTGAAGACTTGTGGATGATCTCTGACAAGGCATCTTAGGGGGACGGGGTGAAGAGAAGGGAGCACATATTCTCTAGGAAGGAAAATGATTCAAAGTCTGTTTTCCCAGAAGCTGACTTTCTGAAGTTTTCCTGGTGTCCCACTAGGGGGGTGCTAGGGCTGGGAGAGGTGCCAGGAATCCCTACCTGCATTCCTGAGCTTCTTGTTGCGATACACAGACAGGATGACCAGCAGGTTGCCCAGGATGTCCACCACGATGGTGAAGATGAGGATGAAGGCCAGTGTGGAGGCCAGCCACGACGGCCGCGGCAGCTCACTCTCCCCGCCGCCTGGTGCCTGCTGTGAGGCATTGAGCAGAGCGCTGCCATTGGCCTTCATGATCCCCTGGGTGCCTCTCACCGCAGCACAGCCACGGCCATCGTCCTGTCGCCCCGCGCCCTCCGGTGCCCAGCTCTGCTCCCGCCCTCCCCGCCACTTTTTATGGCTTGGCACAGCCCTCCCGCGCCTACTTTGCATCCTTGAGGCTGCTTTGCGGGCGATGCAGCCCGCTCCAGCCCCTCCCCGTGGACGGACACCCTCTCTGCACTTGGCCGCTGCCTCCTGCTGACACCTGCTGTCCATTGCCGGGCCACTTGGACTCCAAGGTCCCGCAGCGTGTGCACACTGCGCCCCCGTGCGGCGAGACTTGGCGAGACAGGTGGAGCCGTCAAGAGGAGGGAGCCCAGGAAGTTTTTGCAAGAAGAGCCTCCCTTCCCTCTTTGGATCTGGACCTTGCATGCAGGACTGCCACAAGGCACGGACTTGAACCCTAACCAGGACTGAAGTAGATAACTTAGCCACTAGATGTCCTAGATTCCCTGTCGGCAGAGTGGGAATGAAATAGACTCTAACTCATCAACTTTAGAGTTACTGATGTGCAAAACGAAAACAATAACAAAATTAAAAGGAAACCTTTTCGCTCTGACAAAGCACCATTTAACGTCTGTGCTGGAGGTTTCAGGTAATTAAATGAAAAAAATGCAAATATTTGCAGAAGACTGGTGTGAACATTCTTTTGAAAAATATCAGTGAGAACAGGAACATGAGATGAGAAAAGCTGATAGAGAGATCCACAACGTAAGATTGCTGGAGAATGGATTAGTCAGCTCTGTTCAGCAAGAAACAAAACTCCAAAACCTTCTGAGACCCAGAAGGGAGGCTTACACAAGCTAGGGGACATATGATGTTCTCATACGGAACACTTAAAATTTCCATGTTCTCACTATCTTTTGTACCAGCCCAATTCCCAAATTTCTCCAGAGTTCCTTTGAAGGGTCAAAAGAAAACTGAAGAAAGGAGATTTTAATAAGATGAACACCAGAAAAATGTGACCTTGCAATATTAAAATCTACATTACAAATTAACCAATGAGGCATAGGGGCTTGTGTCACAGCCCTGGAGGCTGAGACAGGAGGATGGATGCCACTTTGAGGACACAATCAACCAGTGCCCTAGTGTACAGTCCTGTCTCATCACAGGCTATTAAGGAAAGCCGTTACATTCATCAACAATTTCAAGAAGAAATGAAATGCAGGAGAGAGGGGCCTGAACCCATAGCTCGGTTGATAGAGTGCTTATTCGTGAAATCCTAGGATCCATTCTCAGTACTGTATAAACTGGATATGGCAGCTCAATCATGTAAACTCAGCATCCAGGAGTGAAGGCAGAGGGTCAGAAGTTCAAGGTTATCCTCAGCTATTTGGGACAATCTTGGACCGTGTGAGATGCTGTCTAAACAAAAAAAACAACAACACAGATTTAAGAAGGCGACCATTTAAATTAGCAAGAAGAAGAATAGAAGATGAAGATACATTTAAGGAAATGTGGGCAAACGTTTCTATAACCTCAGGGTGGCAACGGACTCTCTCAGTAAGCGTGGGCAACAAAGCAGGACAGAAAACCATCATGAGCATAGGAAGGACGGTGACGGTTCAGTCACCAACTGAACTAGGGCTTCTTGCACAGCCCTGAGGTAGCTACTTCACATGGGTTGTCTTACACAATGTTCATTTGACAGGGTTTGATGCTGTGACCCTGTAACACTGTGACCCTGTAACACTCTGATGCTGTAAAACTCTGACACTGTAAAACTGTGACACTGTAACACTATGACATTGTAACACTGTGACACTGTGACGCTCTGACGCTCTGATGCTATGACACTGTGATGCTGTGACGCTGTGACACTATAACACTGTGGTGCTGTGACACTCTGTGATGCTGTGACACTCTGTGATGCTGTGACACTGTGACGTAACACTGTGACACTGTACCACTGGCAAGTAAAGGAACACACAGAGGTAAGCAGTTGGCAGTGGCTGGGGGCAGGTTTTGAACCTAAGTCCCTCTGATTCCACAGCTTCAAACCTCAGTTCTGAGTGACAGTGTTTCTCAGTAAACTAGAATTGACCACAGAAATGTTTGAGTACTATAATGAAAAGTATATGTATATATACCATAATCTATTAAAACACAAATAAACCACAGGAGTGATATATGATGTAGCTAAGAATGAAGCATTAATAAGCATAATGTATATTATTTATATGAGTTTTATACAATAAATTTATTATATAAAATATTTTATAAAAATAATTTGTATAAATTATTTATGCAATAATTTATATATTAACATAAGGAATTTTTTCCAAGTGAATGTGGGAAAAACAATAGCAATATAATTAAAGCAGTTAGACAATGATTAACAATGAAATTGAGAATTTGGGGTATCACTGGTAGTATACTGTATGCTTAGCAAACCTGAAGCCCTGGGTTTAATTTTCAGAACCATCACCTCAAAATCAGAAAGGCTCAATATCTGGGAAAACACACAGAGCCTTTCCCTCCATTTTCTCTCTGAAGTTCTTGTAAACTGTGAACTTAAAATAACAAAATTTGGGCTCGAGAGATGGCCCATCTTGTCAAGTATGAGGCCTGAGCTCTTTTTCCCCCTTTTATTGAAAAAACATTTTTTTCTCATACAATATATTCTGATTATGTTTTTTAATCCCTCTACTCCCCCCACTTCCACCCTCCCATCCCACCCCCTTTCTGTAAGACCTGAGTTCTTATGCCCATCCACATAAAAGTGCTTCCATGTCGGATGGGGGGCAGAGAGAAACGAACCTTCACAAGTCCATAGTCTGCTAATGTGGTGTTCCCAACAGTAAACAAGAGACTCTGCCCTTAACAAAGTGGAAGTCAGGGACTGATGCCCAAGGCTCAAGGTTGGGCTCTGATCTCCATACCTGTGCCTTGGCATGTGTGTACTAGTACACACACACACACACACACACACACACACACACACACACACACCTGGTGGAGGTAGAACAAAACCTAAAGCTATGATTTTGCTTATGTGGTTCATAACACATATAGATGTATTAACTATAAATACTACAAGGCTGGAGGATAGTTCAAGTAGTAATGTGCTTGATACACAAGCCTGATGGCCCAAGTTCAATCCCCAGAATCTATATGAAAAGGCAGGGATAAAGCACACTTAGAAAGATCCCTGGATCTTATTGGTCATGCAGCCTAGCCCTAGGTTCCAACGTGAGGTCCTGTCTCCAAAAACAGCTCTTGAGGAACAACACCCAAGGTTGGCCTCTGACCTCCACATACACTCTCACACACATGTACCTGCTCGTACATGAACATGCACAAACACACACGTGCATACACACAAACAAGAAAGTCTGAAAAGTGGGGCACACGAGACAACTGATTTTTCATATTTATGGTTTATACTAAGGGCTACAGTGGACAAGAACAGGTTAAGGGTGAATTTGTGACCTTTGTGGTAACCGCTATGAGATGTCACTTCTGGGCAACTTTACTCTCTGCACGTGACTCTGGCCACTGACCCTGAAAGAGTGCCTGAGATCAAAGCCACCCTGAGAGGTGAATTACCTCAGAGGAGGGGTGGATCTCAAATGGAACTCAGGGAAGGGAATGAGGTCTTCCCAGTATGACAGGAGGACTTGTCTGTCACAGCACCTTAATAGAGAAAGATATGTTTCTCTACTACAGGTGAGAAACTGCACCATTAATTTCTCTATAAATGTGCTCTCTGCTGCTTAAAAACTTACTGAACACAAGTCCTGAATACATTAAAAGCCTTTTTTTTTTCTGCCACAGAGGAGGTGTGCGATCACACATTATACACCTGAACACTGCCTGCTAGGCTCAAATAAAAGCTGATATTGGAGTGTGAAAACACACACACACACACACACACACACACACACACACACACACACACACACAGAGAGAGAGAGAGAGAGAGAGAGAGAGAGAGAGAGAGAGAGAGTGACTGTTGCCACAATCTATAGGAATTCGCAATAAAGACTTGTCCAAGATTTGATAAACCTAGTTCTGCCTCAAGGAAACATTAGGTTTCAGCTGTGAGTTCATCTACAGCAGGGCTCAGACCTCATCTTAAACCCCTACGGGGGAACACTAATCCCTCTGATCTAAGTAGGAGTTCTATTTTTCTAGAGGGCCCTCCATAAAGTTTGGCTTAGAACTGGGGCCTGAATGTCATGAGCAATTTCATACCAAGTGTCTCCTGAGCACTTCTGGGAAATCTCTGCAAGCCAAAACATTAGTAACCCAGGAAGTATAGCTGTGAAAATGAGGGGTTTTGCCAGAAGCAAGCAGGTGAAGTGTCTCTGTGTGTGGCTGTGCTGGAGAAGGAGAGCCAATAAACGGAGCTGACCAGGTGCAAATGCTTTCACAGTTTACAGACAACCGAGTGGTAATACTAGTGGAGTTCCCACAGCAAATCCGGTCCCTTTCCACCTCCCAGAAGTTGTGAGCATCCGGGGACATTCTAAAGCAGGGGCACAAGAGCCTCACCTCCATCGTCCATGCCGGCAAAGACAGGGAGTCTCACTTCTCCTTGGTCCTTTCAGTGAAGGCATGAGCCCCTCAGTGGTCCATGATAGCACTGTTACTGCGTTTTGAACTGGAAATTTCCTTACAGATAGTCCCCTTATCTTCAGTTGATGTTGGGCTAGCTCCTGCTATAGGTCGACTGTGCCAACACTCAGTACTGTAACAGTCACGGTACTTTAGGCCTCTGTAGTGTTTTGTTGTAGTTGTTGTTGTTGTTGTTGTTTGTGTGTGTCTGCACTGGAAATCAAACCCAAGGCTTCACACATTCTGGTCAAACATGCTACCACTGAGGTATGCCCCAAGAAGGAGCTTTAGTTTTGGAAAGAAAATTTACAAAGTGAGTAGGAAGGCCCTCTAATTTTGATCTACTCACCGAGAGAAAAAAAAACAAAAACAAACAAACAAATCAATAAAAATAATAGTCCTGCTCTTTGTTGTTGTTGGGCAGGGGGCGTTTTTTGTTTATTGCAAGATAGGATCTCATGTATTCCTGACCTCAAAGTTCCTATGAAGCCGAGGATAGCTTTGAACTTAGGACCCTCCTGCTTTTACTTCCTGAGGGCTAGGATTAGAGACGTGGACCGCCATGCCCAGCTTTCTGCAGTTCTGGAGATCAAGCCAAGGGCTTCTTACCGGTTAAGTAAGCCCCAATGGAGATGCTTCCCCAACCTCAGTGGTTCTGTTTTTAATAAAGGACTGCTCCATAGCTCCGTGCATGTCCCCCTTTGACCTCACTGAAAAGCCGTTTCTCAGTCCAAGAGCGTGAGTACCCGAAGTCAATTCTGCTCATGGTTACTACGTTGACAGCTGTGAACACAGATCATGAGGTAGAGGAACTAAGTAGAGAATAGAATGGATGGATGAAGCCCAGGCCAGAGTTTCAGCAGCTCCAGTACTTTGAGCTAAGCTGAAATAGATAGCAGAGAAGTGTGGGTGAAGTAAGCCGAGAGGAAGAGAGCTGTGAATTTGACTCTGGACACCCCCTCTCAGTCCTAAAGAGCAGGGACTATCTTGTGCATCCCTCACTACACTGGTTTGAATGAGGTGTTGTCCCCCATACTCTTGGAAATCTGGATATTTGGTCCCTAGTTGGTGATATTGTTTGGGTGGGTTTAGGAGGCGTGGCCTTGCTGGAGGAAGTATGTCACTAGGGGCAGGCTTTCCAAATCTGCATGCAGTTTTTAATGCACTCTTTCTGGTTCCTGTTTGTGTTTCAAGTGATGAGCTCTCAGTGGCTGTTTCAGACACCATTTTGCATGCTGCCCTGCCGTGATGGTGACGTCTTATCCTCCTGGAACAGTAAGCCCCAAATAAAATCTTCATTCTAGACATTGCTGGGGTGATGGAGTTTTATCACAGCAACCAAAAGGTCATTAAGATTTAGTTTTGTCATTAAGCACGACTAATTATAAAGTAGGGGGTGGTAGCAATAGATACTGCCTATACTGTGGTGATAATCATGTACCTGAAGTTCATTTGTAAGAGCATGGTCCCTAGACACCACGGAATCTGTCGCTGTTAATTAAGTAAAGAACAAACTTAGTCTTGTTATTCAGTGCAAATAGTAGGTCCCCGGACATGTAAGATTCAAATCCACAGCACAGAAGTTGATTTCAGGAATTTTAGTTTTCAATGACCTGTGTATGAATACAGTTTTGTGATGTTCCTTATTAAACGTTAAGATTTAGTATTTTTAAGAATTTATTCTTTTTAAGGACAATTTCTTTTTATTATTATCATGATTTTAAGTAGCCTATAAGCTTGTATCGTTTACAGATATGCTTTGCTCTGGTTGGTCCACAGCCCACACTCCACTCCTCCCCATCTCCCTTCTTCCCTCACACTGCTGGATCCTTCACCCAGCATCCCTTCCTACTTTAATATCTCACGAACTCTGTTGTCTTCCCCATACCTCTCCCTTAAAATGTCTTGTCTTTCTCATCGTGGGAACCCCTTCCTACTTCCTTGGTCTCTACCCACATTTACTCTCTTGCAGACACACTTAATTAACAATTAGAAACTAGGAGCCATATAGGAGAGAACAAACACACGGCATTGGACTTTAAGCCTTCACATTGCCTAATACATTTTTTTGGCTCCATCCATTTTCCTAGAAATTTCTTTTTAAAACGGTTTTTATTTATTTTGATTGCATGTATAAGAGTGTTTTGCCTCCACGTATCTAAGTGTATCACATATGAGCCCGGTTCCTGCAGAGGCCAGAAGAGGGCATAAGATCCCCTGGAACTAGAGTTCCAGACAGTTATGAGCTGCCATGTGGGAGCTGGGAAGCAAACCCAAGACCTCTGCAAGTGCTTTTAGCTATTGAGCTAACTCCTCAGCTCCCACGATTTCATGTTTAGTTGCTAATTTAATAAAATTGAATAAAAAAATGTACCACATCTTCATTATGCATTCTTCTGTTGGTGGACATGTAGATTGACTCCATTTCTTTGTTATCGTGAAAGGAGCAGCAATAAACATGGCTGTGCAAGTATGTCTGTGGTACAGCTGAGTCCATATGGCAGTTTTTGTGTGTGTGTGTGTGTTTTCTTTCTTTTTTGTTTTTTTTTGTTTTTTTTTTTCGAAACAGGGTTTCTCTGTGTAGCTTTTGGAACCTGTCCTGGAACTCACCCTGTAGACCAGGCTGGCCTCAAACTCACAAATCACCTGCCTCTGCCTCCTGAGTGCTGGGATTAAAGGCATGCGCCACCACCGCCCGGCCATATGGTAGTTCTAGTTCTGGCTTTTTGAGGTACTTCTACACTCATTTCCACAATGGCGGCGCCAGTTTACCTTCCCACCAACAGTGGCGTTTTCTTTCCCTGTGTCCTCGCCAGCACTTGTTGTTGTCGTCTTGATGTTGGTCCTTCTGCCTGGGGTGAGATGGAATCCCAAAGCAATTTCACCTTCCATTTTTCTGATGGATTGGAAGTAATTTCTACACATGAACAGCTTTCTATTGGTGGGGATTTTTGCTTTGTGATCGTTGTATTTAGCAAGAGGCACTTGTGTTTTTCACAAGGCTTACGGATATGATTCTGTGTTGCTCATGTTAACTTACAACAGTACATCGACTTGAGAGCATGCACCTACCAAGAAGACACAAAGGAAAAGGATGCTCTCTTCAATACATGATGCTGAGAAAACTGAATTCCTGCTGTACCTTCTTATACAATGCACAAAAATAATTTTAAAAAAGGTGAAAAACCCAAGTGTATAACCTTAAACCATGAAGCTTCTACAAGAGGGTATAAGGAAGAATCCCTGACACCAACTTTGGTAAGGCTTTGTTTTTAAAGATGAGTCTGACAATTCTAAGAAAATTAAAATTTACTGCATTTTACATATCTGTCTTTGAGTTCAAACTGTAAAAGGATCATGGATGAAAGATGGCAGCTGGCTTTATAACATGACTTGCAGGTTCACAGTTTGAGTCTTACATATCGAGTTTGTACTTGTGAATAGATACGTCAATCAACAGTTAGTTATCTTAGGCTTTGCTCCTTCAGAGAGATGTTTACGTTTCAACTCATCAAGCAGAGAAATTTAATTCAAAATCGAAGAACTAAAAATTGACCCTTGGGTTCTACCACATGTGAAAATTGATGTCCTGCACCAAATAGTTTATATGGTTTTATTTGGTTTGGTTTGAGACAAGATCTGGTGGGCCTAGATTGCATTGACGATAAGGCTAGCCTGGAATTTGCTTCTATTCTCTGGCCTCTTCATAGAGTAAAGATTACAGTCATGTGCTACCTTGTCTGGCCACCAACAGTGATTTGTAGAATCCAGTACTTGTAATGATGGGGATTGACAATACAGTAGGGGCAGCCTCAGCTGTGTTATACACTCCTTTATATGTGCATTTAAAAATGATTACACACACACACACACACACACACACACACACACACACACAAATCTAAAGGTCAAAAGGTCAAAGAACAAGTTGTAGGTTTTCTCCTTCTACCACGTAGGTTCTGGGGATCAAACTCAGGTCTTCAGGCTCCCCAGCAAGTTCTTCCACCAGCTGAGTTACCTCGCCATCCCCATCAATGTATCTTAATGAAACTGCTATGAAAGAAATCCTCATGAAGCCATTCCTTCAGAAGACTTTTTTTTTTTTTTGAAGAGCATTCAGAGGAAGGACCTTTGTTGCACAGATCTGAAGTTTACAACTCAGTTGAAAGAAATGCTTAAGACATGCTTATGAGTTACCCGTAACAGCTTTAATTTCATATTGGTCATATTAGCCAGCAAAGGGAATAAAAAACTCTTGTGTTATAGAGGAAGCTGCATCAGCTGCCGAGAGTGTGCTGGAGAGAGCTAGACAGGAAGACAGTGCTTGACCTAGTCCTTGGAATCAGAAGGCAAATAAAGAATGCCAAGTCCAGGCCATCGTAACATACAGATGTCAAAGTATCCCTTATTGGAATCTGGAGGAGGATGTGCATACTAAGACGTCATTTGCCCTTACAGAGGAAATCAGTGTTTGTTCATCTTTTGAGATGAAGGCTCACTGGACTCACAGTGTTTGATCAGCTGCACTGCAGATGGTGAGCTCTCTGGAGGCTGAGATTCTCTCTGCCTAGTTCTTTCTAGAGCTGGAAATGTAGGTTTTTCCACAAAGGCTTGCTCATTTTTTCATAAATAAGGTCCTTCTAAGACCTATTTTTACTTTAGTATGTTTCGGCATCTTCTTTATTACAAGGGCTGGATTCTGTGGGGTGGGGGAATTAACAAGATGTGACGTTAACACTGGTGTTGGTAGGTTAGAACATTGTCGGATGGGGTCAGTGAGAGAGTTCAGCAGGCAATGGCACTTGCTGGCCAAGCCTGGGGACCTGAGTTTCCTGTCTGGGATCTATATGATGGTGGAAGGAGAGAACTGCTTCCACAAAGCTGTCCTCTGACTGTCACATACTATGGCATACATGGTTACAACACACACACACACACACACACACACACACACACACACACACACACGCAAGCGCACGCACGCACGCACCCACCCACACGAGTGCACTCAGCACACATGCATGCACACGGGTATACACACTCATACTTTTTTAAAGGAGCGTTGAAAATGATTAGTATTTATGAGGGCAATGAACTGCAGGATTCCAAATGATCAAATTCGTGAAAATTGCCTATATAGAAAGGAGATTGATAATTTGGGGAAGGTTAAATTTTATAAAAATCTGATTCACAAAGGCCCTATTGCTTATAAAAGTAAGCCTTACAGAGGACCAAGGTTCAATTCCCAGCACTCATATTAGTAGCTAACAACAGTCTGTAACTCCAGTTCCAGGGAGATCTTTGCCCTCTCCTGACCTTTGAGGGTGCAGGCAGGCACATGGTGGACAGACATACATGCAGGCAAATACTCATACTCATAAAAAGCAAAAATAAATCTCTTTAAAAGTTAAATTAATCCTCAGCCAATCATAAATTCACAAATATAGATTCCCTGCATTTTTAGCTTCAAATTTCCTCTATTCTGCTTTTTAGCAGAAAAATTTGCCTGTTTTCCGTGTGATACATTTCAAGTCTCCCAGGCCTGAATTTATTTAATACTTTCATTCTTTGGTTTTGAAAATGAAATGTATTTTATTTAAACATATGCTTAAACCACCAGGTACCTTCTTTTGGTAATGCAAAAGGAGATGCTGACATTTGCCACAAACGTGGGTGACCTCGGAAGCCATTGTGCTAAATCAGATGAGTCAGCAAAATGCCTGGTTTCACTTAAATTCCAAACAAACAGAACCAAAAATACAGATACACAGAAACTGAGAGAAGTAAAATGGCCACTGGGGGTGAGGGACATGAGGGAGCGGGGAGGTGGAGGTCAAAGAGCACAAAGTTTCACACATACAGCCTGAGTAGGACCGGAGGGCTGATGCACAGCATGAAGACCACAGCTCTGAGTTCCTTTTCTGTTGCTGTGTGGGAAAACACCCAAGATGACTTATGGAAGGAAGAGTTGGCTTTGGGCTGACAGTTATAGAGGGAGGATCCATAATGGCAGGGAGGCACAAGAGCAAGGAGCCACATCAGGATGTGGAAAGATCATCACATCTCAACCCCAAACATGAAGCAGAGAGAGTGAACCGGAAGTGAGGCTAACCTATGCAATTTCAAAGCCCATCACCAGTAATAATAGACTTACTTCCTCAAGCAAGGCTCTACCACCAAAACCACCCCAGACAGCACCACTAACTGTCTGGAGATCAGTGTTCAAATACACGGGACTATGAGGGACCAGTGCTCAAATATATGAGCCTGTGGGAGACATTTCTCGTTCAACAGGACATTTGCCAACAGAGCAAATTTTAGGTACTATTTATTTATCGACATTCTCTTGCTATGTAGCCCAACTGGCCTGAAGCTCATGATTCTCCTGCCTCTACCTTCCAAAGTGCTGACATTAGAGTCCTGTGATACCATGCCTAGGTCTCAGTACTTTTCACATGTGTACATGCACACACACACACACCCTAGTAACATCTGTGAGATGATAGACTAAATATGAATTTGCTTGAATATCAATTAATCATTGTACTATATGTAGCAAAACATGATGCATATATTTAATATCTATAATTAGAAAAAGAATATAAGAATCCCTTTTGAGACAAGAAAAATATAAGCACCAATCACAAAAAACTTGAACAAAATGTAAATATGTCGCCACAGCCCTCGCTTGTGGTAGGCTAACACTGTGGATTTGAAAAAGCAGAACTGGGCTCTTGAGTGTTTGACTGGAGGTCAACATATGCTCAGGAGAGGTGCATCCTCGCATCAAAACTATTGGTTAGGGCCCATAAACATTAAAATGAATTGAAGTGATAGTCATTAGGTACTTGTGCAACTTCATCTCACCCCTTGAGATAATTGGATAATGGCTCCGATGTAGAAAAATAGCTCCTATTAATCATCTCTTCCACATACACGTCCACTATTAGCTCTTTACAAGATATATTTGGCCTGATGACATTTTCCTTGAAATATATCATGTTTTCTTCCTCCAGGGTCTAACATCATTTGGAAAGGTAGCCTCTTACATGTCCACCCAGCACAACAAGGCCATTAAATGCCTAAGCGTTCATAAGGGTTGGAATTTTCTTGGGGAAATAAAAAAAAAAAAAGCTTTCCATTCCCATTCTATTCAAGTGGTTCATTCTGTTCACAGCAGAGGCTGTAAACTGCTAGCGAGGAAATTAAATTCTGACAAACAACTCTCCCCTCAGCTGGTGCACTAATTGAAATGGAACCTAATGTCTTTGCTGAAGAGCAATCAGAAAGTCCATAGAATGAATCTGCACTAGAAAATACAGTCCACGGTGACCTTCAGAGTTCCCGACTAGTCTCAGCAGCCTGAATTCAGATATAATATTCCCCATTGCCAGCAAGTACAGGGAGAGACTGTAGTTCACAGGGTACCATTATCTCAAGCCAGATGGAATGCGGGGGGGGGGGGGGGGGGGTGTCATCAAGATAGTTTGCTGTGAGGTCTCGTGGATGCCAAACCCCAAACTTACCTTTACACAAGTTCCTGAAAATTGACTCAAAATTAAAGCTAATGTCACAGATGACTCATTTTCTGTCTAGATTTTATTTTCATCGAAATAAATTTCTGAATTTTTTTTTTCAGTAGGTGAATAGAGGGTAGGATTGTCCTGCGTTCTCTGGCTGAAGTTGATTGCAGAGCTATCGCCCTGCTGGCCCTGCTGGGCTGCTCTCTCAGTGCAAAGAGAAGGGAGAAAGTATTACCACAGCATCATAGCAGAGACCGCCAGTGTCAAAGAATTTGTAGCAAGATGCCTGCTGAAACTCTAGCTTCACACTCCTGGAATTCCAGTTTCATAAGCAATGTTCGAGGAACAGATGATCCACATTTCTAGAAATCTGTCCCGAAGAGAAGCGAACATTAATATTTAAAGCTGTTAATGCTGAAACGCACAATAAAGAAATGAAAAAAAAAAAAGTTTTAAAAGTAGCAGACAGGAGCATGGCTAACTTTCGGCAAAGAACTACTTTGCAGCTCCTTAAGATAGTATTTGAAACAGGATCTCACTCTTTGAAGTGAGCCAGCAGGGTGCAAGGCTTGGCACAAAGACAACTGTACCAATTTAGTGGGTATCACACTTAAGTGATGCACCCACAAAGTTAACTCAGCACATATATGAAGTGACAGCTGCTTCTGGGTGATGGGCTGATTCTGAATATATACAAAATCATTTATTTTCCTGAACTAAAAGGTAACAGTCATTATGGAATGGCAGCTTTTAAATGGGCTGATTTTATTCCTGAAGTCTTCATAAAATGCTTGAAGAGGTTGTCATTTCTACTCATCCGTTCCCATCCTGCCTACTGATGCTCTGAGCAGAAGCAAACTGGCCATGGCCAGGAATGGCCACCTGAACGATCACAGAAGGGCGGTGTCTTGCATCCCTGGTCCAGTCTCCCAGGGAGCTCGGCATCCCGTGAAGGTACAAACGCCAAAGGGCTAAAGAAGTGGAGGGCAGATGGGATTCCACCTCCCACTGTAGTCTGTTGTCTCCAGCTTCATCACAGATGCTTGACCAGTAAGCACCCTCCGCCTGGAACACTTGTTTCCCAGGCGTTCATGTATCTACCTCACCCACCGGATTTCATTCAAACGACAGCTTGCCTTCTCAAAACTCCAGGTCTCTTCTTCCCTCATAGACAGGTGTCACCTTCCAAATCAAAATCGGTCTCCTTAATTCACATGGCTTTATACACTATTTTATACTTAAGTGATTTGTCATCCCCACCATAATGTCAGCCTCAAGAAAGCAGAGAATTTTGTCAATCTGTGCATTGTATGTAAGCAAGCAAAACACACACACACACACACCCCAACTTGAATGAGTTAGACATATGTTTAAAAAACAGGTAAAATAAAAATTAAGGGAATGGCTTAAGAGTCGGTCAGTGGAAACATCATGTGCTAGTTAGTTTCAATCTGGAATAGTTGCATACACTCAATAATATAAACGCTATCTGTGGATTCATCTAAAAACTGCATTGTAAGTAAGGGTAACACGATGCAGTCCTCCAACAGTGTTACAGTGTCAACAGGCACAACACAGCACTTTGAAAATTCAGAAAGAGAATGCTGAGAACAGCTCAAAGCTGTCTGTCACAGGAGCAGAGTGCACGGGACGGATGAACACTATTCTACACGTTAGCTTTCTGCTCTTTTAAATTGTGTGACTGCACACACATTCACACATGTGCATGCACACTTACACACAGAGACAATTTGACAAAGATGTTTACCACACTTGAGTACAAGGCCAACGCCTTTCTAAAGCTCTAAGTGATCATGATTCTTTGTAATCCATATCACGCTGGCTGGCATCTAATCCTATAAATACCCGTTGAACAGATGGATTTTTAATAATATAAACAGAAAATACCTTTAGATTTCATATTCAAGTATGAGTGTATGACAACAGCGAGGAAAAATGCTTCATAAGTGATATATATGCTGTGGAATATCATTTTAACTATGTAAAGGTGTGTTACATTTGTTTATGCTATGTAAAGATGTATTACTGATTCACCTTGCCTGCCTAAGGCACCTGATTGGTCTAATAAAAAAATGAATGGCCAATAGCTAGGCAGGAGAGGGACTGGTGGGGCTGGTGGGCAGAGAGAATAAGTAGGAGAAATCTAGGCTCAAAAATGAGAGAGAGAATGAGGGAGAGAGGGAGACACCTGGGGGCCAGCCAGCCAGACATGGAAGAAACAGGAAAAGTAGAACATACAGAAGGAAAGAAAGGTAAAAAGCCCCAAGGGAAAACATAGATGAAGAGAAACAGGTTAAATTCAGTTATAAAAGCTAGTGGGACAAGCATAAGGCCAAGCTCTCATAACTTATAGCCTCCGCATCATGATTTGGGGGCTGGCGGCCCAAGAAAACCTGCTACAGACATATGACCTTGACAAAGATTTTCAAATTATGGCTAGTAAAAGTATTAATCAATTAAAAATGTATAAGGGGGAAATTTTCTTGGAAAAGATATATGTGTGTGTGTATATATACAACATGTATCTATATATACATGTATGTGTATATATAATATAATTATAATAGATGTGTTTTTACAACTGGGCATGTTTGTATGCAACTATAATCACAGCAATAGGGAAGCTGGGATAGGAGGACTTAAGAACATGCAGAGGCTCTTTAAAAAAAATTTACTAGCCATATTCTGCCACCAAGTGGCTACATACGTAAGTATGGCCTGGCTGGCCTAGCTTTGTCAGCTGGAAAGAGACTTCACATCTGTATCGATGCCTCTACATCAATTTACCAGGTGAATCATGAACAGTGATATAAATGCAGAAGAAAACCAGGCAGTAAAGCTAAAGTATTTTATTAATAATTTATTGTCAGTAAGAAAGGCTGGCTAATGATAGTTTTCAGTAAAAACCTTTACAAGACCATTGCATCACAAATATACAGACACTATAAAAACTGTGTCATGGTGGTTTTGGTTCTAAACAGGTATGCAGACGGTCCCCTTTACACTTTCCAATAATGAAAAATGTTTATAATCCTCATACAGCAACCCATTTAAGACATGTCCCGTAACAGGTCTTCCTCACCTTATATGTACAGCTAGAAACAAAATGACTAGACTGAAATGTGTTAAGGAAATGTCATAACTTCAGTGGGAGAGAAGAGAGCGAAACCCTGGTTACATTAGAGAATCAGGGTGCCAGGCGACAGACGACACTAACACCACCCAGATCCGGAGGAAAAACAAATGCACAACGCGTTCTGAAAACGTAGTTAAAACTATGGGGGAAAAAAATCAAATCTGTACATAAAATTTACACAAAAAAAGCAAAATTAAAATAATCGGATCTATATAAATACATGACTCACGCTAACAGGATGACAGGACCGACTTCGGTTTCATTATTTTAACAGAGATACATCTAAGTACGCGAAGACGCTCAGACATGGCACAGGCGATTAAAAACCCCTGACGCTGACAGTCGGTGGGGACACTGGAAATGGCTAACATGTCAAGAGGCGTGGGATTCCGTGCAGCCCTGCCCACGGCAGCTCACTGAGAAGCATGGAAGGCGGCTGCAGAGAACAATGTGGAGATCACGGATACCACCTCTAGGTTCGCTAAAGTCCAGGCACTTTGGGGAGGAGTTTGAGGGTCACACTTCTGTATGCTGTTGGGCATCGAGTGGAGGGATTGTCACCTCTTCAAAGTGGCCATCATCTCCACTCTCATAGTCACTCATCATGACCTCAGACTCCACTTCACAGCACGCTGACACGTCGGAGCAGGAAGCTGTGGAGGTGTACACAGACATGGGCATGTTTTCTATCGTGGGAGCTTCGAAGTTTCTTTGATACCCTGGAGGGTAGGGGGCATAGGGTTCTCTACATGTACTGTTCTCGCCAGTGCCTTGCTTTTGAGGTTCAGACGTATCGACGGGGTAGAAATTGGGCAGGTACTGATTCAGGTTGAACCTCTGTCGACTTCTGGAGGAAGATCCCAAGCTACCCGCAGCGGGCATGTCTCTGAGTGGATGTATGGACTCGAACTGGTCGCTGAATTCGGGAGGCAATGGCGGCAGTTCATCGGGCGCAGGGAAGTCCTCTGGTGGGGGTGGGAAGTCACTTTCAATGTCATAACCCCCAGGGTAATAGTCAGTATCAATAGCGTTTGGATCTGCCGAGTAGAGGGGTGTGTGCTCGTCAATAACCTCGTAATTGGGGAACTCTTGTATGTCTGGCAGGGGAACACTCGGCATCCAGTCTGATGTATCCCAGTGGTACCCTTGGTAGAAAAGAAAACAAGATTTCAGTTGGTTTCTTTTAGTTTCTGTGCCTTGGGGAAAGAGCTCAGTGTATCAGAGGCAAGACACAGGAAGTGTATGTGCATTCATTCCAAGCGCATCTCTCTGCCTTTGCCTTGAAGACACAGCCCCACCCCGACACAGTGACTCTACTTCCAGAATGCGGACTTGTGGTTTTAGTATACATCAGACATTCAAGGCAACAGAGTTCCAACAGAAGCGTCTATACCACTTAAAACACATGCAGTTTTCTACAACCAATCCTAACCACTCTTCGACCTCCCTTCTGTAACTGCTGGCCCTGCTCGACATGAAGGCAGTACAGGAAGTTAGTAAGAAGCTTTCAAAGCCAAGGTCTCTAGTGGGGGAAATTCCAAACATTACTGGGCTCTGTGCTGCCTGTCATCCAAAAAAATACTAATTAAGGCAAATCTAAAAATAATAAAAATAGCCTTTAACATGGTAAGTTCAGTAGTGAAGGTAACAGTAATAGTTATATTTTTATTAGCCATGATGAATTATTTTAATACAGGCTATGTATCAAACCATGTCCCTAAATCAAACAAAATATAACCAAGTAAGTGTTAACAATAACAGTTTGTAACAGGCTACACCAATTGATCTTTGTTACATTTAAAGGGACTAAGGATCATTCTGGAGAGTATGAAAATATCTTTTTCTTTTCTTTTCTTCTTCTTCTTCTTTTTTTTTTTAAAGAAAACCAAGCCCTTACTTAGGAGTAGGTGTTTTTCTTTTTCTCCTCTTAGGATTTAAAAAATTCTTTTCAGAAGGTTAGGAGACCCATCTTACAAGGCAGTGCGCAACCACAGCCTGAGATACAGCACCAAGCACCCCAGTGAAGCAAGTCGGCCTTGGGTCTATCTTGACCAGAGATTTTTTAGTGATTATTAATGCACAGCTGGCATGCATAAGTCACCTCTTGGTTTGCTGAGGTCAGGAGCAGCCAAAGATTCTTTTGGTGGCAGAGTAGAAAGAAAAGAAAACATTGATAATTAAAATAGATAGACGGCGGAAACGGCAACACAGATAAGCGCATGGTACAATATAATGTGTTTGTAAAGACCCAGCCAGCCAGACAGACGCGCGCTGTCTTTACCTCATTCTCGCTAATGAGTGCAAATGAGAAATTCATGTTGTACAAACTGAATGGGATGGGAGAAACGGAAAAAAGATGATCGATGATAAACTAGAGGCTTTGCTACGAATCCTGGAAACAGAATTTTCTTAGGAAAATTATAAACGACAGACACTAATACAAAATATACTGATCGGTTACTTAAGTGATAATTTAAAAACACATGGAGCCACACAGTGCACACACTTTACAACACACCACAACCTTCCAAAGTGCAGGTTCAAAGACACTAATGTTACATGCTCACAACCAGGCGTTGACCATCTCCCAAGACCTTAGGCCCTTTCACTTCCATTTCATATTTACACTGTTGACCTTTCCCTAGGGAACTCCTTAATTAGCTACATTTATTGTTTGGCCCCTTCCCACCCAATCTATAGTTATACTCTCTCTCCCTGGGATTGCACTACACACAGAACTCTGGCCCCAAGTCCAAGGAAGTGGGTAGAAAAATCTCAGGACCGTGGAACGATTAGCCTAGGTACACCTCAGATTGGTTTTCTATGTGAAATGAGGTGACAACCCCACAGATTATGGTAGAATTAAACAAGACAACGTGGGTCAAATATGACCCTTTAGATGAGTCGTCGTCGTCACTATAAGACAGAAGGACGAACACTCCGCTAAACAGGGGTCATGCTTTCTGTGTACTCCACCATGTCCTTGAAAACCAAGACGATGGACTAATTTTGACAAATTAAGAGTTGACTGACATCTGTGGCAGAGTTTAAATAAAAGTGGAAAAGACAGACGACGTTTCAACAGTATGAATAAAGTGAGTAATTTTAGGAAAAGTATCTATGGAGTTGTTTGCCCGTTTACTACAATGTAGTAAATTTCTTTACAAACGAGGATTGGCAACTTTTGTTATAGACTGTGCATTTGATAGCCCTTTAAACTTATGTGAGTTTTCCACTTTAAATTCACTTCAGATAAGAAAGAAAAAAATCAGTAGAAATTACATGGAAGAGACTTTAAACTCTCAATATTTAACATACTGGAATGTCATCAGGTTTCAACTAAAACTGGGTAGACAAAACATTGATAACACTCTGACTTCACAAAGTGAAAACACGGTACTTTTAAGGAAAATGAAGTTCCTGCAGTAACTGAAACTGTTGACGTGAGACACTTGCCCTGCTCCTTTTCCTCCAAATCTAGGAAACCTCGCCTCTCCCACCTAAAAGGTGTTTGTTGACGTGTCCTTGGCGGAAGAATCCGCGTGTTTACTGCTGGAGATGCTTGAGTGCTGTTTTTTTTGTTTTCGTGTGTGTGTGTGTGTGTGTGTGTGTGTGTGTGTGTGTACATGTGTGTACATGTGTGTGCATGTGGAAGGCCAGGGTTGATGTTGGGACACATCCTTGGTTCCTCGTCACCTTCTGTAGAGTCTCTCAATCAAACCTAGAGCTCGCTCTGAGAATTCCCTGCCTCTGCCTTCCAAGTCAGGAATTACCAGCAGACCATCAAGCCTACCCTCCTTTACATGGGTCATGGGGAATGTGAACTGGTCCTCACACTTGCCTCTTACACAGCAAGCACTTTATCCACTGGGCCACCCCACCCCCAGCCCTGTGTGTGTGTGTGTGTGTGTGTGTGTGTGTGTGTGTGTGTGTATACTGTGTGTGCAGTCAAGTGTGTGCACGTGCTTTAGATGGTCTACGCAACCACTCCCCGAGTGATGATTTTTACATCAGGAAATTTTATCAACTGGAAACTTATTAAAAATGGAAGTTCTCAGGCCCAACACAGACCTACTCAGTCAGAAATTGGTGCTGGGAACCAGCAGCCCCCATAATATCTAAAACAAGTAACAAAAAGACATACAAATATTTTCATATGCACTTACACTGTGAACATATACTTCCCCAAATGAAAGCCACCAAACACGAACTATTTTAATAACAGGACAATAAGGAGAAACACATCACACCGCTGACAGTCACTTCAAGTCACAAACACAAAACACAAGCACTTATACCTTCTTTATTCACCGTGTCAACGACAGCGTTGACAAGGTGTATTACAGTCACTATGGAAGCTTGTAAAAAGGCACAAAAGGAGTCAATTAGGAAAATCCTTATTTAGTAGAAGACAGTGCATCAAATAAAATTCCTTAATCTAATGCAATTTATCCCCTAATTAAAAAACTCACAATGAATGCTATGAGACCATTAGATAATTATGCACGACCCCTGCACTCTCCCCACTAGTTATGGGTCAGGACATTTCTAATCAAGCTATAGGCTTGTTACTATTAGTCAAGTGAATGAAGCGGCCATGTTTTAGTGGATGTTAGGGGAAAAGCTTTGGCTAAGTATTTTCTACAATTATAATTATGGATTATATCAGGGGAAAAACAATTCAGATTTACATCTCCTGGACAAAAGATTACACAATTCACGGAACGAGTATATTGCCCGAGAATAAGGAAATCTAGGGAGATACATGTGCAACATGTATACAACATAAATTGGTCATGTTCCTTTTGCTTAGTGCGTATTTCTCGTCTCAAAGATACTGTATAGACGCCTTTTTCATTTGTTTTAAAGTACCAATTATTTTAAAGTACCAATGTCAACATAAATGTGCATGTAAACAGTTGGTACATTCTAATCCTGGGATCTAATGACCATTTTACCTAATACATGGAAAAACAAACAAACAAAACCTTCCTGCTGTCTGTAAGGCTCATATGAGGGGAGATGGAGAGATTTTCCTGAATTAGGTGGGTGGGCTGAGTGAACTGGACCAGCCTGTAAAAGGGAGCCATCCCAGCTGTGGTTGGAGCTTGGCATTCTTACTACAGGTACTGAATGAGGAGCAAAATGAACTGTGAAAGCTAAAAGCCTTAATTAGCAAGAAAGTAAATGACTTCTAGGCACTGGAGAAACAAGGAAAGCAAGAGAGCTTGAGGAGATGTGGCCCTACTTGGTCCCGGGACACAGTGGACTCCTAAACTGCAGAACCACACAAGAACTGCCCGTGAGCTCTTGAGTGGCTAAGCATTAACTCCTAGAGTGGCTCAGAAAATGACAGATGGAATGTTAAGTGTGGACTCGGCCCTTGAACTTTATGACTGAAAATGACTGATGTAATGATAAAACACCTGCAGTCCTAGGCAGACCCCCCCTCACACCCTGTCACCTAAAAATTAACTTCCGTAACTAACCTGGCAATGACTTTTCAAAAGCGTCTGAATATTGTTAAGACTGAGGTTTAAAAGAAAAAAAAAAAAAGACTAGAAAAAGAAAGAAAATACTGACAGAATTCTCAACAGTATTTTTGAATAGCATGTAAGGGCTAAAGTATAAATCACATAAGCTGGCAATATAAACTTTTGAAAAGTGAAACTAATGAAGGAAATGATCCTGGTTCTTGTTGGTTTGATAAGCAACAAGATACCTATGTTCTCCACCAGTAGTAAGCAAGGGTGTGCTTTACATAATGTTAAAACATGCCTGAAATCTCCAAGAAATGGAATATACAGTCACCTCTAATGGGGAAAGGGGCCCTGCAGAGTTTTATACACAGGCAGACGCAGGGACCCATGGATGTGATTCAGTATTATACTCTGGTCATGGACTATGTTATTTTGAAACTGATAGTTATTAGCACATTTCTTCTTTACAATGATAAAATAGTCTTCATATGTAAACCCATTGCATTTTTACACATGGAGAAAAATTAAAATGGAGCCTACACATATTCTGAGATTCAATCAGTTCCAGGAGACAATCACTATCACAGTACTGATAACTTCCCATACATGTACTAACACAGCAAAGCTGCCTATCAGTGCAATCCAGCCTGGGAAAACCAGATTGAACACAACTGGTGTCCTCGACCCCACTGCCAAACCTTCTTCATTAGAAATATAATCCGACTTACTAGCCATCTCTTAAACTCTGCTCTCAGTCAGTGTGCTCTGATCCAAATGGGAGCTGGGGCAGCAGTGGGGGGTGGGGAGGAGACAAATAAAACCTTGTAATACCAAAGGTGTGACGGAAAGTGAACATTTCAGATTTCTACACATCTTTTCTCAGAAGGTGCACAGATGCACGTGTGCAGTGCACGGTCAGAAGGAAAAAAAAAACAACCAAAGCTTCCATAACAGTTACTGTTATGCAAAAAAAGTACAAATAATACAAGGGTAGCCAAACAGGTGAAATGAGCTATTTTTTCTTTCCTATTGATATAGTTAAAACAGCACTCCAGTAAGAACTCTGTTTTGTTTTGTAAACTAGGGACTGAATCCAGGCCCCTTGTCTATACTAGGCAGGCGCCCTATGACTGAACTAACTTTAAATATTACAACAATTCATGCAACAATTACTTATACCGTAGTATACATTTATGCCAAGGGGAGCATGGGACATTTTCATACTTAATTAGGGGACCCGGTCCATCTACATCACTATGCAACACAATGGACATCAGCAGCATTTCAACATGGCCACAGCACGTCATTGCCCAACACTTACCATTGTCATCACACGACTCTGACTGGAAGGAGCTGAGGGACTGCACCTCGGACAGGCTCTCCCGGGCGCTGTACGGCTGGGAGGGCTTTTCCTCCAGGGGCTTCTTGGACAGACAAGGATCAAGATCCACCACTTTGGCTGAAAGGAAGACAGGGCAGGCAAGCAGTGAGTTCTGAGTTCCCTCTGGTTCACAGTTTAGGAACAAGCACCTGGGCTGAGCTAAGATCGGAACTACGGAATGGAGGAGAGAGAGAGCTGGAGAAGCATCCTAGAAACAAAACACTGAAAGGGCCTACGATATTCTCAAGGGACTCAACAAATTAGAATTTCTCCACAAATAAGCCTATATAGAGTAACTGTGATGAATTTAAATTCGTACTAAAATGGCGCGCGCATACACACACACACACACACACACACACACACACACACACACACACACACACACACACACACCTTTTTCTAAAGCTTCAGGTATATGCTAAGCCACTAATATAAATACTGCTCATATGCTCATATGAACTCAACTACCTTGTCTGGATATATTAAAAAATTAATTAGCAAAGAAATGACCTGTTATTATATAATAATCATAAATATAATAATAAATATACAAATAATTATAAATAAATTATAAAATACTAATAAAAATTAGTTAGCATAGACTACCCATTATTTCTTGTTATAATAAAACACCCCAAATCATAGTTGAGAAGGTGTGTTGGTTACAAAAGTGAAACAATCTTCCCCGAATATTACTTAGAACACGATTAGATCTAATTTATTAAAATAACTCCAAGCTCCCAATCCCAGCCAGGAACTGGAATATCCGAATGACTTTTCACGACCATTTCAGATTTGAAAGCATTATCCTCAGCTCCATAAATACAGCAGAGCCAGCAACCTCAATGCCACCTCAGTGGCAATTTGGAGAGCTGGAAAATGTGTTCTTACCATCATAGTCAAAGTCCCAGCTGGGCTTCTGTATGGAGTCACTGTCTGACGGAGAATTGGAAGGTGGTGGCGGAGGCAAGTTTGGAGCCACGCTGCACACAGCCACAGCTTTGCGGTGTCCGTGCATAGACTCGGGGTTGAAAGTACTGAACTCGGGATGCTCGGGGATGGCCGAGCCTTCAAAGGAATTTCGGTCCAGATTGTTTCGGGAGTCACTGGGAATGCTTGGAGTGTAGGAAATAGGGCGGACAGGCACCTGGGGTGGTATGTCAGAGTAGATGTTCTTGTTCAGCTTTGAATCGAAGTAAGGTCTCTGTAAGAAAGCCGTGGTTGGCCCCAAGCGCTTGTCTTCCGGCTCGGCTTGGGGTTTCTTCTTCCGGCTGATCATCTTACGGCAGAGGACAAACACCACCACCAGCAAGAATATCCCGGCTATAAACACAATAATTCCTATTCCTTCCGCCAGGCCAATGTTCCACGGGGTGGACACGTACAGGTTGGGAGTGGCGTCTTCACAGTGTCTGCCTCTGTACTCGTGGCTGCAGTTACAGTGATAGGAGCCGTGGGTGTTCTCACAAAGGGCCCCGTTCCGACAGGGGTTCCCAGCACACTCATCAATGTCGCTCTGGCATCTGCCAAGGAGAAGGAGGAGAGATCTCTGAAGGTGACATCAGAGCACACCAGTCCTGCAATCCTTCAGAATAAACACTCAACACCACCACTCCTTCACAAGAGAGGCCAAAACAAAGCTCAATGCGAAGCGATCAGAAAACAACAGAAACAGGAACTAGAACAGGTGGCCTTTGGTAGATGACTTAGTCGTTTGGCCATACGCTGAATGTACATTTGAGAGGGAACCATATCAAGCCAATATCTAGCTGCATTGCTCCAGAATTAACAGATTACTAAATCAATTCAATAGGCTACAGCATCAGTCTCTTTCAAGGTCTGACAGTTCAGCCTATCACTTAGAAACCGGGAAGTTGAGGTGCATTTTAATAAGTAGTGCGTGCTGCAAACTGTTCTCATAGGCCAGACTAAACTTCAGTGAAAATGGTCCTGTTTGGGATTATGGCAGTCCTGCAAGACCTGTGAGGGGACAGAAAACACACTTTCCCATTTTAAAACGTTATGCCTTCTAGGATCTTCCTCCTGAGCACGTCACCCTCACAGCACAGATCACACAGCAAGTCCCTGCTGCTTTTCTAAACGGGGACACATGGGGCTGTTGTGTACATCTCCTCCTCACTTCTGAATGAAGCTCTTTCTCTATTTGCAAATTATGAGCAACCTAGAATTAAATCTCTGAATACTGGTCTATTTTTGTCAAATGTATAGGAACATTTATTGATCAGGATCAGAAAAATCAACTAATGAATCGGGGCCACATAACGAATGGAGGGATTCAGGTTTATAATGACTGCAAGAGGAAAATGACATAGAATAACTAGGGGCAGGCCACGCTAGCAGCCTAATGAGACTGAGCGAGGCTTATCTAAATGTTCTGTGAGAGGCACTTAAAAATTACATGGACCCAGCCGTTTTTTGTTGTTGTTGAGACATGGTCTTACTACACAACCCTGGCTAACCAGGAACTCACTATGTAGACCACAGAGGTCCACCTGCTTCTGCCTACTGAGCACTGGGATTAAAGGAGTACGCCACCATACCTGACTCTATTAACTTTTAAAAAGAGAATTGACAAATGATTTGTCAAATATAAAACTGCATCTGAAAGCAGAGTCTCTTGTGCACTTTTTCCTAAAATATATATAGATTGTGTATTTTTCGAGAACTCTCAATGTCTGAATATCCAAATCATAAGCAACTTTTGTGCTTAGACTGGGGGGTTACAAAAGAGAAAATCAGCAACACTTAGATGCTGGATCAATGCTGCTACAAAACGCTGTGAGAAACCATCATCAGAACCTTCTCAAGGATAAATGACACTGTGTCACGGGTACCTGCTTTACAAAGCATAATGAATGCAACCAGTTTACAAGCATTTGCTACCTGCCAAAGACCCACGCACTCTCTATCTATAAATAATAGCTCTACAGGATAGAAGCAGGGTTTCCCAACTTTATATTAATCTTTTGGATACATTCTTTTGTCTCAAAGACTTTTTGTCTGTGAGTCATGATGCCACTGAGAATCATGACATTCCGAAGTGATGCATGTAGGTGGATGAAGTTGTGTTAATGGCCAGGACACCGTGGAGAGAGAGGTGCAGCAGATAGAAAGCGCGAAAGAAGCCTTTTACCTTTCTCCCCTAAAGCCCGAGTCACACTGACAGACAGCACCATCCAAACTGTCAAAACACGTTCCACCGTTTTTACAGGGTTCATCTTTGCAGTACGGACTAAGCTGACATCTAAACACGGGGGGAAAAAAAAAACAACAACATGCAAAAAAACCCTCATGAGTTCACTGCGAATAAAGACACCGAACAAAAAGCATTAACAAGCGAAGAACACAGTGACCTCTCCTATGCAGAATCCCACGCTTTAAATAGTTAACCTCACAATTCATTAAAAAAACAACAACAAACAAACATACCTCTGGCCAGTGTACAACCCCCTACACTGGCACACAAAGCCTCCGTTGTCTACCACGCACGTTCCACCGTAGAGGCAGGGGTTGGAGGAACACGGGTTGATGCTCGCCTCACAGTATATCCCTATGTATAAGGCACTGCATTTGCAATAATAACCTACATATCGAAAAAGAACAACAACAACAAAAAATAACCAGGTACTCGATGACCAGAAAATGTTTCATTGGCTTTTACCTTTATGCTTAAGTGAAGATACAATTCCCCAACATCTAAGAAAGTCAGTAAAATTCCCATTCTCTCTGAGTAAAGAGCTATCCATATGGGTGAGCCTCCTTTCTACTCCCCATGGGTGGAATAGCTCTTATCCAAAATTCTGGAACTGGAAATGATTTTTAGACTTTAGAGTTTTTTAGATTCAGGAATATTTTTTTAAAATATAGATTTTACTGGTGGAACATTTCTAAACTGGAAATCTGACACCCCCAAATGCCCCAAACCCTGGAAATTTGAATAATACATTGGCAGTCAGAAAGTACTGGATTTTGTAGCATTTTAGATTTGAGATTTTAAAATTTAGCATGCTCATCCTGTAGTAGAAGCTAAAAAGAGAAGTCAGAAAATATTTGTGACTAGATTTAGTTAATAATAATTATATAAGTCTAGTGGGTCAAATGTACAGAGCACCAGTGAACATACACACAAGCAATACCATTCAACGTGTTTACACTCACAAGGATTATTTCCAATGGTATGTCTTTAGGGAACATGGCTAGACCGTTTGTCTCTGCTCCCTTAAAGGCTGGACATGGCCCTAGACCATCTTTGGCCATAATCACTGCAGCAGGAGGAAAAAGAACATGGGAAACAAAAACAATGGTCCCTCAGACTGCCCCAAGTCACAACACACACTGCTTAACTCTGACTACACTATCTGTGACGAACACAAGAAGTTATGGCACCATCGAGGAAAAGGAGGCACACCAAGGCTACTTGGGAAAATTGCTTTTAAACGGACACGTGGGCAACATCTGAGCGACTGTAGCTTTAGGAAGCCTACCTCCAGTCGGAGAGGGATTGCAGACACCTCCATTCTGACAAGGGTTACTGGAGCAGTCCTCTGTGGCTGTTAACAAGCATCCGTGAGATAAGTCCACCCATTCCTCGATGTGTGCGTAGGCTCTTGGCTTGCTAGTGAAAGGCAGCTCCTGCCCATTCAAATAAATAGAGTCCATGCAGCCCCTGAAACCATTGGCAATTTGGGTGTTTCTTCCATGCTTTGTTCCTTGCTGGCGGAGGTGGCCACCAAAAAACACGTAGTTATCCAGGTTCAGGGTCTTCAGGGCCCCCGGGGCTGTGCCTGAGGCAGTGTGGACCTCATCCAGAACCAACTTAGCATAATTCCCCTCCACTTCAAGGGACACCACGTGCCACTGCCCATCATTGACTTGAATGCTCTGAACAGAGACGATCCCAGGGCCACTTCCACAGTCAAATTTGTACTGCAGCCTTCCAGCATGAATCTGCAACAGAAGAGATACCATGCAAACTAATCGCATGCAATCTTCAGCGTTAGTCTGTGCAACAGCCATAGGAAGGGTGTGTTGAGTGAATGAAGGCAGAAAGAACATTAACTTGTGTTTAGGTGCTAAAGAGCACAAACTCATTTATCGATTTATACAGATGACAAAGATGGACGGTCTGGGGGGCTCCTGAATACCAATCGCACATCCAAAAATAATATGGAAGTGACTAGTAATTAACTGTTCATTGAACACACACAGCATATACATACACACAAAACATTTACGATCTCTGTATAAACTATGGTAATATTAGCAAGACATAATGGACAAACTTGAATGTTAGCTGTCCCGTGTCTAGAAAAATGTTTGTTAAAGAACATCAGAATTAAATTTCTATGCTACTGGGTAGCAGAAAGAACTTCTGATCCCACCCATGCGTTGAAAGTTATCAGGCCAGGAATCCTGGAGACGTGGAATAAACCCATCTTTCTTCCTTTGTTTTTAAATGGAACAATCAGAACACAAAATAGAATATAAATTTACATTTATAAAGTCTCCCACAGTCTGAGGTGAAAGGATAGATGAACACATACCTCCAAGATACTGTAGTCAGTTCCTCGAGCATACATCACAACTGCATGGGAAGAATAGGTTCTCAGCCGCATGGTCAATTTCATCTCTAATTTGTTTTCATTTTCCATCAGACGATATTTCACAAAGCTGTTTCCGGTAAAAGTTATGGATGAACTCCCTACGGATTACAGAGGAAAAATTCTATCAGCACCAAGCCTGAGCATATTATTGAAAGTATGATCCCCCCTCCTTCCCCAGAGGCTGATTTTTGTTTTCTAAATGTAAAATGACAGCAATGAGAAAAAATGTCTACCGGCTTTAACAGACAGCACAGCGCAACTGACTTTTCCACGTGGTAGAGAAGCAGCGCACCATATCACGAAGAAATAAGTTTTAAAATAATAACAGAACTAAATATAAAAACCGCTCTGTGCAAGTCATTATGAGGCAATTTCAGAAAACAGTGATGTAGCCTCAAGGTGATTTGGCAAAACCTGCCAAGCAAAACACAAAACAATCCCCCATCCTTCAAAGAAGACGAAAATCGTATCAGCCTCCAGAAATGAAAATTAAGTTATGCAGAACTGACTAAATAAAAATTCAATTTCAAAATGACAAAAAGGCACATTTAACAAAATAAAAGGCCAATAACAAGGGAGGGTAAACTGCAATAGGAAGCAGGTTAATATCCATAATTCATAAAGAGTTATACACATTCAGAAACAGGCAGCCCACGAGGCAAGCCACACAAACAGGGAATGCTAACACCAACTAATTAACAGTGATTCCTTCCATCAGTAGCCAGAGAAGTTAAAATCTTAAGTAAATATTCCAAGCCCACTAAGGAGGAAATATGGTTTTTAATTGAAAGCTTTCAATACAGGTAAGAGAATGAGACATGAGACCTTTATGGATGTCTGGGAAAAAATTGGAATTATTAGTTCCACTTTTTTGGACACTAATAACAGTATTATCTATGTTTTTTTTTTTTAATGTATTTAATTTTTGATAGCTGATTCTAGTTTCAGAAGATCATGGATCGGGGGAAAGCACCAGCATGGAAATTTGAACTTAAAAGGATTTTTAGCAGGAGAGACGCATTACAGCCTCGATACATAAAAAGAGTGGTAACTAAATCCTGGCCCAGTCTTTGAAAAGAGTGAGGATTACAAATGCACTGGGAACATGCCCTTAATAAGCTAAGCAGGGGAACAGAGCAAGAAGTTGAGGACTGTGGAAGAAATCGGGATTAGAGAGAAAAAGAAGAATGAAAAATAAAAAAAAAAGAGGATTACAGAGAGAAAAGGGAAAAAAATGAAGCTCGGAAGATTATACAGCCATTGAGCAGGGGCTTAGCAGAGAGCTCAGGGAGGCTCCACTCTCTTTGTTCACCTCTGTACACTCAGCTTGTGATCAGCAACGTGCACATCATTCTTTACTCCAATAAAGAAAACAATTATCGAAACATTGTAAGGGATGGTTCGAAATGAATTCACACTCGGGCATGGGAGCGCTCACCTGGACATTTACCAAAACCGCCCCCGGGGCACACACAGCTGTACGTCTCCTCTCTGGGGTCAGCGACACATTCAGAGCCTGCGGGGCATGGGTTTTCTTCACATCCATGGATGGGTGGGCACTTCCCATCTTTATTTAGAAAAACAAGAGGAAGAAAAGAGAGAAAACAGGAATTAAAAATATATATATATCCCTGCTGTTCTTTGGAATTTGTTTATTTTTTGTGGCACTGGAGGGTTGAAACTCAAGCACTCTTCCCCTGGCTTACCTGGCTTACATTTATCTCCAGCCCTTTTTATAATTGTTTCATTTTGAGATGAGATATCATTATGTTGCCCAGGCTGACCTGGACTCACTATGTAGCTAGGGTAGCTTTGAACTTATAATCCTTCCAAGTAGCTGGGATCATAGGCCTATATTACCCCAGGCCTGGCCATGAAACATTCTTCTTCTAATTAAAAACAAACACACAAACAAACAAAAAAACCACTTTTTAATTTAATTAAAAAAAAATTATATGTGTACGGCTGTTTTGCCTACATGGATGTTTGTGTACCATGGGGGGCCCTTGGTGCCCATGAAGACCAGAAGAGGGCGTCCCTGGAACTGGAATTATAAACGTTGACCTGGTATGTGGGTGCTGTGAATCAAACCTGAGTCCTCTGAGCCATCTCTCTAATGCCTCCAAGATAAAATAGTCTTTAGTACTCACCCCCACACACCTGTGTGCCCTTACCTTTGCAGAGACACACGGCCGTCCTGTGGTGTCGGGGAGTCACAAAACTCAGCCTGGCTGTGCTGTGAGTGGACATAACGTTTTCATCCACGGATATCTTCTCATCACAGAACTTCCACGGGCAATCCAGCCCTGCACAGAGCTTCTGGAACACATCCAGTATCCTCACACCAATGATCTCCTCCACGTCCGTCACGGAAGCATTAATCTTGAGCAGAAGCTGTTTGGTTGAGACCTGGGTGCCGCCCGATTTCTCTACGAAGAGTAAGACGTCTAGGTGCGAGTGGGGATCGGAGGGCTGCAAGCTGATAATCTGTATGTCGTTCTTCCGAACACCCAGGATGTTCCGTAAAGCGCGCTGGAAGTTGCGCCAGTAGTCACCGACGAATTCTTCCGGGGTGAGATTGGCGAAGCGAATGGCGATGGTGTGGTTCAGCATCTCCTGGGTCACTTGCTGGATATGCACGGTGATGTCAGCCACCGTGGTAAACTTCCCATCCGTCACGCTGACGTTCAGGACGTACTGGCCGATATCCAGCTTCCTGTGTGCGATCAGCTTGCCCCCCGTGCTGGACACCGAGAACAGGCCGTCTATGTGGGGATCCAGACTGTACGCCAACGTGTCATACACATCCTGATCAGTGGCGTGGACCTTTCCTATGACCCCACCTGAGTATTCCTCTCCAAACGCAGTGATGAAAATCTCCAGCGGCAAAATGGCAGGAGGGTGGATGCTTTCCTCGATAACCCTGATGTCGATGTGCGTCAGCGAGGACAGCTGAGGTTTCCCGTTATCAGCCACCTACAAAAACAGAAGTCATCCCCTGTCATCATTACAACTTCCCGGGAAAAATCCATGAGTTTGCCTACGCAACCCTATCAACGGTTCGATACTTCACTTCTCAGCAGGAGCCCGCCAAGGAAAGGACAACTGCTCTGTCACTTGGTCATACGGACACTAAGGTCCAGCCTGCCTAGGAAAAGGCAGCCTAAGCGCTACCGAGACAAAACTGGAAGTGCACTCGAGCAAACAAATCATATCCCCTTTGGTCTTCCCGTAACATGGAAGGCAGCCATCTAAATACACAAAGGCAACCACCTGCAGCTGCTCTCTACACACCCAAGGGAAACCGCGAAGACCCGTAATATACCTTCACATGCAGGAGGTAATGGTCCCTCTCCTTCCTCTTTATGGCCGCTGCCGTCAGAAGGACCCCATGCTGGTTCACCTCAAATGTGTTGTCATCGTTGCCACTCACGATGGTAAAGAAGAAGGGGGGGCCGTTGTGAGACGAGTCCTTGTCCGTCACTACGAGCTTCAGGATGCTGAAACCCACGGGCTTGTTCTCCTGCGTCACGTTAAAACACACGGAACAGAAGGCTGTCAACACGACCGTGCCGATATGGTAAGGGGCAGCACGTAAGAGACAAGAAAACCTTCTTGCTGGTGAATGGAGGAAGACGGACGTGAGGCGGAGGCATGAAGGAAATGGGAGAGGGGAAGAGGACGGGAACACGCCGAGTGAGAAGCGGACACAGGAGGGCTAAGGTCCAAGAGGGGTGGAGAGGGTGGAAGAGGACCCATGGGGGTTAGGAGAGAAGTAACAGGGAAGAGGACAGTGGGGGAAGGGGGCGGGAAATCAACGCATTAGAAGAGAATTAATCCTAGGACAGTGAGGATATCTTTTTTAAAAAAGGCAGCGCATGAAAAGGAGTGATGAAAGTTGACCCGTGCCTTGGAAATGCCTCTTCTATACTAAGAGGGACTCCTCTGATCTCTTCTTTCCCAGATGTTGAAAACATGGTCTTTGGAAAGGAAGGCTATTTCAAATGAGGGTCCGGGGTCTGTGAAAGATGGAGGAGGCCACACAGCCCCCGAGCACACCACCCACTCACCTGGATGATGACACTGTAGTTGTCTCTGGAGAAGAGAGGCGCGTTGTCGTTGACGTCGGACACGTCGATGTTCACTGTGGTTGTGTTGACTCGGGGCGGACTGCCGTTATCAGCAGCTTGCACCGTCAGTGTGTAGCCTGAGATCTTTAGTTAGGGGAAAAAAAAAACAAAACAGCACACCCATTCATCTGTATGGGAACCACTGATCTTATGTACCAGGCCCTTTTTCTCGGCCATTCCCTAAAATCAAAATGAAAACTCCCAACCAGTGGGAGTGAGTGTATACTATTTTCACAACAGAAACAGTTATCAACAAGAAGCAGGTTCTCTGATGTCTGCCATTCGGGTCTTATTAAAAGCGCTTGATCTTAAAAAAAAAAAAAAACAACAACTCACAGTCCTATTAGAAATAAGAAGACAAATTATGCAAATGATCAGAGGAAACTGCCGACCCAGCTCCCATGCTGTCACTTCTGTAATACCAGAGTTGTCACCTCCCCAAGAAGCTAAACCTTGCTGAGCCAGAAGTAGAGACGCAATTCTAACACCTCAAGATATGCCGGGTCACCATCGCCTTCAATTTCACACCTGGATTATACTTGGCCATCTAAATCCCTCAAAGGCAATATTTGTGGCCTCTTGCAAAAGAAATCAAGTGGAGTGAGACGGCTCCACGGGCTGGGGCAGCTTCCGTGATGGGAACTTTAGAGTAAGCATTGGGAGAAGCCAGGAAGATGGCTAAATCCCAGAATACCGCCCTGCAGGACAGCAGCCCCGCAAAGGTGTTCAACTGTAACAGCCTTGAGAACGCCACAGGCCACCTCCTCTACCGACCCATAGTGGATACCATTGTGTTAATAATTACTAAATTTCAGTCAGGTATGGTGAAAGGGACCTGCGATTCCAGCAATCAGAAAGCCAAGGCAACAATATGGTGAGTTTGAGGGCAACCTGAACTATACAGCAAGATCCTGTGCTTTAAAAAAAAAAAAATCATATTTTACTCTGCCCAGTACAATAGATTTTTCTATGTCTAACCAGTCATGCTTCACAGACTCTTAAGCAATTCAGAAAAAACAAAACAAAACAAAAAATAACCAAAAAAAAAAAACAACAAAAAACCGAAGAACTGAAACTTGAATTGACTTTCAAGTATCTCTCTCTTAGCATGACATTTCCTAAAATGAAGGTTCCTTTTTGGGACTTCACATCAGACCAAGCGGATATGGACGCATGCTTTAGTGCTCCGTTGACAGTTTAAATCCCGGTTTCAAACTCACCGTTTCCCGGTCTAGGGGCTTGGTCACCTTCACCTCTCCTCTGACGGGGTCGATTGTAAACGGACTTCCTTGGTTACCTTCTATGATCGAGTAGTGGATATGACTGTTGGAAGGGCCATCGGCATCATCGGCCACAATCTAGGAAACATCACTCTCATTTAGCAAACAGCAAAGGAAGGGGCGGAAGAAACAGCAGCTACTTGTTTTACGGCAGTTACTTCAAGCCAGTAACTGGCTCCACAAGGACCCTCTTAATTTGCAGTGGTGAGGATTCCCATGGCCTCACAGGGACCAGGTACATGCTCCACCACTAGCTAAGCAATTCCAATGCTCTAACATATTTTAAACAGGACCAGCAGAAGAACTAGAATGATTTTTACTAATTGCTCCCTTAAGATCCAGAAGAGGCACGCTGGGGACTGGGGGGTGGGGGACGGGAATCTACGCACTGTAATGACAGACTGCTCAAGAGCCGCGTCTTCGCTGACCACCGTGGTGTAGGTGTCTTGGCTGAACACCGGGGTGTTATCATTGATGTCTGTGACGTTGATGTTCACAGTCGCCACGTCACTTAATGACGGTGTGCCCCCATCAGTGGCTTCCACGGTCAGGTAATATTCATGGGAGCTTTCATAATCCAGGTTCTCAATGATAAATATGGCCCCTGTATGGAGAGACAGAATTACTTCTAGGACGCTGTAATTCTATTTTTTCTTATTACAACATGAGTACCTTTAAACACGTTTAGTTCTCATTAAAAAAAAAATAACAAAAACAAAAACTTTGTACATTTTACAGTTTAATTAAATAATTATAATTAGGATTTTTACCCATCCAACAACCCCATTCATTTCCTTTATTTTCCTTATATTCCTAGTGACATCTAATTTTCTGTCTCCATCAATAATGCTGGCTATAATGCTTTAAAAATGATGGTAGTTCTTATTCCTTCTTTGATGTAGTTTACTACAAACTTTAATAAATTCATTTTAAAATTCAATTCAGTGCCTTTTGGTTTCTTTCTTGTTATTATTGCCATGCATGTCCTTTTAAAGAGAGTTTCTAAGATAACTCTCCATTTTGTATTAAACATCCCCTCTTAGAACAATGTGATACGGGATACAGGCTTCTAATACCAGCAGCTAGGAGGTTGCAGCAGGAAGACTGTACCTTTGAGACCAGCCTGGACAACACATCGAGATCCTGTTTCAATAAACAATCAAATAAATAAAATAAAATCCCTACTGATTTAACAACACTGGCAACACTTCGTCTTGGCTCAACCTAGTCTATCCTACTTGAAAAAGTAATTGGTACAAAATCCTAAAGACATTTTATAATAGGTATTAAAAAATACATTGCAGAATACCATCATCAGACACCTATTCTTCATCAGAAACAGTCACACACGACATTCAACCAAGTGCAGTCCGAAAGAGTAACGTCTTACAATGTCCTTAGAGTTAATAGGTATTTTAAACCACAGGCTAACACAACTACACCACTATTCACCGAGCAGGAGTTAGTAATGGCTGACCCATAACACTGCCAGCTCAGTGTAATCCAGTCTCCTTCAACTAGTATATGTAACCAGCATAGTAAAGAAGTCAACTTAAAGAACTAACAGATATCCAGCATAGGAATTAAGAGAGGTCAAAAGGACAGTGTGACTGGGGAAGCCAGTCCATATGTCTTTGATATCAGGATAAAATGAGTAACTACACGAAGTTTATTACCACTAAGCATCCTATCTTGGCAAACCAGAAACACTTTGCATCCTCATCACTAGACTGGGTAAGAGTCAATAGTTTTCTCCATTGGCTTGTAATTTACAATGGATACGCCAGAAAGTAGTTACCATGCAGAATTAGAGTATAAAGTTTCCCAAACCACTTTCAATCCCACTTTAAACAGCAGAAAGAAAACTTGAGTTTTATCTCCTTAAAACACCCACTGACTGACCACAGGGGACCCACCCATCACCTAGCACGAAGTGAAGGGCAAGACAGATGCAGCCCTCAGTGTGGAAGGAGGGCTTCCTCGTTTCCAGGGCAGGTTACCTGTTTTAGAATCTATGCTGAACTTTCCATGCTCGTTTCCACTTATTATGGAGTAGGTGATTTCTGCATTTGCTTCAATATCCCGACTTGCGGCGTACACCTGGAGAACTTCCGTCCCGATGAGAATGTCCTCAGACACGGTGGCACCATATTCCCGGTACTCAAACACAGGGGGGTTGTCGTTTATATCCAGAACGGACACCACCACAGTGCCAGTCACTGTCAATCTCCTCGGCAACCCCTGGTCCACGGCTTTCAAAGTGAGAGTATAGACTGCCTGCTGTTCCCTATCCAAATGTTTTTCTAATTGGATAATTCCAGACGCCTCGTTAATGGAGAACTGCCCATCAGCAGAGTCGATCAATGAGTAGGAAATCTTTCGATTCAGTCCTGCCAAAACATGAAATCCTATCAGGTTTCATAGTAAGAAATGTGAAATTTTTAAAACGTGGGGCATTTTTAAATGATAAAATGCGAACAGATATAAAGACACCCCAACCCCCCGCCCCACCATGTAGATGATCTGAAAACATACCCTGAATTACAAATTTATAGACTTGAAATATGATCTCTAGATGTCTGACTTTTTAGGCTCTCTGTGGTGGTACTGTGTTCCCCAAAATATTGTGCACCCTAATAAACTTATCTGAGGTCAGAGACAGAATAGCCACTAGATACAAAAGCTAGAAACCGGTGGCACTCACACCTTTAAACCTAGAATTCCAGAGGTAGAAATCCCTCTGGATCTCTGTGAGTTCAAGGCCACATTGGAAACGGCCAGGCATGGTGACACACGCCTTTAACCCCAAGAAGTGAGCCTTTAATCTCATGGAGTGATGGCAAAAACAGAAAGGTATATAAGGTGTGAGGACCAAAAACTAGAAGCATTTGGCTGGTTAAGCTTTCAGGCTTTTAGCAGCAGTTCAGCTGAGGTCCATTTGGATGAGGACTCAGAAACTTTCAGTCTGAGGAAACAGGATCAGCTGAGAAGTTAGCCAGGTGAGGTTAGCTGTGGCTTGTTCTGTCTCTCTGATCTTCCAGTGTTCACCCCAATACTTGGCTCCGGGTTTGATTTTATTAATAAGAACTTTTAAGATTCCTGCTACAGCTCTCATTTATACTACATGGACAGTAGCCAAGCCTTTTTCAATGTGATATTTTTTATTAATTCTCTGAGAATTTCATATACACATAGTATGTATTTTGGTAATATTCACCCCCAATTCTAGCTCCAGGTCCATCCCTATGTTCCTTCCCATCCTCATATGCTCCTTTCTTTTTTAAAAAATAATTCACCATGTCCAACCTGTGCTGCCTTTACTCAGGGGTATGGGAGCCTGCCTCCACCAGAGTATGGGTAACCAACCAGGGCCCACAGCCTTAAAGAAAACTGATTCTCCCTCCAACAGAAGTCATAAACTGCCAATAGCTCCTCAGCTAGGAGAATGGGGGCTCTTCAGCCCCTATCCCCTCCATGCTGGAATCTATGTCTTATTAAAATGAAATCTATTTGATATTTAGCTTCAGTGACAAAGAATTATTTAAAATGTGACTTTTAAAAATTCAATATTAATGACTCAAGACAATAATTTTATTCTCTATTATTAGAATGTTTGAATGCATATACTTCTTTTCTTCACAAATACTTTTAAAAATTGGTAAAACTTTAGCAATGGGCTGGAGAGATGGCTCAGAGGTTAAGAACACTGGCTGCTCTTCCAGAGGTCCTGAGTTTAATTCAAAACCTTTAGCAATATAGTACTTGCTTGCTCTATTCCTATGACACTGTTAACATCTTTACATCACTACAGATTCCTTCACAAAAAGTACCTCAAGAGGCTGAGGAGGAAGTCAGCAAAACACTGGCCAGTCATATGAAGGCCACAAGTTCAATCCCTGACACTGGGGGCCAATCAGTTAACAGTCAATCACCACAATCTTAGAAACACCCCAGCTACACTGCAACAGGCCGTTCACTGGGTGTAATAGTCAAGACTTTCAACATTCACGGAAAATGACTTAGTTACTGTTATTACAACAACACAGAGCTCCATCATGGGCACGAGGAAAAGAAGATGGTCAAACACATTCCACGGGAGTGTGTTCCACCATGGGGTCCCCACAGCCTTCTGCACACCCCCAAGGGCAGAACATCTCCTCGACTCAGGGTACCTGCATCTGCATCAGTGGCCTGCACTCTGGTCAACAGTGTCCCAGGCTCGGTGTTTTCAAACACGGTGATGGTGTATGGATCTGCAGTGAATTCAGGGGCATTATCATTCACATCTTCTAACATGAGCACAATAGTAGCTTGACAGGACCGTCCCCCTCCATCGGTGGCCTTGACGAGGAGATTATAAACTGCTTGCTCCTCACGATCAAGGAGGGCTGACGTCCTCAATTCACCTAGAAACAAAGAGAAGTGAACAGGGATGCTGGAGATTTAGGATCTGAACCATGATTACCCATCATCTTTTTTTCTCCTACAATTATAAAAGCCGAACCACAATTCTCATTTGGAGAAAAATAATATCAACAACTACCTTGCCAAGTTCAAAAGCTTAAAGATAAAGAAAATATGGATCACTTTCTGTTGTATTTTAAAAACGGCGGGAAGGAGTCACACCATACAACAGGGCCCACGTAGGAGGTTTATTGAGGGTAGGGGAGAAAGCAGGGGCAGAGAAGGGGGCAGGGACCAGTCCCTGGGGATGAGGAAGGGAAAGAGAAAGGAGACGGGAGGTGGGCAAGGCCACCTTTTATAAGGAAAGGTAGCGAATGCACACAGGGGGTGCTCTTAGTAGCTGCAGCTGAGGTTATATCCTGTCAGGACCCTAAGGGCAGGCCAGTACAGATGCCTCAATGCTAACACTTTCATTATAGAAAATGCCAATTATAAATTTAGGTCCATAAGTTTAAGAGACACATTATATAAATAAAGCAGAGGCTTTGAGATACGCTCTGAGTTTTTTTTCTAAGAAATTGTATTAACTTCTAAACCTTAAAGTCCTTAGTTGAAGTAGATGATACAATGGCTGCACATTTTTATCTCATCTCAACTTTTACACTCTTAAGCTGCTATTTAGATTTCTATGATGTCATTTCCACAGCATCAGAACGAATTTTAAAAGAGGGAAAGAAAATGTAATTTCCAGTTTTGTGCATGCTCTCGAGTCACCCACCTATAGGAAATACATAATTAAATCAGTCCTAAATCCCATCCTTACCTGTGTCTGGGTTTAGTTTAAACTTTTCTGCACCTGAACCAAATAAAGTATAAGTAATCTCCGCGTTGGACCGGATATCCGCATCTGTGGCAGAGACCTGCATGACCAGCTTCCCAGGAAGGGCGTCCTCAGGAATGGTGTCGGCATATAAGGTCTACAAGACGTTAAACAACACTGTTATAACAGAGGCATTCAAAGTGACCGGCGACTGCCAAGGGGATGGTGGAAAAGAAATCACTTCATTTTGGCCACAGAAAACGTGGAAATGGGTGAAGTTAATACTCAGAGAGCTTTTAAAATGATCGTCCTTATAAAACAGATGTGAAAACAAAGAAGAGCCTGTAACAGGCACCAGCCCCCTATCCGTTGAGTCTGGCCTGACATTCCATCCACAGGATACAAATATGATGTGCTGCTGAACAGATTCACATTTAATTCAAACACGTAGGAGAAAATGTGAAGTGGTAGCCCAAATTTATCCAAAATCTAGAGGAAATACAAAGCTGTTACATTATATTTGCTTAGTCTGAAGCGCAGCGATTTACTATGTACAACCAACTGTTCATCACACAAAACCAGATAACTGTAGTTAGAAATGTCCTGTTCATGGGGAGAAAAACGGGATAGGCGCGGCTCAGGCATGTTGGTCAGCCTGCCTGGTTTCCGCTTTCTTCACATCTGCCTAAATCTTCACACAGTTGGACACTTGGTTCCAGTTCCAATTATCACATTAGCCATGCCATAAATAGAACGTAAGGGAAAGAGATTATGCTTCTGTTGCATTACTTCTTAGTAAGAGCTTAATATAGGGACATATATTTTATGGTTCACAAAACTGGGTACTTTGTAACAGTGATTACTTTAAGTGGTTGTGCTCCCAATTACATTATTACCTAAGGCAGAGTGGTATGATATTTAAAAAACATGAATGGGGTAAAAATGTTTTATATGTGTGTGTATGTGTGCATACTACATATAGAGAGAGAGTATGTATGTGTGGGTGTTCTAAAAGAACAGATACATAGTCTATCACTGTTATCAAATACTGTCATCCAAAAATACAAACACATTCTGGAATCAACAGCTCATCCCTTAGAAGCCTCACTTCCTCTGACGATGAATTTTGTGTTTACTTCTCTGAGAACTTGTGGCAATTCTCCTATTTCAGCCAAAAAGGCTGGGGTATCAGGTGTGTGCCAGCCACTATGCCTGGGGCCTTTTCCATGGTTGCTAACATATCCCTCCACTGCTGGCAAATGAAGCTGGTATCCCCACACCTGCCCTCACTCTTCACACTGCAAGGCTTTCCATCTCCTCCTGGTCATCAGAGTGCTACCTTCTAAAGGTTAAACCCAGCTCTGCCGCTGGGCAGCTTTTCATGGCTCAGCTCCAGTGATTACCCCTGCTACGGTTCCATGGCCCCAGTTAAATTGGATCCAGCAGCAGCAGGTCATTCCACTGACCTGTTGGTTTCTCTGGTGTGAACAACCAATGCCTCAAAATGGTCTGTTCCAGCACACCTGTGCTGTGCAGGAAAAGCTGCTGGCCAGATGTTTCCCCATCCCCCAAACAACCGTATCCTCAAATGAAGAGATTATCTTCATAAAAAGTGTAGAGAGCAGTTTTAAAGTCAGATACTAGTATAAGGGGCCGACACTTTACACTATTTTAGAAAAAAGTTCTTGACCAATTTAGCATGCCAAGTAGTCTTGACGCTTTCTCAAGTCCTGTGCATGTGACTCTCCTCCACCTCAACAATAAGCAACCGTAACACAAAACATGTGTGAACTGCAAGGCCCCCGATGGCTGCCCTACTGAGAGTGTGGAGGAGACACACACTGGCAATGTACAATCCTGATGTACAATGCGCACCCACCTTCTCACACACTGGACTGTTGTCGTTGGCGTCCAGAACCTTCACCTCCACTCTGGCTTTGGAAGAGAAGGTCCCATCAGTTGCTGTAATGCTCAGAAGGTAACTGTCCTTCTGTTCCCGGTCCAGAGGTTTCTTCACATAGACCTTCCACTCATTCTGTATATTCTCAACAGCAAACTGTCCCAAAGCATCCCCTCCTAGGAAATTAAAAGAGAGGAAGACGATGGCCAACATTGTTGGGTTAGAAAGTGAACTAGGCCGGGCGGTGGTGGCGCACGCCTTTAATCCCAGCACTCGGGAGGCAGAGCCAGGCGGATCTCTGTGAGTTCGAGGCCAGCCTGGGCTACCAAGTGAGTTCCAGGAAAGGCGCAAAGCTACACAGAGAAACCCTGTCTCGAAAAACCAAAAAAAAAAAAAAAAGAAAGTGAACTAAGTCATCATGAGAATAAAAATAAACTACACAAAAAATGTATGACATTATGGTTTAAAGGGGATTTAATACTACTGACATTATAATTAAATGCGATGCATATTAGTTTTTCTTTTCTTTTGTTGCTGTGGTTTTGTATTCCAAGCTGGACTGAACTCACTACGTAGTCTGGCCTCTAACTTACACAATCCTCCTCCCTCAGCTTCCTCTGAGCTGGGATTACAGGTGTGTGCTATACATAGTGCTACATATGACCTTTCCTTTTTATAATAACAAAGCATCAGCAACATCTCTATTCAAATATGAGATTAAAATTTATCAAACGTAAAGAGTGATAATTTAGCTTGCAAATAAACCTATACTTTTTATTTCCTTTTAATGGTATTTATTAAATAGTAACTATAAACTTTAACAGAGTAAGTCACAAGAGTCTCGGCTGAAACAGCTTTGCTTAAAAACCTTTAAATTCACCTTATATATTATTTCTACTAATTTTAGACATGCTCGACTAAAGTCACATCAAGTCCCCAAATCCATAATTTCATACCTAGCATATTTCATATAATATGGATTCATTTTCTACTGAACCATTTGTCTTGAGCGTTTTACCTGTTATGAAATATGTCACTTGTCTGTTAATCTCTTCAGAGTCAGCATCGGTGGTGCTTAAGATGGCGATCACGCCACCTGGAGGGTCGTCCTCACTCACAGTCCCTTTGTAAATCTCAGCTGTGAACCGTGGTGGGCTGTCATTGACATCAGTGACGGTCACATCCACAATGGCTGTGGAGGACAGCTGAACCTTTTCACCATGATCCGACGCGACCACTTTAATCTGGTAATTGGCTCTCTCTTCATGGTCAAGCTCCTTCAGAGTTGTAATCCAGCCTGTTTCCATGTTGATGGCAAAAGATTCCATGATGTCTGCACCTTGGGATGGATCTAGACTGTACATGACTTGGCCATTGGTTCCGGAGTCTAGGTCAGATGCCCTGACCTGGATGACTCTACTTCCTGCTGGCAGGTTTTCAACAATAAAGGCCTCATATGGACTGGACTCCAAAACTGGGCTGTTATCATTTGCGTCTTTGACCTGGATACTAACATCTATAGACGCCACCACCTCATGGTCATCAACAGTGCACCTGGCCAGGATGGAGAACTGATACCACTTAGTGGTCTCATGGTCAAGACTCTTCTCCAGTTTCAGTCTCCCGCTCTGCTTGTCAATGACAAAGAACTCATCTCTATTACTCTCGGGAGTACTGCCTTTGACTAGGGTGTAAAGAACAGCCCTGCTAGGTTCTACCCGGATGAGGTCAATTTCTGTCCCGATAGGCATGTCTTCTGAAATGGCATAGGTATAAAAGGGCTCTGAAAACCTTGGAAGCTGAATTTCCGGCGGAAGTATCCTCACATAGACAGGAACAACAGATTCTTTGGGGGGAGACCCGTTATCTACAGCTCTAACAAAGAAAGTGAAGAATTCATTCTCTAAACCGATTAAACTTTCCTTTGTAGTGATCAGGCCAGTCAGTCTGTTGATTTCCAAATTCTCCTTCACACTTTCAGAATCTGCCTCGATGGCGTAGGTGACGTCAGCATTGGAGCCTTCATCAGCATCACTAGCGAAGACTTTAATGACCGACGTTCCTTTGGCAGCGCTGGATCCAATGTTCACCTCATACTTGGTTGAGCGAAACTGTGGGGCATTATCATTGTCATCCGTAAGAATGACATTTACGGTGCAGAAAGCAACCTTCCCTCCGGCATCCTTAGCCATTAAACGGACTGAGATGACTTTTTCTGCTGGGGTCTCTCGATCAAGTTTTTCCAAAGTGAATATCTGCCCTCTGTCATTCACATAAAACCTGTCTTTGGCAAAGTCATTTACAATATGGTAAGTGAGGTGGCCGTAAATTCCAGAATCCCTATCAGTTGCCTTCACTTGGACCACCAGAGTATGTAAGGGAGCATTTTCAGCTAATTCCGCTTCATATTCATGCTGAAGGAAAACAGGACTGTGCAAATTGCCTCCCATCACAGTTATGTGAACCTGGGCGGAACTTCGAAAAACCCCATCAGACACAGAAACGTTGAGACTATAAAATGGCTTCAAGGTGTGTCGGCGCAGGTTTGAGAGAGTTATAATCCCTGTTTCGCTGTCGATGACAAAGCTTTTATGGTCATTGCCAGACAGAATGGAATATTCTAACTTGTCTAGGTCTGAACTGTCAGCATCGCAGGCTTTCACACACATCACAAAATGTCCATGAGCGGCGTGCTCACTAATTTTGGCTTCATAAATCTGTTGTTCAAACAGAGGTGGATTATCATTGAGGTCGGTGACATCCACGGTGACGATCACATCACTGCTCAGTGGGGGCATCCCTCCATCGACAGCCCTTACAAAAATCTTGTGCTGCTGGAACTGTTCGTAATCCAAAGCTCTCACCAGTGAAATGAGCCCAGTGTTACTATCGATGTGAAAGTGATCGTGACTTCTGCTGTGATTTCCAAACATCTGGTAGGAAATTCCTCTATTTGGTTCTGAATCAGAATCCGTCGCTCTAACTTGAAGGACAGATGTTCCGATGACAGATGCTTCGGACAGGGTTGTGGCATACGACGGCTGCACAAAGACTGGAGGGTTATCATTGATGTCCTCCACTATGACATCAACAAACACTTCGGCGTGAGCGCCAGTCAGGGAGTCGGTGGCCCGTATGCTCAGCTTGTAGGCTGGGTGGGACTCAAAATCCAGCGGTGCTATGACGTTTATCACCCCAGTGTTGAAGTTAATAGTAAACTGACTAAAAGGGTCTCCGTCGGTGATGCTGTAGAACACTTTCAACCCTTCTGGGCTGTTGGCTTGGACATGGACCACTGGGCTGTGCATCTGGATGTTCTCTGGAATCTCTGCACTGTAGAAGGCCTTTTCAAACACAGGCATGGCTTTGCTCACGACAGTGATGGGAACCAGGACTTCGGCAGAGAAAGCCGGGCTTCCTCCGTCCTTGGCAACCACCGTGACAAGATACTCTTTATTTAAGGTGTCATGCTCAAATTGCTTTTTCAGAGAAATGTCCCCAGAGGGTCCGATCTGAAAGTGGTCATGGTGCTCCTTCAGGTAGTAGTGCACCTCACCGTTCCTGCCGCTGTCTCTGTCGATGGCAGTGACGTGGCGAATGACGTGGCCCACCTCAGCATCCACCTTCACCACAGCATAGTAGGGGAGGTTGACAAACACCGGCGCGTTATCATTTTGGTCTTCTATGGTGACTTTCACCACGACATGGGCCACGGCTGACGGCTCATGTTCTTTCGTCACCTCAACCACCACGTCAAACGCCTCCCGTTGCTCACGGTCAAATGGTATCCCGGTGGTTGACAGCACCCCTGAAGTGTGGCTGATTTTAAATCTGCGGTCCGGGTTGAGGATGTGATAAAACAAAGGCTCGTTGATCGGGTTGCCTATCGCAGTGATGACAGCTAATGTCCTGGTCTCCGTGATGTTCTCTTTCACGACCGCAGAGTAGAAATCTTGGGTAAACTTGAGCGGGCTCTCTCTGCTTTCCTTCACGTTGATTTTCACAGAGGTCATGCTTGCAAATCTGCCGTCGGAGGCTCGGATGGTTAGCTCGTAGCGGCTTCGCAGCTGAGTTGTGTTTTGTATCGTTATTGTGCCTGTCTTGTAGTCCATTGAGAACTTCTCCCCAATGTTGCCTTCGGTGATGGAGTACATTAACTGTGAGAATGCCCTGGAATCGGCATCGGTGGCATTCACGGTGATGACTTTCACTCCCTTGTATGTTGGCAGTAAAAGGGATGCTTCGTACAGTGGTTTAGAGAAGACAGGAGGGCAGTCATTGATGTCGATGACGTGAATAGTCACATTGGCTGCATATTCAGCAAACAGACGTGGAGCCCCCATGTCATGAACTTGCACCGTAAAGTGGAAAACACGTGTTTCCTCGTAGTCCAGACTCAGGACTGTGTGAATAGCACCAGTGGTGGAATCAATGGCAAAATAGTTGTGTACAGATGGCTCCACTATTTGATAAACCAGCAGAGCATTGGATTCCCTGTCCGCATCCGTTGCGCGAATCACTAGCGGAACATTCCTGTCTGTTAGAACCACACTGTTGACGGACGCCGATTCGCTAACGAACCCTGAATATTCTGCCCGTGTAAAAACGGGTGGGTTGTCGTTCTCATCCTGCATATGCACTACAACAGTCGTGTTGGCGGACAGACCAGCCATGTTGGTCCCTTGTACTGTCAATGTATAAATGGGCAGTGTTTCAAAATCCAAGGCTTTCTGAGTGATGATGCTTCCGGAGTGTGGATTGATGTCAAAGGCATCGCCTATGTTTCCATCTTTGATTTCATACATCACTGATGACTGACTGTGAGCAGAGACCATCCCAACGAAAGTCCCAATGCTGACGGCTTCGCTGATTTCAACAGAGTATTCTTTGGAGGTGAACTTTGGAGAGGCATTATCGGCCATGGTGACAGAGATATGCACAGAAGTCATTTCACTCATCGGTGGATCGCCTTGATCTGTAGCTTTCACTATTAAATCATAGTCTACTTGGTTACTTCGATCTAATTCTCTGGCAGTTTTTATAGAGCCCAAGATGGGGTCAATTGTAAAAGAATTTCCAATGTTTCCTGGAAGGGCAAGAAAAAAGAAAAAAAAAAAGGAAATCTATTAGAGAAAAACCCAAAGATGACAGAAATAGCAGAGAAACAGAAAGAGAGATATTTTAAACGTACATCCTGAATTAAATAGAAAAGCAGGAGATATCAACAATTGAATGAAACCTTCAACTTACTTCATTTTTACTCATTTAAACTGTTCAGAATTTTGGTTGTCAAATATGAAAAGCAAGAAATAGGAAAAAAAAAAAACTGTTCTGTACCTAAACTCAAAATTCTCTCTCTGATGAACTGAAAAAATGTGTTGTAGGAACACATAGCTCTCATCTCACAAAGCAATTCAGTTAAGGATTTCTTTTAACAGTACCTTGAGATTCTGCAGGACGCATCAATTTTTCAGCACATACCACTTACAAGGGAAAACTGCAATTCACTAAGAAAATTTACACTGCGCTTGAAGAAAGCTTTGTACTGTAAGTACTTAGGGAACCGAGGAACAATTTTCTGTAGCCCACCCTACGTCGTCACCGGTTTTAAGGATTTCAACAACACTTCCCTGTTAACCCTTTCCAAGTTGACTTCTCTTCAGTGACTCTCGAGGAGGGGGGAATTTGCTTCCAGGGGAGACACATCTGGCAGTTTGGCTGTCACAACTTGAAGGGAGGAAGTGCTACTCCACGTAGATGATAGTGGCCAAGTGATAAAAACAGCCTATGCGGCACACAAAAGCCTCCGCAACATGGAGCTATTTGCTTCAAAACATCAACGGGGCTTCTGCAGCTGAGAAGCAAACTGCTAGGACAGATGGGTTTACTGGCGTTTCTTTGGACCTTTCCAGGCTCTCCTATGCAGAGACTTAGTATTCCCCCAACTCCCCAACACCCCATGGCACACTGGGAGTTCTAGAGAGTCCAGTACTTCTCTAGATGCTCTGGATGAGGCCAAGGCAGCGTGTGCGTCTGTCTTTGGGTTAGATCCTTCCATGAATCCTTACTATGCCTCTTCCGTTTCATAAATAAGCATCTAGAAATCAGCCCCAGCCCTGAATTCATTCTTCCCAAATGTACACTTTATGGCAAAACCAAGTTCACTTGCCATTTAAGTGTGTCCTCACACCAGCCTTCCTCCGGGTTTGCCACAGGCAGACTCCCGAGACTAGAACTACTTAGTGTGATCTGTAAACCAGAGGATTAACTAATGAGCACTTCTCGCTCCCCATGAAGAGTAAGCACTTCCTGCACAGTGTTCATTTCCTTCATTAAATACGTTTTCCAAAAATCCATGACATTTTTTTCTGAGGCCAGACGTAGCCTGGTTTTCATTAAGTTGGCCTGCTCTGTGTCCAAGCCCCAGGCAGTGCCTGGGCTTGAAACAGGGAGGAAGCACAGGCTTCTCCAGACCCTGAAGGTCTGGGCTGAACCTTGGCCCAGGCCTCTGCCAGGCTGCTCAGACACCGATTTCCGGCCTGTCTGTATTTAGGAGCATCCACGATCGCAGGCTGTCACTGTGTCTTCGGCAAACATCGAAACTCGGAGATCCTTTTCTTGTTCTACCTGCCCGTTACTCTCACCTTCCAAACTTACGGTGACTGCCTAGCCCAACAGGTGCACCTGCTCACATTGTTGACAACTGACTTTATCCCCCTCAACCCATCCCTGAGCCTTTCTTATGCCTGCTTTGGAAAACAGCCCATCTGGCAACATTTATATCCCTTCATCTGCATGTATTTGTCCTGTTTTCCATTGTGAAATCTTATTTGCCAATAAAGTTTCATACATCCAAGGCCTCAAATGAAGAAATGAACCAAGGTTTTCAGTGCTGCAGATATGGACAGTGTTACGATGCATGACTGTGTTCCCAGCATCCTCTCTGCTCTTCTCTCACCCCAGGACCCCTATATTCACCATGTTCTCTCCCAAAGGAGCCTTCCCTAGCTACTCTCAGAATTTCTCCATTCACTGATTTACCTGTTCACTTGGAATTACCCGAATGTCTCTGCCTGAAGGCCTTCCTTGTCCGGGTGTGGCTACTTTTATTCTTGATTATAGCTTTCCATTTTAAGTGTTTTCTTTCTTCATATTCATTTATTTTTGGTTTGCCTTTTGTTTTTGTGTAGCTCAGGCTCATCCAGAACACACTATGTATCTCAGGCTGGCCTCCTACTCATAATCTTCCTGCCTCAGCCACCCAAGGGCTGCAGTTAAAGGTATATGCCACCACACCCAGCTCCTGAATTTCCTTTATAGTATGCAGAACATTTTTGCTATTTATCAGCTGTGTAAAATTCAAAACAATTTTTCATCAGTTGGGAGATCCTAGCATTGGATTCAGGGGACCCCCAGCTTGTCACTGATATAAAAATGATCCACCAGGAGCCCGGCCAGGGATTCAGTATTTGGATCTCACAGGGGTATACATCAAGACAAAAGTTTCTGATGTACACAAGGCAAGGCATGCTGCGGACTGCTGTGTGACAGGTGCGTTTCCCAAGCCCTGAAATACATCTCTGCTCCCTGTGAACGGAAATAAGGAGGCGAGCAGAAGTTTGCACTAGGGTGGGCTTGACTCATTTGCATTAGCTGGAATAGTACAACTGTAAAAATTATTCTCTGCTTTTCCACGGGAAAATTATCTGCACTAATAAGCCAATGTTGCCCTTAAGCCATGGCTATTTCCTATATAGCACAAGAAAGAGACACGCACTACAGCCTGTGTTAGGTAAGGACTTGCTGACAGTGTGGAAACATCTATCAAGTGTCGATGGCAATGATGATGTAAGTCTGAGGAACAAAACCAATTCTAGTCAATGATACATTCACCAAGTCTTAGCTCTCTCCAGCGGTGACAACAGCAGTGAGGTAATGCTCTAGTCTACTTTTTAGACAAGTCAACACCATCCAGCCCGGAGAATGGTGCTTCTGTGTCTCTGGTGCGTAATTCAGCTGCAACTGGAAAGACCTTTTTATTAAATTCCTTTCCCTGAGGACTTCAAATCAGACTAAACCTTTTACTCAATAAATTTCTCCTAATTAAACATGCAGTATTACGAGTAAAATTGAAAACCAGTTTTTTTGAACTTTATTAAATGCAACTGGATACAAGTTAAGAACAGCTGATTATGAATGATATATTAAATGAAAGGTAGGATGAACATTTTACAGTTCACTCTATTCCAGTAGGTGTGACGTATATACACAGACACAGGCACACACAAATGCTACTACATTTGGTAGTGGCTTCCTATGGAAATATTTTGTAGCATGATATTGCATTATGAAAGCTGTGTCTTAAACTCCAGTTCCACATGGGAACAGTCCAGTGGTGCTCACTCAGTCTATTCTTTCGGGAGAGACAGAGTTCCATTCTTAGAATACCAAATTACTAATCCCATCAGTCATCACAAACACTCAAAGAATGTACATGCCTTCACTCAGGCACCAACAATCATATTTTAACCACCCAGTTGTTGAAAATTATGTGAAAGCTAAGGGGAAAGTTGAACGTTTTCTCCTACATAAACCCAGTCAGTTTGTCTATGACAAAGTCACTTCATTGAAATGCTTGGGCATGCAGGAATGGAATGTACTGTTTTTCTAACTGCTAAATTTCTCAAGCAGCGGGGGGAAAAAAGTTCTTTATCTCTTTCCAAGGCACTAACTACACTACAATGCATTTTAACACTCTAATCATAGGCCATATATAAAATCTTACTTGTGAATAATGAAGTCAACCCAGTTCTTTTAAAGGAAACAAATGAAGTTTTCAAACGTGTAAGGAAATAAAAATAGTTTAATCAGCGCATAAAGCACACCAGTAAGTATTTATGTCAAAATTACTCCTTACATACTCAGATTTGGAGTCTGTGATCTACAGATAATCTACAAGCTCTATGGATTCAGTGCCTAGGAGAGACCACGTGTGAGTAGACAGAGCTCTGCACTTAAAGGAAAAAGTAGATTAAAATCCTCTAAAATCATTACTTGGCTCTATTTCTTACACTAAGAACTGTGAGGCCCAGGAAACCAAAGTGTCTTAGTCACAGCTGTCACTTACTGGGTACAGAGCAAGGTTAGGAAAGGCCCAGGACAAAGGACTTCCTAACTATGAGTGTGCGCCCCACGGTAGATCCTCTCTCAACTCATCCAGGTGAGGCCAATGGAAAGCCTGACCTACCGAGCACAGCATGAAGACGTCTTGCACAGTACCCGCACATGAACGGGGCTGCCTTAGTCCCCAGCAAGTGAACAGCCGCAGAAAAACCGTCATGTAGTTGTGACAGCTCTGATGATCCTCAACTGTGGGTTCTTTCCTGATTTTATTCTGGAACTCCCAGGCCTAGGCTCAGCTTACCTTCCTGGCTCCGGCGGGCTACCTCTGTGTTACAACTCTGTAGCCTGTTTCAACAACTCGATTCTTTGCATGATACTCAACCGCTAATGGTACATGGAGGTGGAATGTGAGGTGAAGGAAGCAGGGTGCCCCTTTTTCTCTGAGAATTGGCCCGAGACGGGCGAGTCATCACACCGTCGTGGCATTTCTTACTCTGAGCCAGAGAAAATACTCTCATTAAAATGTTGAATTACTAAGCCAGCATTTTCCTGACTAGGTTTAGAGCCTAAAATGACTGCCTGAAATAATTCCAGAAATACTGAATTAGGAAAATAAAGTTCCCCCACCTCCGCACGATTTATCAGTCTTAATTTATGTTAATACTGGTAATCTCCAGAATTCTTGACACTCAAGCTTTTTAGAACTTTATCTTTGTTCCCTGGCGGTTTTTTTTTTTTTAAATAGTTAAAATTTTAATACATTTTTGCAGCAGTACATAGAAATGATTCAACACCTAGAAGTAATTTTAGAAAGTGCAGGATACACTTTTCAAACAGAAAGACAAGAGACTCCATTGCTTCAAAAGTACCTGATTCGATCGAGTACAGCACTTGGGCATTTTTCCCTTTGTCTTTGTCCAGAGCTGTGACCTGCAACACAACTGAGCCAACCGCTGCCGATTCATAAACCCGGCCTTCGTAGGAGAAACTGGTGAACCACGGAGCATGGTCATTCATGTCACTGACGTTAACCACGATCCTGGCGAAGTTGCGTTTCACGGGGACATCCTGATCCCGTACCTGAAAGAATCAACACACTGTAGTTACTCTACTGTGGTTCTTCTTTCCTGTGGGTTAGAAATAAAAAGGTATCACACTCCTCCTTTCCATCACAGGAAACCTTCCAGTCAAGAGGCGCGACGTCAGGGTAAGCAGGGGCCGTACCATGACTGTGAGCACGTGCTGGTGAATGGCTTCGTGATCGAGCTTTTCAGACGTGTAGAGAGCGCCTGTTGCAGGATCTAGGCGGAACTTCTTCAGACTCACTGGGTCTATGCTGCTCTGCAGGGTGTAGATCAGTTTGTTTTTCTCATCCTTATCCATGGCGCTGATCTGCAAAATCTCCGTGTCTGGCTCTGTGTCTTCAGGCACAGCAACTTCGTATTTTGATGTAGAAAACTGCGGGCGGTGGTCATTTGTATCTATGACTTTGATGAGGACCTAGAGCGAGGGACAGAAGAATAAAGATACATTCATAATTAGGTTGTTTTAATACTTAAATAAATGATACATGTACATTGAAAAATGCTACTGAACTAAATTAAATATGAGCATGAGAAAGAAAAGCAACGAAAGTCCAGAATCAAAGAAACCCTCTACAGCTTATTTTTGGTATATTATTTACTTAATATTTAACAATAACTATAGAGATAGGATTCTGGTCACAGCTAAAACTTTTTTATGAAATGCAGGCTAATTTTTCTGCAGGTCTCTGCAAGAGAACTTTAGAGATGATTCAGAAAAGGTATCAGAATTTACTTTGCCAGGATTACGGTGTACCCACTTCCTACCTTAGATTTAGGCCAGTAAAGGGGGTGGTAACGGTACCTAAATTTCTCATTCTAATCTCTGAGACTCCAAGTTCCTCGTAAGATTTTAACACAAAAGGAATAACTAGAAACCACTGAAGCTGTAGTTTAGTGATCGGCTACCTCCTAGCACGCATGAGCCGAGGGTTAGAACCCCACTACTGCCAAATTATGTCTTAAACTCTATTTCTGTGACTTTAAAATCTATACAAGTAGTGGATGTTTCTTCCCTAAAGGCAATTAAGTAGGTTGAAAAGCAAAACTCTTGTCAAATATAGCGACATAAAATGAAAGCTTCAGAGCAAAAAGGAAGATGTCAAAAAACTTCGTCCTAATTAGGAACAAAAAATATTTACCTTGACAGATGAGTAATTTTTTGGAATGAAGCGATTTATAGATGGATAAGGCATAGTAAAAAGTCAGTACCAATCATAAAATATGGCTTACAGTTTATGAACAAGAAAACTGAGCTTCACTGGCTTCTACAGAACACAGGGATTTATTAATTGAAGAGGAACAAGGGGCCAAAGCTCTAGCAATGCCAGCTAACTGTAGACCACACTCCTGCACCCACAGGAAGACAGAATGTGCATGAGACTGCACCAGTATTGCCAAAGAACACCACAGCATCAACAGACACACTTTCACGCTCAATTCTATGTGAATACTAAATTCATTCACCAAACCACAAAAAAAGGTGTGATGTGAAAGGTACGTAATCAGTTGAAACTACTGACGACTCACTTCTAAAGATGAAAGAGGGCCCAGGAGGCACAGCTGTAAAGGGGTGTCCTTCTATAAATCAAATCATGGTCTATTTACAAGTTTGAAACTTACACTGACCATGGAGTGGGAACTAGGAAGAGAAGAAGTTTGATGCTGTTCTGGGTTCGGTTAACCACTATCAAACAAAAAGCTGACGAGAATGAGCAACCCATTTTGACAAGGTAATTCATGAGACACGGTCTCACTGAGCATTGGCCCAGCTCTCACCCACAAGGTCTGAAGTGACAAGCAAGTACGCAACAGTGACTGTCATCATATTTTCAACCTCCAAGGGAAACGCCATAGTCCTACAAAGCCTAAAATCTGCTAGCATGTCATAAGGTAAGTTGTTTATAAAGTCCAGAGGTTGGCTGGGGCTTTCCAAAGCAAGAGATACTGGTCAGCCTGGAAGGTCAAAGTTGAGAATGCATACCTGTCTTTAGAGACCGGAAAGACTTGGACCTGAAAGGACCAGGAAGACTACAGAAGTGAATCTACACCAGCCTAAACTCCCAGGCGAAGGATGGAGAGTTAGCTATCCTATACATGTCACACCCTTTCAGCAGAGGAAATGCATTTTCACCTCCTTTTCTCAGGCAAGGGGACCATTTCTGTGGCAAGCAGCCCCAGATGAGTTTCAGGGACCAGAGACAGGAGAGCAAATGAAGTTTCAGGGGTGCGGGAGGGTCAGGAGCCTCTACAGTGATGCTGTGGGACATCTATGTCATGTGAGCATGTCCTGAGGACAGGCGGTAAGAGCCTGAAGAGTGAGTCCTCTGCGCCATCTCCCGTGACTCTCAGAACTGGGAAGGTGGCCAGCACTACCCACTATCTCCACTTTCCAGGTGAGGGAACAGAAGCAGAGGGAGTCTGAGGTCCATCCCTGCCCAGGAGCGCGAGGGGGAAACAATCCTCCAACCAGGCTGCCTGCGCATGATGCACCAGTCATGTTCCAGACAAACTGCAAGAAAACTTGAATGAAGCCGCTTCCATGCAACACCACCCCATCCTGTCTTACAAAATAATAATAATAATAATAATAATAATAATAATAATAATAATAATAATAATAATAGTAGCAGCTGGATTTGAAAGTTCACTGCGGACACATACAGGAGAGAAGGAAAAATGGTTCAACAGGGTGCCGGGAGCATCCTAAGTGGAAGGATGAAGCTTTATGTGCAGAACAGTGCCATGCACACTGTCTCCTCCTTCCCGCTCTGCTCTGCAGAGTGAGTGCACCATGTCTGACTGGTCCCTCCCACATCCGGCACCTGAGCTACTACCGACCTGAATGCACAAAGCTGCCACATGGGTTCTTGATTTTCACCAACAAACCTGCACCTGCCCAGTGTTCCAGGCCTTATCAGTGTGGCTCAGGTGGCCTGTTGTGCCTCTTCACGGGATCCATTCCACTCCATCCCAGATCTCTATCTCCCTGTGTACAGTTCCCGACAGAAACCTAAACCTAATTACTGCCTGTTCCCTTTGTCCCCATCATCGCGGGTCAGCCTGGGCTCTGTCACCACTGTCTTGTATTGCGACACCCTCTCCATGCCACTGGTCCCTCAGGACACTGTCGGGACTCTCTGGACAGGCTTCACAGGACGTCACAGAGCTACAAACGCTGCCCTGAATTTTAAAAGGAAGGGAAACTAATTCATCTCCTGCGTTTCGGAGGAATTTTAGTAATGTACATTAAATTTTCATACTGAGCACCCAACCACACTACAAATGCAGTTCGTGAGGGAAAGAGGTGCATTACTAATTAATTCCTAATGAGGCAAACACGCCATGTGGAAACACGGTCGTAGTCATGAGAACGGCCTCTGCAGAGGGCCATTTCCACAGCCTACCAAGTTCCTCTTGCTACACTTCCGGTTACTCCTATGAACTAGACCGTGCACAGTGACACTGTTTAAATCTTTCTCCAAGAATGACTGTTAAAAGTTTACTGTCATTTTTGATGTTTTCATTCTCACTTTCATTCTCTACGGTTTAACATCAGGGGCTTCTTTTCACAGAGAGAAAAATCAATGTATGCTGCTCGTTACCACAACGAGACGAGCAAAGACCGAACAGAAACTGCGATATGGTACTATACCTTCCACAGGGCAACTCAAAATGACGCCCCCGAAAGCATAAACTACAGCATACCACGCCAATCTTAGGCACGTTAAAAATCACAAGTATTTGGAGAGGGGAATAAAATGTTTTTACAGCTACCCTTAAATCATCTAGTCATTTGTTAACTGAAAATACATCCCAGACTCTCATGTTCAATCATTAATGTAACTAAATGACAGAAGGGATGTCTTGTCTCATTTCAGATTTCAGAGAACATAATATAAACATAGAATTCAGAAGCAGCCCAGTCCCTAAGCCTCAGCTTCCTTAGGGATATTTAAGTAACACACAAGTCTTTTCGCTTGTCATCCTAATCTAAGATCCAAGAGAACAGGATTTGGGCCCAGTTGCCCCACTCTGGCTTCTAAAGAAACATGTGGCCTAACATAATTGTTCAACAAGTACTTGTGAATGAGTGAGAGTGAGAGGGAGGGAGGGAGGGAGGGAGGGAGGGCGGGCGGGCGGGCAGGCTGCTTCCTAAAACCCACAATTACCAGTCATCCAGGAACTTTACTTTGACAGCCACTACGAAGAATCAGAGGATTCATTTAAAAAGGAGAATTCAATTCACTTACAGGGTTTTAACATTAACGTATGAAAACCAGATATCTAACCAGCTATTGATGAGGAGATAGCAACAAAAAAAAGTGTAAAAGAAATGGTTGGTACAACCTCACTCATGGTTCATTTTGACGCAAGCCTGGGTTGAATTCAAATGAAAAAAAATGGGAAGAAAGAAAAGGGGGGGGGGGGGGAGGGAACCTGTCAGCAGTTTAAGATATTAAGAGCTTCAAGAAAATGATGTATATAACTCATCCCATGGTAAAACTACCAACACAGCCTAAAAATAAGTGTAACGCTAAGAAGACTTTGATGGGTGAATGTTAAGAGTGTGGTTAGAACTTACGTCTCCTATTGAAATTTTTATGAGACTGTTAAACAGAAGGCAAAACCCCACTCAGGATTGACGTTTTCTGTCCCTACACAAGAACTCTTGACGTGTACATGTGTAAACTACATCAACACCCAACTGGCCACTCTGTGCATCCCGATGGGAGGGCATTTCCTCAGTCCCTCTCACGAACGCATCACCCGCGTTCACTTACCTGAGTGAGGATGGTGGTGGTTCCATCGGTCGCCTCCACTGTGAGGTTATAGCTGGACTTCTGTTCTGCATCGAGGGGTTTGGCGACAATGACGGTGCCGGTGCCCTTGTCCACGTCGAAGTGACTGTCATAGTTGCCACCTAGATGAAATGGGGACACACAGAAGTGCTAGAGCAAATCACACAACAAAGATCTGCCATGTGCTTTATGGCTTTCCGATACTTAATGGCCATGAAAACAGACTTTTAATACAATGAAAAAAGCGACTCCAGGAGCTAGGATTTCCAAACGCTGGCTCTTTAGCGTGCTTTCAGGGAAACACTGGACCTTAACGTTCAGGAGGTCAAGAACTGAGGAGAAGCAACTCCACAAGCAAAGAGCCCTGCTAACACTCACTACCTGTTAAATACTTCTGATTTTTCAGGCAGTCTAAAAATTTGGACATGATTATGAAAACAGTTTTCATTACTGAAAAACAGGACTGTACTATTTTGAACATACTACACTAGCAATAACGATTAAAAACAAATGTGAACTCTGAAACAGTTACATTTAACTTGAGTCAGACCATCTCTTTAAAACTACGTTTTCAGAAGCAAGTTTCTGTCCTATGAGTATTATCCAGATATTCCGCCCCCCCACCAATTACATTCTAAATAAAACTCTCTTCAAATGCATGGGAACTTGAGTCACTCATACCAGTATGAAAAAAAATGGAATGAAAATAAGGCTTAATGACATACGTAAATTATGGGCTAAATCTACCCCCAAGACAAAACACATACACACACAGAGACATACACAAACACTAGTAGTCATCTGTCTCAAACCTGAAATTATTGATGCAGGGACAATTATTGATGCAGGAAATCAACATGTTTGTGATTGGGATGGGTGGTCATGCACACACTACGAAAAGAATTGGGATGGGGGGGGATGGGGCACGACTCCAGAAACAAAATCCATGCTTTGATTTCTGATCTCATAATCACGCGGCAAATTATGTGATCTCAGCAGATACCTTCTGCTGTACAGTTCAGGTCACAAGTCATCTGAAAGATGTAAAAGACTTCTCTAGCAAGTGTATCTCCTGGCCACAGCCAAAGGAAGCAAGCAAGCGTGGAAAGCAAGCACAGAAGAAGAAGAAGAGTCAATCAAACCCGTTCCCAACAGTGAGGAATTAAGAACAAGTCTGATACGGTACAACAGAAGCTGGTTAATCTGGAAACGTGAGAGAAGTTAAGAGAAAAGAAAATGCCATGGACTATGGTTAGCGTGACGGCATTCATCACTTCCACCCTCAAGGACAACCCTCATGGCTAACATTTCACACACTGGGAGACAACAGGGCTAAGGGGCGGGAGGAGAGGAAGACGTGGTTAACTTCCAGGTAGAGATGGCAGCTGCAAACAAACAGACCTCTGATTCACTAAAGTGACCTTGTAATTAAAATACCGTGGAGAGCCCACGGTGGTGGCGCACGCCTTTAATCCCAGCACGCAGGAGACAGAGGCAGGCTGATCTCTGAGTTTGAGGCCAGCCTGATCTACAGAGGGAGTTTTAAGACAGCCAGGGCTACACAGAGAAACCCTCTCTCAAAAAAAGCCAAAAAGGAAAAAAAAAAAAAATACATTGTGGTACAAAGAATTTTTAAAAGGCCGAAGGCTAGGCATTGTAGCCCACATCTACGGTCCAAGCTACTCAGGATGCTGACGTAGAAAAGGGTGAAAAATCTGAAGCCACCCTGAGCCACTTAATAAAATCCTGCCTCAAAAATTTAAAAAAAAAAAACAAGGGTAAGTGTGCAGTGCAGTAGTCGCAGAGAGCTTGCTCGGCTTAGCATGGTCAGGGCCTGAGTTTATCCAAGAGGCGGTGGGACGTGAAGGGGATCAGGTGAGGTGTACAGTCTAATATACTCTTTTAAAAAAGTAAACTGAAAATTCTAAGTGTGAGTTCATCAAATAGCAAAAATGCTGACTTAAGCATGCATATTTTATAGGAGGGTGAAGCTTCCTGGAAAATGAGGTAAATAATACTAAGAAGCTATTGCAGACTCTATAAATTTCATATAATCACAAATAATAACATGGCATGTGTATTTTATATATTATATATATATATATATATATATATATATATATGGACTGGTCCAAAACATTTAGGTTCTTGAAACTCCCTGTGCATGTCCAAAAATTTTTTTTTATAAAAATGTGAATTGACAGCCGGGCAGCGGTGGCGCACGCCTTCAATCCCAGCACTCAGGAGGCAAAGCCAGGTGGATCTCTGTGAGTTCGAGGCCAGCCTGGTCTACAGAGCGAGATCCCGGACAGGCACCAAAACCAAAACTACAGAGAGAACCCCTGTCTTCAAAAACAAACAAAAAAAAAAAGTGAACTGACTTAACGGTTTTGGAATACGTGTTTTATGTTTGTTCCTTTTAAATTTTTATGTGTGTGGTGGATGTTTTTCCATTGCATGTTAGTCTCTGCCCCACATGCATGCAGTGACTGTAGAGGCCAGAAGAGGGCATCCGATCCCCTGGAACCGGAGTTCTAAAGGGTTGTCATGTGCATGCAAGAAATCAACTCGGGTCCCCTGGAAGAGCAGCTGGTGCTCCCCTCTACTGGACCATCTCTCTACACCCAGGAGTACTTAAGTAATTTTAATATATGTGGTGAGATTTTTTTTTTTTTTGCTCCTGTCAAACCATTATAGAAAATTCTTCTCCTCTGGAAAACCGTATCAGGTTCTCCGTGCAAGCCACACGAGGAGGACCAAAGCTATGAGCCATGCTTACCAATGATGTCAAACCACAGAGGCATGCCGGGAGGCTCAACTGATATCACCCCAATCATGTGAGCCACGGGGTCACTCTCCATCACCGTGAATGTGAAAACCGACTCCTCAAACGAAATCGGCTCCAAGGATGGCTTGGGTTTGGCGATCCACTCAATGTGGAGCCTGGTGGTTGAGGACTTCTGAGGGCGACCGTTGTCCACCGCCTTAATCTGGAAAACATGAACAGCAGAGATGAAAACGGCAATCGCAAGCTACATCCCCTAGCGGAAGCCTAGAAAGGTCGGATCGTCTAATCGAGTCAGCTTCAAATATTCCAGACTTGTATCTGGATACAGCGTACGCTTAAGGCTAGGTGACAAGAGTGAGTGCTACGTGGCCAGACTCACTGGAGTGAGAGATGACAGAGAAAATAGACCCACACTTCCCAAACGTTTTCGAGCTCTGTCTGTTAGGTCCCAACACTGAAAAGCCACTTTCTCCAGAGAGAGAAAGAAGAACTACATGACTATTTTCCCGGAAAGGTGAGCGAGAAATCCAACTCACTGAAAGAATATCATATTCTCCAGCTGTAGAGAACTTTTTGGAGGAAACCACTCCCGTCTTGGGTTCGATGGCAAACCTGCCATGCTCATTCCCTTCCTCGATGCTGTAGGAGAGCTCGGCGTTGGGCCCTTCGTCCTTATCCGCAGCTATGACGCGGTACAGAGGTTCCCGCTTGGCATTTCTTTCTCCGTCTGCCTTTTCTCGCTCCGGGAGCCTAATTTTGTAAAACTTCTGCAGGAACTGGGGCTTGTTGTCATTTTCATCGAGGATTTTCACGATCACTCTTGCGATGGTGGATCTGGGGGGCGTACCATTGTCTGTCACAGTAACCTGGGTTTCAAAAGTAAGAGGTATCTTTAAGGAACGTAAAAAGCGAAGCCCTTCCTAACTAAGGGAAGGTAGAAAGGTCTACAGCTCACACAACACAAAGGTCCATTCCGCCTCCTCTCGTTCTGACTCTGCCCAGGTAATTACGCAGGTTAACCAAACTCTCCTGGCTTTAGAGACAGAGAGGTGGGACCTGGACAGTGGCGAGAAAACAGAGGTCCCTTCTCACACACTTCTAACCAGTTTCTCTCTTCCTTATAGTCAAGGTAGAATCGACTTTACCAAAATGTTAAACTACCGAAGACGGTATTCTTGGGTTCATGAAAGACACTCTGAATAGTTTTTAAGTTCTCTTAAGAAAATTCTCTTTGCATATTCAAACACAAATTCTCCACATACTACATTAAAAGAGTGCCATTTTTAAGCTTGTCTGTGAAGTATGCTAAAGCATCATTCTAAAGAAGTATATGCTACTTTTTTACAAATTTAAATATTACAGGTTTGCATACTAACCATGACTTTGATGTGTGTATTTTTTTTAAAAATCGTTTTAAATGCTTATGAGGATGAGCAAACATTTAAGCCCTTTGCATTACATAAGGTTTTCAGGAAAAGCAAAGTCAAGTCACTTGCTTCTAGGTTATCCATGTGCTTGGGCTTGCAAGAGTGCCTATGCCTGAGTCAACATCGCCCTTGGAAGTTCACATTTATAGCAGTACATGTTAAATAAATAATGGCCATGGTCACGACTTCTTTCAGTCAAACTCCACCACCTTCTAAATTAACTGAAAATATTTTAAAAATCTGAGAGATATTTTTCATGCAAGTACGTTCTTTTTGAAATTTGGTACTTGTAAATCCTACGTATAGAAGCGTGAATGTTAAGGGACTTAACAAGATAGTTTTAGAAAATAACAGTTGCTTTCAGTCACTTAAGTATAAGATTTATCTTCCTAAGCTTTTCAGGATAAAACGAAATAAAATTATTGTTTTAACTTTAACCTCTCTGAACACTTCCTGTCCTGTGTCAGATGACCTGTACAGGTGGAGGAAACTGGAGAAGAAATATAACCAAACACAGTACATCGTAGGTTTCACAATAAAGAGCTTTTCCAACATCTGAAGTGAAATATTCTCTTGTCCAAGACAGTCAAACTGACATGCGTTAGTCTTCAAATACAGACACAAAAGAATGAGACACATGTGGTGTGTCCACAAATTTCTACTGCACCCTCCCTATCAACACCTTGTTCTTTCTTCCAAGCACCCGCCTGCTTCCACCTGGCCTCTGACACTCACTGGGAAACAGGGATCTAGGTTAAGAATACAAGTGACGTGAAACCTGCAGTTAACAACCAGCATGAAGGGATGAACTCCAGACGAGCATGCAGTAACCTGCAATTCTTGGCATCCACCCCCGCTTTCTTTCTCTAGCATCCATACCTTCCTTATGTCAATTTCTGCAGCCAATGAATGAAAATGCAAAACCCTGCTCTGTGATAAAGAAAATGAATGCCAGGGAGCTACACAATCTATAAATGAAAATGCAGAATTATCAGTGGGAAAACACTATGGTTTTGGAAACCAGCTGGTAACACACACATGCACGTATGAGCATGCACACACATACACGAACATGCAGGCTTAAAAAGAATTAATATTTTACTGATAATTTAGGATATTTTGCCCAAAGATGAAACTAAGCAGACATCATACATCAGAAATAAGATCTTTAGAAGAAAGAAAGAAAGAAACAGCACGTCATCATTTCGAATTTTCTCTACAAACCACATTGTTAGGGCTTGGACACATTACCAGGCAGCTCACAAACAACAAAAACACCTGACCTCCGGGCCTGGCTCTCTAGTGAGCATGATTAGCACGTGATGAGAAATGCCCACAGAGGCACACGGGCTTGCTCTGCCTCACCCGGTCTCCGAAGGTGGCCTTTCTTGGCTGCCCCTAATCCATCTGCATGTTGCATTCTACTTGTCTCCTTCAACTCACTCCCACCCTCATTCTGAAAACTACCGGCCCCCAGCCACAACGGCGTAAAGAAGTAAATGCAGAAACATCTTAAATTAACCAGAACATCTTAGATTAGGAAATGTTTGGTTTCTACCTATTTTTACTTTTGATATTTTTAGAAAATTTCTTTAGGTTACAAACAAATTCAAGTGTAAAACTGCATGACTAACGCAGTGATTTTGGAGTAAAACCATCCAGAAATAAACAAAACACAGTTTAACCGGTTAAATTTGATCTCTAAATATAAACATATCTTAAAGGCATAACTGAAGAAAAAGAAATCTATGGAAGGTATGGAGGAAAAAAAATCACTTCTGTAAGCATAAATGAGATGCAAATGACATTGGTTATGTATGTATTTGTCAATGTGTGTGAGGGCTAAGCATAAAAACTCAGAAAGGAGTTGGGTGGTGGTGGCACTCGGGAGACAGAGCCAGGCAGATCTCTGTGAGTTCGAGGCCAGCCTGGTCTACAGAGTGAGATCCAGGACAGGCACCAAAACTACACAGAGAAACCCTGTCTTGAAAAACGAAAACAAAAACAAAAAAAACCCAAAAAACAAAAAAAGTTCAGAAAGGTCGCTATGACAAAGTCGTTTTCTGTGGGTAGGTTGAGTTGATGTGTGTGTGCGTGTGTGTGTGTGTGTGTGCGTGTGTGTGTGCACGCGCGGGGGTGGAATGCTTTAGAAGTAATCAGAAATGAAGGAAGACTCACTTCTAGTATGTGCTCATCCTGCTGCTCTCGGTCCAGCTTCCTCGACGTGGTTGTGATGAGACCTGCAAAACGGTGCAAGTTTATTGATCCTAACAAGATACCATCGGTTACACCATGCCTGGCTACTTTATTTATAAGCCACGGGAATTCGCTGCACTTTCTTGCTTTAATGACTCCTGGAAACCCTGGGCGATGGACAGAACCATTATGAAAAGGGAAAGGCTCAAATCTACTACATTTTCTGGTCATAAGACATTCTGTCAGAATAAATGGTTAAAGGTAAAATGAAGTTACCCAGAGTTTCATCTTTACCTGAATCTCCATTACCTGCTCCAGAGATGAGGAAATAGAGTATTCACTTCTGTAACTATACTGAAAAGGAACGATTATACTATTCTATAACTACACGAAAAAGGAACCATTAGAAAATACATCACTGTAACTTACTATCTTCTAATCATCTATTTTCAAATGAAGAATTGTTGTTGAAAAAGTAATGTAATCTTTCCGGGAATATTATTCAAACACCAGTCACTGAATTTACAATAATAGAAAAAGAAAATGATGTCCAAAGAAATCTTGCATTCCCCATTTCTTCGATGACATGAAACTAGAATAAAAGCATCAACCTCTCTCTCGAACTTTAATCTTAATGTCTCTTGAACTGCCAATATATGCCATAAGCTAGAAGGTTGCTAAAATAGCTAAAACGTTATTTGTGTGCTTCACCCAAGTGAATTTTACTAACCGTTTAAGCAGTGGTTCTCCACCTTCCTAATGCTGCAACCCTTTGATACAGCTCCTTGTGTCGTGGTGACCCCCAACCCTAAAACTATTTTCACAACTGTAATTTTGCTACTGTTACGAATCATAACATAAATATCCGTGCTTTCCGATGGTCTTAAGTATTCCTGTGAAAGGGTCATGTGACCCACCAATGAGTCACGCATGACCCACAGGTTGAACACCACTGTGCTAAAGCCTCTTGTACAGTTGCCATCAGCAGGGACAGGTGCATCGGAAGTGGAGTGAGAACTAGACCTCAGAACCAGGTAAAGTCGACTCAGCCAGGTAGATTGCTGGGGCAATCCTTCTCCTTCCTGGCATCGCCAGGAAAACAGTTCAGGTAATTCAAGAACTAGCTTTACGGCTGTGGTTGTCCACACACGAGCAAGCCAGCTGATGCTCCAGGATGGAACAGGAGAGTACCCATGAGTCCCTACCACTTAGGGGAGATCTATTGGCAGTTGATGGCTTCCGGGAGAGGCAACATGAGTTTTCTTTGAGAGTGCGGCCCTTAACAAGTAGACCATGTCCCAGTGGGTGGATCCCACACCCATAAGCCTACGGAGAGCACAAACTGGACTTGTTGGGATAGTTTAAAAATGAGGATGTGAAATTGGGAGTGGGTTGGGTAAAGGTAGATCGGAGAGGGGTTGGAAGCGAGTGTGATCAAAATACATTGTAGAAAATTTCCCAAGAACTAACGAACATGTCACGTGAAAAAGGAATCTGACTTTCCTTAACAACTGATTTTCTCCGATAGCCCTGATTACTTTCACAGTAGCAATTAAAGACTGTTTTAAAATGTTTCTCTAAATTTGTGAAGACAAGGCATGTGTTTTTATGAACTCAATGCTTCTTGTTCTTAAATTAACGACTCAGCTAACTTCCACACGGTATGACGAAGCAGCACTGTCCTTTCGGCGGAACAGAAGCCTGTGTTACAGCTAGACACTGGGCTTTTCCCCAAACGACAGCTACGGACGAACTGGGCTCAAGGAAGATGCTTCCAGTTCTGTGATCACATGACGGTATTGCCTGATGTGGCACAGAGTTTCCCTTTTAGTGCCACGGCCTTTTAATCCTGTCCCGATGAAAAGTTTACCACCACCACCACCACCACCATCATTCAAAAATGACAGGAAATAGTTTTTTTGTGTCCCACCTAACTGTCCTAATGTTCCCATTCAACAGTCACTCTCACTGGTGACGTGGCACGGGACATAGCTTGGCATGGTCACATGATGAACTTCTTCCTAGCACTTACTCTGTCATTCTCCAAGGGCACCCAACACAATTTCACTTTCCACTTCACTTACATCAAACTGCTAATGAGGATTTAACACTCTGTATTACCAATTCAATATGAAGACGAGGCTACATGACACTCCTTTACAGGTTTAGGTTTAGAATTACTTGCACATCCTCCAGGCTTCCAGTTAAACATACCCTACCCTCCCTTGACCCTTACAATTACACATACACATACATACATACATACATACATACACACACACACACACACACACACACACACACACACACACACCATAACTCAAGGAACAGAGATTCCATTTAAATGCAATGAACTGAAAGGTCTATTCCAATTTACTACCATCCCCTCTCGCTTTAAATTCCTATCCTAGAGTCAACTGTTAAGTTCCCTAAAGCTTATGACCCAATGATGGAGGTGGCATACATGGGTCATGCCCCTCACCAAGGGATGTTTGTAGCGCCACAGTACTGACCCAAATATAGAATACAACCCACAGAGAATTCTATCAACAGTGTCCTGAGCTTTCTCCCTGTAGCCTTCCCCAGGAGAAGCCATGCCGGCACATCTGATGTCACAGCGTGTGGAGACATGCCTTCTCTGAGAGGAGTACAGTAGTGTTTACTACAGAATTTTCCTACAAATTGAACTTGAAAGAGAAAATAAAATTCCTTAACGCAGCAGGAAAATTAGGAGCTTCTCAGGGCCATGTCCCACCTTCCTGGTGTATAGTTTACTAAGCACGCTGAGAGGTCAACACCCTGGGGTGCCTAGTCCAACATCCTGGCCTATGCACACAGACTACAGGTATACTCATCATCACCACTGTGCTTTTATAAGTCTCCTTCCTGCTGAGTCCCGCCCAGCCCCCTCCCCTCTTGACAAACACCTGCTTCGAAACTGAATGTTCACCGGGTGATTAACCTTGTAGTCAATATCTGAGTGACATTAAATATCCTAAGAAACAGCATTATACATTTCATTCCTTCAAAAAAATTAGACGTATGCCATGTTCTTCCCTGAATTCTAGAAAGACTCAATGCTCAAGGCCAGCACAATGCTCAAGGTCAGGTGTCTGAGCTAAAAGGAAGTTAAGTTTTCTCCGAGGTCACCAGTAACTCATTAATGAGGTCACAGAGTTTAGCTCTCTTGCAACCCAGATGAGGATTTTAACTCCCCATCACATCAAACACATAACTTACTGTGTCATGGCATTTCAACTCTTAATAAAGTCCTAATTACGACTTCCTCAAAAAAGGGAGAAGTGGCTGTGATTAATCGCCACTCACTTTAGTAGGTCCAAAAAAAAAAAAAACCAAGTCAGAAACTGAAAGAGAATATAAAAGCAGAAAGCACGCCCAGGCAAGCCCTTCCTTTAGTAACTGTACATCTTAGCATTTTCAGCAAGTACCATGAAGCTAAAAATAGAAGAAAAAAAAAAGGACAAAGACTAAAAATTTTCCTTCCCCGATTCAGAAAAACATTACATTCTCTATACAAATCCTACAGGGCAGGCTGAAAAGAACAGGCCAATTCCTACCCTCCCACTAGTTGGTATCTACAAATGTACTTCATAAATGTGTGTGACTAAGGGACCACACCAAACCTGACTGAAACTGATGAGCATAATTTAAAATTCCCTTGTAGTCTTTCACATTACTTCCAACATTTAGAAATTTAAGACAGACTGCTCGACGTACCATAATGCTTCAATATTAATTGAATTTTAGAAATCTTTACGTAGGGGCATCACTCAACAAAAGGTCTTCAAGAGCTAGACAGCACACACAGGTGCCTACCAAAGGCTTACTCTGTGAAGACAGAGCTGTGGCTACATGTTTATTTGACTGCTTTGTACTGTCCACTCAGAACCCAGACATGACTAACAAAGAGTCGTGTCCCCGAGAAAGAAGGGTAAAAACTAGAACGTGACACGGATAAGTGGTGTGCACAAAGAAAACACGTGCTGAGAATGCTAATGCCCAAGAGCATTAGTGTTTGGTTGGATAATCAATTGCAGGTTGTAGTCACCCCTTTCTTTCCTATAGCCAAGCACCTAAGTGTGACCACCTAATACCAACTAGCCCCAAGCCAGCTAAAAGCTGACCACCCTTGTATAAAAGATCAGCCAAGTCTATACAAGGCCAGATACACTAACGGTTCTGATCTAAATTCTGATTTTTTAAAAAATCCATCCAGGTTTAGTATAGCTTGCTCTTTAAGTGCAGCTGATACAGCAAGTGATTATTATATTAATGCTATAGTGCTTATTAAACGCTCACAGACTAGGCTTGGATCTTTAAATACATTACCAACTGGATAATATCTTCATTTTTTTTTTTTTTTTTTTTTTTACAGATTCCAAAGATTAATTCTTATTCAAAAGTAAGTTGGCAGTTTAGGAACTCAGATCATCAATACCTAAAGTCTACATTGAAGGTAGGGAAAATCAGGGCTGGGGAGATGGCTTGGTGGGAGAAGTGACTTCTTCTTCAGAAGCATGAAGACCTGAGCTCGCATTGCCAAAGCCCACACATTGGTAAGATGGTACACACGTGTAACTTCAGCCCTGGAGGAGCAGGGACCGGCAGATCCCAGGGACTTGCTAGTCAGCCAGCCTAGCAGCAACTCGTGAGCCTCGGCTCAGTGAATGACCCTACCTCAAAAAAGAGAGAGTGAGTAGGGGGGCGAGACACTCAATAGCCACCTCCAGATTCCACGTGGGCTTGCACAAACAAGTGCACCTGTACACACCTGGGACAGACAGAAAGACAGACAGAGAGAGAGAGAGAAAGGGAGAGGGGGGGAGAGAGAGTGAGAGGGAGACAGACAGACAGACAGACAGGCCAAGGGATTTAAGGCTCTTGAAGAAACAAGGAAGGTAGGTTTGAACAACAACAACAACATAAACACAACAGAGAGCAACCAGAGGGGGAAAAAAATCTAAGATTTCTGAATAGGACTAAGGTCCAACTGCAAGAAGGTACTTGTGATCTGCAGTCGGTGAAATTTACAAATTGTAAGGCTACAGGACAAGGTCCTGAGTGTGTGAGGCCACCTGCTTAACCGTGCTTGGCAGAAACTTGACTTTCAATAATTTTCCTATTGTTCTACGTGGAGAATAAAACCAGGAAGGTGAAAAGACCAACTGGGGGCATCCACCTAAGCTACAGTTACTACACCTAATCCATTAGGTTATTTCCTTTTCCACCTCTTCAGCCTCTTTTTTTGCTTTTCCCAATAATATATGAGCTGCTGCGGCTTTTGTCTTTTTTTTTTTTTTTTTTTTTTTTTTGGGTTTTTCGAGACAGGGTTTCTCTGTGTAGCTTTGCGCCTTTCCTGGAACTCACTTGGTAGCCCAGACTGGCCTCGAATTTACAGAGATCCGCCTGGCTCTGCCTCCCGAGTGCTGGGATTAAAGGTGTACGCCACCACCGCCCGGCTTTTTTTTTTTTTTTTGGTTGGCTTTTGTCTTTAAAAAGCACCGTCCAAAGCAGTTTCTCTTAGCCTGAAAGTCTCTCAAATTTGTACTGTCTCATACAGTAGCCCCCAGCGGCACACAGCCGCTCAGCAACTGGAATGTGGGGAGGCTAACTGGAAAAGTGGATTTTCAGATTGAATTTACATAACTTAAAAAGCCACCGGTCATTTCTGCTCCTTTAAATGGTTTCTCATTTCAAAGCACATGCCAACATGAATCTACACTATTTTAAAACGTTTGTGGTTAAGAATCTAAAGATACAATCCAATAGCAAATACATCCATTATCAAAATCCAAATCCTATAAACATCTGCCTTACAAATGTAAAGTTTTCCAGTATTTCAGTGTGGGGGGGGGGGGGGCTACCACTCTACCATGCCCCAGTCCTCAGCTGGAGATGAAGAACCCTAGTTTACTACTGTTACTTTATTAATTTGTCTACCAGTATACTCTTTTTGCATTTGATGGCTTCTTTCTAGTAGTTTAAAACTGACAAATTAAGTTCATAAACAGCAGTAATGCTGTCCTAATATTCACTAGCTCCAACACCCAGTGGTTCTGCCTGCATTGTCATTCAAGTGTTTGCCAAAACAGCCTCCCCAACTATGTCCCCTGAAAGACACACAGAGCCTTGCCCTGAAAGGTAAGGGAGGTCTAAAGTCTTTGTCTAGGAGCTAATGTGAGAGTGTTAATGATGTTAAGAATGCTAGTGGTGGTTCTTCAGTTACAAGCACCCTTTCATGCTTACTTTTTCTTCAAATAAGGCAAGCTGTAGAATGACCAGAAGATTTGACCTTTTTTTTGATTGACAGCTATCACAGATCCTTACCTTGTGCCTGTAGGCAAGTTACACCTACTTAGAGGACCAGCAAAGCTGCAATCAAGGCATCCCAGCTGCTTTGACCATTAAAGGTGCCCTGAGGGAACCACACTCAGGCTACTGGGGGATACTGAACCAAGCAAGGTTTTGCGAAAGCTACAGACTTCTTTGGGAGGCATGTTCCGGTAAGGACAGCTCCAGGCAACTTAGAAGAATCCACAGCAAGCAAGCCAAGACTTAGTGACCTCCAGATGACCTTGCCTACAGCCACTCCTGAGGCCTAGACCCTAGCTGGCTGCTATGCCTAGTAACAGCTGTGCTTGATTAGGCCAAAATCAGGAAGGACACCCCTCCTAGTGACTCAGCAAAATGCTTGCAAAAGCAAGGGAAGGTGAGGCCCGTGACTGGTCCCTAACTGAAGGTATTTGAGTGGGTGAACCAAAAACAGTGCAGACAGGTGAAATTACAAATGAACCCATGGTACCTAGTGCTCCTTTTCTAACTACAAAAGCAGGCTGTTTATACTTGTCTGGACTCAACATTAGGCTCCAATACAGAAGCTGTCTTATAGCCTTAATGGTCTTAGCACAGGTAGAGAAAGTTGAGCTGGCCACAGGAAAAGTAGCACTTTTTGTTGTTGGTGGTGGGAGCTGGTTTCGTTTTGTTCTTTGGGGGGACTGGGCATCACTAGCCTAGGCTGGCCGGGGTCTTGTGTTCCCCTCGCCTCAACCCCCAGAATAGCGGCATTACAGGTGTGATCCACCATACCTGGCTTCCTTTTTAGCACAATAGCTGGGTGCTTTCTTTGGTTCCAGGTTAAGCATTCTAAGAATCTAAAACATGAAGGAAAATCAAAACGATCAGCCTGAGATACACCAACAGGTAGGCTGGAAAAACGTCCGGCGTTCGAGCAACTTTTAGACTAAGAGCTCCAAGAACAAAAAGGCCAACGTTAGTGTGAGCCTCACGGACAGACGCGATGTGTCTGCACCAAATGTGTGCGGAAATGTTTACAAGCCAAAGTTGTCAAGAGCCAAAGGAAAAAAAAACTGGTCAAGGGAGAGGCTGAGAGGGGGCCAGAAAAAAACAAGAGTTTCGCTTCTTACATTATACAATTCTTTGTGGTAGTGATCTTCGGTTTTTAACGAGTATTTTACTTGAAGAAACTTTAGCCTTAAAAATACCTTAAGGCTAGGAGCAAAAGAAATAGAAGAACAATTTACTCAGTGAAAGTTATTTTCATATGGAAAAGATTTAAACAAAACATTGTTAAAGCCTCAACTCTGCAGCCACTGATAAAACGTAAGTAAAACTGTTTTACCACGGCGGCATACGGGAGACAACTTTTTCTGGTTAGCCGAGGCAACTCAAAATGAAATGCATTCTATTATAAAATTGCCTCTCACTGTACAAAGCACATTTCCTAGAATCGGAGGGACTTTTAGAATCCCCTATCCAACACGTGCATTTGACGAGTGAGAGAATGAGATCCAGGAAAGGTAAACTTATTGCCAAACTCAGCAGTACTATGGAGAACAGAGCTGAGCTCCAACCAAAGGCAGCATTCAGGTGACTCCGAAGACTCTAGTACTTTTAAATGTGAATCAAGATCACGAAGTGGGAAGAGCGGAGCCACATTCCCATTCCCATGCTGGGAGCCACGAATCACAAGCCGCGTGTATGAGCACCCATCGGAGCAATCTTATGAAGGTACTCCGGTGATCTCAAGTTATAGACCATTATAATCTTTTTTTTTTTTTTTAGCCTAAATGAAACAAAACAAAAACAAAAACCCTGACTTTCTTACTTTAGTAATTTTTGTTTTAGTCACTGTAAAAATTACCACCACCCATATCTGAATATAAAGCATATCTATTTAAGCTACCACTGAAATAGAGAAAAATCGAACATGAATCAGGACAGGAGAGAAACAAAACTGTAGGAAATGCTGAACAGTGTCCAAAGAGCCGCCCCGAAGGCCCCGGTTGCTCAGCAGTGACTTAAACATCTCCCAGCATCCTCTTGCCAAGGTGCCACTGACAACTGTCCAAATCGTTAAACCCTACAGAACTTAAGTTAAATGAAAGGCATTTTCCCATATGCAAACTAATCTAAAGCACTATATTTTTCCTTGTTTTGAGTAAATGCCTTCTATTGTAAGCTGAATGGCAGGCCCCAGCCAAAAGTTCCATCTATTCCGGAACATGCAAATGTGGCCTCTCCAGAAGAAAGGTCTCTGAAGTTGAAGGCTAAGGACCTCTGGATTGACAGCATTTTGACTTTGAGAGGTCTCTAAATTCAGTCAGAAGTGGCTTCATAAGAGGAGGTATGAAACTAAGAGGCACAGGGAAGTTCCTGAAGCCAGAGACACAATTGTTATTGCTGTGCCAAAGCTACAGAGTGTCTTCAGAGGGAAAGTAGCCTGCAGGCAGCTATCTTCAGACTTACCTGCTTTGTCCTGATCTGTTATAGTAGCCCTAGAAAACGCATACATTTAAAAATTAACAACTTTATATCGAGGTACAACTGCTAAAGAAAATTAGGTACTTTATATATTAATGTATATATGTAATTTTATTAATCTCAAATTGGATTTTTTCCATTATTAGCATAACATAAGTTGTTCAATAGTTCTCTCTGAATGTATTTCAAATATTTTCTCCTCTACAAGAAGTGACTTGCGCCAGGTGGTGGTGGTGCACGCCTTTGATCCCTGCACTCCAGAGGTAGAGGCAGGCAGATCTCTGTGAGTTCGAGGCCAGCCTGGTCTACAGAGCGAGCTCCAGGACAGGCACCAAAACAACACAGAAAAACCCTGTCGAGAGAGAGAGAGAGAGAGAGAGAGAGAGAGAGAGAGAGAGAGAGAGAGAGAGAGAGAGAGAGAAAGTAACACTAATAACCACAATTATAAATATTTCTTTAATGCTTACGAAATAGAAAGTCGATTTTAAAATTGTTAGAACTAAGGGTCAAGATAGAATCAAAATAATTTTTCTATGTTCTCCAGAGTTCACTTAACAATTAACATGAAGGGCAACAATGAAAGTAATCAAGACATCTCCAAAACTAACCAACAATATATCCTCTTGAATCAGAAACTGTACTTTTACTCTCCCTGCATTCACAAACTCATCTTTTCTATTTTAGCCATCTCTCTGTTCCTTTTGTACACTGATACTCATTTTTTTTTTACTGTGAAAATCACGTCAATTATTAGGATAAAATAGCAGCATGTAAAGGCAGTGTTCCAGATGGAACTTTATATATCTCAAACCCTGGGCTGCTAAGCAAGTTTCTTGTTTCCATGGTATAATGTTGAAACACACTTAGCATTAGTTACATTGCCAAGGACCTCAGAAACTACGGTCATAGAGAAGATAATGAGGGGGAAATCATCATGTTGCAGAATGACATATTAAAGTGAAAGCACATCCATGCAGGAGACAGTAGGTACAAAATCCCATGTAACCCAGAAGACTGCACAAGCACCATCTCTAAGAATATCCTAGCCAGCGTATCTGTACCAAGCAGCCCTAATAAAATAAAAAAAAAAAAAAATGCATCAGAACGAAGCCATTTGTAGCAGCTGTGAAGATCACAGATGATGGATGGAAGACAGATAGGCAACGGATGCTAAAGAGGGCACATGAAAAGCAGAGCCATTCCAACTGGCTGAGTTTTAAAACCCTTTAGCAGCGAACTGGAAAGCAGGAATTGAGGAGCATTCCCACACTCAGTACTGGGCTTCGTTCTGTCATGGATACCATCACTGGATACAGAAAGGGTCCTGGCCCTTCAGGACTTCAGCCAGGAACAGAACCAAGCAACAGGCAAGATCAGAACCAACAATGAAGAAGTCAGAGTCCCTGTTCAGCTCAGACCAATGGGGAGGCAGGACGGCACTTCTCCCAACTTGCCGTGCTAGGGACGCCGATGGCCTCATGGGCAGCCCCTGAGCAAAGGTTCCGCTCTCCCTATAGCTGCCACTCAGCATCCACTCCGACAGAGCTTCCGACTGGTAGCCCAGAGCCTCTGCAGCATGCACTGTCTTCACTGAGGTGGTGTTCTGAGACCACATCGAAACTACAGTCGGCTGGGAGCTCTTTGGCAGCTGTGGCCATCCGAGCAGCTATTGTCTGTCACTGTGGTACTGGTGCCGGCGGGATTAGGCTTGGGGCCAAAAATGGAATTCTATTCATAGGCTGTCAAGGCTGGAAAGCAGCTTGGCATTCATTTAACTCCAACTTCCAGAGCGCCACAGAAAACACTAATAAAACTAATCAAATGGCCACTCTGAAGTCACACGGGGAGTAGCTGAGGTCACTCACATCACCGGCTACTCTTCTGCTTTTATATCTTCTTGGAAATGGGTGGTTTCAGAACACAAGATCAGAAGCAAATCGAATTCACAGGGAACTAATTGTTTTTAGTATTCTACAGAAGTTATGTAGCAGAGGAAGGGGAGAAGGAAGGGAGAGAGGGAGGGAGGGTACTCAGCCTACTTAAGGTTACTATCAGCTCAGTTCAACTTAAGAATTTTAAGCGCAAAATCTTACATGTAATTTTTAGTCACTGACACTCAGTGAGACAGAAAAGCAGACTTCTCCTCGACCCAACTGACTGACCTGAAGGATCCCCTGAAAACAGATTTGACCTGTGCAGAAAAGGCAGAGAAAGAAAATCTGACTTTTTAAGACTTGAAGACATTCCATTACAAAATAAAAACTAGTATAAGAAATGGGTAAGAAAATGATCTACAGTCCTTACAAATACACACAGGTAAACCTTTTTTGTTGTTTTTAATGAATTCCTGCCATTGGGGTGTGAGAGGCCCTCCACTTCCTTCCTCTCTAGAGCTATCAAATGTCACCGGAAACCCTGGGAAGTTGTTTGCAGCTGTAGCTCCTTCCTATTGCACTTTGTTAGGTCTCCTTCCCAGCCACAATAAAGCGCCATTTACTTATTACCTCATTACCGGGTAATACAACACTCATTACTGAGGGAGCATGGGCCTGGAACATGGATAGGCGCCCACTGCATCTACTAGCCACTGTAGGGCTTTTGTGATCTTAGAATGCTGTAGGGATTACTAAAGGTAAATATCCTATCGCTACTAAATCTATCTGAGCCATCTATTGAACAATCACACCATCGCTTACACCCAACATAAATAGTTCTCTATTAAATGCACTGCTCTACATGTTCACAAGGAAATTAAAAAAAACAACAACAGTATATTGATGTTTTGTGCTAAAAAGCACAAAAAATTAGAATGTAGCCATCTGAGCACGAGCTAGTCAGTTCCAGATAAGGTTACTAAAAGAACGATGGAGAAAACAGTGGAAGACTACCAAGCACCAAGAGCCGGGTGAGCTGGCATCTGCAGCTCTAGTTATTTTTAATAAGAGATACCAGCAGCACAAGGACAGACGTCTCCCAAATGCAGGCATAGTTTATCTTCAAGTGAGAAACAATTTATCTCTTAAAGGAGAAAAAAAAAACTAATTAGCGGTTGACTATCCACATCTAAGCATCTACCATGAACTTGCTAAATCTCAAAAATGGGCTCATAGCAACAAATATTCTAACTGTTGTAATGTAAATGACTATGAGCCTGGAGAGGCAGCACTCAGTACATCCCTCCACGCACTCTTGCTTGTAGCAATGGGGAAAGCTGGATATTTTTATTCCAGAAAGAGTTCAATTTAAATAGCTACTTCCTTCACCGTATATAAAAATAAAATAAATTAATACTTTAACTATTTCCACTGTTAAGCATAACATATCAGAGGCAGGGGACCACTGCTCAACTTGTACAGACTTTAAATTGTGAATGGCTGAACACAACGTTTTGAGATACTGAAACAAACTTCCAAGTTTTTTGTGTCATTGGGCATGTGTCTTTGTTCCTAGATGGCAGACTGTGCTTAAAAAAAAAAAAAAAAAAAAAACCAAAACAAAAACAAAAAACCAGAGCTGAATGGAGGTGACAGACACTGGACCACCTGCCTACCTGAAAACTTTTGTGGCCTTTTACACAAAAACTGTCCAGTGATTCCTGCTGTACACAGTTAATGGCAGCAAGCTGAAACTTCTCGTGCCATTTAAGAGTGTTGTGGTTTTCATATGAAAAGTGCCACAGAAACACTATCAGCCGACAAGCAACTATTATAGGACACAGCATTCTTGTGATGCATAATAATAGCTGCAAACCCACACTCACACATCAAAGCCACTATACCAAGCAACAGCAGCTAGGAGATTCATGCCTGTGGCTTGGGCCCCTGGGTGGTCCTGACCCCTCTGGAGTCATGTAATTATTTGTAAAGTAGGGAAAATGCAAGTAAGGGTTTTGAATCTCTACCCTTCTCACAAGGTCCCTACAAAGATTTCAGAGATGTCAGGGTGTGAACATGATTGTAAAATACAAAGTTCAAAACATAGAGAAAGAAGAGTGTGCTTTATGCTCCCAACGAAGGGTTAAAATGAAGCCAAGAGAGGCAGAAGGCTTAGAAAGTATAAGTAAACAACAACAGCAAAAAAAAAAAAAAAAAAAACAAGGTTTGCAGGTCTCTCCGTGGGAGCCCGTTTTCAGGTTCCTCGTGGCTTTACCCAGCAAGTCTGCATAGAGAGGATGATTGGACCAAGGGGTCTGAGTGCAGGTGTCTGAGGGTCTACACTTGGCTGTGCTGGGGGAGGAGGTCTTTTGCTCCACCCCTTGGCGTCTCTATAAATACCCTGGGGCAGAGACAGAGCTCATTGGAATAGGTTCCAGGCCCTCTCAAGGCTGTCCTTTATTTTCTATCTGTTTATCTCCACAATCTAAATCCTTCTATCTAATAGTTCCTGCTGCTCACACTCAAGAAAACTCTGGGGAACTGTGGGGTTGGTGGGTGAACGCCCCGCATCTCTATGACTGTCTCCTTGAAGCTCAATTCTCTAAGACAACTGAGATAGATACACAGTGGAAATTAGTCCAAAAAGAGCACCAGCGGCACTTAGAAAAGTCGAATATGTACTAAACTACTGATCCAGAAATGAACAGGCTTTGAGCAGGTCCTCAATCCAACCAATGGGTTGTAGCTCAGCCATAGTGTTTGCCTAGCATATATAGGTCTTTAGGTTCAATCCCCATTACTGCCCAAAAGAAGAAGGAAAAGAAAAAAGCCACCATGAAATTTCAAAGCCATCTTTAAATCTCAAGTAGACAGAAATAAATGATGCGGCTGATCAGGAGACTGACTTGGAATGTGCCTGCTGATATAACCATACATACAAAACAAAGATGCCTTCCTTGGGCTTGCTACCCATTTCTAACCTATTTAGTGCAGCCCCAAAATAAAATTCTTTAGATATTTCTCTCCAGACAGGAAGAAAGACAGCAGTGAATGAAAATCTGTAAAAGGTAACCTATTTACTAGAGGAGATAAAGGTCAATGGAATGGGCAGAGAAAGGAGAGACACACACCTATAGTCAAGTAATAATAATGTGCCAAGTCCATCAGTAACTATGCTACAGGAATTTTTCTAAGCATAGTACCTCAGGGAAGAACGAAAGATGTGTTATTAGTGGGTACAGGTTGTCAACTCCTGCATTAACAAGATGCGAGCAAAATAACAAGCGTTTTGCCTTGCTTACCTAAGAGTGAAAAGAAATATAAGCAGTTGCCTCTGTGTCTGGAAATAGAGACTGCATTATTATTCAGTGTGGGAAACCCAAAAGATGATTCTGTTTACTTAACAGTCCCACTGCATGTTCTCCCTAAGCAGAGTGACATGGGAAAGCATGGACAAGAGCCTTTACTGCTGTATTTAAAAAAACGTAAGGTGGCAAAAGGCGCTCGGGGTTGGCTGGATTAGATAGCATGAAACAGCTGGCACAGAGGCTGTCCTTAGCTGATTCCAGCTAACAGGCAGGGCAGGACAGGACAGTGGCTCAGCAAAACAGAGGAAAGGTTATGAGCAGGGGCTCAAGGTTGGTTAGTGTGCCAGTCAGTTTTATGTCAACTTGACACAAGCTAGAGTCATCAGAGAGGAGGGAGCCTCAGTTGAGAAAATGCCTCCATAAGATCAGGCTGTAGGCACGCCTGTAGGGCATTTTCTTAATCAGTGATTGATGCTATACGATATCTTCTTGTGGATGGAGCCATCCCTGTCCTGGGTTCTGTAAGAAAGCAGGCTGAGCAAGCCGAGAGGAGCAAGCCAGTAAGCAGCACCCCTCCATGGCCTCTGCATCAGGTCCTGCCTCCAGGATCCTGCCCTCACTGCTTTTGATGTAGAACTATTATATGGAACTGTGAGTGAAATAAACCCTTTCCTCCCCAAGTTTGCTTTTGGTCATGGTGCTTCATCACAGCAACAGTCACCCTAACTCAGACAGTTAGCTTGCTTGTAAAAGGCAACCGCTCTGTCATCCTCCACCTCCAGCCCTGACATGGCCCCGGACTGCAGAGCATCCATATAGAAAATAACATGCCATTAAGATACTACAGAGAGGAATCAAGGGGACTATGTAAAAGTCAGACTCTACACAGGGAATCTTTCTGAGGCCTTTGAATTCTGTACCATGTGAATCCACTACTTATTAAAATAAGTAATATATCCCAGAAGGCGTGTGATTCCCAGCATGTGTGCAGACATTAAAACATATCTACATCCCAGTGTTAGTAGGCACAGGCAATGAATGGTCATTAGGAGGAGCACAGACCAGCCACAACTAGAGGACAGCCCATTCTGGGTGTCCTCAACAGTACAGTTGGGAGAGACAGAAAGGGAACTGGAATTTCTTTGTCTACCAACTCCAGAAACACATGACACTAAGTTTATATCTAAAATTAATCTACAAGTTCAACTTTGATAATTTAAACACACACACATTGGTTGGAATTATCTACTGCTCCTTTAATAAAGTTTTTTGGGGGAGGAGTATATGCGTATTTATTGCGTATCTGAAACTGAGCATTTTTAAGATTTAAAAAAAAAAGCAATAACTGAGCTTCATATCCGCATCAAGGGGTCAGAGCTATACTCTAAAGATATCAAAAACAAACAAAATAGATGAAGTAACAGTTTACAAGGCGTTCAATATCAGACCCCCCAAAAAAAGAGTAAGTCTCAATTAGCTTTCAGTCTTCATGGTTTTCAGAATATTCATTCCTATGAAGTCGAGGAGATACGGAACGATATGATCTCCTGAAGATTTTTATCAACGTTAATGGCAGCATCATTTCCTATAACCAAACATGGTGACAGCCAAATGCCCATCCCTTACTGCGTGAGTAAACTGTATCTGCAGAAGGATACAAAGAGGGGACTTTAAGGCTCATCCAGAGCTGTATCATACATGAATCTCAAACAAATACGTAGGAGTGGAACCTTCCCCTGAAAATGGATACATCACGTCGGCCCACCTATGTGAATTCTAAGGGTAAATGTACTGTATATAACTAATATAAGGACAGGGGCAGAGCCGCGGTCATAGAGGGATGGGGGCAGTGAGAATGACAGGGATTACAGAACGCCAAAAGAAAATTCTTTGCAGTGAAGGGTATGCCCACTACTTGACAAGGTGACAGCTTCCTGGGTAACAGACAAATGTCAAGACTTACTCAACTGCAGGTTTTCGGTGTGTGCGGTCTACTGCATGTTAATTATGCCTCGAGGGAGCTTTTTAGAAGTTTGTTTTTTTTTTTTTTTAAAAAAAAAAAGACTTATTTTACATCAAAAACCTGGAAGATAACAAATACACTGACTGAGCCTAAGACTTTGGTCTTTTCTGAAGCGGGCACATGCCGCCCGAGTAACCTTCAAAATTATCTGACAAACTGTAAGCTGTGTATCACTCCTCAAAGCTGATAACGGGAAGGCACGCGCGCACAGGTGGAGTCAGTTGCCAGGGGTTACTGGAGGATAAGGAAGCCCACACTGGCCTCTTTTGTCTGGGGCTCCTCCTCTGTCCTTGGCATACCGCGGAGCTATGATGCTGCTGCTTGCGTGAGCTGGCGGGTGTCAAGGCTCCAAACAATAAAATATCGGGACTCCTGTCTCTCTCTCGCCTTGAGCAGAGGCACAATTTATGTTAAAAGAAGCAAACTGACCCTAACTGATATTTGATAGAACCAACCAAACAAACAACAACAAAAAAGAGTTACTAAAAATCTACATGCTGTTAACAAAAGTGTCTGTGTTAGGAAAGGAAAATGAATTATTAAGCCTTTTGCCCGTGTGCCTAAAATGAGAAATCTCATCAAACCCTACTTATAATTAGTATACTAACAACTGTCTGAGACGTAGAAAGACAGCCTCAGCACCATAATTAAACACTGGAAGATACTAAAAGAAGAAGCTCATTCAAGTTTGCCGCTTGGAGACCAAAACTTAAAAAAAAAATTTACCGAACTCGGCTCCAGAATATTTTTTTAAAAAAATCTTTTTTGTCAACAACAAGAACAAAAATAATTGGGATGTTTCCCTCACTTACAAAATGACTGTAAGGAGGTCATTTAAATGTCCACAAAATGTTCTAAGGGCTTTTATACAGACTCGAAAAAAATCTTTATAGTCTTTATACAGACTCCTTATTCACAAAGGCAACATGAACGCTATCTTTAGTTGTTACTCTGGTATTCCAGTGTCCCGGCTGCTATCCATTCACCTAGCTCTGTCGCTTAGACTCTAACTACTCCATCTGCTCCCTCACCTTCAAAATCATCCCCACAGCACTTCCAAGGGCTATTTCCTGACTGTCCCACACCATCAGTCTGGCCCCAGTTCCTCCACACACCTTCATTACAGGCTGGGTCACGCTGCCTCCCACCCGCCCTTCCCTGCCCTCCTTCACACCTCCAAATGGCATGCCTGTAAAGCACTACAGGGGCCGCATTCCCAGTGCAAACACAGAAAACGCCTCATGTCCAAACAGACACGATGAATGTTGGGTTTTCCGTGGGTCTTAACTCGACAGACGATAATCACGGGGAAGCCAATGTGCACTTCACCCTACATTTGTTTATTCAAAGAAAATGCACAGCTGAATTAATCCACTAAAACCTTGGTTGTCTCAGATACATTGAACAAGCAACTGAAACATGCAAGAGAAGCAGGTGGCGCATTTTCCACAAAGGACTCTGAGGACTCGAGTGTACATCGCTCATCGCTAATCCTAAAGCCTAACGCCCCCCCTAATGTCTGTTTCCTCCATGGTCCCAGGAGGAAGGCCTAACTACGACTACATCTCAAGAGTTCCAGCCCAGTGATTTTCTCCTTCGGCCGTTAATTACTAAGGACCCTGATTTAAGGTCTCCAGGTGGTGCTCCAGGTCAGTAAATCACAAGAACTTTCTTCTTTCAGATCGTCTTTCAGCAGCTCCCACAATTCAGTCCCCATTTTAACAAACCACCTCTTACAACTCAGGGTCTGCTCTATGGTTTCAGGGGATGAGGCTCCTGTTAATGCCCGAGTGGGCCTTGGGAGGACCCCGCTGAGATCTTCTGCTGAGCTGGGAGAACAGAACCATTTGGAGACATAATTCATGAAACGGTACTTACTCTATTTTCTTAACAATATGCTTACTGAGCCAGAGCTATTTTGGGATCTTTAAAGACACGGTGATTTGTGCAACTCTCTTTACTAAACATACGGTTTGTAACACGCTTCTCAGGAATTAGACCCATACACTATACTTAGCCTCCACTCCTATCTGCCTTCAAGCCGTCAAAAACAACCTGTTTGGAGACTGATGCATTTTCTCCTGCTATCTTACCAGCAGGATACCTGTGCTTCTCACCCAGGGGTGCGAGCTCACTGTGAACTCCTCGAGGGTGTGTATTCACGCGGAAGATAAGGAAGAGTGTAGGAGTCCACAGGCCTCATTTCCTAAGAGCCGCAGAGCAGACTCAAAGGGAAGGCAAGGCTGGACACAGGCTCATTCCAGGGGACATGACCCTGGCGTCATTATTCCTGAGACCTAACCTACACAATTTTAACTTTCTTTCTCCTATTAATTATGCCCAGACCTGCAGTATTTGCTCTGATAATAGAAAGGCATTTATCACTTGCTTTCCTCCCCCTTCGCGGGGGGACTTAATCTAATCTAAAAGAGGGACTCAAGGCATATGATGGAAACACTTTAGAAATTTAATTCTTTAAACAGTTTTAAGCAGAGCTATCCCATCAAGGCTTTTTCCTGTAGACTTCTCTCTCTTTCAATACTGGGACCACCCCTTCAGTTCAGGCATGCTTTTTGGACTCTTAAACCCTCCTCTGAAATTACTTTAAACTCACAGGTTTCTTCTTTTACAGCTGGCAATGTGTTTTAAGTTTCTGACTCTTACTTAGTTTTTGGATAACTTTCATCTGATTTCACAACGAAAGTGGAACCTAATTACCACCTGTACAGCGAAAACAGTACATATCACACTGCTAAAACAAGCCTTTTCCTGGAGTAGAGGCTGCCTGAAACTCGGCATGGTCTGGCCATGACGCTAACCTACTTCTTAGGCTCCAGGTCCACCATGCTACCGTCAATGCTCCTAAAAACGGAACACTCTCAGATCCTATCACTTCTCTTTTACATACTTGAGTTTTTTAAAGGCTTAATCAGTCTTGACACTCAGTTTTCTAAGAATCCAAACTGGACCAGAATTTTTCCAAAAAGCTACAGTATAATGATCCCTAAACAAAATAAATCTTGAAGTCACTCAACTATTAAAGATAAGTCTCTGTAATGTTAGGCTGAAATATGCTGACAAGAGTTTTACAAACTAACAATTTAAGCCCCCTTACACACACACACACACACACACACACACACACACACACACACACACACACACAAAGGGGATAGAACCTAGCTGAATATATGTTGGGCCAATGCTTGGTCACTAAGTCATATCAGCCCTTAAACACATTTTTCAAGGGATCAAGAACAGTACGCCTTCATGACCTCCATGGGTAGCTACATATGGGCATTTCCTCCACAAACTTAGAACTCAGGTGCCTATCCTCTTAAGATTTGCTTCATTTTAAGTTCAAGGAAACAAAGTGGGAAATAAGAATGGTGTGGAAAGGAGACATGATAAGGAGGATTAAGCTCTTAACTTTCTGACATTCAAACAAAGGTAAGACAGCTGTATCTATCTTGCTCTGTAGAATGCCAGGTTCATCAGATTCTACCAGCAAAGATGGAAGAAACACACGCTATTTTTCAGGTCAGTAACTGACAGGCTAAGCCACTTCTTCATCCTACAAGGAAAGTGTCCTTTCAATGTCATACAGTAGCTGTTGTTTTAACTGACTAATAATAATAAAATGAAATTCTTCTGCACTCAACACGGAAGGTTTTCATAGCTCAAACGCAGCCAGGTTGCTCGCTGTGCAAAACAATAACTACACCGATCATCTCCTTTCAGCGTGGGAAATAAAGAGGCCTAAGAAGCAAGACAGGAATGAAACACATTAGCCAATGGAGAAGAGCAGAGATGGTGGGCTCACAGGATGGAGGAAGATCCGCTGGTCATGGAGTCAACCTTCGAAGAAGCAGAGGGTCACACCACACACTTTTACTCTCTTCCACTATGAGCACGTGTGATTATCGGTGTGCGAGTTTGTGCCTGTGAGGGCAGGTGCCTCAGAGGCCAGAGGCATTAGATACTCCAAAGCTAAAGTTAGAGAAGGCTGAGAGCCACCCAAAGTGGGTGCTGGGAATTGAACTTGGGACTTCTGTGAGAGGAGCACAAGCTCTTGAACCACGGAGCTGTCTCTCCAGCCCCTGTGGGGTCCCAGACTTAGAACAAAGAAGGAAACGGCTGGGGTGTCAGCTCATGAGAGTTATGGCTTCCAACCCTATAGTGGCTTAGCCCCAGTTTTGTTACCTCCAGTCAGAGCGCTGGGAAAAACTTAAATCAGTACTCACAAAGCAATGAACTATGAAATAAAACCTAATACTCTTCCCAAATAAAGCACCATTATAAAAATTCAGATACACAGTAGCAGAATTTGCTCTGGGTTTATTATATCATGGTTGAACTAGTACTGAAATAATGAAAACTGCTTTAGACCCAGAGTGCAAAGCTTTACTGTGAGCAATATCATAAACCAGCTATATCAGTGGTTCTCAACCTTCCTAATGCTGCGACCCTTTAATACGTTCCTCATGTTGTGGTGACCCCCTCCCCCACCATAAAATTATTTTCATTGTTACTTCATAACTGTAATTTTGCTACTGTTTATGAATCGTAATATAAATATCTGTGGTTTTCCAATGGTCGTTGGGGGGTCGCGACCCACATGCTGAGAACCACTGAGTTATGTGGTAGGAAGCCCAAAGAGGTTAAACACGTTTGGATTGAATTTCATCCACAGTAAAAGTTTATCTGAAAAGGAAAGGGAAGAGCCAAGCCAAAGAAAGCTCAGCAACAAAGAAATGCTAACTTAGTCCTCAACTGGGAGAGTGTACTCACACATACACAGTCCATTTGAAAGTACAGACATACCTGTTTTAGGATGTATTAAGAAGAATCCTTGTGGGTTGCCACTTGAAATTTTGTATGTCAGCTTGTCACTGGAGCTAGAATCAGGGTCGAATGCCTCAATCTGGACCACAGATACATCCTTGGGTGAATTTTCCATTATTTCTGGATAGTACACAGGCTCTGATGTCTGTGGTGCGTTGTCATTGACATCCTCCACCTCTATGTAGACTTCTATGAAGGACGACAGGGGCACCACACCCTGATCCGTGGCATAGACTGTGAGCCAGTAGTGGGAAGTCGATTCCCTGTCCAGTCGGTCCGACGTCTCTATAACACCTAGAGAGAAACAGTCAAAACAAAAAGTTAACGAGATACCACAAGATGCCACTTACTAGATGCATGAACTTCAGCAAGCTATCTATCCTCCTTAGCCTCAGTTTCCCTTCCAACAGAATGGAGATAACTACAAGTTCCTTAATGATTGATTAAATGAGCTAATACTTACATAATGGTCAAATATGTAGCATATAATACCAAGTACAGAAGTATTTACAATTACTTAAAAAATGTCTCATCTAAATCTGAAAATACCCCAGGGTATAGGCACTAAGAGATCATCTTCTGGTCTAATAAGTACTCTGTTTTCCAAAGGTAACATTTATGGCTACTTGAAATGTGTTGGCTTCCATGGAGATTAAGCAGGAAATCAAAGACAAACCGGAGTCAGGGTTCAGTTCCATGGCCTCAGTCCCACTCCTTAAGCCACAGCCCAGGCACAGAGACCAGGAGGAACATTCCTCCAGACATCTGAGTTAGACTACCCAGTCCTTTAAAAACCACTAAGAAAAGAAAATGGGAAATGTTTGCAAGCCTATCATAAGAAATTGCTCAGGTTTCTCACATGCTAAACTTCTTAATATTTTTAACCATCTTAAGTAAACCAGTATGGCATAAAAACATAAATTCTCCCTGTTATGTTCCAAACTGCAAAAAACGTGTATCTTCCCTAGCTACTCATGATATTTCTGGCTCCTCATATAAAGCATGATAGCTGTCCACTTAATGAGTAAACTGCTCCAGTATGATGGCTGGCGTTGGGATACAGAGGCTTCCGTTGAGACCTAAACTAGAACCCATGTTTATAGAGAGAACTGGTAAGAGAGAAAGTGTACAATGGCTGAGCAGGGTCAAGAGGACTGGTATATTCTGGCTCCGTCGTGGAAATCTATTAAGACTTTGATTCCAAAATCCTCCGCCAACAAAGTGATTAGAAGTGGAAATATCAACTCTCTTAAGCAAATTTGGCCTTTCACTTAATGGCATAATCTTTGCCTTTTGGCTCCCAGAATGATTGATCATTGTGAACTGATGGCACCTCAGCATTCAACACCATGCACCTGACTACACTTCAGAAATCCTCCGACCTCAGATTCACTGATCAGATGCAAAATACAAAATCAAAAACCAAGGTCATCTATGTTCAGCAGTAAGACAGTATTTATCTCAACCACTAACCCGGGTTATGTATTTAAATTATGAAATAAGCTCTTAACTGTATGCAACACAATGCTTTGAAATGTGGATACAATGTAGAGTGGTTCAGCTGAGCTAATCAACCATGCATTACCTCCTCCTATAGTTAAGTGAGTGTGTGTGTGTGAAATACTTAATACCTACTCAACAATTTTTCAGACACAATATATGGTTATTAAAGTGCTCCTATTTGGGATTATTTAAATTTAAGTGCTTGCTTATTTGGGGGTGATATCAGAAAAAGTCACAGAACAATGAATAACCAAATGTAAAGTGAACTACCTTAAGATGAATGTTTACAGCCACTTATGATTAACAATCGATTACACATTAAAATGGTTCCTCTTTTCCTCTAACCCAAATACAATCTATACATATTCAATAATTCATTAAATGACTATATTGTATAACTGTTTGTATCTGCAACAAATAAATCTTTTCGATTTTCCCTTGTTGACTGCAGCCATCATGTCACCGAAGGAAATCAGAGACACGGGCTGTTTCCCCTCCCCGGATTACATATTAACCAAATGAAGGCGCATATGCTTCTCTCCCATGCTGCTGCTCCATTAAAATCCAATTAAATTCATTGGACAAGTGAAGTATTATTAGAAAATTTCAAGCAGACAGACACATGGTGATTTTACCCCCTGCCTTTCACTTCTAACTATCAAATATTTCACGCTGCTTTCTCTCTCTCTCTCTCTCTCTTTTTTTTTTAATCGTAGTCCTTCCAATGTAATTATAAGCTCATAAAACAACGACAATTACATAAACAATTTACTCCGGGTTTACTCTATGCCAGGCATCATGGTAGTCCTGCACTGTCCTGTTGGATCTTTTCTACACTAGTGGTGCCACTGTCCTCAGCTCCTGATGAAAAACTCAAGAGATGAGGAACTTTCCCAGGGCCACCGTAAAGGGCAGCATTCATGTGAATTCAGGGCCAGCATGGATCCTGGTCAGGTCTATTCTGTGAACAATAATCGGAGGGGGAAAAAAAAGTGTGATAACCTGGGAGACAAGAAGGGCTTCATATCCCATGCACTTTTTTAATGGTGGAATTCAGGTGAAGATTATGTATTCATTCAAATACAACAGCTTTAAGGGGAAACTATAAAATGCAAGCATGTTACGATGGAAAACTGGTTATTTACTTTCATGGTGTTTTTTCCCCCTAGTCTCTCCGCTGTGTAGGCTTCTACTGAGAACTGGTTTCTCCCCACCGCACCCCAGTCAACCAGGCAAGAGGGGGAAGAGGGGCCATGTTCCTCTTAAGGCAAACCCCTAGCATGAACTCCGAGCTATGGCCAGGGGCTATGGGAAGAGGGGAGGAGGAGCCGTGTTCCTCCTAAAGTGAATCCCTACCATGAATTCCTAGCTATGGCTGGATATAAATAAAGGTTGAAAATGAGACACAGTGGTTCTGGCTCAGATATAAAGAAAAACAGGGCTGTATCAAATGTTAATTAAAGACTAAGACTACAGAGCGAGAGGCCCACTTTCCTATGGCATGAAGTCACGGGCTGTGAGGAGCATAGAATGCGTACGGATACACCCCCCTCGATCAAATCAGGGGTTGATAGGAATCTAGTCTGTTCTTTACAGAAAGCCTCATTTCTAAAATAACCCACATGCCAGCCATCTACAAGTATGACTAGAAATAATGTTTAGTGTTGGGGTCACTCTGAGTCCTTATTCCTATAATTAGTACTTCCTAAAGCTACAACCAACACAAGGGAAAAACAAAAACAAAAATAAAATAAAATAAAATAAAACTGACGCCTTCAAGCCATCACTGGGTGTGAATCAGACAACTGTACTCATTCTTAAAATCTGACTCCTATTCTTAACTCTCTTGCTTATGAATCAACTTTCAGTTATTGATAATCTGTAGTAAGTTCTTTCGTATAAGAAGTTACAAACTCATTATTCCTGGGAAAAATAAGGAACTAATAAAATCTATAGTCTTTATAGATTTTTTTAAGCACATAAAATAAACCTTTAATCTTCAGACTCTCCTAGAGTTTACATTCTGTCTTCAACAACCTGCGTTTTGTTCCCTAGCACTCTCTGTTCCTGGTTTTAATGTTCTATCTTTCATTTCTTTGCTTTTAAAACAAAAACAGAATGGCTGATGAGATGAAATCTCCCGCTTCCGTCTCCCTGGTGCCGGGATTGAAGGTGCCTGTCACCATGCCTGGCTTCCCCCTTTTTAGATAGCAGTAACAGTGTGTGACTAGAAGACAGATAAAGCCAGGGTGTCAAGAGGAAGAGGCAACCCTGCCTTCTAGAGAATTCCCTCCAGCCAGATGCAGAAGAAAAATCCAGTGAGAATGGAGAGGAACAAGGAAATTACAGGATTCTAACTTCCTGAGGAATGTGGGACCCACCCGCACAGGACGACCAGGGAGACCAGGGAGACTGGCTGTGATGGTCATGCTGAGCACAGAAGACAGGTTCAGACATGCTTGTTCTAGGCACTGCCCAGCACTGTAGCATAATTGGGAACTGTTCCTTTACTTTAAAGAAGTATTCCAGAAGTCCTAAGTGCCCAACTTTCTAACTTTGAGAGTACAATGAAAACATTAAAAAAAAAAGTTGTTAATAAGCTGAACAGTCTGAAAAAAGAGCTGGAAATATGAAACTATTAGCTAAGAATATTTATCATTCCTAACATGCTTGATGGGATTGCAAAGCCACCGCCAGATGTCACTATGGAAACTGACTTTAAATATGCATCTACTGAAATCACTGCTACACTGAATGGAAAGAAAGATCATGTGATTTCTAAAAGAGCACCCAGCTGTAAATGGGAGGTCTTGATCAAATCTCTCCACTCAAGACTTAGGGATCTATGTGGAAGAGGAGGAGGAAGGATGTCAAGAGTCAGAGGTGATGGGTGATTCCAGGGAAACAGAGTCACCCAGACACAGCGGGCCTCATAGACAGGTGAATTCAGAGAGACCATGGCAGCGTGCACAAGGCCTATAAAGGTTAAAACCAGACAAAATCTCTGCATTAAGAAGGGGTACAGGCGCACGCCTTTAATCCCAGCACTCGGGAGGCAGAGCCAAGCGGATCTCTGTGAGTTCGAGGCCAGCCTGGACTACCAAGTGAGTTCCAGGAAAGGCGCAAAGCTACACAGAGAAACCCTGTCTCGAAAAACCAAAAAAAAAAAAAAAAAAAAAAAAAAGAAGGGGTACAGGCCAGGCGGTGGTGGCTCACGCCTTTAATCCCAGCACTCGGGAGGCAGAGCCAGGTGGATCTCTGTGAGTATGAAGCCAGCCTGGGCTACAGAGTGAGCTCCAGGAAAGGCGCAAAGCTACACAGAGAAACCCTGCCTCAAAAACCTAAAAAACAAAAAGGAAGGGGTAGATGACACAAAGTCCCAACCTTAAACCAAGAAGCTCCCAGTAATTAATACCTTCAGGCAAAGGGAAAAAGAGTTTTCTCCAAAGGAGTGTCACCAGGTGTATCCACTCCAGGGCAAGCCCTGTGCCCAAGAGGAGTTGGCCAACACAAAACCTTCTCCACATTTTTTTGTTAGATGTTTTGTTTGGCTGTTTGGTCTTTTTAACTTGTTTAATTGATTCTCATTTCCTTTGGTCTGTTTCTTTTGTGCGGGAGAAGAAGAGAAAAGATGAAGCTGGGTGGGTAAGGAGGTAGGTAGGGTCTTGAAACGTGGGGAGGGAAAGAATATGATCAAAATACATTGTATGAAAGAAAGCTAATGTTTAAAACAATGAAGAAAAAGAGAAATATCGCTGTGGCAGGACTTCCTTCTGAAAGGATGCAGCAGATATTTAATGAAGCCGGTACAGATGCCATCCTCCCCTGGTCTGATTTCTCCAGGATTGTGGCACATAACACCACTTGTCACGTGAACAGTTAAAAGTAAAGCAAGCTTTCCAAGCCAGCCTTGTTCGCACACCACGGATGGTTGGCTTTACTCTTACTTCCAATCCTGCCCTCAACACCCACCCCTTGCACCAGCTGACATGACACAGTGGCCCCAGTTTCGACACAGTAACTTCTGTAAGGCAAAATGAAGTTGCCGCACTGCCAAAAATAATTCAAGTGACTCACATTTCCATGCCCACAGAATACCTCGCTTGTTGAAGCTCTGCCGATTTTATTTAAGGGACCATGACCGTTAACAGGTCCTAGTGCCAGAGATTTTGACAAAAAGCTTGTTATTTCTGACTCCTTGGTTACTCCCACTCCAAAATAAGTTCAATCCACAACTTTACACTGCCCACCCTTAAAACTGGGAGGGGCTGGGGATGCAGCTTGGTGAGGGAACTTGCCAGGGAGCACAGGGTCTTGGGTTTGAATCTCAGCATGCCTCACCCATCCAACCCCCATCTCCAAAACTCATGTTTTAGTGTCTTTTTTTTTTATTATAAATACAAAAGAAGGTAATGAAAGGTGTATTCTGGCTCACACCACCAGAATACTATGATCAACTGTCACATGCCTTTGAGCCTTTTAAAGGAGTGAAATTTCTGAAATCTGATTCTTCATTAAAAGAACCACCAATTTCACATGCAACATTATTTAATAAGAAGAAACCCTTGAATTGTTTTAGAACAATGTGATTGATCAAATTAGAGGTATGTGTGTAAATTATATATATATATGATACAAAACATTATTTTATATTTTTATGCATATGTAAATATTATATAATATACAAATTAATATTATATAATTTATAATTTTATACAAACACAGAAAAAAATGCCCTTGCCTGCTTCAGCCATTATTCAGCAAAGTAATGCTACTGACCAATAAAGACAAGAAATGGAAAGGAAGATTCTGGTAAACTGAGGATGGTTAAGATTCTGAAGTGGCTATTTACTCGGTCTACTTGATTGGAGAATGAAACAGAAGAAACACTTTCAGTATTACAGTAAGAAGTTTATGTAATTGTTCATTTTGTACAGAAAGAAACTTATATAATTATTTTGTACAGAAAAGAATGAAACTAAATTCTAGTACTTGTGAAAACAGAATGGCCCGTGTATATGAACATACACAGACAGGTAATTAAAACTGCAATTTTTTGAAGACGCATGACTAAACAAAACACCAAACACTCTGTGTAAGAAATGGCAGCAAGCTGGAAGCGCTGTCTCATGCCTGTAATCTCAGTCAGTACTCAGGAGGCTGGGGTACGAAACTGCCCCCGAGTTTTACGCCAGCCTGGGCTCTGGTGTGAGCACTTGCTAAGTAACAAAAACAGAACAGAAAGGGAAGACAAGGAAAAGAAACAAGGAGAGAAAGAGGAACACCGTTAAAAGAAATAAAAGTAAACACATGATCTAAAGCCATCTCTTATCTCTTATATATAGGCCAGACAAAATGCTAGGCAGAGTACTCACCCTACAGAGAAACCCCTTTGTACGGAAGACTGCCATCAACCACATATAATTCCTAGCTCTCCCGCTGAGCTGAAGACATGTTACTGACTACCATGTCTCAGTTTTTCCAAGCCACTAGAGCTTGTCTTGACTCTCATGTTATAAAAAGCCATTTATATCCGGGAGTAGAGGAAATTCGTGCTAATAACGTCGACTGTAGTGCTCAGGTGTGCCAGCCACTTGTGAACCCGTGCTTAACAATGCACAGTCTAACATCTTCAACAATTAACATTTCAAAGTATGTTTGCATGAACTTACAAAGTTTTAGGTTTACAATTTCTGTACTTTGTTATCTAGCATTAAGTCATAAATTAATGATTCAAAGGAGTTTCCTCCTATGTAGCAATGGTCAAGTTTGGTTTTTATTATTACTACTTAGTCTGGCTTCTTTAATCAAAAAACATGTATCTCTAAACTTTCATTTGAAATTGTTGAGGTAGCTTTAAAGTAATCTAAGCAAGCTCTTAGGCCAGAAGCTTACTGGCCTCACATTAATTAACTGCATAATCTGATTTGAGGTATCATGTTTCAAGTCTGGAGATTTAATCAGCAGTCACTCCCAGGGCAAGCTCTGCAGACCCATGCTTTCAAGCCTTGTGGAGAGACGACTCGAATTCTGATTTCCACATCAGAATCACAGACACTTCTGATCAGTGATACTTCTGACGAGGGCTCGCACGGTGAAACTCTCTTTGTAAGGAGGCTCATCCTTGGGTATGAAAAGTTATGCGAATACCAATACATATTAAGATTGCCTTTGGTGAAACTGAAATACAAAGTATATTCGACTCAACAAACTAATGGTAACATTTCTAGACATTTGTTGGGAACTTTAGGAAACTATTTCAGTGACTATGTTCTCACTTGTAGACTAGTCAATGTACTTCACAAGCACTTTACATGATATATATATATGTATATGAATATATGTACATATATATATATATGTCTCATACATATATGAGACAGTCTTACTATATAGTTCTGGCTGTCTTGTAACTCATTATGTAGACCAGGCTAGCCCCCAACTCACAGCAATCCACCTGCATTTGCTTCCTGAGTGACTACATTAAAGGCATGCAAAACCAGGGTGCTGTTGCCATCTACTTGGGAAGGTGATCTTATCAACCTCTCAGTGGTTGAGGGGAAATTACACACTCTGAAGTTTGCCAGAGCTTGACCATGACCCAGAAGCAACACGGTTGAAATGAAGCGCCTAACCAGCACATCAAGGAAGCTCAGGAGTCAGGCGACTCAATGAAACTGAAGAGAACTCAACACCACTCCATTCCACCATAACCAGTACAATGTCACTGTACTTACCACACCATCTCCCTATCCTGCCCCGACAATACTCATACTACATAAAACAATATACTATCGTAATAATAACAGGATAGCTATCATGAGATAACTGTGAATACATTATTAATGTTAAAACACTAAGCAGGAAGTACCCTCAGAGTTCTCAATCAAAAGCCAGTTATAAAACTTCATGGCAGGTCAAAAGTGACAATTTAAGGAAAACCCCTTGAGAAAGAAATGTCGATAAATTCTTTCTTAGTTTGAATGCAGGCCTCAACACTGACCTAACAGATATTTGACTACTGCGTGGTTTATATTCATCACCAACATTCCATGTTGTTTGTAAGTATCTTGATTATACTAGGAATAATCTAGAACGTCACATTACTTACTACTACCTGGTTTAATCCATGTAACCAACATGAAATTCCTACCATGTGCCAGGCATGGTACCAGGTACTCCAGGAATTAAGAAAGAGTGTGGCAAAATAACTAAGTGACAATTAGTTCACCAGAACAGCGGGGCAGACAACGGTTTGAGAAGGGTAATACTGTATTTTAACAACTGGGTACATTAACAGCTCTCCCCCCCACAAATTCCTATCTGAGGTTAGGGATTCCCGCCTAATTCATGGGGCAATATGGGATCGCACGATCTTACAAAATAATCACAGCATAGCTCCACCTTGTGAGAAACGAACAGAGGGAAAAAAGGCACTGAGAGGTTAGAGCAATGAGGGGGTGCTACTTGGTCCACTGTTGATAGTTTCTAATTTGTGCAAAAGAAATAGCTCTACAGACATGAATTATATCATCCTACTAAAAAAATAAAAAACAAAACAAAGTTTCACAAAGGGTTAATTGAAGGTCTTATCAACACAACTTAAGATATCTCAAGAATGTAAAAGGCAGAAGTTAGGAGTGACTTGCTGGCTCTCCTAAATGGACTAACAAGGGCCGGGAGCATGTGTATGGAAAAGTATGTTTCAGCAGGAAGACAAAGCGCCATTCAGGGAGCAAAATGTCAGCTGAAGCAGCCAGTCCTGTGCCAGCCTCCCCAGCTCCTTGCTAAAGAAGGAATGGAATGAGCTTGGGCCTGCCCCTTCCCAGACCGCCCAGGTCACTGTCTGCACACACAGAGCTCCTGCCAAAACAGCCAGTTGTCTCTGGAGTCCTAGAATGCACGAGCTGGAAGGGAGCATAACTGAGCGGGACGGCGAACACGAACACACACACACACACACACACACACACACACACACACACACACACACACACACACATATCCCACCCCCAACTTCCTCTGAGCTTGCTCGGACTCCTACAAAACAAAATTGAAATGCAGAAAAGAATGGCAACTGATTTTCTTAAAATACAACCTAAGATCCATATGCAATTCAGCTGTACAGGGAGTAAGGTGTGCTCCACGCAAATGGAGCACCAACCAAGCAAATAAAAATTCCATTTGCTCTTTGCCATGTGTGATAATGGACCTGGATCGACTCCTACCTTCCTCTCCCACTTCCAAGTAGCAGCTTTTTCTTTTTCTTTTCTTTCTTGGCTAGAAGTTTTGACCAAATGTGTAGTAGAATTTTTTTATTAAAAAAAACTAGGCCGGGCGATGGTGGCGCACGCCTTTAATCCCAGCACTCGGGAGGCAGAGCCAGGCGGATCTCTATGAGTTCGAGGCCAGCCTGGGCTACCAAGTGAGTTCCAGGACAGGCGCAAAGCTACACAGAGAAACCCTGTCTCGAAAAACACACACAAAAAAAATAAATAAATAAAATAAAATAAAATAAAAAAACTAAATCTTACTTTAATAAAGCAATTTCTCAATTTAAAAAATTCAGTTATCTACACGTTGAACAGAAGTAATTTACAGGAACTATTCACATATTGTTAATATCCAAAATGCCCATTTTTGCTGTCAACTCTATAAGGATTTAAAAAACCTCTAAGTCAACCTAACCTACTCATGTACTACTTCACAGACACAGTTGGTTACTTAGTAGAAACCCTGAATGCCATATTTTGTGCCAGCAAACACCTCAAATTACCTCAGTTATCTCTCCATAAAGATCTCCATTCAGTGTAAGGTTTGATTACGCACACTTGGGAACCTTTGTTGAAACAAAGGTCACCAATGGGGTCATTTTAGGAATCCACTATATGTGGGTTTTTCTTTCTTTTTTGTTTGTTTGTTTTGTTTTGTTTTGTTTTTCAAGGCAGTGTTTCTCTGTGTGGCCTGGCTGTCCTAGAACTCACTGTGTAGACCAGGCTGTCCTCGAACTCACAGCTCTACCTGCCTACCTCTGCCTCCAGAGTGCTGGAATTATAGGCGTGCGCCACCACCGCCTGGCCACTGTGTGTTTTCTAAGCTTACATTTTTCTTAGAAAAAAATGACATGTTTATGTAACTGAGGATTTCTAATTTGATATTTTAATGACAAAAGTTACTAATGGACCCTAAAATTATTAAACAAGTAATCAAGCGTTAAGGATGCAATAAAGCATGCAATATAAACTCACGAACCAACAAGAACAAGATTTCTGAGGAGCCAGCGACTGGGATGCACAGATGTGAATTATCTAGTAGACACTATTTTAAGCGGACAGGAAGCAAATCGTGGAGTCCTCTCAAACAGTGAACTCAGTTAATGAGGAGAAAGCCTGCTGCCAACCCATCAGTTGAGAGACAAAGAATATGATTCTTAAGACATGAAGAGACAATTTAAGAACAGATCGGCGGCTGGGAAGATGGCTCAAATGGTAAAATGCTTGCCACGTGATCATGAGGACCTGGGTTCGGGTCCCCCAAATCTACATAAAAAACCATGCCTACGGTGTGTGTGTGTGTGTGTGTGTGTGTGTGTGTGTGTGTGTGTGTGTGTGTGTGTGTGTGCTACCACCCCAGTGCTGGGGAGGCAGAGACAGGAAATCCCCTGGGGCTTGGGGACTAGCTATAGTCCTACCCACTCAGTGAGTTCCAGGCCCAGTGGGAGGCCCTGACTCTCACAATACTCCCAATCATCACTCAAGGGAGTACTGTTTGACTATTTCAAAAGAAAATCATTTCAGCATCACGCAGACTGGCTTCAAGCTCAAGAGCCCCCTACATCAACCTCCCGCATGAGTGACGGATTACAAATATATTACAGGAATTTGCCCTACCTCTGTACTTATAAGGATATTAACTTTCCAGAGAGAAAACGGGCTAATAAAAGCACATTATTACGAAAACAGTGTTTGAAACTGAGCTGCTGGAATCACTTGCAAGGAATGACCAACTTTTTGACACGGCGACAGGATCTACAAATGACCCTAGGGGCTGAGACACCAGTGGCCTATGGATTACAGGTTGGATATCCCTAAAAGGCCAAGGTGGTGATGCTTATATACTAGCAGTTGCTTTAAAAAAAAAAAAGTGTGTGTGCACATGTTAGGAGTGTGGGTGCCCATACCTGTGTCTTGCATGTATGGGGGCCAGAGGTCTATATTGAATGTCTTCCTCTACTACCCTCCAACATATGTTTTAAAGATTTATTTTTATTTGTATGTGTGAGTGCTTATATACATACATGTATACTACCACATGCATGCCTGGTACCTACAGAGACTATAATTATAGGTGGCTGTGAGCTGCCTGTTTGTGAGTAATGAGAACTCAACTCAGGTCCTCTGCAAGAGCAGCAAGTGCTCTTAACTGCCAAGCCGTCTCTTCGGCCCCTCTACCATATTTTTTAAGGCTGGACTGGCTAGTTAATGACTCCCTGAGGTCCTCCTGTTTCTACCTCCCCAGCACAGGGATTACAGGCACTGCCACTATATCCCCCTTTTGACATGGGTGCTGGGGACTCATCCTCAGGCCCTCACGCCTATGGAAGAAGCACTCTGCCCACAAGCCATCTCGCGGGCCCTCAAGACTAGTGACTTACAAAGGCAAGAAGCCACTGCTCTCCTGAAGCTCTTGACTTTTTAGAAAAGACACAAGTAGAAAAGTCCAAGAATTTCAGAATGTTAGTTTCATCGATGCGTAAATGTGACATGTACACAGCGAACATCCGTGTTGGCAAAACAGAGGCTCAGTGTTTCCTCGACCCCAATCAAATACACGGCTAGTTTTTCTAAGACACAATAAAGCTTCACTTCAGATATGAAATGAAAATCAAAACTAGGAGAAATCACATTAAAAATGCCTGGAGCGTGACGGAACAGCAGTCCAGGATGGACTCTGCCTCCGACGCTGTCATTTCTATGTATTTCCATCCAATTTAGTCACTGTGAATCTTCAAACTAATCAAGTCCGCTAAACTCATCCTTAAGGTAAACCTTTTATCCCTATGTAAGATTTAATTCTTAGTTGCCAAATGAAGTTATTAGCACCACATGAAGGAGACATTTACAGGAACCCTTCTAGAAGAGCTGAAAGAACACCCATGCTGTTGGGAAGGCAGGACTCTGAATCCCGCACCTCCTCCTGAGTGCCTTCTACCTATTTATTGCCTTACCTTCTGCTACTAAAAGCTGCACTCGCTTCTAACATGGCTTTTATGAATTCTATGCATGAAGACAACTTTTTAGAAATTAAAAACATGCTTCTCAGAAGAAAAAAAAAATGTGCTTTTGAAGTTGCTGTTTTTTTTTTAAAGTAGCTAAAACAGCAAACTTACTTATAAGGTTTATATCCAAAAGAAAACTACCAAAGAGGTAAGCTGCTTTGGTACACCATCCAAATGGAAAGCAGCCATGACGCACACAGAAGAGCATTTTCCATATATCTTCTTATCAGTAAGGGCAGATAATCTCGGATGCTCTGGAGGAGCCAAAGGCAAAGCTCAGACCAGATCAAAACTATCAATGGGGCCTCCAGGACAACAACAGGACAGGCAGCAGTCAGGAAGGGAGCACTGGCCCCCGAGCACAGAGGGGAGACAAAAAGACAAGTAGACAGACCTGACTGCAATGTGGGATGTAGACTGCTGGGAGAGACAGAGAAGCAATGCCCTCCCCGCCCCTGGAACTGACTGGGGTATCCAACCTCACCTTACCTTCAGTCTCCCACAGCAACCTCAGGGCTCAGGCCGGTCCAACCTCAGGCCAAACTTGCAGCCGGACAAGCAGGCCCCGTATAATGAGGCTATTATTCCTTCTGGCCAGAAAGTCTCTACAAACAGCTGTCTGTTCACTCAGCTCACTGGAGTCCCAGCTTTTGAACTCCTCCCTAGAAATCCTTCCCTGACCACTCATTCTAGAAGGGCAATGAACACCACACACACAGCCATATCACACTGCAGCTCTGTTTAGTTTCCTCCACAATACTCCCGGAGCTCAAGGAGGAGTGTGGGGAGCACGTGTGAGATAACAGCGTGGTTTTCACCTTGCTCCCTCCCTCCCTAGAAAGCAAGCTTCATAAAGATCGCAGCGCTGTTTGCCTTGAGCCTACCTTGCACACTGAAGCCCTCAGCACTTTAAGCAACTTCTTGCCAGAGGAGGTGTCGTCCATAAATGCTAAGTACTCAGAATGGAAAGCATGAGCAGCTCTTGCCTTAAGCCAGGGGTTCTCAACCTTCCTAACGCTGCGACCCTTTAATACAGTTCCTCATGTTGTGGTGACCCCCCCCCAACCATAAAACTACTTTGGACTTCATAACTGTAATTTTCCTACTGTGATGACTCACAATGTAAATATCTGATAGGCAGGATATCTGATAGGAGACCATGCCCCTCAAGGGGTCAAAATTCACAGGTGGAGAACTGCTGCTCTAAGACTTCCTTCATTTGCAATTTCACCTGTGAAATGCTCCCAACGCTCCCCTTTGGAAAGGCACAGGTGGTGCCTCTAATGTCACCGTCCCTTGAGAAAGGAAGGGGGAAAAGCAGGCTGGACGCACACATGCACACTGTTAATGAACAGTGCACGGGGAACAGGTAGCATCCCCCCTGACCCCATACACACACACACACACACACACACACACACACACACACACCCGTCCCCTCCAACCCTAGCCACTCCATTCACATTTCCCACAGCCTCCTACAGAACTCTGGGCCAATTCAATAAACAAGGTAACTGTCTTCAAGGTACAAGGGCCACCAAGGATCATTGGCTCTTTTACTTGGTTCTTAATTCTTCTTATTCTCTGTAGTTACTCATTCTGGGGGGGAAATGGAGATATCCACGGGCGAAGGGAAATCTGGAAATGGTTAAATTCTCTAAACGGTACCCCTAAAATCTTCATAGACAAAAAAAAATTTAAACCATAAAATACTACATGAAAATATAAGGAAACAGAGTTAAATTCTCTAAGTGGCACCCCTAAAATCTTCATAGACAAAAAAAAAAATTAAACCACAAAATACTGCATAAAAATACAAGGAAACAAGAGTTTTAGGTTTTTAAGAGTGATAGCACATTAGGGCGGTTATTTCATTAATTCCACTGAGATGAGACACAGACATTCCATGACTCACTTCTGCAAATAAGTGAACAAGAAAATTAGAACTATAAATACGTGCTACCTCCTTAAGGAAATAAGACAGAATTTGTTTGCTGTATTAAAGGCTGTATTGTCCGTAAGAAGCCCTTCTTTACACAGGAATCTCACCTGCTCACTCAAATGATTATGAATTGTGTAGCTGAGGATAAGGTACACTCTGTCCTAAGCTACACAATCTAGACATCCCCCCAAGTATACCAAGGAAAGTATGAGACTCCACAGTACAGTTCACCTACCCTTGCATATCCGAAACCATGGTTTAGGAGGGCCAGGCCAGCTGTGTGAAAGAACACGATTTTACAAATCCCCTGTTGGCTCTCTTGCAAGACTCACTACTGGTTTGTGCTTCATCCCTTAAAAAATGTGCCTTCTACACCTGAGCATTCCAGAGAAGAAGGGTAAAGTGGACACTCAACCCACGTTCAACAGGAAGAAAGACCTTCCACGCTTCTTCAGGAAGCTTGAGACAGTCACCACGTATTTTCCAAAGCAATAGCTTTGCACAAGTGAACAGCCAGATGTTAATCATTAACTTTGGGATAGGAGGGGAGAGCCAAAAGCATCAATGGCAGCACACAGACACTGTCAGGCAAACAATGGCAACAGGGTTAACAACTCAACAAAAACGCAACAACTGTAAACAAAATGGCGACCTCTTATTACCCATAGACGTGGCTTTGATTTAATATCTGGCCTTTGGTTTTTGACTAGCTGGAAAAGGTCAATCTTGCCAAACTCCTTTTATAGCCAAAACCAAGCCATGAATTCGGGAATTAAGCAGCCAATCCCAGTTGTGCATGAAACACTGTAGCTAAAAGGGAAGGTGCCCTCTCTAATCCCTTGGGGAAGAAAGGTGAAGCGCACACAGCACAGACTCAAAGCCAAGAGGACAGCTGTGACCACGGGGCACATTCCCCTCTTATCTACCCTCCCTTTGATGTACCTCACCTTTCTGTCATTAAGGAAGGGCACTCCAAGGGCACTGAATCCCCAGCAAACCAAGTGATCCAAAAAGGCAAGAGAAGGGAGAACAGATCCTAAATTTCACTAAGGAATAAACTTAACCGAACCAGGCCGTTATCTGTGGCCTTAACTACCGTCTGACAGCAGAGACCCCTTCAGAACTGCAACCAGACAATGTTAAGTGACAACTACTGTGAACGAGCAATTTAATCTACACTCTGACATCTGTTAGACCACACAGTCAAAGGCCTAGAGATTCCTATTTCAACTAAAAAATATTCCGATCCTTAAATTCTGATTTTACAATTAGAAAAAAAAAGTCTGTGGTAGTATTAGTTGTCCTTTATTCTCTGATAGGGAACGTGTAGTCAGCACATTTTACTCTGGTTAACTTTTCCTCTTTGTATATTTTAGAGATTCCTTTCTAGAACTTTTCGGAGAATTTGCCCAGTAAATTACCTTTAAAAAAATGTATTTTAGCCAATTCTCTAACTGCAATATAACTCATTTCTGTACAGCCAACATACATTCCCTGGCTACTGTAACAGACAAGGCTTTTTGCTATTTCCACTCAGACTTTTTCTCTACAACTGAAGTTCTCTCTACCAACCAAGAAAATCCTGGCAGGTTTTGAAATCTTGGTTCGATTTGGTAGGCTGAACCATACAGAACACAGCAAAGATTTACTCCTGCATTTGTGGGTAATGAACAATTTCTAAGCACCCAACAAACGAAGAACTCGGGCTATGGCAATCTACTGTCTGGAATCATTTCCTTTAAATCCTGTTAACACTACATACAATCAAATAAAACCTACCTAAATAAATGCACAAGCCTCAGAATCCTAAGCTGTCTGGCTCTCTGAGCCACCTATGACCATCCCCAATGAGGACAATAAATACCCAGGGGGCAAAGCATTTGGAAATACTGTCCTGAAGAGCTATAATCAGCCAAGGGTCCTATTGAAGCAGACAACCACTGTCTGGGCTAGAAAAGTAATGGATTCCTTACTTCCAGATGATGAAAAGAGGCATCCGATCAGCACTGTGGCCTCTTGGATGAGCCGCACCCCCACACCCCAAAAGCAGGAAGCTTACGTTGCTAGCTACCTTAAGCATTTGGTTCTTCATCAAATTCTGTAGAGATCTCCTGACTCATATCCATCCTCCCACCTTTATAATATTGCTGGTAAGCTACATTCTACAGTGCAGTTTTTATGCATTACAGGAGTTAAAGAAAAAGGCAAGATGAAGCTAAGGAGAACAAAGTTTTCTGAGTTTCTGACTGTGTGCTCTGTTTCCCAAGGGCTCACTGTCAACCCGGTTCCTGTAAATCTATACGTTAACCTATAACGTCTGGACCTTGTGTGTCCCAGTGCACCATTGTGCCTTAAATACAAGGATCATATGTGTATTTAACTCCTAAATTAGACAACTCCACTGTCTTAAAATGAGCGACTTTGAATTATTTGTCCTTTGTCCACTGGTGTGGCCTCTTGTGAGTAGAATCCTTTGTTTCCAGGTGCTTCATTTGGTCTTTTCTCAAAGGGAGACCGGGACGGACGTCAATAGATGAGCACATGGGTGTATGAAACGCTCATTCACATGCATGGGGACCAGAGGTGAATCTTTGGTGTTGCTCCTCATCTATCTCAGTTTTTTGGTCTGTGTTCTCTGGGGTTTTGTTCGTTTGTTTTGAGACAGTCTCTCACTGGCTGGAAGTAAGGAGGCGAGACTGGTGGCCCAGAAGCCCCAGTGACCCACCTGTGGCATCTCCCACTGCTAAGGTAATAAGCCTCACCTAGGTGTTTTACAGGGGATTTGCGGGGGCAAATCAGATCCAAGGATTCTATGAACTGAGCTACCACCACTACCCTTTTCTAACTTTTCAACCTGAGTTAAGAGCTAACCATTGCTTGCTGCCTGGATACATATCTGATCTTCTCACCTCATCCTGTGAAGACGACCTGTGTCATTGAATAATGACTGCTTTTTATATATATGTAGACCCAGTAAAAGGGATTGTTTTATAAGGGTCACTTGGAGAAGGAAGGAAGAAAGTATGGTTTGGGTTTTTAAAGTCATTTTCTTTTCTTTAATTAATCCCATGGCAATTAAAACTATACATTCTTTTTAAACATGATGTTACAGAGCAAGAAGTGTCCAGTCAGGAAAGATGTTTTTCACCCACACAAGCTCCAGCACGCAACTGGGAGACACTGGCTTTTAAAAACCTAATAACTTAATATAAAGAAATGAGCCTTATGATGTCCCTGGGGGGACAAAATTCCGAAAAAAAGTTGAAGTTAAACCAGACTGCTGACCCAAAGGTTGGTTTATTAAAAACATTAGATTTTTCAAGCAAAACCAGAACCACAAAATTAACATCAGCTGTTTCAATACTAGACAGTGCCCGCTCACCTAACTGGTACCGTTTTGATTTTCAGGATGAAGTCTAAATACTCAGAGCTAACAAGGAAGCCGAGCACGAGTAAGCTGCTGGTGTGACATCGCTTCTAGCCAGAAATGTGGGGAACTGCTTTAAATTCTTTCAAGTCCCCATACCTACTAACCTAGGAACCTCGTTTCCTAGAATGCAGGCTAAGTTAAAATAACAAAGACATACACAAACAAGGCAACAATTTACCTGGACGAAAGTCACACTACACACACTGTACGCTCTGGGGTGGCGTAGGTGACTGCGCCAGATCTCATTCTTTTAAGAAGCTTTACAAGTCAGAGAGCTCTGGACAGACTAATGGCAGCGGACCTGCAAGGCTGGCTTTGGTTGTTTGGAAATCTACCACATGGTGTTGGAGATCTAAGGTGATTGGGCTTATAGTTTCAGCGGTGGCTTTCTCAAGGGGCTTTCTCCTAAGCTTCGCGTGGGCCTCTACATTTTCCCAGAGTTCCACAATACGCCCCCCACTCTTTTTTTTTTTTTCTTCTATGGAATATAAAGGTCACTTTAAAAATGAAGGTAGTTCTTTCCTCGTTCTGTCCCAGTGCTATGGAGAATCCACGCTTCAAGAAAAGAACCAACATTATGCAATCATTTTTAAATTCCCCCTTTCAGGACCTTTAAAGGCGACTTCAGAAACCAGGCAGATGCCCCAGCAGGAAACGAATTTGCAATTCAACAGATGCACCCACTGAGAGATGGCAAGATGCACCTTCGGTAGCTTTGGCAATAATTTCCTTTTATTATCCCTTTGCTCCCAAGTGCTTTTCAACTCAAAGACAGGCCTGTAGAAGTTAATAGGTCCTTAATATGTACTCTGCTGCCTGAACTGATTCCTGTTCATAAGGTAATGGTGAGACCCCAGGGGCCCCTTTCAGAGGGGCTTTAGCAAATCCCCTGCAGGGAGATGGCCCCTGGGCAGCTCTGTTTTTCTGCAGAACAGGCAATGACCTAATCAATAGGGTTCCTAGCAAGACAATTCCTACATTCACCAGCCCTGAAGAAATGAAGTGGGAGGGAGTTCAAGCTTTATTGAGGACTAAGATTTACCTGTCACAATGATGGTTCACCCAGCAGGAGTTAAAAAAAAAAAAAAAAAAAACAGCTTTCCGCTCCTGCGGATTTCCTGGTCAGCAGCCAGTACAAAATAAACATATTTACTTAAGCATCATTCACAACTTTTGATGTGAAACTGCCCAAACCCAACTGGAAAGAGGTAGATTTATTTGTAAGATATCGGGGCAGCAGGGACAAGGTGACATGGATTTGAATTGTTCCTGTTCATTTAAAATCAGTGACATGAAAAGTATTTACCATGTAAGGATAAACAGAAAAGTCAGCCGGTGTGTCTATCCTCAAATACACACAGAAAATCCCCACAAGCCCTGAAAATGTGGCCGCCTCGTTAACGTAACTGAACAAACAGAATATTGAAACCACAGACAGCAAGTCCAAAGAGCCACAACTACTTTCCATTAACGCCTCTGGTTTGCAGAGAAAGGTGGGAAGGAGTTTTTAAAAAAAAAAAAAAAAGTGAGTTTTTAAATTAATTACACAAGTTAGCAATTCTGGAAGCCCACGGGACCCCCTGCCAATTAACAACTTAAGATTTTCAGTTCATTGCAAAATGGCGGGCCCAGACTAAATAAATCATTTGGAAAATTGCTCGGTAAGGGACTATTTTAAGCCATCATATGCAGGCGTATGAGAAGTCAGGTCTCACAGGTGAAGTCTAACGAAGTTTACACATCAACCCCCAAAGCCATTTGAGTGGTAGTTTTAATACAATCATAGACGTTTACTTACTCAGAACTTTACAAAAGCTACTGCTGGATAGTTTTTAATTAGCAGCAAAGTCTAGGTGTGACATTAATGGGTGAGTTTCTTCCCCCCCACATCCATTACGACAGTGCCAAAGTCAAATAATTACAAAATGAGCTCCCATCTAGCTGACACTAGCTTAAGCAGGTTATCTTGGCAAGGATTACATCACTGTTGGGTTTTAAAGCCATGCCAACTGCCGGTATTTCGCCATGAGCACCTCTGGACAAAGGCATTTCCGCCACAGGGGCACAAGGGATTTCCAATGTCTTTGCTGAAGGCCATCAGTACAGGCAGCGGCAGGGGACTCTTTCTACCAACCCTTTTCTCATAAGGGCTCCCCAACCAATCACAGGGAGTTCCACCAAGGCCTCACCTGAGAGGCGAGGCCTTGCTCTGATGGTGGCCATCGTTTACTATCCATAGGAAAGTGAGAGAAAACACCATTATCAGGATACCAAAGGACTCATTAGAAGTTCAAGAAAAGGGTATTATTTTCCTCGCTATTTTATTAGGCTTTCAGAGTTCCGTAGCCATTTCCTCAGTTACTAGTGATTATGTCTCCCTTCCTCTCTAAGGACCCCTAACAGTAAATAACATTAGTTATTACAATGTTCTATAGAAAAGGATGGGAAGCCAGGTGCTGTGATGGAAGCAGGAAGTCCCAGCTAGATGCAGAGACAAGCCTGGGCAACACAGCAACACAGCAAGGCTCTGCCTCCAGAGAGGTGCTGGAGAGCATCGACAGAGGTCGAGTAATTAACATGGTAGTGTCCACTAGAAAGGTGTCTTTAAAGGAGTACAGGTACTTGAGAAACAAACTTGGTTTCTCTGAACCAACCGTTACTAGTTCTTTTCAACGCTAGTAACTAAGATGGTAAAAGTCCAATACCTCAGAAGCATCCAGAAGAATGATTTATACATTATAGCTCATCTAAGTGAGTGACTTGGTTAAACCTACCTCGAGGTCGTAGACATCATGAATGCTATTCATACTAGAATCCGATAACCCGCTACCCAATTTTAAACTGACAGAAATCATCTATATGATAGTCAAACCATGTTTTAACCTGCTGAATGGAACCGGAAGTGGAACTAGTTGATGTGAGATGGGCTACATGTATTATTTAAAACAAAACGTTGCAATTTAAAATATCACATTAAAAAAAAAAAGAATGCTCAGCACTTACCCACAAGTAACATGAACTTAACAATTCAATCCCAGGAACCCACAGAGTGGAAGGAAAGAGTCAACCCCCTCCAAGCTGTCTTCTGACCATAGAGCAAGCAGGAGCTATCACTTCCCTAAAATACTCTGTTCAAGGTGGCTACAAGTTTCTTTTACCAGATCAATGTATCCAAAAACCCCAATCTCAAAATTTCCAGACAGAAACGCTATCGCGATGCTTGGTGAACGAATACAATCGCTGGAATATTAAGGCTTGCTTCCACCTCTCAGAGCACCCTTGTATTTATTACGCTGCATATATATCCCACCATGGCTCTAACATAAGTTAGACTAATTCTGCCTAACATTAAGCGGTATTAAAATGTATCTTCAAGTTATTTTTAATACATTTCCATTTATGCTGAAATTGAAGCAGAAATACCAGACGTGTGGATTAGGTTCTAGTTTAAATGGAAATATATTAAAAAAAAATCTGGAAGATGTATTTTAGTGTGGTTGCGTGCTTTGGTGGTATTAAAAACCAGAAGTGAGCTGACTGCGTACGGCAGAAGCTTAAGACACCATTTTCAAAAGCCTGTAACTTCTTTCAGCACACTTAAAGCACTATCCCCCCAATCCCCTCCCTCCCCCAAAAAAAATCTCAAAAGGGGAAAAAAAACATCAGATAAAAGTACCTATGTCAGATTGAAACATGAACACAAATCCTGGAATCCCTTCCCACCAAGAGGCAGTTTCTTTTAGCTACTTGGTTTTGAATCAGCTTACTAATAAACCAACCAAATATGGGAGAGGAGATAATGTAGGACTCCTGGGGTTGGGGTGGCTTCTTTTTGAGCTCCTGGGGCCACCATGTGAATAAGAACAGCCGGGGCTGAGGAAGGACTATACCAAGGCAAGCTCTCCAGAAGCAGAGCCCCAAGCTACCCAGCAACTGAGCCCCGGGGGAACCTAGCAAAGAGAACATCTGGCAGATGCGGTACAAAGGGTGACTGAAGAAATGGGAGTTGTTTGAAGCTGGTTTAGAATGGTTTGTTTCCCAATAAAGACCTGGGGGGGGCGGGGTGTCTGATCGTCTGTGACAGTGAGTGTCTCAGCTCAGCTCGGGATTTTCCTACACTTACTCCACGTGGGTCTTCAACTTAATCTAGACTCCATTTATGCTGCTCAACCTTTCTGAAACCCTGATGGTTCACTCTCTCGGGAAAGGTTTCCACGAGGGCATGTCTCCCACCCCTCAGTCTTCCCAAGGAGCAACTAGATGCTTCTAATTTTATGTGAATACAGGTGAAAAGTCTGTAACTGGAGGCCCAAATAGCAAGGAAGTAGGCAGAGATTAAATAAGTTCAAAGTTTATTCAGATACAGTTACTAAAATAAGGGTTTTAATGTTTTGTTTGGGCTTGTTTTCAGTTTTCATATGGATTATGGTCCTCAAAACCTTCTGGGCAGTCAGGCATGGGTTTATAATCCCAGTCACTCAGTAGGCTAAGGCCAGAGTGAGAAATCTGGTAAGAGTTATCTCAATATAAAAAGTAAAAAGAAGGCTAGGGATAGAGCTCATCAGTAGAGCACTTGCCTGGCGTGTAGGCAAGGCTCTGGTCTCAACGCCCAATATACCAAAGAACTAGGGGGTACAGGGATGCGGAGGAGCTCTGACCACTTAATCTCCTATTACTCAGCCTGGCTTTTCAGGAGTTTGTTTCTAAGTCAATGGCATCCATCAACAGAAATATTCAGATTATTATTGTGCATTTGCATCCATCAAGGGGGTAAGGGGAGCATGTGGAAGCCAAAGGACAACCATAGAGTTGGTGTTCTTCTGTCTTTATGTGGGTAGGTACAGGGATTGAATTTAAATGTAGTGGTATTTGCTCCGCCCATGATCTATGGGGTACAAGTGACATTACCCACTGACCCATCTCGCCAGCTCTGACTTTTTAAAACTTATGTATCTGCACGTGCTCAATTTTATCCAGATAGCTTCAAAAGTACCCTGTACACTACAGAAGTGTATCACTGCCGTGTTAAGAAGTTCATTAACAGTGCCAAGCAATCTAGATCCCACTGCTTTGCAAATTGGACAAGAGCTCAAGGCTTGGCCAAACAAAATGACATAGCATGGAAATGGATATGCAAACACTTCTCAGAAGGACTGTAAGTCAAGGTCAGCATTCTGCAACCCTAGGAAAATATTTCCCACCCTAGATATGTGCGTGCACTTGGGAAGGAGGCTTAGAATCTATGTCTCTTCATTCTAGGTTTTGGTACTCAACATGGCAAATGTAGCTGTTTCTAGAATAGGGAAGAGATAAACTGAAAGAGATCAGCATCATGTATTGAGCCATTTTCTTGTTCTACTTCTTATCTAGGTGTGTCAGCCAAAGAATGCTAGTCAAGTATAAGTGGCCACCACCGAAAGAGAACATGCCAAGCCACAGAACAGATGTATAAGGTCTTTCTATTAATACTTAGGTGTTTGCCTTTACCATTTTATGATACTCATTCTGATGTCCATTTTTTACACATTCAAGGAAGGCTTGTTGTATGCCCTTGGGCCAGGCACAGCTCTAGGCATGAGACACAGAGCAGCCTCTGTCCCCACAAACCCTATCTCCTAGAAGGAAGCCAAAGCAGACTTTTAAAATGCATTCAAATAGCTATAAAAATGCACCATATGGAGAAGAAATATTAAAAAAAAAAACTTTGGCTCTGAGGGGAAGAGGGTAGGCTAAGTCAAGGACGTGTAAAAATCCCTTGTGGAAATCCACTATTTTATAAGCTAATTTTTAAAAAGCAATTTGAACACAGGTACCCTACATGGACTGACATAGGTTATGAAATGAAACTCTCAAGGCTGGGTGTGGGCTACCTCCTCATACATTATTGGTTGGAGAGGATCCAGAAGTCTCCAAAACAACACAACCTATTGCCATTGGTCTTGGTGGTCCAGCAGAACTAAATGCTAAGACCCTATCGCTTCAGACAAAACTCATTTTGGTTACGAGACAGAGAAATTCGGTTGGGACTGACCTGAAAACTTCCTCCCTGCTGGGTAGTTTTATAGTGCTGAAAGGTGAATGCAGGGGAGAAGATAAACCTGGGGAGAGGACATCAATGGCCTTAACCTGTGCTGGACTCTGAATGCTATGAAAGCAACCTGCCAGGCAAAATGCGACGGCAGCATGGATAGGGGTAAATAATCGATTTCCGATCAGATCCAAGGCCTGCTCCACAGGAAAGAATTCATGACTGGTACTATAAACCTGGTCAAAAGTCAAAGGCTCAGGAGATCAGAGGCCCCAGGGTGGAATCTATTACTGCGGTTTTGTTAAATGGAAATGTTCTCAAACACCATAGGCTAGCACTACTCTTAGCCTTGGCCAGAAAAGTCTCTTTCTGCAGTGAGTACCTACCTATGCAGACTCACAGCTTGTCAATGAGTCGAGAATAAGTGGTTACTGAGTGCTGGGCTCTAAATGGTCTCCCTCAACCAAGGTTCAAGACGCGAGGTATACTGTGAGATGCCATGAAAAATTCACCACGGTTTAGGATCTGTACAAGGTTAAGTCAAAAAGAGAAATCACCATCCTAGCATTAACCATGGCTGGCCTCAGTTTAGGAAGAAGAGGAGGTAGGGATGGAGGGAGGGAAGGAGGGATGGAGAGAGGAAGGGAGGGAGGGAGGTAGGGATGGAGGCAGAGAGGGAGGGAGGAACGAATGAATGAACGAGGAGCAGACAGACAGACATGAAGAGGTGTGAATGGGAAGCTGGGGTTAGGTCAGATAAAAAAACTTCATTGGTCTTAAATCAATTGGTCTGTGGCTGTGATGGTTAATTAGATCTTTCTGGCACCAATAACACAGGTAATTAAAACCCAACATAAATTATTTGTGTTCATGCTTACTTAATTAGCATCCATCAGTTATAATGTTATCACAGTATCTCTCTCCCCTGATTTTTGAGACAGAGTTTCTCTGTGTGTAGTCCTAGCTACCCTGGAACTTGTTTTGTAGACCAGGCTGGCCTCAAACTCACAAGACATCATCAGCCTGCCTCTGCCTCCCGAGTGCTGGAATGAAAGGCGTGTGCCACCACATCCGGCATGTTCTCACAGTATTATAAACACTTTTTTGGAGCTAATTTTTTTAATACGTAGCCAGCTGGCTTTGAATTTTCAATTCTCCTAACTCATCCCCTCAAGCCCTGGCATGTATCATCACACCTTTAAAGATCCTCTGAAGACATTTCAATCTGAAACGATGATTTCTATTCCGCTGCCTCACTCAACCAAGTTAACCTGGCCTTTATAAGGCCAGCCCACCCTCATTTAAACAGATTAAACATCTTCAGCGGAGCATCAAATCCCAAGATCAAAAATGTCATGTAACACCGATTTGGTTTACCCAAAGATGGTCGTCACTGAATATCAACTGTACACCAGGCACTGGCATCAGGGAAATCTGAAGTGGCCTAATGTTAAGAGGCTTCAAGACTAAAGTGATATGTGTGTCAAGGGCTGTAAGCCATAGATCAGATTGCTGCCATAGGCACCCCGACTCCACCTTCCCCCAAGGTTGTTTAACCCTCTTGTGTAATGAACCCCACAAAAGCAGCACATTCATTTTTTTCCCCTTTTGTCCTAAATAAGAGACGTAGCCACCAATCTAACATAGCTCATTAAATCCTACACACCCTTGATTTGTAAGTCCATGGACATAAAACCGGAGTCTTCAAGAGAACGAACTTTGCTACTCAAGTGTGAGTTTTCGAACAGCTTACTAATAAATAAAGGAACACTATAGTGGGACCGGAGTGGTAAGGTGGCGCACCTAAGGACCTGATGCTAGCCCGGAGGGCTGCTTACCTCAAACCAAAAGAGACCGTAATGTTTGCTTTTGTAGCTGTGACCCAGCACACCTCGGCGCGGAGGCAGCACCATCTTGCGAGGAAAGCAAAGAGGTTTATTTTACTTGACACAACATAAAATGGTCTTCCGCTGGATCATCTTACACACAAGGGCATACTCTTCCATCAGAGAATTTTCTCTAGTCCATTGGTAAAAGAGAAATGAGGCAACTACTGACGTTAAAAGCAGAGCAACACTGGATGAAGCGCCGTGGGAATGAAGACTGTAACACATCACTCACGTGACCACCAGGTAGCCTTCCCCTCCTGGTCCCTCTACATGGCAACTCGGGAGGACTGGCAACTTTGAGGCATCTGAACAGAGGGACTTAAAGCTGGGGCTCCAAGGACCGTGAAGGTCCATGACTACAGCTTCAGCCCAGGGTGAACCCATGACACTAAAAGCAGCCTGCTCCACCTCTCAAGAAAGAATAAACATCTTTTAAACAGAGCCGAAAGTTTCCGTGGCAACCAAACACACAGTGCACCGCTGTGTGTTCAAGGTTCAGATTTAGGTATCAGGGATGCAGGAATTTTGCTCAGTCTTCATAACTATAATTACGAGGTCAGTCATGTGCATGTTGACCCAGGCACTGTGTACTGCTACGTTGGCCAGGGTGTTTAGCAGACAGGAGAAAGATGATTAAGGTTGGACTCTGACCTTGCGTCCAAGGAGACAGAAACGGAAGAGCCGGATCTCAGCACTGGGTACACCATCCCCTTGACCACAAAGAAGCAAGGTGAGTTGGTGCTAAGAAGAAGCTGTTAAGGAGAAGCATCCAGCTGCTTATCAGACCAACCTAACAAATTATTTGCTGACTGTTAATTATCAGAATCCACCGGGAAAAGATTTAGAATTCCCCACCATGAGCAAAGTACAAGAAAAGAACAGCTTTTTAAGTGCATAAAAGGGGGGAGGGGGCAATCAGTTCCATGTGAAGAAAAAGGCTTGTGAAGCAAAAGTGTTGGGAAGCAGAGTTATATGGGATAGGAAGAAAAAAAGCTGATCAATAGAAGTACACCCCAAAACAGGGTGACTGGAAGCAGTGGTCCCCCGGAAGCTGAGGACTTCCAGGGACGGGGTGGGACAGGAGGAAGGGACTGGCTCCACACAGGTCAAAGGGGAAGCAGGGGGCAGCGCGGGGTACACACAACACTTATCAGGAAGCAAGGTTATGAGGCATTACAGGCTAACCCCAGAGCTGGGACTTTATGCATGGTGGGAGGTGGGGGGGAAAGGGGGGAACAGGGGATGGACGGACGGGGGGATGGACAGATTGGGGGACGGGACGGACACGGACACACAGAAGGGTGAAGGAGAAGTCCATGAAAGATGGATCAGCTCTATTGGAGAGTTAATACAGGAATACAGGAAAACTGTAATACTGTTATATTTTATAAAGAATATTTCAAGATGCCATGACTGAAATCAATGTGCTTGATCTCTGTTCAGCACCACGTGTGTTATCATTTAATAAAAAACCTAAGTAACAACAGAGAGCCGCATCTAAATTTACTCATGGATTACCATGACATAGCTAAGGCAACAGGCCTATGTAAAAGGCTATTTATAACAGGTGTGACACCCTGCAAGTACTCAATAAATATTCACTATAACTACATACAGATGATGAGGATTAAGGGGGCGGGGTGGGAGAAGCCCGCCAGCAGCAAGATTGTGGGATAAATTATCACCAACTAAAAAAGTATTAAGAAATTATTGAAATAGCCAAGAAACTTCTAGTTTTGAAAACAAAATCAATTACTGGAAAATTACATGTGGTGGACTCTTCCAGCCTTAGGAAAAAAAAAAAAAAAAGACAATGTTACAGAATCCCATTTGATACGTTAGTGCATCGGCCATGAGATGGGTTCAATGCAGTATCAGCTATTCTGAGATTAGGGATAGCTTAACCAGCAAGGCAAGCTAAGCTAAATGATGAGATTTAAAGTTCATACATGTTTCCTGCTTTGCATCATTGCTGTGGAACTGGAGAGCTGCCAACCCAGCAAGCAGAGGCATGTGTCCTTGAATGGCAATCTTCTCAACTCCATTTATTCCCAGTAACCAAGCCATGAAAGACTCGTGGCACCATGGTGAACATACAATATTTCTAACCAGCAGTATGTTAAGGATAAATCAATAGATGCTGTAAAGTTAACTGCAAAGTAATGCAAGAAACAAAATAAAAGCTGAAATACTAAACACTTGACCAGTCCAGCATGCCAGACTAAAACACTTCATAATCAAAACAAAAGCAATTAAATGGTTATGGGGGGGGGGGGGGACGACTCAACATGGACAGACACTTAGGGCGTAAAAGTCTATTTTTCATAATTGGAGAAGGTGGTTAATATCGGAAAAGACCAGCTAGTCACTGAACATTACATCTCTATACACACAGGCCACTCATCAAACGATAAACTTCTAAACCTGTCACCTTCTTGGAACGTAAAAACGGCTCCCTGACAGAACAGTGGATGGACCGGCTTTCTCACCAGGCGCCAGATGGTTGGTGGGGACGGTTGCAGAAGCCAGGGCATCTCGGAGAACAACAGAGCACAAGGACCACAAGGAACTTGACGCAAAGGGGGAGCACTGATCAGGTTAGCTTCAGCTACTCTGCAGGGTACACTGGTTCTGGAGGAGCCCAGTGACTGTCTGCAACAGTGCTTCTCAGCCTTCCTAACGCTGCGATCCTTTAATACAGCTCCTCATAGTGTGGAGACCCCCAACCATAAACCCATTTTCTTTGCTACTTCGTAACTGTAATTTTGCGACTGTTATGAATCGTAATGCAAATATCTGTGCTTCCCAGTGGTCTTCGATGACCCCTGTGAAAGGGTCCTTGAACTCCCAAAGGGGTCGCGACCCAGAAGTCGAGAACCACTGGCCTAAAACATTATTTCCACAGGAGAAGGCTCGGGACACTGCACCCTCCACATTCCAGAGGCAGGATTTTTAACCGATGCTGTGTGTACTTTAATTACAAGCCCGGGTGAGGCCCATGTCAACCTCGGTGCTAAAATACAGTATGTGATTCTGAGCAAACTATGCCAGAAGACCTTTAAGATTCAAAGATCCTTCAAGACCAAGTCTGAAGAGTAGGACTGAAGCCTACAGCCAGGCAGGAGCTTCCCAATGGGCTTCCTCTGAGCATCCCTCTGGGCACCACAGCTGGAAAGTGAGAAGCCATCCAAAGTTCTGTGGCTGAGTACCCAATCAGCCTTGGGCAAGTTCCTTAGCCTCCCCATAATAAATGCTAGCTTACCTGACAGGCAGGCAAAGCATCTGGTAGTTGTAAAAATTAATACATGAATTCACATGAAGTGCTTATAACAGTTCCTGGTGGCAGCGTTCAGAAAGCGGCTGGTGTTTATTTTTCTGTTTTGTTTTGGGGACAGGGTTTTGCTACGTTTTTGGCCCAGGCTGGCTGCATTTTCTTACACTGACGTTCCCCATCACTATCCCTACCGTGGAAAGCAGGGCTACAAACCCTGTTTTAAGGTCTCTCCTACCTGATACCCTCCAGCTCTGCCCCCGCTCCCAACACACACACACACACACACACACAGTTCATTTGAACCTGAAGGTGGGTAGTAAAGAAAGTACCACTGAGTTTTGCTTCAGTATATACAACCTTGAACTATAGTGTTTCTCCCAACCCCCAACCCCGCCCCCATCCCCATCTTTACTGAGCACTAGAAGCAACAACTTGGTAAGTACCACACAAATAACCAAAGAAAAGCAACTCTTGTTTCCTTTCAAAACAAAAGGGAGTTTCCTGGATTACTAATTAGATATCACTTTCACCTTTAAAAAAAAAAAAAAATCCTCCTGCCTCGGGAGCCTTTCCTGGCCCCCAGGATCGGCAGGCTGGCCTGCCTCAACCGAACCGGAACTGCATACCATCAAAGATGAGTCCTGCCGTAGCCTGACTTTCCATCTCACTGGGGCTGGGAAGGAAATTTCTTTCTCCTCAACTTTGCTAGAAAACTAAAAACCAGGAGCAGGACAGCAGCTGCGGCCACTTAAGGAAGGAGACAGCAACACAGAAGCCCGTTCACCAGCCAAGTTCTCAACTCCCTAACAGGCCTCCCACCAGTCTCTCCTTTAAGTCCTCGTCACCAGAAATTTTAGTCCCAGCTCCAGCGAGGGGAACCGCTCTCACTGCAGTCACCAGCCTCCTGAGGGCCGCTTGGCTCTGCCCGCTGTGCAGACGCTGCAGTTAACCACACCACCACCAAGGGCCACCCAGCTCCCAGCCACTTCTGCAGACTCTGCAGTCATGGCCCAGGAGGACCCTCCTCCTTGTGGCCTGTCAAAAGCAGGAAAAAAACAACAACGTGAGGGAGGTCGAGGGTGTAGGCACACTATCCTGTGTTAAGTTAGGAAAAGACATTTTCAAAACTGGACCGAGGAAACTACCTAATATTAATGTATTCAGACTTCCAGAACATTCTCTCTCAATGAGGTCAGCAGTCAGGTTGGCCTGGACTAGAATTCTTTCTGCTTCCACCACAGAAATGCACTCACCCTGTGTCCCCGTCACAGTGGGAGGCCAGGGGACAATACGAAAATCAGTGACTAAGATGTTCCCATGAAGAGAGCACCACCCCATTTCCCTGCAAGAGAAATAAATGCAGTCCGGTCCCCAGACGGGCCTAACGGTGGAAGCCTGCAGTCTCAGAGAGACCCTGTGTCACAAATTGAAAGTAATAAAAGGTCTGGGAAAACAGATGCTTGCCTAGCATCTGTAGGTAGGTAGGTAAGTAGAGGGAGAGGGAGGAACAGAGGAAGGGAAGGAGGGAGGGAGGGAGGGAGGGAGGGAGGGAGGGAGGATGCAGCCCTCAATTTCCCTCCCACATCTTTTGGATGAGGAGCGCCCTTGTCACAACAGCTACATTTCCACGTTAACTCATTCCAACTTTTCCATGGAAACATAAATTTCAATTCTGAAAACATGACTAAGAGTCTAACAAGTAAACACGGCATTAACAAGCTTACAGTTTGATCTTAATGAGAAATATGGACTCCCCAAAGACACAGTTCGAACCGGGAACACTGTTCCCGAGATGCATTCCAGTAACAAGCCAACACCGAACCAAACTACTCCGGAATGAAGAGGAACTGTACCCACCCACGGGCATCCGATTACCCCACCCACTCTGGGGAAGACACTGAACTAAAACATTGCTTCCAGCCTGAATGTCCATGAACAATTTATTTAAAAAAAAAAAAAAAAAAAAAAAAAAAAAAGCAGGCTAAGCATTTCTGTAGACTGGTTTAGTTTTCGAAATTAAGAAACTGATGCTAAGATCCTGGTCCTCAAGCAACAACAGATATGGTGGGGGACAAGAGAGATAAAGGATTTCTTCCAGAAACGTACAAAAGGGAAGGAAGCTCTGTTTCTTTTGTTTCACAGCGGAGTTTACCACAAAGCCATCGGAAGCACAACGCAGTAGTAAGGGAAAAGCTGAGCATAATGTCGAGGCACCGCAATCTAAACCTGAGCTCACGCGGGCTTCAAAGATAGCTCATGACGCATTTCTAGTCATCTCTCTTTAGAATCCTCAGCAAGGATATTTTTAGTGTGTGTGTGTGTGTGTGTGTGTGTGTGTGTGTGTGTGTATGCGTGCGTGCGTGAACACGTGCGTTCAAGAGCCCTTGCAAACACAGGTGTGTCTCGGTGGGCATGCACATGCTTGTGCACGTAGGAGCCAGAGTCAAGTTTTTCCTCAGTCCTCTTCACCTTGATCCATGTGAGCACAGGCACATGTGCAGATGTGTGTGTGTGTGTGTGTGTGTGTGTACAAGCATGTGTGGAGGCCTTCGGGTGTGCTCCTCAATCTACCGTTTTTTTGTTTTGCTTTTTTTTTTTTTTTTAACATGTATTTATTTGGTCGGGGGAGAAGATGAACCATCCCTACAGCACCCAGAGGTTGAAGGGCCACTTGCAGGACTCCGTTCTCTCCTCCTACCATGTGCGTCCCAATGAGCTTCAAAGATCTGCCCATCTCTACCCCACCCTAGCCCTGGGTTAGGGGCCAGCTCTGCCCTGACTGGATTGACTTGCCAAAGAGTGCTGGGGATGCAAACTAAACTCGAGTCTAAGTGGCACACACTTTCCCTGCTGTACCACTTCCCCAGTCCCTTCACTGATTTCAAGAACTGTAATTAGACCTCTGGAAATTGGTACTTGCAGAAGACTGGCTTTCCAAGCAGTCATTCCACACAATGTTCAACCCTTGCAGACCTCGAGTGGCAGAGTGATCACGAAGGCCAGGATCCCTGAGAGTAGCTGAGCTCCAGAAGCTGCTTAGAAAAACATACAGAGAGATATCAGATAGGCAGATGGCTGCCGCTCCCACACTGCAACGACATATTCCCTCCCTGAAAAGCAATTAACAAAATATGTATGAAACTCACAGCTAATATGGCGGTGTATTGGGTGACATACTTTAGGGAGTCCATGGAATATTTTTAATTACTATTGTTGGGGGTGCTGGAAATTGAAGCCGATAAAGAGAAGAATCTTGAACAGAGCAAGAATTTGATTCAGGCTGCTGAACTGTTTCCTGGCCTGTGAAACGCACATAAAGATATGCACACTTGGTCGTGTTGAAATGGTTAAGCCACCACAAAAATCTGGTCAGATTACTCAATCAGCGTGAGCAGCTGAATGCCAAAGGCAAGAAGCAGATTGGTAAGTAGATGGGTTCTTGGTCTCCAGATGTCCTACTTAGCTTCTCTGCTGCTGGGACTAAAACACTGACCCAAAGCAACTTGGAGATAGGATTTGTTGCATGTTATACTTCTAGGTGGCTCTCCATCACTGAGGGAAATCAAGCAGGACCCTGGAGGGAGGAACTGAGGGAGAGACTGTAGGAACACTGCTCTGGCTGGCTTCCTATGACTCGCTCAGCCTGCTTTCTTACACAACCCAGGACCACCTGCCCAGAGGTGGATACACCCATAGTGGGCGGGGCTCTCCCACATCTGCCAACAATCAAGAAAATGGCCCCAGATATACCCACAGGCCAATCAGATGGAGGCATACCTTCGACTGAGGGTCCCACCTCCCAGTTGGCTCTAGCTGGTGTCAAGTGGACAGAAACTAACCAGCACAGCCCTGCACAGCCCTGCACAGCCCTGCACAGGCCCTGATCACTTAAAGCAACATCAGATGCACCAATGTGAGAAGTAAATGGGCAAGGAGCGAAGTGCTAGCCTGACTTCAGCTACTCCACCTCCAGTTGACTTGCACTTAAGGACTGTCTTCTTTGAGGTTCCCAGGCTTCCCTAACTGCCCCTACTTTTCTTCATTAGACAGAAATCTTTATCGACTTCTATACTGGCCAAATTAAAAAAAAAAAAAAAAAACAGCTTGCAATTTTAGTTGTGTATGTAATTATGGGGTGTGTGTGTGTGTGTGTGTTTAAACACGTGAACGCAGGTCCATGTGCAGATGTGTATGCATATGTATGGAGGCATTGGGTGTGTTCCTCAATCTCTACCTTATTTTTTATGTTAACATACATTTATTTTGGGGGGAGAAGAGGAACCATGCTACAGTACCCCCATGGAGGCCAGGGGACAACTTACAGGAGTTGGTCCTCTCCTACCATGTGAGTTCCAGGGACTGAACTCTAGTTGTCAGGCTTGGTGCAGAGCCCTTACCTATGAGCCATCTTGCAGGCCCTTCATCTTATTTTTGGGGACAGGGTCTCTCACTGAACCTGGAGCCCACCCACTTGGCTAGGCTGGCCAGAGAAAGAGCTCTCCCTGTGTCTGTCTCCTGAAGACTGGGATTACAGACAGAGACTCCCACGCCCAGCTTTTCACAAGTATGCTGGGGATTCAAACTCAAGTCTCACGCTTACATATCAAGCAATTACCAGCTAACCCATATCCTTAATCTTAGCATTTCTACCAGATAAAACATGCGTATTTTCCCTGAAGAAACTGAACACTTAATACCAACTGTCCTGGCTGCAACTCTACAAAACAACTAGGTCAGATAATTTTACTGCCCAACTTACATCTTTAAATACAATGGTCCAAAAGTCTAACTAGTACATCAATTAAACAATTTCAGAAGCACACCCACGTATCTATCACATGGGGAAAATATTCCTCTGTAAATCAAGAACCACAAGATAATGACTTAGACCTTCCCAGCTTTTCTCCGTTGAATATCATTATAGACGCAGGTAACAGTCAGTCTCTCGCACACTAAACAATCTCACTGCCCAAAATCCCAGTACCTCCCCCACCTTCCCTCCCACTAAATTAACACTGGAAAAACTCAGGCCTCGCCTGGCTGCTGCAAAGCTTCTATGGACCTCTCTCAGGATGCCATCCTGTATGCCTGGCTGTCTCCTCCTCTTCCTCCCCATTTGGCATCAGGGACAACCCCTTCCCCTAAATGTATAGGTGAAAAATACCAGTTTCTAAGTGATCCTTTAGGGCAGTAATATAAGCTATTTTCACTAAAAAAAAAAAAAAAAAAAAAAAAAAAAAAAGCCAAAAGGCAGTGTTCATAATGTAAGTCACGAAGAAAATGCAAATTAAGGCTCAAATTATATTTTCTGACTCAACTTGAACTTCTAACAGCTCCTTATAGGCTTTGAAATTTATGCTGAGAGAGGAAAAAAAAAAGGAGGTAAGAATAACTGTTCCCAGAAAATTTACAGGAAAAGTATCAATTTCAACCTTAAATTCTGAGTGTTTTTCTATATCGCTACTGGACCAGAAATTCTAATTTATATTGGGCAGTAGGACACACACACCCCCAAAATGAGTCTATTCTCCCGAAAACTGATTACCAAACACTATCGATTATTCCATTTCCCTCTGTCTTAAATTAATTCTGAGAAGTCTACATGAGTGATGCCAGTGAAATATAATCAATTAGGGGAAAACCCCTTGAATTAATAGAAAATATAATTAAAAAAAAACCCTGTATTTCCACATGCTATGCACCCTTAGATGACAGTATAGGTTCTAGGGTGAATTATGGCTAAAAGCCTATGGGCTTCTGTTGCAGTTTTATGTGTGGGGTATTACCAAACAAACTAATCTTTAATTTAATAAGGGTCCTTTTAGAATGAATAGATCTGTAAAAGAGCATCAGCAGTAAACTGAGGCAGAGCTAGATCTGACTGGTGCTAGCTAGAACATTTAGTTTCCCTCTATTTAGCACACTCAGAGGGAGAGGCGGTCAGAGCTAAGACCTACATTATTTACCTATTTATTATGTTACTGCTTACCGAGCAGCTTCTGGGCACTGAGCACTTTGGGCTGGATGCTGGAGGAAGAAAATGCCTGTCCTATAAAGCTCATGCCCCATTAGACATTGACTTGTACAGAATCTGTATACTCAAAGAAAAACAGTACAGACTCAAGAACTGGCTGCCCTGGAGACTCCAGTTTTAGAACTGCATTCTAGAGGAACGCATATTTTAGCAAAACACTGCTTTTTTCATTCCAAAAAAAAGAAAAAGGATTAATAAATCCAACACGTTACTTCACTACTTCCTCACATAAGCCTTGAGGATATACCAAGCTCTGTACAGAGTGCTTGCCCAGCATGCAGAGGGTCCTAGGTTCAAACCCCAGTATCATACAGCATAACAAAATAAAAAGTAAAAAAAAAAAAAAACAAAAAAAAACAAAACCTGAACTTGTTCACCTTATAGATAAAAATAAATTAATTTTAAGAAGTGTTTCACTTGTCCAAGACCATGACTGAAAAAGGCAGCTGCCAGCCAGGTCTTTTCAGTTCAACATTCCATTACCTACAACAGCCTCTCATATCCTGGACTGGGTAAAGCAGATGATAAAAAAAAAAAAGTTTTTGCATGTAAAATCTCTGGGTACATTGCATAATTTTGCAGGTGTGCAACAGCCCCTAGACGGCATGCCAAATGGTGTTGATGCAAATCTACCAGCATGCAACGCCTCAACCAGAATGCTTTTCAAAGTTACTACAAAACCACAATGGTGATCTCGATAATAGAGTTCAAATTTAAGAGATCACGATCGGTGTTAACGATCCCAACTCTCTTTCGTGCATCTTACGTACACTTAATCCTTCAGTTCCTTTGGGTCCAACCTCATGGCTTAAGGCCTCTATCTTCACAGCCCAAGGGGACAAAAACACATGTAAGTACTTCAATGCTGAGCCCTCACAGAAACCAACTGGGAATTACGAAGCAAAGCCGCGAAGAGATAGGAGGGGGAACATTCAACGAAAGCGACAAAGGTACTCGCCTGTGACTTCATCTATCCTGAAGACGCCGACACCAGAGCCATCTCTAATGGAGTACCGGATCTCTCCATCTCTCCCTGTGTCCTCATCATGAGCTGACACGGCCATCACGGATGAGCCAATTGGGACATCTTCCTTCACCACCCCCTTCTCCACAAAGCTGGAAAACACTGGCGGGTGTAAGTTCTCATTCATATCAATGACCTCAACTTCCACATAGCAAGTGGAAGACAGAGACACTGGCTTCCCTTTGTCCTTGGCCCTTACGGTGAGATTATACACCTGCTTCTTCTCAAAGTCAAGCTGCTGGACAATTCTAACTGCTCCACTCAGTTTGTCCACATCAAAGTGGCCTTCTCCGTGGTCCAGGAGACTGTACCTCACTTGACTCGACTGACCTACATCAGGATCATAGGCCTCTAACCACATGATGATGGTCCCTTCTGGTAAATCTTCGCGAACTTTCACAGAGTAATTAGGTGGAATGAACTTGGGTGGATTGTCATTAACATCATCGAGCGACACTTTCAAAAGCACAGTGGAGAACAACTGAGGTTCTTCTGTGGCTTGGTCCCTGGCCTCAATCTTTAAGTAATGCACAGGCTGCACTTCACGATCCAAAGGTCGGACAATTTTTACCACCCCTGTCACGCTGTCGATGGAAAACTTATCTGTATCTGTGAGAATCGAGTATGTCACGTGTCCACTGGGGCCCAGATCTTTGTCAGTGGCTTCCACCTGGATGATTTCACTATTTATCTCCTTGTCTTCACTCACTTCCACGAAATAGTTCTCCTGTAGGAACTCGGGTGGATTATCATTGGCATCCAGAACTGTGACATCTAGAAGACGCCATGCAGCCCTCTGGGGTATACCGAGGTCATACACGGTAATATTCAGGGTGTATTTGTCCGTTACTTCACGGTCGAGTGGAGATAAGACTTTGAGCATTCCGGTTTCCATGTCAATAATAAAGCAACTGTCATCATTTCCTCCAGAAATGGCATAGACAAGTTTCCCATTGAAGCCAGAGTCAAGGTCAGTCGCGTTCATGGAAACTATATTGGCACCCACAGGGAGGTTCTCCTTCACCTCAATTCCAGCTGGAAGAGTACTCCTGAACTGTGGGGCATGGGCATTGACCGAGTGAGAATCAAAGAAAACATCCTCCACCTCTCCCTGGTTGTGTAATTTATTCGCCTGCAGCAGTTTCTCGGCCAGCATTTTGGCAACACCGGTCTCTTCACACTGCAAGTTCACTGGCTTGCGACTGGCAGCCACCGTGAGGTTGATATACAGTGGCGTGGCAAAATTTTCTCCATCTGTGGCTGTTATTCTCAAACTGTGGAAAGAAACCTTTGCACCCAAGCCATCCATGAGCGAGTGCTTTAAGGAGAGGACCCCAGAGCTGGGGTTCAAGCCAAACAAATCCAACTCGTTCCCAGCTTCGATCTGGTAGCGCACCAACTGAAGCTCGTCGGCGTCAATGGCGGAAACCGTAGTTATCTGCTCCCCGACACCTAGGTCTCTGGGAATGGTCCCTTCACAGTTGATCTTCTCAAACAAGGGGGTGTTGTCATTCAGATTATTGAGAGTAATCGTGGCAAGGACTTCGACTTCCCGGCGGTAGGGCAAGCCCCAGTCGGAGGCACGGATCCTCAGCGTGTACACTCGAGGCATCAGCTCATAGTCCAGGTTCTCGGAAGTACTCACGGAGCCGGTGAAGTGGTCAATGACGAACGGCACGTGATTTAAGTTTGCAATACTGTAAGTCACGTACCCATTCTCACCCTCGTCGGGGTCTACTGCGCTCACCCTCATCACGGTGGTACCGACGGGCGCATTCTCGTCGAAGGATGCTTTGTAGGCAGTCTGGGTAAACTCAGGGGGGTTGCTGTTGGCACCTACAACTTTCACCACGACTTTGGTGGAAGCTTTCCTGTCACTGGTTGTCACTTCGAGTTCAAAACGGGATGAGGTATGTTGCCTTTTAATTGGTTCTAAGATGGAGATGAGACCGGTGTTGGGATTCAGACTGAATTTAGCTCTGGCAGGGGTGCTTTTAAACGCATACCTCAGGTGGGAGTAACTAGGAGTGGCCTTGATTAGGACCACAGGTGTATGTGGAGGAGCAAATTCGCTGATCTCAGCTCTGTAAACATCCATTTCAAACTTCACGGGCCCAGCTCTGAACTGCGGAGAAAGGACATGAATGACTTTCACTGGGGAAAACTGGGGAGGAGTCCCTTTGTCTTTAGCCTGGAGGGTCAGATTGTAGCCATAAGGATGGCTATCCCAATCGATGCCCCCAACGGCTTTCACTTTGAATGCCTTACTCCCTGGGAAAGACCTCACTGTTTTAAACTGCTGCAGAAGGTCGCCAGCCACAATGCTCAAAGATGCTATCTCCCCGTTGGCACCCTGATCGCAGTCCTCCACCGTGACAATAGCGTATGTTGGGTCCCTGTCCAGCTCAGAGGGTGACAATGTCACTGCCGTTATCACGGGCGCACACTCGTTGGCCTGTTCCACATGAACCGTCAGCTTGGCCATGCTGCTGATCCCACTGCTACCATACAGTTTCATCCCCCGGTCCACAGCCAGGATCTCCAGCTCGTAGAGCTGAGTCTCTAGGAAATCAAGCCTGCCAGTCAGAACAACCACGCCACTCGTTGGGTGGATAGCAAACATGTCAGTGCGGTCTTTAAAGCTGTAGTAAAATTCACCGTTGGTGCCGATGTCCGCATCCGTGGCACTGACTCTCGCGATACTGGTCCTTATGGCTGTGTTCTCGGGCAAAGAAACACTGTAAGAGGTGGGCGAGAATAATGGCCTTAGATCGTTTGTATCCAGCACTTGTACCCTGACCTTGGTGCGGGCCTCAGTGTTGCTGTTTTTTTCAACCGCTTTGATGATCAGTGTATAATGGTCTCTCACTTCTCTATTAAGGATAGCTGTATTTCCTCCTTTGGTCCTTATTCTTAGAAAGCAAAAGTCTCCAAGAACATACTCTTCAGCTTTGAACAGGTTTTCGCTGTCTCCGGAGATGATCTTGTACCTTATCTCCCACGAGGGGTCTAAGATGTAGATGCCCATCTTTCTAGGGTGGCCAACATAGGTTTTGGCTGCCGAGTTTTCGTGCACAGTGACATTGTACTGGAAGTGTGTAAACTGTAGAGAGGGGGCCGGCGGTTCAAGTCTTTGGCTTCCATCGCTACCTCCAAAATGCTGAAGAAGGAGAAGCAGAAGCAAGGCCAAGTGTCTCCCCATTGTTTAATTCTCGGCCGCCTGTAAGAGAGGAAGTAAGAAGTGTTATCTGGGGAAATAAAACACAAGTAAATTATAAATTAAGGATAAATTATAAGTTTTATCAGGATAAGAATAAATTATAAATTAATTACATTTAAGGAAGCATTTCCCACCTACACAGAATATAACTAATTGCTTTTCAATACAAACAACACTCTAACAAGTCTAGAATTATGTTTGGCAGCAATCTTGTTAATATTGTTTTCATGTGTATAAGTGTGTATCTGTGAACTCAGATGTATTTCTGTGCACATGCACGTAGTGCCTAAAGATGCCAGAAGAGAATGTCGGAGGCCCTGGAAATAGAGTTACAGATGGGTGTGAGCTGCTATGTGGGTGCTGGGATTCGAACCCAAGAACCCAAGTCCTCTGCAAGAGCAGTGCTCTTAACCACTGACCCATCTCTCCACAGCCCTGAATTTTATTGTTATACTTAAGTCTTCAGGGCAAACATAAAGGTCAGTTTTTAAATAGACAGGTAATGGATATTATATATCTTCTCTTACACACCAGAATTTACATTCTCAAAATCTTATAAACTTATTTTCATGAGAGGGAAAGGGGAATTCCTTGAGACAGGACTTCCTGTAACTGAGGCTGGCTTTAAACTCATGATGGAGTTGAGGATGGACTTGAACTCCTGATCCTCTTGCCTCCGTCTCCCACTGCTAGACTGACAGGCATGTTTCACCTAGTCAGGGAAGCTTACAAACTTGTGCTAACACAGTACTGTAAACATGCAAAGCTTCTAGAAAAAAGCCCTAAACGGGGCTTTTACGGGCTCTTATATAATGATAGCTTGTAACCTTCTTTCAAAATTTATCCTGAAATTATTTTCTTCATAAAAATAATTAAGTTCACTCCCTATAGCATGTCTTTACTGTCTCATTTAGTACTATAAAACTATCTGAAGGAATTACAGTCATCACTACCATCAAATTCGTACTCAAGTAATTTCTAAACACCAACATGAGCACACAGTAAAAGGTCATTTTATAATATGAAAACCTGAATAGCTAACAGTTCTTTCTAAGGCAAAGAAGCGAATCTCACCCTGCACATGGCCATTTCACGGTCACTGCTGTCAATAATCCCTTGTTCAAGGGTCTGGTATCTTCAAAACCCTGAACAACCTGTCACCCAGAAGTCACCAATAAAAGACGAGATAGGCATACATAGAAACTCAATCATCAAAGCATCGTATCAAGGTAGCAGGGAGGCAGAACTGCAGGAAGGGCAGAGGGTGACTCGGGAGGGGAAAGGAGGGAGCCTGAACAAAGGGCGGCCTTTAACAAGTGGGAAGGTAGGCCAGGTCCACGGGGCTGAGATCTGGCCAGAGAATGGGGCTTTTTCTCCGACCAGCTGTTCTTCCTCAGGCCAACAAATTCAGCCTGGGAAAAAAAAAAAAAAAAGGGAAATCAATGCATTTTCACAAACGCCCGGCGCTGACAGCACAGTACAGAAACGCACCCTTGCGAAGTAACCCTCGGATTAATTAATATGCGTAAGTTGTGAGAGCTAGCAAAGGTGAAAAGAACAGCAGACTGGAGGGCCAGCTTGACAGCCCAGCAAAATTAGGAAGGCCACATTAATCTGCAGCATCTTAGCTCAGCCACTGCCAACTTGCCCCATTAGTCATTTTATTAGAGGGGGGGGGGAAGAAGAGACTGGTATGTCTAAAGCAATTAGAAGCCTAATGGATACTGAATGAAGTTCAAGCTGGGCACCCTAACCTGCTCCACAGCTACCCCACCTTCTCAGCAGACGGAGTCAGGAAATCACACAGATCTCTGACCTCCAACAAGGATTACTTAACAAAATAAAAAACTTCTCCCAGAACCACCGCTACAAAAAAAAAAAAAAAACTCAATCTGCTCACCAGTTCTAATATTTTGGGGGAAATTTAAATTTTTATTAAAAAACAATCCTGGAATTTTGACAAAACGGAAAGAAAATTTCCATTCCTCAACTGCAGGCGTCAAGGTCATGCTATCCAATGTCACCGTTCTTGGTATGTACAGATTTAAGAAAGGCAAAGATCATAATCCAAGTACACTTGAACTCGGAATATAAAAGTACGTGTTAGGAAAATGCTTCAGAGACTATCTACAGAAATGACGATGAACGGGTGATGTCCTTGAGAAGCATATTATGCTTTTGGAGACAATGTTACTAGGATCCACTTCACAAGGAACGGTCACATCAAAATTCTATGTAACCACTTCAACGTGTTCGCTTAGTTTTACATGTAAAAATAATACACAGCCATCCAAAACAAGATGGCATCCAACAGATTGATGTGTAAAGATATGTAGGGAAATGGACTCACAAAACTAAGCTGATCCCATTTATGTCTGCCAAAGGAGGGAAGAAAGCCGGGCAGTGGTGGCGCACGCCTTTAATCCCAGCACTCGGGAGGCAGAGGCAGGTGGATCTCTGTGAGTTCGAGGCCAGCCTGGTCTCCAAAGCGAGTTCCAGGAAAGGCGCAAAGCTACACAGAGAAACCCTGTCTCGAAAAAAAAAAAAAAAAAACAAAGGAGGGAAGAAAAACTGTGTGCATGTGCATGTATATGGATAGGCTTCATACTGAGGGAAATTCTTGACAGTCTCACAAATGCCTGACAAAGCTCACATCTGTAACATCTGGAGGGAGAAGGAATAAGCAGACAGGGAGATATATTCATTTGTTCTGCACTGTATCCATTTTTAGTTAAATTATGTTTATCACCTGCTTGCTCTTTTAACTACTTAAGTCCTTCAACCAATATTTAATGCACAACTGCTGTGAGTCAGGTCTATCTCTAGATGCTGGGGGACTGAAAGTAAACCCAACTTCCGACATCTGATGGATGATGCACTGCCCAGTAAGCCAAATAGGCTATGATGAGAAAAGGAGCCCGGTGGATGAGGGGTAAGCGCTGTGGAAGAAGCCCATAGCCAGAGACTGCACAAGAACCTGGGGAAAGGAGAAACTCATATTCAAATGTACTTCTCAAGCTTAGCATGAGTGACATTTCTGGAAAGTAATGCCTGGGTTCTCTAGAACACAATGGAATGAGGAAAAAAAAAATGAGAGAGCCCTGGGGCTGGAGCACAGTAGGGCTGGAGCACAGTAGGGGAGGGAAAGAAGGCAGGGACAGAGACAGGGAGAGAAAAAAAAAACACGTAGAGTTTTATTGTAAAATCATCTTACATTGAGAGAATATTTGCAGAGTTTCTGCATCAGCATCACCCATGAGCACGGTACTACGGAGCCATTATCGTCAGGCACTGGACTTTGTCATGTCATCTTCCACACATCATCCAAGTGACACACACATGACATCCCAGTGCTGACACTGACCTGGCCCCAACCTCCTCTGAGATCTTGTCGGTTTTCTTCACAGTCAGGTCACTTCCTTCCCCGCTTTTCTGTACGACACTCTCTGGAGGGAGGCCAGTAAGTAGCCGACAGTTTCTCAGGTAAAGACTACAACCCACAACTCAGAATTCTGAGGCTGACTTGTCCATTCTTACCATGTATATATTTACTCAACCACATTTTATGACCCTCGATTTTACTCCTAATAAAATGAGAACCTGCAGGGGGATTTGGAGCAGGGACATGTGGTCACTGACTGCAAGAAGGGATCCCTATGGACGCCACGTTGAGAAATGTGGGCAGCATGGGTCGAAGCCAGCGGGGGGGGGGGGCACCCCCAATCTGAGGCTGCTACATAATAAGACAGGTGAAAAGCCAGGGTTATGTGAGCCATCATGATTAATGCCGGAGGTGGGAAGAAGCGGTCAAACTCTGCGTCTGTTGCAAGGTTCTCTGATGAACGAGGGGAGAGACAGAAAGGCACATTGAAGTATCAAAAATTTCAAGACCGCGCCGGGCGGTGGTGGCGCATGCCTTTAATCCCAGCACTCGGGAGGCAGAGCCAGGCGGATCTCTGTGAGTTCGAGGCCAGCCTGGGCTACCAAGTGAGTTCCAGGACAGGCGCAAAGCTACACAGAGAAACCCTGTCTCGAAAAACCAAAAAAAAAAAAAAAAATTCAAGACCATGGCATTGAACAAGGAGGACAGCACCTTTACTAGCAGGGTCAGAGAACAAAAGGACGGCCTGGAAATGGGGCCAGCAGTTCACACTACCACAAGATGTTCTGATTGCTGCTGTTCGGAAGAGTTCCCCCAAAGGCTTGGTAGCTAGCCTGTGGCACCCATGAGAGATGATGGCGTCATTAGACATGGGTGGGGTCTAGAGGAAGGGAGTTATGTCACTGGAGGCATGATCTTGAAGGGGCTATTGGGACCCCCAGCTCCCTCCCTGTCTCCCCACCCCCACCTCTCTGCTGCCTAGTCATGACGAGGTAAACAGACCTTCTCCACAGGTTCCCACAGAGATGCCATCACAGACCAAAAACCAGGGCCAAGTGACCAAGGACAGAAACCAAGAACCAAATTACCCCCATGCCTCCTCCTAAGTAGGTGACCTCAGGTATCTACCACAGCGAAGACAGAGGTGACTAACACACAGAGGCTACAGTTAGGCTATTAAAGCCTTCAAGCCAGCAGATAGAGTTAAGTAAGAAGGCTCCAGCCTGGAGGTACTGATCTAAGAAATCATCATGATAAGGAGAGCTTTTAAAGCTAGGAAGGGGAGGAAAGGCCAGGCAAGGATGGAGCCTTAATGAAGAGGGAGGCAGCAGGGGAAGAGAAGAAAGGCAAAGGAGCCAAATTAGCAACTGAGGAGGTGAGGAAACAAAGAACTAGAAACGGGGTGACAAGAAACTCCAGATGCCAGTCTCCTTGAGTGCTTGGAACTTAACATCCGGACTTGGGCATGCCCCATGCACGCCAGCCACTGCCAGGATGCCCTTCCTGGCACCACAGAGAGACCCTGGGTCCCCTCCCAACTCCTCAATCACAAGAGAAATCCTAACAGATAAACAGTACATACAGCTGTCCTCTCTCCGTGAACACACTGCCCCTGCCCGCATCCTCTCAGGATCCCCAAACACCTCTCTCTCTCTCCATAACCAACTCACAGGCTCCACTGAACACATCATCACAGGCTCAGTAACTTCCTGGACCACACTGACTACCATTCACAACCGATTTGTTCTCTTTAAACTCTGAATTTGCTAACAGAATGCAACTGGAGTTAGGTAAAATTACTAAATACATCATATAATTAAAAAAAAAATCAGTTCTAGGGGAATATTATTGACCCTACAGAAGTATTAATAAGGAACTGTGGACTTGGGTTTCACTATAACGTGTCATAATCAAATTACAGCTGTTACTCTACGCAAAACAAACAATTACACAGGAGGAGAGAGGACCCACCATTTTGTCTAAAAAGTGTGTTCTTATCTAAGTTTCATACTTATGAAAATTAAACTCCAAAACTCATCTCAGCCCAGGGCTATGCTTTGATATTTAGAAGGCGGTCACAGGGCATGAACTCATAATTAAGTTGTGCTTCTAATTTATATTTTCCAAAATCAAAACAGAATGTGTACTAGGCTCAACCTTCAGGGAAAGGAGCCTGGGGTCCCCTTAAATATCTTTAGTATAGATTTCTAAAACCCATACATGCACAAGAAAAAATAACTTTTCTGGTAAAAGTAAAATATTACTATCCTCATATTTCTTCACTAGAGGCCTTCATGTATAATGCTTCAATTACTGCGAATGCACATTCTTCATGAACAGCACACAGTGTCTGTGCTGAGACCATAACTACTAATTTCTATAGGATTAATAATATCTCCTAAAAAGTGGATTTTTTTTCTGCTTCACCTATTTTTACCTAAAATTTTAAGATTTAAAAGCAGTTCCCATGTTTCAGAGACACGGCAGCATCTCAAACACAAGAATTCTGTTCAACACCAAGACTTAGAATTGAGGTCACCTGACACACGCAAGTGGCCATGTTTATCCTCTACATATGAGGAAAACATTATTGAACTTTTCACTCTATGAGATTAAAAAACACCAAAATTAAAGTTAAGAGCTACGTGTTGTGCCCCCCCACACACACACAGCAGTCCACACACTCTTCAACATCAGCAAGTGACACCATGGTTTAATTTGTTATTGTAGTTTAGAGTTTCACGTTCATTTTACTGTCGCTTGTGTTGAGATTGGACTCAATGCTTCATAACTACTAAGTCCTGACACAGCCACTAAGCCAACACTCCCCTTAATGCCATCCTTAAAGCTTGTTTGTTTAAGTATCTCTTAAATTGAAAAGAAAATCACATTTTCAAAGCAACAGGTGGACAAAAATCATTTGGACAGCACAAGTTGTCCCAAACAGTTTGAATGCAAGTGACTTATTTTAAAAGAATACTGTGTATTAGAAAAAATATTTAATGATCTGTAAAATTATTTAGAAGCGAAATAAATGAGAAGCAAAATAAACCCCTCCCCAAAGAAGAAGACCATTCCTTAGTTATAATCAATTGGTAGTTTCCAGAAATATTTACAACGGGGAGACCCAAGAGGCACTAAGGTCCATTTTTTCCAATGAATTAAGCCAGACAGTAATCACAGGGGCTTCTATTCTTGCAACAAAGAACTCACAAGTAAATTCTGTTTTCTGGGTACACACTAGTTTTGTTTCTTTTTTTTTTTTGGTTTTTCGAGACAGGGTTTCTCTGTGTAGCTTTGTGCCTTTCCTGGAACTCACTTGTTAGTCCAGGCTGGCCTCGAACTCACAAGAGATCCGCCTGGCTCTGCCTCCCGAGTGCTGAGATTAAAGGCGTGTGCCACCACCGCCCGGCTCGTTTGTTTTTTTTAACCTGTAATTCAACAGAATTTTCAGGGAATAGGGGAGGGGACCATGAACTAGAGTGGCAGCTTCCAGCGTGGTGTTTATCACGTGATTACTCCTGGTAACTCTCTCTGTTCTTCAATTTAACTGGAGAGGCAAAACAGTGTGACTACCCCAGCAGGCCTTCTCTTAAATATGACTTTGAAAGGATCAATAATCTGACTCCAATCTGAAGACCATCTTCAAGTACCTAATACACACAGGGCAGAACTACAGCCCTCCTCAGAATGGAAAACTTCAGCGTTCCCCTGATTTATCTTCTCCAAACAAAACAAAACAAAACAAAATTAAATACATTTACTCATTTGCATGAGTTCTCAAGGGCATGTGTGTGAATGTGTGCACGGGGTTAAGTGCTCGTGGAAATCCGGGGATAACTTTGCAGGGGTTACGTTCTCTCCTTCCACCATATGGGCTCCGGGAACCAAACTCAAGATATCAGGCTTTGTGTTTGCTTGTTTGTTTGTTTGTTTTTAAACCCACTGAGCCATTTCACTGGCCCCAAAATAAATGTTGAAGGTATTCTCACTCTAAGAAAGGTAAACCCAGTTTTTGATGATGTGCATATGAATATAATTTACTAGGTACATGAATCTGTGGGAACAAGGCTATGAGAATTATGAAGCGGGCTTTTCTAGTTGACATAAGTCAAGACAGTAAGTGGAGGGGGGAGACGACACGACAGGCGTCTCGGCCGACAAGGCATCCCTGGATTCACCTCTCTCTTTCACCCCTCTCTTCCGGACGGGGGCCATCGAAGTTTACGTTGCTCCTTCTCTGCTCGTCACACCCACGTTCCAGGACAAACTCTGCCCACAGAAACAGGCTGTCTGCCTCCCGGGATTTAACTCCCTACCACCTAATGTGCTTTTTCTCTCCAGACAGAAATCATTTACAGGATGCTTTGGAGCAGTAAGCGGCAATTACCATGGCTACTTCTTCCACTCCCAAATTAGCATGGCTTCGGAAGAGCCAAATTATCCCCCCCCCCCCCCCCCCCCCCCCCCCCCGTGCACCTGAGGGCACACACCGGTACTTCACTACACAGGGAAGCGAAAGTTCCACAAGAGTGAAGTTGGAGTGAGAGCCCCTCACCTTCTTTCCTCTCTGGAGGGAGTCATTAGTCCCGTTCTCTCTTCCCACACCTAAGAGATGGGGCCAACACCCTGACACCAGGAAGCCCTGCACCCTCTGCAGCTCTAGAGCTCAGACCTCAACCACCCCTTCCCTCCTTCAATCTTCTGCTGAGTCTATAAACACAGGTTCCTCCCTGCTTAAAAATAAACGGCTCCCAACCCTGCATTTCCTTTAAACTAACACCCTTATTTTTCTTTTATACTGGCAAAGATCTCAATAAAAAGTACTTTCTCAGCACTTCTTTGAGTTGTTTCCACATTTCCTTCTCTCCCCTAAAACCACTGTTATCCTCAGACGCCTTACAGAAATCCTTCACATCCTTCCTGGCAGGCAACACACACAGCTTCTTCAGGCATCACAAGCTAATGTCAAGCCAAATGACCTTCTTCTGTGTCCACCTGCTGGGATCTTTATATATGCCATGCTTCATGCCACTCACCTCCCTCAACAATATCCCGTGTCCTTTCCATTGCCCGCGTGCCTAAAACAGAAAAGCAACCCACGACACACTAAAAAACAACCACTGAAAAGACGGTGCCCGTTCCTGATTCTCTCTACCGCTGCTCTGTACCCCACTCACCTGAGAGTACAGTATGACAAACATCACCTCCCAGCCATCTTCCTACACAAAACCTATTGCCACCTTAAAGACCTCACCCTCCGAGCGTCCAACAGGACCGCCCACAGCTGAGTCCACCCTCTCAGGTACCACCTAGAGAACAAACTTCCAGATGTACCAGCTGCTCTAAGTCAGACTGGCTCCCTGTGGGTTTCCTACTGTCCTTTCCCTATATTCCAGGGAAGCGCCGTCCTAACTCCCCACATCACTCAAATCTACAAGCTAAGGAATCAAACACGAAGGAAGGGACCAGAAGACATAAAACTGACATCTAGGCCCAGCTTTCGGCACTATCCAACTGAGTGAAGTCAGGGAGGTCACTCAATCCTGGGGGCTCCGTTTCTTTGAGAAACTGGGGGATTGAAATACAGTCTTTACAGCTGCCGGCTGCCCTCCCCCATCCCTTCTTGCCCCTCGCCCCCTCCAATTCAGAGTTTGGATGACCTTCCACTCCTGTCAAACCTCTATTTATAGAATGTTACCTAGACTTGTCAATTTGTTTTTCATTTCTCAGAACTGCACCCCCCCCCACACACACACACATCTGTGCAGTTACCACCCGGTTCCTATGTGCACTTCTTCAGGCACAGTATTTAAACTTTCTTAGAAAACCTGTTTTCTCACTGTATCCTGTCGCCTCTACTCAAACTTCTTTCCTTTGGATATTACATCCTCATATGAATAAGATTTAGAATTTCCCCTTTGCCTGCTAGTTCAGCTTCTTCTTCTAAGATATACTTTATCTTAAATTATGTGTCTTGTGTGGGAGCATGCGCGCATGGGAGGCCTCCCATCCCCTACAGCTGCATTATATGTAAGCTGTTGCTAGCCACCAATGGGGGTGCTGGGAACAGAACTCAGGTCCTCTGCAAGAGAAGAAGCAAGTCATCATCACTGGGCCTGACTTGGTATACTCCTATTAGGTTTTTATAAAGAATTTTGATAATCTGAACTCTACCTCCTTATCTAATGTAACCCTAGTATCACTTACTTTCTCACAGGCTTGTGTCCAGCCAAGCTGTCCGGAGCCCAGGATTCCAACCAGTGGCTGAGGGCTGGAATCTGAGGCGACAGGTACAACGCCTCCCGTCTGAAAGATGACGCAAATGTAACTCTGCTAATATAGTGTAGTGGCTTCACCTTTCTCTTCGGCATTTCCTTGTTTTCTTGTCCTTAACCTTTGCCCCATAAAAACTATCCTCTGGTCTTCACAAGCCAACTTCCGCCACGCTCACTTACTGTTCTGTGTGCCACCCTGGCCAAAAGAAGACAGTTGCTAAGTCCAGTGAACCTAGGTTGGAAGCGGCTTCAGGGGTAACTCCCCAGAGCTTTCGTTTTCTTGCAGCTTTGGTCTCTTTTCTCTCTCGTCAGCAAACCACAATCAAGCATACAATCCACACACACTCTGTACTGCCATTCCCTACAGCCCACTCCACCCCCTGCCCCTGCCCCTTGCTCCCCGCTCCCCCCCACCCATCATGAGGAACTCATCCTGATCCACCTCCTCCAGAAGTCACAGATTGCTCAAGTGCTGTGATGCACCATTCTGATCTTAAAAGACCTCTTCCTACACCGAACTGATTTATCCTTCTCCCTCACCGGACTTCAGCTCTTTAAGGACAGGAAACCTGACTTGTTCACTCATGTATTATATTGTGCTAAGCCCCGATGTTTACAGGGAAGACCCACAGTTGCTGGACTGACGATGGACAATGGATAAAGGACTAAGAACAGAGAACAGAAGGCAAAATTAAGTCGGAGAGAGGATTCACAGAATAATCATATAAGAGTGCTCCGTTCCCCTTAACAAAAGAAAATTCAGACATGACCACCCACCAGATCAGTAACAGCATTATAGATGGTGGCCCTTTATATGGCTCTTAATCCCTAGCTGGTCCAAAACGATGTCACTACCACTTCAAAACCCTTCACAACTGGCTACGGGTGACGCCACATCAGTGTCTTAGAGCAACTTTGTCACAAAGCCCTATGCTTTAACACGCTATGAAGGACAAAAATTAAATAAGGACTGAATTTCCAAAGGGCTTTATACAAAGGATGTAAGTAATGAATGTATTTATCTTCACATATACAGTGATCTCTTGGAATTAAGCAAAAATCCGAGAAGCATTTAAATGGAAAAGAAAAGATGAGCATTTTTTAAACGGGGGTGGGAGGTGGGGGGTGGGGTGGTGGTGGTTGAAGATGGCTCAGCAGTTTACAGCATTGACTGTTCTTCCCAAGGACCCAGGTTCGATTCCCAGCACCCACCTGGCAACTCACGACCATTTGGAGTAACTCCATTTCCAGAGGATTTCTTCTGGCCTCTGAGGGCACCAGGCACACACAAACAGGCAAAGCACCCATAAAATTGAAATTTATATTTTAAATTATTGTTGCTTCTCCGTGGAGAAGTAGCAATTTTCTGATCTTAAAAGCTGGATGTCATTCCATTTGAAAACACCTTTCCAGGGTCTAAGGACAAACAAGCATCTGTAATTTAACCATTAAGTGAGACTCCCAAGATAGCCCCTGGCTCCATCTTCCACACAATCTGCTCAAAAGAGTACTTTCCTACTGTAAATTCCCAGTCATGAAGATTAGAATGCAGAGCCTTGCAGCTTCCTCTATTAAGTAAGGTCCTTCAGGCTACAAATCAGCCACCTAGACAGCATTTAATGCAACAGTGTGCCGACTGGATTTGGCTTATTGAGTCTATGTTAAAAAGCAGCCAGACTTGGGTAGAAAACAAGCAGCCCTAGCAAGCCTCCTAAGAGCATTAAGCAGAGGTTCCCCTAAGTCCCCTCTACTTCTAACATGTAAGGAAATGACTTCTCCACTGATGATGATTCAAGAGCTAAATCTGAAGATACCCTGGGAGGCGGAGTTATTGAAATGAAAACCTTACTACTTTGAACACACATCTTTAGTGTGCATTTAACTGAACAGTCTACTGATACATGACGTGAACCCAATAAAGACATGCCTAGAGACTACTTACCCTCAAAAATGAATTCACAGGTGGCCCAAATGACTTTATGAAGGCCCCTAACAACCTTACTTCCTTTCACAGTGGGGGTTTAAAAAAAATGAAAAGACCCTAAATCATTTAAGATGTTATTTTTTTTTAAGAAATGGGCACACAAAGGCCAACTTTTAAACAAAACTTACATTAAGCTTATAAAAGACTACTTCAGTCAAAACTGGGAGTTTCGTCATTCTCTTAAAAAATCGTGTCTTAAATATCTGTATATCTTAAATTAAAATATTGAACAAGGAGAGATGGCAAGTTCTAACTGCCAGATCAGAGCACTGATCCCTCAAGACACAAAGCCAAATAACTAAAATGAACCAATACAACTGGAGAGGACATGCAACAAGATGGGTATGCGGATGGACAGCATAGCTAAAACTCTCAGGCTGATGTGAAAAACATCACCATTCCTTAGTATTGGGACATAAAAATATGTCCTTAAACTATTAAATATAGAATATAGAAAGCACCAGAAGTCAACTTGTGCAAAGGTAAGTACGTGCCTTTTAAATCTTTTCTGACTGTAATTGTCTATGCAAATTCCCAGTTTAAAAAAAAAATCTCTACCCCGCACTCGGGAGTTGCTTAACAAAAGCCACTTAATGAAACCATAGTCCAGGCACATGAAAAAAAAATTAACTACATAGAAAATATTTGCGAATTTACTTTGCTATAGCACACAATTGTCTCCTTGTTTCCAAGTCCCTGCAATTCCCATCACGGGGGGGGGGGGGGGGGGGGGGGGGAGGGAGAGGGAGGGAGTCTTACAAGACAACCAAAAGTTAGCTTCCTAAAAGAAAGCATGGTAAAGGCTGTGAAGCCGACCCTCGCTTTAATCAAGACCTCCCAAGTTTATCTTCCAGAAAATAGACAACTGCCCCGGCCGCACAATTCCCCCCGCGGCTTAGCCTAGCAAAAGGAGCCGCATTCAACCTCGGCGCTGCGCTCCTCCGGGCACAGAACATCTAAGAAACTCTGCGACTCCATTTCAAAGATCCCACGCTCAGGCGATCGGCTCTGCTTTCATCTGAGTCCTTGGAAAAAAACGCTCCAAAGCCGAGACGGACAGGAGTCGAACCAGGAGCGGGGCAGTCGGGCTCCCCCGGGTCAGACAGTCTGGAGCTGCACGGGGTACCGCGCTGGTCCCGGGAACCGCAGCGCACTGTCCCCGACTCTGCAATCACCATTCCCCGCACGTCCCTCGGGTCCCTCCACCCCCTCCGCCTCCGCCTCCTGGAGCCGCGGTCCGCCACTCAACTCTGCGAACTGGGCAAGGAGACGGGCTCCAGCCCCCCGCCTCGGTGCAGCCCGAAGAAGCGTGGGAGGGGACGGCGGGCACCTACCCGCCGCGCCAGGGCTCAACGCCACTCTCCGCAAACTTACTGCAAAGTTGGCTCCAAGTCGCGGCGGTGCGGTCGGTCGGGCGCACAGCCCGGGGGGTGCTCAGCGCGCCCGCCGGCGGGAGACTGCTGTGCCGGGAGCCGCACTGGGCTCGCACGTCCGCATGGCGCCGCCGGCCGGCCAGCCCCGCCGCGTCCAGCCCGGCCCGCGCGCTCTCCAGCGCCCCGCCGTGTGTATCCCTCCGCCCGCGGCCACGCCTGCCTGCGCCGGCTCTCGTTTCTGCAGCGCCCAGACTCCGGGACTCAGTGCGCGCACAGCTCGAGACCGCCCCGCCCCGGGTCAGAAGCTCCAGGGGACTCCCAAGATCGGCGTTCGGCTGGGAGCAGCTCGCACTCCTGCGAGAGGGGCAGTTTGGGGACTGTTCTAGAATTTCGAGCTGCTGCTGCTGCTGTTGCTGCTGCGAGGAATTTTATTGGATGTTCCCTGCTAGGAGAGGGGAAACATTTGCTTACCCCCCCCCCAAAAAAAACGACAGTAAAGGAGGAGGAGAAGTCACCAACGGCTATGCACTCCCCTCTCCCCATGCATCTCTTTAGACTTGTTCCCAGCCTCCAGGAAATCCACCGAATCGGCATTTGAATGCCTCGCTCAGCGAGTCTGCAGCCACCAGGGTGAAAAACTACTGAGGGTCTGGAAAGGAATGCAGGTTAGGTCGGAATTTACTTCCTCCTGAAATCCACATTAAGGCCAGGGAAAATACACAAGTTTTCCCGAGACCTGTTAATGCAGACTCGGGTTGGACCTCAGACCCTCCTGGACTGGGGGCGGTGAACCCCAACGCCGGCCACCGGGACATACGCCCCCCACCCCCCCAGCCCCCAGGTCTATAGGACAGAGGCAGCTGAGCCTCCCTAGGCGCATTCTCAGTGTTTAATTCCGCCCCAAGGGTCCGCAGTCTGAGATTCTGGCCCCATAGCTACAAGTTCTCTAGCGAGAATGAGGGATCCCCAGCTAACAGGCGCCCCACTGGCAGAACTCCCTCTGGCGCCCGAGCGCCCAGCCAGCGCATCCCAGGGCTGCAAGTCCATCCCCGGCTTGGGCACAGCTCCAGGTACCGGCTGAAGCGCAATTGAGAGTCAGCCGAAGCCAGCCTCGCTTTGGGACGCAGCCCAGAGAAGAGGGGAGGACTTGACCTCGGAAAGTTTGTGGGGGCTCGAACATTTTAACGCCGCGACGACGAAGAGATCAGATTTCCCAGGGAGCGGGTGGAGGCGACAGCAGGGCGAACTGCACAGCAGCCAGGGGCACTAGACTAGGTAAGGGAGCATTTTTTTTTCTTTTTTGCTCAAAGTTTATGTCACTTCTTAAGCCACCTTAAAGGAAGATGACTGAAAATAATAATAATGGTGCCTAGCAGGTTATGCTTAAGAAGAAAAAGTAGTGCCTGCAGAATGAGTGTGCTGATTCGCAGCTCTCTATTCCCCTGCTCACTATTTGGAACACACACAAATTCACAACCAGCAGCAAATACGAACATCATCATAACCCAAAGACTCGACTGGCCGCGGCTACCACCGCGCAAAGTGCTCGCGGAGTTACGGTCAGTTCCATACCCGGAATGCTGCGAAGAAGGTAAACGACCTGATCTCCTAGCTCAACCGGTTTGCGACCCTCACGGAATTTTAACTCTCAGCAAAACACAGCTACCACACAAGAAAGCCAGCCGTTGGGGGAGGGGATGTGAGACGGCCTGGGGTTGTGATGCTAGGAGAGGGAAAGAACAATAAAAAGTATAAAAACACACCATTCCATAACATTAAATCGCTGGATTCTCTAAATGGCACAAAGGAATTCCTGAGAAAAATTATCATTCATTCATACATACATACATACATATATAATTAGTGCTTACTAGAACTAAAATATATTCTTAAGATTCCTAACTATCCAGGCTCACTGATAAACCTCACTGCCTGGAAGAAGTTGCACTTGGTCTCTACAGGAACCACCGAAAGCCAAAGATGCATGCAGTCTCCTAGGCTGCCACATTTTGCTAATCCTTTAGCCACCAACAAAACGAAATGGAGATACCTTTTTGGCTACGAGCGAATTGCCTTCACATGAAGAGAAGTGTAGTTCAAGTTCCACGAACATCCTTTAAATAGTCGATCTTCCTTGACCCTGTCCCCAGAGCCTCATGGAAATTAGGTGGAAGGGGGACTGTTCCCCCTAAAAACCTTTCCCCCAGCACGGCTTCTGCAGCCAGTCCACGTAAGCTGATTTTTGGAAAGGTATTAAGTGTGGACCGGTATAAATGAAAGGCTGGGGTGGAAGCGATCGAGCTCTGTCTGGTCCTCGTCGTTAGAGTACCCGGCAGGTCCAAGTTCGAGGTCTGCACTGAGCTAGGAGCTGGGAGCGCGCCTTGCCCGGTGCTCGGACTAGAGGGCGCTGCGCCACTGCACATCACCCAGTCCCCAACGCGCCCTCCCTGGGCACCATTTCTATAACAAGTTACACCGAATATAATGCACAAACGGCTTCGCTTCTCAAGTTCTTTTGAACAGCGCTCTGTGTGTATTTTGTGAATTCCAAAAGCTGCGCATGCTTGCCTTTCATTCCCGCGCCCCGAAAAGGCCGCGGGCAGCCCAGTTCCCTGAGCGCAGACCCTGTGAGAGCCACATGAATTCCCCCACTCACTTACAGAGAAACACCCCCACGTTATTTCATTTACGTTTAAACTTAAATTCTACAAGGCATGCACTGAACAAAGAACTCACCACAGTAGCCCGGTCCTCGATGCTCTTCCTTACAGTCCCCGGCAGTTGGGTAAATCCCACGCCGTTGGAATTTTTGGTTAGGAGCCGGGCTCGAAGTACCAACTTTGCTTCCCTTGGATCTTCAGCATATCCCCAAGCAGAGTGCGAGCCTCCAGTGCGGTCGGGACTCAGGTGATCGCATTTCCAGTGGCTTCCGACCCGGGGAAAGTTTTGAGCACCAAAGGAGGTGGAGAGAGCGCGCACGAGGTCTGGCGAGAGGGCCGAGGAGAAGCCAAGTTTGTTAGGACATGTCCAGGCAGCCAGCTGCCGAGTTGAGGAGTTACGGCCGGCAACTGCGGCCGATCTCTCTGCCTCCTTTCCCCACTCCTCCCTCCAGGAGCGGCTGGGGGAGGGGAGGTGACGTCAAGGCTCCGCCTCGCCCCCGGCTCCCGGGCGCAGAAGGGGTTCTCCGGCTTCAGTCGGCCTCCCAGCCAGTGGCAGCTGCGGACGCCCAGGCTGTCGCCGCTTCCCTAGCCGCAGTGATCTCCCTGGCCGCTGCCGTCCACACGAGGAAAGGTCCGCCCCTCTCCTCCCCGCCGAGTCTTGGAGCTCCGCCGAGCGCAAGCTTCCTCGCACTCAGCACCGGATCAGCCCGCCAGGGCCCCCGTTGCGCTTACCTCCCGGGCTTCTAAACCCGGTTGGGCAGCGTTTCCCACGCCTCGGACTGCAGATGATGCTCTTCCTCTTCTGCAGCTGAAACTCGTCGCAACGTGTCGCCTGCCCGGGTTTTTGCTGGGCGGAAGCGCGATCAGTCTCTGCAGGCTTACTGGACGACTCGGACTTTGTCGTCCTCCAACTTCTGGAGATGTGATTTAAAAAAAAAAAAAAAAAAAAAAAAAAAACAGTTCCTGTTGTCTATCGCTGTTGCGGTCTTTGTATTGAAAATCACAGCGTCGTATTTTTAATCTCCAAATCCTTTCCAAATGTTCCTGTCTTTAGACCTAGTCTGAATCATAGATTTCGAGGGGTAGGGGGAAGAGAAGGGGGCGGAGCCAATTTTTAACGTGTCTTACAAGTGATCTGTAGTGGTAGTGCCTAATACACAAATCAAATCGTCTACACCTCGAAACGACATAAATTTATAAAAATGCAAACCCTGTTGAACCTTACTTTATAAATGAACGCGTCGCTTTTATATAAGCGTCCAGGCTCCGGGAAAATATCGGCTATGAGATTTTTTTTTAATGCCACTAAAGTACCAAAATGCATCTCCTGAACAACATGAAATTCTAAGGGAGCCATTTATGTAAATTGACACTGCCCCGAAAGATTGTTACTAAATTTTAAGGAGCCTCGGAAAGGAAGGGAGGGGACTGGAGGCAGGTTCTATCAACATGTTTTCATCCGTTTGCGCAAATACATGGGTCTGTATAGCTTTGAGAGGTTAAGACCAACCAAGCTAGGGGGTGTCAAACAGTAAGGAATGAGATGAAAAGGCTGAGTGGTGTGTGTGTGTGTGTGTGTGTGTGTGTGTGTGTGTGTGTGTGTGTGTGTGTGTGTGTGTGTGTGTGCTTAAGCTTGAGGACTGCTCCAAGCTCCAATGAACTCCCCTACCTGAAGTATGGAACCAGTGTCTGCTTCCCATGATAAAAATTGTACATTAAAAGCAAACCTTACTGGGTCTCATCTGTTTGCCACACGGGTAACATCCAGTGGTGCAGACAACCCGCTTTTACTGAGCATCTTAGAAAGTGTCTAGCGAGCACCTAAAAGGCACTTCCTATCTATCGTTTCACTTGTTTCCCCGAGCCCCATATTTTCCCTTTCAGTCTGTGGTTTCTTGTAAGGAAAGGGGAGGCTTTAGGTGGCTAGGAAAAAAGGGGGGGTAGGGGTAAGAGCCTTAGAGTCCCCTGCATACCCAGGGGTATCCGGGAAGCGCCAGATTCCTGTGGAAGGGGGAGAGGGGGGAGGCAATCCAAGGGAAGACTGTTTTGTCAAGCAAGTCTGTCAATGCCCAGCCCACTTCTATACTTCACTATGGCAACTACGCATGCTCAGCACTCCTTTTAGGGCCACAGTTGATACTAGAAATTGACCACGTATTACCAGTCCTCACAATGATGCAAAATCTCCCGAGGCATTGTTACTCACACAAGTCAATTTGGCTTGATATACTAGTCTTTAGAGTTGCTTAGGCAAGCCAAGGGATTTCGATTTTAAAAGAACACAGAAATTTACGTTTTATTGATAGTAGTAGTTCTTAAAAATAGCTCCTTTGAAAAGTGAGGACAGGATACTTTGAACAAAACCCTTTGACCTGACCAGTGTAGTCGATGTGGACTAGCCACGTGTGCCTACTTTGATTTAAATGAAATTAAATCAACATTCAATTCCTTAATCTTTCTAACTGCCTATCACATATTCAACACCCACATTTGGCTAGTGGCTACTGTTTGAGTCAAAATAAAATTTAAAAGTATCTTAATTACCACAGAGAGTACTACTAGAAAAACCTTGTTATATATCTTTAAATTTTTTCTGCTTTTTTTTAAAGGCTGCATCAAGCATTAAATCTCAAGCTCCCACTTCAGTACTGAGTCATTTCTAAAGTATTGGGGGGGAGGCAGCATCATGAAAGGATTCACTCATTCAGCAAATATTTCTCAAGTACCAACAACATGCTAAGTGAAATTATGTAAGATTCAAGTCCTAATAGGCGAGGTGTGTTTAAGTGATTAAGGAAATATTAACATGGCCTTTTAGCTGTTTTATATCTTTGCTCAGTACAGAATATAGGGAAAATCGTAATTTTAAACAAGATAGCATTCTAAGTCATTTTTAGGACTAGCCCTAGAATCAAATGCTTCTCCATAAGCCTGACTAATTTCTGGCATCCCACCCTCTTTTTTTTTTTTTCTATGCTGTTTTCAGGTCTGTCATACTCCTTTTGTCCCGACCCTTGACCCCCCCATCCCCTCCTCCCACATCTGGAGATGATAACAGGAAGTATCTCTTCATGTCCTCAAACATTATTTTATCCTTTGCATTCAATCCAGCTCTCCTTTGGGATCTGCTTATACTCTTTGAAAGGAACCTTGGGCCACACAACTGCTCAACCCAGTGAGATTCAGCTGTGCTTAACTCCAGATGTATTGATGTTCCCCTCCCTTCCCAATTCAGAGTAATGAGTGCTTTCTTAAAATTATATCTTAATGATAACTTTTCATTCTACTGGTGAAATTCTAGATGACATAACCATTCAGTCAGGAAAATAGGTGGAGGCATTACCAATCATTTGCTGAACAGCTATTTTGTTTAGAAAAAATACAGAATATAGCTTCAGTTCATTGAAAAATACATGTAGTAAAACAGGATAGTTGTAGATTTCTGCTGTCCCATCAAAAATATAAGCTTGTTATCCCAAAAATTCTTTGGGAACAGATCTTTGCAAAAGAAATAGAACCCTTGTCATGCTTAGCTCAGTCACTGAAGGATTTCAAGCTTACCTTTTTAAGTGTGTGTGGGGGGGGGGGAGCGAATCTAGAAACTATTTAAATTCTCAGTAGAAGTAACAAAGGGAAAATTAGGCTTGAAGTTGTAAAATTTTCTTTGACAGATACAAGTCTAAATTTGTATGATTTCACAGAATTTTGGAGTCTTATTTTACCCTGTCAAGGTCTCCAAAGTGATTAACAACAACAACAACAAAAATCTAGCTCTTAGTTGTGAGAGATATCAATAAATAATTGTTACAATAGCATCATTCTCCTGAAATTCACCTTGTCACTTCCTGTAGTGGATATCTGCTCTATGACCCTGAAGCACAGCCCTAGAGATGTAGCAGGTAACTGCTCTACCTGCCTATGACCTTCAAGTACCTGCCCCTGGGGCGTGGCCTCTCAGCTACCCTAAAACCTGAGATGCACCTATGCTGCTCATTGCTCTCTTCTCTGTCTTGTGAGTTTTCCTTTCTTTTTTCTTTTTCTTTCTTTTTTTTTGTTTTTTTTGCTTGTTTGTTTGTGTGTGTGTGTGTGTGTGTGTGTGTGTGTGTGTGTGTGTGTTATTGTTGTTGTTGTTTTAGACAGGGTTTCTCTGTGTAGCTTTGGAGCCTGTCCTGGATCTCACTCTGTAGACCAGGCTGGCCTCGAACTCACAGAGATCCGCCTGCCTCTGCCTCTCAAGTGCTGGGATTAAAGATGTGTGCCACCACCCGGCCAAGTTTTCTTTTCTTAATAAATTTCTTTGCCCTTTAAGCATACTCCATGGATTTCTTGAATTAACTCCCAGGTCAACTCTGATGCTTTACAGGATCAATAATAATTTGCAACATGTATTTACTTCAGAACCAGTTGTACCATGGATGTATTCAAGACACACACACATGTTATGGAATATCATAAGATGTGTTACATTTGTTTATGCTGTGGAACATTTGTTTAATGATGCAAAGATGTGTTGTATTCTTTTATGTTGTGTTAGTTTAACTCTGTGAAGCTGTGTTACTGTGCCTGTCTAAAACACCTGATTGGTCTAATAAAGAGCTGAATAGCCAATAGCAAAGCAGGAGAAAGGAGAGGCGGGACTGGCAGGCAGAGAGAACAAATAGAAGCAGAAAAAGAGGGATGAGGAAGCAAGAGAGATCAAGAACAAGAAAAGAAGGGGCCAGTCATCCAGCTACACAGCCAGACATGATTTAAGGAAAGAAAAGATATACAGAAATAGAGAAAGATAAAAACCCAGAGGCAAAAGGTAGATGGGATAATTTAAAATTTAGAAAAAGCTGCCTGGAACAAGCCAAGCTAAGGCTGGGCATTTATAAGTAAGAATAAGCCTCTGGGATCTGGGTGGCAGCCCCCACTAAAGAGCTAAGAGCAAAGAATAAAAACAACCAACATTACACACACATAATATGAGAAATATAATGATAATATATGTTTATATTATATGTATATATACATATATTCTCATATATATATTCTCATTAATTCTTACAAAGTCTTTTATGGTTAGACTCTAAAGCACTCTCACAGCCCCCTGTTTTAAGTTCTTCTTCTATGGCTGGTGTTGCTGTGTTGGCAGGCTGTGGAAAATGTATTAGACATGACCTGGCTAAAGAGAACAAGCCACTAGGGGCAGCCCTTTGAGGATCATAGCCCAGCCCCTGGTTCTGGCTTTACTCTGTGCTGACACCAGGAAGCAGGCTCAGCCACTCTATTCCACTGAATGGACTGACCTGTTCTGCCATGTCATGATATATGGCAGTGTCCTGAAACCTTGCGCTAAAACAAATCTTTCTTTCCTTAAATCGGTTCTGAAAAGTCCCTAATAACAAAATTCTAGAAGGCATTAGTCATTAATCCCCTACCCTCGTTTCACAGATGAGAAACTGAAGTATACAGTAGATAATTCAATCTTTTGGACGAAAACCTTCAGCTGGCTGGCTGCAAAGCCAACATTATTGTCTACTGTCGTGTAGCATAGCTCCACAGCGCCTACTCCTCATCTACACTTTTTATGAACCGTGGCTGTTTTACATTAAAGATCAGCAATGTCGTAGTTTGAAAACTGGCCTGGAAGAGGGGGAAAATCTTATCAAGTCATAGCCAGGGAGAAATGCTCCTTTCCGGAAGCTCTGCTTTATGTGGATAAATAATTCTTCACAAGTGGGTCCTTTAATCATGGAAGGAGAGTGCCCCTGATTGTGTCTAGCAATATATGTGTAATGCATCCATTATTTGTTTGGATTGCTTATTTTCCTAGGTGGATATGCATACACTTATGCACATTGTTTTTAAATTCAAAAATCACCATCTGGCTTTTAACTTGTTTAGGCTGAACAACAACAAAAAAAAAAACCACACATGGATGATTTTCAATGAATTCTGACAAGGACCATCTCAGGATTTCACCACCAGCATTTTAATTTTTACTTTGCATTTCACAGTCTTCAGGCTGGATTTTCTAGTGTTCCCTTCTCTTTTTAATTCTCCTTTCTTTTCTCCACCTACGGCTACAGGCGTGTGGCGGTTTGAATGAGAAGTTTCCATACAGGTTCATGTACTTGAACTTTTGGTCCCCCGTTATGGTAGATGATGCCGTTTGGGGAGGTGTAGGAGGTGTGGCCTTGTTGGAGGAAGTGCGTCACTGGGGAGGAGCTTTGAAAGTTTAAAGCCACTTCTAGTTCACTCTGTCTGCTTGATGTTTACAGCTCAAGATGTGAGCTCTCAGTTGGGTACACCAGCCACCACGTCTGCTACTTCCATGCCATGATGGACTTTGGTCCCTCTGGACTTGTAAGTCGGAGTAATCTCTTCTATGAATCACTTGGTCATGGTGTTTTGTCACAGTGACAGAAAAAAAAAATAACTAATACAACAGAACAAGTGGTTTTTCCCTGGGAATAATCCCCCATCTGTACATTTTTGCGACTAGATCCCATTCTTATCTTGGTATCACTTTTAAATAAATCTTGTACAGAAACTCCCAGGATCTCACTTGTAAAATGAGGTATTGTGATGTCCCTTGTGTCTGTTCGCTAACAGATCACCATCTAAAGGAATGGTAGGAGCTCTGTGCTCCTCACCATAGGCCTGTCAATCAACTGTGGCCAATGAGATTCTGGAGTAAATATGCCGGGGCAGTGTGGGGGGGGTTGGAGGTGGAGGGAACTTTTTTCTGATAAAGGTCCACAAGCAATATTATCTCTAAGGACATGATCAGGTTAGGATATCATACCAGGGACTGATTTGGGCATCTTTCTTACTGAGGATGAGACCTAACCCAGGAAAGATGGGGTGGGGGGCGTGGTGAAGGTGCCCAGAGACACTTACACCTCTTTCAGGACTTCATATGGGAGAGCAAACATTTTCATATTATTTAAACAGGCTTGTATCAGAATTTGAGTTACTTGAATCTGACATGATTTACAACTAAAAATCCCTTTACAAATGAACAATGAACTATTTAAAATAAAATAAAAAACACATTATAAACTTTTTCTACTTGTTGGCTAACAGAAGTCTTATGATAACAAAAATGGAAAGATTCTTGAAGTTTTCCTTCAGCGGTGAGTATGTTGGTCTGCTTGGGTATTTATGGATGGTTACTCTTGACTGTTAGCTTGGTGTGATTTAGAATCACCATAAAAAACAAGTCTCCCAGCTTGTCTGTGAGGGATTATCCAAATTACTGTTAATTGAGGTGTGAAGACCCACACTAAATGTGGGTAGTGTCATTCCATGGATGGGGTTCCAGACTGGATGAAAAAGGGGGAATGAGCTGCAAAGAAGCAGGCATCACTTTCTGCCTCCTGACTGTCGGGACCAGGAGACCAGCTGCCTCCTGGTCCCTGCTTCCACAATGTCCCTGCTATGGTGGACTGTATGCCCTCAAACTGTAAGCCAGGATAAAATCTTTTGGTTTGTTTTTGTTGTTGTTGTTGTTGTAGTTTAGGGGTTCTTTTATTGGTTTTGATTTTTTTCATTTCAAGACAGGATTTCTCTATATATCAGCCCTGGCTGTCCTGGAACTTGCTTTGTAGACTGGACTGGCTTCCAACTCACAGAGATCCTCCTGCCTCTGCCTCCCGAGTGCAGGACTATAGGCATGCGCTGCCATGCCTGGCAAGGCAAATCTCGTTTTTAAAGTTGCTTCTGTCAGGTTTTGTTTGTTTGTTTGTTTGTTTTTGTTGTTACAACAGTGAGACAAGTTACCTATTCAGGCACCACAAGAAAACACCGCAAACGGAGTGTCTGAAACCATAGGGATTTGTTTCCCCCACAGTTCTGAAGGCTGGAAGTTTAAGAGCAGGCTGCCAGCAGTGTTATTTCTGCTGAGGCCACTCTTCCTCTTCCTGATTTATAGATGATGTGTCCTTGCTCTGTCCTACAGTGGTACTTACTTCCTCTGTATTTGGAGGAAGGGAGAGGACAGGAGAAAGAGAGAGGGTGGCCGGAGGGAGGGAGAAAGGGAGGAGAGAGAGAGAGAGAGAGAGAGAGAGAGAGAGAGAGAGAGAGAGAGAGAGATTGACTAACTTCTGGTATCTTCCTCCTCTACTAAGGGTCTAAGGACATCAGAGCTATTGGATTAGCACTTACCACCATGGTGTGATTTAACCTTGGTGACACTTTAAAGAGCATGATCCTATCATCATACCGTCCATTTAGGAGTTACAACTTCAAGTCAGTCCTTCACATTGAGAAAACAAGTTCTCTATAAAAGGATTTAGGACAGCAGGCTGCCTCTTTTTTCTACCATGACGGCAAACAAAATAAGACTATGAAATTTCATTTGTTTATCTACTCTTAGTTTTTCCTCTCAAGTATTCCCCAAATTTCCTAGGATACTTTCTAACAGATTCTTAGGGATTGCTCAGAAGTGATTCCGGTGAATGTTAACTAAATCCGGATACCCAATAATTACCAGAGGATAAGCTAGTCAGCAGGAAGCACCCACTGTCAGCACGTCCATGACATTTGGAATTGCAATTTGTTTGCGGCTCCCATTGCCAATATCAAGTGCCAAGCCCCAAACCAAAATCAGCCTGTATTCACGGTGGCCCCTTCTGCCCATGCCTCGTCCTTTAATAACTGTGTTGTCTTTGAAGATAGGAGTCTCTGTAAGCAGGCTGTGTGGATTTGTATGTTTAGGAGGGAAACACAACTGAACTCCAGCAGCTACCCCATCCTTTTTATGCGCAGCAGCTTGTAAAAGTTTTTTTTTTTCCTCCTATGGCTGGAAAGTAAATGAATGACAAAGGATAAATATTTGTTCCTCTAATTTTCCTCTCTACTTGATAGTTGTTCCAGGAGTGTTAAAGAAGAAAAAAATTCAATATTCCTTTCTCCTGAATCTTGAGACAGTTAGAGGAACTATCGCAGTGGACTTGGCAGTAGGGGAGAGAGATTGGGATTTTTGCTGAAGGCTGACTGGGCTGGTTGTATATTACCTCCCAGATGGTGGGCAATGAGAAAATGTGGTCAGGTTCAGCCGCACATAGAGTTTAAAAGTGGACTCTAATCCCAGTAGACACCTTAAATGCGACCTCCTGAGGGATCCTGTGCCATCCCACCCAGCCCAGCTGCTCTCAACGTTCTCACTTTAGAAAATGTGAGGTGTTCTTAGCTGCCCATTTGTTGGGGGAGGGAGTTATTCCTCAGACACAGATAATTTTTAGAAAAATGGTTTCCTACCAATAATACTGTGAGAAAATAGTCACTAATGGATGAGGGATGGAGAATGGCTCAGTGGCTACAGAGCTTGCTGTGAAAACGTGAAGAACTGGAGTTCCGATCCCCAGAACGCACATAAAAACCCTACAGGCATGTGACTGTCACCCTGGAGTCAGAGAAAGGGGATTTCCCATACAATGTGGCCAGATTAGTTTAGTCCACCAGCTCTAGGTTCAGTAAATAAAGTGGGAAGAACCCAAGGGAGACACCCTATGTCTGGCTTCCACATCCATGTGCCTTCTGGCATCTACCATGTAAACAGCGTGTGTGTGTGTGTGTGTGTGTGTGTGTGTGTGTGTGTGTGTGTGTGAGAGAGAGAGAGAGAGAGAGAGAGAGAGAGAGAGACCAGATCAGAAAACTACCAAGGATGGTATGAATATTAGTACCATGGACTTAGACTGGGGGAGAATATCTTCAGCAGTATTAGCCAGAAGAATTTTATATCCTGCTAGGAATGTCCTATCTGTGCTAATACTGCATGGTGCTATTGAATATTTGACATGTGGCTTGTGTAAAATGAGGGACTGAATTTTTATTTTGGTAAATTTCAATTCTTTGGAATTTAAATGGCCACAGGCAGTAATGACTACCATTTTGGATAGTGCTCGTCTGGAGACTTTATAAAGCAACAAATAATTGTTCCAAGAACAATTATCTTTTTAAAAAAAAGTGAACACAGTACAAAAACAAATCCTAGGCATATTTTCTCCGCTGAACATGACTTTTCTAAAGGAAGCCCTATGCTGTTCGTAAGGCCCAGAAATGATGGGTTGACTTAAGTTCCACAATAATTCTCTTCCTTGTGCAAAACAGAACAACGCATTTTGCAAAATTGGATTATTCTGAGGCCTCAGACAGATTCCATTTTTTATGTGTTTGAGCAATTTATTAGACATGAAAACTATGGGTTCTATCGACTCTCACACAACTGGCTAATTTGTACAATGGACTGAAAAGACTTGGAATGAACCACTGTGACCATGGCTTCCTGAACCACATAGAACAATGCTGACTCATTCACCTGGTGAATGAGAGTTAAACCCTTGGTGTTTCTTGGAACCACTGCATCCGATGATGTCATTTGATGAGTATGCTCCTGATGAATAGTGCAGAATTAATTAATGCCCTAAGTTACCTGTGTTTATAGTCAGACATGCCTAGTGATAGACTTCTAAGTATGCACAATTGCCTGTTATGACTTGCAGGGTCCCATGTATTTCATGCTGCTGGAAAATTAAGGAGGTTAATATGGATTTCCTAATTCTTTCTAAATGATATATGTTGGTTGCGATCTGTAATGCAGCTAATTGTCACTTTAACATTGACTCTATCCCTAAGTCTTTTGGCAAGTCAGATCATGCTTTTACACTTAAATGTGTGGTCACCTTATCATAAAGTGACTGCAGCTGCTGCAGACATTGATCAAATAAGGATAAAGAGGAATACATCAACCCTATCCAAGGAAAAAGGAAAAATTGCATCCTTTTCCAAACTACACACACACACACACACACACACACACACACACACACACACACACACATACACACACACACACATTTTCTTGGTGGATTAAAAGGTAAAACTATAAAGCCAGTTGTTAAGATTTAAGGAAGAATATAAGACAGTATTATTTTTAAGTATTTACTGTGACCAATCTAAAATGCTCGAAGCAAGGTTGAATAGCAACTCGGTGGTGGAGGAGTTGCTTACTCTGTGTGGGGCCCTGAGATCCATCCCAACACCACAAAACAAAGGGAAAAGATGTGAATGTGAAAGAAAAGATGTACAACTTCAATTCCATGAAAGTATGGGACTCAGTCAAAAGACGCCATTGTAAGTAAAAATGGAAAAACTCAGAGTGAGAGAATACTTACAAGGAGGATTGATTCTAAAAGTATATGCTTAATGAAAAGAAGTTCCATAAATCAATAAGAAAAAAAACTAAATAGAATAAAAGAGAAGAAAGATTTGATGGGAAAATGGGAATGATTAGGAATCCGAACTTCAAGAGGAGGAAACAGAAATGGTGATTGTGTATACAGTGTGTTAATGGTGTTCCTAAAATATTTGTCCATACCCTAATCATCAGAATATACGACCTTAGACAGGTGGTGGTGGCATACACCTTTAATCTCAGCACTCAGGAGGCAGAGGCAGGCAGATATCTGAGTTCAAGGCCATCATTGTCTACACTGAGTTCCAGGACATCCAGGGCTACACAGAGGGAACCCTATCTCAAAAAATTAATTAATTAATTAATTAAAAATTAAAAAATAATAACAAAAAGGATATATTACATTGACCTTTTGGGATAAAAGATCTTTGAAAACACAGCTAAAATTAAGAATTGCCCTGGAGCCAGGAGTGTTAGCACACACTTTTCATTGCAACACTGGGGAAGGATAGGCAAGCAGATATCCATGAGTTCAAGGCCAGCCTGGTACACACAGGGAGTTCCAGGCCGGTCAGAGTCACATGGTGTGATCCTGTCTCACTTCCCATTCTCCCAGGCAAAAAAAGAATTGTCTTGGATGGGGGAAGGGGGGCATGAAGTTAGGATTTTAGCTTAGTTTGATCCTCAGCATAGAAAACAAAACAAAACAGAATTTAAAAAAGCAAACAACAAATAACAATAAAAACAATACACTAACAACAACAAAAAACCAACTTGACTTGGGTCTTCTAAGTAGTTGTTAAAGCTTGAATAATGTCCTCACGAAAGTCGCTCAGGAGAGACGCTTGGAGGAGAAGGACATGTGCAGCCAGTAGCAGAGGCTGAGTTACAGCCGCAATCTGAGGGATGCCGGGAGCCACTACAAACCACAAATAAGATGACAAGGCCGAAAGCTTCCTGGGAACCTCCCTAGGAAGGACAGCCCTGCCAACACCTCTTGATTTGGGGTTTCTGGCCCACAGAACAGTGAGAGAAAGCATTTTTGTTGTTTTAAGATACCTCAGTAGGGGTAATTTGTTAAAGCAACTCTATGAAAATAACTCTTGTTTGACAAAGCTTTTCCTAGGGAGGCCCTACACACACACACACACACACACACACACACACACACACACACATACACACACACTTTATTCACCCCAGAGAGGAAGCCCATGATAGACCCAAATACAGATACCACCAAAGTCCAACTTTGGTGAACCAATGAGTCTTATTAGGGTCACTCACAAAAATGCAAGTGAGGGGTTACTTACAGGAGCAGAAATGACTCAAAGACAGCTGTATCACCAAAAGCACCCCCAATATGAGTGACAGCTCCCAGAGCTGGGAATCTGGAGCACACTGCAGCCTGCAGGCAGCTCAACAGGTTGGAGAATGTCCTTTCCAAATAACTCGGCCTGAATCTCTTCCAGGAATCTCAACTGGTTTCTGCTTCTTCCAGGCCAGGCAGCTGGTCTGGTATCAGAGTCTTCTCTGTAGTTTGGCTTGTCCAAGAGTGACTCTCAGTAGTTTTATTGTTTGGGAAGGAGTCTAGGGGCTAGTGAATCTTGTCAGTTTGGGGGACTTCCTGAAGCTATTTTGGTTTGTTTACCTTCCTGCTTAAGGATCTTTCCTGCATAAGGGAATGTTTTAATTCTGAAGGACACTGTTACACAGCACTGGCACAGTATCCATGCAGAGGTAACAGATTGCATTAGTCATTGGAGAAATAGACTGAATTTTAAGATGTGGTGATATTTCATCTGTGCACCCTGATAAAGCTTATCAGGGGATCAGAATTGAAAAAGCCAGCCACTATATTAAACATAGAGGTCAGGCAGTGGTAGCACATGCCTTTAATTCTAGCATTTGGGAGGCAGAGATTCATCTGGATCTCTGTGAGTTCAAGACCACACCAGGAACAGAGCCAGGTGTGATGGCACATGCCTTAAATCCCAGTGCTAGTTAACCATAGAGGTCTGGAGGTCTGTACAGACAGACAGAAAATGATAGAGCTGGAAGGAAAGAGGAAATGACGAAGCCGGGCAGAGAAAGGAAGTAAGATGGCAGGGCACAGAAAGGTAAAGAAACGTGAGTATACAGGAAGTAGTTCTATCTTTGGCTGAGGATTTCCTAGAGGTAAGATGTGGCTGGTTTGCTCTCTGATCTCTCAGTTTTCACCTCAATATCTGGCTCTGGGTTTTTTATTGATACCATTTAGCAGTTTGTCTTACATTAAGATAATAATGAAAGCTAAAGTATCAATACTCTTTCTTATTAACAGCATCAGCAAACTGGCCGCAATCTACAATCACCTCCATCAGCCAGGTGTGGTGTCACACACCTGTAATCCCAGCACTTTGGAAGTAGGGGCAAGAGAACTGTGGTTTAAGGCCACTCTGGGCTACACAGCAACACCCTGAATCAAAAAGGGTGTTAGAGGCCACCATAGTGGTATAGGCCTTTGATCTCAGCACTTGGAAGGCAGAGGCAGGTAGATCTTTGTGAGATAGGGGCCAATCTGGTCTACATAGTGAGTTTCAGGCCAACAGGACTACATAGAGAGATCTTGTAACAAGAAAAAAAAAAAAAAAGAAAAGAAAAAAATGTCAGCTCATACCAAAGGTGGCAAAGTCATGGAAAAGAGGAATTTTTATACAATACTGGTGGAATTATAAATTAGGCAGCTATTTTGAAAACAATTTAGTATTACCTTCTAAAAATAAATCCTTATATGGACATATCTATAAGAGAGCACACAAATGTTCAACAGCAGGAAAGTATGCAAGTTAAAACATAGTCCAACTGTGAATTTTTCACTGTGAAGATACCATGGGGGATTCTTAGAAAATAATATGGAGGTAAGAAATAGAAACGGCAGAGAATTTGCTCACATCCAGAAAGCTAGACAATACGTAGTTTAGGAGAGGCTGCAGGAGAAGTAGGATAACCATTTTTAAAAGGGTAGCGAGGACTTGAGAAGACACTGGGACTTGAAATAAAGACCCATCTCAGTGCATCTGTTGACTATGCTTTGGACAGGACTTTGAAGAAACGGAAGATAGCGAGAATGTGTATAACCTCTCCTGCAAAAATGGAAAGGAAACCTCTCTGTCAATGTGTAGAAGAGAGAAGAGCTGTTACAGTAGGTCATAGAAAAATGGGCCATAGATCAGCAGAAGGAAGGAGGGCTGCTAAGATAAAAGTCTGATCCATCACAGAAAAGCTTTCCTGGATACTTAAACTCAGGAGAGTCACGCTTTGAGTGAAGACGAATTAGTGACACGGAGAAGGCGAGCCACGAGGTTCTCTTGGGAAGAAAAACTCCAAGTTGCAGAGTGTACAGCTTGGTTACTGCTGAGCCTTTTAGCTCCTGTCCAGATAGATGGCTGTAACCTCAAAAACTGACCTTTGTGTCTGGTGCTTTAAGTGAGTGCGTGTGGAGATGAGGGAATTGAATTATTTTACCTGTGTGCTTAGGTCTTTAGTACAAAATGGCAGGGCTTAGAGCAGTTTGCACACTTACTGATTGGTTGTAGGGACTTGCCCTGTTTGAAGAATGCCATCTGTTTCGAGTGGTGACCCTAACTGATAGAAGCAATCCTATTAATTATTTCTCAAACCAGCTTTTTCAAGTGTTGGGAGTGGTTTCCTGGCAGCCTTAGGCCACCTGCTATTTGGCTATGTTCCTTGTAAACAAAGGTGTCTATATAGAACAGCATTTTCTAATTGATTCTTAAGTGTGATCTCACATCAGCAGAGTCAGCACTTTCTAAGAACATGTTAGAATCACAAATGTGCCAGCCTCACCAAAGAAGACCAGATCCAAGATTTCAGGGGCAAGGACAGAAATCTGTTATCATAAGCTCTTCTTGTGATTCTGAGACATGCAGAAGTATAAAAGCCATCATCACAAGGGACTCTCAGGGCATAACATGCCATCTTGACATTTATAGCAGCAGAATTTTGAGCACATCCTGGAGGGGAGGGCTCAAAGCAAGAAGAAAGAGTCCCAGCCTACCACCTTGAGACAGCGGTGATGCAGCACTCAAGGGCACGACCGGTGTGAAGTAACATCACAGGAAAGAAACAGACCTCCCTCCCCATCTTCCATCTGGGTTCACTATGGAAACCAAAGAGCAAGGAAGCCCCGTTGACACAGATCAGTCTCTGGAGAGTGGAGCAGAGGGTATAAGTAGAGAGTGGAGTGAAAATAATTTTTGGCGATCTTCCCTTACTTATCTGCAAAGAGGAAAAGTAGAGGGTGGCATAGTAGAACTGGAGACAGGGAATACAAATCCTGACTTCTTGTTCCACTTTCTTATACCATGCCGGGAAATAGCACCATCCAAGTCACGTAACAAGTTGATGCGTTTCTCCAATACTATAGAAGGAGGAGATTAGGAGTAAAGCTAAAAGACTAGGGGAAAAAAGATTTTTCCTTTGCACACAGTTAAATTGGAGTGTGTTCCAGTGGATTGTTACACCACCATGTTAAGTGACTTAAGGCTATTTCAACAATGTCCTAAGTAGGTTACTTTATTGAAGATTAATGAACTGAGGGAACCTATTGAAGGGAGCTGTGTTAATGAGATCATCATGCAACTCCTAAGCCCATGCCCTCTCAAAAGTTACTAATGAAGGGGAGTGGAAAAAAAGAGGCAGCCAAAGGGAGTTCATCTTGTGATAATTAAGTCTCAACAACCACAAAAGTAGTATGGGATAGCCGTTCAAGTTCAAGAAGGAGCTTGGGAGCGCAGTGAGGAGATAAGGGCTCTCTCTGTTCCCTCTGTGGATGCCTGAAGCAATGACCATAAGAAAGGACAGCTTTTTATTTTCCAATAGGATTCACCACTTGAAGGGGTGCTGCGGGGGCTCATGGCTCCTTCTGCCTTTCAGCACAGTGTAGACAAGTGACAAGCCGAGAGTGTGAGTCTTGACTTGTTGCACAGGGTAGCATGACTGTGTTGGGGAGATGATATCATGGTAAAACAATCGGTTTCCTAAAGTCCTATACATCTCAAAAATGGCTGAAATGATCCAATGGAAAAAATACAGTTTTGTTGGGAGGGACCTACTAAATTATGTCTAGCATAATACTTTATAATTGCTTCTCCCACCCATGGTCAGCTCTCAGGAGTCAAGGCATTCTTGTGGATCAAGTTGTCATGCCTACTACATGAGTATAGTACCTATGAAGATAACCTGTCAAGACCTTATGCAAGCATTAGTTTGATAAAAGCTACTGTTTATTCACTTTAAAAATGATTACATATTTTTCTTTTTTTTTTTTTTAAAAAAAGCCTCCTTTGTCATGCCTATTAAAGACTTTCTGGGATAAAGCATATTTTGATTAAGTAGTCAGCCATAAAATGAGTTTACAAGCACTTCATTTGGCACTGGCTTCCTGGTGTCTTATTGCTTGGATATGAAATGAAAGTTCTGGAAGGGAATTGAGTACTTTGACTACAGAAGCCTTAGATAATTCGATTATGCTTGTTCAGGTTTTGATTTCTCTTATCTGAGCATGTTGTTCATTTGTTATTTCTGGTCTATTAATTCTGAAGCAATGATGAGGGAATGCTCTAAATTTTAGAGGCTGGAATAAAAAATAATTTAAAGGTACCCATTTCCCGAGAAATGTTCTAGCTCTGAGATGTTCTAAGTAAAATTTTATGTAATATTCATTGGACTGCATATATATGTTTTGGCCAAGTTTAGTTGTGGGAGCATTCTAGATTTTCTTTAAGTCTAGATATTCCCTACTGGGAGATTATTTTTCAATAGTGGTTTTATTCTTATATGTGTTTTGTGTACTCCAAGTTATTCTACTGAAGGGATAATTTGGGTAGACTTTAGTCTTTTAATTCAAGTAAAGCCAATTCTGACCATCTCCAGAATGTTCTAGAGCCTTCATTAAGTTTCATGTTCTCCTGAAATACATAAAATGTCGATTATTTCAGTTCTCCTATAAAGGCAGCCTTGGTTTATTTGAATTTTATTTTAAACCTAAGCATTTACAAGTAGCCACAGATGGGTTTTAAAAGGAGAGCAGGAGTAGAGTGGCATAGCTGGAAGATGGCAGAGATCCTCCTCCACGTGTGCTGCCCCCTCAAGATGGGGGGGAAGGACATGGTGACTCTGATATGGATGTGTCTTGAGAAGGAGCGATGCCGGCCTGGGATCCAGGAAAGCAGCTATGGATATTTGTTATGTTCATTAAGCAGCATTTTCATAACTAATTGTGCCACTGTGATCACTATTGTGGCTTGGCGGGCTGCCCTAATTTGTTTTTGGACAAGATTGCCTCATCAAATGTAAAAAAAGGCTACTGTGACACACCAGCTTTGAAAAACCTGAATAATCTATGTTTTTATGCATCTCTTGGAATTGGCTACAATTAACTTTAAGCCCAGAGCTGACCTTTGCTTTGGGCAAGTTTTATTGCATTTTCCATGAGCTAAATCTTCCTTTTTATTTCTAGAAACTTCTTGAGAATTTTTTTTTTTGGCTAGACCACAGAGTACAAACATTAGTAGCAAGAACATGGGCTTTGAAGTCAGACAGAACTGGATTAGGCTGCTACTTGTGACGTTGGTTAACTTACTTAGCAGTTCTTAGCCTCAGTTGCTGATTTCAAAATGTACAGAATAATTTTTACTCAATTCGTTATTGAAATAATACATTAAGGGCATAGCAAAGTTTCAAATAAATGTTTCAACTTTCACCATCCCTTGTAAGTCTTATACAATATATTCAAATTCTATTTATTTGAGCAATAACCTGAAAGTACATTTTATATCTTCAAAAGGCAGAGATTAGAAAACTGTTATAAAGGAAACTTGATCTTCTGGCATTACACAACTAACTCTTGGAGCTGAACACTAATAAGCTTTCTTCCATCGATGTGGCTGTTTAAACTATCTTTAGCCCTGTTATCAGTGTTTCAGATTGGGCCATTTGGATGCAAATTAGCCAGAAAATGAACTCCAATAAGAGTGTTCATTTAGAGACCAATATTGTAGTACTGTGATCCGAAGAACTTCCTCTCAAAATAGGATCATGCAGAGGTCAGTAGTAATAAAACAAAAACATAAATCAAAGGAGAGCCTCCCTATAAATCAATAGCAGTGCCCTGAGTTATCTCATAAATCAGAATTATTTACAAATATGCCAATGTAATATCTCTTGATGTTTTTCACGTGTAATAGATTATACAGATTGCAGATACTTCTTGGATGTAACCTTTTGCAATGTAGAAAGAACCCTACTGTTTAAGATCTCTGTTTGCCAACCCGAGAAACATTAAAGAGCACATACATCTTCATTTTACTTATCTTGGGAATTTAATTACTGTTATCCTTTATTCTTTTATGTTGGTAGTTACCAAACTTTCTCAGGCATCAGAGCCACCTAAGAGCTGCTGGGAGAGTGCTGGAGGCCCTTCCAATTGAGTTTCTGGACCGGAGGAGGATTGCAGTGGGGCCTGAAGATTTGCATTTTTTGACAACCCCCCCAGGTGGTGCTGGTCACAGACCAGACTTTGAAAGGGACGGTTCAAATTGCTTCCTGCCCCCAGGCTCAAGTGTCCTAAACTTCTCCTTTTAAAACTGCAATTTCCCAGCACTCGGGAGGCAGAGCCAGGTGGATCTCTGTGAGTTCGAGGCCAGCCTGGGCTACCAAGTGAGTTCCAGGAAAGGCGCAAAGCTACACAGAGAAACCCTGTCTCGAAAAACAAAAAACAAAAAACAAAAAACAAAAAACAAACAAAAAAAAAAACTGCAATTTGTGGTGGTTAATTTTAGATGTCAACATAACACATAACTGGATGGAGGGGTGCTGGGGCGATGGATGAAGCGTGGTGTCAGAGTGTGTGTCCGTGAAGGTGTTTTCAGAGGAGAACGGCACGTGAGTGGTGGGCTTCATAGGGAAGATCAGTTCTAGGTGCGAACCCATATTGTTTAATCAGCCACAGTCCCAAATGGACCAAAAAGGCAGAGGAAGAGGAAATCACCTCCCTCTTCTGGAGCAGGGCAGCCTTCTCTTGCCTTTGGGTGTCGGAGCATCAGGGTGTTCACCCTTTGGAATCAGCTATCTTCACAGTGGCAGCCTGGGGCTCGTAGGCTTTATCCCTGGATTGACAATTTCCCCATTGGTTTATTGGACTTCTCATTTGGACCCAGCCACACTTTCCCTTTCTCTGGTTCTCTTGCTTACAGACAGTCTATAGTGGTGCTTATCAAGTTTTCACAATGCTGTAAACCAGTTCCTCTTGTAAATCTCCCTTATATATCTATACCTCTCTGTAGACCATTGGTTCTATCTCTGGAGAACCCTAATGGATATGTAACTATTGGAAATTTTTCATGTGTCTCTTAGAGTAGAAGGAAAGGCATTTGTGGAGGCATGTAGATTCAGCTTTCTGGGAGTGGCTGTGAGGGACAGGAAGACCTCTAATGACCTGTTGTACTCCCAGAATACGGGTTTCAGTTCTCAATGAGACATCATTGTACCAAATTGAAAAGAGTTGTGTAGTGGGTAGCCATTCCAGCTTTGACCTGGAAGTACCACCCCCATTAAGGCTTCGGTAACTGTCACTCCTACAAGGCAGAGCCGAGAGAGGACCCCTGAAGACCCGAGATCTGGATGAGCTGGCTCTCTTGGTTCCTGGATCCTGGACGCTGGAGGTAGACTGAGCAGAGTTCTCTAGAGAACACTGCTGGACTGCGCTTCACCTTTCCCAGACCCTGTTATCTATCCCTTCACTTGTAAGTCACCCCACAAAATAAACCTCCCTTTTAACTACGTGGAGTTGCCTTAATATTTAAACCAACAGAGTTGTGTAGTTAGCTTCGGCAAGTGGGTAGTTACTGGTTAAGTCCAACACTGCAAGGTATGCTGTTACAAAAGCAAACGAAAGAAAACAAAAGAGATGTAATCAGCATTTCTTTCCAATTCACAAGCATTTGTAAAAATGAAGGTTTATCAGGTCACAAGGTAGGTCTCAAAAAATTCAAACTATCAATAAGCCTAACTATTTCCTCCATAGTGCAATTAACAATAAGATACATTTCTAAAATTTATAAAGAAGACTTTGGAGGTGGCGAGTGGAGAGATAGCTCAGTAGTTAAGAGCACTGTCTATTCTTCCAGCAGACCCATGTTCGATTCCCAGCACCCACATGGCAACTCATAACTGTCTGTAACTCCAGTTCCAGGGGATCCAACACACTGTTCTGCACGTATGTGGTGCACAGGACTGCAAATAGGGAAAACACCCAGACACATAACATAACAAGTGTTGAAATAAAGATGGAGCAGTAGCAGCTGCCCTGTCTCTCCACTGAGCTGTTATTGCTCTACAAGCCAAGGCAAAGTTCATGAATCAGTGTCGGAGCACTCTGAACATTACTTACTGTAGTAGTGGGTGGATCCCAGAAAACCTCACCGTGGTACTTTATTATTTCATTTAGGTTTTCTTAGTCCTCTACTTTCTCTGACCATCCCAGAAATCAGAGCAGAGAACATTTCAGGATACTCTAGTTCTGACTCTAAGAGCAGAAAAAGGAACACAGAGGACTCAGGATCACTCCAAGATAAAGCATTTTCCCAGTGTGTATCAAATTGCGTGTTTGATAAACATTACTGCAAAAGTAAGGCAAAGTAAAATGTTCAGAACTTGTTTAGAATTCCCCGTTCACTGTTCTCTCATGCCCTAGGCTTGGAGTAGAGCTATGTCCAAATCACTGTCACACTGAGAAAAGAAATGCTTTATGTTCTAAGCATCTGAGCTATATAACTAATGCATATCTTCTGATTGCAACACTGTTAAGCAGTGACATTTGGGTAGATATCCATTGAAAAGAATGAGCGAATAGACATTGTGAAATATTCAGGCAGTGGACTGAAGAGCAATCATGAAATTTAATGAACAAAGGCTATGAATATCAACATATAAATCTTAAAAATAATGTCAAGGAGCCAAAAGTGCATGGTGGAAGGCTATAATGTAGTTTATATCAGTTTTAGAAAATGCCAAATATTATTTTGGGGTGTGTATGTTGAGAAATTATTGAAAGGTGAAAATGATCAATCCAAGTCTGGAAAATGATTGTACTTGAGGACAGAGAAAAGGGAGGTTTCTGAGGAGTGAATAACAGAGTTGCTTTCGTATTGAGGAAAAGATGTCAAGATTTGGTGAATCTAGGTGGTGGCCAGGTGAGTGTCTCCATAGAGAGGGACTGGTCCATAGTACAATGAAACTGTGATGGTTAATTTTGAATGTCAACCCGATTGGATTGATAAGCGCCTTGGATGTTAGTAAAGCATATTTTGGATGTGTTGATGAGCACGTTTTCAGAGAAGATTAGCTAAGGGAAGAAGACCCCATCTTCCCTCCTAACCCTCCTAACAGAAGCATTCCCTAGGTTGATGACTCTGGATGCATTAAAGGTGGTGGTGGTGGTGGTGGTGGTGGTGGTGGTGGTGGTGGTGGTGGTGGTGGTGGTGGTGGGTGTGTGTGTGTGTGTGTGTGTGTGTGTGTGTGTGTGTGGTGAATATAGGTCTTCTCTCTCTCTGCTTTTCGCCTTTCATTATATGAGATGTTTTGCTCTGCCGTATACTCCCAGCCACGGTGGACGGAAGCCTCTGAACCCATGAGCCGAAATTCATGTTTCTTCCTTTAAGTCATTTAGGCCTGGTGCTATGTCACAGCGTTGGAAAAGTCTGACTAATATGGAAACTTATCTTTGCAAGTTTTACTAATGACTCAGAACTGAGTCCATCAGGGGTAAGTTTGAGACCTAAGAGGCTAGAACCATTTGCAGACTGGTCCTGTATTTCTGCTTAAGTTATGCACGGGTGTGGTGGCGATAAACATACAGCCCCAGCTAATTCGTCTTCTTTGCAAGCTTGATTCACTCAGTCAGAAAATTTGATTTTAGTTCTATAAAGATATGTAGCTAGGCTTTGAGAGCTCACATGTGAAGATTGAGCTCCTCTCCTCTTTTTCTTTTTGTTTTCTTCAAGTGGAACCAAGGGAAGGGAAAAGGGGGGAGAAGTGTGATTCCATCAAAACATGTATTTTTGTTATCGTCTGGGAAAAGGTGAGGTTATCCAGTGTTGCTGCTGAAACCCAATCTGAACAATCTAGAAGTTTTAGAACATTGTAGTTTTCCGGGATTCACCTCAGAGCCCACTAAAACTGAATCTTCCAAATATGAAGCTGAGAAACTTTACTTTCAAAGACTTGCTACAGTTACTGTGAACTCCAAGAGATCACAATTCCCCAAATGTACATATACTGAGAAACACACTCCTTAAACTGATGGCCACTGTCCATTTTAATCTACGTCATAAAACTATAAGAAAGTGCTAAGCTGGGCAGTGGTGGTGCATACCTGTAATCCCAGCACTCGGGAGGCAGAGGCAGGCTGATCTCTGAATTCGAGGCCAGCCTGGGCTACAAAGCAAGTTCCAGGACAGCCAGAGCTGTTAAACAGAGAAATCCTCTCTTAAAAAAAAAAAAAAAAAAAAAAAAAAAAAAAAAAAAAAAAAAAAACAAAAAACAAAAAACAAAAAAAAGTGCTAAAAACAAGACAAGCTGTAAATCAGAAAAAGTAATAACATTACCTGCGCATTGATTTTATGCACAATTCTAAATGGACATGCTTCTGTTAAAAGAGAGAAACATAATTATAAAGTTTTCTTACTGTGCCTTGAATTTTGAATGTCATCTAAAAATCACCATGTGCAAAATATTTCTTTGTAGCTATGTTGAGAATGTGTTCCGTTGGTGTGTACACCCTCTATTACGAGTGCACAGTGGCTGGGGGGATGGCTAGTGGGTAAAGCACTCGCTATGGAAGCATACAGACTTGAGTTGAGATCCCAAGAACCCAGGTAAAGCTAGACACAGCTGTGTGCACGTGCAATCCCAGCTCTCTTACAATGGGATGGGAGGTGGAGACAGGAGAACCCCTGGAAGCCTGTGGACCAGGTAGCCTTCTGTAGGCAGTGGAGAACAAGAGACCTATGTTGAGCAAGGTAAAAGATAAGGACAATACCATAAGTCGTCCTCTGACCTCCACATGGATGCTATGGCACGAGTGCACCTATACACACATACATGAATACCCATATACAAAGATAATTGTGGTGATATTTTATTTGTGCTCTAACAAATAAAGCTTGCCTGGGGATCAGAGGGCAAAGCCAGCCACTCTATTAAACATAGAGGTCAGGCAGTGGTAGCACACGCTACCACTAGCATTCGGGAGGCAGAGATTCATTTGGATCTCTGTAAGTTCAAAGCCACACTAGGAACAGAGCCAGGTGTGGTGGCACATGCCTTTAATCCCAGCACTAGTTAACTATAGAGGTCTGGAGGTCTATATAGACAGACAGGAAGTGATAGAGCTGGGCAGAAAGAGGAAGTGATGTTCCTGGGAGGGGAGAGGAAGTAAGATGGCAGGGCACACAAAGGTATATAAGGCATGAGTATACAGGAAGTAACTCTCTTTAAACTGAGAATTTTGTAGAGGTAAGAACTACTAGCTGGCTTACTCTGCTCTCTGGTCTTTCAGCTCTTACCCTAATATCTGGCTCTGGGTGTTTTATTAATAAGATCATTTAGCAATTTGTATTACAGATAATTTTTTCAAAAAGGGTTTGTACCATAACTCTTCAATTTAAGCTATAGAATATGGAAGTGCAAAGCCTGAGCTGGTGTGCTAAAAGCTGAAATTGTTGCAATGATGTGTGTGTGTGTGTGTGTGTGTGTGTGTGTGTGTGTGTGTGTGTGTGTGTCTGTTGTTGTCATTGAGTTCAAAGCCAGAGACTCTTCAATGTCACTCAAAGCCTCTACTACTATGCTATTTATTTCCTTGGCTTATCCATATGATCTTGACAATTAATATGCTATTGTTACCTCAGGAATATTAAGATATTTTTCCTCATTAAAACCCTCATTCTAACTATTTATTGGTGTGCTGCTTTGTGTGATGACCCCAGAGAAGCAAAAGTGAAGAGAAAAAAGAAGGGGAGCAAACACAGCTAGAGTTTCTAGAACTCTAGCTGGCTGCCTGTCCACAAGAGACACCAGCTGGGCCACTGCATGGAGTAATGCATTCTGTTGTACTGTGTTGTGTCTTGCAACAGCATCATAATGATAAATACATTTCCAGGCTCTTCCTTTCACTCAATGGTCAAAGCTTGTCTTAGTCCCTAGTTCTCTTCCCTGATGTCTTCAGGCAGCGTGACTAACAGAGCCATAATGTACCATGTACATTTGTCAGCAGGTGCAACTTACGTCACCCTTCCCTACAGCCTACAGCCTGGTGCCTGGAGGCTCACTCAGGAGCAGGTGTGATTGAGTGGTGACCTAAAAACCCCAGGTGGAAGGCTAAAGCATGTAGACTGAGGTGCTGTGGAGTTGTGACCCCAGCAACACAGGAGGCTAGAGAACATCTGCTTCCCTGGGGGTGACTAGCCAAATGGGGGTTTTCTACAGCAAGCAACTGCCCTCCATGTTGCAGGTGGTGATAAGACTTAATGATTTTTAAGATTCTTAACCAAATGGCTACGGTCCATGCCATTTGGCCTCCTTAGAAGATTACTGACACTGAACAAAAATCTGTGGCTAAGCAATTCCAGGGAAGCCTGTAAACTGGGTCTTGTAGTCAAAAGTTTTATCTGGTCCCACCTGGTCCCACGATCCCGCAGCTGCTTATAAAATGATCACTCAGAGACTTAATATTATTTGCAAACATATGACCATGGCCTATGGCTCAAGCTTCTTGCTAGCTAGCTCTTATAACTAAACTCAGCCCATTTTTCTTAATCTATATGTCACCATGTGTTCTGTGGCTTTACCTGTGTGCCATTACATGCTGCTCCCTGGATGGTGGGATGGTGTCTCCTCTGCCTCTACTCTTCTTCCTGTCTCTCTCTTGGATTCCTTGCCTGGCTATATACTGACTCACCATAGGTCAGAGAAGCTTCTTTATTAACCAACCATAGCAACACATATTCACAGCGTACAGAAAGAAATCCCACAGTAGGGTCTGGTACTTTAAGTCTGCAGTGAAACACTGCCTAGAATATCATTCTATTTTTTTTCTTAGTTTTTTTGAGACAAGGTTTCTCTGTATAGCTTTGGAGCCTGTCCTGGATCTCATTCTGTAGACCAGGCTGTCCTTGAACTCACAGAGATCCACCTGCCTCTGCCTCCTGAGTGCTGGGATTAAAGGCGTATGCCACCACCAACCAGCCTGGGCCATTTTATTGAGCCAAAAAACAAAGAAGCTGCCAAAGTCAGGACTGGTTAAAAGGGTCCAGTGCCAACTTGGGGGACATTTGCTGACCAAAGAAGATCTTTTTTCTTTCTTTCCTTCCTTCCTTCCTTCCTTCCTTCCTTCCTTCTTCCTTCCTTCTTCCTTCTTTCCTCCTTTCCTTCCTTCCTTCCTTCCTTTCTTTTTTTTGTGGGGGTGGGGAGGGTGTGTTGAGACAGAGCTTCTCTGTGTAACAGCTCTGGCTGTACTGGAGTGTTCTTTGTAGACTAGGTTTGTAGACTAGGCTGGCCTTGAACTCACAACAGATTATTCTGCCTCTGCCTCCTGAGTGCTGGGATTAAAGGTATGTGCCACCACGCCAGGCTCCTAAGGAGATATTTCAACAATAAAAAGAATAAGTACCATGAATTGCTACATATCAAACATGTAAAAGTTAGTTTATGGTGGTAGGCTAAACAATTAATTAAAAGTAAAACTTTCTAAAACAGAAAAAGGCTCCACTTTTCTGTTCTGATTTTCTCTCTGAGGAGTTGGTGAGCAGAATTCCTCTTTTTGCTGAACTCCCACCTAATAAAGGCAGAAGCAGAAGAGAAGGCGGAAATGGAGGCTGTTCACTTCCAAAGCTCTAGTAAATTAATGCATAGGTAAGAAAAGTCTTCCAACCATTAGGCAAAGGGCTAAGCAGGAATCTTGGTAAGAACAGAACAGTCTGATAACACTGGAACTTACTGATGACCCTCATCTCTAAAAATGGAGTAGACAGCCAGATGACAAGGACCGCCTATGAAGTATGAGTGCTTGGAAATTGAACCAGAATCCACTTATCAGCTTATTGGAAATATAAGAGATAGAGAAACACATTGATTAATACCCCGAGGATGCAGTCTGCTAAATAAGGGGAATCCTAAAGACCAAATAGTACATTTTCAACAAGACAGGGCAACATAGGAATGACCATAGAGAAGAAAACAAATATTTAGAGAGACTTAGAAAATGTAAAATATTCAGTTTTAAAATCATGTTTAGATTTGATTCAAACAAACTAATTTTAAAATACACATTTAAGAGGTGGGCTGGAAGTTGGAGAAATGGCTAGGCGGGTAAGAGCATTTGCTTCTCTTCTAGATGACCCGTTTAGTTGCTAGTGCCCACACCAGGCAGCTCACAGCAGCCTGTAACTCCGGCTTTAGACAGTCCCATGCCCTCTCCAGGTATCTGTGAGTAATGGTAGACACGTGGCATGCACACATTAAAAATAAATAGAAAGAAGCTTGCTGTAAGCCGGTGGTAGAGAGTATGCTTAGGCACGTCATAGGCCCGAGATTGCTCTCCAGCACCCCAGGAAAAGAAAAACATTTAAAGAAGAACTGTTGAGATGACTCACTGGGTAAAGCTACTTGCTACTTCCTGATGACCTGAAAATTTCCAGGATCCATCTGTGGAGAGAAAGAATCGTCTCCCACAAACTCTCCTCTGACTTTCACCTGCATGCTGCAGAATGTGTGCATCCCCCATCTTCACAAAACAGCTATACAACTGAAAAAAATGTGTGATGTCCTTTCCTCCTCTGTCTACTAAGGCTACTACAGACTGGCTAAGCTTTGGTTGTTGTTGAAATCATTCTCTCTCTACAGCTAAAAAGTCAGGAGCATTTGAGGGGTAGTGTGAAAACATAATACAGTAGAAACATTGTAAAATATATACATGTATGAAGGCAATCTAGATGAAATTGCGGAATAATGGGGAGACAGAGCCCCAGCTGGACATCTCTTATCATGAATAAAACCTCCAGCTGGACATCTCTTATCATGAATAAAACCTCCAGTACTGGGACTGGGTTACCTTTCATTGAGCTGTTGGCCAAAGGACTTGGACCCATGGAAACCCCCAAACAACTCAGGCTATTGCCAAGACTATAAGTTGCTTTCTATCAACCGATGGCAAGGCCTCATTGCAGAAGACAACATCTATAACTCAGTGATCATGGAGAAGTCTAGCTGGTGCCTACTTAGTGCCTTCAGCCTATGTGCTAGTGTCTACAGTACAGGAAGGTACTCTGCATACTATCAAAGGAGAAATGTCAACAGCAACCTAGCCACAAACCCTTTGATCTACAATGGTGGCACAAAGCTTGTAGGAGTAACCAACCAATATCTGATTTGACTTAATGCCCACTCCACAAGATGGAATCCATACACCACACCGCTTGAGTGGCCAAAAACCTGAGACTAGATAGCCTAGCGACCCAGAATAAAACCAAATACCTCTGTACTAAAGACAAACAAACATACATACAAACAAACCAAAGCAAACAAACAAACAAACAAACAAACAAAAGGTAGCACTCCTAATGACATTCCGCTATCATCATGGGTCGGTGCCTTGCTCAGCCATCATCAGAGAAGCTTCCTCCTGCAGCAGATGGGAACAAACACAGAGAGACCCACAGCCAGACAATATGCAGAAAATGAGCGACCTTGAAACACTCAGCCCTAAATGGGATATCTCCATAAAAATCTCTCCCCTGTAGAACCATGTAGAAGAGGAGGCAGAGAGAGTGTAAGAGCCAGAGGGGATGGAGGACACCAAGAAGACAAGGCCCTCTAAATGATCATGATCAAAGTTCATATGAACTCATAGAGATTGAGGCAGCATACACAGGGCCTGTGCAGTTTTGCCTCAGAGCTGAAAGGAGAAGTGGACATGTGCCCTATCCCTAAACCAGACGCTGTCTCCAATTGATAACTTTTTGCAAGTGAAAGTTGAGCTTTCTCCAGGGGGATCTCCAAGTGGGGGAACAAAGCCCTCTTAAGAGCAGGCTGCATGCCCAGCAGTTGACAGCCAACAGAAAATGAACTCAATGGCGTATCGTCTTTGTAGCTTCCATGTCTCATGACGTCATGTCAGGGCTTTACTTTTCCTTATTAAGTTTTATTTTATTTTTTTTCCTCTCCTTTTACCCTATAGGTCCTTTGTACATGGATCATGGCTTCCAGTTTAGTGTTTGTATGGGATTCATGAGTACACAAATGAGTGGGACTCTGCGTCTGTCTGTTTCTTGAGCTCTTTTCCATCTGCTTCTTTATTTTGTCTCATTCTGATGTGTCAGTTTTTGCTTTGTCTTGTTGTATTTTATTCTTAACCTTTAGAAGCCTGTTTGTTTTCTAACACGAGACAGAAAAGGGGTGGATCTGAATGGGAGGGGAGGTGGAGAGGAACTGGGAGGAGTAGAGGGAGGTGAACTGTAATCAGGGTATATTGTATGAGAAAAAAAATCTATTTTCAATAAAAGGGAAAATTTATTCTTTCTATTTCTTTCATTTAATTTTTTCATACTATTATTTGATGTTTTTTTCCCTCCCTTAATTCCTCCCAGGTCTTCCCAATTTCCTGCTCACCCAACTTTATGGTCTTATGTTCTTTCTCTATCTCTTTCAACACACACACACACACACACACACACACACACACACACACACACACACACACACACACACAAAATCACAAAACAAAAATCAAAACAAAAATCAAAACAAACATAAAACCAATAAGACAAAAAAATGCCCAAACAAAAAAAAATGAAACAAAAAGCACCCCCCCACACACCCCTACACACAAAACACAACGAAAAACAAAAACATGGAATTCATTTTGTGTTGGCCAACTACTCCTGGGCATGGGGCCTGCCCTGGAGCTGGATTGATACACTCAGTGACACTCCATTGTAAAAAAAATAGATTTTCCCCTTGCCAGCAGGTATCAATTGCAAATAGCTTCTTGGTTAGCATATACAATTTTTTTTTTAAAAAGAAAACTTAGGAAATTTGAGTATATTTAAGTATTAGATGATATTAAGGATTCATTTCTAATATTTTCAAGTGTGATAATAGCACTATAATTATGTTTTTTAAAGTCTTTATGTGGCAGATAGACATAAAAGAATAGGAATATAAACAATAGAAGGAAAGCTAAGGTTTACTTTTTAAAAATCCCCCCAAAAAATATCGAGAGAGATAGAGAGCACGTGCATGTGTGTGCATATATAGAATAGAAATTACAGACAAAATGTTGCTAGTTTGTTCAAGATGGTCAGGAAACAATGCTTTTCTTCATTATATATTCTGCCTTTTGGGATGCTTGAGCATATTTAGAATAAAAGATTGTCATTGTTGGATATTGAATGATCCCAAAGTGTAAATGGTAAAGGCTTGGTCATTGGGATGGAACTACTTGGAATTGAAGTGTACCTCAAGAAGGTTCTTTGGTTTTTCAGGGTCCTGTCTTTGAAAGACTGTGAGAATTCCACATGTTTCTGTCTCTGCTTCCTATCTCCAGAAAGGAGTGGCTTGCTCCATTACACACGCCCACCAGGATGAGCCCTGGCTGGAGAAAAGAATGGGGCCGCTTTGTCTCAGACTGGAACCACCAGGATTGTGAACCAAAATAATCCTTTATGCGCTAACAACTTAAGGTATTTCAGTAGTGTGATGGCAAGCTGACTAAGACAGAGGCTGAACATTAAAACAAGCAAGTTCTTCTCAAATCATCAGAACAATTCCCAGAGTAGAATCACTCAGAACCGTAGGGTGGAAAAGGAGAACAGGCAGAGGATTTGGTACTATCTCTCCACCCACTGCTCCTCCACCTTGGGGTGGATTCCAAGGGCTCCTAGTCTCTACAGAGAGCACACCATCTAAATGTTTGCAATAGAGGAGAAAGAGTTTACCGTGTCAGCCTGTAGTTCCACTAAAATTCCTCCTCAGACCTAAGAAGATTGATGAGGGTTATTATTTAGTGTGTGTCATATGCATGTGTGTATAGATAGAAGATAGAACTTTATGATGTGTTCTTTGGCACAACATTTACTATTGATCATTTCCAAGTTAGCTTAACTTGTGCCTTGCAGTGTATAGATAGTATTTAGTTGGATATTCTGGGAACAAGGCTTTGCTTTTGAATCTGTCACCGACAAACTATGTGACCTTCTTGTGGCTTAATTGTCTCATTTCTAAACAGAATGGATAACTGAGGTTCATCTAACTTCAATATTCTATTCTTCTATGAGTAAACATATACTTACTCTTTCATGTGCATTGTTTAACTTGTGTCTGGCAACAACATAGGACATGGACATGGGTAGTTTTATCATCCATACTTGTCAGGCACAAGAGTGGAGGATTAGAAAGAATGAGTTATCTGATGAAGAAGACTCTTATCACCTTTTGATCAGGAGTTTAACTATATTCGGCCTTCAGACTCATAGGTAGGGACTGCCAAGCCATTTAGCATCCAGGGGTGATGTAATAGCTATTGTTAATGCCTGAGAACGAAACAAGTTAGATATTTGGAGTCCGTTGAAATGCTAAAGCATTAGCAAAGATTGGTTTTGGTATGTGTTAGATGAGTTTTACATCTCCAAATAAATTATACAATTTAAGAATATTTCTATAAAATAGAATGCCTTTCACCTGGGTTTGGGGGAGTGTCAAATATGTATGTGTGTTCAAAAGCAGTTTCCTAAAATTTCAAGAGAACTGAGTGAGGGAATATAATATCTTAAGTATTAGATATCATGAAAGAGCTACACATTTTTGAAGTCCATGTCTATTTACCTATCAAATATTAAATAAGCATCCACTATGGATCTCTTGGTTCCAAGTGAATTTTAATTTTTAATGTGACTGAAGAATAATCCGGATGGACTTCAGGGTCAGTTATCATTTAGGGGCCTTGACCAGAACCTACCTCCTAACTGACTTTTAAGACTCTTGCCCTGTTGGACTGCACAGAATACATTGTGACCTTGTAATCAACATCTCGGCATGCATGAGAAAGTTCAAATTGCCAAATTCTCAGTGGGGGCATAACACCAAGCCTCAAAGGTAACACAGGTGTTTTATGCACAAACACTGGGAAAAAAGCTTACACAAAAACATGCTCTTTGAGATTAAAACAAAACAAAGCAAACAGCAAATAACAAAAACCAGGAGACTTGTTTGAAGCCATTTCAGCAGGTGAGATTTCATGTGGCAAGAAACCATTTTAACATTAAAAAGCAATAAACAGTTGGTTCTTTGTGTTTTCTCTTGTTCCCCACCAGACCATTATTTTCTAAGGCTCAGTTTTCTCAACGACTGTGAAGATAATGCTTGATTGCCTTTCCTTCTTTCTTCATTTTCTTCTCCTGTGGATCAAACCCAGGACTTCACCGACTCTGTACTGGAGACCTACCATGGAGGCAACACCCCTAATCCTCATGTTATACTTTTAAAATATCTTTGGTTAGTTCATATCCTTTGATATGTTTTATGTCAGTTGTCAAATGACACTTTCATATAATAAACAATGGCTTAAGTCTTAAATGGAAGTGTCCCCACCCTTTAGTGGTAGGATCTATCTGCTAAAAGGACGATTGCTTGCGCAAATAAGAAATAAAAATATATTTGAAGACAGCCCTTGCACATTTATTTTCCGTCCAGCAGCCTATAGTTATAAGGCTTACATTATTTGCTAAAAAAGATGCCCTTTGGGGAAAGCAGTGTTTGTACTGATGCCACCGATTTAGATCTGGGTATTCTGATGAAGCGGGAGGGAAGGAACTTTGAAGCATGTTAAACTAAAAAGCATGTTACTCTGTTTTAAGTTGTATGCGCATGAAAATTATAAGCCTTTACCAAACTGTTTTTCCAATTTACAGCGCATTATAATAGGCATAATTCAGTTGTCCAACTCCCAGTAGCACTGAACAGCAAGCAACATTGTAGGTGGCTGATTAATATTTTATGTTTATCTTTAGTAACTAACCGCATCAATATGTGAAGATGTTCTGAGAGAAGCAGCATATTCAAAACAGACTTCCTTTGCTATGAAAGTTCCATGGGATATTTCATTTTTAAAGTGTTTCTACTGAAGCTTTAAACATACTGTACCACTTAGCCAACAACATATTAGTTCCTCCTATTTAGTAAGATATACATAAAAGTCTCAGGATGGAAAATTATTGGCTTGACAATTATTTAAGAGATGATATTTCCCTAATGTCCTTTTCTATAGTAAACATCTTATCCTGAGTATTATTTTATGGTAGTAAATGACAATAGATCAATCAGAACAGACATCAGTCATGAAGTCAAATGTCCCAGGAAACATTAATCCTTTCATTGGGAAGTTGGGAGCAGACAGACAAGAAGAAGATGAGAAGGGATAAGGTAATTCCTAAGGGTTCTTCATCTTGATTACATACCAAGATTTGCTAATTTTGCTGTTATTAGCATTGTGGGAGCTACCAATTCTTTTTTTTCATGGTGGCTATCCTAAAGGAGGATGGTTAACAATACTTTAGACTTCTATCAGGTGCTATTTTCACTTCCTATGCATTATGACAAAAAAAAAAAAAATGTCTTGAGATATTCTCAAGTGTCTCCTGGGCTCAAAATCACCTTAATTGAGAAACACTGTCTAAAGCCACTAGGAAGTTCAACACCTAGATATCTCAACAGCTTTTACAGCCCTACCCTTCTTCAGTCTCCAACTGTCAATTTTATATAGTGCTTAGTAAAGATTTGTTGAACAAATGAATGATTCAGTCAGCCAACACACTTGGAATAGTTGTTTAGGAAAAGCTGCCTCCCATGTTATCTTTTGTAGTTTGACTCTAAGTGCATCTTAAGCGATGACTAAGCAGCCCTTTTGTGAGACCCTTCAACTTGTTGACCCCAATATTGGGCGCTGTGGGGTGCCGGAAGCATGCAGGCTCACATTTCTCCCCGCACCTCTTCCCACTTTGTTTATGCTCTTAGCTCATGCTATCTGCTCTAAAGCTTTCTTTGCTTTTTTCTCCTGTGCAGATAAATTATACACTTGCAACCCCCAACCTCAACCTCTGTCAGAAGTTTATCTCCATCTTTCCTGGCCCTGTGCCTATTACATCTTGTATTTGAAATGTCGAGAACTGTGCTCAGCTTTTGCCTCCCCTCACTGAAGCAGATCTAGCCGCCTCTCTCTCCTGAAACAGCTAGGTATAAGCAAGAATCTCAAAGTCCACTTAACTTAACCAGTAAATAGTTATCGTTCCACTCCCTAGTCTGTATTTTCTGCTCCACTGGACTTATTCTAGCCAGATAACTGTTTTTCCAGACTGGTGTGTCCTCTATCGAATGACAATTATCTACCAGGAAAGGGAGAATTAGTCTTCCTTGGGGATAAGGCCTCTAACTGGTTACCCAATACTATATGGTCAGCCCTAAAAATGTACACATACAAGCAATCCTAAACACACATCAGGTTTTATTTGTATATTTCTTAATGTATATTATTACAAATATAATCTGAATATATGTAATAATAATAACTAAAGAGAAAGGCCATGAATTTATGAGGCAGTGGGTATAGGATGAGTTGGAAGAAGAGGAAGGGGAAAATGATGTAATTACATCTTAATTAAAAATATAAATTAGGAGCTAGAGAGAGGTCTCAGAGGACCTGTATCCACGTGGTAGTTCACAATGGTCTGTAACCCTAGGTCCGGGATATTTAATGGCCTTTTCTGGCCTCTTTGAGCACCAGGCACATAGTGGTACACAAACAAAAATGCAGTCAGGGGTTGAGGATTTAGCTCAGTGGTAGAGCTCTTGACTAGCTAGTGCAAGGCCCTGGGTTCAGTCCTCAGCTCTGAAAAAAAAATGCACGTAAAACCCCATGTATATAAAATAGAATAAAATTATGAAAAAACCCTTTAAAATAAAATTAATTTAAAAAATCTGCACTTCATACTGCAAAGAGCAGCATCTATCTAAATGGCAACTGTGGCTATTAAAAATGATTAGTTTTCTAAAGGATAAAGTCTAAGTTCTGTGACAGCATTATAAGCGCCTCCCTAGCTTGTCCTTTGCTCGGTCTTAGGGCACCAGAGCTGGAATTCCATGCTCAAGCAGTTCTGAATCGTTATTGACATACTCATAATGTGTGGTCAGCTTGTTTCTGCCTCTGGCTTTCCCCTTCACCCCTTTCTACCTTATCAACTTCTCTGGGACCTTCATGTGTCTTCTGGGAAACTTGATCTGTCTTATTCATCCTGACGTTGGTCATCCTTCTGTTTTGGATGCCCTGGATCCTTCTTAATTATAGCAGTCAACCCTTGGATGAAATGAGCTCTTTACCCATTGTGTGTTTGGTTACTAGGACAGAGAATGTGTCTGTGTGTCTTTACAGCCTTAGAATCTGGCCTAAATGCCTCTAGTGTAATCTCAGTTTGGGGGTGGAGGGTGCAGATATACGGATGGAGAAAGGGGACTAGAAGAATCTTGCATGCTCTTGGATGTCCTCCCACTTTGGCCCCTAGAATCACCAGTATGAACCTTAAACATGCATGAGCAAAATGAAACTGGTTTTCAAGTTTGGGGAAAGGCTGGCGAGGAGTGGGGTGATAGAGGAGCGAGAATGAAGGGGAGAACAGAAAGTGTGAACTCTGTGATTATAGACCCTTAAACCTGTGCTCCCCAAACCTATAACCCCATTTCTACTGGCCCAATCTTAACACAGAAGCTCAGTTATAATAGTCCCTCTTTCTTCCTTCAGAAACCGTGAACAGAGCACACCTCGCCTTTTCATACCGTCTTCTCAACATCCCCTATTCCCTGGGAATATACTGAAAATAAGTTTTTGTGATTTTCTTTCTCTCTCCCAGTCCTGCTCTCCAGACTCAGCTCAATGGAGGACATAAGGCTAGCAGATGGGCATAGTTTTAAAGAAGTTATAATATTTGGGCTGAAATTCCCTGGTCTGTTAATTATGGCCCTGAAGACTTCTTGTCACAAAAGCAAAATTTCACAACCCCCTGACATTAAGAATGTTAATATTCTGTTTTTAATACAGCTGCCGGCACATGAGGCCAACAGATGGGCATCCTATTGGGTGGGTGGGTGGGTGGGGGAGCAGGAGAAAAAAACTGCGTAGCTAAGGAAGCCCGGTTTGTGGAAAGGAGCCTTGCTTCTTCCTCCTTTCCGGTCCTCCCTGGCTCAGCTTTCTATGTGGAGCCATTGAAGGGACAGTGTTAAGAAGAACCGCAGCGCCGGGCGGTGGTGGCGCACGCCTTTAATCCCAGCACTCGGGAGGTAGAGGCAGGTGGAACTTTGTGAGTTCGAGGCCAGCTTGGTCTACAGAGCGAGATCCAGGAAAAGGCGCAAAGCTACACAGGGAAACCCTGTCTCAAAAAACCAAAAAAAAAAAAAAAAAAAAAAAAAGAAGAACCGCAGCTAGTGTAAGCTACTGTAATGTGTCCCTATGACCTTCCTGTGGTTGGTTGTGTTATCAGCAGGATCCCAGGCCTCATCTGAGGCTGTGCTGAAAGAACACCTAGGGAGAGAAACACAGACAGCTGCCTGCCGGGACAAAGCATTTTTACGTTTTCACTTGTTCCTGCAGCGTAGCTTTCCCTTGCCAAGGGAATGAGGGCTTGTATATTACAGTTCGTCAAAAAACAAGGCGCTCCATGGACCCATTTCTTTGCCTTTTGTTTTGCATGTTTACACTTAGTTTTTTTTGTTTTTTTTTTTTAATTTTAGTGTATGTGTGTGGGTTGGGGAAGGGGGGCATGCCACAGTGCACGTGTGGCTGTCATAAAACAACTTGTGACTCGGTTTCCTCCTTCCACCGGGTATGACCTGGGGATGGAACTTAGGTCATCCGTCTTTATAGCAAGTGTCTTTATCCGCTGCGCTATTTCCACGACCTTACTTTCCTTTTTAAAACAAACATTGTTTTTTTTTTCCCAGTCCATGTACATTTTACTAAGCTTGAATACAGTGAAATATGTGTGATGAATATAAAAGTGGAATATCTGTGATCCAAGGACGCTGAAGCGAGTCCCCCAAGAAACCATGCCTGACTTGCAGCAGCCGGGTGTGGGACACGGAGCCCACTGCTCAGCCCCTCAGGCTCAGGTTCAGATCTGTTTGCAGTACTCAGGGGCCGGGAGAGTTTCTCTGAACCACTTCTCCTGAGCCTGCTTATTTGTGTGTACAAGCTGCGAGTTAGTAACCAGGTGAGAGCTAATCTTCCCCAGCTTAGAGATTTAAATGTAAAGTGTTAGTGCTTAGTAACCCGCTCCTCCTCCTGATGTTGATTTAATTTGTTCCTTAAATGCGTTCCCCCTGTGTTTACAGGCCCCACATTCTGCCCTCAAGCCCGCAGGCTGCCTGCTTCATAATCTCTCTAGAAATTTCACAAGCTCATTCTCTCAGCCTGCTTCCTCTGAGATTTCTGTAAGGGAGAGAAAGCGGAGTAATATTTTTCATTGTATGCGTGCTTCTTAGTTTGGGTTTTTATGGCTGTGAAGAGACACCCTGACCACGGCAACTCTTTTGGGGTAGGGGAAGGGGAGGGGTTTTGAGAGAGGGTTTCTCAGGGTAGTCTTGGCTGTCCTGGAACTCACAGAGATCCACCTGCCTCCGCCTCCCTAGCGCTGGGATTAAAGGTGTGTACCACCACTGCAGGGCAACCACAGCAACTCATAAAGAAAACATTTAATTGGAGTGGCTTGCTTTCAGTTTCAGAGGTTCAGGCAGACTTGGTCCTGGAGCGGAGAGTGCTACATCTTGCAGGCAACAGGAAGTCAACTGACTGTCACACTGAGGGAAGCTTGAGAAAAGAGACCTCAAAGCCCGCCCCCAGTGACACACCTCCTAATAGTGCCACTCCCTTTGGGGGCCATTTTCTTTCAGACCACCAGACCCGACCGTGTTTTGCCCTTGTGCCATTTTGTTTTCATTTTAGCGTTTGAAAGAACTGACATAAAAAACAGTAAGATTTGCATCTCATTTGCTTATATGTTGAAAATTCTTGCTCCAAACAAGGATGCATTTTTATGGAAATGAAAAAAGCCAGGCAAGAAGAGAGTCCAAATATAATAGAGAGCAAAGAGACTCATATGGACCTATTAATTGAACATTGTGTTGATCTTCATTGAGACCTTAAAACACATTGACAAAAAAAAAAAAAAAAAAAAAACAACTCCTTGCGGCATGGTAGTTAGTGTGACAGTATCTGCTGAGTGGCTCTAGCATTTGTGAGTAACTAAATGCAGTTTGATTTACTTAATAGGAAATTTACTGCAATAAAGTGGGGGGCATTCAAAAAAATTCCTTGTTCTTAATAAAGTAACTGTAGAAAGACCCACCTGAGCCCCCCAAACCACGGTAAAGAACGAAATGTACCCACTTTCTCACTTTCCAATAGATGCCCACACAGGCGAGGCTTTGGGAATGGTATGGGAACAAGCAAGCCCTCATCTCTCTGGGCTCTATCGGACTGACTTTTGTACATGACCTCTCCAAGCACGACTGCATGCTGCCTGGAAAGTTAATAGAATGAATGCCTATTCTTAAAGATTTATTTATTTATTATATATACAGTGTTCTGCCTGTACGTGAGCCTGCATGCCAAGAGGGCACCAGATCTCATTACAGGTGGTTGTGAGCCACCATGTGGTTGCTGGGAATTGAACTCGGGACCTCTGGAACAGCAACCAGTGCTTTTAACTTCTGAGCCATCTCTCCAGCCCCATAAATAAATAAATCTTAAAAAAAAAGAGATATAAGCTGGGTGGTGGTAGTGCACACCTTTAGTCCCAGCACTTAGGAGGCAGAGGCAGGCCGATCTCTGTGAGTTCAAGGCTAGCCTGGTCTACATAGTGAGGGTAGGACAGCCAGCCAGGGCTACACAGAGAAACCTTGTCTCAGAAAAACAAACCAACAAACAAAAAGAATTAACTACTAAGTAAAAGTGTAGTTAACACAAACAAAGCCTTAGGAAGTCACATAGTTTTGGGCTTTCACACTTCCTATTCAAGTAACGCTCCGGTGTAAGTAAATCTGATGCTGGAAGCTCTGAAGACTCCTAACTTGTCTTTGAATTTCTGCCATTTATTTATTATGTATCATTTTGGGGGAAGGTTGGTGTTTTTTTGGTTTTTTGCCTATGTTTTTTTTTTGTTTCATTTTGGTTTTTTGGCCTGTGTATGAGTGTGTGTGTGTTTGTGTGTGTGAGTGTTTGCCTGTGTATGAGAATGAGAATGTTTGTGTGTGTGTGAATGTTTGCCTGTGTGTGAGAGTGTGAATGTTTACCTATGTATCATATGTGAATGTTTGCCTCTGTGTGTGTGAATGTTTGCTTGTGTGAGTGACTATGAATGTTTGTGTATGTGTGTGTGTATGTGTATGTGTGTATCAATGTTTGCCTGTGTGTGTGAGACTATGAATGTGTGTGTGTGTGAGTGTTTGCCCGTGTATGTGACTGTGAGTGTTTGTGTGTGTGTGTGAATGTTTGCCTCTGTGTGTGTGTGAAAGCTTGCATGTGTATACGTGTATGTTAATGTTTGCTTGTGTCTGTGTTAGTGTGAATGTCTGCTTGTGTGTGTGTGTGTGTGTGTGTGTGTGTGTGTGTGTGTGTGTGTTGGCACACACATGCTGTGGCATGCATTCTAGCACTGGAGGACAACCTCAGCATCAGACTCCACCTTGTTTGAGACAGTCTCTTGCTTTGCTGCATATGTTGGCCTAGCTTGCCGTAAGCTTGAGGATTCTTCTGTCTTCTGCCATCCTGCTGGTGGAGTGTTGGGATTACAAACATGTGGTCCTGTGTTTGACTTTCATGTGGGTTCTGGGGATCTGAACTCAAGTCTCCACGTCTTCACAGTGAATGTTTTGCCCCGAGCCATTTCTGTAGGCTAGCCAGGCTGGCCTCAGACTCACAATTATCTGGCCTCTGGCTCCTGAGTGTTGAGATTACAAGCATGTGCTGCAGTATCTGGTCATTCCATCATCCTTAGCCCAGTGTGTCAGGAATGTCCACTGCTATCAGATGTTGGTTCCAGGAAACACTGTAGCAAAGTAATATAAAATTCAGCTTGAATTTTCAAATCAAGGGCAATCAGAGAGATTCAAGTGTTTGAGGTCCTATTGTGAAATAGAAGTCTCTCCTAGCAGTTGACGGAAGGTTAGACACCTTCAAGCTGGTGTTGAAAAATATTTTATATGGAGGTGGTGGAGAAATAGAAAAAAGGTATCACTTGACTGATGAAATGACTGAATATAGATTTAGATATATTGGAATGTGTGGTTCAATGAACGGACTTATTACAGGGGAACAATGGAGCTGTATTAGACCTTACAGTTGATTTTCATGAAAGATACAGAATGATTGGTACTGAAATGTGATCTACCCAAGTTAGTCCTCTCTTTATACCACAGCAGGTTATGCAAATGTGCTTATCCATAAATATACATATGTCCCCCCCCCCCCTGCCCCCTGCCCCATACACACACTTCACACTTTCCTTCACTATAACTTTCTTTCCTGGGTTTGCCCACAAGCTCATTGGCTCTGAAAACACCAACACTGAAATTCCTTTCGTTAATTGAATAAAGAGTTTGTTTTGAGTCTTCAGTGACATATATATATATATATATATATATATATATATATATATATATATACTTATATCCATATATACAACATAAACTGTTCATAATGTATGGTGTGTATAGAAAAGGCTTTCTTTGAGACCTCTACATGGAACTGGTTGTAAAAATGTTAAGTGTATGTAAATCGATTTCCTGTTCTTCCAGTTCCTTAGTTTCAGCTAGTGCTGAGGATAGGCAGAGATTTGCTTCTCCAGTTTTCTCTCATGGGTTGGGGCAACAACAGAACAGCATTAACAAATAATAGCCATATTTGTTAAACACTTTCCTCCTGTTACCAGGCACTGTCCTAAGCACTTTATATGAATGAAGACAATGCAGGATACCTTTCCTTATCCATTGTAGGAATCATGGCTGGTGCTCTGATGCAAGGGGAAGCATAGTAAATTCATGTAATCAAAGCTTTATGTAGCACAGGAAGTTTTAGAAACGAAGACCCAGGGAAAATGGTCAGAAATGATGATGAAACCACAAGGACCTAAGATCAGCACCTGAGGTGGTTTTGTTTGTTTGTTTGTTTTCACTCATACCTTACTCTGGGCTTATTTTGCTTCCTCTACATGAACAGGAATTCACCAGAATAGCAAAATGAAGAACACTGACCATGATTCCCTCTTTAGTTGAAACGGGAATAAAGAATACACAAAGTACAACAAAAAACAGTCCCTTTCTTGATCAACAAGATCAGAAGTCCATCCTATCTTATTTCTAATGTTCAAATTTCTTCCTATGGCAGCACATGGAACACACATTCCAGAAAAACATGCAATAACATGATAAGCTCTGCCATACTGCTCCTACCCGTGGGACAAGAATCTAGAAGCTAATGAATTCACACATCCATATTTACAATCAATGGAAGAATGGACAGTTGTGTACAAATGTAACTGGACAGCAGCATATGATATAATGATAATGGACTGAGGGGGACCACCAGTAAGTCCTACGTGTCCAGATTCTTCCTGGTCTCTCTACATGGCATTCTTCCCTCTGGATACTGAGTAGCATCCCTCTGGAATGAGAGTTTCCCGGAAGAAGAGACGGTGGAATAGGGTGATTGGTATAGGTCTTATGCCTTGCTTTGTGGAAGAATAGTTCCACTGTGCTTGATCTGGCTTGGAGAAGAAGAATTCTGTTTTCTATGACACGCTTCAGAGGGAGAAGAGGAGCCAGCAGGAGATGGAGGTAGGATAAGGTCCAAAGAGAGAGACTTTGTGTCTGGGGCCTCCCAAGCTCCTTTAGTTCAAAGTACTACTCAGCATGCCAAAGTACCACATTTTACGGTATCATTTTTCCGAGTCTCAGCAATATTTAATCTGAAGGACAATCCCAGATGGAGGGTACCAACTGTCTACTCAAAGGAATATGAATTGAAGCTGGTGCCAACCTTAAACTTGCCTTTGCCCTAGTCCAAGAACAGTGTCCACATTCTGGCAGCCATGTGCCAAAGTCAGTCCCTGTAGGCATCTCTAGCAAAACGTGACCCAGAGGCTGGCTTAAATTTGAACTAGGGTAATTTAATCCTATTGGTCAAAGTTGAGCACATCTTTTATTAAGAACAATGGGTTAAAGTAAGAAAACAAGGGAAATTAAATCAGACCCAAAAGTTTCAAGAAATAATTAAATTCTAAGAGCATGACTTTTGAAGGCCAAACATGCCATAATTAATACTAAATGAGTATCTGTAACACATTTCTGAAATATGCTTTGTTTTAGTATCCACTGTAATTGGATTCAAGTCCATCCTTTGCTTAACACTTGTTGATTTTAATAAGAAGGGAATGGATGCCCAGGACCAGCGCTTGCTCTAATGGTTGTTTTCTCTTAGGTTTTGTGCTATTGGAAACCAAATCATTCGACAAAATATTTACTAAAGAGCATGAACTACAGATTTTATCACAAACCAAACTGTCTCGGTTTCGGTATGTGCTTGGAAGGCTGTATGGCTGCAAAAAAGCAATGTTTTCCCCACTGGGCAGCCCTGGTCCCTACTTGTATAGTGTTAGTCAGCAGGAGGACTCAGTCTTGGCCAGCCTGGTGCATGTATTTACATAACTACACACAGACGCTAGCACAGATGCGTGGACAGGTGTGGCAGAATTAGAATTATGGGATGGAGTGAGCAAGGCGCTGTTTGAGGCTTTGAAGCTGTAGTTTGGGCTTCCTCTCATCATGGTTTAAGAAGGCATTTCTTCTTAGCGAAGCCAGACACGGAGTGATAAGATGATTTTGATTGATCTTTGCATCAGCCTCTCCTCTTACCTATACAACAGTCCTTTGATGTCTGCAAAGTTAGGGGAAAAAAATGAAAAAAAACTGGCCAATTGTGAATCATTACTTAATTATTCATGAGGTATATGGTCTATGTCAAAGGGAGATTAAAAATGTTTGATGTAGTCTGACTGGGAGACAAATATTATTTCAGGGCAATTTTTTTTTCATTTGCAGCATATGAAATACATAGTATCACATGTGCCAGATCATGAAAGGGAATGTAAATTTTGTCTCGTAGACTGATCAGTGCTTTGAGATCGTCTTTTGCAAGTTTCTGTCAAACAGAGGGTGGCCAAATGTTGTCTGAAAACTAAAGATCAGCATGGATTACTAACATTTACCCCTTTGATTGTTCCCTGACATTAAGCACATTTGCCAAGGTGAATATCTTCTTGCAGGTGAACTTGAGATTCCCTCTGTTTTATGTTTTGGGCATTATTAGAGATAACTGGGTCTGGTTAAGGATAGGCCTATGGTTTAAATTGCTTTACTGATAATCCCCTGGTGTATTAAAGTGGAATTAGATTTTCAGTTTAGCAAACATCTTTCCTTTGGGCCTGGAAGAAACAGGATAGTGTTAGTGTTTTAATCACAATAATTATGATTCTCATAATAACGACCAGAGTTAATGGGGTTGCTGACTGTTCCCAGTGCAAAGGGAACATGGGGAAAGTCTATGGACTTGAGTATAGTGGGGTCCTCCTTCAAGCTATCTAGATAACTAGGATGTAGGATGGAATGAAGTTGACTCTTAGTTTGTACATAGCAAGATGTCTGACTGCGATTTCACCTGCCTCAGAAGTTTTCACAGTGTGGTTAAAGAAAAGGAAACAGTTTTCAAATTCGAGATAATTGCACGTTGTCATGATCTTTACTGTAGGTGGAAATTTCTAGATGTTTTCCATTTTGAGTGTGATGAAATGAAGCACTTTCCCACTCTTTCTCTCTCTCTACATGAGTTGTGTATTACAGGCTTCCACGTACCAAGAATTTGACAGCCATGAACTGAAAAAAAACAAACACTCTGAGCGCTAAGCAAAGAGATGAACACCTGGGAGCAGAATGGAGGGAAATGGCTGGATTCACATTCCCAAAATGCAAAGTGATGTAGGGGGAAACCTAAGCATAATTTGTCTGGCCAATTCAGAATTTTGGTTGAATCCTGTCTTTAGTGTATTATCGGGACTAATTTTCCTCCTTTCAACAAGTTCTGAGGAAAGAGAAAATTTGAAAATACTTAGCTAAGATGAGAAGGGAGGGGCCTTAAAAGCTGTTGCCGTGTTTGAAAACAGGTTTGATGTATTCTCCAAATGAAATAGAAGGATAAAGGTGATATTAGCAGAAGAGGGACCAGCCCTGAGGTCTGTAATTATTATGAAGCATGACTCTCCCTTAAAACTTTGCAGAAAAATATGAGAAGTTGTAAACACTTCCAAATTATTTATGCCTCTAATGTGCTTTGGCTCTCCATTTCTGCTTTCATGAGCTTTGATTTTATAATCTGTTTGCTTTTATTTACGGACTTATGGAATGTTGAATAAATATTATTACACAAGTGGTTTAGATGGCAATAAGCTATCGTTTCGTTATTGTTGGCATACTTCAACAACCTTAAGAAACAGGGTGGGGTGGGGTGGGTGGGCTCAGAGAGTGAAGTTTTAAGTGTTTAATGTGCTGTTATTTCCTAGTATTCCACCCATGCTGCCTGTGCTGGGTTGCTGGCACATGTGGACTCCCGAGGGCTTCTCTGCAACAGCTGGTATCAGTAGTAGCATCTGCAAACCTCCTGAGCGTGTGTGTGTGTGTGTGTGTGTGTGTGTGTGTGTGTGTGGTGGGTCTGGCCACAGCTCTGTCTCAAACCTTTAACCATGCACACAAATGGGCTGCAGCATCCAGGAAGGTGGGCTACAGAAAGGCATCGAGGCTGCTGGCATTTGGATGTAGTTTGTGTCCTGTTCCTAGTTGTCCCATGTCAATCAAGAGGCACACTTATTTTCCACTCTCAGGCAAGTTTTCCCTTTCCATTTTCTAAAGAGAAAACATTTTAAAACTTTTATGGCGTAGGTTCTTTTTAATTTTTTTGGCATCATACCAGAAGGAGTAATGTTTTCTTACTTTTAAAGATCAGTGTGAGCCACTGCAGGATTGACGGCACTCCACGGGCTATTGATCCATCCTGAAGATGGTCAGGGCAGCAGCAGGACCGACACTGTTTTCTTCCTGCAGCATCACAGCAGCCTGCTTAGCCCCTGGCCTCCACGAGTCTCATCTTCTCTTTGATGTGTGGAGATGGGCTTTTGGCAGGCTGTGAGGTTCCCACGTTGGCTGTGCCCTCCCTGTATTCTCCCTGTAATCAGCAGAATGACAGGCCTGCATCTGTGCCCTCTGCATACCCTTGCCCTCTGTCCCTGCCAGGAGTCTGTATGCAAAATGGCCTCAGATCCCTGCAGCCAAGTTCATGAAGAGCCTGTTTCCTCTTAATCAACGTATTCAGTGTGCCATGGGTGAACTGGAGATGAACTAAGCAACTGAGAAGAAAACCATCTTTGTCCCCAAGGTTTTCAGTGTTTGGCAGTCATTGAGCAGGTGGTTGATACTGCTTCTGTTTACATTGACAAAAGGCAGAGAGCTGCCTGTGGGTTTGAGGAGGATCTATCTGTTCAGTAAGCCTGTCCTCGACCAGCTTGTTCAGGAGACAGATTTGCAAGTTTGGCAGCAGCCTGAGCTACCCTTTTCCAAAACACCAGAAACAAGGCCAGCAGGATGGCTCATTGCTAATGACACATTGCTGCCAAGCCTGATGTTTAATCCTAGGATCTACAAGGTAGAAAGAAAGAACCAACCCTAGGAAGTTGTCCTTTAACCTTTACATACACAGTGGCACACAGGCACACACTGCACACAAACACACACACACACACACACACACACACACAAATCTGGCAGTCAATGACTTGCCAACACTAGCATTTACCTTCTCAGAGACCAGCACATTGCATAAGGGAACACGCGGCAGAATCCCCATTGTATTGGTTCATTTCTCAACTGGTTCACCCTGTTGGGCAGTTCCCACTTCAATGGAAAGTCATCGCTGGATGGTTTGTTGATCTGATCTAAAAGAGATCTGTGTACCTTCATGGGGAGGGGCCAGTCTGCATGTTTACGAAGACACAGGAGTCAGGCAAGTTGGGGATGTGGTATAGGACACTCTTCGGAACTTGGGAAATTTTCCATTGTTCACTCACTTGCTTGGGAATGTGTAAAGGGTTTGCTTCGTTTCTGCTTTGACTTGGACACTGGATGAGAGTGCTGAGACTAGAAAACTAGAGATAATTCAGGGGCTTTACCTTCAGCTCCTAACCAGCAGCACCACTTAGCCACCTAACAATTTACAACCATTTTGTGGGTACTTTGGTTGAGTAGCTGGCAGTCAGTGCATCACATAGACTGTCTCATGTAACCTGCCCAAATACAGTTATGAGGTGGATTCCTTACCCCTCAACATTTACAAATAAGAACATGAAGTGAGAATTTAACTTTTTTTTGGTTGTCTATATGGAAATCAATGAACTTAAAGATCAGCATGCTAAGCAAAGTTAGCCAGAAGCAGAAAGACAGATGACTTATAACATGGTTTATTTACATGTGGAGTAGCAGGTGCACTCCCAGGGAAGAGGAAGGCGATCGGGGGAAGGGGTGTTAAGGGTACCCAGGGGAGTGGAAATGATCAAAGTACATTTATGCATGTGTGAAATGCTACAAGGAAACTCAGTGTGTCGTACAATTAATATGCGCTAAAGTAACAAGCCAACAACAAAAAGCCCCGTGTTCCTGCCACTCTAGCGAAGAGTCTCATCTCCAGTGAGGAGAGGGGCTCTGGTGGGAGCCTATGGAGGTTTTTTGCTTTTTCGTTAACACTACCCAGTGGTTTGAGTTAGCCTGGTCCCACCTAGTGGAAAAGGTGGTCCCCTGCCCCCATTCTCTCCCTCCCACCCCAGAGGTCCTGTGCACAGTTTATGTCAGCTTCACTGTATCAGCTGAACTGTCTGTAATCTCCTATTTGCGGTACTTGTCAGCAGAACTCAGCTCTTAAAATGAATTACCTGAAGGTAGACACGGAGACACCTACCCATAATCCAGCACTTGGGAGGGTGAGGCGGGAAATTTGCAACTTTGGGACCAGTGTGAGCTACCCATTTCCAGAGCACCAGAAACAAGGCCAGCAGGACGGCTCATTGCTGAAGGCATGCACCTGAGTGTGATCCCAGGATCTCCATGGTCGAAAGAAGAACCAACTCCAGGAAGTTGTTCTCTGACCTTCACATATAAGCAGTGGTACACACTATACACACACACACACACACACACACACACACACACACACACACACACTATAAATGAATGTAAATAATAATAAAACATTGAAAATAAAAACCAAAAAAAAAAAAAAAGAAATGCACATTACATAGATAACCTATGGTCCCTCTAGACATGATCCCGTGTTGAAATAAAAGAAACTAATTTATTGTAACTTATATGATAGTATGATCTTTCTTTCCTAAAAGTAATGGCCAGTGAGTGGAAGTAATAGCCTTAACTGCTCCGTCACTGGCCTAAAAAGGCACAGCTAGCGCTCTATTTTCAGCCCTTCTTCCTGAAATTTGGACCCTGGATGTGACATTTATTGAGGCAGTGGACAGAGACAGTGGCCTAAATGAGCCACTTCCCCCATATATTCTTGGACTATGAGATACTATACTACTTTGCTTTCTATCGCTGTGATAAAGACCATTAACAAAAGCAACCTTGGGAGAAAAGGGTTTATTTGGCATATACCTCCATGTCACGATCCACTACTAAGAGAAGTCAGGGCGGGATCTCAAGCAGGAGCCTGGAGGCAGGAACTGAAGCAGAGACCATGGAGGAGTGCTGCTTACTGGCTTGCTCCTGTGGTTTGCACTGCTTGCTTTGTTATACACTACAGGACCACCAGCCCAGGGGTGGTTACTTAGAGAAGGAAGGGTTTACTGGGAGCTTGCTTCCAGTTTCAGAGGGTTAGTCCATGACTATCATGGCAGGGAACAGACAGTCAAGCAGGGCGCTGGGTCAGTAGCTGAGAGATTATGTGTTGGAACAACAGTGGAGAGGCAGAGAGAAGAGGAGAAGGGAGGGAGGGAGGGAGGGATAGAAGGAGAGAGAGAGAGAGAGAGAGAAGTAGAGAGAGAGAAGTAGAGAGAGAGAGGGAGAGAGAGGATGGGCCTGGGGTGGACTTTTGAAACTTCAAAACTCACCTCCAGTGACACCTCCTCCAGTAAGGCCACACCTTCTAATCCATCCCAAATGGTTCCACCAACTGCAGAGCAAGCATTCAAATGTATGAGCCTATGAGGGCCATTCTCATTCAAACCGTCACAATGACTTTTTGGCAGTGTATGTATAATGATGAGAAATACACACAGAACACTGTAAGGGGAAGTATTACAATTGGGAAAGGGGCACTATGCAAGTAGGCTAGTGCTGTGGATATCGTTCTGTATAAATAAAACACTGATTGGCCAGTGGCCAGGCAGGAAGTATAGGCGGGACAAGGAGAGAGGAGAATTCTGGGAAGTGGAAGGCTGAGTCAGAGAGACACTGCCAGCCGCTGCCATGACAAGCAGCATATGAAGATGCCGGTAAGCCACGAGCCACATGGCAAGGTATAGATTTACAGAAATGGATTAATTTAAGATGTAAGAACTAGATAGCTAGAAGCCTGAGCCATTAGGCCAAACAGTTTAAACAATATAAGTCTCTGTGTTTACTTGGTGGGGTCTGAGCGGCTGTGGGACTGGCGGGTGACAGAGATTTGTTCTGACTGTGGGCCAGGCAGGAAAACTCTAGCTACAGGCTAAGAGTGGAGAATTCATTAGATTTTTATTTTTAAATGCCATCTCATGTCCTCTATTGAACAGACACACTATAGTTATTCACACTGGGTAGAGACAGATGTTGACTTGAAAATGAATAAAGTAAGCCTGTTACTTCAAGAAAAATAGCTGACAGTGTTTGTTGCCAGAAATAAAATTTAAGCACCAAAAAGAAAATTATATGTGGAAGCCTTGTATCTACCAGGATAAGCTTGGCAGTGTCCCAGTAGCTAAAGACTCTTTTGATGGGCAGGGTACTGGTATTGATGAATCTTTAAACTATCATGTACTAGGCTTCCTAAAATTCTAAAAGTATGCACAACTTAGTAAATCTATTTCCACATGATGAATATATGATGCTTATGCAGAAAAGATACATTTAAATTGCAACAGGAACCAGTGAATTTCCATGTGACAGAATATGAAAAGTTCAATGATATTGTCACAGGTTCTACACCGCAATAACCTTTAAAAATTTACCATGTTCAATTACTTTCTGGATTGGACTTAATGTCTGCTTCACGGGAGGAAACTCAGGCCTGGTACCATAAATCTGGACAAGAACACATGGTTGAGGAGCTCAAAGGCTCCAAGTAGGGAGGAGGTGAATCTATTGTAGTCTTCTGTGAAAAGGAAATAGTATGGAACTGCCTCCTAATTTTGTATCTCTTTCTGACATGGCTTAGTGAAGCTCTCAGACCTCATCAGAGAAGTTCCTTGCTGCAGTGGATGGTGGCTAATGCAGAAACTTAGAATTGGTAAAAGTGCAGAGAATTAAATGTCAGTGGAGTGCTCAGTCAGAAATGTTTCGTTACTATTCCCCCAAGGCTCGAGGTCCATTGTGGAAGAGGAGGCAGGAAGATTGTAAGAGCCAGAGGTCAGTGAGGACAAGAGTAAAAGAGTGTCTGTTGGACAGGACAAGACAGCTGCCCTCATGTCCTCCCAGAAGCTGTGGTCCCCTGCGCAAGACCTGCCCAAGAACAAAACAGTCAATAGTCTAGTACAGAGAGAACGTATTAGCCCCCCTTGCCCCATATCTAAATGAGGAGCGATGGACAGCTGAGAGCCATTCAGAGAGGGAGAGTGTCTTAGATAGGGTTTCCATGACGTGATAAAAACACTGTGAGCAAAAGCAACTTGAGGAGGAAGGATCTATTTTCAACTTACAGATTCATATCACAGTCCATCATTAAAGGACACCAGGACAGGGACCCAAGACAGGAACCAGGAGGCAGAAACTGAGGCAGAGTCCATAGAGGTATGTTAATTGTTACCTTGCTCTCCATGGATTGCTGAATTTGCTTTTTTATATGGTCGGGGATCAGGATGGGTTGATGCTGGTGGTGGTGGTGGTGGTGGTGGCGGTGATGTGGCCCCACCCTCAGTGGCCTAGACTATCCCATTTCAATTATTAATCACGAAAATTTCCCACAGGCAATCTGGTGGAGGTATTTTCTCAGTTGAGATTCCTCTTCCCAGATGACCCTGGCTTGTGTCAAGTTGGCACAAAGTGTAACCAGGACAAGATGGTAAGTTAACTTTAATGATTTAGACCCTGGTAGATTGGCCACTCTCTAGTGGATGGCCCCATACTCAGGAATGCATGGGTAGCATAAATAGGATTAAATACATTATTGAAAAAAAGACATGGAGGGACGGGAAACTGATTGGGATGTAATATATGAGAGAAGAATAAAAAACAAAAAAGGAAGACCCAAAGATAGGAGGTCAAGAAGGTGGGGGTGAATCTGAGAGGAGATGGGGTGAATATGATCAAAATACATTGTATGAAATTCTCAAAGAATTAATAAAAATATTAAAAAAAACTTCCCACAGTCAAGTTTTGTTGCAAAATTAAATAAGCATGCCAATAACTATCTTAAAAGCCTTTAAAACACTTTTTAAAAAGCAAATCTGTAATAACGTAGAGATATATTTTCCTCATTACTTTAAATAAACTAACCCATGAGATCCAACTGAAGGCAGAAATAGATATGCAAGTGTAGATATCATCTATGAATCTGGGTATTGAAGAAATTTACAGAATGTAAAACAATGCCACTCTTTACGTTCAATCTTTGTTTGTGTTTTGCGGAAATGTAGTTATTTTTCCATAAATATCTCCTCTCTTTCTCTTAACATAGGTGGCTTTATTAATGTTTGTGGTAGAAATATGACATCTCAAAGATGTCCACCTCAGAATTGCTGGAACCTGTAACTTCTTGACTTTGTAGGACATAGGAATTTCCCAGACGAGAGTAAGTTAAGGACGCTGAGAAAGAAGGTAACCCAGTTTACGGGAGGAAGGCAAACGTACTGACCAGCACTCTTCGGGAGGTGGATGGGCATGCCAGAAGAAGAGAGATAGGAACGTGTGATAGTTAATACTGATGGCTGACTCAACACGTTCTAGAGTTACCTAGGAAACAAACCTCTCAGCCTGTCTATGAGAAACTGTCTGAAGGGGTGAACTGAGGAGAAAAGGTCTGCACTAGCCAAAATTGGTACCAATTTTTGGCTTGGCGATTATGGACTGAAGAGGAAAAAGTCAAGCAAGGTGGATGCTATGCGACCAGTGGGCTTATTAGACTCAGGCTCCACCATGATGAGCTGTACCACCCTCGAGCCCAAATAACCCATCCTTGCTTAAGCTGCTTTTGCACAGTGTTTTCTCCACAGCAATGAGAAAAGTAACCAATACAGAAGATGAGTGATGAGCTTCACAGAGCGAGGGTGGGGGCCAGAATCCAATCCCGTGCATGGTGTGTGGAAGCTGGTGAAGGCGAGATAATGGCTCTTCCTGCAGCCTCCAGAAGGAATGTAGCCCTGCCAACCATGGGAGTTTAGACTTCTGGTTTCCAGAGATGTAAACAAATAGTGTGGTACTGTTTTGAGACTTTCTAAGTTGAGTTGGTTTGTTACAGGAAAAAATAAGAAGCTAATGTGTTGTTTTTTTTTTTTTTTTTAAAAAGAACCAAATAAACACTTTAAGCATTCTGTTTTCATTGCGAATGTGATACAGATTTTTATGCAACATGCAAAGCCAGGAACTCTTTACAGCCCTCTGTAAAATTTAAAAGTATAAAAATCTGAGACTGAAAAACTTGAGGGTGCTTCCTTCTGGGGTGAAAGAATTCCAAGTTGTGGGTATATTCCTTTTCTAAAGGTTCATGTGTTAGAAATGTGGTTCCCAGTAATGGCCTGTGTCCTGGTTTTATTTTGCTGAGAGAAAATATCCCAACCAAAAACAATTTAGAGGGAAGAAGGCTTGTTTTAGCTCCCTGTTTCAGGTTACTTTGCATTATTGCAGAGATGTCAAGGTAGAAGGGACTAGGAATGACTGGTCACATCATATCTACAGTCAAGAACAGAGAGAAATAAATGCATGTGTACCTACTTGCTTGCTTGTGCTTAGCTCCTTTCTCTACTCATCTACAGTTCCAGAACCCCTTCATAGAGAATGGTGCTACCCACAGTGGACTGGATCTTCCCATACCCAATAACACAATTAAAAGAGTCTCATGCAGACATTCCCACACCCAACCTAATGTAGACAATCCTTCATTAGATTCTCCTCCTAGGTAAGTCTAGGTTATGTCAAGCTGACAATTAAAGCTAGCCATCACATCCTGTTTGTGTGGGTAACATTACAAAGAAGGGGCTAGTCGATCATAGTAATGGGTAATGGGAGCACACCCTCACAAATGAATTCCCGCTGTCCTTCAGCAATGGACCGTATCTTCTAGGATGGAATTAATCCCCCCCTTCAGAACAGTTTATTCTGAAGAAAGGCTACTGCATGCACGTGACTCCTTTGATATGAAATCTCTTTCAGCTTATTCATCAGGTTGAGATGTTAACGAGGCATGCAATTTATGAAGTTGTATGAATGGAGCAGAGCATACATGAAAAAAGCCTACGTAATGTAAATGGCCCCCAAAGCATTCACAGTGTGGCATAAAACCCCATATTTTGTTTAGAACTTGCCCTTTGAGCATCTAAATGTTCTCCCTGTTCCTGCTTGCTTAATTATCTTTTGCAAAAAAAAAAAAAAAAAAAAAAAGAGTTCCCCCCACTACTATCTATACTCCTTTATCTAATTCTTTGTTCTGAGTCAAGAGAACTTGGACAACTCCAAAATCACCAACCGAACCCGGATACCCAGAGATTCCAGTGTGAGCCCCTAAACAAATCCACTCATTCTGATGTCTTGTCAACTGGACCGCCTATCCATCTCTAGTCAATGAGCTCCAGACATCTGTCTCTCCCATCTGAAGGATGTCCCTGTTACAGCAGTGTGGGCTGGACATAGCATAGTTAACTAATCCCACCCTTAGATTCTCTTGGAAGTACAAAACCACATTTCAAAATAAAAATGTAGTTGACTTGATGAAAATTTAAAATCTGATATGATTTTCTTTTGTTGAAAAGGGCCAAAATAAATTGGTGATTCTTATAAGAAAGTGTGCCATTTGTCATTTCCCCATCAAATCCCATTTCTTCCTAGTATTGAAATAAACTTTTGTCTGCCTCAATGGAAAAAATGACTTTAATGTAATTTTTCTAATCCTTAAAGTAACAGATTTTTTTTTCAGTGATTATTGGTGTGATCTTTTATTCCTACCACTTTTGTTACTTCTTTCCACTCCTTGATTCAATCAGCAAATTGAAATCTCCTTAAAACCTTAAAATAATAACCACCGTGATGCCACCTTTAATAATATCTTGACAAGGCAGGTTGGGAAGGCACTATTTCCACCGGACCAGTGAGGATGTGCCAGGAATTTAAAAAGAGGACTCGAATGCAGTAACTCTCCTTAGCAGGGCTAGAGCAAAAACTAATTTTATGAAGACTACTAAAAGAACATTTTTTGTTGATAATATACAACTGGTTATTTTGAGAGCATCTTGTAGGTTATTAACTGGTTGCTGACTTAGAAATAACTGGTTTTCCAAATACCCAATAATTGGTTTAAATAGCTTTTGAAGATGCAACCTCATTCTTACCAAAATACAAGACAAGGATATAAGTGAAAATCACTAAAATTACAATTCAAGTACATTAGCCAATAGTGCCCCCATAACCCTGATGGGCTGTTTACCTAAGAAAAGACTCAAATCCAAAGATTAAGAAGTGAACAATGCAAAGCACTGGAAAGCTACATCAATAAAGCAAAAAAATAAGCCAGAGGACTTACATGGTTAGAAAGACCACCAAGTGTGTGTATAGAATGGGATGCAGTGAGAATAGACAAGATGTCACATCACAGGACGTCTCCTCTGTGAGAAAAAGCTAGGAAACTCAAAACAATGTTTGAAAGGACTTGCTTGTATTCACATGGCACATGACATTGTGATTATTTTCCTCTGACAGAAATAAGTTATATAAATAGGACATCAAAAGGAGCATGTAGCTTTGATCTCATTTCTAATTAATTGCACCCGGGTAAGATTCAGAGCACATAAGTGAGCCATAGTAAGCGTTACTTACGTAAATAATTAATAAGCAGCTATGATCTATCAGGCTTTTATCTGCTCTTCCATAGAGGGGACGTTATCTACAGTTCAGCATTGAGAAACAAGCTTGTCACTGAGCCCTCCTTTCTCGGCTGGCATATTTCTTGGAGGGAGTTCCTGAAGAGAAAAGCCACCTCTGAAATCTAATTTTGGGAGAGGGTGTTCCAGACACAAGCTACAATTAAGAGTTTCTTTTTAAAGACACTGGGGCAACGATTTTTGTTTGTTTGCCACCCACATTTGCTCTTTTTTTTTTTTTCTTCTTCCTGACGAATGGCGCTGTGGCTGGGATGGGATGTGACTTCACCTCCAGGCCCTTGCCTGTGAAATGTGTTCATGGGACAGGTCAAAGGAATGTGAACAGAAGGAAGGGGTTTATTATTTTTTCATCAGACGTCCTTTTAAAGGAAATTTTGTTTCGGAGCCACTGGTGATGCCACATGTTAGAGATACCTTGCCACCCTGGTCCTCGATGAGTTTGTAGAGGTAGAATTATCTTCTGATAAAGAATACTCACCTCGGAGAGTGATCCAAAGGAGAAATGAATTTCTTTGTTCTTTAATATTTGGGGCTTTTCTATGCTAGTCTAGTTGGCTTATATGTCGGTAAAGAAATGAAATGGCATCGGTAAGTGGCCTAAAGTCACACTTTATAGCATCTAGTCAATCTAACTGGGCTTATGTGAAGTAGGTAAATTTATCTGGAAAACCAGATCTTGGTGATTCGCCACTTTCTGTACTAAGTGTAATATGGTGCTGAGGAGGAGAATAAAAATGCCTCTCTCCCTTTCGTATAAAACACAATCAAATTGTTTCCAACCTGGAGTTTCTATCTGAATCTATCCTTTCTCTCCTCTTTGTACAAGATCCTTTGGTTGTAATGCTGTGTAACTAACTTCTTCTGAGGAGACATGAAGAAACATCTGTTCTTCCCACATAGGGCCCTGACTGAACACAGTACTGATTTTTATCCAAGTCTTCCTTGGTATACTAGTGAGTATATTGTGCTTAGCTACAGGAGCATGGGTGAGGGATTGCTTACAGGAACTTGGTTAGCTGAAAACTTCTGCATCACAGGAAGTCCCACCCTAACACGGGTGCTAACACAGTCAGCGTCCATGTTTTATGAACTCTAGCAGCTCCCAGGACTGTGTGCAGATGGGATGCAGGACAGAGTGATAGGAGGAATCTCAGGTGAGGGTCTGGTGACCCTCTTTCTCTTCTATGAGGGAATGTTACCAGCTCCATTATATTACTGTAGACCAAGCTATACCTGTGTGGCCTTATTTAGTCGCTACCATAACTGTAGGGCCATGGTATTCTGCAGGTCGCCACACGATCTCTACTCCTTGGTAGTAATGATCACGTCAAGCCTGAGCAAATAGCTTTACCACAGTATATGTCTTTCAGGCAATGGCGTCATTGGCATTTATTTCCTCTCTCTTGATTTTATAGTCTCTCTTCTTTTTTTCCCATCTCATTTGCTCCAGGGTGTCCTCAACTCTCCTACATATGAAGCTTCTTCCCTGCTGAAATACCACCTTTTGTTTTCTCAGTCCTTGTCATTCTCCTCTTTTATCACACTTTAACTGCTTCCAAAAATCTTGAAAGATGATTGAAACATCCCCACTCCAGTTTCATATAATTTGTTTGCCAACCACATACCTTTCTTATTTACAGATGGTGAATCCATTTGCATCTTTATTAGATTTATTCTTTCCAAATAATTGTACAACACCTGTTACCGGGATCTCACTGTGGCCTCCTTGTAGCATCCCAATCTTGTTGATGTCTGTCGAGTGAGTTCATAGGAGACAAGGAGTGTCATGTAGAAGACAAGGGCAGCTTATTACAGAACAGCAGGAGGCACTCCAAAGGTGAGAGTGAGCGATGATCAAAGGAGCCACCGTGGAGGAGCCACACTCATGGGGGTGAGAGTGGACAATAGCCAGAGGCCGCTGTGAAGACCTGTATGTCTAGGCAAGCTTTGTACTATTTCTTCAAGTCTCTGGAGCAGACAGCTTTCCTGAAGGGTCTTTTCCTGGGCAGGTGATTAACAGGTCCATTTAAATGAAACCTTGAGGGAGAGAATAATAGAAGTTTTTGTTCTTCACCAGAAAGCCTTCTGCTGGACACTAATCTTATAATCTTCCTGGCAGTTTACAAAGTTGTGTCTCCTAGGGCAAGCGATCCGACTCTTGAGAGGCCATGCTTTGACCAGTAATCAGTGTCCCGCAGTTTCAGGTCCTGGTTTCACAAGCTGGTAATTATGGGGAAGTGGCTGTGCTAGTGTCGATGTGCTAGTGTGCGTCTCACTGGCTAGCTCACACACCGAAGGCTGTTTCTCTGCCCGTTATCTCCACTAATTCTACAGCAGGGGACATCTGCACACATATGTGTGCGTGCACACACACACACACACACACACACACACACAGACAACACACATACATGTTAAATTAAGTACGCACTTCAGTTTGGTAACATTAAATACTTTATCATATTATTACCAAATATTGTTTATCACTATCTATTATTAGTATCCTCTTTCTATAAATATGTTGCAAGTATGTCAGAAATAATAATGATGTGTTTGTTTCTTTTTTTAACCTGTTTGCTTTAAATAATTATCAGATGGAACCCATACAGTAGATATGTATTTTGTTTCTCATCACCAACAAAACCAAACAGAATTAGTATGATAAGCAAACATTAAGACAAGCATTCAGATGGTCAGCCCACACAATACTACATACCGGAGTGCAATGAATTAGATTCTGTGAGACTTTTTTGATTTGATAGTTTATGCTACTTTATTTTTAATATTCAAAATGATTACATATTTTTGTGTGCGCAAAGAAGACAAGAAGGAGGTAAGTGTCCTGTCTCAGATTAAAGTGCTTGCTGTACTTGATATATAGAAATGATGTTCCTTATCTTTGAAAGAGCATAACGATTAAAGACAGGTGGAAAGGCCCCAGCAAGAACATGTCAATTCCCCTGGAATATTAGGGGGATGACACACATTATTTTCAAACAAGTTTGTGCGAGCGAAATCATCAGGCAAGCATTTGTTGATATTGCACAGCGATTTGTAGAAATCAAAACAAGAACAGTTCTGTGCAGACAATGAATTCCTCTGGAGGTTGATGGGAGTGAGGGAACTGTTAAAGAGGTTTAGTCGACAATCGTTTGCAGGAGAAAAATTGACATATAAAAATATCATCGTTAGCATTCTCTTGGGATGAATAAGAGCTACAAACTCAGAGACAACAGGGTGCTCTGATCTCTGTGGAGGGGCTTCAGAATGAAATGCCAGAGCCATCCTGTCAAAGACTGAGGGTTTTATCTAGAATTATATTTACTAACAGGTTTGCTTCATACAAGAATAGTTACAGATTCCTATCTTCCACAGTGAAATAATGATGTATTTTTTGGCCAGAATGAACAGCTATTGCTAATAAACTTATAATTTCATTTATTGGCATTTTTAAAGAAATAAAATGTGGTATATTTAACCTTTGAAACTTGGACTAGAAGCAAGACTGTGGAGTTATAGTTATGTGTATAGGATGGATGTGGGCATAGGATTCTTCCAAATTTCTTGCCCTGCCTCACCTCCATCTCAGTCTTTCTCTCTGGTAGACAAACCCAGGAGACGGGAATTCTGTAAGAACCTGTTCCAAGCAGATTCCAGGAGTGTGGTTTTCATGTCTTCTATGTGCCCCGAGCCCGGGTGATTGGGGACCATGTGTCAGGCTGCCTCCTCCTTGGGTGCTTTCTTCGATTTTCTGTATCAGGCTTTGAGTTTGCTGGAATTCCCTCTGCGAATTGCTGCTCTCTGGAAGGTCCCTCCTCTGTCCTCCTCTGTCGTTCTCAGCTTTATTCTTCAGATTAGCAGCACCAGGAAAGAAATGCCCGCTGGGAACCGGCAGGTGGGCGGATGGCCGCCTCCCTTGTCTGGTGGCCCCAAACAAGGCTCCTCTGCTGCAGCAGCTCCTTATGGTTACACGCCAACGGAAGACTTTTTAAACCCTCAAAGTGAAGGGAGGTTAGAGAAAATAGTGGGAGCCGAGACCCTGAGACGCCCCCAGAAAAGGGTTTGGAGCAACGCCTTCCCGAGTGGTCACTTTCCCACAGTAGCTCAGATAGATGCGGCTTCCAGCCCTCACTGTCCACACCAAGCCTCTCCCAGCGTCCTTCCAGGCTCTCCCTTAGATCCCACCTCCTCCTTCAGGCAACACGGCTATCCCCGATGTTCCACCAGGCTCCGAGTCCTAAGCTGTGTGGTCCTACCCTACTATCAGCTCAGCAAACACTTCTTTACTATTATTATTATTATTATTATTATTATTATTATTATTATTATTATTATTAATTTTTGGAGCAAATTCTCTCATTCCAAGAATAGCGACAGACCAAACCCTCAGACACTCTCTTCCCTGGAGGACCATGATTGACTTTAAACCACTTCTAAGCTGCTCATCCTTCCCTTTTTAGACTTGTTGGAGGATTTTTTCTTTTCCCTTCCCTTCCCTTCCCTTCCCTTTTCCCTTCCCTTCCCTTCCCTTCCCTTCCCTTCCCTTCCCTTCCCTTCCCTTCCCTTCCCTTCCCTTCCCTTTTCCCTTCCCTTCCCTTCCCTTTTCCCTTCCCTTTCCCTTCCCTTCCCTTCCCTTTTCCCTTCCCTTCCCTTCTCTTCCCTTCCCTTCCTGCCTCCCTCCTCACCTCCCCCATCCCTTCCATCCTTCTTCTCCCCCCCATCATGTTTCCCATTTTCTTTACCCATTCATCTTTTGATGAGCATCTGGGCTGAATTTCTTAGTCAGTGTGAAAAGTGCAGCAATAAACATGGATGTGCATGTTTCTCTGTGGTATCTGAGTTAGAAACCTTTGGGTATATAGTTGTTCTAGCTCACTTCCAGTTGCTGTGATAAGACTGGTGTGGTGATATATTGTGTCCTTCACTATATTGTGCACCCTAATAAAACTTATCTGGGGTCAGAGAACAGAACAAGCCACTATAGTAAACACAGAGGTCAGGCAGTGGTAGCACATGCCTTTAATCCTAGCATTCAGAAGGCAGAGATCCATCTGGATCTCTGTGAGTTTTAGGCTACACTGGGAACAGAGCCAGGCATGGTGGTACATATCTTTAATCCCACCACTAACCATAAAGGTTTGGAGGTCTGTACAGACAGACAGAAAGTGACAGAGCTGGGCAGGAAGAGGAAGTGATGTAGCTGGGCGGAGAGAGGAAGTGAGATGGCAGAACAGAAAGGCATATAGGCATGGGTATACAGGAAGTAGGTTTCTTTGGAAGAGGATCTTCAAGTGGTGAGAACATTGCTGGCTTCTTTCTGCTTTTCTGATCTCACAGTTTTAACCCCAATATCTATCTGGCTCCAGGTTTTTTTTTTTAATTAATAAGACCATTTAACAATCATCTACAGATTGGGACCAAAAGTAACTTCAAGCAGGGGAGGATTTATTGGGCTTACATTTCCAGAATTGATCATTGAGGGACTTTGGGGAAGAAAATCAAGCAGGAACTTGAAACAAACCATGGGATATTTCTTGCAGCTTGCTGGTTTACACACAGGCTCCTTTTTTAGTTAGTCTTTTGCAGCCTGGGACCACCTGCTCAGGGAATAATGCTGCCTACAGTTGGCTGGGCCCTTCTACTTCAATTAACAATCAAGAAAATCCCCCATAGACATGTTCCCAACAATCTAACCTGAGCAATCCCTTGACTGAGATTCAGGCAACTGTAGGCTGTGTCAAGTTCATAGTTAAAGCTAACTACAATAAAATCCATGAGTGCCGTAGCTAGAGTATATGTCAGTTCTATTTTTATTTTTTTTATTTTTTTTTTTTTTTTTGGTTTTTCGAGACAGGGTTTCTCTGTGTAGCTTTGCGCCTTTCCTGGAACTCACTTGGTAGTCCAGGCTGGCCTCGAACTCACAGAGATCCGCCTGGCTCTGCCTCCCGAGTGCTGGGATTAAAGGCGTGCGCCACCACCGCCCGGCCAGTTCTATTTTTAGTATTTATTTTATTTTATTTTTTTTTTTTGTGTGTGTGTGTGTGGTTTCCAAACTGACTTCTATAATGGCTCTACTAGTTCACATAACAGGAAATAATTGAGCTCCCCCACCAATATTTGACGTCATTTGTTTTCTTGATGATAGTGATAGTGACAGGGATGAAGTAGAATCTCATTGAAATTTTAAATGGCATTTCCTTCATGGCTAAGGATGCTGAACGTTCCTTTGTTTTCTAATTTGGAGATATTCCAATATTTGAGGACAAAAATGTGAAAGAGTCATTTTCAGGAACTTATATAATATATTGATTCTGACTGCAAATCATATATATCTATATCCATCGATTATACACACATATGCATATGTGGTGCTGTATTGTGTATCAAATAAAGCTTGCTTGAGGATCAGAGAACAGAACAAGCCACTAGATTAAACATAGAGGCCAGACAGTGGTGGCACATACCTTTAATCCTAGCACCCAGGAGGCAGAGATCCACCTGGATCTCTGTGAGTTCAATGCCACCCTGGACTACATGAGATTGACTTAGTCTAGGAGAGAAACAGAGCCAGGGTGTGGTGGCACACACCTTGAATCCCAGCACTGGAGATTGCTGTGGAATGTTCTGTATGGCAAATGTGTTGCTAATTAGTCAATAAATAAATCACTGATTGGCCATTGGCTAGGCAGGAAGTGTAGGCGGGACAAGAAGGAGAATAAAGCTGGGAAGTGGAAGGCTGAGTCAGAGAGACACTGCCAGCCGCCATGATGAGAAACAGCATGTGAAGATGCCGGTAAGCCACGAGCCATGTGGCAAGGTATAGATTTATAGAAGTGGATTAATTTAAGCTGTAAGAACAGTTAGCAAGAAGCCTGCCACTGCCATACAGTTTATAAGCAATATAAGTCTCTGTGTTTACTTGGTCGGGTCTGAGCGGCTTGGGACTGGCAGGTGAGAGAGATTTGTCCTGACTGTGGGCCAGGCAGGAAAACTCTAGCAACAGGAGATCTCATGCCTTTGCTACCAGTATTTGAAAAGACACACACCATTAATACCAGTACTAGGAAGGAATGAAATGCCTGGGCAGAGAACGGCACATAAGGCATGAGGAGACAAGAGCCACCTTTCAGCTAAGGACTCAGAGGTGTTCAGTGAGAGGATTTGTGGAGATAGGATCTCACCTTCCATTTGGCCTGAGGATTCGGTAGTGGTGAGAAGTTTCTCTAGTCGTGGCTTGTTCCTTTGTCTCTCTGATCTTTCTGCATTTACCCCAATATCTGGTTCTGGGGTTTTTATTACAAGACCATTTAGAATTCATGCAATATATATATATATATATATATATATATATATATATATATATATATATAATATATTTACATATATATATATTTAGCATATATATATATATGCTAAAAGTTCCTTTGTTTTCTAATTCGAAGATATTCCAATATTTGAGGACAAAAATGTGATAGAATCATTTTCAGGAACGTATATAATATACTGATTCCATATATATATGAAAAGTGTCGGACAAGTGCAATGCACTACAGATTTGGAGACACAGGGAGTATGTTAAAGAGATAAAGCTCTACCGTGGAAGTCTCATAATTCAAGAAGCCTTGAGAGGGAAGACAGACATGTAAATTAATCACTTTATTTCCGTTCATCAAGTGCTGCAATAAAAGTAGTTTTAAAATCCTGAGGTGTAATTACTCGGGAACGGCCGACTGTGGCTCGAGCAACCAGGAAACGCCTCATAGATGAGACTAATCATTGCGATGACTCTGCTGAACTTTGCACCGCTGTTTAAGGTGCATGCCCAATCTCATGCCATATGACTTAATCACCCCCCCCACGCCCTTTCTTCTTGGGGAGGGTAACAAGGCAAGTGAAGCGGCCGCTGCTTTGGCCGCTTCCGGCACAGGCCCTGCTGCCTCGCCTTGGTTTTAGTAAGTTTCTCTCGCATTCCTTAGGTTGCAGAAGAGAAAGTTCATGCTTAGGGAGGGCCTTAGACACGAGGCTAGCATTCCGAGGGGGGCTGGGTTAGACCAAGAGGAGTTTGAGGCAATGGGGAGGACGGTAGGCTTCCTGGCACAGAGAACCTTCCTTGCTGGTGAATTCTTTTCGCTCCCTCAGAGCCTGGCTGTGTGTGCAACGCTTATCTAAGGGAATTGGCTCACTGGGACCAAGTGGACTTGTGTTCCTTGCGAGAGTCAGAATCTGAAGTGTGCGTGCCTGCGTGTGTGCGTGCGTGCGTGCGTGCGTGTTGTGTGTGTGTGTGTGTGTGTGTGTGTGTGTGTGTGTGTACTGGCCTTTCCCTGGGGCATCTGCTTACACAAGCCTATTCATCTTAGGATGTACTGTTTCTTGAGTTAGTGTTTTGAAACTATAAAGCCCACGCAGATAAATCTTAACTCTGGACCTGACATGTGGCGATGCTCTTGCGCCTACTTGGTTGCGGGAATGACTCCACCGGTGACTACCTTCTTCAGCTGTGGGAACCCCTCCTTGAAGTCAATGTGGATTATGCACGCGTGGGGTGGGAAGACAGAAAAACTTTTGCAAACTACCTTTACAAGACTTTGCTGCATTTCTCTTGGTGGCTACACAAGGACAAGCCAGCATCCCTGTCCCCTCCCCTACCTTAGGGTCTGACTTGCTCTCTACAATCACCTTCAGGCGAAAGCACAGGAAGGCGGCTTCCTAGGCTTTGCCTGTTGGCAATCTGACACCCCCTGAGGATGTTCTGGGACTAGGTTACCGGCTGCATGTTTCTCTCCGACCACATGTTTATCACAGCCTCATTTGGCCTTCCGTTCATCTTTCAGTACATTCTCAATCTTTGTCCCTTCCTAATCTAAACTGTTTATTTTCCTCCAAAAAGAACAGAAATACCATCCCTCGCTCGTCCTGCCTATTCCTGTCCCCTTTCCTCCCCACAGTGCTTCAATTGTTGAACAGCGGGTTGTTCCTACACGTCTCTTTTGAGTCACAGACCGCAGCATTTAACATGGTATGCTCACTGCTGCAGCCACTCAGGACATGAAGAACATTGGTGAGATTCCTTTCATTAAGAAGAACAAACAAAAAGAGAAAACAGCATATCTTCTAAATTCAATTATCTGAATTCAGAATTTTTCCATTCATTAAAGCCAAACAGAAGTGCTTTCAAAAATCTCTAATTCTGATTAATTTACGTCTTATTTACTTTGGCTGATGTCTGATGCCTAGAGCAATGCTGTGTTAACTGTCAACTCTTCAATGAGTTGTTGGAGATATTGGTAACTTTTAACCGTTGGAACAGAATATGCTTTGCTTTTTGTCTATTTTGGTTTTTTGAAAATGTAAGTGTTAAGCATCAAAGAACTAGAAAAGGCACATGTAATTCTTTCCTCTCTTTGTTCTTTCCAGTCATTTACCTACTCAGTGACATATGAGTTCGGACCTGTTGCTGTTGCTTTTATTGCCTGTTTCTTTCTTGAGACAGGGTTATGCCGTTTAGCCGAGCCTGGACTCCAACTTACAATCCTTCTGCTTCGGCCTCCTAGTTGGGATTCCAGGCAACGACACACATTGTTAAAGAAGTTTATTGAGCATCCACTTTTCTTTGAAATTTCGCAAGAAGTTTGGGTCTTTTCTTGTCTTCATGAAATGTGTTAAATAACACCCTTCAGAAGACAATGCCATTTTATCTTTCATGTTCCCCCAGAACATATGGTTATAGTCCAGTGGTTCTCAACCCTCCCAAATGCTGTGACCCTTTAATACAGTTCCTCATGTTGTGGCAACCTCAATCATAAAATTATTTCATTTCGACTTCGTAACTGTAATTTTTCTACTGTTATAAATTGTAATGTTAATATCTGATATGCATAAATATCTGATATGCAAAAGCCAAAGTGGTCGTGACCCACAGGTTGAGGGTTGTAGCCTCAAATGTCTCTGCCCTCCTCATCCATCATCCATATATTAAAATTCTACCACAAAAATAGTTGAAGAAGGTGGAACATCTTGCAGGTGACTAGGGTATAAGAATAAGACCCTCAGAAATAGAATTACTGTTCTTATAAAAAAAAGAATCCAGAAATTTCCCTTGCCCCTGCTTTTCACCAGTTACAGGTGCATCAAGAAGATAACTGTCTACAAGCCAAGAAACTGGTCTTGATCAAAGCCTTTCCATCCAGGCACAATAGTCCAGGGCTTCTAGAAATCTGAGATATGTATTTCTAACTATAATAAGAGTGTGAAACTTCTATATGGCTCAACCACTGCTGAGGCTAACTGCAGCAAAAAGAGTGTTTCTACCCAAGTTTCAGCCACCACCTCAGTCCCTGTCCTACACCAGTGCTTCACTATAAACTCTCTCTGTTAGCTAACACAAGTGATATAGCGCTCTGTTTCAGTTAACACAAATGCTACTGCCTCTCTGTGGCTCTGTCAATATTGGGAAGGTTTCAGATGTAAAGGAGATTAACCAAATTATACCCAGAGGCCTTTGGGGAGCTGTCCGGTGTGAGCTGAGGCAGATGATATTTGAGGGTAGGTACTGCTACTGGGACACTTTATGTATTCCAGAATACACCTTGCCCACCAACTACTATCCTCTCAACTGACTTTGCTTTCCCCATGAACATCTGTCTGCAATCCTGGTCCCACTATTCCAGGGTCCTGTAAGCAAATTATGAATAGATTATCCAATTTAATAATAACTAATTTGAGCATGAATATTAATGACCCGTGTTCTTCCCTATTTGTGGAATTCATTTATTTTGAACCATCTTAAGCTTTCAAACAAGATAATTAATGAAAGAACATTATATATCAATAGCCTGATATTTACAGTCACAGACTCACAGAACCTTTAGAACACACAAATTTTACAGGAAGGAAGAAACTTAGGTTTGAAGGATGCTCATGTTCATTGTTCTCGCCATTGGTCATGTTCTCCTTTTCTCTCCTTTCTTTCTTCACCCATCTGTTAATTCATTCACACTACAGTTATTGTTCTTACTTTGTGTCTGACACTGCATGAAATGCATAGCAAGGAACAAGACAGTGAGCTTTACAGAGTTAAGAGGCTCTCCATCTTAATGTATTAGGATCCAGTTTTGTTCCACCATGGCAACATTTTTTCCTTAGCCTGAAAATGTTCTTTCTCCCATACATTTAGACATCACCCAAGAGCCCAAAGAGAGAGTTGAGGTAAAAAAAAAAATAAGACAAAGAATTAATACGATTAATACATCCCAACTGCATCTGTTCCTTAAACAACATTTTCTGGGGATGGAGATGGGGGTGGGAAGGGCATATAGCTTGCTTAGCACGCACGTAAGTTTTATCTCTAGCATCACTGAAAGCAAAACAAAACAAATGAATTAGACCAATCATTTGGTAAAACCATGAGGAGACTTCCAATAGACTTTATAAAAAGATTTAGTTTTACTTATGTGTATGTATGTGTGGAGACCAAAATTACTCAGGGTCAGAGAATCTGAGCTTGCTTTACCTAGTAGGGCAGTATAATGGATGTTTTGACCACGGGTGTGGTTACCATGTGTTTAGAAGGGTCTACACTTGGCTGTGCAGTGTGCTTTGATCTTGCAAGGGGGACATCTTTTGCCTCTCCCCTTGGTGTATTATAAAAATCCTTTTGAATAAACCTTTGAGGCTGTTTGGTAGTGATTCAGGCCCTCCTGAAGTTATCCTGTTTTTCTGTCTTTTTTCTCATTGGCTAGGTCTGTGTATCATTTCTTATTCCTCTCCCCTCCTCCTAAGAACCCTAGAAAAGGTGGGAAAGGTGGGAGCTGGACCCCACCCCCAACCTCCCACATGTATGTATGTGTCTGGATGTCTGTCTGTCTGGGTATCCATGGAGACCAGAAGAGGGAATTAGGTTGGAGGTACTGGGGGTTTTGAGCTGCCGGATGTGGGTACTGGGTATCAAACTTGGGTCCTCTGCAAGGACAGCATGTGCTCTTTACCACTAAGTCATCTCTCTGCAGCAGCAACCCCCAGACTTTTACTGGGTGAATCTAGGTCATATGTCTGTTCTATTTCAGCCAGCCACATTGTTGTATTCAACAGACTCTAGGTTCGGTTATAATGATAGATGGGGATAGGGGATTTGGAAAAGAAGCTAGCCATTTGTAGGGATGTTACTAGCCTGAGAGCTGGGGGAAGCACATTTCCCGAACATACCATATTTTATTAAAGGTTCTGTCATTCAAGAAAAAAATGTATATATTTACAGTATATGACATGATGTTTGGACATATGTATAGGTCGTGAAATGATTAAAGAAAGGAAGCTAACATACCTAACACCTTATATACTTATCATTTTTTTTTTGTTGTCAGAACATTTACAATTTCTTAGAGTAATTTTCCAGGTTGTGGCACATTATTAACTACAGTCATCATGTTGTACAATTAATCTCCTAAACTTGTTTCTTCTGTCTAACTGAAACTTCATACTTTTTGATCAACATCTTCCCATTTCCCCTCCAATTCTTCATTTTCCCACAATTCTATTTCCTGTTTCTATGGGTGTGATTGCTTTAGATTCCATACCAAATATTCAAAAGTGTACAGCATTTATCTTTCTGTGTCTGACTTGCTTCACTTACCACACGACTGTTACATTTATTCAAATGTTATGAATAACAGGATTTCCTAGTTTGGGAACACTGAACACTATTACTATTACATTGTATCTCAACACTATATTTTACTTTTTTATCATTGCACATAGTTAAGGTTTATGACATGATGTTTGGATGTCTGTACACATAATGAAGTAGTTACACTAACAAATTGCCATCTCTATCAATGCGTCTTTATCAGAGATAGCAGCTAACAATTTATTCTCTTCCTACATCTTCAGCCTTTGCTGAAACAGTGATGACTATTGTCATTATGGTGTTCATTAGATCTCTACGCTGGTTATTTTCTATAACTGCACCTCTGTGCCATTTGATCTCGACTTCCGCATTTTCTCCATCCCTCTACCCTGGTACTCTCTGTTTTTACCCACATTTTTATGTGTTCAGTTTCACCACCTTCTTTTTATCCCTGGTTCTGTTAAGTACACTTAGATTGTTTCCATATCTTGGCTATTGTGAATAAAGCTGTAGCGAATGTGAGAGTCCACGTGGATCTTCCTGTCATGCTGACCGTCCGTATCACCAGAAAAACACAGCTAGTTTTCTCTGGCCCTTTATAGTGCTAACCCCACCCAGGAGGACGAAGCCTTCAGAGCCTAACACACCCAACAGGTCTCACTTCTTGTTTGGGAGAGTATGCTAGTGAACCAAATCCAAGGCCGTGTGCACGCTAAGCATCCGTTCTGCTACCAAACTTAACCTCCAGCTGAAGCCCTGTTTCTTCCTAATACTGGACTAAGGAATTTGTTCCAACTTCGTGAGTATGAATGCTGAGGGACACATTCAAATCATAATTTTCCTCTTTACTTTTTAACAATAAATTCTAGTATTCCCACTGAGAAGTGGCCAGGCCAGGTTCAAGCTAAAAGAACATCGTTGAAAGTAAGCAATGAGGTGAGTCAGAGCGTGGTACCACAAAATGTGTAAAGATGGATTGAAAGTCATTTTGGCAAGGAAAGAGAAGAGCAGCAGGCTGGAGAGATGGCTCTGCAGTTAAGAGCACAGGCTGCTCTTCCAGAGGACCTGGGTTCAATTCCCAGAAACCACAGGCAACTCACAACTGTCTGTAACTCCAGTTCCAGGGTTGAAAAGACCTGTGAGTAACTGGAAAGCGATGATGCACTTTTGTAGAACATTCCATGGGATATTGGCGTGGTGAGGTTTGCATTTCTCAAAAGAACATTCTGGGTCTTTGCACTGGAAGCTAAAGAGAGCAGAAAGAAACAGGGAAACACCAGTTGGAGGCTTCAACAGAGGAGAGAGATTATTATTATTTATTTGCCTGGACAAAGCAGCTAGAAGCCACGGAATGGAGAGTCATTCATTATTTTAGAATGACAAGACCAATGGCAGGAAGGAGAGAACCCATATGAACGGAACCGAAGCGGCCAGCCTAAGTCCTGGGTTTCCAATCGAAGTGATCTCCGCAGTATTGCCTTCAGTGGAGCAGGAGAACACAGCCTTCAGTGGAGGTGAACAGGAGGTACTGATGTTTGAGGCAACTGTTGGATGGAGAAGAAGGCGTGTCAAGTGCAGATTGAATATTAGGGTCTTGAACGCGAGAGAGTGCCTGGAGGAAGACTCAGGTTAGGGTGTTTGGGATATAAAGATTATACATGAAACCATGAGAACGAATTTCTCATCCAGGGCAAAACCAAAACAACGAAAACAAAACAAAGCCTCAGTAGGAATCCTGGTTTGGAATTGGTTAAATATTCATGAGGTGGCTGGAGGTCCAGAGGTAAGATGAGGAGGACAAAGATACAAGAGAGTTTCCAGATAACTATCATGTAGTATCTGACTCTATGTGGAGAAATGCGGGCGTTTGTTGCAGATCTCTGAGTTAGTGGGAAGTACCAATTCAGGAGAGTAGAGGTATCAGTCGCACCTCTATAATGCTGGGTGGAATTCAGGCCAATACTCTGTGTTCTCAGCCATGCTAATATTAAACACCCAAAGGGTTTACATCTATCTTCTGCTTCCATCAGTAACGAGAGAGACAGGCCCTGGGTAAACCTAAACCAGTTAAGTGAGGCTTGGGCATACACCTTTGGCTTACCCTTCCTCATTCCTTCCCTCTTGTGCTACTCTTTAGGCTCCCATTTTATGCTTAGCAGCAGAAATTTTTTTTTTTTTTTGGTTTTTCAAGACAGGGTTTCTCTGTGTAGCTTTGCGCCTGTCCTGGAACTCACTTGGTAGCCCAGGCTGGCTTCGAACTCACAGAGATCCGCCTGGCTCTGCCTCCTGAGTGCTGGGATTAAAGGCGTGTGCCACCACTGCCCGGCCTCAGAAATTCTTCTTAATTAAATCAAGACAGGCTCTAATTACAATTATGTCCTCTTTGTAGAAAATGTGTGTATGTCAAAGTGTTATTTTATACACACACACACACACACACACACACACACACACACACACACACACAAACTCTTACATTTCATATTGAACACTAAAATTCATTTCATTTTAAATTAATGAATGGAGATTGTAGGTTATTAGGCTAATGAAATCTTTGAAAACAAAATATCTTCCACAGAATCCCCCGAGGATGGGGTAAGAACACGGGACAAATATTCCTTCCCCACCTGCCCAGCTTTGGCTGCATTTCTTAGTGAGCTCTGTAGATGTGTTGCTCTACTTCTGAACTCCAGCCCTGCTCTTTTCTCTTCTCTCAGGCCATCTCTGGCCAGTATTCTCAGGTTCATGATCTTGTGGGATCATCTCTTTCCTCTACTTCTCTGGCCCTTGACAGTATCCCTCACTCTCTTAGAGTAAGAGTCTGGCTTCCTGCCCTTGTGGAAGAGAGATGTAAACACTGGGTAGAAACTTAATGTCCTTTATAAAACACCAGGAACGGCAGTCTGGAAAGCATGTGGACAGGATAGGTTACAGGGAAGAGAGGAAATTCCATTGCTGAGAAATCGCATCAGAAGATCTTGCCTATTTACATGTGGGGAGTTTGCATATGGAAGTATGTGAATAACAACTAAAACAAAAACAGACATAAGATAGATAGAACTAGTCCATTCCTAGTTAACCAAGAATAAAAAATATAGTTTCATATTTCATATGTATAGGTTTGTAGAGGTTAGACTTTAAAAGAAGTATTTGGATTAAATAATTTTTTTGTAATTAATGTAAACCCGTGTGTGTGTGTGTGTGTGTGTGTGTGTGTGTGTGTGTGTGTATGTGCAGGTGCATGTGATTACATATATATGTGTGTGCAAGCCTCTATGTGTGTGCACACTCACATACCTGTGTGTGAGGCCAGATGTCAACAGTGGATGTGGTCCCCCAGGCTCCATCCATCTTGTTATTTGAGAAAAGGTCTTCCCTGGGACTTGGTGGCTTGGCGAGGCAGGATGGTTAGGACATCCCAATGATCCTCCTGTGCCTGCCTCCCAGTGCTGGGGTTTGAACATATGTGCCACCATGTCGGGCTTTTTATGTGGGTGATGGGGATCAATCCCAGGTCCTTGTGCAGCAAGCGCTTCACCAACTGATCTGTCTCTCCAGCCCTCTTTAACAGAAGTGGAAGAATAAGATATGCACACATATTCTTCTGCATAAACTAAGATATACATATATTTAACACATATCGATCACATGATATATATATATATATATATATATATATATATATATATATATATATATATATAGTCACTGGTCAATTATGAAAATTTTAGAAGGGTTGGGAAGATGGCTCAGTTGAAAAAATGCTTGCTTTATAAGCATGAAGACGTACGTTTAATACCCCAGAATCCACGTTGAAAAATGCTGGGCATGGTGGCACACACTTGCAATCCCAGTAGTGTGTTGATGGAGATCGGCAGATCCTTGGGACTCAAAGCCACCAGCCTGGCTTAATCAGCAAGGCCCAGGTCCCAGTAAAAGATCTTGTGTCAAAAAACAAGGTAGATATCTCCTGAGGTTGGCCTCTGACTTCCACCCACACATGCATACCATGGCATGCAACCACACATCTATGTGCATCTGCGCACACGTGAACACAAACACACAAAAAGAAGCTTCCGGTATGCTGGAACTGCTACATCCTTCTTGGTCATCTACCAGAAGTTTCCTTGTGCTACCGTCATCCTCAAACACTTGATTTCTGAGGCACTGTCTATGGAACACGCCACGGAGAAGCAGCTCTGTTTCTTGTTGTCAGTCCCAGAATCTCAAGGGTTTGGGCAACAGAAATGCTGCCCTTACCTTATTTTCGAAATTGGACTGTTTGAAAAAGTGATATGAAACTTAGTAAACGATCACGTTCTTCAACCTAAGTGAGAAGCAATTGACAGTACAGGAAGACGTCTCAAGGGATTCCTTTGCTCTGTAGAACGCTTGCCAGAGAGCAGACGGCATTTGCCTCCGAAAGTCCATCTTTCAGCTACTTTCATCTGTGACAATAAATTCAAGGCTTACTCCGACGAGCGGAGTGGAAAGAGAGAAATGCGACCCTGGCGAACGCTAGGCTGGACAGCTGTTCTGTTTTGTCAGGGATATAAGAGTTTATAAGAAAATGCCCCTCAAAGCATGGAATGCCTATGTGTATGTTCTTTATGATGAAACTCTAGGAAAAAAAAAAAAAAAACACCCAGTGATCAAATCCTGTAAATGTGCATGATCAGAAACAGACACAGATGTAGATGGCACATTTAAAATGGCCTGGTATATTCTGACAAACCAGAAAAGTGAACTAAAATAATGGTGTCTTAGACGTTCCTTTGAAGAAATCGTCTATTTTTTTACTTTTGTTTCCAAGCGTAGCCAAGGCAGCTCTGAGCAGGCCCATGGCTGCTCTCCTGGGTGGACTCTGAACTCTCATCTCTGTTAAGCTGAAATCAATTTTAGCCTGCCTAACTCCTGGTGCTTTAAGAGAAGTACAAGCTTGTGCAGCCCTGTCCAGGGCTCTGAGTTAGCAGCTCCGCTAGACACAGGAATCTGTGTGTTTATCAAACAAGCCAGTGGGTTTTAATACAGAGGGTTTAGGGAGTTTCACCAAGTAAACATTGTCCTGGGGCTAATCTCATTAATTTATTGTCATCGGAGAGCATTTCTTCACTGGAGATGAGAAAACCCCTCACACTTACAGCTTACATAAAACTTGTAAGATTATTTAAACATACTTTTGTTCCCTAAATTCCCAGCATTCCTGAGAGTATCATTCTCATAATGAAAATCGTTACATCATCTGAAGAGTCTTATTCTCATAATCACACTTTTAAGTCCTTTATTTCACTTAGAAAGGCTAAGGTACAGCACATCTGGTCCAGGGTCACTAAGGAGACAGTTTGTACCTCCTGGCTCTGGCTGGAGGACTCAAGGCCCACACTGATGTTCAGAATTAGAACTCTGGAATTCCACAGTGTTCCAGTAGTTAAATCATTGTGGGGGTCAGTAATTATTTCCTAAGGCTGAATTCCTAAAAGTGGAATTCCTGGGTTAGAAGCAAATGTTTAAGAACTTTGCTTTGGACTGGCAAGTCACAGTATGAAAAGGAATTCAGGTTCAGCATGGTGGTGCATGTCCCCGGGAGGCTGTGGCGGGGGAAGCATCATTTCAGGTCAGCCTGGGCTTCACAGTGATGGGATGAGAACTCAGAACAAAAACAAACAAAGAAACATAACTCCAAACAAACAAAACCAAAACAAAAGCAATAATGAAATCAGTGTGCTCAACTCTGTATCTCCATCTTCTTAACAGTATAGATTCATTACTATCATTGTATCTATTTAAAGATGATGAATATGAGCTTCAAAAGTGCTAAATCTGGACCAAAGTCATACCATCACTATGTAAGAAGAGCAGAACCATGACCTGGGTCCTTTGGATGCCAAGCCTTTGTGCAGTGTGCTGGGATGTGTTACTTCTGAAAGATTGTGTTAATTGACATCTTGACCACAAGTACACAGAATTCCTGTTTGCTTATGATGTCACCAACCCAGGACATTCCTTTTAAAATGACTTTTGGGGCAATGGTAATGGTTTTGTATAAGGAATGAATTATTTTCTTGACAGTAGTTCTAGAGTTCAAATTTAGTAGTTCCCATTTATACCCCCCACATAGTGCAGAGATTAATTTCTTCCCTAAAGATGTTCTACCACAGAGTGGAACACATTACTGTGTTTACATACGTAGTGGTGAAAAGACTGTTAGACCCATTCTGATTCCATGTTCAGCAGAACCAAGAGCCATAGTAAGACCAGGATAAAAATATTGATTATCTGATCTTGGGGAAGAATTGTTTTTCAGTGGTACGGATCAAAACAAGGTTCTCAAGAATGCTAGTTAAGCACCCCAGCCACTAAGCTACATCCCCAGTACCAGGGGAAGAATTTTAATTGGCTGTAATATAATCTATCCAAGTATGACTTCTGAGCTCAGTTTTTCCATAAGGAATTTGATAGTACTTTGAATTGCCAAATCCATTACAAGCAGGAAAAATAAAAAGGAAACAGAAAAATTGAGAGAGAGAGAGAGAGAGAGAGAGAGAGAGAGAGAGAGAGAGAGAGAGAGAGAGAGAGAGAGAGAGTTAGTTATAGCTAGTATAGGAGCTAAATGAGCCAAACTTTCAATTTACCTCTGAGTTCTTGACAAATAAAAGGTAAAGACTTCACAACTGTCCTTTGCTCCTTCCCAGTGAGAACACTCAAGTTCTCACAGAAGGTGAACTCCTGAGGAAGAGTGTTGGGAGGGGCCCCAAGGGAAACACAGCACCTCAGACTTGAGTATTGCAAGCACAAGTAGTCTTTAAATGAGCATATTTCCTATTTAATAATATGCAGATATATTTTCAATAAAGCCATATGTAGGAGTCTGAGGAGATGTCTGCTCCTAGTGGGAAATGATGGCTAAGTCACTGAATTTCTATGTGATGTAGTACAATCAGATTCCAAAACAGGGATCTAAGTGGTCAGGTGTGGAGTAAAGCTCTGAAAATTATCTTAACATTGGTCATTCTTCTTTTGAAATTTATTACTTCTTGAAACTTTAAGACTATCTGAATGGTTGAAATTCACAGATTTCTCCCCCTCAATCCCAGGGATTTCTACTTGAATTTTATCTTCCAAAACGAGATTTACTGTGAAGAATTATTCTTTGAGCACAGTTTAATAACTTTAAGGTTATTTATACTTTTCCAAAGACTAAGTTGATTATCAACTCATTATAATCAGAATGGCAGGAAACTACTTTACCTGATTTCTAAAGTGAATTGACCATTGCTTTATTTTAGCACATCGTGAATATTTACATGTGTTAACATGTTATAGATAGTAAGTTGCTCTGAAGAACCATGCATAAATTTCTTAAAATATAGTGTTGGAAACATTTATTCTAGTATTTTAGCTTTTACAATAAAAAAGTGTATAAAATTGGGCAGAGTTCTGATCATTAGTAGTACTATTCGCAATGCTGAGAAACTATGAACTCAGAAAAGCAGATTATAGGGAAGTTCTTAAAGGTTTTATTTATTTTTATTTGTGTGTGTGTGTGTGTGTGTGTGTGTGTGTGTGTGTGTGTGTGTGTGTGTTCATGGTGTGTGTGTGTTCTTGTACCATGTGTATGCAGATACTCATTGAAGCCAGAGGGTGCATCAGAGAGGCTGGCGTTATAGGGGATTGTGAGCCACTCAATATGGGCGCTGGGAATCCAGCAGTGATTTTAACTGTTGAACCTTCTTTTCAGCACCAGGATGGAAACTTGTTTTATTGCTATTATTATTATTATTAGTTTGGTTTCTCTGTATAGCCCTTACTGTCCTAGAATTCATTCTATAGACCAAGCTGACCTTGAATTCAGAGATCTGCCTGCTGGGATTAAAGGTGTGCACCACCACTACCTGGGTCAGCATGAAAACTTTTTAATGTGGTATTATGAGCACTTGGGTATTGCGATTGTTTAGAATATCAACTACTTAGGAAAGGTAATCTTGCATGCGTTGTTCTCTCTTATATTGTCAGTATCCAGAGTTCCTTATTTGTGTGCACTCTATAAACATTTGTGGAACGAGACATATTCAATTACATATTAGTTAATTTTCCCTAGGCTAAATTCAGGCAGGTATCTGGCATTGTTTTAAGCACACTAAGTACATTCACCTTTTTAAACCCTCACCACACCACAGCAAGGCATTTTATACTTGCTATCGTCATTGTATAAGTAAGGACAGTGAGACACAGGAAGTTATAGGATTTGTTCACGGGGTTAACAGCTCTGGGATCTTCAGCTGGCATTTGAACACAAGAGCCCATGTATTCGTTTCCTGTGTTTATGTTAAAAAACTTTTCTGTGTTTTGTGTTTATTTATTGTTTGCAACAGAGTCTTGCTGTGCAGGTAGAGTTGGTCTGGAACTCGCCAGGCCAGGCCGGCACAGGTCTTGCCACCATTGTCTTGCCTTAGCCCCAAGTACTGGCATTACAGGTGGGAGGTCCGTGTCTTCACCCTCCCTATCTGCTTTGACAATAACTGGAAAAGTGTAATTGGAAAGAACGCAACGTGTAGTGATCCTTGGACTTGTTTTCTTTGCGTGGATTATAAAATATTTCTCTCTGGCATAAAGACAAGATTCCTTCTGGATATTTGAGCCATGGTTTGTTTCTTTAATTAAATCACTCACTAACAATTTTTTTTGCCATGTTGGTGTGAGTCTCAGAACCTCATGGCCACTAGGCAAGCACTCTACCTACCGCCTACATCCACTGCCCAAGCTGTGGTTTACTATGAAGGAAATAGTTTTATAAAGCTGAGCCTAGGATCTGGAGTCGTCTAAAATAAGATGTTCCTTTGACCCTCATCCACTGTTTCCATCATGCCTGGAGATAAAAAGTATGATTACCATTACAGAATTACTGAATGTTCCACCAACTCCTTTGCGTACTCTGTGGAAACCCTAGCCAGTTCAGATCTTCCATATTGACTTAGGGGATGCTGCTCTACGTGGAAATTCCAGGAGGTGTTTCAGTTTTTGGTTCCTTCACTAGTTCTTTCTCATTGGGATGCTTTCTTCTGCCAAGGGAGTGTGGCTGAGTAGCACACTGGAGGGATGCTCTCCACTCAAAGGGCTTCTCAAGGAGGATGGCAGATACTGGTCCAGCTTCTAAACCTCAGACTCCTACATCCCATAATTCTGATATTTAACTTGAGCTGTGCTCCTGCAGAAACGACAAAGCATTTGCTGCCACGTAGTTCTTAGTGGTTGTGTATCAGATGGTCTTTGGAGTTTTACACATGGTTTTATTGTTGCTCCTTTCTCTAGAACATAGACATGGCTCCATGATCTTGCTAAAGAGCATGTGGTTAATGGAAACTTCCCTGTACTTGGAATGATCTCTACCACCTACTTCACCATCCTCTCATTAAAGGCCTATATATTTAAGTCTCTCATTCCTTAAGGTGGGTATGACTTAAGGAAACTTCTAGTCTGTGATTTCAATAGAAACATGGGAGACTGGTCTTATTAGTCTCCCACATAGGTCCAGAGATGTTGAATCCTAGGTTCAACACAGCTCAAGTTCAAACTGGGTTCATACTACACTAATATTAACTGTGTGAAAAATAATATGAGTTGCATGTATTCTTGCTTCTTATTTTGGGAGAGGAAGTTCACTGTGATGTCCCCTTAAAATTTATACAAGGGAGACTATTAATATCTTTCATTTGCTCATTGATAGGTTTATTGATGAGATCCTTCTGTATTATTACAAACTACAGATAAACATGAGCAGTGCATGTGATTTACGTGCTATGTTTCACGTAACAGGATCTTCAGAGGTGAAGATCCAAAGACAGGAGTACTTGCACACATTGGATGAGCAGCAGATCTTGTGCAGAAATGTGATTGCATGAAAGGGTTATGATTGGTCATGAACTGCATGAAACGGTTGTGGTTGGTCATAAACTTGAGGGTATCAGCAAAAGATTTGTTCAGATTCTTTTCTATGTCTGCATGTCTATAGAGATAAAGACATTCTTTTTTTTTTTCAGGTAGGGGGACAGCATCTCTTTCATGAGCCTCTTATGACCTACTTTAGAAGAAGGTCAGAGAATTCTTTTCTTGCCTGGTGAACTATAGAGAAAACTGATTCTGCTATTTTATCAAATTTCATGAATGCTAAATTTTAGGGAAGTATGTTTGGAAACCCATGAAATGGAGAGATCACAGTTGTCCTTCTAAAAGTTAAACCATTAGCTGGATGCCATATTTGATTGTTTCTTATCACAGGAAGAAAGGGAAATGGCCTTTGGACCTGTGATGACTGTTTTGAGGGTGATAGTATATGTAAGGAAAGAGTAGCAAAGACCTTGTTGAAATTTGAATAAGCGCTGGCCGCCTCAGATCCACAGGCTTGAACACTTGGGCTCCAGCCAGTGACACTGCATTGGGAGGTTGGCAAGTCTTAGGAGGTGCTGGTTAGCTGGAGGAGTAGGCACTGAAGTTCATAGCTTCACAGCTATTTCTGGCCCCAGTGATCTCCTGCTAGGTCTCTCAAGACATGAGCCGGCCATCTCACTGTTCAGTGGAGCTGACTCACCACCGTGCTTCCTGCTCTCACCATGCATTCCCAGTGCATCAGTATGGACTGTATCCCCTCACTCAAATAGTGGTCCAGAATAAGCCCTTCTCCTTAAATTGCTTTTAGTCATGTATTTGGTTGCAGTGATAAGAAAAGTAACCCAAATAGCTATCAATCAATAAGCAATAAGGAAAGCCTAGAAAAATAAGAATTAAAGAATTAAGGAACAGCAGAGCCAGCCAATTTTGCTTTGTCGCCAGACTGCAATTATTTCCATATTGCTAGCAAGAGCACCCCTAATGAGGCCATCTCTCTACACACTTTATTTGATTCACCGGCAGCACCAAACCGCTTGTGAGAATGATGAATGAAGTCATCACTCCTGATGCCACGAACTGTTTAATTCATCCCCTTCCCCTTGGTGTGATTCACGCACTTCAACGTTGCGGTTTTTACTGCTCCTCCTCCTCCTTTTCATCCTGTTGAATGCTAGCTACATGTGATAAGAGATGGGCATTCATGGACCTAATTGCATTTGGTCCTCAGATAAGGCCTAGGAGGAAGGAAGGAGCATCACAATGATTTGGAAGAAGGAATAGAAGCTCAAAAATGTGAGGTCAGGACTTGCCTGATTGCACTGTGTCTTCTGTTTATGACTTTTTTTTTCTGTTTGTGCCCAATTGTTGAGAGATGGGAGAGGGGGGAGAATGGAACACTAATGTATTTTATAAATTGATTAAATTCTCCTCACAGAAGAACAGGAATCTCCAGCATTAAGAATCAAACATTAGGTATTCATGTGAGCCAAATAGTTGTCAGAACTCTGCAAATAACAATATTTTGTTTCCTATTTTATAAAACTAGACTTTAAATGCACACTCTTCTCTTTCCTTTGTGGATGTTATTTATTGCTTTAATAATGGTAGAAAAGTACATTGAGTACTAAAAAAAACAAGAGCTGATTGATTATGGAAATTGGGCAAATGTAGCCTGGATTTATTCATTTTACCCTCCAGGGTCCACAGTTTTCTCTTCGTAGGCTCCACACATGTCATGACTATGTTACTCTAAGATCTTGTACAAGCTTAAAATTGATTTCTGAGAACTTCTGATAGCAGTTTATAAGCGTTATAATGTCACAGGTGGCATTTCTAACTGAAATGCTTAGCTTATATCTGGCAATTTAATATGGCCAACTCTTTTCCTTAGAACAATAAGTCATTTCTTAACAGTGTGTGTACAAAGGACAAAAATGGCGCTATTTCTTCCAATATGTTCTTGAGACAGTCACGTTGTCCATGGGACACAATAGCCACTTACTCTTGACTTTGAAGTGCTTGGATACAAGGCAGACATCACTGACAGGAACGTCAGTTCTCTAAAATTCAAAAGTTATTCATGATTATGTAGCCAGTGTTTTCTAACAGCAGTGCACATAATTCCCCTCAGGTTTGTGCCTACGGATATCTCTAGGGGATGTATCTGGTTAGTATTATTATTAATACTAGTTAATACTAGTATTAATACTAGTATTATTAGTATTTCATTGTGTCATTTTCTAAGGGCATTCAAATGTGTTCCATTCTCCTTATTTTGATATGTTGCAGGATATTTGATTGCATTGTGAAATTCCAGCTCCAAAAGCTACACAGAGAAACCCTGTCTCAATAAAGCAAACATATATATACGTGTGTGTGTGTGTGTGTAATATATATATATAATAAAATTAACCTTGGATTGGGGGTGGAGCCAGTGACTAGTTGACAAGAATTAGCCATAGAGAATATGGAGGACCCGGGAAATGGATAGAGAGCCACACAGGAAGCAGTAGGGAGGGACTTAGAGATTTGTGGGCCTTTTTGGTTTCGGATGAGTGGACAGATGCTCTCTTGCTGGGTCTCCTGTCAAAAAGGAAGGTCAGTTGGTTGCTTCTCAGCTCCTCTGATTTAGCAGGTTTTCACCCCAACATCTGACTCCTGAGTCTTTACTGGTAAATAAAACAACTTAGATTAAAAATCTCATTTTGAAATAAGGTATCACTTACCCCTGCTCTTCTCCTGTACATGTCTACATACTAGCTTCACAAGAGAAAGCCTTCAAAACCTAGAAGAGGATAGGATAAAGCTAACCTTACCTATACCTTCTGCATGCTTGTACCCCCCCCACACCATTCTTCAGTCATGATATATCACCTACTTTCTCTTCCCTCCTTTTGATAGAGTGTGTTCTAATGTGATTGTTATTATTGTTAACTAATAACGCTTAGGGAAATTGCAGCAATAACTAACATCAAGGTTGTTCTTGAATCTAAAACCCAAGGGTACTTTTCTGAACTATTCTGTAGTACTTTTAAGAACTATTTGTAATCATGGTTTCATTGAACTCTTTCAGTCTCTGCTGCATTGGTCTACAGTCACTGGAAGTAACTTTTAGGTCAGGGTTCATCTTGGTGCCAACAGTGCCAAAGACCTGGCACTTGAATCTCAGATGACATCATAAATACTGGAAGGTCACCTGTATAGTCCTAGGATGTGACCTGAGGACAAATGACTGACACTCTAGCAAGTCATTTCAAATGCTTTCCTAAAGAGTCCTTTATAGTTTTAAATTATATTTACATTAATTGTTGGATTAGTTATATGTGTGTAAAGGGACATAAATAGGTCATGTGTGGAGGCCAGAGGACAACTTACAGTGGTTGGTTCCCTGTTTCTATCCTGTGGGTCCTGGGGTCAAAATTGGATCATCAGGCACAGCAGCAGGCAATTTTATCTGTTGACCCATCTCACAGGCTCTTATGAGACCTTCCATTTTAAGATTTATTTGTTTTAAGGTGTACAAGTGTTTTGACATGCTCCATGTCCATGCCTAGTGTCCACAGAGTTCAGAAGAGGGTGTCAGGTCTCCTGGAACTGGAGTTACAGATGTTGGGAGCCACCATGTGGGTGCTGGGTACCAAACCTGGCTCCTCTGCAAAAACAGGAAGTGCTCTTAACCGCTGAGCCATCTCCCCAGCCTGACCCTATGAGCCTTTTAATGAAAACTCACTATCCTTAAGTCCCAAATAGCTTAGATGATGTATTATTACCCTGAGAAAAATGAACAGCATGTTAGAACAAATACTACGGAAATATGTTTAGGAATTTCTACAGTTCCTTTAAAACTTTAAAGTATCTGTGCGCGTGCGTGCATGCATGCATGCATGCATGCGAGCATGCGTGTGTTCATTTGTGTGTGTGTGCATGTGTGTGTGTGTGTGTGTGTGTGTGACTAAAGCACAAGGAGCAGGTTGCTGTGACTATCTGTCCTTCTATCAACCTTATTATCAGTCTTTCAGGAGCCGCCAGTCTACTAGGCACCATAGCAGCCTTTTCCCTCCGAAGCCACCTGAGGAGGTCCTGCTGTCACCACTGTTTATATTCCTAGTGAAAACAACACACCAAGAGATTAAGCACTCCCAGGACAGTGCAGCTGGGCAAGGGCTGGAATGCAGTTTTAGACCTCATTCACTCGATTCTCATTATGGGCGATAGTGATGTGCTGTGAAGTGGCGTGGCCATGAACTTCATCCTCAGCTGAGGCTCTTGGGAGACAAAGACAAAGACAAAGCCTGGTCACTGCGTGAAAGCCGAACTCCTTTCCAGGGAGCGAGCTTGTTCCAAGAGAGAATAGGTATGTGTACCTGGAGTTTTCTCCGGTCCTGCCCAGCCCCACAGATCCCCACAACCGCTTATAAAATAATCACTCAGAAGCTCATATTCATTAAACTGCTTGGCCATTAGCTCAGGCCTACCACTGTCTAGTTCTTACTCTTATATTTAGCTCATTTCTATTAGTCTATACCTTGTCATGTGGCTCGTGGCTTACTGGTAACTTACATCTTGCTACTCATTGAGGGGGCTGGCAGCATCATCTGACTCAGCTTTCTTCCACCCAGCATTCTCCTCTCTCCTTGTCCTGCCTACACTATCCTTCCTGCCTGGCTACTGGCCAATCAGCGTTTTTATTTATCATTCAATCATGGCAACATATATCCACAGCATACAGAACATCCCACAGCAGATATGCTTTTCTCCTTTGTGCCCTCCCTGACTCTTTCAAACTCCTGTTTCTCCTGCAATGGTTCTTCATTGCTAAATAAGTGGAAAGCCCCATCAGAGGGAGTACCAAAGGGAGAAAAAAAAAACCAGACTTTGAAAACTTTTTTTTTTCAACTTGAAAGATTGTTCTTTATTCGGATGGTATTCCCTCATCTACTCTGGTTAGAATGTGTTTGTTGTTGTCTTGAGACAAGTCTTTCTGTGTAGAGCAGGCTGGCTTTGAATGTGAGATTTCTCAGTCAGGGGTTTCCCAGTCCACCTCTAGGCCTGGCTGCAACATTCTCTTCTTTCTGGCTTTTGTAATATGCCTGTTGCTACAATGATTATTTTTTTTCCTTTTCAAAAGTATACTTGTTCCACAAAAGTTTTACCTACTGGTGCCTCTCGGTTAAGCCCTAGATTTATCGTTAATATTTTACTAATTATCAAATCTAATGTCTGGAAACAGTAACCAGGGGCAAAAATTGTAAGTGGGTCGTTAACATTGCTTCCAGATTGCCCTGAAAGAAAACACACTCAGCAAGAGATCAGAGATGTTTTCAAGGACGTGACAGGTCTTTTTCACATCAAATAGGTGATAAGTTACCACCTGCCATGTTTCTTCTCAGCAGTTAGTTTCATCCCTTTTACCCTCGGTGCAGTGGCAATACATCACCACTTTGGTACTTTTACCCCAAAGTTAGTCACCACTGGAGTCAAAGTCTAAGAGAGAAGCCTTGCTAGATTTGTTGTCTTGCAGTTTTCATCTTATCTGGAGTTGAGATGTACAGATAACGAGCCTAGGAAAACAAGAAGAGTTTTTGACACGTCTTCGAAATTTCAAAGTATCATTTAAGTAAGAATAAAACAGCTCCAGGGTCCTGTGGGAAGCTTCAGAGTGGTGGATTGTGATTGGCTAGGGCGATGTTTCCCTCTCCTGTCTTTACCATAACACTTGAAACATCCAACCATCTGAGAAAGATAACTGGGGATTTTTGGTCCCAAGCATCCTATTAGGGTGATGCTAGATCTTTTCTCTACCTCATTTATTGTGACACGTGGTGAAAAAGGAAAGACGCATAGTTTTGCAATTATTGGTTATGGAAAGGACTCATTCGTAGTCTGAGTTCAAATATTATTCACAAATATAAAAGTAGCTGGTAAGCATGACTGGCAGAAAGGGGCTGTCTAATCTCAATATTCACATGGGTTTCAAAAATATGGTGATTATTTTGTTGATGCAACACTGTGCCTTATGCATGAAAAATATTAAATAGTATCTTTGAATGATTGAACAAATTCTATTTATATCAGGTTCATTTATCAGTGAAAACCTTAGCCAAAATTGTATTATGTAAAATCACCCCTTGTTTTCTGTAAGGGTGAACCTGTAATATGTCAAATGCTTAAAAGTCTGTAGAGAGACACATAAAACATTACGTATTATTTGCACTTCAATTTTGGAGTGATTTTATTGTTTCACACAAGTAATATATAGTTTGGTATTCATCTTTATTTTCACCTATAAACAGCATATAAAAGACAGCAATCCAGAAAAGGGAAAATTTGAAGTGAGTTGACAATAGTATGTCACCCAAGTATCAACAAGATTTTGTCTATCTGGTTCCTTTTTCCTTTCCACATTTTAGGGTCAGCATCTAGAGTGACTGTAACCCAAAGCAGAATCCATAGTCGTCTATAGTTATATCACTATCTACCTGTACATCACTGAATTTGTCACTTGGGCGTTCAGAGCACTGAAGAGAAGTTACCTCATATCAATATCCTCCATGGGCCCTTGAGATGCTCTGTTTCCATTAAAAAGATGGATTCCCCTGTTCCACACCAGTAATACGTTGTTGCTAGGCACCAGACCAGGTGAGGTGCCTCATGGAATCACAGCTCTTAACTTGTGGAATCCGAGGTAGAATCTTATTATGGAAAAAGTTATAGAGTTGGAGGAGGAAGACTTAGGTTCTAATTCTTTTTCCTTGTTAAATAAGGCTATTGGGTAACAATATTGTTAGTATTCTTCAAGGTTTACTAATTTTATTTTATGTTCATGAGAGCTTGCTTGCATGCATGTATATGCACCACACATATATAGTGGCCAAGGAGGTCAGAAGACCTATTGTAATAGGTCTCTTAAATTAGAGTTACAGACAGTTGTGAAGTGTCACGTGGTTGCTGGGAACTGAAAACCCCAGTCCTCAGCAAGAGCAGACAGTGCTCTTAACCACTGAGCCATCTCTACAGCCCAAACTTGGTGAGTTTTTTTTAAATCTTCATATTTCTAAGTTTTAAGAAGGACATTTTTGAACGTTAGCTAAAAGGGTAGTAAAAAGTAATGTTTGGGACTGAATGTGTGTTTCCCAGGTTCATGTTTTAGAGGCAGGGACCCCAGTTTACAGAAATATTGGAAGATTAGAACCTTAGAATCTTCAAGATGAGGGGCCTCAGTGGGAGGAAGCCCAGTCATTGAGGCTATACCTTTGGAGGAGACATGGGGACCCCATTCCCTGAAGTTTCTCTCTGTGTTTGCTGGATTTAATGAGGTAAGAAGCTTTGCTCTGTCGTTCACGGTTGATTATTGGAATTCTGCCTTATCACAAACACAAAGCTATAGAGACAGCTAATAATAGACCAAACCTTGTGGGCTCATGAGCCCAAATAAACCTCTCTTCGTTCAAAGTTGGTTATTAGTATATAAGTAGTGAGTGAGTCATTCAAAAAGAGTCCCTTCATTTGGTATCTTTTAAGGTTTCTTTTAGGTTAATTTTTTTTCCATGAGGGACTGGAAAGATGGCTTGGTAGTTAAGAGCATTTGTTGCTCTTGCAGAGGACTCAGGTTCAGTTCCCAGTACTCACATGGGTTCATAACTGTATGTAACTTCAGTTCCAGGGGAGTATGATGTCCTCTTCTGGCCTCTATGGGTACTGCACACACATGGTTCATGCCATGCATGCGCGCGCGTGCGCGCGCGCACACACACACACACACACACACACACACACACACACACTCTCAGGCAAACACTTATAAATATAAAATAAAAAGAAATGAACCTTTTTAAAAAGATGAAATGATTTTAATTTTCTTCCCATCTGACTAAAATGTTTGACACATTCTCCATGAAATCTCTCTTATTCCTCATATAATTTGTGGAACAATTTGCTTGCTTTTCATACATGACTTACAGTTCTCTGTTTTGTATTTTGCACACTAACAACATCTGCATGTTAGTTATCTTCCCTCCCAAAGCCTAGATGCTTTATCATTCCCTGCTTAGTTTTGAATCCCATATCCCTGCTGGTCATAGTGTAATACACAAAAGACTCCATATCCATCAAATAATTGATTAAACCATTGCAGAAGGTATTAGCAAGGGATCTCCTAAACTGCAATATTCAATTATTCATGTATTCAATCAACAAACACTTAGTGAAGGTTTACTGTGCACTGCATGCTGGCTGGGGACTACAGACACAAAGGTAAATACAGCTGCTGGAATTACCGAGCTCACAAAATAGCAGGCTGACATTTAACTAACAAATTACCAAACGGTGGGGTATGTCAACAGTGGGGGCATGTTCTGTGGATGATAGAAGCAATTTCCTAGACTAGTGAATGTTGTTTTGGTGCTAGACATCAAAGGGTCACCATGTGTATGTGAAGCAGATCTTAGGAAACATGGGAATATGTGTCTGAGTGTGTGCTGCTCTGTGGCATTTCTGGGAGAGAGTGATATGGGCCTTCAGAGAGGCAGGCTGCTCCTGGGATAGGATATGGGCATGTCTCTAGGGGAGGAGCCTGCAGATGAGGTTGAGGAACTGTTGGACCAGGGGCAACAGTGCAGGATGGGGATACAGCAACAGGTTTTTAAAGAGAGAATCAGTCACTTCAGGATTATTGTAGAATTCAGCACAGGGAGAGATTCCAGAGGAGGGACGGCAGACCTCCAACATTTCTGTGAAATTCCAAGTAAGTGAAAGAGGCCTGGGACCTGGCTAGTGTCAGAGGTGGGAGAGGAGAGCAGATGGCCGCCCAGTTGCTTGGCGCATGGGTTTGCACTTGGATTAACTTGTACGGTTTCTTCACAGAAGGGCATTTACAACTTAATAAAAGTTATGGTCAGACAATTAATAGAGAAGTTCAAAAATTGCACTCACAAGAGGGGATAAGTAATTGGAAAAGGAAGGCATGATAAAACTGTATTCTTGTTAATTTCATTCTGGAACAAAGTCCATGGGCTTCTTCTTATTGCTTTGCATGTGTTCAATCTGCCATAATTCAGTTTATACTATTTGTTTACTTGGAGACATTTTCTCACCATGGAGCTCTAGCTGGCCTGGAATTCACTCGGAGATCAGGATGATCCAGGACTAGGAGTCATTCTCTTGTTTCTACCTCCTGAGTTCTGGAATTACAGGTACACATCACCACACTTGTTCACAGTTCAGTCTTGTGAGAGAATTTAAAAGATTCCCCTTTAGTGCAGTTGACTGTGCCAAACAAAAATTGAATTGTCAATACCAAGGTGTTTTACTGTTTTTGATGGTGGTGGTGGTGGTGATGGTGGAGGTGGGTGGTGGTGGTGGTGGTGATGGTGGAGGTGGTGGTGGTGGTGGTGGTGGTGGTGGTGGTGGTGGTGGTGGTGTGTGATTATGTATGGTTCATTACAGACCCCACGCCCTGCAACTGTCTGAGGAAAATGAGAGCCTACACACTAGGTAAGTTTTAATAAACTGCCTCAAAGAGGAGTGTGCTTAAAAAAGCTTCATACATTTGAGAAGAACAGGTAAGCATGGGGATTGACTCAAAGAACTACATTAAGTCATTCTTAGTGACTTTGACATAAGTCTCTAGCAGAGACAACTCTCCCCTCTTGAGGAACGACTGGAAAAGGAAGACATAGATCTGAGTCCATCTGAACTTGAGATCCAGCTAACTACACACACACACACACACACACACACACACACACACACACACACGCACACAAGCACACAAGCACACACACATACACATGTGGACAAGTTCTATTTGAACAAAAGTTATGTGAAGGATTTGGAGTTTAAAAGGCAAAATACAAAGTCACATTCGATGAAACGATAAGCATGCACCTCATTTCTCCTTTCTACCACATAGAGCCTCAGGCATGCTTCCAAGCACTCTACAGCTCAATTATATTCCAACCTTCATTTTACTTTTGAACTCTGTGACATCATCTTACTAAATTGGTCAGGTTGGATTTTACTCAGTCTGTAACCCAGGCTGGGCATTGAATTCTTGAATTTGTGGTCCTCCTGCCTCAGCCTCTTGAACAGTTAGGATTAGAGGACTATATCATTCAGTTTAGTAAACCTCGATTTTTTGAGCTTTAGACAAAATTTGTGTTTTGATTTTCATCCCCTAATATTACTGTTAACCGTGTAGCTAAATTTTTCTTTTGAGCTAGTATGGAAATTAATTAATTAGTTAATTCTATATCTACAAACTTTTCTTCAGCTGTTTCTTTTGTTAGGCACAACTGGTGGCATTAGTGACAAAGAGACTCCTTGTTCTGTATTATATCACACACATATTTTCAACTTTTTATTGTGGAAAATTTAAATATATACAAAAGCAGAGATTGCATAGTGAGTCCCAATGTACCCATCACACCGTGACATTCCAACTTCATGACCATCTTGCTTACGGTATCTTCCATCATTCTTTCTCTTTTCTTTGTGTGTGTGTGTGTGTGTGTGTGTGTGTGTGTGTGTGTGTGTGTGCGTGCGTGCATGTGTGTGTACATGTGTAAAAATGTGTATTCATGCAGAGGGAGGCCAGAGGAAACCTTTGGGGGTCATTCCTTAGATGTTATTCAACTTTTCTTGAGACTGCATAGAACTCAAGTAGGCTAGGCTAACTGGCCAGCAAGTCCCAGGAATCCTGTCTACGCTTTGCCTGTGCTGGGGTAATAAATGTCTAACTTATACAGATTCTGAGGATTGAACTCGGGTCCTTGTGCAAGTACTTTACTGACTGAGCTATTTCCACATTCCTTTATTACTGTTTTAAAAAACATGTTTGGAGATTTTATTTATTTTTATTTTATAAATGTTTTGCCTGTATGCATGTCTGTGCATGGTGTGTGTGTGTGTGTGTGTGTGTGTGTGTGTGTGTGTGTGTGTGTGTGTGTGTGTGTGTGTGTGTGTGCAGTGTTGACAAGAATTGGCAGAGGGTGTCAGATACCTTGACCAGCAGTTACAGATGGTTTTGAGTCACTGCATGGGTGCTGAGATCTGAACCTCATCCACTGGAAGTGTTCTTAATCACTGAGCCATTTCTCTGGCTAACCCTCTTCCTTTTAATTTTAGCTTTTCACCCTCTCTTCCTTTCCTCCTTCTCCTCACTCCACCCTCCCTCTTTTCCCCTCAGTCTTGACTTCATCTCCTTCCCCATTTGAACTCACAACCACTGAGTCTCAGCTTCTCGGGTGCTGGGATAACAGACATGTGCCACCATGCTTAGCTGTTATTATTTATCTTTTGAACCTTGTACCTTAGCCTCTAAAGCAGCTGAGGCTGTAAGTAGGCACCACTGTGCTTGATCCCTTCACTCTATTGAAGCAAGTCTTGAGTGCCACACATTTCATCTTCAGGGCTTCAGCAGAGTCTCTAAGGACGAAGAGTCATTCGAAATAATGGCGTAACCACAACCGTATCTAGACACCAACAGTTTCTTGATAACATTCAAAAGTTAACAGCAATTCTTTCCTCATGCATCCAGGAAAGGCCGAAACCTCTAAATATCTCTTAAAGGTCACAGATATATTTTTAACTGTTCATTTGAATTTGGACCCAAATAAGGCAAACACATTATAACTGCCTAATGTTGTCTTTGTGAGTCCCACTTTATTGTGTCCTCCTGACATTTTTTTGGTTAGGAAATACCCATGTGGACTTGGGGAGATGCAGTCCCATGGTGTGCAGTTAACGGCTTCCCGTGCTCTTTGTACTTCCTGTAAGTCAGTAGTTAGATCGTAGGGATTAGATTGGATCTGATCAGATGCCAGCGGGCGGGGGGAAGGATGGTGCTTTTGAGCAAGACTTCTTCCTAAATGAAGTTGCTTTCATTACCTAGGACACTTGGAACTTCCTGTGTGTCATTTTGTCACAAAACACACAATGCCTAGGTCTTCACAGATATATTATAATTTTAAAAGTTTTGATGTAAGCACGGTTTGAGTGGGTATTCCAAACCACCACAATTTATTGAGAAAGAATATGTGAGTGCCACCTGAGATTAATAACAGCAGCAACAAACAACTTTTTAAGAAACCATGAATGCAAATAACCCCTAACGACCCCATCAAAGGCTCCTATCATTTATCCAAATTATATGCCATGGATCAGCAAGTACCTTGACAAGGAAACTTCTTTCTATGTGACATAAATCACCACTCGCTACCTTATTTAAAAACTGGAGGATGATAACAGCCCTGTGACTCCATAAATTTGAGTTTCTAATATTATGCAGAAGAACATAAAACCTGTTTATGCATTGTAATGCAGCAATGATGTATCTTATCACAATCATTGGCATAACGAAATTACTAACTTGCCGATGGCATGCATAATGACAAGTTTGCAAAGGGCTCGGAATTTTAACGTTTGATTTCACCTGCAACTCAAATCCCTGCAGCAATTAAAGAGAAAACCGCACGTATCAAAGCAACAAATCTCTTTAACTGAGTAAGACACGTTTTTCAGCAGGGAGAATTTTTAAACGCCCTTTGAGGCTATAGCAAAACTAAAACCATGCCAATTTGCATATCAGTGTAGTTTTTAAAGTCCTGCATGAAATGATTTGCCTTTTCTTCCTTAAAATTAGTAGTAATAGGAAGCGAATGTCATCATCAACAAGACGCTACTATCAACTGTGTCACATGATTTTTCCCCCCACATTGTTGGCTACTTCCACCGAAGTGAAAATGAGAAGGGTTGAGGTGTAGATCGCCTCAGGAGCTGGCAAACCTTCTGTAGAAGTCCATACACTGAATCTATTATGCTTTGTAGGCCATTTGAACTATGTCATAGCTACTCATGCTGTAGGTGTAGCAGGAGGTATCCTTAGGAAATATGCAAACGGACAAGCATTGCTGTGTTCCAATAAAACTTTATTTATAAGGACAGTGGATTAGGCAGACTGTGAGTCAGCTTGCTGACCTGGGCAATTCAAGGCAAGTGCTTCTGCCTATTAAAGAAGGCTCCCTGTTCTTTCCTTCTTCTCCAAATAATCGAAGCTGGCAGCCTATACTAATTGAGTTCAACAGAAGGCAGCTAAATTCTGCCCTCCATCTGATGTGTGTGGACATAAGTTTTGTTATAGTCTTGAAGCAAGTCTTTTGAGAAAGCCAGCCACCTGTCTGAGTTTATTAGAAGTAATGAGGGATAAGGATGGATTGTCCCACGTGGAACAAAAGAAATCTTCCAGAAGGAAGTTTGGCACTTGAAGGCAGCTTTGTGCCCACCCCTCTTGGTTTTATAGATGGACCACTTCAAAGTTAAAGAGCCACTGGAGCGGGGAGGGGGACAGATGGGAGGGAGCAGGGAAGATTTGTCATTTAGAAATTAATCATTAATTGTGACATTAAACATGGACTTTGTATTCCTTCTGCTTCAAAAAAAAAAAAAACAACAAAAACCAACAACAATAACAGCAAAAACAGTATACTCATTGAAACTTGGCACCCGGAAGCAGCTGTTGAAGCTGTCGACTGAGATTTTCAATGTGTTCAGTGTCTCTCGCACTTGTTTGCAATTAATTTTTGCTGTAACATGGATTATCCGAACGCATAAAATAGTGTTTACAGAGATTACGCCACAGTTGCAAAATCTTTCTAATATCACATTTTTTTAAATGTAACTTACAAATGCAAATGACGGTTACAAAGTGATAATTCCCCCCAAACAGACATATAACATTTTTGTTAGATGGACTGTTTGCATCAGAAGAATCAGGCAGAAGCTGAGTCTAAGTGGCTTTTTATTGGATTTAAAAAATTCACAGTGGCGCACACTGTGGATTCAGTGGGTGGACATGCAAAGGGTGCATTTCCTTTCATAATTAGTGGTGATTAACCCAAACTGGGAGATTCATATGCAACTCATTATTGTCAAGCTATCGTTTATGGGTTAGCAAAAACATTTCTTCTAAATTTAGACTTGCTTCCAGAGGACATTTCTAGGGATGTTGTCCAAACTGTTTCTCTAATGTGGCAAATATAACTGGCAAACATCAACAAACCATCTAACCCTGGCCTTCTGTCTTCCCGAAGCCTCTGAAATGTCAAGCATTGGAGACCCCTCTACAGTCCACAGCAGTTTTGTTCTGGCTTATGCTGAAACACAACTTTGGAGACACAAGGAAAGCGCTCGCACCAGGCCTTTCCCCCTCAACGAGGCTTGACTTCCTAAGCTTGACATTTGAAAACTTCAAGATTGACGACCCAGATAAATGATCCCTTTTTATCCAGAAGGAAGACAAGGAATCGGTAAACAAGCCAGCAACTGCTGTTTATGAAATGTGCTAATGATCCTCCCAAGGAGTGACAGATGAGGGAGCGACTGTTGTCACAGACAGGCCCCTGTGGCGGCAACAGTGAAGTACAGTGGTTTTGGCATTTAGATCCTGAACTACCGTGTTTTTGTAATGGAAGAAAAAATTCAAATTACTCAGTCACAAACAAGTGCGCATTTGTTAATTATACTTACGTTCTCACAAACATGATTCTTTAAACTACAGCACAGCATTGAATTTGGCTTTGAAAACTATTTTTATTTACCTAGGAAGTCACAACCATGTATGTGTTCCTGGAGTCCCGGCTTGCTTGTGAGAATCTGATCTCATCGCAGCTCTGCTTGTTCTGGGAAAATGTCTGCCTCCCTCTGCTCATTTGCATGGTCTTAGGTTTGCTGACCTTCGCATCCATGAGCTCATCAATGATCTTCTTCAGCTCTAGAACGAAAAAGAGGCAGGGCACTGGGGTTTTCTCAAAAATTCCTGACAAGGACCCTGCTAATAAAGTGCAGATTCCACAATACATACTAAGTAAGACATTCTGGTCAGTCTTACAAAGAAAAACAGCTCATAAACATAGAACGTATTGTTTCATGGGAGCACATGTGTTAATATTTTAAATTAAAGATGCAGTACAGCTTTTTGAAGTGCATTAAGGCCTTTCTGGAAAAATATGTACATGGCAATAATGCTAGGAGGGAGTTGTCATTCTGTTGTTTTTTGATTAAATATCCGTTGTTCCTACTGCTTTTGTTTGAGGCAGGGTCCTGCCATGTTCCCTGGGCTGGCTTTGATCTCCAGATACTCTGATGTCTGCTTCCCAAGTATGGGAAATTCCAGGTGTGTGCCAGTTTGCCCAGCTGCACGTATCTCTTTTATATGTGAGTGTGGTGTGTCCAGGTATACTAGTCAATAATCGCCACTGCGGTCAAGCATTTCCTCCCTGACCATGCTGTTGTACAACAGGGACTAAGTGAGGTTTTGATCCTGAAAATCCCTCTACGTCCCCCAGAAAGGATTTCTGAAGTAATATCAACAAGTTCTTACAGATCCAGAGAGCAAGCCGACCACAGCGGAGGCAGCAGGATCCTTTCAAGATGTTCCGAATGACTGAGTTTTAGTTGGAGGCTATTAGCTGAGGATTATAGCTGAGGATCTGCCAGACAAAATGACAGTGAAAATACCGTGGGGAACACGTCCCCCGTGCCTTGCTGCCTATGGTCTGGATAGTACCAAGCAGATGTGCCTGTGCATTACAGTGTCCCTCAAATTTTCTGAGTATTTTAAAGGAGCATCTGCACAAAGGAATGCTTTGTGCTGGAACCAGTTGCTGGGAAAAGAAGAATTATGGACGATTTAAAAAATAATAATTAAGATCTAAGAGGGAGATAAGACAGCGATTGGGAGAATGACAAGCTGTAGTAGAGTGAGGTCTCTGATGCTGTTCATGGAAAACTGGACCAGCTGAACTTTTCCCCAGAATAGTCTTAGGTTATCAATAGATAGGATGTGTTGTTATATGGTTTACACCATTAGCTTGGGGATTTTTGTAGATAAGTAGATGGATTACTTTTTTGCTGAAAACCAAAACCACAAAACTGTGTTGAATTTCATGGAAAAGGGCATCTATTTTGAATGTATGCAGAGGGCCAAGTTTCCAGTTTTTACTCTGGTCTCCCACCCTCTTTTCATCAGGAAATAGCTGCGTTGCTTCTCAGAACTTGAAAGTAAGACCCTATTGCTGTGGAGGACACACACTTCACGTAGAGGACTTGGGAGAGTTGAGCTGGAACTGACGTGGAAGTACATTCTAGAGGTCCAGCTCTCATAGCAACATTAGGTGCCATGCAAGCCACCAAGGGAGAAAAGTTAAGTTAGCGAGAGTCCTAGGAATCTTTAAGTTCTGTGGACTGCAATCACGACCAGTCTGGCAAATATGCACTGTACTGCAATAGTGGCACTTCTGTTTGGGGGGCAACCGAGGACTCTCTAATGAACATGAGGACCTCTCTGAAGCAGGGAATTCTTGCCTGGTACTGTAAGCCTACCCAACTTCCCATGCCTGGAGACATCATAGACTCCCAAGGATACTCTAGTACTGCCAATAAACCAATATAATTTCTAAATACTTATCATCATACCTGCAGATAACTGTAGCTCTTAACAGCCCTCATCAAAGACACTTTATCTTTTTTAGCCAGAGACCATTACAAAAGCCACAACTGGTCAAAACGCCGAAAACAGCAGGCAGTGGGGTGCCTATGCACAACCGTTACAATGGAAACCCTATACCTAAAGCATAGGTGATGTCACAGAAGAGGGAACAGAAAGATGGTAAGCCAGAGGATAAGACTAGATAATGTTTTCTAGACAATGAAAGCAAAATTCTACCCTTGGAATCTCAACATTATACTTACCTTAAAAAAAAATCCTCTCATAATGACAATGCCAATGGACATGTCAATGTGGATGTGTAAATTCTCGGAAAGCTTCATTCCTAGATAAGATAGGGAGACTCAGTTTCCCTAGGGATGAGCTCCCTGATAGGTTATCCCAAGTGATAAGTCCTAAACACATGAATGTACTAGCAACACTAAATGGATTCAGCCGGCTATATTTAAATGTAACATATATACATATAGATGGAACATTAATACTATAGAAGAAGAGGCCGTGGATTTGGGAGGAAGTGAAGGGGCACAGGAGGAGCTGGAGCAAATGCTGATGTAAATGAAATAAATACAATACTCATGCGTCAAATTCTCAAGAAAAACTTAAATTAAAACAGATAGACACCTCCCTGTGTAGCTAGAGTTTTCCTGCCTGGCCCACAGTCAGGACAAATCTCTCTCACCTGCCAGTCCCACAGCCGCTCAGACCTGACCAAGTAAACACAGAGACTTATATTGCTTACAAACTGTATGGCCGTGGCAGGCTTCTTGCTAACTGTTCTTACAGCTTAAATTAATCCACTTCTATAAATCTATACCTTGCCACATGGCTCATGGCTTAACGGCATCTTCACATGCTGTTTGTCATCATGGCGGCTGGCAGTGTCTCTGACTCAGCCTTCCACTTCCCAGCTTTATTCTCTTCCTTGTCCCGCCTATACTTCCTGCCTGGCCACTGGCCAATCAGTGATTTATTTATTGACCAATCAGCAACACACTTGACATACAGACCATCCCATAGCATCCCCGTCCTCCAGCTTTCCCAACATCAATGCATTCTGCTCCTGCTTCATCCTTGGCATTTCTCTCGTCCATGCTGTAACGATTTTCCTCATTTCAAAATTATAGACTTTTTTTTTCCTTCCATGGTTCCAGATCCTTACACATTTAGGTTCATGTTCTATTGCTGATCTGGACTCCCAGCCTAAATGGCAAATTAATTTTGATTTTATAAAAATCTTGTATTTTTTTTTTTTTTTTTTTTTTGGTTTTTCGAGACAGGGTCTCTCTGTGTAGTTTTGGTTCCTGTCCTGGATCTCACTCTGTAGACCAGGCTGGCCTTGAACTCACAGAGATCCGCCTGGATCTGCCTCCCGAGTGCTGGGATTAAAGGTGTGCACCACCACTGCCCAGCTTCTTGTATGAATTTTTGAACTTGATTTTTTTCTCATTTGATATTTCACTTACTAGATTCATATACATTATTATGAGGAGCTTTACATTGCTCAGTGTTACTGATGAATACATTTTTTGCTTGAATATATCACAATTCATTTATTCACTTTGTTTCCAGTTTAGTAATTACAAATAATCCTGCCACAGAGCATAGTGTACAGCTTTTTGATATGTGTATCTTTGTGCTTCTGTTTGTATATTTCTTTATTTTTTGTTATGCATTCTGTAAAAGTATTTCCTATCTCTCATATTGAAATTATCCATGAGACTTCATTCATTGTCATAGTTTCCTACTTGATTATGGGTCCTATTTCTTTGATTCATTTGTACCTAGTGCCTTAATTACTTTTCCTGCTGCTAGGATAAAGTGCCCTGAGAAAAGTTACTTAGAGAATAAAGGATTTAGTCTCGCTCACAGTAAAGCTAAGGCAGTAGGTGTTTGAGCAGCTGGTCATGTGACATGCTCAGTGAGGAAGCAAAGAGCATGAATGTGTGGCTGTCCTCAGCTTGCTTTCCCCATTTTGTATAGTCTGAGGTCCTTGTTCAGAGAATGATCCTGCTCACAGTTACAATGCGTCCATGCCATCAATGAACCTGCTCAACATAACGCCTTACAAGCATGTCCAAGGGCCCATCTCCTAGGTGATACCTGTCAAATTGACAGTTAATATAGACCATCATACTTAGGAAATTTTGACTTCATAGTATACATGGTGAGCAAAGCAATCACATCGTTCCATAGGACTTAGTCCTCCACCAATGTGTCGACAGAGAGATATGGTGTGTAGTGATCTATTGGTTTAAATATTAAGGCGACTCCACGTAGTTAAAAAGGAGGTTTATTTTGTGAGGTAACTTACAAGTGAAGGGATAGGTAACAGGGTCTGGGAAAGGTGAAGCGCAGTCCAGTGGTGTTCTCTGGAGAACTCTGCTCAGTCTACCTCCAGCATCCAGGGTCCAGGAACCAAGAGAGCTGGCCCATCTGGATCTCAGGTCTTCAGGGGTCCTCTCTTGACTCCACCTTGTAGACATGACAGTTACCAAAGCCTCAATGGGGGTGGCACTTCCAGGTCAAAGCTGGACCGACTACCCGCTACGGTGATCATGACTTACATGGTCAGAGATTGAGATGAGTTGCTCCTGAGTGGTAGTGTTGGTGCAGTTCACTCTCCACCCTGCTGCTGTTGTTCTTTGGCTGTGATCAAGTTAGTCAACCTTTTCTTCACCTGGATGAGACATTGAGATAACTTAGGTGAAGAAGCACTTGTTTCAGCTCACGGTTTCAGAAGTGTGTTCCTAGGTCTGGTAAGGCAGAAACATCATAGCATTGGAAGCATTTGGCAGGGAAGGCTTCTCCCCTCTAGACAGCCAGGATGCAGAGAGGCAATGGATGAAGACAAGATATACCCTTCAAAGGCATGCCCCAGAGGCTGACTTCTTCCAACCTGGAGAAGTTGGGGCTCATGAACAGATGATGTAGAGTCCTCATGATCCAGTCACCTCTCAGCAGAGTCAGCAGCTGGGAATCAAACAGCACATGAGCCTCTTGGGCTACATTTCATAGCCAAAGCACAACAGCAGTTCTCATGGTATTCGACTGGAAGTTCATCAGTAATTCTCCTCATTCCTGAAAGATCGTGAAAGTTCCAGATCTGTGGCTTGAAAGTTCCCAGAGGAGCTTGGCAGCCACCTTCTCCAGGCATCTTCAAGAACTAACCAAGAAGCCAGGCGGTGGTGGTGCATGCCTTTAATCCCAGCACTTGGGAGGCAGAGGCAGGCAGATCTCTGTGAGTTCAAGGCCAGCCTGGTCTACAGAGCGAGTTCCATGACAGCCAAGGCCACACAGAGAAACCCTATCTCAAAAGAACTAACCAAGAATCTTAAAGGAAACTAGCAAATGTCTTGCTCTTGGGATTGGGGGAGGTCTCTTCCTTGACAGGTGGACATCTAGAATACTGGGAAGTGGCAGGGGATCTTGACTTTTAGGAATGTCAGGCTTAGATTGACAGTCTATTGTAGAACCTCGCAAATGTTCCAGGAGGTGGAACATCAGGCCATTAGGCTCTCCAGGCTTGTAATGTGTCCTGTATCTTTCTGCTGTAGCTAAATGTTTTCCTGGTTTTCCTTTTCCATGGTAATGATCTGGGATTGGACCAACCTCTATGTGTGCCTGGCCTAGACTCAGCAAATGTCCCTACGGGACAAAAACGGCTGCTCATGACCAGTTCCTCTCCGAAGTTTTCGGCCTACCTGGAGTTTTAGTTTTTGTCTACTTTATTGTTTTCAAAGTTCTCTGTTATCGTTAAGGACACACTATTTTTTTTTTAATTTATCTTTCTTTTTTTTACTTTTGCAGGAGTAGCACTGGCCTTTCATAACTGCTGCATCTCAGAATCTGAGATTGTCAATAAATTTAATTATACCTCCTAAAATACAATTATTTATATTTTATAAAGTAAATACAATCTCAATGTGTGTTTTCACGTCAATTCCATGTATTAAGCATGATAAGCATCAGACTTTCTAGATTGGAAAACTAAGTTGCAATAAATTGTCTTTTACAAAAAGATTGATCTACTCAGGGGCAGAGAATGACCTTTTGCCATTTACTTCTCCAAAGTACAGTGTCACTGGTAGCACACCACACTTTTTAAAAATAATTTTTATTGTTTGATAATTAAGAGTTGTCTACATCCACTGTTTATCACAACTACTTTAACAAATAAATACAAATGGTCATCAACACAAGGGCTGACATTTACAGACCACTCATTGACATTGTGTGTGTGTGCATATGTATGTGTGTTTGTGAGTGCATGTAATTGTGTGTGTGTGTGTGTGTGTGTGTGTGTGTGTGTGTGTGCTGCCTAGCTAAATAACCAACAGCTAGGCAGGATTTTGGGGGCAGAGAGAATACTGGGAAGAAAAAGGCAGAGTTGCCAGCCAGAGGGAGAAGAAGCAAGACAAGCAGGAGGACAGGTAAATGCCAAGAGTCACGTAGCAACACATAGATGAGTAGAAATGGGTTCATTTAAGTTATAAGAGCTAGACGGACAAGCCAAACTATTGGCCAGTCCTCGTGCTTTTGTGGCAAGAGCTTTATCCACTGAGCCTTCTCCTCGGTCTGTTTTCATCTTAGTTTCTATTGTGATACAAGTACATTGAAAACTTGGAAAGCCATACACATAACAGAACACTGAATATTTTAATCCTGTTTCCCCAAATTGTCCCAGTTTTACTTTCAAGGGGCATTCCTGATATGCCATCTTATACCTTAAACCTTTGCTTTAGAAGGGATTCTCTTGAGGTTCCTAGAGGGAACTGTATATTCCTGGAAAAAACATATTTAGTTTCTTACATAATGATGGGGGTGAAATTTCTGTGGGAGAGAAGCAGGTTGTAATAAGTAAGCTACAAAAGTGAATTTAAGAAAGACAAAGTAATTTAATGTAGAAATAACATCATGTCTCAGAATATAGACAGAAGTTCAGAAATAACTGCGAGCAGCAGGCTTTCCAGAGAGTGACGTGGTGAGGGGTTACTTGACCACAACTCTGTAGATGTTATTGGTGGACGAAGGCTGTTATGTTGAAAGACTGTCTAGCCTAAGGGAAGAAATCATAAACCTGAAATCCAGATTGCGACTGAGGGTGTATTTGTTGGGTGGGGGGCTCTTACTAGGATCACTGTGAGCATACGGCTCTTTGGTTTGACACTGTCACGAGTGTTCTCTCTTGTCAACTGTTCATTGACATGCTTCTGTCTCTAGAAAACATGTCACCTTGTACCTCTTGACTAGTCAAATCATTTTACTTATAGATGAGTTCCTGTGGCCAGAACCTGACAGCTTAATGAAACATGTCCATCTCATCATTAGCCTCTTGAAGAACCTCCTCAAATTAATTCACAACCCGTTAATAATTAGTTCGCCCACTGGCATTTCACTGCACCACATTCTCTTTTTTTTATACTTTTGCCCACTAGTATGTGCCTCCTCTTTCCTTTTCCCATAAAAGAACAGACATTTTAGCCTCAGCCCATTGATCTAAGGCCAGTGGGTAGACGGCATGGAACAGATTTTTTTTTAACCCTAGCTACAATGATTAACTTCCTATAAATTTTAGTTACTCAAGAAAGTACAACATATTTTTTGAGATCCTGTGAGCTATGTTTAGCAGTATTCCAGCCAAAGTCAGGACACCAAAGAGAAAATCCCTACATCTGCAGAGAGGTTGCCCATGACGGCTATGTTTTTCCTTCTAATCTTGGAAACATAAATCCTGCACTTTGTCAGTAGAATCTTACAGGTAGAGGTAGCTGTATTCATGCCTGTATCAGGATCTATCCTGAGTTCCAGACTTATAGCTGTAAAACTCAAGTTCTGTGTCTATTTCAGAATCACTAAATATAGGTACTTGTGCAAACACACATGTCTAATATGAATGCAAACAGTATTTATTGCATAATGAAGTGTTTTAGATACCATTAGAGGCGGGTAGCCGTAGTCTGTAACCACAAAGTTCGACAGTTAAAACAAAAGATGAAGTTTTTTGATAACTAAAAGTGAAAGGACTGGAAGAATGGGCTTGGTATCTCTGGCTAAATCTGTTAGTCAAAGGGAACATCTCTTTGGAATAGTCTAGAGATTAGAACTCTATTCAGAGTGATCAGAAGTGGTATCCCAGGAGGTTGTCTTGATGAAAGTAAACATTGGTGGATTCTAGAAAGAGGCTGAAACCTTCAAACTGAATATAAAAGAATTCTGTGAAGAGATATTAGATATATTTACATAAAAACCATAGAGTGAAAAATTAAACATTGTGTGTCTGTCTATTCTTTTCCTCTTTCTTATAAAATAGAGATACAAATCACTTTTTGATCCTTTGCAAAATTGTCAGTTAATGAAATCCTTGGAAGTCCATAGCCCTAAACACTGTGGTGAGGCTGGCAGAGTTTTTGAAGATCTCATTTATTTAAATAGAATAATGCGAGAACACATGGTGTCATTAGCAGCCTCTCTGTATTTGGAAGTAGTAACTCACTGGACACAGAATTTTAGTTGGTGTTTCTGTGACTGATGTGACACATTGAATGGAAAAATAGTAGACAATACAAACCTTATATTTTAAGGCTTCTGTAAGTCAAAAGTTATTGAATATCGTATACAATTCTGAATGACTCACTGATTTCTTTTAAAGGAAGATTGTCTTTTTAAAGGAAACAATAGCATCCTTTAAAGGATAGAGCACATTGGCCCACAAGACAGCCATTTCTTTTGCTAAGTAACTATAAGTATCAACAAATTTCATCCCAGCACCTTCCTACACAGGAGAACGTCAGGTTGTGAGAAATACTCCTATGAAGTAGTCTTAAGCTGGTGTCACAGCTGGGAGTTCATTGTCAAATTTAAAGCCATGAAGATCAACTCCTTTCTTTCCTAAGGGATTTATAGTTCTAGCTCTTTTATTTAGATTTGGTCCACTTTGACATAATTTTTGTATGTGGCGTAGGGCAGGTCTCTGACTTCATTCTCTTGTACATAAATATTCACTTGTGTTTTAGTCTTTACTCTAGGGCAAGAAAACTAAAGCCATTCACTTCCTAAAACACTGTAGGTAGGACTTTTATATGATGATAAATACTTGTATGAAGTAGGTTTGATTTATAAATGTTAGTAATTAAGTGTGCTTTAGTTGGCTTGAGAGGTTAGTGCAATTTAGAATGGGTATTAAGTTAATGTATTACTTGATAATTGTTTCTTAAAACAAGATTATTGCTGAGGCAGAGCATGTTGGAGAGTGGGTTTGGGCACAGAATTCAAAAGCAAGTTGCTACATGCTGCTGCACGACACTCAGGGAATTACTGAACACTCAGTTTGGTTTTCTTATCTATGAGGTGAAGTCAGTAGTTCCTGTCTCATATGATATGTTATGAGGGTTAACTGGAGTAAGATATACAAAACTGCCTGGAGGGTCAATAAATATTGATACATATTGTAATCAACCTGGCTCCAAAGGAAATTGATTTTTGTGATGTACATCTTCAAATATTCGCCTTTGGAACTGCCTCATTTAGGTGTAATGTAACACTGTACACACACTGTCGTTAAGATGCACATCTTTAAATTATCCAGCTTGATTTATTGTGACAGACACAAGGCACCGCCACATAAGCGTGAAGATACTCCCTACCCACAAAATGTCCTCTTATTTTCCCCAAGCCCCTCCCTGGCGGCTCCCCTTTGCTCCTTGACTCCCCTCTTTTGAGGAACCACTAATTTGTGAACTTCAGTGTATTTTAGCATTTTGCAGAGTTTTATGTAATCAGAATGAACAAGAACGTACTCCTTTTGCTTTATACAATGATTGTGAAGTTAATACTTGCTGATCGTATTAGGTACTTTTTGACACTGTGATTAAAATTCCATGACCAAAAATGGCTTATGGAAGGGTGAATTTGTTTGGGTTTACAGTTCCAGAGGGTAAGTCTGCAATGACAGGGAAGGCATGGCAGCTGATGGCTGGAGCAGGAAGCCCAGAGCCCTTATCTTCAACAACAAACAGAGAGAGAGTTAATTGGAAATGGGGCAAGGCACACTCTCCAAGCCAGTGACATACTTCCTCTAGTAAGCTTCCCGTTCTAAGTATTCCACAACCTCCCCAAACAATACTATCAACCAGAAATCAAGTGGTCAAATATGTGAGCCCGTGGGAGACAGTTCTCATTCAAACCACCAGTAAACATATCAGTCATTCACTAAGTTTTGTTTCTGTGTTATATTCCATTTCACGGGAATGCCACTGATGATCTACCAAGCCACCGGGGGACATTTGCTTATCCTCCATCTCACTGAAAATAAGGATGCTATGAATATTGGTGTGTAAGTCTTTATATGAACCTGTGCTTTTATTTCTTGTTGAGAAATTTCTAGGGTCGAATGATTAGATATATGAACTTCTTAAGAAACTGAAAAAAGAAAGCCTTTCAAAGTAGTAGAAACATTTACATTCCTGCACGCTCGCCATCAGTTGAAATGACCAATCTTTTCAGTTTTGTCCATATTGATTGGCATGTAAATCTCTCCCATTGCAGTTTTAATGTATAAATAACAGCATTTTCCTAATTACTAATGATGTTTTTATCCATATGCTTATATGTCACCTATACATTTTTGATGAAGTATCATTGGAAAGGTTTTGTAATTTTTTTCAACTGTTCACTTTCTTCTTGGGCTTTTAGAATTCTTTACATAGTCTAGATATGAGTCCTCTATCTGACACAGACCTTGCAATTTTTTTTTGTTTTGTTTTTTGTTTTTTGAGACAGGGTTTCTCCATGTAGTTTTGGTGCCTGTCTACAGAGCAAATTCCAGGATAGTCAAGTATACATAGAGAAATCGTGCCTCAAAAAACCAACCAAACGAAAATATCCCCCAAAACCAACCAACCAAACAATCCCCTCCCCACCCCACCCCCAAAAAACAACAAAGTTTTGTCTAAAGTTACAAGGATTTTTCCACTGGTGCTTCTTCTGGAAGTTTTATAAGTTTTGGTTTTCTACTTGGATCTATATTACTTTATGTTAATTTTTAATATGGCACAATATATTGATTAAAGTTTTTTTAATTGAACGTGCATGACCACTTGTTCCAATACTGTTTATTATAAAGACTTTTCTCCACTAAGTTGCTTTCACATCTTCCTCCTAAAACGGTGGTCCATGGGGGTCTGGTTTTGCTTTCTACTCTGCTCCATTGGTCTACATACCTACCCTGATGCAATAGCATCCTGCTTTCACAATGTAATATCTGAGCAGTTTGGAGAGTTCTCTCAGCTGTCATTTGCCGTGCAGGTGTTTATCCTGGAGTGTTTCGTACTTTTTAATATTTCATTTTTTAGACTTCAGCTCCCAATTGTTTATTATCAGCATATAGGACTATAATTGGTTTTGCATAATGATCATGGTTTGTCTTAAAACCTCGCTAAAAGCATTTATTAGTTCCAATGGCTTTCTTTTTTTTTTCTTTTTTTGGTAATTTCCATTGAGTTTTTTTTTTTCACATGAACAATTCTGTCATCTATAAGTGGTTTTCCTTCCTGCTTTTTTAGTTTAGATGTATTTCGTTTCTGACTTCTGTATTATTGCAGTAGCTGGCACTTCTGGTGCAACGTTAAACAGAAATGATGGGGGCGATTAACCTTAGTACTGCGTCTCCTGTCTCTTGGACTTGGTGTTTACTGAGCTTTGCAACTTGTGGCTTTATGCTTTGTTACATGTGGAATTATTTGGCCCGTCATTTGTTCATTTTTTTTTTTTTGGTGTTTCCCTTTTCTCTCTTGTTTTCAAGGACTAAGTAAAATGTACATTATTGTCTCATAATTACTCGATACTTTTCCACGTAATTGAAAAAAAATCATTTTGGGCACCTATTATGGTACTTTGTGCTTCTTTCCTTCAAGATTATTAATCTTTTCTTCTGAAAGGCTGTCCATTGTTATTTCCTGGACTTTTCACTCCCGACTCCCTGGTCCTACAACACTCTTCTAATAGCCCACCCAGTGCTTTGGATTCATGGTGTTTTCTGGTACGATTCATATGAACACATTTGGACTCTGTGAGTGTGGAGCCACTCCTGACAACCTTCTCATAGCTCCTTCAACGGTCTTACCACCGGTCTCTCATCTGGCGAGGGCTCTCTGAGCAGCTCTCTTTCTATGTAGTACTTGCATTTGCATCAAGAGTGAATCCGGGAGGATGATATGCACTTCCCCAAGCTGTGTTTTATAAGTAAACTTTCCCCACTCTTTATTTTTCTATGGGAAGGAAAAATGTTTTAGGGTATAAGGAACACAAGGACTCTGCTGCAACTATTTGACTCTATCATAACAGCCTGATCACATTGGCAATACATAAGTGAGTGGGCATGGTTGCGTATCAATAAAACTTATGTAAAAAAATAGGTGATGGGCCAGATTTGGCTTATGGGTCTTAATTTGGGGATGACAGTGGATTGTGCTATGTGTGTGTGAGTATATGTATGTAGCACACACACACACACACACACACACACACACACACTCCTGTTTTGTTACTATGCCTCATTTGGGACATCTTCATTCCAAATTCAGAGCAGAAACAAGTGTCCACAGCTACCGAAACTTTTCATCTTTTCACGCTCGTGTACACTGATACTTGCTTTCATCAATTTTTTTTTGCTTCTGCTTTTGAAATGCTAAGTAGCGAATCATCTAATGCTGACATTTCAGCTAATTGCTCTTTAATGTACGTTTGACATATGAGGCAACATATTGCAATCTAAAAATAATTAAGATAAATCATTTGCTTATGTTTCTGTGCGAGAGACAAATCGTCCTTCATCTCTGTCTCTCCCTCCAAGCATCTGAGACGAGGATGTCTTGAAGACAAAAATGATGATGATGCGGTGTCTGCTCCCCACCGGGCGGTGCAGTGTCAGTGTGGGCAGTGTGCTGGCAGCAGCAGCAGCAGCAGCTCCCCAAATTTCTTCTCCGTCATGGACGAGCTCCCCAGATGGGCTGGCATTCCAGGCTCTGTGTGTTTTAATTCCTCTAGCACACCTTGGCGGGCTGCCAGCCTTCAATGAAGGATTGGATTCTGTCATTCCCTTTTACATCAACCCCCCCGGAGACCTTCCTCCTTCAACTTTTAAAAGACTGGCTCCAACCAGCAGATCCAGCAAGGGGTCCCATTGGTGAGCTGAGTATCTTGGGAATTGTTGTGCTACACAAATAGGTCACAGTCGACTAAACACTATGTGCAAATTGATTTTTTTTCCCCTTTGGGGGGAAAGAGCAACCCTTTGTGTTTTTTTTTTTTTTTTTTTGCTAGAGGAATTATCCCACCATCTAACAACTGTCACAAAGGCATAGTCCATTTCTGAGTAGAATGGATCATTTGTTTTTTTCCGGGCACTTCATTTTTAGTTATAAAAGTTAGCTGATCGTATTTCAAAAGCTGTTGTAATGTATGTCCTTTGAAGGAAACATTTTCTCCACTTGTTCTAAGCGAGTGGAGGTTTTGGCTTTATTCTGGGCTAGGTTGTATTTTGAAACTGAAGGGATCGGTTGTTTTATACAAAGACACTTTGTTAGTTCTGTGTAAATACAGATTTGGGACCAATTGTAATAGAATGCACATACTGTTTTTCTACGTTGTATACTTTCATGAAAAGAAATGAATTTTACGGACACATGTTGTATGTTTATTTTGTTAATTAGATTAATATTTACTTAATACATTATGAATATATATGTGTGTTTTCTTGCGACAAAGTAAACTGATAGTTGGAATTATGGTATCTTTGTTTTTTTAGAAGAATATATATTTATTTATTTATTTATTCTACTGTACAGGTATTTTTTCTGAATGATTGTGTGTGTACAATGTGTATGCAGTGCCCAAGGAGTGTAGAAGAGGACATCAGACCCCTGGGATTGGAATCAGAGACAGTTGTGAGCTACCATGTCGGTGCTGGGAATCAAACCCTGGTCCTCTGGAAGAGCAGCCCGGACTCTAAAATGACCTAGCCATCTCCCTAGATTTCTTATTGTATCTTCAATGGCCAGGTTTACCCAGCACATAGTTCCTATCATTTCAATATGTATGAAATGAACAAATGAATGAAGATATTGGACCTTGAGGAATGAGAGAACTGAATTACTTGAACTAAAAAAGGTGACATGTTTAGAGAAGTTGGATTTCAATTTTCCTGTGATTAGGTGGGGGCCATGAACTTAACTATACAGTTTAATCTTTCTAGGGAGTATATTGCAGCAAAACAATTTGTAGGGTGCATCTGAGAAAATAGAACTACTTTTACTAACAACACGGGGGAAAGTTATAATAAGAGGTAGAAGTGAGGAGAATTGAGCAAGGGAAAAGTTCCTCTTTTGTGGAAAGTTCCCATAAAGGTTTCCTAGTGAGATTTGAGCTTGCTTTACCCAGCAGGGCTGCATTAGAGGATTGCTTGATCACATGTGTGGTTACTAGGTGATTTAAAGGGTCCACACTTGGCTGTGCTGGGGGGAGGGAGGTCTTTTGCTCCATCCTTTGGCATTCCTATAAACAGCCTGTTAGAAGAGATAGAAGGGGCCAATGGATAAGGATCCAGGCCCTCCCGAGGCTATCCTGTGTTTCTATCTGTTTCCCTCCCCTCTATCCTTCTATCTAAATCTCTTATCCCTCACTCCTCAAGAGTACCCTGGAGTAAAATATGGGAGCCGGTCTCTAAGCTGGCCTCCCACACTCTTACTATTTTTTGAGAATTTCATACTTGTATACAATGCTTTATAATACATCTATACCCCACTCTCTCTTCCAAATCTTCCCATACTCCCCCATCACTTCTTCATTCCAACCTCATGCACTCTCTTTTTAACACACTGAGTCCATTTAGTGCTATTAGTACATGGGTGTAAGGGTGTAAGGCTATTTGCTGAGCAGCAGACAATCTATCAGTGGCCACTTCCCTGAAGAAAATCAACCCTTCCTCCCTGAGTGTCTATCACCTGCCAGCAGCTCATCAACTAGGGGTGGGACTACATTGCCCTCCCAACCCCCAATCCATGTTGGAAATGTGGCTGTCTTGTGCAGATCTTGGACATGCAGCCCAGCCACTGTGAGCTCCTATGTGCTGTGGCTCTGTCGTGTCCCCAGATCTTTGTTTCACATGGTCTCCTATAACCTTGGGCTCTTATGATCTTTCTACTCTCTACTGTGATGATCCCTGGCCTTGGGAGGAGGGGAGGTGATATAGACAGCCTACTTAAGGCTGAACACTTCCATAGTCTATTATTCTCTGCACTTTGACCAGATATAAGTCTCTGTATTAATTATCACCATAACATAAAGAAACTTGTCTGATAAGTGTTGAGAGCTACATTAGTCTATGTGTATAAAGATAAGCATTCAGAGGGTAGTTTAATATCATGCCCATTAGCAATATAGTAGTGGTAGGATCTCTCCTAGTAAAATATCTTCTTTTATCCAGTGTTATATGCTTTGTTCTCATTCTCTTTTCTAAAATCAATACCAAGACTTCCAGCTCAAAACAGTAATTTACATACATTTTGTTTTAAAAAATATTCATGTTAAATGGATGAATCATCACCTAAAGGTCCATCAGATTATATAAAACACATAGGCATATCAGTATACTCATAACAAAGCCACCAAGGGGTCAAAACAGTGGAATTTTGGATGAGGGGGATGGTGTAGTTAAGTGGTAGTTATTAGCACACATGAGGCTAGTTTGATCCCCAGCATCCCCCACCAGAGAAGCATCAATTACGTGCACAGTAGCATTACATTTCGTTCAGGTCTGATATTTAGTAAACTTTGTTCTTATAGAGCAGAAGCAGCCATTCAGGAGAAATCCTATTAGTTCACAATTTTCAAATGGCTGTGATTTCCATCCTTTCTGTTGTTACCAGTTCCTATCTTTATTGAGTTGTGATGAAGAAATGTAGTTTAGGTTATGGCGGTTCATTGCACTTTGTCTTTATGGCTGATATTTTGTAACTGTGCCCTATTAGTCCTCAGATCCCAGGGGAAGGAATCCACATGGTCAGAGGTTCTCTTGAGGAACAGAACACACACACACACACACACACACACACACACACACACACACACACACACACACACACACACTCATGCATGCACACTAGTTTGGATTCATCAGACTTGTTTATAAAGTTAGAGACTGGTTAGTGCAACAATGGCTGCTTACAGGTTCAGTATTTCAGAGACCCACCCAGTTACTATGCAGTTCCAGAAACTAGAAACCTCAGAACAAGCCACGGATGTCCCACCAGTGTGAGGCTGAAGGACTGATAGCTTCCTGGGAATTGCTGGTGTGAATTCACCTTAAAAGTATGAAGACACTACAATCTCAGGCCCTTAAGTGATGGATTCACTTGCTCTGGAAGGATGGAACTTACTTTCTCATTTTCACTTTTATTCTATCAGGCTCCCGTCCATTGGAGGGTGCCATGGGCATTCATACTGTTTCCCTTCCAGCTATTCTACAAGTTAGTTGTCTCTGGAAACACCTTTGCGGACATGTCCAGAGCTATGCTTTTCTAGTTCCCGAGTATCTCTCATTTCATAGTCCATTGACAACGAAGACTAACCGTCATATCCACTATGAGGGTGAATTTGATGATTTCATGTAACTTTTCCCAGGAGAAACTGTTGAGCACATTGACCATTGGCATTGCTACGTGTGATCTGGAGCCACCTCGCAGGGCTCCTGAGAGCTCACATTTCTTCTCACATCTGTGTTCAGAGAAGTCATCTCAGTAGCTTGCCAACAGTAGCATTTACACTGTGGGAATTAGCAAACGCTGCAATCAAGGTTGGTTTCCACTCCTCCGAGTTCCAACTTACCAACCCATTGCTGTTCATAACATGATTTTTTTTTCCTCTGATATTACTTTGGCACAAAAAGAATTCTTTTAGGTTTCTTCTGGCTATTTGCTTGAGTTGAGAGCATGTTTCTCCAGGAAGCATTTGATTTGTTTCTTCCAGATATCTGGATGCACTATCAAGCAGGATTATAGTTTAAAATGGAAAATATCAGCTATTTACCAAAACAACTAACACAGAACAGGTGAAAAGTACTTGGCTTTAGCTAGGCTGTCGAATGAGGTGAACCCCTATACCTTGCCGACTGAGAGTACATTGGTATGAGCACTAACTTACAAAGTTGTTTGTGTTTCCTATGACCCATCAGTCACTTTCATGAATGGAAGAGATAAGTATGAATGCACTCATCAAAGCATAGACACATGATCCATACCTGAAACTAACCCAAATCAACAGTATAATGGTCAAAAAATTTATGATATATTTACTCAGTGGAAAATGAGAATGGATATGAGCAACTTGGATGAATGGAGTGAAGAAAATATAGAGGAGGAAGCCTGGTTCAAGAGAGTTAATAAAACACTTTCATTGATAACCCATTTCAAAAGTAGCCATGTCTTCTGAACATGACAGGATCATTGTGCTAATGAACTCATGGGAGCTGTGGTTGCCTGTGTAAGATCTGCTCTGTCAACCCAGTTAATGCCACACCATAGATTGTGGAGTGAATCCTTAGGTCCCAACCCTAACTGAGGAGCTTTTGGAAGGTATGGGCTACCAAGGGAGAGGAGAGGCAGTAATCCTTATGGGCGTGGTCCATGGTGTGGGCTTGGTCCATGGTAGGTTGTCCATGCTCCAGTACACAACCATACATATATGGACTCATATACATGTGGATAGTACTAATTGACTTCAGTGGTTAGGGAAGGAGAAGGGAGAAAAAGAAAGAAAAGAAGAAAAAGGAGGAGGTGGAGGAGGAGGAAGAGAAGGAAGGAGGAGGAGGAGGTGGTGGTGGTGCATGGGGATCTGGGAAGAGTTAGAAGGGGTAGACGTTATCTAAATATATTGGATCCATGTATGAAATTGCCAAATAACATAAAATTAAAAAAATAAAGTCACAAACTTTTTTCTTTGACAGATAATGACAATCCTCTGAGGGGTACAGAGGTTAGGAGTTGCCCCTGAAAGGCTTCTAGCTGGCTTTTTGTTCAGTATGTGAAAATCATCAACCAATTCACTTGTGTTTTGTGTTCTTTCACTCCTTGTGTGTATTGTTTAATCAAAAATGAAATTGATTGGTGGTCTTCAGGGATGCAAAATCAATGATCCTTCAGGCTCCAAGTTCACATAAATTCTCTGAGCAACTTGATTTTTCTGGCCCCGAACTCTCAGGACTGTGTTACCTTCTCTTCTTCCATGGATAACTGAAGTGGAGAACACATTTGTCTGTGTCTATGTGGTATCTTTCCATCCATCTATTTTATCCTGCTATTCTTGTTACAATAGCCTTCCAGGCTATGGTTGTTTGCAAGTACCCCAGACCCTACTCAGAACTGAAGCTGAAGTTCAAGGTCTCTTGCAACTAGGGGACATGCCAGTTCAACCACTTCTTTCATTGTCTTTTTACCTCCCAGGGATCTTATTTTTAAATTTGTTTTGACCTTAAAGGATTTTCTTTGTTCTCTCTTCCAAGCTTAGCTGCTCATTCTTAAGAGGCATGCTGATGTTTAATCTAGCAATGTAGTGTTCCATATTGACGTGCATCAAACCTTTTTCTCTAACTTGGTGACACACAGAAATCTCTCTCCCCTGTGTCTGTAGGGCAAAGAGAGAAAATGGGCCCTAACTACTCAATTTGGGTTATTACTACCTACTCAGTTGGAACAAGTTTTGATGGTGGAAATTGTTAATGCAGGGAGCTGAAAAGATAAGACTTCACACTCGAGGATAAAGTGAAATCCCTTTACTTTTGACTAATGGTGAGCTGTGTTCTCTTTGCAAAAATGAGAATGAAGCTAGGCTGGCTGTTTCCTTGTTTTTGTTTTCAGTTTTAAAAGTAGCAGTGATCATTCAAAAATAAACACAGGGTCCTCTTAAACGTCACCCTCTGTTCACTATTAAATTTAACTTAAATTGCTTAAGAGCTGTTTCTGTCTCACAGATGTGAAATGCCGTCATCTATTGTAACGACTTAGCATTGTACTTAAAACTGTTAACTTTGCAGTGTCATTGAAGAGATTCTGCTTTTGGCTTCCAGAAATAGTGGTGAGATATTTTTGAGCTGAAACTCAACCATATCATTGTAGCCCAGGCTGTGCTGGTAGCATACATCATGTGTACTACCATATTTATGCTCCTCATTTACAAATTTTATATACCTTTCCTGTGTGTGCACCTACTTTCCAAGTTGATCCGTGAGCTGCCATGAACGAAAGCTATAGTAGTACAACCATTAAGCAATGGCATGTCTCAGGAATTGAAATAAAACTAACTTTTAGTTTACTACTTTTTACTACTAAAGGTGCAAATCGAAGATACTAGAAGACCAACATAAAAACAACGAATGAACTCACTTTTCAAGCACCTCAATAACTGTCTTTCTTCCCCACACAATGCAAACCTTCTACTCCCAGTTCTAGGGGCCCAAATCCCATTATGCAGGTGCCGTTCCTCTGAGAGAGTGAGTCGTGAAATTTGCTGCTTCCATCCTATTTGAACTCAGAAATTTGGCTGCTTTATGAAGCTTATATACTGCCATGATATTTTTGTTTTACATTCTTTGCTGTTACTGCTTACCTTGTGAACATGGAAGGCTTAACTCACAGCTCTATAACCCAGTTCATTTGGAAGTTCATTTGAAGTCACTACTTGCCAGCAATATTATTTTAAGTGCTCTATAGCATGCATCTAATTCTTATTTTTATGGTAGCCTTAAAAAAAAGTCACTTTTACTAAGAATCCAAGCATAGACGTGTGAGATGAAAAACTGGGTTCTGGCTATCTCTTCCCAGCTTGAGTCCTGTGAAATTACAGGTTAAAAGGGGCTGACTACTGTTAATTAGTACAGTTTTATATAACACTGTGGTGCAAGGCTGGGCACTTTTTTCAACTCCATTCACTTTGGTTTGTCAGCTGTAAAATGTGATATTAGCCTACTCAGAGGATGGCAAACAGCTCTAAGCATGGCGATATGTACTAGTGCTTTGCAAGGCACATGGCATCATAAATAATATTTTGTAATCATGCACTTGGTGAAGTATTGTAGGTTCTAGTTTGTGTCTTCCTTTTAATCGCTATGGTATTAGTTTTATCTAGAAATTAGATTACATGAATTAGGAGAGAACAGAACTGCTAGACTGTTGGAAAAACAGAATTTAGGGTCATGGGATACATACACAGCACCTAGGAAATGAGTTACCTCTTAGGAAAAGCATTAATAGTGTGTGTAAGATTTTACAATCAATTTTAGATTAAACTGGTCATTTAGACAACTGGCGGTCTGCATTATCATCATATCCTTCTGCTTTTCTTTCTCCACAGACAAAATAATGAGTGAATAGACTCTTATAGAGGCACTGTGCATTCTCAACTTAGTGGGATATAGCAAATTTCTAATGTGTACCCAAGAGTGACCAGGATTCACAAGTCTTATAGACAGAGATGGTACAGAGGCACCATTTTCATCTGGGTGCTGGGAGAGGCCTCTGCCCATCACAAGTCAGTAGTTCATGATGAAACTGTTTTAGCCATGGCCTCTGAGATGCTTGTGGGTGAGGAGTAAAATACTCAAGATTGTTGTAAAGAACTAGGGCAATCATGTGAGTTCATCAAATACAGGTAGGTTAGTAGCTAAAACACACACACACACACACACACACACACACACACTCACACACAATGAAGCAGTCAGCATTCTGATTCTGTTTGGCAAATGTATTGAGCTTCATGTGTTTCCTATACATGAACAAGACTGAAACAATCTCTGTGTTCAACCGAATGGTATTATGTCAGACAAACATCTGCCTCTGAGTTGGGTAGGGGTAGCACACATGAACACAGAAGCAAGCTGGTGGGATTCTTTAAAAATCGTGGGCTGGCAGGTTTTGCCACAGAAGTAGAAAAGGACCAGAGAGCGTGCGGGGGGCAGGGGTCAGCCAACCATGAAGGAGGGCGCTGGCTGTGTGATGAAAGCCAGCTGGTGAACTCAGGGAGGAATCAGGTAGGGCTGCCCGTACTCAGAAGGTTTGAAATTGTGATGTCACAGCTGGCATGGGCTGTGCAAGTTCCCCATTCCAATTTCGTGCTTTTTATGAGTAATGGCTCAGTAGTTAGTGCCCATCCCTAGGAAATCAAAACAAACCATTTTTTTTTTCTGCCTGTGACACTAGTTAGGACCACAGAAAGCAAAATTTTATGCCAAATGCATTGCTTACTATTATGCCTGGTGCAGGTTGCTGTGAGAACACGAAATGGCTGGTGGAGTGCAGGGCTGGAAGCCTTGACTATGTCATTTTGACATTTCCCTTTTCTTGCCAAAAGGAAAAAAAAACTATGTAGAAGTAGAGCACAGAATACATCTGGGGTAGAAATGATAGTTGTTCATCTGTGACTTTGTTTATTGCTGATTGAGTACACAGCATTTCAATTAGCTCCTTTGATATTTGTCAATAAAATCTTGACCTGGTGATGCCCTACAAACAGGAAATTTGTTTTTAAAAAGAGATGAACGGGAGAGTCACGGTGTGAAGGCAATGGATTCTACCTGTTTTTCTCCTTCAGTTAACTGTTGCCTGGAAGGGATGAAGCCCAGCATCAGGAGTTCGAAACCACTGCGCTTCAATTCTAACACTGCCATTTTACAGCAAAGGATGAAAGCTACTAAGTTAACCTTTCCTGAGTGAGTGTTCACAGCCTGAAACACCCCATTATCTATCATTGGTATCTAGTGTCCATAGTGACAGTCTGTTTTCTGATGTCCGTTGGGTAGTCCTATCAGTTATACAATTAAAAAAGAAAGCATTTGTTTTCTTCTACAGTTCCAGTTTCTAAGGTCTCAGAAAATGTCCCAGTTTGCATGTCTGAGCCCCCTCGATATGTGAGTTAGATATCTCCCTAGATATCGCAGCTCACATCTCTGCTTTGCTGACAGGCACTTCATCATTCTACCAAATAACAGCATGTTAAATATTGACCTGATAGCTATGCCCAAACTCTGTAGAATCCATTCTCTGCCTTCACTACCCTCATTTCTAGAAGAACCTTATTTTTATGAAATATCAAAACTGTTCCAGCTTGGATTTCTTTCTTCACCACACTCAATACACTCCTTCCCTCTCTAAGTTTTCAGTTGCCCTTCATGCTGCTATCCTTTTTTCCAGTTGCTAACAAACTTATCTCCCAGGCTAAACTCTCCTAATTTCTGCTGAAATTCTTGGGATTGTGCATCAGGTAAGCCCTTCATCCTGCCTGGATGTGACATTACATTTAAGTCACTTACTTCTAGTTGGGATTTAGAGGACAAATATTCCCAACAGATTTGTGTAGAGGAGCCCTTGGTCCCCATGTGGCTGTTTTGAGAGTGCATGGAGCCTTTGGGACATGAACCTTAGATAAGAGAACACCAGCTATTAGCAGTGGGCCTTGAAGGTATAGTCCAACTCCACTTCTGGCTCCAATTCTCTTTGCTTTTTGTTTGGTGATATAGCCAGATGCAAGTTCCCACTGCTCCTGTTGCCCCTTTCCTGACCTCTCGAACTGTGAACCAAAGTATGCCTCTCTCTCCTCCCTTAATTTGTTTTTTGAGACAGGGTTTCTCTGTGTAGCTTTGCGCCTTTCCGGAACTCGCTTTGTAGACCAGGCTGGCCTCGAACTCACAGAGTTCCACCTGCCTCTGCCTCCCAAGTGCTGTGATTAAAGGCATGCACCACCACCGTCCGGCTAATTTGTTTTTGTTAGGCATTTATCAGAACAATAAGAACAATAATTAATACATTTCCTAACCCACTTGTTTTATACCTTCTCCCTTCCCAAACCTCCTCCACGTCTTCCCCAGGTTTTACTCATACCTAATGGCCTTGTTTCCTACATGCTTTTTTTTTTTTTTTTTTTTTTTTTTTTTGGTTTTTCGAGACAGGGTTTCTCTGTGTAGCTTTGCGCCTTTCCTGGGACTCACTTGGTAGCCCAGGCTGGCCTCGAACTCACAGAAATCCGCCTGGCTCTGCCTCCCGAGTGCTGGGATTAAAGGCGTGCGCCACCACCGCCCGGCTCCTACATGCTTTTGTGAGAGTTTTTGACATTAACACCCATCCGTAAATTAAAACTTCATATCCAATGTAATACTATTATAAAGCAAAGTCTTTCAAAAGCTGTTAGTCCTGAGAGGAGTGCCTCAGGAATAGATAGATTAGTGCATGTATTAAAGAGACCCAGTGAGGTTTCCTGTCCCTTCTAGCCTGTGAGGATGCAGAGGAAGGTGTCATCTATGAGGCAATGTTAATTGCTTTTCTTGTTACTATGATAAAATAACAGGGAAGGCGACTTAAGGGAAGAAAAATTAATTTGATTCAGGTGTTGGGGATGGTGCCTATTACGATGGGGCAAGCATGGTGGTCCCAGTGGCGGTAGTAGGAGTGTGAGGTGGCTGGTTAACTGGGCAGGCAGGAAGAAGAGAGCTATAAGCAGGGCTGGGTTCTAGACCTTAGTACTTGGTCCCCAGTGATCTACTCCTTCCACCCAGGAGGTGCTGCCTTCTAAGGGTTTCATAACCTTTCAAAAGGAGAATCACCAGCTAGAGACCAGATGCCCAAGGACATGAGCCTGTGTGGGAACATTTTATGCTCAAATCACAACACCTCTCACAAGATAATGCATTGGTGGCTCTGCTCTCTCAGACTTCTCACTCTAGCACTGTGAGGCATAGATTCCCAGTGTGTAAGCTACTCAATATGGAATTGTGTTATGATGATCAGAACGGACGAAGACACTCCTGGAAAATAGGAGCAGTGGACAGAGGCTTCATTAGCTTCCACCCTAGATTGCTCTATTTACCATTTCAACAGTGCCCCTGTTCATGCCATTATCTAAAACCCAGTACAGTTGCTTCAGATAGCTCAATCTAAAAATGGTATTTTCTGTGGAAGGCAAACACCCATCTTCTTCTCCTTCTCCTTCTCCTTCTCCTTCTTAAAACCCAGTACAGTTGCTTCAGATAGCTCAATCTAAAAATGGTATTTTCTGTGGAAGGCAAACACCCATCTTCTTCTCCTTCTCCTTCTCCTTCTCCTTCTCCTTCTCCTTCTCCTTCTCCTTCTCCTTCTCCTTCTCCTTCTCCTTCTCCTTCTCCTTCTCCTTCTCCTTCTCCTTCTCCTTCTCCTTCTTCTTCTTCTTCTTCTTCTTCTTCTTCTTCTTCTTCTTCTTTTTGGTTTTTCAAGACAGGGTTCCTCTGTGTAGCTTTGCACCTTTCCTAGAACTCACTCTATAGACCAGACTGGCCTCGAACTCACAGAGATCTGCCTGGCTCTGCCTCCCAAGTGCTGGGATTAATGGCGTGCACCACCACCGCCTGGCTAACAGAGACCCTTCTTAAGATACCATCCCATTATACCCTTCTTAAGATACCTGTTCCATTGAATTTTTAAATATGTTACATGGCAAAAGAGGTTTACAGGTGTACTTAATGTTGCAGACATTAAAATAGACAGTGTCTTGGACTGACTATGAATGTGCGTTTAATCTCATCATTTTAATCCTTAGAGAACTCTGTTGGAAAGGTGAAATTATATATTTAGTGAAGGGAATGAGGTGTTACTGCTGGTTAACAAGAGGGGAAACATGGAGAGGAGCTGAGGAAGCCTCCTGAATGTCCATCAGCGTGGAAGAGGGGATCCATGAGACCTAAAATTCCAACAACAGTCAGAGAGAGCAGAAGTGGTTTATTCATCAGAGAGTCCAGAGTTAGCAATACTGTGATTTTGGCATTCTGACACTTTGGACAGAGGGATCAGCCAAACCTCTTGAAATATCATAGATTTACAGAAAATTTGAGGTCATCAGCCTGTGTTATTTGGGGCCAGTAAGCATGCGGTAGGTAATTTGATGGGGAAGCTGTGGAGAAGGGGTGCATACAGTAGTATTCAGAAGTCACTGCCTCTCACTCAATCATTACTTTTCCTTTTCCATTGGTTCATTCTCATCAGAATATGAAAAAGGCCATTTCTTACACTTTTAAGCCACTAGTCAGCTTTCCATTTCTGTAACAAAATACTTAAGACTGTGAACTCATAAAGTGAAAGGTTTTAACATCTAGAGTGTTGTTAGAAGTTCTGGTCATGATTACATGGTCTTCATGGTTTGGAACTTAGGCAAGGTGATTGATCATTGTAGGAGCATATGTTAAAAGTGACGAGGTAGGAGAAAAATGACTTTCTTGCCAAAAACTAAGAAAGAATTGTAAATTGAGGCAGAGCTTTTTGTCCCAACCACCTAGTCCCAAATGAACACACAAAAGCTTCTATTAATTATAAATACTTGGCCTATGGCTCAGGCTTATTATTAATTAGCTCTCACATTTAAATTAACTCATTTCTATTAATCTATGTATTGCTATATGACCTTGGCTTTACCGGTCCTCTGGCATCTTGCTTCTCTGGGGCTCCATGTGTCTCCCTGAGACTCCACCCCCTGTCCCTTTAAGTCCTCATTTGATTGTTCTTTAGCTAACCTTATCTTGCCTTGCTATAGGCCAAAACAGCTTTATTACCAGCCAATGAGAGCAACATACATTCACAGTGTACAGAAAGACCATCCCACAGCAAAGAATGGTTAATTCCTCACAGTCTTCAGGGGCGTGATGCTCTGGGTGCCTAAAGACCTCCTGTTGAGCCCCACCTCCAAAAAGCTCTGCCCACTCACAGTGGCACATGAGAACCAAGATTGTCACACATGGGGTTTGACTGGACATTCGAGATTCACAGCGTAGCACACACAAACTGATAAGTTTCTCTAGACTTTGTTTTCCTGTTACTATTTCCCCCTTGACTTCCTTGACTACTGAAACCCCTTAAAAGAAGTAGGAGCAGGTGTGTGTGTGTGTGTGTGTGTGTGTGTGTGTGTGTGTGTGTGTGTGTGTGTGCTTCTTTTCTGCTCCTTCCACAATGTCTGATTTCTGTGCCCCAGAAGAACACAGGAACACAGTCTTGTGACTCCCATGCCACTAAGTCCCAGTGTTCAATGTCTAGCCCTCATCTTGCTTGACCCACATCCAGCATTTGACATAACTGATTCTCCTTCTTCTTGGACCATTTAATTTGAAATATTGAACTTGCTTAATTTGAAAAGCTTGAATTACCTCGCTGAATTAATCAGCTTAACCAGTTTTTCTTAGGATCATGCTTATGATATCCTATTAGCCGACTGAGTTCTTGACTTCAAAGACTACATGGTGAAAGTAAAAACCAAGTTACTAACATGGAAATTCTTATCTGAGAATCTTGCCGCTTTAGGTGAGAGTTTTTTTTTTTTTTTTCCCCACTTCTCCAGAAAATAACCTTTACCATTTCCTTTTTCTAGTATGTAAAGCCTGAAGAATTTTGGTCTTCAGATTAATCTTATGCAGTGACTTTTAGACTGAGCCTATGTATTTGCTGGCAAAATAAAAAGTTCATTATCTTCTTTTGGTGATCCGGAAATGATAGCAGAAATCATGTAGCTTTTGTTCTCCGACTACTTCAAACCTAAAATATGTGGAAAACAGTGGTACAGGGAAGAGAGTTCTCTATTCTTTCTACCTAGAGGCCAGATCCTCCAGGAATTACTCAATGCACAGCTGTCTTGTCTATGGGTGAAGATTGCCTCATATCCCAGGAATGAACACCGGAAAGTACATTTTACCTAGAAACCACTTAGACCGGTGGTTCTCAACCTTTAGTAGGGTTCCTCATGTTGTGGTGACCCCTAACCATTAAATGATTTTTGTTGCTACTTCATAACTACAATTTTGCTACTGTAATGCATGAATAGTAATATAGATATCTAATATGAAGGCTGGTTTTGGGCTACACCTGTGAAAGCATTATTCAACTCCCAAAGGGGTCATGATCCACAGGTTGAGAACTACTGACTTAGACTCTGATACAAGTTACCACCTCTTCTTTGGCCCAGTACATCTCACCTAAGCATATCTTACTTTTTCTCAGAGATGTCCTATCAGTCCCGTGCCTTGTCCCCTAAGAAGCATATATAAGCTTCTACATCTCTTTGGATTACTAGGTACTCACACTTCCATGATAGCCCCGTGCATGTTCTAATTTTGTAGGCCTCTTCTCCTGTTAATATATTTCTTGCAGATCTGCTTTAGCAGAACCTTCAAAAAGTGCACAGGACATTCATTTTCCTTCCTTTTACACTTAGCTGTGGGAAGAGCTGTTAGCCAGAACTTGCTTCATATCCCAGTTCAATCATGTATCAAGTATTAGTTCTTGGTAAAATTGGTCAGCTTGTAAACCTCAGTTTCTTTTTTCCAGAAGAGTTATCCCATGGAACTGTGAGAATAAACTCACAATGCAGCAGATGCCCTCAGCAGCATGGCTGGGACATGGCCAATACCTATTCTGTTTCAAAATATTGTCCCATTTGTACATATCAGAGATGAGCTATAGAAGAACAATTCCCACAGAATGTCAAACATAAATGTTCACCAAATATAACTTACTAAACTATGTAAATACCAGACTTTGAACTTATGTGAACAGAGACTAAATATTTAAATATTCAGACATTGTATTTTTACAAAGATAAACATGTACAGTGTTACCATAATTGTTTCTGCATTTATGTTTCTTTTTATTCAAAGTGGTCATCTATTTAGCTTATATGCAAATTTGAGGGAGCTTAAGAAATCAGAAAAAAGAAGCATTTGCATAGTAACACTCGCATCCTTTAAAGAAGAAATATTTACATATTAAAATCAAATGTACAGAAACTATCAGGAAAATGTTTTTTAAATGCATTAAATATTCTTGTCTGAGCCGATAATTAACTTACTGTTATTTGTAAGAAACTGCAGTTTTTCCATTTTTATTGGTATTTTTCATATGTACAACAAGAGGTAGCTGCTGTTAATTCTTCAAGGCATATGTTTGAACAAATGTTGCTAAAACGGGCAGCTGAAGACAAATGCAGAAATTTTTACGTGTAAAATATTTTCTGACATTATAACTCCTAGTGGATTGAGTTTCTAAGCTTTAAAAATGAACAAATAGGTCAAGGACAGGCCCAATGAAGGGAAATACACGAGAAAAGTATTATCACCAAACTGCAGATAATGCATGGGGTAGTCTATATTTGATTGTCTAATTCTGAGCTTAAACTACATTAAATTATTTTAATCATTTATCTTTCTTGAACTTTGCAGGCATTTTTTTTTCTACATTGAATTATTTATATACACTTTCTAATGCAGAAATAAATCAGTGGCTGGCCCTGGGAAGCTAATTTTGTTGTGAAATCGAAGATTCCTATAAATAATAGTTTGTAAGCCTATCAGTTGGATCACTGGTCTGTAATTTATTAAAGAAAGTTTTTAATTTAAAGGAAGTCAAGGAAGCCATGGTTATCTATGGTAGAGTTTCCTGAAAACCATTATAAAGCTAGAATGAAAACAGTTTTCAATTATATCACTAAAATATTACGTCCTTGAAGTCTGAATTGTCTTTATAATAAAATTAGTATCTACTTTCTACCTTTGCTCATTTTTTTTCTTTTCTACCGTCTTTTCCCTATCTCCAAACAAGCAAACACTCACTCAAGTAGTTCACCTGTGTACTAAACACCCCTGGAAAAAATAAATCTTTGGCGTCCCTTGAATGAGGTCTTCCCTATTTGTTACAGGGAGTGGGAAGACTTCACACTCAGCAGATAAACACTGGTCTAACTAGTGAGAAAAGCTGTCAAAACGATCATTCAGATTGTTTCATTGAAATTATTACTATGTTTGCTTTCAGTGAAATCACTGAGTTCCTCACTGGAATGAAAAAAAAAAAAAAAAAAACAAAGAAAAAGCAATGTGCTTGGAAAACACGAGTGTGGATAAAAAGTACATTGGAGACACAGAAAGACTGTTCTGAGACACAGAGTCCAGGCTCTCATTTGAACTGTCATGGCGTCTAATTCAGTGACCTTGGCCAAGTCGCTTACCTGGGCTGGCCTCCACTTTTCGTCACATGTTAAGCATGGCTGGAGCAGTGTGTGCTCTCTAAGGATGTTTCTAGCTGCAAGCATTTCAGATTAATCAATATGTCATTTTGATATGTGGAACTCCTTGTACCCACTGAACTCCCTGCTTTCCTGTGTGTAAAGTCCCATAAGCACTGTTAATACAGAGCCCGAGAGCCTCATTGAGTTCCATCTCAAATGCTAGTCTTTGAGTCTCTTATCTTCACATGTTAATGAGCAGGTACAAGGCGAAGGAAGAGGTGCAGGGAAGCATAAAATGAGAAAGAAGTAGAACAAGGAATATTGTTAATCCATAAAATGAATAACTTGCTGTTGGACAATTGAAAAGGACTGTGTGCTACAGCTAATTGTGCTCTAATTGGCGGTAGTTACGAGTACTTTATTTTCAAAAAACTTTTTCCAAGAAGATTTGTTTGGACTGTTTCTGAGGATAAGGAGCAGAATTATCATGCGCTTGTATAATTTTGTGCTAAAATCCATAGTGTGCAAAGATTATGTGGGCGCTATTTTTCCTTTTTTATTTGTATTGCTATAGTCATTTGATTTGGATTAAATCTCGGAGGAAGCATAAAACACTTCTTACGCTTGATAAAATACATTTGGGTATGGTTGCACATAAACAAATGGAAAAATTAACAGGAGTTCAAATCAGGGAAATGGTCAAGTAAAAGATTTTGGAGTGCACTTACAAATCTAAAAATATGTTTTACATTGGATGAATATGAAGGCATATACATGTACCTTGGTTTCAGAGTAACATTGGCTTTGCAGTGATGGCATAGAAATCTATTAAAATAAAAGGCATTTGCTGTTTGTATGTCTGTGCATAGCCACTCAGTCACAGCACTCTGCTTGAGTGGGTGAGCACTCACAAGTCACTTATTGATCAGGCTTAAGCTTCTGCACTAAACACTTACTGCTGCGGAGAGAAGTGTCTCCCACCAAAGCAGAGGACAGCACCAATCTATGGGTAACAGCATACGTATTTCGAAGGCAATTTTTGACCACCTGAACACTCAGCAAAACAGCAGTAGCAGATTTAAGGTAGGTCCTATGACCTTCCCAGCCACATGCTTTCGGCCAGGTTTTAGGGTATCAGACATGAACTCTCTCCTGTGGAGCAATCCCCAAATCCAATTCCAAAGCAGCTGGCCACCCCTATAATCATCACGCCACTATTACACCTGCCAGGTTGATATTGTAGCCTTCAGGGTCTAGCACTGGCTAGGGCCACTGGTATCTTTGCATGCCAGTATCCTGCACAGCACTTTTCAGGACTTTGAACACTACTCAGTAGGGAGTAGTGAAACTCAACTATGGTGACTTAGGAGGACCAAGACTACCTTTAAAGAGAGCAGGAATACTTACACAACTAGCTCTACTAAGCAACCAAGCACATTGGTAACAGCCCGTATTGTTTTGGGATCTCTGGGGTCTCTCTGACCAATAACTCAAGGGGAGGTAAGCTATGCCAGACGTTGAAATGTTCATTTAATAATTCATGGCTTCTGGGACCAGTGTTGTTCAAGCATGCAGGGTACTTGAGTATTTTTTATAAACTCTTCTATACCTCAATTTCCTTACACTACACCAGGGATAATAAATGTATTATGTTTGTGAATTAAAAATGAATCCTTAAAAATTAACTAGAATAGTTCCTGGGATATAGTATACATGTTCCTTATTCTACACTATGAAACTTGAGTGTTTATGTAGATTATCCTGGTGTTCATGGGAGCATGGGTGTACCCAATTTACAGATGAGAAACCTAAGGCCTGCTAAGAATTAAAGTCTAGAGCTGTTCTTTTCTTTCTCCTCTTTTTCTTCTGCCTCTCTCTCTTCATATCAATAAAAATCCTTGAGCTAGCCAGTGACGTCACATTGCATCCATATAACATCAGACAGAATCAAAGGTGTTTGGTATTCCCATTAGCCTATACGGTTTCACTGGAAGTGAACCCCAAATTTAAGATGTCTTACGGAGTGCCAATTCTCAGATTAGGAGCCACTGCTCTGAATGGTTAGAAGGAAGCCTACTGGTTCCTAGTTCATAATTTTTAACATCTCAGCCTCAGGGAAATCATTTAAATATTGCCACCCATAGTATTAGAAAGGTGGAGATTTTATTTTATTTTATTTTATGGTTAGTTCTTAATGTGATGCTTTTCTGCATTGCCAGAAAAAAACAATTTCAGAAGTCAGCTCTTTAGCTGTTTTGTGGCCTAAAGATGAGCCGTGTGGGCAAGAAATGTCTCACTTCCTTTGGGATCCCCTAGCATTCATTCTTCCCTCCCAGTCCCAGGAAGATGTGGCCTCTCTAGTCCTAACACCAACCCTGAAGTTTATCATCTTTTTTTTTTTCTTTTTGGCCGTTTCTGGCTGCTGCTGTTATAATCTGGCTGGAGAGCCTCCAGGGCCACACACGGAGCGTGCATCCATGACATTATCTTTTATGGAGTCAGGAAGGGAACTTACTCTCTTGGAAAGGGAGGGGAGCCAGAAGCCCTGCACAGCTAGCGATCAACCCTCCAGGAGCAGAAGCAGGAAACAGAGACTTGTTTAACACGTGACCTTTGGGCTGAATCATGGGTAAACACCGTGAAACTCAACTATGGTGACGTAAGGGGGTCTAAGACGACTTTTAAAGAGAACAGAAATACTTACACACATTTCTGAGCCCGAGGAACCATCCTTCACGAAGCCGTCCCCATCACCGACCACTACTGTGTGCTTAAGGAAAACACGCTTCCCCTCCGTCCTTCCCTGACCCAGCTTCCTCTGTGTCCTAAATTTACTCCTGTTCCCCTGTCCTGCAAATGCTGTCTGAGACCTCTTCATTGCGTTGTCCTCTTTTGGTATTATTGTGTTTCCTGCCCTGCCTCTGCCTCGCCTTTTTCTTTTCCTCCACCTCTCCTCCCCCACCCTCCTACATTCTCTGATTCCGCCTCCATGTTGTTTGCTTTGTCCTCAGTTCACCCCCTTTCACTGTGAAGAACTGTGTGTCCTTCTTGGGAGTTTCTCTTCACCCAGTGAGACAGCGCAGAGGACCCCTGGTTTTCGTGCTTCTTCAGCTCAGGATGCTGCCATTGGTGGGAGAACCTTGCAGGCCTTCTTTTTCATAGATAGCCGGAACCGGACACATCGGTCTCCAATGTGCCCCGCCCCCAGGAGTCTTCTCTATCTGAATTATCTAGTTTGAAGTGCATAGGTCACAAATTAATCTATCCCGGAACTGTCAATGCTTCTCCTTTCCCAAAGAATTCAGTGTCTCTGAAAGTCGTCCATCATATCTGAGTAAACAGGCAAATGAACCAATTCTAGAGGGAGTGTGGAAGAGGACTACAGGTCCATCTCAGTTCCAGTGTGCTCTGCTGAGGGATGGCCTGCCACGGCCAAAGAAGAAGCATAACCCTAGATTTGTGGACCAGTTGCCTTAGCTAAATATCTTGATTTTGGCTGCCACTTCCCCCGACGTCCCTAACATTTTTGCTGCTGTTATTTTGGGGGGGCTATAAAAAGAATGTGTATTCTGATTTTTCTCCCCCCACGGAGCCTTAAGCTCTTTAGAGTAAGTATACTATACGCAGCCACGAAATCAATCAAAACGACAGCACAACTTTACTGAGAAATATTTTTACAGATACACAGTTCAGTTTTTTTGAGGTTTCCTAATGAGTTATGGGAGTGGATCTGTAAAGCTTTCCCCTCCAAAACATCTGCAAACTAATTTTCTTTTTTAATCTAAGAATGTTCATGGGGAACTCAAACAAGGAGACAAAAAATAAATCAAGGACTCCAGAGGTAAGGAGAATGAAAGTAAAAGCAAGGCCCCCATCCCCCAGCCTCAGTACTCAGAGCTACGCATCTCAAAATGGCATGCTTTTGTCTCTCAAGGGCCACTAGACAATATCCAGAGACATTTAGATAGTCACATCTGGGGGATCTATGGGGAGGCATGGAAAACTCTTGCTACTGGTACCTCATGGAATAATCCAGAGCCCTCATCCTACAATGCATGGGAACACCCTCCACAAGGAGTTGGCCAGCTCAACATGGTCTAACTATCTCTCCTGGAGAAATCCTGCACACTGAGTGTGATGCTTACACACACACACACACACACACACACACACACACTCACACAGCACACCACAATGTTTTGCACACAGATGGCCTCTATTCTCACTAATCTGAACTTGCCCCTTTTCTCTTAATGATATGTCATGATTATTTTTCATGTTGACACTGTAATGCAATTTGTGTAATTTTTGACTGCTGTATAGTTTTCACTTGGCTTATCACACTGGGACAAGTCCACCGAACTCTCCACAGTGTTTAACTTTTTCTTGGTGTAACCGGACCTCCATGAAAGGGGTTATTGAAAGAGAAGTGACAGAGAGGGCTGGAGGCTCCCTCTGCCCGGTGATTTTTGCTTGCTTCATTTTTGCTCAAAACCTGGCTTCGGGATGATATTCACAATGAGACCCTGAATCAGCCCCTTTCTTACAAATTGGATCCTCCAAGGCCTGTGTCACCCAGGAGGCTGGGACAAGGAACGAATTTTTTTTTTTCCCATTCTGTAGACATTTTTAATGCCTGACTCACCAGGCAGCAAATCTTGTCAGCTGTGGAAATGTTAAGCTTAGGGGGCTTGCCATGGCTGAACCACATCCAAACCTTCTTAAGAACCCGGATTAGTTAAAATATGCTAGAGATCCAGGCTGTCCCTTAGGTTAATAATGAAACAGGAACTTCAAAGCCCTTCTTCATTGTCTTAAGTTTTTCTTTCTTTCCCTTTGAGTTCAGTCCAGAAGTTCAACCAGCTGGTATCTTTTACTGATTTCACAGGCCCGCGGTTTGATTGGAAAAGCTAGGATTGTTCTTATCATATAGCACAGTGGTTCGCAACCTTCCTAATGCTGCAACCCTTTAACACAGCTCCTCATGGTGTGGTGACCCCCAGCCATACAATTATTTCGTTGCTGCTTCATACCTGCAATTTTGCTGCTGTTATGAATTGTAACGTAAATATCTGGTATGCAGGATAGCTGATATGCAACCCCTGTGAAAGAACTATTCAATCCCTAAAGGGGTCACAGCCCACCGGTTGAGAACCATTGATATAACTAAGCGCTATAAGATGCCCCTTGGACTCGAGGCACAAAGGTGTGCTACCAATTGAACAGTGAGAGTCACACGGGGTGTTTAGAGGAAGTGCTATTTTCATGACCTGACAGAGCAGGCTGCTGCAGGGAGAGCATTTTACCATCATTTCATCCTTTCCCTTGGACACAGCTGACCTCCCAGAACCACGGATTTTTAATGCAGACGTCTAGTTTTTGGATGTGTGTTCGGGAGTGTGGGAGTGAGATCAAGCCCGAGGCTATGCTCAAGTTCCACCATGGAGCTACACCCCCAGCCACAGGACTTAGCTATTTTATCTCACTGCGTGCAGCATGCAATTTAATTTTCTTTCAAATGAGTCTCTGTTACTTTATGAGAACTGGTCAAAGTTCATAGCCTCAGTAATCTCTCTCTCTCTTTTCTCCCATCCCCGCCCCCCCAGAAAACCTGTTTCCCTCAATTGGAGCATCCGCATTTCTTTATTAAAACATGAAATCAAAATGAGAAGACAGCAAAACTGCTTTGCATTTTCCCTTTAAGATCTCACGGGTGCTGCTAGGGCCTTTACTCTTCATGGCATCTCCCCTGTGGTAACAGAATCAACTGCTACACTGTCAGCTTCCGGCTTTTCCCACAGATAGAGAAATCAAAGCTTTCTTGGGAGCCCTCTTATCTAAGCAGGCTCCTTGGTAAGGTGTCTGTGGGGCTCCATTAAGTGGCCGTAGACTGGGACAAGCTGGTCCTACATTGGCTGGTTCCCTGGAAAATGGTTTGGCTGTGGATTCTCTGCTAGCTCTCTCATGAATGTGAAATGAAAGGCCACACAAGAAGACAGGGTCCAAAAGTCAGTGACTGCTTCCTCTGCCAATGATTCACTAAGTACCTTTGGAGGAATCCACTCACTTCTTTCATGTGATAAAGTCGTTCGATAGGAAGGAGAAGCGGCAATGTTTTCTTATCTTCGCAGAAGCCAGAAGCTATAAAGTCAAGGCCATGGCCAAGTCGGCTTTCCACTGTTCCTCCCGGAAGCCTTTGTAAGGGAGCGCAGGAAGGCTCAGCTGGGGGAAATACGAGGGAAAGGGAAAGTAAATGAGTGTAGGTCTGGAAAGAACCCTGAAAGGAAAAGAGAAGAGCAAGCTCAGAGCTTGCTTCTCAGGAGCGACTTCCTCACCTTTGAAAATCTTCCTGATTTATACCCGGTGGCGGAAGCCTAAGGTTAGAAGGGCTGTTCGAGGATTTCCAAGAAAGAGCTTCTTTGTTTTAAAAATCCATTGCTTCCGGAATTAAAAGTCTAGGAGTCGCAACCAGTAGCATGGACACAGACCTTCCTCCTACAGCCCCTGGAAACCCCCCATCTTTCACGCTGTCTTTCTTTCTTTTTTCTTAGAGTGTATCAGTTATATAAAATAAAGGACTTCATAGTGGTGTTTTCAAAGGTGCATAGAAATTTAATTTGATCTTATTTGCCTCTGCCTTGTCTTCTCTTGGCATCTCCCACACACTTCCCCTTGACCATCTTCTACAAAGTTTTCCTACTTTCATGTCTTTTTTTTTCTAAATAAATCTGGATTCTTTATATGAGAGAATGTACTATGTTTGTCCTTCTGAGTCCAGCATATCATATTTAACATGTTGAGTTCTAGTGTCATCCATTTACCCACAAGTGACAAAAGTCCAGTTTTCTTTGTGGATGAGTAGTACTCCACTTCTTGCATTAATCCACTGATGAACTCCTAAGACATGATAATAATTATGGGTGAGCAATCTCTATGGTTTGGTGATTTTGAATCCTTTAGAAACAGACCCAGGAGTAGTATAGTTGGATCATATGATAGTTCTAGTTTTAGTTATTTGGGGAACCTCCATCCTGATTTCCACAGTGGATGAGCTAGTTTGTGTTCTTACCAGCAGTGAAGAAGGATCCCTTTTCACTCCTGCAACTTTGCCAACTTTGATCGTCTGTTTTCTTGATAACAATTCTGATTGGAGAAGGAATCATAATGTGTGTGTGTGTGTGTGTGTATTTGTGAGTGAGGTGTATGTGTGTGGCCATGGGGCACTTGACAATGTAGATTTTTTTTTCATTTCTCTTTTGGCTGAAGATGTTGAATGAAAATTTTTTTTTTTTTTTTTTTTTTTTTGTTTTTTTCGAGACAGGGTTTCTCTGTGTAGCTTTGCGCCTTTTCCTGGAACTCACTTGGTAGCCCAGGCTGGCCTCGAACTCACAGAGATCCGCCTGGCTCTGCCTCCCGAGTGCTGGGATTAAAGGCGTGCGCCACCACCACCCGGCCTGAAAATTTTTTTAATGTAGTGTGTCAGTGTGTGTGTGTGCACGTGTATATGTTCATGGGGGTACGTGTGTGTGTGTGTGTGTGTGTGTGTGTGTGTGTGTGTGTGTGTGAAGTGCATGTGCATGTGCATGGATGGGTATATGAATAACGAAAGGCAGAGTTTCATCTGGGGTGCTCTTCCTCAGAAACAACTTCCCCTATTTTTTGAAAGGAGTATTTTACTTGCTTGGAGCTTGCCTGGAAGCTAGGCAGCTTCCCAGCCAGCCCCGGGCAGGGATCCACTTTTTCATGTCCTTGGTGCTGGAATACAAGTAAGTGACGCCATGCCTGGGGTTTTTACATGGGTTCCGGGGAGCGATCTGGGTTCTCATGCTTGTGCCACAAGAACTTACGGCTCGAACTATCTCCTTAGGCCCTAAGTTTTCATGAATTTATGGCCATTTGTACTCTGTTTTGAGAAGTGTCTTGTACCAAGATTTTTCTTTTGGGCCAGCAACTAGCTCCCAAACCATGACACAGAGACTTATTATTAGTTTTGAATGCTAGGTCTTAGCTCTTATTTTAATCTGTTTTTCTTTATCTACATTTTGCCTTGGGACATTTTCTCTCTCTCTCTCTCTCTCTCTCTCTCTCTCTCTCTCTCTCTCTCTCTCTCTCTCTCTCTCTCTCTCTCTCCCTCTCTCATTCTCTCTTCCTTCTCTCTTTCTCTCTGCCAGCCCCGCCTGTCCCTCTCCTGCCTAGCTATTGACCATTCAGCTTTTTATTAGACCATCAAGTGCTTTAGGCAGGCAAGGTGAAACAAATGTAACACATCTTTGCTGGGGAATGTCTTTCTGTATGCTATGAATATATGTTGTTCCTATTGGTTAATAAATAAACTGCTTTGGCCTATGGCAAGGCAGCTTAGAGGCAGGTGGAAAAGGAGAGAGACAGGAAAGGAAAGGCAGAGTCTGGAGAGATGCCAGCTACCGCCAAAGGAACAACAACATGCCAGCAGACCAGTAAACCACGGAACATGTGGCAAAACATAAATTAATTTGAAATAGGTTAATTTAAGGTGAAAGAGCTAGCTAGTAAGAGGCCTGTCATAGACCATGCAGTTATTAAGTGGCATAAGCCTTTGTGTGTTTACTTGGGACCTAGCGACTGGCTGCATGACGTGGGTGGGCGAGATTCATCCCGGCTACAAATTTTTACATAATTATGAGCATTGATGAAGATGTCAGATCCCCTGGAATTGGAGTTACAGACAGTTATGAGCTACCATGTGGTTGCTGGGAATTGAACCCAGGTTCTCTGGGAGAGCAACCAATGCTCTTAACCACTTAGCCATCTCTCCGGCCCCTGACCTTTACATAATTAAACAAAACCAGCATGAACAAATGTAACACATCTTTCCATTGTTAAAATAATATTCCACAACAGTGTCTCTTCAGTTAGCTCTTGCCCATTTATTGGCTAGGCTGTTTGTTCTTTTGGTGCTTAAGTTTTTTAGTTTTATATATATATATATATATATATATATATATATATATATATATATATATTTGATGTTAATCCTCTGTCAGATGGGTAGCTGGCAATTTTACATTTCAATTCTGTAGGAAATCTCTGCAGTCTGTTAATTATTTCCCTTGATGTGTAGAAGGCTTTTAATTTGATAGCGTCCCATCCGTTAGCTCCTTCTGTCACTTTTTGAACTATTAGAGTGTTATTCAGAAAGCCACTGGCTATGACTGTCTCTTCTAAACAGTTGTTTCAACATTTTATTTATTTATTATTTTTACATGTGTGGATGTTTTGCCTGCATGTATGTTTGTGTTCTATGTGCATGAAATGTTCTCAGAGGTCAGAAGAGGGCATAGATCACTAGGAACTAGAGTTACAGATGATTGTCAGCCATCTTCTGGGTTTTGGGAATAGAACTCAGGTCCTCTGGAAGAGCAGCCACATGCTCTTAACCACTGAGCCATCTCTCTAGGCCCTGTCTCATGAAAAATGTTTCCCCTGTGTTTTCCTCTAGTGGATCTTACATTAAGATCTCAGGTACATTTATTGTGCTGTTTCTACAAGTGTGTTTTAAATGATTTCTTACACAGAGTCTTTGGGAATGCCATAATATTTTACAGCAGCAATTTTTACAAAACCATTTGTGTTTATTTTATAATTCCTAGGAGCTATGAGTCAGTTGAGGTGATGGGGTGTGCCAGGTTGAATCTGAGGATCTTCCCTTCAGCCTCATCTTTTAGTGCCTGGTCCTTAGCTCATATTTTGGGAGCCCATCAATCTTTAAGATGCAGGGCCTAGCCCAGTGGAAGCTAATTCCTAAGGATATGACTTGGAAGTTGTTATCTGGCTCCTTGGTTCCTGCCTCAATTTCTACTTGCAGGTCCACAGTGGTATGAACAGGCTCCATCACGTACTCCAGCCTCCATGATCTGAACTTCTCTGTGCTGTCTTCTCCACCACAAGGCAACCATGAGCCAAGATAAGACTTTCTTTCTTAAAGTTGCTTCTATCAGGCATTCCTTCACAGAGACACCAATGTCATCAGCACAAATGTCATCTTAGAATCCTACAGGACAGTTTAACTTGCTGCCTTACTTAGGAGTTAGCCTGAAGAATCTCTGAGAATGATAAGGGCGAAGGGCACAAAGCATAACTCCACGTTCTGCCGTCACAGCTCCATTCCTAAAGAGAAATCTGTGTGTGGTGGATCCTTCTCCACTTGAATGCGAAGCAAACTGAGCTCGCAACAGAACAAAACAGAAACTCATTTCTCTGTGCGATTCAGTCTTTCAAGTTTACATGCCTAGAGAGCGGCATAAAAATAGCTCAGCCCTGAACCTTCTAGGGAAGTTCCTTTTTTTCCCCTCTAACAGAACAATTTCTGAAAATTGATGCTGAAATTATAGTTTGCACATTGTAATGCCTTGAATTTCCCTTCTACTTCACTCTAAATAGAGTTGTGCTGTATCCAATTGCAGGGACAGAGCAAAATTACTGCAGGAGATTTCAGAGCAGCATTCTTCAACCCAGATGCTGCCTGTTAAACATGGAAACTTTCGATGGGGAAGGGCAACAAGCGAGGGTGGGAGCTGAGTCAATGCTTTCGTGACTGTGACCTTTATTATGAAAATGAACAGCACTTTGAATGTATGTGTAGACGCTTATTTATTTTATCTCTTAAATTGAAAATAAGTGTTTTTCATACAATATATTCTGATCACTCACTGTTTGTCCTCCCCCAACTCCTCCAGACCTTCACCATCACCGCCCCCATCCACCCAACTCTGTGCCTTCTTTCTCTCTCTCTTTAGAAAGCAAACAGGTAACCAAAAAAGCACACCAATCAGAATAAAATAATAATAAAGAGAAAGCACAAGACACACACACACACACACACACACACACACACACACACACACACACACCATAAAAACACAAAATCAGAAATCATAATCAATATACAAGCAAAAGACCAGGAAGATAAAAATGCCTAAACAAAGTGATATGAGACAAAAAAAAGTTTGTATGTGTAGACTGGTAATCTGTGCATATTTAGACTGTTAATCACATATACATATGTAAATCTACTCACAGCATTTTCATAAGTTCACACACGTGTTTGAAACTTTTTGCTATGTTTTATTTTACTTCGAAAAGGTATCTGTTTGTGTGTGTAGTGGGGGTTTGCACACATGATATAGCATATCTTTAAAGGTCAGAGGGCAGCTGGCTGGAATTGGATCTCTTCTTCCACTGTGCCTCTGGGAATCGAACTGAGGCCGTGGGTGGCAAGCACTCTGCACACTCAGCTGTATCACCGACACTACCTACGTGTATTTTGGTTTTGTTTGTAGAGGCTAGTCCTAAACCCCTTTGAAGTTAAAACCTGTTGAGCTAAAAAAACTAACACAGAAGTTCTTTTTCTATTTTGCCAGAGACAGATCAAATTTTCTATTGTCGTGAGCAGTTGTGATTTATTAACATAATTATCGGTGATGTCCTGAAAGAAAAAAGTAAGATGATTAAGATTTATTACTTGAATTTATTATTCTCCCCCTGAAAATATTAGTGACTTGTTTTTCCTCAGCGTAAACATGTCCCAAATTTCTCAAGTTCCCTGTGGCAGTTTCTTTCATTTTATTTTTTAATATATCACATATTTCCTTGCTTTTTGTCAAAGGGCCTGGTTTTTTTTGTATCAGTTAGTTTTCCAGTTGCTGTGACAAAATTCCCAGGCAGAAGAAACGTGTGAGAGAAAGGGTTTGTCTTGGCTCACATTGAGGATACAGTCCATCATGGCGGGGAAGTCCTGCGGGTAGCAGATTGAGGCCCATGGTCACGTTGCTTCTGCAATCAGGGAGTGGGAAGTAATGCCTGTTTATACTTGGCTCACGTTCTCCTTTTTATTCAGTCCAAGACTCCAGCCTAAGCAATGGTGCTGCCCGCTCGGGGTGACTCTTCCTCTCTTATTTAACCTAATCTAGTTAAACCTTCCTAGGCGTGTTCCGAGGCTAATCTGATACAGATAATCCTTTACAGGTGTGCCAAGAGACTTGGGTCCTAGGTGACTCTGTCAGGTTAGCAATGCATGTTAACCATGGCATGGTGGTGTTTGCTGTCTCTCTGTGTGTTGTGAGTTTATCAGATTTGGCTCATGCTTTGTACACTTTTATAACTATCCACTTGCATATTCATCTCTTGAGGTTCTGATTCGATTCAATATATACATCTCTACCTGTTAATGGTTCAAATTGAAACCGGCTGTCTCCTGAGTTGCTATGCATCCCTTTGGGACAAATCTGCCCTTGTGGATATCCTTAATCTACTTAAAAAAATCAGAAAAACTAAAAGTGAGGGGGTACTCTGCAAAAATAGCTGGCTTTTATTAAAAAATAAACTAATAAAGAAAAAACCTCAAAGAAAGCTCAGATACCTATTTTTAATCGAACAAGACTGAGTAGACATTGCATCACATCATCACATGCAATATTTTCCCTTGACTTAATTAGACCCTAGACTTAAGGGAGTGCTCCAATAAACATTATTGGGGCAATTGGTAAATTTTATATATGGATAATCAATGGTGATAGATCAGTGTTACACTTCCAGTTTTTAATAATTGTGCTGCAGCTGAATAAGATAATATCCTGTTCTTAGGACATAAAGGCTGGAAGTATTTAAAAGTAAGGGGGTATGAGTACTACAGTTTCATCTCAAATAATTTAGATATCTATCTGGAGGGGGTGATCAAAATTGAAGCTGATCTAGCCATACAATATACAGGAATAGTGTAGTATACATTAAGTTTCACTGAATGTTTACAACTTTTTCAAAGTTTGCAATTGTAATGAACTAAAGACTTACTAGAAAAGTAATAAAATTCAGATTTATTTGGTTACACTGCTTGCCTTTCTACGGGTGTCATAGAGGTTCATGTTGTATAACAGAATAATCACTATGGCATTTATTTTTTCTGACTGTTCTTGGAATCAAAATCACATGTCAGAACATCAGAGGATTTCCTTATATTCTGCTATCATTTACCATGGAATCCAGTACAATGTTAATTTCGGGGGAAACTGTCAATTGAATGACAGCACCAGGTGACCGGGAACATTAGCATGTTGTGAATCCATGAAGGCAGAAGACATCCAGCTGTGAGAGCCTGGGAAGCCTCCCCCACTCCCCCCCCTCCCCCGCCCCAAGGGAGTTAAGATAGAAAGGTGAAGCTTTGTACATTCTAAATAGCCCCCAAAGAAGGGGTGGTGAGTGATTATTCCTAAGTCATTCTGAAAGCAAAAATGAGTCTTTAGTGAAATAATTATTGAAAGCAAGATAGGAATACAAGGATAAGGAATGTGGATGTTAAAACGTAGTTCTCCTGACTGTAACACTATATGCTAGTCTTTAGACTTTATGACTTTCACTTCCAGTTGAATGCATTTTCATCATATTTTGTATATGACAAACAGCAAAGTTCCAAGTTCTGTACCAATTGGCCTTTCATAATAGAAATGTCTATGTGTGTGTACATGAATGTGTATGTGAGAGCGAAAGAGCGAGAAAGACAAGATTTCAAAGTTATATGTCGAATGACTATTCCTGCAGCAATGTGAACAAATATATGTTCCCCTCAGACAGAAACCCTGTCTTGAAAAACCAAAAAAAAAAAAAAAAATAAATAAAATAAAATAAATAAAAAAATCCAAGGAAAGAATTCTACCTAAGTTCAGCTTGGCGAACCTGTGCATTTATTGGGGTTACTTACAGAAGCACGGTAAGAGATAAACCTACAGGAGCCTGGGTGACTTATCCCTAAAAGTCCACTCCAGCCTGAGCAATGACTCACACAAGCTGCATCCCTAGAGCTCCCTGCACAACTTGTAGGCAGCTCCATCAAAGAGTCTACCCCGACTCCAGCAACTGCTGACTGCTTATGACATCTCAGGGAGGGGCCTTGTGTATCCTCCTGAGCTTCCTGAGTCTTGTTCCACTGGTTTACTCCCTTCCTTCCAGAAGGGGACTGTTTCACCCAGAGGCATAGCTACACATCATGCAGACCCTCTTGAGCTCTAGATCAGGAATAGACTCTGAAGACACAGAAACTGGTGAGCAAGTTCTTATTTTCTAAGAATGTATTACAGGCGTGGAGGGGCCACTGTTCAACATTCAGCATAGTAGAACACTGTAAAGAAAGAACAGTGCTCTGGGAGCAGACTGAAGGGATACTTGGCATGGGGCAAAGGTCGGGGAAAACTCAAAAGCTCACAGGACAACAAAAAAAAAATAAGAAAAAGTATTATCAACCTTTCTACTTAGTTTTTTTTCTGACCTACTGGAAGAGGTGTGGAGAGATTCTAGATATTAATCATCTATTAGAATTATAGCTGGTGAAGGCTTTCTCTCACTTTGTGCTCCCTCTTCATCCAATTGGCTGTTTCCTTTGTTGTACAGACACTTTTTTTATTTTCATGACTTTTCATCTGGCAGTTATTGATATTAAGTCCAGAGTGAATGGAGTCCTATTCGGGGAGTCTTTAACTGTGGCTCTATGTTGTCCCTTGTGGCTACCTTTTCTTCTATCAGTTTCAGAGTGTTCTGGTGAGAATCCAGAAAGATTGCAAGAGCCAGAGTACAGGGAGGGATGTTGAGAAACAGCATCTTCTGGACATGGTATGGCTGCTGCACACGTGAATTCACAATAGCTCTGATTGCCTGAACATGATCAAGTCAGTCAGCCTCTCCCTGTGGACTGGACAGAAGCACAGGAGGCCCCCATTCCTACCTGAGGGGCTACTGGCATGTCATGACTTCCAGGAGAAGGAGAGTCCGTTTTCTTCAGGGGTGTGGCCTCTGGTAAACTGCCCCTGTTGCGGTGGACAACCTACACCCATGCAGATATGGGCAGGACTAGACTCTTACTTTGTTAAGGTGAGAAAGACAGTTCTGTTTTATTCTGTATTTAAGAATTTCAATACCCATCGTCTTTGTGGTTCTTCTCTGTTGTCTTGGCTGGTTCTATCCTATGGTTTAGTTTTCTCCCTTTTTGTGTGGCTCATGTGAAGTCAGGCTCTTTTTGATGGAAATATATTAACTTCCAGACGAAGCAGTGCGTTGTGTTTGCTTCTTTCAGTCATCTTAAGCAAGCAAGCTCTGTGGCCGGACAACTGGAAATAAAATTCTCTGCTTTAAATTTTCTGAATTACACAGGTGGATGGATTTGGATTTCAGTGGTATAATTTCTCATTTTTTTTTCTCTTTCAAAGTTAAAAAGGACTTTTGGGAGTGCAATTTCTATAAGATGGGCTTAGTTTTCCTTTTTCTTTAGCCTAGAGGTATGTAGATCTTTGATGTCCCAGCATCATGCGAGAAATCCTCCCATTGTCTTCCCTCCCTTGGCCGTGGATTTATGTCCTGTCTTCCATATCCGCGGCAGCTGTCCTGGTGGGTACTCATACCCTTTGGTGCTTAGCACAAGCCCTTTGGGATCTGGCATGCTAGTTACATCACTCTGGATTTCTGTGTTCACTTCACTTTTGGCCTCTTCGAGCTTCTTCCTTTTACAAAAGCTCAGAAATGCAATGAAAGGTCTATATTTCCCCTTAACTCAACACTTCGGTTATTTGTTATTGGCAGGGTTTTTCAGGATATCAGGTCTGTATGAGTACCAGAAACAGAAGTGAGCTCTAGTCCCCCTAACCACCAATGAGAAGAGGGAAATCCAATCAATTACATGGTCACAGGGGCCAGAAGAAAAATGACTCTTGGTAGCTTTGGAGAAATGCAACAATTTTTGGCACTGACGCCAGACCGGAATTTTTCTCAGCAGCGATCCAGCAGGCGTCAATCACTCCTCTTCCTTGGATGCCACCACAGTTCTAGCAGCTGCTCGCTCCCCTTCACCACCAATGTCCTTTAGATCGCCAAACTGTTTGGCATTTGAAGGTAAAGATCCAGTAAGACAAATTACTCTTTCTGCTTTGTGTTCTAAGAGTAAGATGGGCTTCAGAGGGAGGTTGTTTCCCCCAAGAGTCCTGGGAATCTTTGTGCCCCGGATTTTACAGTTTCATAGATGTGCCCAGACCAACTGGAGTCTCTTAGGGCTCAGACATGGAAGATAATTTCTCACCCGCGTAGCACAGGATTAGTTCCTAAATGGCATTGGTGGAACTGGCCTATAACCCTGCAGTAAAACTGAGTCACAGCATCTTTTACACCCCTTTTATTGTATGTTACAGTCCCGAAAGCACACCTCCAGATAAGGTGAAATCAAAGATCGGAATGCTTTGCTGCAAACACCTTGTCGAACTGCGATTAATGTTTTATATCCTTGTCTAGCTGTAGTTTACCTTGCTTTACTAGTACACTTATAAGGGTATATGGAATTCTTACTTGATTAGAAGACTTCACTAAGAGTAAAGAAGTTAATTAAAACTAACTAAAATTTCGAGCCTTAAGTAAAACTTGATGAGAAGATATTTTCTAGGTGTTTAGTAGGTTCAGTGGCGAATAGAATCTGTGTGGGCTGGTTTTTGTTAAGTGGTCACAAAGCTAGAGTCACCCAGTTAGAGAGGGGAACTTCAAATGAAGCATTTCTTCTGCCGGGGTGGCCTGTAGATATGTGTGGGGTTATTTTCTTAATTGCTAATTGATGTGGGGGGGGGCATCCCACTGTGGGTGCTACCATGCATAGGCAAGTGCACCTGCGCTGTCTATGAACAATCCAGTAAGTCGATTTCCTCCATGGTTCCTGTCTCTGCTCTTGCTTGAGTTCCTGCCTAGGCTTTCCTCAGTCTGGAGCAGGATATGTAAACCAAATAAACCCTCCCCTCCACAAGTTGCTTTTGGTCATGGTGATTATCCCAGCAACACACCAGGACAGCTCCTTTTCTTGTTCCTCTGACAGAATGCTTGGGAAAAAAAAGATAACTCATTCTGCTCACGGTTTCCCAGACTGCAGGCCATAGTCTTTGTTCCATGGCATATGGTTCTCCGGTGAAGCAGAACATCACAGGAGTGGAAACTGTTGTAGGACTTCTCACTTCATGGTAGAGATCAGGCGGCAGTGGGGTTGGGGTCGGGGCAGAGACTAGGGACCGTGTATGGCCTTCAAAAATACTCCCCCAGTGACCTACTTGCTTGAGTAGGTCCTTGCTTCCTAAAGACTGCAGTTTCCCTAAATATCACCAGATCCAGGCCTGTATACTTGATCCTATGGGGCACATTTCATATTGCAACCAAAACAGAACGCTGGATTTCTGTTTCTACTTACATAAAAATGTGACACTGTTTATTAAAAACTTATTTGCAAGGCAATGCCCGGTAAGACATACTTTCAAAGCTGTGCTAAAAACACAGTTATTTAAAGTTTCTATACCTGGGAGAGTTAAGGAGAAGGGAAATTATATTGCAAAATAGGTTCAGTGAATTGATAATACCAGGGACCAGGAAGGGATTTATGGGTGGGAGAATAAGCCTGAATCCAAAGCGAAATGACTGCCCTGTAATTTCAGCTGGGTTTCGGGCAGAAACAAAGGGTGGAAAGCAATTGTGTGGATCCCTTTATCCTGCGTAGTGAAGACAGAGTGAACATTCTGAGAGTTTTCTGTTATTTCTTAGAAATAATAGAAAGTGCAGTGAAGACCTCCTGAAGTGGATTTGAAAGACTGTGAAATAAATCGGATATTATTGGCTAGAACCCTCGCTGAAGAAACGCCTTTCATAGGGATGGGTGATTCTGATCACGTTCTGAACATAGCAAAAATTCTAACCCATTTCTGAGACTTTCACCTTCTGGAAAATTATTGTTATATTCTCCATTCTAATTTTTAGCCTGTGTTTTCTCTATCATGTGTGATAATGGTAACTTTAAATGCACAGTCAAATATTATGTTTTGTTTTTAACGGTTTCTATAGTTATTTTTCAGTCTCTAGCTCATTTTTCCCTTCTGGACAATTTTTCCACAATGACATGAGGGCCACACAGCAGGCGGAAAACACAGATGCCAACCTTTGTTTGGCATGAAGAATGGCTATTTTTAGGTTCCGGATTTTCTTTTTCTTTTTTTTTCCCCTACACCTTGTCAAAAATAAGAAGTCCTGTTTTGTCAGTCAGAAAAAGCTCTGTTTAGTGTGAATTTTCAAGCCTGTGAGTAAATTCTGAATCTATAATTTCGTTAAAATTTATGGAAAGAGCTTCAGGAATAGCTCCTCCCTTTCTCCTCTGTGGTTGGTTGGGACTGAGTTAGTTCCAATAATACCACAGTGTTTTCCCACAGGCTGTTTCTGCACAAATTTGAAAAGCATGTGTCAAGAAATACTTCTCCATCCAAAGAAGATTTAAGTATGACTAGAGCAATCAGTTGGGCATGGGGATGCCTGCCTGCAACCCCGGCACGCACATGGGAGAATGAGGCAGAAAATTCATGACCTCAGGACAGACTCGTGACATGGTGAAATCCTGTCTTCAACACCATCACAGAGAAGAATCATCTACCACTTACAGTGATAGGAATAGTCCAGGTTATGAATTTAAGCATGCTAAGTGTTTGCATTTATTGAAGGGGGAGGGAGGTACGGGCCAATATTGATACTGAAATGCCATTCTTTGTAAGTCCCATTCTTAAATGGGAGGACTATTTTTAAAGTACGCCAGCAAAACATCAATGAGAAACTTAGTCAGACTTTACATGGCAGTGATAAAATCTCCTGGGAGGATAGTTTTTGTTCCACATTATCAAATTTAAGTAGCTTTTCTTCCTAAGCTTGGAATATGAAGTGAATTGCCTAAGCTAGGTTCTGCTTAAGCATTACCCTCTCCCAAATCCATAACTTTATTATGTACACAATCTTGGCATTTTCAGAAAAAGTCACAAGTTATCAGTCCTCATGGGAAGCATGCTTTCCTTCAGGGCATGATCTTTCAATGATGACTGATGTGTTTATAGTTTCCACAAATAGAAATTTACTAGGAGCCTGGAGGGTCCCTCTCTTTTGCTCTGATGATCTTTACTTTAGGGCCTATGCTTCATAGAGACTGTACAAAGTGGTACATAGTGATTAGTGGAGCTATAGTTTACTTCTGCATAGCATCATTTCCCCTCCTCCTCCTCCTCCCTTTTCCTTCTTAGTGGTCCAGATGGAGATGTCAGTCAGAGTGATCTATCCCTAATACATGGGGGAGTATGAAATATCAGCATTGTGTGTGTGTGTGTGTGTGTGTGTGTGTGTGTGTGTGTGTGCTAGAAACTGAACAACCTGGGATTTCACACATGTTAAGCAGCTGCTGTACACTGACTGAGCGACATCCCTCAGCCCTCGTGAGTGAGCCTGTAACCAAGGCTAGCTGCAGTACTACCAAGCATTGATTCAGGGATATACACATGAATCAAGAATTCTAAATCATTGCCTTTCTTCAGATATTGATTCTGACTTCTAATGGGGATGGGGATATCCAATTCCACTGTCGTTGGTAGCAGGGCAAATGGGGGTTAGTGAGGTCATTTTGTGTGGCAACAAACACATAGGCTGAACCTGCCTGTAGTATGACAAGTGGGGATAAGCATGGTTGAAAGAAAAAGAAGAAAAGTCGAGTTCTGAGCACATTGCTTATCCCTAGACTTGTGCATGTATAAGGCTGTATCCACCTCTGGATTCCCCAATTGCACAATCGTGACATTCAATCTACCTTTAAACCAGTGTGAGTTGGTTTACTGTTATTCGAAACCAAAAGCATCTTACCTTAGGGCCTTGCCCGTTGCAGAGTTTTCCTAGCAAAACTGGACTTTAATTCTGTTGCGCGCTTGCCTCCCGTCATTTTTATTTCCCTTTAGCTTGACCAATAGCCAAATGAGACATTTAAAAAGTTTTTAAACTGATATGACAAACTCATTGGAACACAAAGAGGGATTTCACGCCGCAGGTCGAATGTGGGTTCCCTGATGAGAAAACACGGAGGTGCCTGTAGTTCCCCAGGCCTTACGTAATCATGCTGAACATAATGCTTTCATCTCCCGTTACTGTGGTGGGGTTGAGAGCACCCTGGGAGTTAACCTGCAGGACAATGTAAAGAGGAGCACTCATTCTTTGAAGGCACTTGTAGCTGTCATTTCATTCTCGGAGACTTATGAATAAAGGCATTGTTGCAAACAACTGTACCGTAAAGGCATTGAAGCCGGTTATTACTGCCTACGGTGTCTGTACTCAGAATGCCGCAAACACTGGGATTACAATTTACAGAAGTGAAAAAAAATGTAAGTTTTTATAAGATCTAGCTGTGTGCCTGGCTCTGGCTCCTCGTTTCATTGGATAGTTTCTTTGACTGATGATCCTAAATCTGGGTGCTTGCAATTCTGATGAATTCAAAGGGATTGATCAAAATACATCACAGAACACTTAATTGTATATTAATTTACCTGTATGGGAGCATGATTATTATCCTTAATGCACTGAGTTATTTTCCAATAACATAGATTAAATCTATTCAACATGGTATATAATCTGAAAAATTAAGAATGTACTAAACTTACTTCTAAATGTTACCTACTTCTAATAAAAGATGTATTTTATTTGTAATCCTATGCATGTGCATCTTTGTAGATATGTACATGTGAGTGGAGGCCAAAAACATCAGACTCCCCTAGAGCAGTAGTAGGCAATTGTGAACTTTCTGACATGGGTGCTGAGATATGAACTCTTTTGTAAAAGAGTTCTTTTGTAAAAGCAGTATGTGGCTTATTATTTATTTATTTAATCTCTGGCACAGTGGCTGAACCTGAATCAACTGCTGTTTCAGCCAATAATTGTGCTCCACAGTTAACTGGCCCGCCTCTCCGGTAGCGGCCCATCAAGAATTTTGCATCCCACTGAATCTGCCTTTTGCCACCAAATGCAGTTTTAACTAAATCTCTATCAGTCTATTTATTAATAAGACTTGGGAGTCAGAGGCTGGGGTGGAAACCTGATAGCTCAGAGAGGCTGAGGAGCACCTAGCTGACCTTCCTTCTTTGCTGGCATCTCTAAAAGAGAGCATCCTTCCTTCCACTCCATCAAATCAAAAAGATTACCACTCAAAGTCCCTCCCTCTCTACCACTTCCTGTGTATCTCCTATCCATCTTCCAGACTCCGGACTTTCTATGATTATTTTCTGTCAACTAGTTGCTGGCTCTACCTCCTGACCCAAGGTTGATTTTATTTGATTAACATAAAGGCAAACTCAGGGTTCCCAGTGTGATCGGATATCCTGCAACAGGTATGTGCTCTTAGCAACTGAGCCATGTCTCCAGTTCCTCCTGAGCATGTCAAAAGAGACATTGAATTTAGATGAGTTGAATCAAAAAGACACATGTTGAAATTGGAGGAAAAAAACCCATTTTATTCTTCTTGGAAGATCTCTTTGATAACCCTTTTCCTTAAAGAGGCATCAATAATGTTGAGCTCTGTGTCTCCCACAGTTCAGATGGCCAGTATCTACCCCTTATCTTCTTGTTTTCTCCAGGTCCTGATCTGAGTCTTTCTTTGGTTAAGACAGATACCAGAATTCGAGAATCAGGTTGTCCTTAGCGCATCACGGCACATGCAAGTAAATCACTCACCACTTCTCCTCTTTTAACTCTCATGCAAATTAAAAGCTATTCCAAAGACATTTACTGAAGACTTGCCAGTGATTCATTTCTCAATTAGTTAACAGAAAATATGGCTCTCTACTGAATTTGTGTCCACACCATTTTCCAGATGTTTTGATGTCACTTAAATCAATGTAATTATTTAAGTTAAAAAATGTTACAGATCATTGCTTTTTTTTTTTTTAGAAGACAGCCAACGATAGGATTTCTATGAAATATTCTCACTTTGCAGCTAGGTCAGTTAAAGTGCTTTGGGTTGTACATAAAGAAAACAGACTCAAGGATAAGTACAGGCATTTGGAGCTTGCAACACTGACGTTCTGAGTCAAAAGAGAGACTTTATCCAGGGACAAGGTTCTGTCCCAAGGCCTGGAACACTCTCTTCTCAGCCGTATTTTCTAGTATGGATGAGAGTCTTCCACAGATGGCTCCCCTTGAAGGCGGGCAGGTCCTAACCATTTGTTTCACTGGGAAAAAGGTCTGCATCCCTGCTATCTCAAACACAATTTCAGAGGTGAGTTTTCCTGGCTCCTATGGGTCTGACTTAGGCCAGATGTCATGTTTCCTTTTGGATTAGTCTGTGATTAATGGGCGAGCTTTGCTGACTGGCTTAAGACAATAGACTTCCATTCTCGAAGCTGGAAGCATGTCATATCCCACAGCCACTGCAATACACGGGAACATTGGTGGCTGTGTGGAGAAACGAAACAACCAGTGAATTATAAGATGGTGAGGTCTGGGGAGGTCTAGGCAGTGGTTCTCAACCTTCCTGCTGCTGCGACCCTTTAATGCAGCTCCTCATGTTGTGGTGATCCCCCCCACCACCACCATAAAATTGGTTTCCTTGCTACTTCGTAACGGTCATTTTGCTACTGTTATGAATCATACTGTAAATATCTGCATTTTCTGATGGTCTTAGGCGACCCCTGTGAAAGAGTCCCTTGCCTCCTAAAGTGGTAATGATCCACAAGTTGAGAACTTCTGGTTTAAGTGTTTGGATCACAGAATGGCCAGCAAGGCATATGCTAAACCCTGTCCCCAAAACATTGTCAACACAGGTCCATGAATGAGCACACAAGTCCATGATGGCAACACTGTGAGTCTTTTCCACATACTAGATCTTTATCCAAGTGTGGTCAGAGGTACACTTTGTTAGACATCTAGGGTATCTGATAAAATTCAATTCTTGAGCCCAAATTTGGGTTTCTCCATGTGGATTCTAAGATTGGGGTTCAGGCATTTGTTATGTTTTCTCTGGAGATGTCTTTAATGTTTGTTTATTTAGCGGTCCCAGGCATTGCACACGCTAGGCAATCGATCCACCAATGAACATACCCACAACCTTTTGACTATTACTTGAGAACTATTGGTGTTTGATTCATATGCCAAAACGTCTCACTGAATCTGTCTCTAAGTCTGTACTTGGAAATATCTTTACAAAATTCACCTGACTGGCATTCCAAATGAGACTGACTGCTTAACTAATCTGATCATCCATCTTGTTGGAAGATCCTGAGGCCTTCCTGACATCACCATGTGAGAAGCTGCAGGTGGTGGTACATATATGTGATCCCTGCCCTCAGGATGCTGAGGCAGGAGGATTATAAGTTTGGGGTCAGATGGACTATATAGCAGGTCTCTGTTCTCTCTCTCTCTCTCTCTCTCTCTCTCTCTCTCTCTCTCTCTCTCTCTTTCTCTCTCTCTCTCTCTCTCTCACACACACACACACACACACATGCACACACTGCAGAAGACTGATGGACACAATTGAAAAACACTTTTATTTTACACTCTACAGGAGTATCAGCAAGTGTAACATGGTGGTTAGGATAGGCAAGAAAAATATAAACATGTTTACTCTGACAAATGGCATCAAATAAAGCATGCTATTACCCACTTATCTGTATTATTTACCTGTCACGACTTCTCAATTGTCTTTGGACTATGATTGATACATTAAGAGTTTGCTCAATTTACAACACTTGGGTAGTAAAAGTAGGTGTTGACAACAGCTATTGAAAAATCACACTAAAGCTGACTGCAGCTTTTAATAGGAAATGGGACGTCCATTGTGTTGCTTGGTAAAGTTTTTATTTTCACAGTGTAAGTCAGGCAGCATAAATCCCAAGACAACTTCTCTACCTGCATCTTGAAGGTGACCCACAGAGGATCTCCCACGGAGCGCCCCTGAAAGCCTAAGATGGCTTTCACTGTCTAATTGGCAGCGTTTCTTAGAGACTAACTGGGCTGACTGTCCATATTGCTTTGAAATAGTAAAGAGGGATGGTGGAAGAACAGGAAATTAAGATTGTTACTGGAGCAAACCTGATGTTTTCCCTTTGAGTTTCTTATAATGCTGTGGAATTTGTGAGATGTGATGTTGAATCACCATTGTCTGGCTAGGAAGCTGAATTAATATTTAATGTGATGCCTGAGGAGAAACTAATGTAAACAGAGTAGTCTGGTAAAATTCTATATGCCATGGTGATTGGGGAAAAAAAATCAGTGAAAAACCAACAACAGCAACAACAACATTAGTGAAAAACAAAAAAACAAAACAAAACAACAACAACAAATCAATGAGCCACAGTAGAATATAATAATAGATTACTGAATATTTGCAAATGTACTCTGTATTGTAGGGCACACTAAACCATATTTTCAACAGTGTACATGCTGTAATTTATTTAACCTTTACAACAAATTTAAAAGATAAGTTTTGATGGTATGCCTATTAGACAAAGGAGGAAACAGGTCTATAGAAGTTTATACATCTGCCAAAGTTCATATACTTGGTAAGTAGATGTTGGAATTTGATCACAGCTTGTCTAAACCCAGATAGACACTCTTAATCATTAAACAATAGGTTGGTTGTATAGATTTCAATATGTTATATTATAGTCTTCTGTATCCTCTTACAGTGAGTTCTGTAGAACAAAGGATTGATACAAATAGAGAGTCTTAGGCTCCCCTTAGCTTGGCTTTCTCTTTCCAAAGTTTTCTTATCCATGGTCAATTGCAGTGTGAAAAATTTTAAATGGAATATTCTACAAATAAGTCATCATTTTTAAGTAGCTCATTGTTAGGGGTTACAATTGCTGTGAAGAGACACCATGGCCAGGGTGAATTTTATTTTTTTATTTTATTATTTTTTAAATATCTATCTATCTATCTATCTATCTATCTATCTATCTATCTATCTATCTATCTATCTATCTATTTAACATTCCAGTCACAGTGTCCCCTCCATCCTCTCTCTCCTCACAGTCCCTCACCCACCCCTCCCCTTTGTTCTCACCCTCCCCAATCCACTCCTCCTCCTTTTCTGTTTAGAAAAGGACAAGGTCTCCCATGAGTGTCAACAAAACATGGCATATCAAGTTGCAGTGAGACTAAGGAAGCACCTCCCCATGCATTAAGGCTGGGCGAGGTGACCAGTAGGAGGAGTAGGGTCCCAAAAGCCAGTAAAAGAGTTGGAGACTGCCCCTGTCCCCACTGTTAGGAGTCCCATGGGAGGACCATAGACAACTTGTAACATATATACAGAGCACCTAGGCCTGTCCCATGCAGGCTTCCTGGTTGTAGGTTCAGTCTCTGTGAGCTCCTCTGAGCCCAGGTTAGTTGATTCTGTGAGTTTTCTTATGGTGTCCTTAACCTCTCTGGCTCCTTCAATCCTTTCTCCCCCTCTTTTGTAGGATTTCCTCAACTCTGCCTAATCTTTGAGTGTGTGTCTGTATCTGTTTCCATCAGTTGCTGGATGAAGCCTCTCTGATGACAACTGGGGTAGGCACCAATCTGGTCATAAGAAATGGTCGTTTCAGGCTATGTATCCGCTATTGCTAGGAGTCCTAGATGAGGTCATCCTTGTAGATTCCTGGGAGATTCCCTTGTGCCAGGTTTTTACCTGGCCCTGAAATTTAATTAGGAGCTTGCTTACAGTTTCAGAGGGTGAGTCCATGACCATCGTGCCAGGGAGCATGGCAACAGGCAGGCACACATGGCATTGAATCAGTAGGTGAGAGCTTACATGCTGATCTATAGGCAGGAGGCAGAGAAAGAGCTAGATTGGGCCTGGCATGGGCTTTTGAAACCTCAAAGCTCACCCTCACTGTGACACACCTCCTCCAACTAGGCCACACCTCCTAGTCCTTCCTAAACAGCTCACCAGCTAAATATATGAGCCTATGGGGGCCATAACCAGTACATTCATTACACCCTGAGCTGTGGTATCCTGTTTTATGTTACTCAGGATGTAAATTCTCCAATTGCTCAGTGCATTCACACTGTGTTTATTAACCACCTGTTGGGCACTGTGATGGATAATATTTCTTGTCAACTTGGTTTGAATCAGGAATCATCTAGTCATATCTGTGATGTCACTTCCAGAAAGAATTAGCTGAGGATGACTCATTCTCCCCTAGAGTGGACAGGTCTTTCCAATTGCAGTCTAGATAGATATAAAAAGGTCTGGGGGAAAAACGTGGGTCACCCTTGCCTGCCTTCACTTCTAACTGGTGAGTCTGTCTTTGTCTATCTTGTCGCTGCTGCTGCTAGCCTCTGCTACTATCAGAAACCAGCTTCTTTGGCCTTCCAACATGAACAGAAGACCAGTGGTTCTTCAAGAACCCTCCATGTCTTTAATGCCAGGTTGGAACTACTGAGGTGGATTAAGTAGCTAACAGGTTTCTCAGCCTCTGCAGCATGCCCATGGCCATGGTCTGCCTATCTAGACCCTACCTTGGGAGCCAGTCTAATAGCTGCTCTCTGTAGTATTTCTTCATTGGTTCTGTTCCTCTAGAGAACCCTGGTTCATATGGCCCCTTAGTATTTATCTTGGTGAATGGGTCAACTGTTGCTCTCTTTTATTGCTCGTTACTTTTGTGAAATACTGCATTCAATTCATAAATTAAACTGTATCACAGATATGTATGCACAGTACAGGGTAAAACTATCTGCCAGCTTTAGTACTATTGTGGTTCCAGGGGATGTGTCTCTAGAGGATGAAGGTATGAGTATAAGTAGTATATGGCAACATAAATATTTATGAATATGACTTTATGAATGGGCACCATTCCTGATCAATATCAATTTTGTTTTAAAAAAGGCTTCTAGCAAGGACTTAATGCACACTATCTGCACCACCTTTGTTTGTGGTGACAAAGTTAATTTGCCATTGATTCCATAGACCTTTGTGTTAGTTTGTTGGCAGTGAATATTGACTTGCTTAAATCATGTAAATGTCTTTTATCTTATTATCTCTGGCCAATATAGCCAAGTTATACTGCAAGATGATGGATGAAAGCTAGTAGTTCCCTAGTGGTATGAAATTATACATGTTCACCCTAGATCTATAGAAGTTCCTGGATTTCCTACCTCACTTCCCCTACACTGTTTCTAACCAAAATCAGATGCTATGTGAGCACAGCAACACAATGTATTTATGAGCACTTAAAGACCATGCTACACTCAAGTCACTTTGATTAGCAATGAAAACAAGTACCTCAAAATATTACCCTTTATGGCAAAATATTATTTTATATGTTTGGTATATTCTCCTTAGCTTTTTTCTCTTCTGCAGGAACAGAGCTTTGTATATATTTATAATCTCATTTCATATATAAATTTTGGATCTTGTTTTGTTTTTGTAATTCCTACCCGACTGTCATTTTTGTAATTATGTTTTTCTTAATGACTACTTAACAAGTCATTGCATTGATGATCATCCTTTATGAAACTACTTTTTTTCTTATTTTGAGTCTTTTCGATTTTCCTCCCTTAGTTTTTATTAATAAAATACCTTGTGTAAGACAAATTGCTAAACAGTCTTAGTAATAAAAAACCCAGAGCCAGATACTGGGGTTAAAACTGAGCAATCAGAGGAATAGGACAAGCCACAGCCAACCTCACCTTACCAGCCCTTAGTCTCCAAAGAGAGCTACTTCCTGTATACCCACACCTATATGCCTTTCTGTCCCTGCCATCTCACTTCCTCTCCCTGCCCAGCTACATCACTTCCTTTTTCTGACCAGTTTTGTCATTTCCTGTCTGTCTGTACAGACCTCCAGACATTTATGGTTAACTGGTGTTAGAATTTAAGGTGTGTGCCACCATGCCTGGCTCTGTTTCCAGTGTGGCCTTGAACTCACAGAGATCCAGATGGGTCTCTGCCTCCCGAGCGACAGGATTAAAGATGTGTGTGCCACCACTGTCTGGCCTCTATGTCTAATCTAGTGACTGTTCTGTTCTCTGACCCCAGATGAGTTTATTAGGGTACACAATATATCAACCACAGTCTTGTATAGTGGGCTCTGACCCATTCATCAAGTCTTGTAGTTTTGTAAATAAAAATTCATTGAGTTGAACATGGTAGCTCTTGCCTGTAATACTAACATTCTGAAAGCTGAGGTAAGCTTGTGAATTCGAGGGAAGCTGACTACATAGTGAGACACTATCCCTCTAAAGGATAATGAATAAATAAATAAACAAATAAAAAAAGAATTAAATCAATGGGACACAGTCATACACACTGATTTATGCATCGTTTATTGTTTTTACATCATCTCTGAATAGATGTGACAGAAAGCTTAAAATATTTATTATCTGGCCCTTTCAAGAAAACCTCTGCCAACTCTAAATTAGTGTCTTAGTACCCTAATTGATTTCAGCTAATTTCATTAAGACGCATTCCCAAGGTTGCCATTACTTGGCCCAGATGTATGAATATCATGTGGTCTCAAAGTATATTTCCAAATTGTTTTGTAAAGCTATTACATTGATTTATAATGTTACCATCAATATATAAATTCAACTTTATTATAATTGGGCTTTGTCATTTCAAGTTTTTCTTAATGATCAGAAATAGCCCACATCGTGGATCTTTTTGTTTTCTCTTCTTTAGCACACAAAAAGCCATTTCCTCTTATATTTATTAGTTGTTTATCTCTTGTGTGAGATGCATGTTGGCATTCCTTCTTAGCTAATCTATTAGAGTCTCTTTGCTTCACCCAGTAATTTGTGTGAGCTGGAGGATGATTTCCTGATTTACACTAAGAGAACCAGCCGTAAGATTCGTGAGTCCCTGGCTTGCTGTGCACAGACACATATAAATCCTGCAAGTATTAAAGCAGATAGGGAAGTCAAGCTGCTAATAATTATGAATGCCACCTTTTAAAGTGGGAATATCTGTGTTAGTGATGTAAATAATACCAGCAGCTCTTTTATGACTCTTTAAATCTGTAAGCTGAACTCCTGCAAGGAAAATATGTCTTATTCATGTAATGAAAATATTTGCTTATGTAGTCTTAAATTTCTCATTTGTGTGTGACTCATGAAAATAGACAAGTCATTCAGCTCTGCTCCTAAATAAAAGCACCACATTACAATAATCTTCTTTCCCGGTAGTGAAAAATGTTGACAATTTCAAGTCTCTCCTACTCTAGTTGCAAAAATTAAAAAGGGGGCTATGCTGATATAATAGCATGAAAATCTGTGACCAAGCACGGGCTGGGATTTTAGGCTCAAAGACAGAACAACTTAATGAGACAGGAGCCACACAAGAGCTTTCTTTACTTGTTTCCAACCCCGAGGAAAGTTACAGGTAGATCTATGGCAACATTTAAAAGACTCCAAGTCAGTGCAATTTCCCCCGGGATAACCACGTTCTCTTCCAGCTTCCCACCTATGGCCAAGCCCTCAGCGCTCTTGCTCCATGGATGAGAGGACAAGTCTGCCTAGAACCAAGATTTTAGTCAGTTTGACTCACAAAGCCCAATTCTTGGCACATGAAGTAACAGCATCTTTAGTGAGGAGGAAATGAAGCTTCTAAGTATCTTGTCTTTTTTTTTTTTTTTTTTTTTTTGCTTGCTTGCTTTGCTTTTGAGACAGCATCTTCCTTTGTTGCCCCAGGGACTCATTTATTACGTGGTCCAGGTGGCCTTCAAACCTACAGCAATCTTCCTGCTGCAGCCTCCCAGGTGCTGGGATCTATCTCATGGTTGCTGGGATTCCAGGTCGGAGTTACCACTCCTGGCTTCCAAATTCCTTCTCTTCCCAATGATGTAGGGTTTTTGATTAATTACCACATGCGAAGTGTACTTGAGACTCAGGGTTTGGATACAGGTAGACAGACAGGAAGGCAGGCAGGCAGACAGGCGGTTTGGCCTGAGGCATGGAGAAGTAAAATGAGAAGGAGCCGTAGGGAAATAATGGAGAAGAGTACAGCTGATGGCCATGTTTAGAATGCTGTGGAAGAAATAGCACCATGCCAACTGAAGGAATATTGGGCAAAGACACCACTTCTTGCCTCCTGCCTGCAGAGGAGCATGAAAGGTCTTCACAGTTCCCCCAACCCTCTCTGGAGAGGCATAAAGGGACTTTGAGAGAGATTATGGAGAGGAACATGGACTACATCGTGGGGGGACTTTGGTTTCCAAACTCATGTTTAGAAGGATGGAATCTGATAATGTACCCAATATTGGTCTGTGTCAGGTGACTCGATAGGCCTCTCTCCTCTTAGTATCTGAAGTCCAGAAAGCAGATGGAAACATTGGACCATGACAAGGACATTCACTTTTCTCTGGCAGCTTCTAGCTGGTAGTAGCTTAGAGCACAGGCTGCCTGCTTCGCATCCTGGATCTGCCACTCATTAGCTGCCTGACCTGGGTCGAGTTATTCATTTTCCCCATGTCTAAAGTAACGATAGGGTTATTATGACAGTTTAAGATAATTTTTATAGGATGCTTGAAAAGGTGCCTGCACGCATTAACCCCCCAATGGTCTCATTAATGTGAGTTGTCGCTGGCGAGGAACAGGGCACACACTTGAAGAGGATCCTCACCAAAAGAGATAATTTATGCCCGAAGGAAATTAGAGCATCCACTATAATCAAGTATAGCTCACTGCCCGGGGCCGAACACATGCCTTGAAGGAAATGAACCCATCTTGCTGGCCTGGCACACATGAGCACAGACCTTGTGGATGTGTGACCTCTGTACAGAAACAGGGCTGAGGAACCCCTCCCCCATCACTTAAGCCCTTCTGCCTACTGTCTTCCCCTGACTTCGCAGCCAAGCTTTATCACCCCGCTTCTCAACACTACACTGGTACGTGCCCCCAGAACTGCCTGTGTCTAATCAACAAGCCAACAGAATCATTCTCTGAACAATGTTTGCCTTTCTGCCTTGCCCATTCGTTTGTTCTTTAGCTCTGTGATGCTGTTCCTTTTTTCCCCCTCTTTCTGGGTCCTTGAAATGCTGTATGTTTATGGTCCCAGACTTGCCTCTTTCGTTTCTCCTTTGCTCCCAGTTTATGACGTCACTTGCTACCCATGAAGGCAAACATATCTGAGTCTTGAATTCGGATTATTTTGAATGTATTTGTGTACAAAATTATATGTTTCACTGTCTGACATGTCGCTTCTTATTGTGGTCCTCCACAGACAATGTATCTTAAGTGGAGATCATCTTCATTTTTCACTCCCATGCCTAAAATACTCCAATTGTTTGACAAAGAACCTCAAGTCAGAACTTGGTGAGTTATCCAGAATGCCTACCCCTCTACCCCTAGAAACATCAAGAGCAGTGAGTCCTCCTTTTCAGTATCATGCCTATCTACCTTCTTCTCTTTAGTCCCACCCTGCATCCCTCTTTTAAGCCCTCATTGGTCCCTGCCAAGACCACTGCAAACATTTCTCACACTGGTCCTGAGGTAGGCTATTCTCCATTTTTTTTTTTTTTGTCAGAGAGATTTCCCCACAATGTAAATCTGAGACAAAGCTTGATATTTAGCTGGCCCTGATGGATCCCTGTTCCTTGCAGGAAAGGGTTTTAGGTTGAAGGAGGAGTTTATCTTGCAAAGCTCTTGTGGCCAATATCTCACTCTCTAATTCTCACCCTGTTCCTCATAAATCAATTGCTGCAGCTCTGTCTTGCTGCTATGTGACAAGACTTTTCTTGGGGAGATGTAACACACACACACATCTAGTTATCTCAAGTAGGGAATCCATGACAGACCAAAGTTCCACCAAAATCTAACTTGGTGAACCAATTGAGTTTTACTGGTGTTACTTACAGGACTATAGGTGACGAGTTACTTACAGGAGGAGAGATTACTTGAGGACAGTTGCATCACCAGAGCCTACCCCAGCATGGGTGGCGACAATTCACAAAAGCTGGGAACCTGGGACACACTGCACAGCCTGCAGGCAGCTCAGCAAGCTGCAAAATGTGTTTTCCAGGTAGTTCAGTTGGTCTGTGCCTCTTCCAAGCCGCCCCGCTGGTTGCAACTTGTCTTGTCTGAGAGGGACTCTCAGCGCTCTTTATCGTTTACTCCTGGGAGGGAGGGGCCTAGTGAATCTGGTCAGTTTCAGGGACTTCCTGAAGCTATTTTGAGTTGTTTAGCTTCTAGCTTAAGGAGCTTCCTTACAGGATAAAATATTTGTGGAATATCTCAGAGGACTTTGGTACACAACAGTTTCTCACATCTTTCTATGTTCATGTGTCTTCTTTTTTGTATATGCTATTTCATTTTTTAGAATGTTTTCCCCATGCTAATCTGTGTGTGTGTGTGTGTGTGTGTGTGTGTGTGTGTGTGTGTGTGTATGTGAGTGTGTGTGTGTGAGTGTGTGTGTGTGTGTGTGGTTTTACAATAGTTAGTATTATCTTAGGATAATACTCTTTGCTGAGTAAATGAATGAATGAAAAAGGCTTAATGCAGATGAATGCATCTGTGAAGAACCTGGCTCTTTAATGTAGAAGACCAGCAAGCCTCCTCCTCTCTTTAATGCCATGGGTACTCAGTGGGTACGACCAGATATAGATGCTTTTAGCTTACACACACCCTTTTCATCTGCACGTTTTTATGCTTCCCATTAGGTCTTTTTCTTATGAGCAAAAAACTTCCTCCAGTATCTCAGTACACTCAGTCTTTATGGTTAAGCACTCCTTCGTGATTTGCCGTGCTTCCTCTGATAATAGGAAGGAGACACACACTCACCTGATGTGAATTATAGACGATCAAAATCTGACTTTCATAGACGCGGTCTCACTTATTGTGTATTCAATCATGATTCCACAAGTCCATCTATTAATTTTTGACAAATGGGATAAAGTCTAGGCACGGTGAGGACTGTCCCTGTGTGTCTATTGTTTGGGAGAGAGACTTAGCTGCTCTAGAGTATTTATGCCCTTCTCATCTCTCCTCAGACGTCAGGCATACAGCATCACTTCCCCAATGCAAGCTGACACCTTTCCCTGTTGACTTCTGCACTGATTGGCCACGAAATAGACACTGTTCTCTCCTCTCTGTAGACTTCCTCTTGATGGTGCCACAGGAAGAAAAGTGGGTCTTTGAGAACTCCTTAGTTTTGGAAGCTGCCTTATTTGCTGTCAGGAGAATCATACGATGGCTTCAGATCAAGATTCGGTGCCCTTAAAATCTGTTTCTTAGCTTTTCTTCTAGGTGGGGATCCCTAGCTGCCCTCCGAGGCTCCAGGAATGAAAGTAAATTGGCTCTCTCCCATTTTCTCCTGATCAGATTTACAAACAGTGTGACTTATCTTTTTCATGAAAAACAAACAAATAACCCCCACCCCTCCAACACATATAACCCACAAGGCTTTTTTTGTGCCGTACATTGGAAGCTTAGCTTCATGCTGAAAAATACATATTTTTAGGCTGAATCAACCTGATTCTCAGACAGCAAGTACTGCCTAAGTTCCGAGACCATGTTGAAACGTTTTAGTTGTTAAGGACTGAGAGTGTTACCAGCATTCAGAAAGTACAAGGCAAAGCTCTAACGTTTTGTAGTCTTTGTAATGTATATGGATACATATACATGTAATGTATATGCATATTATACACACATATATGTGTTCACATTGTTGTAGGATACACATACATGTATATTATATACATATATATTCACCTTGTTGTAGGATACATGGTACGGAAATAATATATACAAATAGAAATATACATTATATTATAATGATGTTTTCTTTCTCAAGAAAGTCTTTTACATTAGAATTTACTTTAGAATTTTTAATGATATATACTTGTCTTCTAGTATTTGCAGATTTGCATGTCATTAGATGCTTGATTTGTTTTCCAATTGATACAACAGCCGCATTAAATTTATTTCATTTGTTTCCGTTACAGACATTTTTGGACTTGTTTCTAGTCTCCTGTAGGCTTTCAAAATCTCCTTCATCTTTTATCATTCTGCTTCCTTAACCAACATTAATTGAGTGTTATTTGATAATTAAGTTCTTTATTTCTGTTAGTCTAGTGATTGTCACTTAATCAAAATTAATTCATTTATTATGTATAATAAATTAACCTCTTTGTAAGACAATACTAAGATTACAAAAAAATTTTATTTCAGATCACCCCAAGATAAATTTTGTGCCATTTCATTAAAATTTTACAAGCTTACAAATTTGGAACAGTTTTATGGAAACAATATTTTTTTGACATAGTTTGCTATCTTTGCTTCCAATAATGCCTTTAATCAATGAATCTTTCATTCATTCTCATAGTGCTGTTTTTACTTTTCTTAAATTATTGTATTTTTCATATAACTCTCTGGTAGTTTCTCCTTTAAAATTTGAAAATATTACTGTTGCTGTTGGTTGCCTTTCAGAACTTGGCGGCAAGACTTTATTACTGAAGCACCAGACACTTCCATCACGGGGCATGGAGAAATCAAGCTGTTACTGATCTGTAAGCCTCCTCCCTGAGGCCTAGCTCTTATTGTCTCAGACAGTGCTAAGCAAGCTGCCAGGGGAGAAAAGGAATGAGTCCTACCCATCTGTAAATCCTGTGAAATACAGTAATGAGTGTCCTGGCAAGATGTGCCTGATGCCACAATGGCACTAATATGTTAGGTGTAACCAACAACTAGCTGTCTGGTAGACTTAAAGCTCAGTCAATTAAAGGAAACACATGCCTGGTACTGTTAACCTAACCAAGCAGACATGGCTAGAGAGGAAATAGGCCCTAGAGGAGAACATATTATTAACATTTTGTCAAATTAATATAGTATTTAACTTCCTTCTAAATACCTTATCCTTGCCCATAGACAAAGGCAGCTCTCACTTCTCATCAAATAAATGTTTTGCCACAAAGAAGAACAATTACAGAGAATCACAACTGGTCAAAGAATATAGAGTAAAGTGACTGTAACGAGTCTTTCTCTGCCCCTCCAGCCAGCTCCCAAATAATGACACAGAGACGTGTTATTAGTTATGAAAGCTCAGCCTATAGCTTAGGCTTGTTCCTGACTAGTTCTTAGAACTTTAATTAACCCATTTCTATTAATCTATGTTCTATCACGTAGAGTTACCTCTCTTCCATCTTCATACCTTTCTTTCCTTGCCGTGTCTCCAGGCTTCTCCTTCCTCTTCCTTTCTCCTCCTCTTCCTGCCCCGACCTCTAGACTACCTATTCCTGTTCAGCTCTTTATTAAACCAATCACAGCAATGTAACTTTCCACACTGTACAAATATCCCATAAGTGACTGTGGGGTGCTCTGCCCCAAATGGGACATCTCTAAGTCTCTTTACTCAAGACTCAGGAAACGTTGTGGAAGAAAATGCAGGCAATTGTGTGTGAGCCAGAGGGCCAGAAGGACTGGTTTGTGGCAGTGCCTTCTCAACAGGACAGGGATTTTATACTCTTGAACACTCAACAATATGGTTTCCTGTACAAGGTTTGCACAAGACCACACCAAGCAGCATTCTAACATGGCCAGAGGAAAGGTTCACAAGGCCCCACCCCAACAAGAGCTACATTCAATCCATGGCTGCTGAGGGAGAAAAAGTCAGTTTTCTTTAGGGCTAAGGCCCCTTATTGATCACCCAAGCCTAAGTGGACAGCCCTAAGACCATGTACATACAGGTCACACCAATTGGACTCAGTGGATTGTATGTGTATGTGTGTATATAAAATAATAAAAGAAGATATGACTCTTCAAGAGTTTTGTGGTAGGTAGGAGCGGTGATGGTATTACAAGAAGAATTGGAGTGGTGGAAATAATACAAATACAGTGTATTTATGTCTGAAATTCGAAAACAATAATTTGTAAGTAAGAAAAATCTGAAAATCTTTTCCTCTTTGTTGTTTCAAATAATATAGTTCTTAATGTAAAACTCAAATACAGTAAAGTGTACATTTTAAATACTCAGCTAAATAAATTTTTTGTATATAAACACACACACATATAAAGAAATGCAGACTCTTTTAACCACCACCTACATCAAAGTATGAAAATGTCAAACACCTCTTCAGACTTCTTTCTTCTCCTGGTTAATTCCTTCCCAAATTACTGTTTTGACCTCTGTCTATAGATGTATGTCACCTTCATAGCAATGAAATCGTAACCTATGCACAGTACTTTTTGGACAGTGGTATTTCACTGTCTGTGGATTTGGTTAACTATAGTCAACTGTGTTTTAAAATATAAAACAACAAAACCTAATATATTTTGAGAGGGAGGGTGAGAGGAACTGTGACAGACACACACACACATCATATTCACATAGCTTTTTATTATGACATGTAGTTGTGATTGTTCTGTTTGTATTAGTCATTGTTGAAAATTTCTTACTGTCCTTAAATATAATTTTGAGTTTATCACTGTTATGTATACAAAGGAGAAAGCAGAATGTTTGGTATTATTCCTGTTTTTGGCATCTGTGGAATGTCCTGGAACTTACCCCTGAGGATCAGGGAAGACTACTCTAGCCTTCTTTGTTCAACTTCTGTAAGATTCATTTTTGCTATGGTTCAGTCTGTTCCCACTGTCCTGCAGTATTGTACTGTATGATCTTCCATAATTTACTCCTATATTGTTTATAGATTTGGGATCGCTCATAGTTTGGGGATTTTATGAGTAAAGCTGCTAAGAACTTCTTTGTGTATTTCTTGTTGAGAACATAAGCCTTGTATTCTGTGGGGTATATTGGTAGGCGTGAAATTACTGGTTTACAGGAGGCATGTATACATGCTTAGTTATAGTAGACGCAGCCAAACAGCATTCCAAATTTGCTACAGGAATTTACATTCGTAGATGCAATAAACAAGAGTTTAAGTTGTGTTCTCTCTCTTGCCAACACTTGGCACTGTTGGCTTTGTTAGGTTTGGCCAGTCTGATAGGGGATGCAGAAGGACTCCATGCAGCATTTATCTGTATTCTGCTGCCTAAGGGCTCTGGAACGTCTTCATGTATTCTTATTGATTAGTTGGATATTCTCTTATGCAAGGTTTCCATCCATAGGCTTTTCTCATTTTCAGCTGGGCTATTTTTAATTACTGGTTCATAGAATCACAAAGAGTTACTTTGTTAATAAAAAGTATTTGAGGGAGATAATACAATTCTAGACTGAAACATTTTTCTCTTTGCGTACTGATTATCTGAAGGTATTGAATTTGGGCTTTCATTTATTTCTTGGTGAGAAGTTAGCTGAAGGTTTTGTCATCATTATTGTTCTTATGTTGGTGGTCAGTATTAATAGTCTCTGTCTCTGTCTCTGTCTCTGTCTCTGTCTCTCTCTCTCTCTCTCTCACACACACACACACACACACACACACACACGGAATGAAATACAGGAGTTGCTGTATTGTAGGCAGGCACTCTACTCCTGAGCTACACGTCCAGCCTTCTCATTTTGTCTTTAAGGTCATCTTTTGGTTTTATCATTATTAATATTTCACAGGTTCTATAGGTCAGCGTCTCTCTGCTTCATTTTAGTAGGAAATCACTATTCCTTTTGAATCAAAGATTTCTTTGCTAATTTTCTTGAGCAATATTATCTTTTTTTGTTCAGTTCCTCTAATTAGGTTTGTTTAGACTTTTTGATTCTATCCTCCCTTTGTTTAAACCTCTTTTCTGATCTTCTAGCTCTATAAATAATTTTTCTGTATTTCTACTAATTCATATTTTTTCATCTCTCAGTTCACTGATCTGAATATATTTAGGACTGTGTATTCTTCAGTTTGTCTTTGGAAAAATCTTGTGTCCAAACTTTTTACAATTTTCCCTGTGTTTTTATTTTATTTAATTTTATTTCCAAAACATACCTCTAGAAATTTCAGTCTTTACTTTTCTGTTTCTTTCTCTCCTCTCCCTCCTCCCTTCTCCTCCTCTCTCCCTTCCACTCCTCCCCGTCTTTTTTTTTTCCTCCCCTCCCCTCTGTTCCCTCTCCTCCCACATACCCTCCTTTTTTGTTTGGAACAAGGTCTTATTATTTTGAGTCTTGAACTCTTAGGTTAAGTGATTCTCCTGTCATTCCCCTAGAGGGACAACAGGCACACATCACTTTTTTTTTTTTTAAAGACATTTGCTTCCAATAAGCCGATACCCAAAGAGCTTCAAAGTCTAAATTTTCAATGCCTGTTGATTTCAAGGTGATGTTATCATGCATGTTTGCTGATATTTAATTTTAAACTCACACAAGTTGATTTAGAATCAAGGAAGTCCGCAATTATATATGAGGTTGCATTTGTTGGGAGACGCTTCTGCTGAAAGTCCTAGGTACCATGCTTTCTGCCTTTTCTAAAAAGTACGTCCTCAGAAGATGCAAAGCCATTTTTATTATTCTTTTTGTTAAATATTACCTAGAATCACATTGGTTTTCATGATTTTATCACTCTGGAGTTCAGCTTTCATGTTAGAAGTTCAAGACTCGGCCTCCCAGGCACACAGAGACAAAACTGACTCTGTCTTTAGCATTTATGCTGTCTGACTCTGCCCATGGCTGCATGCTCCATTTCCCTGTGTTTTCCCTTCTTTTATGTGAGCCTTCCAACAAATTATATTCCCTCTGCCATAACAGAGATATTCTTGCATTTTCCCCCAGAGAGATTAAGGAAGACACCAATCTTCCTCCAGATGATGCTTTAAAACAGTGCTCTGTGGAGCTCTCTGAGGTGAGTTGGAGCTGGTGGTGGTTGCACTGACGATGAAGGAGATGACTGAAGTAAAAATAGATAAGACTTAGAGATGTTAAATAAATTTTATTAGGCATGGACATAAAGCTGATGTAATGGCTAAAGATGCATGGTACATTGTTTTAAAAGTCAATGAAACCCTGCTATTTTTGCATATCATTTATGTTGTCTCATGCTTTTCAGTTCTTTAAGTGGTATAGAAGAGGACAGAAACACATTGCTCTTCTAGTGAGCAAGATGAACTCTGGATGCCATATTTACGTCCTTTTTAGTAGAGCATGTGGAAAGGGAGCTAATCTCTCTGGGTTTGTCATAATGATAAAATAACCTTTCAAATGACAACTACAAATTAAGTATTCACAGATGGTAGCTGAATATAAAAATTAAGTATAGAATAAAGAAGCATAATTTTAATTTTTAAAAGAATTTGCTTTAAGATCATGAAATGTTTGATAAACAACTGGAGGTATGAAAAAAATGAGGTGAGTAGAAAAGTTACTTGACAGGTGCCTAGGTTCAGCTGTTAAGCTCATTTAGGATGTCTTTATCTTCTTAGAACAGCTAGAGAAACACAGCAGCATCTAAGCTTTTATGCCGCTGACTGAACCAGTTGGACTGATATTTGGAGAGAAATCAGCAACAGCAAAAGTGGTCTGCCTCAAGAGAGTGTGTCTGTGAGTCTATGTGAGTATATACAAAATATGTGTGTGTGTGTGTGTGTGTGTGAGAGAGAGAGAGAGAGAGAGAGAGAGAGAGAGAGAGAGAGAGAGAGAGAGAGAGAGAGAGAGGAAAAGAGAGAGAGGAAGAGAGAGAGAGAGAGAGAGAGAGAGAGAGAACACATATGCATGCACATTTACTTGTGTGTACACATTTACTTGTGTGTGCACATTTACTGGTGTGTACTGAGGATACTAGAGGGTCTGACCTTGGCCTTTATAATTCCATTTTTACCATGCTATACCCTGAGTTTCTTTTACAGAGTTCTTTGTACTTGTAAGACCATAATCAAAAAATAATTATTTGAGGGATTTCTAGAATCAAGTCCCAACTATTGTTTTGTGAAGTCTTGATTAAAGAGGCTACTTCAATACTTGTGTGGAGTTACAATCTATGTGGAGTTAACTGAAATATTTCATCCAGAAACTGGACATTTTGGTTTCTCAAGTTTATTAAGTTTTTTGAGGGGGATATTCAAATATAAATCAAAGGACACATCAAAGAACATCATTTTCCCCCATAGGAAATAAGTCTAAACTCATGGCAGAAACGCTGGAAAGCAAAAATTGTTTTATGAGTATAAATTAGACCTAGGATCATTGTTAGAGTCAATTATATAGCTATATGACTTAAGAAAGAGGATATGGGAAAATAATATGTCCTGCTTAGAAAAAAAAAAGATAAATGCACTTCCCAGGAAGAGACAAAGGACTACTAATGAGTATACAGGGAAAGCTATTTGTTATAGAGTCAGAATTAATATGCCAAGAGAGTGAAACCACAAAAATCACGCTATAAAATTATCAGGCAAACTGGTTTGTCAGCTCACTGTGAAGGGGGCTGTGGTGAACATCTGCTTTCAACAAAAAAGGCAAATATCAAGGCTCCAACAATTCCAGGCATGCTCCCAAGAAGTAACTCAGCTCAAGCTAATTCATGTTAGATGCGCATTTCCAGTTGCTGCTGGAATTCCAGGCAGTGCGCTGATTTGGTCAACAAATGGAGAGCATGACAGATCAGACACAATCAGACTAATTTCATCTTCCCCTGGATGCTCAGGAAGGTAAATGACTCTAAAGGCCTGAGGGGATGCTCTTGGATGCATTTCAAAACGACACGCAGTGGAAAGAGATTGTCCGCAAGACAGTACAGATCTTGTGGGCCTTAACTTTAGTGCTGTTTCCAATACTTTAAAGACTGGCGATTCTGGAATAGTGAGCAAGGGCAGAACTCCTCAGAAAGGGAGAGTAAATCTGTAGTTCTCCCAGGGAGTCAAGGCAGGATTTATAGAGGGAGAATGGAAAAAGAATTTTGTTGAAAGACAACTCGTCTATGTTGTTTGGTAGGTTTTGAAGTGCCTAGTGAGTGCTTGACAGATATTAGGGGCTATGTTGAATATGATCAATTTTTACTTAAGATCCTCTGCCATTTTCTAGAGAATCTTCTATGGTGTGCTGTGGAAAATTGAAAGATAAAAACTGCCTTTTGTAAGGTATCTGATACACATGGTTCTGAATACAAATTAGGTTTATGTGACTTAGCAACAATCATGCAGTATTCGGAGTGGTAGAATCATGCAGAATACAATATAAAAAAATTCTCATTGTGTGTGGCCACTTCTGAGTTCTTTACTGTAGTAGTATTTGGTGTCTGTGGTGGTCTGCCCATTTGATAGCTCTAATGAATAGATAGATGGTCCTTTTCCAATGTGATTTCCAGTTCTTCCCATCAGGGTTTGGGGTCTGTTTTCCACTCTTTAATTGTGGCCTGTCTGTGGGACTTGCTTCAGTTCGCAGAATGGTATGGGATAATGGTGTGTCTGTTCCATGCCTAGACCTCAAAATATCTTGCACATTTTAAAATTTGTTTTTGCTTTTGGAACCCTGCCTGCGCTGGCCACAGAAAACACACATACATCATCTCAACTGCCATAGACCAGCTAGTCCCCAGCCAGCAATGAGCAGAATCATACAGCAGACCCACAGAGTAAGCAGAAGAGAATGATTAGATTATTGTTGGGTGTCATGTGTTTTGTTGGTTGTACATCATTACTATGGAAACAGAAACTAGCAACAGTGCTTGATTTTAGAAATCTGTGGGTGTTGCGAGGCAGTTATGTCAGAGGTGACTGAGTTTGACAGGTCAGCTTTCTAGCGTTCTAGTTTTGATTTCTGTGATAAGGCACTTTGACCAAAAGCCATTTGGGAAGAGAAAGGGAGGCTTTCTCTGGCTTACACTTCCAGGCGAAAGACCATCGTTGAGGACCTAAAGCAGGAGTTTGAAGCAGCAGTCGTGGAGGAGGCCGGCTTGCTGGGGTCTCCCTCAGGCTCGTGTTTTGCTAGCTTTGTTACATAGCTCTAGACTGTCTGTCCGTGAAATGACGTTACTCACAGTGGTCTGGGGCCTCCTGCATCCGTTTACAATCAAGATAATCCCACGCAGACACACTTACAAACCCGATAAAGTCTGAGACTCCTTTTTGGGTGATTCTAGGTTGTGCCATGTTGACGGTACTAACTAGGCCAGCCAGCATTCTGTAACGGCTGAGATTACGATGGCTTCCTGATCCCCAGATTCTTGAACCCACGGATTCTATTGTCAGTATCCTAACAGTTCCCTTTCTGGAAACTGGTAAAACATGGGCTCTTCTGAAATGTTTCGTTAGTATTTTGATACATACCATCACTGGAAGCTCAGTATGAATCCATTCCTCTAGTGATTTTGTGAGTTTGAGGCAACTAATTTCTAGGCTTCAAATGCCTCTTTGCTTAATGTAGCTATGTTGATTTCCATTTCAATGGGTACAGCTATCATTGTACCCATTGTTCCTTTCGAAAATCCGTACTGACTTCCTGAAGTCTCTGGACAGAAGGCAGTTAAAGGAAACTGCATCCATGGTACAATTCTCCCACATCACATCCACTACTCTCCTCATGTTAAAGGGCGTTCTTTCTAAAACTATTTCTGGGAATTTTCACACAAAGCTTCAACCTTTCATTTATTAATTTATTCACATTAAATTATTATTTTATTACATAAATTATTAATGTATGCACATGTGTTTAGAGCTTATAAATTGCCACGAATGGTTTTGGACACCTTCATAGAAAAGGCCAATACAACTCCTAAATTTTTAGCAATTCTTAGTGAAAAAAGATTAAAAAAATAAGAAAAATGTATAAGTCAAATACTTTCATAAAATAATCCTGTAACACAAATTGCTAAAAGGTCTTATTAATTAAAAAAAAAAAAAACCCAGAGCCAGATATTGAGGTGAAAATCAGAGAAACAGAACAAGCCACGGCCAACTCCTCATCAGATCCTGTTTCCACGAATTCTCAGACTGAAAGCCTCTGTGTCCTCACCCCTGAGGGTCTCAGTTGAACTCCTCGAAAGCCTCTAGTTCCTTGTCCTCACGCCTTATATACCCTTCTGCTTCCTGTCACCACTTCCTGGGATTAAAAGTGTATGTGTGTCCTTCACAAGCAAAGACATGAGATCTCAAGTGCTGGGATTAAAGGTGTGGGCCACCACGCCAGGCTCTGTTCCCAGTGTGGCCTTGGACTCCAGAGACCCAGATGAATCTCTGCCTCCCTAGTGATAGGATTAAAGATGGGTGTGCCACCACTGTCTGGCCTCTATATCTAATCTAGTGGTTGGCTCTGTCTTCTGATCCCCAGATAAGTTTATTAGGGTACACTATTAAGGTATACAATATATTGGGGTGCTCAATATATCACCACACAATCCATGGTACAAAGAAGACAAAGAGTCCTTTAATGAGTTTTTTTTTTTTTTTTTTTTTTTTTTTTTTTTTTTTCTGAGACAGGGCTTCTCTGTGTAGCTTTGCGCCTTTCCTGGATCTCGCTCTGTAGACCAGGCTGGCCTGAAACTCACAAAGATCCGCCTGCCTCTGCCTCCCAAGTGCTGGGATTAAAGGCGTGTGCCACCACCACCCGGCTTTAGTGAGTTATTTTAGTAGCAGTGAGTATTTATGAAGGAGCTCACTGAAGCAGCAGCGACATTATGTGCTGAACCCTGAATGTAGGGTGCTAGCCACTTAAAACATTATGTGGAGATAACTGTAGGTAAAGGGAACAGGAAGTACTGGACCCTAATTTTGAAGAGTTTGATGTATTTGAGGAAATGGAGGAAGGCGGACTGGAGAGGGGAGTGGAGTGGGGACAAGGGAGGCTACTTTGATGAGATGCCTTTTGATGACTTTCAGGTACTTAACATAACTGCAAAAATGTTACCTTGTAGACTTCCTACTTGATAGTTCTTGCTCCTGCTGATTGCTCCAAAAGCAAACTATGACATCAATCACTGGAGAGTCATTATCCCATTGTTCCCAAATCCTGGCTTTATTGCCCGTTTGTTTTCTGAATCAAAAATGGTCTGATTCAGTATTTGACACCTTGGGCTTTCTGCCACGCCCGCTCTGTTCTCTGTAGTCCCAAATCTTTATCTTCCTTCTCTTTTACATTCTCATTTCTTTAGAGGAAGAAAATATCCCATTTCAGTTGGAAGAAAAACATCCAAATGAAAGTTTTAAATTTAAAATGAATAGGTTCTTGATAGTGGGTGGCTAAAATACCAAAGATATGCAAACAGACCCTTGAAAGGCTACTCCTTCTTTGAATAACCATCTACTGCTTAGGATTTTCTCCCATGGATCATTTGATGTTGTTTCCCCCAACCTGTCTTATTATTATGCAGCCTGTTTGGTTCTTCTGCTACAGTTCTTTTGCATCTCAAAACTATACTCATGGATGATGCATGGGGATGTACTTAATTTCCTGCCTGAGTGTCAGCCTGGCTCTCCAGAGTTGCTTAGAAACTGTTCTTTCATCTGGCTTCTTACTTCCCAGAACCCAAATAATTGAACCCCAAAAATCTGATCTCAGTACATCATGATGACTGAATGTGGCCTCTGACCTAGGAACTCATTATTGGTTATCTTGTCTTCCTATTTTATCTTGGGAACTGTTGGTAATATTAATAAAAGGCATTGAAACTTGGGGGACTTTGCAGGGAGTTGGCCTCTCATTGTTAGTTTTAGGTGGCATATATACAGCTTGTCTTGGAGGCTTAGTTGGCAAGCTGACTGTGTTGATCTTGAGTGGCTGTGAGAATCCTGCTTGATGCACCGAGTTATTATTAACATTATCGCAATTGTTTTTAGTGGAAAATAGGGGAGTTTTTTGTTAAATAGAAGAATTTAGAGAGGCAGTTAGTGACAAACCAAATGCCATCCTCCTATGAAGATTCCCATGGCTCAGTATCATGTTGACTTTGCAAAAAGGCATGGATTCTGCAACATCATTTTCTAAATGTGTTTGTGTCGTTAAATGTGGCCTGCGCTAATGTCTGAATGGCTGTACAGAGAATGACTGAGACCATTTTATGTGACAAGAGCTGCTTTTAGGAGTAGCAGAGTTACGATCTGAAAGCAGCTACCAGTTTTCTAATTGCATCCTTGCCTAATGTACACTGTGCGTAATGAGTGGAGTGAGACAACTTCAAAAGAGGTTTTTAAAGTTTGGGGTTTTTTTTGTACTAAGAAACGAGTAAGCCTCTTAAGACATATTTGACTTAAAATACTGTAACCTTTAGGACTGTGACATTTCCCCCATCAATCTCTTTGGGAGCAGCAGGAATCCAGGGAAAACCAAAGAAACATTTGTAAAAAAGGCAGATAAAAATCAAGTTAAAGAATTCTTAAAATGCCAAGTTCATGACTTTCAAGGTCTGAAAAATTCCATAGGTATTTTGAATCACCTACAGTAAAAATACAACTCTCTAGGTTGACTCACAGATGTGAGAAGCTCACATGGTCCTCCTCCTCTTTTGTTTTTGGAATTTCTTCCTCTTTAAAGGTTGATTTTAGCCATGCTTTTTGGAACATGCTTGTAATTCCAGCCCATTGGAGTCTGGACCCAGGAGATTGTGGGTTTGAGGCTACTAGAGTCTACATAAAAGTACTGGTCTTAAAAAGCCATAACAAAAGTTTTGTTCCATTTTTGCATGTAATAATTTTTTAATTTAATGTATCAGAGTATTACTAATAGGGTCATGTACTCGTGCATCTTCTCCTATTCTACTTCCTCTTGTGGAATGTTAGTTTAAGATGTGTTACATTCGTTTATGCTGTGGAACATTGGTTTAATGATGCAAAGATGTGCTGCATTCTTTTATGTTGCATTTGTTTAACTCTGTAAAGCTGTGTTACTGCGCCTGTCTGAAACACCTGATTGGTCTAATAAAGGGCTGAACAGTCAGTCAATAGCTAGGCAGGGGAGAAGGATGGTCAGGACTGACAAGCAGAAAGAACAAATGGGAGGAGAAATCTAGGCTCAAGAGAAGAGGGTAGATCGAAAAAAGGAGAAGGAGAAGAGGATGTCAGGTTCCAGCCACACAGCCAGTCACACAGTGAGCCACAGAGTAAGAAGGAAAGAAAGATATATAGAATAACGGAAGGTAAAATGCCAGAGGCAAAATGTAGTTAAAGAGAAACAGAATAATTTAAGTTAGAAAAGCTGGTTAGAAACAAGCCAAGCTAAGGTCGGGTATTTATAAGTAAGAATAAGTCTCCATGTATTTATTTGGGAGCTTGGCCCCTAAAGATTAAAAAGACAAAAACAAAATGAGAACACCAAAACAACTACAACTTTCTGTTCAAACTGTGAAGAAGTTCATCTTTATCAGTCCGATGTTCTCAAATTCTATTATGTGTTCATGGATTATAAACAACATGTAGTATTCTTTTGCATGTTGCTTAAATTTTGTATATTTACAGTATCTCACTACACACACCAGTTTGTTTCTTAAAAATTAATATTTTTGAGATATAGCCATGTTCCCATTTACATGTGTGTGTAGCTCTAGTTGGTTCTAAGTAATTAATATATAATAATCTACTTGTAAAACATTATTATTGATTGATTTTCATTTGTTGAGCATGTATTTTTCTTTTTTTAATTTTGACCATTAAAAAGGTTGCTGCAATGGCCACTTTTGATCATTCTCCTTGTATATGTCTGGAAAAGGTCCTTTAGGTAATATACTTAGAAGCAGATTCCTTGAGTTGTGGAGTTTAGGCACCTATTTTATGAGACATTATCAGAGTACTTCTGTCAATTTGCCTCGACCAGTTCTTCTTGATCAATAAGTTTTTTAATAGTTTATAGTCTGAATTTGAAATGTTGTCAGTCTGATGAGAGAATTGTAGTATTCCTTTATATTAAATTTCATTTCCATGTTTTTCAGTGAAACGAAGTAGCAATGCATATGTTTACTTATCTCAGTGTTGTATTTTATAAATATTCCCTCAGATAATGTCACAAAGACATTCTTTGATATTTTCTTCTGAAAACATTAAGTTTTGATTTTTTGGAATTATAAATGAGAGCTTAATTTTTATGTTATTACCATGTAAATCTTTTTTTTTTTTTTTTTTTTTGGTTTTTTGAGACAGGGTTTCTCTGTAGTTTTGCACCTTTCCTGGAACTCACTTTGTAGACCAGGCTGGCCTCGAACTCACAGAGATCCTCCTGGCTCTGCCTCCCGAGTGCTGGGATTAAAGGCGTGCGCCACCACTGCCCGGCCATGTAAATCATTTTGTGTACATGGTACCAAATATACCAGCATTGAAAAGCACATCTTGCCCCTTCTAATGATTTTCAAATTTCCTTACAGTGTTACCTGTCCACATAATTCTGCTTTTGGAATTTTAGTTATTTTATTTCTCTTTTGTTCATCTTTTACCTAGTATGGGACATCTTAATAACATGTAATAAATATCATCATCACACAGGGCATATCTTCTATGTCACTCTTCAAATATTTCTTTGATATTTTTGTTTTTCTGCTCTTTACAAAAGGGAAACCATGAACTAAATAAATATATATGTTTTTTTTTTTTTGTTTTTTTGTTTTTTTTGGTTTTTCGAGACAGGGTTTCTCTGTGTAGCTTTGCGCCTTTACTGGAACTCACTTGGTAGTCCAGGCTGGCCTTGAACTCACAGAGATCTGCCTGGCTCTGCCTCCCGAGTGCTGGGATTAAAGGCGTGCGAAGCCATCGCCGCCGCCACCGCCGCCGCCACCACCACCCGGCTTAAATAAATATATATGATTAACTCAACGTCATTGATAATCAGGGAAATGAAAATGTATTTTGCATAGTGTCTAAATAATACACATGCATAACAGTGATTTTTTTTATTATAATTTCATTTCATCTACAGAAAACCTTGCTGAATTGAGCTGTATGCAAACTTGAGTCTTCACACCAATGAGCATGGTTTATTTTTTCCATTTGTTTAGTTTTCTTTTATACCATTTATAATGCTTATAATTTTTAATATAAAGATCTTGTATATGTTTTACTAAATTTTTAATAATTTAGTAGTAATAATAAATTTTTAGTAAAATTATTTCTGACAACTTAGAACTTAAAAAAAGATTTTTGAGTAACATTCTCTGGTTGTTACATAGGAATCCTGTTCACTTTTAAAATTCTGATATCTTCTCTAGTAACGTTGCTGATTTTCATTATTTTTAACAGTTTATTTGAGATTTTATACACATATAGTAACATTTGCCTATAATAGTGGATGCTTTGCCCCTTTATTTCTGATTATTATAACTTTAAAAAATGACAACGATTTATTTGTTTTTCATTTGAAATAGCTGGACATCATTTAAAATTTGCAGTTTGGGGGCTCAGAAATGCTACTTCCCAATAAGCTACTTTGGATTTGAGGCTGAGAGCACTGAGGGGAAGAGAGGCAGGGAGGATTTCCTGGCGGTTACTGCATCCAAAGGATGTACTTCCAGAGAAGGGGCAACTGTTGTGAGCCCCCTTCTCATAAGCTCACCAAACAAAGAAGACGAGCTTGTAGAAAAGAAGACTGGAGTTGGCCTAATACACGGAGCCCCACGGAACTTTATCCCAGATTATTCTCTTCTACTTAGGTCTACATACCTTCTTTAGAATTGGATCTACTCCTCTAAAATTTTCTACAGCTGTTACTTCCTGGTCCCTAAAAAAGGTTTATAAACCTCTGAATCTCACTGGGTTATGGGTTGCTCAGTTTCTTACAACGCACTATGTAGTGATGATAAACTTGTACATCTTTTCTCTTGTTAACCTGCCTATTGACTTAATTATTGGGCCCTTGAAAGGGAAGAGAGGTTTTCTTTTACTTCCTATGGTTGAATACAAACAGGAGCAGTTAGCATCCTTGTTTTGGTTCTCATTATAACTGGAATGCTTCTATATTAAATTATAATTTTTTCTTCAGTTGGGCTTTAAAAGAAGTCACTGTCTTCAGCAATACGTGCCACTAGAAGCAATGGAATAATATGGTTGTAAAATGTGTGTATATATGCAGAGTTAGAGTTTACAAAAGTGCAGCTAAGACTCTGTTACTGAAAGAGACACCAAGTGACAAAGAGACACCACCATACCTGACTCAGAGCAAAATTTCTTCAAAGCAGAAATGTTTGAGCTCTTGAAGATGCAGACAAAATTTTCAGGGGAGTTGCCTTTATCTGGCAAGAACAAATAAAGGAGTGCTCACAGACATAACTCCTTCCTCCTGGTCCCAGGTCTCCAGTCAGGGAGGCCCATAAAATGTGTGCAACCAACTCTCATCAAAACACACACCTGTGGTTTGTGTTGCTAATGTTCCTAACATGGGATACTGAATGAGATGGCTGCTTTTGAGACCAGAGGCCTAGGAACAGCCCTTTGCTCCTCCCCATCCTGCCCCTTCTATCTTGAACAATCTCCGCTCCTTCAGGTCATCAGTCACTGGTTCAAAGTCAGGGAGTGGGCCATTCCACAGGAGGAGCCATTGTGTCCACACTCCCTAACTGCCAGGAAGTGTGACAGGAGTTGAGTTCTTTTCAGAGTCCCTTTCAGCTTCAATATTAGTAGGTGGCCTTTGTCTCGAAGGGCAGACACTCCTTCAAAGAAGACGGTTCAGATGCTGAAGGAATGAAAAAAATGGCCTCCCAACACTTCCTTGGAAAAAAGCTTCCAGAAAGTTCTTCCTTCGATTTAGTGAAGGGACACATTTTTCTTTTCTTTTACCTGGAAATTTAGGAACGCTCACTTCATTTTTTTAGGCTCGGTTCAAACTTCAAGCTGACGACACTGATGGAGCCATTAGATTTACAACATGGCATTTAGCTTTGCATATAATTTATGCAAAAAAAAAAAAAAAACCTACCCTGCATACTGAGTGCAAAGTTTACAAGTCACAACAAGATTACTCCAACTGCCAAAATAGAAGCTTGGGGTGCTGTGCCCAAACAATTTTTGCCTTAACCATCATTACCGATAATAATCCGTGGGAGCCAAGCTCAGCTGGCTATTTGGCTGGTTATGTGTGAGGTCGCATGGAATGCCGTTGACTCCTCAGTACTATTATCCCAGTCTTGCCAAGTACCCACAGACGGGCTTTTGTGAGTTGAACAGATCTATGTAATTTGATGTAGCCACTTATGAGTCAGGAGGCACATAAGCTGTCTAATTAAAAATGCCCTTTTACCCAGGCTCTTTTCAGGCCCAAACTGCACTTTCATACAAAGGAATGCATAAATATACATGATAATTGACTCTAATGACAGGAAAAGAATGTGATGAAATGTTTCCTGATAAAATCTAGTCTAGGCATGCAGAGAGGACCAGGACTCCTCTTCAGTCACTGTGATTTACAACCTAAAGGGTAAAATTCTAAAGGGTGAAGTAGTTTTCTCCCAAATGGAGAGTACATGTGTGAAGGCGAGCAGAGACCTTTACAATGTCTCAACAAGGGAAAGCGATCGATGTTCTCTAGATGACAAAGGAATACCCCATTTGACAAGCCTTCCCTACTGGCCTTTCTCACATCCAGTTGATTTTTCAAGTCCTGTTTCAGGGTGCTTGTGGTCCTGATTACACAGCAGTTAGGCTTAGGAGGCATCCTGAAAGGCATATTGTTTCTGGGTTTTCTTCCATTGTTTTTTTTAGTCTCTAGACACACTTTCCCTATTTTTATTATGAATCTGGCAGTCTTGGAGATATGGAATGCAATTACAATGATCAAGGATGTGAGTGTTAGAAAATGAATCTCTGAAACTAGACACAGTTGTTAGAACACAATTACAGAGCCTTCAATGAACATTCCATGCATCTTGGAGGTGGTAACATATGTGGGGACCTCCTTGCATACAGGGCTGTTACATTAATAAAGCTCAGCTCAGCATTCACTAGACAGATTGCTCATCGGATTCCTTATCTTCAAATCATTTGGTGTTGAGCTTTTGACAGAAATAGCCTGTATTTTCTCTGAGAAAGAATTGAAAGGAAAAAAAAATACACAGACAAATAGAACCCAACAAACACATATCCCATCTGATTCAAAACAAGATTTTAGCAATTAAAGAACTCCTCAACAGAACAGATACCCTGAGACTTCAGTAAACAGTAAGCACTCGACAGACTAGTGTTTATGATGCTCATTGTTGGGGATCCAGGCAAAGCCACTCCCTTTACACATTGGACAGATGTGTTCCTCTGTGGCAACTAAAAATGATCTTAGTTAAGGATATGAATTTTTTTGTTACCCAATTTAAAGGATATATGTTTTTAAATAGTCCAAACTGTTTATCAAAATAGATTTCTGAAAGAGGATTATATAGCTGCAGTAGTTTATAATTCTTTCAAAATGTACAACCATTGATGAATATCTCAAATTCAAAGCTCATTCATTTTTATACTGAAGACCCAAGTATGACTTTCACAATGATCTTCTGTGGCTGCTCTCAATTCTGTCACATGCCTCAGCCTGCTTTTCTCACCATTTCTCTCTAACAACGCTGGTAGCTTTGGAAGTAGTGGATGGGGAGGCTGTTAGCTCAAGGTTTCTAGGAAGTGGCTAACATGCCAAGAACATTGGTGGACTTGACTGTGTGGGATGCATGTGCTTTGCAGAATTGTGGTGGGCAGTAGAAGAAGAATGCTTCTTGTGCTGTGGCTAACTCCTCACCTTCCCGCCATTCCCCTTTCCACCTGTCTTCCTGTATCCAGAGCTGAGTGTCTTATCCTTACCTGAGGCACACTTACCAGTAATAGAGAGGGTATGCTAGCTGCATCATATATCAGCCCTCAGCTTGTGTTTAACGGAAGCTAGAGAACGTAAGAATTGGAAAATGGCTAAGGGAAGACTTAGCCTAGAGGATTTCTGTCTTGAGAACTTGGACTCCCCTGCACAGCACATTTCTATCTCAGTTTTCCCTCACTTACTGGATTTCTCTGTCACGTGTTAGGGTTCTCCTGCTCCCACGTTACACGTTGGCGTTCACTGTGGTTTTCCTCATTTCTCATGGTTGTCTTCTGAACACTTTATATCCAAGCTCCCAGACCCCCAAATCTACCTATCAGTCCCTTACACCCATCTAACCAAGTTCACAGACCCCAACACCTCCCTATCCAAGTTTACAGTCCTCAACACCAGTCTATCCAAATTTCCAGTCCTCAACACCCATGCATCCAAATTCTCAGAACCCAACACTTACCTATTCAAGTTCACAGACCCCAGCACCCACCTATCCAAGTCCATAGTCCCCAGCACCCATCTGCCTGCCCGGGGGTATTTTTCTTCACTGGGTCATACCAACTCCAGGGTGGGAACCTTCACCTAGCTCAGGTTCCACTCTACTTTCTCCTAACTGAATTCTTCATCTTGTCCAGGACAAACCTTGATTCCCTTGTGCTATCTTCTGGTGGCTTTCTCTTGAGTACAGCAGGGAGAAAGTACTGGGGGGAAGAGAGCCTAAGGCAGACTTTTCAGTGAGTGAGGAGGGTCCCCAGAAAAATGAGAGGGGGGAAGAACAGAGAAAGTAGGAGTGCTTTGCCTCAGAGTTTGGGTTTCTGATTCCAGGGTTTCCTTGAGCACCATGGGTGCTGGTACTGGGTCCACTCAGTGCCTCTCCCAGTGACTGGAGGTATGTAGTGTAAGAGAGAAGGAGGGCTTGGTGTTTTGGGAGGGAAGGCATAGTGTTTGAGGGTCATGGTCAGCTTTTGGAACTGCAAATTGTACCACAATGACTCCAGAGAAGAAAATATTTAATTTTTTCCCCAGGAGAACCTAAATATAGTATCCCAGTGCTGATGTGGTGGTATCATGATGCTGTCTGTGTTTTTCACTATTTCTGTGTGTAAACTCCCAATTCGTACCAACTAATGCTCATTCAGTTAATTCTCACAGTTCTCTAAGGCAGTCTAACTTCTAATCTCGTTTTTCAAATAAGGAATCAGGGGCAAAGAGAGGGTGGATAATCTGCCCAAAGTATTTGTGTGTAGTAAGTGAAAAGGTAGATGTCCACTGGGTATTATCTGAGTCTCAGGCTCCTCTGTTTCCCCATATGATCTTAATTCTCTCCTTCCCCAGTATTTTTTTAAAAAAATACTTTAGTCTTTCAATCATTCAAGTTGCCATAATTTACAAACCGCATTTATATGCATTATCTTATCCAATAATTCTCCAAGGATGTAGCATAGATGAGTTGATGCTGTCACTTCCACTGACAAATCAGAAAAATGATGCTCACAGACACTGTTATTTAAAACATGGCACATTCATTCTGAAAGCATCTTAAGGAGTTATTCCAGTCCATTCATGCTCTAGGAGATGAAGTCTCAGAAAATGAAATTCTTTCCCAAGTGCCCACACTTAGCTGCTGTGGAACCAGCTACCCTTTGAGCTCACCTTCAGCTGATATCATGGAACTCACCTCAACTTTCGAGCCAGTCAGCTGAGTCACAATTTACTCTTTATAGAATAGGGTTATTTTCGGTTGGATACAGTGGCATGCACCCATAATCCCTGCACTTGGAAGCTATGGCAAGCGGATCACATGTCCAAGGCTGGCTTGGCTTTCTGATAAGGGCCCTGTGTCATAGCTAACTACAATAAGATATTTTCCAGTGTGAACAGTTGCTGTGAGACAGCAAATGATATTAATATGTAACAAACACGTCACAATCCAGAGAAACACTAAACATTAAACAAAAGTCAGGCTTTCCTTCCTTCTCATATCTTTCCTCTCTAAGTTGAGAGGATTGAAGAAAACAGTTTATTCTCTACGGTATGAGTTTCTCCTCATCACGGAGTTATGATATCACAGAAATCCCACGTGCCCTTTCCTCTCTGCTGTCCTTCCTGAACTGGCTTGTTATGTTCTTCTCCGGTCATGCCAGTCACTTAATTCCCAGCTGTCCTCTGTTGCAAGAAGCCTTCAAGCCCATCAGCCCACTTCTGCTTCCAGTGGGCTCGGATTCCAGATTGAATTCTCCAGTCCATCACTTCAGTCCCTCTTGCCATTAGTTTTTAGCACCCTTACCATTCTTTGCTCAGCGAAACTCCAGCCCCAAATCCATCCAAACTGTGGCTTCTTCACTGGCAAGTGAGCTCAGCTGTCAGGGATGTGGAGATGCGTTGGTATCTGGAGCTGCAGCTCATTCTGGCCTCACCTCAGCCAGACCTTCAGTTCTGCACAGCGACGTTCTCAATTTTCATTCCAGGCCCCTCGCAGCTCTTCTGGGTGATTCTCCCATTCCTCAAATTTTCACCCATTGTTTACTGTAATGCTTGCTTCCTACTGTTTGGAGCTGTAGTGTCTCCCCAGAGGCTCATGCTTACAAAGCCTTAGTTTCTAGCTGCTGAAATTACCGGGAACAAGTGGTACATTTTGAGAGATGGAGCCCGGTGGAAGGAAGTTAGGTCACTGAAGAGGTGTACAGCCTTTGGAGGAGAATCGTGACCCTTGACCTTCTTCCTCTCTCTGGTTCTGCTTCCTGGCTGCCGTGAGATGAACCAGCTTACCTTTCTCCCATGGGTCTTCTGTGATGCAGTGCCCTCGCCACGGTCTCAGAGCAATGGGGCCGAGTGTTCACGGACGGAACCCCCTGAACCCACCAGCCCAAACAGCCTTCTCTCCCTTTACGTTGGTTCTTCCAGACATTTTGTTACAGCGGCAGGAAGCTGATTATCACGCTTCCACACTGAGAAAACCAAGGCTGTCTGTTCTCTAATGTCAGCGGCACGCTCAATGTGCGCTAAGTCTTTCATTTATACGTTAATTACGTTTCACTGAAGGGTCATGGGAAACTGTGTACACTTGCCATCTCTCTCTTTGGAACTGATGCAGCTTAGGTTCAGAGATGACTAGGTAGGTAGCTCAAACTAGAGGCCAGAAACCAGTACTGCTCTGTGGGTTAACTCCCAGAGCTGACCTTTTAAGTACCCAAAAGATAGTCTCAGTGTTCTCTCCTAGAAACCACACCTTTGGGTTCATTAATTCTGTCAAATTAGGTTAAAAACCCCCACATAGGTATGAAAAATCACAGCTCTCAACCTTCTCATCTTTAACCCAGTGCTGAGCTGAGCTTTTGGGCACTCACATTTGTATTTCTAAATATCTTGCTGATGCCGTTGCTTACTAAATTGTTTCCTCTATCCAGTTTCAATTGGCTTTCCCCAGACAGCATGAAGATTTAGTCCTGTACATAGCAACACTCCTTTCCTCCACACAGGCAGCATTTTCTGTTGCTTCCTACCTCTCCTGCAGGCTAAATAACCCTGATATACCATGAAAGATAAATGCTAATCATGGCAAAGCCATAGGTACAGTGCAATGAATTTTTCTTCCTGCACACCGTAGTGTAAGACTTAAAACTACGGCCCATAGTTATGTGCTGCCTGAACACTGGTGAAACCAGGAAGGCCACCAATAGCCTAATGATGAGTTCCTCTCAATCCCTGGCTCCACGGATAAGGTCTCCTAACCAAAGGACAGCCCCTAACAAGAGAACCAGCTGCCTTTTCTACCCAAGTCTGAATAACGATTTCAGTTCCTTGACAATCTGTGCATACTGTACAAAACAAGCACATCACCCTCTCTCTTGGGGATCAGGGATCACAGCACTATTGTGATGCCACAAAGCCTGCCTCCTGTGACTCCTTCCCGCTGTTCCCGCTACTCAGGACTGCTTCTCCTGTGATGTCCTGTGGAGTGCACTGTGCTTTCTTGGCCTCTGACTCTCTGTTATAATTACACTGGGGTTGATCTTCTCTCCGATCCTTGGTGCTGGGAACTCATTCCTCCTGCACCAAGGAGTAGGGTAGGAGAGGGCTTATCCTGTTTTGTTTCGCCACAACAATACATCCCACTGGAGTACTATATAAAGAGATTTGTCACCATGCTGGAGGCTGGTGAGGGTCGTTTGGCTGTGTGGTACTCTTGTACTCTAGCAGGAGGACTCATGTGGCGAGAGTAGAGGAACACACACATTCAGGTCTTCTTTCTTTTTGTCATTGTCCCCATCACATGGGTCCTGACCTCATAGCCTTCTCTGTCCCTAATAATCTATCTATTATCATCATGAGCATGGATGCTACGTTTTCAACACATGAGCTTCTGGGAGACACAGCCAAACATACCCGGAGGGGACAGACGCATCTCTATGTTCCTGGTTTCTAGGACTGCTAATGCATTTGGTTTCCTGTGAGCTTTTCTGGGGTGTGGAAATCTTTCTTTCTCTTCATGGTCTTCACTGTTAATTTCCTCTTCTTTGAAAGGGTTTCTGTCAAGGCTGCTCCCTTCTGGCTTGGTTGGTCCCTGTGCCTGCTTCCTAACTGTCGGTTTTTGAGAAATTCTGTGCACCTGAAAATGTTAGTCTCCTATTTACTTGATAGTCTGGCCAGGTTTAGAATTATTGGTTGGAAATTAATTTTCCTTAGAGTTTTGAAGATGTTTTTTCATGTCTATTAGTGCTCAGCACCACTGTTGGGAAATTGAGAACCACTTGGATCCCTGATCCTTCATAAATGATCTGCTTTTCCTATGCGCCGTGGAGAAGAGCCCTTCACCCCCTCCTTAAACTGACCAATGAGATGCACATGTGTGTTTCTCTTTTCTTTCATTGGACTTGGCACTGGCTGGGTTTTTCTATTTAGCTCTGGGGAACTTTTCTTAGTCATCTAATGATTTTTCCCCACTCCACTTTCCAATTTCTTTTGTTCTGGAACTCTTATAAAGACATTGGCACTCTTCAATGGTATGCTAACTTCATTTTCATTCCTCTTTTTTTTTAAAGTATATATTTAGCCTTCTACATTTATTTACTTCATCACCCACTCACACTGAGATTTTCATTATTTCTACTGTTATATTTTCAGTGTGTGTGTGTGTGTGTGTGTGTGTGTATACACTTGACACAATTCATGTGTAAAGGTGAAAAGACTTGTATGAATTGGTTCTCTTCTTCCATCATGTGGGTTCTGGGGATTGAACTCAAGTCTTCAGGCTTTCTGGCAAGTGCCTTTCATGGCTGAGCCATCTTGTCAGGCCTATGTGTTGAATTTCAAGATAGCTTTTGCTGTTCTTCTCTATGGGCCCTCCTATGCTTGTGGCCAGATTTTATTGATGATGATCTTCACTGTAGACTGAGTCGGCAGCTGTGTTCTTGGAGAATCTCCAGTGTCAATCTTTGGACTTTGCACACCAACCCGGTTTCCTAGGCTTTTTCCTGGTTGCTCTCCAGAGGAACACCTAACGTTGTCAGCCTTCTGTAAATTCTCTCCCATGACTTTTTCCATTACTCACTGAGTTCTCAGTTTCCTGAACGGCTCTGCTGCTGTTTGTTCCTTTTAGATTTTGATGCTTTTATGTACATGCTAATCATTTTACTAGCTAAAATAGGATCTGAGTAGAAGTTAAAGTTAACGTATCTGCTTAAATATTGTCTCCATTTCTCCCCATTTTCTATTTCAGCCAAATTACTTATAATCCCAAGGCTATTCCTTTATTGATGTTCGAATTCAGTGCTCTTTTATTTTCTGGAAGTTATTGCCTCTATCATTATCCCCACTGTGTTTTGTATATACTTTATTTTCAATTGACAAATAATAATCACACATATTGATGGATGAGATATGATATCAGGTTTAAGTCCCAGAAAATTGATGACTCTTATTTAGTACCACAGCTCAACGATTGATTAATCCAGAATTCTGGATAGCCTTATTTTTCCTGTATCTCATCCCTCATATTTACCTAGTCATGAGTGCCTTTACATCTCACCTCTTGAAGAGTTCTCATTCAGCATCCCACTCTCCTCTCTTGGAGCATCATATAGTTTTGCCAAGATCTCCCACTTTTTCTTGAACTACTGCATCAGTCACCTTATTCAAATCCTTGCTTCTGGCCACACCTTCCTTTGAGGCTACAAATCATACTGCCAGAACCACTGATGCAAAGTGTTTGCCCAGTCACACTATTGTCTCCTTTAAAGAGTCGGTCATCATCTCTTTATAGCTTGCTCAAGCAAATCCTGATTCCTTAGCCTGGGACCCGAGAGTTTCACGCATCTGGAGAGACAGACCCCTTGCCTCTCTCCCGAGTGGCTTTCCTTTTTCTTACTGGTCTACCTGTCTTTACAATGAAAATATTGCATCTGTTGCTTTTTCCCATTAAAATTTTCTTATTCTCTTTTCTCCCCCAACGCCCTTGATATTTTGTTGACTGCTACACATTCTTCAAAGGTTATTTCAGATTTATATATTTGGGATGGTCTCCTTCACCTAATTCTTGAATTTAAAAAGACGGCTCCTAGGTTCCTAGGTGCCTCCACATTGCTATCTGAAGACAGCTCCCTCCCACTGATGATGATGATTTAGATATCACCATTTCTGCAGAAGCGCATGCCTCTTCCTTCTCAAGGCTCCATGTGATTTGATTTGGATATTTCTAATGCTTAATCCAGTACCTGCCATAATACAGGCTCTCAATGTTTACTGGAGGAATATTTTACTCTTCTGCTTTTTATAAGAATGTTCTATTTTCAAGGGCAGCCCATTTTTACTTTACAATTCTTTTATGAGTATGTGAAGCAAAGTTTGTTGTGTGAGCATGAGGTAAGAGGTGGAATGTGAAATCCAAATGGATCCTCACACAGGATGGTTCCAAGTTGTCTTTCTTATAGTGATTTCCAGGATCTGGTTAGAGCTGAGTCAAAGTGTGCAGGTGAGTGGAGTGGGAAATTACGTCATCTGCAAGACTGATGTCGTTGATTACATGTTTGCCAAGGGAAACTGCTGCAGTGTCATTAAAGTACTTTCCTATAGAGTTGTTTGTGTTGGTGTGAGCATTCTCTTGCCAAATTGCACAGTAAAACAATGAGACAAAGTCTGTCATAATGTCACACATTTGAAAATATGCGATACTAAAAACATACAAATTTGCACAACTAACAGGCTGTCATGAATTGTCCTTGTAAACCTCATCCCTCTGTGCTTACCCACAAATTCCCCCACCTTTTTTTTAATCGAAAACTTTTCATTTTCTTATGGGGTCCCTCCCTTAGTTTACCTCAATCTTAAAGCATCTCATATGGAGACCTGTAATTTCCCTAATTACATTACTTTGAGGTGAAGGTAACTTGGCCTGGGAAACAAGTCATTAGATATGTTTTGGCAGCTTAGAACTCCAATGAGTCCTAAGCATGACACCCTCACTACCCTCCTTCCCTCCCTCCTTCCTTTCTCCCTCCTTCCCTCCCACCCTCTTCAGGTAGTTTGAAATAATCTGGAGGCCCTCTACTAGGAAGTGGTAGGAAGGACAATGAGAATGAGATGTTAAAAACCACATCAGAAACTTCTTAGTAGATCTGCCGCTGACTCTTCATCTTTTTCCTTCCTGAAGCCCCGGGACAAACATTGTGAAAGGTGTGAGGGCTAAGTACGTGTGTGTGTGTGTGTGTGTGTGTGTGTGTGTGTGTGTGTGTGTGTGTGTGTATGTGTGTGTGTGTGTATGTGCACACAAAAACCTTTCAGTCAGTTCTTGTTTCATAATTGTGCTATTTTCTACCCTTGTCTTCCAGTGTAAGCCAAGAAGTGTTGACTGAGTGTAGCTTTCAGTTTTAAGAGAATCAGTCAACAGCACTCAGGGGATCAAAGTTCCTGACTTTCCCTAAGTCCCATAGCTAGTTAGTAGCAAAGTTAACATAGAAACTCTTATGTTCCCAGCTGTGGAGACAGTGCTTCTCCTAGTCCATGCACTACTGTTCTGGTTGACTCTCAAAAAATGCTTATTCAGCTTGCAGGGGTGTCCAACCTTTTGATGTTGCAGCATGGTGCTGTCATCTACAGAAGTGTTTGGTCACATTCCTTCCTAGATATTCTGGGATGCATGCTCTCAATGGTTTGGTGGCTGTACATGCCTGGTAGAGGAACCCTCAATCTGATTCTCAGGTCCAAGCAACTCTAAGGACCACAACACCATTCTGCACTTGGAATTGACTTGTCTCACACAAAGCTCCCAGGAACTTAAATGGGTGTTGTAAGGTCCTGAGGATTATGTCTCCACGTTAGAACCTCATCCCACAGGCTTGGGAGCCAGAGTTAGAGAAGTGGCGTGGCTAGTTTTCATTCTTTTTATCTTAATATTTGAACTAAAATTATTTATAACTATTGTGTGCACATATGTGCATGATGTACATCCAGAGGTTGAGTGTTCCTCGGTACACATGTGGAGGTCAGGGGACATCTTTGGGGAGTTTCTTCTCTCCTTCCTCTTTTATGTGGGTTCTTGGGGTCTAGAGGCGCTTTGACCTGCTGAGCTGTCTTGCTGACCCTCCTCTTCATTTCTTTTTTAGACAGGGTTTAACTAAGTAGCCCAGGCTGACCTTGATCTTGCCATCCTCCTTCCTCAGCCCCCTAATTGCTGAGATCACAGGCATACACATGCCCTGATCCAGCTCATCAAACCTGTGAATCTGAAGAAGCCTTAAAGGAAGGGATGGCTCCATTCTCAAAGAATTGTATAGCTCCAGTAGCCAGAATAAAGATTCAGAATCATCCAATTGGTCCTTCCTGCCAATGAACTAGACTCTAGGCTTATGAGTCTATGCTATCGTATGACAGAAGATATGAGCTGTAATTCTGAAACCCCAAGAAGGGTTGGTGCATTGTTCTAGAGAGACATCTACTATCAACATATTCTCACCTTTTTTGGGGGGCGGGGTGGAGGCAGGAATCAGGCCAAGAACTTCCAAGGGAACCAGCTGCCCTCCTCTCTTTCTAACATGATCACAAGCAAGACAAATCCTGTCTCATAAAAGTTTTAGCTGTAAGAGGAAATCAGACCAACTAACACCACCCCTGAATACTTAAGAACCCGGCATGGTGAGTAGTAAATATGATTACAGTTTGTAGCCAGATTCATATTCATCTCTCTGTAGAGGCAGTAGAAGCCTCATTGTGGGGAAAGGTGCTGGGAAGAACACATCCTTGAAAAAAGGAAAAAAATAAAAGGGGGAATGGATGTGTGGAAGGTAAAGTAGTTAGATGGGATTCATCCTCCTAGGATTAAAGGCCTTTTAGGCTGGCTCAGTCAAGTACGGCAAACAGAAGATGACAGAGAAGACAGGCTGGGAAAATGAGTGCTGGGAACTGCCCAGTTGAAATCTCATATTAAGCCCTGCTTCCCACCGCCCCCCCCAACATGCACTAAGCCACATACACAGTGTGTAAAGGTTTTACTCTTCGGACTAAAAATTAATAAAGCTATAAGTGATTGCCAAGGAGGGTGAGTGGTGGAGTTTGCTCCAGCAAGCTAGGAAAACAACAGATGGTGGACAGTTTGCTTATCCTGCTTGCAGAGCACACGAAGAGAGGCAGCGAAGCTGTCGTTCGATTTTTGAGGAGCTTTGTTCTGAGCAACTTGGAATCAATTGAAATGGCGTTTCGAATTTTGTGATGCACTCGAAAACTCCCATTGAGTTTCCCCGAGTTTTGTTGCATCAGAGCAGGTAGGGGGCATTAGTTTTCTGGGTTGAAAAAGATCTGAAATTCTGAAACGGAGCAGACTCCAAGGCCACCCTGGAGGCTGTATCTGCTGCTTTCCCGCCTCACCTCTAAGTTTAAGAAAATCCTACTGTCCCTTTTTTTTTTCCCATCTTCTCATTTCTCACTCCAGAATATCATTTCCCAGACATGCTAGCTAAGTGAATAAATGACCTGGAAGCCAACCAATTAACTTTACATCCCATTATTTGTGTTTTTTGAGAGAGCATCGCTTTTCTGTACTCACAACATTTATTAGTCTCCTTTGACTGTAAATTCAAGTCCCAATCTGATCCAGGCTGGAATCGCTGCTCCCGTTGCTCTGATACCTTGAACCTTTTCTCCATATACTATTTGCACAGACTTTGCCTCACTGCTCTCAAATACCAGGTGTAAACAACTTAGGTGGCGGTGGGGGGGCTACTTATCTTGATTTCTGAGGGCTCAGGCCATGGGCAGATCATCAGACCTGCAGAGATACACGTCAGGGGAGCTTCTTCACTTCCTGGCAGACAGGAAGCAAGCAGGTGCTGTGACTGGAAGGAGATAGTGATAACATATCCCCCACAAAGGTTGTGTCCCCAGGAACTCACTTAAAACAGCCAGGTTTCAACTCCTCACATTCCCACAACCTTCCAAAAGAGCGCTACCACCTGGAGACCAAAGTGTCAACACAGGAGCCTTGTGGGGGAATCTCACCTTCAACTCTGACTCATAAGAAGTCTATGTTCCTTGAACATTGTTGGAGGTCTATGTTCATTCTTAAAGTCCTTTCCAGAGAGACTTCCTTCATCCTTCAACATGGAACTCCCTGCCCCTGTGCGCCTACAGAATCTGCCATATTAGCAGTTTTTAACACTGGTTGATGGCACAGTTGCTGGTATATATCCCTGCCTTTATCTTAATACTAGGAGCTCCTAGTTGGGCATGAAGAAAAGGGTAATGCGAAATAATAATGGAGCAGCTACAGGAGTAAGGGTAGGAGTTGAGAAGACTACAATATGGTAAAGATGTCTCACATGGCATTGTTTTGGAATTATAATTCATTATCAATGTATATATATACATATAGTAATAATTAGAACATATTATATATATATATGTAAAGCTCATGTTCCATAATATATAATGCTCATCTAGTTTTAGAGTATATAATATCATATGAAAGTACCTGAGTTAGATAAAAAGTAAATGACAAAAATACCTAGATTATTCTCTGAAGGGTTTTATGCAATCACTAACTTTTACTTTGAGGGGAAAGAATGGAAGAACATACAATCTGATTAGATTCAGAACCATGGACTTGGAAACAGGTAGACTGAGAGGACACCATCTCACCTACTTAAATTCCTTGTTGAAACTGCAAAGAAATTACCTGCCATTTCTTAATATTTATTTATGCAAATGAGACATGAGTTACAAGGATATAGAGGTGAACCTTGATTTATGACAACATCAGGGAAAAGGCTAAAAATAAGTGTGTCTCGGGATGACTCAGAGTGCAGTAAGGGGATTTCCAGTGATTTAGTAATAAATGTAGCAGCCAAATTCCATTTATTTTCTCTGCAAATATTCCCAAGGAACAGGACAAATGACAGCTGCATAATCGGAACAGTTGATATTTTCATGTTGGTTGATTCAACCTTTTGTATCAGGGAAAGAGAGGGCAGGAGGGAGAGGGCGGGAGAGAGTGGCAATCTAAGTGAGGCGAAGTTTGAAGTGTATATTATTCATTCTGTAAACAGAACCTCCAAAATTCTGCGAGAATTCAACTTATCAACATTGAAGTCATTAGTAGGAGCTACACAGAAGTGATATAAGTAATAACAGGCTAAGATAGAGAGATACATAGACGATAGAGCTAGAGAGATTATTTCATAGTTCTAGAAACTAGAGGCTAGAAGGTGTGGTGTGCCATAGGGATATACTCCCTGTAAAGACTCCAGGGAACAACACATTCCTTGCTTCTGGTTTCTGGTGGTTTCTAACTTCCTTTCTAACTTTGGTTTTGACCAAATTACTTCAATCTCTTTTTCTGTCTTCACACTATCTCTTGTCTTTCTTTATAAGACATTGCCAATGGGTTTAGGGACCACCCAAATAATCCAGTATAAACATTTGTTAAGTTAATGATATCTGAGAAAACCTCTAGGCAAGTAAGGTATCATTCACATGTTCTAGGTACAGGGACATGGACATATGTCTTTGGAGGCCACCATTCAACTCCCACTTCTCATTGCAATGCATTTAGTTTTTGGCAAATCTTGCTAGGCTGACTCTGTGGTTTTGAAGAACAATTGAATATTCTTACAATGTTGTGATAATTCTACCCCTATACCATTCTTCCTAGCTAAAACATATCTAGATTTCCTTAAACCAATTGAATGGTGCTGTTATATTTTATAATTGAACACTCCTATGAATAATATTCTATAGAAATTGTGAATACTTTTAAATCCAGCATTTAGTCTCTGAGAAATTTTGTAAGGAGAAGTCTTTCCTGGACATTTCAGAACACATTCCTAAAGAACCATGTTTTGCTCTGCCAAGGTCTTATCACTCTCCATCAATGACCCTTCAATATTTACACACTAGATTACTTTCACATCCATATCTCTGTTCTGTGTTCTCCAATACGTCATTTTCTCATTGCTGGGACAAAGAACTTTACAGAAACACTGTAGAGGAGGCATGGTTTATTTTAGCTTACAGCTTGAGAAGTTTCTGTCCTTTGTGGTGGGAGGGGCATCGAGGAACACAGACCTTCCCATCATGGTGGCCAGGAAATAATTATAGGGGGAAAATAGGAAGAGGGCACAGGAAAAGTCTCCAAAGACATGCCACCAATGGTTTTCTTCTTCCTGCTAGGCCCTACCTTCTAACATTTCTACAACTTCCCAAAATATCACCATCTGTGTTTAACACATAAACATGTGAGGGGTTTTTATATTCAACACATAACTAGTTCCTTCCTCTAAAATTCTCTCGTCCTTTCTTTAGTACTGTTAACCCTGGTTTGCTAGTTTATTACTTCCCAAATGTTGACCTTTTCTTTCAATCAGTCGCACCATCATTTCTACATCTTGGCCATATGCATTTAATGATAGTCCACTTAGACCTTGTAATAAGTCGGCCTAGTTTTATCTATTTTTTTTCATAAAGCATCTTACTTATAAACTTTGTCTTTTGAACAAAGTTGGACACTCCCAGAAGGCAGGTATACCTTTTATTTCTTTAGTGACAGCTCAAAGGTGTTTAATGGGCTCAGCAGTCATTTTAGTGTTGCTTATTAATGAGCAACTTAATACACAATAATGCACAACTTGTAAACATCTCTGCTTTTTTTTTTCTGCTGAACTAGGACTTTTCTAACAATGAAAGTTATATGGCCTTATGAAACATAAAAGTGCTCCAACTACTATTTCTTCTCATTTAATTTGCCCTTAATTTTACCAGGATTAAGCATTTCATATGTATCTTTTGAGAAATTTTCCTTTTAGATACATGTTTATTATCTCTTCAAATAAATGCAAGATAGGCATATAAAATTATTTGTAGATATTAACCCATTGTCCCTATCTTAGTTTGGATGACGGCAACTCTTATAAATGAAAACATTTAATTGGGGTGACTCACTTATAATTTCAGAGGTTCAGTCCATTATCATCATGGCAGGGAGCATGGCAGTGTGCCAGAAGACTTGGTGCTGGAGAAGAAGCTGAGAGTCTTACATCTTTCAGGCAACAGGAAGTCAACGGAGACATCGGGCAGCATCCTGAAAGTAAGAAACCTCAACGCCCGCCCCCACAGTGGCGTACTTCCTCCAGCAAGGCCGTTCCCACTCAAACAAGCCACACCTCCTGATAGTGCCACTCCCTATGAGATTATGGGGGTCAACCACATTCAAACTACCACAGTCCCTTAAGAAATTTTTGTAAAGGTTAAAATCTTGAGTTTTCAAAGGTTGACAGGTCAGTGCTCATGAATGAACTAGTTCGCCAGGGAAAAGGGTAAGGCAGATTCCTCTTCTTAGCGAGATCCGTGATCCTCTTTCTTCTTCAGTCACATGACATGCAGTGTTCGTTCGTTTGACTCAATGAATAAGTTTATCCCAAGAGAGATCAACCGTTGTCTTGCTCCCTAGAAAAATGCACTATTTAGCTTGGTGACTGTTGCTTTGTATCTTTACATACAATATGCATATGTACATGTGGAATGTAAATGGACCCCACGGTATATCCTGATTATTCATGTGTTCTTTTCAATTAACTCATTTCTCAGTCTTGCAGAATGTGACAGATTTAACAAGAATCAAAACAAGAAGAAAAAAAAACACCATAGGATTAAAAACCAATACAGTGATATAATAAAAAGAAACCTTGAATATAAAGATCTATGTTTGTACATAAACTCATAATCTTAAAAATAAACTGTAATTATGTATTTACCTCTGGGTAAATATTAAATGTTTTTGGCAGTTGAGTTCTTGTATTGTTTGATCATAATCCAATAAACAGAAGTTAATATGAAAAGATGAAAATGTCAGTTTTAATAGAAAAAAATAAGCCTGGCTAAAATAACTATTGCTTGAGAATTCCGTACATAAACATGTGTTTTGATCAAATCCATTCCTCATGCCTTTTCCTTTAACTCTTCTCATGCCAGCTACCATTTTTCCCTCTGAGCTTGATGTGTGTGTGTGTGTGTGTGTGTGTGTGTGTGTGTGTTTTAAACCCACTGAGTCCACTTAGTGCTGCCAGAATGTACATGGGTAGAGGTCTATCCACTGGAACATGGGCAGTCTGTCGGTGGCTGAATCCTAAGTAAACTAGCTTTCAATATCTCCGCAGTCATCAACTGTAAATATCTCCCAGGGATGGGACTTCATGAGTCCCGTGTTGTGTGGCACTATTCCTGGAAAGACGTGAATATAAACAAATGACTACTCACCCCAGAAAAGGAACCAATGACAGACTAATATACGGATATCACCAAAGCCTAACTAGGTGAACTACTGAGTTTTATTGCGGTTACTTACAGGAGCAGAAATGACTCAAAGACATCTCCATCACTGAAATCCCATTCCTGCATGGTTGATAGCTTATGAAAGCTGGAAGCCTGGAGGCCACACACTATACAACCTTCGAAGAGTTCAGCAGGTTGCAGAGCATCTTTTCCAGGAACTTTGGCTGGTCTGAACCTCTTCCAGGGAGCTCAGTTTGTCAGAAAATGTCTCTAAGCAGTGTTGCTTACATGTGCTTGGGGGTGGAGGGGCGGGGCTTGTAATCTGGTCAGTTTGGGGGGCTTACTGAAGTGTCTGGGTTGTTTTCTTCCCTGCAGAACATAATATATTTGATCTAAGGACATCCTGTGTCTGAAGAAACTTCCCTGTAAGAAGGATTGCCTTATCTGAGAATTGCTACACTCCCCTATCCATGCTGGTCTTATGTACATAGTTACAGCCACTGGGAGTTCACGTGTACAATGCCCCGTCATGACTAGAAACCAGTTTTGTAGCAATCTTCTACCGTCTCTGGCTCTTATAATCTTTCTGCCTGTCTCCTTTTGCAATAAGCCCTGAGCCTTGAGAAGAGAGAGCCTGCTATGGATGTCGTATTTAGGGTTGAGCCCTCCACAGTTCCTTTTTTCTCTGCACACTGGCCAGTTATACACCTCTGTAATAATCGCTCTCTATTGCAAAGAGTAGCTTTTCTGATGAAGGCTGAAAGCTGCATTGATTTATGGGTATGAAGTTAAATGTTTAGGGTAGAGTTTAACACTATATTCATTTATCTGAATACTACCAGCAAGTTCTTCCTTAGGGCCTGTGCCATACCAAGCCACAGGTTCTTGGCCCGGTTAACAGTATCATGCACGAATTCCGTATTAGGGAGTTGTCATTAAATCCAATGAGAAAGTGGTTGATTACACCCTAAACATTTGTGCCAGTATTGTACTGATGAGCGTGTCTTTTTCAAGCCAGTCGTTATCATAGTTGCAGGGTTCACAGCTGGGTAAGACTTGCAAACCAGGAGCACACATAGTACCTTCTGGCACTATGAAATGTAACAGGTAGCGGTGAAGCTTTCAAGTCAGTACTAAACTTCTCCTTATTCTACCGTTCAGGCATGTCTTCAGCAGTAGGGTCTTTCCATCACGTTCTGGTGGGTAGCCAAAAGTATAGATAATAAAGATTATTGTTTTGGGGACCTATGAGACCTCACTGATTAAAAGTTTAAAGTGAGGTAACCACACCTGGGACTTGACTTTTGTTCTGATAACCTAGGACATCTGGGAGAGGCGTTATTCCTTGTATAGACTAACTCCAATTCAACTTTTTATATATGCAGATGTATAGCATGCTTTGTAGGAAGCACCTATAATAACTGGTTTCCATGCGGATTCTTCAAAAGACTATAATGTTAGTTATCCCTACCGTTCTCTATCCTATATCTTGTGCTCCCATTCCTCACCCCACTTAGTTCTCACTCTGCTCCATTATCCCCCCTTTGTCCTTCATACCACCTGTTTTCTATCCCCCAAACCTTTTCCCTTGCCCTGAACCCATTCTAGCTTCCCAGTTTCTACAGGTACTCCAGGTTAAACACAGGTAAGTAGAGTTCTAAAGCTAGGCCCCACATATGAAAGAGAAATACACACTGTTTGTCTTTCTGGGTGTGGGTTAACTTACTCAGGATGATAATTTCCAGCTACATGTATTTGCCTACAAATTTTATAATTTCATTTTTCTCTACAGGTGAGAAAAATTCCATTGTGTATGTTTACCCCATTTTTCTTATCCATTCATCAGCAGGTGGACATCTAGGCAGTTGTGACAAAGTCAATATTAAAAAGGAAAAAGTCTACTACACTGAGGATATAGATAAGTGGTAGACTATTGGCCTGGAGTAAGGCACTGGGATAGATCCTTAGTAACACACACACACACACACTCACATACACACACATACTCACATATGCACACACATACACACACACACACACACACGCACACACACACGATCACAAAGAGATAGATAGAGGGACAGTTAGATAGACAGATAGATAGATAGAGACCGACAGACAGACAGACACACACACACACACACACACACAGAAAGTGTGTGCAATTATGTGAACAACAATGAAAAGAACGGCTTCTTCTAAGACCCTTTTACCAGAATGGAAGGTTTATTCAACAGAGGAGAATTATTAGTCTTTCATTCCTTTTCTGGGATGTAAATAGCACAATTGAGAATCGTTTCCCCTATCCTAACTCTGCCACTAAGTGGCTGTGGCAACTGGTACCTCTTCTGTGGACAAATCCGTGTGTTGAATGAAAACTTCTCACTAGTAGCAGCGGTGGTGATTGGCAGCCAGTGTGGGAGGCTGGGCTTAGCATCGAGAGAGACACTCTCCAAGGTCCCACTGGGGTTGGCTTAGCGTGCACTAGTGTGTTGGAAAATGTCATTTTTGGTGATAATTTCTTATCTCACCAACAGCTGGCTTTGTTCTCTAAGCCTGTATTGCTTCTTGTTGGATGAGTTGGAAGGTATTTAGCGTATTTTCAGTGACGCTAAATAGTTCTAGGAAAAGTAAGTCAGAATTTGTACTCTGAGAGAAGTGGACAGGGGTCAGGAGCTTAGTTTTTAAGTTTTGAATTTCAAATCAATGGACTTTGGAGTCATGTTTTCTGTTTGGAGCTCACTAATGTTCTTCACTTAGCAGCTTGTCACAGACATTAAAAGTACAGAGCTACAACACGCATTTAACTAAATTTGCCATTGTAAGACTATGTCAACATTTGTTTTACCCCAATATTTTATTGAGAACATTTAGGATTTATTTCAGATATTTTATTATTTACCCATAGTCTTAAAAGTCTTTCTTGTATATACTTTTTCCTGGTTGTTGTATCTCTGTAAGAATGAAGATGTAGACATGGTTTTATGATGACATTTTATAGATATTCGCAAACTGATCCTCTCAGATGGTTAACTTGTATTTGGTAGAATATTAGCTGAAGGATATAAAATTGAGGTCAGGAAGAAATAGGGACTAAGAGCAGAGCACAAAAGGAGGCGAGGTCAAAGGTTAAAGGTTAGCTTTCCTATAGATAAGCAAAGAGAGGGATAGAAATCAAGGTGGGCTAGCAAGGATCAGGAACCTACAGACTTGGAGTCATTCAGTGAGCAGAGAGAGGCTCCATGACAGTATTTGTGAAGAGAGAATTTCTCTGGAGAGCATTTGCATAATGACTATTCTGAGTCTCTTATTTTCCATAGCTGTGGGGGTTTGCCATATGGGAAACGTATGTATAGACATTGAAATAGTAGCAAAGAACTCAGAGGAAGAAACACTTGCCTCTCCTTCGAAGGTAAAAATATTCTTTTCCAGTGTGTTTAAATAAAAACAGTATTCTACATAAGGAAATATTAAGTTTGTTAGAGTAAAATCTTTTGTGGCTTTGTTCATTGAATGGATACTTCTAAAGTTTCATTTTATTTTGTGACGAGCCAATGGCTGCTCACTTTTAGATAGGATAGAAACAGTCTGAATTAAGCTTTAGCGGCCCATCGCCATGTTCAGCAGCAACAGACACTCCTCTGCTCGGTCCACCTGTGTGGTGCTGGTGGTAGGAGGCAGTCTGAACATGTGATCTCTCCAAGGAACCTTAATCCAGATGTCTATGGTGCTAGGATAGCAACTGTTACAAATGAAGGGCTTGAGAATGACTCTGGGGCTTACCTTGCAAATTGTCCCACAGAGAAATTTGTGTGCCCTGGCAACAGGCCCTGGCTATAAGCCAAAAAGAGAGGGTTCCAGAAAGAGATTAAGGTGTCAGGGCTGGAGGAAAGAAAAAGATATAGGGCAATGCACTGTCTGCTCATAGCACACACCTGATTTACACCCAGCCACTGAATACTATCATGAGTAAAATGCCGGCAGCTGGCCCACTAAGCTTTTGGATGGTGGACATGTAGTTTTTAAACTTTATGAAAATTTTTTTCATTATAAACTATTTTGCAATATTTTCTGTAAAACCTTTGGAAGGACTAATCACATTAAAACTTGATTTAAACTCATGCATATTGAAACATGCTAGCTTTCCTTGAGATAAAATGCTAATCTGATAGTATTGTCACTGACTGTTTGCAGTTATTAAGTGATACAAACATTAGAAACTTTTCTAACTCCATATACACAGTAAAAGCAATGTGATCTAAATATAACCTATAGCACAATTAATTGTACTGGAAAAATGGTCTCACTATTAAGAAGTGAAGCTCGCTTAGGTTATTTCTAATTCTCTACACATCTGTGTAGACTGTGGGAAAAAGCAGAGCGTTCTAGCTGGGAGCATTATTCAAGTCTAAAATTACTCTAACACGAGGCAAAGCTTCCCCCCAAGGCTATTTTGATGGATACCTCATCTTCTAGATACATCAGCAAAAGAATTAAAGAATTTCGACTTAACAGCCTTCAGCATCAGACATTTTAATTCTTAGGAAAATAACTGTAGATCTTTTAAATGTTAAACTCATCCTTAGAAGGTAATAACCACTATAATCCAACTCTCATCAATTAGGAAGAATGAGTGAGATTGTAGCTGTAAAAGGGTGTGTGTGTGTGTGTGTGTGTGTGTGTGTGTGTGTGTGTGTGTGTGTGTATTTGTATGTGTTTTGTAGATCGTGCTGTCTCCATGGACCCATAGGAACCTGTAGTCACTGAGAGGGGAAAAGGGAGTGGAAATATGCTTTCTTTTACTGCTTTACAGCTGTATACTCCCAGAGTGGTGTTCTCTCATCTCTCCGCTCCCCTCCCTCCCTCCTTTTCTTCTGTGACACTTCTCCAGCCAACCTCTCCCTTCCTGACCTCATCCTGTTAACAGCAGGCAGACAGCATTTCCAAGCCTGACCTCCTAGAAGGAATGTTCTAGTGTCTCATGTCTGAGCTATCACTGGTTGTACCTCTTTCCACTTACATATCAAACCAGGCTTATTTTATTACACTCTGATTGCTTATTTTCTTTCTCAGTTTTATAGCTCTATGGCCCCTTACCGTGCTTCCTAGTCAGAGCTGAACACTGTTGTTTTGAGTGAATATCAAATAACTAACCAAACACCTTTTTTAACTTAAGAAATAGGAGGTCTTTACTCGTTAATTTATTCCTTTAAATGTTGATTAAGATTCTATTGAAAAAAGTGAAGCCATGTTAAGTTGATGTTTTTGCTCAATCCATCACTATAAATGAATAAAAGAATATTTTATTTTTTTAAATGTATGCATATGTGTGTGCTTCCATGAGTTTATGTGTACTGTGTGTGTACGAGGGTACCCATGGGAGCTCAAAGAGGGATCCCCTGGGACCAACGCTACCAGTGGTTGTGAACTGACATAGGTACTGGGTGCTGGGAACTGAACCCTGATACTTTGTAATGACAGCAAGCGCTTTTTAAGCACTGAGGTGTATCTCCAGTCTTGCACAGAACAGTTTCCAGTATTCCTTCGGTGTTTTTGAACAAAGGTACTGCCTAGTCTATCTCTTTATTCTGTGTTGGTTTAGTTTGACCATAGATCCAGAGTAGTGTTTGGTAGTCTATTTCTTTTATTCTTTGTTGGTTTAGTTTGACCGTGGATCAGGGTTGGTATTTTTCCAAAGAGCTAATGTCTGGTTTAAGACAAATGTATCCTGAGGTGAATTATAAAATAGGTGTCCCCAAACAAGTGACTCATTTAGATGGGTGGTAACTCTGGCTACTAAACGTGGGATGGAGGAAAAAAGGGAAGCAATGCTGGGGGTGTTCAGTTTTCCTCTTGATGTTGAAAGCTTTTATTGCCAAGACTACGGTGATTAGTGAGTTTAAAGGGAAATGTCCAAGTTGTAAAAACACTGTGCTAAAAACAGGCAAAGGTTTTCCCTGCCCTGTCTTTGCTGTGTTTTTAATAACTGAATTGCTGTGGCCAGGAACTGAGAGTACTTACATGTCAATGCAAGGGATGCCGACAATAAATACACTCAGAATAAGAACGGCAACATCACAGACTTCCCCTCTTAGTTAGTAGATACAACATGAAGTGTGATCTCTCTGCTGTGCTTTACCACTCACTTTTCTGTACAGCATACAGCATAATTAATGCGACTGAAGGAGATTTACAAGTGAGTGAGTGCCTGTCCTGTACCCAACCCAGAGAACGGTGTGCAGTACTCTCAGATTTCTCAGGGCTTCTCCTCAGTGGTGGATGACTTAGGAAACCCGTGTCTGATGGAGGCCTGAGATGGAGGTCTGATGGAGGCCTGAGCAAGGATATGAAGGGACTGCAGAGTCCTTTCTGCAAGATTAAGATAATCAAAGGTAAGGTATGAACTGATTCAAACTAAATGATCGTAGGCACTACATGTTCTTGGTGCTTACCCAGCAGCAAGGGATCTGCCTGCTGGGTTTGATCCTAGTATCTGAGTCAAAATATCACTTAATTACTCATTTGATCTTTTCTCCTAAATTTGACATAGTTGCATAAAGAAATGCGTTTGTCTGTAAAAGAAGAAGGAAAAAAAATAAAGTGAGTGGAGAATAGAGACCTGAAAACTACTTTGGGGGTTAGGGTGTTGTTTAGTACTAGAGTACTAGCCAAGCATGCAAGAGGCCCTGGGTTTTATCCTTGGCGCAATAGAAAGCACACACCCTTTTCCCTCTAGAAATATTCATTTGTGTGCATGTCATGTGTGTGTGTCTGTGTGGTGCATGGGTGTGTACAAGTGGACATGTATGTGCACACACGTGCATATGGAGGCTGGAGGTCAACCCCAGGTGTGGTTCCACAGCTGTCTTCCACCACCTTGGTGCTAGGCAAGCAGGCTAGACTGGTTGACCAGAGAACTCCAGAAATCCCACTTGACTGCTGGGATTCCAAGCACATATCATCATACCTGGCTTTATTATGTGGGCTCCCGAGATGAGACCCAGATTCTCATGTGTGAAAGGTGAGCACCCTACCCACTGAGCTCGCTCCCTAACCCCTCTGCTGGAAATACCCATAAACTAAAATAGTTTCCCTTTCTAAGAAACAGCCTGGAAAATACCATTGGATATCAAGTCTAGGTCTCTCCCACAGAGAACACCCATGCAGAAAGGAAAGGATTGGCCATTTGACACGAGATGAAATGCATCCTGCTGTCACAGAACCAGTGTCCTGTGTGGCCTTTCCTGCTCCTCTGTTCTTTGTTCTTGCATAGCACTTTCAGCAAGCGACGCTCTTCAAAGAACGGGACTGCATTATCACTTACGTTTCCTGACCAGCCCATTTTCATCTTCATCTTTTGTAAACGTGCTGGTGAGCTGTTTGCCTGAAATTTCCCTGTTAGGTTATTTCCTCGCTAATATGCACCCTGATTATGTTTGCACGTGTAACTGGAGGGGCCAAAGTCCCCCCCCCTTTTTTTGTTGCCTCCTGTGAGTGAAGAAAGACATGTGAGTGCAGAGAAATAAGACAAGCAGGAAGTAGGCAATAGGAAGGTGGTACCTCATCTGTCATGTGGGAGAGGCTATGGCATAGGGGAAGAGATTGCCTAACTGGGTTTAAAAATACACTTTATGGGTATAGATTAGGGTGAGTCTGCTCTGTAATAGATAGTGTGCTGTGTACTACAATACACAGCATGGAGTTCATGCTCTAGTTCAGCAGTCACTTGCGACTATTGTGGATACTGATGAGGGTGACTTACCTTATTAAGTCTCCATTTATTTATCCAGGGGCTGGGATTACAACAGTGACCTCATGGCATCACTGTGAGAAATTAATGAGATGCCAGACAGGAACATTTAACAAAGCAGCTGCTAGTTTAGACTTTCTAAATGACAGTTATTATACAAGTAAATATTTCTAAGAATACGAAGCTCCCCAAATTAACAAAATGACATTTACTGGCAGATTTCCACGACATTGGAGGTCCATAGGCCATTCACATAGCACATCCAGTTTTGGGAGATCTAGAGATGTATTTTGTGACCAATTATATTCATGCCATCGTAGATCAGAGGTCTGTTTGTAGGTAGACCAGGTTACTAGGACTTTCTCTTGTAAATGATAAATCCAGCTGTCAGAGATTTTTCCATCTCCTGACTTAAAATGTGCAGATAAAAACAGTTGTTTCCTCTAATTTCGGAACCATTGGCCATGTAAGTCTGTTGTGGATCTTGGCAGACAGGAACAAAAATGTCTCTGCTTCTTTGGTTCATCTCCGGTTGTCACCGGCAAATGTTACTTGAAATGCATTATGGCACGGCCTGTTATTGAAGGTGACTTTGATCTGTCATGTGATTTCATTTAGTGCCCGCACTTGTGATATGACCTTATCGACAATTCCTGAATTGCCTTTGAAGGTGTCCATGAACTGGATCTACGCAGGGTTTGAGGAATCAGAGAAAATTTGTAAAAACCACTAGCTGAGTAGTTCTCAAAATGCAATATTTGGGTCTTCCTAAGGTATGTTCTTTGGAATTTGAGTTCTGTGTGGGCATTTAAAAATAGCTTTTTAAACAAAATAACCTAAAAAAAGTTAGCAGAAAATTATTCCACACATCTCCACAGTCATATTATTCTGAATTCCGTTCATGCTATGGGTTTGTTCAGAACCGTATTGGTACCTAAAATATGAACATCTAACCTTTCTTGTGTTAGGAAACACATCTGGGGGGCTTTCACTACAGGATACAATAATAGCCTCCACACAGGCCTAGCATGTGCTAATGTGGAATTCTTTTTCTAGTCAAAACTAACTTCTCTTAGGGAGTTACATTTGGCAGTTAGATATTTTTTAATTCCTAATAGGTTAGTAAGAGGATATGTAATATGACCTAATGTGTAAAAGATGCTCTTACACCAAAAGAAAGCCAGACCATTGGAACAGTGTGTGAACACAACCATGTGTAGCAGACACACGACTGCAGGTTGAAGAAGAAGTGTAAGCAACAGTAAGGCATCTCAAGTTCTGCTTGCCAAGACTGATATTAATAAAGACGCCTAATATTTATTCTTTTCCTGCAGTTGCTTAGGGGTGAAGTTTATGACAAAACTAGAAATTCTCTTCAACATCTTCAAAAAGGGAAAACAAATTTCAGTTTCTATTTTCTTGATCAACAATAATTGATGCAACACTAATTGGATTGGGATCACATGTTACACCAATTTTAGTCATTCTGATTCCCTTCCCTTCCCTTCCTTCCCTCCTTCCTTCCTTCCTTCCTTCCTTCCTTCCTTCCTTCCTTCCTTCCTCCCTCCCTCCCTCCTTCCCTCCCTTCTTTGTCTTCTCTCTCTCTGTCTCTCTGTCTCTCTCTGTCTCTCTCTCTCTCTCTTTGAGGCAGGCTCTCATCATGTAACCCTGGCTGACTGGCCTAGGACTTTCTTTGCAGAACAGGCTAGCCTTGAATTCAAAGAGATCATGCCCTTGATGCTGCCGCCTGAGTAGTTGGATTTAAAAACCAGCTCAGTTAATCTTCTTCTTTAAAAGATTCTGGCATGTCATTTAAACATGCAAAACGCTGCTTGGACCGTCAGTAATTTTCAAGGTTCCCTCTGCCCTTTTACCCAATTCTGTTCCTAGTGCAGCAGAGCTTTTGGAACCGTCTCCTCCTTTACTTGTTATATTTTTTTGCTGCATTGAATCATTTCAATGTGATAAATTGAACAACGTTCTTAAAATAACAACCTTTAAATAGTGAAACAATGAGGGAGTGGCTTGTATAGTTTTGGAGAAGGGATTTAGAAGCTTAAACTCAGACATTTGAGACTAAATTAGATATCAGACCTCAGACTAGGACCTGTTTCCTAACAACTGTGAGCTTCGAAGTAACTCATATTGAGTTGTGAAAGTCCCTTCCACCTCCTGAAATAGCCAGTGGTCGGAGATGCCCACCTGTGACTTCCTATCATACCATAATAACCCACTGGTGGCAAAGCTTGGATTAGATCAGCCTGCAACTTAGTTGTTACTAGCAAATTGATGCCCAGTAATACTTTTGCCAATGTCATTCTTATATTTTATAGTTATCCCAATGTATACTGAGTAACAATTTTAATGTAATTATTTACATAGCAGGTGTTTAGTAGTCTTTGCCAATAATTTTATGCCTTTATATTTTACGTTCAATACAGCTACACCTGTGAATCAATAAATGTTTTCAATAAAAAATGATCTTTTACTTCATATTATGATAGAATTTCTTAAAGTTATTGATGTTTCATTGATTTAAAAACTTGAGAATCTTCTTAGATAGTCATGATGGGTTTGGGCAGAAAGTTGTTGTGAGATTTATTTTTACACCCTAGATGCTTCTACTGATTGGATTCTAAGTGGTGCTGAAGAGTGGCCTGGGAATGAGCGGCACGACATCGTGACAAGTTGTGCTTGTTGGTCAAGGATGGTGGGGCCCAAAAGAGGGCCTTTAGGAAAACCTGATTCCAGCCTTTTTATCAAAACAAATCAGCTAACACAGAAGAAAGGAACATGTTCCTGTGTGTAGGACACTTCACTGAACTCTTTACCTTCCTTTTCTTATTTTCGATCCAGTGTTTCCCTGTATCTCGGAGTCTCTTAGAGTAACATCCTATGAACTTGTGAAAAATTTGGCTCTTTCGGCCACAACTGGAAGACTCCTATGTACTCAGACTGTATTTATTGAGCATCCCATATGTGAGATTTTCATGTTGAAGAATCCACACTCACCAGGGAAAGGATTCACGGCGTGTAGTTTCTGTCTTCAGCAAACCTGGTGTATTAGAGGACAGCCACACAAAGAGGTCCCTTGCATGAAACAGCAGGATGACCTGCTTTCGGCCATGTTGGGCTACTTAGCAAAAGTGTCTCAAGCAGCAAACAGCCACCCCCCAAAGACAGCAAAAGCAAAAGCAAAAACCGTTATGTGGCACTTCAGATCTGATTATGCTTCTATGGAAGCATCAACTATAATTCACTCAGTGTGCCCTGGGAAAAGAGGCAAGGCTTAATGCCAGACACTGCACTGCATATGATATAGTCATTAGCGAAAGTTGGGAATTGGGAAAGAAACAAATAAAACAAAACAAAATGTGTGTGTGTGTGTGTGTGTGTGTGTGTGTGTGTGTGTGTGTGTGTGTGAATTCCGTCCAAATAGAGAACATCTTTTTTGCACAAGCATGAAGTTTTCAATGTCTATGACATACATAGGAAAGTCAATGTGACACAATTTGTCCTTCTTTCCTCTGTAGAAAAGAGATAAGTCCAGGAAGGGAGATAAGAACAAACATTTAATTTATAAATATTAATTGAAAGAATTGATGTGAATAGGAAGAATCTGAAAGAAGAGAAAGACAACCAGGCACAGAATGTAGTAGAAACTGTAACAACCAGTTCCTTATTTTATTTGCTGATGTATTTTCTGCATGTTAAGATCAAACTCAGTCAAGTGCCAGGGAAGTCCTCTATCACTGAGCCACACTTCCAGAGCTTGATCTCCATCACTGAATGGGAGGAATGACTAAGATTTATTGAGCACATGCTATGTAGCAAGTACTGTGCTAGATGATTTCTTTATTAACTCACTGGATCCTCATTAAATAGGCACGATTATTATGTCTACTTTATGGAAGGCCAATTGAGGAGCAGGGAGATGAAGACATTTGCCTGAGGTAGTGTATTTATATTTAAATCCCTGATGCTGCATCTGACCTTAGCATGTGTCATCCCAGAATCCCAAGGACTTAATCACCACACACTCCCCTCTGACTCATGAGCTTAATTAACATGACTCTACATCATCTCCAGTCGGAATTCATAGAGCTATGAGGATGGTATAAGGAAACAAATCATGATAGGCACAAATGCATAACAGCCATAGACTTTTACCTACACACATTTGCACATACCCGTTTAAGGAAATCCTGGTGATGTTATAAAGTGGTCTGCCAAGACTGTTCTGCCTGAAGGTCCTGGTCTGAAAGATTGTATCTACTCAGTAGAAGACTGCTTTGGGTGGGAGTTCTCTTTGCTGCGTTCTCATCACCATCAACACTCAACGACAAGCACCTTAAGGAAAGATGGGCTTGGTTGAGCTCAGTGTCGTGTCACAGAAGGGCCGGCAGCAGGCCAATGTCCTCTGTGTGTGTTGGGGCTATCTTATAGCTTGCTGACCTCTCAGCAGATGAAGAAGCAGAGAGACTCTTGGCAGAACCAGCATCCCTCATCCTCTAGTCCTGTCCTATGCCCACTATCGGGGCCTCACAGCTTTCAAGGCTGCCACCAGGTGGGCACCATGGGCCAGTCTAAAGACATGATCCAATGAGTGGATGTTGTTCGAATCTTAGCTGGTCTTTTAATAAAAAAAAAAAAAACCCAGAGCCAGATATTCCGGTGAAAGCTGGAAGATCAGAGAAGCAGAGCAAGCCACAGCCACCGCCTATTACCTCACCAACTCCACGAACCCTCTGATTGAAATCCTCTGAGTCTTCACCCGAAAGGGTCTAAGCTGAACTGCCTTAGTTTCTGTTTCCTCATGCCTTATATACCTTTCTGTGCCCTGATATCACTTCCTGGGATTAAAGGCATGTGTGCTTCCCAGTACTGGGTTTAAAGATGTGTGCCACCACTGCCTGGCTCTGTTTCCAGTGTGGCCTTGAACTCACGGAGATCCAGATGGATCTCTGCCTCCTAAGTGCTAGGATTAAGGGTGTGTGCCACCACCGTCTGGTCTCTCTGTCTAATCTAGTGGCTAGCTCTGTTCTCTGATCCTCAGGCAAGTTTACTGAGGCACACAATGTATCACCACAAGTGGATTTCACATTCAAGTCATTACTGGGAGTGACAGTAATTGTGATATGTGATTAGGATCCTTTGGGAGGGTTGGGGATTCACACACAAGTCCACATGTGGTCATCCTTTGGGCATCCTCTTTCAATCTTGTGTTTGATTTCATTGGTCTTCTCTTTCTTGTTCTTCTCTTTCTCATCTTTGTCTTGTTAAAGCAGTACATATTAATAAGAACATAGTTGTTCAACTCCATATTTAGGAGTGGTATATTTTGTGGAATACTAGGAGAGTCACATCTAGGACTTTCTGGATGCTGGGAGCTGCTGGGGATGAAACAGAGGAGAGTGGGTTGTTCTCTGCTGAAGGGAACCCAAAACACTGGCCCTAGAGTCAGGAAGGCCGACTTGATGGTATCTTTCCTCAGTTGCAAGATATTTCTTATAAGTTTGGGCAGTAAGTTTAGTATATTTCATTTTGGTCAGGAAGGCCAGGATCACGTTGCCTGAGAGCTAGGTTTGGTGGTATTAGAGGCCAGTGTAGTCCAATGTACAAATGAAGCCTGGATAAGAAAATTCTACATACACAAAACCTCCAAAATGCCCCAGCAAGGGGCAGTTGCTAGCAAAGAGAGTCTACATGTGGTTCACAGTGGATGGGGGGAGGGGTCAAGGTAAAGAATGGGAGCAGCCCAGAAATTAGAGATTGATAACAAAAATGAAACCACAGATAGAAGTTGTAGTAGGCTCTTGGCCATCTGGCAAGAGTTCATGACAGACGACAAGGAGGAGGAAACGAGGCATTTGTAATTCTGAAAGAGAACTTTCAGGTCACGCGAAGCACACAGGAGGATGTCTACGCTGTCTATACAAAGCAATGGTACGATATACACCCTGTGTCTTCTTAAACATTAAGTTGAAGATGAATTGTAACTTTCCCTCAGATTCCTGGTGGTCCTAACAGGCAAGTTAAACAGAATAATTTACGAGATTTTTGCTATTTATAGAGGAAACACACCCAGATGTCAAATGTTAAAATCACTTTTCATCACAGTTCAAACTTAAACAAAGCAGGGAGCAGAGAGATGTAGCTGAGAGGAAAATGGACAGGATCCTTGTGATGCTGTCCTTTGGCACGTTATAAAGAATTCTCATTTCTCTGGGTTTGAAAAGAATACTATAACCACCAACATTCTAATAGATTTACTTTGAAAATCCTCAAAAATGTTTAAAAGCTTAGTATAGATTGTACTCTGTGTATACAAAGTCAAGCCCAATTTTACTAGACTGACATTTTGGTTATAGTAAGGAATCATCACAATAAAAATATACCATAGATAATAGATTTATGGCCATATGGCTTCTATTTGTTAGTCTTTGGGCACTGAACAAGTACAGAACAGATAAAGAAAATAGACATTTGAGAGAGGGGAATTCTTTTCCTATGGCCTATCACATTCTGAAATAGAATATACGTAATTTCTCCCCTTCTTTAGTTCAGTAAATTTATTTTCTTAGAATCCGTTCTTTGAGTTAATTTGAAAGAACTAACTCTGATTAAGCACCACATTGAAAGTGGCTCAACATATAGCCATAGTTAAAATAATGAGAATATCAAACCACAGAAGAAATTTAAATCTCAATCTTCAAAACACCACCAACAGCAATGCCACTGTGGCCTCCATCTCTGACAGGGTGGGTATCCATTATTTTTTAATGTGATCAAGTGATCTCACTGCAGCACAATATTTAGAAGTCATGACCAGGCAAAGACTTTTCATTTTGTGGTTCATATAGCAAGAGATATTGGGCGATCCTAAAACATGGTCCTGGTTTCATTTGGACATATTGTTGGTTATTGGCATTATGCTGTTGCTCTTTATAGTAGAGAACAAAGTAAAAGGCATACCTTATTGGCCTGTAAAATGTATTACCACATGGATAGTCATTGGAAGGCTTCAGAACGTTGAAGAGCTAAAGTGCTTTTCTTCTGAGGTATGATAGAAAGCTGGTAGTACAATTAGCCCAGATTAGGGTAGGGTTAGAGTTGTGCTAACCTACTTCCTCTCATGGAACAATCCCAGGGATTATCTCCTTTTTCTGTGGGAATGTGTGTTTCTAAGGAAACCAACAAAATGATATATTCCTGAATATTTACACTGAATATATAGTATTCAGTGTTTCTCACCTTCATAAGAGTCAATATATTGTGACATCAATTAATGCAGCAATTTCTCTTCTGTTACCTGCTGCTATATGGTTCATCAGGGATTTCAGACCCTCTGAGAAGCGATCAGGAAAGGGGGGCAGATATGCTGCATAAGCCATTGATTTTTATTCCTGATGAATTCAGGTAAAACGGCATCATTGAAACCGTTCACACTACTGTTAAGCCAGTTTTAAAAGGCAAATCTGTCTGGGTTTTTGGTTAGGAGACTACCTTTATGACCAAGAACAGTGGCCAGAAAGGTAAGCCATCTTCTAGCTGCTGGAAATATCGTGAGTGCACCATAGAGCTTCACAGGCAAGGCTTTCCTGAACGAGAGGAAACCCTCACATGTGAACTTGTCTGTAACCATGAGGATTCATCTGCATGAAAAGATTCATGATATTAATCTTCTGTTATAAAAAATGACATGCATTCTTAATACTGCCAGCAAAAGGCACATTTGGGGACCTGAAAGAGTAAGTGGTTTTGGATGACAACTTAACACCACTGTCATTATTTTGTAGTGATAGAGTATAGGAAATGCTACTTCCAAACACAGCACATTGGTAGATTGGCTATTTTCACCTGAAGGAAATGGAGAAATTGTCATTGTCCAGGGAAACATGTAAAGGGCTCTGTGATGTACTGCACTTGGAAACGGGTTGCAGTATCCTCAGTTCATAGGGTACCGCTCTTTCTGTATGTGAAGCTGGAGGACAGACTGAACAAACTAGCCCTGCTAAGTTCCTCCAGGTTACTAGGGTTAGGTTGTATCCTCTATTTATCTAGTCATACTTCTATAGGGCTGTCTCTTTCCCATCAAACAGAGGCCCAAAAATACAGTGTCTCTACAGTCACATATTTCCCAGCCCTTCCCTGTCACAGCAAATGAATTCATTAATGCCTTTCTCCTGTTAACCCGCCAAACCCGCATAAGATAAGGGTAAGAAAATGACATTATTTTTCTCCCCTATAATAGGTTCTCAACCTTGGGTTATTTTTCTTTCTTTTAAATTCATAAAACAATATGCATAATTTGGTCTCAAGATATGTTTATGGGAAATCAAGATTGATCAATTAGCATGAACTATTTATCATGCCAGATTCTATTGCACTTGCAACAAAATTTTGATTTCCCTGTCAATGCTTCTCGGAACTCAACATTAATAGGATATCCTGGGAGTTTGTGGGCAGCAGGAACATTCCCTGTGTTTTTGTTTCTGCTTTACTCTTTCTATGATTGCAAATCACATTATTAATTTGTTCTTATTTTCACAAACTAGTTTTCTGGCTGCTTGTTTAACTTGGAGACTAAGTTGAATGATTACTAGGATAACTTTTATTTTTTTCCAGGAAGTGTCACTTTCAAATATGTTTCAATGCTGCCCAGGAAGAGAAGTTTCGGGTTGTAATGAAACCATCAGCTCCCTTCCCAGCCTGTCTGCATTCTTTGCGTCACTGTACCAAACATTACAACTCTTTCTGGTCTAAATACTAGTATACAAAGGAGATGATGAACGAATTCTTTCCTTTCTTTTTGGTACCAAGAAGACATCGCTCAGCAAAAAATTAAATAAATAAAATCATTTACTCCTTGATTTGAGGTGACTGGCATTCTGTATGCAAAGACTAAAGGTGAAACATCAGATTGGAAATAAAAGACAACGAAGATGCTTATTTCTTCCCATTGTCATTCATTCATGCATTCATCCATTCCTTCATCATTCATTCATACACAGCACGCGCTATTTGCAGTGGCAGAGATTGAACCTAGGGTCTTAGGCAGGCTAAACAAGCACTCTCACTAAGCTGCATCTCCAGCCCTTTCTCATTCACTATAATCATCACTCATCTTGGTCCTCATTCACTGATCCTAACAGCAGTGGGAAACATTTTAAACTACCCAGTGCATAATCTAAGGTACTTGTAGAGGAAACTCCTTTGTGATTTTCATCTGTCAGACAGTTAAATGAAGGCATATGATTCACCAGAGAAAAACCACAGAATTCTACTTAATACCTGAAGTCTTTTGTGGATAGTAAAAGACACCACATATTTGAAATGACAACCTATTGATTCTTGCTAGTCGAATGCTTGACTTCGTAATTAAAAAGCATCAAAAAAATTGATTCCTGCCAGGTGTGGTGGTGCACACCTTTAATCCCAGCACTCGGGAGGCAGAGGCAGGTGGATCTCTGTGAGTTCAAGGGCAGCCTGGTCTACACAGCGAGTTCCAAGACATCCAGGGCTGTATAGAGAGACCCTGTCTCAAAAAAACCCAAAAGAACAAAGTAAACAAAAAAATCAATACTATTAATAAATTAATAATAATAATAATAATAATAATAATAATAATTTACTCCATATTGTGTTTCTAGATTCAATGATACAGTGTAATACACTCTAATAATTCTTTATTTAACTTTGCTTTCCCTCTAGAACCAAAGAAACAACTTCTCTGGAGACAAAATTTTGCCCTCATGAATGTGGAGACTTAGCAGGCATGTTGGTACATATTTGTAACATCCGCATTTGGGTAGTGAGCCTTAGCTACCTAGTAAAATTTTGTCCAAAAAAATGTAGAAACTTAAAGTTCTTTAGAAATGTTCACAAACTATAAGTTGTGCAATGTATAATATTTGTTTACAGTTTTGCAGTGCTAACATTCAGTGTGTATAGGTAGTGTAGTTCTTTCCAATCATGAACACCAAAGTATATGAAGAATGCGGACCAAATGTGGCCAATGAACTGAAATCCTATAATGAATGTTATTCTTACTAAAATTGTCCTTTTCATTCTCATTAGGACTATTGTTCATGTTACCAGAGACAGAAAAAAAATAAATAAAACAGAAGGTGAAGAAGAAAACTGATAACACTAATCCTAAAATCCGATCCTAAAATATCTTTACTTTACTCTGTGGATATTTTTTTTTTATCAAAATTCTACTCCCTAGATATTATTCCTATCATCTACTTTAAATTGAAAATGCATTTAACTAGTTGGCCATGAATTAATATTTTCTTATGAACCACAAGTATCAAGAAACTCCTTTTGTTAACATATCATTTATCCCAGTTTATTTTAATTATATTTAAAAATGTAACGTGTAGGTTGGGGGCTTGAAAACTCGGCAGCCTTGAGTTTGGTACATAGACGTGCTGAGCTAGAGAAGTAATCTGAGAACAGATGTCTTTCTGACTCTTGATCATTTGGGGGACCCTATACCCTTTATAGGGAAACCTTTTTGTTGTGCATTTCCGAGGGAATATAGCTGCCGTGAAGCCCTTCCCCAGGCAGCTCACCAAACAACCACCAAGGATCTGTAACCAGAGAGTGTGAGAGATCAATCGCCAGGCTCAGACACACACAGTGTGTTCTTCTTAGGGCAACCCTGAGAGATGGCCTGAGGGATTTTATCAGCACCAGCAGCTTTGTTTACCTGAGCCTCTGCCTCTCACCCTCCCCAAGTTGCTGTTCCTTGTCCCGGAACCCTGGAGCTTTCCACAGACCAGGCCTTGTCCTTCCTCTGGACACAGTCCTTTCCTCCAACCTGCTCTCTGTGCTATTCTAAGCTTCCAATACTCTCATTTCCCTCTCGCCCGTAAAACTCTCCTTCGTCTTCGTCCATTTTTGCTTTTTCTCCTATTTGTCTACCTTTGCCAGCTCATTGCAGCAAACGCAGAGAGACTACAAAGGAAATTGCCCTTTGTTCCTATAATATGAAAAAAAAAAAAAAAAGGAATGGAATTTGCCCTCGCTTCTCCTCCAGTCACTCTCCGAGTGATTTATGCTACTTATCAACTGGAAGGACTGACTTCCGGTTGGCATTTGTACCCCTATGTTTATGACGGGTAATTACAAATGCAATTAGCTGATTTTTCTATTTGTGAAAAGAAATATGCCTACCACTTACTGAACAGGCCTTGCAAAATGCTCAAAATGGTCTTTCGAATCAGGAACTCTTACATTTGGTTGTTGCCGGTCTGTCTTTACAAGTAAAGTAACCATTACTTTTGGTTAGAACAGACCAATAGATTCAATTTTTTTTATTTTAGATGTACTTCATTAGTTTTTTTTTTAATATATGGCCATTTCATTGTATTTATTTATTATTTTTATTTAAAAATTTTAAATTAATTTATTTTTGTGCATGGATGATTTGCTTGCATATCTATCTGTGTGCGTATCATGCATGTGCCTGATGTCAGAGGAGTCACCAGATTCCCTAGAACTGGAGTGACAAAAGGCTGTGAGCTGCCATGCAGGTGGTGGGAATCAAACCTGGGTCCTCTGCCAAAGCAGCCTGAGCCATCTCTCCAGCCCCTACCTCACTTTGATGAATGTCTGCTAAAAGCAAATGAAATGCCAAAGTTAGAAACATTTTTAAAAAGTAATAGAGTTATTGAAATGAATTTTAAAATTGGGTGTAGATTTTTGTGAGATGATTTCAATGTGATTTTTCGTTCTGGAAAAAAAAAAAGCTTGATTTGAATTATACAACTTTACAGCCCTTCATTTGAACAGAAAATAAAATTGGTCTTTTCTGACCTATTATTGAAGAGTCTGTGCATGTGGGCTTTGTGTGTGTGTGTGTGTGTGTGTGTGTGTGTGTGTGTGTGTGTGTGTGTTTGAGAGTGAGGGGCCACTGACATGTCTCTCTTCCTTTCTTTTTATACACTCCCAAAACCCATACAGGAAAACCTGCTTTCTCTAGTCTAAATAATGGATGTAATGCCTTCCTATAGAAAGATAGGACATGACTGTTTCTTATGTATACAAAAGGAAATACTATATACTATAGAAGATGGAATTATTTCTTGGCATCATTCAAATCCATTGTTCAAGACTGGAAATGGAGTACCGTCAGCAGAAACCCATTAACTTTTGAGTAAGAATGGAGTTTTGTCTTTGTTAGTCTGGACTAGTATGCCCCAACTCCTGTGTTTATGAATTACATGCATTTGGAAGCACGTAATAAGTTTCTGCTCTTTCTCAGTGCTCTGGAAAATCACCAAAGCAAGGTTTTAATGTTAGGGGAAGACCATATGGAGAATAATAAAACCAGTTACAGCTTAGTTCTTTCTACACAATTTAGTTAAAAGGAGAGATTCTTTTCAATAGTATTTTAGTACATTAAAAGCAAGTGACTTCAGTCAATAAACTCTTGAGTTTGCTAAATTTCTCTTTTAATTCTGTACAAGAAATTATTAGCTATTTATTGAATGAATAAATGAGCAAAGTGGTGTCTGGAAATTAAGTAAGATTAACGGAATAAAACCCCTCAAATTTCTTCAGTCTAAATATTATTATTTAGTGGTAACATAATAAAAAATAAGCCAAGAATAAATAATAATCTTCAAATGTAATACAAAATATAATAACTGAGTATTAATGAAAGTAGTGAAAATTTAACCTCATTCTAGTTTGGTTTTCTTTTTTGGAAAAAAAAAGCCATGCTTTGTAGCCCAGACTGTCTTTGGACATATGTAGCCCAGACTGGCCTTAAACATGAGACTCCTGTTTCAGCCTCGTGAGAGTTGGGATTACATGGGATTCCACCATGTCCAGCTGATTCTAAATTTTAACTTTGTTTCTCATACTCCCATCATTGGAGGTCTTTTGAGTTAATTATTTTTGGAGATGAATCAGAGTATATCCGGTAGAGTAGGATAGCTTGTAAATATTACTTTGGGTTTCCCCTATAAGGGTTGCCGTTCTCTGCTGCTGCTGTACAGTGTCCTGAGTGATGGTGTGGACAGATTAAGTCTGTATTTAATCGTCATACCTTAACAGTGAGAAACTGAATCATGGTTTCGGAGGGACACAAAGGTTTGAACCAGTACCCAAGTTAAGTCTGATGGAAAATGAATGATAGGTGCAAGTCAGGGTCAGAGGCAAGTGCTGTGGGATGTTCTGTATGTTAAATGTGTTGCTCTGATTGGTTAATAAATAAAACACTGATTGGCCAGTAGCCAGGCAGGAAGTATAGGCGGGACGAGGAAAGAGGAGAATTCTGGGAAGTGGAAGGCTGAGTCAGAGAGATGCTGCCAGCCGCCGCCATGAAAAGATGTTAAGATACTTGTAAGTCACTAGCCTCGTGGCAACTTATAGACTAATAGAAATGGGTTAATTTAAGATATAAGAACAGATAGCAAGAAGCCTGCCACGGCCATACAGTTTATAAGTAATATAAGTCTGTGTGTTTCCTTGGTTGGGTCTGAGCCACTGCAAGACTGGCGGGTGAGAGAGATTTGTCCTGACTGAGAGTCAGGCAGGACCAAGAAAACTTTAGCTACAGGCAAGGATCATCAGAAGCAGGACAAACAAAACAGAGGAAAATTAGGTTGAAGGATAGTCACAATGGAAGTTAAGAATTTGCCAAAGGTGAAAATGACATTCGAGAGAGCCTGATTCGTAAAAGCAGACGGTCCTGGGGAAGCTATCCATGGATCTGGGAGGTCATTCCCTGCAGAACCTTTCTTCCAGTAACTGCACTGTTTCTGGACTATCCCGGGGTAAGAGAATGTATTTATATGAACAGTAGTTTGAAATGTTTTCGGTTTCTTTGTTTTGTTTTATTGGAATGGACTTTATAAACTTGCTATGTTATTACTCATTCTCAATATTACTTATAATATGTACCCCTGTGGTGATTAATGTAAATACAGTGTTTTCTAGAGTACTAGCATGATTATGATACATGGGGTGCAGAATATGGACACGGGTTAAAAGATGTGGAGCTACTTCTGCGACAGTGGAAGTGGCTTTAGGCCTTTGAAATGAGGTGATTTTGTTGTTTACTTTTTGTGTCTGTTTGTTTTATAGTGCATTAGGTAGGAGGAATAAAACATTACATCTGGGGGGAAGTGAGTGTAGTGCTGGATGAAGAGGAGAAGGAGAAGTAAGAACAGGAGGGAGAGAGGAGGAGGAGCAAGGAGGAAGAAGTGGGATGAATGGGTGGAGGTCTCCGGTGTGTTGGTCACACCCACACCCGGCTTTCAGGCTGAAATTGTTTAAGGTCTCCCTAGATGGAGCTGGAAGGCTTAGCCCAAGCAGGCTCTGGTGGCATTCTATTCCCCAGGACTGAAGTAATTCAATTAGCATTTGCCAAAAACATATGAGTTGCAAACCAGCTTTATTGCTGGTTCCAATCATTTGTTTTCCTCCTCGTGATTTCCTTGGGGCAAGCGCATCTGTGTGATTACCAGGAAGCCTCCTGCTCCCTACCTAAGTCTTACTTCAGCTTCTAAAGCTGTGCACGGAGCCTCCACCTCTTCAGCTTTTGTTTCAGTCCCCTGTTTTAGAGGTGAGGTGGTTACCCCAGGATGTTGGCTGAATGTCAAGTGCACTTTGGCCTAATTCAGGACGGACCCTGTTGGAACTTGCTCTGTTATCTCCTGATGGATCAGATCAGCATTTAAGCTGTCTTTCCAAGAAGATAAGGCGTAAAGTATGCAATTGTCATGTTAAAAATTATTCTTGACATTAAAAAAGAAAACTAATCTACAAATGAGGCTGTAATAATTATAGCTGGAAAATATCTTGCAGTAGTCTAGAATCTTAACTAATCCAATTTATTCATTTTTTTATTCTCCTTATTAGTTTTTACCCATATGAGTACATAATTTTTATGAAGTTATGATCACAGCAGTGATTCAAATTACTATACAAGATCTACTGTAAGAGAAAATAGAAACTTTATGTCTTACTACCAACATAGGAACTGAAGAAATTTATCAACGACTATGCTACCTGCCTCCTGCTGTGCTAGCTGGTGGGCAGGTAACACCAGAAATTTTTGGCTTTTTAAAAGTGGAGATGAGCTCCCTTTTTTTTTTTTTTTTTTTTTTTTTTGGTTTTTCGAGACAGGGTTTCTCTGTGTAGCTTTGCGCCTTTCCTGGAACTCACTTGGTAGTCCAGGCTGGCCTCGAACTCACAGAGATCCGCCTGGCTCTGCCTCCCGAGTGCTGGGATTAAAGGCGTGCGCCACCACCGCCCGGCTGAGCTCCCTTTTTGATATAAACTTTATTTCAATACCTCTGATTGGAAGATCCTTGGAAAGCTCCGAGGACAGCTTTATGCGTTGCAAATATTTTCTTGATTTTTTTTTTTTTTGGTTTTTCGAGACAGGCTTTTTCTGTGTAGCTTTGCACCTTTCCTGGAACTCGCTTTGTAGACCAGGCTGGCCTCGAACTCACAGAGATCCGCCTGCCTCTGCCTCCCGAGTGCTGGGATTAAAGGCCTGCGCCACCACCGCCCGGCATTTTTGTCAGCTTGACACACACTGGCGTTATCTGGGGAGAGGGAATGCCTCCATCAGATTGGCCTGTGGGTAAGTCTGTGGGGCATTTTCTTGATTAACAGTTGGCGAGGAGCGCTCAGCCCACTTGTGGGCTGTGTTACCCCTGGGTGAGTGGTCCTGGATTCTGTAAGAAAGCCGGCTGGGCAAGTGTGTAAGCAGCTTTTCCCCATGGCCTCTGCTTCAGTTCCCGCCTCCAGGATCCTACTTTGAGCTTCTGCCCTGGCCTCCTTCGATGATGACAGGCTGTCATTTGCAAACAAATAAACACCTTCTTCCCTGAATTAGTTTCTTTCTTGTTTGTTTGTTTTTGTTTTTAGAAACAGGGATTCTCTGTGTAGCCCTGCTGTCCTGGAACTTGCTCTGTAGACCAGGCTCTGTAGACCTCAGAACTCTGAGATGCAATTGCTCTGCCTCCCAAGTGTTGGAATTAAAGATGTATGTTACCACCGCCCTGCCCCTGAAGTAGTTTTCGTAAGTGTTTTGTCACAATAGAAAATCAAACTAAAACAATATTTTTACAAGATCTCTAACATCACCCAAATCAGCTGACAACCGCCCTCTTCAAGTTCTGCTCACTACTCCGGTCTCTTTCCAGTGAAAAGTCTTTCAACGTCTTTCAGTGGTTGCGGTATAGCTCAGTGGTAGAGTACTGAAGATGCTGTGGTCAATTCCCAGCCCTTCAGTGGGGAAAATAAAATAAAAAAATGCAGTCATTCAGTAAAGGAAACGTAGCAGTCATCATCAGATTAGAGCCAGCCACATTCAGCCCGAGGCCTAAGGGCTCAGATAGGTTCCCAGATAGATATGCACACAGCCTAACACATTTGACTCTAGACTGTTACAAAAGGAATGTTAATCCAGGAAGAGACATGATTACTGTTTTCATTTTCAAGAGTTTTTTTTTTTTTTTATAGTATTGTATGATTTCAATGTGATGACTAGGTAAACTATACCTGTTAAATTGTTAAAAACAATATGGAAGAAAAATGTACTTTTGGTGCTCGAAGGTCAAAATCTGGGACAAATGCGATGGGAGTAGCTTCAGATGAACAGCATGCTCCATAAAACATGTCTTTGAACTGCCTTGCTGCTGTTTCTTGTGTTCGTTCTATGTGAATAAACCATACAGAGTCCTTGACAGGTTAGTTAACTCAGACATGTTAGTGTCTTAATTAGTAGCCATTCTGGAAGGGCATAAATTTGGTAAAAAGAACCTCAGGGGACCATATTTAACCTAAGTGAGTGATTTTTTTTTTCTTTCCTTTTTTTTTTTAAGTAGCAGAAATTCAAAGGGCTGCATTCCTGGAAGGAGAGGTATGTGCTGGATTAAAGGATTCCTGACCTGCAATTATATCATATTAGAGCTTGTCTACTTAATGTGTGCACAGACACCTCAGAAAATTGTTAAGAACTTTGGAAGAGAATCGAGTAAACAATCTTAAGGTTTAGGGAAGAGTGGGAAATAGGAAATTTCAGAACATCTTTACTGAAAAATGGTATTTGTTGGAACTTGGAGTGAGGGCTGGATACCTAGCATCACTGCTAAAGAGTAGTCCATCCATTGAAAGTCAGAATCTGTCCAGGCAAATGTTCCCCTTCAGGGATTCAGTAATTTTTTGTGTGAATCCACCTCTTTGAATGCCTCTTTAGGATTTATTATTATCTTGAGATGACCTTCTTCTTTGCCAACTGCTTCCATGGGTGTCTTGGACCTCCTCTCTCAAAGAGCTTTCATCATTCTGCTATAGTCATAAAGGCTAAGACTAGATGAAGCAACTGATGGAATCTTCTGGAAGTCTTGTTGATGTGGCTTCCCTGTGAAACGATCTCCATTGGCTGCTGTGTTTGGTTGCTAGCTGTTGCCACTATTTGCGTGGCTCTGATATCTTTAAGAGATGAAGCTTGCTGGAAAAAGTGAGACACTGAGATTTTGGGGCTCGGCCCAGCTTGTTGCTACTCTCTGCTTCTTGGGTACAGACGCATTGTGACCAGACAGCCTCCTTCTCTGGCAGCCATAATGGACTGTGCCTTCTTGGAACTGTAAGCCAAAATACTGCTTTCCTATCTTAAATTGCATTTTGTTAGATATTTGGTAATAGTAACAAGGAAAGTGACTAAAACAGATTGATCCTTCTTCTGGGGTCTTTGGGTCACGGGACATGCATAGGAATGTATTGATTTGGAGTCTATAAAGAATCAAATATCTATAGTTTTTTTTAAATTCATGTGATAATCTCTAAAATAGAACATGATCCTTTCAATCAAATTTGATGGTATAGAAAGAAAAATATCAATAATAATATGTTTGTTTACTTTTGTATATTCATTTATCAGTATACCTTCATTGGAATTACATATAAAAACTTAGTGGTTGAAGTTTTTACTCATCTTGATTTCTAAGGCATATATTCATATAAATAAAGCTGTACTATTTATAGAGGGGTACATAGGACTTCAACTAATTAGAACCTTTCCTCTCATAATGTTTTAAGGAGGCAGCTCATTTATATGTTGCTCTAGCACTTCTTGTCACAAGAAAATTAAGGGAAGAAATGCCTGCATTGAGAAATTTTTCTTTTATGGTCTGACCCTAACCACAGGGATCTATTGTGTGAAACACTGCTGTAAAAAAATCCATGCCATTCTATTTGGCTGAACACAAAACATTAAATTGGGTTATCATCGAGTGTTTAATAGTTAACAAAACTTATATTCATTAATAGCTAATGCTTTGCTTTGAAACATGTATGGGCTTGTTTCCATTTGCCCTCAAGGCTAACTTCTTTGTTCTTTATACGACATTCAGCCATAGAATAAATCAGCCATGAGTTAGTTGTTCATCAGTTAAATTAGTGGCAAGGCAGAGAAGAGTAATTCTTAGCTAGAATTTGCAGTTGTTCAGCAAAGCAAATCATTTTTGCTTATTTTCTTCATTGTTTTGTATTATACAATTATGTTCTTGTCCCCAAACATTTTTCCCACTATGGGAAATATTCATTAATTTGTTTATTTTCAAAGTTCAGAAATCCACAACATTAACATTATTAAGGATGATATGGAATTTAAACCCATAGAAGTTAGTGCTGCCGTTTGCATGAATTTCATGGCCAATGAATATTTGTTTATATTCCCATTCAAACCTGAAGTCAGCCTTAAATGCATTAGTGTGGCAAGTTGGTGACATTGTCCCGACCTAGTGAAGGTCTAGTTTTTAGAAATTCTCTTTGTTCTTGGCAGTGTTCTGTGACACTCTGAGCTTTCCTTTAAAGTGGAGGCTGATATCATGGCCCACAGAGACATTGACCTGCTATAACCTGACCTACATAACATGTTTGTCTTTATTCTGTTAGACTCTTTGACAAGCCCTGGTAGATGCCAACATTTCATTGGAATGGACAAGTTTGATTGCTTTGGGGATCAATAATTATTCTAAGACATATTTTGAAGCATGTTGAGCAACACAAACTTGCCTTCTTCCCTCTCCATTTTTAGACACATGACTCTATTAAGGGAAATTTAATCCGTATGTTTCTGATTCCTTTACACTTAACTCATCAAAATGTTGTTTTGTAAGAGCTCTTTGAAGTCAGGGAAGCCTTTTAAGTCATTTTTTATGAGACTTTTTCAGGCCTCTTTTCTTAGGAACAGGAAGTGGCATTTAGCCAACAGTTAACAAACTCAAACACCAAAAGGTTCAACTTGGGTTTTGAATCTCTGAAATGATGAGTGTTTGAATGGACTCCTGACATGACCCATCTTTGCTGTGTATTACTGCCAATAGCCATCATAACAGTCCTAATTACCCAGACAACTCAAGGGTCCTAACCAACTGCCAACTCTCAAGTGTTTCTCTAATCAATCTCCTTCATGCTAAATTATGACTCACTTAACTTTAAAGGGACTACTTTATTACCCGTCCCGCCTAGCTAGCATTTGTGTGTGTGCAAGAGAGAGACTTCTGTGAGAGCTATTTAAATTGTCACTCTCACGAAGCTGGCTAGTTAAAACTTTAAAAACCCAGTCACTAATAAAATCACAGAGTTCAAGTTCATGGGACAAGTGAATGTTGATTGATCCTGAAGGCTTCCGGCCACAAAGACAAAGAGATTACTACTGACACTCAGCTCTGAGGAAAGAAGATAACCCAGATCCTGCACTGCTTTAGAAAAGAAAATGCACATTGAAATAAAGAATGAAGCATCTGACTTCAGAAGTTCTTATTTGATTTATACTCAACAGTTGTTGTAAGTATAAACCAGCCTCCATTTCCCAGGAAATTTACAGCCCAAAGAAGTTACAGTGGTTCTCACTGCCTAATGCATTTGAAGTGATTCAGTCCAGGGGTGAAGAGCTTGGAAATTCTCCTGCTAAGTCTTCATTCAACAACCCGCAAGTTATGCAATAATGGATGTACCAAAGAGAAGCAGCTGATCTCGGTTAAAAGCTTTAACTGAATAGTCTGAATGGAAGTCCAGAAAGGGGCAGTAAGAAATAGTTGTGGAAACAAGAGTGTCAATAAGGAGCAGTGAAGGGCAGAGGTCCCTTAGAAGGTGCTGTGACTCTGTACTCCACATCCAATATTTACAACCGAGACCAGGGAGTCTGGGAGATGTGGTGTGGAAATCTTTGTGGAGGTAAATAGACCAGGATAGCACATGATATAAAGAGCCAGGCATTCTGAAATCAGGTCATGCTGTTCAAAAACTGACTCAGTCCCTCTGGCCATCAATGGATGGCCAATGAGGTCTTGAGAAAATGGCCCAAATGATAGTATCCATACATGTCAAGTCCCTGATTGTGTCTTGATGAACATCCGCTGCCATGATGATGGGGATGCTGACGCTGATATTGGAAAGAACTAAGAAGTCATGTGACTAGGTAGCAGTCATTTAGAGATGAGTCGACTCCAGAAGAGAGTTGTGAGAACCTTGTGTTCTTCAGTCTTCCTAGGATTTCTCATCCAGTTCCATGACTTTAAGAAACGCTTGTTTCTTGTTGACTCACAGATAAATGTCCTTTTCCTTGTCTTCTCCCAGAACAAGGTCAGAAAGCCACTATGGTCCTTCCTTAGCTTTTCTTGCTATGGCGCTTTTTTCCCATCTTCAAGTTTTTCTCTCCTGTGCTAACAACTTTGCGTATTGTATTCTTCCTGTCTTCGATCTCTTTACTTCTCATCAATTTTGCAAAATTTTCTTGCACTTCTCATGCTCAAGCACGTGTACTCCACAGAGGCTTCTGACTAACTCGCATTGTTGATTTAGGTGTATCTTTTCTTATGATTACATTTGATCTCACTACTTTGCTACAACCCTCATCTTGTCATGCTAGAAAGCCATTGAGTATTTGTTTCACTCCCTTTGAAAGACCTGAAAGGGAGAAACTGTATTTTATGTCTTTGAAGGCTAGCCTCTCACAAGACCACTCCCAGTGGAATTGAGTGTCTTGGAAGTAGTTCACTGGCATGAACTTGACCTTCATCTGTGAAAGATATGCAATCATGCTCTGTGGAAAAACAGTGCATATTATATCTCTAATATTAGGTGTTTAGGATTATAGCTTGATTTCAAAGCAGTTCTACCTGGCCAGATATTTTACTTTATAGATCAGCATGTGACCAAGAGGACAAATGCAGCATTGGGTGAGTGGATGTACACAGAGGACATAGAGTATCTAGCTAAGACAAAAGGGCCAGTGTTCTGTGTGCTTATTCAGGGATTTGCTTTAGTCTCTTATGGTAATTTCCTACTCTTTGGAGTTCCTGGAGTTTCCCATCAGCCCTTTCAAATGCCAATGTCAAAAGTAGCTTCATTTCCCAATTTCATTGTCACTGTTGCCATATTTCTTCTCATTCTTTTATGCTGTGGGATATCCTTCTATATGCTGTGAATATGTGCTGCTCTCATTGGTTGATAAATAAAACGCTGATTGGCCAGTAGCCAGGCAGGCAGTATAGGTGGGGCAAGCAGACAAGGAGAATTCTGGGAAGAGGGAAGACTGAGTCAGGACTCGCCAGCCAGACACAGAGGAAGCAAGATGACAAGGCAGAACTGAGAAAAGGTACCAAGCCACATGGCTAAACATAGATAAGAATTATGGGTTAATTTAAGTGTAAGAACTAGTCAGTAATAAGCCTGAGCTAATGGCCAAGCAGTTATAATTAATATAAGTCTCTGTGTGCTTACTTGGGGGACACAGGTGGGAGAGAATTGTCCTGACTGCCGGTCGGCCAGGACACAGGAAAATTTCCAACTACATTCTTAGGAGCTGTAGCCTTCAACACCAAGTTGCCTGTGAGTGAGCTGCTGTGAGCACTTGATCTGCAAGACCAAGAAGGGGCTTAGAGCTCAGCAGGTGGCCTACTGTGAGGGAACTGCAGTTTCTACCTGGTTTGACATGAATTCCAAACCCACCAGAAGATCTCTCTCTCTCTCTCTCTCTCTCTCTCTCTCTCTCTCTCTCTCTCTCTCTCTCAAAATCTAGAGTTGGGAAGCACGAAGTTCAATCAGCTGCTGAATGCTGTCGTGGAACACCGTTGCCATCCCTCTTCCTGATGGGGGATGTCACCTGAGGTCTAGGCCAGTCCCTCTATGAAGTCATTACAACATTCACACTTTGCCAAGGAGGTCCTAAGGGCTGATTTTTAATGCTATCGATCACTTACTAGTACCTGGTCATGAAAGTGATCTAATCAGTTGTAGAAGCTGCTTTAGAATGACAGTGAATAAAATACAGCAGTATATTTTATAAGGCAAGGTTACAGTTTGTTCAATACAACTTTTCTTTTTGTTTTTAAAATATACATCTCTCTCTCTGTCTCTCCCTCCCTCCCCACTCCTTAGCATGTGTATGCACATGTGAGCAGAGAGGAGTGACTTTGTGTGCTGGATATTGATGTACAATTTATTTCTTACTCTGCATTGCAGTAAAGTAGTTTGAAAACTGCTGTCTTAGAAACCGTGAGGTAGCCTGGGGTTTGGGTATTGATCAAGGAAGCCCAGCTACTCTGTCATACCGAAGAGCTAAACTAGATCCCGGTTTGGCACAGACTCATGTGTCATGGAGATTCTACTAATCCTATTTTCAATTGTTCATGTAAACGGAAGACAAGGTTATATTAGATAACATACAAATGCCCACGTCTAACTTGATTCATTCCCATCTTAGTTATAGAAGCATCTACGACATAAATACTGGGTGTCAGGGTCTATTCTGGATGCTGGGAGATAAGAAAATAAATGTCAGTCCCTGTTTTCCCCACTGGAACATAAGACATTTCCTAACAAATGCCTATGATTCAGAGTAACAGCTAACTGGTTTATGGGGTCCCCTCTACCCTGCTGTCAAGCCTTCCCAGTGAAAAGGCTAATAAACAGAAACTGGTCAAATGACAACCAGAAGGAAAAACTGTGAAATTGAGGCTGACTGTCATATAATTAGACCCTCAGTATGTAAGGCCATAGGGGAAGTAATAAAGCACCATATACATGCTTAACTTCTTCCATGGGAGGTTCTATCTCCGTGTGTAGAATCAGAGTATTGCTGCCATGGCTGTTGATCTCCTATATCAGAAGGGAGAAACCCCTTCCTTTGCTTGATGCTGATTCAGATTTCTAAGTCCCCTTTAGGAGCAAAATTACACAGCATGGGATTTGCTTCGCTTTGCTGTAAATCTCAGCTTCTACTCCGTTCCTAGTGGCTGGGTGCTAGACTGTAGCACTTAAAGCTCTCCAAGTAGGGTCCCTTCTGAACACCCAGGCATAGACATTGAGTGTTTAGTTAACTTTTAAGGGAAGAAAAGCGATGCACCAGGAGAAAAGAAGGTCCATGCCAGGGCTTCCCCGAGTCTTTCCCACATCTGTTTACACTGGAGCCTCAGAAGCCGACAATATCTTCCCTCCCTTCCTGCTGTGTGCGGTGCTGAAAAGCTTCTCCTGTAGTTTGTTCATTTTAATTTAAAATATTTATACTGTCTCATGTGTGCGACACTCCTCCAGCAGAACCCCACTGGAAGGGCCCGGTATCCTCCAAACCCCTACTTTCTTTTTCCTCTCCCCTCTCTTTCCTTGAGAATCTTATAATTTAAGATCACTCCACATCACTGCAGGAAATCTTCTTTTAAACATGATGACATACTTCAAGAATGGAGATGCTCAATTTTTTTTTTTTTTTTTTTTTTAAAAAACTAAGTTTTAGTGTGTAATGGTTGTCCCTCTGTTTCCTGGTAGCATATTTTTGGTGACCCATCCATAGCAACGGCGGTTCTATTTATAAGCAAACAGTAGGAGAAACATGGACTTTGGCTAACCTGGGTGTACAGAGCACACCCTGTGTGTGATAGCAATTGTACCCACAAGCGGAGACGTGGTCCAAAGTTTATTAGGTTTTCCACGGAATCTGTTCTGTGGGAGGGAAGCCATCAGCTATCATGACACATCATGACTTGAACTTGAAATTTTAATTCATAAAATAAATTTTAATTCAATAAAATATTAATCTCATCTCCCACTCCGTTCCTAGTTGTTGAATGCTAGGCTGTAGCATTTAAAGATCTCCAAGGAGAGTCCTTTCTGAATACCCGGGCATAAACACTGCATGTTTAGTTATGATCATAGTAAGGAAAAAAATGTACCAGCTTTTCTGAGGGAGAAATATTCCACACTATTTGATGTGGAAATTTCTTACTCAGTTAAGACATTTTAAAGTCAGCTCTGAAAAATAAGTAAAAGTTAGCAACAGGAATTGCTATAGAGAATCTGAGTATACTTATTAATCAGTTCACCAGATCTACAATGGAGACTTCCTATGTTCAATTCTGTACCGACTGAGGTAAAAGGATATTATCTCTAACTTGAGGAGCTAAGAGCCATGGAGCAGATATTTGTACAAAGAACAAAATGGAGGCAGTGTACACTAAAACCTCCATCAGCAGAGGAAGTTATATAAGGTGAGGTATGGTGAGAGGCATAGAGAACTGCCCGTTTTCACTTGTGTGGTACTGAGGGGCATGCAAGAGGGCAGAATAGTCCTGAGGTTGAAGGCACAGTTTCAACTACTGGTCAGGGAGACAGAAGAGAATTCCTTATTGAGTGGTCGAGTTAGCAGTTGCTGGTTCTCTCTTTCTTGCTCAAAACATATGGAAAGAGCTCTCAGCAGAACTCCAGTGTCTAGAGTCTAGGAAAGAGGAAGGATGCTTGTGTGTATTTCAGTTATGTGCTGCTGTCTTTCACATCATCTCAAACTTCACGTCTGTCTCACTGCTGGCTAAGCTGAGCTCTGCTGAGATGTCTTCCTCTGTGTTCCATGCTGAACTCACCTAAAGAGGCCATAATATAGACCAGGGGGTCTAAGATGGTCTTGCCTACTTACCCAATCATGGTGTGAGTGGCTGAAAAGTAAAAGTTTGTTTCTTATCTAGCAGGGATTTCTTCCCATTGGATCATTGCAGCAGAAAGATCTGGATTGTTTGTAATGATGGTTCAGGGAAGGTAGATTCGGGCAACATTAATTCTGACAGATTCTTCATGTCAGTTGGCACAGGGGGATAATAGAATTCAGTGTAAGTGAGATTTTGTATAGTAGAGTCCACAGGCACAGAGAAGTGTCATGGTGGTTTGTAAAAGTGTACCCCAGTCTTCTAAGACAAAAGAAAGGAGCTGGGATTGTCATTGTCTCTGGAATATTTCTCAAGAGAGGAAGAACTTCAAGAAGTTCAGGTTGGAGGGTTAATTATTGTGGCCAGAAGAAGTTTCTTACAGAACTAAGTTGTCATGAAGAATTTACATGAACCAGGGTGCCATTCAAAAAATAAACCAGAAATAAACAACAACAACAACAAACAACACAAACCCTGAAGATAAAGCCACCATAGGATCCCAAAGCTACTATTAAGTAATGCAATTTGCCAGGAAATCGATTTTCAAACAAGTTCCCACTTTTGAGTAGAGTGCTTTTGAAATGAAGTTGTCATTGGTATCTTCTATGTCATATGCTTTGAAAAAACTTGCATTAAGAAATGTGAAGATTCTGATATTTTACTAGAAATTCAAGCTAACATGTTAGAAGTCTAGAGATACTGGACTGGGGGATGTAGCCCAGTTGGTAAAACGCTTGCCTAGCATGTTTGAAGCCATGGGCTGAGTTGCCAACACCGTAGAAAATGGACATTTAGAAGCAGGAGGATCATAAATTCAAGATCATCCTTGGCCACCTAGGGGATTCAAGGCCAGCTTGGGACACAGAAGACCCTGTCTCAAAAACAATTGAAAATACGAATTTCAAAAATGAGAAATAAAAGAAAATGCTATAAGTACTTGAAGAAGACATGAGGGTTTCATTGTTTACAACAGTATTAGCATTTAGAGTATGTATCATTAGTCTTTTGGACTGTTTCTCTAAGCCTAGTATTCACTTAATTATATAATGGGTTCTGTTTTAAGACAAAATGCTGATAGGAAGCTGGAATCCTTTTTAACGGGAAAGTAGTGTAGTTGTTCTTTCTTAGGAAGGAAACTTTTTAAAATTTATTTATTATGTATGCAGTGTTCTGCCTGCACACATGCCTGCACTGCAGGCCAGAAGAGGGCACCAGAACACATTATAGATGGTTGTGAGCCACCATGTGGTTGCTGGGAATTAAACTCAGGGCCTCTGGAAGAACAGTCAGTGCTCTTAACCTCTGAGCCATCTCTCCAGCCCAGGAAAGAAACTTTTTTGCTTGTTTGATTGGTTTTATTTTCATTATACTATGTTGTATGCAAGACTGTCTAAGATTATAGAGAGCCATTATCTTTACCTTCTAAGGCTGCAAGAAAAACCTATCCTTTTCTTCATAAGGAGACCATGTCTCAAACAAGAGAGTTGAAACCATGTCTCAAACCAACACAATTTGCTATACCAAGCATCTGCTGAAAGATAGATTCAAGCAAGCGACGTGTTTCTGTTAACAAGATGTGCCAAAATATAATTGACCCCAAGAGAATTGTCTTCCAATAGTCAAACTGGAAATTTTATTTTACTGTGCGATTCATGGTTAAAATAAAACCTACACAAATTTCAATCAATATTTCACACCAAGTATAGTATTTAACTACTTCAATATTCTTTATTTTAAATATGTGCCCAAGTTTATAAACTATTTTATCAACTTGTTTTCATCTAGACAGTGAAAGGAAGAATGCAGAAGAAGTGGTAAGTAATTTAAATTATTGATTTTAGTGTTCATGAACTGGCTCTACTCTTTGGGAAAGCGAGTCAGCAGGGTGTTAGAGTGGCCGCTGAATGTAGCAGCCAGTATCTTTCCGTGGGTTGCTCCTGTGTAAGTGCTCTTTCCTTACGCAATCTACTTCAGGGCCTCCCCTCCACCTCTGGTGGGACAGCCAGGGTCATTTGTTCTCAGGGACATATCAAACCCACAAATGTTCCAGGGGATGGTCTCAAGTTCAGGATATGGTGGTAGAATAAAGGTGTGACATGAAGCGTTTTGCAATTAAAATGGGATAATATGGGTCGGATTAAGCCTCAAGTGTGATGGAATGAAGTAGGAAAAGAGAAATTTCAAGTGTTCATGAAGTGTTTTCCTTATTGCTGAAATCAGAGTACAAATTTTCTTTTCTTTTTTATAATTGAGTCAGTTAATTTTATTCCTGAATTTGAAATTTTACATACACAGCCTGAAGTCACATATTGTTTATGTAGTTATAAAATTAGATATCGTTATCAGAATATGGTATTTAAAGACATGACCCACATCATTCCCTAGAGTTTAATGTCAAAGCGGTAATCTGATAATCTGAGAAACATTCACCTCTCAGAAGACAAAACTACATGGTTTCAAAGATGAAAAAAATTGCAATTCTGACTTTATATTACTACTCAATGTCCTCCTGTACATTGGGATATTTCTGGAAGAATTTCAATGAGTGTGTGTGTGTGTGTGTGTGTGTGTGTACGTGTGTGTGTGTGTGTGTGTGTGTGTACGTGTGTGTGTGTGTGTGTACCTGGAGAAGCTCAATTTACCATCATAGCCTGTAGTTAGAGCTCAGATTTATTATATTCCTGTGGATATCCTATTACACACAGTTGTAGATATCTCTGTTTCATCACCTACTAGAGAAAAATCAGTTTCCTTTATGTGTCACCTGTTTGGGTCTTAGTCACTGACCCCAGGCAGCACATGAGAAAAAATAGGCAGATGCAAGAGGAAGGTACAGGTATATGGTCCCTTACTAATTAATTTATTAATTCATCTGTTTTTTCATCCAGAGTACAAATTTTCTAATCACCACACAAATATTCTTCATCTATAAGCAGAGAGTCAGATATCTTATTTTAAGTTTAATTCTACTCAGCTATGGGGAGGATTATCAAGTCTCTATCCTTGGTAAATAACTGAACACATAAAGATGAGTATCTTGGGGTTTCTATTGATGTGAAGAGACACCATGACCATGGCAACTCTTATAAAGGAAAACATTTAATGGGGTGACTTACAGCTTCAGAGGTTTAGTCCATTGTCATCGTGGCTGGGAGTATGGTGGCTGGGGAGTATGGTCGCTGGGAATATCACGGCATGAAGGCAGAAATGGTGCTGGCTACATCTTGATCAGAAGGCAACAGGAAGTGAACTGCCTCCCTGGGCGTAGCTTGAGCATAGGAGACCTCAAAGTCCACCCCCACAGTGACACACTTCCTCCAACAAGGCCACACCTATTCCAGCAAGGCCACACCTCCCATTAGTGCCACTCCCTATGGGGGGTCATTTTCTTTCAAACCCCCACAATGAGACATTGAACATGGAAGGCAGGGCTCAAATCAGAATGAGAAATATTCATTTTCCTACTTCAGCCTTAGAATGTGGGTAATTAAATTTCTTGCTTTTGTTGTTGTCTTCAATACATATTGCTTGTGCCTCTTTGGTTTAGTTCAGTTTGAAACATAATTCCATTTTAAGGCTAAGCACTCCATCAATTACTTAGCTTCTGAGTGTCCCAGAAGTGTCTGGTAACCTTGTAACCTCCTGCAGTGGTGTGGAATACAGCTCCCGTCAAAATAGCCCAGAAGAATAAAGCAAGAAATCAATAGAAAAATTGTGTATGTTGATGTCCACTTCTTTCCCGGAATTCAGTATTATTTTAATGCTTAACCTTTTTATCTATGTCTACCCTAATCACCTCCTAAATGCATGCTGTCTGGATGTTTTCTTAATTTTGTATCACTTCATTATTAGGCATTATTTTTATCACTGCAATGAAACACTTCATATGGCTAGCTTTATAAAGTAAAGAGGTTTATTGAACTCACAGCTCTGAGTACTCAAGGTCGTGGTGCCTCCAAGAGTGTATTTCTGGTGAAGATTCTCTTGCCTATGTCACAACATGGTGTATAACCCAAGGCAACTCTTGTGGAGCAAGGGACCAGATTTCAGACAAGAATCTAGGAAGATGGGTGGAGACAGACTTGGGCTTTACTAGCAATTCTCATTCAAGAACTTCCTTTAAAAGAAACCCTGAGCATCTCAGTGTGTCCCATGTCTTAACGCTCCATGCCACTGGAGAACTACCTGGGGACCTTAGGAAGGACATGCAATATTCAAACTAGTACTTCTTTAAATGTTTTCTGAATTGTCAGTTCTATCTCATTGCTATTCTAAAACCTATTATTTTCTTATTCTCTCCCCCTCCCTTCATTTAACGTTTTCTGAAAACTAACTCTTAGCAGTAGGTGTTTTTAGAATTCTGGTTTTTGTTGTTTTTTTTTTCCCCCAGAGAGGCAGAGATTGACCATTAGAAACCTAACTAATGACTTTGGAGAAATGGATTAATAAAATACTAGTTCTGTAAAGGAATACATGTTTTGTGTTTAAAAGATTTTGATTACTAGATTTTTTTTTTGTTAAGTTTTGATCTTTCTTTATTTTTACTGTATGAATGCCTTGCCTTCCTGTGTGTCTGCTTGTCACATGTGTACCTGATCCCTGAAGAGGTCAGAAGAGGGCATCAGATTCTCTGGAACAGGAGTTACAGGCAGCTAAGAGTCACTGTATGGGTGATGGGAAACAAACCCAGATCTTCTGTTAGAACAGCCAGTGTTCTTAACCACCGAGCCATCTTTCCAGTCCCTGATTTCTAGATTTTTTTTTTTTAACTGTGCAGACTATTTTGTAGATTTTCCTGTGAATTCTAAAGACTGACTATAACATTCAGCATAGTTGTGTAAAGTGATCATGGAACAGAATGACAGTTCTCAGACCCAAAGCTGCCTCATCCTATGGAAAAAAAAAAAAGATGGAGACAGAAAAGTGGGAAACAAGACTTCCATTGACTGAACATCTGGTCCTCTTTTCTGAGGATGAAAGCTGAACTTCCAAGGTGATGGCATTGGAGGGGTGGGAGCGGTGGGAGTAGGGGACGTCTTTGAGGGTGGTTACATCACCATCGTGGTAGTACAGGCTTGAATGAGATGCTTGTCAGGATGATCCCTTACCTCTTTTGCCCACATGCAACACAATGAAAAGATAGCCTGCAGGTAGAAGTAACTTGATCTTAGCCTGCCCAGCCTCTAGAACAGCAAGAAACAAATATTTGTTGTTTGAAAGCCACTCATTTCACAATATTTTTTGCTGTAGCAGTCTAAATGGAGTCAGACGAAGAAATGCCAGCCAAGCAGTAGGTTTCTTAATCTGCGTTACTGACCTTGCTAAGGACGCATAGAAATCTCTTGCTAAGACTGCTTACATCCAGTCATGTTGGTGCCTGTCAGAGCCATGCTTTCTGCTGAGCTGCCCGTCAGGGACAAGCCCTAGTGTCAGCAGAGGGAGCTCAAACAGTAGGACTGTAAGCAGAGGGAGCAGCACATCAGGGAAGAGAAAAGCCAATTCAGATTTGGCCATTGCAGATCGAGCTTCAGGAAATCACTATCCTAAGAGACCATCCCACGAGTGTAAAGCTCAAATGTGGGTTTTGAACCAAGAAGACCTCCTGAGTGTTGATGGCCTGGTGTATCTGTTTCAAGTGCTTATCTCTGCTACCCTTCTCTTTGGTTGAAAGGACTTTGGGTCACACATTTCTCTTTCTTTGAATACATATACTTGGTGGATGCCTGGGCCATGGCGAAACATGGTCATGTGGTAGTTAGTCATGGCTGGGAGAGCAAGGTGAAGGCAGATAGCCTGAATGTCTGCATGAAACTGAGCAGGGGGTGATAAAAACAGGAGATGTCATTTGGCGAATTGCTATCAGCCAGGCTTAATGCTGGGATGTGGAGATATAGTGTCTCCTGAGGTGAATTTAGTCCCCAACCTTCTACAGACTGATGCAGTTCTACTCGGAACCGGGCAATTCATGAGCTCGAAAGCCAAAGCCAGTGCTTCAGGATGTCACACACTGCAAGACAAATGTTCCAGAGAAAAACAGCAGTGCTTTACTATAGGTCCCGGGGGGGGGGGGGGGGGGGGGGGGAAGCTATTTCATCACTAGCTAAGAAGTCATGTTCTATGCGGAAGGACTGAGTGTTGCAGACATGAAAGGACAGAAAAGTATACCCACCCAAGCAGAGATAAGAGGGTAGGGTAACTGACACAGGGGGAACCGGACATCCAGATCATGATGTACCCATCGGGTAGACATTGGCTTCTGATAGTGCTGTGTTGAGGGTGGTATCCTAAACCTCAAATTCCAAAGCAGCTTTGAACTTCAAGGCTCAACTTCAAGGCGTAACTTCGAGATTTCTCTCTTTTCTCTGACTTTTCCCAGGCTCCAAATCCTTTCCTCGAGTGCGAGGAGGGGCCTTTTCTGAGACTCCCCTCCCAGAAGGAACGCAAATTCTCATCAAAATACATTAACCAGGAAAGATCAAATGCTGGAGAGAAAAGGCTAATATGCTCAGGCCTCTGCTGTCACTCCTAGACACACTTTCCGTTTGTTCTTCTGAAGGCTGCACTGAGAGGTCACCCTAATGACTGTCTACACATCCTTGTTCATGTTTATCTCCTCCTGTAGCCTGTCACCACCAACCTCTAGAGACTTTCAAGGCCATCCCTACAGAAGCCTCTATTTCTCTCCATAGCTTGGGAAGCTATTTAGGCTTCAACCATGGACTGTGCAGCCCTTCTGGGGTTCTCATCCCTTGTGTGTGATCCCTGTGGTGTTATTTGCCTTTGTGCACGGGAATACATCCAAATGTCTTTTTCTACCTACTAGTCTACTCAGAGTCAGTTCACTTCCAGAAACCTTCCAAGAGCAATGGACATACACTAGAAATGGCCACCCTCTGAAGAGGGCATCCTATGCTTGCCAATGCACAGTGAGGGTTTGACTCTGAATATAAGGAGGATGATTTGTTCACACCACTCCTCTTTCCACAATTTGTGTTTCTTCTCAATAGTTACTTCCAACTAAGTCCATTATATTTCAGCAATGGTCCCACAAAGGAACAAATCAGGGTAAAGTCGAAGCCACAGGAAGAGTCTGAATAGGGACATAAATTCCTGAAATAAGGAAAAAGCACTGGGAAAGAGAATCTTGACCAGAGAGATATTTAGGACCTAAGGAATGAATGAATTGAGAATAAAGATGGAAGGATGATTATGAATAGTTTAGGTGACTACCAAATTAGTAGTTATGGTAAGACCAATTGTAAGAAGATGGATTTGCAAGTGAAACTATAAAGAAATTGAAGTCTAAGACTGAGGAATGTGTAAGTTGTTGGTGTTGGGCTATGGGCACCATGGACAGCTCAGGGGTTTTCCAGAGAGATGGTAGTTAAAACAATGGGTATGAAAGACTGCATCCAGGGGCTGGAGAGATGACTCAGAGGTTAAGAGCACTGGCTGCTCTTCCAGAGATCCTGAGTTCAATTCCCAGCAACCACATGGTGGCTCACAACCATCTGTAATGAGATCTGGTGCCCTCTTCTGGCCTGCAGGGGTACATGCAGACAGAACACTGTATACATAATAAATAAATAAATCTTTAAAAAAGAGAAAAAGGAAAAAAAAAGGAAAGATTGCATGCAACAGTAAGTAAGGGATACTCAGAAAAATAAACAGTAGAAGAGCAAATGAATGATTAAGAGGTGGAGGGAAATTGGGAGAGCACTGGTCAGAGCATGGGAAAGAATATCAGTACATAAGTATATGTGTATATACTTAGAAAAGGGTCAGATAATGTAGGGGAGTCAAAGAATATAAGTTTTGAATTTAGATGTTTCAGGAGCCATAGTAGATTCTAGCCCAGGGCCTGTTTGAAACTCAAGGACCAGACTGGCAGGCTGGACAAAGCACTGGATTTGAGAGGCCTTGGCAAATGCCACCTGTGGGGCGAGCCTAGGCACTTCTGTGTGGCATTTTGGAAAGGCTATCAAGGGCTTTTGAAGCAGTACACAGACTTCCAAGCCTGGAGATTTTTTTTTTTAAACTGTACACCTCCTTTCCCCTGAATTTCAATGACCTAAGTACATTTAAGAACTGCTTTTTTCCAGCCTTATGAAACCTCCCACTTCGCTAATGAGAGAATACAATTACTGTCTAACCAAGATAATTGAATGGCTAAGTAAGGTCATTTACAGGATTGCATAGAGTCATGAATGCAAATAAGTAATTTTGTGTAATCTTTATCGGCCTTCCCGGCTGAAGTCACTGGTGCCGAAATCTGCAGACCTAACTAGTTGACATGCTGGCCACACCCAGGTGATGTGCTGAGGGAGTTTGCGGTTTTGGGTTTAGGGTTCAGTGTGTTGTTAGGTATGAGCCTTGGGTACATCATGCTTCCTGAAGAGAATCCTGCGTTTTTGAGACACTTCCATTCCTTGGGGTTTGTCCTTAGTATGTTTTGTTCTCTCTCTCTGTCTCTCTCTGTCTCTCTGTCTCTCTGTCTCTCTGTCTCTCTGTCTCTCTCTCTCTCTCTCTCTCTCTCTCTCTCTCTCTCTCTGTCTCTCCAGAGTTTAAGATCATTGCTGTCTGTGCATGTGTGGCCTCACGCTATCTGATGAAAGTTCCATTGACCCCAACATTGCCTAAGCCAGGCCTGGATGAAGCTGAAGGTGCCCCTGGCTCTGATGCCTCAGTTGTTTTGGACTTCGGCAGGGCCAGTTTCCCACACTCTCCCTGCAGCAGCTGCCTCCACCTCACCACTTGGCTGTGTTCCGAGAGCATAGCCCGCAGACCCTCATTCATCAAAGTTCATGATGCATAATCACCGATACAGGGCTACTTTCACAGAAAACGTATTCACTTTGCTTCTGTACTTTTTTTTTTTTCAGAGTCAAAATTAAAATGAAACAGAAGGATCCATGTTCAACCTCAATCCATGGGAAGCTTTCCTTGAACACAATGGTCCCAAACTGCATTTTGTTATTGATGGGAGCCTGCGAAGGAAGGGATGTGATCAGTTTTCAGCGGACTTGAGGGAACAATAGTACGATATGGCCATGAAGGGCTTGCTTAGGGATTAGCAGTCCAAACTAGTGTTTCCGGGGCTGACGACAGGAAATCTCAGACACAATTATTATGCATTTATGGTTTGTCAACAAATGATTCTGTCTGGATGTTTTTTAAAACAGAAGTTTTATTCTTTCTATTATAACAAACCCCAGTATTGACTGCATGAAGGAAAGAAATTTTTTTGTCTTGTGAAATTACTCTTATATCAGAGACTAGAAATATTATGGAGGATAGTTACGGGGTCAAGACCTACAAAAGCCATCAATATGTGGTTCCGCTGATGTACTGATTTTATACCAAACATCAGCTTATACTCCACTTCTTCCCTTCATCCTTAAAAGTGTCTAAATTGGACCGTCACTTACATTGGCCTTGGAAACATTTCATTTTAATATTTAAATAATACATTTCGAATAATGAGTATAATCACTTCCAGTTTAGAAGTGTTTAAACATGTTAAAAAAAGGTAGCAGGCTTTCAGAAATGTCTCTTTTCATAAAGTTAGCCTTTACAGAACTCCTGTTACACCTGTGTTTGCAGATGCCAGCAATCTTCTTCCACTTTGACGAAGTAGGTGATTTCTGGCCAGGGAAGATCAATAGAACAGAGCTGAGCACTTTGTCAATATATTGAGATTCTTTTATTCACAGTCTGCAAACAGACAGAGGGAACTTCACTCTTTAGCCGCCAGCCTTTAACCACTAAAAATAGCTCATACAATGTGAAGTCACCAAAAAGACATCACAAGCATGGGAAAACCGAGAGCCCCGTGATTTGCTTTCTGTGATAAGACTATTTCAAAAGTACCTCAGGGACTGGAAGGAGACATCAGACGCCCAGGCGGTCTCCAGAGCTGCTTATTTTGGGAACACTTACAGAAGATAAAAACATGTTTGTACACTAAAAGACTCAGAAGAGAGAATGTATGCTCGGTTCGCCGCCGCATCTGTGGTCGCGAAGGAAGCAGGCGCTTTTCTCCTGGCAAATTTAGGGCTCAGTTTGTGTATAAATCAGAGCAGGCACTTCGTTAGCTCCTAAAATGCCTGGCTAAGGGAACCCAGTACGAGTGGGGTGAGGAGAGGCCAGGGAGAGAAAAAAAAATGAGCAGCTGCAGGAATTAGTGTTGATCAAGTGGAGGATGGGAGCATTTGGAAGGGTTCAGCATCCACTCGGGCCTTTTCCTGTCTCCCATTTAATCCCTGGAATTTCTCACGTCTTGTGTATTTTAGAATGGGAAGTGCCCAGCTTAGAAATTATTTTAAGGTCTGTGGTGCATGAAGGACGGGTGACTACATTTCTGTAGTCTTTCCCCTCCGAACTAACATTGTCCTTGTGTGTGTAACTGGTAAGAACCCACTGTCTCTGGAGATCGAGACAGGGGGCAGGGAGTCTGTTGATGGGAGTGATGATCGCCTCCGGCCTCCAGGGCATGCTCTCATCTCTCTGCTTGTCCATTTCAGGTCTCAAGCTGGCCGTGGAGCCAGCGTGCTGATGCACCTGCTGGGCCGATAGACATCCAGTGAGTTCTAGGAATGGAAGGATAAAGCCTGCTTGCTAAATCAAGGCAATCAGAAACTCCATTTGAAGTCATTTGGGGGACAGCTGGGGAGTGCTATGATGAAATGACAGTGTCTATTTTTATGTAAATTCTGCATTCACTTCTGTTCAGTCCCCTGTAGGTATAGCCTACAGGAAATAAGAATATAGCCTGCTCAGTTATTATAGCTCTAGGGAGAATCCATGCAGGAAGGGAAGCATCCCGCTGGCTTACATGTATTAGTGATACTTCGTGGCTTCTTAGGACATATGTAACTGTAAAGATAGCCTTGCTTCACCTCCAACAGCAACCACATGGTGTTGCGCTGGTAACTTCTTAGGGAGATCTAGTCGGCTCTCTGGAACTATCCATCTTTGGATAGCTGCTTAACATCTCTACACCTCAGCGCCTAAACCCTTAAACATGGTATAGTAATATCATTCAATTCTTCATTCAACTCTCTGTTTGTTTGTTTTTTGAAATTGCTGTTAGACCTGACACACAGCAGGTATTTGGCATGTAGTGTGAATAGTTGTGGGTAATTATAACCATGGCTCGAGTGGTCATACTTCCTCCATTTGTTTTATATTTTCCGAAGACTGTCTATGTGCGTCTCTAATAATGGTTTCTGTTTGCACGGCGGAGCCACCAGCATGTGGGTTAAAATGCAGCTTTCCTGGTTCCACATTTAGCAATTCTAATTCCGGGTTTGCGGTAAGGCCTGGAAGTACCTGGTTAAGAAAATCTCAGGTGTTTGTGACCCAGGTAGTGGGACTGATCAGGTCGAAAGTCCTGGGTCGGGAAGTGCACTGCAACCTTCTGAGCCTTTGTGTCTGCAGCCATTCATCAAGGAGCCAAATGTGTGCAAGGCATGCATCTAGGATCTGTACATACTGCAGTGGTTAGACATGGACTGCTCCCCCCGAAGGACCTCTGTGAGGTCTGGGATGAGTGTCAGAAGCTGATGAAGATGCAGAACGGCCAGTCAAGGTCATTTATATACATTCGGAGCTGGGCAGAGGCTACTATAAAGGCACAAATTATCCAGCCCCTTGCCATGTTGTTTTTGTTGTTTGTTGGTGTTGTTTTGTTTTACTTTAAGAACAATGCTGCTATGAACATTTTGCACCCATGCATTGTGGGAAACTTTCTCATGGAAACATACCCAGGAGTAGAGTTTTGAGTCCCCCCACTGTATATAATTTTCAAGTTTATTAGACACTGCTAAATTGTTTCCTACGTAATATGGATTAATCTATACGCTCAACAACAGTATACACAATCTGTCATTACACACTCCCATAGGAGCTTGCTCCTGCTTGGAAGTGAAGGGATCAAACCCTTGTGAAGCACTGGGGCGGCAACATAAATGGAACAATATGGAATCTGCACAAAGTCAGCACCAGGGATCTTCAGAGTGACTAGGTTATCAATCCCCTTTTAATATCAAAATGCCTTGCAGAATGCTGGAACTTAGAAGTTTCTTAATATAGTCATACTTACCAAGTAATAAAATTTAAAATTCTAACCCAGGAATTGCCTTTCAAATTTATTTATTTTTAATGTCTGTCAAAACCTATGCGTTATGTCTGCTCTGAAATAGGCAAGATTCCAATCTATCAGCTAGGACTTTTGTGTGGGTTTCTAATAATGGGCTTAATGGCTGAAAAGCATAATGTAATACTCATAAATAATGAGGTCGGCACATCAGAACAAAAGTCGGGAGATGCTCAGAGGCTGAGTTAATGAGAGAAGTCTTAAATGCAAAAAAAAAAAAATGACTGTGTTTCAGTACAGTAAAATTTGAGCTGTGTCATTATTTAGGGTGAGCCAGGATGCAGAACAGCTGTGACTGCCTTGTTTAGCAGGTGCGGGCCCTCAGTCGGTCTCCATAGTGCGAGCAAATTTAGGTCACAGTGAAGGCAGCTCTTGCTGTTCCTGTCACTTTCTAAGCATCTGAAAAATGATACTGTGTTTGTTCCTTGGGAAGGCTAAGCCTTCAAGGGACCATCAAAGGATGCGGAAAAACTCACCCAATCCAAGGAGCCTTAGGACAGTAAAGTGTTCAAAGGGTGTACGTGTCCTTCCCCTCTCCAATTTTCAAAAGGAATTGGCGTCTCAATGCCTGTTAACCAGACCTTGACATTTTGTAGTGATTCAATGCTGTCCTCCTCAAGAGAGCCACCAGCCTCCTCAGCAGACCTGGGTGGGGGGGGCAAGTTAATCAGAGACTGAACACTGGCATTCTGAGTTAATTACAGAAAGTATCTGCAGGGGGCGTGACTCAATCAGTAAAGTGTTTGTATGCAAGAGTGAGGACATGAGTTCAATCCCTGGAACTCACAGAAGAGTACAGCCAGGTACAGTAGTGTGCGCCTGTATTTCCGGTTTCTGGGGAGAAGGAGACAGAAGGATCCCTGGGGCTTGCTGGCTATCCATTCTACCCAAGTAAGTGAACTCCTGGTCAGTGAGAAGCCTGGACACACACACACAAACACACACACACACACACACACACACACACACACACACACACACACACACACACACAGATGGAAACCACCTCCTAATTTCCTTTTAGGAAAAAATTCAGTTCTATCTAAAAATTCCTATTGCTTTTCTGTCATCCTTCCAAAAGCGAAGCAGACATCATCGCTGGGGAGACAGCAAAGAAGGAAGACATGATATTTACCTCTAGAAATTTGAAGCTAGACAAGAGTCTTTCCTTGAAAGGCCTTGTCAAATCAAACTCCCTCCACACGCCATTTTGCTTGAGAAATTATAGTTTGCAAGTCTGACGCCAGTGTATTCCAGTCAAAGGTAGGCAGCATGCACAAAGACACGGGCACTTCCCCTGATGAGTTTTGCCAATGAAGACTAAAACGGTGTAGCACAGAAAGCTGCCATTTTACAAATGTAGAAAAGCAAGGCCTCTCACATCAAAGAGATGGCTATCTTCGGGCAAGTGTTGCTTGCTTCTGAACGTTTGGCAGTGCAGTAGGTTTGAACTGGACCAATGTCAGCCCAGGGGGGGAAAAATGGAACCGGCTGAGTATATCCGGAAGCAAATACTCCACAGATGGAGAGGGAAGTAGGAGGTTAGCTCAGACCACTTGATTTTAATTAACCAGCTTTCATTTTTTTTTTGTGTGTGTGTGAACTTGTAAAAGGAAAAAGCAAGCAGAACTGATAAAGTCCATGTGACATTGAATGTGTTTCCTCAGCACCTAGATACACAAGAGCACGTCTGTTAGGGCTAATGTAGCAGGGACCTATGTTACAATTCCCGTGCCCGAGGAGGTATGTGTTCTTATTGCTGGGGATATGTAGGAAGTATTTGGGAAGTGTACAATCAGAGAAGGAGCCCTTAGTAATTTGTGGCATATGTCTGAAGAAAGGGCAGATGCAGCAGTGGATTTTCGATTTAGGGATGTTTGACAGGACACCCGAGAGGGAGGGAACATGGCCTCATGGTTAGAAGAACAGATGGACTGAAGGGCAGCTCTGCCCTGCTTCTACAGTGGGCTCCAGTACTCTCCATTAACATTTAGGATGCAGCCACCCAGAAAGACCATGAAGCCAGCCAGAAGCAGGAGCCCTGCCAGCATCCAGGTGTATTAAAGGCCAGGAGCAAACTACTTCACTGCCCAGAACTGAAGATGGACTCAGGGTCTTTTTTTGAACCCTCAGTGAGAAGGAGAAGTATTCAAGAACTCCTTCTACCATTTTAATTCCTCCAGGCTCATCACTGGCCAACTTCTTCCCTTAAGCCCACACTTTTCTTGTTTAGAAATGACTGTCCAGAAAATCAAGTGGCAGTCATTGTTGGCCTTTTAATATTGGACATATGCTGAGTAGGTCATTTCTCCACAGGGAATGGTTTTTTACCTCTCAGGGGACATCTGGCATTACCTGTCACTATTTTCGGTTGTCGCTATAGTGGAGCACAATGTTACTGCCATGTAGTAGAGGCTGCCATGTAGAGACTGGTACAGCAAGTGCGTGCCCCACAATTTTACAAGATATCTAAGGAATATTGGTTTGAGCAACTATGGTTTAAGTGAGGATCTGATTTTTTTTTTTGCTGAGAAAAGTTGGAAGGGTTGAGTGGAGTTGGAGCAAGCTGCGTTGGCAGATATGTTTCTGTGAGTTTTGCTTTAAGCCTTTTTTTGTTGTTGTTGTTGGCTTTTCAGTAGAGTTTGTAAGATGTTTTTGGCACTCAGATTCTTATAGCCCTAATTGTTAGTCTTCTTGTGAAATGTGGCAGATCACACACCGGAATCTCATCCTTGTCAGTTGCAATCTTTGAGGTAGAAGTGAGGGGTTTCCCACCAATCTTCTAATCTAGGACTCAGGGTTTTGGCAGGTGGGAGGAATCTCACTGTCTAATGATCATTTCTTGCCTCAGAGGAAATTGCATACTGAGTGAGAAACAGCAACATATTTCACATTGCCATTGCTTGAAAATCCTCCTTTATTTTATTAAAATCTAATTCAATAATTTCCACATGTAATTGCATTATTAGTAATGTGAACATGTTTGTTCAGTAAAGTGAATAAAAAGAAAACAGATTTTGGTTTGTAACATGCAGAATGTTCTACACCTGACTGACACACATCTTTCTTCATTATGGCCCAGGGTAACCATTGTTTCTGGGGCAGATGGTATTCGGGCTCATCTTGCTGTTCTGCTCTCCATAACCTGAGGTATGTATGGCAGAGAATTTAGTGCAGATGCCCAAATATCAGTTGACCTTGAATCTATGGTACACCCAATGCTAAGATCCTGGATTTTTTTTGTGTGCCATATTGAACATGCAGATAGTATTTGCAGCTAAACTAACATATTGAATAAATTTAGTTACATGTATATATTTAAAATTTTATATTTAAATGATATGCCAGTTGAGCAGTATTTATTTTTCCCTTTCTGTGGTTGTAAAGCAGTTTTAGCTTATCATATGCATCTTTAGATAGTGATCTTCACTGTCACTAGAACGGTAATTTTGTTTTTGTTTTTGTTTTTTCAGATGGAATATCTTTATGGAGCATTGGTTTGCCTCAAATTCACGATCCCCTGTTTTCCTGCATCAGTCCTCTGAAGGCTGGACCTACAGCATGTGCTCCTGTGCCCAGCTTGAGCACTTCTGTGGGCTCTCTCCTGTCACATTTTGCATGATTTCAGAGATGGTGACTTTTGAATTGTCCAACATGTTGTCGTAGGAACTTTTACTAGACCCTAGCTGCCCATTCACATAACTGGAAGATTTACTTTTTCCGCTCATCTTTCATCTCTCTCTCTATATATATATTTACAGTCATCACTTGTAATTTTAAGGTCATTCATTTCTAGTAATGGCAATTTTATCTGTTCAAATTCTTTTTAAGAGATTCTGAAGGACAACTTCTATAAGCAATGGTGAACTACCTGTCACTGGGATCACTGCCGTAGAATTTGTTTTTCGTAAATCTTATTTTGTTGTCCATAATAAAGTAATCCAGTCAGCATCCTTGATTCTCTAAGACAATAAATATGAGGGATTTTTCTCTTATCTGTGGTACAATTTTAGGGGAAAAAATTTCAGTTTAATATCTGAGCATACAGAGTGTCTGCAAACTTGTCTCTTGTCTTATTCAATGTCATGGTGCTCTGCCTGCACTTCCTTCTAACCCGTGGTTCTCAACATGTGGGTCTCGACCCCTCTTGGGGCGCCAATGATCCTTTCACAGGGGTCACCTATGACCATTCTGCCTATCAAATATTTACAATATGATTCATAACAGTAGCAAAATTACAGTTATGAAGTAGCAACGAAAATAATCTTATGCTTGGGGGTCATCATGAGGAACTGTATGAAAGTGTCACAGAGTTCAGAAGGTTAAGAACTACTGTTCTAATCTGTTTGTTATTTGATTGCAATTTGGAGATCCTGAAAGTAATCTGAAAGTATTTGGAAAGTAGTTCAAGCAAAGAACTGTGTTTGTAAGTTCAAGTTCAGTTTAATTTTAGTTAAACTTTTCTTAAAAATACTACTCATTGATTCACCTTCGTCCCTTTTCCAGGCCCTAAAGTACATGGGAAAAGGTGCTTGTTCCTTAAATAAGAGCTGAATAATACCCACATGAGGGAAGCCACAGAGCCCAGGTGCTCTGCTCTATGACTTCATCCCCCTAAACCACCACATGTTTACCCCTGGAGAGGGAGCAATATGTTTCTGAAATAATTTGTAGGTTAAGAAAAACATTAAGAGGAAAAATGAATATGATATTAGGCCAGAGCACATGGGTTCCAGGTGTGCTTTCGCGATAGCTTCCTGACAAATGTACGCATTTCCTGAGTAATTAAACTTAGCTTTGGGTTATATCGTAAAGTCATCTGAACAACATAATGCAGAGAAGGCAGCATCCAAACAACTCCGTCTGGGTTTTAACCTCTCCACCATTTACTACCTAGGTGACCTTGGAGAAGTCACAGTTGCTTTTAACTTTCCTTAGAGGATGTTTCTCCAGTGACTGCCAAAGGCACATGAGATGACCTCCTTACAAGTGACAGGCAACTTACATGGCAGTTGACACTGATAAGTAAAAGTCTACAACATTGCTAAAAATGTCTATTCCTTTCAAATTCTAGAGTAATGGGCGTTAGGAATCTAAAATCATTGTAAGCTCTTTTCTAACAGGGCTTTCCCATGGTCCTATTATCAACAGATACAGCTATATGTGAATTTTCTCCCCAAGTTGTGGAGTGTTTTATTTCCTGAAACCTTTTCTCATTAAATCATCTTATTCTTTATTTACTTGAGCCTATGGTCATGTCTGGATCAGATCAGAGTAATCCTTGACTCATACAGTGAGCTTTCTGGATAATATAGCAACCGGCATGGAAGTCAGAGTCCTTTCACTAAACTCAGCTAGGGCGTACATACTACCTGAGCAGCCAGGGGTGATTGGGATATGAATCATGCAGCAGCTCCTGTGATCACACAGCGAGGCAGGGCCATTTTCAAAGAGGTGAGCAACCTGCTTGGAGTGAACCATCTGACACTGAGCATACCCTTGGAGGGAGTATTCTAATTGTCACTTTATCTGCATTCTGCACAAACTTCCATGAGTCACTGTTTTCCCAGAGTCCTGCGGGCACACAGCATCCCCAGACCAGCATGGATGAGGCAGACAATGGGGACGAGAGAGGGGAGCTCTGAATGGGGAGCGTGTCTCCCTCTTCTTCAATGATGGATATGGTAATGTCAACAAGAGAAAATGAGACACAAGGAAAAGCAGGTTCTGGGTGGAAGAAATGAGGTTGAGTGAGTGCCCGAGACCTAAATAAGACTTATGGCAGAATAAGAGAATTCCAGATCTATGGTGGCAGAGGGGCCCCCAACTAAGCCATTTCCCATGCCCTAGATGTTCCAGAGGGAGGCACAGGCTTGGACTAAGCTTTCATACCTACCGCTAAGTACATCCTGTCAGCTAAGGTAGCTAAGAGTTTTAGCGAAGTTGCAATTTACAGGAAAAGATGGAGCAAATTTCTAAGGAGGAGTAGTGGCCTCTTAAAAACAGATACTGAAGGACCTTATCAGAGGGGTCCGAATTAATGGTCCATATCAATCATGAATTTGCTATGAAGAAGACAAGTGTCTTCAGGAGAGGATGTTGCAGAGAGGAAGTGGTAACAAGCAGCAGAGAAGAGTTGAATGGAGAAGGGAATAAAGCGGGTAGTTACATTGAGACAGAGGATCTGGTTAGGGAAAGCTCCCTGGAGGCGTAAGAAAGGGATGAAAGGGTGAAGCTATCTGAAAAGATCTTAAATGATTGAGAAAGGTCAGCTTTGATCTATTAAAGCTAAATGAAGTAGAGAATTTTTGTTTTTGTTGAAATAATGGTCGAGCCTGAAAGAAAGTCGGAAGAGTGAGATCAAAAGAGTCACAGACAATACTGATAAAGAAAATCCAAAATCCTGACAAATTATATTTAATTTAAAGGCTCCAAAGATGAAATTCTAAAAACATCCAATTAAAAACATTATTTCAGCCGTGATGGTGAACGCCTTCAGTCCCAGCACCCGGAAGGCAGAGGCAGAAAGATCTCTGTGAGTTCGAGGACAGCCTGGTCTACAGAACAAGTTCTAGGACAGCCAAGGCTGTGACACAGAGAAACCTTGTTTTGAAAAGTCAAAAAAAAAAAAAATCAAACCCAAACAACAACAAAACATTGTTTCATTATAAATTAAGAATAATTGCCACCAAATTTCTCAATGGGAATACTAGAATGTTAAAGTTATATATTTAATGTTGTTAAAAATACTTAAAATATTTTTAAATGAGTGAATATCACCTCAGGTACAGAATTTTAAACAAAAATAAACTTGAAGTTGAGTAAAATGAAGGTGATCCAAATTACAACTCTAAAACTTTACAGGAAACATATCATGGGAACTTCCACAGAGAAAACAAATGATTTGAAACCACAGTTAAAGCCTAGCTATAAACAATGGCAAGATAAAAGAGTGTGAAATGAAGCTGGTGTGTTATAACCATGCTTTATAGTAGAGTTTCTTGCCTTAGTGGAAATAAGATATTTGTGCCTTCCAGTGTGATAGAAGTGTACAGATATCAAAACGTAAAACAAGGACTAAGGTTTTACATTTTATTGAATTTAACTGAAACAGCCTTATGGGTTGTAACTCTGTAACATTCCAGGTATAATTTTATAAAACATATCAATGATGTGGGAGGCTTGGAAGTGGCAGAGGTCAAGATCTTTGACACCATGCTGATGTCTTTGTGTTAATCAAAAGAAATAAATCAGGTGCTCTTCCACTAAGTAAGAGTCTTAATACACGGGCAGAAACAAACTGAATGAAGTTGACGTTGAATTTTAGTTTGTAATCAAGAATAATGATGACAAAGTGACCCAAATAACACAAAACAAGAAGAATGGTTTGTAGGAAATACGAAAGAGAACATCAGGAATAAATTGTAATGACGGTAATTAAAGTGAGTGTAAATCAATTAAACACGTACACCAAGTCACAGAGACTCAGGGAAATAAGATGCTGTAGTATGTTGTCTACCAGGCATTTAAAACAAAAGGAAATAAAGATAAAACAGCTAGTTATACATAAAATACATAATACATGAAAGCATCATCACTTTTCCATTGTCAATTTTAATAACAGAACACACAAGTTAAGCGGTTAACTGTGTTTGTAAAAGATACAAATATTAGAGATGCAAAAGAAAGAGATCAAAAGAAATGAATTGGGAGTATATCCATGCCTCTGATGGAGAAGGTGAATTCTAAAGAGAGAATATGTGAATCAAATGTACTTGGAGTTACTGGCATACCCTCATGAAGGCAGACTGATCAGGACCCCAGACACCTCTAACACTCTGCAGATTAAAAAAAAAAAAAGCAAAAGCTATAAATAAAATAAAATATAAAATGCTGCATTCTGAGTAAGACACAGTCATTTCTATCACAATCGAACAGGACTTACACTTGCCTGCACCGAGCCTGCACGAGGCTGGGGCTTGTCATCAGTCAAGTAGGGCTCAGGGGAGCCCTCACAGGACTGTCCCCCCACCCCACTGCTGAACTACTGACTGCTGCTGGGTTCTAGGGGAGAGACAGTTTTAGTCTTCATTTGTGCAGTCACAGGTGAGGCCACCAGGTTGTAAAAGATAGTTTGAAACCTATGGTTACACAGACAGCCCTGGTTAAATTGTGTCAGGAGACAAAACAGAAACACATGTAGGTTTGAAAGAGCATTGGGTCGGCAGGGCTGGCCGGAAGAAAGAGGCACAATGGGTAGGACAGTGAGCAGAATGCATCATCAGCATGGATGACAGTTTCAAAGAAAATTAACAAAATACATAAAACATTATCTTTGTACTTTAAAAAGGCCCTCTCCAAACTGCGGTGATACTTTATCGGTGCTGAAATGTGATATTTTATTTGTATGTTAATAAATAAAGTTTGGAGATCAGAGGTCATCAAGCCATAAACAGAAGTCAGGTGGTGGTAGCCCACACCTTTAATCTGATCACATGGCAAGCAGAGTCTCTGTGTGGTCAAGGACACAGCCAAGCGTGGTGACACAAGAGCCTTTAATCCCAGTACCAACCACAGAGACCTGGAGGTCTGTATAGACAGGCAGTGATGAGGAAGTCACGTGGCTTAGAGCCAATGAGAAGGCAGAACAGAAAGGCAATCAAAACACAGGTTACACAGGAAGAAGCTCTCTCTGTAGAAGCTACTGCATGGTGGTAAGCTAAGGCTAGTCATGGCTATTCACTCTGATCTCTTTGGCTATTACCTCTGTATTTGGCTCTGTGTTTCTTATTTAATAAGACTGTTTAGAAATTCGTCCACACCAAAGAATTTAGATGGCTATAAAATAAACAAACAAACAAACCTCTACTTGGTAAGCTCAAATCTACATATATCCATAGAGTTTGCACTCCTAACATTACATGCATGCACATTTTGTTCTGTAGTGAATATATTATTTTGTTATTTTAATTTTTGATTTGTTTATATTATTTTCACGTTATGTGTACATATGTTTGCCAGTGTGTAGGTATTTGCGTGTGAGTTCAGGTGCTTCTGAAGCCATAGATGTTGGATATTCTTTGGGCTGGAGTTACAGGCAGTTGTGACCCGCCCAACATGTGTGCTGGGAAATGAACTGTCCTCTGCAAGAATGGTATGCACTTTTAACCACTGAGTCATCTCTCCAGCCCCTCTAATAAATATTTATTCACCCTAATAAATATTTATTAACTCCTAAATACTATAAAACAAGGGGCTGGAGAGATGGCTTAGCAGTTAAAAGCACTGCCTGTCCTTCCAATGTACCCAGGTTCTATTTCCGGCACTCACATGGCAACTCACAACTGTCTGTAACCCTAGTTCTAGATGATCTGATGCCATCTTCCAGCTTCATGGGTACCAGCCATGTTCTGGGACACAGACATCCGTGCAGACAAAACACCCTTTCACATATAAACTAAAATGAAAACAAAAAATTCTGTAAAATCAAAATCATAAATGTTAAAGTCAGTAACAGAAAGATTAAAGTCCCCCCCCCACAAATACCCTCATGTAATATAGAGATCAAAATATGTTAATAGCACCTCATGAAAAATGAAGTGGCTGACATTTGAAAAAGGTGGAAAAAAATGATTAATTTCTGAAAAAATACCTAATACTAAAATTACTGAAAGATTAAGCATAAAATTAAAATGAGATAAATATCAGGGGAAATGAAAGTGTAATCAAGAATTCTGCTCCTAAACGGACCTCATCGTCTTCTTCAGTTTGGTCATGTATGATCAGTCTGCGTGTTTGCTTTAGGTCCTAGGAATCAAATCCAGAACCTCACGCATGGCAGGTACGCCCTGAACCACCGAGCTACACCCCACACTCCGCATGGATATCTTTATTTCTCCAGTGCTGTGGTTTAAACACAGGTCCTCATGTGCTCTACCACCAGGCCACACTTTCAGTCCTATCAGCTTGAAATGTGATTTGGCCCACGTTTCATAAACAGATAAACTCTACCTTGTGTAAGAGTAATTAAATCCAAGTTTAATTAAGTCTGATAATGTCTTAAAACACATAATAATCAAGTATATATCTTCCCAAAGAATTTGGTATTTCAATATTAGATACCAGATATTGTATCAGAGAAAAACAACACTTGTGTATCTTTTTAAAATGGGGGCAAAGTTCCCCATTTCTGAAAATGTTTTATATAAAATTGAAGATCTTAGTTAATATAAAAATGATTAGACAGAAAAAATATGCATCAGAATCAGAAAGATAGCAATGCTTACTTTTTTTTTTTTTTTGCAGATGACAGGTCTCTGAAGAGAGAAACTCCCAGAATCAACACAGCTCCGTAGCCATGATGAAAGGGAACACAGCTATTTAATGCTAGAGAGGTGTCTGAAATCAATAGCCTTTTAAACGACAAACTTAAACACATAGGGAAAAGTCAGGCATTGTTTACAGTAACAACATTTCTAAAATGGCTCCAGAGTTAGAATGACAAAGAATCCAGTCACCTCTACAGTTCAGAGACTGGAGCAGGGACTTGGTCAAATCTAGTTAGTAGCTTTTCAAAGAATTATTTAAGCAAAACGTGACTGAGTTTAGGATTAAAAAAAATCCTTTCTTAGGCCAGTTTTCCAGTCTATGTCCAAATTGTTCTCAGTATACATGAGTTATAGCTAGATACCAAATTGACTACCCCGAGTAGCTCCATAGCCAAACTTCTCTAACAATGCTGAACTGACTCAGTCACATTTTATAGACACGGCTACAAGTCGCCACTAGTTCCCAATGGGAGTTCTTTGCCTGCTGCTGTGCACACCTAGGCGAATTCTCTCCTGCTGACTGCAGGTTGGATCTTGTATCTGTCTTCTCTTCTGTAGAATTCAGCAAAAGTGATAAGATAGCATCTCTGAGACACGGTTACTCAGAGTGTGCCTTTCCATACCCCCACTTCTCTTTTTCTTTCTTGTTTTAAGGTCCCCTTTTTCTTTCTTTCCCCGAAGGGAGCCCAGCTATCTGGTATGAGTCGAACTGTGAGAGGACCACAGGCCAAGAAAATGAGGCCTGTAGCCCGTGAGATCCCGGATCCTGCCAACAGTTGTGGGAATGCTTTTCTGAACATGTCCTCCTCTTGTGGAACCTTCGGATGAGACCGCAGCCCCTATGACACCTTGAAAGAAAAGCCTCTGACTCCAGTCTCTCCAGGATTTCCAACACAGAGGCACTGCTTAGTCTTTTAAGCAGCTAACTTTTTTTTTTTTTTTTTTTTTTTTTTAATTTTCAAGACAGAGTTTCTCTGTGTAGCCCTGGCTATCCTGGAACTCACTCTGTAGACCAGCCTGGCCTGGAACTCACAGAGATCCGCCTGTCTCTGCTGGGATTAAAGGCATGGGTCTCTCCTGCCGGGCATGTTTCTAACTTTTTAATACACTTATGACTAGCAAAGACAGCTGTTAAAATTATCTAAAGTAAATGATTAGCCAGAGAGGAATGCTGTCGGCCTGCCTCAAAATGAGAACCAGGGTTGTCTTAGCTTGTATGTGACCCCCAGTAATAACAACAACAATAAACAAACAAACAAACAAAATCTGGCCGCAAGGTTACTCAGATTTTTGAGTCATTGGATCCACTTAATCAAAATAAAAAGTGATTCTGTCATGTACTGTGACAGCTAGTATATAATGGTTCACTTCAAACGGACACATCCCCATTCCTTGTCTTGCCTGGACCTTGGAGCTGAAAAACAAATGTTTGAATTCGTAGACTTCTAGAGGCTAGTCACCATTTTTTGTAACTATGACCGGGCAGTGGTAGTACACGCCTTTAATCCCAGCACTCGGGAGGCAGAGCCAGGCAGATCTCTGTGAGTTCGAGGCAGTCTGGTCTATTCGCTCTGGTCTACAGAGCAAGATCCAGGACAGGCACCAAAACTACACAGATAAACCCTGTCTCCAAAAAACAAAACAAAACAAAAGACAAGGAAAAAAGAAAAGAAAAAATCTAAAAAGAGAAAAAATATTTATTTTGAGTTAAGGCTTCTGAGGCTTCAGTCTGGTCACCGGGCTCTGTGCCTTTAGGGCCTGTGGTGATGGAATCTATGGGGTAGGCTGTTCTCCTCATGGAAGCCAGAAGCAGAGACTGAGAGAAACTGGAGAGAGACCAGTATCCCTTGTAAATGCGTACCTCAAGTAATCTATTCCTCCAGTGAGGCTCCACTGCCTAAAGTTTCTGCTACCCCCAACAGCGCCGCCAGCTGAGACCCAAGCCTTCAATTCATGATGCTTTCAAGGAGACCCTAGATTCAAACTGTAGCAGGAAGTGGGGGACATCCTGCAGCCAGGACCCCAGGGGGGTAGATAGCTGAGAATGGAAATACAGGAGATTTGCAAGGCTCTTCAGATTACGGTGGCCTTGATAACCCAAGGGGTAGCCAAGTGTCAGGACCAGACTGAGATCCTGTCTATTGTATCAGGTAAGCCCCTTAGATTCTAAATATACGTCATAGGGCATTGCGGTATTCGCAGATGAGACTATTTTTAAGTGGAACCAGTGAGATAGCTTCCAGCTTATATATTTAAATTTGCTACAGCATATAAATTTAATTTAAATTGGAAGAGGGAAAATTTGTGTCAGGTTATCTCAGCTAAGAAGAAGTAAAATTAGGAGAATTTCATGGCTATCGATTCTAGGAACTATGTTTGCTTTATCAGAAACTTAATGAAGAAAAAAAAGGAAAAAAAACTGAAAAATTAGTCAAAAAACACCAAAGACCCAAATCTTCTTTCAATGTTGTTTTACCTGTGAAAGGTCTTGTGAATCTGGATTGAATTGTACCTGATTTCAGTAAGTTTCAAACTCACCGAGGTATGCAATCACCTCCCCCCACCTCCAGCCCTCTTTTATTAGAGTGTTTAACTTTAGGATTTTTTTTTTCAGGGTCATTAAGTGGAATTTCTATGACAACCTGAAAGCCGGTGTAAGAATGAGACAGTGTTGTTCAGTATAATGAGTCCAACTATATTTTACCTCTTAGTTCTGGTTCCTAAGAAGTAGGTGATAAATTTAGGGCGCCATTCAGCACTATCCAGGAAATAGTCCACTAATGACCCGAAAGTCCAACAAATCTCCCTGTTTTACTCAGAGTACTTTGTGGCCAGTTATAGGAACCAGCTCTGGAAATAGAAACCAACTTGGAAAGGGATTTTACTGGAAGGATGTTGGGAAATTCACAGAATTTCCAGAAAAGCTGGAGAATGTGATGCAGAAAATGAGCAGGCACTGTGGGTGGTAGTGCCTGGTGACTTCAGCCCACTTCCATGTGGGACAGCTGGGCAGAGATTTTTCTCTTGTCACAGAGCGATGGAGGCCAGCATTCCCCCTGGATGCTGCAGAAGCGCAGATACTAGTTACCACCTCTGGTCCCACGGCCCAGCCAAAAGACAACAATTACCATGAACTCGGAAACAGTGTTCTCCTCTGACGTAAGTCTTCAGACTCCTTGGTATCACTGTCTGACCACCTGAATTATAAATCATCTTAAATTTTAAAGTGATAGTAAGAAAGTGGACAGAACAATGCATCATCATATGTTCTAAATTTATTTCCAGGTCTGTGAATGTTTTATTTCAAGTAAGGGATGATGGTATAAAAACCAGAAAAAACACAAAATTGGAAAGAGGTTATAGAAACAACTGATTGATGGAATAGGTAAAGGGACTAATCAAAGGATGTCCAAGAGTCTGGCATGTGACATGAACAGAGCAAAAAGATATATTTTACCTCTGACATGTGTGTTGTGGGAAAATCTTTTTGTACACTGTGAAGATGTGTCTCTGCCTAAGGCACCTTCTGATTGGTTTAATAAAGAGCAGAATGGCCAATAGCTAGGAAAGAGAGAATAGGCAGGATTTCTGGGGAGGGAGAGGAACTCTGGAAAGAAGAGAGGCGGAGACACCAGCGGAGACATTGAGGAAGTCTGATGTATAGAATGGAAGAGAGGTAAGTAATCACATGGTGGATTGATAGGAACTGGTTAATTTAAGTTGTAAAAGCTGGCTGGGAAGAAGCCTAAGCTGAAGGCCAAGCTTTCATGATTAATACAAAGTCTCTGTGTCATTATTTGAGAGCTGGCGGTCCCAAAGAAAGTCTGACTACACATGGGTGTGGGAGAAGTTTGCCACCTAGTCAGGAAAAAGCAATAAGCAGGAATGTTATATCTCTTCTCTACCCTATCCCAGGAAATTTGGTTGAAGGTGTCTTTATATATCTCATGGTGGATGAGCATCCAGACCTCCCTTTTAAAGTGTACAATTTAACGGTTCGGAAACTGTGCACACCTATACTAACCCCTTTGTTTGGCTCTTCATATAGTGGAGTTTCTTTGGTGAACTAGTTGTGATATTAGCTTGCTTCCCTCCCAGTGTTTTGCAACCCTTTTGGTAAATCTTGATTTATTTTCTCCAGTTTCCACCAGCCATATAACCAAATGCACATGGTGCTCTGAGTAATCATGACTCCCATAACTGTCATCTGCCACTCGCCTCTCTTTGTAAGAGAGTTACAGGTGTCCTTTACAGCAGAGATGCACAATTCATGTGGAAGGCAAACTCCAGACATGAGTTGGAAGGAGATCACTAAGAACTGGTTCTTAGTTTCTTTCCACAGAAACCAGGAGGACACATGGCCTGGAGGGCTTCTGGTGAGATTTGAACTTTCATTAGTCAAGAACAGGTGCTTTCAGAAGTAGGTGGTCAAAATGGCATTGCAGGAAATTTCAGAACTACATTCTTGAAATGGAGAGCCTAAAAGATAAGACAAAAGAAAATCCACCCTTGAGCATTTATGGAAAGTGGAGAAATGTAGCCAGGAACCGGGGACAGAAAAACTCTTTAAAAAGTAATTTCTGTTTCTCCTAGTAAGGGGGGTCACTGGTCTGAAGGTCTCAGGTGGAGGGATTGGCATATGAACCCAGTCACAAAACCTTTGACCTACCATTTGCTCTGCCTGCAGAGTATAGGACCAGAGCCTAGCAGAATCATCACTGACATTACCAGAGAGACTCCATTCAGCAACTGATGGGAGCAATGTAGAGTCACACAGCCAAACATTAGGCAGAACTCTGGGGGTCCTGCAGAGGAAGGGGAGGAAGGATCAGAGGAACCAGAGGGGTCAGGGACACCACGAGAGCACAGCCCACAGAATCAACTGACCAGCACTTGCAGAGATGGGGGAGCCTGTAGGCTCTGCCCTAGGTCCTCAGCATGTATGTTATGGCAGACTATCTTGGTGCTCTTATGGGATCCCTAACAGTGGGAGTCGGGTGGTTTCTGACTCTTTTGCCTGTTTGTGGGACCCCTTTCCTTCTGTTGGGTTGCCTCGTCTGGCCCTGATGTGAGGGTATGTGCCTGATCTTATTGTAGCACGTCATGCCGTGTTTAGTTGATGTCCCTGAGAGGCCTGCTCTTTTCTGTGGTGAGGCGGAGGGGGGCGTCGATCTGGGGAAGAGAGGAGATTGCGGGGAGAGACTGGGGGAAGTGCATGGAGGGGAAACTGCATTCAGGATGTAATATATGAGAAAAAAGAAACACATAAAAACTAATTTCTTTTTAAGTTAAAATATAATTACTTTGCCCCTTCCCTTTCCTCCCTCCAGTCCTTCTCAAGCATCCACTCTTGTTCTCTCTCAAATGTGTAACCTCTCCTCTTGAATCTTAGTTATGTGTGTTCCTAAGTATATAAATACAACCTACCACTGGTGTGATCTCTATTTTTGTTGGTACTGTTGAGTGTTGTAGAAAATCTGGATTTAATTAAACCTAAGATTCTTCTAAGTGACCAATCAGGCCCTGTGGACATGTAGTTAGTCACACCTGTGCTTCCTTTTCTGTCTGTTTTCTCTGCTGTCACATAAGCTTCAGAAGGGAGGGGCAAGGTCTACCTTGTCCCTCACCTGGTACATGAGTATCTGACAAAGGGTAATTTCTTCATGGCCTGTTGGACACCTGGCAAATAGAAACAAATGAATAATATGTGGAAATTTTCTTCCTGAAGACATCTATGGAGAATAGAGGGTGAATGGATAAATATAAATCCAGTCTCATGCTCTGACTCTAAAGGACATTGACAGCTTTTGTTGAGTTCTAGTATGCTATGTCTTGTCCCCAATTATTCTTCACAAATGCTTGTGAAGGACAAATCTTGGTGTATAATATCCTTTTCATAAATATTTGTTAGGGTGTTACTCTTTTTTAACTGATTGTGCCTATTTTTTTTTTCTTACTTCAATTTGGTGTAAATCTAACGGATTATGGAATCTAGGGTTATCCCAAGAATGTGTTCAGCATAGAATTGGTATTTCTATATGTTATGCTGGATTGCTATGTAGGTATGTTCTCTAGAACTGAAATGCATCCATAGTATGTGTAAATGGCATAATTGTATGCTTTCTAGAACTGAAGTTTTTCAAAGTTCTTTAGAATTGAAATGATCTATGCTTTGGAAATGTATGTTCTGCAGAATTGGTATGTGTGTACATACACATGTGCATGATACAAATATCTAGATTTGCTACATTCTATAGAACTGCTATCTGTATTTTCTAGAATTGCTATATCTATGTCTACATATCATCTTTGGATTTTGGATGTCCTGTCTGAAGCTGGAGCAACCTCTCTCTCTGGCTACCCTAGACTGGCCCACTTTCTTGAGCCAAGACTATACAGGTGCTCTTTAAATACATTTGCTATATAAGGATTATAATGTTTGTGTACTTACTATATAAGAACTGCAATGTTTGTGTTCTTGCTATATATGATTGTAATATTTGTGTACTTACTATATATATATGTGATTGTAATGTTTGTACACTTACTATATAAAGACTGTAATGTCTGCTTACAAAGCTCAGTTCTGTGGTCATTGTCATGGATCTAGAAATACTCTCAGATGTCACATAACAAAGTTGTCATTCTAACTCTATCATTATTTTTCTAACTTCCATGCTTGTGTGTCTACCCTTTATTTTATTTGAAGAATTTTTATTACCATTCTTTTTACTATAACTTTTCTGTTCTCTCTGCCAAAACAAATAAAAAATAAACCCAACTTCCCAAGCCAGAAAACAATAACAAACAAACAAACAAAAACCCCCACATTCCCTCAATACCTAAAACCTTAATCCCAGATACAAAAAGCTAGTGATCATTAGGTATCTCTTAACTGCCATAAGAGAGTGTTTCCTATCCCAACAAGAATGGTTTCACTAACCACATTGTTGCTGTTTGATTCTGTTTCCTTTACCAGTCATGATCTGTTCTGGTTCCTAGTGAAGTCACAGTATCTGCCATGGAATGATTGACAGTCTTAACTTTATGAAATGAAGAATGAATGAGTGAGTGGTATGTGACCTTGTTAAAAAAATATTACAGGCAAGTCATCTCATTGCCAAGACCAAATTATCTCATTGGCTGTCTGGCCACTTGGGACTCTTCCATTCTATTCTTTGTGTGAGTGTGTGTGTGTGTGTGTGTGTGTGTGTGTGTGTGTGTGTGTGTGTGTGTGTGTATGTATGTTTGAGACAGTGTTTCTCTGTGTAGCTTTGGAGCCTTTTCTGGAACTCACTCGGTAGCCCAGGCTGACCTCGAACTCAGAGATCTGCCTGCCTCTGCCTCCCGAGTACTGGGATTAAAGGTGTGCGCCATCACCGCCCAGCTTCCATTCTGTTCTTATTTCTGCTTCAATTCCACGAGTGCAACTGATTGCAGCATCACTAGTTTGCCATCTTTGCCCACTCCAGCATCGGGGCACAGATTTGGATACAGGGCAAATGAAGTCTAGCAGTGTTAGGGGCTTCCACCTCCAGCTCATCATCCTGTCTCTCACTAGATAGTAAAGTCTGGTAAGATAAGAGACAGGCAGCAAGAGAGTGGTGGTTGATGCCCTTGATGGTATCTGCCTTCGAATTTAGGGCTGCACTCTTGGAATCTTTAATACTTGTTTTAACAGGTTGAAAAAAAAAATAACTGCTATGGGATGGTCGTTCTGTACACTCTGACTATATGTTGCTACCATTGGTTAATAAAGAAGCTGCTTTGACCTATGACAAGACAGGAGACAGCCAGGCGGGAAATCCAAGAGAGATACAGGGAGAAGAAAGGGGGGGTCAGAGGAGACACTGCAAGGCGCTGCCTGAGAAGCAAGATGTAATGGAACTCATGCAAAGCCACAAGACACATGGCGATACATAGAAAATAGAAATGGGTTAATTTAAGATTAGTGAGCTAGTTAGTAATAAGCCTAGGCCATAGACCAAACAGTTTGTAATTAATATTAAGCCTCTGAGTGATTATTTTATAAGCTGCTGGAGGGCCGTGTGGGGCACAGAAAAGCTTCAGGCTACAAATAACAAACCTAAAATTTGTCCCTTTTGCATTTGGAATATTGAATTTTCCTTCTTGATTCCTTTTGCCACAAAGTTTCACTCTCCCTCCTCTTTCTCCCTCAGTTCACCCCCTCTCCATTTCAATACTAACTTAAATTTCTACCTGTATAATTATCTTTGAATCAAAGTGGGACACCACAGGATCCAAAGGTAATGTGCCACTCCAAAAACAAAACCTCCAAGACCTGAATACTAGTTAGACCTCCACATCTCAATCATGTTTCTATTTTTTTCCTAACAGAAAGGGAACATTCATGTTTGGAAAGCATGTTGTTTCTAAGTGACATAAAGAAATCACCATTTAGGGATTCCTTATATTGAAATTGAACACTGAAAGTTAATGTTATCCTTTCTCCTCATACTATGGGACCTCTTGACACATCTGTAAGACCACCTTTCAGTTACTGGGCTGGAGGCTTGAGTGAAGTGCATCCAAGTTCTGTGTCCCCCAGACTAATGTTTACAGAGTAGTGGCACTCATTGTTAATTGGTCACGGGATACGTAAAGACATTCTCTCAGCAAATAGATCTGGGCAGTAAGAATTTTGCAGAGAATGATGGAGAAGCTCCCTTGCATCTTGCCTGCTATATCCAAGGGTTTATACGCTTACCTAAAAGTAAAAAATAATGTACATTTCCCTATGACCTTCCTATCCTTAACATCTAGCCCTATTTTCCCTCACTTCTGTTTCAGCTGTCTCTTGGAATCCCCTCCTCTGATCCCTCCAACTCCTCTTTCTTTATCCAGTCCTCTGCTGCTTACCTTGGCTTAATCATCACCTTGCCTGTAGAGGCCTTTTCTAGCCCTATTACCAAGTGGGTTTTGTGAAGCTAATCCCACGGCATTTCTCATCACAATCTGCTGCTTGCGATTTCGTGAAGCTGTGTAAAACAATGCTTTTTTGCTTGCCTGCCATCTTATCATCCTCTACCTTATATGTTTGCCCTCTGCCCGGTAAGCTCATGAAGGCAGAGTCGGGGACATGTTTTGTGGTGGTTTGAAAAGGAATGATCCCCATAGGCTCATGTATTTGACTGCTTAGTCATCAAGGAGTGACACTATTTAAGAAGAATTAGGAGGTATGGCCTTGTTGGAGTAGGTGTGTTCTTGATGGAGGAAGTAGGTCACTGGGTGTGGGATTGGAGGTTTCAAAAGCCTATGCTAGGCTCATTCTGTCTCACACTGCCTATGGATCTGGATGTGGAACTCTTAGCTAGTTCTCCAGGACCATGTCTGTATGTGTGCTGCCATGCTCCCCACTATAGTGATAAAGGACTAACCTTTGAATCTATAAGCAAGCCCTCAATTAAATGTTTTCTTTTTTAAGAATTGCCATGGACAAGGTGTCTCTTCACAACACTAGAACACTGACTATGACATGCTTGTTCGATTTCCTGATACATTGCCCATTCTTTTCTTATTGTCTGAAATAAACAATAGCAGAATACTTTATTCACACGTACACAGATATCCACAAAGACATATATAAATAGCGATGCCTCTCTCCGCATTTTATTTATACAATACTTTTCTTCCTTTTTATTTGCAGTAAAATCTTGCAGACCATTCCACATCAGGGTGTTTCACAATGCTGACAAGTGTTGCAGTGTGTGGGGTTACCCACAGTTATTTACAAGTTTTCAATGTAAATGGATAAGCTAGGTTCTTACTAGTCTAAACTCATAAACAATGCTTTACTATGCCAGGTATTTCTGAAAGATAAATTTCTAGACATGGGATTATTAAGTTGAAGGTGATATATTTTTAATTTTGATAGATATTCTTAAATGAGCATGTTAACAATGATGCTCCAAGTTCTATTTGACGCAGCCACTTTTCTAAGAGTTTGTGGTTTGTGATTCTGGTATCACTACATATTATAAAATTTCCAGTTTTGCCAAGCCAAATAGCAAAGGAAGCAATCACTATATCTTAATTTTTTTAAATTTCATTTTTGCTTTCCAGAAAAGTTAAATGGCTTTATTGGGTTTCTGTTGTGCACTACTTTTGATATAAATTGCCATGGTTTTTTATTGCTGGTTCCATTTGTTATGTTCTTAATTATTTAGTTACTTTTCTGTTTTTTTTTAGTAATTTATGATTAATTATTATTATTCTTTCTTTTATTTTTGTGTTTTTTTTGAGATTATTATTTTTCCCTTCTCTCCCTCTGAACCCTCTCATATGCCCATACTTTCTCTTTTTCAAATTTATGAACTCTTTTTTTCATTAATTGTTGTTATATGTGTATATATAGGTGTGTGTGTGTGTGTGTGTGTGTGTGCGTGTGTGTGTTTGTGTGTGTGTGTGACCTGTTCAGTTTGTCTAATGTTACTTGTATTATATTTTCAAGGCTGACTACTTGGTGTTGGATAACCAATTGGTGTGCTCTTCCCTGGGGAAGACTATTTCTTGCTTTCAGTATTCCTTAATTGCCTGTAGTTTTTTGTGTAGGGTTTAGACCTCCTGGGCTTGTTGTTGTCCTTGTTCAGTACACGTTTAGGCAGTCATGTTGGTGAGACCTTATGTGTGTAGCTCCTGATATTCCCAGAAGACACAATCTCACAGCAAACTCCCTATTCTCTGGCTCTTACTGTCTTTCTACCTCTTCCTTTGCAATGATTGGTGGAGAAGTTGTATTGTAGTTGTATCCATTGTGAATAGGTTCCACAACTCTACATTTGGATTGGTTGTAGTTTTCTGTAATGGTCTTTGTGGCAAAGAGAAATTTCCTTGATGTGTGTTGAGGATTACATTTATCTGTGGGTATAAAGATAAATACTTCATTAAACCAGGATAATCTCTAACTGTATTCATTATTTTTTAAACTAAATTTTATTTACTTATGTGTGCATGTACATATCCAAATATGCCATAGTATGTGTGTGTTGGTCAAAGTACAACTTAAAAGAATTATCTTTTTCTTTCCATTGCATGAGTGCCAGGGATTGAACTCAGGTTTGGTAGCAAGCACCTTTACTTTTTAAGTTTACCAGCCAAAGTGTTATTATTTTAATAATTATATTTGTCTCCAAATATAAATGTAAGTACCAGGTTCTGGTACTCTGCTGTTTATTTAATATTGTTATATGATGCCATTTTTCATGTGTGATTTCATTTTTAAGAAGATGTAGGATGATATAATTGATATGTAAAGAAATATACATATTTAATGTGGACTATTGATAAATTAGAATATATGAAAACAACCTTGGTTCCATCACCACCATCAAGGTGACAGACATATACCAAACCTTCAGAACTTACTTTGAATCTCCATTGTTGTAGAATGTTATTTTAAGGTGTGTTACTTTTGTTTATGTTGCATTTGTTTAACTCAGTGAAGCTGTGTTACTGTGCCTGTGTAAAACACCTGATGGTCTAATAAAGAGCTGAATGGCCAATAGTGAGGCAGGAGAAAGGATAGGCAGGACTGGCAACCAGAGAGAATATATAGAAGGAGAAATCTGGGAGGAAAAAGATCAAAGCAACAGCCAGAAAAGAAGGAAGATATCAGGGGCCAGCCACCCAGCTACACAGCAAGCCATGGAGTAAGAGTAAGATTTACAGAAGTGAGAGAACTGGAAAAGCCCAGATGAAAAATGTAGATGGGATAAATTTAAGTTAAGAAAAGCTGGAAACTAAGCCAAGGTAAGGCTGGGCATTTATAATTAAGAATAAGCCTCCATGTGTGATTTATTTAGGAGTTGGGTCTTAGGCCTCTCAAAAGAGCCAAAAACAAACAATGACATTTTGGCGAACCAACATGGCACTCCAGTTTCTATAGTTCCTGAGACACCTTAAAAAAAAAATAAATAAAAAGATATGGCTCCTTTAAGAATTTCTGCCAGACAGTTTCTGCTGCTCAGTGAGTCCTTGAACAACTAGTATGTTAAGTAAAAACCAAAACCTAAGTAAAAAATGCCTGCCACAGTGCAAGCATTGGCATTCTAGAGCTGTCGGAAGATTGAATGCAGTTCCTGTTCAGACAAACCTCCAACTGGCTGTGAGTTTCACGCTTGGTTTTTAGGACCTGAGAAGTTGGAGGAGCCAGCTGAAAGTCAAGTGTGGAGGATCCAGGTGTAGGTTAGCCGTTTAAAGGTTTGCTCATATGGTCAAAAGAGACTGAAGACACACAACAAAAGAGGTCCAGATGGGAAAAAAAAATCCCTAAACAGGTTACAGTGTGTTTAACAATGTGCATAGGCTTAAGAAAAGAAAAAGGGTATAGTCATAGAAAGAAAAGAATAGATTATAAAACAATGATGTCTTTAAAGAGAGAGTAAACGTAACATAGAAAACAAAGCCAGGTAAGATAGAAAATACACAGGGAGTCTGGATCCTGTATGTTATTGTGTTGATTTTGAATTTCTTTGATTGTTGAAGAGCAAAGGACAGCAGCAAAGAGACCTAGAATTGAAAGAGGGGCTGTTGAAATAAATCAGCCTATATACCTTAGGAATGTCTTAACTTTTAAAAAGTCAAAAAATATATTTGTCAAATGAAAATAAAAAATGCTTTGGAGTTTTGTTCCCACAGGAGACAAGAGGCTGTGGATTCTTTCAGAAATAATATAGATCAGGTTTGATCAGGGGAGACTTCCTAAATCTTGACAGGTGATATCCATCAACAAAGGTTATAGCTGGTCTTCCCAGAACTTGGCCATTATCAGAAATTTTCTCTCTGGGACCCTAAAGATACATCATCCACAAACAGCAGGGAGCAGTTTGGAGGACACAAAGTCCACATTCCCAAGAGGGATGTGTGAGATTTTTGATTATTTGATGGGTTATGAATGTTTATTATCATTTAGGGGAATATAGTATATTGATGCAAATTTAAAGTTTTTTTTTATTACACTGTATTTATGTTTCTACTCTTGTTTAAAGGATTTTTGTATGTTGATAAAAATTTAAGGTTATTTTTGTTACAATATATTGTATGTATATTTCTATTTTTGTTTGAAGTATTGTGCCTATGCAGTTCATTGCAATGTATGGTGAAGTTCTAGTTTTTGAAAGCTATTATTATAAATTATATAGGATAATCAGGAAATATAGGTTAATGGTTAATCATTGATAACAATCAAAATTGTAGATATGTTAGGTATTCTCTCAGAAGCATATAGAGATATATTTTAGATAGATGGTCTTCAAAATACTTCAAAGAACTATAGAACATGGCATTTAAAATGTTTTGTTAACTTAGAGGTTTTCATGACAATGAGACACATCTGCTCCTGGCAGCATTAATTTACTTCAGAGATGATGGGCATTGAAGAAACTCCTTATGGAGTTAGCTTTCTTTGTGGCAAGGTTAGCTACTGGATAAAAAAAAAACAAACTGTTTTTACCTTTGACAAATGACAATGTGCTGTGCAGACTGGACATGCAAGACACAGAAAAAAGACTATTGAGCTTTGCCAAAACAAGACAGGACATTCCTTCAATATTCCTGCTTCACAGAAGAGTATGCCAGACATTTTGCAGGACATAGAGGAAAGTAACTGACAAACTTTACCAAAATAAGGCAGGACAGTCCAAAATTCCTGCTTCACAGAAAAGTCTTCCAGATACTCTAGGCCTGTAGGCTGAAGATGGATTCCCCAACATTGCAGAGGAACTTTGGGTGACTGTCCAGGCAGCCAAATGTCTCTGTTGTTAAATGCTATTACATTCTTCTAGGTCTTTGATGGAGTTGAAGACTGAATAGTTATAGTTGCAGTTTTCCTTAGTTATGATAGAAAGTAAGTTAGGTGTAAACTTGGATTCACTAAGATAGAATAGATAAAGCATTATTCTAACTACAAATGGACAGAATATTATAAATTCTTACTTGATAACTGTTTTTTTATATATAGTTTTACTATATTAAAGTTAAAACCTTTCATTTTTATTTGAACAAAAAGGGGGGGGGGCTGGAGAGATGGCTCAGAGGTTAAGAACACTGGCTGCTCTTCCAGAGGTCCTGAGTTCAATTCCCAGTCAACCACATGGTGGCTCACAACCATCTGTAATGAGATCTGGTGCCCTCTTCTGGCCTGCAGACATACATGCAGGCAGAACATTGTATACATAATAAATAAATAAAATCTTTAAAAAAAAAAACAAAGTGACAGTCGGGCAGCGGTGGCACATGCTTTTGCCGGGTGGTGGTGGTGGTGGCGGCGGCGCACGCCTTTAATCCCAGCACTCGGGAGGCAGAGGCAGGTGGATCTCTGTGAGTTTGAGGCCAGCCTGGGCTACCAAGTGAGTTCCAGGAAAGGCGCAAAGCTACACAGAGAAACCCTGTCTCGAAAAACCAAAAAAAAAAAAAAAAAGAAAGAAAGAAAAAAAAAGGGGGAAATGTTGTAGAATATTATTTTAGGGTGTGTCACTTTTGTTTATATTGCATTTGTTTAACTCTGTGAAGCTGTGTTACTGTGCCTGCCTAAAACACCTGATGGTCTAATGAAGAGCTGAATGGCCAATAGTGAAGCAGGAGAGAGAAATAAGTGAGGCTGGCAGGCAGAGAGAATATACAGAAGGAGAAATCTGGGAGGAGGAAAGAAGCAGCCAGAGAAAGAGGAAGACATCAGGGTCCAGCCACCCAGCTACATAGCAAGCCAAGGAATAAGAGTAAGATTTACAAAAGTAAGAGAAAGATAAAAGCCCAGAGGCAAAACGTAGATGGGATAATTTAAGTTAAGGAAAGCTGGCTAGAAACAAGCCAAGTTAAGGCTGTGCATTTATAATCAAGAATAAGCCTCCAAGTGTGATTTATTTCAGAGCTGGGTGATAGGCTCCCCAAAAGAGTAAAAAATAACTACACTTCATATGTGTTATCTTTTTTAACCCTCTCTCTGTCTCTCTTTCTCTCTCCTTCCCACCCTTCCTTCCTGCCTCCTTTCCTCTCTCCCTTCTTCCCTTTCTTCTTTTCATTTTTTTGCAGTAAGGACATCTTAAGATGAGATGGTATCTCAACAAATTGTGAAGGCTTACGATGACATTGCACCTCCCCAGCCCTGGCAACAGCTATTGTATTCTCTCTTGGGATGAGTTCAACTCCTTTAGGCTCCATATAAGCCAACAGACTATTTATTCTATAGCTGGTTTATTTTACTTCCTTTTCAAGTTCATGTCTTTACATATTGCAAGAACTTGTTAAGGTTGGGTACTGGTATGACTCACCAGTAAAACATTTGCCTATGATTAATGTGACTCTGGGTTCAATTCACAGCATCACACAAATAAAAAAAAAGTATTATAAAGGGACTGAGGTCTGAGAAAATGGCTCTGAAGGCAAAACTGGCTTGCTTCGGATGCCTAATGATCCCTGGGTCCATGTAAAAATCTAAATGTTGTGACTGACAAGCTAGTATGAGATATCCTGCTTCAAAGCAAGGTGGAAGGAGGGCATCAGCTGGTAAAAAGTAGTTCTCTGACCTCCACATATGTGCCATCGCATACATATGCCTGTATACATGTATACACACACTAAATAAATAAGTGACTTATTAACAAAAATAATTTTATTGTACACATATGGATATATCATATTTTTGTTAACAGTACATCAATGGATAATCTTTCCTCTTTTGTCAGACAATTTATTCATGTATTTTTTTCATGGCTGTGACTTCTAGCTGTTGTTACTCAAGAAGGTCACCTCCATCTCAAAAGTACAGATATTTCTTTATGCTTCTATGTTACTGTTTATGGCAGTTTAAATGAGATTAGCCCCTAGAGGCTCATGTTTTAATGTTTGGTCCCCAGTTGTTAGAACTGTTTGGAAAGGATTAGGAGGGGTGGTCTTGTTAAGGAGGTGTGTCACTGGGAGTAGATTTTGAGATTTCAAAACCCATGCCATTTCTTGCTCTCTCTCTCTCTCTCTCTCTCTCTCTCTCTCTCTCTCTCTCTCTCTCTCTCTCACTCCATTTCCCTCTCCCCCTCTTACTCTCTTTCTCTTTCTCTCTTCCTCCCACTTTGCCTGTGTTTGAAGACCCTGGATCCCCATAAGCTCTCAGCTACTTCTCCAGCACTATGCTTACTGCCATGCACTTGGCTCTGATGATTATTGACTGACCCTCTAAATTGTAAGGACACCCTTAACTAAACACTTTTTATAGGTTGCCTTGGTCGTAGTGTCTCTTCACAAGAATAGACAAATAAGTAAGACACAATTATTTTCTACATAAAATTCCATTTCTAAAATACTTAGACTCTTTTTTAGTATGATATAAGTTAATGACAGTATTTTCCAAATGGAAAGTTATAATTTGTAAATAGACTTTTCCTTATTTATCATCTTTCTTATAATCTAAAGCCATAAATGCATCTGTATTGATTGTTGTTGTCTCTGTTGAGGGTTATTGATCTGCTTATCTATTACTTAAGTTCTAGCTTTGCTTTGATATAATTAGGTTCTCACTCACTGAAACTTTATCATTCTTTTTCATTGTGCTCATTTATCAGTCTGTTCAGAAAAGTCCTCTTTTAAATTTAAGATTACATACAGCTTATGAATTAAATGGGAGAATAGAATTCATGTTATTAAAATTTGTCAACCCAAATCTATGCCCATTTTCCCATTTCTATCTTTTACTCTCTCTCTCTCTCTCTCTCTCTCTCTCTCTATATATATATATATATATATATATATATATAACTTTCATAACTTTTCTGTATAGAACTAATTTTTTCATTAGCATTATTTTTCATTTCAATATTTGCTGACTTTGTGAAAAAATTTCTTTTATATTTGCTATTAGATTATTGTAAAAATTGACTTCTATCTGAAGATATTGATTATAGTCATTTAAATGAACTCTTGCTTGTTTTTAATAAATGTGTATAGCCTTGGATTGAGTAACAAGAACAGTAACATCAGTGTATGCTCAAACTTTTTGTTTCTATCTCAAATATTTACACTTTATTTCATATTTTGTTCTTATAACATACTTTAGTGGCATGTGTGTGTGTGTGTGTGTGTGTGTGTGTGTGTGTGTGCATTTCATAGCCTGTTACACACAAAAAATGAACCTGACACTGAAACAAAAATAGATTGGCATTAAAAATGGAACCAGAAATACTAGGACAGTAAAAAAAAAAAAGTTGCAGCTTGTTACTTCAACAGTAACTGATGCCTACAAGGTAAGATTGAAAGCGTATATGTGGTTGTTTGGTAAGTCTCGAATGGTGGAGCATAATATGCTTTCCATAGACCTTAAGTAGTAATAAGAATAAAACACTCCTGAAAGATACCATTTAGTCTGGTAACATTGCTATAGGGAGTTTTTTTTTTCAACATAATTGAGAAAAGCTTTCCTCCAGAAATATATAACAGGAACTGTGCCCAGCCATAGATGACCTAGTTCAGGGAAGGAAGACAGATACCCAAACACACAATGAGATTCAGAGTTAGGCACACCAGGACAGATCTGGGTAGTTTAAATCACACAATGCATACCAAAATTCACAATGAGTACACAAGAGATTAGTGAAACAGATTCTAATTTGTTTAAATTTCTGGCAGGTAAACTGCAGTGTTGAGAGTGTGTTTTCTGAAGGTGTCAGGTAGAGGAGTCATTCTTTGGACTTTTATCATGAAGAGGTATCCTGTGTGTCCCGTGTGTCATTCAGTGGTCATTTGTTAAGAGCTTTTTCTTTCCTAGTCTTTAAATTTCCTCAAGACAATGCTTTAATTTTGATTCATTAGATGGTATGATAATTTAATTATGTTGTATAATTTAGGTCAAACTGGTTATTCAGTTGCTGTGCTCCTGAATATTATTATTATTATGTTGGATACTTATTTCACTCCACTTACTTTCTGGATAAATTAGGATGCCTAGCTGTGGAAGAGCAATGAGTGTACCTGCTTAGAGCACGTATTATTTTCTGTTACTTTCAAGATTTCACTTTGGTAGACCTCTGGATGGGAATAATTCATCTATAATTCACCATCTTTAAAGGAGGCTCTTGGGGTCATGTACTGGTGATAAGACAAAATGATCTCAATAAAGCAGAAATTGATTGAAATTTCATCACATTTCAGTTAGAAATTATTAAGTTGAAATAGCTGACCTTGCAGGTCAAACCCAATTGATTGCTGGGGTATCATGTTGTTTAGTAATTGCTAAGATAATCTCACTTATTAGACTTTGATAATATGAAGAACAGAGACTGGTCATCATTTTGCATTTCTTTCTTGTGTTAAGAGAGAACTATGAAAATATTGATCTACAAGAAGAAATACTATTTTATCTGCCTTCCCAAGCTATAACAGGTCAAAAAATGTAATGAAAATGATTAAGATTCTTCACAAAAGAGAATTCTATTTCTTTAACTGCTAAGTAACATTATACTTAACTTAGTAGAGGTTATATTCTTTAAACTATGTTCCCTTGTAATTAGCAACATAGAACTCACTCTTTCCCAGGAGAGCAATAGGCTTTCAGGAACAAAGCATAGATTTTCTTTCTGAGGAATGTTCTAGGGAGGATTGCAATCAGGTGTCTACAAATGTGGGATAGTTCTACTGAACCAATTTCAATGTGAGAGTCTTAGACAAGAGTTGACGAAATGATGTCAGGATAAAGATTTATTTCCACAGTGAGATCACAATATTAAAAGATACAAATTACATAGCTCATGCCAGAGTTTTATACTGTTGCTGTCAAATGTAAATAAATTGTGAAACTTTGCTTAATATTATGTATGCGTGTTTAAAAAGCTGAAAATATATGAAGTTTTATAAATACTTTCCTTTTTATATTATCTTGTAAGGAAAAAACAAAATAGCTACATTTCATTTGCATTTACAAATGGGCATGAAGAAACAAGAAATATTTTTAATTTCAAAAGTTTTTTTTTCTGAAATAAGTAACTACTTGTGAAAATCTAATTTTTATTTAAATTGATGTAGAATAGATACTCTGTACCTGGGTCTGGTAATGAATACCTATCATCTAACCAATTAGGAAATAAAAGAAAGAGGGTCAGAAATTCTAGGTTATCCTTAGCTATGTATATGCTTGCAATTAGCTTAGGCTATATGAGACCCTGTCTCAAAATAACTAGCTAACTAACCAACTAGCCCTAAATAAACACACTTGCCGTGCTTTTCCTGGCATACCCAGAGAAGCTGGAGGGGTAATTATTTTCTTTAAGTTAATATCAGCTTCTTGTGTGTTAATAAGTCATATAAATATGGGAGTTCTGAGGATAGTAGCCTTAATGCTCCTTAATAACATTTCCTTAATATTGTTATGGAAAATTTGCTTTCATTTTTTTAATATGTTGCTCAGATGACAGCAGGTTATTCAGTATTGGGCATTGGTATATCGGATAATCATAAGCCCTAGGTCTTGAGACTTCTAGTGTCATTTTAAAAAATGCTAACTACTTTCTTCACAGGTTATTCTTCTTATATACAATTAGAAGGGAATTGAGAGCATTATTGCAATTTTTCATCATTCAGTCTAATATTTCATAGGATTTATTGATTACAAATTTGTGGGTCATATTATTTGGCATCGCAGTAATTTCCCCTACATGCTGTCTGCTGAACCACTTTGCAATGTAATCCGCGTCATAAATGTTACAAATCCTGTTAGAGGCTCATGTCAGGTCCTGCACACATTTTTCCAGTAAGCAATGAAGCAAAGATAGCGGAAACACTCTATACAGTAGATGGATTTGGCTTGGAAATAAACTCAAAGACATGCTGAGGGACAGCAATGCTTCAGCCTGGGTTAAATAGGAGTATGCAGGATTTCAAGGGAAAGAAACATTCAATAAGAGATAGATAACCCACCTCCATATAGAGTAAAGATCTAACAAAATTCTCTGAAAAGATTGTTTTGGCAATGGATGGACTATCACATAGTCTTTGGGGGATTAACTGTTCCTGAATGTGATGTGAGTAAATTTCTATAGTGCTCTTTCTGTCTTTGGATAGCTGCACTGTGTCCTGGGCTTGACCATACGGATAGCAAATGACTTTTCCATACTGGAGTTTCTTAGACAACACTCAAATCTCAGCAAGTAACGGGTCTTTCCCACTAAAAAGATGGTGCACGTCAACCAGACTGCAACTAATGTTCCAATTCCTTTTTCTTTTTCTTATTTTTTTTTTTTACAAGAATAGCAGAATAGGAGGTGACCACAAAGTAATTTTATTTGTTACCTAAATATTCAAGATACTAAAGAGCTTTGCATCATAATTCTTAATGCCAACATCTCCAACACTCCTGCTTCTCTCTTCCAATATTGTGTTTCTCATCTGTTGTGTAGCAGTTTACTCTTATATTGAAACATTCCATCCTGCAGGCAAGTTCCTTAAGACAAAAAGTAAGCAACTCAAAATAGTTTCAGGAAGTCCCTGAAACTGACCAGATTCACTAGGCTCCTCCCTTCCCATGAGTATAGCTGAGAGTCACTCTCAGATGATCCAAGCTGCAAAACCGAAGCAATGACCAGTCAAACAGCTTGGAAGAAGCAGAAACCAATTAAGATAACTGGAAGAAGTGTAGACTGAGCCACCTGGAAGGGACACTCTCCAGCTTGTGGAGCTGCCCATTGGCCGTGCAGTGTGCTCTAGGTTCCAAGGTTTTACGAGCTATTACCTATGTTGAGGTGGGCTTTGGTGATGTAGCTGTCTTTGAGTCATTTCTGTTCCTGGAAGTGGTCCATCAACTGTATTCCTTTGAGTAAACCAATAAAACTCATTGGTTCACTAAGATGGACTTTGATTGTATCTGTACACTGGGGTGACAAGAGGTGTGTGTGTGTGTGTGTGTGTGTGTGTGTGTGTGTGTGTGTGTGTGTGTGTGTGTGTGTGTTGCTTGTCCCCAGGAAACATCTGTCACACACCATCATCTCCTGTCTTACCTCCTTCCTGGCTTTACACCATTAAATCAAGAGGTTCTCCATACGCACATCTAAAGTGGGAAGAAAAGGTTATCAGGCAGTTCTTTCTTGAGATTGTGGTCCTGATGGAGAAAGAACTGCTCTGAACTTGAGTTTTCCTCAATTCTGTTGTGCAGTTCCTACATGATTTGTACTGATGCAGAAAGCCAGTGCATCGAAGCACAGAGAGAATCATGGATCTATCAGAGGGGTTCTTTGAAGGCTTCAGAGTGGCTTTCAGAGGTTCTTTGTGTCAGGCTATCATGATATTTCTAATATATCTTTGCCTTTTGCCCTATTACCCTATCCAGGTGCTATGAAAGCAGCGATGTGTAGACTCTTAGGACCTTAGTGTATGAATGTGATGGCACCATGCCATAATAGTTAATTTATTCTTCTTTTCCCTGCACATTGAAACAAAACAAATGGAAACAAAAAAATCAAACCACTAGTTTCACTTAGGATAATCTTTATTAGCACTAAGAGTTATTGATTTCATTGAGCTCAGTTCCTTATGCACATTTTTGGTTAATTTTTGTCATCTTTTACTATTTTTATTTTTTATGCTTAATCTTCAGTCATATATATATACATATACATATATAAGCCATATATGTAATATAAATATATATTTATATATGCCAGCTGAAGCAAATGGAAGCTCCTGGGCAGTTACTTTCAGTTGTGTGTGTGTGTGTGTGTGTGTGTGTGTGTGTGTGTGTGTGTGTGTGTGTGTGTATGTACCAAGAAATGCCATCACAAGTCCATCCCTTATCAACTTGACACACCATCATAATGGTCTTGCTTTGGTTTGTATCTTGCTAAGTTAGGCTTCACAGTTGTTCTGTTTCTCCACAAGTGTATTGTTATTGAATATCCTACTATTCTTTCCATGCACAACACAACTGAAATACTTTTCCTGCCATTTTTATCTCTTTTCCACCTCTCTTGCTTATACCCTCTTCTTTATACTTCTTGCCTATCATCTTCCATAGCTCTAACAATCTCAAAAACTTGCAGACCCTGTCTGTAGCAGGAATCTTAGTAGGTCTTATTAATAAAATCAAACCTGAGGCCAGTTATTGGGGTGAATACTGGAAGATCAGAGAAGCAGAACAAGCCTCCTCACCTCACCAGTTCCTCAGCTGATCCTGTTTCCTCAGACTGGAAGCCTCTGAGTCCTCATACCCGAATGGATCTCAGCTGACCTGCTACTGGAAAGCCTGAAAGCTTAACACCTGTCAGTATCCTGACTTTCTTCTCCCTTTCTGACCTTGAGTTTTTTCCAAATTGATCCCATACTAATCCCTTTTTCACCCATCCTACTCCCCGCCCACTCTTATCTTAGTAACTAAACTCTTAGCATGTACCACACTGTCCTTGTTGGCTTATGCTTCCACAATTGCTGAAGTCAAAGAAAAAGATTTCTCAACAAAAGGATTGAAAGTCAAAAGAGTTTGTAGGGGGTAGAAAGATGGCTCAGAGGTTAAGAATGCATACTGCTCTTGCTAAGTTAGGCTTCACAATTGTCCTGTTTCTCCACCAGGGTATTGTTATTGGATATCCTACTATTCCTTTCATGCACAACACAACTGAAATGCTTTCCCTGATTATGCAGGGGAGCCATAATCAGTTGTCAGCTGCCATGTTACGGGATAGCTCACAACTGCCTGTAACTCCTGCTTCAGGGAGAGCCAGTACTTCTGCCTCCTTGGGCACCTGCACTCATGTGGTCACATACATATAACATTTAATCTAGTAATCTTTTTGCTTATTTTTTTTTGCCTTTAACACACATTGACTTTTGAGAACTTCATATATACATACTGTATTTGTATTATTTCCCCTTCCTTCAAATTTTCTTGTGCTCTTCCCTACTCATCTCAAATTCATGACCCTTTTCCCTTTAATATTATTGTTACATTATAAACATACATATAAATATATAAATACAGCCCACTGGTTATATTTACTATTGTTTGAATGTATTATCCTTTCAGGATGGGCCACTTGGTATGGCACAACCAAGTTAGCGGGCTCATCCCTGAAGAAGACTGAAACCCCCCCCCCCCCCAGCAGTCATTAATTGCCTGTAGCTCTTTATCTAGCACTAGGGCCATGTGATATTCCAACATCTATGCTGACATGTCAACTGGGATCCTCACACAGATCTTGTCTAGACTCCTATATTGCTGAGATTTCGGCAGATGTCATGGTTGCTTGACTCTTACAATCTTTCTCGCCAATCATCTACAATGTTCCCTGAACCTCAGGAGTAGGAGTAGATGTATTATTTGGGGCTGAGTATCTGATGGTCGGTTGTTCTCCACATTTTGATGAGTTAAGAAATGAGAACTACATTTATTTGTGGGCATAAGGATCAGTATTTAGAATGCAGTTAGAAATTATACTTGTTTAGGAAAGTGGCTGTAGTAGGCTCTCTTCTAGATTCCATCACCACAGATAGTTGACTAGGTTATAGTAGCAGTCGTGAATTATCCTTTATTGAGTAGGCCATAAGTCCAATTAGATGGTTATTGGTAACTCGCCGGGATGTAAATACCACTATTTAATTTTTGGTGATATCTTGCCATGCTGTTCATTGTTGTGAATCCTAGGCATCACAGCCGGGTAGGAAAATTGATTTTCTCCCTTGATATCATGTGAAACTATGAAAGCTAGTCCTCAGGTTGGAGGCTACCAGGCCAGTTCCAGCTGGATTCCTCCAAGTCCTGTATCCAAAGTGTATGTGGTCATCAGCAATTCTGTACAGTGCAGGAAACAATTAATGGAGTGAAGAAGAAGCTCACAGAGTGGGAAGAGAATCTTTTTCAGCTCTACATCTGACAAGATAATTAATATCTACATTAAAGAATAATTAAAAAAAAAACCTCAAAAATTTTCACTTCAGTATCCCGTGAGTGGAAAAATGAAAAAAGAAAGCATGGTCTAGCCAGTGTGCTGAATACTATTCAGTGAGGAAAAGAGCACATTTGTAGTAATATGGGTGGAACTGTAGGACGATGTGTTACATGTTTCGTTCATGTGCCAAAGTCAAAAGTTAACCTCAAGGAAAGAGAAAGTGGACCCAACAGATAATTCTCAGAGCCTGGCAATGGTGTCATGGAGGGGAAATGGAAGGAGGATGGTGGGTAGAGAAAGGGTCCAATGTTGAACAGGAAGGAATTTTTTAAATATTTATTGCATAGTAGGGTAACAGTGGTTGGCAACGATGAATTTAAGATTTCTGTTTATTTATTTTTAAAAATAAAATGTCTCTTTTATTTAGGTACCACCATTTTTTGCCTAACTACATTTTAGTTAATGGTGAACCACATACATGCCAGTCCTGTAGAGGATTTTGAATGTTCTCACAAAGAAATAATAAATGTCTGAGATGACGGATATGCCAACTAAAGAATACAGAAAATATTTCATTGAAATCTCAGTTGCCATGATTTTGTCTCCCAGAGGCATTTGGTAAGTTTTTACTGTCACAGATGTAAAGAAATATTATTGACTCTAATGGAGAGAGGCCTTGGATAATATTGCTATATAGTCTACAATGGACAGAACAATTCCCCCACCCAAGGAATTGTCTACCCACAAATTCACTAGTGCTAGTGAGCCTCAGAAATCTGGTTGATGGTAAAATACTTCCCAATACAGTGCTTATTAATGGAGTGTTGTCTTTTATATAAAAACTCAAGGTATATGTGAATGCTTGCAATATTTGTCCTCTTAAAGGAAGGTAGACATTTCTATTTCTCCTTCTTGGTGCATTTTGTGGCTTGGGGAACACCCCAAGGTGGAATATAATCAATTTCATTATTTTCCCCGGAATCTGGCTGGAGCAATGAAAGCTGACTTCTGTTTGTGTTAGTTTGAGCGATCTGGCTAATGTCAAAGGAGTTTGGATAAAATGACTAGAGCAAAGACATTGGCCATGTCTTGGACTCACAACCTTGTGTTTTCACTTAAGACAGAGCGCTGAAGAAATGTGAAGGCAACTCCAGGTCTTTGTGTTCCCAGAATGTGATGGGGCCAGCTCATAGCACTTGGCATATTTGTTTCTTTTAGCGTAATAATGGTTGAGCTTATGAGCAGTTTGTGAAACAATCGCATCAAAGACCTTTCTGATCCAATTTAAGTAAAGAATTGAGTATTTTGAAACATCAGGATGCACTTAATCTTCAAAGAATGTTGCATTAATACAAATCGGTTAATGACTTAGCCCCTCCTCTGACTTTGACTGTGAAGGGCTCATTTCAGACTAGCATACTAACATCACTGAAATCACAGACGTCACCTCATGTAAGTGTTAATGGGCCTTGTACATGCACTTATATTGCTATTATTTTTTACTTCTAACTCCTTCCTGCCACAACTCCAGGCATTTCCAGATTCTTGGAAAGGATTGAAATTTCTTTTTGTCTTCTATAAATTCCCCTTACTTCTCTGTCTTTACTCAATGCATTCTGTCCTCAGCTCTGAGATTTCTTTTTGTCTTCTATAAATTCCCCTTACTTCTCTGTCTTTACTCAATGCATTCTGTCCTCAGCTCTGAGAGTGAAAACTCCGTTTGGCTTGTTTTGCTCAAGAAAGTGTTTATGTATGAGCTGCCTGGCTTGTATAGTAGATGATGAATTGGCCCTGGGCCCTCTGGCATCAGAGCTGTCCTTTGTTCCCTGGCTCCGTTATCTCTCCTGGCTCAGGTTAAAGCATCCCCATTTGCATTTCCTTCTGTAGTGTGCCCAGCTGCTGCAGGTAGGTGTTCTCCTCTCTGGCCTTAAGCCAAGATACTCAGCAGGACTGGAGACAACCATTGGATTCCTTGGGTTCCATTTCGAAAGAAGCTCATCTTCAAATTCCCTAGTGTACAGTGGACCGCATACTGTAAGGGTTGATGTTATGGATAAGCATGAATGTGTTCTAGGCATTTTGAAGGGAAATATACTTTATGTGAATTGAATAGTGGCTACCTTTCTTTTGTCCATTGTAGAAATAAAAAAAAATTCTACTTATCTTCTTTTAGTGAATTTGAAATGTCGTTTTTAAAAAACAAAATAAATTTGCAAATTACATTGTTGCTAATACAATGCTACACTGTTAATCTCTAGATATAAACAAATTTCTTTTATGTCTAACTCATAATTAATAAAAGTGGATTACAAACAATTTCAATTCCTATATTATTTAAACTAGGTGCTTGCTAACCCTGGGTTTACCTATAATCATACTCTGAAGCTTGGTTTGTGTGGTGATACGTGTTCCGAGGATTTACTGGAGTTAAGAAAAGGCTTCTATGATGGTTTGAGTGAGAAATGCCCCCCATATTCAGGCATTTGATCAATCACTTGGTCCCCAGTTGGTGGTGCTGTTTGGAAAGGTTATGGGGGAAATGGCAGTCTTGCTCCAGCAAGTCTGTAACTGGGGCTAGTCTTTGAGAGTTCAGTGCCACACCCCTTTCCCATTTCTTCTCTGCTTAGTGCTTGAGGTTCAGGATGTGAGATCTCAGTTTCCTGCTCCAGCTGTGGAACTTCCTTGCCGCCATGCCTTCCCGGCATAATGGATTCTTATTCTTCTGGAACTGTAAGCCAAAATAAACTCTTCCTCTGTATGTTATCTCGGTCTTCATATTTACCACAGTATCAGAAGAGTAACTAATACAGTAGTTGAGATTAGAAAACTCCCATAATTCTAGCAGTATTTTACCATAGGAATCATTGATTAAATTGCATTGGAAAATGTAGATAGTGTATATTTTTGATTAGCCTAAAAATTGCTTAATCTAGTAAATCCCTGTAACACATAGCACAAAATGGCTACTATAGATAAACTTTGTGTCACCTAGTGCATATCTTAGATGGAGACTATGCTTTTGCATACCGTATAATATTTTATCTTTAATAATTGCCAGTAAAAATTGCCCTTAACTATTTAAAAGATTTGCTGATTTAAATGAAAGTATGACTCTTGTTCCTCATTTTGTGGACACTGCTTTCTTCTCCTGTGGATCCTTATTGGTTGGGATATTGCTTATTTTTTGCATTCTTTCTTTTTCCGCTCTCCTTAAACCCCTCAATTTGTCGTAGTTGGTACTGGCTTCTGTGTTTGTCAAAGACAGATGATGGACGGTTGCTCCGTTTATAAATGCAGTATGTCTTAGTGCCTTTTCATGCTTGAATTTCATCACTCGTGTTGACGGATGGCATGTTATTTACCGGGCACTGAAAGATGACTAGTTTATAACATTCGAGGTAGAACCTTTTAAATAGTGTGCGGGGTGGAACTTTCCTTCTATGAGGGAAGCTTAATGGCCTCCCAAAGGAGGAAGGGTACATAGATACTATAGATGGTTGATCCCCAGCCAGGCACAGTAGCCCAGGCCATTAATCCTATCACAGGCAGGCAGGCAGGCAGGCAGATCTCTGTCATTTCAAGGCTAGCCTGGTCTACGTAGTGAGTTCAAGGCCAGACAGGGTTACACAGTGAGACTCTGTCTCTTAAAACCATGCCAAGATCAACTCAGGGAAAGATTTTATATCTTTTGAATGATGAAATTAGTAAATCTTCCTATATTTTAAATTATGCTTCATTTCTTTGGAAGGAGAATATGAGGTTTTTTTGGTCTCGCATGGTCACCTCGCTGAAAAACATGTATTTGGCATGCAAAAACTTGTATTTGGCAACTATGAGACTCCTTTTCCTTTCCTTGTTGGGAATCTCATTTGATAGCCCCAGCATGGAACCTGTGCTTCTAAAGCAGAGGTTCTCAACCTATGGGTCACAACCCCATCATGGGTCGAATGACCCTTCCACAGGGGCTGCTGAAGACCATCAGAAAACACAGATTTACATTATGATTCATAACAGTAGCAAAATTATAGCTATGAAGTAGCAACAAAAATAATGTTATACAGTCACAGCATTAGGAAGGTTGAAAACCACTGTTCTAAAGTATGATGTTTTTTACTGAAATGGAAGAGAACATAATTTCAATTTTATTTCTGTTACCTAGAGAAGCTAATATGACCAAGGCTTGCATGGTCAGAGGCCCAGAAATAAGTAAATTGTAGCCATTAATTGAAATTCTAATTTTTCAAACTCACTTTCCAACTTTTGAAGAAGTAAACTTTCCAAAACTTCACTAAAACAATATTCTTGAACTTTTGGATTTAACTTTATAAGATTTTGATGTTCGGAAGATTGAAAATAAAAGCTGAGAAAAAGAGTAAACATGTCCCCAGAGGTGGAATCACAGACAATTTTGGGGTGTGTGTACAGGTGAATGTCATTTCTCTAAGCCCCACTCTTCACACACAATAGTGCTCTTGAATTTCATTGCAGTTGACATTTGGGTCATGGTGTAATTTTATGATTTTTATAGTATCAAATTAATGGAGTATTAAAAATACCAAATACTTTTGCATAATGTATTTCAAGAATTATTTATATATTTATATTTGGATCTCAGGCTCCTTCTGTGGTGGTGGTCTGAATAAGAATGGCCCCCATAGGCTCATATATTTGAATGCTTGGTCATTAGGGAATGGTACTACTTGAGAGCGAATAGGAAGTGTGGCCTTGTTGGAGAAAGTGTGTCACTGGGGGTGGGCTTTGGGGTTTCAAAAGCTCAAGCCAGGCCCAGTGTCTCTCTCTTTTTGCTGCCTGCAGATCTGTATGTAGAACTTCCAACTTCTCCAGCCCCATATGTCTGCCTACATGTTGCCATGCTCCCCTCCATGCTGACAACAAACTAAACCTCTGAACCTGTAAGCAAGCTCCAGTTAAATGCTTTCCTTTGTAAGAGCTGGTCATGGTGTCTCTTCCCAGCAATAGAAGAACACTGAATAAGACATACTCCCTCCCTGCTTCCTTTTCTCCCTCTCTGTGTTTTGGTTTCTGACCTTTTTGGAAAAAACAAACAAACAAACAAACAACAAAAATAACAACTAGCAAAAGATTCTGCCATGTTTCCTAGGCTCGCCTGGAACTCATGATCCTTCTGCCCCGACTTCCTGAGGGCTGGGATTACAGGCATGTGGTACTACATATGGCAGAAGACTATTCTGAGCAGGCCGGAGGAGATACCTGCTGATAATTCTAGCTACAGCCTAGTGTGCCACATAATATAAGTACACAGACTAGGAGCTGGGAAAATACTGAGCTCACATAGTATGAATGAATCATCAGCTTCGTGAAATGAAGTTGAAAAAACTCCCCTCTCCCATCCCATGGGATTTTAAGGAAATCCTATCATAACTTAATGATTTAGGCACCATGAAAGCAGCATTCTGGAAGTAAATGGTCAGCTGTGTAGTTATGGGTTCAAAGAGGACTAGAGAAGAGGGCACTTTCATATGCTGCAGGAGAATATAGAGCAAGTTCTGACAGTGTAGTTAACCAATTTAAAATACCTGGTAAGGTTGCCGGATTCATTAATGGTACTTTTAAGAGAAAAATTGGCAATAAAACAATAGCATTTGTTTAAACAGGAAAAAAGAATTCCCCTGCACTCCTTCTTTTGAAAGGAAACTGCAGCGGTCTGGATGTTCTCACAGTTTTTTTGTTGAAACAAGGCAACATTTCAAAAACTGTCAAGTTTAGTGTTTCAAAAACTCACTGAAGAATTAAGAAGGGTGTGTGTGTGTGTGTGTGTGTGTGTGTGTGAATAAAGGTCCTAATTGCCTAATACCTGCTTCTAGTTTTGCCTAAGAGATTCCTGGAGCTTCTGGCAGAGTGTGATTTTTAAAGTTTGTATATTAAAGTCAGTAATTTTCCTTTTAGAATACCATGTATAAGAAGTGACCTTACATATTTCTGTTGTTTGGGCAACAATCTTGGCCAACTCATAGGACACACAAATACCTGTTTTAATGAGTTTTCTGAACAAAACTTTAACAACAGTTCAACGTCGCTTCCATTGAGGTAAAAGATCCCCATTGAAGTTATGCCCAAAATAGAGGAAAATGAAGTTATCAAACGAAGACAGTTTTAACAGTACTTACTCTATTTCCAGCTTAGGGTAAAAGTAGTTGAGCAGTCATGGGCTCTGTGCTCTTATTCACCTAAAGTGAGGCTTAATAGGTGAAATGAGACTAGTATAGGGAGCTACTTGATTCTCAGGAGAGTTTGTGCTTTGATCCCAGTGTCCTGTAAAGCTCAGGAGACCACTTTGTCTGCTCTACTCATTTCCTATTGCATCTCAATAGTTAAATAAAAAGAAGAAAAACAACAGAAGTGAGGACAAGTTCTTTCTCTCCACTGTCCCCATTGTCAGATAGGTTTAGAAATTTAGACCTTTTGGTCATGTAATTGAATTGAATGGAATTTTTAAAAAGACCATTAACAAAGTCAGTTGGTACTACATAGGAATGAGATTGCAGATAATATGGTGATTCTATATTAAACTGGGGATAAAATTAAGTATTTTCTATGATGGCTCTACCATTTTGCATGAACAATATATAAACAGCATATAACTTTCCAATTTCTCAACAGTTTCTCTGGTATTTGTTATTTCAAGAGTAAGGTATTTTGTTTGATTTCTGAGACAGAATATCAGTCTGGAAATCACAGAACTCTCTCTTCATTTCTCAGCCTCCTTACAGGCAACGTCACCAAGCTTAGCTCTTTGCTGTTACAGCTATGCTGTATGCATGACATGGTATTTCACAGTGCTTTTCAAATTTGTATTTCCCCACGAACTAATGTCTTGGAATACTTTTTCTTGTGCTTGTTGAGCATTTGTGTATCTTTTTTTTTTTTTGGAAAAAAGTCCACCCCACTCCTTTTTCTTAAGTTGGATTGTCTCTTTGTTGTTGAGTTGTTACTTTTCTTTAAAAATCATATCTGTAGTGAAGATCATCAAGTACATAATTTGCGGGTGCTTTCTCTCATTCCATGCATTGTCGTTTTGCTTTCTTTCCCCTGTCTTGTTGCTTGTATCTTTGATGCCATTCTTTATTTCTATGGTCAAATCTAAGGTCATCAATATTTATTCCTACCTTTTAGTCAAAGTGATTTAGATTTTTAACTTTCATGTTTAGGTCTTTGATCCACAATGACTTAGTTTTTTTTACATGTGTCATGAAGTAAAGGTTTAATGTCATTATTTTATAGATACATGTCCTGCTGTCTTTGTACCATTTTTTGAAGTGTTATTCCTTTTCATTGAAGAGTTTCGATGTCCTTGTCTGAACCATTTTATTGTATATGCAAGGATTTATCTATAGGATCTTTATTTTATTCTGTTGGTCTATGTGCCCATCTTTATGCCTGGACTATACTGGGTTGAGTACTCCAAATCTGTGCACTTTGCAATCAGCATGTCTGAGTCTAATCATGTTGTCTTGTTTTTGTAACATTGTTTTGATTATTAAGGGTCCCTAGAAATTTCACAATAAGCTTTTCTGTTTCTGCCAAAAAGACCATTAGGGGTTTAATGGATTGTATTGAATGTATAGATCTCTGTGAAATCATTGCCATTTTGATGTTACGTCTTCCAATCCATGAACACATATTACACCTCCATTTTGTTTTGCCTTTAATTTCTTTTGCTATTTTCCTGTATTTTTAACCAGAATATATCCCTGCGTGCTTAAATTTATCCCTTACTATTTTATCATTTTTTTTCATGCTCTTGCAAATGGTATTGCTTATTTGATTTTGGTTGTGTTCACTAATTGCTCATTTGTGGAAATACAACAGGTTCCTCTTTTGATCTTGAATTCTACAACCTTGCTAAATTTGCTGTTAGAGCTCACAGCCTTTTGTGGGGGTTCTTTAATGTTTTCAATCTATACATATTCCTGTCATATGCAAACAGTGATGGTTTGCATTCTTCCTTTCTGATTTGCATGCCTGCTAGTTCCTTTTCTCATCTGCTTTCCTTGGTCAGAGCTTACTAGGCAGTGCTGGACAGGAGTGCTGAGAGCAGCCTCCTTATCCTGCTGCTGATCCGGGGAGCAAAGCTTTTAGTCTTTTGCCATTGGCAGTGGCATGGGCTGTGGAGTTTTCATACACGTTCTTCATCATGTCGAGAAACTTCTCTGCTGTTTTCTAGTTCATTCTGTCTTTTCAACCATGAGAAAGTTTTGCTTTGTTTCAAATGCTGTTTTTGTACCAGTTGAGACAAACCTGTGTTTCCCTTTGTTACAATAATGGGATGTAGTATACCAATCAATTGTTGCACATCAAGCCACCTTTGTATTCCTGGGATAATTCTCACTTGGGCATGATGAATAATTTTACTAATATATTCATGATTTTGTGTATTATATTTGTGTGGATACTTGGCTTCTTCACATGGGAACATTCTTCTCTAGTTTTCTTTCCTGTGTGTGATGCATTATTGGTTCAGCTTTGATGCCAGCCTAATTCTGACTACGTGCAATGATTTCCAAGGTAGCCTTTCCTTTTTTGTGTGGAAGAGTGTATTTATGTGGAAGAGTTTGATAAAGTGTTCATTCTTCTTTTAATGATTCAGAGTTTTACCAGTGAAGCCATCCTTGGAATTTTATTTTTAAATATTATTAAGTACTGGAAGGAATCTTAAAGTAACAAAATCTAGGGGAAGTTATCATGAATTCAGTAATAATGAAAATGTGTAAGAGTAAAACAAATCCTACCCAGTGTTTATTGACACTTTCAAAAGTTGCCTATTCAGAAATATGAGGGAGGGGAGCAAGGGTATTTTCTTTATTATTTCAAGATACAGGAAAAACTTATATCAAGCATACTGTATATATGTGAAATGTGTGGAAGATTTGAGGAAATCATCCAAATAAATAGAACTATAATTCAGATATTGGTTGGTGTCCTATGTTCTTACTAATGCCTTACTTATTCATTTCCTTCATTCATACAATTTCAGTTAATCTTAACTGGAATTATTTTTAATTAGGAAGAAAAGATTGTTTTGAAATAATATTACAGTTTTATTTTTTTCTATTCAACTTATAACTTTTTCCAAGTCATTGTTAAGAAATAATAAACATTTCAAAAATTATGTGTAGTTAAGATTTTCCCTAGTACACACACACATACATACATACACACACACACACACACACACACACACACACACACATATGTATACACAAGGGAGGGTAATGGCAGTTCAGATGTCTGTCAAATAAGACTTAAAAATAGAAATCTATACTTCATGCCTCACAATATAAATCTCCTATAGACAAATATTACCACCATCATCATGAATATATTAGTTCCAGAAGGTGTAGATCAGAAAGTGGGTTCAGAAAGACAGGTTAAAAGTACTGTCTAATACGTTGTTGAGTGATGGTGATGAACAGTTTCCAGAATCCTGACCTGAATATTCATTCCTTTTTAGAGGAAATAATGTTAATGTTTAAATGGCTCCTGTCAGCATTGAAGAGACAGATCATCACCGACCAACCTTCACAGGCAGAGAGCTGGTAATTTTATTAACTCTTGAAACAAGTACGTCACACAGAAGAGTGTGTACTTTTATTTTGTAATTTTTTTTTGCCTGCTTGAAAATTTAAGGCCTTAAACATCCTGAGTTTGCATGGTACTTGTGTTATTGTTATCTTTTCAGAAGATGTTTATACAGAACTTCTGGGTGAATTGTGCTAGCTTTTTCCAAATAAGGCATTTGTATGAAAAGGTTTTGTTCACTGTGATCTCCTATATGACTGTCTATTGTTAAAACAATTCTAAATGTCTTCGAGCATTCTTTTCTGTGTTACCTAGCAGTAACATATATTACTCCTTGGACCTTAAGCAGCTTATAGGCAGAATTTGCATAATTGTTTTGAATTTCTGGCACATGTCCAAGTGCTTAATAAGTATTTATTGAATAAATAATCCTACAGTAAAAAAAAACAGATTAAACTGGGAATTGAATTGTGAACCTAATTAGTCTTATAAATAAAAACCAGGAGTCCAATATCAGGCTTATAACCTGAAAGATCAGAGAGGCAGAGGAGCAGCCACCAATGACTTCTTACCTCTCCAGATCCTCTGACCGAAAGGGGTGAGATCCTGTCACCACCCACCTTATCACTTTCTCTTTCTGCCTCCCCAGCGCAGGGATTAAAGGCATGAGCCACCACCACCACTACGGTTAGCTAGGGGCAAGCTTTGCCCTCTGATGTCCAGGCAAGTTTTTTTTTTTTTTGTCAGAACACAAAGAAAATACCACACGATAGGAAATTTTGTCCCTTTCTATGTCCAAAAGTTTAAAATCATTCTAGAAATTGTAACACCAAGAGCTACAACTGTCACTTACATACACTTCCATTTTCTTTAATGAAAGCATATATCTACTGATTGCCTTCCAGCTTCTAAATGATGTGACATGAGTTCAAGATCACACTTGTGAGTGTCTTTCCCACAACTCTGTTCTCAGTCTCTTATATCATGCCTTATAAGAAGTAATCATTGAGTGAAGCACTAACATTTGGGGAGTGTGTGCGCGTGTATCTGTTCGTTTGTGTTTTTCTTGGCTGGATAATTATAAATGTCACAGGAGTCAATCAGTACCTGAAAATGCAGACCTCAATCTCAGACATTTTCTACTTACAAGAAATGGTCTCTACTCTGAAGGATGTCATAATCTAATGCATACGAAGGAAATGTACATAAAATAATGGCAACAACATGAGGAATTTTGGTGAAATTAGACAGTGTTTTATAATTTCCTTGCTGAGTGATGATTTATTTGACATGAATAAGTTATATAGCTCATTATTTTTACTTAATCGGAAATGTTTGGGAAAACTCAAGTCATTACACATAGATGGTGTGGTGGTTTGAATGGATATGTCCCCCACAGGCTCACATGTTTGAATGCTTAGTTATTAGAAAGTAATATTTGAGAAGGATTGTAGCTGGAAGTTTTCCTGTGCTCCACCAGGTCCTCAGCCACTGTTACATCACACAGAGGCTTATATTAATTAAAATGTCTCAGCCATTAGCTCAGGCCTACCACTGACTAGCTCTTACATTTAATCTCAGCCCATTTTTGTTAATCTATATGTCGCCACATTTTCCATGGCTTTACCTGTGTGCCGTTACATGCTGCTCCCTGGACGGTAGACTGGTGTCTCCTGACTCAGCCTTCCTCTTCCCAAAATGCTCCTTGTCTGCTTATCCCACTTATACTTTCTGCCTGGCTACTGGCCATTCAGCATTTTATTTATCAACCAATCAGAGCAACACATATTCACAACACACAGGACATCCCATAGCAAAGGATTAGGAGATGTGGCCTTGTTGGAAGAAATGTATCATTGGGGATGGGCTTTGAGGTTTCAAAAGCCCAAGTCAAGCCCAGTGTCTCTTTCTTCCTGCTGCCTGTGGACCTGGATGTAGAACTCTCAGCTACTCTTTTAGCACCAATCTGCCTGCATGCCGCCATGTTCTCTGTTGTGATGATAATGGACTATGGTGATATTTTATTTGTATTAAAATGTTATTTGTATATTAATAAATAAAGTTGCTTGGGGGGTCAGAGCTATTAGCAAGCCATAGGAAAGCAGGGCAGTGGTGGCATATGCTTGTAATCCCAGCACTTGGTAGGCAGAGCTGGGTAAGTCTCTGTGTGTTCAGGGATACAGCCATTATTGGATACACATGCCTTTAATCTCAATACCAATCATGGAAAACCTGGAGGCCTATACAGACAGGCCATGACGAGGCGGTCATGTGGTTGGGTTTACAACCAATGAGAAGGCAGAACAGGAACTCTATATAAAGACTTTAACACAGGGGTAGCTCTGGTTCGGAGAGGTAGGACCACTGCAGGAGGAAGGGTAAGGTTTTAGCTCTTAGCTCTGACCTCTTGGCTTTCTTCTTTGCATTGGTTCTGTGTTTCTTATTTAATAAGAAGGTTGGTTACATCTACAATGGACTAAACATCTAAGCTATAAACAAGCCCCAATTAAATGCTTTCTGTTATAAGAGTTGCTGTAGTCACAGTATTTTTTTTCATAGCAATGGAACTGTGATTAAGACAGATGGTAATTATAAAATATGTCCAGTAAAAATGAAGCATCCCTAGTAAATTCTTTGTGTGTAGACTCTTTTCCTTAAAATTCTGCTCCTGAGGCTTGTCCTTGTGTTTTGTAAGCCAAAGCTTTGCTCATGTTAGTGAGTTTATTGAAAAGGTCTTCATCCCAAAGTGAGATGGATTTTCAGAGAATTCAGAAGCAATGAGAAGAATTGGGAAAGAATGAAAGGGAAAAATTCTGGGCTGATCATCTTTTTATGCATATAAGTTCATGCATTCTTTGAAAAGAATACACTGCTTTTGGAAGAACCTCTATGTAGTGTTGCCATTGTTTTGTCAAATGTGAAACTTGAAGAGATAGTAGTTTGTGAACTAAATGACTCAGGCCTCATATAATTTTGGACCTACTAGAATCTGATTTTTCCACTATTAAGGGTGATAATTACAGTGAACTCCTTAGCCAAAGCTGAGTCAAACATGAAGATGTAGCATTCAGGTTCTTTTGACCTTTCTCCCATCACTCTTGCTGAATTCTCCAATGATAAAAATCAGTTAACTTTACTTTTTGGCAGTGGCAAAGGGCAGATATTAAATGTGAAGGAAGTAGGAACTAAGTGGATTCAACATAGTCAAAGTGTAGAGATAACACTGTAAAAATTTGGGTTTAAAATGCATAGTTTAAAACAAATTAATTTCATTAAGGAGAGTAAATATAAAGATTGTCAGGTCCTAAACAAAACATTTCAAGAACAGTTACCAGTCCTCTGGGTAAGGAGAAGCCTGGATGAAAGATAGCTTTTATTCTCACTTAACGCTAAGAATCACCAATGTGTACCAAATGCTGCAATCCAAGTCCAAGAGAATAATGCAAACAGTATCAGCACGGGTACAGAACACATTACAATATTGTCTTACTTCTGGAGTTTGCCTTTCAATTCAAGCAGTATTTGAGTACTTTGCACAAATTATCATGACATGGTAGAGGAGAACAAAAGATCTGTAAAACAAAATTCTCTTCTCCAAGGAGCTTTTGATCTGTGACAGTACAAGGTTTTAACAAAGAAGGGTAACAAGCAAACTGAGACAAAAGCATCTTGCAAGGATTTAAAAGAGAATAGAGCATAAAAGTAAAGAAAGTGACTTTATGGAAGAGACAGAAGCATTCATTTGGGTGCAAAGGCAGAGCAGACTTGACTGGAAAACACTGAAGATGTAGGATATTCAGTTGACTATCTTATGACCATGCTGTGAACGATAACTGGAGGGAAAAACAGGAGAATGTTCGGCACTTCCTACTTTGGTAGGAAGCCAACAGCTGTTGGAATAGGAAAGAAGAGTGAAAGTTAAATTGGGCATGATAGATTGTGCTAAGCAGTGTGCTCAAACATATATCCGACACTGGCACAGCAGAATGGGCATTCTCATAATTAAATGTAAACCTACTGTCCAGGACAGGAGTGATGTCTCCCACACTAAAAAGGCTGCAAAGCCCTTCAGTTATTATCACTGACAGAGCTCTTGGGTGAGCAGGCAATTATAACCACAGACAGTATTTGCCAAGCTCATATCACATGCCAGGCATGACCTTATCTACCCAATATGCAATTCCCAATTTTTGTTTGTACTATCATCTTGTGATATATTTTCACAGACCGAGAAAAACTAGTCCCTTAAGGACTGTGAACAAGGAGTAATAATTTATACCAGTCTAGTAAGACTACTTAGTTTATTACCTAGGTACCTTTGAGAAAGAGCGGGCTCATAAATGTTTTGTAGTTACACTTGACATCATAGAATTGCTCCCAAATGAGATTCCTAAGTAGTTCCTATAATATATAATGTTTGGTAACAAGATATTCATGACATCAAAATAAAAAACAACAAAAGAAATAAATGCCATTAAGTAATCATAGCTAATAACGAACTATGAGTGTTTTCTATGGAAAGCAGCATATTAAGAATTACAGTCAAAATTTGTATGGTCATCAGCCATTTTTCAAGATCCTACATTTCAAACTGGGCTATTAATCCCATTTCTTGTGCATTTCAATGGGAAATTTCTATGAGACAAACATTTATCAAATATTACCCACAATATTACTTGTTCAGCATCACTTTTTTTTTAGTACATAGGAGTTTTGATATAGGATCAATATGAAAACACAGCTCATTTCTCTTTGTGTGAGGCTTCAAGTGGGAGACTTAAACTGCTCGCAAAAATTCTGTGATGACTTTTCTTTCCCAATTTTTTTTTATTTATCTCCAAACCTTTTAATGAATAAGCCTATGTTTTCCAATTTTTGGCTTAAAACATGAATCCTTATTGAAATGTTACATGTTATTGTCAGATCTTCAACCCCATATGAAAAAAATGACCTTGGTTTGGTTTGAACTCAGAAATTATTTTGTTTCAGCAGCTATTTCAATCCAAGTTGTGAAAAGAGTTTGGAAAAAATGTAAAATAAAAATTACAATGGATTTTTCATTTTGTTATGAAGAGCGTGTTAGAATACTCAATAGAAACAGAACCATTAAAGTGTGTGTGTGTGTGTGTGTGTGTGTGTGTGTGTGTGTGTGTGTGTATTGTATAAAATACAATTAGCTTAGTATACCTTCATGCAAGTAATTCTCATGAGGAGAAAGCTGTTCTTAGGAAATATTTTTCTTTTGTTCTTGAAAGCTATTTTATCATATTTTATGTCCTGAAATCCTGGTCTTGAATGGGCGTTTTCAAGCTCTAGCTGTGCAGAGCCAAAGCTTTGCCTTCTTACTGCTAAAGACTTTCCCCACAGATTCTGATCCTGGAGAAAATCTGTTTGTATCTGTAATCTAGATTTAGACTGCCATATGTATTTTGTTATTTCTTTTTCTGGGAAGACCTTTGGTTGTTTGTCTGGGCCATGCTTTGAACAAGTGTATTTTGGAGGTTGAAAGCCAAGGTGGAAATGCACAGTGGGACTGGTTGGAAGTCATCTCAGAGCTACCTAGAGAAGAGGAATGAATGGCTGTCTTGGTTAGTGCAGTTCTTGTAAATTACCCACTGTTACCTTCATCTATTCCCATGGAAACTCTGGCAGATTACCTTACTAATAACAGCCTCATCTTAGTCTTTCATCAAAAGCATAACAGCTTCATGTTATGGGCTAAATATGCCCATCTTCCCAAATTGGTAGTAGAAATTCAATCCCATGTGTGATGGGATTAAGGGATATGTCCTTTGAATGCGTTTAGGAAATTATGTATGTTATATGAGTCAGAGGGCAATAGTATTTATATTGTCCTAGTATAGAAAGTTCTAGATACTGATAATGATCTAACTAATCACCTAATATGACTTTATTTTGGGACAAGGAAGTAAGAGGCAAGGAGGAAGAGAGGTGATAGAAATGTTGATGATCAATTCAATTAGGGAAACAAGTAGTTAATAACTAAAACTAAGGAAAATAATGTCAATAAGTAATCATAAAACTGTTAAAAATCAGAATGTATATAGAAGGATATGCTTGGGTTTATGCAAGGATTTGATCAGCCCTGGATTTAGATACCTGTGGAGAACTCACGTCCCTTGGAGCAAAAGGTGATGGTGGTGTCCTCACAGTGTCTTTTCTGTGGGGAGCATGAACAGTGCGGGGTTGTCTGAGCCTTGTTCTTTGAAGATCCTTATTGTCATTAGTTTTAGAACTATTTTCTTTTTTGGGACTCCCCAGGGTATTCTCTGTCTATTCTCTGCCTGGAGAACACAAAGCTTCCATATCTAAAGTTTTCTTTAATGATGTTTTGGCTATTTTACTATTACAAAAGCAATACCTATTGGTAAAAATAAAATTTAGAAATATGATGAACATATGTAGAGTTTTAGATTTAAACAGATGTAGAGTTTTAGATCTCCATTACAATAAAACAACTATTTATTATTATTATTTTCTTTCCTTTTTTATTTAATTTTTTTCATTTTACATACCAACCACAGTTCCCCCTTTCTCCCCTCTTCCCACTCCCCTTTTCTACCCCCTTCGCCATCCATTATTTTTTTAATTGTCTTCTTTTTTATCATTTACCAGTAGAGCTCACAGAAGAGTAGTCATTACATGCTTAAGTAAAACATTAATATAAAGATCATGACTTCATATAAAATACCCACTGTAGTCGTTATTCACTCCTTTGAGTTTGATCTCACCATATTGGACTTCAGGGTATTCCTAAGATAGTGTGTCTATCAGACTCACGAATTGGTGAACTTGATTTTCTGACTTGAGACAAACCAACTATTTCATTGTGAAGTCTGCTTTGCATAATAAATGAGAAAATATCATCTGTGGTGTAGACAAATGTTGCTCTTGGGAATGAATGTATACCCTGGCAAACAAAGACAATTTCTCTCTCTCAGTGGGACAATCAGCAAAGAAAGGTGTTTCCTGGTATTTGAGAAACAAATCCATTTCTCTGTGCATGTCTTAGACCATCAGATTTGATACTTTCATAAGGAACAAAATAAGTGAGTGCCACTTAAGATCATTTTCTTTCTGTTTCTCCAGGGCATCTCTTATACTTGAGAACCACAGACTTCCTTTTTTACAACTTTGGGCTTACTATCCTAGTAAGAACTGAAAGGTCCAGGTTATAAATATTTGCAACTGGAGGAAAGGAAAAGACAAAAAAGTCAGCTTTATTTCTGTCATGAGAGAACATGTTCAGTGTGGAAACTGAGTTCACTTTGGCAGAGATTTATCTTTGTCTAAATCGAATGGGATTTTTGAAGATTACTGAGTTAACGTTCTCACCAATTCCAAAGAAAATAAGAGTGGCTTGTATTATTTTGATAATGTTATATTTAACTAACTTTCTTAATTGATTTCAAGTCTAATGGATCCTATTATCAGTACAGCATGTGTGGTTAAAATGACATAGTTATGTCATAAATATTTTTAAATTTAAAGATTATAAATGTGAATTATACATGTGTAACATTTTCAGTTAATTTTTCAATGTATCTTATAATTTGGAGATTATAGTTTTAAAAATTATAATGTGAAGAATTCTACTAGAGTAGAATTATCCCATTATATTGACCTTCTAACCATTGCAAAGTTGCTTGATGAATCTAACTCATTATAGCAAGGAGAAAAAAGAAAGAAAACCAAAAAAACTGCTTTAGAAAATCCTGTGTTTCACCTTTTGGAAGCTTTTTGATTTCAGTGTTGAGAAAACTTGCCTCTTCACATATTTTATCGATGTACTTGACACTCACATCTTGAAAAACATCAAATTAAGATCATAGTTTCATTTGCCTAAAATTAAAAATTAAAATTTTCCTGTATGTCTGACTCTGCTTGGGACTTAAAAATGTGTGAGTTACCGACTAGATGCTGTAGGACTTGAAAATGCATGAGCTGTACACCAGATGCTGTAGGTAGACCCAGCAACAGTGCGCTGGGGTCTTCCTGCACATGCTGTGAATGACCCAAGCTGGACCGTCCTGCTGTCTGTAGGCACGCCTCTCTTGGCACATGTTTCTAATTGATTCTGGTGGTTTTCCTGCTGAGTTTCGGTGGAGCTTTACTATCTTGCTCAACCCAGGCCTGCAGGTAACAAGGGCACTTGGCAGGCATCTTTAAGTGAGCTGAAACTGTACCTCTTACTGGTTGGAGACACTGAAAAACAGGAATTCACCATTAATTCTAGCAGCAACACTTACCATTCAGATATGCATTTTTAATATTTTTGTTTTGGTGTGGACAAAGGTAGAAAAGACAATCTAGATGGTACCAATATATCACATGATAAGTAATAATTAATTTTTCATTTGCTTAGAATTTATCTTGATATGGATACAATTCATAGAAACCTCTAGAATAGTGGTTCTCAACCTGTGGGTTGAGACCCCTTCAGGGGGCTGCAAGACACTTTCACAGGGGTCTACTAAGAACATTGGAAAACAGAGATATTTATATTATGATTCATAACAGTAGCAAAATTACAGTTATGAACTAGCAACAAAAATAACTTTATGGTTGGGGGTCACCACAACATCAGAAACTCTATTAAAGGGTCACAGCATTAGGAAGGTTGAGAACCACTGCTCTAGAATATTTGCTCTTCCACAGACAGCTATTATTTTGTAGTCAGAAAAATAGCTACACGGATGTTGAAACATAGTTAAACATGAAACAATCTTCTAAATTATTATGCCAGCCTTCTTATTTTATATGATGGAGGATTTCAGAGAAAAGTGAGCAAGGAAAAGCTTCCTGTAGGTGATAGCACTATTCTTGCCACACATCTTGAAACTGCCTTTGGAGAAATATTTAGAATGTACACTCAGGATGCTATGGGTTGATGTCTGAAGACTTTTGTCAAAATCAATTGTAGATTTTATCTCAGAGAAAGATTTGCCTTTTTCAGTGCAGTAAAGTGCTGTGTTATAGAAATACTTTAGAAATAATTTTTAAAATTATAGGCACTTTAGAAAATGAGAGGTAACCATACCCACATAATCATGCTAAAGATGCTGATTGAATTGACAAAGTAATTTTTTGTGTTGCTGTGTGATGCAAGGCTGTGTGCTAGACTACTGGAGAATACAAAAACACACTTGTAAGAGGTAGAGATAAATACAGGTAGATAACGATGTTACAAATTAGCTTATGCCACATGTAAATGAGGGGGTACAGAACTACAAAAGTGAAAGTAATTCTAATAAAGACATTTTTCAGGATTCAACAAAAGCTCAAAGAGATGAGAAGAATCCAGTACATTAATTATGTCTGTGAATTCAGTGCGTGAACTATACTTGTGAAATGTTCAAACTAAGTTCATAAGCACACCAAGAACTCTAGTGTGAAAACTCAGAATCTTCAGAAAACCTTGGCAGTGGCAAGTAAATGACTAAGAATAGTGTGCACCACGGGGATGGCGATAATGGTGATGTTCATCGTTATTTTGCGGGGAGATGTTGGAGGCAGGGTCTTATTCTATAGTTCTAGGCTAGCCTTGAACTCAGTTTGTAGTTCTAGCTGGCCTCAAACTTTTGACTCTCCTTTCTCAGACTCCCTAGTGCTAGGATTACAGACTAGATGTGAGGTACTGCGCTTGGCCAATGAATTTCACATTTTGTTGGAAAGAGCAGAATATAGAAGTATGTAACCCTAGAGCCATATTCTCTTTATTATGGCTGATTCTCTCTCCAGACGTTGGTGTTCGACTATCTGCACTGGCTTATTTTCTTTACCATTTATCCACATTCAAAGAACAATGTTTTTAAACAGTATGAATGAATGAATGAACTCTAAAAGAGGATTAATGCATGATCAGACCACATAGCAACCTGGAAAGTTGAAGTTCAAAATCCACTAACAGCTGGTATATGCAGGGTATGGGTAAAACTCCAACTCGTAACTTGCAGTTTTCTTGTCAAATAGGACACCTTCCTTTTCTTTCTTCAGGACAAATTTTATCTTTTCTATCTTATTCTGTGCTCTGGGATGAATCAGGAGGTTCCTTACCAATGTCTCTCATCCTTAGGCTTTGTGCAGGGTCCGACCAGTAGAGGGAACCACTGGGAATCTTAGAAAGAAAGTAAACTGGATACACATCTGCATGTAACTTACGTTCTCCTCACCCCCTTGCTCTCCTCACTGGTGACTGTATCCTCCTATTACCCTGATAGACTCAGAAATGCTAATTGAACCTGCTGTTCTTATCTCCCAAATGCTGCTTTGATCGCCCCAGTTTCTTAAAATCCCACCTTCGCTTTGTGAATGGTCCCTATACTTTATCATTTGCCCACTGTGTATCTGATAACATCTCCAATCAGAAATCTCCTGCTATTTGGCCAAGGAGTGGATGTAATTTTTTATGCATCCTTGAAGCTGAGCCTCTGCTGCAATGCTTTGCAAGGTAATCGGCCCCTCTGTGGGTAAGGGGGAGAAAAACCAACACTTAACGTGCAAGAGTGTGATTTAATCAGGGTTTTGTAAATTAAGTTAGGATTTCCCATAGAAATCATAGTCGCATAAGGTTGGCTGTACTGTTTACTAACAATTTTTAAAATGCCTCAATTACAGTCTACATTTCATGGCTCAGTTGAGTTCAGGAAAGGCCAGTGTTTATAGGAGAAAACAGCTTGAATTAAAGAAGCTGGTGGATCACTCTGAAGAAAGGGAAATTATTATCTCCCCCAAATGTAAATATTTTTAATATTTAATATTAATGTATATATAAAATGATGCAATTGTAAAATAGACATATGGGACACAGAGTAATCCTACAGAAGTTTATCATGGATGAGTGTTTATTTATTCACTGATCTATAAAAATAGAAGAGAAAGGATGGAGCTAAACATCTTAGACATATTTATAGAAGTTTGAAGTCTTCTGACGACTTGGAAAATAATAATATATACTGAGTTCAACTTGATGTTCTAAGTTCATTTTTACTACTGTGATAAAGACCATGGGTGGTGGTCTGAATGACGATGGCCCCAAATAGGCTCATACATTTGATGCTTGGTCTCTAGTTGGTGAAACTATTTTGGGAAGGGTTAGGAGGTGTGGCCTTGTGGGAGGAGGTATGTCACTGGGGGTGGGCTTTGAGGCTTCAGTCTCTCTCTTTCTCTGCTTCATGTTTCTGGATTAAATGTAAGCTCCCACCTACTTCTTCAGCACCATGCCTGCTTGCCTGCCGCCATGCTTCTCACCATGATGAAAATAGACTAACCCTCTAAAACTGTAAGCAAGCCCCAATTAAGTGTTTTTTTTTATTTATTTGTTTGTTTTATAAGTTGCCTTGGTCATGGTGTCTCTTCACAGCAATAGAACAATGACTAAGACATCATGTCACAAAGCAACTCAAGGAGGAAATAACTTATTTGGCTTCCACCCCCCAGGGCACAGTCCACTTCTTGAAGACAAGGCAGGAACTCAAGCAGACCAAGAACTTGGTGTCAAGAAGTGAGCCAGAAGTCGTGGAGGAACATCACTTACTGTCTTCCTCTTTATGGCTTGCTCAACCCTCTTTCTTATACAACTCAGGACCATCTGCACAGGGGTACCACTGCCCATAGTGGGCTGGGCTCTCCCATATCCATCACTAATTAAGAAAATGCTCCACAGACTTGTCTACAGGCCAATCTTAGGGAGGCATTTTCTCAGCTGAGGTTCGATCACCTTCCCAGATGACGATAGCTTGTGTCAGGTTGACAACCGAAAACAATCCCAATTAGCAGATGATATAAACATAAAATATTATAATAAGTTCTTTGGTTTGAGACATGAAAGACTTTTTGAGACTTCTAAATTGAGTTTTTCACTTAATGATCATTGGTGATAAGAGCAGATGAAGATTGAGGATCTGGATCATATACATTCCTTTTTCTGAATCAAATGAATGAGAACATGGCTCTTAGCCTAGTTGTCCTTATACTTTGTAGATTACCGATAAAAAGTAAATTCATTCACTTGTCTCTGTATCTATAGCAATATTGTTTCTTAGTCAACAAATGGGAATTTAACTTCCCCTGTCTTCCTCTTTGGATCAATTTCAGGTGAATTTTATTTTGAAGGAATAGAAAGAAAACGTTTTTCTTCTGCTAAGTGTCAAGATGGGAACTGATATTCTGTCTAGTGCTAAAATGCCAATGCTTCGCTACAGTGCCTACAGTTCCTTATGCATCCCTTGAGGCATGCCCACCTTCATGTAATCATCCTTAGTACATATTGTATATGGGTTTATCTGCTCCAGCGCATAGGAGCCATCCTCCTAAGTGTGGAATCCCCAGTGCTCTTCCCCATCACATCACCAGTGACACAGATGACTTGATGTTCTTGCCTATGGAATTGTGCCTTTGGCACTTCATGTGCTGCAAACGTTAATGACTTGTGTCACAGTGAAGTTGGATATTATCTAGTTCCCATTCTAACTTCACTAGCAGGATGGAATCTTGTCGGTCGTCATCAGCAGGTTTCTTGGAAACTAATTAGCAGCCAATAGTGTTGGCCTATTCAATCCCATTCAGCTATTCATTTGTGTGAGAAAAGGGTTGTATAAATAAGTTTTGAGCGTGCACATGTGTGTATGTCTATGTGTGAGGGGAGGATGTATGTCTGTGCACGTGATGTGGAGGCTAGAGATGGATATTGGGGGTCATCCTTAGTTTCTCTCTCACCTGATATTTTGAGACAGGGTTTCTTGCTGAACCTGGAGCTCACTGGATCAGCTCTAGTAGCTGGCCAGCAATCCTCAGGGATCCCCCCTGTCTCTGCTTCACCAGGGCTGGGATAATCCACATGCCATTGTACCTGCTTTTTATGTGGGTATTGCAGATCTGAATTGAACTTCTCATGTTGGAGCGGTAAGCACTTGGCCTACAGAGGATGGAGCCATTACCCCAGGCCCTGAAAACTACTCTGACTAGAAGAACTCAGCATTTCTAATGAAGTAGAGTTCTATTCTACAATGCAGCCTGGTGTGGGAGTGAACTATGTTTGTGATTACAGTCAAAGACAAGTCAATGTTTATTAAGGATTGGTAAATATTTGTTAAGTGATTTAAGGAAAAAAAATCTAATCAAACAAAACTCACACCAAAAACTGTCTAAAATAAAACTTACTTCATCCTGTAGAATCCATGCTATTTTCCATTAAACACCACAGAGTTCTTACTAGTTTTTTTTTATACTTCTTTTTTTTTAAACTTGTGTATATGTGCTCCCTGATTTCTCCCCAAGTTTACTTTTGAATCTTCCATCTTTATATATTGGAAAGAAAGCGAAGAAACAAATGTTCTCATGTGTACATGTATACGCACAAATGCATATATGTGTGGATGTGTATGCTTACTCAGGAAGAAAAACCACACCCACCCATACCTGTGAGTCTTCTCTGTGGTCTCTGAAAGCAGCTAAATTGACAACTGTGCTACTGAAGCTGTATGCATGCCTTCTTGGCAGGTGTCCACCTCTGAAGAGTCCCCTCTGTATTAGAGTCTTCCAGAGTTCCTTCAGCCTTTCTTGTAGGGGCTGATTCCTTTACTTTGGTAGTTCTTGCTGGGTGAAGGCCTGAGGGTTAGCCAGGTTGTGGAGGAGGACAGAGTTTATTCTTCAGTTTGTGAACCTTGTGTGTAAGAGACTTAAGTGTCTCATTTCCTCAGTCAACATTACAGATATGGGCAAAATAATAATCCTTTTTATCATCTCACAATCCATACGATGGATCCCTTCTAATAGTGCTGATGCAATGAAAAGAAATGTTAAGTGAATTGAACAGGCTTGGGTCTCAGTAGCGCCTGGATGTGCCTTGGTGCAAAGCTTTAGTTTTCCTTAATGCTCTTTCAAGGGACTGTTGCCGAGAGAACTCCAAATACAGCCTTGGTCAATTGAACTCCTTCCCTCCCCAAAGCTCTCCTTTCCTCTCTCTTCTCTTCTTTTCCCTTCTCCTACTCCTTACCTCCCTAACTCTTCTTTTCCTCTCTCTCCTTTCCACACTCCTTCTCTTTTCTCTCCTCTACTTTTCCCCAAAAGTTCATCAGCGTCACTTAGAGATGAGACTTACAGATGGCATTAAAATGCCACTTGATGTCCCTCCATCACTTTCTCTCCAGTCTTACTGAAAACTGCTCATTTACAAGATTTCAGCACTCAGAACCAGGATCAGAACCTTATGGTACTAAATTCCTAGTTGTTTCTTTAATATACTTGCTTCAAAGCAAGCTTATATTTTCCTCATGCCTTTTACTAGTGTTTCAGTCCCCAGTAAAATTTAAGAGGAAGAGCCTGCCTAAATTTAGAACCCCTTCCCATGGAATATCTGGTGATGCTCTTTAAAGATAAAGCATGCTATGCAATTGAAATAACATGGAGGAACTCTTCTTAAAAACGGGGGCTGGAGGGGTCAAGTCTTTCTTTTCTGTGTCTGGATCATAGATGATTGGGAGCACAAATTCTTTTTTCCAGCAAAGGCTGTGTTCATGCGTCTCACTTTATTTTATTCATTCTCTTTTATGATTTTTGCAAAGCTGGCTTTCAGTTAACCTTTATACCCTTGAAGGCTAAACCTTTGGTGGAAAGCCATTTGAAGGTTTGAACTCTCTGGCTTTTATAGCGTATATACTCCCAAGGCTGTCAGTGACCCAGCATTGGCGAGAGCAGCTTTCAAAGTCAGTGGACGATCAGCTTCCAGTCTTACAGAGTGCAAAGGAGGTCACAGCAAATAGCTGGGCATTGCTGTTTTCCCCAGAGCTCAGTGATATGGCTGGAGGATCCCTCTCGCAGGGCCCCATGACAATGTCCATGTTGTTGCAATAACGTCTGGCCATTTCAGCCAGCTCAGCACCTGCGTCATTAACAGCTGACATCTAGTCAAACCCTCCTGTGTCCACCCTGCCTTGTGTGCACACCCAGTCTCTACAAGATCTTGCTCCGTTGCTTTCAGCCTAGCAGGTTATCTAGGGCTTTGTTTTTGTCCCAGGTTTTGCCTCCTTATGTGTTTGGTGTAATTCTCACTAACAACATCGGCTTCTTTATTCCATTATCTTTTCTGGTGATTAATAAACCAGTTCTGGGAGAAAACCTACTGACCGATTTTTCTCTGCTATTTCATGCTTCTAAAAGACTAAGGAATTCTAGACCTCTGGGACTTGTGGCTCTGCCTCCTTTCCCACGACAATGCTGCCAATTGCAAGAAAGTCTGTCTTCTCCAAAGACTCCCTTCCGCCTGCAATCTCTTCCTCCATGCCACACCTTCATTCTCACCTCTACCCAGCTACTCACTACACAGCCACTTCGAACCTAAACTCATAGGTAAAGTCAAGTTTATTAAGTGAAGAAATAAAAGGAAAGAAAGAAAGAAAGAGGAAGAAAAACAAAAGAAAGAAGTTCCATCAAGCTAATGATTAGGAATCTGCCAGCATGCCCAAGGCCTTGGGTTAAAGCCATAGAAAGGAAGAGGAAGAAAGCAAGACCATGGTAACAAATTTTCTTCCTGTTTATTTAATAACTCAAACCTAGGGTTAAGGATAGAACACTTCCCAGTAGACCCACCTGTGCCCTGGAGACAATTGTTTTCTTCAACACCGGATGTGGGCAGCACAGCCAGTGCCATGGTGTTATCTGTGTTTCTAAGAAGCCAGGGAGCCAAGAAGTGGTGGTGCATGCCTTTAATCCCAGCACTCCAGAGGCAGAGGCAGGCTGTGGGTTCGAGACCAACCTGGTGTACAGAGTGAGATCCAGGACAGGCACCAAAACTACACAGAGAAACCCTGTCTTGAAAAACCAAACCAAAAAAAAAAAAAAAAAAGTCAGGGGAGTGACTTAGCACTTCAAAGGACTTACTGGTTTTGCAGAAGGCCCAGGTTTGGTTTCCAGCACTCCCATGGTGGCTCAAAGCCACCCCAACTCTAGTTTCAGGGAATCATGCACGTACTGGGTACACATAAATTCACAGAGGCTCACACACATACACATAAGTTAAAGAAGTCTTAAAAAGGCAGAGGTCATGCAGATTGGGTGTATAGTCTTCTTATCGAGTATGCACAAATCCCTGAGTTTAATACTTCCTCTCTCAAAAGGAGGTCCTAAGAGGAAGGCGTTTGTAGCCAAGAAACAGCAAACAGATTTGATCAAGAGTTCAAACCCATGTTGTTGTGGATGCTACACAATCACTCCACCACTAAGCTAAATCATCACATCAACAATTGGTATTAGAAACTCGTGTGTGTGTGTGTGTGTGTGTGTGTGTGTGTGTGTGTGTGTGTGTGTGTGAATGTGATGAAGATACTTTCTGTATCACTACTTTTTCTTCATCAAAAGCCTAGAAGTGACATTAGGAGGCTTTAAGAAGAAACACGCGTCATCTTTCTACATCCTTCTACTCCAGTCCTTGTATTGATTTCTCTGAGCAGAGACAGTGTGTAATCTCTGGGTCTGTTGTTCAGGTTCCTTCTAGAGATGAAGATCTGTGATTCTGTATAATAGCAGTTCTTATCCTGGCTGAGCCAACAACACTGGTAGGAATATGACAAAAAAAATGTGGACCATCCTCCCAGTGAAAATAAATTTCTCAAAAAGGATGCATTTGCATATAAAGTTATTATTATATTAATTATATAAGTGTACATGTAGATACTTTTTCTTATACATATAGATAGATTTTTTTTTTCTTGACAGCAAGATTGCCCAGTGGGTAAAAGAGCTTGCCATGTGCTAGCCTGGTAACCTGAATTCAAACCCTTGGAACACACGTAATGGAAGACAGACTCCGGAAAACTGCCCTCTGGCCTGTTCTCACATGCTATGGCATGCATGCCTCTCCAACACGTCATGCACAGCACATATTCCACCCCGCCCCCCCAGATTAAGCTGCTTATTGTCTTCTGTTGAGTAACCTATGCTTGACCAGTCCAACCATCCTGCTTAGTCCTGGGAGTTTTGAATCAAGAGCTACCTTTGCACAGCAAAACAAAGAACTTGGCATTGTTCTGGTGGGGCCAGTATTGGTCTGGCAGGCCAGCAACAGCTGTGTTTCCAGTGGTGGCGGCGTGCTCTGTCTGCTTGCGTAGATAGAGAGGGGACTTTAAGCACCCCCGTTGCTCTTTGCTGTTGTTTTAGATTCCTATGTTCTCACAGTTTTACAGCTAGTAAATAAATAAATCTGGAGTATATAATATCTTATAATAGCAGGCTTACCCAATGTACTAGAAAAATTTTTTCCTGCACGAGCACACTGTGAGTAGTTCTGCTCTTTATGAATTAGAACTGATATCTATCTATCTATCTATCTATCTATCTATCTATCTATCTATCTATGTGAGAAAATAAGCCTCGGCCTGCCATCTCAGTGTTTTGATGAGCCACCTTCATTCTATTCAGCGTTCTGCCTCCTCCTCTCAACCAGAGGCACAGGAGCTGAGAAATACCTGCAAAAACCAGTTAAGGGAGGACGGTCAACTGTTAAAAAATGAGGGACCAAAAACTTCAATATCCCCATGATATCAAAATAAAATGAAAAGTTGTGAACTTATGCATTTTAGCTCCTATTTAAGAAGGATCTGGGAGGGGTTTGGGGAGGGAAAGAATATGATTAAAATATATTGTTTTAGTTAGAGTAATTATATTGATCACCATTATTTACGTTAAAGTTTGCTCTGCGGTTTTGAGTTTTCAGGTGATGAACAGAGCCCACCTCTGACCCCTTGACAAACTGAGTCAATTAAGGTCCTCCAAATTGGTCTTCCTCTGGAGAACGCACCAGGAAGGTTTCATTAATAAAGGAAATAGAACGAAAGTCCCACAAAATAAACATAAAACAAAAAGAAAAATAAAACATGAAGACCTCCATGGGCATTTTCATAAGGAATTCCAGACAGGAATTCCCAGAGCCTCACTACATAGATGTTTCCATGTCACAGTTTCTATACAAACAAGTTATAAAAACACTGTTTTGATAAATCAAATAAATCAAATAAATAAATAAATAAATAAATAAATAAATACCATCCTCAGAATGTTTACTAAAGAAGTGGTCTATAATATCTGCATCTAATGAGCTTTCTACGTATCACTAACTGTATATGTACAAATGTGTAGATTTTTGTTGAAATACTTAAGCTAAAAAGACGAATTGTCAAATAGTAAGATAATGTGTGCCTGCGTGTTTTTCCCCTTCAAAGTTATCAAGGTCTTTCATCAAGGTCATAAGGTCCTAGTCAGGCTGATCATCTTGTGAGGCAAAATTACCATTTTAAGTACAAAGTAGTTAGAAACTATGGGACCAAAGGGTGAGGTAGACAGTTGTGTTTTCAAAAGTTGGAGGTCATACATCTCAGCTTTCTTGAAGCCTTCCATACTCTCTTTTGTGATGACAGAGTTGTTGGTCCAAGAAAGTTCATAAGTAACTTTTCCCTTCTCCCTTTAGAAGCTACAGAGATAAGCAGTGTGTCTTCTCTGCTCTTGGTTTCTTAAGATCCGTGGTGCTCCCTCAGTTTGAGCTGGAGGGATGGTGCTCCCCTAGCTTGAGCTGGAGGGAGCTCTGCTGTCCTCCCCTCCCTGTTCACTGAACTCCATTGACAGCCAGCACAGTGGTATCAGCAGAGGTGGCTGGAGAGTGCTTCTTGTGTGAGTCTTGGAATTACTCATTTTGGACACAATCTGTCTTTTGTGCTTATGGATATGTCCAAAGTAGGGTACTATTCTCCATGCAGGTTTCACACACAGCCAAAAAGGACTTTTCTGTGTGGGCTGGAGCTGAGAGAACATCCCAATTCTCTGTGAGAATTGAAGTTTTTGTTTCTCTGCTGTCAGGGGAGTTGTTTGTGACCATTTATACTTTCTGTATAATGAGGACACCAGCTTGCTGATAACTAAGCTGGGGGTACTATACCACAGTGCATTAAAAAAGTAGCCCGAGAGATCACAAACACAGGTCTTTGCTCATGGTAGCTTAACGGGCCATAACTTTCCTAAGTAGCTAAATTGCATTACAGATTTTTATGGTATTTATTGCATTTCATTTTAATAAGAAGTTATTATGGTCGAATAACTAATTACTTTGTAGCAGGTGTGACAAATATCACTGAGGTACCATCAGTAAGAATGCTTTATGGCCGCTTTCCCTTGTCACAAGGAAATAATCAAAGTCAGAGCTCAAAAGAAATAAAATAAGCTCCATTAGTGAAACAAATGAAGATTTCATTTTTCAATGCCATTCAATATGCTTGATTGTTACAGGAGGAAGCAGGCCAAGGCTGGAAACAATAACTCCATTGCAATGATTACAGATTGTATCAAATTAGTAACTAAACAGAAAAAAAAATACAAACCAGAAACGGGCTGCTCCTGGAGGAGGCCTATGTCTGAATTCCTTGTTTCTTTTAACTGGCAGGCAGACTATATAAAGAAGGTAGTTTTTTACTTTGTTTCACCTTAATTTGGACTGTGGTACCGGATGCCAAAAGAATCATGCTAGGTTAAAACCAGAAAGCTCCTGTGCCAGGTTAAAGAAGTGTTCTTGTAGCAAGGTACAGTGGGTCATGCCTGTAATACCAGCACTTGGGAACCAGAAATAGAATGGTGACTGTGCATTTGACACGAGCCTGGGCTGTGCACAGAGCCAGCCAGGACTATAGAGAGAGACCTTGTCTGAAAAACATGCCGTATTTATTTTTACAGGTATATGTAGAAGCAATAATTAAAATTAAGGACTAAAATTAAGAGAGTGATATACGCTACTAAAATACCTATAGGTAAGGATTTTGATGTTTAGTTCTTTTATTCATTTTTTTTTAGAAGATCAGGAAGTCAGATAAACTGTAGGAGGAATATTACTAAACACCATTGGTGATACATTAGCATTAAAGGGAAAAGTAAACAGATAATGAAAGACCTCATTTCTTTGATAACCAACCTGCTATGATATGCAGTAAGGTATACATATATATATATATATATATATATATATATATATGTGTGTATATATATATATATGTGTGTATAATTAATAAACCAACAAAAGCAAATAATTCATATGACAAATACTGTTTTTTCTTAGAAGGAGCTGACATAATCATGGAACACTAGAACTTAAGGGCTTTAGGAATTTATCCTCTTATTTTGCAATTAGAAACCAAGGTCAGAGTACTGACCAGACTTGCCTTGCCCAGTCTATTATAGCTATTAGCTAGAACTAATACTATTTTAAATTATAATATTGAATTAGCACCTGAGTGGTAATCTTTGTATGGCTCTACTTCAAAATTTCACATTGAAATTTAATTTGCCCTGAAAAAAAAGCTTTAATTTGGCTTCAGATTTAATCTTCTTTATTTGTCATGTAGAGCATCACTGATAGCTTCATGCTGGGTTAATCTAAGTTGCTTCTCAAATTCATTGTCTGCTCATGTAAAAAGCTGGACAATTTACATCCGCAGCAGCATAATCTTAGTCAGTGATATCCACCTCTCCAGACGAAGTTCCAGGAGGAAAACTGGGTGGATTCTTTGCTGAGTGAGCTCAGTACTTTCCAGAGTGGTTGTGACTTAGGGGACATAGCTCACAAATTGATCTTTACTCCAGGTTCTTTTTGGGGGTCTACTCACCTAAGACACCAACTGCTGCTCCGAGGTACTGCTGCCGTATTTAGGGGAAAAGTGGGGTGACTATGTGACTCCCTGGAACCCAACACATGGCTGGCTCCGTTACTCAGCCTCACATGTCCGTACACTTACCGAGTCCTGGAGATGCACCATACAGATTCTGTCCAACTCCTTTCCACTTAAAAATACCTTTGCTTTTATTTTTGTGTTTCTCTGTATCTGTGTGGGTGTCCATGGAGGCCAGAAGGGGGTGTTGAGCTGGCTAATGTGGGCACTGGGAATTAAACTCTAGTCTTCTAGAATAGCAGCTAGTATTCTTAACTGCTTACCCATAATTCCAACCCCTTTCAATGTTTGTATTCTTAAAATACTTTACTCTCTTACTCCCTGGCAGTTCCTCTCCTTTCCCCAGACTAGGCAATTGGATACCTTACATTGGAGGACAGAATTGTTCACCTGGTACCTTTGAAAAACATTCAGACTCTTGGCCCAGGCTGGAGAACCACTTTGGAATATTTTAAGATGCATTTGACTTTCTGAGAGTTGGCAGGAGAAAATTGATTATCACTCCTCTAATCAATCACTTCTGTTTGCGAGGATATGGTATGGTTTGGCCACAATATTGAATCCCTATTAAGAAGCGTTATTAAATGAAAGTTCAACTCTGAAACACAGATGAATGTTTCTTTAGTTGGTACTTTATGCACCTCACTTTGCTATAAACAACAATGTTTTTTTTTCTAGGCCAGTGACATGGAAAATAATAGTTGGCAGTCGATGGCCATTAAAAAACATTCTGGAAATATTGCTATAGCTTAGGGTGACCATTAATGTCATGTTGTGCTGAGAAGGGTAGAATCAGTGGATTTTAAAAATGGAAGGGAACTTCGAAATAATTTTGTTCAACTCCCTGGTCTTGTAGATAAAAGTAGTCACGGTACAATTTGTCATCCTATACCCAATTTAGGAGCTCACAATATTCTTCTATAAAATGAAAACATACAATCAAATAAGTTCCTGTGGCTTACAGAGACACTTTATTTGAACAGCACATCCGTTCCATTTAATCATCACATTGATGAATCTGTGGCAGCTCCCATCCTTGGTCTACAACAACCCCAGGTGCATTTTAGACTCTAGTCATGAAATTATTGAAACATCCTAAAATGTAATTCACATTTTAATAAAGAATTCAACAAAAACACTTTTACCATAAGGGAATATTTTGCAACAAAATAAGATCAGGTAGATAGAGCAGTTCCTAAAATACTGGGATTCTTGGAGCACTGATAAAATTAGTTGAAACCTGAAAAAAAAATACATTGAAAGGCCAAGAAAGAATGAATCTAAGATACAAAAGATTTTTTTATATCTCCATGGATAACGTGCAATATTATTTAAGTTTTCGAAAGTACTATCAGGATGTTCAGTTTCATTTCCTAGTCAATTGATGGCCCTGTTTCCCTGGCCTTCCATTAAATCAGCTTTGGATCCTCATGGCTCTCCAAGGAACTTCTAACTCTTTACCCTTCCGGAGGTCCATCTGTTGTACCTAAGCTCCCCCTGGGCCTGACATAAATATTTACATGTGAGTTCATCTCTGGGAGGGAGTGTGCCTAATAAATTGCCGGAATTCTGTACCGCCCAATGTGTAGTTACAGTTTATTTTTCTCAAGGTATCACCAGCCTGAGGCTAACACAGTGATTCTTTTTCTAATTAGTTAAACCATCTAAATGGGTGATAAAAATGCTTGTGGTCATTGAGTGCCCTAGATGGTCAGAACTCTTTCTACAGTGGTTGAAAGATCTCTTATCTAAACAAATAAAGTGGTCATATGAATTGGAAAATATTTAGACAATGTTCTTCCCCTGAGTCAAATTCAAATGATGTAGCCCCTTGAGAGTGACTGTCTTGGCATGGTTTATGTAAGGGCCATCAAGTTACCATTGACTAGAGGCAAACTGGTTATAAATTATTTCAGAATGCTGTGATATCCATTTTCATTGTCTTCTGAAGTTGACTTATAAAAATCAAAAGAGTTTCCCCCTGAATATTTTTAATAATGCATTCAAGCAGGCATTTTGCCAAATTCCTTTGAGACTATATTAAATCGAAAGATATTTTCAACATTCATGTTGATGAATGGCATGTGGGTCATGACCTGGTGCAATTTGCAGAGCCAGGTCTGCAGTAAAAGCATTGGCTAACAGAGAATTTATCATGGTGAGGTGGAATTTGTTTTTGTTATACTAAATATTTATTTATTTATTTAGGTCTTTATTTCAATTTTACAGAAGTGTTTTTCTGTTTATGAAATTAGCAAATGTTTGTTGCAAAACTAAAAAGATAAAAGAAAAGATAAAGATAAAATTGAAAACAATTTTCAGTTTTGAAAAATAACTACTGTTTTGGTACAAATACCAAAACAAATAGGTAAATATAGGTACAAATACAAGTTGGTAAAATATATGTATTTACATCTTATATATTTATTATACTTATATTCTTAACTTAGTATGTTTATTTCTAAAGCCCAAAATTAAGTAGTATGTACGGTTATCTGCTATTTTCTGTCATATATTTAATGTAAGTCTGAATTATATGTAGGCATCGTCATTTATTGATCTAGTTCTCTATGATAGGGTATTTGGGTAGTTTCTTTTTTTCTTTTGCTGTGATTCTTTGACAAACATTCATATACTCGAATCACATTAAATTCTTTGCCTTAAAAGACATTTTAAATGCACACCCTAATACGATTATATCATGTCCAATTTCTAGAAGTAGATTTCGCATATGAAGATAAGAGATGTGAAATAATCCTGCAGGGAAGTGTTCAAGCAGTTCTAACTAAACTTTGTCCCAGTGTTGACTCACAAGACCATTTCAGATTGACCTGTTTTCCTCACCTCAATAACTACATATTCTAGCAATTGACCATTTAAAAACTATGTGTTTCTATGAATAAAAACATATTTTCTAGTGGTGTCATGTGTAAATCTTGTTCCAACCAGTCTCTCAACGTTGCATTTGTATTTAGAGTATGCAGGGCTCTGTGTTCAGGGAGAATCAAGGATGTGCTCTCCCTTGTGGCTTCTTCACCTGAGTTTTCTCTTGAACACACTGTCCTCTGCTGACTGTGTTTAGGCTCTTGAATGTGACTGTATTTCTGTTTCCCTGTGATTTTCAATGGTTCCCCCGGCTCTCCTGGTTCTCTTTCCCTCTCTGGAGCCCAATTTCATCCTTGAACCAGGCGTTTACTCTTGTCCTTTGTAGGATGGGTTAGCTACCCCTTCTCTGGGTTCTTCAAAGTTGTATTTCAGTTCTGAAATGTGTGTGTGTGTGTGTGTGTGTGTATGTGTATATTTTTTTCAGAAATTTTATTTTCAGAAATTGTTCAATCCATTGTATTTTTTTCTAATATTTATAACTCTGTTATGTGTATGTTCAAGTGTTCACATGAATATGGGTACACATTTGTACATGTGTGTATGTAAAACAGAGAAGAGACAGGGAGAGAGAGACAGAGAGACAAAGAGTTGCAGAGAGAGTGGGGGAAAGAGAGAGCCTGAGATTGACATTGGACATCTCCTCAGGTGCCCTTCTTTTTATGTTTTTCAGGCTGAGTCTCTCACTGAACCCAGAGGTAGCTGGTTCTGGCTAGTCTCGGCCGCCATCTTGTTCCAGGGACCCTTTGTCTCTGCTTCCTGAGTGCTGGGATTTCAGGTGGTAGATTTTATGTGGGTGATGAGGATCCAAACTCTGGTCCTCAGGCTTTTGCCATAAGCCTTTCATCCACTGAGCCTTCTCCCCAGGCCCTATTAACTGACTGATAGATTGATTGATTTAGGGTCTGGATATGGTTTCTCAGGATCCCTAGTCCTGGGATTTCGGGTAAGTGCTGCCACATCTGGTGGATGATGTAGTTAATTAGACTACATTAGAATATAGAAATCTCTTTGGACACATACATTTATTTGCATATCGTGGAAATATACCCATCATGAAGTAGGCAGTAAATACATGCTAATGTATATACCATTCCTTTAAAGTTACTTTGTAGATTAGGGTTTTCTTTCTAAGACTAGAACTTTTTTTTTATTTTGTTGAGAATATTCACTTTTTCAGACTGTGTCTCATTAGGTTGCCCTGGCTGGATTGGAATTAGCTATGTAGACCAGGATGTCCTCAGACTCACATATCTACCTGCCTCTGCCTCCCAAGTGCTGGGGTTAAAGATGTGTGCCACTGTACCAGGCAAGGATATTTCCTTAAACTTACTGCAACATCTTACTAGATTTCTAACAAGCTTGAATAAATGGCACCTTTCCCCTGATTCTGCTTTGGATTGATTGCATCATTATGAAACATAAATATTACCTAGTTCCATTATTAAAGCATGATTAGAGATAAGATTGTATGTATGTGTAAGTAATATTTTATCAGTCTCACCTATCTCTACCCATAGTATTTATAATGTATTATTAGTAAATGGATAATCGACTATCAATTGAACAAAGTCGTATTGATGGGAAGCAGTGCCCAAAAACCCATGATGGGAAAGAGACATGATAGGGTTTTATCATCTAAATTGTTGTTTCTCAGCTTTCACTGTCGTTTGATTCCTCTGTTATGTAAAAATAAATATAGCTTCTCTCTCTTTCTTCCTGTTTTTTTTTTTTTTTTTTTTTTTTTTTCCCCGAGACAGGGTTTCTCTGTGTAGTTTTGTTGCCAGTCTTGGATCTCGCTCTGTAGACCAGGCTGGCCTTGATCTCACAGAGATCCACCTGGTTCTGCCTCCTGAGTGCTGGGATTAAAGTTGTGCACCACCACCACCCAGCGAACATAGCTTCTCTTAAAAACACTTTCCACCAGAGGAAAATCCTTCAGTTAGCTGTATTTTGTCTTGTCTGCTTTGGCATCAAGTCTTTTTGTTCCAGAATCTAATGTTATTTGCAGAGGTTGGTGTTTCTTCAGAAGATGAAGGGCCAACAGTACCTCCAGCAACATGGCAACTTCAGGGATGTTCTCTGTGGCCATTTATTTACTTATTTTTTGGCTTTAAGAACTCTGAAAAACTGAGACTGGAGCAATGGCTCTACTGTACCTCAAGCTCCAGGGGGCCAAATGACCTCTTCTGACCTTCTTATGTGAACATACACACATACAGACATACATGAATACACACATATTTACCGACAGACAGAAGGACAGATACAAACACTTAAAAAAGAGTTAAGAAAACCTAAAGTTTTAGTCACTTTAATAAACAAAATATGTACAGCTAGTATACATATATGCTTTTATTACATTCTACTCTTGTAACTTGTTTTTATAAAAAGATAGAGGGTTCACTACAAATAACAGTTATAGTAAATTTGGCCTTAAAAGTTATCATATTTGTAAGACCTTTATCAATTTTTAAAATGCTAATATACTTTGGTTTTTAGAATGCAGTAAAAAACCTCCCAATTACGTAAATGGTGATTAGGTAAGGTCTGTGCTATTGAATTATAGTCTCCATTGACAAAAATGCATTAACACACTCTAATATTTCAACTCTTTCTCCTCCTATTTTAACCAGCAAAGCTGATTTGGGTGGTGTGGTCCCGATTTCTTGAGACATTAAATTGTCTATTGGGCTTTGTGTGTCTAATGACTGCAGTCACCCCTCCACTACAGAAGCAGATGCCTTATGAATTATAGATTTTTGCATAACCCAAGTCAATGGGCATGGGTTCATTTGGATTTTAATAATTCAGGACTAATCTGCTGTAGGTAGTAGAGTGGAGCAGATCTACCTTTCACAGCAAAACAGTAAAAGGTGGGCATACAGGATTCATTTGGTTATTCTGTAATCCTTCAAAGGGTTGAAATCACATTCTGCAATATTATTAACTTGCATAGACACTGTGATTCACATGGAAATTCATGTGAGAGTGATGGAATTTTTCTATTTTTCTACCCACAACAGTAATAAATAGTCTTTTTCTGCATTTTGTGAATCATACTATGTATACTTAAAGAATATGGAATGTCTACCAGAATATGCAATGCTTTCCACCAAAGACATAATTATTTCATGGTTGTGCTAGGTTGAATAATGGTCTCCCCAGAGATGTCTTCATTATCATCCTAAGAATTTGTGAATGTTTCTTTACATGGCAAAAGGGATTTATAGGAATCTTAAAGATGATCTCAGTATGGCGAGATCATCTGGTGTGACTTTTTTTCTTTTTGTAATGTGACAAAATCCCTTTGAAAATTCAACTTAAAACGGGAGAAATACTTAATCTCATATGTGGTTTCAGAGGTTTTGTGCCACAGTTGGTCTGCTTGCTGCCTTGATGTTGTAGCAAGATAGTACATCACAGCAGAAGCACATTGTGGGGCAAGTGCTCACTTCACAGTAGTGGTTGCAGAAACAGAGAGAGAGGAAGAGTCAGGGTTCCCAATACTCAGTTTCACTGCATGCCTCCCACAACCTACTTCTTTTCTTCAGGCCCCACTCACTAAAGAGTTTACACCTTCTAATATCATGACAGGTTCAACACCGAATCTGTGGATATGATCCATTAAGGAAATTTAAGATCCAAACCACAACACCCTAACTGTTCAGGTGGCCCCTAAATCTAATTACATGGGTCCACAGGCAACAGAAGGAAGATATCTGACTACAGAATTCAAAGGTAATGTGATACAGAGCAAAATGATGCTCTTCTGTCTTTGAGTGTAGGTGGTCATTAGAAGTTGGAAAGGCACGAAAATGGATTCTCTCTTTGTGAGAGTCAGGACGGATATCCCTCTGTGGTTCATGGCCCACACCTGGCAGTGCTTAGGCTGGTTCTTGACACCCAGACTCCCCATGTTCTCTGATAAATGGGTAGGTGCAAGGAGGTTAATCCAAGAACACAAACTATATTTTTGAGTGAAGTGCTGTGGGATGGTCTCTCTGTATGCTGTGAATATGTATTGCTACTATTGGTTAATAAAGAAGCTGTTTTGGCCTATGGAAAAACAGGATATAATCAGGCAGGAAATCTAAGAGCGATAGAGGGAGAAGAAAGGTGGAGTTAGAGCAGATGCTGCAGGCAAGATGTAATGGAACACAGGTAAAGTCATGAGACACATGGCAATACATGGATTAATAGAAATGGATTAATTTAAGATTTAAGAGCTATTTAGCAGTAAGTCTGAGCCACAGATCAAACAGTTTGTAATTAATATAAGCCTCTGTGTGTTCATTTGGGACCCAGTGGCTGTGGGACACAGGAAAACTTCCAGCTACAATGAAGTATCTCCAAATTGCAGAAATTCCTGAAATCATTTTGTTACAGGATATAAATGTCCAGGATGATAAAGCCTGGAACTTACCTAGGGTTGCATGGGAGCATCATTTAAGAATGAGCTCTTTGGACCCATTTTGTAGACAAGAAGTAAAGTTTGGGGTGCATAGGAAGCCTTGAATAAATCTGTGAAGAGTGGATGAAGTCTTGAGTTAATACATATTATTGACAAGGACCACTGTAAATTGGCAAAGCCTACCTTGGGCAAGGCTCAAGAAATTGGCAAAGACTTTCTCTGGTTTGTAAGAAAAAAATTAGCAACTGCCTTTTCTTCCCCTAGATGAGTGCAACCTGATGTAGCCCCCCCCACCCCCCAAACCTTCCACTGAGACTAGCTAGCCTTTCCTTCCTGTACTATCATAAAGTGGGTGGGTTGTTGTGTGGTTGGGGCCACTCCATCAGAGCAAGCAGAGCCTGATTGATCCCAGCTTTTCTGTACGCATGTCTTCATGTTTGTGTTTTCTTCAATCCCTTGTTGTTCCAGTTAGGACCAAACCATGCTGGATGAGGCAGTAAAGAGAACAGAAAGGCTAACACTTGAAGTTTAGAGACCTGTGCTTGATTTGTCTTGCGTGGCAACCTTTGTGTTTTGTAAAAGTCAAGGCTGACAAGAGAATGTTGACAACGAACCAGCTGCTCAGTGGAAAGCTAGAATGTCATGAACAGGTGCAATATTACCAATAGCCAAGCCACTAATTCTCGCTTCTTTTGTGGAGGCTTATGACTCATTACATTGGTCTTTACAACACAAAACTTACATCTCAAGTACAAGGACTCTACTTCTGGATTGAAATTTGTTTTCTGCTGGTTACATTGACCTTCACTCCACTTACTGGAGGCCAAGTGTTTAAGCCCTACAAAGCTGAATCATTTTTTTCCCAAGATTCTTAACACAATGGATATGGAATTGCATAGGGATCTGGTCTTGACTTGTCAGCTGAGATACGTGAGATCCAGAAATGGACACAGGCACCATAATCCTGAGCCATGTAGATTCCTTCTACATGTATAATATGGCATACAAATGTGTGAAAATTCAACAAGATTTGCCTCCTGTGGTTGCCAGGCTCAATCTATGATTAAAGTAGCTCAAGAGTGTAAGTGCCAGGGAACTACCTTGGAGAAGGGCTTTGAAGCACAAGGTAAACATTCTCTTGGTTTTTGACTCTGGTTGGGATCCCGTCTCCTGTCATTGTCTCCAAATCCTTGACAGGGGAGGTGGCCAGGTGAGAGAAAGTATGTGAGAAAGGGGATGAAGGAATAAGATGAAACTGGCTTCTGGGGAATGTACTTTGGTATTAGGTAAAGTACAGATAAGCCAGGGTGTAGTCTGAGTCATGTCCAGTACCCCAGATGTACCCAGCACATGGATCTCAGATCCTTGAGGGTTTGGAATCCTCAGCCGTGGTTAATCAATACATCATGAACATTGCAACTGTTTGCAGATTTAAAGAATGCTATGTCATGCGTCTGTACCATTTTTTCCAGTACCACAAAGCATGAATTCATTTGAAATGCTTACACATGCATATAGACACATTGCTTTTCTGTTTTTCATTGACTCCCCAAAATGTTATAGCAAAAGTAACAGAACATGTGGAATTCCTAGGAAAAGTGATTTTTCTTTGAAATTCTGTAAGGGTAGAAATATAAAAGATCTCCTGTCTTAGAAGGGTCAATTTTTTGTTTGGATAAATGGAGTCATAACTTCTCCAAGTATAAAATATTCTATCTATGCAACATAAAATTAACATCGGATGGATTTGGTTCATTTATGAAAACTTACAGCTAGAAATTAGACTATTTCGCTTCTCTGAAAGCTAGTTCATCATATAGACATGGTTAAAAATGAAAATACAACTTCTATTTTTCTGTTTTAGAAAAATATTATATATTTAGTTGATACTGACAGAAGAGAAAAACAGGCTTCACAGATTCACCATTCAAAATTTGATGTTAATATCTCAGTATATGGCCTTCTCAAACTTTTAAATGTATATATTCTAGGCTTTGTTTATAGTCCCCATTCCCCATTATTCAATTTAGGGTCAATTTTTTTTTTCATGAGAAGACATCTTAAAAGTTAGAATTCTCTGTTAAGTAATTTTTAAAGAAATATGTGATTGAGGAAAATGCAGATTTCTATAGAACAGAAGGAGAGTAGATTCCATTGTGCTTGGGAGATGTGGGGAATTTATCTGACTACATGGACTTTCTCCAAAGAGCTTCATCTCATCTGAATAATATGAATTCTTTCTTATCTTACATGGTCTACACTTTATCTTCGCCATCTGAGATCAAACTGCTTTAAATTAGGAGCTCCAGAATCCATTAAATTCATTTGAAACTCAGTGGCTTAGATTTACCATTCTAACCCCCCACTGCTGTGTCTGCGTATCAGATAGTCTTTTACCACACAGATTTCCCTATTTCTAAGAATGGAAGGCATTTTATAATCCTCTTTTAAAGGGCCCCAAGAAGCACACAGGCAGTACATTATACTCCAGTATCTGGAAGAGTTGGATTTAAATGAGATAGAACCATATCAACTAGATTTCTTTTAATAAATACATGAGCTTACACATTAAAGACTGTAATGTGTCTGTGGATAGACTCATGAAGGGAAAATTATCTCTTTGTTGGATGAATTTTAAGCTGAAAGAACATAAGGACTTGGTGGGGTTGTGAGATAGTGAAAGGCCTAGGAAATAGTTCCTGCACAACAGAGACAGAATTGTCTGCCCTGCCTTTGGTAACATAGCAATTAGTGAATAGGGCAGCAAATGCACTCTATATCAGATAGTGCTCAGCTGGTAACTTGTGTGTGCAAAACAAGAAACAAAGGCCTTATAAGAAACACCTGTTTCTTATTCCAAAAAGGGAATTTTAAAAAAGAAAATCACTTATTAAACTGGCAGTGGATTTGATGGGAAGTACATCAGAACACTGGGAAATCAGGTGGTCTGAGGTCTGCTCAGGCACTGCTAGAGACTCACGTGTCCCAGGGCATGCATTCAACTTCCTCCCTGGATGGCCATTTAATACCCTTCAAAATGAAATGATGGGAATAAAAGATCACTTGTACTCTATCAGTCCTGACAAGCTGTGGTCAGGAAGACATTACTCTTACTCGGCACAGCAGGAATACCACTTGCCCTTTCTAATATCCATCTACCCCCTCAATCCTCCATACAAATAAATCCTGATGTTTTTCACTGGACATATTTTTCCTAGAACAAAAGAGCATACTTTACAGCTTTCTTACTTGGCATAGTGTGGTAACGTAACTAAGACATGATCAATAAGGTGGAAGCAGACCACTATATAAACCTTTTGGACAGGTGGCTTTGGAGATGCTAGCCCAGCAGTAAGAGATGCACATCTCCCTGTCCTTTGGCTCCTGATGCTGGCTCTAGGTGCAGATGACCTTAGTGGTGAGTTTGAGAATGGAAACCATTTTTAAGACGATGGAAATGATACCACTTTATCTCTGTGTCAAGTCAGACAAACACTATAAATGTTCCAGCATGGTTGTTCTGGGCTTTCACAACAGAGAAAGAGTCCCAACTGGTACAAGCTATATAGTGATTACTTGCCATATGAAAATAACAATGGAAAGCAAATATGTGGAAGACAGTGTTCTAAGTGTTTTCTGGTCATCATCTTATTTGGTCTCTGCAATGAGGAACATTAATATTATCTCCAATTCATAATCAAGGAAATGGCAGCTTAGAAAAAAAAATGACATGGTATCCAGAGGAGTGGGTAGATGTTAATAACCTTGCATGGATTTCATCCCTGCCTTGGATAACTCCATTTGAATAACTCTTATGAATTGAATGTAGTTTTATTCCCTGTGGGTAAAAGGTAGTGTTCTTGGTTCAGCACTATATATGATGCATAAGGAACCCAGTGGTAGTTAAAATTCCTGGAGGACCTGGTAGAAGTGTTGAGGTATAGACAACATAAAATCTCACCTGCTTCCAGAATTTGATTGGTCGCCAACAGGCCTATTGAAACACAGGTAGTGATAACTGTCAAAGTAAGTCAAAGACCTTACTCTGGCTAGCAAACACTTTGCCTTCCCATGGAATTTGTAAAATGGAAACATTAAGTAACATGAAGGAGACACACACACACACACACACACACACACACACATATATATATTATATGTGTCTCTGTATGTGTATGTGTGTGTGTGTGTGTGTGTGTGTGTGTGTGTGTTTAATATATAATACCTGAGAATGTTAATGTTTACAGGATCCAGAGCAATTTTGTGGAAACTTAGCTGCACCAGAAATATTGGACTGACACATAATCTCTAGAATGTGGTAGTTACGTAAGCACCAATCAGTCATTTAACCTAAGTGATGATCAGTTCCTCATGGTCAACCTTATTAGATTTGGAATTACCTTAGAGACCCAAATCTGCATTAAAAACCCGAGAGGGCATTTCTGCAGAGGTTTAACTGAAGAGAAAAGAACTGCCATGAATGTAACTGGCAAAGTCCTGGCGACTGAGATCTCACACTGGATGAAAAGGAGCAAGGAGGAAAACAAGTTCTCTCTCTCTCTCTGCTTTTTGACTACAAATGACATGCAACCAGCTGACTCCTGTTCCTGAAGCCACACCGTCCCCTCCCATGGTGGACTGTATCTCTTCAATCAGCAAGGCAAACCTTTCCTTTTTAAGTTGCTCTCATCAGGTATTCTGGGAGAGCAACAAGTAGAATCACTAACACAACTTCCCACCATCCAGTTTTCCAAGGAGAGGGTACCTCATTTTCCAGACAGCGCTCCTCATGATTTAGCCTCCCAGCCAATGAAAATAATATTATTATGTTTACAGGAGATTCTACTCTGTATATTTACCAACAGTTCTTTTCTCTTTGGCCTTATCCACTTTCATGAAAAGGATTGTTTGTCTTGGAGTGTGGCCAAGCTACTGCCACGCATGCCCATGTTTAAGACAGTCTTGTGGGTGGCTTGGTCAGAGGGAGATAGATGGGGCCGTGCACGTTGTGGCAAGCAGGACACAGCCATTTTTCTGCCCTTGCCAGATCGCTCTGGAATTTTGTTTGTTTCCTCCAATTTTGTTTCTGTTCATGGCTTGCTCTATTTTTGCCATCACGCTGTAGCCAAGACCACTGTAGCTTCAGGACGGCAGGAGGGCTGTCCAATACTGATGGAAAACACGGGGCATAACTGTTGTGGGATAGGCAGCTCAGCACAGATGTTCCTCTACGCGAAGGCTACTCCACATGAGGATGCTTTCATGTTTCTATTCATCATTCTCTTGGTACCTTTTCACTCTCTGACAACTTGTTTTATAAAAATCAAACAATTCGACAACACAGGATGAAAACAACGTTTTCTCGTGTAATTGTCGCCCATTGGATTCTGACACCAACAACAACTCGTTTAGAACTTTCTCAGAATGTTGTCTTCAGTTGTAAGGGGCTGCCACAGTTCCAACCCCATGTGCAGTTCTAGATAAGTGTTTACAGTTCCACATCTCCACCCCCTCCTTTCTCTGTGACGTCACTTTCTTTAGAGATTTTTTAATGTAAGGCTCCCCATATTTGTCCTTGTTCCCGAGGGAAACGGGTGACTGTACACTTCTGCTTCTAAGCTGCTGCTAATAGGGATGCCTGTGTGGAAGAAAGAAAGGGGTTCACTGTGGCTAACCTTAGACATCAGGCTCCTCCTCCAACTTGTTTCCTCTGGAAAGGAATGTTTTGTCAAAGAGTGGGACGGAGCTGAGGAGGTGTGAGCAACACACACGAGACCATCTGAAATAGTTCTCCCGGTCAGCAACATAAACATGTAGGCATTGCCCTACTTTCAGAGTTGAGCCCTCTCTGTTTTGCTGAGCTCTATTTTAAAAACCAAGAACTGGGGTGATGGCCCAGTTGGTACAACACTTGCCTAGTTAAGTGTGAGGACTTCAGTTCAGATTCCCGGAGCCCACACAAAAAGATGGGCACAGCAGTGCGTGCCTCTAACCACCACACTGTGCTGTGCGTGAGGTGGGAGGTAGAGACAAGTGGATGGAAGTTTGTGGGTGAGCCAGCCTGCTCCGTAAGGCAAAACTGTAGGCTAACGAGAAGCCCTACTGCAAGCAAATGTTGAGAAGCACCAGAGGGCAGACACCAGAGGTTGTCCTCCGGTCTCCACATGTGCAGCCATAAGAACAGCCCTGCCCCTCCCCTTTAAAAAAGTGCATCTGTGCGTACAGGAAAGAAGGCCTAACCAAGAAGCAATTCTTTTTCAAAAGGAATACAGTTTTAGGATCCTGTGTATTGGGGAGATGGCTCAGTTAGTCTTTCGATTGTGGCTTTTGAAAGCAAGGTGAGTGTTCTCTGATGACAAGATGTGCGTGAGTCAGAGAGGCTGGGGAAACGATGGTGAGGGCCTGACTGCTTTAATTGTGCTCATGTTCTGTTTTACGTCTGCATTCTTTGAAGGAAAATGTCAAGTTCTGTTTGGGTTTGGGGATAAATCATTTCAGAAGACCTGCTTCACTGGAATATGCTTTCCTCTCTGTTTCTTCTCCTGCCAATACCCCAGAGTTCCGCATGAGTCCCTGGGAGCACGGCAGCAGAAACAATGCTGATGTTAGCTCAAACGAGTAAGCAGACAAGGCTGCTAGACTACAGAGCCTTCAGAGTTCAAATTTCTCCCTGTGTTCAATTCAACACCTGCCTCTATTTTGAATCGTGTTATTGGTGTGCCCCTCTGATTATGTCTTCCTTTGAGCTCTCGTGGCAATTTGTACATATTGCTATTGCAGAACTCATCAGATGGGTCCATAACTAGCTGTTTATACGTATTCAATACAAATAATTTTTGATAACAGGAAACGCTATTTCAGCAAATTTTTCTGTCCCCAATGACTAGAATAATGTTGAATAAATATGTGTGTGAATGAATGGGTAAAAGATATCCCAACCATGACAATCACTTAGGAGACAAAAACTTGTGGTGTAATAAGATTTGACACTTGATCTTTTTGAGAAACAGTGAAACCATGATGTATGGTAGTAGTGTAGCTTTTAGTCAGCTAATGTGAAGTGTCAGTGTGGGTTGAACTCAGACTACCACTTCCTTTTCAATAAAAGCAAATAACCCTAGCGGTGCTTGTCTGGGTATGGTGACCTGCAACACTCAGGCTTGGAATCAACTAGATTTTTTTCCATTGTACTCCTTTATAGATGTTCTTTGAGGCCCTGCAGTAAGTGTACAGTCATAAAGAGGGCTAGCCATCATGTTCCACTCTGTGGAGTACCTGTTTGAGCATGGATCACCAAGCCCCACCATGTCCCTAATTTGTGCAGTGCAGATCTTTGGAGGTACTCCATGTAGTTCTCATTTCCATCCCAGCATCTTTAAGCAATGTCCTTCATGGGTGTGGCATTGCTTCTTGGAGATATGAGCCAAAGAAAGTCAGGGTTGCCATCTGGTGCTGGTGGTAAGTTGGCTACTCAGAGTCTCCAGCTCACTCAATGAGCCCATCTCTACTTGGCTGAGTCAAGGTGGTCTAAGCAAATACAAAGAAGGTAAAATGTTCTGGAACCCAGGAGATACTATTAGCTCCTCTTGAGGAAGGAGGCACTTATTCTGACAGCTTCTAGAAGAACCATTGAAAGGTAAATTGTTGGTAATTCTGTGCTATGGCTGTGTTATGGTCCGTTCCTTCCGTGTATCCAACCTCTTCCATAAGGTGTCCAGGAATGAGCTTCCCAATACAATTCCTTGAACAAATCTATCTTAGATCTGTTTCTCAGAGAAGCTCGCCTCAAGCTGGTAGCAACATGAATCTTCTTGCACACCTGGACTTCCCCATGGATTTAGGGGAAGGAGAAAGGGAATGAGGGTCGTACTCTTGAGACTCTTTACAATTATGTCTGCTGTATTTGCTTAGTTGGGGGTCCCGAGTCTTCAAGCTTTGAAAAACATGACTCTGATATCAGCTGCAGCTTAAGCTTTCTGCAGGGCAAAATTATCTACTCATGACTACAGGGAGCTTCCTCCTCTGATGCTTGTAAAATCTTTGTAGAAATCCAGATTTCAGGAATCCTAGAAGAAAACAAAAAAAAAAAAGGAACCAAAAACCGAAACCCCAAAAAACTTCAAAGAAATAGGATTTTAATCTTGCTTTTGAAATTATAAAGTTAATGAAGTCATTTATTTTATAATGATAGTTTAAATGAGTCCAGCCACCTCAAATAACCCTTCTGACATTTATGATAGAAAGTTTATATGAATTGTATAATACAATGCCTGACATAAGAGCATATGCACATAAGATTTTAAAATCAAGAGTATCTAATCAGCTCTCTACATCTGCAAGTAGATTCCAGTTACTGTTGGTTGAAAATATCTTTTAAAATTGTAAGAAGGTTATGGTAGTGTGCCCCGTAATCCAAAACATTCAGGAGACTGAGAAGGAATGATCATAAGTTTGAAACTAGCCTGGGTTACATAACAAGGTGCTCAATAAAATAAAACACAGACCAACCATTTGTCTATATTGAGCATGTGCAAGCACTATTCTTATGTGTATTTCCTAAACAACAGAGCGAACAGGTAACAGCATTTATGTTGTACTCTAGAAATAATTTACACCTGTTTTCAACTTCCTGCTTTATATTAAATACTATTACCAAATTGTTTAAGTCAGAAAGAAAAATTCAGAGGGTGGTATACACATGTGTACAAGAGACTTGTGCAGAACACACAGATAGCCTATATTTCACATCTTCAGTGACCCTTCCAAAGCTTATGAGAAAGTGAAAGATGATTTGAAGTATGTGGGAAGGGCCTGGTGAGAGGCTCAGAGGGTGGGGACACTTATCACTAAGCTTGATGACATGAATTCAATCCTGGAAACCCACATAGAGCAAAGGGAGAACTGATTCCCCAAAGTTGTGCTCTGACTTCGGCCCATGTGCTGTGCCTTATGTATACCACCACACATGTGCAGGCGGGTATGCATAAGTTATATTCCAGCCCGGTACTATTGTATGCAGGAGACAAGCAGCTGAAGATTTCATTAGTGAGGAAATTAATCTCGGTTAAATGATCTTATGAGATGCATTTGATAATCCCCACTCCAAAAGTAGCTAAACTTAAATGGTTGTTACTACAGGAAACTTTTTTTGTTCAGTGAACCTCAAATTTCCTGACATAGTTTCTGTCTTTTGGGCATGTACTGTTATCTATGCACAACTCTCACTGGACATCTGATCTAAAGTAGAGGTATGAAGAAGGACTCAAGTCCCTAGTGAATTTCCCAAACCCTGAAGACATTTTCATTTCTATTCGTTGGGCCATGTTAAACCTATAGAAATGTTTGTGGTGAAGTTCTGAGGCAGTTTTAGTATATAGGGCGTGTCTCAGTTAGGATTTCTATTGCTGTGAAGAGACACCATGACCACAGCAACTCTTTTTTTTTTTTTTTTTTTTTTTTTTTTGGTTTTTCGAGACAGGGTTTCTCTGTGTAGCTTTGCGCCTTTCCTGGGACTCACTTGGTAGCCCAGGCTGGCCTCGAACTCACAGAGATCCGCCTGGCTCTGCCTCCCGAGTGCTGGGATTAAAGGCGTGAGCCACCACCGCCCGGCGACCACAGCAACTCTTATAAAGGAAAACATTTAATTGGGGCTGGCTTACAGTTTCAGAGGTTCAGTCCATTATCATCATGGGGAGAAGTGTGGCAGCATGCAGGCAGACGTGGTGCTGGAGAAGGAGCTGAGAGTTCTACATCTTGATCCACAGGCAGCAACAGGAGATTGTGTGACACACTAGGTGTCACTCGACCATATGAGACCTCAATACCTGCCCTCATGGTGATATACTTCCTCCAACCAGGCCACACCTCCTAATAGTGCCACTCCCCATGGGCCAAGCATTCAAACACAGGAGTCTATGGGGGCCATTCCTATTCAAACCACCACAGGTGGTAACAAATTGTCACACACTAAGTTACAAACAACAGAAATGCAATGCCTTGAGAGTCAGGGAAGACCCAGACTAAAGCATCAACAGATTCAGTGGCTGCTGTGGGCTGCCTTCTGCTTTCAAGAGAAGGCCTCACGATGTGGTTAGGTGGGAAGCTGTCTGTGTTGGAGTGCAGAAAGATCAACCCCCTCCTTTGAGCCCTTTTGTGAGGACAGTAATGCCATCTGTGCAGACTGTAATCTCATGACCGACTTCACATGCCAGGGGCTCTACCTCTTAGTCCTGTCACCTTGGAGTTAAACTCCCAACACAGAAATTTTGGAAGAACGTATGCATTCCAACCGTATCAAAGTCCACCACTGTCTCTGGCTTCTCCCTACTCGGCATGTTGTGCAGATGGAAGGTGACCAGGGATATCCAAGCCAGTTTTTTTTACCAACAATTTTCTCAGAATTCCACAATTTTCTTTGTGATACTCTAAGACTATCCCTGACATTTTGCCTCTTCTCTCCAACAAGGGAAGCACTGACATGGCCCAACTCTGCTTAGCTTCAGATATCAGACCAGATCTGGTACATTCAGAGTGATACAGCCCTATATTAAGACGTAACATTCTGTGCCCATACAAAAGGCCTTAACTGGTGCCAAGCTTCATAATGGTCATTTCCTCACAACCTCTGCCCAGGAACCTGCAGATGATAAAGGCCTGCACATTTTACATGAGTGCGCAGCAGCCTGGTCTCTGCTCTTGGTTATGAGTTGACTTCGATCACTCATCTCTTTCCCCCGTAAGACCACATTCCCAAGTTGCCCATGCTCTGCCTTCGAAGAAAATTTCCTCTGTGTTGGTCTGAGTTGCTGTCTGCTTTAGAGTGTTAGCAAACAACAGACAATGGCATCTCTTCAAAGGCCTGTTTTGCTTTTTCCTTGGTGTCCCAGAACCATTGGCATTGTAGACAAGCTAGCGTTTCCCATTCCCGGCATGCTCTGGGTTTAAAGGTACAGTACATGTCATGTAAGGAAGTAAAATAAGCACTGTTTATGCTAATATCTTCCGGGTGGGGTGGCAAATGTGGAGGAGATAAAGCATAAATATTTAGCTCTGACCTCGGCTTTGTGTGTTTCATACATTTAGTTCCTGTTTCTCGGCAGAGGTGGGAGGAAAGGCCGGGAGGAGGGGGTGGTACCAAGAACCAAGAGAACCATTTTTACCGATTCTCAAGGCCTGGTTTGGGGCTGAACTGGGCAGCATGGGTGCCTTCAACTGAGCCAGGATTCCTCTCTGCTCCTTAGATAGTCAGTAGACTAATGTTTATCTCCCACTGCCTGAGGGCATTCAAACTGGCTCAGTTTCTACCGCATTCTTTCAATCTTATTTTAATTTTTTTTTTTTTAATCACAAAGTAAGGTGGAGAGAAATACTCATTTTTATTAAGGGCGTTCTTTTCATAAGGTCACGTTGTGCCCATTACCCACTGAGAGGAAGATGATTTGAGCTAATGTTCAATTAGAAAAGAGAAACAATGAGATGTGGATTCTCAGGATGATGGGAATTTGAGTAATTAAAATTATTTCAGAGAAGCATTGATTTCCTTTAAATTATAATATACCCAGAAGCTTATTTATATTTCATATATAGTCTCATATATATATATACACACACACGTATATATGAATATATACACATATATATGTAGTAGTTTGATCTTTCTCATTTTAAACCACATGTGAGCTGACTTTTCCATTTTGCTGAGCGATTTTTTTTTTTAATCTCAGAATGATAATGAAGAATACATCATGAATACTTTACCTTCATGAGGCAATTTCCCTTTAGCTAAGCCACACTGCATTCAGTGTGACAACCGGGGGAAAGGAGAGTGGATTCTATGGGAAACAGTTCTTGGCTTTAACTTCCTTATGTTTGGCAACTTTGTTATGGTTGAAATTCCCCAAATTAAAATGCAAAAGTTGAACTTCTAGGTTGGGCTTGCTTATCCTTAATAAAACAGAGGGTGTCGTTTCATTAGTCAGGGATGCCAGGCAGTACGTGAATTTTGTCTTCCACTTGGCCTCTTCTGTTTCGGAATAAAATTTCCTGGACCTGGTAAAAAGCAGACAATATTGTTTCCATTATTTCTATCACATTACTATATAAAATGGATTTTGCAGACACAGTGCATGTCTTAAGGGGCAACAGCTCCTGTATCCTCTTTTATGGAAATCTTAAAAAGAGAATCAGTTTTCAATTGTCTGGGAGCAGTTCAAGTATGGCCTGTTTGGGGCAGAAAGGATAGTTTTGCTGACCCATTAATGTGGCTTTAAGCCCCACAACCACTTAAATGGAAAATTTTCTCTTTCTCCTTGCTAGATTTAATTTGTCACAACAATATGTTTTTATAGATGTAGTAAACCCAAACTCAGGTGCAATCTTCTTGTCCATTGTAAAGTAATAAAACACTTAAATTTCTCACACTCAAAATGAAATGAAACCAGGCACACAACTGATACTGCCCCCTTCCTCAGATTTCTAAGGAAGGTATGGAAATGTGGTAACAGCACTGTATTTTAAACAGGGTCTTTTAAACACAATGGAACCAAGTCAGTAAAGCTAAACCATGTCCTCCAGCAGGACCGCCAGTGCTCCTGAGGTGAACCTAGAGCCGGGCACCAAGGCAGATGGTACAGACAGGATGGTTGGGGGGAGGATCATTTTACAGGTATGTTTGTAACCTGCACGAGCTGCCACGCACCCATCACAGGTCTCCTCCCAGCACAGGCGGCTACAGCTCATGGTACATGAGCACCTGCTGTCTATTCTCCATCTTCGCTTTTACTTTACACAGAAATGCTACAGCCAAAGTCATTCACCACTGGGGCCATTCTAGCACATAGTTCCTCAGCACCCACACTGACACGGGCACGGGTTCTTGTTCTCTCACTCTTGCAGTGGTAGCTTAGCGTATATGTACATGTATATATGTATATGATGTATATGTATGTGATGTATATGTGTATACCTATACACATATTCATATGATATATATGTAGATAGAGAGATAGATAGATGGTAGATAAATAGATAGATAGTGCGTGTGTGTGTGTGTGTGTGTGTGTGTGTGTACACAATGTTCAGCTAAAGTCAGATTAATAATCATAGTTACTTGGGCTTTTAAAATTCCCTTTTCTCCAAGAGAGACCCCAAAGTTTGTTTGACGTTGGCAGTTAATGTTGATGGAGAAATTATTTGTGTGAAAATGCACCTGTTTTGTGCCAACTAATGTTTTGGAACTTTCAGCTAAATTGTATCACCATCACTGTGGTCACCCTAGGCATTCTATGTCCATGGGCAGTCAATCTCTGGCCTGTCCCTAGTCCTCAGCAAGCACTGCCCTTTTCCCTATAGATCTGCATAGTCAAAGTCACATGAACTCTTTCAAATGAGTCTTTTACTTAGCGTGATACTTTTGAGGTTGATCTCTGCTGTGGTGTGGTCAGTAACTTTGCCTTTTTATCAGCAAAGAATATTTCAAAGTCTGGCTACACTGCACTTTGTAACAGTATTTTTGCATTAGGTAACATCTGGCTTATGTCTAATTTTTTGCACCACGTATGCACTGCTGTGAGCCTTCAGTAGTAAGTCTTTGGTAAATATAGGGTCCCATTTCTCTTTAGCATAGACTGTAGTATACCTTAAATTCATGCTTAACTTTTAATTTAAGAACAAAATTTAATGTGGAGCCAGGCACATGCAGAACAGAAATTATCTTCAGAAAGGACTGTATTATTTTGTTTTCATCAACAAGAATGGCATGTTTCAATTTTTCCATATCCTTCAAATATTATTTCGTGAATTTAGATTATTTGTGTCCTAGAGGGTATTATTCATAGTTAGTTTGATTCACAATCATCTAGGATTCTTTCTTTCCTCTCCCCTCCCCTTTTCCCTTTCTCTCTCTCTCTCTCTCTCTCTCTCTCTCTCTCTCTCTCTCTCTCTCTCTCTCTCTCTCACACACACACACACACACACACACACACACACACACACACATTTTGTTTTGTTTGTGAGAGAGAGTCTCATGAATCCCAAGTTGGAACTTACTTTGTAGCTGAGAATGACCTTGAACCTCACTCGTTTCCCCTCCACCTCTAGAGTGCCAGGATTGCATGTCTATTGTAACACACCAGGCTTCATGTGCTGCTGGGGACTGAACTGAGGGCTTTGGGCATTTTAGGCAAGTACTGTACGAACTGAGCTACATCTCCAGCTCTTACCTACATGTCCATGCTCTTTTCAACATGTCCAACAGGACCATTTGTATATTACCAGTGGAGAACCATCTATATAAACATTTTCATCACTTTTATTCTTGTTTTGGTTAACATACAAAGAATGGATTTCCTTGTGATACTGATCGTCTCCTACATACCTCATTATGCCTATTCACTGTCCCTGCTGTCCTCTATCCCCCTCTACCCTTCTTGATGGGTTTCATCCTTTCCCTAAATAGTCTACTCTACTGTGATCACATGTCGTGTATTTTTATTGCCTCTCTTGTTTCTTCACTGCTCTTTCCTCTAGACATCTATGTCCCCTCACAGTCCCCATATTCTTGGTAGCATTCATTGTTGACTTTTCCCCCCAATGACAAGCATTTGACTACAATAAGATGAAATCTCATTGAACTGATTGCTAAAGACGTTGAATGTTTTGTTCAAATATCAGTAATTTGTAGTTTTTTTCTTTAGAATTCTGTGAATAGAATTCTCTATTCAGTTTATCAACTCATTTATTCATTGGCTGCCTGGAAGTTTGGTTTTCTTTCCAGTATATGTTCTGTACTCCTTCATCAAAGATCAGGTGGTATATAGCATTGCAGGTTCATTTCTGGGCCCTCTATTTTATCCCATTGGTCTCTATGTCTATTTTTGTGCCAGAATCATATTGTTTTTGTTACGATGACTGTAGTATAGTTTGTATCAGGTACTCTGATGGTTCCTCGTTATTTTTTACTTAGTCATATTTTTGACAGTCCAGAGTATTGTGTGTTCCTATATGAATTGTAAGGTTTCTTTCTGGTTCTATGAATGTTGTTGGGATTTTGCTGGAGATTACATTGAATCTGTAGATTGCATTGAATCTGTAGATCACTCTCAGCCATACAGCCATTTTTTTATATCATTTATTCTGCCAATTCATGAGCATGGGGAGCGTTTCATCCTCTAATGTTTTCTGCAATTCCTTTCTTAAGTATCTTAAAGTTTTTATTATGGAGGCCCTTTACCTTCTTGCTTAAGTTTATTCCTGGGTATATTTTTGTTTGTTGAAACCATTCTGAATAGAATTTTCTCTCTTGACAAGTTCCTTATTGGTTTAGACAGTACTGAGTTTTGTTTGTTAATTTTATATCCTGCTCTTTTGCTGAAAGTGTTGATTACTTCTGAGAGTTTTCCGGTGACAAGGATAATTTAGTTTCTTTCTTTCTTGTTTGTATCTCTTCTTTTCTCTCTCATCTTATTGCTCTAGTCAAGGGGCACTGATACTGCCCATGAAGGGATATTGATCTTTGCCATAGACTTTTTCTTTTCTTTTCAAAAAAGATTTGATTTTCCTTCTGTGTTTGGGTATCTGTGACTCCATGCATGGTGCCTGTAGAGGCCAGAAGAGAGCATTGGATCATCTGGAATTGGAGTTACAGGCCATTGTGAGCTTGCAAAAGTAAGTGCTGGGGACAGGATTGCGCGTGAGAACATCAAGGGCTCTTAAATATGGAACCACTGAGCCATCTTACCAGCACATTCGACACCAGACCTGACTTTTTTTTTTTTTCCAGTTTGGGTTCTGGGGGAATAGAACTTGTGTCTTTGTGTTTGCAACACAAGTAATTTACTGACTGAGCTGTCTCTCTGGAATGCCACATCCTTTCCCCACGCCCCACCATTTATTGATTTCTTGCCTGCTATCTATGTAGAATGGCCCACATAACTTTTTCTTATTTTTAAATTGGGTTGTTTTGTTAATTGGATTATGAAGTTCTTAATACAATTTGGATATAAATTTGATATATATATATATACATATTTTAAAATACTTTTTCCATTTGTAGTTTGTCTTTTAATATTAACAATGTATTTTGGAAAGGAGAAAAATTTAACTTTGATAAATTCGATTTTATCAATTTTTCTCTAATTAATCTCGAGTTTAGGGTCATATTTAAGAAATCTTGGCTTCTGTCAATGCCAGTAATATTTTCTTTTGTGTTTTCACTAAAATTATTACTTCCGCTTTCATATTTGGATCTCTGATCCATTTTAATTGATTTTTTTTTCATATGAGACGGTATGGGATAAAGATCCTAGGTCGTAATTATTTTTGTTATTGCATATAAACATGTAATTGCACTGGTACCATTTACTGAATCACAACAACAAAAAAACCTTTTCTCCAGTGAATTCTTCTGACTGCCCCAAATCAATTGACCATAAGCACAGAGGTTGAGTTCTGGATCTTTGTATTCCTTTCCACTGATCTGTAGGTTTGTCTTTGCGCTAGCCCTAGCTCCTTCATTACTTGTACCACCTAGAAAGTTCTGAAGTTGGGTTGTGAGGGTTCTCCTACTTTGTTGTGCCCTTCTAAGAGGAGCTCAATTATGATCTCATGGCTTCTTTGTCGGTAGACAGTTTAACTATGAAGCTTATGAGAAGGTGCTCATCTTCCCCTGGATCCCTCTGTGAACATGCAGTTCTTCTTATTGTCTCTCACATGGGCTAACCTTTTCTAGGGAGCAGACCCACTCAGTACCATCAGTGTAAAAGACCAGCCACTTGCTTATCTGACAACCGTCTGTGTCAGCGGTTTGGAATGTGCTTAGCTGAGCAATTGTTCTCTTGGCCTTTGTCATGTGTCCATTGTCAGCTGTCAGTCCCCTTGGCAGCTCTGCTTTCAGGGCTTGCCTGGGTGTCAGCTGGGGCGATGGGAGAGAACTGAGCCATGTGTTCAGCATCTATCAAGCTAGCTCGAGCTCGTTCCCATGACAACAGGGTGGTAAGATCAGCAAGAGGGAAAACTTTTCCAGTCCCTACTGCCATCTCCTCTGTTGACATCCTCTTGTTCGCTGTAAATGACAAGGCCAACTTCAAAGTCAGCTTGGGAGGAAGCAAAGACATGTAGGGGCTAATTGAAGGTATTGCTGGGTGGAGTCTACTACAGTTTCTAATAATCTGCATGGTTGTTAAATGTGAGCCAAACCGAACTTTCACAATTCTGCTATTTCAAAGTAACAGTTTTTGGTGATTGGTATGTGGTGTGCCAGAGGTGACCAATTTGTAGACATTCATGTCTCCTCTGAATATCCTAGTCACTAAAGCCATGGGGAAATAAAATTATGGCCCAACATTTTCCTTAAGAAATCAAAAGAATCAAAGTATATTCAGAATAAAAAAAAAACAATGAGGAACTCCCAACTCAATCCCTTTCTAGTTGGACATAGTTAATCTTTAAAGGGGTATGCATGGGGACTCTCTTCATCCTGAGCAAACATGGAGCTTGTACATTAGCCACACTTTTTACATGACTAAGTCTGATCACCAGGGTATCCTGACATTAAAATGGACTCATAACTACACAAGTATTTTTAAAAATTTATTATGAAAACACTCAGAGAGGCAGGAACTGTAGCTCAGTTGGTCGAGCACTTGCCTATTATGTGTGAAGCCCTGGGTTTGATCCCCAGCCTTGCATACCAGGGTGTGATGGAGCAACTCTGTAGTCTTAGCCCTTGGGTGGTAGAGGCAGGATGATCAGTAGCTCCAGGTCATTATTGGCTACATAATGAGTTTGAGGCCAACCTGGGCTACATGAAAACCTGTCTCAAAAAGAAAAAAAAAATTAAAAAACCCCAAAATGGAATAGTTTAGGAAATGGGTAATCTTAGAAGTAAATGAGGATCCAGAAGTGGTCTAGTTCAGCTCTGGAAGAGAAAGAGTGGACTTGCTTCTGAGATGTAGTATTTCAGTGAGTAAGTTTAGGACCAATATGCATGAGTCAAATATGTTCTTTGAGACAACTGGGGAAAGCCAGCTTCCATTTACATATATATTGGAAGAAGTAACTTTTGGACTTATAAATCCATTTGGACTTTGTAGTTGTCTGGGTTATTTTTATTTTAGAATTTAGGCTTCTATGAAAACTGTAGCAAACTTCCTAGCTAAACTAAGTGGTTAACTCAATCAATCCAATGGGGCTTTTAATTTCCCCTTCGGATCTCACAGGTTTATTAATTGACATGACTACTATTTTGGTACATTATGTTGGGACCCCAGATATGGAATTGGGTCTGACAAATAGAAGTTACTGAAGTCCAGTTCTGAATGAGAAACAAGTCTCTTGGTGATGGTGGTTGGGGCTGCCATTGTATAAAGACACTTGTGAGGAAGTAAAGTGTTTTCCATGGTCAGACAGAGGCCTTATGTGACTCACCCCCAGGCATCAGGTTTTGTTTAGATCTGTGCTGGAAAGCAAGAAAGAGATGCCGACAAGGAAGAGTTGCTTTGTTAATTAAATTAGCAGCGATAATTTTACTAGCTTTAATTAGAGTGAAATAAGCCACAGAAATAAAGATAATGATTAAAGCATGTTAATCTGATTAGAATCACAATATGCATCGTTCAGGGCTTCTTGATAATGCAGAACCATCAGCCTAGGGCTAGAGAAAGCCACAGGGACCTGTTTTAAAGCAGAGGATCCCACAAACAGGACCCACACCTGCAGCTGCTGTTGGACTGCCAGATTTGAGGGGGGCGGAGATATGGGTGGGGGGCGGTTATGCTTGATAAATAGCTTTGGAGTTACAGGGTCCTTGTGAAATTGATAAATGCCACCTAAGAGGGAGGCTTTAAAAATGCATGACCACCCACAGTGAAGGGATCTAAATCTAACTTTAGTGTTTCTCCGAGCTGAGCAAGACTTTCGCCAGTGGGGGTCCAGCTGTTTAGGAGTTTCCAACTCATGGACAGTATGCAGAGTAGAAAAATCAGAAGATGTCTGTCTGGGTTTCTTTCTCCTGATACAACAAGAGTGTTGTCTGAGATATTTAGCAAAAGGCATATCAGTATGTATTGAGAGAAATCTTGATTAAATTCAGTACAGCTCAAGCCACATCTTTAAATGATCGTATACGTCCTGCCCAGGGCTCAGCGGCTTGGTCTCAGGACAGAATTACTTTCAGCTCATGATGTGGATGGATGGAAACTGTCCATTGATTGTCCATTAGCATTCAACCCCTGCCGTTTCTTGGTTTGTAAAATTTCCAATCACCTGAAGGGCTGACCGGTAAAACAGGAAATTTGTCTCTGTTGTTTGCAATGTGTATATACAATGCACTTATTTATGGCACTTTAATAATATTTAGACAGCCATCAAACAAAGAGACTGTACCACACACTTCACTGTTAACTTATAAACAAAGTTTCTTTGGGGGATATTCCATTATAAATTAAATAAAAACTGTGCCGCAGTAACCAACTTATTTGACATTAGCTCATTTAAATGTTTATCCCTTCAATAGGAGCTTATTGTAAAAATGGATTTTCTTTCAGTTTTGCAAATGCCAAGACATAGGAAGAAAGTCACTTTAAGTGGCCAGGGTTATAATAGAACATTATGGCTGTTACAAATCAAATCATTTACAAAAAAATAGACATTTGATTGTCAATTTGATGGCATAGATTTCAGCCATCTCTGTGTCACTCGCCCTATTGCGATGATTTAGTCCAAAAGAAAACATTATTCAGTATGGATTTTTCATTAACAATTATGAAGAGAAAGAATTTTCTTTCATGCTTAAGGCTAGAATACAAAAAGGTAGAGTGAATAATTGCTGGAATATACTTAGATTAAATTTATTCACCTATTCCCTTATTTGCACCCAATTCATTAGTAATAAATCACAATAAAGAATATACAGCTCTCACAAAATTGTATGTGAAATTCAACTGCAACTGAATCACTATGTATGTGGCAACACAATTATGTAGTTTTTCAATCAGTTACTACTTACTGAGAATCCCATAAGAAACATCATTATGTCCTGTGTGCTTGGTATCATCTTAACGGAGTATATAGCATCCAATGAGTAGATAGGTGGCTTGTTTAGACACTATTATAAAGTTTTTAAATTTTTTTATTTATTTGTGGTGTGTTTGTGTGTGTGTGTCTACATGTGCACATGTGAGTGCTTGTGCCCAGAGAAGTTAGAGGAAGGTTTTGGAGCTTGAATTATTTGTGGTTGTACTGAGAGCTGATTTCTAGTCCTCAGCAAGAGCAGCAAGTTCTCTTAATCACTCAGCCATCTCTTTGACCACTTTTCTACATTTTAAAGAGATGTATTGATAGTGTATAATTAATATGGAGATGAAACGATAAAACTACTAATTTGGTAGAACAGTCAACCTTCCTGTAAATTCAAAATTCATTCTCTTTCTTCACATGTCCTTCAGTCTGAAAACCTTGAAGTGGCCTGAACAAGATGCTCTTGACAGTGGAGAGGCAGTGGTACAAAGTGTTGATGTCCTGTTTGAACAAGCATAGATGGCCTTCCAGTAGAACGTGTGGGTGTTGAAGCTGGGTGTTGAAGATGAGTAGGCTTTGACCGAACTCCATGGATGAGGGCTCGGATGATTAAAAACCCTCCGTGCAGGACTGAGGCTTTGGTTGCCTAATAAATGTGGAAGGGGAGGAAGAGCCTATGTATGGAGAGAGGATGACTGTGGTCTGCCAACTGTGTTGCTGCGTCACTGGGGCTAAGGGCCAGGGTTCAGCCTTGTGGAGATCACTGAAGCCTAAGAAGCAGGGCGTTGAGTGAAGGATGCTGCTGTAAGAGCCACCGTGGTTTGCGACCAGGAAAATGGGGTTTGGAGGGCATCATGTTGGGACAGGAAGACAGCAGCAACTGGAGTTCAGGCTGCAGGAGTAGCTGAGTGATGGGCGTGGTAAACAGATTATCCCCATGCACATGACTGCTGGGAACAGAGTGAATAACAAAGTGTGGGGATGATAAATGGAACTAGGCTTCTCACTGCTGAGGAGAGGGCAAGGGAAAATGCCAATAGACTCTGTGGTGTTTGCTGAGAAGTATAGGTATTGGTTTAAGCACAAGATATTGAATACATGTTATAGATGGATTAATATGTATGAGATAAGTATGGTTACTGATGCATTGTGCACATATACCTGTGGTGTGAACCTCTGTGGACAAGCAGACAGTCACCAGCTCTACCAGGAGGAAGAGCTTGAGAGCAGTAACACTCAGCATCAAGGATTCCATCAATATTCAGGTACAAGCCTACAAAGTCCACACCTCGATAAGAACCAGGAGTCCTTAGCTAAAATCCGTGCTGCAGCAGAACTCCAACTTCCAGAAAATGGATGGGGTTATTCTTAAATAATTATTAGGCATCTTATGATGAAAAAGTAGACAGAAATGTTCAATGAATGATGGGAATATTTTGAAGGGTATAACATGAGGTAGCCAATGGACATTTTAACATCAACACAAAGGGTAGTAAGTCTACAGAATTTTCTAAGGAAAATTATTATTTGGAAGGCATAATAATAGTAATAATAATATTCAGACAAGGAAAAAAAGAGAAAATAAAGCCACCACTCTGTGTTTGAGGGTGTCTCTCACTGATGGAAAGCTTGCCTAGCATGTTCAATGACCCAAATTTGATACTGAATAATTGAAGGTGTGGGGTAAAGAGAAAGAAAGGGAGGAGGAGGAACAGGAAAGAAAAGAAAATATGAAAAGAAAATAGAAAGAAGAGCTAGCCCTTAATTCTCACAAGAAGCACTGCAGTGACAGAGCCTGATAGCCACAAACTTGATCAAGAGCTGAAAGTGAAAATTATGAACACATCAAATCAATATTGAACAACACTGTGCCAAGGCGATTGCGAAGTTTCTATCCAAATTATGTAACCTGAATGCAATCATGAGGAGACACCAGGAAATACAGAGTGGAGGATGTTCTGAGTAATTGGCCTGAAATCTTCAAAAATGTGCAAATCACAAAAGATAAAACAAACCAAGACACATTTGGACACTGGATTTGACCAAAACACCATGTGGACTCCTGACTTGCTTATGTCCTTTGGCTCAAATTCATGTTCATGGTGAAACTTGAATGGAATGGTGTGTGTATATTAGAGGACAGTGTGTGTGTGTGTGTGTGTGTGTGTGTGTGTGTGTGTGTGTGTGTGTGTGTGTTTTGTGTGTGTGCATTGTATAAATATACATACAAATAATATATTTAGTATTTTTATTATTGTGTTGATGCTGTGTAGAAAATGCACTCTGAAATATTTAAGCAGGTAATGGAGTACAGAAGACCAAAGCAGTTTCTGAACTCTTCAAAATAAAAAAAGAGGAAAACACTGGGGATGTGAAAACCTGTTTCAATGTTGTTGTTTGTATTGTGCTACGAACTGGTTATTTTTGTTTGTTTGTTGTTTCTTGAGATAAGATTTCATTTGAACTCAAATCCTCCTGCTTCTGCCCTGTAAGTGTTGGGGTCACAGGCCCTCATCACTAAGCTGGTATGGCTGAACCTTTTCAAGATTAGAAACCACAGTATATCCTATTTCTCCACCTCATACTGAGGAAATCAGAATAAACATCCTTAAGATGCTTTCGATATCCTGTACAACAAAGTTTCAGCTCACAATCAAAATATTATACTTCATGGTTAGGCAAGGGCAGGAAATACCAGTTTTCTGGTGTCTGTACTTCCCAATATATTGCATGTGGTGTGAAGCAGGGGATAAGGGAGTGTAAAAAATACAATGATACAACCAAAGATTTGGAAGAGTGTTATGAAAGAGCAGGTGACAGGAGGTTCTTTGGTCTAGCAGGTACCTACCTTGCCTCTCTTCCCCTCTCTCTTCGTTCTGTCCTCTCCTCTATCTCCTTCCGAATTACAAACATTTCTAAAGCACTTCCCACATCCAAGGCCTTTAGTGAATCACAGAATTGTCCAAGTCGCAGTAACCAAAAAGGACACAGACCACAAAACAAAAACTGCTCCAAGTCCATTGCATATTGTCAGTTTAGTATTCTATCTCTGGCCCTCTGATGGTGACAATTAAATTAGCCTCTTAATCAAGTGTTACTCCCTGGCCCCAACTCATTCTTTCTCCTTATTTGATTCTTTTATAGAGCAGGTGACATATGCCCCTTTTCATTGATAGCTGTAAATTTTTATCAGGGAAAGGAAATGCCTTATTCAACTGAGCAGTTCCCTAAACACTTTATCCGCCTATTGACTAGGAATAAAGCTCGTTTGTTGCTTACACTTTTAAATCTCAAAGAAACCCTGTTTTCCCTTTCTCATCACAGGGAAGATCCTAATTTAGCAATTTATGGATGAAATAGACAATTATATTGATGTAAAATTGTTAAATGCAACATACATTGAGCTCTTAAAGGTATAAATTGCTGTTTTAAGTTAGTGAATTGATACTGGTACTGTTTTATATAATTAATTAATATAGCATAATTGTATTAATTATTGTATTTATATATTATGGTTATATTATAAAATATAACAGTTATAGTAATCATGGAGAATTTATAAGTATACCAGTGAACGAAGCTGAGGGGAGTTCATCCTTAAAATCCATATTGTTCTCATTTTGGGTTGTTTTGGAAAAAAATATGAAAATTCATGATATTTGAATAAAATACTTTTCTTAATGTTCTTTCCTGCTGATTATCCTTGTTTATTAAGTCTACATAGAAGAAAGCACCAAGGAAGCCACCCAGGATTGTCTCAATGGTTCTCTGTCTCAAGGCTTGGCCACTGTTCCAGCCAATAATGTGTCTATTGTCTGGGAAAATGCTAATTGTTAAATTGATTATGATATTCATGTTCCGACAGTCCAACCGAACACTGCACAATGTACCACGTGAGGAAGGAAAATAACTTGCTGTTTGAGGCACTGTGAAAGCATCTCAATTAGGTTGACCCTGTGTGCCCTGATGTCTTCTAGATGTGAGTGGCTCAATCCAAGAAAGGACAGGAGGAGCTTTGAAGTCAGCTTGTTCTTTTCATTGCTCAAGTTCCCCAAAGTAATAGATGCCGGCAAGGTAACTGCATTTTATGTGTTTAGAGTGGATAAGGAGGTTGTGAGGACGCTTGGAGAGTCAGTGTGGGTCAGAGGGCATGAAGTTCAGAGTTGGGTACCTGGTCGCTGCCATACCATGAGCACACTCCTGCTTCATCTAACCACTACAAATGAAAGAAAACAGTGTTTCTGAGTCCCTGTTGGAAAGTATAAATATTACTGTGTCAAAATTCATAGTTGGCACTTGTTAATTATAGGACACTCACTAATAAACTCCAACTAGTCTTTCAATAAATAGTTACTGAGACCCTTTGATCTGCCAAGACTGTGCTTTTAGCAAAAGCACTGATATTAATGACATAGACAGCTAGTTAAGACAACATGTGTCATCAAGAGTTTATAATCTAGCCTAATACAGGAAGAACGGCTAAAAATAAATCCACCTAAGCAGAGTTACCCCCCTGTTATGATAGAACTGAGCATAATGCAAAGCTTTGGATGTGATGCTGAATCAGGATAAAAGCTACCAGAAATAAACCCTGTTGGGAAAGCAGCATTGTGTTAATGGGAAGTTTACTGAACGCAATCATTGTGTTGTGGCAATTTAATATCTTGAATTTTTTTTGTGTGTGTGTGAGGAGATACGCAGAAGTTTGGGGGGTCATGTTCTTGTAATTTATTCTCAAATAATGCAGAATGTGTGTGTGTGTGTGTGTGTGTGTGTGTGTGTGTGTGTGTGTATGAGACAGAGAGAGAGAGAGAGAGAGAGAGAGAGAGAGAGAGAGAGAGAGTTTATCTTTAGCAAAAGTAGTATATGGGTATTTTGTTATGATTTTTATCAGTTTTCAGAAGGTTTGAAACTTTTCCAATTAGAAAAGAGCTGTGGAGTAGTAAACTATATGAAAGATACAAAGCAATTGTATTTCAGATAACTATAAAGATGAATCCAATGGAATGCAGTGTTATCTAGTGTTTTTTTGTTTTTGTTTTTTTTGTTTTTTTAAGTTTGAGGCTCAAAATAACATTTCTATCTGGGACAAAAGCTCGAAATTCTACAAAGTGACGCTAGTCACATACCTCCAAATGACCAGTTCCAGTTCATCAGCCTCTCCCAGCCTGAACTGGAGGGGGAGAGGGAGGGAGTCTTATTCTGAAGTACTGAAGCACAGGGTCATGAGGAAAACAACGGAGATAAAGGATATAAACAAGGGAATCTGTGGCTGATATGTAGAACTGAATTGTATTGCAAAATTAAAAAAAAAAGAAATGTTAAAAATAAAAAAAGACAGGAATATATATAAAAAAAAAAACAATCACACTTTCTGTCTTCATTAGAGAAGCTTCCTTTTACGATGTGCAGAGGTTGGTAACAGAGACTGACGGATGCTCAAAGTGCTGAGAACAAGAGGTCATGGAGTGCTCAGCCCTAAACAGGACAGTTATATCACCCTGCTCAAGGCTTGTAGAAGAAAGAATGTCATGGGCGAAGCATGTGACAGTGTCCTCGGCTTATGATGGAGTCATTATATGAACTCACTGGAAGTTTTGGCTACCTTTGCAAGACTGGACCTGCCACCATTTTATCATGGATGGTGAATGGGTTCATGGCCCTCCCCTCCACTCATCACCATTAAAGGATATTTGTGGCGAGGGTAGGAGGGGGCTGCCATTTTCTCTAGAGGGTAGCCACTAATAAATTGTTATTCCAGTTAACAGTCTCATCTTCAAACTCAGTAAGAAACAAGACATAGAAAAGTAGGAGAGGAATTTCATCGAGAGCGAGGATGATGTGAGAGGAAAATGGAAGAGAATGGGAAAAATGCACTAAACTCAGTATATACGTATATGAAGTTCCCAAAGAACAATGAAAAGGATACCTTTCGATATGACTGTCTCTGTAGATCCTTTAATAATCTTGTTTGGCATTTTCTGCTTATTTTTTTCCATCTAATTTTTCAATTTGTATTTAAAATAAAGTATTCAGAGAACCAAAATATGTTTGGATATAATTATGAGTGAAAGTCAAATTGCAACTTTGCTGAACTGAATTCTTGTGTAGCCCAACATCACTAACTCCACCTCTCATCTGTCCTTTGCTATGACTACAGTTGGTAATAGATGCCATGCCCAACCACTGATTTGAAGACTTTCAGAACAATACGATCTATGTTGTAACTTGAACACTAAAATATTTTTATATATAAGCATACACATATGTGTTAAAAGAAATAAAAGCAATTCAATTCATTAGAATGATGTTTTATGATACACTGGGCGTGGTAGTGTATACCTGTAACCCCAGCATTTGAGAAGGGCTAAGGTGGGAGGGTTATGAGTTCAAGACCAGTCTAGGCTGCATAGTGACTTTCCATCCTGATAAAACAAAAACAAAACAAAACAAAATGAAACAAAACAAAATGAAACAAAACAAGACAAATCCCCCAGCATCGAGAAGGATGAGGGATAGTCCCTCTTTATTATCAACTTGGGGACATTTCGATTCACCATATTCACTGTAGAAATGTGCCTCTGGATATTTCCAGAAATGTTTAACAGAAGAGCAAAGACTTACCCTGAATGTAGGCAGCACCATTCTATGAGCTGGAATCCCAGACTGAATAAAATGGAGGAACAGTCTCAGCGGCAATGTTCCTCCTTCTCTGCTTCCTGCCTATGGACATCATGTGACCAGCCACCTCAAGATCCTGCCACTCACCTTCCATGTCATGATGGATTGGTTAGAGAGTCCACAGACAGATACTCTCAAACTGTGATCCAAAGAACCTCCTTTCTTGAAGTTGACTTTGTCAAGTGTTTTGTCACAGTAGCTAGGGAAGTCTGACAGATGATACTGAGCAAGGCTTGTCTCAGTCCTCATTCCATTTTGAATTTGGGAGAATATACATATTTTCTGTCCCGAGTCATGAGAAGTACAACGGATGATCAGTGAGACAAAGAGATTTTTCAGCAAAAACTGTGACCACTGACGTGCCTTTATAAAAAGTCTCATTAAAAAGTTGTATCATTTGGCAAATGCTACACTGGAGAAGTAAGGCTTTTAGCAAAAAAGCTACAATAATCTTCAGGCTTCTGTATCAGTAGCCTTGCTTCTTATTCCTTTGGTGTTTGTTTCTTTTCACTGCGAAGATTCAACCTTCAAAGCAAAATCCAACAGCCTGTGCTTCGCTAATCTGGTCTTCTGGGAGATGGTACTCGCTGGAATAATGGCCTCAAATCTGTACGCTCACTTGGCACCCTATTGCCATTCATCTCAATCAGGCAGTGGAGACGTTCAATGAGCCTTACAGAAATATGGCTCACAAATAACTGAAGAATGCTACTTCTAGGACTTCCTTAAAATAAAATTTACTATGTTCATCACAAGGCTTGGTAGAAAGTATTTTGCTTTTTGAGAGGAGGAATTAAAATGCAACAAACTTTCTAGAAATTTGAGTTATTTAAATGGGAATACAACTGATTTTGTCTCTAAAGTATTATTGTTTTTTCAAAAGGAGGAATAATTGTATACTATCTCAATCAAAAATCTTGAACAGATTAGTAATGAGTTATGTAATTATTCACTTATATTTAGTATATTCCTTTTGGTACCCTATTGGAGTGCATATAAGCTTTAGCATATGAATTAGCCTTTAATTATTTTTCATTGATCACTTATTATATGCTTACCTTGCTTTCCAATTATTTAATGCACAGAAGTGCTGTATTTCCTCGGTTGTGAGTCATGCCAGGGCCCAAAAAGAAGGGAAGGAAATGACACATAGAGTAGAGGGAACGGGATTCATGCCAGAAATGGGCTCTTCACAGGGTGTCTTAGATTCTTTTCTGTGGCTGTAATGAAACACCTTGACAAATGCAATTTAAAGAAACAAAAGCTTATTTTGACTCACAATCCCAGCGTGACTGGGGAGCTATGGCCACAGGAGCACAAGAGAGCTGGTCTCATTGTGTCTGAGTCAGGAAGCGGAGACTGGGCACACACGGTTGACTTCTTGCAGCTCACAATCCCAATGAAAGAATGTCACATGCACAGTGTGTGTGTGTGTGTGTGTGTGTGTGTGTGTGTGTGTGTGTGTGTGTGTGTGCTCCTACCTCCATTTACAATCAAGATCATTCCCCACAGGCATGCCCAGAAGCCTATCTTCCAGGTAATTCTAAATTCTGTCAACATGAAAATGAATACTCACCACCCCACTGGGGGATGCTAGTGTTTTGGAAATTAACTAGGGAGCAGTGGTCTCCCCAGACACCTTGATGTATTTTCTGGCAGGGTTGGTATCAGAGGGTTGAATCTGTTGACTGAGACATCAAAATAAAAAGGCAGTAAAGTGGAAATGCTGCTGGAGGAGAGTATCATATTAATTTCAAGGGGGTAAAGGGGCTTCTATCGGGCCGGCCCCAGAAGGTTATTTTTGAAGGCTGAGGGACTGTGTCCATCCACTGAAGGAGGAAAGTTGGAGAATGTTACCAGTTCAGAGAACAATCAAATGGGCTAAATCTCAGAGCAGAACTCCAGCCCCAGCAGCATCAATATTGAGTTCTCTCAGGAATACAAGGGAATAGAACAGTCAATGAGATGGAGTTTGATGAGCTCTGCTCCAACCCTAAATCGCCACTGGAGTGTGAATATTGGTTTGGGGAGGAAGAAACATGAATTAAGTTCTGTCTTCTGATAGTGTTAGGGTGCGTTTCCAGACAGGATCTCTCCAGGTAGTTGGTTAGACTAACTTTTCAGATAAAGGATCATGGTGACTAGACTGAGCATCAGGACCCAGATTCTGATAGATTGTAAGATTTAAGGATCAAGGCGTCTCTCTATCTTCTATTCGATATCCAATGTCTGTCACATCATTAGCCCAGCACCCTAGATGCTGGGAGTAGACACTGTGTTGATATTTGTGCATTGTTCAATACCATTCCCAGTGTACCTAAGTAGTGCAAAGCCGAGTAGAGAATGTCCATTTCATCTGATTAGTTTGGTTTAAGGACACATCCATACTGATAGCCTAGTTTCTTCTCCTGGCTTTAGACGTGATCTTTAAAATTATTTCCCATGAGCGTTTCATTGACCACCCCCAATCATCACATTCACCTTCTTGAAAATCTCATTGTGAACACCATTCTTGTATCTTTACAGCTGTGACTTTGTTGTCACAAAGGCAATGTTGGCAAAGTTTGCCCTACTGAAAAAATTAACATTGCTGGGAGTATATGTCCGCCAAGTCCAGTGTTATTGTCCAACTCTCATTACCAAAATGAAGTAATTTTCTTGCACACAAATGATATAACCAAAAGCTACTGGAAGAAGAGCTCCTAGAGCAGTAATAGGCAGGCTTATCCTGTCAGTCAAATCCCCCGAACTCCTTGCTTTATGAATGATGCATGGGTTTACAGCTAGTGGTGAATTTTGCCATTAGTGGATGGTAGACTTCATTCCATTTGCCCAGACACAGCAATGCATAATTCAGTGTAGTCAAGCCCATACATTTTCTTTCACATTTATTGTATTGCAAAGGGGCTCCATGGGTTATTTTTCTTTATAAATATTTCCACTTTCAGAAAACTCTTCAGTAATTATGAAGTTTAAGACTCTTATTACGTATTTGAAAATCAAAACTCAGAGGGATGAAATAACTTTGCGCTCAAGCACTTGCTACTAGAATCTTATTATCTTAATTAGCTTCTTGAAAAAAATAGTATTTGTCTATGATTAGAAAACCACTGCAAAGATGACTGTTGCCTTCTTTTGACACACTGACTCTGTGCAATAGGCTTTTGCTGAATCTCTCATACTTCTACTTTCAAGTGTTTACCTCCTTACAGATAACTAATTATATCATTCAATCTCTTTAATAATAATCTAGAAACTGGAATATTCTTCATGAAAGTAAGTTTTCATGAAACTAAATACTCAAATGTTAAAAAGTATTATCAAATATCTAGCTACCTTCTGAGTTCTATTTGTCTCTGTGTCTAAATGCTTGACCCTGCTCTGAAGAGCCCTTCCTTGCACACACTTTCTGAGAATTCCTTACATTATTCAATGTAAGAATGAGAAAGACTTGTGTTGCTTCTCCTGAAGCAGTGATCAATGGATGCTTTTATTAAGTTAAGTTTATTAAAACTCATCTTTCTTACTATTGCATTTCTTACAATAAAGCCTCGTGTTCATTTATATGAACATAGCATTCTCAATGTTATCTTCAGATCTGTACCATCAATTCCTCAATACAATCATCATTTCCATTATTAATTTAATGCCATAGAGCAGAGAGTGAGTGATTATAAAGTGCTATCAAATAATATGGATCCAGGGCCATAAAGTTATTAATGTACATAGCCCTCTATGTCCTTTTCTTTGGTTAATCATTTAACTAATATTCTTAAATATACAGAAAACTGAGGTTTATTTTATTTAAAGTTATATTTTGTGTAACAACATGGATAGAAATAGCCTTGTTTATGCCAGTCTTTGGCAAGGAATGTTGAAAGTGGCACTTGAGCTCAAGTATGCACTGTAGAAATACTTCAAGGGGGCTGGGCGTGGCAGCTCACCCTGTTATTCCAGCACTTGGAAGGCTTAAGCAACAGGATCACCCTGAGTTTGAGAACAGCATGGGCTAGTTAGTGAGGCCATGTCTCAAAAAGGCAGAAAAAACAAAACGAACCAATAAACAACAACAACCCTCGGGGAATTGTATTGCCTTATGCATTGTATAAATTATCCTTATAAATAATGACTTTTGCAAAGTTAGTTTAAAATAATTATCCTATGCTGGGAAATAAACAATATTTTAACTAGTTAGATGTTAGATGGTGTATAAGCGTAATTCAGTCATATATGTGTGTAGCCACTCATTTACATATACATACTCCTCTTACCCATATGTTAACACGCATTTGTAACAATTTCTTGAGTCTAGGTCACAGAATAAAGCAAACATAGAATGTGCCCTCATAGATCTTGTTTGGCATGGGGAACGCTGCCAACTGCTACTCCTGCTCTCTTGGCATGAATCACTAATTAACAAAGACAATGTCATATGAAACCTTTTATCTTTGTTTCCATTAGCAGGCACTGTGAATGACTCAGAAATGGCATGGGGGTCATGTTGCTGATGTATTTACATGTACAGATAACAGTCTAGAAAGCTAGATATTTTAGCTTAAATAACCCAAACAGAGTGGATAACAAGCATCAAATAACTTGGCACACACCAACAAAGTGAACTTTTTATTTGGGAATGGGTAGAATGTCTTTTTTTAAAAAAATCTTTTTTGTTTGTTTGTTTTTGAGGCTATAAATTAGTTACAGTTTTCCCTTCTCTTTCTTCTCTCCAATCCCTCCACAGACCCCTCTCTGCTCTGCTTCAAACACGTGGCCTTTTTACTTCAATTGTAATAGCATGCATATATGTATTTGTATATACATATATATTCCTAAATATAACCTGTTGAGTTGTTACCTGTATGTATGTTTTCAGGCTGATTGTTTGATATTGGGCAACCAATTGGTGTGCTTTCCCCTGGGGAGAGTAAACCTCTCCCACTCCCAGGTTTACTCAGTTGCCTGTAATTTTTTTGTTTAGGATTGAGGCCATGTGGGCTTTTCCCCTCCCAGGTTGATATATTTGTTGGTGTCATCCTTGTTCAGCTTGTATTTAGGCGGTCATGATGGTGGAATTTTATGGGTATAGCTTTTGATGTTTCTAGGTCACACAAAGTGACAGCAAAGTCCCTTGTCCTCTGGCTCTTATGATCTTTATACCCCACTTGCACAATGTTGCTTGAGTGTTAGAGCATTTTGTAGATGTATCCATAGGGACTAGGCTCCACAACTATGTATTTTGGTTTGGTTGTGATTTTCTGTAGCAGTATCTGTTGTAAATAAAGGTTTCCTTGATGAGGGGTAAGGGCTATACTTATCTGTGAGTACAAGCACAAATGTTTATTAATTGTTGTTAGAGATTATGCTGGGTTAGTAAATTAGTGGTTGTAGATTCTCCTCCAATAACCACAATTTCACTAGCAATAGTAGATAACAAGGTTTTAGGGACCAGGTATGGTATCCCTCTGGTTGAGTGGGTCTTAAATCTAAGTAGAGAGCTGTTGGTTACCGCCCAGTTATAAACACCATTGCTGCACCTGTAAGGTTAGGGTGCCATGCTGGTCATTGATGTGGTTTGTAGGTATCTTAGCTGGGTAGGACTGTTGTTTGCCTGCCCTCTTTGGAAGCTTCCATGGTGCCTTCTGGTACCATGAAAGTTCATCCTCAGGAAGCGGGAATTCAAGTCAGTTCCAGCTCAGGTGTCTCTAGGCCCTGTTTCTAAAGTATCTTCAGCAATAAAAACTTATCTTCTGCCTTTGTGAGGTAAACAAAGGCAATAACAATAGGCTATATGCTTTGGGAATCTCTTATACAGCCATGATCAACAACTCAAAAGAAGGCTTCCTTGTCTGAGTATTAGGTTTTTTGTTAGGTGGTTGTCAGCTCTTGGAGGAAGCATCATCAGCCTAAATGAGAAAAGTTCATTGTAACTGTTATTTATTTATAAACTGAATCATATGCATTACAAGTGTGTGTGTGTGTATGTGTGTGTGTGTGTGTGTGTGTGTGTGTGTGTGTGTGTGTGCATAAATAGTTAATAGCCTGATTCCTTGTAGATTTTTCAGACATCTATGGGTAGCATGACTTTTGATTGTCTTTCCAAGGTACTTTCACCAAAACCAAGAGTAAAAATATTGGAGCAGGATTGCAAAGTAGTTTATTTATTTTTATTTTTTTTAAAAGTCATTGTGTCCAGGGCACTAAGGGCCAGATTCTTTTTAAGGAGTCATGCCCTCTTCACCCAGAGCTATTGACATGCTTTCATGGAAGACTTGGCAAGCTTGCCCTTCAAGGACCCCAAGGGAAGTATGCCACAGTCATGCGTGAGAAAGCTAAATGACTTGTGTAGAAGAGATCTCTGTTATGAAAGAAAATGCATACTACAATACAAGCCAATGGTAGTGTGAACATTGGAGTCAGCGATAACTACTCATCTTCAAATGAATCTTGCTCAGTAAGTTGCTGTGGGATGTCCTGTATGTTGTGAATATATGTTGCTACGATTGATTGATAAATAAAACACTGATTGGCCAGTAGCCAGGCAGAAGTATAGGATAGGCGGGACAAACAGAGAAGAGAGGCTGGGAAGTGGAAGCCGAGGGGAGACGCCAGCCTTCCATCCAGGGAGCATCATGTAAAGGCAGCAGGTACAGCCATGGAACATGTGGCAACATGTAGATGAACAGAAATGGGCTGAGTATAAGAGTAAGAGCTAGACAATGGTAGGCCTGAGCTAATGGCTGAGTAGTTTAAATAATATAAGCGCCTGTATGTTTATTTTATAAGTGGGCTATGGGACTGCCAGGGATTGGCGGGACCCTGAGAGATAACTCCAGCTACAGTAAGTTTTCCTTTAAGTAAAAGAACCTTTGTGGGAAGAGGCTGGTGGCGTGAGTTCCACAGAAACTAAACTGAGATTGCAGTCAGGGAGAGACACTGCTCAGTGGCCAAGTACTGCAACTGTGGGCACCCAGAACAGAGAGCCCCAGACAACACACAAACGTACTTGCATGAGCAAGTCAGCCTGATGTAGACAGAATGGCACCTATCAATGATAATAAATTTATGCACATACATGATTTTAAATTGTAATAGTTCAAAAATTACAACCATTGCCAAGTTTCAAATCTTCAAATCCGTTTTTTTTAAGGATTATAATGATGTAGTTTAGTCTATTACTTGAAACATCAAGTATTAGAACATTTTTATGTGTATGGTATATATGAGTTAACATATTTGTATGTATTTACACATGTGGGTCCAGGTCCACATGTGTGTCAATCAGAGGACCAGGTCAGATGTCTTCCAAGATCAGTTACCACTATAAGTTTTGAGATGGAATCTCTCTCCAGACCTGTGGCTCACCAGTTTGGCAATACTAGATGGCCAGCTAACTCCAAACAGCAATCCTCCTGTCTTTGTTTCCCAGTATTGGGAGTATTTTTATGTGCTTCTTTCTATGCCTGGCATTTCGGAGAGATGCTGGGGATCAGAACTCAAATCCTTATGCTTACGTGGCAAGCACTTTACCAATAGAGATATCTCCCCACCCCCTCAAATTTTAGTTCTGATGGGTAAGATTTCTTCAATGTTTAAATTAATATAATTTTTATTCACCTTTAAAAATCAATTTTTTTGATTTTTAAAATCAAATGTTTACAATACACTGGGCTATTTGTATTTAAGAATATTGATAAATGACCGTTGACCATTAATTTATGTAAGTTCAACAAGCATATTCATGTTTTCTTACTATGAGCCATGGCTGGGCACAGTACTTGTTTTTCATGTTTGTTTGTTTTTGTTTAGTATGTGTGTGTGAGTGTGTGTACGTATGTGTGTGCTCACACACATGCACGTGCACTAAAAAAATAGCTAATCTTTTATATATTCTGAAGATTGATATATGTAAGTTTGTAATTTAGTTTTTTACATTCCCTAGTATGTGTCCTTGCTGTCTCAGTAAAGTGAGTAAGAGCCTTAGTAACGGTGCAGGTGGCTCATTACCTCTTTTTTCTTAACTTCCAGTCTCTGCCGAACTTTTATTAGTAACAGAGCAAGCACTGTGACCCGAGACAAGGGTATAGGGGAGGGCTGAGCATAAAAATAACTGTGCGGCATCAGGAGGATTGTAAGTGCTGAGGTTGTATGAGCAAACTGTGAGATGAGGATGTTAATCCTCAAGAAATATGTGGCAATAAACAACATATCTTAAAATACCGATTAAAACTGTCTGTTCAGTCCAACGGTAAATGCTCTAGAGGCATTAAATTGAACTCCCAAAGAATTATTATCTACTTGAATCTTTTTAATTTCTCAAATGCCTCTCATATATTACTTACCACTTGTTAGTTTTTGAAATCATAAGTTATGCCATTTCCACATTAAAGATACATACATAGAGCTAAATAAATAAAATAATAAATTTTTTCTTCCAACAAACCGCCCTGCCCCCTAGCCTTCTTTCATAGTTCAGCAGTTGTGCAGAAGTCAATCTTGGGAGATACTGTAACAGTAAAGGCTTGTCCTGAAGTGTGTGTTCATGCACACTTCCCGCTGATTATCCCTTACAGTGAGAATCCCAAGGGTCACAGACATAAAGCATTCTTCTATAGAAAGAGCACATACCTCTCTACTCCATGGAAGACATAAATGCACAGAAGGAAACTCTTACATGCAAAGCTCAACTCAGGAAAATAGAAACTTATTTGTTATGGGACCAGGAGACTCAAGCATAGAAAATATTTACAGAACTTGATTCCATTTTAAACAACAACGCTCTACAAATCGTCCATATTATTAGTTTTCTAAGTAAGTTTAAGAGGCTGTGGATTGGTTGCACTTACAGTAATTGGAAATTCTGTTCCTCACTGACTTTAGGGGGCCATGATGCTTTCTCAGCCACGCTAAACACCAGCTCACATAAAATAGAAAGTGATAGTTGTGTACACAGGAGAGCATCTCATGTTAGGTATGTCTGTTTTGCCATACATTGCCATGTCTTTTTTCCCCTCACACTTTGTCTTCATCCCATATGATAAGATGGAATCAGGGAATCAGAAAGAGAAGTGTGAGACTGTGGGGGAGAGATGATAGATGGGGGTGTGTGCAGAGAAGGAAGTGAAATATAAGGAGACGGAAGAGTCACAAAGTAGGAGCCCAGCATGAGGCACAAGGAAGTGGAATTTTTCTCTCTTCAGACATTGCACTTACAAGTTAGTTTTGAGCTCATTTTTGGGAGCTTTGTGGCTTTTAAAAATGATTGTAATTAAATTATCTGAAACAGAAAAGCAAATAGTTTGGGGGATGTTCTGTTTATAGTTTGAGAGGCAAAGAAGGAGGGAAGAGATGGAGGAAGGGAGGCGGGAACAGTGGCGAACACTAGCCCCGCTCAGAAATTTCTAGGTCACCTCGGACTGATCTGTGGATCTCTGCCAAAGTTTTCATTCTCCCTGGGACAGAAGACAACATGATGCCTCTTGTTTCTCTTTGTCTGTGCTTTCCTGAAGCTTCTTTATGAGCTATTTCCTAACAGTTTGTTAATCAACATCATAATCTACACTAGCCCCTAACAGGTTTAACCACAGTGTGTCAGGAACTCAGTACCTCTTCTCATCTGGCCCTCAGCTGTCTTCTTTAGGCCTTTTGTCGACAGTTTCCCCACTCTGCACAATATTTAGTCAACGAACCACGCAATAGAAATGTAGAATTTATTGTAGAGTTAAACTGCGGATCTTCATATGCTGGCAAGTTGGGTATTCCGGGCAAAGTCTACTAGTAGAATGCTATTGAAATACATCAAATATCAAATATCTTTCAAGTCATCTCCTGTCTCTAAAAATATACCTTATTTATATTTAGGAAGAATAATTTTGTAGAGATCCTTTTCTGCCACCAATCACACACACACACACACACACACACACACACACACACACACACACACACAAATATCTAAAAATGTTTTAATGAGTCTATCTGGAGTGATCATTGGGATTTACAAACATCATGATTTTTCTTAGAGAAATATTCATTTTCTATGTCTGTGTTGCTCTTTAAAATAATTTTAGGCCTCCTGAAAATACATGCTAGGTAAATTTTTAAGTGGTGTCCTAACGTATTTAGAACTATATTTCCATTAGCACGCTGTAGTACTTCGAAAGTATTCATTCTTGCTGGTTCATTTGGAATTCCGTGACTCAAATGCTGACGTTTCACAAATTCACCAATCTGCCAGCATGGCTATGACTGTTAGGTCTCAAACCCAGGACAAACAGCTGAGGTGCCTATTTAACATATCAAAGTGGATGTTGGCCACCAGGTTGTCCCAGCATCCCTCAGTCCAGACCTGTTACAGGGCTCCTCTGACTGACATACCTGCCCCCTAGCCTAATCTTCTCCAGCCCCGGGGCTGGCTGGTCAGTCGCTACATAATTCAGCCATTTTGGTGACCTGGCCTTTTTGTCTACTCTTTTGGTCAGCGTCTTGGCCCAGGCTGCCCGTCTTGGTCACTACCTTACCCCCTCTCATCATATGGTCCGGCTCAGTCTGGTCATGCCCACCCTAGGCTCTCCCAGATGTCCCCACCTCTGGCTATGCTCTCCCTTTTATCTACAACAAACCTTCTTTTACACCACACTTGGGAGCAGCCATGGCCTTTCCTTTTTTTACTTCTTTTTTTTTTTTTCATTCAATTACCATTTTAACATCACCATTCATCTCTTTAGTTAACTTACATGCTTAATGAATTGTTTTTCATCGTTCTTTTAGCCTTCCATGGTAGTTTCTCTTATTTTTAAACTATACGACTTTTGAAAGAGAATATTCTCTGAGGTCTCACAGATTCTTCTGTCTTGATAGAAATCCCCTCTCAGAAGAAAATAATGAACTGCACAGTGGCAATCAAACAAGGAAGCTAGGCTCTGGATAGGAGGGGGAATGCTGGCAGGGACCGCAGGTCCCGAACTTTGGAAGTTTCTATCACTCAGTCTGTGGCTTGTGTGGTGGGCTCCATCTTTCATTGCTTCGTTTCACTTGTCAGTTAAAAATAATAATAGTTGGGTCCCCGACGCCTTGTATAGTCATTTATCTTCAATTTCTACATAATGAACCCTGTTCATACTGAAGCCTGCATTATTAACAAGTGGACAAGGCACAGTGAAAAACCCCCTTCCAGGGAGAGAGCCTGAGGGACAGCCCCGTTTCCAGGTCTTTTGGTTTTACTCTTTACACTGTTGCCTGCAGGTCTGCAGGCCTTGGATTTGCTGTCTCAGCTTGGATTGATAAAACCCTCCTTCTGGCTTACCTATCCAAAGCACCCATGCCTTAATTCCTAGTGAAGAAGAAACCTGGGGTGATTTAGCACATAATGAAATCTTACTTTTGCTGAGAGTCAGACATTTTATTTGTAACACCCGCCTTCCAGAACATGATTATTTAGCAAGCAAAAGCAGAGAAGACACTGGTTTTTACACTGTAGTCTTCTTCCTGGTTTACATGTGCCAGGAGACCATTCTTTCCTGGGCTACTCTGTGTAGAATGTGATACACAGGGACTCCTGATTAATTACATCTGCTATCCAGGAAGCTATTTGCAGTTGATACCCACTGGCAAAGCAGAAATCAGTTTTCTCCAATGGAGTCTCATTGGGTACATTAACCATACCTCAGGGCAGGCCCCATGCCCATGAACTCAGTGATATTTTTGTCTCATTTTGCTTTGTTTGAGCAGGTTTTTTTTTTCTTATTGATCCTTTGCTTGTTTATTTTGATTTTTGTTTTTGTGGAGGTTTGGGGTGTGTGTGTGTGTGTGTGTGTGTGTGTGTGTGTGTGTGTGTGTGTGTGTGTGTGTTTCTTGCTTTCTTTTCTTGTTTTGGTTGTTTCATTTAGAGAAAGAGAAAAAAGAAACATCATTTTGATCGGGGTAGGGCTGTGGAGAACAGGGGAGGAGAAATGCCACCAAAATACATTGGATGGATTATTATTTTTTTTGGCTGTCAAAATCATAAAATTTTAATTTAAACTGTTAATCAGAATCTTAATGGTTGACTATCACAGTGTGCCTCACATCCTTGTGCACAACAATTTGTTAGAGGGTATGGAAACTGCTTCCTGAACTAATGGGATTGCTAAATCTTTCTCCCCAGAATATCATGTAAACCTAGGTTTTCTCAGAACATATCCTGTAGTAGAGGCTTGCCGCTGGCCTTTTCAGCTTTGGGTGCTTTGAGTTTGTAGCCTGTGGGTAGAGTACCCTGTGGAGTGGCCCAGCATCACCCTGCTCTTGTGTCCATGAGGCCATGCTGTGCCCTTAGCACACCACAGTGCTGTTGTGGTCTCCCTCTTAAGCTTCTCAGGAGAAGACTTTGGGATGGGCAGCACACATATGGACTTCCATGGAGCACCTTTCTTGTCCAATCTGGACACCTTGGAGAAGAGGTCTACTTTGGATGGGTTCTTAAAAAGAAAAAGAAAAAAAAACATCTGGCCATTTTGTTATTCTTATCTCCCACCTAACAGAGAATATGCATCCCCAAGTGCCCAAATAAAGATATTAAAAATATATCAATCTTAAACATCACTCATAGATTTTAAGTAGGTAAAAGCCAGATTTGGGTACTATTTCACTTATATGTTTTCTTCATTTTACTAACTTAATTATTTTTTCCTTAACTCGTCTTCTTTCTTTAGTAATCATGAATATTAACTGTGGTTATTGCTATTAATACTGTGACTTCAACATTACTATTTCTCACATAGAGTCAAGGACTAAACTATTTATGTATATTCTTTGCTGGAACCCTGTCATGTGGCTCTTGTTACCACTGTCATTTGGATGAAGGATGAAGGATAAAGCATTCCCAAGGTTGAATTGCAGGCATGTAGTAGCAACAGGATTCAAACCTGAATGTGGTGAGCTCTAAAATATTGTTCTGTTTTCATTAGGCAAGTATTTGTTAAATGCCTATCAGCCTATTACCCATAGTTCTAGGGCTGAAATAGTTTCATAGATTGGATTTTTTTGATATCATGAACATGATCAATGCATTCTCTAAAACTTAGTAAGTATGGAAGGAAGGTGGAGACACCAGTCACTCTCCTGCAGTTCTGTGGGAAAGAATACAAGCATCAAAACGTCCTGTTATTACTTTCTAATTACGGCTTCTTCAATGTTGGCAGCTGTTCTTTTGTGTAGTTCTTAAAACTCTAAGTTAATTTTTATTATTTTTCTCTTATTCTGAACTGTTTCCTCTGTGTGTGTATGCATGTGCACGTTTGCACACATACCCACGTATATGCGTGCAGAAGTCGCGGTGGGTGTGAGGTAGCACCCTCGATCACTCTTCTGTCTTATTCATTGATGGAGGGTTTCTCAGTTGAAACCAGAGCTTTCTGAGTTGCCTCATCTTGCTACCCAGATTTCTCTGAGGATTTCTATCAGTCACCTGAGGCTGGAGTTACAGGTGGCCCCAATTCTCACCAGAATTTCTGTGGGCTCTGGGGACCAGAACTCCAATTTTGATCCTCATACTTTGACATCAAGTACTTTAACCACTGTCTCTCAGGCCGCTATTTTCCTTTGTAAATTGATTTCCATTTTCATTTAAGTAATCCTTGTATATCACGTAAACCTCAATAATGAACCCTAGTTACCCATAATAGGAGATGTCTGCCTTCTCTCTGCTCCCTTCCCTCAGACTTGGATTTTTGTACAGAAAGAAACAATAAATTCTTCAGCTTGCTCTCTTGGTGCTAAACCTCATTATTACCATATAATAGGATTACCAGTCCATTACTTGGCTTTTTAATGTGCAACATCATTTTCATTCTCTTATAAGCAATATGAATGTAATTATTTTATAACTTTGGAGACGTTGCCAAAGCTGATTGCTTTGTCTTAGTAAAACATAGCATTGTTCTTTGCAATGTATAATTTTCCCCTGGATTTTCTCTGTTTCAAAGATGACGTATTTCAGATCATTTTTTTTTTCAGATTTACAGTTTTTCTTCAAATTTTTAATCACTTTGCATTCTTATTTGGGTATTATTGGAAAAATACAATGCACTTTTTACTCTCATAAGCTTTTCTTCATATTAATTTTTATGCTCCCATTCCTATGTATTATTCCTTAAACTCCAATTATGTCTTCCAAGGGAACGTACTTCGTCGGTATTGCTCGAAGTAGTATCTTCTCCAATCCCGCTGAAATGTTGGTTGTGAGGTGTTTCCCCTCTGTGTGTGTGTGCGTGCGTGCATGCGTGCGTGCGTGCATGCGTGCGTGTGTGTGTGTGTGTGTGTGATTCTATGTGTTTGTGTTTCCTTTTCTCTTCTCTTTCATATACCACATTATTTTTTATTATCTCATGATTTTCACTCATTTTCTGTGAGAAAGGTATGGAAATCTGTTAAGCAAGGGCATTGGTCATCTGGCAGAATCCCAGAGCATATCGGGCTCAGCTTATCCTTTCTTGTGGGAACCTCCCCACATCAGTATCTAAATATCTCCTGCTTTGCTGCCTTGGTGTCCAGGAAGTCATCAAGTCCCACTTTGGCCGATAACCTTCTGAATCAGGATAAGAGAAAGGAAATGGGAATCTTACAGTTAATTCTCTACTTTATGGCCATTGCTCACACAGGTCTTTATCATGCTTTGTGTTCTCTAAGTCTCAAGAATCCACAAAAACAGACTCCAGTCTCTGGAGGAGAAGGCATGTCTTGGGGAGAAGGAAGCTACTGATATTGCTGGTGGATATCTAAAGAGTTGGTCAATGTAAACACAGACAAGCTGAAAAGTCCTCTGGATAAAGTCATGCATCTCGATCCTGCCTCTGGCCATGGCCAGGCTCCGCAGATTCTGGGGATCTTGGAGTTCCATGGGGCCCATGACTCATTGTTCATTTTATTCACATTCCAAGTAATTAGGTTGTAACTACGTGTCTTATTTATTTATTTCTCAATTCTTCATCTGTGTTCTGTCTTCCAAACAGTTGAGTTCCCATCTGCTATTTTCTTTCCCACTGCTTTTAAGTATTCAGAACTTTTGTATCCCATTATTTTCATTTAAATGAGTTTGACATCAGAGAAACATGTGGAAGAATATTTTTTAACAATAACCATAATTTGTTTACTTATCATTTGTCAGTTCGTTATAAAGAAATGTTTACGAAAGCTCTCAATATATTACAGATTATCATTTTGGATTAAAAGTTTGTAATTGTATAGGGAATTTAACAATTCAATGAACATAATACTTCTAATACATATGTACAGTACTTTATAAAATTGCACGGCTTTTAAGTAAATATGAAATAGTTATAAAATTTTGCTGTGCAGTGGAGCACAAAGGAAACTTGAGTACCTCACTCTAAGTATAAATAATATAAACTACTTTTCTGATCATAATGAAGACATACAAAATCTGCAATTAAAAAATAGTGAAATGTATGTGTTGATGATGGTAAAAAAATAAGACAAAGAGAAAGCGAAGTAAATATTCTGATTTTTTGGCTCAACTTTGTGTAAGATGGACAAAAGTGATGATTTTCTAGATAAACATAAATTGGGAAACTTATCCCATACAATAGAGAATATTAATAGTTCATTTATCATAAAGTAAACACCTTGTATTTTCAGCTGCGCAAATATCCTTATATCATTCTATCTGAATATAAATAAAATCTTTTTATCACTATAACCATATGCAGTCACTTTGCTTTTAGTAGTGCTACCAGTGTGATTTAATGGAACACATGTGAAAAAATAATTCTTAATATTTTGCCATAGCATGTGACTTATATTTCTTTAGCATAGTTATTTATCCTCCAACCATGATTCATGACTGACACTGTCATCATCAAATGGGAAATTGTAAATTTTGCAAAATCTGTGAGAAGTATCATTGATGTGCAACTCAACTAGAAACTTGGGAAGCAGAAATTAGCAGTCTAATACTTTCTATTTTCACAACCACTGCCTGGAGTGTTTCCAGTTAAATCTGAGATTGTAATTTCAAGATTTCTAAGTATATGTGTGTGTGTGTGTGTGTGTGTGTGTGTGTGTGTGTATGTGTAGGTATGTATGCATGTATGTATGTATGTATCTATCTATCTATCATCATCATCATCTAAGTATAGTACATGGAAACAAATCAGAAGCCATGGAAGCTGGATCAAATGTATGTATAATATGCATCAATAGTTTATTCAAGTTCTTAAAAAATATTTGAATATGATGCCTCTAATCATTGTTTGCCTTCCAATGGCTATGACTAACATCAATTTTTCAGTACAATTCTAGAAGGTCAGAGTATTATGCATCTTTAAAAGTGACAGAACATGATGCTTATCCATTCCTAGACTCACTACAGCTCAATGAATGAAAATAGATGTTGAATTAAATTTCATGCAGTTAATTCTAATCATATTGTAAGATTTTCAGCAAAGAGGATATTGGTGTCTCATTTCCTACCCATCTACTCCTGGAAGTGGCAGGGATTCATATTGAGTCTTTTTGGAGTGCTTGGCATAAGTAGAGGCAAACGTTGCCATCCCCATGTCCTATCATCAATTGAATAAAAGTACATTTATGTTTTCTCTTTTTTTGTTATATATTGACATAACATTTCCCTTTGTAATACTGGAGAGTAGAAATTTGAACAATCATAATCTTTAAACATTTTCTTATTATTTATTTATTTATTTATTTATTTATTTATTTATTCTGTATATCTGCATGTGATGAAGGAGTGCACATATGTACCATGGCATGCATGTGGAGGTCAGAAGACAGTTTGAGGGTGTTAATTCTCTCCTTCGACTGTGTAGACCCAGGGTCCAAACTCAGGCCACCAGACTTGTTCACATGGACCATCTCACTGGTCCTAAGAATCAGATCCCTAACAAGACTGTGCTATTTCTTTTAGGGCTATTTGCCAACGGACTACACAGTATGATCTTCTGGCATTCTAATTCTGAACAATAGAAATTAAATACGTAAAGAACCTTAAGCTGCAAAGATGATTCTGGAAATTATATTCGCTCTGCTGCCCAACAACACAGACTGTCTAATGGCTGTGCCATTCGCTATACTATCTCATTTTATACAACATCATGACTAGTGGGCTTGTCTTTTTCTCTTTCTTTTGTACTCTTTGCCAAAACTACATACTAGCTTTGGCTCTACACATTGGAGTAGAGACCTGACCTAGACAATACGTGCTGTGTTGGCGGGTGGAGCTTCTCCTTTGGAAAAGTGCCCACCAGGATGTGTCTGCTGTGGTTCCTGGTTAGTTTTAAAACACCTGTGTCTTGTTGGTTAAAAACTGAGGGTAGAAGACATTGCCTCGGGCATGCCCACAGCACAGTGAGATATCCAAAGGATGCAGTGGGAAATTCCATACTTATCACTAGGCAATAGGCAGCTTAACATTTACGTTTTGATTGAGAAGAATGGAACTATTTTACATAGTCCGGCATGCTCCAAAATTTTTATTCTCCTCAGATCTTTATTCCCTGGTTCTTCTTAATTTAATAAGTAGTGTGTATCCCTAGCACAAAAGACAAGTAGATCTTAAGTGAATATCTAACAAGCAAAAGATTAATGATGCAACCGAGAATACAGTTTTCATTATCTTTTCTTCATGGCAGGTGATATTTCCTGCAAGTTCCGTGCAGGCACACCAATATGGTCTTCTTCTGGGGGACATGATTGAAAGGGGTGTCCATTGACCACCCTAGTGTAGGAACAGATTGAGGACCACAATAATTTAATTCTTCCAGCAGTTGCTACTGGAAGAAGCAAATTCAAACTTGAAGAAATCTCAGAAACACACATGCCACTTTGAGAAAATCGCTTTTCTAAAATTATATTTAATTAAAGAACATCTGTCCTAGTACGCAACTTTACATCAAACAATATTTGCATTAATAAGATCCAGCACCGTGAAGAGCCGCTGTTGACATCTTTTCTTTGTGAAAGGCTCTGGTAGCCACGCTGGGATGTGTATATATATATATATATATATATATATATATATATATATATATATATATATATATATATATTACTTAGTGGCCAAGGGTCTCTATTTTCTTTTCCGTGCATCCAACATCTAGGTCATTTTTTCCTTTCCATCTTTATTTCCTGACTAGCGTCTGAGAGCCTAGCCTTAGTTGATTCGGAAATAACCTACCATTTTCAGCACTATGGTTCTGTTTCAGTGATATGGAACCATAATACCTTTCTAATATCACCATCTTTCTTAAAGTCAATTCCACACATTTCCCGTGATCTATGTCCCCTGAGCCCTTACGCAAACCCTTCATCAACACACTTCGCATCCTCTTCTGCATGCTCCACTTTGCATGGTCTCTCCCTCTCTGAATCATAAGTTATGAGGAGGCAGGGCCATTTCCAAAATCAATTCCTGGCATGCGAGAAAAGGGCCTCCATGCATCAGGAAACCATTTCAAAGGTTAACAGTTTATCCAAGGGCATTAATTAAACGTCTTTCATAAATAAGGTCCCAGTGCTGTCAAAAGGTGGAGAGCATGAAGAGACGATTCAAGGCTATAGCTTCCTTCACAGGACAGAAATGAAGCTCTTCACAGACAAAACCTATTAAGCACATTCACTTTCAGATTGCTAGATGTAACAAATGAAGGAGAGAGCCAGGGAGGGGGTGCACAAAACCTTTAATTTAAGGCATAAAGGAAAACGGTTGTGTTTTTAGGCATTGTGGCGTTGTATGAGAAAAAAATTCTAAGAGCCATGAAGATGGAGATAATTAGACAAATGATTGATACTAAACCAAAGATGATGTTTGGGGGGGTTCATTTGATATCAATTTCCTGTCTGTTTGTTCTTTTTAGCATTGATCTCCGTGCATGGTTTTAACAGTGACAGAACCATCTTTAACCAGCTTAAAAGTATTACAGAATTATCTTTCTGAGGATCTGACAGATGAGAATGTTGGCCAAGTAATGAAAGGAGAAAGATGGAAAAATTATAGAATGAATTATTACTTTGTTTTTAGGTTTGCTACAAACACTTGACAAAATAGCACCAAGGGCCATGGAATAAACAAGCTGGCGTTTGCTGTTACATGGGTACCAAGCTGTAGCATGATGAAGTGTGGGTATTAGAAAATGATAGAGGGATTGAGGGCAAACAGAAACACGGACCAACTTCCACCCACTAGACTGTGCACTGCAGTATCATACATTCCTAAAGGGAGATGGAGTGACATGATACACTTTAGAGAGAAAACATGAGGCAAAAAGAAAATCATCTTCAATATTTTGAAACATTCAAATGATTGTTTATTTGAGCTACACCTGTTTCGTATCCTTGTCATTGGGTAGATATGATGGATGCTAATATTTTGAAAGAGCAAATGACAGTAAGAGTAAAAATCCTAAAGCCTTACCATGGGACTTGTATTTTCAGTTGGAACTCTTCCCTACCATTTATACTCAGCAATGATAATTTCCTCTGTTTTTTCATGTGTCCTTTCTCCGTCTCAGTGCTTTACAATCCTTGAAGTCACAAATGCGAGGAAGCAAAAGAGAGGAAGCTGAGGACATCATCATGTTCAAGGTGATACTGCCAGACATGGCTGTAATTGTATATTGGCTGAGTACATAAAGGACAGGGAAGAAGGTGGAAGGCTCTGAATGTTGGACATTTTGCTAAGTAGCTTTGTGTTGCTCTAACAAAATGCCTGTGGTAATCAATATACAAGGGAGAAAGGCTTTATTTGGCTCCCAGACTTGGTCGTTTCAGCTGGTGTTCAGTTGATCTGAATGAGTTTGGACCTGTGTTGAGGTAGTAGTATACCACAGTGGGAGTCCATGGCAGAGGAAATTGTTCCCTTCATAGCAGTTAGGAGTTAGAGAAAGGAAGGAGAGCCCGGAGACTCAAGATTCCTTTTAATGATGTGTACTCATGTGACTAAGAGATCTTCAATGAAGCCTTACCTCTTAAAAGTTCCAATACTCCTATAGGTCTGTTGGGCAGAGGCCATTTCCATTTGGTGAACACTGAGCCAAACCATTGTAGTCCAGTACCAGTGGTGACATCTCACAGAAAGTTACGGTCCTGAGGCATGGGAAGGACTAAGGAACATGGGAATTGGGTGGAAGGAGATGAGCAATTAGCTCCCATGACTGACCTGCAATTTTTCCAATCCTGAGTGCACATTTTCAAACCGAGACTGGATTGACTTAAGAGAAGAATGGGATAAACTAGAGATTTTGCTCTGTTTAAGCATGCACCATGCAGATTCTTTTATATGAAAGAGGAGATTCGAGTTATATGCAGGGTACAATATTATAATAGTCTAAAGTGGCTCATCTATGAATGTAAAGAAGATGAAAGTCCAGGGAGAATGAGGGGCTAAGGACTATGCAGGATGGTCGTCCTCACAGTCTAGAGGGAGGAATGAAAGGGAAGAAAAGAACAGTGCCTGGTTGGGAGGCAGAAGTTAATTTCAAGAATCCAAAGTTAAAAAATATTGGGGATTTAGCTCAGTGGTAGAGCGCTTGCCTAGCAAGTGCAAGGTCCTGGGTTCAGTCCTGAGCTCCAGAAAAAAAGAAAAAAGAAAACCCTGTCTTGAAAAACCAAAAAAAAAAAAAAAAAAGTTATGCCGGGCGGTGGTGGCGCACGCCTTTAATCCCAGCACTCGGGAGGCAGAGCCAGGCGGATCTCTGTGAGTTCGAGGCCAGCCTGGGCTACCAAGTGAGTCCCAGGAAAGGCGCAAAGCTACACAGAGAAACCCTGTCTCGAAAAACCAAAAAAAAAAAAAAAAAAAAAAAAAAAAAAAAAAACCACCACCACCACCACCACCACCACCACCAACAACAACAACAGCAAAACACATAAGAGTAAATATCCCAAAAAGTAGGTCAATCTCTGAGCATTTTGATCTCGAGCAGAGATGCAAACATGTAGTCTTATATGTAAAAAGGATCTGTGTCACACATAAAGATTAACAGGAAAATAAAGGCACCATAGCAAGGACGTTCCTGGCAAATACAACTGACAGGGACAGTTTACAGAGGAATAAAAGCCTCCAAATGCCTTGTAACCATGAGGGCAATTAAATTAGTAGCTCAAATCTTTCTTCAAATGAAACAGTGGACCTGGACCATTTTATAGGGAGCTAAATGTCCAGAACTCGGTGTCCTACTCTGCGTCGTCACAGGCTCTTTTAGCCATTAGAAAAGGAATATTCAGTTCATTCTGAAGGGAAGCAGGGTTGTAGCAGAAAAAGGCAGAAAAATTTATAAAAGAGAGAATTGTAAGTCAATTCTAACCATGCAAATATTAAAAAAAAAAGAAATAAAGTAAAAAGAAAACCCACCGAATCCAGTTCAAAATCCACCAAGACACAACTGAGTTCATTCTAGGCACGATGACTTAATATTAAAAATCAAAGGTAATTGATATTAGTAACTTTTTGAACAGAAAGTTAAACAACACTGAGCATTATCTTGGCAAGCACACAGAGAAATCTCGATATACAGAAATACATTGAAATGTAACAGGATTATTTGGGGAAGTGAAACGGCATATGAATAGGAGGGAAAAAATGACATGTATGAAAATGTTATAGTGAAGCTCATTGTTTTTATACCAAGTTTAAAAATGAATAAAAATGTTATTTTGTGTCAAGCATGGTGGTGCACATCTTTAATCCCAGCACTCAGGAAGCAGAGGCAGGCAGATCTTTGTGAGTTGGAGGCCACCCTGGTCTACAAAGCAAGTTCTAGGACAGTCAAAATCTATTACACAGAGAAACCCTGTTTCAAAAATCCCCCCAACACAAAAATAGTATTAATTTGTTTAACTTAAATAATTACAAGAAATACTTAAATAATTACTTGTTATTAAATACTGCCAAATAAACATTTAATACTTCTTTGGAATAATATGGCATGATGTGTTGGACGTGGCTCTGGGGCAGATGCTGTGGGATGAGAATTTTGCCCATATGCTGCTCTTAATAACACAAATGGCCTTTAGACTTAAATGCATCATAACTTTCTAACTAAATGAAGTTGGCTCATATCATCTTTCACTTCTTTTCTTGTTTGAATCGTGTTTGCTCCTCAGCTGGGGAGGCTTATGAGGGAGCCTGGAATTTTTGTAAAGAAGGAAGAGATTGCTAGTGGGGACTTAAAAGAAGATAGCTCAGCCACTGGCTGAGCCTCCACCACACACTCCTATTGCCATGCCTCTTCCACCAGACGTGATGGATGAGACCCGTTGAACTCACTAACTGAATCAACTTTTTGTCCCTGTATTTTTTCCGCAATAATACAAGAGTTTCTAATACAACCTCCATTCTGTTTTGAGTTTCTCTAAGATAGTGGTTCTCAACCTTCCTCATGGTGTGATGTGACCCCAGTCATTAGATCATTTCATTGCTACTTCATAACTGTAATTTTGCTACTGTTATGAAGAGTAGTATAAATATCTGAAAGGCAGCCTCATAGGGGTCATGACACACAGGTTGAGAGCTGCTGCTCTAAGTTAAAGAAATGTAGTGCCTTATTTATGGTTTACACATAGTTTTGTGTTTGTTACAGTTTAATGAATTTACCAAATAAAAGGTCTTTTATCATTTTGATAATGGTTTAACATCAGTTTTCTAACAAAGTGCAATGCCAACAATGGAAACCTCCTCAAAGCATAATCCTCAGGCCACAGCCCTGGAGGTTTGGCAGGAGCTCATTCTCAGTTGGGAGCCATTGCAATTTGGATGCTGATCTCTAGGAGGGGTAGTATGTGTTAAATTGCTACTAATTGCATAATAAAATAACACACCATTGACATATTCACTTAAAAATATCAGCTATGTCTGTGTGCAATAAAATAATTCCATTGATCTCTGATTTTCACCTGGATCTGGATGCCAGCCTCCTTGAGCTAGTCAGTCTCCCAGCTTCAAAACATCTGGGGCTAGGAGAGTTTCTAACAAGCTGCACATGCGGAATAAGTGAATTCTGAAAGATGATGGGTGCTTCTCAGAAGCAACAACCTCTGGTAGCTTACCTTATCCATTTTGGAGAATGGAACATTCTCATCTCTTCCCTCCCTCCCTCCCTCCCTCCCTCCCTCCCTCCCTCCCTCCCTCCCTCCCTCCCTTCCTCAACCCCCCTCCATTCCTCTTCCCTCCTGCCTTCCTTCCTCTCTCCCCCTTTTTCTCCCTCCCTCCTCCCTTCCTCCATCCCTGCCTTCTTTCCTTCCTCCTCCCTCCTCCCTTCCTCCATCCCTGCCTTCTTTCCTTCCTCCTCCCTCCTCCCTTCCTCCATCCCTGCCTTCTTTCCTTCCTCCTCCCTCCTCCCTCCCTCCCTTCCTCCTTTCCTTCCTTATAAAATCTCATGTACTCGAAGAAGCTCTATTCCACAGTCTATGAATTAACAGACTTGTTGGAGTAAGACAAAGGTCAGTAAACACAGATCTCCATGGGACACACAGTGTCTGTTACAGGATTTGCGTGCACATGTTAAGTGTTTTTACATTTCACATTTGTATAATACAAAGGATAAAACTAATTGAAGACTCTGATAAAAAGGCAAAACATATAAGGAAGTAAAAAGACAGCCTCTAATGTGAGTTTTAACAACCATGGTACTCATGCCTTTGTAGTGCCCTCCCCTTTCAGGTAAGGCAGGTTCAATGACTTACTTCGATCTATAGAATACACCAAAAGTGCTAGAATGACATCCCAAATCAAGTTATAAAACAAAAACAAAACAAAACAACAACAACAAAAACCATATTCATCCTGCTCACTCTCTTGCTTTTCCATTTGCTTTCTCAGTCTGCCTGATATGACTTGCCCTAGAGAAAAGTCTGTCTGGCAGAGGACAGGGAAAGTCTGACCAAGAGTCAGAAACAGGAGACTTCAGTCTAGCATCCTGTGAGATGCCAAGGCCATTCAGCTATGACATACTTGGGTTGGGAAGAGGATTTTCCCTTTGTTCATCCTTCAGAACATCATCATACAAATAGCCAAAATGTGATTGTGACCTTGAAAGAGCTCTAACTAGACGTACCCAACAAGACTGAATCCGAAGAGAAACTATGAGATAATAAATGCCTGTTGCTTTAAAGCCTTAATGTTTGAGTAATTTGTGATGCAGAAGATAATTAACATAGTCAAGCATGAAATTAACATCAAATATCTACTGATATAACATCAAGTTTCTATTGGCACTGCACGGTTGATAACACAGTTGCTTGAAGGAAGCCAAAATCTTGTTACTAACTCAACATGGAGCCAAAGCAGGCACCACCATTTTCAAGAAACTGTGCTTGAAAGGTGGACATAATTTGCATCTCATGTAGGAGAATCATAGTTCTTCCTTTTGGCACTGCGAGATGTGTTTTCTAATTAACCTTGTTAAAATGATGGACTAGGTGTTGCTGTGCAATCACAATGAATAAATAGTGGTCTATGGGAGTTCACTCAATACAGGAAGATAAAGTTTTACTTGTATTTTTTTTTTTGTGAGACTACAAAAAATGTAAAAAATTCACTATTTTGATAGACAAGGTTGACCTGATTGTGAACTTGAGACCATGAAGGCGTACATATGGATGAATATATCCTAGCTGTAATCTTCATGAGAACAGAAGAGCTGAGCCTCCAGCGTCCTAGCCAAGTGCAATAATCTGATATTTTGTTCCGTTCCGAACAAAGCTCCATCAAATAAAATAAAATAAACCAAGGCAGCAAGTAGCATTGAGTACCAGGGACGTTTTCTAAAATTCAGCATAATGTTCAAATTTTACACTAGTCTGTGGGTCTAGAAAAAGTGTCATATTAGAAGTAGTTTTAGAAAGTAGGGAAAAGACAAGGACTGTGAACTTGTTTGTGAAATACAATAAATCCACAGCTGAGTATCAAAGCTATGGAGTCTCCGCCATTTCAATTCCTGTGAAGACTTCTCCTTGCAGTTTCTCTGTGAGAAATAATTGTACAATGTATTCAGAAATGAGTAGCACATGTCTTTTGCTCATTAGCAAGATTCCACAGCTTTGAATTCAACCACCCATGGATCATCAAAACTGAGAGACAGCTTACATCTGTAACAAACATGGATAAGCCTTCTTTTTTTATCACTATTCTTTAAACAAAACAGTATAGCAATTGTTTGCATGGCATTTACATCGCACTACGTATTATAATAATAAAAAAATGGCTTAAAGTACAGCATAGGTATAGACCTATGTGTATAGGATGCATTCAAATATATTGCCACTTCATACCAGACATACATTCATGCAGTTTTGTACCTAAATAGGTCTCTATAGATACCTGTAGATACCAGGGACGACTTGAGTGCCTTCAGAATAGATTTCCTCTCAGCAAACCCCAGTAACTGTAAAACAGGAATCCTTACCCCATGGCCTACTAATAACTACATAATACCTTTTTCTTTAAAAGTGGTTTTGTGGGGCTGGTGAGATGGCTCAGTGGATGAGGCACCTGCTGCCACCTCTGACCTGAGTTTGATCCCCGGAACCTACTCCGACAACTTGTTGGCTGACTTTCACGTGCATGTCCTGGCACCTGCATGCCAACACACACACACACACACACACACACATACACACACACACACACACACACACACGCAATACAACTAAAATTAATTAAAAAAAAAAAAACCAGTTTGTGAACAGCACTCTCTCACGTTCAAACTTCTTTGACTTTTCTGTAAATTTTCTTTTTTCCTGGCCATACCTTTCTTTTGGGCATCTGTGCTCTCCTGATGTAACTAGAAACAGACTCCCTGTTGATCTGGCTAGCAGCATAAAGCCTCATTTTCTACATTGCCTTTCTCCCCCATCTAACCAAAGGGACCATGAAAGTGTAGATTTATGGAGAAACATTTGTTGATTTTTTTTTTCATATCAACTTGGATTGTGAGATATAAGATCGAATCTGAGGCGCTTTCTTTGAGAAAGTCATTTGTTATCAAATAAGTTAATGTTAGTAGATCAGACGTGGATAACTTGTTCTGTTATGATCCTGCTACTTGCATTAGACTGTTCAGGGTTCTAGAATAATGTTTGTTTTGGGTAAATCCAGCTTCTAGTTCTGCTGTCTTTATTTAAATGTTCTTAATCTGTTAAGATAGCAATGTCTTTTCACATAAAACCAAACAGTATGAGGAGAGCTGAGTGACCTCCTGCAGCCACTTTTAGTAGACACAGCCAATTGTCACTCATGGACTCAGCCACCATGATCATCAGTGACTGAAAATGCAAAGGTGGGTTTGTGGCACAAGCTTGTAATCCTAGCACTCAGGAAGCTCAAACAACAGGATTACTATGAGTTGGAGGCCAGCCTAGCTCCAAAGTGAGTTCTAGACCAGCTGGGGCTACTGTCAGAACTTACCTCAAACTCTCCCCTCCCAACAAAGAGAAAAAGAAAATATAGTGTACATGGACATATTAATAATGTCTTGGTTGCTTCATTGCTTGGTGACCTAACACAACCTTATACAATGCTAATTATGGTACTCTGATATTTTAGAAGTCAGCAAAATGTAAGAGCAAAATTAAAAACTGTAGTCCAAATATGATTTTTAGTTACTGTCCAACTTCCTTAGTTGACCTGATAGTGTTTAGGTGAGGATTCCGGTTTCATGCTGATGTGCCGGACATTCTGATATTGCCTCAGTTGTGTGGACAAACATGCATTATTTGAATGAAGAATTACCCCAGATAATGAAAACCCAGCACAGCTATAGAATGGCTGCTTTGCCCTCTATATCTCAGTGGTGTTCTTTGTTGTTTTGAAATGGTACTTTCCTAGGAACTGATCTGGGTTAGTCATTTGTAGTGGGGCCCTTATCACTAATATAGAATAACAACAAAACTCTGGCATCCACAGTAATTAATTTGAATAGGAAATAAGAAGACAACACTTGCTGAGGGTGGATCAATACTACCTTTATTTTCCATTAATGCCTGTTTGCTAAATATGGAATTTTAATTTCCTCCTTAATTATCAAGGAGTCTCTTGCTAAGTAGGCCTATTCCCAGACATAATAGGTTATTTTCACTGTGTATTTTTATCTCATTTGTGAAATGTGATATTTATGAGCTTGTAGGATGATTAATACACATTTATATTGGAAAAATGTAAAAAGAAAAAGAAGGAAGCAATATTCAACAGCTAATGAATGTGCTAAGCCTCCTTCTGGGCACCAACATTGGTGTTGTCTCCTGGGATTTTAAGAATGGACATAAGGTGATGTTCCTTGTAAGGAAAAAGTAAGCCTCTTAAAGTGACTTCCTCTGCCTCCTGGATGAAATGGGCAGTGAGATTCAAATTTAGCTTTGGTTTTGAAGTCCACAGTCATCGTGAAGTAGTTGGGTATGGCCACCTTCTCAGCTTTTCTTCTCAGTTGGTGCTTGCTGTAGGCTGCCCAATAGTGTTCCCATCTCTGCTTTGGCTAGGAAGATTATAGGTGCTCAGGTTGCACTCCTTTTCCTCAGGCGCGGGGGGGGGGGGTGGGGGGGGGGGGGGGGGGGGGGGTGTTTGCAGATTCTGTTGAAGTCAGAACACTTTCCTTAATATCAATATCAATGATCATTTCCAGTAGAAAAGGAAACAAGTTTAAAATTGTCTCTACAGTGTTTTTCTATCGGACGTATTCTATCAGTTGAGATGGTGACTGGTCATTTTGGTTAAATATCTGCACTAGTGATCTGATAATAAAGATGATAACACCAACATCATTTTATTCTTTGTGAAGTATATTCTTGGCTTTCAAACACACAGAAATTGTGCTGAGTTGATTATAATTACACAAGTAGTTTAAACAAGAAAAATATAATAAGACATGATTAGAAAATGCATTGAAGTGCTTATACCTAGTAACTAGAAGTGTTGAATTAATATGTAAAAACTTATATTCAGTGGCTACCATCTTCGTTTGCTTTAGGGGATATAGAGTATATAAAATATTATTTCTTAATATTGGCCTTTGATGTGGCTATTCTTTTTTTTTTTTTTTTTTTTTTTTTTTTTTTTTTTTTTTTTTTTTTGGTTTTTCGAGACAGGGTTTCTCTGTGTAGCTTTGCGCCTTTCCTGGGACTCACTTGGTAGCCCAGGCTGGGCCTCGAACTCACAGAGATCCACCTGGCTCTGCCTCCCGAGTGCTGGGATTAAAGGCGTGCGCCACCACCGCCCGGCCTGATGTGGCTATTCTTAAGTTAGAAACTTTTGCTAAGAGCCATGGTAGTTATTTCTGAGATGATTCCAGAGCTAGGAATTATGCTTTGTAAAAGGGGAATGTTGAAAACCTACAAACGTTAACAAAATAGATTTCTAAGAAGATAAGATTGGCTATCACACGTATTACTCACAGCAGCTGTGGCTATCTGCAGAAGATCAAGGCATCCAAAATACCAGCATGGATTGGAGGAGTGCTGAGAAGCTGTTGATATTTGGTAGCTTCTGAGGGAGGCAGAACAGATTCTTTTTCGGGAGTGTTTGTTATCACTGGTGAATTCCAAGGAATGGCCAGGCAACCATTTGCCTATGAGTAGCAGTACTTATTTATAACTAGTTGGTTTTCTTAAAAAAAAGAAAATATGAATGTGACTGGGGTACATGTTGAGGGGGATGTAGGTAGTCTAGTTTGCTTCCTGTTGTTGTGAAGAGACCATGATAAAACAACTTAGGGGACAAAAGAGTTTATTTTGTCTTACTTGTTACAGTCCACCATTGAGGAAGTGAGGCAGGAACTCATGGCCTGAACTTAAGACAGGACCATGGAAGAATGCTGCTCATCACACTACACACACACACACACACACCACACACACACACACACACACACACACCCCAGACCTAACTGCTTAGGGATGGTGCTAGCCCCAGTGAGATGAGCACTCTCACATCAGTCATCATCAAGTCAGCCTCTCAGAGACCATGGCCACAGGCCAATCTAGTGGAGTCAATTCTTCAATGGAGGTTCCTTTTTGTCCAGGTGACTGTAGTTTGCCTCTAACTAGCACATTTTGTGAATTAGATAAAGGAAATCTGGAGAGAATATATTCATATTTTATTGTAGACATATATGAAATTTTTAAGAAAAAAAGGAAAAAATTAAAAAGTGGTTAAGAAAGGCAAGGTAAGAAAGATCCCTGTTTTTATAAAGTAAATCACCAAAAAGGGACAGTAGATGGTTACACTTTGCAACTGTTCTTCCACTGTGGTGCCTTGAGGAAGCCTGCTCTGGATTTCCTCACAAGTGTTGTAAAGAACATTCCAGTGAGATTGTGCCACATCCTCCACAGAGTGGCAGGGAGTAGGTGCTGCTCCTGTGGATAATCAGTTCTGAGAGGAATGGTGGGCATTTAGATAAAAACGCCATTTGTTTTGAGGTTAGACTATTAACCTCACTACTATCAATAGGCAACATAGAGACCAATGTGTAGCTTTGGAGAGATGCTCCTACTCCAAACTACTAATGACAGCAAGACCTAGATCACAACAGCTCTGCCCATACTGCCAAATGACGTTCAGAATTATTGTAACCAGAACATTATAGAAAGGTTTATTTCATGGTTGAACATGGAGTTGTGGGAGGTGTTCTCTTCAAGTGGTCTTTGAAGCTTCAAGTTTCATAACTCTAGTGAATACAAGCATTTGTACATTTTCTTCCACACACTTTTGAAGAGACACGCAAATTGAAAAGAAACATATTCCCGCATTTTGAATGGATTCTCTTCTGATTCTGCATGAATTTGTACATTCCAATATGTGGAGACCATTGCCAATTTAAACCTTACCTTCACAAATTAGTCCCTACAGTTTATGTGTATGTAAAGCTTAAATACAGAAGCGATAGTTTGGTCTTTTAACCCTCATCTGGACACATTAGGAAAGCTATGGGTTGCTCCATGAAAGTTACCAAATTCTTGTATAAGACTGCATTAAAGAAATTCCCCAAACTGTGATATCAACTTTATTGCAGCTATAGCTTTGCTGTTGTCCTCTGTTGAATGTGTCTATAAGGCCCCTCTCAGCAAAAGGAAAAAAAATTTTGAATATTATTTTGTTGCTGCAGTCACTATTCCTTCCTCCCTTCCTCCCTCCCTCCCTCCCTCCCTCCCTCCCTCCCTCCCTCCCTTCTTTCCTTCCATCTGTCTGTCTTTCTATTTTTAAACAGGGTTTCTATGTGTAGCCCTGACTGTCCCAGAACTCGCTTTGTAGACCAGGCTGGCCTCAAACTCAGAGATCTGCTTGCTTCTGCTTCCTGAGTGCTGGGATTAAAGGCATGCGCCACCACCAAGCCAGCTACACTCGCTAATTCTAAAATATACTCTCTTGTCTTATGGAAGGAGGCAAGAGGTAGAGAATAAATACAGAGGAAAGAGGAGCCCTCAAGCATGCAGACAAGAACACAGGAAGAGAGTGGAATGGAAACAGAAGGAGGATGTAGGGAGTATCCATTTGTAGAGAAGAGGATCTGGGAGCCAAGCACTGGGATGTAAAAGCATCCAGTAAGCCTCCTTCCATTGGCATCTTCCTGTGAGTTGATGGCTCAATGTGCTGGTTGCATAAATTGTCCAAAGTGCTACTGAAGTCTTTTTCCCACAGGATCCTGCAACATGGCTTTTTTTTTTTTTTTTTGAAGAGGCTAACAACTTTGATAGTGACAAATATCCCTTGCAGAACCCTGAGAGGTGGTGGAAACCTGTTGGAATCCAATGTCTTGTGATTCATGCACAACTGAAAAAAATGCCTATTGATTTTTTTCTTCTGAAAAAGAAATGCCCCTTTGATAAGTTCTGGCTGAATAATGGGAAAACATGGTTTTCATTTTTTTCTTTTCATTTAATGTGGTTTTCCCAAAAGAGAAATAATCTGTAGACTCTATTGGGACTGAGTGGTCATCAAGCCATGTACTATGCTTTGTAAGTTATCTGTGATTTAGGACCTCTGTCACAGGAGGGACACACATAGTTCAAGGATCAAGTGTTTTTTCCTGGTATTAAAATGACGGTCACCAAACCCCAAACCAGAAAATGATAATGATAAGTATCACTATGATCAATAATCTCTGTCCGGTACATGACAGTAGTGCTCATGAAGACTAATTATTGGTGGTATCCATCTCTTCATTGTAATCCTCATAAATTAAACTTGAGGTCAGTTCAAAAGACACTTCTATTATTTATACATAACTCTTCTTGATCTTTTAAAAGAGTCTATATTATATAATCCTTACTACCTTGATTGAAAAATTATGTATTTAAGGTGTACAGTGTTATATTTTGATATGTATACACTGTGATTAACACAGAAGCTAATGAATATCTTTACTACTACCCACAGTTGAGGTTTATTGTGTGTGTGTGTGTGTGTGTGTGTGTGTGTGTGTGTGTGTGTGTGTGTATGTTATACTGTAGATCTAATCTTAGCAAATTTCAAATAGGAAACATATTATTATGAAGTATAGTCTCCAGGACATACTCAGCTCATATATGAGAGCTGATCTTTTCTTCTTGTTCCTTCCTGACTATAAATGATTGAAGGCTAAGTTTTTCCTTGAGTTTTAAAAATGTAGTATAGACTGTCAAAAATACAGCATAGCTTTATTTGATAAATACTGAGTTTATATACAAGATTTATTAAAACCTGTATGCTGGCCAGCTGTTTTAAACATCTGTTCCTTATGCCAATTGAGCTTAAAAGGAGAAAGTAAAGAAACAAATCTGCATTTTTATCTTAAGACAAATGTTCTCAGTCGTTTCAATGGTTATCTACACAATGATGAATTACAGTGGCAGAGACTGTAGCTACCAAATGTAGAGTAAGTGCTTCTGCAGTGGTCATGTTTATCGTTTCCCTTTGACCCCTCATAGATTCTGGTGTGAAATTATTTGTTATCTCACTACTAACTAATTTGAATGTATTTTGTAGTTTATATGACATAAATTCTGCCAGGAGTTTGTAATCCAGAAAGTGTTCTCGGTCTCTTGGGACACTTGGGGATTATGTTCCTGAAAAGGATAAGATTATGAAATCACCTCTTTTAGGAATGTTAAACTCACTCAGAGAAGTGACAAAACACCTAGAATATGTAATTTTATTTAATGTCCCATCCTCCTCACATAGTTTATAGAAAAACTCTGGGTAAATCATTGACCATCATTCCCTTTATTCCTGAAACCAGGGATGGCATTATCTAATTCTGCTAAGATTTTTGTGGAAATGTTAATCAAATAAAAGAGGATTAAAATGAAGTCTATCTCATGACAGACTGTAGAAGGTAAGACTGTTGAAAATTGAGAAAGAAATTACCTTCTTATCATTCTCTTAATTTTTTTATTACTTAGAGATTTATGGTTACAAAGGAATAATAAGCCTTAAAACTGAAAAGCTATTAGAAACAGTCTGTTTAAAAATGCAGACAGATAGCTGCAATGAACTGAAGGGAAAAGTGGCTTCCAACTGAACTTATCCTCTGTGGCTTCCAAGTAGATTGAAAGTCAGTCATGCATCAAGTCTACACTGAGCAAATTCCACTCCCACCTTATGATTCAGATCACCAGGAAGACACTTCCACATCCTTCTAGGATGCTGCCTCTGTGTCAGAAGCTTATTGAACCAGGCATGTGGATGTAGAGGAGCTTAAAGATCAGGATCCCTTTAATGATCATGATCCAGTTGGCTCATACTTGTTGAGTGTTTAACATAGCCATGTGGGTTTGGGGCCCGAGTACCTATGAGTTTGTTTACAGGAATGCTTTGGGATGCTACCAGTATTATCTCACTTTCCGAATAAAGGGACTGAAATAGAGAAGCTAACTACTGAAACAAACAAAAAAAAATCACACAATAAGGAAGGGGTAATGCTGTCATTCAGTGTGGATCCTGTCTATGATTACTAAGTTGGGGCAAAAGTAGGGTATTGATAAGACACAAAATCCTTCCCCGATCCTTCAAGTAAACATGATCTAAGAAAGTTTTTGATGATATCAAACATTTGTAATAATAGAAACAATTGAATATATTTTCAAACATTAGTCATTCACTAATAACAATAACTAATAACATTGTTGTCTTTCTAAGTCCAATGTATTTTACAATCTACTCCTCTACATTGGGTAACAATGTTTTAATCAATAAGAAAATGATAATTTGGAAAAATGATAACTTAAATATGTGCATTAAATAATTTGTATGAAGACTCTATTGAAATAATGGATCTGGAAGTTGAAGTCAGGCTCCTAATTCTGGATCTCTGGATTTCTTATAAGCCACTGGTAAAAATGTCATTCATACACCAATTAGTTCTTACTTTAGAAGGAAAAGTAAATTGCAGAATTTATACTCAATGAATGTGATGAATAGTCAAACTGAAGCCTCAGCTGAAGATAATGTGAAAACTGTTATTCCTTACAAATAAATCTCTCTTTTGATTGAATTATATGCTTTGGAAAATTGATCCAATTCTCTTCACATGTACACATATTATTGTATATAGTCCAGCTAAACCCCAGTGATTCACGGAGGGTAGTAACAACCATAGAAGTCACTCTCAAAGACGTGCTTCTAAAGCTCACAGCGGGCTTCAGTAGGTGGTAGTATGACTGTACCAGTAATGCTATGGGTTGGTTTGTAAGTGTGGTTCATTGCATTATATTCAAGTGAGTTTCTCTCAGGTTTCAAGTACAAAATACCCTAAAGGCTATACCTCGAAGAAGTGTCATAAGGAACAACATAAACAATTCTAAAGTTCTTAGCAATTCTTTTGCTCCTGACCTTGATTGCATTTATTTTTGGTTGTGAGCCTAGCCTTTAACGGCTGAGCCATCTCTCCAACCCGATTGCATTTATTTAATCATCATTTGTTGATCATTTCTGAGCAAGGCCCTGAATTCTGGGACTATAAGGAATGAGTGAGTATAAGAGAGATGTAGAGCTACATTTTTATGCAAAGAAGCAGATCATAAAGACACCAACACTTACAAGTATTCAGTGATGAAAAGTGCCATGAAGAAAGGGAGGTGTGCATAATGCCCCAGAACTTCCTTTGAGAGGAGATGTGAAGGCCAAAGTTTGAATGATAAGCCAATTAGTTTCATGAAGACCCAAAGTAGGAATGTTTTTGGCAAAAGGAATGGGAAGCATGTAGACACTCTGGTAGAAAAGACACCTGTTTCACTGAAGGAGACTGTAGGCTTCAGTTGCTATGTGTGGAGCCATGAGCTAGCTTAAAGAAGAGAGAAGATGATAGACATGGCTTTAAGCTCCTGGAGGGCAACATTTTACATTTCTGAGCTATTGGTTTCTGCTGTAATTATTTGGTTCAGTAGCTGTAGTGTGAAAGAAGCTTTAGGTAACATGTAAATTAACAGGCCTTATGGTGTTTCAGCACAAACTTATTTATTGAAATAATGAATTAGAAATTTTATTATTAAATCTTCTTTAAAAGGGATTATGTTTGCTGTTTTGAATGTAAAATCACAGTTTTGAAGAGTTAGCATTGCTTCTGTATTTTAGGCAGTCATACTTCCAGTGTATCATGTTCAAAGAAATGCCAATCCTACACCAAAGTATATTTGTGAAAACCAGTTATAAATCTTTGACTATGTCCATCCAAAAATATCAAGGAAGAAAGGCCCTAGATTCTGGGGCTGTAAGGAAAAATGTTCATCTTATCATAAAGATGACTTTCCAAAAATAGAACTTTGTGGGCTAGAATAATGGGTCAGTCATTAAGAGCACTTGCTGCTCTTTCAGAGGACCCAGGTTCAATTCCCAACATCCCTACAGCAACTTAACAATCACATGTAACTACCATGCCAGAGAATCTGATGTCCTCTTTTGGCCTCTGAGAACACTACATTCACATAGTCTGTGCACACACATGCACACATACACACACACACACACACACACACACACACACACACACACACACACACAAACACACACAATAAGTCTTTAAAAAACAGTTGTTTATTATTATTTTCTAACTTCGCCTCTCCAAACTTCCCCAACCTCACCAAAGGCAGTACATACCACTTCATAATACTGCATATTAAATCTAAAATCTATGCTTTCCTTTATGACAGGAGTTTTTAAAATTCCTGCACTTTACTGTTTTATTTATATATAATCCTTAAGGTATCTCCCCTCTCTCTTCCCCTGTTTCAGTTTGCATTTACCATAAATAAAACAAATATGCTACACATATTCTTAATTCTTTTGCTATTAATAGTCAATATTGTTTATTTTATTTTTTGGTAGGTAAGTGCATATAAATATAATTGATCCAAAAGTATAAAATCTACAGCTTCACACTGGCTATTCTAGATGTACAGAAGTTCACTGAGAGGTGTAGATTTTGGGGTCTGGCAAATCTCACTGCATAATCTTTTTTTATTGCAATTTATTTACAACAAAAAATTAATTACTAATTTTTAAAACTTCATTTTATTTTCAATTACATCTTCGTGTGTGAGTATAGTAGGGTTGTGCACACTGGTGTTGGTTCCTGCAGGAGCCAGAAGAGGGCATTGGAATCCCTAGAAATAGAGTTACAGGTAGTTTTGAACTGCTCAATGTGGGTGCTGGGAACTGAACTTGGGTCCTCTGCAAGAGTGGTTCACATTCGTAACTACTGAATCCCTCAATATTGTTTTTACGTGAAAGACACATGATCATCAAAACTTAGGTCTGTAGGGATGAAAGAGTTTGGAGAATAACAGAGTGTTGTTTGCCTGAATGCTGCTTGAAACTCCCAGAAGGTCTGAGCACCTACCACTGTGGCACCTTTGCTTATAAAGTGTGCTTGCTGTTTTCTGAAACATCTTTATGCCTTTTCCTCTCAAGCATTTCTAATGGTTTAAATATCTGTGATGACTTAAATTGTAACCCCATGGATTACAGTTTCAGCTAATGACCTCGTCATTCATGTAGCCAAGGACATCAAGTCTGCCTAAATACTTCTGTCTCCTTGTGTTTCACTTTCCTTCTGTGATAAGGTGTGAAGACCCCTGAATAAGAGCAGACCCTATCTAGTGTGATGGATCTTAGCATTTTCCTCTCCTTAAGACTTTTACTAAACAAATGATGCTCTTTTTCTTGCCTCCCACTTTGTCCTGTCTTCCAAATTATTCTCACTAGCTAACTCTGCTAATTCATGGGTTAGGAAAAGCATACAATAGGCTGGGTGGTGGTGGCACATGCCTTTAATCCCAGCACTTGAGAGGCAGAGGCAGGCAGATCTCTGTGAGTTTGAGGCCAGCCTGGTCTACAGAGTGAGTTCCAGACAACCATAGTTACACAGAGAAACCCTGTCTCAAAAAAACCAAAAAAAAAAATGACTGCTATTGGCCCAAATTCCCTCCCCAACACTGTATTTCTTACCCATATCTTTAACTGGAAAAATAAGGACAAAAAGGTCTCAAAAAACATTGAGGTATATATGTATATGTATATATATATATATGTGTGTGTGTGTGTGTGTGTATGTTTAGGTATACATATATGTATGTGTATATATATATATGTATATGACAAGGATAGTATATGAGTATTTAAATAATTAATAATAGAACCATAATACACTGACCCTCCTTCCCTCCTCCCCTCTCTCCTTCCTTCCATCCATCCTTTCTTTCCTTTTTTTTTTTTTTTTTTGGAAGGGCAATACTAGGAACTGAACCTAGGGTATCCTGCACTCTACCTAGGGAAGTACTCTACCACTGAGATACAGCCTCAGTCCATTAGTTTTCTTATGTGTGCTAATGCATACTCTGATAAATTTTTTCAAATACTTTGTAATGAGTAACACAGTAAAATGTGTTTTTGCCTGCACATTATCCCCTCCTCAGAGAAGCCAACCTTTCTTAAGGAATTCTCTGAAATCTGTGGTCTAGTAAAACTGAACTTCCTCCTGTGAAACACATCCTGGACCCACATCTTGGAGAATCAGAAAATTTTTTCCATAGACATTATTATATTAGGATTGCCACAGAATTTAAGCATGGATAGTTATTCTCCTCTGAGGATTTTGTTGAAAAGAGGGGGAAAGTTGCATTTTTGTCTAATTATTTATACTTTCATATCTTACATTATTTTTACAAAGAAAAAGATAATGACATGCATACAGCTAAAATCTAGGGAAACCTTATGTACATGATGGAGAGAGACAGGCATTGTGAGAGTTCTTCATGCTGCTTGAGGGAAAGTCAGCATGTGCATCTGTGGTGCTTGAGTTCTTTTTGATGCCCAACAGAATTTCAATTATATTTCTAAAACTTGCATCTTATAAAGAATTTTTCTTTTCCCTTCTTCCCTCCTTCTCGCTTCCCCCTTCCTTCCCTCCATCCTCTCCTCATTCCCTCTCTCCCATGCCAATCAAAACCAGATGCACTGTGGAAAGGAATATGCCCAGTAGAAAATTATTATGTGATGTAATATGTCAATCAAAATAAAGAACTACCCACAGTCCACTCCTTAGTAATTAAACTCTTCCATCTTTTGATGCTCATAAATGAATCCTCCATGACTCTGCCACTTTTCAAACATCTTACTTTTAATATGATGTAGGAATGCTGAATGGCCACCAACATTAGTACTATAACACCATTTTTTTCTTCCTGCAATGCCTACAGTCCTATACAGAGTTCCCAGAGGAGAAATCCTCTAGCCATCCTTCAGCATTTACAAAATCCTTTTCCTTCTAAATGCACAGGAATAATCAATACTTTTCTTCTCCGTTTTATCATTGCTTTGCTTACTGTCCCTTCTCATGTTTGTATATACCTGGTTAGAATGGGATCTGTATAAAAATAAGAATCATGTTTTATTTATTACTAAATTCTTTATGTCTGGGGCAATGCCTAGAACATTGTATTCTACATTTCATTGGAGAGCAGAATAAATATCTGTACCATCTGTGTTTAATGTGGATGTCATGATGGCTTCTCCTAAAATTATTCGTTTAATTATTTGGATACATCCTTCAGCTTGAACATTGAAAAAAATAATATCCAGAATCCCTTGGAGTTCTACTTGATGGATGTTCCTCTTTTGCATTTTTTCATATTACTTTGTGATATTGAGTTGAATAACAGCCATGTATGTATAATTAGTAAAATATGCAAATATTCCATGCCATTATATTTCAGCTTAGAAATCAGAATGAAAAATTGTTATCCTTAACATGTTTGGTAGTGTAACTTTCTTTAAATGCCTATCCCTGTCATGGTCCTTGCTGAGAAAATTAATTGTGTATCAACTCTGACTGCTTTGTTCATTCATCAAGTGTTTATTAGTAGACAAACAGCTGTCAGTAAGAATGGATCTTCTTTTTTGAGAATATGCAGGCCAATAGAAAGCAATATGAAATAATGTTGCAACTGGTTTTCTTTAGTAGAATTTTTGTTTATAGAGTAATGGATTGCGACGGCAATTCCCTTGGAATTTCTTTATTGGAAATCATCCTCAAACAGTTGGGCCTCCTTGTGTGGACTATCTTGACTTTCCTTTTAGTTGTGTGGAGAAGATATGTGAAAGGGCTGTGGTGCGAACATGTCAATCTTTCTGTGTAGAGAAGCTTATGTACAAGGCTAAATAAAAAGGAGCTGACTTTCCCAACACTGAACAGTTTCTCCAAGGATGAAGTAGGGTTCCTGCTCTTCTAGTCTCATAGATGGAATGCAAAGCTGTTTGGCTGAGATTCAGTACAAGATTGATTGAGTTTACCTTATTAAGTAAGTGAGTCTCATAGGCTTCAGGCTTCAGGGAGCTGGCTGTTGAGGAAGCCAGCAAGTACTCATCTTTGCTCCTTTTGTCTCTTTCTATATGAATGCTTGTTATGGCTTGGGTTTGCAATGCTGTCTATAGGCACATGTTTTGAATGCACATTCACCAGTGGGTGGTTATATTTTGAGAGGCTGTGAAGTCATTAGTAAGTAGGAATAGAGTAGTGAAAATAGGTGACTGGAGTAGACTTTTGAAGGTGATTCTTGTCCTTGACTCTGGCCCTCTCTCTAGTCTCTGGTCTTCCATGGAGCAAATAGCTGCTGCTTTATGCTCTTATGATCACCAATGAAACCATTTTATCATACTTTGCCTTGCCTTGGTATCATGACATTTCTTAGAAAAGGTGAGTCAAATTAATTTCCTGTTCCTGTAAGTTGTTTTCATCAGGCATTTTGGTCACAAGGATGCAAAGGCTTCTAATCAAATGCTTTTATTTTTTATGATCATCTGGAGGTAAGATTCACTGTTTGGGGAAAGGAGATATAGTTTCCCAGTTGGCCATTGTCTAAGAAATCTTCAAATGTAGTTTCCCAAATAACTGGGGCTTTGGAAAAGGAAAGGTAATATTTATTCTAATTAGTCTCTTGTCTCTGTAATACAATTTCTAAGAGAAATATCTTAGGGGAGGGAAGAAATATTTATTTTGGCTCATGGCTGGCTCCTATCTTAATCATGGATGTTAACATCACTGGATCTGGAAATAACTAAAATGCAAGCCAATGATCATGCCTGTGTAGAATATTCTTGACCAGAACATTTAAAATGGAAAAATCTACCCAAAATGCACATGTCACCTTCCAGGGGCTGCATGCTTTTCCCTGCTTGCCTTCATTCTCACTGGCAGGTTCATCTACACTCTTGTTACCACAGCTGCATCTCCTTGCCCAGCTAGGAATCTATTTCTTAGAGCTTCCAAAGTTGGCTGAAGAGTAATAGCTCCCTTGTAATCCTCCAGGCTTCCTGTGTACCCAGCCTTATAGACTGAACAACTACTGGATTTGGGGCCTTTCTGTTGATGGAAATCCACAGAGATACCCAGACTATATTGTGTAGACCAATCTAATACATAACCTCCAGAAAACCCTGATTGAGGCATATAGTAATGCAGAAACATCACAGTAAAAAGGTGTGGACAAAGGAAACTCACTTTCTTCGTGGCAGTTCGGTATCAAATGACACACAGAGAAGAAAGGCACAAGATTTATACTTATACAATGACCCCAGTGACCTATGTCTACCAACAAAGAACAATTTCCTGGTTTTAATGTCTAATAATGGTGTCAAATTATGATAACATCAATGAATTGATCCCCTGACAAGTCAGAGGATCCATATAATCCTATAATCTATGAATACTGTAGGAGAAAGTCTTTAGGATCATTTTTTTTTTTTTTGGTTTTTCGAGACAGGGTTTCTCTGAGTAGCTTTGTGCCTTTCCTGGAACTCACTTGGTAGCCCAGGCTGGCCTCGAACTCACAGAGATCTGCCTGGCTCTGCCTCCCGAGTGCTGGGATTAAAGGCGTGCGCCACCACCGCCTGGCAAGGATCATTTTATATCCATGCTACAACAATAATTAAGTGACATTCAGATTTCTCACCATCTGCATTCTTTAGGGCAAATTCTTTAGGAAATAGCTGCTATGCTAAGGCCAGACTTATGAGTTTTGTAGAACTCTAAATTGGCTTTTTAAAAAAAATTGGTTTGAAACTGTGAGAGGACAAAGTTTCTTCTATCTTGTCTCAGCTGGAGCCATTTTGGTTTAACTTGAAACTGATACCTCTCCCTTCTCTTTTCTACCTCCATGGTGAAAAGTCCTGTGGAAAAGTACCTAACCTTGTTCTAGAAATTCAGAATCAAAATGCCCCAGTTGGCTGCATGATTTTGGCTTCTGTTAAACTGCTTGCTTGCTTTACTTCCCCCTGCAACTACCAACCAGGATGCAGTTTATCTGTGTTCTTTGCCTTTAAAAGTTCCCTGTAATATGCCTTTCAGGTTGTTCTGTAAGAAGTGTATCCCTCCAGGCAGTCCTAATTCGACTTTGATCACGATGAGTGGTCTCAGTCTCAACCTTACAACAAAACCACACCCTTAATTTTCAGTTTCTCCCCTATCAATTATCTACCACAAGCACATATTTGGTTGTAGTTCCATATTTATTAATATATTCGTAGAATTAAACTGTAGACAGTTTATAGACATGGTCTAGAGACCATGTGTAATTCATTAATATTTTGTCTATTGAATTTTCTGTTTTCTGTTACATGTGACTACTTAGTGATGAGACTCTTTTTTTTCACCCCACAACAATGGACACACAAACATGACCCATTAGAACCAAGTCTCTGCTGAGGATGTAGGCCATTGGTAAAGACTGTCTTCACTTACAAAACGTATAAAATTACTTGAAAGCCCTTTAAGTCATTCGAAGTATGAGAATTAATTATTTGTCTTCTAGAGGGAAGAAAAAATGGGCACTTTATTGCATCTAACAGCAGCTCTTGGATAGAGCTATTATTGTATACTAGGACCAATCATGAAGAACAAAGGCAAGCTTCCTTCCTCAGAAACAGAGACATTTCCTTGGTCAAGCCAAGGTCTTTTTGAAAGGAACAGCATGCCTTTTCTCTCTTTCTTCCCAACACAAGAATACTATGCCAAACTAATTTTTTAATGATTAAATTTGACACTACATTTACCATGAATAATTATAGTTTTAAAAAACACACTTTTCCCAAATATAGACAAACACAGGGACTGGTTATCTACTTATCCTTTCCTGGTACAGTTAACGATAGCTCCATTACCCAAAGTGCTCAATAAACCAGCTGCTTCATTATGCTGAAAGTGTGATCAGTGAAACTACTGGTTTTATACATGTAAAGTTTTCTAAATGAAAGTAGAGGGAAAGAAGATAGATTATCTATTTTAATAAAGAGAAAATTGTATAGACCTTTGTATTCCTTTAAAGTATAGCGTGCGTACGTGCGTGTGTGCGTACGTGCGTGCGTGCATGCGTGTGTGTGTGTGTGTGTGTGTGTGTGTGTGTGTGTGTGTGTGTGTGTCTGTCTGTCTGTCTGTCTGTCTGTTTGGAGGATAAAGGACAAAGGACATTAATCTTTTCACATAACAATATGAATACATAGAACACTTCAATTGAATCTTTGTCTTTGTTGAAAAGATATCATCTCCATTTTGCTTCCAGTCTTTGAACATGCTTTCTTTTCCCCAGATAATTAATCACATTTTGTGATTTTGTGATAGCTTGACAAGTTTGCAGGTAGATGTTATAAGTTATGTATATTTTATTTCAATTCTGAATCCAAATAATTTCTTGGATGTTGTTCTCTAAAATTTAGCAATTTCTAAAGTCTTGTTGTTTCATAAATATGAGGGCACTTAATATATGATGAAAAGTTTTAATGTCTTTGATGACATTAACACAAACTTTGGCTATCTGAACTTCAGTAGACTTTGTGAAATTCTGTGGTATTTATTTGTAAATAAAACAGTATTGTTCCTTTGGAAAATTCACCTGACATTTTCCATACTCATTCTGCCAAAAAATGCAACCATACACATTAAAAGTCATGTCTTTTTTTCATGCTGAATGAGAGATCTCCCAACTTCAAAAATTTTAAGGTTTAAATAAATTAGAATAGAGTGAATACTAAATATATATAATTCATGTGTGTGCTCAGAAGTCTGTCTGTAACTGAAGTATTTATGACATGATATGACAATTTGGACCCTGTGCCAATCAGATGATGAGGCATAGAGACAAAAAGTGATTTAAGATAAGACTATCTATGCCAACACAGGGAGATTAAAATATCTTTCCATACCCAAATGAAGTATTTAGAATGTTGGAAGGAAAAGAGCCATTTGTTTTTATTCTTATCTTCTATCAAGTTCCAGACTAGAAGAAAAATGATAAATTGTCAAGAAATTACTCTGTGAGATTGTAGAGTCTAAGCCCAAACGACATACTATCTCAGCTGTGATTATCATCCTCTGTTGATCAGAGTAAATTACTTCTAGATGCCAAGATGTTCCTCAACAGTGAATTAGGTGCTTAGGAAGATATGCATGATGCTTAGGCTTTCCAGAAGAGTCCCAGGCTTGTGTGGGTAGATATGATGTATGTGGTGGATTTTCAAAGCACACCCCCACAGTGCTGCTCTGTCCCACAGTCTTCTTCCCAAATACCCTGTGCCCAAACTGAAGTGCTGTCGTGCCCAACTTCAGAAATATACCCAGCATGAAGGATTCATCAGACTGTGGTCCTGCCATGTTAGGAAAAATCTTAATGATTTTAGGGCATCATTTCAGTATCACACTTTGTGTCACCCTGTGTATAGTGACAAGGTCATCCTTGCACCACTAAGCTTCTCAAAGACAATTCCTTAGCCCTGGTCTTCAGAAACAGAGGACAAGATAATGTAACTAGCAAGGGAAGCATCCTTTCTGTGTGGCAGAGCTTTCGCTGGTGTGAACTTAGAGTGGTCACAGGAGGCTGTGCATTTGGATAATCCAGGAGGTTTTCATTTATTGCCAGTTCTGGATGTTTATGTATTTATTGTCATGTTGAATTCTTGAAAAGTGAGTTCTTAGTGGGAGATATATTGCATCTAGCACTTTCTATTTCCTACCTTCTCCCCCTCCTCTCTCTCTTGTTTTATTTAGTTCAGAAATTGTCTTTCTCCTTTTCTTCTTCTCTCCATCCTCCCTACCTTTCTTTTTCCCCTATTCTTTCTGTGTAATATCTTAATGCTTATGAGAATAGAAAGTTAAGTTCTAGCTGTAATGGGATATGGTGTTCCCAGTGTTGTGCTGGGGAAATAAATTGATTTCTAAAGGTCACTTTGAGCATTAAAATTATGTGAAATATAACTCTTTAGTTATATTCACTCTATGCAATCTATGCATGTGAAAAACATTATTTTAACACATATGTTAGCTGGCATTTTGTTTTGCTTCAATTTTTCTTACACAGAATTCCAATAACCATCATGATTTCTTTTGCAACAAATTTTAACAGTCTATAGTAGTAGGAAAGGAATAAAATTTTGTTCTCTGTATTGAGTTTCCCAACAACTTGACTGGCTTTAGAGTCACCCAGTGTGCCTGGGAGAGCACTTCCGAAAATGTTTAGTTGAGGAGGGAACACATACTTTGAATGTGGGGAATCCTATCCTGTGGACTGGGGCCAGAGACTACAAAACACCCATGTAAAAAGTTGGCCAAAGTGATAAGTACCTGTATCCCAGCACTGTGGAAGTAAAGACAGAGAAAGACCCCTAGCAATTCCTGGCCAGCCAATCTCACTCAACAGCTGAGTTCTGTCTCTAAAATTAAAGTAGAGAGTGATAGAGGAAGACACTTGATATACAACACATGCATATATACATCAGAGAGAGAGAGAGAGACAGAGAGACAGAGAGAGAGAGAGAGAGAGAGAGAGAGAGAGAGAGAGAGAGAGAGAGAGAGAGAGAGAGAGAGAAGTTCTTTAAAAAGGGAGAAAGAAACAGCCCTCATTACTCTTCAGTTCGGGACTGAAGATTAAGTATGACTAGCCCACTCACAGGCCCTCCACCATTCCTTCCCTTCTCTGACTGTATCTATTGACACCATGAGCCAACCCAAACCCTTCTCCCTCGGCTGTTTTTCTCAGTTATCTTGCTACAGCCATGGGGAAAGCAGTTAACACAGTCTGCCTCCTCTGATTTTGGCAACTTATCAGCATAAATGGGGAAATAGATATTGCTCAATAAAAAGAGTTTCTGTAACAGAGGGAACCTTTTGGCACCCCGTCTCATTTCAGCTCTGATGTCTGTTGTGTCTGTCAGTGAAGCACCGGCTATGCAAGCAGGAGGATTCAAGGTCCAATTCTCAGCACCCACGTAAAAAGGCGGCCACCGTGATGAGTACCTGTATCCCTGCACTGCGGAAACAGAGACAGAGAAAGACCCCTAGCAATTCTTGCCCAGCCAGTCTCACCCAACCAGGGAGCTCCAGGCTCAGGGAGAGACATGTCTCTAAAATGAAGGTAGAGAATGATTGATGGAGGAAGATACCTGGTAGAGATCTTGACAGAACTTGATGTGTACCTTTACAAATGCATGCACATGCACATGGACCAAGCCCTCCTCCAACACACACACACACACACACACACACACACACACACACACACACACACAGAGTTCTTAGCAGGATACTATGAATGGTCTGTGTTATGCCGAGAGAGAAGGGGACTGTTTTTGGCCTGCCTTTTGAATGCTCAGCCTCAGCATTAGTTGTCTAGTTGTCTCGGGGTCCACCACTTGTTTTACTCTACCAGTAAATGCTTTCTGTTCATGGCTTAGCTCTTGACCCCGGAGCAAGCAACTGCAGTACACTGCTTGAGCAAAGTCATAGGAGCATAGGAAACCTCATAATATGTGCTTTCTGTATTTCAGATCTCTAATGCAAACTATACCAATTGTCAGCCCTGGGGCTATATTCTGTAATAAAAGCTTTTGGAACAACAAATTACTTTTAAAAACATACCCGATTGACCAAAGAAAGCATGTATTACACTGGTTTGTGTATTTTATTTATGATTATTTTCCCCCTTTGAATTATTTTTCTTACTTTTATTGAGGCATGGTTTCCAATTAGCAATTGGGTAGCTTTAAGATGCACCAGCCTGTGTTTTGACATTCGTTTGACTTTGTGTAATTTTAGTTTTATATATTTTGAGTTAGATGGAAAGAAAAATTAACGTGGTTCTATGTACGTCATCAAAGAGTAAGCAAGTGATACTGTGTGGGATCCTCCTTCCACTCTGGCCCGGTACCTAGCATAGTGTGCATCCTCCTTAGGTGCAGCTGCGACTTGCCCTGCTCAGTGGTGGCAAAGGGAGGCAGCAAGCTCTGAAGCCTTGCAGTTCCCCTGAGAACTTCCTGCTGGAGGACAGTGGCACCTAGGCCCTGTCCTCTAGTCTTAGCGGCACCCTCAGCTTCAGTAGTATGGGCCACAAGAAGTTGATGAGGATGAGGATGCTGGCCACTAGGCCCTGACCTTGGGAAAAGACACAAACAAGAATCCCCACATGATCGACAGTTGGGCAGTCAATGCCTGGCCCCTCAGCTGCAGGATTTCTGGAAGGAGACCTGGAGCACATCAGCTGCTCTTTGAGATGACCAGTACCAGTTAAGGACCCCAAACCTCATCACGTTCTAAACCCTTTGCTGTGATCATCACAGGACCACGAGATAGCCAACCACTCCAGACTTCTAGCCACAGCAATTCTGGGGTCTCATGGCTGTCACCTATATTCACTATGAGCTCCTAAGCCAGAACTTGACTGAAGAGACTATCGTTCCCACCTTTGAGTGGTTTTCAAGCCAGCCGCAGGCAGTGCCCAAGCTACACACCACGCACCAGACCTGCGAGAGGCATGGCGGTTGCAGAGAATGCCAGTATTGGCCCTTGTTGTGGGGTGCTGGTGTTCCGGGCCCATGCCTGCTGACTCCCGCAGGGTTGGCTGTGTGCGGTCAGAAGCTGGAGGACTCTGGGAGGCCTGAGCATGTTGTGATAAGGCCCTGCAGCTACTGGGAGACAAGAGACCCCCAACCTTGCCTAACACCCTTTGTAGAAGTTCATGTCTTGGCTCTGTTGGCTCCTGGGCATGGACAAATGCCAGTCAGAGGATGTGGCAAGCAGCCAGGAGCCTGAAGAGGCTGCTGGAAATCTCTAGAAGGAATTCCACACTAAGGAATTTTTCTTCTTCTGAGTTGATCTCTAGTCAGGCTTTGGCTAGGGTTACCCAAGGATGACACAAGGACATAATCTTGTCCCACCCTTCAGAGCACAGAATACAGCCACAACTTCATCCCAGTGTCACAACTGCCCAAGCACTGGCCCTCAAGAACCCTTTGTGGATGAAGTTAAGGGCTAGAATGGCCTTCTGCTTCAGCACAGACAAATGTGCTTCCTAGAGAGGGGTTTGGTACTGGGCAAGTCTGCCCCACACTAGGGCATACAGGAACATTGTGACTGCTCCTAAGTGCCAACTACCCTTTGTGAGCTTGTCAAAAGCAGTTATTAGGAACTCTCCCCACAGGCACCACACTTGACAGTTTAAAAGCACTCTGACATACCTGCTCACTTCCTCAAAAAAGATCACAGAGAAAGGAGCTCTGAGAATGTTCTCCAACAGCTTGGCCAAACAGACAGCTACACCTCTAGCTGCTTGTGTTACAACACCCACCTGCTCCTTTTATGATAACCAATCCAAGTCCCTCAAACTGGCAATTCACTAAAACCTCCACCAAGCAGAGGGAGTGGCTGAGAGAGAACCTGAGCCACCAGGTATGGGTGCAGGCTTCTGTTTCCTAGAGGCTCTTTCCCCTGGCTGGCTCTGGGCCTGAGTCTGATGCTCAGGAGGGGGAACTGATTGCTTCCTTACACAGAACAATAGTCACTTCAGTACCAAGTAGCTGTGTATGAGGCTTCATTTGATGTCCAATTTTCTAGACAATATCGCTAAAGTACAAAGACTCAAGAACTTGGCCTTGAAGATCAGACAAAATCTGATCCCAGATATGCTTAACAGCAAAGTGTGACTCTTCTATAATGCTGATGCTGATTGCACTTGAGAGTATGCCTTCCCTGACCATAAAGGTCTGTTTTACCTTTATGATTAAAACCAAACAGCAACAAAGAAAACCAAAGCTTAATAAGCAAACCAAACACATAACAGAAAAGAAGTCCTCAAAAATGCCAAGAAATGGTGCTCAAACAACTTGCCATGAATGTGTTTTTGCATCTCACTACTTTTTAAAAAATGTATTTAGAAAGTTTTCAAGTGTCAATGATGCAGTATTTACCTTTGGGGGAAAAATCCACTTAGAGTGGTTACTCACAGAATCCTAATATCTGACACTTCAATAGTATCCCAATATTTTAATATTTGTCAAAAATTCTACATACCACTTTTCAAAATTATTATGTAACATTGCTGGGGGGATTCTTGGTATTCTCACTTAACATAAAGAAAACTGCAAGCCAGTTGCTTAAGCATTTGGTTTTTGCCACAAAATTACTAAATAATAGAGCCAAGACAAAAGGGACACTTTCCATTTGTTCTTCTACATGTTTAAAATTTATTAATTATTAATTTACTTTTCTCACAGATATAATACAGCTACTCACATATTTACTTTGAGAAAATTTTCTGACTTTAACATTAGCTTTGTGCATATGGCTAATGGCCATTGCTCATCGTTATAGCAATCCACCCCTGTGTATAAATATATATCTGATAAGAGAGTTACATTAACAGAGTAAATTGTAGATGCTTCAATTTTCTGGTTTCCAGAGTCACTGAGTCAGGGAAATTTTGTTGAAGACTTTGTCGTGGACTTGACCATGGTATATCATTGCATTCTCTCTAGACAAGAGAGTGAACAGACCTAGGGAACTGTAGCTGCCGAGTTTGATGGATTTCTGAAGGACTGCATCAGAGAAAAACCATCAAATCTAAGGAGCATTTGTTAGCTGAAACATGCCACTAAGAAGGCAGTCAATGGTGTTTCTGACTGTGCCAGAATCACAGCAGCCCCACATTCTCAAGGAGATTTATGAGACAGTGGACTTGTCCAAGTCCTGGTGCTCACCTGGAAGCAAATCCTAAGAAAGATGTGCAAACCCCAAGGGTTGTGATCCTTCACAGCAAGAAGGCAAGAGCACAGTGGTGACGAGTGTCCTCTGCAAAGGAAGGTAAGTTTCAAATGTGGAAAAGGATGACTACCTGCTTGGAAATGGGCACCCAGGCCTACACCAGCAAGTCAAAGGCTGATCTTAAGAAAGCCGATTCTTTGACATTTAAATTTACATAAAGTCTATAGTAAAAATGTGACAGTCATATTGAATTGGTCCTGGAACAGAAATAACTCAAGACTAGTGCTTTATAAAGTTTGTTAGTTTGTCAAACGTTGGGACTCCAGATTGAGCTATTTCATGCCTTCTGTTACCAATTACTGGATTAGGAAAGTTGTTTCATTTCTGCCTTCCTTCCTTCCTCCCTCCCTTCCTCCCTTCCTCCCTCCCTCCCTCCTTTTCTTCCTTCCTTCCTCCTCCTCTTCTTCATGGTTAACTAATATTAAGATGTCAGCAAAAACAAAAGATGAAAAAGAAAGAAAATTAAAAATAACTGCTAATCCCAAGTGTATTATTATCTTTTAACAGAAATTCTGAAGAGAGAAACTTCTCACTATTGTGTTTATCAAAATCATCAAAATAAAATTTATCAAAATGGATATATTACTCTCAATAAAGATTGATAACAAAATAAAGTGAATGGCTTGGAGAAAATGACAGGTATATTCTTATTATACCTACCTGAGAGATAAATGGAACAGCAAAACTCTTTTTTTTTCTTTTCAGTTGTTTGTTTTGTCTTGTTTGAGACAAGATCTTACTATACAGACTAGGCAAATCCCAGACTTGCAGTTCTTGCACCTTCTAAGCACTGGGGTTGTATGTGAGAGCCTCTGTGCCAAGCTAGCAAAATGGTTAACTGTCTAAACTGCAGTAAATTATACATGTTAGAGTACAGACTTCGAGGCACATATTAATGTGTAGTTTAGTGTTAACTAGTCTCTGTCACCGAATATCTTAACTCCCGTCATTTATTGATCAGAAATGCTCCCGGAAGTGATTCACTGGGAAGGCTTTGAACCTCTTCAAACAGCTGGTTACAGCATTCTTGTCGATTAATGATGTGCCTGTTGCTCCTCTCCTTATCCCTGGTACCTTCTGGCAGTTGATTTCCTAGTCACTGCATGCAGAGTGCCTGAAAGAATCCTGTGTTCCATGTACTTTTCCAGGAAGGCAGCACATGCTTCCAGCTCCCTCAACACTGTGTTCACTTCCATAACCTGGAACCTAGAAGCAGGCTTTGCTTTCTGGCTTCAAGGAACCACCCCCTCACGCACTCCCCACCACATTATCCTTTCTACCAGCTGACAGAAAACGAGATATTGGTGAGGGTTCTTTCTCACTATCCAGGCTCCTGAGATTCCCCAGGGGCTGTTTCTACAATTTTTTCTCTTACCCTTTGTTTCTCAATTGGAAAAAGTAATCTAGTATAAATATGAGAGACAGATTATTGTGATGTGTGTGATTATACTACATCATTAATGTAACACATGAGTGTGCAAAATTAAAACAAAATCATAAAAGAATGTTAAAATCTAGTGAGACTTACAGAACAGACCCACAGAGGAAACTCTCACAAAACTATGCCGGCTATTCTTTCCGCTCTGGAAACAAAACATGTTCTATGATGCTCTGAACATGTTCCCTTCCTTTCCAATTGAACTCCACCTGACAGCTGCTGATTCATGCTTACAACACTCAGAAGAATGTTAATTGCTGATATAATCTCTACCGGATCCTGGGGAAAGTATCAAGGTAGCTATTCTCACCTGTGAAATAAGAGATATTTAAAGAAGCAAAGTGCAGCAATCATGGGCATTTTGTGGACACATATTTGGGCAGGAATGTGGGTCTTCCTGTCTTACCCATATATAGGCCTCTGAGGCATAGATTCAGTGACCCAGAGTGCTCAGGGAGATGCTCTCATGCAGGCAGAATCTTCACTGACATCTCTTCTCATCAAGGTGAGGAATTTGAGGCTCGGATGGGTTCATCACAAACACTGAAAGTTTAGTAGAAGACCAAAAGAAAAACGAGAATACGGATTTTCAACTCAGGAGGTTGCTTTTTGAACTTTTAATCATCTTTCCTTCTTTCTGTTGACATACAGATGCATTCACAGTCCCCCCCCCCCCCCCCCCCCCCCCGTGTTTTGTCAGAATCTGCAGCATGGACAAACTGACACCCCAAAGGAACCGAGACTCAGTTCCACATACACATGCTTAACTCAAGGGAATGGCTGCTTCTGTCCTTGTCATCCTGAATTTTGTAAGTTTCCTAAAGACATGCTAAATTAGGGAACAAAAGCATCTCCTGCCACATGACAGTAGCACTTCAGGGAGGCTGAACGTGCACCTCTCCAGACTGAGTTACTAGAAGAAAAACAGAAGAGGAAGGGGGAAGGTTGAGTTTCCCAGCACGGAAGACAGTTTGTCAGGAGACAGTTTGTCAGGATGAGAGAGAGAGAGAGAGACAGGAGACATGCACAGACTCGCACTCCCATCCAGGGCTGAGCAGCGAAAGCACTTTGTCCACACTGTCTTCAAAGCTTTGCCTGGAATGCCAAGCGGCGTGGTTTTTCTGGAATACAATTCCATTTGAGAGTCCAAGGAAAGGTGAGGGTTTTTTTTTTTTTTTTTTTAAATGCACATTTGGTGCCTTCAAGGTCTCTTTCTGTAACTCTGTAATGAGAATGGAGACATTCTTGAAAAGCTCTCTAGAGAGAAAAGGAGCAATATGGTTGAAATTTCATTATGTTTTTTTTTTTTTTTCCCTTTGGCCCACATTGTATAACTGAAGATTTCTTCAAAACGGAAACAGAGCCCAGCTTTAAGGAGAGGCGGAAGAGAAGCAGACAGGCCTCAGAGGAACAGCAAACACCTCTTGGCCATTCCTCATGCAAATGCACTGTGTTCATTCCGAGTCTGTGCTGTCCGATTTCTTCACACAGATCAAAGTCCGTCTCCCTTCCAGCACACATCTTTCTAAATTGTTCTCCTCTTGGTGCTATTTTCAAAATCATTTAGATTGTCTCTACTTAATAAGTAATTCAGATTCAGTGGTATTCATTGTTGCTATCTCTCCAGGTAGGCAAACCATTCTTCCTCAAGAAATCTCGTTCGTGTGTGTGTGTGTGTGTGTGTATACATATATATCCATAGAATGAAAACTATGTGAAATGAAAACTATTGTGAAAAATATATGTGCATACACATATATTTTAATTCTATATATGCTTGGTATAAATTGTATTATTTATCTGGAAAGTTCTGACCATTTTTTCCACGTTATTTCCAACCTCTAAGTTTGAACTAAAATCCCTTAGCTTCTAACTAAAAGTTCCCTAACTTTCTTGCATGATACTGATAGGGCCATGAAGTCAGGACCACATCCCTGGACGTCTGTCTGATGCTGTGACACAGGTTTTATACCTTGATAGGACCCACCAGATTTAATGCTCAATGGTTACCAACTTAAAATAAAAGCAAGGGCTGTTTTCATTTTGTGCTGGACCCACAGAATATACTGTTGGACCTTCTTCCAGAACTCGTGTTAACAAGCTTATCCCTCTGCCTCAGGACAATTGTCCACACCATTGTCTTGATATTATTTTTGTGCCTCCACTCCCTCTGCCTCTCCCTCACACATACTAGGGGAGAAGCTCTGGAAAACAATAGGCCTCATTGGCTGTCTTTTTAGGAACATCTGGAAGAGACATTTCATAAAGATGCTGGATAACAAGGCCAGAATCATGTTCAGAGTTCCTCAGCAACCCCAGCCACCACTCCCAGCAAACAAAAGAAAACAAAAAAACAAACTTACAAAAACAAACTTAAATCTGCTGAGACTAAGAGTATTATGGTCTGGGTACTTATATCCCTATAAAACTTACAATGAAATATCATCTCCGGTGTTGGTATTAAGAAGTGTGACTTTGGGGAGGTGATGAGGTTGTGAGGGTAAATCCTTGCAAATAGAATTAGAACCTTTATAAAGAGACCTCAGGCTTGTTTGTTCAATCCACCAAAGTGTGTATGCATAGAATATGCCATCCATGAGAAATGGTTCCTCACCAGACACTAAATTGGCTGGCGCCTGGATCTTGGCCTACTCAGCCTTCAGATTTGTGAGCATTAAGTTTCTGTTGCTTATAATGACCCATCCATGGTATTTTGCAATTGAAGTCAGAACAGACTAAGGGAAACAGTAAAAAAGCTAAAATTTTATGCATGCTTATTATGTGTTAATCATCACATCCTGCACAGAACAAACATAGCCTAGAGTTCCCAACATGAGCAATAGCTAAGACAAAGACTTCATTTTCCAGCAAGGGTTAGAGTGGGAAAGTGAAGTCAGGCATGAAGGGACAGAACCTGGAGTCCAGGCCATGGCAGGCTTTCATGTATGAATCTATGTTTTTATTTGGTAGAGAACTGTGAAAACTCTTACACTATAAAAAATAAAATAAAAAGATAAAACTTAAGGATTGTTACTGGAACGAGGCCAAAATAGTAATGTTATTCTTTCCTCTGCTCTCAACTGTCAGTTTATAAAATTTGTGTCTGTCAGCTCAGAGATTTAAGTTCTTATACCAGTTGCTAATGAGAGAGAGAAGGAGAGAGAGAGAGAGAGAGAGAGAGAGAGAGAGAGAGAGAGACAGTTTAGTTTATGTGGACATTCACTGTCTGCCTGCATCTCCTGAGCCATTTTTTCACTTCCTCCTTCAACAATAATAATTTTATAATTGTTTTTAATTGGAGGATTTTATGTATAAGTATAAGACTATTTTGGAGAACAAGAAAAGAAAAAGAGGAAGAAGAACTATTATAGAACCCTGTGTAAGGAGATAAGGATGGAGACAAAACTCCTGTCAGCTCCCCATGGTAAGGTTCTAGATTTAAGATGCATACACAGAGAGGCTGTTTTCCAGCCCCTTGCTAGTGATTGGATCACATCAAATTCAAGGAGACAGACTGCCAAGGATCCTTATGCTTGTGCAGCAGGAGTTTTTACACACAGAGCCATCTCCCCAGTGTTTTCAATTGTTCTACCATCTCAGTAATAGTCTTTCTCTCTCTCTGTCCCTCTCTCTCCCTTCCCCTTCTCTCTCTCTGTGTATTACTGGGGGTTGGACATTGAGGCCTCACAAATGCTTAGCCATCATGCTACCTCTAAGCTCTGAGCTGGGTCTCCAGCCCTTAAATAATCTTTTCCTGTTTTTTGCATAATTAATTTTATGTATTTTTATTTTATGTATAAGAGTGTTTGCCTAAACCTGTATCTGTCCATCACACATTTGTAGTGCCTATGAATGTCAGAAGAGGGTGTTAAATCCCCTGGATAGAGTTACAGATGGTTTGTGAGATGCTATGTGAGTACTGAAAATTGAACCCTGGTTCTTTTGGAGAGTGGTTAGTGCTCTTAACTGCTGAGCCATCTCCTCTGACTCCCACCCACTGCCATTTAATATATTGTGAGCTACAGTGATGCTATAACCCAACCCTTAGGCCCTTAAATCTTCAATTAAACTGCTTGTTTTCCTGCTTCCAAGGAGGGGGATATGAAGAAATGCAGGGTTTGCTTTTCTAGTTGAAGAAAAGAGCACCAATTCAGCCTGTGTCTATGCTTGTAGCATCATTCCACTGATCTTTAGCCTCTGTTTGTGAACATGGGTGTTTCTCCCATAGTCATGTCTAAATCTGAGGACAAGTAGATGTAGAATTGTTTTTCTTCCTTGAACATTAATGTTCTTTGCTAATTGTGATGTCTAAGTAACTCTGAAGACACATTGCCCAGGTTCTGATAGTCTAGTTGACCCCTGTTGAACATATTTTTAACCCTCATTCTTAAGACTTGTGCACACACACACACACACACACACACACACACACACACACACACAAATAACATCTGTCAATGAACAACACTTACTAGAAGGTAATTCTTAAATGATATAAAGGTTGTGTGTATGTGTGTGTGTGTAAATTGGATGATTTATTATAAGCACCACATCTCTTTATTACTAAAATCTTGTGTTAGGTACTTCATAGTTTTTTCTAGATAACCAACAGTTTTGAAGATGGGCTTATTTTAGTGCAATGGTGGAATTTTCTTGGCTTTCCTCTTGAGATAAGAGTATACAGTCCATGGTGACCTATGGAGGAACAGTTAAGGTGATTGTCCATGCTGTCATCAATTTGAAGACAGTTGTAAGTCTCACTGTAAGATGAAGTTTGGACGGACGTGCATCATCTTAAGTAAATCTCTTTTTTTTTTAAAGATGTATTTATTTTTATGTGCCTGCATGTATATCTGTGTGAGGGTGTCAGATCACCAAGAAACTGGAGTTACGGACAGTTGTGAGCTGCTATCTGGGTGCTGAGAATTGAACCCAGGTCTTCTGGAAGAGCAGAAAACCATCTCTCCAGCCCAAGTAAATCTCTTTTGACAAATGAGAAGCAATTCCAGCTTCTTTGGACTCAAAATGAAAAATGAAACAAAATAAAAACCTACCAAACAACAACAACAAAACTCCCCACAAAACTCTATGTTGCCAGGATCATCCAGAAGAAGAAAACATAGTTGTCGCTTTATTTAGCACCATCTAGCACAGTTTCACATACATATATAGTGACTAATTTAACCTTTGGAAACTATAGTGATTAGAACTCTCACTTCTTTCTTGTGGTTAGAGAAACTGAAGCTACAATTAAACGGCTCTCCAGGATAGAACAGTGAATCTGGTCTGCTATTGCCAAGCTCTAGTTCTTTTCGCCAAACAGGGCAAGAACCATTTTGATCTTAAAATTGCTTCAGGGGGCTGAAAAGACGGCTCAGTGTTGATAAAGTGCTTGCCTCTCAGGTATGAGGAGTAGAGTGGGGATTCCCAGAGCCTATATAGAAGCCTGGTGGGCACAGTGGACTGATTGTAATCCTACTGCATGGGAGGCAGAGACAGGGATCCACTCAGTAAGACGGCTAGCCCAGCTGACCGAAATGGTGAACTTCAAGTTCAGTGGAAGACCCTGCTTCAGTAAGCAAAGTAGACAACAACCAAGTAAGACATTCGGCATCAACTTCAGGGACACGTACACACACACACACACACACTCACACACATACACACAAATACACACATGTGTTCCCACAGAGATACAATTATCTATGTACATGCACATATGCCACATATTATATGCAAAAAAATTGTTTCAGATATTTTTAGCAAGTTGATATTTCCCTTCATTAATAAGCAAAAAAATGATATTCTACACATATTAATCCTTAAATGGCAAATAATAAGAAACAACAGCTTACCTATTCATGATTAACTGGGAGGAGTTGTATCAGTAGTATAATTAATATAACTGGTAATCCAACAATAGCCCTGCAAAAATTCAGAGTATCTGTGCTTCCCTTTTAGACTTTTTATATATAGCTCTATTTAAATTGAAGCTATCACCGGATCATAAAGGAGATTAGTTTGTACCTCAAGGCAAAATAAATCAATCATATCAGAAGGAGCATTCCACCTTTGCTAAGCCCAACTTTAGCATCAGGTTTATTATCACCATTGAAAGAGAACCCCACACTCAATTTCAAATATCTGACCATCATGCACACTCTGCAGGGAGCCCATAAAAGAAAGGAGAGGAGGTAACAGCCTTACTATTAGAAAAGAATACAATTTTGATTGTGTGTGGAAAGCATCTATTGAACCTGGTGCTGGATATTGACTCAGGATGCCAGCCTCCCCCTGCATTCCAGCTGAAGTTGAATGTTCTCTCTTTGGAATGAGCACTTTATCCCTGTGGCAGCCCTTGGTGGGAATACAGAAGTGAACAGGTGCTGGCCTTGGGGGAGCATCTGATTAGCTTCTTCAAATTAAAGGAGATAGTCTCCCTAACGGTGTGAAATTTTATACAGTCAAGAGGAATGGATGAAGTGTATTTTTTTTAACTAATTAATTTGATTCAGCAAAAGGTTGATTTTCAAAATCTTTTACATTTTCTTTCCTTGGCTCTCCTCAGATGTTAGCCCTCTGTCACAGATTTGTTCTCCTCACATTTGCGGCTTTGATTTCTGCTCGTATTAGTCATGTCCAAAGCAGTTTCACAGCATGGCCCCGGCAGGGGCTGTGGTACCATGCCTTCAGTACTCCCAGGCTAAGGGCATGATGGGTTTCGCCCTGTGTGTAGGAAGGTTGAAAGCCCAGCAAGTGAGGTTGAAAGGACCAAAGTTGTCAGAATGAGTTGGAGAAGGTGTCCCAGATTTACTTTGGAAAGCCAGCAGGTAATATCATTATACAAGTGCAAAGAAATAGGGCATTCTCACACAAAGATAAGCTGATATTTAGACCAGTCATTATTTGACCATGTGCCAGTAGTTTACATTTTAGGTGGATGAGTTGTCACAGTTACACAGTGTTTGAGGATGGCAGATTTGTTCAGTGAACAAATGAATGAATAAGGCAATTTTAGACCCATATGTAAATGCATACTTTTATAGATAAAATCAAGATACACGCTTTCATCACTATAAAGAAAAATTCAACAAAGCATGAACAGCTAAGGAAAGCTGACATGCCAATTGCTTTCCACACATTATTTACAGACAAAACAAATTTTTGGTCAAGGACAGGCCACATATGCAATGGTGCTCCCATGAGATTATAATGGAGCTGAAAAGCATACGATATGTCATAACATAAGGCATTGCTTATCAGCTTGTGCTTATGTTGGGACAAGCAGACCTACTATGCTGCCACTCACATAAAATTTTATCACATGCAATTACGTACCGATAATTATAATAAATGATAATGCTTCTGCTCTGTGTATTTACTGTACTATTCCTATCATCATCTTAGAGTACTACTGCATTTTAAGACAGGAAAACAGAGCCTAGGGAGACAGCTCTGTATAATGCTTGCTATTCAAGCATGAAGAGGATCCGACATCCATTCCCAGAACCTATTTTAAAATGCCAAATCTAGTGGCATGCACTTGTAATGTTAGCACTAGGGAGTCAGGTCATCAGACCACCTTGAGGAGTTGGTTTTCCCCTTACATCTTGTTGTCAACCATGCTGCATACTCCAGGCTAGCTGGGCCTGAAAGCCTTCTGGGCAATTCTCCTGTTATGGGATATTGTTTGAAGATGTCTCTGTTTTACTTCACCTGCCTAAGATACCTTCTGATTGGTATAGTAAAGAAATGAATGGTTAATAGCTAAGCAGGAGAGGATAGGAGGGACTTCTGGGGGGAGTGGGGACCTTGGGAGAAGAATCAGAGAGATGGGATTCACCAGCAAGACATGGAGGAAGTTGAACATACTGCACTGAAGAGAGGTAATGAGCCATGTGGCAGAATGTAGATTAATATAAAAGGGTTAATTTAAGTGATAAGAGCAAGTTGGGAACAAGTCTCAGCTAAGGCTGAACTTTCACACATATTAAGAAGTCTCTGTGTCATTGTTTGGGAGCTAGTGGTCCAAAGAAAGTCCAAATGAATTTGGTGTCCAATGTGAAGGCACATATATCCAATCATAGGGCCTATGAGCAGCTGGCATGCTACTCCATGGAAAACCAGATAGAAATGCCTGCTGCAGCTCAGCCCAGCAACTTCTTAGAGCTGGGACAGGTAAACAACTGGTAGCCCCAGGTATAAGGCTTGGCTCTCATGGACCCAAGGGGCATGGAGCCAGATGCCAGCACCATGTGCTGAGCAGAGCCACAGAAGGAGCCTGTATATGCACAGAAGGGCTTTGCAATAATTTTGAAACATTTTTCCAGAGCCAGGCACCAGAAAGCCAGGTCCAGACTGAGAAAATCTCTGAATAGGTACAACATGCTTGAAAATGTGCTTATGTGCTGAAGAAAGAAAAAAATGGGTATAGACAGTCATAGAAAAATATAGTTTGAAAATAATGAAGTCTTTAATGAGAGAGTAAAGTAATATAAAAAGAATAAGCCATGTAAGGATGGTAAATATGGTAACACGGGATGTTTGCATCCTATATAGTGCTTTATTAATTTAAATCTTTAAATGCTAATGAGCAAAATACAACATCTGTGGAGAATATTGCATAGAAAAAAAACTCTGCTGAATTTAACCAGCCTATATATTCTAAGGATCTCTTAACTTCAGAATGGAGGACAGGAAATGTGTTGAGTTGGGGGAGAGGTTAAGCCTTTGTTTCCACAGGAAACAAAAAGCTATGGATTCCCTCAAAATTAACAAAGATCAGATTTGACTGGGGGGACCTCCTGAAAATCGTGGCTTCAGACATAAAGAAAAATAAAAATAAAAAGTCCCTACAAGACAAATGATGTATATGCTGATCCCTGTACATGGGAACAGTTCTGAGACTGGATAAGACATGATACATCTTATTGGCTACAGATTCCTCATGACTTATTATTACCTGCCATTCTTTTTTATGGCATTGATGGAAACTTACATTACAGTTTGGTTATACAGTCCAAATGGACTTATAGAGTTGACAGATGCTTTTTACCTGCTCAAACATAGAACAAAAAAATTCTTTAGCTGATTTGTACATACTATACATTCCATACTTGTGTTAATGTATATATATATATATATATATATGTTACCTTTAAAAGTTTGTCTTTTTAGGGAAATAAAAAAGATCAGACACCAATGAAGATAGACAAATAGTTCAGATGATCCAGTCTTTCAGAATGTCTTTGTTGCAGTTTTGTCAAAAATCTACATGTAAAACAACTTCAAAGCAGCCAGCTAAGAAGGTTTAGTCTCATAGACTACTTCAGCCAGGACTGCAGATAAGCTCTTCACTTTCCCATCACAAAGACTGGACAGCAAATGATAGATATAGCTAGCTCAGATCTCCGAGGACTTGACTGTTTTCTCAATTTTCTCTGGAATTAATTTGTTTATTTATTTTTATATAAAATTGAAAACATGACTTGCTATTAGATACTGCAGGTCATAGAGGACCTCAACACTTTTAGAGCTAACTGATGTTTTTATGCTATAATTTTCAATGCCAAAAATGTTACTTCATAAAAATATATAGTAAAAAATGGCAGAAGTATGTTTAGGGCCACTTCTAACATTGTTGGAAATTGATTTACTGATATTTTACTAAACTCAAACAGAAAATTTTAAATATCTCTATCTATCTATCTATCTATCTATCTATCTATCTGGCTGCAGTTTCTACTCCCTCCTCTCCTCCAAGTCCCTTCCCCCAGCCCCCTGTTTCCACCTCCCCAATCCACTCCTCCATTTTTATTTAGGAAATGGCAAGTCTCCCGTGAATATCAACAAAATGTGGCATATCAAGTTGCAGTAACACTAAGCACATTCCCATGTATTAATGCATGGCAAGGTGACCCAGTATGAGGAGTAGGGTCCCAAAAGCTTGTAAAAGAGACAGAGACAGTCCCTGTTCCCACTGTTAGGATCTCACAAGAGGACCAAGTTACACAGCTGTCACATATATGCCGAGTGCCTAGGTCAGTGTCATGCAGGCTCCCTGGTTGCCAGTTCAATCTCTGTGAGACCCTATAAACCCAGGTTAATTGATTCTGTGAATTTTATTGTGGTGTCCTTGACCCTTCTGGCTCCTCCAATCCTTTCTCTTCCTCTTCTGTAGGATTCTAGGTACCAGTGACCTTTTTAAACAGCTGAGTAATACTCCTTGTGTAAATGTAGCACATTTTCTTTATCCATTCCTTAGTTGAGGGACATCTAGGTTGTTTCCAGATTCTGGTTACTACAAATAAAGCTGCTATGAACATAGTTGAGCAAGTGTCCTTGTGGTGTGATTCAGCATCCTTTGGGTATATGTCCAAGAGTGGTGTAGCTGGGTCTTGTGGCAGGTTGATTTCTGGTTTTCTGAGAAACTGCCACACTGACTTCCAAAGTGGCTGTACAAGTTTGTACTCCCACCAGCAGTAGAGGAGTGTTCCCCTTGCTCCACATCCTCGTCAGCATGAGCTGTCACTTGTGTTTTTGGTCCTAGACATTCTGACAAGTGTAAGATGAAATCTCAGAGTCTATTTGTTTTGCATTTCCCTAAGAATGTTGAATATTTCTTTAAGTGTTTATCCTCCATTTGAGACTCTTCTGTAGAGAAATCTCTGTTTAGATCTGTATCCTATTTTTTAATTAGATTATTTGGTTTGTTGATACCTAGTTTCTCGAGCTCTTTATATATTTTGGAAATCACCTCCCTGTTGGATGTAGGGTTGGTGAAGATCTCTTCACATTCTGTAGGCTGCCGTTTTGTCCTCTTGACATTGTCCTTTGCCTTATAGAAGTGTTTCAGTTTCATAAGGTTCCATTTATTATTTGTTGATTAATTGCATGTGCTATTGATGTTCTGTTCGGGAAGTTGTCTTCTGTGCCAATGCATTTGAAATTATTTTCCACTTTCTCTTCTATCAGGTTCAGTGTATCTGGGTTTATGTTGAGGTCTTAGATCCACTTGGACTTGAGTTTTGTGCAGGGCAATAGATTACGGATCTATTTGCATTCTACATGCTGACATCCAGTTAGACCAGCACCATTTGTTGAAGATGCTTTCTTTCTTCCATTGTATGATTTTGGCTTCTATGTCAAAAATCAGGTGTCCATAGGTGTGTGGTTTTATGTCTGAGTCCTCATTTCAATTTCATTGATCCATCCATGTTTTTATGCCAGTATCATGCGGTTTTTGTTACTATTGCTCTGAAATCAAGAACTTTGGAAGTTCTTTTATAGTACAAGATTGTTTTAGCTAGCCTGGATTTTTGTTTTTGTTTTTCCACATGAAGTTGAACATTGTTCTTTCAAGGTCTGTAAAGAATTGTGTTGGAATTTTAATGAGATTGCATTGAATCTGTAGATTGTTTTTGGTAAGATGCCTATTTTTACTATATTAATCTTACTGATCCATGAGCATGGGATATCTATCTTCTGATATCTTCTTCAATTTCCTTCTTCAGAGACTTAAAGTTCTTGTCATGCAGATCTTTCACTTGCTTGGTTGGAGTTACACCAAGATATTTTATATTGTTTGTGGCTGTTGTAAAGGGTGTTGATTCCCTGATTTCTTTTTCAGCCTGTTTATTGTTTGTATATAGGAGGGCTACTGATCTTTTTTTTTTAAGCTAATCTTGTATCCAGGAACTTGACTGAAAGGTTTGTCAGTTGTAGGAGTTCCCTGGTAGAGTTTTTGGGATCACTTTTGTATAATATCATACCATCTGTGAATAATCATGCTTTGACTTCTTCCTTTCCAATTTGTATACCCTTGATTTGGTTTTTTTTTTAGTTGTCTTATTGCTCTAGCTAGAACTTCAAGTACTATATTGGATAGGTATGGAGAAAATGGGCGACCTTTTCTTGTTCTTGATTTTAGTGCAATTATTTTGAGTTTCTTTCCATTTAATTTGATATTGGCAGTCGGCTTGCTGAAAATTGTTTTTATTATATTTAGGTATGTCCCTTGTATCCCTGATCTCTCATGAAAGACTTTTATCATGAAAGGGTGTTGGATTTTCAAACAGCAATTTTTAAAATTAAACACTCTAACATGGCACAACCCACAGATATATTAACCTGATGCTTACATGCTGAGGAATGACAGTAGGGGAACTGTAAAAAGTCTTTGTTTTCCATAATTACACCAGTATGTTTCTATAGGAGCTGAAGACTTCAGACATTAAAACCACTGCAGTGCACCACACAGTAGTCTCAAATCTGAGGCAATGTGATTCAAGCAGCCATTGTTGGCCCTGGGTGGTTTGATGTCATGTACAGTTCAAGGTGAATATGTTGCATGTTCAAAACCAAGGCTGTAGTTAATTTGCACAATGCAATGCAGGATTCGTTGCTGGAACATCTTGGACCCACTACACATTTGATTCTGAATTGATTTTTGTGTGTTGCATGCTCAGTAATCTTTTACTGTTGCCTCATTTTCTTCATCATCTCCACATTCAGTTATGCAAGCCCACCTCTGCCGCAAACCCACACTTTGAGGAAGCTGAGCTTATACTGAGGCCTTAAGTGGGATTGCCTGATGGTTTTGCTATGTCCTGAAATGTGAAGATTATGTACTGGTCCTTTTTTTCCTTTGTAAATTTATGTATCCTGCCTGCCTAGAGCAAGGCTGGTATTCAGTGGACATTTGGTGAATACTTGTTGCATTGGCATTAATTCTTGGGGGAAACTGACATTATTCACTTTTTAAGTGGGCATGCTATTAAAGGTAGAGTGATTCCATCAATGTAACTCATTATCTACTGCAATATGTATTCTCGTGTACCTTTAAAGGTCAGAAATCTGAAAGAGACAAAACTCAAGGTGTCAGTGGGATTTCCTTCCTTCCAATGGAAAGACTCCATTTCCCAGCTACCATCAGCTCCCTTACATTGTTGATTCACAGCTCTCTTATCTACAGTGGCAGTGGGACCAAACTCTGTCTGTCCTGCGTCTCTCACTCTGCCACTGACTTTCTAGCTTTCTCTATCACCTTTAAGAAACTTTGGATTATGCAGGGTTTGATGAGTTAATAAAAGATCACCCCCTTTATCTTAAAATCAGAAGATTAGTTAATTCCACCTGCAACCTTCACTCCCACAAATCCTCAAATTCAAGATGAGGATACGGCCATTTTCAGTGAATCATTGTTCCGTAAAGCCCAAGCATGTATAGTCCCTGCTGATACAATGGCAAGACAGAAACATCCTTAGACAAATGTCTTCCTTCACTCACGAATTTACTCGCAATTAAAAAATCTATAACTAAGGCACAGGACCTGTTGGAGATCTGGTATGTAATTGAGTATTTCTTTTTATAACAGATGCGCAGGTAAATTGCAGGACTATTGAGCTTTAATAAATTCTGTGCTGTGTGTACAAGATTAAAAATACACTAACCTGTCTCACAGCCCTATTTTTACCTCACTCTATGTGAGAGATTCAGTATCTCTCTTTGATAAAAGAACCAAATGTAGGTGTGCTGTCACGTTTGTGCACACACCAGCCCTCTCACAGGCACACACCCATGCACCTAACAAGGTTTCTGAATGAGGCCTGTCTGAAGGAGGGAAAGTTTTCCTTGCTGATTTCTGGGGATTTGGTTTTTAATTTCCTGTGGCTAAATCCATTCCCAGGTGGTTTCCTAAGCTTACCACTTGCTAACCCTAACAAGACTTCATTCTGATTAAAAGTGAAGGTGTGGTATTTACATCTAAATCTAAGAACCCTACCTTCCTGCAACATGCACATTTACCCAGGGTCACTCACATTCTGCTGAAGGTGCATGTGCTAAGGATCACATACTCTGACCAGCCTCTGTGTCTTGGGATTTAATGAACTATTATGGGCTAGAAGTAACCTCATCTCCTTGTAGTGGTATTTGTTCTGCCTATGACCTTGGGCTATATGGCCCAAAGGAGGCAATGTTTCTTGCCATTGTAGGAAGTGGGCTCTTCTCCCTGTTTCCTGTTTCCTGCTTCCTGGTGGGATTGAACTACCAGGTGGATTCGCTCCCTGTCAGATCAGAGGATGACTTCAACTGTCTACTTGGTTCTGTATTTGTGAGTGTATTTCTCAATTTATATCCTAGGAAGTTCCCTAATAATCTTTAATCAGACTCCCGTGGATTTCTCCCTTTACCTTCTCCTGCTGGAAGTTAAATCATATACCCTTATTCTAAACTACAAAACAGTGTTCCATTCCCCAAATACACAGTCCTCTATTCCTCTCACTATGTTTAAAACATCACCAGCTAAACACTTGATTGCCTCTCTTGATTCTCCTGTTGAGGACCATTAGTCAGAATGAAGGCCTTTGCCAATGGCGGAGTGGTAGGAGGAGAGGGCCTATGTACAGTTGTTGCTGATTTATCTGGAGGAGCTTGGGAAAGAAGCCAGAACTTCAGAAAGCCCCTCTCCACCACGCTCTGATTCTTTACACCATCATCAACAGAAGGTGCTGACAATTAGCTAGAATTTATTTTTGTCTTTTGCAGCCATCAAAACATTCATTATCTTGAATCTCAGACTTCATGTATTCTGAAGCTAATAGGAGTCATGATTACAACTTGATAATAAGAACAAAGAACCATCTCTCTCTCTCTCTCTCTCTCTCTCTCTCTCTCTCTCTCTCTCTCTCTCTCTCTCTCTCACACACACACACACACACACACACACGTGTGATTTTCATCTCAAAATCAAATTCATTTATACACACACATTTGTATGTATACACACATATGTATATGGTGTTACATTTCCAAAGCAATGTTCAAACAAGGTAAAAAGGACTCCTACTAGAATTATGATTTGAAGGATGGTCATGAGATTCCCCCCAACAATATTTCCAAGCACCTAAGGAAAACGAATCTCATGGCTCACACCTGTGGCCTAGGCAAACTCTTGTTCAATCAAGAAGATGACTGCTGAGGCAGCTCTTACTAACTTCAGCTGCCCTTGTTGGGTGGTTTCATGGTCTTCAGTAGTTTCAAGTCTCAGCAGTTGATTTCAAATTTGTGAAAGGGAGAAATTATGCAGTTATTAATGACTGATTTTGAGTCCATTATAAAAATATTAAAGACAATGTCAGTCACCAGGTCCATTGAATGCTCTCTGGTCCCTAAAGAAGCCTAGTGTAGTGAAAGGATAGCTCTCACATACACTCACACAAGTATTCACACTTGGGCTGTGTGGCTTTTCAAGGATCTTCTGGTACACATTGCATTTTATTTTTTTAATAATCAGCTAATACCATCAAGATGATGCTTGAATGTTTGAGCACTTCTGATGGGGTTGCAATACATATTGTTTAAACTACTAAGTTAACGGTGATTTCCTTTCTACCAGAAATAGAAAACAAATAATTTCAAACATTGAAAAACTGAAGGGAGGCTTGAGTTTATTGTCTGAGAGGTCCCATTTGGAGGCTGGGTCACAGAGGCCACCCCTCTACATACAAATTGTAATAAGTATTTCCTGAGTCTCTTTTGACAAGCTGCACGCCATGCCATGAATTTCCTAACTAACAACATTGACAGTGGTTATTTCTATCCAGATGCTATTTCCTACAGCCATTTGTTTCCTTATTTTCTGACTTTAACACAGTTTCATTAAAAGTCAAAAGAGAACATAAAAGAGGGAGGGGGAATGAAGCTTCAACATAAAATACATAAAATAGTAGTCGTGGTGTTGGCGAGCTAGCACAACAAGTACTTGTTCTGTGCTCTTCCAGAGGACCTGAGGTTGGTTCCCAGTACTCAGGTCAGGCGGCTCATATTTGCTTGCAACATCAATTCCAGGGGGATTTGATGCCCTTTGCTAGCCTCTGTGGGAACCTGTGCACATGTGGCACACACACTTACTCACTTACACACAATCAAACACACACACACACAACACACTCATACTACTCACACATATGCTCAAACACACACTCACATACACATGTATTCGTGCACACACTCGACACATTCACACACACCCTCACACGCACACAAAGAAAATTTAAACATAAGATGGTAGTCTGCAGCATTCTGCTCAGTTTGGAGGCAAAAAACGGTGATTATAGATAAATTTCTAAGTGATACTCTGCATAAATTCTGCCTTTGAATATGAGATTTGATGTAAGTAAAAAAAGACTCCAATTCTCCATGAATACACATTGTGTTTTCTCAATGCTTAAATAATTTTCTTGATGGAAGGCTAAATCATAAGAGCTCATTCAACAAATCATTGCACCAATAATTCTTAGGTAAATGGCTCACAGTTATTACTATCGGTACCAATTTTAGCATAATACCTCACAGATTTACTTGCCACCACTAAGCAGACAGAAAAATTATAAAAAATCAGTCAGTATGAGAATTCAAAGCTATACAAAAAAGTGTCAATTTTCCATGAAGGGATGATCACATCTCCAGCTTTTCGAGAAGAAAACATTAATGCTGGCTTCCTTCAGGAACTCTGCTGTATTTAGACCAGCTGGAATGAGCTCAAATAAAGAAAACACATTTTAACATTAGCATAAGCAAAACAAATCTGTCAGAAAAATGTTCTTTCATGAAAGGTCTCTGGACCACCTATTGCTTTGAGACATGTTAGTGTCTTCAGTTACTACAGGAAGACCGTAAAACCAGTTAGATCTGTCTTCAGCAAAGCACAGAAGTCAATAGCAAAGCCTGAGTCAACAGTATCTCACTTTCTACATCATTAGGCTAAAGGAAAAAGACTATTCACGAGGCTTACAGTAACTACTGTTGTATACTCTTGTCATGCATTATTAATACTACTAATAATTTTCTTGCCATGTAACTGATGGTTAGCCTTGTGTTGTAAAATATAATAAATCTCACTGTTCCCTATCAACCCCATGTACAATGCTATTTCCTGATGTTCATTTACCCCTTGTACTGCAAATGTTACTTAAATCTTACAGTATCTTTATGGAAATTAATATCCTAATGAAAAGAGTTGAGAATGTTGAGAAAATGTTTATGTATATGTAGTGAAGCAAACTTTCCCACTTTAGTTAAATTGTGTAACCCAAAGGTTACATATCCCATATCCCATAAACTTGAGTGAAAAATTTTTAGAACTGGGTAAACTTGAACTGTAATTTTATTCCATTCATAACTAGTTATATGGTCTAGTAAAGATTATGGATTGTGTTTGAATATTGGCTTTGCCCAAAGGTTAAGTGAATATGTACTTCATAGATTGTGGCATTACATAGGGAAATGTAATAAAACAAATGTAAAGCAAAGATTTTACTTCCACAGATTCTTAATCCAAAACATCCCACAAATGGCCCTGATACAGTCTTTGCTTCTCTCTGAAACTTCACAAGCCAGCCCCAACTTCTAAGCTCCCTCAACGGCTCATTAAGCTCTGAGCACTCCTTGGTTTTTTACAGCTCAAAGTTCTAAAATTCTTCCACCATCTTTCCCCACAAAAAAACATGGTTAGGTCCATCACTTCCACATCCCACTTTCTGGTACCAATTTCTGTTCTAGTTTGTGCCTTTGTTTCTATGATAAACACTTAGCTAAAAGCAAATTGGGGGAAGAAAGGGTTCATTTGTCTTACACATTCAGATCACAGCCCATTAGTGAGGGAAGTAAGGGCAGGAATCCAAACAGGAGCAGATGAAAGAACCATGAAGGAAAATTACTTACTGGCTTGCTCCCCATGGCTTGCTCAGCCTGCTTTCTTTTTTATGCAACCTATGGTCACCTGAGCAAGGGTAGTTGTGCACATAGTGGGCTGGTTCTTCCCACATTAATCATTAATCAAGAATATACCTCCCAATGTTGTCAATAGGCCATTCTGATTGAATCAATTTCTCAAATGAGGATCCCTCATCTAAGGGAAACTTTATCAAGTTGAAAAAACCAAGGAGCACAAAATGTAAGTTAGATATAAATTGGTGGTCACCAAAATGTTCCTTACCTCTGTATTTTAGCTTGTTTTTACTCTTTTTTGGCTCTGTGGTCTTTTGAGGGGCCTGCCACCCAGCTCCCAAATAAATTATACAGAGGCTTATTCTTACTTATAAATGCCTAGCCTTAGCTTGGCTTGTTTCTAGCCAACTTTTCTTAACTTTAAATTATTCCATCTACCTTTTGCCTCTAGGCTTTTATTTTTCTCTATTTCTGTCTACCTTTCTTTACTTCTTACTCCATGGCTTGCTGTGTAGCTGGGTGGCTGGCCCCTGGAGTCCTCCTCTCCTTGTTCTCTTGTTCTTTTTTCTTCTCCTCCCAGATTTCTCCTATTTATTCTCTCTGCCTGCCAGCCCCGCCTGTCCTTTCTCCTGCCTTGCTATTGGCCATTCAGCTCTTTGTTAGACCATCAGGTTTTTTAGACAGGCAAAGTAACACAGCTTCACAGAGTTAAACAAATGCAACATAAAAGAATGCAACACATCTTTGCATCATTAAACAAATGTTCCACAGCGTAAACAAAAGTAACGCATGTTAAAATAATATTCTATAACCCCTCTGGCCCTCTTGCTTCTCACTGGAACTCTCTTATGGCCCAGGAGCTGTTATCTTAGGATAGCTGGCTCTAACTGTTGTTTAGAGATTATTGTAATCTACATCCAGCCATGAGGTTTAAGGGGAAGTTTTCCAATAGTTTCTTGATGTTTTGCCTCCATACACAAAAGGAAAGTGTAAGAATCTGTTTCTTCCTATTGCTAAAAGGTTTATGTCTTTAAACACTGTGTGGGAGGCCATGATTCTTGGGTTTGTCCCTCCTGTCTAGTGACCAAGAAAGTGACAGAAGTAGCAATGGCTGCCTGGTTCCAGGAGAACTGTTCAGTGCTGAACAAACCACTCATGTTTCTGGACTCTTGGGATGATTCTGGTATTTTCAGCTGAATCTCGTGGTAGTAGGGGTCCAGAGATTTATTGCTGTTCAAATTGTTGTTTCAATATGGTATAAAGCATGCGCAAAACGGTATTGGCATTTTGATACGTTTCTGAATGGAAGACAGAGAATACTAGTTGACCAAATCCCAGAAGGCTCCAGGGCAATGAGGCCAGTCTCACTGGATGATGATGGGTTTCTCTTTGAACCTGAAGCATCTGGAGAAGTATGTGGCAGAATTTTACTTCCCCATAGTGGGAAGCAACACCCTCTGCAGCACAAGAAGGAGAACAAACTTGATGCGTGAATATCCGGAGCCTTCTGCTGAGAACCATGGGGTGTCTGGTCTTACTACATTTCCTTGTGTGCTATTGGATTACGTGAGACCTGCAACCAATGCAGCACAGACTTAGTCTGGCTTCTGTGTGAAGGGTTTGGTTGCTAACTCAGAGTTTCCAAAGAGCTGTAGCCTCTGGTAGGAATACTTCCTAAATCCATTCTTCATCTAAGAAAAAGTACATTTGTTCAGATTGAAAATCGGTGGAACACTCCTACCTACCAAGGTTAACTTGCTGCTTGTGCGCTAAAATATTATAATTCATTTCAGCATGCCTGGCTAGCTTTAAAATTCAACTTAAAAAACAAACAAAGGAACAATACATCAAGTGCTCTTAGGGCTTCCACTGCAGGTAAAAAAGCAACATTGAACAACTCAGGGTGTAGATATAACTGAGGGTCAATGGGAAGACAAAAGGACACAGAAGTGGAGTATGTGGAGCACCCCAGTCCTTTCTCATCTTACAGTAGACGTCTAGAATTGGGGTGTGTAGAGCACCCCAGTCCTTCCTCATCCTACACTATAAGCAGGACTGCTTCTACATATATCCCAGGCCTTGGCACAGTGTCTACCATGCCCTCCAGGACAGGCAGAGTCTACAATTTAGAGGGGTGTGGTATTGAAGCAGCCATACAGTGCCTGAGATCATCTAGGACATGCTTTTGTTCCCTTAAGCAACAAGAAATTTACTAAGGAACAGTAGTTCCAGAGCAGTTCAAGAACATCCCGTATCAGGGTCATGGGTTGATGCCATTATATTCCAGGGCTAGGTGAAAACAAAACAAGAAATCACAAAGGTGAGACTCAGGGACACATGGTGTCTGGCCATTGTGCCATCCCTTTGGGGACAGCAGACATTTTTCTCTAACCTGTTTCAGAACGCTTCATTTTGATTCCCACCCCCAACATTTGTAGAATGACTGCCATTGTTGTTGTGGAAGTCTGATATTGAAAACAGTATATTTGAATACTTTGAATTATTAGAAGTAAAAGCGCGCGCGCGCGCGCGCACACACACACACACACACACACACACACACACACACACACACACACATACACAAATAAGCAATGTGGAAAAGAATATACCCAAGATTAGTCCAGGACTTTTGTTAGAGAGTGTTCTGAAGTAATGATATTAGAATCTATTATTTATCAAATGACTAATTTGCTCCATTACATGTGAACTTAGGATGTAACTTAGTTCTGCCTGTCCCTGAGGTCATAGCTTCCTTCCTTTCATTTTTTATAAATATTTTTATTTTATAATTAATATAATTTTACATATTAGCCACAGATTCCCCTGTCCTCCCTCCTCCTACCCCCAGCCTTCCCCCACAACCCACCCCCAATTCCCACCTCCTTCAAGGCAAGGTCTCCCCTGGGGAGTCAGCCCAGCTTGGTAGATTCAGTTGAGGCAGGTCCAGTCCCCTCCTCCCTGCACCAAGGCTGAGCAAAGTGTCTCAGCATAGGCCCTAGGTTCCAAAAAGCCAGCTCATGCACCAAAGACAGGTCCTGGTCCCACTGCCTGGGGACCTCCTAAACAGTTCAAGCTCATCAACTGTCTCACTTATCCAGAGGGCCTGATCCAGTTCCATGGGGGCTCCTCAGCCATTGGTTCACAGTTCTTGTGTTTCTACTAGTTTGGCTATTTGTCCCTGTGCTTTTTCCAATCATGGTCTTGATATCTCTTGCTCATATAATCCCTTCTCTCTCTTGCCAATTGGACTTCTGGAGCTCTACCTGGGGTTTGGCCATGGATCTCTGCATCTGCTTCCACCAGACACTGGATGAGAATTCTATCATTACAGTTAGGGTGTTCGGCCATCCAATCACCAGAGTAGGTTAGCTCAGGCACTATAGTCTATAGTGGAGGTATCTTTGTAGATTACTGGGGACCTCTCTAGCACTCTGCTTCTTCCTATTCCAATGGGGTCTTTGTTTATCATGGTATCTCTTTCTTTGCAACTATACTACTCTTGGGCATATACCCAAGGAATGCTCAATCATACCACAAAGACACATGCTCAGCTATGTTCATAGCAGCATTGTTTGTAATGACCAGAACCTAGAAACAGTCTAGATGCCCTTCAACTGAAGATTGGATAAATAAAATGTGGTACATATACACAATGGAATACTACTCAGCAGAGAAAAACAATGACATCATGAAGTTTGCAGGGAAATGGATAGAACTATAAAAAATCATCCTGAGTGAGGTAACTCAGACTCAGAAAAACAAACATGGTATGTACTCACTCATAGGAGGATACTAGATGTAAAGCAAGGGATAACCAGACTGCAACTCACAACTCCAGGGAGGCTACCTAGTAAAGAGGACCCTAAGAAAGACACAGGGATCGACCAGTGACAGAGAAATGGAGGAGATCTACATGAGTAAACTGAGGGTGAGGGGTTAATGGAGGGCAAGGGTTGGGGGAAAGCGAGCTTAGGGGAGCAGGAGGTCCCAGCTGGATCAGGAACAAAGTGGGAGTACAAGGAAAGACATATCTTTCTTTCTACATCATACCATAGCTCAACGTTTTCCATCCTGTAAAACCAAGGATGAGGAGAGAATATACAAACAGAAAAAGGATTATCACTTACAGTCTATCAGATATCTCATTTAAGTTTTCAGTCCAAGGCTTAAAAACATCAATGCAGTATTGCCACTGAATGTTGTCAAAATTAATGATTAAAAAAAACAAACAAACTTTTAAACGAGCCAGAGGAGAAGTTCTGTGAGATATTACACAAACCAATAATATTCTCCATTTGATTAATTTACCTTTCAACAAAGAAAAACCAAACATGCATTCATTAGAAGTCTCATGTTAACAAGGAATAATGCAGAAATTTACACACAGGATGGAGGTATGCCGCCAACCTTTGAGGAACAGATTGTGTCCTTTGAGGAACAGATTGTGTCCACAAGCCATGAAGTATAATTTTCACAGTACTGTTAAAAAAGGTAAAAACAAGTACTAGTTTAAGAACAGAAAATATGAATTTAGGGTCAGTTCTCATTTTGGATCACTGGCAGTTAAGGTAGAAGTTAATTAATGATGATGAGAGAATAATCAATGTTTAGCTTAAAACGAGTTTCAAATACAGGTTATTCCCAGCTTACATATTACTGTTGTTTAAAAAATTTAAATTATATGGTGCATTTAAAAACAGTGTTATTTTAATTTTAGCTTTACATTATTTATGAATAGTCTCATTTACTAAAACTGTTAAGTGATCTCAAATACCCGACAAAAATGGAAGAGATTTTGGTAACATGAAAACCACCTTCTTCTTAAGGGGCATTGCTTTGAGGAAGCTATGACCTACAGTGTGCTCATTTTTCATTGCCCCATACATACTACATTTACATAATTTTGATTAAGTTAAGTGCATGATGATTTTGTTCTTGTTAATAAAAAATGGGACAAAATTGTGTCCTAAGTTGGAAGAGAAATAGAGTAGAATTAAAACAAATACCCTGGGTCCTCTGGGACATTGCTCTACAATGAAATTAAACTGGCTGTACTGGCATATTTTAATTGATCCTGTATGTTTTTCTCTGGTAATGTTTAAATGCTGCCATGCTTCATATAGACAAAATGTGGTACAAAAGCCCTTGCAAAAGAAGTATGACCTTTTCTAGTTGCCTCCCTGACCTCATCCCCTTTAGCATTACCAGTAAAAAATGGAATGTGACTTTGTCACTTTCTTACAAAGGAGCTTTGGAAGATTGGATCATAATATCCCTGTTTTCTGCTTTTTGTAACTTTCTGAACATTTCTTTGATGGGGGAATGTCTTTCTGTACACTGCGCCTATGTGTTACTCTGATTGGTTGATAAATAAAGCCATTTGGCCTATGGTAAGGCAGCTTAGAGGCAGGTGGGAAATTCAAAGAGAGAGCCAAGAAGAAGGCTGGGAGAGACGCCAGTGAGCCACCCAAGGAGCCACATGTAATGGGACGCAGGTAAAGCCACAGAACATGTGGTGATACATAGATTAAGAGTTATGGGCTAATTTAAGCCATGGCCAAGCAGTTATAATTAATATAAGCCTCTGTGTGTTCACTGGGGGACGCGAGTGGGAGAGATTTGTCCCGACTGCCGACAGGCAGGGACACAGGAAATCTTCTGACTACATTTCTTTGTTTTTGCTGAGGACTGAACTCAGAACCTAATGAATGCTATAAGGTTTAACACAGAGATATACCCACAGCCATTCTCTGAAATCCTTAAATATCAAAATATGTACACCATTCGGAATCAGGAAAAATCAAGACATCTTATTGTGAGAACAATTATTTTCTCACTAAGAAATAAGTGAGACACAGTCTGTCAAGGATGAGGTGTATGGAAGTCCTACAGTCCAAATGCTGTAGGACTTATTAAGTAGGACTGCACTGGGTCTGTTCTTGGAGCTGGTCACAGGTGTCCTGGAGTGAATGCTGGAGTTCACATCCCAGCCCTGTGGCTTGCCACCTGTTTTTTCTGTGTCTTTCCTCTCACTTTCTTCCTTTGCAAATGAGGATTAAAATACTATTTTCCACATAGGGTTGATACGATAGGTTTTAAAACACAAAGTCTTTACAGTGATACCTGCCTGGTACAAAGTGACTTCTATGATGCTTGCTTAGGTGTTAATACAGGCTACATACTAAGTAATATTTACAATATCAAAAGTAATTTGAAATTCAATGTTCCAGGTCAATTTATCTTCCAGATTCCACCAATCAGGCGGAGAGGATAGCTGAGAGTTTGTCCCAGGGTCCTGGGTGTGTAAAGTCTAAGATTCACATTCTGGATACTGGGTGATTTAAAGGAAAGAAAATACAGATGACCATAAACAAGAGAAGTTTTCACCCTTATTAGTAACCAAGGCATTGGAAAGTAAACAGGGGTATGTTCTGATTCACTTACCAAATGAACAAGGATCACAAAATAGACTAAACCCCAAGGCCTCAAGGGTCACAAGATCATTTTTACATACTGCTAATGCAGCAGAAACAGAAGGAAACTAAACATTCTTCAAGAAATTTTGTGACATACCCAGAAACTATAATGCTTAAACACTTGGCCCAGTAACTATTTTCTGGAAAGTTTGAGAAATGAAGTTATGCATCCTTTGAAGTAGTAAATAGTCTGAATTTTTAATGATAGATGATTAGCTCAATGAATTGGCATAATATCTACTGATGGATATTGCATACGTCATTCTGCAGTTGGTAAGTAGTTTGTAATGGTTTAGCTGCTAGAATGGAAGCACACTTTGTCCTGCTGAGTGTGTAGCATGGCCTCCTGGCCTTACTAAGATCCACACTGCCTCACCAAGCCTGGAAAATTTAGGACAGGTAGTGGATGCAATGAACTTTGTGAATTGGTTGCTGGCTGGACTTCCTGATCTCTGCATCTCCCTAAGGATTGACTTCCTCTGGAGCCACTTTCTTTCCACCCTATTCAAACTAGTACTGCCCAAGACAAGGTTCTACATCAGTCTCCTGACATTCAGCAGGGAAGATTGGTTGGTTGCTATAGTTGATAACATATTTTAGGTTAGCCTTTACCAATATAAGTGGTATATTGCTTTCTCATCTCCCAGGCTTGTTTTATATCTGCTTTCTAGAATTGGTAGGAAAGCAAAGTGTTCCTTTTGATAGGGCTCACCGAACACTTCCACACTTGAAAATGCCCATAAATAAAAGTCATGCGACAGTTGATGTCAAAGTGTAGGAGCTGTTTTACATGGACATGCATTTGTGTCTTCCTGTTTCTGAGGGTCAGGGATCTAGAGAGAGCTTTCTGAAGGCTTCTCACAAGATTGCGGACAAGGTGGGGCAGGGGCCATAGTCACATAAAAAGCTTAATGGGGAAGAATCTGTTTCCAACCTCAATTCACAGTGTTAGCAAGGGAATTTCCTTCCTGGTTGTTGGCCCAAGACCTCCTTTCACTGCTGGGCATGTGTGCCTTTTTAACTGGATTGTGCATAATTTGGCACCTGGCTGCCTTCAGAGTGAGCTGTCAAACCACAAGAGAGCAAGCACACAGCAGAAGCCATAAATGCTTAATGGCTTCTGTCTCGGAAGTGGCATTGCCATTGCTGATGTCATGTTCCATCTCTTGCCATGAGTAACAGTGAGTTGAATCCATACCCAAAGGAAGAGATTGCACCAAGACATGAATATCAGGAGTATAGGTTCATCTGAGAGGCTGCACGCTCCAAGATTAACATTTTCCACAAAACCGGTGGAAAATGTAGATTATCTTGTTTCACCTTCATAATAATTAGGTGGGTGGGTTAATAAAATTATCTCAATTTTAATATGAGAGTGTCAGATTTGAATATGACCAGTGCTTGGCTAAGAAATTCAAAGATGGTGAAGGAGGGACATTGGTTTTGACAGCCTACTCACTGATCCTGTACTCTATGCTTAGCTGCTTGGGGAATAGAAACTAAGGAAACCAAGTTGCAGATCTGTGAACACATCTCATAGTATAAGTTTGATTTTAAAACTTCACAGAAAAAGTAGGAAGACAACACATTGAAATACTAGAAAAATATTTAAACTTTTAGGTAAAGGGATTATGGGAGGCCATTTTCCTCTATTTATCATATAGTCATACTTATTTTTCTAAATGCCCATGTTGACCTTTGTGTAAAATGGGAAAAAAAAAAAACATAAGCAATACATAGAGTTCTTTCTCACGGACTACCACAGGGAGTAATCTCCCTTGATTGCAATCAGTAAGGGGTGCATTTGCTATAAACAATTAAAAAAAGAAAAGATATGTATTTAATAATTTATTTAACCTTATTTTATGTGTGAAGGTGTCAGATCCCCTGGAACTAGAGTTACAGGTAGTTATGACTTGCCATGTGGGTGCTAGGAACTGAACCCAGGTCCTCTGCATGAGTAGGCAGTGCTCTTAATCACTGAGCCATCTCTCCAGCCCCCTTAAAAATATATATTCAGAGATCAGTCACATCATAATTTTTTTATTTAAAAAATTGACACATAAAATGGTTCATATTTATATACTATCATAGGACGTTTGAATCCAGGCACCCACGCTAAGCTGTTCAATATTTCTACCTCCCCAATAGTTATCTTTGACATGTTACTGATCTCTGAAGAGTGATACATATTCTTTCCTCATATAATTCTTTTCAGCTACTATTCTGTCATTCTTGTTATGGTTTGGTTAACCTGAATATATAAACACTCATGTGTTTGTGTGTGTGTGTGTGTGTGTGTGTGTGTGTGTGTGTGTGTGTGTGTGTGTGTGGTGTAGTCATGACAAACAGAGTTAAATGAATCCAATACAAAGCAGAGATCTTTCTTAATAGGGAAGTCAATGAATGACTCTCCAATAGATGCCATATAAATGGTCCCCAAATAGCTGGAGAAAACAATATTGTTCTTATAATCAAACACATAAAAATATTGCTTGAGTGTCCCACTATAGGAATCTATCTTTAAAAAATGCTACCATCCATTCATTTCCATATTTAGTCCTTAGTCATTCATTTGTTCATTTTCATTGATTGCCTATTGGATATCAAGGGCTAGGTTATGCATTGAGCATCCAAGAGCAAATGAAGCATACATATTTCTGTTTTGTTTGTTTTAGAATAGAATGGGAAACATTCTTCTCAATCAATGGACAGTTGATATATGAGATTTGAAACCAATATTATGAAGAAAATGTATAAGTTTTCAAGAAATAATAAAACATTAGACGGTATCAGTGGACAGTCTGACAGAGTATAGCATCCATTGGCATCCACTTGGGAAAGGTTGCATAATAATAAAGAGAAAAATCAAGATAAAGAAAGAATTAAAAAACGATGGTTAAAGGTGGAGGATGACCTGCGAGGAAGTTTGGGGCCGAGCATCCAGAAAGGTGGGAGGAGTTGAATGGAAGATGTGGGAAGAGTGCTTTTGTGAATGGAGAGGGAGAGGGCCATGCTGTGGATAAGGGTATGGGGTTAGTGGGGAGAGCATTGAGAAATCCCTTCACTGTGTAGGATATGGATATGAATAAAGCCGGAGACAGCATCTGAAGGCCAGGGTGGACTAAGCTAATGAGAAGAAACAAGGCAGAGTGACTCACACACAGGTAACTTTCGAGGGAGATGTGACTAAGGGTGAAAACCTAGATTTGTCACTGAAAGGAAAAGCAGAGTGGTCTGTCTTCTGTCACAAACATGGGAGAGATTCTAGATGTTGATATTCTGAAGAGTTTATTTTCTCATGGCAGGAAGTAGGAATACTGGGTGTAGGGGTATTAAAAACAGGGTAAATGGCTCAAACATAGTAGCCAGTTCCTGAGAAGCGGTTGGAAAAGGGATCCAGAGCAGTAGAGAAGATAATGACTCTCCTTCACAGTCCACTGAAAATCTTATTCTTCTAACCTGATCTTTCTTTCCAGGAAGAAAAGGGGACATTTAAAGTAGTTTAAAATGCAGGTGCTTAGAATTTGGAGCCATACCATGAAAAACTCACCCTCCCAGCTCTTTTCATTATTCATCTTATTTTAAAAACACTTTTATATGAATTCATTATTTGTATTCCCATGACAATCTGGAGAGCTTGTCAGGACATGGCAATCAATTCAAGTGACTTATCTGTGGCAGTGTAATGTCAATCTTGCTGTTTATAAAGTATCAAATGATCCAGATCTTAAGTGCTGTACCAGTGCATTGCAAAACAGTACATCTCCTTTCTTTCCTAAATTCATTAGGATAATTGTAAAGTTCACAGCTTGAATGTATAACTTGAAGAGAGACACAGAAACATCAGAGAGATGTGGCTGATTTTCATCTTCTAGTCCAATTATGTATTTCCTTTATTCTCATGTGAATAAAGTAACTTTGAAGATTGCATGCAAAACTATTCTCGTGTAGCACACATGCACCATCTTCCATAGGAAATGAAGTTCCCAGTACATAACCTTGCATAGGTCTGCTTTCCCACACAGATTCTCTCTGCCTCAGGATAAAACTCTGAACTCCCTTGTTACACTTGTTCAATAATAAGAACAACACGGAATTCAGCAAGCTTGTGTGGTTTGATACAGATGGAGAATGTATATTGTTTTTATTTGGTGTATGTGTGTGGCTGTGTGTGTGCTCATGTGCACACACATGTGTGCACATGCACATGTATGGACAATTTTAATAGTAAGCACAGTTGATATATATGTGTGTGTGTGTGTGTGTGTGTGTGTGTGTGTGTGTGTGTGTGTGTGTGTCAGTCATCATCAGAAGCCCCCATAAGGCATAAGTTCATGGCTGGTATAATAAAGAAAACTAAATAATATTAATTAACATTAAATCTAAGCTGTTACTTATTTCCCATTTTGAATAGATAATGAGGACTTTGCTTAGTATTTCTATTATTATTCCATTTTAAATATGCACTCAAGATCATATCTTTCATCTTATCACTGATCAAGTACCAGCTCCTCTTCAGTCTAAAGCTCCTTGAAGGCAAATATACACTGGTTATTGTTGAACGCTCACACCCTAGCACAGTGTAGGATGCAGTCAGCATGCAAATCCAGGGCTGGCATTTAATCTTGTGCCATTGTTTCTCTCCCTTTTTCCTTTTCTTCTTCTTCCTCCTCCTCCTCTCTCTTCTTTTTCTTTTTCTTTTTTTCTTTTTTTTTTTTTTGTTTTTCGAGACAGGGTTTCTCTGTGTAGCTTTGCTCCTTTCCTGGAACTCACTTGGTAGCCCAGGCTGGCCTCGAACTCACAGAGATCCGCCGGCCTCTGCCTCCCGAGTGCTGGGATTAAAGGCGTGCGCCACCACCGCCCGGCTCTTTTTCTTTTCTTAAGACAGGCTTTCTCTGTGTAGTGCTGACTGTCCTGGAACTCGCTCTGTAGACCAGACTGGACTCAAACTCAAAGATCCACCTGCATCTGCCTTTTGAGTGCTGGGATTAAAGGTGTGTGCCACCACCACCTGGCTTTTCTCATTTCTTAAATTAATCGAATTTCCTTTTAATCTGAAGGAATGAAACTCTCAAACAGAGCAGGGGAGCTTTGGCCATCCCTGAAGAGATATTTTCTTTAATTTTGAGACTTCATACATGTATACAGTGAAATATGATTGTATATACCCCCAATCCCTGTCCTCAAACTCCACCGATATTTCCCCCAAATTATTTGTGACTATCACAGCTGGAGATTGCTACTGGCATTTGCCAAGTGGAGTATTGGTTTGCTAATGAAACTCCCACAATGCACAGGTCAAAACCTGCAACAAAACTTACTGGACTTAAAACATAAATAGTGTGCATGAGAATTAAAAGACTCTGCATTGAAACTACCATTCAATTCTATTTGTGTGACTTCCTCATTCTTCCTATGCTGACTCCTCAGCTCTTTTATTTCTAGGTTTTACTTTTTTGAGATTATAATATAATTCCAACATTTTCCCTTCTCCTTTCTCCCCCCAAACTACCATATACCCACCCTTACTTTCTTTCAAATTTATGGGCTCTTTTTCATAAATTGTAATTGTATGAATATGTATGTGTATGTATGTACATATATATTCCTAAATATAACCTGCTCAGTCTGCATAGTGTTGCTTGTATGTATGTTTTCAGTGTTTGGTATTGGATAACCAATGGGTTTGGGCTTTCCTGATTTCACAAATGACATACCCTACTTTCTAATTTATCAACTATGTGGGGGAAAAAACAAAGCCAAGTATGTAGGGAAAGTGTGTTAAGAACTCATGGGTACAGATAATCCCTTCAGAATTGTGAATGAAATTAGACTGTGAAGTCAGACTATTATGATTGGAATAATTGCCAAACACTAATATCCTAAAATGGCCCCATAGAAAATGCTCAGAAAAGCTACTGGAATCAGGATTACCTGTAAGAGTTCAATTAATTTGATTCTTTTCAGTAAAACACAACAGAAATAATGAGATTTTATTTCTTCTTTCTTCCTAGCAGGTTGGGAATCATTTCTGAATGCTGCTGCACTGTTACATTTTCCAAACAAGCTTGAGGACTTGCACTCCAACTGTTCAAAGTACTTGAGAATGTGCTTTCTTTAAGCACAACTTGCGTGAAGAGTTCACTCAAAACTCAGTCGAGGCTCAGTCAGTAGCAGGGACATTTCAATCTTGACTTTTGAAAATTTCTGTCCAATTTGTGAAACATATATATGTATAACAGAAGGCAGTCTTTTACCTATAATTATTTCATTGCAGCTTCCTCTTGAACATGCAGGTAATTTTATGCCTCCGTTCACCATGTTGACTCCCTTTTCTACAATTCAGTATTTAATGAGGGAGTGCCATGTTATTCCACCTACCCTGAGTTTTTGTCTGATATTAGAACCAGTGCTAGCTCCACAGACAACCACTAGTACGAGCATACTTAATAACAGTTAATCCATTTTAAGTGACAGGATAGATGGTCAGAACAGTAGCTTCATCAGACTGAAGATGGAGAAATAAATGAGGTACTGTCTGTATTGTTGCCCTGTTTTCACATTCACAATGAGATATTTTCGTAAATAAATAGTGAAAAAAATAAATCTGGAAATGGAGACAATGGACATTCAATTATAATGAAAGCCTCTGTAAGTAAGGCATGACTTCAGGACTGGCTTGATCTAAGAGTTTGTCATCATGTATGGAAGTGTTGTATTTGTCCCTTTCTCCCTTCTCTGCTTTCTATAGATTACATAGCTCCTACCACTTGATGGCTGCATGAGAACAAAATGCTACAGTTGTAGGCTTTGAGCTACACATCACACCAGATAAAAGAGGAATACTGTTACTAGCTCTTTAAAGTAGACCTTCTTTTCTGAAGTTCCCAACAAAAGTTCTCTTGTATATTAATGACCCTGAAAAGCTTCATGCTCTCATTTTGAAAACAATGCCTGACCTGAAGATGTTCAAAAGAGATGGACTCATAGTCACTTATTCTGAGCACATTTACCAGTTATGAATCTTTGTATTAACCACTGCTCTTTGCAAACACAAACTTCTCTGACCAAGGCTGAGAGCAGCATGGACCTTTGTATGTAAACAGCATTGCTTAGAAGGCAATTTGGCAACATGGCCATTTTAAGTGAGACATATATACTAAATAACCTCTCCACAAGGTTCAAGGGACATCAGGGAAGAGGGAGCATTAAGAATGTAATAGCCAGCGGATGGGGAAGTGGTTTCTTCTGGGCATCACATGACCACTGCATTCAAGAGCTCTCAGCAGCTGTTGTTATCTACACAAGATCAAGCTGGTCAGCATTCCAGCAGGCAGAGATGGAGAGGCTCAGGAGGCCCCACTCCTGGCTAAGGAGCCATTATTAGTTGATGGCTTCTGGTGAAGGGAGAGTCATTTGGCTTTTGAGATTGTGACCGATGGAAGGTTGTTTATAAGGGTTACATATGCACAAAATGCATTGTATACACACATGAAATTCTCAAAAAAATAAAAAAAAATAAGTCAAAGGGGATTAGAAAAGATTAAATATCAGTATGTCAGTGTTGTCCGTGCCTAATGTATGGATTTTGAATAAAGGTTAGTTGCATTTTCCAATTGTTTTTCTTTTGTACATTTATCTTTAGACAAGAGACCAATTTTCTCTTTTTATCACAACATCACCTTAGTACAGAATGTGTTTCTGTTTAAATAACCTAATGTCCAGATTACCAGAGACATCTCTCTTTGCTGAACTCCAGTCCAACTGTTAAAATCTGTGAAGCTCTCTCCATGATTATGATGGTAATGCTATTAACGTGTATCACCTGGGATATCTTATGCTGCATCCTTTTGTTTGGTTATGTGCTATAGAGTCTCATGACCACCTCCACCATGGCAAACCAGTAACCAGTTCAACTTCTACTCTAGACTTCTCTTATCTGGGTTTTCTAAATGTATCCTCTGCTCCAGTGAATGTGAGTTTTTATTATATTCTAAAAATAAAAACAGATATACTTAAAGCCAGGGTGAGGGTGAAAGGACCAAGCAGAAGCCATTCTTCTCTCAGAGATTAGGCCTCAATTTCAGTTTCCTGAGACTTGAGCAAGCTGTTTCTGGGAGGGCCATGAACAAAAGACATAGTCCTCGCAGTAGCTCCCTTTCTGCATGTACTCAGACCGCTCAAGGTTCAGTCAATTGTTTACTGTCTGGGACCCCTCACCAACTTAGAGCTACGTGTATGGGTCAATGTGAATGTGTGAGGCCAGCCAGCCTCCATGGTAGAGCCTGGGCCACTGAGTCAGCCCCCACAGTCATTAAGTGCTAGTTCAGCCAGCCTCCATGGCAGCTCAGAGACAAAGCCTGGGCCTTGTCCAGACCTGCCCAAAATTGGTAACTGTAACCCCCAGTTAACCTAGCCAATTAAAAGTTACTAACATGAGTGCCACTCATATAACCCAATCCTGAGTCTGTTCCTATAGAGTCTGTAGACCCCAAGCCCCCCTTGCTTTAAAACCCCTGCCCCATTGCTGCTCAGGGTCTCTTCTGCTCTGCTGCTGCGTCAGATGGATGGAGAGTCCCGAGTTAACTCATAACAATACAGAGACTCTTTGCTTATGCATCGGATTCGGTCTATTGGTGGTCTTTGGGGGACTCTGGGTACAACAATAGAATCAACTTGAGAGAGTAGTATTCTTGAGATTGAACTGGCTGCACATTTTTTTACCTCTAGAAATTCATCTATGTTCTATGATAAACACTCATGTTTAGGCATCTACCTTGTGAGTTCTCATGACTGGGTCTCACACTTCCTATTTCCACACAGGAACATGTGCCCTTTCACATCACAGATGCTAACACGTATGCTCCATGTGAATAAACAGCAGCTTTGAGCTCGTTCCCTTTCATCAAGTTCAGGATCATCCTTCTAGCACTTGCTTTATATCCAGTGTAGGGAAGACCCTGGAAAGAAAAGAGTGACTCCTCACTCAGTCCTCCTGTCCAGGAACACAGTGTTGTAGGACACTCAGGTGGGAAGATGAGTTTATGGATCATTTTGCTACACTGCAGAGTCTGCAAAGGCCTTATAGATAAGGTACTTGTTGGAGGCTTTGGAGCTATGAAGGCATCTCAGAGGAAGTAACATCTGCATGGAGATCAGCTAGGCTGGTGAAGGTTTGTCAAAACAAGGGAGAAGAGGGAAGGAGGCAGGAAGAACAACATTTAAGATGCTTACCATTCAGTTTGTAAAACCTGTGGATGTGACATGGTATTCTTTTTCTCTGGCTGAGCTAACCAATTGCTACCACCAGGAACTTACCACCTTAGAATGTTCAGTAAGCAAGCGCATAATAGGTGAGTCTGGTCTGCCAGGCCAGTTCCTTCCAATTTTCAATTTTTATATCCTACACACACCAGAGGTGTTTGTTATTTGGGAGAATGGCTGTGTTATGTTGATAAATTGGCTATTGGGAAGTGAACAGGCTAATTCCAGGACTTACAGTATTTTTCAATTTTGTTGTACAAACACTCAAACATGGTTATATTAGCTAGATCATTTTGGTAGTGGCTCAGGAAATTCCTGCTTATCTGTTGCAGAACAAATAGGCTCCATCATATGAAAACTCCATAAGAGAGAGGAATGGCAGAGACATCTAAGAGTATAGAATATAATTCACTGTCCTGAGTGGTAGCAAGATCAAATGCATCCCTGAAATTTGAGTTTGAAGTGGGGGGGCATATATTGGTTAGGACAGATGTGAATTCATTCAAGAAAAAAATTGTACTCACTTCATCTTAAGACAATGTCCTTCAGCCAGGTGCCACTGTAAAATTCCACATACTATATACCTTGGTTTGATCTATTTATAGAATGCTGGGAAAATACACAGGAAAAACTGACTAGGTTATTCTGAGGCAGTCACAGAGATTATAGCTCAAGGTGGGAGATCCATACGTATTTAATGACTCTTAAGAAAACAACTATCCAAGTTCAATTCATGCCTACACTATATCCGCTTGTGTGGTTTTCTCCACAGACCAGCACAAGAATAGAAAAGGAGTGCTGGGTTAGTCTAAGGTTGTGGTTTATATAGGCCAATGGTATGAAAGAAAAAAAAGAGACACACAGCATAGATTGAAAGCCTTAATGAAAAGGCCTTAATGAAGTCGGAGAACAATGGTGCTGGGACAGGTGGATATTAACCATCATGCTTACAGGAAAGTGTGTGCTGGGAAGGAAAGCTATGAATGGGATGGAAAACTACTTGTAGATGTGCAAGATTAAGTAGAAGAAAAATCTCAGAAAGTCTCCTAGCAACAGTGATATTTGCTAAAAGCAGCACTATTTATTGGTCAGGCTGAATTGATGCATACCCAGGGATGAGATGAAGATAGGCACATAATGTACCAGATGACAGAACTCATTGTTGTGCTAGAGTCTTATATGGAACATCTCCTTGGTTGTTCTGGAAGCCACGTCTCATGAACTAGTTCTCAGAGGCACTTTACAAAGCTCCACACCCATCTAAGAAAGTCTCATTTGCAGAGGCTAAACCATCTCCAATCTGAAACACTCTGGGATTTGGGGCTTATTGCCCTCTCCCTTTCTTATCCATTTCACCCACCTCTCTCATCTACCCTTCTACTCTAGAACATTCCCTTTCTTATCCATTTCACCCACCTCTCTCATCTACTCTTCTAATCAAGACCATTCCCTTTCTTATCCATTCCACCCACCTCTCTCATTTATCCTTCTCATCCAGAACATTCCCTTTCTTTAGAACCTGTGGATAACTAACCACACTGTCACACTACCATTGTGATGCTTCACACATATCCTTCCTTCTTCACTCATCTTTGATCACATGGCATATAGTGACTTATTCTTTTTCAAGATTTTCCTGTACTGGAAAATCCACCCTAGTTTCGACATCACCAGAGTTCGCTGTTTTTCACTGTGATAATAAATGTAAATATTATTCATATCTCATTCTCACTTTTTAATCTATCACCAGACTGTCATGTCTTTGAAGGTAAGAACGGCTTTCTTTACTTATAGACAGTTATGTACGTATATTATTTCTCTAATGTCACCCTCTCATGTTAGGAGGAAACTTAGACTACAAATGTAGAAGGGATTTTTGAGGAACATAGGAAGGCAGCCAGGTGGCCATTGCCTATTCTGTCATGCCAAGAAGAAACTGCTAACAGATTATGACACATTACTGAGCTGAGACAAAATCTTACGGTCCTTTCAGCAAAGCCTTCCGAACCATCACAACTAATAGTCTTGAATCAGTATGCAGGATGAAACCTGTCTGCCATCTTCAGCTCAGCATTCTTCTTCCTAGTAGTTGGCTTCTGTGATAATGGGAGCTGTCTTCCTTTGCCTTTGTTTCTCTAGAGGCCTTGTTCTAATAATGTCAGATGCCCCATTTACTCAATAAAATCATCCAATCTAATTTCTATCCAAACCTTAATTATAAAGCATTTGATCTTCAATTGAGAGTGCATTTTGATATTTTGGAATTATTGAGATCATCCCATGTCTTTAGTGAGAGTATAAAGGCCTCTGAACTGACTCTGGTGACACACAACTTTAGTCTCAGCTACTCAGGAAGCTGAGCCAGGAAGATCACAAATTGAAAACAAGCCTGGCAACTTAGTGAGGTTCTGTCTCAAAATAAAATGTGGAAAAGAGTGGTTTTTGTAGCTGAGTGGTAGAGTGCTGGTTTGATATGTGTGACGCCTTAAGTATATCACTCAGTACTGATAACAATTCATGTAATTTTATTTTGCTTAAATGTATAACACAGTCAATGTCCAGATATTTTTTGGAGACTTTTATCATTTATAGGAGAAAATTTGAGTTTCATGTTACCATGTATATCTTTCTAATAACTTTGTAAAACTCAATTTAAAAATCATCACTGGGTATTATGTCTTTTTATAACAGTGTTTTCCCATTTTCTTTTCATTTCAAATATTTACATATTTAATGTATTTATTCCGTTTTTAGGCATTATCTTTCCACATTTTATAACTCTACCACTTTTGTTTCTTTTACATTTTCCAATCTCATTGTCTTAACTTCTTTAGATTTCTTCAAATTTATAAATAATTCTTTTTTTTAATTTTTGGCTTTTGTTTCTTTCTTTTATTTCTTTTTTTCTTTTTGAATGCCAAATACCATTTATTGAAGGAGGGAGGAGGTCTTAAATACAGGCTTACAGCACAATGGGAGAACCCCGGAGGGCAGAAGTTTGCTACTGATGTTTTGCAATCTTGTATCTAAGCTGTTAACGCCCAATATGCAGAATACACAGACAAGGAACTTCCCTTTAGCATTCAGGAGGGTGGAACCTGGCAGGGAATTAGGATAGGGAGGATATCAAGGTCAAGGTCAGCAAGCAAGGCAACAGTTACCCAAAACAGGAGCCAGAGCCCTACAGGTCCCCCCTTTTACTAAAAAAATGAGCTTCTGACTTAGGTTGCTTGGAATGTCAGCAGGTCACCTTACCTGTCATGGAGACACCTGCCCAGGCCACACAGGCGCTCTGTATTAGGTTGGTGAGTGCCCCCCAGGTATTACCCATCTCTGAATACTCATTATCATACAGGCTCAATCATGTGTGAGCTACAGAGTTAACTGCTGCCAAAGATCTCAAAGTGGCACTGGGCTTGCAATCTGTGTGTTCAACACAGAAAAGACCAACAGAAGTCCTAACCCACCCAAAGCCAATAGGCTAAAGGCAACTGAGCCATTCCCTTCCTTAACGAGCTTTACTGCAAATTGGAGTCCTTGTAAGATGGTATCCCAAAAGCAAATGGAATTTGAGTTTATAAATTTATAACTTTCAAAGCCAATCGAAACGTATATAACTATTGAATTAAATTTATCATGCCCAATAGAATGAAAGATTAACTAATTGTGGTAGCTACTTTTGCTGCCAGGGTCTCCACTGTGCTAGCTGTAGTAACCAATTATGAAATGGCAATCTCAGAAACAGTAGCAGTGGTGGCTGCCACTGCTATAACAGCAACAATGGCAGCAGCGATGTCAAATTCTCTTCTGGAGCATGTGGGCATCCACTGGTATGGACATAACTCCAGGAACATGAGCCACCAAGGCCCATTTTTCTTGATCCCAGCACGACTTAAGCTGGCAGCTCTGCAAAAGAACAACTAAGAACCATAAAGAAAAAAATAGGCAGCTCACAAGGAGCAGAACTAATGGTCTCATAATGGCTACATTCAGGTTCACAATTTTTAAGGTATCTTCAAAGGGGGCTAAATGAATTTCAGGAGGCCAATAAATGTTGCACAGAGCCACTCCTGAAAAGCAGGTACTACACCAGTTTGAAGAGGATTGTGAAAATGAAAAGGCTTAGCTGGCATGCTACTGTTAACAAATGGAGGTCAGTGACCTTCAGGATTATCCTAAATCTCCAAGGTGTCTGGGTGACACATTCTCAAACATACTTGAAAAAGCAGTTACCATACATTACCTTATAAATAATTCTTTCTATAAATTCATTTATTCCAGACAGTTGGGAGTCAGTATCCTAGCCATTCTCTGTTGACTGTTTTTTTTTTTTCCTATAATATTATGAGTATATTACATTTAAAGTTTGAGTAAATGAAAGTTACTCTCTTCTCTAGATTAGCTCTTGTGTTTGTGTGCTGGGCAAAATGTGTGTGTGTGTGTGTGTGTGTGTGTGTGTGTGTGTGTGTGTTCATAAATGAAGGCTAGAAGTTACTATTAGGTGTCATTTTCAATCACTCTCCATCTCATGTTTTGAGACAGGGTGTCTCATGGAAACTAGGGCTCATTAATTCAGCTAGCTGGCATCTAGCAAATCTAGGGATCCCACTGTCTTGCCTCCTCAGGGCTGGGGATAGAGCCGTGCCTTGCTGTCTCTGGCTTTTCTGTGAAAGCTAAATGTCTAAACTCAGTACTTCATGCTTGTGTGGCAAGGGCTTCGCTCACTGAGCCGTCTTCCCAGCCCCGACTCTTTCGTCCATGCCAGACAATCTTTCCTGATTCCTTGTATTTTACTTTTTAACTCTTTATTGAATTTCTTAAGACAGCATATGAATGAGCCACATTTTCACTCAGTGAAAGGAGGATTTATTCGGGCTATTGCTTGGTAGGAAATAATTAAGGACAGGGAACTGGAAGGCTACAAGCCTTCCATGAATGTTGGTTGTGTTTTGTAAGGAATTGGGAGGTTTGTTCCTAGAATTCAGGAAATCTATAAGTTTAGGAGCTAAAGAATGGGTTAGGTATGGAGGGTGGGTAGCCACAGCTCACACCCTCCAGGCCATTGACCACTCTAGCTGAACACAGGGCAGGCATGTAGGACAGGAAGGCAGAGGAAGGGACAACTGTCTAGGTCCTTGACTGGCTCCTGTCCAGCTCTGTCCTCTGTCTAGGGTCCCAGCAGTCTCTGGGGACAGGCATTGAAGAAGCAGTCTGGAGCCTCCCTGGCTGCTCAGCGGCTCCCAGGCTGCACCGTGCCGCAGCCCAGAGGTAAGTCCACCTTTGCTGCCTGTGACACCTCCTGGACTCTCTACTAATGAGGGATCTAAAATGGTTTCTTAATTTACCTGCTCTGGAACTTGTGCAAATGCCTACCTTGGAGTTTATCCAGGAAATTCAGTTTCTTGGCTCCAATTGCATCTAAAGTAATACGAGTGTTGCTGAGACACTCTACATAGATGCTGAATAAACAAAATTTGAAGTACAAGGGCAGCTCTTTGCTGGACAGGTTCACACAGCTGAAAGCTACCATGTGCAGGTCTGTTAAGGGCAGTGGTGCTCAGTGCTGGATAGAATATTCCCGTTGCCATGAGTAGATGGAAGAGTTGTCTGTCAGATCAATTGTGAGACAAGAGTGTGGTGGTATTGTGTTCCCCAAAATATTGTGTACCCTAATAAACTTATCTGGGGTCAGAGAACAGAAAAGCCACTAGATACTTAGGATAGGCAGTGGTAGCACACGCCTTTAATCCTAGCATTCCAGAGGCAGAAATCCATGTGTTCAAGGATACAGCCAAGCATGGTGACTCACGCCTTTAATCCCAGAAAGCGAGCCTTTAATCCAAGGGAGTGGTGGTAGAAAGCAGAAAGGTATATAAGGCATGAGGACCAGAAACTAGAAGCATTTGGCTGGTTAAGCATTCAGGCTTTAGAGCAGCAGTTTAGCTGAGAGCCATTGGGATGAGGAAACAGAAGCTTCCAGTCTGAGGAAACAAGATCAGCTGAGAAGTTGGCCAGGTGAGGTTAGCTGTGGCTTGTTTTGTCTCTCTGATCTTCCAGTGTTCACCCCAATAACTGGCCTCAGGTTTGATTTTATTAATAAGAACTGTTAAGATTCATGCTACACAAGAGAGTCTTTATCAGATTATCAGCATCATGTTAGGAACATCAGTTTTCAACCGCTTCAGTTTCCTCAGTGAAGGGTTTGCCATTGGGGCAATGCTAGCTTTTCCAATACTTCCCATTTTTGGAGAAGGATCAAAGGATATGAGGCTGATTCAATTAGTCCCCCTTCCCCCTTTCTGGTTCACATCTATCTCAACTTCATCCTCAGATGTACCCAAGGCTCCATCAGGACTTCACAGATGGACAGGGTCCCACCTCCTTCCTGAGTCTCCCCAGAATGGCAGGACTGCAGGCTGGTCAGCGTCTGCCCTCCCTGACTTTGAGACAGCTGCTGAAATCACGTGTTCCTTAGCGCTGACGCTCCATCCTCATTACTGTCTCTCTAATGGTTTTAGTTTATTCCTTATGGTAGCCCTTTATGCTTTCATCTCACTGAAGACACAGTGAAAACGGGGGGCAAATGCATATGTCTAACCTGCCACTTAGAAAGTTCTGCTTGCTCTGTAGGGCTTATGTGAGTCTCTAATGGGAACTTATCGCTGGTATTTATAAATTAACTCCCTGTAACTGTACAAACTTGCACAAAATCCCATGTTCCCATTCAGCAATAACCACTTTCAGAACTCATTTTCTTCTTCTTCTTTTTTTTTTTATAAACCCGGAGGTCCACTTTCTTATTTTTATCCTTATGTATTTTAAATCCATCATGATCAAATTATTTTCCATCTTCCTTATTAAGTTTAATCCAGTTGGTTGGGGCCTTATGTCATCTTTAAAATATAACTGAACAATTACTATATATATATATATATATATATATATATATATATATATATATAATACACTTTATTATATTGCATATATACACACTGAAGTTGCTTATCTGCACTTGAAAAGCTGACACTATGTGCACTTTTAGGTACACAATTATTCATGTTTTCTAATCAATGCCCAACTATAACCCAGAATTTATTTAATATATGCCATATATATTTATCTCTCTCTCATATGTATGTGAGCAATTGCATTTAACTTCCTAAAATAAGTCATAACAGCAGTGGAGAAAGGATAAAATATTAATGTGCATATGTACAATTAATTAATTACATAAAACTAATGCTGCAAGGAACTCCTCTGCCCCCTTTTTTTCTTCTGCTCATACTTTCTATTGACATTCCTTGTCATCTTTCCTTCCTCTTTAGTCCTGATGGAAACACTACAGAAGTTATGGAAAGCAGAAGAGATTTTAAAAAGAGAGAAACCAAGTTTGCAAAAAAAATGAATGGATAACTGGAGCCCATCTCTTCCCTCTTGCTTTTCCAATTTTCATCAGTTATGGGTGTCTTCACTGATGAAATGACTCTTTTGGTGGTAAGTTTTGGTGTGCCACAGCGGAGTGAGCATTCTTTTAACTTTTAGGCCATTTCATAGCAAGTCCTCTTAAACTGACACAATATAAATGGATTGTACAGCTTGAACAAGGCTTATGAGAAAGGAACTCTTGTCAAGGAGGAGGAAATAACAACCGTTATTTTAATGCCTAGGAGGAGATGGAACTCACTGGCAGCCAGTGCGTGTCTCTCTTGCCAGATGCCCTGGGATGTTTCTTTCTGTGGATTTTGACCAACTCATGGCATTATTGAGTCAAATTCTTCCTAAGGAGCATGCATGCTTTGAACACTATTCTCTGTAGAAAATGCCCTTCTTCCCGTTCTTGCCTGGAACACACTTGCAGTTTTGAAACCATAATTTTATTTGTTCATCAGAATTCCCTGCAGAACCACCAGCCCTCCCAAGTTGTTTGTGCATTGACCCTTTACAGTGCATGTGACATAGGATTTTTGAATTATTCAAGATGAAAAGCATGCTCTGGCCACATTTCTTATCCAACCAACACATTAAAATTAAAGTTAAAACTAGATATTTTAATATATTTGTATATATTAAATGCTTGTATTATATTTAATAAGGTTATACATTAAAAATATAAACATCTATAAATAAATAATATGTATTTATAACATGACAAGAAGGTAAATTTAAGTTAGGGCCCAAATTTACCAATTTTATTCCCAGTCTTAATAATTTATTTTTGATTAGCTGAAGTATTAATTTTCATATATTCTTTTCATATTATTAGTTCTCTTCAGAAAACATTCCAAATTCATATGAAAATTAATATACACCTTGAATAAACATACTATTTTACATTGAATATTCAAACAATATTTCTAACAATATTTTAAAAAAGCAATACTATAATATAGATTATATATGTTTAGTTCACACAGCCATTTGGTTTATCTATAACACGAATTAAGAGACTGTACATAGTGATCATGTTACTATTTTTTTTTGTGCTGTGCAATTTAAAGTTAGATCGAATGTTTGCAGAGGTTAGCTGACTCCCTGACTGAGCTGAACCCTAACTGAGGATCATCCCAGTGCAACACTAAGCTGGGTATGCGACAAAATGCAGGAGAATTACTGAAATAACTGAAAGTAGGAACAGACGGCATGACCACAGCTATATGAACTTTATTGAGAGTTTACCAAACTAGAACTGAAGAATCAAGGAAGCTGCTGGAAGAAATCTGTATAGTTTAGTGCTTTTGTTACAGTTTTCCCATTGCCCCTGAGGTGCAGGACCAAACTTTAGAGATTAAACCTAAGACCCCCTTTGTGCTAAAATGGTGCTCTATCACTGAGCTGTACCCCGAGCCCTTGTTATAGAGAGCCCTTATATTTACGTGTTGGAATATATAAGTGGCTTGCATTTCATTTAAGTTCCTAACATAAGATGCTGTATCTGAGCATGGCCCAAAAGAACTTTCTGCAACGGTAGAAATTATTTATATTTACAGCAACTATTTGCTGCATGTGCCTACTTAACACCAGAGATGTGGCTACTTTGGTTGAAGAATTAAATTTTCATCTTCATTTAATTTTAATTCAGACAGATACATATAATTAATGATAAAATAAGCCTCACTGTGTATAAAAGAACAAAGAGCAAAAATACTTTCATGGAAAATGCTCTTCAGTGAGGACTGGTAACTAGAAAAGGTACTGTAAAAGCAATCTCGTGCAATACCTTTTAAGGTAAGCATAATTCATGAAGATTCATTCATCTAAAAGCAGCAGGAAGTACATGTTAAAGGAGTTATTTTGAAAAGAACTCCTTGACATGTTCTTAGATTCATCAAAATTCACGTATCACTCACAGCTGTTATGTAATTGATAACAGAGTAGTAAGAGCGATAACTCCACCTATTATAGCTCATTGATTACAGTAGCTATGAATCTTACTAAAAGGACTCAAATATTTGTCATCGATCAGTGGTATCAAATAATACTTTTCTTTTTGTTTTGTTAGCAAATTAACAGGAGAAATGGAGGAATAGTTTAGCTGGTATTGTTCTTGCTTAACATGAACAAAACCCTAGGTTTGAGTTTCAGCATGAACTAAAACCAATAGCCACAGGGCGAGGCAGGAGGATTAGAATTTCCAGGCCATTCTCACTAGCATGATGAGTGTGAGACCAACTTGATCTACATGCCACTTTGTCTCAAAATTAAACAAATGAATAAAAGTAAAATAACACAGAAATTGAGCAATTTTGTTCTTTATTGTGACATTATAAGTATTTATCATCATCAGTAGGGGTAACATGCCTATCTGTTTCACTTTTGATGCCAAGGATTCTATTATCAGTATTTGGATGTTGCATATGTATTAATTTAGGGGAAAAAAGATCTTGTCACTGGAGAATGCACATATGAATGGATTTTTCCTGCACATCTACTGGCACAATCCAAGGACAAACATTTGTGTAAGTTTCTAGGTTACCATAAGTATCTTTGTATGAAGTGTGATTCTGAGGAGAAAATTAAAAAAAAAAACAAAGAAAAAGAAAAAGAAAAGAAAGAAGGCTACATCTGATAGAGTAATGAGTTGACAAAGTAAGTCTAAATGCAGCTGTGACGCTACAATAAATAAGAGAGAAAGCTTAGACAGAATTATCAGTTGTGTTACAAAAATGTATTGATGGAACTAAGTAGGAATAGAAGTTGAGTGAGCTGCCTTTAGAACAGTGAGGTACTGGTTCCTGGTGCCCTAAATAAATTTTCTGATTGCAGCTGAGACTATTATTATGGAAAAAATATTATGAAAGAGTGAAAAAGAATTTCACATTTTCTTGTTGCTCCAAGTATTAGCTCCAAGTTTTTTTTGTTGCTCTGAGTGTTTGCAGAGTATTTATTGATAAGAGCACTAGACAAACAGGAGACTTTTTTTTAAAAATAAACTTCTCTCTACCTCTGTGATCTAGTGCAAATAATGGCACTGGGCAGCAGTTTTTATATCCATGGTATGAGGAAATTAAATGTACTATACATTTCATTAAAGACGTACTCTCTAGAATGAACGGGACGTGCATGTGAAGTGAGAAACATCCAGAACTTCTGTAAGAGATTACTACAACCAGGTTGGAGAGATACTCAACAGCTGAGAACAAAGATTGCTCCTTCTGAGGACCAGAGTTCAGTTCCGAGGACCCACAGCAGGGGACTCACAACCACCCGTAACTTCTGTTCCTGGGCACCTGATACTTATGTCCTCCTTGGGCATTCACAGGCGAGTGTGTGTACACATTAAAACCTGAAAAAAAATCTGCAAGAAGAGTGACTAAAAAGAGCAGAAATATAGTATCTGCCACTGTTGGGAAGGCCAGAAGTAAGAAATCAAGCCCCAGCCAGAGCACCGCTCTCTCTGAAGGCCTTTCTCTCTGCAGACCCTTGCTGTCAGTCCTTGGTCTACTCTAGCTTGTAGATTCTTCACTCCAGTCTCCATCTCTATGGCAGCAAAGTTATCTCCTCCATATGTTTATATATGTCAGATTTTCCCTCTTCTTCTAAGGATGCCAAATCCTTCAGACTAGGGCCCACTTAAGCCTGAAGGCTTGCATCCTGACTTACTTCTAAAAAGATTCCATTCACAAATTAGGCAAGAGTGAGACTGAATATTCACTGCTTTGGAGAACACAACTCAACCCATGACAGTCCTTGCCAGCACACTCTGCTCCTGTTGAAAGAGTCAAAAGAAAGTAGTGAGTTCTGATCTAAGCATAGAAGAAAGAAAAGTGAAATGAAGAGACATATGTAAAGATAATGTTTCATTTCAGTATAAAAACTTATTACATTAATACACATAGCATTCACAGAAAATGATGAAAGCAAGTATAAAACCCTATTGCTATGGTTTGGCTGTGAAAATTCTCCCTCTGGCTCATGTGTTGAATACTTTGTTTTCTGTTGGTTATACCATCTGGGGATGCTGTGGAAACTTTGGAAGTCTGACTTTACTGGAAGAGGTAGACCATTGAAGGTAGGTGATTAAGAGTTCCTCATTGCTATCCATTGCCCATCTTTCTGCCTACTCCCACCTGTCATGATGTGAGCAACTGATACCTTGTCCTTGCCATGATGTTCTCCCCAAGCTCATGGGGCCAATCCACCAGGGAGTGAACCTTCTGAAGTCAGGGGCCAAAATAAATCTTCTGTTAAGTTGTTTCTGGCAGGCACTCTGTTACAGAGATGGAAAAAGTAACTAATATAACCATGGTAGTCTTAGATAAAATTAGCTCAGTTGCTTGGGCAGGCATCAGAGAGGTTTTACAGAAAGCTCAGAGGAAGTACCTGCAGACTGCTACAAGATTGTCTTTAACTCGCCCTCACCACAGGTGAATGGCTACCTCCAGTCTTGAATTCTCAGAGACCTGGGTCTTAGCAGCATTTCAGAGTTGCTGGGCTTCTTATGCACATTCTCAGGTTAGCACAATTAGAAACAAACAGGATTTTCAGCAGCCCTGTTAATTCCCTGGGACATTCTTGATTACCATGTGGACTAGAACTCATATTAAGTGTATAGACTTGTTCTATGATAAGCATTATGGTAACCAGTCAAAGATCAGAGTCAGGGCCTATGAATGTTTAAGGACACAGGATGCACTAGTTGAGTGCATTGTTTCCCACAGTGACTTTTTGTGCTCTTAGTACTTGAGTTTACCAGACTCAGTTTGGGAAAATTCAATGGTTTGGATCAAATGACTATATGAAGTATAATTTCATGATTATAATAAGCATCTTTTCTTCAGTGCTTCCTGAAATTTTGCCTATTTGGGTAAGAGTATCTTACTTTGGAAGGGCCATTTAAATAAATTGCAGTCGTGTGTTGATTAATGATGGGGCACGTTCTGAGGAATGTGGTCTTAAGGGAATTTCATCTTTGTTTGTGCACCTTATGACAAAAATGAAGATGGCCATGATGTCCCTATACACTATAGTATGGTGGGACTGCCACTCTAGATTTACTCTATCACTGAATGACGTGTCATTATGAAGCACATGCTTATATATTGGCATATCTAACAGGGGGACCAAGACTAAGCCTATGCTTTATTTTCTTTGGCTCCTGCATGTAAAATTTGCTTTGCCTTAAGGGATGCCAGAAAGACAACTATTCCTGAAGAAAAAAACTGCATGTGCATATATGTTGTCATTACTTTGGGAGTTGGTTTTTGTGGATTTGCCTGCTCACTGAGATGCACTTATAATCTAAAAGTCAATACTTGTGGTATGTCTACAACTAATTGTGGACACATACAAAGCATCCAATGCTTTGAGTCAGTTAGAGCACAAGCTCCCAGTTAAAGCCAAAGAAGACAACACTATCTTTATGTGTCTGCTCCATGCTATAAACTAGTGTCCTTTACACATTCTTCTGATTCCCATGCTCTCCCATCTCTTTGGTATTTGTTGGGGATTTTGCTGTTTAAAAAAGAGTCTAAACACAGCACTGACTTGTCACTTAGTGTCCTTAGTACTGCAAAGCACTTGCCTCATAGAGAGCATGTGTACAAGATAAGCTTCATTGAGTCATGAGTCCACAGTCCTGCTGCTGCAAGTTAGCTCCCTGTCAGTGAATTGCACCGTGCATTAGATAGGTTGCCTTCAAAAGAAGCATCCACAAAGCAAAGTTGCATATATTAGTCAGCTGATAAAAAGGCTGTGGCTGAAGCCTCAAAGGAAACTAATCCTCCATTTTTTTCCTAGGGCAGTGGTTCTGTACTCAACATTTCACCATTCAGTACTATAGGGAATGTGATAGTCTCCACACTAAGGGGTATTTTATATATGTACACACATACACACACACACACACACACACACACACACACACACACACACACACACACACTGGGCATAGAGTTTTATCTGTGAAGACCAGGAAGTTCTTGATAGTGAGAGTAGTGATTAAACGAAATGTGATTATGTTCTGTTTGTTACATGGAATTCTACACTTAAAAATAGAAGATGGCAGGTGACATGCTTTGTGCGTTTTGCCACAATTACAGGTGGTAGATGGTGTACAGTGAAATTTAACCTTGTTATGGTTTGTCTTGATTTGTCTACTCCTTTGGGCTCTGGAATCAATGAAGAGAACAGACCTCTGGGTTCATCTGTGAGGAAGAAGCCCTTCCTCCAGAGAGGGTGGCATCTCTGACAGTGGCCAGATATAAAGAGTTCAAAGGGAAAATCGGTTCTAACTTTCCTGTGGTCAGAGAGTGCACCCATCCCACTGTCATAGTTACTGCTGTTCTGCCATCCTCCCCTGATGACAGAGTCAAGGTTTTGGCTTTCTGGTGTGGACTTAAGATCAGCAACTACCCGGGAATCCTCTGTGCCTTTAGCACCAGAATGGGACTACTGTGCTTTGTGGTTGAGCACTCTGGGGTTGCTTCTTCTCCAGTATGTTGACTGAAGAAAAACAGCCACTGTTGACTGTCCAGTCCTTATTGGTGATAAGCCATTCTAACACATTCTCATTGCTATAAAAAATATATATATATATACATATATATATAATTTAATATATGGTATATATAGTACATATATATTTAAATTCTATCAATTTCTTCCTCTAGATCAGTGGTTCTCAACCTGTGAGTCATGGCTCTTTGGGGGTCAAACAATCCTTTCACAGGGGTCACATATCAGATATCCTGCAGAGCAGATATTTACATTATGATTCATAACAGTAGTGAAATTACAGTTATAAGGTAGCAAGAAAAATAATATTATGGTAGGGTCGCAGCATTAGGAAGGGGGAGCACCACTGCTTTGGATAGCCCTTGGATTGTGTTTTTTTTTTTTTAAGCCTGGCATTTTATCCAGGGTTAGTCAGTTTCAGTGGCATACAACTGGTAATCTGAAAAGGAAAATAGAGAAACCTATCAAATCTAATAATTCAAATGAATGATTTTTGGAAGCCAATGAAATTAAGGAGAACAATACTTTCAGAAGCAATGACACTGGGCTACCTTATCCCAACACCCTCAGTACAGACAATTTAGTTGGCTATTTCAGTGATGCAATGTGGTTGAGAAAAGTACGCATGCTGCATCTACCATTGGCTGGAGACTTTTAAACAAGATGTGACTCTATCCTCTTCAAAACCCACCATGCTTGCATTTGCATCCACATGCCGAGCAGCTGTGCAGGTCCTGAAACTCATGCTTCCTTTGCACAATTCACGGCTGTGTGGCCTCCATCTGCGTTCACAATTTGCATCTGCAAGCTTGTATGTTCAGCCTCATAATTTTGCATATTTCAATCCATATTGGTCATGCACAGCAGCTGTTCTGGAGCACATGACTGGTACTAAGGGCCAACATTTGCAAGTCATATCCATGAACCACAGTGGCTCTTTTGGTGCACCGGTTGCCTCTCTGCCGAGCCATGGAACCCTGTTCAAGAACAGGTGACTCACAATGTGGAATGTTTTCTTCAGTTGATTGCAGGTGACATGACCCTGGGAAGTCAACTACTCAGGTTACAGAGTAAGCTTCAGTAGTCTGTGGTCTGATCAGAGATGTGGAAGAAGAAAACAAGCCACAGCATCTAAGACTATTCTAATGTACCACTCCACAGCCTCAGCATGGTCACTAGAGGCAGTCACACAAGTAAGGCAAAATGGCTCTGGATCTGAAGCTGGCTTCTTTAAGAGCTTGCAACCTTAGTTCAGCTAATTGGTCTCACTGTCTTGAAACCCCCCGATCTTCAATTAGTAAATAGTAATAGATTAATGTAGAAATATTGTACGAAGCATCAAGGATGTGTTGAGCAAACAACAGCTGACACTTTTCATTTTAGTCCTATTGAATCTGGAAAGGATTTGGAGGTGAGGTTCAAAGTGACCCATTCACATCAAGGAATTAGTGAATCACAAAAGAAACTGGTGTTCCGATTTCTATTAGTAGTCAGTTGCAGCCAAGCATTCAGTTGATTTGGGATTTTAATTATATCTTTGCTAGTTTGACGATATGCTGACAACAAAATGAAAAATACTCCGGCCACTACCCTCTGTAACTGGATCCATTCCAGAGACTAAATACAAACTTTGGGAGCATAGATTCAAGGCTGTTGGTATCATTACTACTATCACTATTCACAACTTTCACAAGTGGAGTAAAATGCACCCTGATAATTGAACTGAAACCAATGCCAAGAAATCTCAGTTTGAACAGCCCATGTGTTTCATGGCTAAAATGGCATGCAGATATAAGCTTGCTACTTTACACAAACTCTGCTATATAGAGATTTAAAATTTATCAATCCTCTTAGTTTTGCAGTTTTTAAGAGCACACACACAGAAAAATGGAGAAACCTTGCATATTACAATTCAGTTTTGAGACGTGGCAGGGCTCATTCACAGTGGAATTTATTTCACTTTACATTTGGGGCAGGCATGAGATTTAAAAGCAATGCTCTTCCCTCTAAAGCACTCACTACAAAAGATATATCACACATTCTCGGGCTATTTAAAACTCAGCAAGGGAAATATCAACAGATTTTTCTCCAAGTGTGTTCTCTGATCAACTGGGAGAGTAAAACCTTTCTTATGGAAAGCATGGAATAGAAACAGTTCTGGTGCATGGAAACCTAGGGCTTTCTGTCTTACTAAGTTAAAATCTTTAGCACCCTCAAACATAAGAATTGTGTTTCTACAAGTGTATGTGAATGTGTTGTTCTTTGTTCTTGTGACTGTTTGTGTGTGTGCACTTCTTTAGTGGTTATAAGAATACTTGTTAAGGAGCAAGAAGCTATTAGTCACTCTTTTTTTTTTTTAGCTTGAAATAGTTACACATCAATTAAGGACCCTTCAATTGTGTGAAACAGAAATCAAACAAATGATGTTTTTCTTTCTTAAAAAGAAAATCCATGGTATTTGCAAATGGAATAGTCAGGGGTGGTATTGTCAGATGTGGAAGGATCTAATTCAAAATTATAAAAGAACATTATTTCCTGACCTAATTCTGGCTTATAAAACATAACTAATGTGTCTGTCTATTCTATCTATCTATCGATTGATCAATCGATTGATCGATCTATCTATCTATCTACCTACTTTTCTATCTATATCATTTATCTATTATCTATCTATCATAGGCTGGATAGTTTTATGTCAGTTTGACAGAAGTTAAAATCATCTAAGAGGAGGGAACCTCAATTAAGAAAATGCATCCATAAGATAAGGTTATAGCCAAGCCTGTAGGGCATTTACTTGATTTGTGATTGATAGGGGAGAGCCCAGCCCATTGTGAGTGGTGCCATCTCTGGGCTGGTGGTCCTGGATTCTGTTAGAAAGAAGGCTGAGCAAATCATGGGAAGCCATCCAGTAAGCAGCAACCCCCCATAGCCTCTGCAATAGCTCTTGTCTTCAGGGTCCCGCCCTTTTTTAGTTTCTGTTCCTCTTCCTTCGATGATGAAAATAATATGGAAGTGTAAGCCAAAGAAACCCTTTCTTCCCAAGTTGGTTTAGTTATGGTGTTTTGTCACAGCAATAGAAACCCTAAGACATATCTATCTATCTATCTATCTATCTATCTATCTATCTATCTATCTACCTATCTATCTATCTACCTATTTATCATCTAACCGTCTGTCTGTCTGTCTGTCTATCTACCATCTATCTACTGTTTCGTTAGTCCACCAAGAGAAACTGAGAGACTGACTTGAATTGAGCAGTTGCAGACATGGGAGTATCTACATTGCCTATGAAGCCTGAAGGCACTGTGGGTTGGAATCTTTTCATTAGTGAAGCTCCATGCTTAGCCTTGTTTTCTTCATCCTTTAGGTCTTTAACTGATTAAATGAAGCTCTCCCACTCTATCCTCATACTGAAAATGATATACTCAAAGTGCATCTAGAGTTAATGACATCTAAAACTACCTATACAACAATACCTATGTAGGCACTTGACAAACATTGGGCACCATGGGTACCCTGGCTCAGCCAAGTAGGCTCATGCAATTGATTTCCAGTTTGCTCTTATGGTCAAGATCCTGTTTAATAATCATAAGGTGGTAACTCAAAGCTGGAGGATATAATGAGTCATTTTCTATCCTGACAGCCAGCTCCCAAATAATGACATGAAGACTTCTTATTAATTATGAAAGTTTGGCCTATAGTTTAGGCTTGTTCCTAGTTAGCTCTTGTAATTTACGTTAAACTATCTATATTAATCTACGTTCTATCATGTGGGGCTACCTCTCTTCCATTTTGCACTTCCTGTTTCCTCTCCATGTCTCCTGGCTTCTACCACATGCCTAGATTCCTCCTCCTGTTCCTTTCTCTCCCTAGAAATCCCTCCTATACCTCCTGCCTAGCTATTGGCTGTTCAGCTTTTTATTACACTAATCACAGCAGTACACCTTCACATAATGTACAAATATCCCACCACAGGAGGATCTCAGTGTCTCGATTGGTTATCTCTTACAGAGAGAAGAATTGCCCATGGCCTGTCTTCTGGTCCTCTGACCAGGGCTCCTGCTTTGCTTAGCTCATGTCTAAATCAGAATGTGGAGCTGGCAGCTAAAATTTTCTGTCTGGAAAAATTATTGTCCTCTTTCCACAGTTATTAAAGTGAGGTGTAGTCTGTCAGGGATATTTTCCTCATTGAAAAGGTCCAGTCAAAAGGAGGACACAAGGAAAACAAGCTGGGCAGGTGAAAAATGACCTCCCATCATTCACGGTCTCACACTGTGGCATAGGAGTGGAATCCAGTTACCTGCCCCATTTTGTGTGAACCTTGAGCAATGACTGGGCTATAGACAGCAAGCAAAGATTGGATTTTCTACTTCTCAGTTTTTGAAAAGTTAATCAAAAGAAGAGTATTTCCTGGTCTGTTAAAATTATATAAAATATATGCTTCAATATCTATTAATGAAATTGGATGGGAACATAGTCATGCCCTTTCCTGATGTGTTCTGTACAGCTGCCTCCATCCTAACACAGATCAGAGTAGTTTCAACAAAGACTGTATGACCTAAAACACTCCACATAGTCACTACATAGTCATCTTTCACAGGAAAACCTCTCTGGCCCCTGTTCCACACCATCACACCTATAACTAGAATGTAGAATACGAATCCATGTTAGTTTATGTTGGAGCTATTTGTTTATATCAAGTACTGTTATTCATTCTGAAACTAGTTTCTTCTGGAGATTACCCAATATCTGAATGGCGGAGAAGGTTATAAAGTGAAAATGTTAAATCACCTTTTTCCTTTTAATGCTCCAGACCTCCTTGTACTATGGCATCCCTTTCAGCATTACTTTCTCTTTGGTAGCTGTTATTCTGAGGCAGAGTCTCATTCAGTATAATGAGCCCTGCAAGCCACTGTGTAGCTCAGGCTGGCCTGGAACTCACTATGTAGCCTGGGCTTGCTCAGAACTCTCAGTGGCCCTCCTCTCTCAGTCTTCTGTGGGAGGATTAAAGTAGAGCACCTTATTTTCATCATTTAAAGAGTTAATCCTTTGGGACATTATGATCCTCATTCAACATTATGCCTCCACCTTTTCCTGCTCAATAACATTGAACATAAATGGTATGGAAATCTCAGTTCACTGAAGCTGTATCTCTTTGGTGTTATTTATTGGCTATGTTTGTTTACAGCTTCCTATGATGTGTGACATCCATTTTGGCCCCTGAAATGTAAGATACGCCTTGTAAAGGAAGGAACGTTGGACCCCAGCCACCTCCCCTCCACCTCTGCTCTTTGCCTTTTTTAGTTCCTGTTCTTATTAAGTTTGAAGACTAAAGACGTTTCCACTCTGTCCTGAGACATGCATTTCACATTCTTTCTCTATAGGTAGAACTAAAATTTCATCGTATTCAGTTACTGGTGAGTCCATTTCCCCCAAAGATATGTATCTTTTTACAATGATGTTTGTGGATTATGTTTCTCTTTGCTGTCTTTCTCTTTAATTCCTATGAGAGGAATCTTGGTCATTTGTTTGAAGATAGCATCAAAGAGAAGGCAGGCAGATGGCACTGTGATTCCTCAGACCACTTTATATATGGGATACCACCACTCTGGGGGATGGTCTGCACTCAGGAAATACTTCTGGGATATGCCCTCCCAGGCTCTTGGTCATTTGTCTGTGTTGTGTTTATTCACATGTAAGTGTTGTGTTTATTCATATATGAGTCCAGAAGAGCACACTGGTTCCCCTGGGAACCAAACTTGAATCCTCTATAATAGCACTGTTTTAGTTGGCTTTCTATCGCTGTGATGAATACTGTGACCAAAAGCAACCTGGGGGTGTGTTATTTGACCTAAACATCCTGATCATAGTCTGTCATTGAGGGAAGTAGGGGAAGGGACTCAAATGGGGGCCAGGAAAATGGAAGGAAGCTGTTTTGTGGCTTGCTTCCACGCCTTGTTCAGCTGGCTTTTTATACACTCCTGTCCAGAATTCGCTTTCTTACAAAGGTCATATGTCTTTTAATCTTTCTCCTTTGTTCTTCTTTTTGTCTGCTTTGCATAGTTCCTCTCTAAGCCTTCAGAACTGTCCTCTTTATGAGACTGTAAGGGCTAATCTTGATTGTCAACTTGATTTGATCTGCAATCAACTAAGAGACGTGCCTCTGGCATGGCCTGAGAGGGCCCCAGAAGGAGGATTGGGAGAGCCTGGGAGAGCCTGGGAGGGCATATCCCAGAAGTATTTCCTGAGTGCAGACCATCCCCCAGAGTGGTGGTATCCCATATATAAAGTGGTCTGAGGAATCACAGTGCCATCTGCCTGCCTTCTCTTTGATGCTATCTCAAAGCCTAAAAACTTAAAAGGAATGATACTATCTCATTGCTACTCCAACACAGTTTATGGACAATTGAAAGTCTTTATTCCAGCCAGCTGGGACTATACTGGTACTTGAGACCCAAGTGTAGCTCCAAGTATTTAGAGTAACTGGCTTTTAGAGACAAAAACCACATCCTGGTATCTCTGTCTGCAGCTGCAGAGAGAGGTTTTGCACAGGCAAGCAGTTTGGCAGATAACTTAGCTGGAACATCTTGACCTCAAGTCCCTAGAATAGAGTTGAATAAATTTCATTGGAATTCTCCATCAAGGAGATCAAATTCTAGTTAAATATGAAATGACATCAGCAAAAATTCAAGATGTAAGAACCTCTGCACGGTCTTGTAACACTTTATGTGTGTACCATTTTATTTTCCTAGAAGATATAACCTCACAGCAACCCCAACCACCCTGATCTTCTGATTCTTACAATCTTTCAGGCACCTCCTCTGCAGTGTTCCATAAATCTTAGGTTTAGAGTTGTTTTTGTCAATGCATCCCTTTTAACTGGGATCCACAACTCTGCATTTTGATTGGCTGTGATTTTTCTGGATTAGTATTTGTCTCTTGCAAAGAGAAGTTTCCTTGATGAGGGGTGAGGACTACATTTACCTGTATGTATAAGAATACATATTTAGAATGTAGCTAGGGATTGTGTTGGTTCAATAAAGTAGTGATTGTAGTTTCTTCTCCAAGATCCATGACTTCACTAGCCTTGGGTAGTTGACAAGATTTCTAGTACCAGGCATGTTTTCCATCTTGTTTATTGGGTCTTACATCCAATTAGATAGCTGTTTGGTGACTGCTATTGTAAGTGTGCCATTACTGTATGCTTAGGATTCTGATGTCATTCCTGGTTGTTGCTATGGCTCATAGATGTCATTTTTAAAGGAGACTAACTGGCTGGTATTTTAGAGAAATTGACAATGAGTTGTTTCAGTTCATGAGCTTTGAGAAATGGGCCAAAATCAGCTCTTGAACTAATAGCCAAAATTGTACTTCTACCTGTGAGGACTTCTACATTTGAGAATGGGGGCACCAACTCATTGCTTTGTGCTACTTTAGTTCCTTCATATTTATTTTTCGTGTCTATTCTGAATCAACATGCAGTTTTATTGCAACAGCATGTTAGATATTTTTTCCACCACTCTTTCCTCCTGAGTACACAACACATTGCCCCAAATTCCCATATCCAATGCAGAGAAATAGTCATAGACTTCTCATTTCATTGTTGAGATGATGTGCAAATATATCTCTGAGATGCATCTAAATTCTTCCAGTCTGGCCTTGTATTCCACTCATCTTCATGCCTGCGGTAGTTTCCTATGGCTGGTACAACAAACCACCCAAAACTCTCTGGCTCAAAACAACACAGACTTATTTTCTTAAAACTATGTATGTTAGGAGTCACCAGTAAATCTTACTAGGATAAAATCAAGGTGACATCCTGACTGAATTCCACCCTGGAGACTTGAAGAACTACCAGCTTTTTATCTTTCCCCACTTCTAAAGGCACTCGCATTCCTTGGCCTTTGGGCCCACCCTCTATCTTAAAAGATAACTGTGCATCCATGCCCTTCTTACATACCATTACTTTGATTTTTTATGTCCCCCTCTTCTACTTCTAAGGATCCTTGTAACTACATTAGGTATATGTATATGCAAAATTTTCCCTACAAGTAACCCAATTAATTGGCAATCTTAAGTCCTTTGTGTCAAGAAAGGAAACATGTGCAGATCTCAGAATTACCACCCAGACATAATCAGGGTACCATTATTATGCTTAACACAATGAGACCTTGAGTTCAATCTCTAGGATCAAAGAAAATAAAATAAAACAAAGAAAAAAACTCGGTTGCCACTATAAAAATATCTGGGCAACTGGAATTCATCAGTTCATGCTTTCTTTCCGGTTAACATCCTCATTTCAACTTGAATAAACTCTTAGATCTCAAACTCCGTGTATGTCAGTTTAACTTTTGGATTGACACGTGAAATCATCATTCACGTTTATGCTTCCTCTTTGTTCATCCTGCTGGACTCCCATTCTCTATTCATTCTTGAAGTCTCAGTGTATCACTCCCTCTACATCCCTTTTTAACAGCCTGGGAAGAACCAGTGTTCCTGACACTGTTCTCCCTCACCACCTCATTTATAGCCACCATTTCCCACTGACTGCATTGTACGATGGGTTCTATTGCTATGAAGAGACACCAACACCATAATCATGGCAACTTCATAAAAGAAAGCATTTAATTGGGGCTTGCTTACAGTTTCACATGTTCATTCTGTTATCAGCTGATGGGGAGCACGTCGGCATGCACAGTTTTGGAGCAGTAGCTGAGCATTACATTCTGTTCTACAGGCTGAGAGAGGAAGAGAAACATTCTGCTTGGTATGGGCTTTTGTAAATCTCAAAGCCTATCCCCAATGACACACTTCCTCCAACAAGGCCAACCTCCTAATCCTTCTAATCCTATCAAAGAGTTCCACTTCTTGGTGACTAAATATTTAAATATCTGAGCCTATGGGGGCCACCCATATCCAAACCACCACACTGGGTTGACTCCTCCCTCACACTTTAGTTTCCTTGAAACTTCTCACTTCATTTTTAATATCTTTTCTAGGTTTATAAAAAAAAATCACTCACATTCAAAATGCTAAAATATATGTGATAAGAGGAGTGAAAGTCTAAATTATCAAGTTTTAATGAAGGAGCCATGGTTTATAGTTAAATAGTTAAGACTCTAAGATAGCGGATTTTATGACTATTTCAGCAGCTATATAAATTGGTGTCATTTGGGGGGATCTTTGGCAAGGAAGTCAATCATAAAATAAACTGGATCTTATCCATGGCCTTCATGGGAGGAAAAGATTAGAGTCCCTATCAATCTCAAATCTCTAGAGTCTCCTTCATGTTGCTTCTGGGATCACATTGCATTTAAATGCTTAAGAAGTTACCTTTATCTGAAAGAAAATTCTCAATAATAGACACTATAGCTTTTTTTTTTTAAACAGGAGGCTTATATGTTATAGAATTTTAAGGGTGATTATATTACTCTATTGTTATAATTGACATATATAATACATATTTTAATGAAAATATAATATAGAGGCCCTTAGAGTGACAACTATGGGTACCTTTAATAGTTTTAAATACATAATTATAATTTTCCAAAGACTAAATACTTTTTCCTACTTCTTAAAAATATTAAACATTAAACAAGGATTGTACATCTAGCAATGTGAAGTATTTAAACATATCAGTGCATATAATCACTCTGAGACCTTCCTTAGATGCAGGAGAAAAAAACTTCAGGGCATTTAAAGGCTCCTCAAATAGTCTAGCTAGCTAGCTAGCTGGCATTCAAATTCCCATTTTTCATCTGAAAACACTTATTATTTTAAATAAAAGGTCCCCAGGTTCTAAGATCATACATAGAAAGCATTACACATTTGTTTTAAAAATGAATGCTTCTGAATATTCATCTTGAAATTTTCAATATGGTGAAAAAAACGTATACTCTTGGGAATAAATATGGAGTTATGATGTTTAGAGCCTAATGGAGTGCAGGCTGTAAACATCATTTTAAAAGTTGATTTTATCCAAAATGCAACTACAATTCCATATATATGTTGTAGTTCCTTCCATTGGTCATTCATCATTTAAACATAATGGAATATATAGCACTTTAAAACACTCTAGTAATTTCACCATCCTTTTTATCATGCAATCAATTATTAATAAACTTCCAAATAACATGGATTTTTACTATATTAATTAATTTCAGGAAACACTGTGGAGCCTCACTTTTTGCCAGTCATTGCGGTGTGGAGCAGCACTCAGTAATTTTAACTTTTCTGGATTTGAGTTCATTAAAAATAATAGAATAATAAAGACTACCTCACCCTTGAAAAATTAAAATCAAATGAGAAAATTAGGTTGATTTATTACCCCGTGTTTCTTTCCCTGCTGGAGAATTTGGATGAATCAGACTGTGGTGTCTTCAAATTTGCAGTCCCTCGTCTGTGCATATTAGGAATGACAATACCTCTTGAGTCAAACACCAGATGTCCTTTAAGATACAAACATCTGCTGATTGTCATATCCTCGTGGGCAAATTATTGTAATCACAAGGACCTATAACTGACAGAAGATGTCTGAGTGGAATTTTTTTTTAATAATGAAAACGGAGAAGAGTGCAGTTGGGAGCCTTGGGCCCTGGTGCTGGAGGAAGGTGACCTTCTGGGGACTGACATCTGTAAAGCTTTTGGCTGGTCATGTTGGAGAGAACGGAGAGGGTTTCCTGAAGAAGGTGGGGACACACATTGCATTTGATAAGCAGTGCCCTCAGTTCACATCTCTGAAGAGCAGCCGGGTGGGGTGGGAGGAAGTGGGATGAAGCAGAGTTGCTGTCTGTCCTTCATCTTGAACCATCTGTAGAAGAAAAAAGGAAGTAGGGTGTTGTGGGATGGTCTGTATGTCAAATGTGTTGCTGATTGGTCAATAAATAAATCACTGATTTGGCCAGTGGCCAGGCAGGAAGTATAGGCGGGACTAACAGAGAGGAGAATTGAGAGAACAGGAAGCTGGGTGAGGGTAACACTGCCAGCCGCCATCAGGACAAGGAAGATGTAAAGTACTGGTAAGCCACAAGCCACGTGGCAAGGTATAGATTAATAGAAATGGATTAATTTAAGCTGTAAGAACAGTTAGCAAGAAGCCTGCCACGGCCATACAGTTTGTAACCAATATAAGTCTCTGTGTTTACTTGTTCCGGTTTGAGCAGCTGTGGGACTGGCAGGTGAGAGAGATTTGTCCTGACTGTGGGCCAGGCAGGAAAACTCTAGCTACAGTAGGGAGAAAAAATGAGCCGACAGGTATTTCACACAGGCCGTGTGTCTTGTCACAGTCAGGAAGTCAGTGTCCTCCTGCTGGCCCTGGGTCTCTTTCCAAACTTTCCCCTGTCACACTCATTGCCATGGCCATCTGTAGCCCCAAGAACCTATGAGCCATATAGAATCCTCTTCTGGTAAGCTAAGATAGTGTAAACTTCGCACATCCGTCTGTTGTCTTATATTGTAGTCAATAATAGTAGATAATTTTCCAGAAGTTTCCTTAGGAGCCCCGTCTGGGCCTTTATTTGGGCTGTGTCAGCTTCTAGACAGACCATTTTCAAGAATTCAATATATCATTATTGCTAAAACCTTAAACCACATTTATCATAGAAAAATATTGCTAATAGGCTGTAAATATCATTTTAAAAGTTGGTTTCATCCAAAAATGCAACAACAATCCCCCATATATTGTAATTTCTCTCATTGATCATTCATTGCTTAAAAGTAATGAACTATGCAGGATTTTATGGCAGCCTAGTAATTTTACCACTCATTACATCATGTGATCCATTACTAATAAATGTCTAAATAGTGTGTTCGTTTTCAATATATGAATTAACTTCAGGAAATAGTGCGGAGTCCTACTTTGTGCCGGCCACTGCACAGTGTGGAGAAACAGCAGTGAACAGAACTGAATAGGATCCCCGCTGTCTTGCAGTTTACCTAGAGAGTATTCAGATGTCTCCCTGCTCAGTCTACCTTACCATATAGAAAGGCGAGGCTAAATAGGATTTAGCTCTTGTGTTTTCATGATAAACAAACTAGGAACATGTAACCAGACTTCGACTATCAATTGCCAATCAGTTTGCTTCTTCAGGAAAAACAAAGTGCTGATTGTATGTAGAAGCACAGCTTTTCGACATGACAGCAAACAGAGGAGTCTCAAAGAAATCCAAAGTTCTAGTAGCAATTGTACCTTTATTGTCCTCAAAACCTTCTTTTGCAGCCATGATTGTCAAGAGAATTCTACCGTATCTAAAGGGAGTGATTCTCAACCTTCCTAATGCTGAGACCCTTTAACACTTCTTCATGTTGTGGTGACACCCCAACCATAAAATTATTTCTCTGCTACTGAATAACTGTAGTTTTGCTACTCTTATGAGTCACAAAGTAAATATCTGATATGCAATCCTGTAGGGGTCGTGACCCACAGTTTGAGAACCACAGGTCTAAGGTGACAGTAACTGGTTTTAAGCTCTGGCTATACAGATCTTTGTCTTCTCTAGAGCTTCTGTGATGTCTGGGCTGTGGAAATAGAAAATCCTAAGGCACTCTTAGCTGTAAGAAAGTGACAATGCCTGATAAGAGGTGGCACCCCAAACATTGAATCTGCTGTACCATTTTCACAGTGGTGTTTTGGCTGCCCTGTCCTCATGAGGGAAGCTTGAGTCTTAAAAAAAAATGGTTTTCACTGTTTCTGTCATTCTATTACATCACCTGATGTGGGACTCTGGCTTAGCATCTCCTTCTACAGAGAAGAAAAAATCAGACTAGTGGAATAAGCAGGTCACCACAGATGTGAGGCCAGATATCTAGATCTACATAGTGTTCCCACCACCCTGCTCTCTGACTTTCCCAGTCTGTCTGCTATGGTGCTAGAGCTTCCGGGGTAACAGCTTGGTTTCTGTGGAAGCAGGCAGGCAGGCTATGCTGATACATTGCTGAGAATTCAATTTGGCAAGTCTTTAAGACCTCAACTAAAATTCTCCTATTAAAGAGGTTCCAATTCTCTCCATCCATCAAATTTGGAGTGTTTTTCATTATGGCTACTACTGGGCATTCTTTATTAGGAAATCTAATCAGCAATAAAGAGCTTGACTGATGGATGGAATATGAATTTTACTGCTGTGTGGGGACATGGTTTTATTTTGCCATCCGGGAAAATGAGATCTAATTGGGGAATGAGAGACTTATAATACCCCCCACCACATCATTCTTGTTGTCCATTAAGGCACTCGTCCAACTTCTGCATTCTCCTAGAATGGATCTGGTTCTTCCGCTTTTCCCAATGTCATTTGCCTTCAATTCTAGATCTGACCCAAGCCTAATATATGTAGCACACCCTTTGGCTCTCTAAATTCCGTTTTACTTTTCTTGGCTGAAGATTATGGAAAGACCATCCCCCCGCAAATAGTGGGGTTGAGGTTGTGGAGGCATTAAGGAAGTGTATTTCAGATTGTCAACATAGATTACAAGGCTGGGTTTATTTATGTAGAAATAAAGGAGCAATGGATCAACAATTGAACTTTATAAATAGAACATTGAATGTGGGGGATGATGGCTGAGGTGGTAAGTGCCTGTTGTTGGGTACCCAATACCCACGGAAAAGGCCAGCCATGGTATCATGTGCCTATAGCCTTAGCACTGGAGTTTGGGAACCACAGACAAACAGATTTCTGGAGCTGCTGTTCATCCAGTCTAGCTAGTTGGTAAGCTCCTGGTTCAGTGAAGGACTGTCTTAAAAAAAAAAAAAAGATAGACAGTGATAGAGAAAGCTGTTGGTGTCTAGCCTTTGCACACATGCAAATACATGTGCGCATGCACTCCTATACATGTGTACACACATGTAAATACAGGGATGCCCCACGAACGTGTAATTCTACTCAAGTGTATGGCGGTGTTAGCTAGAGTTCGTTCAACTTCATAAGAAGATAATGATTCCAGCTTCACATGGTCCTGAGAGCATGGAGTACATGACTGAGCCTTTGTATGTGGGCCTACTTTGGTTGGAGCACAAAAGGAGCTGGAAGAAACGTGATAAGGAAGTCGATCCATTTCCAAGGAAGCATACTTTTGCCCTCCCTTCTCAGGAGATGTCATGTTACATGAATGTGCTCCAGAGAAGAAGATTTTATTAAATATCTCCTTCCCCTGGAATCAGAGGTCCTTAAGTGGTTTTCTTTGTACTTGACTCATGTCCAGTCCCTTCACACTGATGGGCTAGCAAACTGGGCTTCTTTCTTTAGGAACCCATGCCCCCCTCTGTATTGGCACATGCTAGAATATGTTGCATTTTACAGTTAGTTTTCCAAGGGTTTTTAAACAGCCAAGTGTTTATTCATATGCTTATTTCTGAGACAGTAAAGTGCTGGTGTCCTATTGGAGGAAAGAGATGGTGGAGGGAGAACATTTGATTTCAAAATTTGGAAGATGAATTAAACCATCTAATCAGGCTTGGTCAATGCAAAACTCTCTGGTTTGAGGGAGTTCTGTTTTCTTCTGACATAGAGTAACTGGGCAGGTTTTTAAATCAAGTGGGAACAAAGAGGGGAGAGACATCCAAGTGTTTCTAGAGAAGAAGAGAGGAGAAGCAGATTTGTTTTACACAATCAGAGTGCGCAGAGAACCTCGGAGACCAGACATGACTGCCTCTGGAGACTTGGAAGTTACTCGCCGCCAAGTGGAACACAAAGCCTTTTTTGATTTGGTAAGTGCACTTAAACATTTTGTAATGTAATAAACAGAAAGGGACATCTCAGCTTTTATACTAAGGCAAAGTAAATAAACATGACTGTACCGACTACGTAACCTGAGCCGATTCCTGTAGCCCCGGCTAGTGGGTACCACGTGACCGAACTCTGGATCCAGCAGAGTCAAAGCCAAAGGAAATTGCGAGTCTGGGAAAAGAAACCAGGAGAAAGGGCCTCTGCATCCCCTTCACAGAGGTATACCTAAATTGAGGTAGCTAAGTGCTGGGAAAGAAGTTTTTTATACCAAACTTCTGTTCGTTTGGGTTTGCAATGCAAACAACAACAACAACAATACAAATTACCTGTGCTTCTGTAGAGGCATGCCAAATGAAAACAACTCTCATAGCAAGTTAAACGCTAAACATAGACACACGTGTTGAGCAATGAATGCCCCAGGAGTTAGAATTTTTAAAGTAGAAAATTAACCCTCTGAAAATAAAACCCACAATCAGGGCGTCTGTTACTGAGAGACTTTTTCAGGCCATTGAAAGAACTGAACTCCCACTTAACGGCTCTGCTGACTCTGTTCGTGACTTTCACCCCACCACTTCGTCTTTAGTCCCAACTGTCCTTATCTGGGACACGAGGCTACTCCACTCTAGTGTTTCTCCACTTTTAGGATTGTTCAGCTGAACGAATACTGGGTCAAGTTTAGGAAATCTGATATAGAAACTTATGGTAAGTCTGGGGTAGGAAGTCTAGCCTAACTATACAGGAATATTCTTTAGTAGTATACATGGTTCATGCGAAACCACAAGTCACCTCAATGGTAACAAGACACAGTTCACCCTGGAATCAAATCTGGGTGACCTTATGTCTTGAGAACAGATTCATGCTACTCCAACTTCCATGTTCCAAGGTGAGGTAACAGTCTGATGAAGTTTTACATAGCAGAACAAATGAAATCCTAAATAAAGTCACCTTTCAGATACGTTTGTGTAGATACTCATTAAGACAGTTAAAACAAAGTTGGGAAATCTTTACTGTAGTCCTCAGCCTCTATCTGAAGACACTTGACCTTTCAGTTGGTGGAAGCTAGTGAAGTTAAATTAATATCTTCTAAAAAGTTTTGCCTGTTAGTCATCAGGACAGTAAGTCTGACACAGAGATGGGCAGAGGATAGCTATAAATGAGGCCAAAGAGAACCCATGATAAATTATATAGTTAAGAATTCGCAGTATTCTAACCTCTCCACCATCTTTAAAGTTCTAATCAGTCAACCCACTTTGCAGAAGCTTCAAAGAAACATATGGTTCTTTTCAGGAACTTTCATTTACAGCATCATTGTTTAAACACAAGCTGGAAAATAATGCAAAAAAATAAATTGCTCAAAATCATTCACGAAATTAAATTCACTTGTGAAGTCATTTTGCATATTGTTGGTATAAATGGATTGCCAGGTGAAGAATACGTAGTACCTTTACAAATAGTAAGTGGCAGAAACAGTTCTTCAAATATATATATATATATATATATATATATATATATATATATATATATATATACATATATCAATCAAAGCAACATATGTAAGTGTGCTCAGCAAAATATAAGTGGTTAGTTAATACTATCATGTGTGCCTTGTCAGTTTTCTGGTAAAAAGGAATCTTGGTTTGCATTATGAATGATGTTTCTTCAAAGATACCTTCATCTAAAATAAATTTTATGAGAGACAAAGGAATTTTTAAAATAACATGGGATTCTACTATAGTTGAAATGAATGCTTACTGTCCTCTCTGATATTGAATGACCATTCTTCCTGTTATCTCATGCCTTCCACTTCAGTATTGGCACCATTACCACACACTAGAAATCTTGATATTAAACAATGTCCATGTGAGGCTTTTCATTTTTTGTCTCCAGTGGATCAGACTATAACTGTGGAAGCTGCTTTTCTAGGCTTTTGATTTTTTTTTCTGAAACTCAGAAAACACTCCAACTCTACCTCTTTCCATACGCATTCTTACTAAGCATATTCATTGTATATTTGTGCATATGTATTATATAACACCTCCAGGCATGGTTTCTGTCCAGGAGAAACACCGCTTCCTTCTCTTGATGGCATTTTCCATTTGAAGAGCGAGTAAAGCCTATACCATTTTACCTGGGCTTATTGGACTAGTCAATTTGGAGAGATATAAACATTTCCAAATCTCCTCTTTAAAGAAGGAAAAAGCTGTATGGAAACCTACAGTCTTGTCTCCAAACGTTAAAAAAAAAAAAAAAAAAAAAAAATTGGAAGGAAAATCCCCTGCTTGGCTAGAAAAGCTCCTTGAAGCTATGGATTATTAAACAAAACCCTAGTGCCAGTTGTAGCCAATGTCTGAGTTGTTGATCAAGGAGGCTCCAGAGGTCTACAAAACAATGTAGGCTCTTGTCACTCTTCTTAGTTGCTTAGCAGAACTAGATGACAAGACCCTGTTGCTGAAGACACAGTATAGCTTGGTTGCCTGATACAGAGAATTCAAGTGGAAAACTGAGCTGGAAGTCTCTGTCTGCTAGGTACCTTTCATAGTTATGCAGGTTGCTGGAGGAGAAAGCGCATCAATGGTCTTGCCTGGATATGGACCCCACCAATTACAACCTACCAGGCAAGTGTGTCCACTTGTGTAGTAGTGGCATGACTTTTAAGGGGGGTAACTAACCACTCTCTGATTAGATTTCAGGCTAACTAAGGGATACCATAACTGGCACCATAAACACCCCCCCCCCCCAAATAGTTAAGCTTTGACATGGAAACATTCAGCTCCATTCCTTCAAGCTTTGAGCTGGAAGAGGCTGTATGTGCCCAAGCAAATTAGATTACTATGTCCTGAAATTCCGCTTTAGCATGGCCGTACTCCTCTGTATCAAAGCCACTCCATAACAAAGGCTATAACCTGCCTTTGCCTAACTCTTCAGTTTGTATTTTTAATATATGATTTTATTTATTCTTTGAAAGTTTTATACGTGTAAACAATGTGTTTTAATCGTATCCACCCCCTCCTTCTGCACATTCTCCCAGGATCTTCATCATATCTCCTTCCAGACTTTCACGTCCATCTTTTATAATTCATTATTCTTTTACCCATTGACTTTAATTAGCACTGCTCATATGTCCATGGGTATGGAATCTTTGACCGTGGTATGGGGAGTCTACCAGTAGCTACATTCTTAAAGGAAAGCAATTCTACCTCCCCCAACAGCCATCAACTCCTGATAGCTCCTCAGCTAGGGGTGGGGCTTCAAGAGCCCCTTCCTGACCCATAGTGGAATTTTTAATTGGCTTGATCTTGTGTAGGTAACCAGAGAGGCTGTGGGTTCAAATGTGCAACAGCTATGTCCTGTCCAGAGGGCAGCATTTCACAATATTCTTCCCCATCTTCTGACTCTTACAGTCTTTCTGACTTCTCCTCTATGATGGTTCCTGAGCCTGGAGGCTTGGGGGACAGGGTGGATATAGATGCCCCACTTGTGGCTGAGCAGTTCCGGTCACTTAGTCTCAGCACTTTGAACAGTATTGTGTCTCTACATTAACCATTACTCACTGTAACAAGAAGCCTCTCTGACCAAGGTAGAGAGCATCACAGATCTATATATAAACAACATAAATATTTAAAAGGCAGTTTGACAATATGGCCATTTGGAAAAACAGCACTGGCTTCTCACCTGGGGTCTGTGACTTGTCTAGCTATGCTGTTTCAGTAAGTGTGTGTATATGCATGTGTATTTTAAATAGAAATCCCCTAAAAATCTCTAAAATCATAGTTCTAGTCATATATGAATAACAAAAATAAGGGAAGTTGCTGGAGAAGGGAGAATTATATTTTTGAGGACATGGCCACTGGTAGGCATTCCATGCTCCAGGGGGTGGCATATCTTCATGCATGTATGGGCAACTTTGGTTGGACTTTGTAAGTTATAAAGAAGAAAGGAGAATTAGGAGGAGGAGGAGGAGGAGGAGGAGGAGGAGGAGGAGGAGGAGCAGGAGGAGCAGGAGGAGCAGGAGGAAGAAGCCATGAAGTTAGGAGGGGGACATGTTATGGAGGATACAAGAAGAGCTGGAGGTGTGAAATTGGTAGTGGATATGATCATATTTAATTGTTTACAATTATGAAATTCTTAAAAATAAAAATCATAATAAAATGGAAAATTTAAATTGTCTTCCATTAAAAATAAAAAATAAGAGATATGGACATGTTTTGCTAGATTCCAATTATACCATCTATACCATCTGTACTGCTGTGTCTTGAACACACAGCTATCCTCCAAGACATAAAGTGTTAAACTATATGCTTTTCAACTCTGTGTGTGTGTGCCTGTGTGTGTGTACATGTATGTTTGCATATTTTGTTTCTTTTTATTCTGTCCCGACACTTTGTCTTACTGGTCTTTTGATTGTTTTGCTTTTTATTTTGGGGATTTTTTTTTTTTTGTTTTTGTGTTTTCGAAAGAGAGAGAGAGAAAACATGAAGTTGGGTGAGTAGGGAAGAAGGGAAGATCTGGGAGGAATTGGGGAAGGAGACTAACCTGATGAAAATATATTGCAGAAAAACATTTAAACACACACACACACACACACACACACACACACACACACACACACGTTTTTAAAGACTAGGAAAAGAAATTTCCTTCTAAATATATAGCATGGAGTTTACTACATATGTGTGAGCTACCCAGTCAGACTGCAATTTGCTGGGTCTGTACTTCGCTTCTACAACAGCAACATGGGAAGAGTAAGAGCCAACCCATGACTTAAAGGATGCAAGCCAGGAAGTTAACACATAGGAAGCCAGCCCCTCTCTCTCACATTCACTCCTTTTCATCAAATACATTTCACAAAATTTCTTTATGAACTATATGATCATGTTTTAGCAAATAATTTCTAATGAAACATTCTTGGAATGGTCAAATATACAAAGATATTTATTTGCAGAGTCTATTTATAGAACCTGGAAAATGTTCTAAATTAATTCAAGGAGTTATAAGGTTAATTGAGAGGGGGATCCTCCACAAGCAATGAACACAGACATCATCTCTGAACTTAACTCTGGCAGAATAAAGTTGAATGGAAAGATGATTCAAAATATGAATCCCTGTGTTACCCAATGATGCTTTACATAATAACCAGACTATAGCCTGTCTTGTTCTTTAAGGCATACTGAATAATTGTCTCTTGGCTTCCAGAGATTGCCAAGGGCAAATAAGAAAAAAAAACTCCAATAGCAATAACTACAGAACAGTAACTCTTGTCCAGCATCCCTGATAAAGAGGTAGCTTCTTGTGCGAATCTTGCCTTTTGTCCTTCTCAACATAGAGGTGTTCAAGTTTGCAACATGTGAGAAATACTTATGTATATGTACCACCAGAGACTTTGACTCATATGTTGAGGGTGAGACTTGGCTATGGGTAATCTAAAATCTATCTGTATATAATTTTGGGAAACAACAGAGGGTTGGGTATCAGTGCTGGAAGCTTCTTGAGTTCCTGTTGGATGTCTCAGTAAGCTGAGGATGAGCCAACACAGCTCCTCAAAGAGCACCTCAAATTATCTGAGGAGCCCAGAATTAGATTGAGGAATTCTTATGGCATGTTTATTCAAGCCTCCTGTCGTATTTGCAAATTGAAGGGTAGGCCAGTCAGCAGTACTCCCATATGGAACCCAAGAACCTAATGTAGAACTAACATTTTCTTTGGAATGTCAACAATAGCATACTTGTAGTTGAGATGACTCATTTGTGTAACTGTTGTTTGTTTTTTGGCTCTTTGGGGGCCTGCCACCCACCTCCCAAATAAATTACTCATGGAGGCTTATTCTTAATTATGATTGCCCAGTCTTAGCTTGGTTCAGTTTCTTGCCAGCTTTCCTTAACTTTAGGTTAACCTGTCTGTCTTTTGCCTCGGGGCTTTCTCTGTTCTCTTACTTCTGTAAATCTTACTCTTACTCTGTGGTTTGCTGTGTAGCTGGGTAGCTGGGTGCCTGGCCCTGGAGTCCTCCTCCTTCTCTCTCATTCCTAGGTCTCCTCTCCTCCTGGATTTCTCCTTCTATATATTCTTTCTACCTCCTAGCCCCACTTATCCTTTCTACTGCTTTGCTATTGGCCATTCGGTTCTTTATTAGACCGTCAGGCACAGTAACACAGCTTCACAGAGTTAAACAAATGCAACAAAAACAAAAGTAACACACCTTAAAATAATATTCTACAACATATAACTATCAATTACCATTGTTATTTTTTAAGATTTGTTTTATTCTTATCTATGTGTGTATGTGTACGTCTGTGTGTATGTATGCAAAGATACGTGTAGGCCCCCATGGAAGCCAGAAAAGGATATTCGCTCTCCTAGAACTGGAATTATATGTGACTGTGAGCTGACTGACATGGGTGCTAGGAACCAAACTCAGGTCCTCTATAAGAACAACAAGCACCCTTAACTGTAGAGCCCAATCACCACTGTTATCAACAATTCTTTTTCTAAAACTTTAGATCCAAATGATAAAAGGAAACTCATGAATTCCATTCATTCTTTCAACTGCAGATGTGAGTTCATTTCTCTGCTTCGGTTTACTTGGAACGTGGATAAAATGTGGGTGCGGTGGGAGAGGCTCATTCTAATTCTTTCTCAGGACCTGACTCATGTCCATAGGATGTATATCTGCAAAGAGTTTATCAAAGGCGGGTGGGGAACAAGTCATAGGACTCCTCAGTGGGCCAGCTCAGAAGTACCTCCTGGTGATTGGCAGCAGGACAATGAGGCTTTGTTGTCAGGGTTAGGATGTGGTTTCCCTGTTCTGGGGCCTAACACATTCTGCAAAGGCACCCTTTAAACTCGTGGCTTCTTCAGGGAGGTATGTTAGCTGAGCAGATTGTCCTCTGTTGTGGCTTCGGAAGAACAACTGGGTAGAGTTACTGTGTTTTAAAACAAAACATTTGTTGGTCTAAATACCAGTGTTCTTTCCATAACCACACCCACAGTTTAGAATACTAATTCATTTAATTTCTAATTTAAACTCATGTTATTGCTTTCAGTAAACTATGCCTGGAGACAAGAAAATTACCAAAGCATTCACCGTCCTTTCCAAACCTTTCAGTGACAGAGAACTGCTACTGAATTAGCACATGACTTTAGAGAAACCACAAAAGTCTGAACATACTAATTTTTTCATTAAGGTTCCAGAAAACTCAACTTAAGTTTTTAAACAGTGGCTTTCATATACTATTAAATTCTCTGTAATAAGCAACTTTTGGAATCGGGATGAAAGCTAATTATAGAAATCCTTTGCCATAGTTGTTTCTATTTACATCTTTAAAACCACAGAAGCAAATATCTTCTTGGGCTTCCTAATGTGTCAGCATCTTCCTGATTTTGGAGTTCTTTGAAGCTGCCCTTACATCTTCTACTTGAAAATGTATTGTGATTGAATATTCCTAGCTCAAGGACAATTTCCCAAGCACTCAAGACACTTGCACTCAGAGTAGATGGGTGATCAAAGCTGTTAAATATACACAGTGCATAGCTGTGATTTCTTTTGCATATATTTAATGTTTTGTGGTGACTGTTTCATCAGTAGCAGCAAAGCATGGAGGAAACATATAATAACGAATGTGAAATATTTATAGAATATTCTTTTCAACCACCAGACTTAAGGTATATCTTTGGGGTTAGTGTTCAATACATGGAAACTTTTTTTCTTAAGAAGTCTTTTTTTATTCATTTTACATACCCATCAAAGACCCCTGTCTTCCCTCCTCCCATCCCTCCAGCCTCCCCCTCCCAACCCACTTCCAATTCTTTCCTACAAGAAGGTAAGGCCTCCCATTAGGAGGTACATTTAGTAGAGTCAGGTCCAAGCTCCTCCCCATGCCTCAAGGCTGTGGGAGGTGTCCCATTATAGGTAGTGGACTCCAAAAAGCCTGCTCATGTGCTAGGGATGGATTCTGATCCTACTGCCAGGGGGCCTCTTAAGGAGATCAAGGCACACAATTGTCTTGCTATGCAGAGGGCCTAGTCCAGTCCCATGCAGGCTCCACAGCTGTTGATATAAATTTCATGAGTTCCCACTAGTTTGGTTTGGTTGTCTCTGTAGATTTCCCCATCATGATCTTGATGTCCTTGCTCACAGAATCTCTGTTCTCTCTCTTCAACTGGACTCTTGGAGCTCAGCCTCGTGTTTGGCTGTGGATCTCTCCGTCTGCTTCCATCAGTTAGTGGAGAAAGGCTCTATGGTGACAGTTAGGGTATTCACTGATCTGATTACTGAGGTAAGTCAGTTCAGACACCCTCTCCATTATTGCTAGTAATCTAAGCTGGGGTCATCCTTGGGGATTCCTGGGAACTTCCCTAACACCAGGTTTCTCCCTATCCCCATGATGTCTCCCTCCATCATGGTATCTCTTTCACTGCTCTCCCACTCCATCCCTGTTCCAGTTCAATCATCTTGTTCCCTTATGTTCTCATCCCCTACCCCTACTCTCCATTGCCCACCCCTCATCCCCAGTTTGAAGAAAAGGAACTGTTCAGGCCATAATTCTCAAGAGAGCACAAAGCCTAGTTAAGCAGGGTGTTTTGGTTTACTATCAGAAGATTGTGTGGGCAGTGCTAGCCTATGGCAACTGATGCAGGTGCCTGAGAGGGCTGACTGATTCTGCAAGGAATTCTCAGCAGCATTCTGCATCGTAAGACACATCCCGTTGACCCAGAACTGACCAGTACCCATCTACACCACAGTCTTGGTTGTGTGTTAGAATCACCTAGAGAGCTTTTAACAATGCTGATGCCAGGTAATTAAATAGGACCAATAAAATGAGAGTCCCCACGGGTGAGGCCTAGCTATCTGCAGCTTTTAAAGGCTCCCAGATGATTCCACTGGGCAGGGTTGGTTGTAAAAACACCACTCCTTATCTAGACCACAGCCAGGAGGTTCCAATTACCTCAGCATTTCCCTTCTTCAGGTCACCAGAGTGGGGTAAGAGGCTCCTGTGGACTCCTAGAAAAATTTCTGTTAAAAAAAAATCCCCACGTTTTATAAATAGCCAATTAGAAAACAAAATACATAATGTGTAGTCTATTTAAGATTGGTAAGTTCATGAATTCTCTCTTAAGCAATTGAAGTATGTTTCTCTGAATTCTCTAAATTGAAACTAGGAATGGTTTAAAGGAGTGGTTCTCAACTTTCCTAATGCTGCGACCCTTTAATACAGTTCCTCATGGTGTGGTGACCCCCAACTACTAAATTATTTTCGCTGCTACTTCATACCTGTAATTTTGCTGCTGTTATGAATTGTAATATAAATATTTTTTTGGAAACAGAGGTATGGCAAAGGGGTCACAACCCAGAGGTTGAGAACCACTTGTTTATAGACATTGCATCCAAGGATTGATTCTCAGTGCTTTTTGAGGGAAATGCATGTTTACGTATTTTGTGATTAGGAAAACACTATTACAACTATTGAACTATGGTGGCAGTGACTCGGGTTTTTTTCTGAGTATTCTTCTTGTGATCTCACTGGCTCCTTATAGCAACCAAGTAAGGAGTCTACTGTATTTATCGTATGCTCAGCAAGGAGTCTAAGGTGACTCAAGTAAGAACATGATGAAGTGGAGGTGTATAAACACTAGTAATATGAATCCAAAGTTAGTCCTTCAAAGAGTCAGGATAGAAGGGACATTGACATTTGGTACCTATAGTCCTGACTGGTATATATAATATGTGTGTGTGTATATATATGTATGTGTGTGTATTCACATATATACATGACAAAATAATGGAATATTGATAAAAATAGAGAAACACGTTTTTAAAGTTCACAAATCAGAGGCCTGGTTAAACTGGCCACAACATAGGCATATAACATGACCTTATGCTCCCATAGAAACCATGGCAAGAAGTAGTTAACACTTTTCACACTGTGGTCCCTGAAGAGAATTAGAGTGAGGTTTTCCTTTGTCTTACCACATAGCATTTATGAGCAGTCAAATTGGCCAGAGGTAATTGTTCTAGAAGGTGGAGGCACAGGACTTCCTAGCCAGAGCAAGAGCTGAAGAGAGCAACATCTTGACATGCCTACCATCCACTATCAGTTAGAAAATTCCCATGAACAGTAATATATTCTGCCATAAGAAAATGATAAGGAAGCTACATAGCATATTCTAGACTGATAAATTCATCCATAAATGTTTTCTAGTTGTTTTAGGGACTATAACATGACATGGCATCTATATTAATTGATAAATAGCAGCTTTATTCCAATGTCATCTCTCACACTGTGGCAACCTCGGATGACGTCAAGTTGGAGAAACTTCAAGGTGAAAACTGGCATAGAGGTCTGGGCTGGTGGGTGAGTTCAGGGGAACTGTTCTTAAAGCTTTTCTCCACCTTCAACAGGCGTTTGTTTTGATTGGTTTGTACCTGAGCTTTGCATATGTTTTCATGAGAATCATTCATACATATATGAATATATATACTATATATATGCACACATATATAAAAGAGTTTCTGGAAGAGCACCTGTAACAAGGATAATGCTTATTTGACAGGTTTCTGGATTTTCCTCTCATCTGTTTCGATTGAATATAGATCATAAATAGAAAAAAGGAAAGATCAATGATAGTTCTAGAAATGATTTTATGACTGTGATTAATTTCAGTCCTTATATGTTAATGTTTCCTTACAGAATTGTCGTTGCATTTCTATGCAGCACAGAGTTCCTAGCTGCTGGCCAAAACTCTCTATTGACTGGGACTAAAATAATGTTGTATAGCACCAAAATGCTCCAAATGTTAAGAGCCCTGTCCTTATTGTTCAGACACCACATTTTCACGTAGAGCGCAGAGGAAGTGAGAGGCCCTCAGGAATAAAGCTAAGATGAACTTTTAAAGTCAGATTCTTTTACTTTGAACACGGTAAAGGCATATGAGGGAGCTTCTCCCTTTAGGGTTAAAGGCCAAGGTCCCCCAGGAGTACATATCTGACTTTCCACGGGGGTTCAAATCAAATGGCTCTTCTGACCTCTGGTGTGCCCGGGGTGCTGGGGGCCAGGGTCAGGACTGTTGTCACTGGGTCAGAGAATCCAGTTGTCTGCCTGAGAGATGCAATTACAATAGTTCAAGGGTGCTCAAAATGACCTCTGTACACAATCATCTACTCTGCCTAGAACAAGGAAATCCTACTTCCCGAATGCTCCGTCACAACTTCAATATGACTGAATAGACCACATTCATATTGTTATGAGACCTGAACTCGATTCATAGCAAAATCCTAGTCGTTCCTGATCTGCTAAATAATTGATGCTGAGGAAAATTCCTTCTTCACTTTCCTGCGGCAAACAGCAATGCCTGAGGCCAAGCACTGAAACTGTCACTGTTTTTTGTCTTTGATTCTCCTCCTCTTCCTGAGGCGCTGCTTCTTAGAGAGTGGATGCTGCTCCCCGACTACCTCTCCTGCTCCTTCTTGCTCCCAGTTTCCTCTGATCCTCACTTTTCAGAACATCTTAATTTCCTGAATCTGATTCCTTTAGGGCCACATCTTCAGGAAACCACCAAGCAAAATGCAAAGAGAGTGTTAATCAAGAGTGTTGAAACTCTGAAGCTGCCAGAAATGCATCTGGAAATACCATGTAACACCCAAGAAATGAGTTGGTTAAAGATTAAAAGAAGCCAGGGGATACAGTCAGACTTAATAAAAACTAGAGAGGACAACTACATGTAGAATACATAGGAAACTCAAATGGTAAATAGCAAAAAACAAATAACTTGATTGAAAACTGGGCAACAGACCCAAATAGACATTTTTTCTAGAGAATGTGTATAAGTGACTGACAGGTGTGTGAAAAAATGCTCCGTATTACTAGTTATCTGAGAAATGCAAATCAAACCTGCAATTATATAGGACCTTGACCCAGAGACAGAGCATCTATCAAAAAAAAAAAAACACCAAACAAACAAACAAACAACAATGAACCAAAGCAAAAGAAAAAACAAAGCAACTGAAGAATGAGGAGAAAAGGGAACACTTACATAATCTTTGTGGAATTAAAAATTAGTACAATCGTTGGCTATTCCTTAAAATAGGATACAGTTTCCTAAATCAAAAATTAAAATCACCTTACCATTTAGCAATCCCACTATGGAATATATAACGAAAAGAAATGTAATCAGTTATCTGAAAGAGTATCAAGGCAACCCCTGAACTCCCGTGTTTACTACAACATCATTCAGAATAGTCAGGAAACAGAAACCACTCACATGTGCATCACCTGGCGACTGGCAAAAGAAACTGTGCCATAGGCACCCAGGGAACACCATTCAACTGTAAACAGGATGCAATCGTTTCAGAAGTCATTTGAGCCAGTGTGGACAAACTGGAGATCATTTGCCAAGTGAAATAACCCAGGCATAGAAAGGTATGTGCAACCTGATCTCACTTGTACATGGAATCTAAAAAACCTGATCCCATGGAAGTAGAGAGTAGAGTGGTAGTTTCCATAACCTGGGGAGGGAAGTGGGGGAGGGGATAGGCCAGTCAACCAACACTAAGTAAGAGACAGGAGTATGAAGTTCGGGGTTGCTATTATAGTAGGTGGCTCAAGATGACCACAGGAAGGTGGTCATCATGACAAGGAACTGTTATTTCCTTAAAAGAAGAGAAAAACTTGAAGAAAGGAAGAATTTTGAAAGTTTATGGAATGAAGAAATGATAATTATTTAAGGGGATAGGTGTTCAAGTTGATTTTAACATTACCCAATGCATGCACGTGTCTAAATATCACATGGCACCCCACAGCTATGCATACTTCTGTTTCTTTGCGTCTTCACAAATGAAATTTAAGCCAAGAAAAGGAAAATAAGAACCTCAGCTCTATTTCGGACTCTTTTTTTTTTTTAAGCGGAAAACAGTATTTTTTCCTTTTGAGAGACACTGCCTTGTGGCCATGACCAGTACCCAAGTGGTATAGGTTGTATGCGTGCATGCATGCGCGCGCTCGTGTGTGTGTGTGTGTGTGTGTGTGTGTGTGTGTGTGTGTGTGTGTGTGTGTGTGTGTGTGTGATAATATGCACAAATTCCTGAACTAAAAGTACACACACATAGGAAACACATGACTTTAGGAGGGATTCTGTTTGGTTTGGTTTTGTTCATGAGTCCATTTATTCACTCACAAATTATGACCAGAAGGAAAAATAACTCTATTTGACCACTTTTAATCATGCTGGACTGGGTGAACATGATGTAGTAAGAATCCCTCATGAAAGTGTTTTCCAGTAGAAAGAAATGCTCTTAGCAAGTAATGTGAGACATATATTTACAGGAACATATGAGGGAGCCTGAGACAGATCATTATTTACATGATTAGAGAGAGAAATAAAACTTGCCTTTGTAAACTGAGCATTAAGGACTGATAACAGTGCCCTTCATGATACTATCAAAACTGTGACAGGGGATTTGCTGTGGAATAATTGTTCTGTACACTGTGTGAATATAAGTCACTATGATTGGTTTCATAAACAAGCTGACTGGCCAGTAGCTAAACAGGATAAAGTGAGGTGGGAAAGCCAAACTGAGAATGATGGGATGAAGAAGGGCAGAGTCAAAGGAGTCACCAGACAGATGCAGAGGGAGCAGGAGATGAACCTGCCGTTCTAATAAGGGTACCACCATGTGGCAGAGTGTAAGTAAGGAGTATGGGTTAACTTAAAATGTAAGAGCTATTCAGTAAAAGCCTGAGCTATTGGCCAAGAATTTATCATTTATATTAAGCCTTTGAGTGATTATTTGGGAGCAGGTAGTTGGAACATGAAAACTCTGCCTACAGGCAACGATGAGACATAAAGGAGAAACGGTTTAGTCATTCTCGGGAGAAGAGTCCAGTGCAGATTAGGGGCTTCTTGGAGTCCTTAAACTTCACCAACCAGGCCAACAATTACCTTCTCTGTCTGTCATCAGAGGTCAGAAGAGCTTTTTGATTTGAACATGTGGAAAGAACCCTAGCTATCTAAGTAACCATGTGAAACTTAGTTCTATAAGCTCAAGGTAGTAGATACATTGTCTTAGGGTTTCTATTGCTGTGAAGAGACATCAAGACCACAGCAACTACTATAAAGGAAAACAACATCCAGGAGACATGATACCCTCAGCTCATTCTCCTTTGCTGTTCTATATAGCCATTCCTCTTCAAAGTCTTCCTACCCGCCCTGAAAGTGTCTTCTAGTTTCAGTGGTGAGAGAGATGCTGTATCATCGCACAAAATGCTGGAGAGAGATCACAGAATCTGGCTTGGGCATTTAAAACAATTTGTTCTTATGAAAATTAACTTAAGGCCCCATGAGAACTGCTTTAGTCCATCCTGAGGGAAGTGTTCAGTACAGCAAGTATTTCTAGTAATCTCTCCTCTTGGAAGTCCACAGCATCTCAAACCGCCACACTGTCAATCAAGCTTCCTTCATAAGACCTTTGGGAACAGAGCATGTCCAAATCATAGCACACCTCTCATTTCTCTATACGCACAGAATTTTGCACTGCGCCGTGAGACTGAATTCGCCTTAAGCTGAATCTCATTTTTAATATGGAAATTTATTACATTACTCTATCACTATCATCCAGCTATCTGATATTGTGCAAAAATGACTGTACTAATGATGTTGAAATTAAGATTTTTTTCCAGTTTGGTAGTTTGCATTTGGTAATTGTTTTAAAACCTCCAAAAAGTTTTTCTTGTTGTTGTTTTTATTAAATATTACTTATGAACATGTGTCTCAACAATGATTCAATTTTCCTTGTTTCTTTCAGACCGGTAAAATTTTGCTTTAAGGAAGAATGAAAGTCACATTATATTTTAAGAACTTAAATTAAAACCTGCTTCGGGGAATGACTGGTGTTGTAAAACAGAAGTCAGTAGAAATGATGTGTGGCTGAGTTTCCAAGGTATGGCTCCAATCAACTCTGTGTGTGTGTGTGTGTGTGTGTGTGTGTGTGTGTGTGTGTGTGTGTGTGTGTGTGTGTGTGTGTTATAGATTCATAAACAGCAGACACACAGCAGTCATAATCCTGTGACTATGCTTCTTTTAGAACACTCGCTAGGACTATGAATACACATACTTGCTCAATATTTACATTAGAACGGATCTCTCTGATGAATGGCATCCAAGGTTGTATTTGAATATGGGAAGTGTCATTACAATACCGTACTAATTTGGAAGCACTTTGTCAGATGACTTGGCTATTTGGAGCTAAGAGCTCAGAAACTGCAAATCAGATGTCTCCACACACTTCAACACTGGCTGTTTTGTTTGGAAAAACCTCACTTTAGTCTGTTTCCCCTTATGTACATGAAGCTCAAGTCAGCCAAGGTTTTTTTTGTCTTGTTTGTTTTTCCTTGTGAGGAGGCACCTTGCACTTTGAAGCCCAGAAGGACTTGATATTAAATTCAAGCCAATGAACTCTTCCAGATCCATTTTCTTAATCTGTAGAGCATGAGTAATGACATTTAACCATGTACCTGTATTATGAGAGTTGTGGAATCTAACACATGAAAGGAATCTAATGGAACTTGATGTGCAGGAAGTATTCTTCAATAGCAGTTCATTTTTGTTTCCAGCCTGGGGTAGGTCCTCAATAGTAGTTCATCTTCATCCCTTGCCTGGGGCAGATTGGAAGCAGGGAAGACAGAGGAGGTTTCAAAGATGGATTGACCACTAATCACAAGTGAGAACAGCCCCAGCTGAGAAGGAGAGATCAAAATAGACAAAGTAAATCAAAACACCATGATTCCTTGGAGCTTCTGAGGTTGTCGCTGGTCCCAGTAACTACAGACATGTGTACAAGTGGTCTGGACTTCCTGTGTTTCTCAAAAGATGGGAACCATACTTTATCATGTTCCAAGCATTTCGTGTTTCTTTCTTTCTCTTCTCTCTCTCTCTCTCTCTCTCTCTCTCTCTCTCTCTCTCTCTCTCTCTCTCTCTTTCTTTCATTCTTTTTGAGTACTGTAGATCGAACCTAGAACATCCCACATGCTAGGTAAAAATTCTATCACTAAGCTTTTTCACCAACCCTCTTTATATTTATCTTTTACTTTAAGAAATGGCATTTGCTCAAGCTCATCTTCTTCCTACTCTTTGGTTCTATTGGCCTTAAATTTGAAATCTTCCTGCCTCAGTCCCTGAGTAGCTATGATTAGAAGCCTGTTACCAGTAAGGCTTAAAAGAAATCATTCTTAAAACATATGTTGTACTAAAAAAGAAAGTCACAGACTGCATTTGACCCACAGGTCATATTTTACCAAAATTGACCACTAGAAGACTGCATAAGATTACAGAATGAAGTATCTTTTAAAACTTCTTGTATATATTGACAAGCAAGGCATATGTTATGGACTATAATTTTAACTATGTAAAAATGTGTTACATTTGTTTATGCTGCAGAATATTACTTTACCTGTGTAAAAATGTGTTACATTTCTTTATGCTGCAGAATATTACTTTAACTGTGCAAAGGTGTGTTACATTTGTTTATGCTGCATTTGCTTAATGATGTAAGGATGTGCGTATAAGTATGTAAAGATGTATTGCATTTGTTTCACCTTGCCTGCCTAAGGCACCTGATTGGTCTAATAAAGAGCTGAATGGCTGATAGGTAGGCAGAGAAAGGATAGGCGGGGCATGTGGGCAGGGAAAATAAATAGGAGAAGTCTAGGGTTTGGAGGAAGAACAGGAAGAAAGAAAGAGAAGAAGGAAGAGAGAAGAAGGAAGACACTTGGGGCCAGAAGCCAGGCAGCCATCAGCCAGACATATAGACATCAAGAAAATAAGAAAGGGTAAAAAGCCAGAGGCAACAAGGTAGATAAAGAGAAACAGCTTAATTTAAGCTAAAAGAGCTAGCTAGCATCTAGCCTAAGCTAGGCCAAGCATTTGTAACTAATAAGTCTTCCCTGTCATGATTTGGGATCTGGTTGGTGGCCCAAAAGAACAAGCCTGGTACAGGCTTATATGTCAGTGATTAAATCGTTATACTAGAATTGAAACCACACTTATCCTTTTAAAAAATGTGTTCTTGGGATCTATTTCTTTAGGCTTACGTCTTACAAACTAAGATCTTAGCCAATCAAATCTAACACTCATATCCATGTCTGATAACTAGAAAGTAACACACAATAAAAGTCACTAGTTACTGTGTGGGTCACTGTATATATCCATATCCTTATCCATATTTTTTTTATTGAATTATGTGTGAAATGTCTGTGTTGAACTCCAAGCCTCACTATGACTGTATTTGAACTTTAGGTCTCTTTTCTTTTCTTTCTTTCTTTCTTTCTTTCTTTCTTTCTTTCTTTCTTTCTTTCTTTCTTTCTTTCTTTCTTTCTTTCTTTTTTTCTATTCCTTAAGCATGTTTCTTATCTTTAATGAAATGTACAGAATCTCACATGTATCACTTACTGGTTTTTTTTTAAAGTGTGCACTTCAATGGCCTCCAAAACTTTCACATTATCAAGTAACCATCACTACCACCCATTTCCAGAAACCTTTTTATCTTGTAAAACTGAAGCTCTGTTCTCATTAAGTTATAAGTCCTGCAGAGTGCTGTGGCAGGCATCTGTGTGAACTTTGGGTCTATAAGGAGATAATCAAGGTGAAATGAGATCACATGATGTGTCTTCAACAGAAAAGTAATTTCCATTGTTCAAGCCACTCAGGGTGATATTCTGCTATAGAAACTTAATGAGATTAATACAGAGTTATTTGGGCTAATTCCTAAACTATCTTCACAGGTGAGGTACTATCATTCTTGGATGAAAATCTAGGGACATGGAATGATGTGGCATGCCCATGCCCATCTCCTGATGTGCACCCAGGCTCTGACTCAGGTCTCCTGCTCTTCTATAGAAGTCTTTGCACCCAGGTAGGACACCATGATGAGCTTTTCCCCTCTTTGTGTTAAAAATGGCTTCTTATTCTAATAAACCATGAGCCTTAGGAACAGCTAATGAAAAATGTTGAGTCTTAAAGTACTTTAACACATGACCACCAGAGGACATCTACAAAGCTCACCCACACCAATTTTACTGCTTCCAAAGGAGTGAAACAAGACAGAGATCGAATGGCTTATTGCTTGCTGGGGTGAATGTTGGAACCTGCCCAAGGGAAGAAATACTAACCATATTTTATTTCTTTCCCCAAGCCTTATATAACACATACGCCCTTATAAAGTACACCATGGCAACTTTTGTATAGACATTTTCATGTAAACCATGCTTTTTTCCAAAATGTAATGTGTGCTGAAGGAAAGATTAATTTTCCAAAATAAACCAGTCTTCCAGAACTTTATAGACGGGGAGGGGGATAAAGCAGACATACCTTTCCGAGCCAGCCTTTGTTTTGGCAGTCCTTTCTTACTGTCTCCTTGCTCTTGGTTGCTCTGGATTGCTTCGCTCCATCTTTGGCTAATCCTCAGCATTGTTCTGCAGAAGACATGCTCAGACGCAGACTGGAGACTAATTCTAAACTGAATTGAATTCTAGCTGATTACACGCTTGATTGTTGCCGGAGTGGGAAGACAGTTGCTGAGAGAGAAGGGAACTGCCATGAAAGGGTCCCCCATATCTTCAAGTTCTCCAGTTTAACAATGACATGCTATGCGGCTCACTATCTCAAAACTGTGGTCCGGGTGGTGTTGAGTGGGTTCACCGGAGTGTTCTGAGTGGGCAGCACTGAAGCATGATGCCTCAGGAGGGTTGGAAAAAGCTCTCCCATGGAAAATGGGCCCTCAGTGTGACCCTATTAAGTAAAACAACATTTAGTTCTTCGAGTCTTTAGGAGCCTGGAATTTCAGTGGTATGGAAACTAGTTTCTAAACTGTGTCTAAGTAGACATCTTCAGGTTCTGTTTCCAGAAACCATGTACTGAACTATCAAATATTCAGCTAGATTTTGGTAGAGTCCAAAGCATAGAAATTAGACTTAATCATTTACTAGGCAGGAAATGTTTTTGAGAAACACATATTGCACAAGTTTTATTGACTAACAGTGCATTTATTTCTCCTAATTTTAATACTACATATTTGATATTCTAACAAGCTACACCTAGGGCAAGAATACATTGCCTGATCCTGAGGTTCCATATAAAGGAGTAGAAACTTGAGTAGCTTGTAGTATTCTGTATGATTAAAAATGTTTAGGAACAAAAATATGTCGAGTGCTGTTCTAGCTCTTCGGCAAATACTATTGAAAGGATTGGAAATAGCTCAGCCAGTAAAATGCTTGCCTTGCAAGCATGAGAACCCATGTTTGATCCCTAAACTCTATAAAGGAAAAAAGAAAAATTCAGGTCTGGTGGATACCATGCTTGTAATCCCAGGTCTGGTGATGGAGGAGGAGCCAGATGAGATGGAACTGATGTAAATATAGTACTCTCATATGGAATTTTCAAACAAAATTTGAAATGAAAAATATATGAAATAAAATTTAGAGAGACACTAAACAGACTTTGTAAAATGGAAAGAAACAAGAGAAGAAAGAAATCTAAGTTAGTGTTGCCTAAGTTCCTCCGCAATAATGCTGGCAGCAGGCTCCGTGATGTGTGCCGGGTAAATCAGACATTTAGAAGTAGGCAGAGGAGTTGGCACCTGGCACAACTGAGAAAACATTCAGTGGCAGCCATTTGAAGGAGGACAGGATGGATCATAAATCTATTTAATGATTTGCAGCTATCCTTTAGAAAACAAGACTGGAAGAAAAGAAGAATATAAAATATCCCACATAGGAAGAAAAAATATGCATGTATATTGGTACAGTAACTAATATTTACATATGTCTGGATTGGGGTGAAATCCCTCTTGCTGTTAAAATTAAAGTAAAATTAACTTGAAGAAGTTGAAAGTGCCTGACCAAACTTGTCTTCAGAGTGCCTTGTTGGTAATTCAATGTTTTTGTTAAATTAAAATCAAAGCAAAGAGAAAAGATCAATTGATGTGGAACAAATGTCACACCCTTCCTTTTGCTATCATGGAAGTCATGGAGAGTAATAGTCTACAAATCCTTCCAGCCCCTTAAGGATGACCACAGATCCAGGAGTCAACAGAGACTTAGAACGTTTGAGGTGACACTTTATTAATACAAAACCACAGAGACTTTTTTTAACCTTCCAGGAAATAGGGCAATGGGTAAAATCTTGTCTTTTTTTTTTTTTTTTCCCCCTGTGGTGTGTTTGTGCCAGGGCGGGACAGTCAATACTCCTTTGACTGATTAACCAAGACACCACATTGGTGGGTAGAGGCCTTAGAATCCATATTTGGCCTTCCAACTCCATTTTTCTTTTTTGTTTTTCCGTCTCTCAAAAGGCACTATGCCTTTGGAAACAGGAAATGAGTTTGTCATGCTTGGCCCTGTGAAGGGCAATGACCCAGACTAAGCTGGGAAAAGCAGGTGGACATCATGGAATGGTAAGGCATGCAGATGTAATGCCATGGATTCCGGCTAGTCTCTGAAGGGCTCAAAGCTTGGAATCTGTTTCAGAACATCTTCCTGCTAAAGAAGCTGATTAAATATTTATACCTGTGCTTTTGTTTTCTATGCTTTCTGGTCGGTGACCTTCTATTTGCTAAAAAGATCAAGGATGGGACAACTCTTTCCACAGAGAGCTCGGAGTGATATCGCAGAAATTTGAAGAGAAAAACTGAAAGTTCATGTTTTTGTCTTCACACTTAGGCTTCTGAGACTCAGCCTCCTCCTCAAATCAATATTTTTGAAAGATGAAACAATCTCTTTCATGAAAGACATTTTTTGTTGAAAGTCATTGCAATGCTTTAATGATGAGAAGAGAAATTTACAGCGAGATAGTTCTGTGGAGAGGCCATGCTCTAAGAGTGCAGATTTGGGAGGACTGTGCTTTTGAGAAGATGAGGAGGAAAGGAAGGGTATCTGATAGAAACGAGCTGGCTGGAGAGTGGGGATGGGGCAGATGGGTAAGTCATTGGCCACATGCAGAATAATAGTAGAGTCATTGTGGAAATGTAAGCATAGCTTGTCCCTGGCTCAGAGAAGCCCACAGAACTCAGACTGAGTGAATACTGCAGTTTACCCTTGGAGAGAACTCATGTTATTTTTGCCCACTGGTATTTGGAAAAGCTACTGAAAGACTTTGGTTTAGGGAACAAAAGGGACACTGGACAGATTGCCTTTTTATATAAGGGAGCTATTAGAAAAGGTATCAATGCTATACCCCGACAGGCAGACAGCAGCCACATATGAGTGATTCTGAGCACAGATCAGGGCCCAGTGGCAGAGAGTGTGTGTGTGTGTGTGTGTGTGTGTGTGTGTGTGTGTGTGTGTGTGTGTGTATTGCGGGGGGTCCCTTTTCAGTTTTCACAGGAAGAGGAGCAGGAAGGAGACTGAAAGGTTTCCTTTGATCCACAGTCTGCTGTTGCTAAGGGTAAACAGTGAGTGCTCAGTTGAAGTGATGTGTAAACATCTTTCCTGGTTGAACATTACTTGGGAGTCCATGAGGCAAGAAAGGCAAGAATCTAGAGAAACAGGTTACTTTAGTTTTAGAATTGCAAGTTATTGTAGTCACTGGAACTATCAGAGTTCAACAAAAAATGGACATCACAAAATGATATAGCCCTAGCTAAGAGTTACTACCTACATGTGGCTCTTGGAGTAAACATTTGCGGTATGCACTATATTCTCATGACTTTTCTTATAGTTGGTTAAAGCCCACAAGGATTTCTGATACAGACTATAGGGTCTTTAAAGTGTTAGGGGTAGCATGGGTGGGAACAGCCTTACTCCATATCATATAAACTATGGTGTGAGAAGGGGTTACTGAGCATCACTCCAGGCCACGATGACTAGGCTCCTATGTGCACACACAGGGTTGAGGGAGAGGAAAATAATGGGAGCATTGGTATGTGAAGATGAAGGCCTGAACACAGAGGCAGTGGGAACAGTGGGGATGACTTACTTTTTCATACATACATTTTTCCAGAAAAGAGTACATTCATACAAGTAGCTTACTAACTTTAAGAAATTCACTTGAAGGTTTTAAACTCTAGGTTGTTTCACTGCTGTTTAATGTAAAATGGCTTTTCCATTGGTGTGGGAATTAAAAAAAAACAGCCTAGGCAATGCATAATTACAAAGACAAACATATTTCCTTATTAATCATATGATGTATGCAAAAGCCTAACAGAAAATGTTTTCCCTTCCATGCTCACCAGTATTATCTCTGTCACAGCTCTGGGTTCCCACCCCTCCCTCTGAAACCCATTAGAACAGATAATTATGAGTTGACTAGATGTAGGGAAGAGTCAAATTAAGCAGTGATGTAACCAGTGAGAGCCACACTAACCTCCTTCACACTCAGCAGCTGATTATCTGGTAGTCTCTGTATTAGGATGGTGGTTGGACAAGTTTTAGAAATGCAGGCACAATTCATTTCTGTCAACCTGGATGAGTATTTGGCGGTGGAGATCAACGATATCCACCTCCTCTTGTTCTTTCTTCTTCTACCCTTCTTTGTACTCACCATTGCATTAGGGTGCTTGACTTTCAGATTTGAGGTTGAGTTTCTGAAAAATTTTTCCTGGTTCACTGTTGGCACACTCAGGGCATTTCCAATGTTATGGGAGGATCTATACTATAGGACTTTAGCAGACTATTTCTGGCCACTAAACAGAAGAGTTGCCTAGAATAAACATAAATACCATCTGGGTAATTATGCACAAATTCCTCATAGGTGTTTGCTTTTTTTAGTTCAACAATTGGAGAAGGCATGATGGGAAGAAAGCTCACTTGGTAAAGCAGTTGGGGTTTCTACCACTCAGGTAAAAATGTTACATTCTGAAATTGCAGAAGTCTACAGGAGTGGGGAAAGGAGGGTCTCTGGAGCTCATTGGCCAGCCAGAGCAGACATATCAATGAGTTCCAGGTTTGAAGACTCTGACTCACAAAGTAAGGTAGAGTGCAATGAAGGAATTCACCTGACATTTGTCTATGACTTCCACCAGCCTAAGTGCATGTATATCCATCCATGCACATACTTATACCACATGCACATCACAAATAAACACGTTTGTTGGGTACTCACATGCACAAATACACACATATGAACATATACCACACACACACACACACACACACACACACACACACACACACACGTTGGAGAAGGCATGAATAAAACTTAACTTTTATATTCCATAGTATTTCTTTTGGAAATAATGAAGTTAAGCACGTGTAAGTCTCTTCAGTTACAGTTTGTTTAAATTATTGCCTAGGCTTGGAATGGATTTGCATTCACTCACTCATGTTCCCTGCCAGACATGATTGCTGAAAGTCTTCCTCTAGAAGACTGACTGGACTTGAGGATGGAGGAGCTAGCTTACATTAGTATAATGTTTTCCTAAAACCTTTTGATCAGTGGAATCTAACAGTTGGAGATAAGTATGTTATATAAACAAATATTTATTCACTTATTAACAAAACACAGTGAAACATTTGAAGCAGCTGAGTATGGAATAACAGCCAAGTGATGAAGTTAATTATGGTACAGCAACTTGGTTGAATAGAATTATGAAACAGAAATAGCAGTTATGAAATTGTATAGAAGCAAAAATTCTGTAATACTTGAAAAGGAAGCAGAATAAAAGCTATTTTAGGCTGAGTCATAAGCATTAGACATCATAAAACAGAGAAACTAATTTATTTATCCCTTTGGATCCAGAATTGCTTTTGAATGGCTTCCTTAAACGTTCACGTTGAAACGCTTGATGCTCTTCCAGGGGACCTGGATTTGATTCCCAGTACTCACATTTAGCAGTTTACAACTACATATAACTCCAACTCTAGGCAATCTGATGTCTTCTTCTGGCCTAGGTGGGTACCTACATATGCATGTAAACATACATGCACTCAGACACACATAAAATCATTAAAATAAACCTTTTAAAGGTTTGCATTTGTATGCCCTGATGTCATGAGCTAAGTATACAGGATGACTTCTGTATGTTCCCAGCCAAAAGTACATAAACCAAATCTGATCATTCAGAAGCATTTAGCACACCCTAGGTGAGGACCCCTCTGCAAAATATTTGCCCCATGCATTTAAAAAATATTGAGGCCATAACTGAAATTTGGGCTCATGCTATTGACCAGAAACTATCCAATTAGAAATCAAGGAAATAAATAATTACATGTGAAAATCCAGAATCAAAATACAACATAAAGCTGTTGAAATCATGAAGAGAAAATTTTAAGGTCTAAGTATTTGGTTGACCCTTCTGATTTTGTATTTTAAACTGTGTATTTGATTCTATATTTCATTTTATTTGCCATTGTGATTTTTTCCCTTTAAAAATCTTTGACAGTTTATATAGTGCATTTTAATAATTTCCACCTCCTATTTTCCCCTCTGTAATCTCACTCTTTTTCTTCCAGCACCTTTCTTCTCAAACTCTATCCCCCACTTTTGTGTGTTCGTTTTCTGTGTGGCTCAAATGAACTTAGAATTGGGTGGAAAGTTACTCAGTGGAGCAAGAGTAACTTACCTGTGGCCACAGCATGTCAGAAAGGGACACTTCTCCCCCAACAAGCATCAAATGCTGATATTCCCTCTGGGATGGTGTGGGGCCTCATGGGATGTTTCTGTGCTCGAATCCTGTGCAAGTCTTGTGCAGACAACTTGACTGCAGAGGGTTCATGACAGCAAAGCCCATGTCATGTCCAGGAAATGTGTTTTCTGCATATCTCCCCATCCTTGGTTCTTATATTCTTTTCAACTTCTTTTCTGAGATATTCCCTAAGCCTTGGAGGTGTGTGTTACAGCTATCCCAGTAGTGACTGAGTACTCTATCAACACATATTCTAGGTACCATCATGAGTTATGGGTTTCTACACTAACCATCTCCTTCTTCTCTAAGAAGTTTCTGCAATGAAGCTTGGTGCTTTTCTAATCCATGGGTACAAACATGAATATTTAGATGGCAGTTTGACATTTCTCACAATTTTTTAAATTTATTTTTTTAGAGAACTTCATACATGATTACAGTATCTACATCACCCCTGCCTCTTCCTTTTCCTGGAATCCCTCTCTCTCTCTCCCTCCCTCTCAATTTCAAGACCTCTTCTTAATTATTCTCATTATCTATCTATATATTATCATTTCACACATGTGCATAAGTATATATGCACTCATGTAAACTTACTGAGTCAATTTAGCATTACTTGTATGTACATGTGTCCAGGGCTTGTCATGGAATTGGACAACCTGTGCAAATGTCCTCCAGTAGCTCTTCATCTCGGGGTTTGACTTTGTGGAATTTCCTCCATCCACACTGGCATGCAGGTCTTGTTCAGGCAACCATGCTGATGAAATTTTCTGGGTTCAGTTTCCACATAATATCTAGAGAACACTATCTAGAACCAGGAACCCTGGTCCCCTAGTTAGTACAATCTTTCTGTCCCCTTTCTGTGATGGTCTATGAGCTCAAGGGGCAAAGATTGCCTTTGCAGATGTATGACTAGGGGTTGGGCATCCCAAGATTAGCTACTTACTCACTGAATTTTGATAAGTTGTGGATCGCTCTAATAGACTTCATCTGTTACAAAATCAAGCTTCTTTGCTGAGAACTGGGAGCTACACTTACCTGTGGTTAGGAGGGTGGATATTTAGAATACAATTAGCAATTATTTTACTTTTGGAAAATGGCATCACAAGGTTTTCCTCTAGGGTCTATGACCTTCCCAGCCATTGGTAGTTGAATATCTGTGATATACAAAGAACTCAAAAAAAGAAATCAAGGAAAGAATCAACCTGATTTTAAAAAATGGGCTCTGGATCTGAACACAGAGTTCTCAACGAAATTAAAATTGGCTGACAATATCCTTATTAGAGCTCAACATTGTTAGCAATTAGGAAACTGTGGATTAAAACCACTTGGAAAAGGTGTCTTAACCAGTCAGAAGGACTAAGATCCAGAAAACAACCACCAACAACTATTGGCGAGGGTGTAGGAAAAATGGAACCTTCATTTGCCGTTGGCAGGATTTCAAACTTAGGCAGCCACTCTGGGAATCAGTATAGAGAATTTTCAAAAAAGCTAAAAGTAGGTCTGCCACATGACCTAGCTACATCACTCCTTGACATATGCTCAGTAGGGTCTCCTATTACAGGGGTACTTGCTCGACTATATTCTTTATTGCTCTATTCACAGTAACTAGGAAATGAAAACAGCCTAAATGTCCTTCTACTGAGAATAAAAATGGGTGTCTTTTCACACTGGAATTCTAGTCAGCTGTAAAGTAAAAATAAATCATGAAATTCTCAGGTAAACGACTGAATTTGGAACAGATTGTATTAAGTGAGATAACTCAGACCCAGAAAGACAAAAGTCCCATGTTATCCCTTATTTATGGATCCTAGCTCTGAACGTTGTGATCTGAATATATAACCTGAAGGAACTGAAGAAGGCAGGGAAGTAGAAAGGGACCACAGAGGAAAGGAGCTCCAGAGAGGAGAATAGCAGGATACAGGTTCTCTGAAGGGGGAAATGGCAAAAATTGGGAGGGGGTTTAATACTTAGTGGAGGGAGGAGGGAAATACTGGAAGATAGGGTGAAATGAGAGATAAATAACATGAGGGATGCTTGAAAAAACCCATATGGAAACATACTATTTTATAAAATCACCCAAATACACGTTTATAATATATATTTATAGTATTGGAGCTTTAATGGTGTTATATTACATGGGCCACCCAAGAGCCTTTAGTTATCTACCAAAACTTTAGTGCCAGGCATAGGAAATCTCCCAGTAAGGAGAATATAAGAGACTCCCGCAACAAGTATGGGCTACTGGCTTTGCTCTTGGCTGTCTTCCAGAACTTAGAGGCAAGCCCCTGTTGCTGAAGACACTGCATACTTCAGACACAGGACTTAGAGGAATTGAGCTGAACTCATAGGGAAGCCTCCTTCCTGGGGACTGGCTCTCATAGAATTGGAAGGTGCTCTGCCAGTTGCCAAGGGAGAGATACACGCTGCAGCCCCGCCCAGCTCAGCAAGATATGCAATAGCATAAAAGAGGCATTTTTTCCCTCAAGAGCAACAAACAGCTCTCTAATTAGGCTTCAGGTCTGACCAACTATATGTACCATGACTCTTTAGCAAACCCACAGGTGTAGATTCCCATGTAGGACCTCCAACCACCCCAGCAAGATTTATTGAGATCAGATAAATCTCCATACAGTTACCCTATATTTGTTAGAAAAATTTAATAGCTTTTAATGTTTCAGAATATCCAAACATAGAATTATAATAGTCCAACAATAACAAATAATTGGTCAGAACTTTTTTTTTTTTTTGCTGGTGTAGGCATTAAGCTTGTAATATATTGAGTTTACAAGGGCAGCAAGGAATACCTTTGTCAGTAAAATCATTGTAACTTTGCATTTTCACATCATTTTATGAGTCTGGGAAGCAGAGGAAGCACCCTGAGTGAAAGTCTATTGTTTGACATGGGTACAACCATGTCAAGCACCTGAGGATCAAATCCATAGGAAGAGCAAAGCTTTGCCCAATATGGGCCATGCTTGGACCTGGCAAAGCCTTCCTCTGGTCCAAGTGAGAATATTGACAGCAGGTGCAAGGAAAGTGTTTACAAACAATTGACCTTGAGTGGGAAAAATTAAGCTGCAGCTTCTGGCTTCCAGATGTTTACAGCCTGAGACTGCTCCCTTATAGAGACCTTCTAGTGAGACTAGTTTACCCCATGCCCCATGCCGTACATAATGATCACCGAGGTTTCAGACAACTGCATACAGTTCCCCCTTGACAGATGGGAAAATGTCTGTTTACCCTTTTAGCTAAGAACAAAAAGCATCAGCATCAGCAGAAGTTTGCTCTTGTTATACTGTAAGGGACACTAGAGAACAACATTCACCAGGCCCTTACCCTTCTCAGATGGACATTTATATAAAAAGGGGCATGAGAGGCACTTCTTTATTTTGTCAAATATTTAACTAATGCAGTTGGCTTTTTTCCTTTGGTGTGTGCCACCTGAATCTTAAAACAGTTTCTAGTAGTGCCTCTGCAGCATTACAATTAGACTTCAACAAAGATATAACTCTGTGTGGATGGTTCTAATTTCACCGTAACCAAGAAAAGTTCCATCTGAACACTGAATTTATAAGGATGGTTAATGTTTTGTTGTGTTCTTCTGGATTACCTGTAATTGAAGGAAAGGCCCCATAACCCCAAATGACGAGCATCACAGTTGAGATGGTTTCCCAGTTGTAATGGCAGGTTCAATTTGAAACTGCACCCTCTTCACACTCATCACGTTGAGATGAGCCATTCAGAGATGCTATTAGGAGTTAGGCATTGGGCTTGGTATAGAGGGGAGGTAATTTGGTCTCCACAGGGCCTCAGACTTTGATTTGGGCCTCACTGTGTTCTCATCAGTGAAACTAATGAACTCCACTTTCTGTGAATTCAGAAAGTGATGATTGTTCCCAGAGCTATGGTCCATCATTTTATGCTGTAATCAGGAGGCCTTCTCATTGCTCACACTTGATCAACAGAAAATCATGTCCATTCATGTCTTTATCTATGGTCTCATATGTATGCCTGTCATTTGCCTGTTCGACGAAAATGGACCCGATAGGTGTATGTCTTATCTACTACTTTCAATACGTGTTATGAAGTACATGAGCTTTCTTGGAATGCTATTCAGGGACATTTCCACCTAAATTTGTATTTCCCAGTAACATGAACGAGTTTAATGCTATTAGTGTATATATATATCCGGCATTTTGTAAACATGAAAAAGTATTGCTATAGTTATTGCTCAGGAACATTTGACTGTTTTGACCAATGGCTACCTATAGAGATGGTATTTTGTGTTAAGTACTATGCTGGATGCTGAAAAGTAGCAAATACAGGAGTAGAAAAACAGGATTTTGAGAGGAAGTGTGGGAAACTATACCTGAGGTATCTATTATATTGATTTTCCTTATTTATAGAGATATAGGTAGGACACCCTTGGGCTGTAGCTATTTAGAGAAAAGTGTACATTCCAGTCCCCCCACACACTTGAAAAATAAAGATCCCTTGACTCATAGAGGCTGATTTATGAGCTACAAAATGATCCTTCCTCAACCGTGTGCATCTCTATAGAAAAGTATACATCATGGATTGGCATATTATAAATTTCCAGTAGAACAAGAATTATCCCACTAAAAGTAAATACTAGGGATCATCACAGGCAAAACAAACACTCTTTCATTTTCAGTTTTCACACTCAGTTAAATATTAGCAAATGACACAGGAGTTGTTTTATGAACTGGTGGACTGTAAGGAATCGAGAAAGCACTGAGTGATTGAAGTCCTGAGTGAATCTGTGTTGTTGACATGGGCTCAGTCATGTTGAGGATTCCAAGGCATCAGACTCATGGGAAATTGTCAGCACCATTACCTGCATGGGTCAGGCTCAAGATAAATGGCAAAACTTTCCTCCAGAGTCTGACTGTGAGTGTTTATGGATGATTGATCAGTGTGTGCAAAGACTAGCAACTGCAGTTTCTTCTTCCTGGAGCTCCTGCATGCTTACAGCCTGAGACTGCTCACCTAGAGAGGCCTCCTCCTACCAAGCCTAGCTAACTGCTCCTCTCTTGTGCCATAACCAATAAATACTCTGAGCTTCCAGATTAAGGTGGAAGCAAAACCCCATCTGATTCCAGGGTCACTATATGTATTCTATGTGTCTGTCCTTTCTTATGTCTTCACCTCATCAGGTATCCAGGGCCCAAGCTGCATTGGTTGGGGCAGTAAATATACATTAGTATAATGGAAACATTTTTGTATATTAAAGGGTGAATACTATAAAAGATGCATTGTTTTGTTGTCAATGAATGCAATCTGAAAGAATTGCCCAACTCATTATACTTTTAAGGGCAATTGCAAGTTTATCCATCTAGGTAGGTAAAAACTGAAGGAAAGAAAAAGAAAGAACACTGATAAATAACAGCTAATCAAAAATAGAATAAGTTCACCATCAAAGAACTAAGAACAAATGGAAAAAATGATGAAACTTCAAGATTTTTTTTTTAAAATTGGAAATGGCCTAAAATTTGGTGGGTTTTTTTTTTTGTTGTTGTTTGTTTTTGAGACAGGGTCTCACTACATAGCTCTGCTTGTCCTGGAACTCACTATATAGACCAACCAGGCTGGCCTCAAACTCACAAAGATCTGATTGCCTCTGCATCCTGAGTGCTGGGATCAAGGTGTGCACTATTATACCTGGCCTAATCTAATTTGTTTTTTGAAATATTTCCTTTTATTGAAATACAGACTTCTTTGTTCCCCATACAATATATTCTGGTTATTGTTTCCCCTCCTGAACAACATCCAGATTCTCCCCACCTGTAGATCTACCCTTTCTGTTTCTCATTAGACAATAACAGGCATCTCAGGGATAATAATAAAATAAAATATGATTAAACAAAAACCAACACATTAGAGTTAGATAAGACAAACAAACAGAAGAAAAAGAGCCCAAGAGAAGGCACAAGAATCAGAGACCCACTTGTTTTCATACTCAGGAATCCCACAAAAACATTAAACTGAAAGACACGTTCATATGCAGAGGACCTGGTGCAGACTCATGAAGACCCTGTGCATGCTGCTCTGTGAGTTCATATGAGCGTTGCTCATGTTGATTTAGAGGGACTTTGTAGCTAGAGTTTTCCTGCCTGGCCCACAGTCAAGACAAATCTCTCTCACCTGCCAGTCCCATAGCCTCTCAGACCCAACCAAGTAAACACAGAGACTTATATTGGTTACAAACTGTATGGCCATGGCAGGCTTCTTGCTAACTATTTTTACAGCTTAAATTAATCCATTTCTATACCTTGCCACATGGCTCGTGGCTTACCGGCATCTTCACATGCTATTTCTCATCGTGGCAGCTGGCAGTGTCTCTCTGACTCAGCCTCCCACTTCCCAGCTTTATTCTCCTCCTTGTCCTGCCTACACTTCCTGCCTAGCCAATGGCCAATCAGTGTTTTATTTATTGACTAATCAGCAACACATTTGCCATACAGACCATCCCACAGCAGGACTTATTTTCTTGGTGTCCTCCATCCCCTCTGGCTCTTACACTCTTTCTCCTCTTCCATAGGATTCCCTGAGCCCTGACAGGAGAGATTTAATACAGACATCCCATTTAGGGCTGAGTGTCCCAAGATCTCTCAATCTCTATATAGTGCCTGACTGTGAGTCTTTGTATTTGTTCCCATCTGCTGCAGGAGGATGCTTCTTTGATGATGGCTGAACAAGGTACTGATCTATTAGTTTAGCAGAATATATTGCTGGGTTTTTTTGTTGTTTTTGTTTGTTTCTTTTTTTTAAACAATAGTATTTGGATATACTCTAGGTCCTAGGGTTATCTATCTCTCATTCTTGGTCACCTAAGCAGTGTGAGGTATGGATTCCATCTCATGGAGTGGGTTTGAAATCAAATCAAATATTGGTTGGTTACTCCCAGAAGTCTTGAACTACTTTTGCCCTAATACATCTGGCAGGTAATATACTATTGTAGATCAAAGATTTTGTAATTAGGTTAGTGTTTACAATTCTCTTTTGGTAGTGTGCAGAGTAACTTCTTGTACCAAAGATGGTAGAACATAGGGGTTATAGTTCTATGTAGGCACCAGCTTGACTTCTTCAAGTTCAACGAATGGTGTAGGTGTTATCTTCAGCAATGGTGCTTGCTGTCAGGTTGTGGAAAGAGCAACTTATAATCTTGGCAACAAACTGGGTTGTTTTGGGATTCTCATGGGACCCCTTTCTACTTGATATTTCCAAGAAAGTTCCAACTATCATTTACTCAAGAATTAAAATACTGACTCTAAACAGTACAGTGAAGAAGAAGCATCCACAACTGGCTCAAACCACTGGAAAAAGGAAGCCTTTCTATTGTATGAAGACATATTACAAAGCCACATTAAACAGAGAGTTGTAGCAGTAGCATGGAGTAAAAGAAATAGACCAACTATTCAAAAGAAAGTGCTCAAGGATCGGCTTTTATACATAAAAACTAGGAAAATACTTGATCAGGCATAAAAAAATCAATAGGGAAGAACAGAGTATTTGTTATCAAGTTAAGTCAATTGGTTTACAGTGTTGAGACAAAATGATTTTGGTTCTCCCATACATTATATTAAAATTGAGCTTAGCTTGGGAATAAGGTCATATAACTCAAGCTACTTGAGAAAGTTGAGGCAGAGGCATTGCAAGTACTTGATGGGCATGGGTGTAGCTAGAGTTTTTCTGCCTGGCCCACAGTCAGGGCAAATCTCTCTCATCCGCCAGTCCCAAGCCGCTCAAACCCGATCAAGTAAACACAGAAACTTATATTGGTTACAAACTGTATGGCCGTGGCAGGCTTCTTGCTAACTGTTCTTACAGCTTAAATTAATCCATTTCTATTAATCTATACCTTGCCACGTGGCTTGTGGCTTACCGGTACTTTACATCTTCCTTGTCCTGATGGCGGCTGGCAGTGTCTCCCTCTCCAGCTTCCTGTTCTCTCTATTTTCCTCTGTTAGTCCCGCCTATACTTTCTGCCTGGCCACTGCCAATCAGTGATTTATTCATTGACCAATCAGCAACACATTTGACATACAGACCATCCCACAGCACCTCCCCTTTTCTTTTCTTAAAAAGGAAGGTTTTAACCTTTACACATCTAAGAAAGTGAGTTCAAGACCAGCTTGGTCAGCTTAGAGAGACCTGGTGTTAAAACAACAAAAAATGTTTTTAAAATGGCTGCTGATATAACATTAATAGAATACCTGCCTAACATGCCTGAAGTCTTAGGTTCAATCCCTAATAACAACAATAATAACTAATACAATAGCAATATTAAAATCTACATGGGTTTTTCTGGATCTAAATGTAAATCTATAACAATGAGAAAAAATATGAAAATACCTTGTGATTCAACATGTAAGAAATGGGAAATATTTATGAAATAATTGAAAAGCATGTTTTATAATAAACAATTGTTAGGTTTCACTTAAATAAGGGAAACCATTACGATTGTATAGTTGGAGATGTTTCTGCCACTTGATGCTGGTAGGTTCATGGACTGGAGCTGTACAGATGTTGTGAGACAACTTAAGACCCCTGGAGCCGAGACAAATGATTTGGTTATTCAGTGCACAGCAGGAAGTGTCAACTTCATATCTAGGTTGGTAGCCTGCCCTGCTACCACATATCTTTCAAGTTCCACTGGGGCAGTGCAAATGGGCCTTGATAGATGTTCCACAAATAGTGGGTTTGCATTATAGCCGAGAAAACCCCATGCCTAGGAAACTTCAACCTTATATAGAAGGCTTCAAGCAAACCTGTCCAGTGTGTGTGACATAAGGAGATACTATCTTTATTATACTGGATATCAAATATTCCCTTTGCTCCAGAGTATGACTGTATCTTTCTTGGCTATTCACTGTACAAACATCTGTAAAATAACGATCAGATCCAAGGCTATTAGTGGCTCAGCCTACAGGAGATTGAAAAATGAGAGACCCATAGAGGATTGTCTGCCAACAGAACTGACAAAGCAAGTGAAAAGATTATACTCTGAAGAATTTTGTGTTTGAGTTTCCTATCACAAAACCGAAATGGTGGTTTGGAAAGATGGCTCCGCAGTGAAGGGTACCGGCTGCTCTAGCAGAGGACCAGGTTCAATTGCCAACATGCACATAGTATCTCACATTCATCTGTAATTCTAGTCCAAGGTAATCTGACACCCTCTTCTGACCTCTGTGGGTACCAGACACACAAGTAGTATACAGACATACATGCAGGCAAAACATTCATACACATAAAATAAAAGTTATATATATATATATATATATATATATATATATATATATATATAACACATAATAAATATAATATATAATTATTGCGTATCATAATAAATAAATAAATAAATAAATAAATAAGGGCATTCAGAGCTAGTTAGATGCTCACCATTCACCTGCCACCAATCCTAAAGACCTGAGTTTGATCCCTGGACTCATGTGATGGAAGGAAAGAAAGGACTCCTGTAAATTGTCTTCCACCTCCAAATGTGAGCAGTGACATTCCTTTCCTCCTCACACACAGTTTAAAAATAAAACCATAATAGGAAGGAATTCTCAGAAAGTGAGCAGAAGGTTTGAGCAAGAAACTTCCATTGTGAAACTCACAGTGTGATATGTACATAAAAAAAAGTGTAACTACTACTTGGATACATAAAATGCAAGTAGAGCAATTGCATTTGTACCCATCAAATTGGAAGAAGTTATAAGCATGGATGAACAGTAACCAGAGAATTCTACTGGGAACAATGTATCATGGAATTACATTTTTGCAAATTAATTTGGTGAAAATGTTTTGCTGTACTTTGATATTAAACAGTTGCATTCCTGGGAATAACACCAGAAGAACTTTGTCCAGATACATGTGAAGACATTCACCTCAACAATATGTTGTAGACTGACTAAATGTCCATTGTAAGCAAACATAGTTATGCAAATGACATGCATATGACTGGGTAACATTTAATAAGAAGAAACAATACACAAGGCCTACAAAATGTAACATATATGTGTGTGTGTGTATATGTGTGTGCACGGGGGGGGGGGGGGTGTATGTTACAAGACTGAGTAAAAATAACTGCTATTTACAGTAAAATGACATTAACATTGAGGTTTAGATGTACATACAATAACTTAATAATATGTAAAACTATAGTCCCCTCTACTCAGTATTCTTTATTTTCTTTGCTCATCTTTACAGCTCTTTTCATTATCTGAAGTTTCATTTTTATTCATATGTATTCATTGTGCATAGTGACATTCATCAGGCAGATATTGGCCTCTGACCTGCTTTTTGTGGTTTAGTGTATTCTTATCTTATTCAGTATTAGGATAACACTGGTTTTATAAGGTGAGTTTGGTAGCTTCCCCTTCTGTCTTTCCTTAACATGGAATGAATGGTTGGTGGAGGATTTATGTCAGTTCTTTAACAGTAGATAGAATTCTACAGTGTATTCATTGTGACCTGAACTTCCTTTCTTCCTATTTGTTTGTGTGTGTGTGTGTGTGTGTGTGTGTGTGTGTGTGTGTGTGTGTGTGTGTGCACATGCAGGTACAGGTTAGAGGCCAACCTTGGGGTGTGTCACCTCCAGTGAAATACATCTTGGTTTTGAATTTTTTGTTTGTTTTCATAATGAGCTATTTCATTTCCTGGAACTTGATGTTTAGGCTAAGGCTAGTCTGCATCTTTCTCTGCTGCCTCAGTCTTGGGATTACAGATACATGTCACGTGCCACCACAACTGGATGTTTTTAATGTGCAATTTTGAAGTTGAACTCATATTCTCAGGCTTATAAAGCAAGACCTATGGTGGTAATGTGTTCCCCAATATATCATGCACCCTAATAAACTTATCTGGGGTCATAGAACAGAACAGCCACTAGACAGACATAGAGGTCAGAAAATGGTGGCACTCACACCTTTAATGCTAGCATTCCAAAGGCAGAGATCCATCTGGATCTCTGTGAGTTCAAAGCCACACTAGAAACAGCCAGGCATGGTGACTCATGCCTTTAATTCCAGGAAGTGATGGCAGAAAGCAGAAAGGTATATAAGGTGTGAAAACCAGGAACTAGAGCTGATTAAGCTTTAAGGCTTTGAGCTGCACTTCAGCTGAGATCCATTCAGATGAGGACTCAGAGGCTTCCAGTCTGAGGAAACAGGATCAGTTGAGGAACTGGCAAGGTGAGGTGGCTGTGGCTTGTTCTGTTTCTCTGATCTTTCAGCGTTTACCCCAATACCTGGCTCCAGGTTTGTTTTTATTAATAAGACCTTCTTAGATTCGTACTACAAAGACCTTCTTGAATGAGCTATCTCTTTAGCTGTGGGGTCTGGGTTTTCTTTGTTGGGAGATGTCTTATTACTGTCCCAATATCATTGCTCATCATAGTCTATTTAAATTGTTTATTTCCTTTTGACTTAATTCTGACAGGTCATACATATCTAGAAATGTGTCTATTTCCTTTATACTCTTCAATTTATTATAATGTAAAACTTCAAAGTATGACCTAATGGGCATCTGAATTCCACTGGTCTCTGTAAATGTCTCCTCTTAATCTCTGATTTCATTAATTTAGACCTGTTTTTATTTTCTTTCTTTTAGTTAGTATAGGCAAGGGTTTATCAATCTTGTTTATCTTTTCTTTTCAAGAAATAGCTCTGTTTCTTATATTCTTTGTAGATTTTATCCTGTTGTTTTCATTTCATTAATTTCTTCTCTGATCGTTAATACTTTGTTCCATCTACAGGTTTGGGATTGACTTGCTTGGTCTTGTATTCTAAGACATGCAGGTGTATTGTTTTGAGATCTGTTTGTATTTTCACTAAAGGCACTCTCATAGCCACAAACTCCCCTCTTAGAACCTCTTTCATTGTATTCCAGGAATTCTGGTAGGTTGTGACTTCAGTTGCTTATTCTAGCCATTTTGTGTGCACTATCTACAAAAGGAGGTGTTTGTAGGGCTTTGTATTTTCTATTCAGTGACACAGACAGCTTCCATTTGCTTAGTCAAACATATCTATGAATTACACTGTTTTCTTTGAACTAACTTTACAAATAGAAAGTGAGTAATAGATCACTGCAAAGAAATTGAGAACTGAAGATAATTCTTTCACTCTTTGTTTTTATTGATTAAATTATTATTTGATAATTTTATTTATATACACAATGCCCCTCCTGTTTACTTTTACTCCTACCCTTTCTTATCTCCATCCAGTCACCCTCCTCCCCACCAATACCCCTTCTTCCTATAGGACTTCCCCATATTCATGTCTTTGTTTTGTTTTGTGAGCTGTAGTGTTTAATCAGGGCTATCTGTGTGACTGTTAGGATGAAACTATCCAATGAAGACCGCTGAAGTCACCAGAGAGTAGGTGTACATCTGCAGAGAATGACTCCCCTTCCTCTATTAGAAATCCAAATCCTCTCATACACAGCTCCCTGCATTCCTTCAGATTCCTGGCTGTAGCCATAAGTTTCTCCAGTCCCACCGGGCCCTGTGTTTCTCTAGTCCTGCCCAGCCCCACAGTCCTGCAATCACTTATAAAATAATCACTCAGAGGCTTATATTAATTACCAACTGTATGGCCTATGGTGGGCTTCTTGCTAGCTAGCTCTTTCATCCTAAATTAACCCATTTCTATTAATCTATGTTTTGTCATATAGCCATGGCATTACTGATCTGCTGGCATCTTGTTGCTCCTTGGGCAGCTGGCTCACATCTCCCCTCTCTCTCCTTTCTTCTTCTTGTCTCTCTCTTGGATTTCCCACCTGGCTATAACCTGACTCACCATAGGTCAGAGCAACTTCGTTATTAACCAATCATAGCAACACATATTTACAGCGTACAAAGACCATCCCACAGCACCTGGCCTCTCTTTTTACATCAATTGTTGTTACGTGTGCATATGTATGTAAATGGAGGTGGAGCTTTCTGTCCCATCTGCTAGCTTAAACCTGTAAGTTGCTTCCCAAATTACCACACAGAGGCTTATATTAACTATAAATGCTTGACTGACAGCTCAGGCTTATTACTGACTAGCTCTTACATTTAAATTAACCCATTTCTATTAATTTATGTATCGCCACATGGCCCATGGCTTAATTGGTCCCTCAGAATCTTGCTTCTTGGGCAGCTCACAGAGTCTGCCCTGACTCTGCCCTCCTTCCTCTGAATCCTCAGGTTGATTGAACTGCCTAACCTTATCTTGCCTTGCCATAGGCCAAAACTGCTTTATTAATGCCTAACGAGAGCAATACCCATTCACAGCATATAGAAGGACATCCCACAGCATATGTGTTTGTACATACATAAATATTCCCAAATATAACCTGTTGAGCACATACTTGTATGTATGTTTTTAGAGTTGACTGTTTGGTGCTGGACAGTTTGTGTGTTCCTCCCATGCAGGGATTTTTCTTTTTTTAGGAAGGACTTTTTGTTACTTTTATGGCCAAGTGCTGAGAAAAAGCCTTTCCCTGCACCTCTATGATATGTATGCCAAAAGTTTTCTGTGTGATTTGACTGCAGTCTGCACAGTGATAAGTTCAATGTTAAATGTGCTTTAGGATCTCTATTTCTACCCCTCTCCCCCGCATTTGGTCTCTGATTTCCATCAGCTACAAGGCTTATGTCCCTTGTACCCTCCATCTTGCCCTCTAAGTTATTTGGTGATGGAAACACATTCATCTTTTCAGAGGCTGATTCTTAACCAATAGTTCCCACCCTCTGTAGTAGTGTTCACTCCAAACTAGGAGCCGGGCACACCCTGCTCAGGACTGACAACACTGGAAAGGACTCTCTCTCTCTCTCTCTGCTCCACTTTGTAAAGTTGTCCTGCTCTCTTTGTTATTGAAACTGCAGTCATTGCCTTTCCTCCATCATCCATCTTAGAGGATGTCTGCTTGCCAGCCAAGCCTGGCCTTTCCTTCCAGACTCAAGCAGTTGGTAATGGGTGTCATTTGCTCTCTTCCTTTCTTCTGAATTTGTATTCTTTTTATTCATCTGCATCACTAAAGAGAAGTCACCAGGGCAGTATGAATGATTTTTCCTCTAGTGGATGCAGCTCTTATGACTTTATGTGGCACATACATAATACAAACTCCCAAATTAATTTATTGAAGTGTATATTTTTATGGGTATACTTAATCTGCTAATAAATAGATGGAAATAAAATATTTGGGGTAGTTGAATGTCTTATATTCTCTCTGTAGCTCACATGATTGATAATTTTTGCTTTAATTTTGCTTGGTTATACAGGACCCTTGGCTCCTTAAAACTCAAGTACTTCTGGTTACACTGTGCACCAACATACTCTTCAACCAATAATCTCCATATAGAATCTTTTGTGTTCTCTTGATCTCTTTCTTATGTTTTGCTTGTGAAGTTAACTAGAAGATGACAGAGACCTATGCCACTTTTAAGTACCGATATTCCAAAGCTAATCTCATGGATGTTCTTAAGCTCTCATGGCTTAGACATACTCCATACAAGGCTCTAGATAAGTATGATTTCTTTACATAAAGTTGGAGAATGCTTTGCTTCCAAATTCCACACAGTACTTAGTGATTTTGAAATAGGTTCAAGCAGTCTCCTCAGCAAAGCAAAGATACATGACACCTCACATCCCTTTCTTTAGATAAACAGACAGGTAACCAGTACATATTTTTCATAGCTGTGGAAGCATGAAAGGGTATAGACACGTTTGGGAGGTGATTGAAGAGGTTCTTGGTGACATGCATGCATGAGCTGTCTTAGTGTCTGTGTATGAGGATGGATATGACGTCACCCTCTTTCTTTAATCCAAAAGGAAAATGTCGTAGCATCTGTAAATTTCAATGAAGAGATTTCTAGTGATGCCATTGGCCCTAGTTTCGTAGCACCTGAGTACTATATTCTAACTATTTTAGCTGTCCTCAGTATGCTCAAACTCAAAAGGAAGCATGAACTTCAAAGAAACTGGCCAATCCTGTACAAATAAGAACAGGTTTTAGAGGAAGCCAGTAGATTTGACATCCTCTAATCCATCCATAGCATTAGACAACATGGTGGACAGGGACATAGCCACCTGAGCAATTGGGATGCTCTGTAGGACGGAGCTCTGCAAAGCAGACATTTCTGTCTAATACTTTAAGACCTATAGAACTATTAGTTTTAATTTTTATTGTGTTGAGTAATATAGATGCTCGTATAGCCAAAGCCAAACTTGGAACGTTTTTGGTTTCCAGTCTCCAGGCTTAGGCTTCCTTTCTGTGCAATAAGCACAGCTAACAATCAGTGGCTTTCCCAGTGCCTTGGCCAACATCATCCGAATTAATAAAACGGGCTCTTGCAGCCCAGGCTGTGGTAAAGAATTCCCGAAGGTGTAACAACCCTTCCACGCGTGCCTCCTAACTACTGCCTTGCCATCTCCTAAGCAAAGTGGGCTATTGTAAACATTCTCAAACTAAGACTCTGGAAACCCAAGCCATTTGGCTCCATAAGCGAACAGGTCATTAAAAAAAGAGGTTTATAAAGGCTTTTTTATTTTTTTGCCAACAGAGTTGGATATATGCTTTACTATCCAGGACTCATTCTTAATTGCAATGTTCTTATTCTCAGAAAGTATTTTTGAGGGATTTTATTTGTTGCAAAAATACAAGCTAACCCAACCCAATATTCTGAGTCATAAGTCAGATAAAAGGTGACATTCTGAGTATGATTCCTTTGGATAGAAGGCTCAGCCGAAGTACCTTGCTATCTTCGAATATAAAGACTTCATAGAAAAAAAAAACAAATAAAAAACTCTTTCCTGTGATTCTGGAAGCTGGAAATATTAGAAGGTGCTGATTGCTTTTAGCTAATGGTGAAGATTTCCTCTGGTTATGTTCTGCATGGTCTTCCTTGATATGTGTGTAATAGAGAAACAAGTAGAGGAGAAAAGAGGTGAAGAGAGGGAAGGAGAGGACAGGAGAAGAGGAGAGGACAGGAGAAGAGGAGGGGAGAAGACAGGACAGGAGAAGACAGGACAGGAGAGGAGGGAGAGAAAGAGGAGAGAGGAGAGGGCAGGAAAGGAGGGGGGAGACAAGGGGAGGGGAGAGGAGAGGAGGGAAGAGGAGATTCTATATCTTTCCCCCTTAAAATGATCTTACCATGGAGGTGCCACCATCATGACCAAGTCTACCCCTGTTCATTACTGAATGACTTCGGGTCCAAACACATTGGAAGGTATGATAACACATGAACTTGATGAGGAAACATTCATTCACTCTATAGTACCTACCCATAGTTGATTCTAAACGAGATAAGAATTGGTTTTGAAAAGGTCTGAGTCACAGTGCAGATGATGATACATATTTCTCCTAATATGTGAGCAGAAAAGATCTAATGGTGAAGCTTTCAGAATGAGGAATGGGCTCTGTGTAGAAGTTTTAATTACCATGTGTTTGAGGGTATGGTTGTGTGGGATAGTAGTTATTGTTGTGGGAAAACTTGGAAAAGCAACCAAGGAAATCCAAGTTCCCTTTGATCTCCAGAAGTTCATTTTGGGGTTACAGCGGTACACATCCATACCACTTACTTGCCAATCTCAGGTTTCAGGAGACAACAGTTTGCACCAAGCTTCAGTTGAAGCATAGCACTTAGGAGGGCAGACAGAGGTTTCCATACTTCTTTGGCTCTACAGGAGTCAGAAGCACAACTGAAATGAACACTATGTCCATATAGCGCAATCTGTCCATGAGTGTGTCTGCTTGGCAGTGTGGGACGCTTCAGCATCCTCATGAGTTCCCTGCATGTCAACATACATAACATAAGCAAAGCGGCATGCTTGTCCATTTGTGAGCACTTATGTTTGTTCCCTGCTTCCTTGTTTGAATTCCTATCCACCCACCCAATCTCTATGCTCAGAAACTCGACCAGATTTCCTATTGCCAATTAAACAGAACATTCCCTATAAAACAGTTTCCTGGGTCATAAAGTAAATATATTTCTGATTTATGCTTCCAATGTCTTTTCACGCACTCCTTTAGTGCTTGGTGGTCCCTTTCTTATGCCTGGGCTCATTCTCCCATCTAATACTTTTAGTTTAAGGAATTGCTTTTCTTACCAGATAGAATCTAAAGTTTTTCACACAGAGATTGTGTCTAATAGATTTTTATGTTCACTGAAGTGTCTAGTACTCCATAGGTAGTAAATCTCAGGAGACAGATATTGAATGAATAGATGAGCAACTGGAACATTCTGAATAGAGGAAAAAGGATGAAGTTGCCACACTGGAAGATCCCTCACCCTTTTTCCTTATCTAAATGGTCCTTTGTTTCAGACTTTGGTCTGGAAAATGATAAGATCAAGAAATCAAGACAAGGTAGAAATTTGGGTAATGCACCCAGGGCATGTGACTTTGTACTTTCAAAGAGAAAGTTAAGCTCTTTACCCATACAGATACAGAAAGTGGTGTGTGGTCATAAAATGGTGTGTGAAATAAGACTGAATTAAGTTCCTCCCCATGATAGGTCTACTGATGTCTTCTGACAGGAAGAGAGTTTCCATTAGAAAGGTGAGCTTAGTCAGCAGCATCAGGTAAACAACAATCTCTAAAACTTGGAGTATGAGGAAGCAAGGGTGATTTCAAGCAAGTTGAAAGCATAGAAAAGGCTTTGTGAAACACTTATTTCCACATTTCCCACTAGCCTCAATCTATAAAGAAAGCATTTCCCTGTATTCTACAGTAATATATCTTACTTTTTAAAATGTACAGTAACTGCCAGCCAACTAGGAGCTAAAAGCGGAGACATTGTACAGCTACTTTGGCACTATGTCCTTAATATATGTTCAGTGGGTTAATGTGCAGTAAAGCAAAGCATGTGACAGCCAGATATAACACGCTCGATCCTCCTGACGGGAAGGAAAGTCGCCTGCCAGGGAGCTGAGACACAGTTTCTCCTGTCATTATTCTTTCCATAAGGTACATCTGAAATACACCTTTCCAGCACACTAGTCATTGAATCCCATTTTATATTTTTAGGTACCATTAGCCATTCTCCCCCACCTTACATTTCCAGAAAATTCTGCACATCTGGAAAGAACAGCAAAGTACAAGAACGGGCGTTTGTGCTTGGCTCCTACTAGACATGTTTCACTTAATTTCCTCTGATTTTACTGTACTTTCCTGTGCGGCTCCTTCTAGACATCTAATAAAACACCTCGCCATGTAGAAATCATAAATGATCTAAGGTGAGCATGACTGACATATTAATTGTCTGATTATCAGTATGATGCTGAAACCAAATTAGGAGCAAAGGCTCATGTTACTAATGAGGACTCCTTTGGGTCCCTTCTTGGTCTCTGTATAGATTCTCCTGCATCCTTGTCTCTCTGATCCACTACCAGACAGACTGTCCTACCTGTGTTTCTCTTCTGTAACCTTCTATGACCTTCTCAGTGTCACAGAAAGAAAAAAAAAACAATTATGACTTAATTTAGTTTTCTACTCTTCAGTCATCAGTCTCCAATGTTTTGTCAATGTACAAAGGAGAAGTCATTACTTTAAATCGTTTAGTAATAGAAAATGAAGAAATAGCAATGGGAATCACTTAGATCAAGGTCACAGTGTGATGGCAACATGAAGGAATTAGCCATGGGTCATACAGGTCAAGAATTGAGTCATGAGCTAGGCTTTAAGTATGATGGAGAAGTAAGATGAGGCTGAATTCTCTGGGAAACCATATGCTTAGACAAAGATTTGAAGTTAAATGAAGATGACTGAGCACTTAGTTTTTAGATACTGATTTATCTAAGACACTACTGGCTTTTACTTCTGACAACATATGAGTAAGATTCAAATCCTTTCCTAGTAGGTGGATACGAGGTCAGGGAATTCTATCAGGTACTCAGTGGTTTTAGTATTTGACTATGCAAGAAGACACAATGAAAATGCCAAGGGTATAGAAGTCATTTGGATAATTCTGTTAATTTTCAGGATATCAATTCTGGGCTATTTGAAATATTTTAAAATAATATATCTATTCCACTACTCCCCTCACACAAATATACTGTCAACTAAAACTAGAGAAATGCCGTATCATGTCTCCATTGAGAGAGAGAGAGAGAGAGAGAGAGAGAGAGAGAGAGAGAGAGAGAGAGAGAGAGAGGTCTCTTGATTTAGAACAAAATCCTCCTTTCCTTCCTTTCTTTTTTCTTTCTTCCCTTCCTTCCTTTCTCTTTTTCTTTAGTCAAGAAACTAGCAGGTGCTGTTATGAACACTGCTATTCATACTTTGATGGGAGCAACAGTCTAGTGGGGAATTTAGGAACTAATGAGGAAAGGAATTAGAAAAGACACAGGGAATAGCTTGGTTCTGGTTATTAGGAGAAGAACAATTTGGGAAGATGTCTGGTTGGGTAATGGATAGTGAGAGTATAGTGTTGCATTTTTGGGACTGAATGAAGTGAAGAAGAAGAAAATGATAGCGGTCACTGTTCAGAGCAGGATGCTGAGACCAAATGGGTTGGGAAGTTTATCCACATCAAGGAGTAGGATGAGTAGGAAGATGAACCTTGATGAAATTTAGGTATTGTGTTAGTCAGCCTTTTTACTACTGTGGGCAAATACCTGACATCAATAACGTGCACAGGGAAGATTTGTTTTGGTTGATGTTTTCAAGCCCCATTAACTGTGGGTTTCTCTTAAGACAGAACCTAGCATCAGAAGAGGGCATGGTGGGGAAAGGTTTCTCACCATATGACATCCAAAAAGCAGGGAGACCAAGAAGAAACAGGAAGGAGAAGGGACAAGATATGACCTTCAAAGGTTCACCCCAAGTGAACTACTTTCTCCAGCTAAATCCCTCCTCCTGATTTCCACTGTCTCCCAATAGGCCATCAGTTTTTGAGTCTACTAGTAGATCAATTCATTGATTTTGTTAGAATTGTCATTATTCACTCATTTTCTCTATAGATCAGCAGCTGAAGAATAAGCCTTCAGTATAGGAACCTATGGAAGGCATTTCAAATTCAAACAATACAGTATACCCAAAAAGAATGAGCATATAATTGTGTGCATTGAGAATTACCAAGTTCCATTCATTCCTACATGTATAAAGTGTCACAAATATGGAGAAGGAGAAAATTGTAATGAGCCTTTGACTGTAGAATTAGTAATGTATCTACTACTGATGTTGATAACACTAGTTCAGACCCTGGTACCTGCGTAACTGAAGAAGAGAACTGTCAACCAATTGTCTCCACCTCCACACATACACCATATCACATCCCATGCCAGCATCCTCCCCCATGTGCACATAAAATAAATAAACACATAAATTAAAAGATGGTGCCTTAGTGAAACTACTTGCTAAGCATAGCTGCTCACTGACTCATCGACCGACTCCACAGCACTGGTAATTTTATATGCAATATGGAAACTAAGGTATAAGAATTTAAATTTAAGTACTATACCTAACATTTGACTGTTAGTAAGAATAGATGAGATTGGATTCAAAGATCTGTCTGAGGTCAGGGAGATGGCTCGGTGGATAAAAGACTTGCAAGGCAAGCACGAAGACCTGAGTTTGGATAGCTACTACTCAGGTAAAAGCTGGGTGGTATGACGTGTGTATCTTTAATACTAGTACTGGGATGGCAGAGATAGGCAGATACCTGGAACTCACTGGCAAGCCAGTGTAGCTGAAACAGTGAGGACCAGGTTTAGTGAGCAACCGTCTCAGAAGATGAGGTGGGGTATGACGAGGATGACAGGTGATGTGAACCTCTGGCTTCTCTACATGCACTTGTATGCAAATGTACGCTCTCATACAGTTATATACACATGTTCACACACACCTGAACATGTACACACAGATAAATTTCCCCCTTGACCTGTCTAATTTTGCAACTAGACGAAATATGAAAAAAAGAATGTGTATGGAAGATTCTCGGTATCATCAATTATTACAAATCATGAAGATTAATAAACATAAGCTTTGGGGTTGGGGATTTAGCTCAGTGGTATAGCACTTGCCTAGCAAGCACAAGGCCCTGGGTTCAGTCCTCAGATCCGAGAAAAAAAAAAAGAAACATAAGCTTTACCAAGTAAAGTTAATGAACCTAAAAAATGGAAATAATAGGCACTAAACTCCTTTTCAGCTAATGGAACGTAGATAATTTTGATAGTAGGATCCCACACAATCCCAAAGTCTGAAAATAACCTTGTCACTATTTGTCTTTAAAGCAATGCTCAACCTCCAAATGTCCACAAGGAATGCCTTTGATGTTTTCTTCACAGAAATTTAAGAGTTTATAAGCTGAACAGCTAAGAATAAATACAAAAACACTTAAAGGACTCTCAGAATGTAGGAGCAGACACAAGGTGTAGGAACACATACACACTGTCTACGCCAGAGGCTTGATCTAATACGTAATCTGAGGGCTAACAGCTTCTCTGTAAGGGACAGCATCAGGAAATAAAGTTATTTCTGGCACTCTGTTCTCTGAAACAAAATGATTTCTAGTGCTCGAAGCTAGAACTCCAGATGCAGCTTCACAAGGCAGCAGAAAAAAGACAGCATCCTGAAGAAGTCTGTGAATGCCTTGTATTTATATGTGGAAACAGATCAGGAGACAAACGGTATCTGATAATATAAGCAGCTTTAAAATACAATTTTGTTGAGATTAGGTCTTTTTATGGGATGAAGTAGACACATTTCTGATGCTTTATTTCTTGTACCAAATGAAGAAGAAAGGAAGGGAGGGAGGAAAGGAGAGAGAGAGAGAGAGAGAGAGAGAGAGAGAGAGAGAGAGAGAGAGAGAGAGAGAGAGAGAGAGAGAGGAAGGGAGGGATGGAGCAAGGAAAGAAGGAAGGGAGGGAGGGAGGGAGGAAGGAAGGAAAATTATGACCTCTGAATCTATCTAGGAAAAGCTCAAGAATGAAATCAACTTCTTGGTCCATTCCAATACAGACCTTAAAATATTTGCTGCATGGCTTTTCATGGCAAATCTGTTTCTGTTCATCCCAGGGAAAGTGGCAAAGAAGTGAAGGCAAACCCAAGAAACTATTCCATGCAGGTCTAGCCTGGTGAGCCAGTGACTTTAACTGGAGTTACTTACAGGATCATGGCCAACTGAGAGGGAACTGTACCACTGTACAAGAGTCTCCACTTTCAGCACTGGGGACATAGCCTCAGTCTTGACTACTTGGGAGGATAAGGCAGGAGGATTGCTAGTTCAAAGCTGACAGGGACAACTTAGAGAGACCCTGTGTCAAAATAGAAAGTAAACAGAAAACAACAATAATGACAAGACAAAACCACACACACACACACACACACACACACACACACACACACACACACACTTAAATGCACGTGTTCACACACATACACAAAACTCCCTAAAAACCTAGTTGTGGCTGCCACTTAGAGACAGTACCTGTGTGGCATGTAGAAGCTCTGGGTCTGGTCTCCAGACACTACCATAGTCAAAAAAGTGCATACTTGGTGGCTACCACTCCCTGTCTACAATTATCTTCTGGTTAGTTGCCAGACAGAAGCTGGCAGGAAAGATGCTTCTTGGTAGCAGTTTAGAAAAATATCACACTTCAAACAGTATCTACAAGTAGTCACCTTAGGACACATTTTTTTTTTTTTTTGGAAAGGATACTCTTATTTACACTGAAAATATCAATGGATCTTGATGAAAATCTTAAAAAAAACAAAACAACAACAACAAAAAAGAGCCTGGATGTTTTTACGCTGACATTTCAGAATATTCTTAAAAGGTTTTAGCTGGGCGTAGTGGTGCTCTCCTTTAATCCCAGCACTCAGGAGGCAGATCTCTGTGAGTTCAAGGCCAACCAAGTCTACAAAGTGAGTTTCAGAACAGCTAGGACTATTACACAAAGAAAACCTCTGGGAAAAAAAATGGTTTTGAGACTTGGGTAAAGATTTTTTTTTTAACTTCTGAGAGAATTATAGTTGAAATTCCTGTATTTTTCCACTGTGTGGAGATGACTGGGCTATGTCTTCATGTTACCATTTAGGCTTCCCACAAGCATGATTAACTGAGATTTACAGCAATGTCCTTTTCCTACTCTTTTAATGAATAGTGCTTAAAAGAACTCTGTTTAGTATCTAATGGAATGACTGCCTACTGTATGCACAGAATGTACATTTGAATAAATGATATATAATTCAACCTCCGAAACTTCTTTTAAAAGCAAAGTATGATTAAAAACATTTCCTCCTAACGCAATTACTAAGCACACTGCCTTCCCCTTATTCTCACGTAAAACTAGATCATCTCAAATTTTTATTGGGTCATCCATGATTTTATGGGACTTGTCACTGGCTTCTCATCTGGGATTTAAAGAACCTTATTCAAGTATCAAAAATTTTATAGCCCCTTTCTCTATCTTTTGTAGACTTCCATTTCCATTTATTATTTTATTAAGAGAGACATAATTAATTTTCTCTCAGTACGAAGTCATAACTTGCTTTCTCAGTTCTAAGTCTCCCCTCTCCTATGTCTTGTTCCTTCTGTTCAGACCAAAAATTACTCAACAGTGCAGGTGTAATGGTGTGGGGAAAGTACAATATTTTAAGGATTTTCACACAAATGGTATTTTCATGAGTATCTAAAAGTTTTGTTCTTAATGTTCTCCCCAATCAGATAGTTCACAAATTATTTTCACCTCACTTAGTTTGAGAAATGCCTTAGTAAGTTAAAATATGTTAAGAAAGTAAGTTGGAAAATGCACCAGGCAGTGGTGGCACACACCTTTAATTGCAGCGCTCAGGAGGCAGAAGCGCGTGGATCTTCTGAGTTCGAGGTCAGCCTGATCTTCAGAACTAGTTCCAGGACAGCCAGGGCTAAGCTGAAAAACCCTGTCTCCAAACACTGGATAAAAAAGAAAGAAAATAAGGAAGGAAGTTTGTTATAGGGACTCATGCCTATAGTCCCTAGTGGCTCCAAAGCTGAGGCAGGAAGATCCCTGAGAAATCAAGGCCGTACTTAGCTACAGAGTGAATTCTAGGTGAGGTGGGCATACTGAGATTGGGTAGTAAAATGTCCAAACAAGCAACAAGCAAGCGAACAAATAAACCATCAAAATAAGCTATGAAAATCTCTTCCAAAAGTTTGTATTCAAGAAAGGATAAAGGGGGAAAATGTACAGAATAGGAGGCTCTGTGAGAAGAGACCAAGGGCATTATCAAGCTAATACTGAAAGCAGATTTTTTAAATTTTCAGCTGCTGAATATATTTGTCTATTTTGTGGTTCTGCCCTCAGGAGAGCCCCTTGTTTAGATGACACAGATTGTTGGGGTGCAAAAGTTCTGCTGCAGGCAGAGCCAACTCTTCAGGTAACAATGAAAGAACCCAAAAGACTGTGTGCCACTGTTTTTTCTTTTCTTTTGCTTTTGAGACTGAATAGATAGTTGAGAAAAGTCAGGTTGGCACTCTTCGTCCTAAGAAGCAAGGGCCTGGGTTTTTCAGTTCTTACTTAAGCTTTAGCACAACTTCCGAGGCTTCCTGTGTCCAATTTACAAAAACATCTGGAGACCAGCTAGAATCTCCAGGCACAAGTCAGAGCAAGAAGAAACTGTTGTATCTGTGTAGGTATACCCTACATTCTGTCTGTTGTAACAAGAGGATATGTGTTGCATCCAGCCAATGCAACAAAAAATCTTAAGAAGCCAGGGGTTGTAAAGGCAAACCTGGGAGGGATGTCCAGTTAGTTGTCCACAACAAATGTCATACATTATTTTGAGTATCAGTTGTCTCAAATAAAATTTTCTTGTGAGATATTTTTTTGGGATCTTATTTCCCTAGATGGTAGCATGCGATGCCAGAAAGTGAAGAGGTCGATATTACGGTAAACACACCATCCACTGAGAAATGGACAGATAAAGGCTATGAGGTTGATTCAGATTTAGAATTCTGGAGAGAGGGAAACAATAGCAACAAGAGAAATTTCCTTCTTGTCCTAAGGCTTTCTGTTGACTTGGAGTATGACAGAGAATCTTGATGGTCTGGTATATCTATGAATAAGGGACCTTACTCATAGATAACAAGACTTGTAAACAAAACTCATATCAGGTTAAACATATCTAGCTCTTTAATTTTTATCAATTCTTCATGCTAAACAGGCTCAAAATCCTTCCTTATAGTTAAAAATATAGGTTGTGGAGAGATGGCTCACTAATTAAGAATGCTTTATATTCTTCCAGAGGTTTCAACTCTTCCCAGCACCCTTGTCAAGTGTTATGTAGAGCTTCAGAGGGTTCAGGACCTTCTTATGGCCTCAGCTGGCCAATGAATACATGGCATACCCTTAAATGCACACACACACACACACACACACACACACACACACACACACACACACACACAAATAAAAGTTATTTTACATTTACTTATTGTACATGTGTGCACACTTGCAAGCATTATTGCACACATGTGTGAACAGTGTACTGGAGTCACTTCTCTCTTTCTGCCATGTGGGTTCTGAGGAAATCAGGACTCTAGGCTTGAAAGTGATACACACCTTTCCTTGCTGAGCTATCTCACCAGACATTGTCCAAATATAAAGTACATTGTCATTATGTGCTGTTACCCTATCCTGCAGTAGCACACAAGAATATTGTACTTCTAATAACTTACCTATTAAGGAATACATATTCTTTTGTTGATTTTAAATTTTTACATAACACCTCTGCTTCCATTTACTAGTATAGCTAAACAATTTTACAGAGGCCTTTATTATAAATTGTATATTATTATAATATTTTCCATTTAGTCTTATTTTTAACAGTGCTGTTGCATGGGACCAGTTTTCCAGTTTTTCTTTCATGGGAATGGAGATACTTCATTCTGTCGTTTTAGGTAGTACTGTGTTTTGCAGAGATTTAGTTTTCAAGTCTTAAGAGCAGAATGCAATAGTAACAAAATTGCATTTGTGCAATTTCTTTCGATTCGTGATTTATAATTTTTATTTCCTTGCAAGTTTAAAAAAAAACAACAGAGGTTGTCTTATTTAGGAGGTTATGACTAGTGACTTCTGTAGTTGCAAGTACATATTCGAGATCAAGATTTTCAACAGATTCTTATATATCCTTTCATTTACATACGTCATTAAAGTCTACAGCAGATACTTGTTTTCATTTTATGGTACTTAAACATTCATTAGCTGCTTTTCTTAGTGATACATTTCCTTAATAACACAGCGCTTATTTCCCACCAATGCAACCTTTATTAAAGCACAATTGTCTGTAGTTTCATCATGACTAAAGACAGTCATCCACAAAGAGTAAAGACACAAAAGTAAAATATTTTCCCACTATATTTGCAAAAACTATATGAGTCCTTAGCCTTCATTTTTCATTTTATGAGTGTATTTTAATTTTTAAAATGAATAAAAGTTGTTTAGTCTCCCAACCCAAAAAATATTCCTACAAGTATGAATTTTTTGTATCTACTTGTATCTACTATAAGCAATCAAATTTTTTGGTTTCAATCATAATATATCTTTCAAGATATACTTGGAAACGTACTGCTTTGATTGTTTTTATGCTAAGATCATTTCAAGTGTATGAATATTTCAATATATAAGTTTCAGCATCTGAGAAAGTATAATTTTTTCATCATTCAATGTAGTATGTTCCAAATACAGAAACTATATAATCTATTTACTGGATCACACCATCCATTATGAACTAGGTAGGAGAATGATATCTCCCTGATATTCATGTATGTATTTATGTATGTAGGTATGTATCTATCTATCTATCATCTATCTTACCTAAAATAATATTTTTGTCTGGATCAGTGTTTTTCACACTTATTTCTTATACATTCACTTGCTTCATATCATGAGATGGTTATTAAAATGTAGATTCCTATATTCCAACATAACTATTCAATTTGTTTCTGTGATGGATCAGCCTCAGGTATCTTAATTCATAACTAGTTTCCTTGTTGACTCTTATGCATACTAAAATATGAAAACCAACACTCCAGGGGTTTTTCATTTTCTAATTATTACAGGAAGGCCAAATGTAATGAAAGTTGTGGGGGCAAGTTTGAGAGCATTTAAAAAGAACAACCAATACTTAAGGGTACAATATCAGTGGCATTTCCACATCAATGACCTGGATTATTTAATATCATTCCAACATTGATGAAATGAAGAAAATCAGTTCTCTTACCTACGAGGGAACAATTCCTAGGTTTATTTTACTTAAGTTTGCTTAATTTTATATCTCTTGATTGAATGCAATTTACTATTCATTGTATAACATAAGCCTCTAACACGAAAAGCAGCCATTTTCAGAAGTTGTGCATGCTTGCAAAGATTGTCATGGCTGAATTTGCTGACTTTTTTTTTTTTTTTTTTTGGTTTTTCGAGACAGGGTTTCTCTGTGTAGCTTTGCGCCTTTCCTGGAACTCGCTTTGGAGACCAGGCTGGCCTCGAACTCACAAAGATCCGCCTGCCTCTGCCTCCCGAGTGCTGGGATTAAAGGCGTGCGCCACCACCGCCCGGCTGAATTTGCTGACTTTTAATGTTTCCACACACACACACAGAAGGAGGAGATGGGAGGGTCATTGAACCTCAGTAGGGTATCCAGCTACTTTTCCCAGGATGTTGTATATACAATTCTGCACTAGTTACATTTGAGCTTAGAGAGGGGTTAGCGGTGCTTCTCAACCGCTGGATCGCCCAAGACCATCAGAAAACACAGGTATTTTCATCATGATTCATAACTAGCAAAGTTAGAGTTATTAAGTAGCAACAAAAATAATTTTATGCTTGGTAGTCACCCCAACATGAGGAACTGTATTAAAGGGTGGCAGCATTAGGAAGGTTGGTGGGATCCACTGGGTTAGAGTATACAGGCAGGGAAGGAATGAACCTCCATCTTTGTAGCCACAGGGAAGTGATTGTCAATGCTGGGTGCAGACCTCCTAGTGTGGTTGCTTTAGGGTTTCCCACACTTCTGCTCATGATCTCTCAGCTATGCTTTATAAGTTAACTCTAACAAATTTATTGATTCTCCAAGACGAACGTTGGTAAAATCAAACTTTGGTTGGTTATTGGGACCTTGCAAGGAGTGGAGTTGATGTTGCCTTGTACCCTGAGGAATAACATGCTCACAAAATTATTTTATTGAAGAATTACATGCATATAGACATGTGCGCAGAGACTAAACAAATACAAGTTTATAATTTTTTTATGAAGTAAGTGGGCTGATGTAACTAGTACATATCAACAGAGAGAAATGAATCCCCAGGAGTCTTTACCTCACTGTGAGTTACCACAAGTCATTCTTACTCTGATTGATACTTCTCCCACTCCCAATTCTATAGCACTATAGCTTTGTTAGCTTAGGCTAATTTTGAACTTTACACACATATGTACCTTTTCATTTCTTTCTTCAGCACTCTCTTCCTGAGACCAAACTATGCTTTTTCCTCACGGGTTGTAGACTATTTCATTGTATGAATATCCTACAATATAGCACTGGTATAAATACTTGGCATGGACCAAGATGGTTAATGGGGGCATCTTAGAAAAATGACAAGCGTCAAAAACACCTATATAATCTAGAGAACTAATACTAGGCTTGTGACCCTCCAGGACCCAAAAGCCTAGGAAATCTACCAAACCTGAGTGCCTGGGGAACCTACAAAACATAGAAAATGTTGGCTCTCTACACTTATGGTGGATTATGGGCCCAAGCAACATCCCTATGGATTTGATTTTATAAAGCACCAGTTGTCTTAAATGGGTGGAATGTAGGGAGCAGAGGGCTGTACAGGCCAATTTACATTTGGCTTGGGTCAGCATGGCTACTGCTATGTATGAGTTGTATAAAGGAAGAGGCTATGTATCAGCAAATGTGACTGATACCTGTTGTCCAGGGAACCCACAAGGAAGCAGTAGTGTAAGATCTTACATAACTACTCCTTGCAAATATTCACTTTTGTGTGTTTCACCTATCCCTGCCTTCCTATGTGAGTCTGCCTGCAGTTCACCTGTCTGCCCACCCTTGTGAAGTCTGAGTGCCAATATCTGTGTGTACAGCTGTGCTTACCTGTGCTTGGTCCTTGTGTGCCAACGTGTGCCTGCCCGGCAGTCTATTGTGGTGGTGGCTTTCTTCTGAAAGCTGGTGAATAAAGTATGATTTATCTTCCTGTGGCTCTATGCCTTATCCTCAGCTGCCCAGCCTCCTATAACTTTGCTCCTTCCTTAGCATCAAGGCTTGGACTTCACAGTTTTTATACTTGACTTCAGATAGTGATTCTTTTGCATTATTTTTTTTCTGGTGAGAAAAAAATCCAGCATCTATCATTTATCAAATTTTGTGATATAACCATTCCTTCATTTGCAAGCTTCAAGCAACTAATGGTGTGTGTCGTGCTGGCTGACAGAGCTATTGCATACCTACAGCAGATACTATGAAGCAGATCTCAAAGGTGCTTACAGATTACCTGTGTGTGAGAGGGAGGATTCTATCTGCCTGGTGTGCAGAGCATTTCACTTCTGTCAACCTGCCCGTTTGCCGCAGTGCCGGTGGAGACTCAGTGGTTTCTATCGTGGTTTCCAATGTGCCTTTCCTGATGATGATTCATCTGCAGCATCTTCTCATGTATTTATTGGCCACTGGAATATGGACATGGGAGAAATGCCAACCATGCGTTTTTTTCTGTTAGGTCACCTGCCTTTTGAATTTCTCTGTCTGAATTTTTAACAGGTAACTATTATAAACTTCTATGTTATTCCTTATCAGAAAGTTGCTGATAATCTATTAGAGATTCTCAGACTATGTGGTTAGCTGCAGGCTGGTAGGACCCACTGACTCTCACCAAAAGACTACTCTGTGATTTCTAAAAGCATCCATCACAGCTGAACACCATTTGCCTAAAACCCCTCAATTTATTTAGTTTTGAAGTTATCATAAAACCACTCATTCCTGGAAACTGCAAGTCTCTACCTCCTCAGTCATGTCTTGCTATGTTGTCCCTTTCTGCCTTTCACACCCAGGCTTCTGTCTGTAGAGCACACTTAGCCTACTCCTGCCTCAGGGTCTTTGAACTTTTTGGGGGGCCTAAGAATGATCTTCCCTCAGGCTTACACATGGCTGCTTGCTTCTCTCCAACTACTTCATTATTAAAATTTTCCCGGAAAGGCCTTTCCTGCACACCTGGTAAAGGAAATATACTGTCTTAGAACTCTGTCCAAGCCAGGTCTAGTGGTACAGGCCTCCAGCTTCTTGAGAGGTTGAAGCAGGATGATTGCAAGTTCAAAGCAAGCTTGAGTCACAGAATACGTTCAAGGCTAGCTGGGAAACTTAGTGAGATCCTGTCCTTAGATAAGGAATTTTCAAAAATGGCTGAAGATGTATCTCAGTGTAGAACACTAGCCTGGTATAAGTGTGTGACCTTAAGTTCAATCCTAGTCTATGAAGATATTTAAAAAAACACCCTCTTTGGCCAATTACTTTATTTTAACCACATTATACCAATTACTAACATGGGAAATGGTCATATTCGCTTGTTTATGGAAATAGTTTATACCTATTATGTTTTAAATATATTCTATAAGGATGACAGTTGATCTGTGTCATTGTCAAAGCATTGATAACTCACATGTGATACTTTTCCAGGCTGACTCCATTATTGCAATTACCAGCGGGAGCTCTGCTGGTAGTTTAAGAGGAGATCATTAAGTATGGAGAGACCTGTTTATTTCTCCTATTTTTCTGTGCAGAACCATGCAATTGCATAGGCAATTCTGTGGCAGGACCTCCCAGCTGCTCAGGTGACAGAGTTGTGTTCCATTTGTAAGCAAAAAGCTTGATGAGATGTGATGTGGCCAGGCAGGAAGGGATGAAGGCAGAGTAAGAACAGTTTAACCACAGACTAGAGAGGAATTTGAGAGGCCATGTATTTTAGATCTAGTGATTGGTACTTCTCTTTCTGGATGGTACAGAAAGTATGACAGGGACAGGTTTGCCCTTGATATTGGTGTATTCCCTAAGCCCTTGACATTGCTTGAGGATGGCTTTTATTCTAATTTTGCCTGTGAGAAAGTGATCAGAACAACTTATTAAGCTTGTGACCAGGAGACTATATAAATAAGCCTTGTCCTCTCATGACCCAGAACCTGAAAAGTCATGATCAAAGGAAAACACTGATGCTTTGAGGACCATGCAGAGCCCTGAAGGCATATATATATAATTTCCTGTCTCTTTTTTTTAAACAGTTAAAGCCCATGCATCCTACTCTGTTTCTCACACACTGAGTATTCTATATATGCTTTTGAGAAGTGGTGGGTTTTTCTTTCTCTAAGTATAAATCTAGGAAAGTTTCTCTCTCTCTCTCTCTCTCTCTCTCTCTCTCTCTCTCTCTCTCTCACACACACACACACACACACACACACACACACACACACATACACACACACACACACACACACACACACACACACACACACACACGCACACAAAAGCAGACTCTGTGTTAGGATGTCATTTTATTTATTTTCTCCACCACTCTCACTTCATTTGATTAACATTTGTGCAGTCAATATATCATCATGCATTTGCATTTAAAAGAGTCGTGTATGTCATTGATTTTAGAGCTCTTTCTTTTCTATGTGATTGAGTCACTCTTGTGCTTTGGTGAAACAAGGTAGGGCAATTGTATTATCACTGACAGCTAGCTTCTTGGATTTGGGATGCACTTGTATGACAGCGTAAAACAGTGTAGAGGCCCCTCCATCTTATACTCCTGCTGAGGTCATTTTAAGTTTAACTAGAATTTAATCTCCTTGATGGAGAATCCTAAGGAAAATTATCCAACTCTATCCTAGGAACCCAAGGTCAACATGCTCCAGCTAACAGATCATCTTAGCTTCTGTTAAACTTCCTGCATGCACAAATCTCCCTCTCTAGCTAACTGCTTATGTTAACTTCTGTTAAACTGTTTGCTTGCACAAAACCTGCCCCTCCAGATGCAGAGTGAGATAACAGGATGTGGTGTTTGGCCTTTAAAAACTCTTTACTCTAAATATTTGGTGCTATACTTGGGACCTGAATATCTGAATGTAGTCCCAGTCATCTGAAATAAAGACTTTTAACTGGCTATAAGAAGCTGATATATATATCCTGTGTGTGTTATAAATATATGCATGTGAATGTATGAATGCAGGTCCCTGTAGATGTTAGAAGAGTGTGGTGGATCCCCTGAAATTACAATAAGTTTTGAGCTGCAGAATATGGGTTCTGGGAATGGAACTTGGGTCCTCTGCAAAAGCAGTATGTGTTTTTAACTGGCCATCTCCCCAATCCCAATAGGTGACAGTTCAAGCATGAAACATTGGGATTCAGAGAAGAAAGGCAGTGGATGCTGGAGAAATATTTTCATCACAATGCTATTGTAAAGGCTTTGGGAATGGGAGGATAACTCCATCCTATAAGGTAAGAAGAACATTTTGGGTAGCTACAATTCATGATACCATAACAATTTCTAGTGAACTATGCAGCAGGGTGGCTGCTTTATTCTTGTTTAGTCTCACACCCTGGGACAAATGGAGGAACTGCCTATTTTACATATAAAAATGGACCTGGTCACCAGGTTCTTCCAGCATCCCTCAATCCTTACCCATTGTAGGGTATGGCTGGCACACCCCACATAACCCACCCTCTACCCAAAACTCTCCAACCCAGGGACTGGTCCTTTCCTCAGAGGCTCTTCTCTGTATAATCCATATAATTTAGCCATTTTGGTTACCTGCCCCTCCTTCCTTTTTTTAACCATTTGCCCTCTTGGCAGCAACACCTAGTTCCCCTCTCTTCTTTCTCCCTTTCTCTCCTCTCTCTGCTCACTTGGCTCAGGATCATGCCCACTCTGGACTCTCCCAGATGTCTCTGCCTCTGGCTATGCTCTCCATTTTATCTATGATAAACTTTTGCCTCCACTATACTTAGGAGCAGTCATGTCCTTTCCTTTTTATTTTTATCCTTATGTGGTGACAGAATTTTACATCAGGGGTTCACTTGAAATGCTTAGTCATCATCAGGTGAGGAGAGATAAAACATGATTTGTGAACTTTAGTTTGAAAACTACTGAGGTAGAATCATTCCAAACCAGGAAACAGAGAACCAGAGTTAGAAATTGTATGATCTAAATGCTGTCACTATCTGTCTGAAGGCATGATGGGAGGAAGAAAGTTTTGAAAAGGGGTAAAAATTTAGATGATTTGAAAGAAAGACAGAGACAAGAACTGAGAATGAGTTGAAAATGACTTTTAGCTACCTATCTTGGTAGTATCATGCTATGGAACCATAAAAAAAGAAAAAGAAATAAGAAAACATAACAAAAGGAATTTGTTGAGTCATAATTTTATAAAATAGTTAAAATTAATTTATCAAAAGAAAATTGATTAGATCATCTTGACTCAAATAATAAGTTTTAGACAAAAGCACTGTGGTGGTTGGAAAGAAAATGCCCCCCATAGGCTCATAGGGAGTGGCACTATTCTGAGGTATGGCCTTGTTGCAGTAGGTATACTTTTGTTGGAGGAAGTGTGTCACTAGTGGGTGGGGTTTGAGGTCTCAAGTGCTCAAACCAGTTCTCTGCCTGCTGCCTGCCAATCTGGAGTAGAACTCTCAGCTCCTTCTCCAGCACCATATCTGCCTGCAAGCCACCATGCTTCCTACCATGACAGTAATGAACTAAACCTCTGAACTATAATCCAGCCCCAATGAAACATTTTTCTTTGTAAGAGTTGCCATGGTCATGGTGTCTCTTCACAGGAATAGAAATTGTAACTATGACAAATAATGACACTGATATTTTCTAATATTGGTCATTTTTGGTGCACCATTAGCACACTTTGCAAACTTTCATATATCTTTATGCATTAGTTTGCAGTTTCTGGGTACATTTCAGGTATTTGCAGTTAATAATAAAAATATTAACTTTTATTATTTTATATGGTTTCAGTTCTATTCTTTCATGTTGAACCAATTGTTTTTCAAGATTTATTATCTTTTAGTTTTTTACATTTTTTCTAGTTTTCTTTAATGGAAAATAGATTTATTTTTCAGATACTGTATTGTGATTATGATTCTTCCTCCAACTCCTCTGAGATCCTACCTACTTCTTCACCCACCTAACATCCATACCCTTTCTGTCTATGTTTAGAAAACAAACAGGTTCTACCCCCTCTCCCAAGGACCTAAGCAGATTCTTTCTTACAGCCTTCCTTCCTCACCCATTCCCTTTTTCTTGCTGAATACCCCAGGTACTCTTTCCCTGGAACCAACTGGCCAGGAAATTGAGTAGGGAATTTTTCACCCTCCCACTTCCAATTCCATTTCCAAATCCACAGCCTTAACCTTAGCTTGATAGCAGACCACCTGATGGGCTGTCTTCTTCTCTGACCCCATTACAAAGAGCCTAAACAGACCTTCTCCTACAGCCTTCTTTTCTCATTTGCATTCCTTTGTATCACATGCCAACACCCAAGCAGTCTTTCTGTAAACTCCTCTGTCTGTTCCAGCTGAGATTCCTATAGGTTATCTTCATTCTCCTTGCCATGTCCCAATTCCAATTCCCTACTTTCATCCCCTGCCTTGTAATAGATCACTAACAAGTTCTTGTCTTTCCTCTCTTCCTCCATTCCCCGTATAGTCCACAGATGCTCCTGGCAGACCCAAGGTTCCTCCCTGTTGTGGACCCTCTCAGCACCTCTCCTTCCAACCCATCCTGATTCCTGCATTTCACCTCCCAATACTTAGAAACAAGTTCTACCTGAGACCTACAGCAGTCACACCATACAGTGATTCAGAAGCACTTCCTACTTAGCAATCCGCAGCCATTATGTGATCATAAAATGCAGAGAAGGGGAGCAGAAACCAAAGACCAGAAAACCTGCCCAACAAAGACAAGACTAGATATCAACATCTGAAATTCCAATCTTCTGGAACCCAGATGACTAGACACTGTCATAAATACATAATCAGCCACAGCCAGAACAATATGTCTCCACTAGAGCTCAACAACCCTACAACAATAGGGCCTTACAAATGGAACATGGGGGGAAAAACACTTAAAATAGACTTTATGAATATGGTATAGGTCTTTAAAGATGAAATGAATACATGCATTACAGAAATCAATAAAAATACAAATAGTGGAAGGAAATGGATAATGCTGTTCAAGACCTGAAAGTAGAAATAGAATCAGCAAAGAAAATCTAAACTGAGGGAACTCTGGAAATGAAAAATTTGGGAACTTGAAAAGGAACCCCAGAAACAAGCTTTACCACAGAACACAAAGAGATGGAAGAGAAAATCTTAGGTATTGAAGACATGATAGAAGAAATGGATATCTCAGTCAAAGATTTAACTAGGATACTCCAGTTAAATCTAAAAAGCTGCAGGCACAAAATGCAGGAAATCTGGAGCATTATCAAAGACCAAATCTATAAGTAATAGGAATAGAGAAAGGAAAAGAAACCCAGATAAAAGGCATAGAAAATATTTTCAAAAAAATTATAGAAGAAAATATCCCTAGCCTAAAGAGGAGATGCCTGTTAAGGTACAAGAAGCATACAGAACACCAAATAGACTGTACGAGAGAAGACATTTCACTCAGCATGTAATAATCAAAGCACTTAACATACAGAGCAAAGGAAGAGAAATAAAAGCTGCATATAAGTAGCATATGAAGGGCAGACCTATTAGAATGATTCCTGATTTCTCAATGGAGAATCTAAAAGCCAGAAAGGCCTGGACTGATATCCTGCTGACTCTAAGAGACCACAGATGCTAGCAGACTATCATACCCAGCAAAACTTTCAATCACAATAGATGGAGGAAGAAAGACATTCCAATATAAAAACCAAACTTAAGCAACATTTATCTTCAAATCCAGCTCTTTATGAGGTTAACCACACTCAAGAAAACACAAGGAATAGATAATCCGAAACCAACAAATCAAAGAGTGTGTGTGTGTGTGTGTAACCCACTCTCTAAGAACAAAATAATGGGAATCAACAAGCACTACTTATTGATATCTCCCAAAATAAATGGTCTCAATTCCCTTATAAGAAGCCACAAACTAAAATATTTTGTATTAAAATTACCAAGGATAAATGAAACACAGATTTGGTTCTTTGAGAAAATCAATAAAATTGACAACCATTAGCCGAATTATCTGGTGACTTCTAATAGTTTAAAAAGACCTATAACTCCTAGTGAATAAGAAACAGTAACTAAATGTCTCCCCCAACTCTAAAAAACAAAACCAAAAACCAGACAAACAAACAAAACACCAAAAACCTGGAACCAGATGATTTTCACATAGAATTCTACCAGATATTCAAAGAAGAATTAACTCCAATTCTCCTAAAATTATTCCAAAAAATAGAAGCAGAAGGACCATTGTCAAAATCATTTTATGAAGCTATAATATCTGATATCTAAACCACATAAAGATCCAACAAAGAAAGAGAATTACAGACCAATTTCCCTTATGAGTACAGATGCAAAATTTTTAATAAAATACCTGCAAGCCAAATCCAAGACACATCAAAAAGATCATCCACCATAATGAAGTGGGCTTCATATTGGAGATGCAGAGATAGTTCAACATAATTAAATCATAAATATAAGCTATCATATAAACAAACTGAAAGGCAAAATCCATATTATCATCTCATTAGATGCAGAAAGGCCTTTGACAAAATCAAGTACCCTTTCATGATAAAAATTACAGAGAGATTAGGGGTACAAAGGACAGACCTCAATGTAATAAAGGTGCTTTGCAGTAAGACCACAGATATCACCCTAAGTAGAGGGAAAAAAATCAAAGCATTTCCACTAAAATAAGAACAATCTAAAGGTTGTCCACTTTCTCCACACCTAGTCCACATGATATTTAAATTCTTAACTAGAGCAATAGGCAACTGAAGGAGATCAAGGGGATAAAAATAGGAAAGGAAGAAGTCCAAATATCTTTATTTTAAAATGGTATTTTAGTATACATAAGTGGAACTCTAATTCCTCAAGGAAATTTTTACAGTTGATAAACAATTTCAGCAAAGTAGCCGGATACAAAATTAATATACAAAAATCAGTAGACTTGACATATATGGAGGATAAATGAATTGAGGAAAAAAAATCAGTGAAATAATACCTTTCATGAGAGCCTCAAAAATGTAAAATATCTTGAGATAACTCTAAGCAAACAAGTGAATTTTATTAAAAAATCTTAAAGACATTACAGAAAGAAATTGAAGATATCAGAAGATGGAAAGATAATTCCATTCTCACAGATTTCTTGGATTAATATAGTACAAATGGCCTTCCTACCAAAAGAAATCTACAGATTCAATACAATCTCCATCAAAACTCCAACACAATTATTCACATAACTTTAGCAGACAATTATCAGCTTCAAATGTATACACAAAAAACCCAGGATAGCTAAAACACTCCTGAGTAATAAAAGAACTGTTAAAAAAGATTTCATTATCCCTGACTTTAAATTGTATAGCATAATTTGAGCTATAGTAGTAAAAACAGCATGGTATTGGCATAAAAACAAACATGTTGGTCAATGGAATATCAGTTTTCTGTAATGGAGCCTCAGACATACAAGCCACTCTTAAGCCAGGCCCCATGCCCTGTAGTAGATGGCCATCATAAAATAAACTTAATGGTATTTTTAGAGGTCTTGTTCTCTCATAATGCTGTGTCAGGATATTTTTTTCTTCTCCTCCATGTCTTTTGCTTATATATTATGATTTCTGATTTTGTGATTTAGGGGAGTTCTGTGCATGTCAATGTGTGTTTCCATTTCTAGATGTGTTTCTTGTGCTTTTTCTTTGTTTCTTTTTCTGTTCACTTTTTTTCCATATTCTGATTTGTTTGTTTTCAGTTTGCCTTTCTTTCTTTCTTTCTTTCTTTCTTTCTTTCTTTCTTTCTTTCTTTCTTTCCTTCCTTCCTTTCTTTCTTTCTTTTTAGATGTCTGTTTATTTTCTAATGAGAGAGAAAGAAAGAGTGTGGAATTGGGTGGGTGGGGAAGTGGGGAGAATCTGAGGAGAAGCAGGGGAGGAGAACCATAGTCAGAGTATATTATATGAGAATCTGTTTCCATTTAAAAAAATCAAATCGACAAAAAGATAGAAAACAGGCATCTAATAATAATAAAATAAGATAATATAAAACAAGAAGAGACAACAAACCAGAATGGGACAAAACAAACAGAAAAAAAAGCCAAAGAGAAAGACTGAAAAGCACATATAGACCCAGAGACAGACATTTCTACATATCAGAGTCCCATTACAATATATAAGTAAAGGAAACAAAACAACCCAAAACAAGCAAACAAATAAACAACAACATCATCAACAACAACAACAACAACAAAACTCTGCTCTGACACACATGAGGCAAAGAACCCCCAATGATGCCACTGAGTTCATTTTGTTTGTGGTCCTTGTGGGATTCTGTGGGAGAAAACCACATTTTCATTTATTTGCTAGTGGTTATCCATTGGACACAGTTCTGGGTTAAGGATGGAGGCCTGTGTCCACTTCTCCTTTCAATACTGAGAACCCATCTGGGGCAGACCCTTGCAAACTCTGTGCATGCTGACTTTCCTGTGAGTTCATGTGTGTGATGGTCTTGCTGCATTTAAAAGGCTTTGTTTCCTCATTCTCCTCCATGCCCTCTGACTTTTAGTGTTTTTTTTTCTTTTTCTTTTTTTTTTTTTTTTTTTTTTTACCTCCTCTTCTACAAGATTCCCTCAGCACTGATGGGAGGGATTTGATGGAGACATCCCATTTAGGATTGAACGTTTCAGGGTCTCTCACTCTTTGTGTAATGTCTAGCTGTGAGCCTCTGTATCTATGTCCATCTACTACAGGAGGACACTTCTCTGATGATGGCTGAGCAAGACACTGAACTTAATGTAGCAGAGAATATTGTTAGGTGTCATTTTACAACTATGTCCCTTAAGTAAAACTGTAGTATTTAGTTTCCCCTATGTCTCTGGCCTCATGTTCTTGGCCACTCGAGAGGCATTGGGTTTGGGTTCCATTTCAAAGAGTGGGACTTAAATACAATCATTATATTACTTGGTTAGTCCCACAAGCTTTGTACCACTATTGCCCTAGACCATCTTGCATAGGGGTCATCATTGTAGATTGAAGAGTTTGTAGCTAGGTTGGTATTTAGGCTTTTCTTTTTGTAGCATGCAGGGTACCTTACAGTACAATGAACACTAGTCCATAGGGGTGAAGGCTCTGGTAGGCATCAGCTTGACTTTTCTATTTCTATGTTCAGTGAATTGCATAGGCGTTATCTTCAGCAACAGGGCCTTGTTGTCTGTGGAGAGCAACCAACAGCCTTGTAAATGTGCTGGATTGTTTGCAAGTTACCATGGGCTCCTTCGGTCAGGACCTTGATTCCATGTACCATTTCCAGGACTGGAAGTTTCATGTTATGATGAGAGATGTCCAGTTGGGGCTCTGTCTCCCCCATCATTTGGCAGTTTTATTTAGATCCCCTTCTTGCAGTTGTTTATTTAGGAAGCTTCTACTGTCTCAACTTTTCAGATAGTTCTTCCAGTGGCCCTTAGTTTAGTTGTCCTTCCCCATATTCCCCCCCCTCTCTCTCATCTTCCCACTTCCTCCCCATTTACATTTAAAAAACATATATTTTATATTTGTCCATGTGTCTATGTGTGTATATGTGAGCATGCTTGCTTGTACCCATGGAGTCCAGAGAGGGGTATGAGGTCCCTCGGAGTTGGAGTTATAGGCAGTTGTAAACCATCTGACTGAGGAGCTAGGAAATAAGACCAGGACCTTTGAAAATTCAATAAATGCTCTTAGCTGCTGAGCCAGTCCTTCAGTTCTAGTCTTTACATTTTGAGTACAGTTTTAAATGATTCCTGAAATATTTTTAACATAGGAGGATGAAGATATTGAAACAAATTAAATATCTAACATTTAATTAATTGCCTGAGTAGGTGATGTTAGGTTACAAGATAAAAATATTTATATTATTTAAGGTATTTCATATAATACAAAAGAATAGATAATAAAAATATTAGTGGATGATTCAGATGAATAAAACATTATTTCTATGCCTTTCTTTTTAAGTCATTATTGTTATTAATTTATTGCTTAGTGCATCTTTCTTTTTATGTATTTTTATTTTTAATGCTTGAGAAATTCATACATGTGTATAATGTATTTGATTAAATCTGTTCCTACTCCTCTTCAATTCTCCATATACTCACCCCCTACTCCTTGTTTTCATCCTTCTAACTTCATGTTCTCTCTCTTTTTTTAAACCTACTGGTTCTATTTGCTGCTTCTTATATGTGCATGGTTGTAAGGGCATTCACAGGAACATGTGTAACCCAGCATGGCTTGCATCCTTATAGAAAACTGACTCTTCCCTACTAGGCATTATCTGCCTACAGCTATGTCGGGATGTTGTAGGCCCTTCCCAAATTCATGCCAGGATTTTGGCTGGCTTAATCTCATGCCGGTCTTGTACATTCAGTCACAGCCCCCTTGAGTTTATGTGAAATGTTCCCGTCCTAACTGAAAAACTGTATTTCAGCAGGCCCCAGTGACATGTGGCTCTTAAAAATCTTTCTGTCCTTCTTCCCCTGGTGATCACATTAGGAAAGGAAAGAATGATATAAATGTCCTATTTGAGTCAGAGCAGACGATCTCATATTATCTGTCGTGAGTCTTTGTGCAGATTGCCATCTACTGCAAAAAGAAACTTCTTTGCTTAAGGTTGAGAGTTTCTTTAGTCTATGGATATAATTATAGATATTTAGAAGGCAGTTTGATGCTATGTACATTCAACAAAATAATAGTAGTAGGTTATTGATTAGGACCACTGTCCTATCTAGCCACAGGTTCTTGGCTTAATTGACAGTACGAAGCATAATTTCTGTCTTAGGTAGAAGGCCTTCAATTCAGTCAGAGCATGGTTGGTTACTCCCATAGCATCCATAGACTATTGCACCAACACTCACATAATTGTAGTTTCTAATTAAATAGTAGATTTAACCCTTTCAAAACCATTTCCTAGTGATGCTTCATTTGAAAATAGTTCTTGTACTTGCTAATGTTGTACCAATTTTGTATTGAACAGTAGAGATTTCAGACAACAACCTGTAATCAGACAGTTTAAGGAATGTTCTTCTACCATATAAATCCTGAATTGCATCATGTATCAGTCAACTCAGAGGGCAAGAGTTAGTTAGAAGAGAGAATATTTTGGGATCTTATACAGGCAAGAGACCATGGAGGAAGATAGTACTTGGATATGAGAATTAGCTCAAGAGGTGGGATAGATAAATCTCATATATATATATATATATGTAGACTGAGGAAGAAAGTACTTGGATATGAGAATTAGCTCAAGAGGTAGGATAGATAAATCTCATATATATATATATATATATATATATATATATATATATATATATGTGTGTGTGTGTGTGTGTGTGTGTAGACTGAGGAAGAAAGTACTTGGATATGAGAATTAGCTCAAGAGGTGGGATAGATAAATCACATATATATATATATATATATATATATATATATATATATATATATATATATGTAGACTGAGGAAGAAAGTACTTGGATATGAGAATTAGCTCAGGAGGTAGGATAGATAAATCTCATATATATATATATATATATATATATATCATATCTATCTATCTATCTATCTATCTATATATATATATATATATAGGAAGAAAATAAGCAGCTCCTGGGTAGTGGATCATTTTTATTTTGTCAATGTAAAAGTGTGAAGGCAGAGAATTTAGGAAATTATAACTTCAAATTTTGTTCTCTGATATTGTTGACTCATGTAAAAAAGGACTTTTAGAAGGATATTTACTCCAGAAAGGACATGTATATACATACAAGAGAAACATATCTCTATGTGAATATTATACATTTTTATCAGTGATGGAATGGTTATATATCATTTAAAAAAAAACAACCAACAACAACTGTTGTGCGGCATTTGTATAAAAATATTTGAATGTATAATTATGGAAACATCATTAAGACCTGATATTACGCCCATGGAACTGGACCAGGCCCTCTGGATAAGTGAGACTGTTGATGAGCTTGAACTGTTTAGGAGGCCCCCAGGCAGTGGGACTGGGACCTGTCCTTGGTGCATGACCTGGCTTTTTGGAATCTAGGGCCTATGCTGAGACACTTTTCTCAGCCTTGGTGCAGGGAGGAGGGGACTGGACCTGCCTCAACTGAATCTACCAGGCTGGGCTGAATCCCCAGGGGGGACCTTGCCTTGAAGGAAGTGGGAATGGGGGGTGGATTGGAGGGTAAGGCTGGGGGGTGGGAGGAGGGAGGACAGGGGAATCTGTGGCTGATATGTAAAATTAAATTAATTATAAAATAAAAATATTTATAAAAAAGACCTGATTTTACAAGGAAATAATTTCAAGAAAATATTATATAAAGTTTTATTCATATTAAGAGAAAATTATAGTCAATACATCTTTAAATTTCACATCAATTTGCATAGGTATTTACACAAATGAATAAAAGTATTCTAAAGATTATAGAGCTCATTATAGTTTTATTCCTTCTGATGAATGTAATACCTGTGAGGTATTTGCACCTTTGTAAGTTAAATATTGTCTCCATTTGATATATACATATATATTATATGTTTATAATATATATATATATATTTTGTTATGTCATTGCTAGGTATGAATATATTAGAAAGCTCTAGTAATTGAAGTAGGTAAAGAAATGGAAAAGTATATAGTATTTTAAATCATTCCATCAAAGTGTTATCTCCATTTATGTGTGACTTCATCCCCCAAAGACAGGAAAGGAGATGGGATATAAGATAATAACAATTCTTGGAGACCTGAGGCATATTGAGGGGTTACTAATTCTCCCAAGGAATTGCCTCTCACAGACATAGAGCCAAAATTACATCTTTAGAACTACTTCGGTCAAGATTGATTAAATATTGTTATATTATTTCCATATTTCCTGCATAAGTTGAAATTTTAGAGGTTTATTTAAGAAAAGAGAATCCACTATGTATCTCCCTTGAATGACTCTTCCCTAAAAGTTGTTAGGTGATGACCATTGCTAATGACTTACAGTTAGCTTGTGAGAGGCTTTGTTTTTCAAAGACATTTAAGAATCTTGGGTTAAAAAAGTCTTGTCTACATATGCAAGATGGTGAAAGCTGTTTCTCTTTCTAACACTGATAGTTTGAATTAGTTAAGCTTATTGTCTTCTTAAGTTTGCTAGCAGAGATATGACCAAACAATTTTCCATGTTCTCAGTGACCATTGTAACAACTTGAATTTGAATGTAGAAATGTTTTCAAACACTTTAAAACACTATCTTTTTTCTACAGTTCCCAAAACACATTAAATTGAATATATAAAGAAATAACTCCACAGAAACATATGCAGAAGTATGAACAAGTAACGGACTAGAGTGTAGTCAAGATTGGCTAATACGTGAATGATACCCAATCACAGTCACCCTTTGACATGAACACATTGAGAAGACATTTGAAATCTTATAAGTGTTTATAAGACTGGGACTCTCATTAATCAGCAGATTTATGGGAAGCAGTTTGGCATTACCTAATAAGGGTAAATATGTGGATTATCTATAAATGTAAGAATGCTCCTTGTGTTATCATCTGAAAAAAATTCTTACCTATATGCAGCAGGACATACATAGAATGATTTTTATACCTGTGTTTTCACAAAAATAAGACTTGGAAAGAACTTAGTGTCTGATAAGATCATCATGAGTGAAGGAAAGTCCACGTTTAACATGAATCTCAAAAACACATTATTAAGCAATAAAAGAAAATCACAGTAAATCCATACATAAGCTTGATATGACTTGATAGTATAAACTAAAAATCAAGTTAACTGAATAACGATTACTTAGGAATATGAATATTTTGTATAAAATCAATAAATTCAATTTAATGAAATATGAAAGATATACACTGGTAGCTAAATGAATATTTGTCTTATTTTTAATATACTATATAGATATTTCACTTTTTTTAAAATAACTGAAACATACGACAAAATTGAAGCTAAGCATGAATTCTTATTTCGGTAGAATAAACTTTGAGTTTCCTTTTCTCCTTACCTAAAAACACTATCTCACTTACACTTAAGATGCCAAATATAAACTTATGCTCTTTTGGTCAAATTACTGAAAATTATCTTAAGCAAGATTTCACACTTCCTATAGTGTTTGATTTTGAAAACGCAAACCCTTCTCCATTTCATTGGGTCTTATTCAATTTTTTGTAAAGAAATCTAGTTCTAGGAAAAGTAAGTTATTCTAGCATTTATCCTGATTTTTTTTTAAAAATACATTTTCTGTTAAAGTGTTTAGTATGACATGGAATCCTAAGGGATAGGTGGTAAGGCAACGGGTGGACATGGGATGGGTCAAAAGATGTCTTGTTTGGTGGTTTATCATTCTTTGTGGATGAGGTTGCTGGAATGTTTATTCTGTTTGCTCCTTTCTCAAACCAAGGCAGACCAGGGGTGGGAGGAACAGAAAAACAGACTCCCACTTTCCATCAAAGCCATTCAACAGGATACAAGTATGACCTGTTGACACAGGGCACAGCCCTTCATAGGCCAATTTACTGCCTTGTCTTTCAATTACTCCATGCTTAAGAGAGAGGACATTTCGCTGAAAACCAGATGTTACATCTTAGATTTCAGAGGATGACTCCTTCATAATGATGAGAATTAAAAGGTAGGTGAATCCCTAGCTCTAAAGCCCTGGTCACTGAACATCCATGTTTATTTTTAAGTCATTGATTTTTTATGGTGACATCTCTGCTGGGCCATTGCAGACTTGGCAGAACAGCAAGTTACACATTGAGTTACAAGTGAAGTAGGCTAATCATATCCTTACTGTTTTGTAAGGAATTTCACGGGAGCAGACCTAATATCATCCATTTTGAAGAAATGTGATAAGAGAAACACACACACCATGGATTTTCTAATTTTTGACAGCTCTCTTTTTTTACTGGAGGCAGAAGGTGTCATTGCTGAGAATTCTAAGGAATAGTTTATCTTTCAAAGCAATCATGAAAATATGAAAAAAGCAGCTAGACTAAGGTTTGAGGAAAGAAGGTATTAAAAGAATTAAAAAAAACAGGTAAAAATTCTTTTCTATTTTATTCGAGAAGCTCAGAATAAAACTCCTTTTCTGAGATAATGGGAGAGAACAGTTTGATGTAGATAGGAACGTTACTAAGTGCTCATTCTTTTTAACTGTGCAATTTAAATACTCAAGTGTATCAATGGAAAGAAGACTTAACTAGCAAGCCTCATTGCTATCTGCTCGTAAAAGAAAATGATCCCCACAGATTATCACGTTTTGTTAAAGTCAACATGGGGATGGATAGTGATTTTGCAGTTTGGGAAGAAGGGCATGTGGGGGAACTGAAATGTGAACAAAACAACATTTGGGCTTTCTTGAATTGTTTATTGGCGCTTCGGGAATTCTCGGCAGCATTGTCTTTCATGGCTGCTTAATAAATAAAAATACAGTGCATAGCTTACAAGCTTGGGATGTGATTCGCAGAATGGTAGTAATTCACCCAAGGGCTCCCGCCTGATTTAGTCTGGGGAGCATGTCTAAGCATCTGCAGCCATACTGACAATTTCCCCCAAAGCCGAGGGCTTTTGCTATTTTGCCAATCATTTACATAGAATACTATAAATTATGCAGCCATCTGTATTCTTGTGCACCTAGATTGAATCAAATGAATTTAGAGTCTTAAAAGCATTCCTGCTTGCAGTCTCCTTCATGCTGACTTTTCGGGACAACTGTGGAATCGGAGGTGTAACCAGGCCTGTTCTTGAGAATGTCCACCCACCCAGCCGCCTTACTCTCCTTGCTTCCCATTGCTATGTCTTTTCCACATCATTGCCCAGTCCAAACTACCACAGGCAACCAGAAGTGTCGTCAGTGACAGGCTCTGGAGTCAGCGGGCCTGGGTGACACTCTCTTCTTTCCTGGCTGCTCCTGTGTAGCATTGGCCTAATGCCTTGAGTTTTCTCTGCTTTAACCCCTCACTTCTGCCAGTTCTGAGGATGGCATATTCTTCCTGGGCTTCCGTGAGGATGAAACGAACTCGGCACACTGGCATGCAGTAAATTCTCAGTAAGGGAGAGGTGTGGTACTCCATCTCACCTGTCACTTGTTTTATTTGGTTCTACCCAAGATGTAATAGTTTCTCACCCTCAGCCCTGCCTTCCTTAACTGTGATGAGCATCATCAATAAAGGACCCAGGCAACCAGCTCTGGGAGTGCATAGTGTTTCCCAGAGGAGAGGACTTAAGCCATGAGGGCACTTCAAATATGGGAACTCTTAAAATGGTATTCATAACATTGCAACGATGGTAATGTCATCTGAATGGCAGGTGATATCTTACTGAAACTAGAGTGAGAGAAAAGTCAAAAGGGGAAATTGAAGACAGATGACTCCAAAGTCTGAATTTTTACAAAGGGAACCATCAGGGAGGCATCCCATTGATGTCTTCAGGAATGGGAGATTTGGATAACAAGGGGAGAGTGGAAACTTATCATGGGGTTAAGGACTTCTGAGTTTGACAGAAGGGAAGCCAGTGTTATGCAAAATGTGACAGTACAACCCTTCGTTTATTTTAGGTCATATGGAAAAAATGACTCAATTACAACATGCATTGCAAATGAGATCTACAAAAAGTCTAAGAATGCTGCTTTATGTGTGGGAAAGACAACTGGGTTGTTTGATAATGGGCTGAGGAAAGTAGCCAATATAGTTCTTGGAAATGAAATTCATAGAAGAAATTGGGTGGGCCTGATACATATGTCATTTCTTCAATGAATTAAAATATTTGTGATGTATTTATACAATTGGATTTTTTAAATAAAATAGAAATACCCAACATTGTCATCATGTACTTCAGCGGTGTATGTGCTGGGGCACGGCAGGGGAGGAACCAGGACAGTTCTATTCTTTAGTTTTTGGTGGCAATAGAAGTCGTGTACATAATGTGACAACAGAGAAAACCAAACCCTAATATTTCTTCTGTTCTCTATGACCAAAGCATCATGTAGGATGTTCTTTGAGAGACTTAGTCCTGGATATTCTGAAATTTGGATAGCATCTGTGAAATTGTAGTTCCTTGGTTGGAGTGACATATTGATCAGAATAATCAGGACTCAACATTATAGCAATGTTTTTCATTTTTGTAAAATTGTTTAAGAAATTTATAAACGTGTATAATGTGTTTTGTCCAGTTCATCCTCATCCTCTCATTCTTGACCCCTCCTACACTCCCTCCCCCCAACATCATGTTCTGTCTCTCTTGCCTCCCCCCTCTTCCTTCCTTCCTTCCTTCCTTCCTTCCTTCCTTCCTTCCTTCCTTCCTTCCTTTCTTTCTTTCTTTCTTTCTTTCATTTCTCTCTCTCTCTCTTTCTCTCTCTCTCTCTCTCTCTCTCTCTCTCTCTCTCTCTCTCTCTCTCTCTCTCTCGCCTACTGAGTCCATTTAACTCCATTTAGTCTTCTAGTGTGCGTGTTGGTATAGTGCCATTCATTGGAGCATGGGCAAGCGACCAGGGGCCATATCTCTGAACAAAGGGGACTCTCCCTTCCCCAGTAGCCATCAGCTGCAAATAGATCCTTGAGTGAGATGTCATGGTCTACTTCCCTATCCACCCTGGCCTTTTGGCTGCCTTGATATTACACAGGTTTAATGAGAACAGATCTCCAGATCGATGGGACTATGGAAGAGTTGAGAATGAAAGGGAGGAGATAGAAAGAGCTTGGTACTTTTGAGCTTGGTCCAGGAGTTCAGTAAGATGTTCATTCCATCTCCGCCTTTGATGCTGTGTAGTCCTGTAGGTGGCCTTGATAAGATAACTGAAAAAGCGAAGTTCTAAGTTTTCCATCTGAATACCAGGTGTTTAAATTTTTTTAACTGTAGTATGAAGCTCATATTAGCAATTGTTTTCAGTAAATTGATAAGTAACAGTATTCATAACATGATTATCTTTGGAAGAGGATAGAGTAAATTGGGACACTAATGCATAGATCATAGATGCATATAAATACAAAAATGATGTGAATGTAGAGATTTTATAGCCATTGTTCACACCTAGCATTATTAAATAGGTAAATCGTGTTTATTCCTCTGCATGTAGTTTCATGAATCCCACTTTGTGCTGCCCAATGGCCGTGACTGACTTGATGTTGGCCTCATCTAGCATGTGCTCAGTTAGCTGACCAGGTTTTCCTTACAGCTTCATAAGACCAAAGCTGTGAATTCATAATTTGGTGTTGGACAATTAAAAATCTATTGTAATTTTTAAAAAATGTGGTTGCTACTGCTAAGTCCATGGATACATACACTGCCAAACAGCATTTTTAAAAAAACCATGAGTAACAAAATCAAGAGAAAATTATAGAAATAAAAAATAAGAGGTCTAGATTTCTCTTTAAATCTTCTTGTCCCCCCCCCCATATCCTCCTCCCTCTTTTCTCCCTGCCACCATCAAATTATTTCCAAACACTTATATATCTCAAACATTTTGAATGAGTAAGCAGGTTCTCTGAGTAGGACATTTATAAAACCAAGTGTCCTTTTTATAGTTCAAATTAGTCATAGCTTTGGATTTAATTGTACTGGATAATTCTATCCCATTGAATTGAATATCACACTTCAATATCAACTCCGCACTGAAAGCTCCGATATTGAATTGGTGTAATTTTAACCTTCTGGGAGAAATGGCTGGTGTGGAGTTTCTGCCCAGCCAGTACATGCTTTGATTTTCAGAAGCCTTCTTTGAAGAGTGTCTGATTACTTTCAGGGGTGAGGTCTGTCCTTTTGTCCTTACAACGTTCACTTTTCCATGCTAGCTGCCAAAATTTTTTGTCATTGTGAGATTTTACACACCGTTGATTAGAAGTCAAATTAAAGGTCTTAGGCAATTTCAGCTTAAAAATGCCCATGTAACAGAAAGAATTGAGTTTGAGACAGAATTCCACCAGTGAGCAAGTTAGGTCAGGCCTTGGGTGCCATTGGACGAAACCAATTGTTTAGGGTTTTAAATTTATTTATTTCTAAATCAGAATGGAGAAGAAACAGAATCTTCCTGTCATAAGAGGATATATTTTTCAAACATTCCATGACTTCAGAGTTTTTAAGAAATACAGTGTGTGTGTAATTGATGAGTCTGAAACACAGACACCTCACTGTTTTGGAGGCTAAGTGGAAGCAGATTTTCTAGAGCATGTTTCCCCCTCCTTTCTATTTCTTGTTTCTTCAATATTTCACCCCATTGCCACTTCTTACGATAGTTCACTTGCCAACCAATGTCTGAGTTGGCTGGTGAGCAGAGCATGGTGGAAAATGTCACCCTAGCGGCCATGGCTTGTTTACTTTCCTCCTGTCCCATCCAACACCACCACTTTAAGTTCTGTGTTTCCACACATAGTTAGAGATGCTGGAGCTTGGCCATTAAATTCTGAGAAGTTGTGGAAAGAGTAAGTGGCTCAAGGAGAGGTATGGGTCAAACATTCTTACTGATGAGTGGAAAGCGAGAAAAAGGTGAAGAGGGAGAGTTCAGAAAACCTAGTCATTTGCACACTCAGTTTGCTCAACATGCAATCTGCCTATGCTTGTAGCCAGTAAATAATTTTTCTCAACTCCCAACCCTCCTACCTTGACCTGAAAGAACAAAAGCAGCTGTTTGGAAAAGAATGAGAACAGATGAAGATGGAGAAGTTGATGTTTTTTCTTTGTTTGTCCATATGACGGGCCAAGACTTACCTTTGGGTAACCATTAAAGTGTAATGTTATGGAATGGAAATTCTTATTTTTAATGTGTAGCTTGTGTTTTAAAAATCACCATAGGACTGTAGATTACCTAGAGAGCTCTGCGAAAAATGCCTTCATTAGTGCCCCTCCAGCAAGAGTAAGGTAAGTCTCTGGAAAATTTATGATGAAGACTCAAATAAAATTGCCAGTTAATAAAGGCCACACAGAGCATCTTGGCTCACTGTGGTATGAAAGCCATAGCAACTGTCTACACTCAGAATCTTCACAGTCTAGTTTTCCCACCAAATACTTGGTAAAGTATAGAAAAATCTGAAATATTTGGAGGCTTTCTTCATACTGAGCTACTTGCTTGCTCATCTCCAGCCTTTTCATCATCAATCACCTTCCAGCAACACCATGAAATGACAGTTCCTCCTGTTTGCTGATGATCTTGTTTGTTCACGTTGGATTGATTTGAACCAGCACTGTCGCTCTGTGTATAAGAGCTGATTTTTGTTCCCGTGAGTGAATGTAAGCTTTTCAAAGAGAAAGATGTAGAGTGTTAAGTGCAGTCCACCCTGTTACCATTATTCCAACCAAGATACACTTTTAGAAATCAATTCCTTGATGATTTTAAACATACATATAATACATTCTGGTCACATCTCTCCAACACCTTATCCACCCATCATCCTTTTACATTCTTACCTTCAATTCTCCATCCCACATTGAGGTTTTTGTTTTGGTTCTTTTACCCAGGGTTACCTGCTCACTCACATCAATAAGGGCACTACCTTCTCCTCCTAGCTTTTATCACGTTGCAAAGTTTCTTACTTTTTCCTTTCAGTTAATTAACATCTGTACAGGGAGGCAGTGCTCTGATTTTTGTAAGGGTAGTTTTGCTGTCTGTGGACTTTGACTAAATGAGTCAGATGCTTTCTTTTCACTTTCAAAATTCTTTCATGGGATATGTGAGATTCAGTCTCCTTTGGAATCCTGATATTCATGGGAGACAGACCTGCCCTTTCTGAAACAGAAATGGTGGAGGAGTGGATGGGTGTTGGGAAGAGAGAGGTTGGGGTGGGGTGGGGGCTTGGGAGGAGAAGAGGGAGAGGAAACTGCATCCAGGATGCAAAACAAACAAACAAATTAATTAATTAATTAATTAGGAAATTCTGATTTGTGATTTCTAACCCAAGAGTACTTCATTCTTTATTTTTTCCTTTTTAAAGATTTAGGTTTTCAAATTTTCATATACATATATCGTATATTTTTGTTATATCCATTCTCCTGCTTCCTCCTTCCAGCTCTTCTTGCCCTCTCCCATCTCCTTCTCAGCTATCTTTTTTTTTTAAATAACCCACTAAGTCCAAATAATGCTGCCCATATGCACATGTGTGTGGTGTCAGCCACCAGGGCATGGGTGACCTATTAATGCTGTCCCCACCAAGAAAAGCAACCATTCCTCAGAGTCATCAAGTGCCATTACCTCCACAGTTAAACAAAGGACATCATGAGTGACCCACAAGCATGATAGAACTTGTCACTGGCTTGATTTATATGAATCTTATATGAGTAAACTTGGGAGCTGTGGGTTTATATATGTAATAGTGATGTTATGTTCTGAGGATGCCCAATATGCCTCCCTATCTTCTGACTCTTATATTCTTTCTACCTTCTCTTCCACAATGTTTCTTGAGTCTGAGGAAAGAGTTTTATTGTTAATACCAGTGTCCCATCTATGGCTAAGAACTCACTGTTGCTTATTTTCATGCCTTCAAACAACTAAGAGTCACTGGATTAACCAATACCCTCTTCGATAAGAAGCTTTACTGATCAATGTCTATGGATATAAATGTAAATATTTAGAGGGAAGTTTGGCAACATGATCACCTAGCAAAACAGCATCAATAGGTTCTCTCTTAGGGCATACATTCTGTTAGCTAAGGGTTTTGATCTTTCTTACAGTACCCAACATGAGTTTCCTCCTGTGGAGCAGGTCTTAAATCCAATCAAGAGAGCAGTTGATTATACCAACAATCTGTCTTTCCACTATTGCAGCAGTGGGCAGGCACATCTTTCCCAGTAGGTCATTGTTATAGCATACAGTACTAGATAAAACCATTGATTCATTTTTTCCCCAGTAACCTTCATGGAACTTTGCAGCATTATTGAAGTTAGGCAGCAGAGATTGATTTCTTTGTGGCCGGCAACCTTAGTATGTGGCAATAAGGTCTTTCCAGCTAGTAATGATAGGCAACCAACACCATTAGCAACAGCCTGCATTTTTATGGGTGCTTCTAGGGTCTCCCTGACCAATAAATCCTAGGGGAGAAACCTGTCTGACATAGAAAAAAAAATTACAACTCATGCCTTCTGGGAACAGCATTGTTACCCTTAGGTATAGTACCACAGCTCCAATTCCTTAAGAACTATGCTTTAATTAGATTACAGAGCAGTGAAGCTTCAGGAAAACTATGCTCTTTCAACCGAAGTGAAAAGTATAATAAAATGGGATAGTAGAACACATGTGATCTGAAGGAACGGCTAAGGAAATACTGAGAGCTAAAGGTACAAGAGGGACTCATAGCTTGTTTATTCTCTCTTCTGATGTGTAGACTGCTTCCAGGTTCTAATTGTTAATAAGGCTGTTCTGAACACAATTGTGCAGATATTTTTTTTTCAGAATACACTTCCATTAAATATATTTTTGTATATGTCATTTACTTTATTTTGAGTACTTCTATAAATGGGATTCCCCAGACTTACGGAGATATAATTTTCATAAAATTATCTACAATTAAGGTTTACAGTGTGGTATTTGGTACACATGTGCATTGTGAAATTATTACAGCTTAAGCTAATTAATGTATCTATAGCCTCATATGGTGATAATAGCCATTCTACTAGACAGGAAGAAATGACTTACTGAATTTAATTTTCAGTTTCCTGATAATTACTTTTGACAAGCATTTCTTCATATTCCTGTTACTCCTTTATGTCATCTTTAGAGAGATCTTTTGTTCATTTTATAATCAGGCTATTTCTTTTCCTGCTGTGGACCTGTTCACATCTCTTTCATGTTTAACGTATTCATCCATTATCATAAGAATTGTTTGCAAATATTTCTTTCCGTTCACCAAGTCTTATTTTGTCCTTACTGACCTTTTCTCTTGCTGTGTAGATGGTCTTAGTTCAGTTCGATCCTCTTTAACTGCTTTTGTTACGTATACTTTTGATGTCTTACAAAAAAGAAATCACTACTTAGTCCAATGTCAAGGTTATTTTCCTAACCTGGATATCCACATACAGAAGAGTGAAACTAGAAGTCTATTGCTGATGGTGCACACATGGATACAAAGATTGAACATTTCAACATAAGACCTTGAAACTGTTATGAAAAAAAAGCACAGAAAAAAATATGTCATGATAGGCACAGGCAAAGAAAATAATATCAACAATTTACAAATGGGACCTCAGAAAATTCTAAAACTTCTGCAGAGCAAAGGAATGATTCAATCAAGTGAAGAGACAACCTACAAAATTGGAGAAAATCTTTCCTAGCCGCACATTAGACAACAGATTAGTGTCTTGAATATAGTATGAACTCCAAACACTAAACAAGAATTCAGAGAAATGCAAATTAAAATGACCTTGTCAGTCATAAGAAAACACATAGCAACAAAAGTTGGTGATAATGTGGAGGAAGTCTTTATACAGTGCCAAGGAGAGCATAAACTAGCAGTATGGAAATCAGCATGAAGATTCATCAAAACAAACAAACAGGCAGAAACAAAACAAAGCAAAACAAAACAAAATCCCACACCAAGTCTGCCATAGTTGTATGACCCTTGGTTATTTAACCAATGGACTCCCTATCAACATATCACAGAGATATATGTATATCAGTATTTATTATCACATTACTCACAATAGTAAAATTGTGGAACTTACCTACGTATCCATCAACAAAGGGCTAGATAGAGTAAATATGCTATATACACTCAGTGGAATTTGTTCGACCATAAGTAACAAAATTGGATCCTTTTCAGGAAAATGGATGTGCTACAGACAATCATATTAAACATGTCAAGTATCTCCCAGAAAGAATCACTCATTTTCTCTCATTTGTAGTTCCTATATTTTATTATTATCATTTTATGTGTATGTGTGGTTTGCCTGAATGTTTGTCTGTGTACCATATTAGTGCCTAGTGCTCATGGAGGCCAGAAGAGGGCATTGGATTCCCTGGAACTGGAGTTATATATGATTATGAGCTGCTATGTGGGTGATATGAGTTAAACCCAAATCCCCTGGCAGAGCGGCAAGTGCTCTTAACCACTACGCCATCTTTCCAGCCCCATTTGTTAGATTTTATACAGATATATAAAATCTTTTATGTATATATGACATGAATATAGAGATGAAATTGTCTGGACAACCAGGTTAATTATAAGTAGGTGAGTAAGAAAAGGGAGTGTGGGACGAATATGCTGGAAGTACATTGTATATGTACATGAACACAATATGAAGTCCTTAAGTAATCCAGTACTATGTGCAATGACTATGCACCAATGGGGAAAAAGGATATTTTCCTGCCTATTTTTGTTCTGATAGTTTTATAGTTTCCTATTTTGTCTATGTTTTTAATTAATTTAAGTTGATTTTTATATATAATTTGAAACAAGATACAGTTTCATTCTTCTGAATGTGAACACTCTGTTTTCCCAACATGATTTATTGTAGGCGTTGTCTGATTTTCATCCATGTTCTCAATGCTGTTGTCAAAATTCAGTTTACTACCCATGTGTCAATTCATTTCTGGGCTCTCTATTATATCCTATTAGCCTGTATATCTAATTTTATCCCACTCCCATGACGTGTTATTACTATAGCTTTATAGCATATTTTTTTTAAAAATAAGATGGCTTTACTTCTAGTCTTATGTCTCAAGATGATTTTGGCTATTCGGAGTTTTTTGTACTTTCATATAAATTTTGGGATTTCTCTCCATTTCTGTGAAAAATGGCATTGGGATTTTGGTGGAGATTTTACTGAAACAGTTCATCCTCACTTTCAACAGTTTGATCATTTGACAGGGAATCCTTGTTTCTTTATGCTACTCTTTTACAGTCCCCTATTCACATCCTTCCTCTCATTTGTAAGGTTCATTCCTAAGTGTTTTGTCCTGCGGTGCTGCTTAAATGAAGTTATTTTCTTAGCATTTTGGGACAACAGCTCACGGTTACTGTACAGACGTGTTACTGACAAATGGATGTGTATATATGTCTTTTAATTTTGCTAAATTAATTTAGTTTGTTTTACCTGTTTAGGCATGGATTATAAGGTATTGTGCTGGGTACTTTTATGTCAACATGACACAGGCTATAACCATCTGAGGGGAGGGAACCACAATTGAGGAAATACCGCCATAAGACTGGGCTGTAGGCAAGCCCATATAGCATTGGTTCTTAGCCTTCCTAATGCTGTGCTCCTCGTGTTGTGGTGACTTCTAACCATAAAAATTATTTTGTTGCTACTTCGTATCTATAATTTTGTTATTATTACAAACTGTAATATAAATATCTGTTATGCAGGATAACTTATATGTTACAACCCACAGGTTTAGAATCACTGTTACAGAACATTTTCTTAATTAGTGAGAGATGTGGGAGGGTCCAGCCCATTGTGGTTGGTAGCACCGTGGGCTGGTGGCCTAGGGTTATGTAAGAAAGCAGTTTGAGCAATCGTTGAGGGACAAGCCAGTAAGCAGCACCCTGCCATGCCTCTGCATCATCTCCTGCCTCCAGGTTCACACCTGGTTTGAGTTCCTACCTTGGCTTCCCTCGATAGACTGTGACTAGGGATATGTCAGCCTAATAAACCCTTTCCTCCTTAAGTTGGTTTTGGTTGCATGTTTTATTATAGCAATAGTAACCCAAAGACAGGAATTGTAAACACATACTCATATCTGGGAACAAAGACAACATATCGATTTGTATGACTTTTATGGCTTTCTCTTTTCCAATTTCTCCAGACAGAACTTCTAGCACTCTGTTAAAGAGGAGTGATGAAATGGTGTCTTGTTCCTGACCTTAGAGGAAAAGTGTTCAGCCGTTCACTGCTGAGTTTGATGTTACCTGTAGGGTTGTTTCATGTGGCTTTTATTGTATTGCACATTCCTTCTATAGCTACTTTGCTGAGAATACTTTTTTTTAATCATGAAAAGATATAAAGGTTTCTCAATGTTTTTCTTCCATCTGTTGAAATATTCACAGGACTCTGTCTACATTCTGCTAATGTGTAATCTCATTTATTGGTCTATGTGTGTTGAAACATTGTTGCATCTCTGGTATAAACCCAACTCTATTATAATGAGTGATCCTTTTAATGTGGGGCTGAATTCAGTTTGCTATTCCATTTTAGAATTATGCTTCTGTTTATGAGGGCTATTGTGCAGTCATTTACTTTTCCTGGAACATCCTTCTCTGGTTTTAGAATCAGAATACTGCTAGCCTGGAAAAACTAAAATGGAAGGGTTCTTCCTTTTAAAGTTTTTACTTCAGAAAGGGTGGAAGGATTGATGTTTTTAAACAAATGTTTTGTGGAATTAGAGACTGAGGCAATCAAGTCCTCAGCTGAGATGCTCACTGCTGAGAAGTTTTTCATTACTAACTCAATCTTGTTTTGGTCTGCTCATACCTTCTATTTCTTTATAATTCTGTTTTGAAAGATCACATGTCTCTAGAAACACAGTTTTTTTTCTTCTGCATTATTTGACTTAGTTCCTCCTCTGTATTCTTTTTTCTTTGCTGTAATTCCTCCTGTGATTTCACTGCCCGAACCTTCTCTCTCTTTTGTGGTCTAGAAAAAGGTTTTTCAAGGCATTGTTACTATCATTTTCAAAAATCGAATGTGGGAGACCAACTCCCACATTTATTTACCCCAGGGTCTCTTGAGGAATGAGGGATAAGAGACTTAGAAATAGAGGGGAGAGAAACAGAGAGAAATGCAGGATAGCCTCAGGTGGGCCTGGATCCTTATCCACTGACCCAGAACTTTATTCCAAAGGACTGTTTATAACAATGCCAAGGGTTGGGGCAAAGGACTCCCCACTTGATAGTTACAGCCAAATGTAGACATTTACAAATACCTGGTAGTTAGGCCCATGGTCCAATCATCCTCTTATGCAGCCCTGCTGGGTAAAGCCACTAGGAAACCTGGGTGAGTGCCAACAATTGAGCCCTCGGTTTTATTATTATTTTCTGTTGTCTGTCTGGTCTACATTTCTCCCACTCCACTCTAACTTGTCTTTTCTTTTTGCTGAATTTGAGCTTTGTATGTTCTTTTGCATTTCTTTGTGGTCTAATATTAGCAGTTCCTCAGATATCCTTCCTCTAGACAGAGGCAGATAGAGGCAGCTCTCCTGGAGCTATTTTTTTTTACTATATTCTGCATATTGTCCTATGTTATGTGTTCATTTTCTTCTTTGTAATTACATTTGGTTTTCTTTTATCTTTTAATTCTTTTCTTTATTTCATAATTTTTTATTTACTTAGTTTCTCCAGACTTCCTATTATTGACTTCTACTTTTATGCTATTATGGTTAAAATGGATGGTAGATACGATTTTTAACATTTTCAAATTGCTAAGCCTTGTTTTGAGCCCTCAAATACAGTCTATCCTAGAAAAGCTCCTATGTGTCCTTGAGGTGAATGAGTAAGTTCTGCTGTTGTTGGATGGAATGTCCTGTATCTGTCTACTGGGTCCAGTTGGTCTATAGTGTTATTGAAGACTACTATCCCTAACTGGACCATCAGTCAATGGAATATATATCTGGCACAATGCCAGGTCTCTGCAATGAGCTTGGAGCTGAAGTATTTGTGGCAGACCTTGATTAGGAAGAGATATTTTCTTAATGAAATTTTGTCTAGCGTTGGGTAGAGAAGATTAAGAAAATGTGAAACATCCTAACCTTTTGATGCCTATTTTTTATTATTTAAAAAAGATTTATTTCTTATTTTTTAAATGATGTGTCAGAGTCTGTTTGTAGGTGTGTACATAAGAGGGTAGGTGCCTGCAGAAGCTGTAGGTGTTGGATCCCTTGGAGCTGAAATATTAGGTGGTGTGAGCTGCCTGACATGGATATTGGGAAGTCAACTTGGATCTTGTACAAGAATAGTATGTGCTCTTCACCACTGATCCATATCCCTAGCCCCTGGTTTCTTGTTTCTATGCACCATTCATGTATTCTATAATCTGTCAGCTTAAAGTCTCCATTCTTGGGGAAGCATTTTGATTTGATGACAGTTGTTCAAATTGACCTCATTTTTTTGTTTGTTTGTTTTTTGTTTTATGTTTTTTTTTTTTAAATCAAGGATCAGGTGTTGGAAATGCCACTTATCTTACTGATGTCACTCTCTCTTGAGCTCTTACTTTGAAAAGTGTGCTGCTTCTTATAGAGACTTCATTGAGCATCTTTAAGGCAAATGGGATGCATGCACACCCTTTTCACATCTCATAGAGTTGGCAGTCTGTGAGTCCTGTTCTTTCCAAAGGAAAGTCAAATTCAAGAAGAATATAGAGGATAAGGTGGCTTCTAAAATGCAGAGAAGGGTAAAGGAAGTTAATAATCATAGACTTGTCTCACCAGGGATGTGGGTGTCAATGATCCAAACAGAAAAGGGAAGACAAAGCAGTTTGGATTAATGTGAGCTGAACAAGAGTGACACCAATGGACAAGCCAAATGGAAGGTGAAAAGCCCATACTTTCATATCTCTTACTTTTGAAAGCAAAAGTTATCCATAATTAAAAAAATAATCTAGTGATCTCATTATCAAGATCAAAATGTTGTGCTCACTGGAATCTTTCCCTGATGTATTTATTTAAAGTTAAACTCATAGTAAACTTAGGTAAGTTCCTAAAATGGTCAATAAAAATCTGAAAGCCCATTTCCCATCTCTCATTTCATCTTTTTCGTTCCTCTCTCCCAAAAGAATCCATTTGGATTTCCTTTCCTTTTTCTCCCCTTCTGAAAAATGGGCATGTTTCCATAGTCAATGCCTTGTCCTGTGTGCTTTGGCTTCGGACAAGATTCCAGAGAATACAAGGCAGGCACAGAAATAACTGTAAGTTAGGGTGCTTCCTGGTTCTTGAGATGGCAGTTATTGAATGACAGGTATGGATCCTAAATAAACAAACTTCCTCTTCATTCTGGGATGACTAGGGCTATAGGCAGTAATACAAAGAGAGGTCTGAACATAATGGTGGCTAATTTGTGTTAGGAAGGAAACAAATCTGGTGTGCAGGCAACACTGATCTAAATCAGTTCTTGAAGAATATTCACAGCAAGGTAATTAATTTTGAATGCTCAGATAAAGGTACTGTTGGGTCATAATTTTAACTAACTCACAGCAAGCTCTTACAAAGAGGGTGCTCATACAGCTTGAGCTGTTGCCTAGAATTTTCAGTGAATACAGGGGGCAGCTATAATATGTCCTCATGAGGTAAGTCAAAGTTTTCAAGCTCCATCATAAGCCTTCGTAGGATAGTTCCATGTCAACTATAATTTAAATATAAGCAAAAGAAAATATTTTGTAGTTTAATAAGCCAGTCAAGTCTCTGAAGGTTAAGAGAAAAAAATAAGCACTCATGGAAATTTTTAAAAAGTTAAAACATTGCTTATTATACATGACTCTTAATTGAAAAGACTTTTCACAAAGATTTTGAACTCACTTAGAAGTGTACATCTGTCTTAATTACATAATTACTTGAGGAAAGTGCTCTATTTCATCTCTTTCATTTTGGGTTCCTTAAAAAAAAGTAATTATGGCTTTGCACTGAGAAAAAAATATGAACTAGTTCACCGTTAACAGGGTTCATTCAGTTTTACCTTCTCTGTGTTCCTTGTTTCCCAGACAGGCATAATGCAGAATAGAAAAGCGAATGTGGTCAGTAGCCTGCATGCTGTGTGTGCTTATAAAAGGTGTAAAATGCCATTGCATCAACTCTCTCTAAAGCATTGACGGCTTGCTGATTTTCCTTCATGTGGGAAGCTGGCAGCAACATGCTGATTAGGAAGCCACACTTGAGAGGAATAATTTGAAGTGAGCCAATTTGGACAGGGTGAAGATTTATAGGTAGGGTTTGAGGAATGAGGGAATTGTTAGGATAGGGTATGGTGATCTGATGACAAGTTTAATATTAATGTGAGCAGAAAACTCTGGCATACAGCACAGTTTACAAACAAGGAGAACAGAAAGAGAGGGAAAAAAGCATGTTTTAGAATCAGCTTGCTCACTACTTTGCCTTCACAAAAGTCTTTAGTTGTTCTATAATAACAGTATATAGTTCCTTCAGCTTATATTTATAAAGGAATAGACAATTTAAGAGCACAGAAACCAAAGGAAGCTTCTAGCATGTGGAACATTTAAAGGTTTGACAACACAGGAGCCTTTATAAATAATAACTGAGAGCACATATGTCCCAAGATTTTCACTCTAGTCTATAGCTCACCAGGAAAGGTCTCAGATCAAACAGTCTGGATTCATGGTTGGTATACAACTTAAAATATTTATATTAAAGCTGTGAGCACACCTAGAAATATACTCCTCGTTAAAGCAGCAACAGAGAAGAAATACAGCCCTGCAGCTACCGGGGAATACGGGGCTCAATAGTCCCTGGGTGAGAAGTGAGAGTCATTCGGAGGTGGAAATGAGTGTGGAAGTGAGATCATTGCCTGAACTAAACCGAGCAGAGATCCTGTGTAACTCAAGTGTACGTGGGATGACATTTCTGAACCTGACCAGGCCACAGACACAGTATCAGAGTTACTTCAGTTTGTTGACTAAATGCTGTAGCACAGTGTGTGCCAAATTGTGTTCTTGTTCACAGTACCATACTATTCAACTATTGATTTAGATTAAAAAATGTAGAATGAGTTGTTATTTTGTAGCATAAACATTTGAAATTTATTCTAGTTAAAAACTGCATATTTTCATCTAAAATAAAGCTGAGTTTCTGGGCCCCACAGATTAATTTTAAGATTTTAATTTGAATAGTTGTAACACATTTGTCACAAAGACAAAGCAATATCCAATTTATGCCACAGTGTGTTGAAGAGATTGATTTAAATGGATGAGGCTCCTCTATGAAACTGTTCCCCAACTCCTTTCAGTGTATTTACTAACTTGGAATGAGACAGAAATGAAATGGCAAGTACTTCCTTCTGAAATATGTCACTTTTCCAATTTATACGTCCACAGTATTTCTCTCAAAGTTGCATGAGAGTAATCAATCAGTTAGAATACTTAGAAAATTCTTGCTGACAACGTCTTTCATGAAATGGACCAATGACTATCAGTTTAGTCGGATTTTGCCTCTGTAGAACTCATCTGTCCTGCCTAACAAATTAGAATTCACTGTCCATTGCTGGGGGCAGCTGATTCTCCCCGTGTCTGTGTACTGCCTGACGTCTTGTGGGCACAGGGATTGAATCCTTTGTCTTAGTGCAATCCCCCCCCCCCTTCCCCATATAGTTTTGTTTCATAGCAAATTTCTTTGGAAGATGTAGAGTCTCTCTCGAGGGAAAACAGTAATTTTTTCCCCTTAAATCCTAGTAATAAGATAAAATACTATTGCTTTAGAGCAGCTGTTCTCAACCTATGGGTTGCAAGCCCTTCAGGGTTCCAATGGCCCCTTCATGGGCATCACATATCAGACATCTTGCAAATCAGATATTACAATTCAGAACAGTAGCAAAATCACAGTTATGAAGTAGCAACAAATAATTTTATGGTTGGGGGGTCACCACAGCACAAGGAACTGTCTTAAAGGGTCACAGCATTAGGAATGTTGAGAACCACTGCTTTAGAGCAATGGCAGGCAGTATAACTTATTGCCAAGCATAAAATACCTGGGCTTCCCAAGTTCAAGATTCCTTTCCTGTATCTTGCTACAGCGGCGAGTGTCCCTGACTATCTGTCTCTTTGAGTTATCTTCTGGGAATTATGCTGTGGAACTGCAGCTAGAAGATGCCAGCAGTCTGGCTGTGGGATTTCTTGAGCAGTAGTCCTTCATCTCTGACCTGTGAGTTTCATGACTTTTAACAGAATCCATGAAACTTTGGCAAACAAACTTATTAGCTTCCAGGCAACATAAAATATAGAAGTACAGACTCTCCCTTGTTCCTGACATCATTGAAAGAGGGGGAAAGGAAATGACAGCGTTTTGCCTCCATATACACTGACTTTTGACATTGCTATCATTGTGAATATGCATTAAATTAATGCTTTTTTAGTGTGTAATAATATTTGTGTGTGTGTGTGTGTGTGTGTGTGTGTGTGTGTGTGTGTGTGTGTGTGTTCATAAGAGGACATATTTCTGACAGTTGTTGTAAAGATTTAGCAGCATACATTTTCAAAACAGCTGGTTGATTTTCACATTGGCTAAGATAAAAGAAAACCTATGTATTGCTTCAACATTAGGTTTGTGGGATATTGAGGGGGAGGGGTAGAAATACGATGTCTTAGTCTTCTGAACTGATTTGTAATATAAACTTTTTTGCCATCTTTGCCTTTATATATTATATTTTAATGAAGCCCATTAGGATTTCTTTTGAAATTCTCTGTGTAGAGTAGGGTTGGTGAGCTGAATATTGGCAGTGTAACTTCTGAAAAAATGTGGATTATCCCCAAACACACGGTATGCTTACAAGGGCTCTGGGAAAAGGTCTTCCTAAAATAACTGTTCCATTTGCTCTCAGATGCCTGGAATTCTTTATTGCCAGAAGGAAATCCACTTATCCAATGTTTGCAGTAAAGGATTAAAATGAGTATACATGGGACAAAGCGACTCCTCAATTAAAGTGATAGCATGACATACATGGTTAAAATTTTCTGGACTTGGAGAGACAGTTCAGTGGGTAACATATTTGCTATGCGAGCCTAAAGACCTGAGTTCTGATCTCTCAGAACCTGTATAAAACTCTGGGGAGAGCAGTGCATGCCTGTAATCTCAATTCTGGAAGTTGGGAATGGTAGAGTCCTGGACATTGTTGGCCAGCCTGTTTAATGAAATCAGCAAGCACCAGGCTTATTGAGAGACCTATGCAGAAAAATAAAATGGAGAGTGATTGAGTGACTGACCAAGACAAGTGTCAACCTCTGGTGTCTAGAGGCACAGGACACAGACATGAATACACACACACACACACACACACAGAGAGAGAGAGAGAGAGAGAGAGAGGAGAGAGAGAGAGAGATGAGAGAGAGAGAGAGAGAGAGAGAGAGAGAGAGGGAGAGGGAGAGGGAGAGGGAGAGGGAGAGGGAGAGGAAGAGGGAGAGGGAGACAGAGACACAGAGACAGAGATAGAGAGACAGAAAGCGACAGAAAAACAGAGTGAGACAGAGAGACAAAGACAGAGACAGAGAGGGAGATTTCTTTTCATACTGAACTTGTAGTGGAGTTTTACATAAAATAGAAAAGAAGCTGGAAGGAATTTCTCAGTTAAGATAATTACTTTCCTAACCCAGGTTTGGCAGGCAGACTTTATGTTCCACACAAACTCAACTTAGCTGCCAGTGATTTCCTAAGAGATTGTGTAGGAAGAATTCTCAGATAGTCCAGGGTAGGAGAAACAGGTTTATAGTCAGCTGGCTGTGACTGCCAAGTGTATCCAAGGAGAGTCAGTGCACATATGCTAGATCTTTGCTGTCTATGTGCTCCATTGCTAACTGCAAAGGGCTTACAAAAGTCAGTGTGTCTCTTCACCATATCATCATTTAGTGGTCAGGAAATGATGAGAATTCACTAAGGGAGCACCCTCTTCCATTTCTTCTCTATGGGTCTCCTTTCCTGCTATACATGGACACTGTTTTGACTTCCCCAGTTCCAGGGAGCCCAAAAGCCATGGATTTTACTTTTTAATTTTAATTTATTTATGCTTTTTTTTTCAAAGACAGGGTCTCCTTATGTAGTTCTGTTTGTCTTGGAACTCACTCTGTAGACCAGGCTGGCCTTGAACTCACAGAGATCTGCTTGCCTCTGCCACATGAGTGCTGGGATTAAAGGTGCTCACTACCAGTCTCTGCTACTAAAGCCATGAATTTTAGACGGCTGATAATTATAGATGTACCAAATAAGTCAGAAAGTATCTCCTTTTGTCTGCTAACACTGGCTAACTTTACCCCTGTTAGAAATGTTAGAAATGCTATAAGTGAAGTAAGTCTGCCTCGCATGTAAGCAAATTGCCCAAAGTGTGAGGGTGTGTCCTGAAAGACTTCCAGAGCTGTTTCTTGAATTCCATCAGGATGGCTTTGGTTTCTTACTCTCTAGACCTTTCTTTCTGTGTTTTATTTCCCTTTGTTTTTTTTTGGGGGGCGGGGGTTAATATGTTTTTATTTACAGGGTATGAATAAGTGTAAGTGCAGGCACGCATATGCAGCAATGAGTGTAAGGTCATCAACTCTTGGGAGTCAGTTACCACCTTCTACTTTGTTTGAGGTGGTGAGCATCAGGGCAACTCTCCTACTTACTCCCTCCATACCCACTTCCCATCTCCTTACAGCAGGCCAGGGACCCTGGGATTACAGATGTGGATTGCCACATCTGCCTTTTTCTGTGGATTCTGGAGCTTTGACCTCTGGTCATCAGACTTGTGTGGCAAGTGCTTTTATCTACTGAGCTGTTCTTGAGAGCCCTCCTATGATTTTTCTAAAGCAAATATCCTCTGTCAAGCTGACCTTAAAGGCACAGTATGTTTGGGGAAAAATCATTTTTTTCTTATTGTTTCTAACCATGTCAAAGGAGGGAGCTTTCATTTGTTAGTCCCAATTACAGAAAGAAAAAATAATTGATAAAGGGCCAAAGGCTTTTTTGTTTGTTTTTCGAGATGGAGTTTCCCTGTGTAGTTTTGCGCCTTTTCTGGAACTTGCTTTGGAGACCAGGCTGGCCTGGAACTCACAGAGATCCACCTGCCTCTGCCTCCCGAGTGCTGGGATTAAAGGTGTGCACCACCACCGCCCGGGCTGCGGCCCGAAGACTTTTGATAGCACATTGATATACTACAATTGACCTACACTTGATTCAAGGACATTTTATGTCAGTCCCGTATATTTATAGTACATGTTGGCTCCTTCCACAGCCATGATGCTAAAAGTAATATTTCCCAGAAAATAGAAGAATTTTGTTTGTTAACTGAAAAAACAAATTGCTAGGAAATCAAACCAGTGTTTCACTAATTCCTAGATTTTCTGGACAATTTTGGTCAGACATACAAATTTTCTCTGAAGAAGCTAAATTTTATTTGTAAACCATAAAAATGATTTTTTCAAACTCTCTTTAAAAATGTCTAATAGCTTTCTGGTCATCTACAAGGAAATGTATAATTCCTTAGTGTTGGCTGCAAGGCATTTAGGATGTTGGTTTCTACCTGCTTTCGGAGTCTTTTGAACTTGCATTCTACCACCATATTTCTTTTTCATAAAAAGACATTTCTCTAAGTAATCGTGTGACCCATATAGGCATTATATTTTCTATGTTCATACCTCTCCTCTCTGCCTAACATCATTTGTGAACTTAGAGAACTTTTTCTTATCAAAATTCAGCTCAAAAGTTTTTATTTCTAGGGATACTCATATAGTCTGTCCTCACCTTACCGTGTCACCAATTATTCTTTTTAGCATCCTTTAGGACTACTCTATTTTTATTGTTATTTGATGACATTACCCATCATCTAGTGTGTATAGCAGGTATGAGTTGCAAATAGCTTCTTATTAAGGGGTAGAAATGTGTATTCATCCTCTCTTCTCCACACACTGTGGTTTTGTCTGGTTTGAACTTGTGCAGGACTTGTTGCATGCTGTTTACAGTCCTCTGTGAGTTCGTACATGTCACAGTCTCTCTTGTATCTGGAAAATGCTGTTTCTATGGAGTCTTCTACCACCTCTGACTCTTACAAACACTTCCACCTCCCTTTTCTGCATAGCTCCCTTGAAGGGAGGGTTTGAGAAAGACATCCCTTTTGGAAGTGAGCCCTCCAGAGTCTCTCACTCTGCACATTTTCCATTGGGGTGTGTGTCTTTGTTAAGTACCATCTACTACATGGTTTCTCTAATGAGAGCTGAACAATGCAGCTGGTCTACAGATGTAAACAGTATGTCAATAGGTGTCATTTTATTGCTATGTTCCTGTAGCAGAATAATAGTAGTAGGGTTTTCCCTTAGAGCCCAGACCCTATCTAGTTTTCAGTTTCCTGGCCATTTTAGCAGTGCTATTTATGGGTTACATCTCATAGAGGAGGCCTTAAACAGAACCAAAAAGTAGTTGATTGTTGCCATAACATCTATACCACTATTGAACTAGGCAGGTCGCTATGGAAGGTCACAAGAATTTTAGCTGGGTGATATTTTATTGGCTTTTCGCCTTAGAACGCTTTTATCTGTAAATGATTGTGGTGTGCCAGGGACGGTTTCCCTGCCCCTTGGGCCCATCTCTATCTAACTCCTCTGTCCTCAAATCAAGGAAACTACTACTCTGTGTTCTTCGTTATATCCTTGCCCATCAGGGACATTTCATAGGAAACAGGAAAGTAATAACTGGTTCTTCTGCTGCTGACATTTTTCACTTAGAAGGCTTTTGAGTTTTTAGCCATCCTGTAGATGCACCTTACACTTCTTTCCTATTCTTGCTTCACTTTTTACCTTTAAGTTTTGTTTCTTAAGATTCTCTATCATCCCCCTGCTCTTTCCTTCATCAATAATGGTAGCTTTTCACTACTCATTCGGTTTAGAACATCCTCTTGTTTTATGACAGTAACATATTTTGTTTGTATACTTATTAGTAGATAGTTTTTAAGGTTAGTTCTATGTTGGGGATATTCTGAACAAGGCAGCTTCAATGTTCTTGTGCAATTCTTGTGTGGATATGTGTTTATTATTCTGAAGTTAAATTCAAGGCATGGGATTTCTGGGTGCTATGATAATTGTGTGTTTAATACTTCGGAGAAATATAACTTTTCCAAGCTGACAGCCCGTGTTAGGTTCCCATCAACAGTGTAAGTAGTTGAATGGTTTCTGTACAGCTTAGTTGTGTATTCATCATCATCATCATGTTTCTTTCTTGTTCTAGAGGAGTATTAATTCTACTATTAATTGTTTTTATTCATCTTTGTATCATGGTGATAAAAAGCCCCAAAGACCTATGCATATAAGCAATGCCAAAGAGACTCATCAGTTATATTTGTATATTTATTCATTGTCTCAGTTAGGGTTTCTATTACTCAGAAGAGACACCATGACCATGTCAACTCTTATAAAGGAAAGCGTTTAACTGAGGTGGCTTACAGTTTGAGAGGTTTAACCCATTATCATCATGGTGGGACATGGTGGCATGCAGGCAGACACAGCATGCAGGCTGGAGAAGGAGCTGAGAGTTCTACATCTTGATCTACAGGCAACAGGAAGTAGACTGTCTACTACACTGAGTGTAGCTTGAGCAAAGGAGACCTCAAAGCTTACCCCCAAAGTGACACACTTCCTCCTACATGGCCACACCTCCTCTAACAAATCCACACCTCCTAATAATGCCACTCCCTTTAGGGGCCACTTTCTTTTAAACCACCACATACATTTATATGTACGCAACAAGAACAAAGAAAATGAGGCCTCAAATTTGAGAAAGCAAGGTGGAGTGGGAAGGGTTATAGGGAGAAAATGAAAAAGGAAAAATGATGTAACTTTATTTTAATTTAAAAATTATTATAAAAGAGAATGATCTTGACTTTAACTTGATAGATGGGAAATCTAAAATTAATATAAAATAAACACAAGATTAAAGAACACTATTTCCTTTAACCTATTTTTTTTTCATGGAATGGATATTAATCTGCCATAGAGCCTGATTTCCAAAATGTTACAAATGTTTATTATTTGAAGGTAATAATTTATTTCATATTTCTGGAATTATGGTCAGTGTGTCATGAGACGCTGACCTACAATAATATTTCCAGATTTATTTTGAAACAAAGCAAGCCACATTCAGACAGTCAAAAAACTATGTCCTTAACAGAATTCCATGAGGAAAAGAGTAAATTTATTTCTAGCAGTGATTCTGAAAAAAACCAACCCATATACAAGAATTTAGAAAATAGAAGTAGCTTGAGTTCAAAACTATTTAAACTAAAAATAAAAACATTAAAGCAATGAAAAAATTCTGTTAGAAGCTCTCAGATAATACTATCTTTCTATATTTCACATGTACATTCATTTTGTCCATGGCCTTCTCTGTGATCATGAACACATACTGCTTTTCCTGAGGGGCAGCATTTTGTTCCCAGCCTCCACACTGGGTGACTGGACACTACTTGTAACTCCAGCTCCAGCGGATCTGATGCCTTCTTCTGTCCTTGGCGAGCATCCAAACATGGTGCCCACTTACACAGACACACAAAAATAAAAATAACAATGAATCTCTGGAAGTATTTGGAGTTGCCTGGGACACTTCCCCATCACTTCAGCTGGCTTGTTCCAGATTCATATGTGGTATTCATGTTCCCTTAGCAATTTTTCTACTTACTTCACAATTTCTGTTATTGATTGCTAGCAAATTGGCATTTATTATCTAAACAGATTAACTGTCTCCGCCAAACTTCAGCTATGCCTATGTGTGTATTTATTAGCAAAGCTTTTGTGTAAATTAGAAAATCCTAGCCTAGTTGCACGAGAGTTTCAGAATTAGCTTTCTCAGATGTCTCTCTTAAAGCATATCACATTAAAGAGAGTGTCAAGGGCTCCTCTACAAAGAAAATCAAATACTTAAATTTAGAAAACCTGTACTGCCTCATATATATATATATATATATATATATATATATATATATATATATATATATGTGTGTGTGTGTGTGTGTGTGTGTGTTCTACAGTGACATAAAGTCTGTTTCTAAAATTTCTTTATCCTCGCTTACCTTCCCCCACTACCACCCCTCAAGCCAGGGTTTCTCTGAGTAGCCCTGGCTGCACTAGAACTCACTCTGTAGGCCAAGCTGGCCTCAGACTCAGAGATTCACCTGCCTCTGCCTCCTGAGTGCTGAGATTAAAGATGTGCACCACCATCACCTGGCTATTGTTACCTTTTTCCCCCCATAACAGAATTCAGAGAGAATTGAATAGCTTCCTCATTGTAGTTTAAGATAAAAATGAAAAAAATTCCCAAATAGTAAAATCAAACAATTTGTAAGTAAAATTCATCATTTTCTGCCCTTTTGCCAGCATGGCAAATAGTAAGTTCCCATGGTGTTTTTCTATACTAGGAAGCAACAGGGTACCTCTGAAGTGGGGAAGCTTTGAGTTTGCAGCTAGTATCAAAAGTTCTGCTTTGTATTGTAGATTTTATACTAAAATGTGGGGGGAAAGAAACACTTTGTATAATTATTAGTGAACTATGGTTTGATAAAAAGCCTTCCAATTATTTTATTTTTATGTATTGTGTTTCTAACCTGTATGATAGCTTATCATATTTTTTTGATGTTTGTTTTCTTTTCTATTTTTATTTTTATTTATTTTTTTGAGACAGGGTTTCTCTGTATAGCTCTGGCTGCCCTAAACCTCACTTTGTAGACCAGGCTGGCCTTGAACTCATAGAGATCCACCTACCTCTGCCTCCTGAGTTCTGTGATCAAAGGCATGCACCAACCACAGTCTGGCTTCTCATCACAGAAGGATCAGTCATAACAAGAGTTTTTGAGAATAACACAACTTACACTCTGGTTATAAGAAAGATAAAATGATTTTTTAAAAAATTTCCATTGAATGAGAATTGAAAATGAAATTAACACAGTAGTTCTTAACACAGATATTGCACTAGACACACCTGCTATGTTGTGCTGCATTGTTTGATTGGTTGTCCATGAATGACCTATCAGTGAACCACACTGTGAACTGTTTTAGTAGGGTTCATGTAGCTTAACCTGACCTCAAACCTGGTGTGTAGTTGAAGATGGCCATGAACTCCTGATCTTCCTTCTCCTACCACTCAGGTATATATTTTGGATATTATTTATTTTAATATATAAATGCTATTTAAACAGATTTTAAAGTTGACAAAACCAGTATGTCTCAATCTATAATTGTTAAAATATTGAAATGATTCTGATTCAGCTACATAGGAAATCATTTTTAGTCAGTTTTTACTTAAGGGAACTTAGAATTTTTGATTCATTTCTCAATACACTTTCTACTTGCTGTTGTTATTTATGTAGTCCTCTTTACATGTCCTCTATACTTCTCTTGGGTGGCTCTTATACATAAAATTTCAGGGAGATCAACATCCTGAAGTCTGAAAATTCAAGTACTCAATAATCATTGTCCAGTAGACTATAAGCACTATCAGGTGAAATTAGTTTGGGTCTTGGTTTGTAATTGATAGCCCATTTCCTTCTATTGGATCCTTTTCTACACAATAAGAAAATGAACATCTCACTTACATATTCATTCAGTGATTGGATATTCATGAGAGTGTTCTATACAGCAAGCATTATCCTGGTACTACGAACCCAGCAGTGAGGCAGGGAGGAAGGTGCTCAGCCTCACACCGCTTAGAGGATAATGGGGAAAACAGACAGTTAACAAAAGAACAATAAACAAAGATCCCGGAGCTGTAGAAGCTAAATGCCATAATATGAAAAGACAGGGTTGGCTCGCCCTATCAGATGGAACCGTGAGGAATGGCTGTTCCCAGCTGATGGTCTGAGCTGAACCATCAATAACAAAAAATGAGGAAAAAAATCTACTAGATTAAACTTTAACTTACAGAGTCTAGTAACAGGCAAAGAACCTGTACCTTTGATTTACTAGCCTCTGCATTTCCCATGTTGGTAGAGGAGTTCATTACGTAAATAATTTTTCCAAGATAATAGGACATGCATCTTCTCTTTTCTGAGGAAGATCTCTGTAAAATTCATGTTTAGTTAGTGTACAAAACAGTGGATTTCACTATAACATTTTGGGTATACGAATGCATAAATATAAATGTGTGTATGACATATATATTCATATATATCAGTGTACTTTGCTTATATTCTTATTAATTTTACTCAGAGTGTTCTGTAGTTCAGAAGAAAGAACAATTGACCTCTGTCTGAATTTCTCTGTGGGGATAACATATAGTGTTTTATAGATCCAAGTAAAAGTTAGAGTTGAATTTACTCCCATTTCCAAAACTGGATGTCTTGGGTTCAGTGGGGCAGAGAGTCATTACAGAGTGAGCAGCATCACAAAAAGTGACTTTGGTGACTGAGAAGGAAAAGCAGAAGAAACACCAGCCTCTGTTTTGAATTAGCAAAAACCTGTCCTGGTTACATCTTTGTTTTGTAAGGAACATCGCTGAGCTTGTTTGGTGCCTGACTACCAGTATTGTGCCAAATTATCATTTCATTTCTATCCTTAGAAACAGCTCCATGAATCTTTCAGAATAGATATTGCTGATGAGCAATCCAAGTATTGTCAGACTGGCCCCCATACTTATAAAAAGTACACAGAAGAATGGATTAATTACAAAGCATTGCTCATTTTTAGCAGCTTATATTTGCATAAGCTTCATTATACTATATCATATAATTCTGCACACATTACATTACATATGTATGTATATACCCATTCACACACAGAGACACACACACATATATATGTATGTACATACTCACCTAGATATGTAAGTGTGAATTATTGGGATCAATGAGCTGCCAAATCAAATAACAGAGAATTAGGGTAATATCCCCTAAAACTAAAGTTAAACAAACAGCTTTATCTAGATATTTGCCCATTCACATTCAAGTACACACACACACACACACACACACACACACACACACACACACACACACACACACACAGGTCTTCTCACATATAATGGAAAAATAGGGCAACCAAAGGCTTGCCTGGGGTTGTACATACTGATGTGAGAATGGAACCCAGACTCTGGGCTGTGAATTCAGTTCAAGGTTCCCCCCTGAGGAAAAGAACAAGCCAGTATGGAGTGTTCCTGCACAAACAATATGCCTGATTTTTTCTTTGCTCTCCTAATTTGATCACTTTTCATTCCAGAGCTCTTAATTAGGATATTTTGGCAGACACTTAAAAGGAAGAATGTTAAATAAAATTGAAATGGTCTGTGTGTGACTCTTCTACAAGACTGGGGAGAATTAGCTATTAACAGTGTTTGTAGGCAGCACAGGCTATTTCTCAGTGAATACCCATGTTGCTGGTAACTCTGAACTGGTGTTGTCTGTTAGAAAAATATTATAGGTCCAAACTGCTCTCTAGTTTTAAGAAGAAGAAAAAAGAAAGTATCTGAAGCATTCAAGCTTTTGTTTTATTAGATTTTAAAACAAATTTTATTAGTTATTATTCAATTATTTTAATCCACAGAGTTCATAGCTGGGTAAGATTGTTGATGACTGTCCCTCTTCACTCAGGAAGAAAAGCTAGCATGGAGGAAACTTCCTGGTAAGCAACAACTTGAATTCTTTGCAAGCAGACATATGGTGTCTTCAAAAACATGGTCCTACTATGGGTGTGATAGTAATATAAATGTTATGGGAGTGTGGTGGTTCTTTGTGGTTCTCAACTTGACTACATCTGGAATTAAGTAAAACCACAAAATGGAGGGCACACCTTTGACAGAGTTTTGCTTTATTTGAGGTAGGAAGATCCACTTCTAGTCCAGGACTTTGAGGTAGGAAGACAGGCCTTTAACGCTGATCTTTTGAGCTGGGAAAACTCACCCTTAATCTGAGCCATGCCCTCTGCTGAAAGCCTAAATAAGGACAGGGAAGAAGGATGCTTTTGCTCTTTGCTTGCTTGCTTGCTCTCTGCTTGCTAGCAAGTCCATACCTTCACTGGCATTAGAACCTACTTCTTCATGATTCCAGAGTATGCTGAAGAGTTCCTGAGACACACAGACTCATGGACTGAACAACTACTTGATTCTTGGACCTTCTGTTCATAGGCAGCCTTTGTTGGGTTAGCTAGACCACAGCCTGTAAGTAATTCTAATAAACGCTCTTTCTATATATTGAGAGAGATTCAGTCTATAAGTTCTGTGACTCTAGGAAACCCTGACTAATACAGGGTTCACTTTCTGGTTGGGGTTAAGGTCTACTTCTCAGGGGGAAACACTTATCTAATACTGTAAGTCTGACCAAGAAACAGTGATTGTGTGCTCATAAACTCCAGAGATGAACTTACTACTATTGTCCTGCTAAATCGACATAGTATCAAATTGCCCTCTATATTCTTATTGCCCGTAGAGTAGTACAGTAATTAGACCTCATCAAAGAAGTTTCTTTCTATGATGGATGATGGCTCATGCAGAAGATTACAACTGGTCAAAATACAGAGAATACGTGTCAATGGGCTGCTCAGGTACAGGTATGACATATTTATCACCCTTCTCCCAAGGCTCTGGGATCATTGCAGACAAGTTGGTAGAAAAGACTGTAGAAGGCAGATGTCAGAGAGGATTGAAATACTGTCTTTTTGAACATGACAGGATCACAGCACCCGTGATCTTGTGACACCAGTAGTTATATGCACAAGACTTCCATAAGATCAAGCCAGTCAATATTCTGGCATGGGAAGGGAAAGAAGCTGATGACCTCTCACCCCTCACTAAAGTGATATTGACAGTTGATGGCAGCTGGGGGAAGAAGAATCAGCTTTTTTTAAGGATATGGCTCTGGTAAATCAACCATACTCCAGAGGATGGCCCCACACCCATGAAAAAAAAAATATATATATATATATAACAGGCAGCCCAAATTAGACTTGGGTTATTTTTTAAAAAGAAGTGATTAAGTTGGGGGGTGGTAAGATATGGGTGGAACTGGGGGAGAAGTAGGTTGGATATGGTCAAAACATACTGTGTACATATATGAAATTCCCAAAGAATTAGTAAAATTACTATATTAAAAATTCCTATTACTAACTTTGAAATGCAAGTATATACTATGTTTCATAACACCAGACATTTTGTGTATTTTCATAAGTAACAATGGAATTTTTTTCAGTTGCTTATCACTCTTCTACAGCCAATAATACTTTCAGAAATCAGTCTTTTTAGTCTATAATGCTTTTAAGTAGTGATAAAATTCACAAGCTATTCCATGGCTGAAGTTTATATGGACTGTTTTTGAAAATCCTCTGGATTTTAGAGCCAAGAACATTGGATGCAATTCTAGTAAAATTAGCCTTTGCCATTCTCTGTCAGATCTTCCTCAAAGTAAGACTGACTTCTTAGTCTCTGAAAGCAATGCAGCTTGTACATGGCAGATTTTTAAAAAATTTTTTCTTTATTAAGAAAATTTCTACTCACTCCACATACCACCCATATCTTACCTCCTCCCTCCTCCCACCCCCTAGCCCTCTCTCCCAAGCCACCCCATATCCCCACATCCCCAAAATCAATGTCTCCCATGGGGAGTCAGCAGAGCCCGGCACACTGGGCCTAGGTAGGTCCAAGCCCCTTCCCACTGCACCAAGACTGCGCAAGGGGTCACATCACAGGCACCGGATTCCCAGAAGCCTGCCTGTGCACCAGAGACGGATCCTGATCCCCCTGCCTGGGTGCCCCCCAAATAGTTCGAGCCAAACAACTGTCTTCTGTATCCAGAGGGCCTAGTCTAGTCCCATGGGGGCTCCACAGCCACCAGTCCACAGTTCCTGGGCTTCCACTAGTGTGGCTGGTCATCTCTGCATGTCCTCCTATCATTACATGGCAGGTATTATGAGCGAAAGAAATACATGTATTTGTCATATGAAGGCTCTGAGAGAGCTAGGCTGTAAATAATTGTTAGCACCATTGTGGAGTATTCCTGGGTTGTCCAGCTCTTTACCATAGGTGATTGTTTTTTAATCTGGAGCAGAATAAACTCAGCTGCAAATTGCAGTCCTCTAGAGAGAAGGGTTGTGATTAGTTTGATTAGTTACTGTCTCTCAATGCTAGTTCAAGTGCAGATTCTTTTTTTTTTTTTTTGTTTTTCGAGACAGGGTTTCTCTGTGTAGCTTTGCGCCTTTCCTGGAACTCACTTGGTAGCCCAGGCTGGCCTCAAACTCACAGAGATGCACCTGGCTCTGCCTCCCGAGTGCTGGGATTAAAGGCGTGCGCCACCACCGCCCGGCTCAAGTGCAGATTCTTGATAAATGTTTGCTTGATTTATAACCATATATGTCTTTCTTCTAATAGACAACCATAGTCAGGTAAAATAAATACAACTGAAAATGAAGTGTTTGGCCAGATCAATCACTTGATATATAATTGTGTGTGCTGATTCTTCTGTTGAGCTCTGTTAGAGTTGGTGCAGATGATGAATACCAAGCTTACTTCCCTGTCACTGGCTAACAATTTTCATTATAAAATCACCAATCCTTTTATCTTTACTTTCACTACCTTTGACGACTAATCTTGTTCATCAAGTCGACATACCAGGGAAGAGGGAACCTCAATTTAAGAAATTGTCTCCATCAAATTGCCTTGTGGACATGTCTGGGGGACATTTTCTTGATTGTTAGCTGATGTAGGCCCACTAGTCCACTGTGTTAGTTAGGGCTTCTATTGCTGTGAAGAGACATCATGATCATGGCAACTCTTATAAAGCAAATATTTAATTGAGGGTGGCTCGCTTACAATCTCAGATGTTCAGTCCATTATGATCATGAAGGGGAGCATGGTAGCTTGTAGGCAGATGTGGTGCTGGAGCTGAGAGTGCTACATCTTGTAGGCAACAGGAAGTCAATTGACTGTCACAGTGAAGGAAGCTTGAGAAATTGAGACTTCAAAGCCCGCTCTCATGGTGACACACTTCCTCCAACAAGACCACACCTCCCAATAGTGCAACTTCCTTTGGGGGCCATTTTCTTTCAAACCACCACACCCACTGTGTAGTACCACCCTTGGCAGTTCGGCCAAGGCTGTATCTGAAAGGAAGTTAATCAAGTCAGTGAGAGCAATCAGTAAGCAGTTGACATCCATGGTCTCTGTTTCAGTTTTTGCCTCCAGGTTTTGGCTTTGACTTCCCATGACGATGGACTTTAGTCTGTAAGCCAAATAAGCCTTTACCTCCCCAAGTTGAATTTGGTCAGAATATTTTACCCCAGCAACAGGAACCAAACTAGGACAATGCTATTCACACGTTTTAAACAGGGGAATTGTCCCAAATGGACACCTCCACATTGTCCTGGCATCTCAGTCCCTGGTCTTCCTCTGCATGTATTCCATCAAACCCTCCCCAGTTCACCTAGACTAAATTTATGAAGAAAACACTCAGAATCAATTGGCAAGTGATTACAAGTCATTAGCTTCTTGCTGGGCTAATTAGAAGTCATTAACTTTAAGGGTTAGGACATAGAAAATACCCTTGCCTTGGGTTTCTGAGCCCAATTTGTTGCTGTACATGAAAGAGAATATATAAATAGCCTTGGCAAATTACACTTAAGAAGTGTTAAGAGTTTAAATCCTGGAAATCCCAATAGCATTACAGAATAAACAAACAGATATGTACGACTACAAATGCACAGTTGAGAAATGCAACCATCTATTGAATTGGACTCTAGCCAAAAATCCACAGTGAACCTCTTTTGTATTCAAAGTCTTCCAGAAGGCAGTTGGGCACTAAGGTTCCACTTCTCTTGTCCTAGAAACGTCATCCCTGTGCCATGTGTTACCCTTTCTAGCAGAGCGTATGCACACATTCCCTCATCTACACACGTTAGCAGTCATTGTGTACACAAACACAGATTCATCCCATTTCTGTCCTCTGATAATGTGAGAATAACAGGAAATACAGAGAGGGCTCAAGGCAGAAGCCCAGTTTTAGATGGCAGTGGCTCAGCCAGATGTGGACATGCATGTCTGTAATCCCAGCGTTGCTAGGCAGGTGCAGGAGGGAGATTGAGGCTCCAGGACTGTAGAGGCTAATTAATGAGATACTACCAAAATAAACAAACAAAACAAAGAAGGAAGAAAACAAAGCTATCCTCCAATCTCAATACCTAGATCTCTACATAACATTTCATAGCCCATGTGCTTTCTCAGGCATACCTCACTGTGTGAAGCTTTCATAAAACATTTGAATTTTATATTTAACAGTGCTGTAATAATATTTGTATGCTAAGGAATTTATTCATTTAAATAGACAGATTCTATGAAAATGATACAGAGATTGGAAACAGAAATGGCCTTTGGATATCGAAACTAAATATGAAATTTTCCAGTGTTGGATTAGATGCTACCTTCATTTAGAATTCTGAAACTTGCTCTCAACTCCTGTTCATATCTTTCTCAAAAATCTATGTGATGAGGGGCTGGAGTATAAGATGCTTCTTTGGGACCCATAGGGTGAAATAGACCAATCCAAGCCATGCAGGTACATGCACACGCATGCAACAGATAAGTAAAATGGGATAGTTTTCAAAAAATATAACTGATTAGCACATACTATTTTCTCTTTGGTTAAAAATATATACAGAGATTTTTTTTATTTAAACACGAAATCAGAGAGTTGGATAACACTGCTTTTAGAGACTTTCCTACTACTCAAAACCCTGTTCACATTGAGAAACTTTTCCAAGCTCAGTTATCTCTTGATTAAAACAAAGTAATCATGTATAGATGATGCTGACAACCAATTAATATGTAAAAACCTCTATAGAGTGTCTTGCATATAACAACTGTCATTAAATTTTAGTACCAACAGGTGTCTAATTCAATGGTCCCTTTTAGAGCTAACCTATTCTTTCTTTGAGTAGATATCTTTATACCTGGTCATAGTTTTAAATTGAAAACAGATTTAATTTAGTCCTGACATTAGTATATATGAATCTAGGGAATATGTACATTTCCTGTGACCATATTCTTTATAGAGGTAAAAGGTTTGCAATCTTATCTGGCCTTATTAATAATGATTTATTTCCTTATTCCTCATAACTCTGTCATACTCTTTATGGCCTTTGACAATTTGTACACTTGATTGAGTTTTTTTTTTTTATCAAGAATCTATTCTTGATATTGTTCTTAATCTACTGTGAGAATGTAAATTATTAATTTAATTAATCATCCTTTAGTATTAATAAGTCAGCTTATCAGCCACAAAGTAATGTGAATAAATTTATTTTAAGATGTAAAAATTTAAAAATAACACCATAATATCAAATATCAAGGAATAAAGTATAGAGTACTTGTGTCTCTACATGTGATAATTACATAACACTAAAAAAGCCTAAAGGTGACTCTAGACACAGTCTTCCTAGTTTGAAGACTGGAAAGATGATAATTCTGACCAAGTTGACTGCATATATTGAATATGCAACTCCAAATAATGGCACGATTTGCAAACATTGAAGATTTTTTTAAAATTTTTATGGACATGTAAAAGAGTATATATAACCAAAGATAATTTTGTTTTAAAATAGCATATAAATTTTGTTTAAAATTTATTATTAAATTTACAAAAATTCAAATAAGTAATTTCAATTAAAATTTCATAAAACTTACAAACTCTAAGTTTATATATTGACAAATTAGCATGTATACTTATGCACTATTAATTATTAGCTACTGGACACTGTTGGAGCTCAGTATGGCTTCCTCATGTTGTTCCTGCCCATTCCTGGGGCTGCCACCCATTGCTCAGCACAAGTACTAAAAGGGAACTACTTTTTTACTTTCTGTTATCACAGCTTAGTTCTGTTTGTTTTGCATCTCATCAGAATCAAATCATATAGACTGTACTCTTCAGTGTCTAGATGCTTTTACTCAGTATGGTGTCTGAGAGTCTTCTATGTTGCTGCACTTAACTGTGCCCCATTGATTTATGTTGCTATATAGTATTCCACCATGAACTTACTGTATTTTACCCACTCTCTTTTTAATTTTTATTTAAGTGTAGAATTACTAGGCAGTAGATTATTATGTCAGTTTTTTAAATTATTGCACCATCCTCCTAAAGACCATGATATTTGCTTCAAATTTTTGCCAGGACTACCTGTGTAACTTTAGATACATCATGTGAATATACTGGTATCTCATAATGATTTTAATTTGCTTTCCCTTGATGATGAGTACGTTGATCTGATTTGCCTGTGATTATTGGACACAGGAATGTATTCTTTTGTGTAATATTTGTTCAGATGTTTTATTGGTTTTGTTTTTGTTCTTTTGTTTTGTTTCATTCTTACCCATTTAAGTTCTCCTCTGTTTGGTGTAAGACGGAGAACTGGTCATATTTTATGTATTATAAATCTTTTCTCAAGTACATAGCTTTTGGTTTGTGGTTTTTATACTCACATTGTATTGACAAATAAGTTTCTATGTTTAGAAGGCTTTAATTCATCAGTCTTTTGTTTTATGACTAGAGCATTTTGCACCTGTTGGTCCCAAGTTACTGAAGATATCCTCTTATATTTTACTCTAGACTATTTCTCTGTATTGTGAGAGATATTGATCAAGTTCATTTTTCCTGATGATAATTGTGTTTATACATTAATAAGGCATGTCTCTTTCATTAGGTGCATTTTCACATCTGACTGTCATTGGTCAGATAATAATGTTTATATCTATCCCTTTCTGTTCTTTCTACTAGTGCATGTCCATGTGCCAGTATTATGCCATTGTAAATCATAAGACTTTCATTGGGAACCACATGATCGCAAGTTCACAAGACTTCTATAAATTCACAACAAAGGAAAGACTTTAAAAAAGAAAAGAGTTGGAAGAGTCAATTTTGCTAACACGTCCATATTCTAGATTCAATGTGACCCTAGTTAAAATACTAATAGATTTTTTTAGGTGAAATAGCAGATAATATTTATGTGGAAATAAAAAGGCTTAAATGCACAGAGCAGACAACATATTATATGTTCTAAATGGGACCTACAGTGGTGTTACTTGACACCTCATGCATCTTCTCCAAATCACGGAGGAAGCATCAAGTATACACACATCGAATTTCTCATAGACATAGATGGCATCAACGTCTACCTGAACATCATCGATATTCATAGCTCTGTGAACACCATGGATAATGACCAGCATTGAAATTATGCAATGAAAGAAATCACAGTGTATTGTGACTTGTGGCATTTCTCAGCTCTCTGCATGAGACACAGCCCAGGTTCATAATAGAACCTTTACTGTGTTGTAGACAAGAAGGCATGCCACCAAATCTGAGAAAATTACAAAAATAAGCAGTCAAGTTGAAACATAAGTTTGTTTGAACTATTTTTTTCTTATCACACTTCTTTATCATTCCTAGTACACATTTTCATTCCTGAAGATAGTTTTCCTTCATCCTGTAGAGTTCCTTTTCTATTTCTCAGAGTGCAAGTTTACTGGCAACAGATTTGCTCAAGTTGTTTTTATTTGAGATTGTCATTATCTGATTGACAGCTTGAAGGGTTTTTGCTTATAAAAGAATAACACACTTTTGCGGGGAGGGGGTTAAGGCAGAGTTTCTCTGTGTAGCCCTAGCTGTCCTAGAATTCACTCTGTAGACCAGTCTGGCCTTAAATTTACAGAAATCCACCGGCCTTTGCCTCCAGAGTGCAGGGATTAAAGGTGTGTGCCACCACCTCCCAGAAGAATAATATACTATTATTGTTTGTTTTTGCTCTTTTTTGGGGGGCCTGCCACCCAGCTCCCAAATGAATCACACACGAAAGCTTATTCTTAATTATGAATGCCCAGCCTTAGCTTGGCTTAGTTTCTTGCCAGCTTTCCTTAACTTATTCTGACTACCTTTTGCCTCTGGGATTTTCCTGTTCCTTAACTTCTGTAAATCTTACTCTTACTCTGTGGCTCACTGTGTAGCTGGGTGGCTGGCCCCTGAAGTCCTCCTGTTTCTCTGGATTCTAGCTCTTAGCTCTCTCCTCCCAGTTTTCTCTTTCTATATATACTCTCTGCCTGCCAGCCCCACCTATCCTTTCTCCTGCCTTGCTACTGTCCAGCCCTTTATTAGACCATCAGGTGCTTTACACAGGCACAGTAACACAGCTTCACAGAGTTAAACAAATGCAACATGAACAAAAGTAACACACCTTAAAATAATATTCTACTACAATATATTTTAACAGAAATTCTGAGTAATTGTCTTCTAGACAGATTGTCTTGATTTGGTGCTGACTCACATGCAAGTTACTTTCCCTGCTAGAAGCATCTTTATCTCTAGTTGCTTTTACAAACTTTAGTTTTCATTGGTTTGATTATGACATGCCAGCCTTTGTGGTTATCTTACTTCAGCTTTACTTTGATTCTAGGAGCTGAGTAGATGATGGCTATCATTATTTTTTAAGTATTTTCTAAACATTGTGTCTGGTACAAAAAACATGTATTTTGGAATGCTTAATGTTGAAGGTTTTTTTACCCTCCATTCTTCTGGTTGTATAACTTCTACCATTTAATTATTAAATATTATCATCACGGTATTAATAATATTTAATAAAACAATGACTACTATATTAATAAATAATATTATTATTGTCTTTCACCAGTGTCCAATCTGATACCAAACCTATCTAATGAATTTTTACCTAACAGCGTATTTGTCAATTTTTTATTACTGTGATAAAATGCCTAAGAAAAACATTTAACGGGGAAAAGATGTCCCTAGGTGCCTAGTGTAGAGGTTTCAGTTCGTGTACATCTGGCTCCATCACTTTATGGCATCAGAAGCACATGGCAAGGGAGGCCAAGGAGTGGAGAAATGGGGGAGACAGAAAGAGAGAAGGAGGGGATACCTGTGTCTTCAAAAGCAAACCTTCAGTTGCTTTCTTAAAGTCAGATTCCACCCCTTGAGTTTCAACCCCTTTGCCATGGTGCCATGAGCTTGGGAATCATGCCTTCAACACACAAGTCTTTTGGAGATATTTCAAATTTAAATGATGAATGATAGTGCACTTTTAAGTTCTTCATGTTTTTATTTGACTTTTTTTTATAGTAGGTTTAGCTGGCATGTGAAGTTTCTTGTCTTTTCATTTATGTCCATCTTTTTCTTTTACCACTTAAACTTACTTACTAAGGCACAAATACGTAACAATAATAATAGGGGAATATGAAAGTATCAATTTGAGACTGAAGAGGGGGAAATGAAAAGAGCTGGAGGGAGGGATTTTGGGGGGAGCTTGAGGAAGGAAAGGAAGGGCAGAGTATAAAAATAATTATATTTTAATAAAATATTTAAATTGTCTACTGGAATGTAAAGATTTTATAATCTTTTTTATTAACCATTTTTTTCCTGATTAATAATAATGAGTATAGTTTCCTGCTTTTTAAATTTTTATTTTTGGTTTTATGTAGAGTTTGAAAATTTATATCTTTTATTTTTTGAGATTATAATATAATATACCATTTCCCCCTTCCCTTTCTTACCTTCAATCCCTCCCATATACCCCTTCTTTCACTTTTAAAGTTCATGGCCTTTTTTTCATTAATTGTTATCACATACATATATGTATATGTCTATGTTTATGTATTCACAAATACACAAATACAATCTGTTCAGTTGGTGTAATGTTTTATATATAATAATGATATATATATAATTGTGAGTATATATATGTATAGTAAATGTATAGCTAGATAATACTGCATTTAAGGAATACTAAATTTTCTTTCTAGGCAGATAATGAATGGCAAGTAGTACCTTTCCATAATTTGAGCTCTAGCTTTATTCTAGTGAGAGCATATCTCCTCTACCATGAGAAATATTGTGTGAGATTTACTGTAGGTTGCCGTTATTTCTCCCATACTATGTGAATTTACTAAGCCTCAACTTGAATGGCCAAGGATCCCAGCAATGTCTTTATTCCCTCGGATGGGAAGTAATCCATGCAGAATCTTAGCACCTGTGCATCTTCATCCAATAGTGGTTGCCACGTTGCTACTCTCCTGTAGGGCTCACAGAGTTTTGCCTATTTCTCAAAACCTAGCTCTTAGACAAGAGTCTACATAGAATCCCCATTTTAATAAAGTCTATCCTTACAGCTCCAAAATATGTAATTGTTAAAAGGGATACGATAAGTCTAATTTTAAAATTCTGGGCTGGAGAGGTGTCTCAGAGGTTAAAAGCACTGGCTGCTCTTCCAAAGGTCCTGAGTTCAATTCCCACAACCACGTGGTGGCTCACAACCATCTGTAATGAGATCTGGTGCCCTCTTCTGGCCTGCAGGGATACATGCAGGCAGAGCACTGTATGCACAATAAATAAACAAAAAAATAAATACGTAAATAAAAATAAAATTCTGTAACTGCTGATACAGAGAGGTCTCCAAAATATATAAAAAAGAAAATTGAAACTCACACACACACACACACACACACACACACACACACACACACACACAAATGAAGAATGGGGAGGAGGGTTGGGGATTTAGCTCAGTGGTAGGGCACTTGCCTAGCAAGCGCAAGGCCCCTGGGTTTGGTCCCCAGCTCCAGGAAAAAAAAAAAAAAAGAATGGGGAGGAGAGCACTTTTTTATTTGAGTAGAAATGAAACTAAAAGGCACCCATACCTACACATGTGTGTGAATGACCAAAAAATGATTGTCACTAAACATCTATGAAAACCGAGATGTGGAGTTCGAAGAAACTGGATAAAATTTCCCTTTCTACTGTCTATCCCTTGGAACTTTCATTCTTCCATTTTTGTTTTGTGTGTCAATTTTTATTACTGTGTGCAGTACCCATGATGAGATAAACCCATATTACAGAAACTGAAAGTCGGCATGGCAGAGTAGGCTTTGACCCCACCAGAGAGGGCTGTGGGAGAATTATATCTTGAACTAGGGGAGAGACAGGGAGGGGGATGACAGAGGGGAGGACAGGCTAGACTTACTCCTTTTGTGACCTGTGTGAGGGAACCAGCCAGGGGTCTCCTGAGAACTGTGTCAAACCATGAGAGACTTAAGACACCCAGAGTTTCACTTCTTAAAGTTTCTACTCCTGCCTAAGTGTCAACAAGAGGATGATCTTTTCAATCCCACTCACCCTCAGTGGAACAAAAGAGTCATTGTTTGAGGTATTTCAACTATTCATGACAATCTATTGAGTGGGAGACCAAAATTAATAGATAAATACTAACTCATCTAAAAGCAAAGAAGAGAAAATACTATTCAAAGTTCTGGTGAAATAAATTGTCATGTAACACAATTTTGAGTTTTCTTCCCTTTATTCATATGCTCACAAGATGTAATCATGCATAGCTTTTAAAATTCTTTGCTGTTCTTCACCACACCCGGTACCTCATGTTTTCTTGAGATATGAAATTTTATTTTCTTTGCAATGCCTAATAGACTTCTGATATTATGTTAAAAATTTCCCCAAATTCTCTATGGTCATTACTATTTACAGTTTCTACCATGCTGAACAAAATTAACTTTACACTAAAACTATATTTGTCTTATTTTATCTATTATACCATGAATAGTCTGGATATAAAATTCTTTCCTTATTCATTTTTTTTCTTTTAGCTTTTCATGTAATCTCAGAAAGTTCCCTATGCACAGCAGTACTCAATGCTGCATGTTCAAACCGTCTATGTTGGAGCTTCATGCTCCGTTTTTACAAACACATCTGCTGTAGATTGGATGTTCTTTTAGGCCTTCTTTAATCTACCTAAAATTAAAACCAGAAGCAATACCCACACCCTAAAGAAATATGAAAAACACACAGAGATGGTCATGTCCCTGAAGCTTACATTCTTGTGAAGGCCTCTGAAAATAAGGAATTGGTCATTAGATTTACATTTAAGTTCAAATGCAAATGATAAGAATGAAGTAAAAAAATTAGAATCAGAAAAAGTTTAGATCCTGAAATAGTAATATCTCCATAAAACTTGTAGAAATAAGCCCAGTATGCTCGAAAAGTAGTCAATAACCTGGAGAATTGAAAATAAAGATGGAGAAGCAAACATTGGTCAAATAATATCAAGAGTGTCATACTGGCAAAAAATATATAAATTTTATTTACCCATGTTGGAGAGATATAATAAAGTACTACCTTGCCAGAGATAACCTGGTTTGTGTTTAGCTTTATGACTTTTGCACTGATGGAGGCCAAGGCAAAATAAAAGCCAGGAGACTAGAATGTTGACACATTGTTATAAATCATAAAGCATGGTGGCCTGCATTGAACATGTAGTAGTAAATAGGCAGAGAAGTGTTTGCATTCTGAATATAGTTCAGATATCGGAAGCAGACGGCATGCTGATGGATGGGAAATAAAATAAAGCCTTGATGCTGACTGGCTTTGAGCTACAGTGGACCATGGTGACGTTTACAGAGAGGATGAAAAATAAGGCAGAGGTGATGTGGAGGTGGTCTTGTCAAGTTTGAATTTTACCAGAGAGAGATGCCATTCAGTGAGAGATATATGAATGTGAATATCAGAGCAGAGGTTAAGGGTAAAGAATCCTTAACAGAGATCTATCTGGGCATTGAAAGTCTATGTTATGGATGAGATAGGATTAGCTGTTGTCTACAAAATAAGGTCTGTAGTAGATAGAAAAGGGAAAAAAGCCACATGTGAGACACAGCTCTCTCTGTGCTGTGGTTATGAGAGTATCTAGAAGAAAAACTATCTGGGAACGGAATAGTGTACCACATCAAAAGCTGAACAGACATTATCAGGGGAGTCGGTAATATGGAAACCACTTATAACTTTCACATCAGTCATTTCAATGGAGCAGAAAGGACAGAAACCCAGCTGGAGAGGAGAGAGTGCATCGAAGATGCTGAGGAGAGAGATACAGACATAGAGAAGAACTTAAATACGTTTTTTGTTGCTTTGAAAGCAAGCAAAGCAAAGAGGGAATATCCAGATCAGCATTTGCAAAGTTTTCAGGTGAGGGGAGCAAAACAACCCAATGTCAAAGGGTTTATTTAACAGACTAGACAATCATCAAGAGGGGAGAGTTCTATCATATAACTTTTATGGCTTCAGAAAAGACCATGTCAATCTTATAAGGCTGTGTAAAGGTAGGCAAGGAAAGCTGCATTGAGTTTTGCCTTTGAAGTACTAAGTCATTTACTTTAAGTAATTTCACACTGAAACGTCTCCGGGTTTCAGAATTGTTTCATAAATATCCCCAACTTCTACTAACAAACTTGAAGTCAACGATTTAGTTTTAGGACACAAAGTGAGTTTCAAGAAGGAATCTAAGAATACGTGTGCCGAGTGTGAGGAGGGTCATTGCATTCTGCAGAATGTAGTGTATAGATAGCAGGGGAAAAACTCTCAGGATCACAGGTCTCAGTAAAATTCAGGAAAATGGAAACCATATTGCAGAGAAAAGTGAACAATGAGTAGGAAGAAACCATCTGTTGTGTTGTCACCATACACGGGACAGAAACGCAAGAGAGGCAGGGAGGACAGCCAAGCCACCCATGCTCACCAGCAAGTAGATACTAAAATAGGCATGCTGATATCTTGGCACAGACAATCCTCATTTCACAGTGAAAATGCACATAAAATGCACTCACATCATTGGTGGGACCATAGGTCCCTTAGATAATTCTGAGTGTTTCCTAGTTGGAAGCAGAGCCAAAGTGAGTAGTGTCATGTGACATAGTATAACTAGAATAAAGGATGGTCTCTGCCACAGAGGAATACTAACCCTGTAACCATGTGTTTTCTTATTTATTGAGTGAATGGATTAGATTTGAATGTCAAGTTTGAAGACTGGATTAGGATCTCAAGTGTCACGAGTCTACAATGATTTCAGTTCTGTTCTTAGAGGTGGCTGCAAAGGGTCTTGACAGTTATTAGACAATCACTGGCATCAAGCATGGAGCTCCATGGCGAACTTTACATGCCAGGAGAGATGCTGCACACCACAGACACTTTTCATTTGTCTAATGGGTTGTGACATCATGATATATCAGAGCAGGAGACTTGATTCTTAACGTTCGCTCAGTTCAGGATCTGTGAATAGATGCACATGTGCAGTTTATTGTTTTTTATTTTATTTTAATAGATCATTCAGTTTCCTTATGATTAGTAGCATGTGTGAACTGGAATGGGGGTTTATTTACTTTGTTGAGACCTCAGAGACATTATCTGATCATTTAATGCTTCTCTGATTGATGCTGAAACCAGAGAATGGTGACCTACTATTTATCACTATCCAAATCTTACTTCAAGTGCTCAGCGTAATCCTCATAATCTTTGCAAAGAGTTACAATAAAGATCAGGCTAACACCTGACAACTGCTCAGCATTTTCATTTGTCTTTGAAACACAAGGCAGACATTCAGATTGAGTTATTGCCTTGATCCGCAGGTCACTTTAGTCATGGATAACTCAGACAAAAGTCGGCATTGCTCAATACCAACTAAAAAGCTTTTTAATTTTTTTTCAAATCTATTATTTAAATAAGAGGGCTTGCAGACTGCCTCCCATTTTTAGTTTTCATGCACAAGCTTGGGAAAGGCAGCCGCTAACCCGTGCCCCCTCCCCCCATTCCATAAAGGCATCCAGGAAGAAGGCAGCAGAGAGTAAGTCATTGTCTGGAGTCTCCCACCGGCTGAAAAAGAAATTGCCAAGGAATGATTCTGACTCAGAAAGAGGTTGCCAGCAGTCATCACAGAGCCTGCTGCAGTTTGCCCTTTAATTGTTGTGACCCAGAGGGAGTGTGGAAAGAGGGGTAAGAGATATAGCCAACCCCCTGCACGCGTGCTGCATAACCACAGCACTCCAGTCTCTAGACAGATCTGTAAAAGCCAGGTTGTGTTTCTCCATAACCTTTTAGGCAAACAACCCCAGGGTTCTGATTTGTGTATCATCTTTTCTTGGCCTCTGTCTTCTGAAAACAGACTTATTTGTAAATCAAAATGTCAATAGCAGAATTGGAGAATTTTCAGGACAACTGTGGCATAGTCTTCTACCTTTTCTCCATGTTTGCCAAAAATGTGTTGGGGGTGTGGTCCACTTGAAGGAAAAGTAGCACTTTCGTCACTCCGTGACACTGGCCATGAGTCACCATGGCGTGCTCTGGGAATCAGACAACAGAGATGAAAGCTTCCTCTTTGTGCATCTGTGGCTGTGGGATGGCCTCCCAGCTGTGGGATGGCCTCACGGACGTGAGGAATTGAGCCCAGACACACAGTGTAAGAAGGGAAGGAACAGAGCAGTCCTGGGATGGTGACAGAATATGGCAGATGGTACCCGGGCTGGTCCCAAGTGTCCCAGGGTGGAAGGAGCCCAAAAGCAGAGCTCAGATGTTTCCAGGTCGACTTCCCCATTATTCTCTGGGTTTACTGTAAGTGTGTCTACAGTACTTGTTAATGAGAGATTAGAATTGATTTTTATTTTAGTAAGTTCTCTATAATTACTTCAATCTTGTTTAAACTTCCCAGGGAGGTCATTCCTAAAACTTCCTCAGTGCCTTTTCCCTGTATGCCTGCTAGCATGTTGCTCCACTTAGTTTTCTCTCAAAACATGACTTTATAACAAATTTTAAAAGGGTTTAGTGTTTTTATTACATAAATCATGGTGAATTAATGATTACATTTATGGAAAAAGTCACGAATTGATCATGCATCCGCTGACATTTTTAATCAATTAAGGAATATACATTAGCTTAGCTCAGTCTACTCTAAAACAGAAATGACTCTCATACTTATGAACTGCAAGGCTTTCAAATTTACAATCTCCCAGTAAGTCAAGGCAGTGCTTAATATGTCTTCCTTTTAATTATCACCTAATAATCATAATTCTGAGCCTGTTTTAAAAGAACTGAAAGATAACTTAGTGCAGAGATGGACATACTTCCTGGCATGCTCTAACTAGCTTCTCTCACATACTGTTTTCTTAAAAAAATTCTGCTAGAAAAATCTTCCTGAATGATCGAGAATTTCCCTTTCCCCCTGTCAAAACCCTGTCTCCAAGTCCTCTTACCAGTTGGCCTGGTTTTACCACAACCTTCAGAGTTATGCACACAGCATCGGCCACATTTCTGATCCTCTCACTGACCCACTTTCCCTTGGGGAACATTAAATCTTTCAAATATGTACGTTCTGTTTCTGAACATGTAATTTTCAAAGATTGGGTTCTGCTAGAAGTCTCTTCTTTGGGGGGTCTGCATTCATGCGCTCCAACACAGAGGCATGCATCACAGTCCTGTTGGGGAGACCGCCCTAGAGATTCACATGTGCTCTGGGTCATGTCATGGAGTAAGAAGTTGCCAGAGTACCTGTCTGGAGCAGAGCTAGGTAGAGATGCAGAAACAAATGAACCATTGCCACCTATAAGGCGAAGAAAGTTGTGAAATTTTATCTTTCCGCTTCTCTTTTCTTCCTCATTTGTCCTTCTGACCCTGTACTGACACCACAGTGAAACCCTATGCGTTTGCCAAACCCCCAACTCTTTCCTTAAGCTTTTGTGGCTTTGTGCACTCCCTTCTCTCTTCCTGTCGTGTCTGCCATTTCATCTTCAGTTTCAAAACTAATTTACCTTTTAGGTTTGTTTTCCTTCTTTCTTTTCCAACCCATCTTAGTTATACTTGTTTCTTTCTGTATAAATATGTATGTAGCAATTACGTATATGGACATATGCATACATGTATGTATGTGTCTGCACACTAGCTCTTCCTCTAGTTGAGCATTTACTTACTTTACTTTCAATTACCTATGGTCAGTTGTGACCTAAAACTACCAAATGGGAAACCCTAAAAATAAGCAATTTAATGATTGTAAATTGTGGGCAGTTCTGAGTAGCATAATGAAATGTTTCACTCTCTGTATCCATTTCACCTTGAAAGGAGGCAACCTTTTAGGTATATACTGCCCACATGGTAGTCATGTGTGTCATCATACAGACTGTCTTGGTTTGGCCAATGGGTCACATTGCCTTTGCTGTTCACCACACTTCAGCTCATCCATTTGGCACTGTATCATCTCGTCTCATTGCCAAAAAAAAAAAAAATAGTGAAGTACAGTAAAAGAAATTGGGATCATGAGCATGCATATGACTTTCATTATAGTGAATTATTACAATTACTCTATTTTATCATTAGTTATTGTTCACATACTGCTATTAATTTATAAGTTGAACTTTATTGTAGGTCTGGAAGATATGCATGCTTGTACAAAATAGGGTAATATTGGGTTTGGTACACCTGATTTCAGGTATGTATCCATCTGAGATCTTGAAATGTTTCCACTATAGATAATGGAGATTACTGCATATTCATATAAGCTACATTGTTTCTGTTTTGCAATGGAAATAAGTAACTGTAAAATATGTCAAATATAATACTAAGCATTGTTGAACAGTTGCTATTGAGCTATTTATACTTAGTTGGAGAAACTCATGTAAAATTATTATTACAAAAATTATTGCCAGGTGGCATTGCTCAAGCCTGTAATCCCAGGACTCTAGAGGCTGAGGCAGGCAGATTGCCGTGAGGTCAAGGCCATCCTGGACTACAGAACGAATTCTGGGCTAGTCAGAGTTGTATAGCAAGACATGCACCATCTTTATAGTAAAAATGGTATCGTACGTGTTTGGAAGCGAAGTAAGTTCAAGATGAGAAGTCAAAGAAGAGTGAGAGCTGCATACTGGCCACTGATAGGTATTGCTGAGTACTAACAAAATGATGTTGTCTGCATCTTGAATCTTTGCGAAGAAGAAAACATCAGAAGGAAATGGGACCCTGCTTGACAGTCTGTAACTGGAGTCTAATAGCATCGAATCATTTTTTTTCCTTTCTTTCTTGCAGAAAAAAAAATCCACATAGATCTTCATAGGTCATCTGGATTAACTTCCATAAAATTCTTATGGGGCTTATGAGTTCTACACATACATCATGACCCTGAAACAATACAGGCAAAAAACAGAATAAAATAAATTATGAGAATTCATTGAGGGAAAATACATACTATAGAGAGGTGAAATGCATTTTAGTGGGCACTTACATGGGGAAAATAAAGCTGCCTTATTGATCTCCTCTGTGATAATATGGAGGCTTAAGGCTGATATGTGTGTATATGTGTTTGTGTCCTTTAACTTATCTTTGGATCCACCTCATTTTCTTTGAATAAGACTAGCTATCTATTATTTTAAGAGATTATATACAGTAAACACAATTTTTAAAATCTGATAGCCTAAACTGGCTTAATTCTGGACACAACTTTGCTAAGAAAACATTCACACAAAAATTTTATTATACAAGAGCCCAAAAAGAAAAAAATTAGTCATGGATGTTTCAGTCTCCTGGCTAAAGCTTTGAATTGTTCCTGGGATGTATGACTTTTTATATTCTGAATTATCAGGAATTGTGCATGTCTGTCTTAACTGAGAAATTAAAAGCACACAGGATCAGGTACTGTTGGATCTGTGTCATCTGTCCCAATGCTTATATGTAGCCAGGAGGCGGGGGACATGTATCGGAAGTAGCTGTGGGTCCAGGTGAAAAGCACACAAATAATGCTGAATGTGCTAGCTGACTGGGATGGGATGAGGGAAGCCAGTACTGGTTTTTAAATTATCCAACATTTCCTCTCATTTGCTATTATTTCCAGATCTTAAGTCAAGAGACATTTTGAAATTTGAAAATATGCGCTAGTTAGTGTTTTTAGACTGTGTTGCAATGATGTTTTTCTTACTTTCAATGTGCAAATATTTTCCCGATGATTCTGTAATTGGACACAACTCACACTAAATTCTTTACTGACTCTAAAATTTAGCAATTGTTTTTAGATAATACTGCAGTGGTTTTTTTTTTTTTTTTTAGTGTTACTCTTGAACATTCCAGATAGTGTCAAATGAATAACTCTTTTTGTAATATAACCAATATAATATTTTGAAGAAAGAATATTTGTGGTTGGAATCATCTTGTCTTTGTAGCTTTTTTAAACCAACCCCATGGGTGAAGTGTTTCACTATAGGGAAGGGCTGGCATTGGCTATATCAGAATCTGCTATGCTTTCTGATGTCCCTGTGGGTAAAAAGTCAATTCAGTTCTACCAAGTATTTTCTTTTTTGAACCATGTGGCAAAGTCCCCTGTTGTGATGTATAATTGGAAAGCATGTTTGCAAAGCTATACATTCAGTCTGTGCACCTCATCTACCCTGGAGACTCCTGGAAGGAAGAAGCAAAAAAAAAAAAATGGGCATTGTGAGAAAGAGGATATGATCTGTGAGAAATCTTCCCAGAATGGGAGAAAAGGGATGGGCAAAGCCTTAATAATAATGAGAAAGAGAAAAGGATAAAAGAACAGAGTTCTTGTTTTTCAATTTGCATTTCTCAGATGAAAACTTAAGAAGGAAAACTGATTTCACAGGAGTCTGTGATTTTTTTTCCTAACCCAAATTCTGTGAGAAATTCCCATATTAACAATGATGGCTACAAGATGGCTGCTATCAGCATACTAACAATTTGGCTTACAGGGGGAAACACCAATTAGGCACAGATACCCTGGAAACACTGAGAACCACAGAACTGTTGGGTTTTCACAAGTGACAAGACATAACTAAACCAAAGTAGGCCTGAGTTACATCTTTATTCTGTGTGTCGTGAAAACAGTTCAGAAGCAGAAGATTTCTCAACTGAGGGTCAAGTCTGTCACAGATCCACCAGGATGAGAGACACACTGCTTGATGAAGCATCCTCAGGGTTTCCCTATCTTGGATGAAGCTGAGACTCAGCATCATCCCTAATGCAAAATACCAAAGCAAAGCTGCCATGCTTAACTGGAAGGATGGGACAAGTATCAATTTTAACTAGGTATTTAGGAACAAAGACAGATGAAGATGTAATGATGTCAGATCACTGACTTAAGACATTCTTCCTCTTTGGCTGATAAGGAAGCAGATTCAATAAGGAACCCTATTATTTAACTGTCTTCATTCATCTCTTGGATGAACTTAGTATATTTATAGGTAAGCATGTAAGTGTATGTGTGCCTGTGCATAAGTCTATGCACATGTGTTGTGTATGTACTTGTGGGAAAGCAGTTAGCGCTGAAGTTGAAAAGACAGCCTTTATCTGTAACAAGTGAAGTTAATGAAGAATTGTTGGTTAAATACTAAAATACTGACTTACATTATTAATCAATATATTAATCTAAGGTCTTAAGAGAAAGCGAACCCAAGGATACATAGATATATGAGAGATTTATTATGAGAATTGTTTCTTGTAACTAAGAGAGGCCAAGAAGTCCCATGGTAAAGTCTGCAAGCTGGACAACCAGAAAATCCAGTAGCACAACCAAGATAGAATCTGAAGACCTATCAAAGGCTAAGAGTCAATGATGAAATTTGGGCCTGAGAACTCCAGTCAGGGGCACACTGGTGAAAGTCTGTGTGTGTGAAGGCTGGAGAGAGAGGAATGCAAATACGCAAAGATTGGTGAGTGTACTAGAAAAGAGAGCATCTTCCATTTTGCTGTCCTTAGGTCAGATCCCACCTGCCTACACTAGGAGGAGCAGATGATCTCTGGTTCGTTGTGAAACACCCTCAGAGAAACACTCAGAAACAATCTTTTACCTATTAGTGTGGTGTACTTTATCTCAGTTAACCTGAACTCTAAAATTAATGCTCACAATGGACCAATGAAAGTAATCCTTTTTTCCCCTCTGGTCAGATGATGCCGAGAAGGAAAATTAGAATGTGCTATTAAAAAAAAATACATAACATTTTGTTTGCAAAGATACATAATTGTGAGTGAGTTGGCACTCTGATAATTTAAGCTAAATTACAATTATAAGAATGAAGAGTAAAATTACATAAAAACGTTGAAATGTGCTTTTTGAAAAAGAAAGGAATCCATTCTTATTGCTATTCCTATTCAAGTTCCTACCACAATATTCATAGTCTTCCCATGTAAATAGTTGTTAATATCTGCCAAAGGGATAAAGAAAGGCATGTCTGGGATGAGTTTTTGTTTGAGCCTGGCCAGGCTTTTAGGAATACAATTTATCTTACCAAATTTGGACCTCCTTAAGGATCTGTTGCCTCTGAAGGAGGAAGTTTGAATAAGACAAGATCCTGTGGGTCAAGAATTTTATGCCTTATTAAGGGAAATAGGAGAGACAGAGATAAATCCATAAAGTCAGGAAGTTAAATAGTGAGACACCTGCCTGGTGGAAGGGGGAGGTGAAGCATAAATGCCTCAGACGAGGGGAACTGAGTCTGACAGAAGATATCTTTACTTAAGCTGTATCACAGGCATGATACCTGCAGAAAAATGACAAAGGAAGACTTTTAAGAGTCCTGGAAAAATTCCTACAAAGGAATTGGTAGGGGAAAAAAAAGAATGCTTCATACTGATCATTATAAAGAAACTATTTTTTTTTTTTACAAATTTTCTATATTTGATCCCATATATTCTAGATTGAATGGGTTTTCTTTCCACTATTTTTTTTCTCACTTTAGTCTCTACTTTTTTTATTCCTGAACTTCTCAAACACTCCTTTAGTTATGTGGACAGTTACCTTAAACATGGCCAGCATTGGGAGCAAGATATCAGAGTGCTTGCTCTTCTCAAACAAGAGGGTGTGAACTGACATGCAACTGTGATCCTTGGTGGCTGTAGGTGTGACCCTAGAGTCCCTCTAGTGTGATAATTCTTGTTCCTTGGTGTAGTGCTTGTTTCAGATTAGGTTTAGGTCCTGCTAGGAATAGTAATACACAGCATTACTTTTTCCTCTGAGCAAGTGAGATAATCCACCTGGGGATGGAGCAGGGGTAATAACTGCAGCATCATAACTGATGTGTTTTTGAATTGTAATTCCGGAAAGACATGTTTTACAATTTTAAAGCATATTATTTTCACAGTTGAAGTGCTCAGCATAAAAAAGCACTTTAAAGAGATTATACTCTGTGTTTTGTCAGAAAAAAAAACCTTTCCCCCTATGATTTCATAGTCTTTCCCTATAGAAAGGATGAAAACTTGTTCTCATTCTTTATGTTTTTGTAGCTGCACAAGGTGGTCTTGAGGAAGAGAAAAAGAATAAAGATGGCCCAACAGCTCGCTGACCAATGGTAAAGCCTCCCCCCACTTCATTTGAAGTGTGTCATATGCTGTAACTGAACCAGCATCTTGGCTCAATGCCCAGTAAAAATCAGAAACAGGGGACAATGTGTCTCAGTACAGTGTTTCAAGTAACTCTTGTTGACTTCTTTAGGGAGATCAAATAGGCATTCATGTCAGGCCAGAAGGTTACAAGATCTCCAGGAAAGACTCCAACTGAGTCCAGGTATGTGCCATGAGTATTATTCTGTCAACACAATCATCAATAGAATCAGCTAAAACTGAATGAGTCTTAGCAGCTTTACAGCTGTCTTACTGTATTTGACATCTATCAAGACATGCTTTTTGGCAGTAGCGGGAACTCTTCCCTGGGCCGATTTATATCTCAAGAGTATGGGACATGAAGTTGAATAACAGTATCACTGTTAAAATGCATAATGGTTACAAAATAAATACAGCCCTTTTTCTTCTTGAATTCTGGGCTGGTGTTGGATATTCTATGTCCTTCCACCCCTGCCCCTTACTCCCTTTATAGCTGTGGCCACTATAAATAAGTTGCAAGAAAATTACTTCTTTACTGTTGCACAATGCTTCCCTTATCTGACTGCCACAGCTGTCACATACACAGATGCTCTTATTTAGGAGGTTCATGGCTGCAAATGTCAATGCTTATGTTCTTCAGTTGCTGAGTAACATTATACTCGTTAAGAATTTAATTCATTTCTCCTTTTGCTATCAGTATGGTCTTAAAGGCTATTTCTCAAACACCATAACAGATGCTCTTCAGCCTCTTCTGACCGACTAATGGTTCCTGTCTACCATTAATAAGAGTTTTCAACTGAAGATTTGAAAGAGATGGATTTTGATTCATTACTTACCTATCTCTAATGTGGAACTTAAGTCACGTGCTCATCCTACCCAGTACTGGTAAGAAATTTCCCAAGGTCAGACTTCCAAAATATTAAAAAGCAAAGAGTTCTCATTTGCTCTTACAATTCTGTCTGTTTCATTTAAAATTAGATATCTTTGACATGTTAGTAGTTATTATAATAGTGCCTAAAAGAAAATACATGTATGGGGTTTAAGACTTTGTATGAACTTAAATTCTGTGTCTCTGTTTTCTTTAAAACTTACATCTATTAGGTTTTTTTTAAGTTGGTGTTATCTATTCCACTTAAGAGCAAAAGTGTGTGTTTCGATATGAAATAAAATAGAACAGTTAAATGTTGGATAAGAGATAGTACACTAAAATTTTTAGTACTGTTTTATAAATCTTGAAGGGCCTATATAGTACAAGTTTCATTATGTAATCAACTTTATTTTAAATGCAATGCTTGGTAATCCAGTATACTTTGATAATATTCTGCAGTAAGTAAAAATCAATTTCCATATCATTTCATCTTGTTACAAAGACTTAGCATCAGGCAACATTGAATTCAGACTTCTTACAAGAACAAAGGCAGACTATAAGTGGAGTCCTAGGAAATAATGGCAACATTTGACAAACTACAATTCAAGCTTCACAAATATTACTCCAAAATTATTTGTTCAAAAAACATGTCTTCAACTAAGTACACACTAAATATTGAGTAGCAAATCAAATGACTACATAAAGAAACCATACAGATAAATTTTGGAAAATGTGCTGATTATTATATTGAAAATGCATATATTGAGAATAATTATGGAATTATTTCCCTTGAGTCTCTGACAACTTTTAAAAAAATCTGCAGAGTCAAATAGAAAAAAATAGAAATTTAAGCCCATCTGTTATTTTGAGGATTTGGTCAAATTAGACAGTCACTTTGTAAAATGTTGGCCAACCTCCTAACTTTTTCCAAAGTAGTGCTCTTCTTCAGTTGCTTTTTATCCCCTCTGGGTTGTCAGAATAACTTTGTCACCTCAAAGATTTTCTTCTTCAGATCAACTGGATTATTTCTAGAATTTAGTATTTTCTGGGTGTCTTTTTGTTAGCTTGTGATAGGTATAGGATGGCTTCTTCCTCTCTTATCAGAGCAACCATGTCAGGCAACCTAAAACTATAATAAACCATCTCTCAAAATAGATAACTGCTGGTCTTACAAGAAAAGACCATGTTAATACTGCAGGAAGAACTTCGGTCGGTTCAGAAAGGTCAGGAAAGAATTAAGGGAGTAGATGTGTGGATGGAAGGGCAGAGGATGAAGAGTTTCTTTCAGTGGAGCCAGAGGTCTCATTCTAAAAGCAGAAAGAGATTACAGTTGTGTGGAATCAAAGGTTGAGAGAGTCAAATTCGGACTTTGTATTAATAGTAACGGGAAGTCTTTGGAAGGTCTCTACTGAAACAATGGAGAAGAAATTTCAAGACGAGTTATGAGGGATGACACAAATGGTAAAAGAGCAGGATGAAAGTACTGACATCATCCAAGTACTTTTCACTTAATGTGTATGCCAGGGCACTGATTGTAAGTGCAAGAGGCTGAGTCAGAAGGCATTAAACAGTAAAAGCCCACACAGCTACAGATGACATTGCTTTTCTTCTCTTTGTCTAGGACCTGGAAGCCTAGGAGAAATATTAACAGTTCATGACAGTTGAACACTTTTTTGCATATTTTGACTTCCTTTTTATGAAGCAAATAATTGAAGTGCACTTGTGACCAGAAAATGGGAATGGAGAAGAGATATGATTTTTAAAAACTTAATATGTCGTCATCCCTTGTGCTTGCAAGCCTATGAAAATGTACATTTTAACATCAACATAACTTTACAACATAATACATTTTTTTATTCTTTGTGATGCATGGTATAAAATCAAAAAGTATAGATGGATCTAAAAATTATTTCATTGTTCTATTTCATTGTTTTGATTAAGAATTGTATTTCACACATGTCAAATCTGTATTACCTGTCTCTGTGTATGTGTGTATGCTTGTGCATAAGTTTATGTATATGACACGGAAGTATTAGGGGCACATTTTGAGGAAAGAAGGTGGCTGGTGGTAAGGAGGGGACAAAAGATGGTAATGAGGAACCATCTGTGGTCAAATTACATGATAGACTTGAACGAAGATATCTTTATGTAATGTATTGTGCTGTACAATGAATAAAAAAATTGTTAAAAGCATCAAGTTCTAAGACAATTAAAAGGGATATAAGCATAAACCAGGAGGATCAAATCCTACAATGAAACATTAAGGTATTATGAATTATTTAGTACTATGAAATGAAATTATAATTTTTGGAGACATGCTTTCTAGCATTTTTACTGAAAAAAAAAACAAATGCTAATGTCCTTTATTAGGCTCAGTGTTCTTCACACCAAGAATTTGTTTCTTAGTTATTAGGTTACAGGAACAGATAGGAAATCATTAAATATAAATAAAGAAGTATGGGACTGAAAGTAGGTGTTAGGTTAGCTCAGTTATATAAATAATATTTAGGAATTTGTGAAATTCTGTTTAAAAGGTACATAACCCAGCTTGCAGGGCCTGCCTTGACCTAACCTGAGAATATTCACATACCAATAGCAATACAATAATATAAAGCACACAAGGTAAATATATTTACCATTGAGTTAACAGTTGAACTGAACAAATGAAAGTCAAGCTAAGTTTTCAATGGGAAGAGTTTATCAATCTCTTCCTCTGAAAGTTAGCAATTAACATATGAGAGCAAAGTATTCCTTGGTTTCTTTTAAGAAGAACTTCAGTCACAATGTTTGGAAAGTGATTCTAATTGATAAGAAAGTTTTTGTAGACTGGGACTGTAAATGTAAAAGGGAAAGTGAGTGAAATTAGGAGGGTGTTTAGCTGACCACAGTAAAACACCCGAGAGCTGGAACTGCTATGGAAACGAGCTGCTCCTGGTGAAATACCAAGAAACAATATCCTCATAATACAGGTTATTTCTCAACAGATTACTCAGAAATTGCAAAAGCAGGAACATACACTTATAGAGTAATGCTCTGCTTGTCTCAAAATCATCCCAGCACTACCTGTTCATTAGTAGCAGAATTCAATGTGCTAAAAAAAGTGAAACAAGAAATGTTGATTTTTTTTCCCTATGAGTTATTTTTGCCAAAAGGATTTAACCTACGTCTAAGCATGATTTAATTTTAATTGCTATTTTATTCAGTATATTACAGAACAGGGAAACATGCAAATAAGCAAGAAAAAAGAAAGAAAGAAAGATCCATAAAAAAGAATGTAGGAATTCTCCATGACATCTGTTGTAAGTCTTTAAAAAGTTAGCTTTCTTTTAGTAAACTCCCTGATTCGTTGGCTCTTGCAATCTTTCTGCCTCCTCTTTAATGTTCCCTGAGTCTTAGGTATGGGAGTGTTTTGTAGATATATCCATTGGGACTTGGCTCCACAACTCTGCATTTTGTTTTGTTTTGATTTTCTGTAGTATAGGAAAGCATGGCAAAAAAAAAAAAAGCATGGCAATTGATTATCTAATACCAAAATGTTATCCCTGAAAACATATATACAAATACCATTATAAAGACTGAGAAAATTACATTTTAGGGATCTATCTATCTATCTATATATATGAGTGTGTGTGTGTGTGTGTGTGTGTGTGTGTGTGTGTGTGTAAAAACAGTGAAAAAAAAGGCCACGAATTTGAAGTAGAGCAGGCCGGGGTATATGGGAGGGTTGGAGGAAGGAAAAGGAAGGGAGAAATGTAATTATAGTCTCAACAATAAAACCATTAGCTTGGGGAAAATAACAAGAAAAGTAGAAATTATGCTGTTTTTGAAAAAATGTCGTAAGAGAAATAACAGAGAAATAAATGGAGAGGGATTTTTTTAAAATTAAAATCTTGATTTTTTTTTTTTAAGTTAAAGAGCTATGACAGATAATTAGAAAGGTTGAATCTGAATGGAGACTCTGAAGGTATTTGGGAACTGCTGTACATTTTCTTAGGCCTTCTACTTTGCTGTCTGTTGCTGTGACTAACATGGCCAAAATACCTCAGATAGGCAAGAGTTACTTGGCTTTCAGGTTACAGTCTGTCACTGAGGCAAGCCACGGCAGCATAAACCCAGAGGAATGAACTAAAACAGATCGTGTGGGAAAACTGCTTACTGGCTTCCTTCTCTTGGCCTGCTCAGCTCCCTTTCTTCTGTAGCCTAGGCTCACATGCCTAGGGAGGGTACTGCCCACGGTGGGCTGGGCTCACTTAGCAATTAAGAAAGTGTCATACAGACATGACCACAGACCAATTTGATGAAGGCAATTCCTCAGCTGACATTCCCTTTCCATGTTTGTATGACATTGAGAGCAGAATATAACTATAGCAGTAGGTATGATATCATTACATAAAAATGTCTGCAAATTACTTAAAGCATTATTCAAAATATAAACATATACAGTAATATAAATACATAGAGGCTGTAAATCTGCATTAAAATAAAAAGGAAAATATTAACAAGTGCTGAATTTGAGTGGTGAATGTCTAGACCTTTTCAGCTTTTTGGTAGTATATTTTTATTTTCTTGTTTGCTTTGAAATTGTTATTGTGGGACATTTTATTTGTTTGTTTTAGAATAGGTATATATCTGTAAAACCCCAGAATATATTTTGGTAATGATCAACAAAAGATATATTTGTCTATTCCCTTAATTATTTTTACTGTAGAAATTCAAATCAATTTTCAGTGAATCAAATGAAATCCAAAGGGATAAAAAGTTACCTGGGTAAATCAATGGTTGTTAGGGGACTTCATATTTGCAAACCCTGATCCTTGTAAGATGAACAGTATGGGATTCCTTCAACATGTCTTTTAGGAGTTTAGTGTTTAGATTCTGAAGAGTTCCGCACTGGAAGTGCTCTGTGTTGGGTTAAAAGTGAGCTCAAACTGGATCTGTCACACTTTCTTTAGGCCTTTCTGGGGCCAATTTGTGTTTATAATATTTTTTCAGTGATCACAGGATCCTAACTCCAAATCCAGAGATTCTGAGTTTGAAGGAAATGAACTAACAGTCTTGGAATTTAGTTCAGGCTCAGAGCAGGAGAAAGCCAGGCCACACCACACCACACTTCTGGCATGTTAGGGCATCTCGGTAAGTGCAGCAGCTTAGCATCACTCAGTTACCCTGAAAACGCATCTCCAGTGGGAAGCCTGTAGCAAATAGGGTCTTGCCCATCAACTTCTACCTTGAGGCCAAGTGATAGAAATCAAGTTGCTTTCAACAGCCTCTCTTTAACTGTCCTAGTTTCATGTATGACTGATGTACTGACTCCTCCCTTTTGAATATAAATGTCAGTGAGAATCTGTTATTTCATAGAAAAAGTGTTTTAAACTAGGCAGGAAATTCTGTTCATCTGACTGAAGTTGGAGCAAGATGGTTTAGATATTTCCATTCTTTAAAGACAAACATCGAAAGCATGGCCATCACTCTGAACTAACTCAAACTGCTCTTCGAAGAAAGCATGGGACTGTATTGAGGTAACTCATTAAGTTAGAACTATTTACAGTGCCTGAGTCACAGCAAGATACAGTGATGGTCGCTCAAGGAAATCCTCACTGTTAGACCACCTTCATGTCCTTAGTTACAAATATTTGTAAGAAAAAAATGTAATCAAACTAAGTTAGGCCATTCTTGACTTTAGTCATAAAGTATTTATTTTGCTCGTATCAATTTTATGCTTGGTTTCTTCAAAACCTGAATTGGGAAAGTTATAACAATGGTATGCATACATTTAAAAATATTTTATTCTTTTATATAATGAGTGAAATCTTACCAAGTGCTATATTTAGTAACTACATTAGCAAACTATGAATAGACATTTCTGGCATGTGTGTATTAGCATGAAAATAAATTCTGATTCTTTAAGGCCAAGGTAGTTAAATTGAGGTTGTAGTCTCAGAAAATGGATTTCAAATTACAGTTGGCTCTCCTTAACCATCGTTTCCATATCCATAGTTGATTCACCAACCCCTGGTCAAAAACGTTTGTAGTTTCCAGAGTTTCCAAAGACAGAACACAAGTTTTCCACATGCTGAGAGCAATAGTGAATCCATTGGAATGAAATGACGTGTGGGCACATGCTGCTGGAACCTCCTGTCACTTGTCATATCCTCCAGCCCTCTTGAGCACTTGCTTGTGTACCATGTAATAAGGCTTTTGATGGCTACATCTGTCCTGAACGTATGCAGACAGATCTTGTTAGTACTCCTTTTAAAGTGAGATTTTAATTAGTTAAATTATTTTACTTATCTACTTTTATGTGTATGATTATTTTGCCTGCATGTATCATGTGTACTGCATGCATGCATTGCCTAATGAGGGCAAAAAAAGGGTGGGTGTTAGAGCTGCCACGTGGGTGCTGGGGATTTAACCTGAAGTCTCTACCAATTCAGCAAGTGCCTGTAACCAGTGAGCCATCTTTCCAGCCCATTGTTAGTATTCCTTTAACAGTGTAATGTAACAGAGGCCAATGAGATGATTCAGTGGGTAAAGATGCTTGCTGTCATAGTCTATCACTGATAGCAAGGTAAAATGCATCTTTAAAAAAAAAAAACAAAAAACTAGGGCCTGCTTTTATCTTTCTTGCAGCTTTCTATTGCATACTCTTTCTCACTTCTCATTCTAGTTGAGGTGGGGATTAGGGTTTGCCCCACTACCTCTAGGCTGGTTGCCCCTCAGTGTCCAGGGTGTCTGTGGCAGACTGGTCCCAAGATTCTGCACACCAAAATCTCTACACACACAACTCATTTATGGTAAACTAGTGTGGTGGTATTGTGTTCCCCAAAGTATTGTGCACCCTAATAAACTTATCTGGGGTCAAAGAACAGAACAGCCACTAGATACAGAGGCTAGAAAATGGTGGCACTCACACCTTTAATCCTAGCATTGCAGAGGCAGAAATCCCTCTGGATCTCTGTGAGTTCAAGGCCACATTGGAAACAGCCAGGCATGGTGACACATGCCTTTAATCCCAAGAAGTGAGCCTTTAATCCCAGGGAGTGATGGTAGAAAGCAGAAAGATAGATAAGGCGTGAAGACCAGAAACTAGAAGCTTTTGGCTGGTTAAGCATTCAGGCTTTTGAGCAGCAGTTCAGCTGAAATTCATTTGGATGAGGACTCAGAGGCTTCCAGTCTGAGGAAACAGAATCAGCTGAGGAACTGGCGAGGTGAGGTAGCTGTGGCTTATTCTGCTTCTCTGATCTTCCAGCATTCACCCCAATACCTGGCTCTGGGTTTGTTTTTATTAATAAGTACCTTTAAGATTCCTGCTACAAACTAGCCTTATAGTTTTGACTATATCTATCCTATCTGTATAACCATCTATACCTGTATTTTAAGTCATTACTTACGTCACTCTATTACTTATACCACAAAATACAAGTACAACATAAGACTTTGTATCCCACCCCCCACCCCCACCCCGCTTTGTGTGTGTGTGTGTGTGTGTGTGTGTGTGTGTGTGTGTGTGTGTGTGTGTGTGTGTGTACCAGAGCATGAACATGGAGGTAACAACAACTTATAGGAGTCTCATTCTCCCACTTGGATTCTAGGGATCTAACTCAGCATGTCAGACTCAGTGTCAAGCATCTTTACCCACTGAATCATCTCATTGGCCTCTGTTATGTTGTATTCCTAAAGAAGTTCTAACAGTGCGCTAGGGAGATGACTCACTGGTTACAGGCACTTGATGATTTTATAGAGATTTAAGGTTAGATTTCCTGCACTACTCTGAGTACTAGTGACATCATTTTGGAGTGCTATAATGAGCCACCATAGACCCAGAGATTTAGCAATAACAACAGTCTATTACTTACTTACTTATTTGTTTATTTTACAGTTTGGAAGCTAGCAAGTCCAAAACTAAGGTACCTATGGCAGATTCTGTGATGTAGGTCTGTGCAGGCTTACTTTACAGCTCATTTTTCTCTTAAGTTCCTATTTACTCTTCAGCTCTCTGCTGAGCTATCCATCCCTCAGATTTTCATACCCTGTCAATATGTGTTGCTCTCTTCTGTAGACCTTGGCCATCTCTGTGTGTCATGCAAAACCACCTTTCTGTGGTAGTTTGTAATGCTTTATATAAGCTCCATTTTCAGTTCCTAGACAGTGACAGTGGATCATTGCATTAGTTAGGGTTCTCTAGAGTCACAGTATTTATGGAATGAATCTCTCTGTCTCTGTCTGTCTGTCTGTCTCTCCCTCTCTCTCATTCTCTCAAAGGAATTTATTGGAATGACTTATAGAATGTAGTCCAACTGATTCAACAATGGCTAGCTGTGAGTGAAAGTTCAAGAATATAGTACTTGCTCAGTTTCACCAAGCTGTGTGACTCAGCTGGTCTTCTATATATTCTGGAATCCCAAAGAAGTAGGCTCCAATGCCTGCGAAAAAACGGACATGCTGGCAAGGCTAGGGCAAGCAGGCAAAGAAGGAAACCTTCCTTCTTCCATTGTCCTTATCTAGGCTTCCAGAAGAAGATGTGGCCCAAATTAAAGGTGTATATTTTTGCCTCTAGATCTGGATCAAAAGTGTCTTCCAGCCTCAAGATGTAGAACAAAGACATGTTGCCTTCCTGCCTCGAGTTGTGGATCACAGGTGTGGCCTCCATTTCTGTATTGTAGTTCATTTCAGATACAGTCAAATTGACAGCCAAGAGTTGTCATCCTTGTGGGTTTGAAAGCAGAGACACCTCTAAGGTGAAAAAAAAAAAAAGGCTACTGTCCGAAAGCCACTCCCTCTCCAAGCTTCTTCTCTGATGCTGCACATTATTCCAATTTCAACACATTTAGATTACACCACATCTCATTAAGGTCAAAATTAATAAACTTGTGCAATATATAATCTCTCCACTATTCATTTTATTAAGTTCAATGGCTCAGAGAGCTCAGTTGGAAACACTTAAAGATTTTTAAAATATTTTTGGCTGGTACTACATTTTTTTTTTTTTTGCAATAAAAGTTTTCAAGAATTTTTCCATTTGTGAAAGCAAGTCAAATACCTTTAATCCTTTTGGTAAAGAAACTGTAAAATATTTTGATTGTGCTAGAAGTTTTCTCTTTCAACTTTTAAATGCAAGCCAACATAGAAGAAATGACATAGTGAAGTTTTGTTTCAGTTATTTGCTGTGATAAATATTTATCTGTATCTAAGGGACCTGTCTACCAGATTTTTGTATATCAGTCTGAAATTTATTTATCATAAGTTTGTTATAATCTCATGTTATGAACCTCTCCAACTAAATACTCTTAAATGCTTTGTTTTTGAAGGAACTCTGTGATCCACATAAATCAGTAGTTCTGGTAGAAGTTTTCAGTGGGAATCTGTAGTTTGGTGTATTGGAACACAGACAGCATGATTTTTAAAGGAGTAGTTCTATTTTAGAAACAATTTTAATTTAAGAGACAGGGTGATTTACAAGATACTGCAGAGACAGAAGCTGATGAGAACTCCTTTGGGGATCTACCTTAAGACAAAAGAAATTCTAACATTTATGGCTCTGGAATTAGTTCCCCAGAGTCATAGGGCAGCATTTCATTGTAATTATGGCTTAAGGTGAACACCCACTGCTCCAGGAAAATGATCAGTATTGACTTTGTAGATTAGGTTTTCTTACTTTGTTCTGCTGTTAGAAGATTGTGGCCACCTCTCACTCACTCACTTCACCACAATAAAGGGGGGAAATTATAAATTCAGTTCAGGAATGTAATTAGTGATCATAGCAGTGACTACTCACTGTTGGATTCAAAATCCCTAAAATACTTCATGAGAACCTCACTAGAAACACAAGTATTCTTGGTGATACACATGATTAATAGTATTTGGAGAGTATGCATTAGAGAGAGAGGTGGAAGGAAGGAGGGGGCGGGGAGAGGGAGAAAGGAGATTCCTTTTGATCACAGAATATTATGGAGCTAATGATATTATTAAATTTTAATTAGGACATTTACATGTGATTCTTTTTATAAGATGAAAGGGAAACTTCAATGCACATTAGATAAGTTTCTAAAGAAGAAGCCAATGAACATGTATATGATGAGTGCTCTGGACTAATTGGGCAAAGTGAAATATATGAAGGAATATACTTCTCAGGATGTTCTAATGGTATCAAACCAAATAGTCAAATGATGTGCATAGATTTAGAGAGTGAAAATATCTCTGAAAAACTTCGTTTTCTCTACTTTTTCTTTTGTTTGTTTATTGAGGCAGAGTCTCCTGTGGCCTCAGACTTGCTGTGTAGCTGAAGTACACCTTGAATTCTACATCTTCCAGCTGCCATGGCCAGCTATCACGATTTCATCTTAGGCTTTTGGGAACATGTAAAGTATTGTGTTATAGTTAGTCTTTAGAAAATTCAGCGGAAGCCCCCAAAGTATATCAGTTCTTAGATAGCTAAATAACTTATTTTTCTACTATACTCATATTTGTTTCACTTCACTCTTATGACTTGTCATCCTCCTTGTCTGTTCCCTTCTAACGAGTCACTAAATCTTTGATTTTTCCTTTGGGAAATCCTCTTTAAAACAAGAACTACTGCTGGATGATCTTTGCCGGTTGCTGGTCCTAACATACTTAGTGTGCAAATGTAAAACATAGCAAGATTTAAATATTACAGTGCTTGTTTACATATCAATGTTCTCCATTATTAAGACTAAAAAGTTCTTTCAATGCAAAGATTTTGCAGATACAGCAATAAGCTGATCAAAAATAACCTTTTAAAATTCATCCAGGGCCAAGGATGTAGCTCACTGATGGAGGATATGTCTAGCAGATGCCTGACATTGCAAACGTAAAAAAAATGAAAAGGTCATGTGGCATTTTTTTTCCTTCGTCACACTTTTTTCATATGATTTACATATACTTCATGAAATAAAACTCATTGCCTTGTGCAATATATGCTGCCACACAATTCTAAATTACTAAGCGCTGCCATGTTGATCTTACATGACTGTTTTGGATTAAATTCTGATTATTTCTCATAAGAACCAAGGAATCAACAGCTCTATATTGAGAATATTAAAATATTTTAATAGCATATTTTAATACAGCTAACTTCACCTCCATAGTACTAGATACAGTAACAGAAACAGAATTTAACCTATGCTTGTTCAACTTCAAAAACCATACTCTTCCAACTAAGACAGTAATAAAATGAAACTAACTGGCAAAGAATTACTCCATAGACCTAAATAAGATGATGTGTATAATATGGTTAGTTTGCTGCTTAACAGAAGCACATAATAGAATCATAAATGGCCGTAAGTTTCATTTAAACAATAACTTCATTTTAGAGACTCATTTTTCTGTATTGTAGTTAATTAAGAACATACATACAGCATTAGGTATTTAAGGAACTAAAGGTTTAATTAGTTCATGCACCAAAGTCCAACGGTGATGACATTCAGTAGTCAAAATGGAGGAAGGTTCTATTCAATTACCCATGACATCTTTGGGAATCTTCACTGGAAGATGCTTATCAGCAGATAGGGAGTCCCAGAGCATCTCATTGGATCAAGCTTGGGAATAACGTGAATCACACACACCTTGCACAGATTCAGTCAAGTGTCCTGACCCTGTCAGCAGTGCTGGGGAGTGGTTCTTCTTGTGTGGACACATAGCCCTGCTCTACTGAGCAAAGGGCATCATTTTTAATATGAATAGGGACTAGAGTTTGGCAGTGAAGTTGACACCTCAGAGAATAGACTTGCATTAGAGGTTGGAAAAAATTTCTTCCTTTGAGAAGAAACTTAGTTTTCCTTCCAAAACTACAAAAGGCACCACCAAATTTTATACATTTATTTTAACATTAGAACTACGTCCCACTAGTTTAGTCCTCTATTGAAATGCCAAGTTCAGTGATGTCTCAAGGTTTAATTACAATAGTGATTTTTGTAGCAAATTTTAATAAAATGGGAGTATTTCATAAATTTCCAACTTATGACATCACTTTAAAGCACTATTAATTCACAGCTTATTAAATGTAAGGATTATTAAATTAGAGCTCAATTTTAGCAATAAAGAACTAATTTTCTTAAACTTGTAAATCGTCCCACACTTGAAAGGGAAAAGGACTAATGACCCAGCTCACACCCAAATGTAGTTGAAGCCACATCTGAAAAATTCTCTTCTTCTAGCTTTGCCAAATGTGATGCCTGCGATACCCACCACCACCCTATTTGAAATCTTTGCCTTGCCTTCAGCTGGAGGTTGTAGTCCCATTAAAAATAGTCAGATGGAGTGGCAAATTGACTACAAATGGTCTTCCTTTTACCATGGAAATATTTTATTCCATATACTTTTTTCCCCTTGACTACAAATGGACTTCCCTTTTCAATGGAATTACTTTATTCCATATACTTTTTTTTTTCATTATGAGAACTTAGTTCTGACACAGTGGCTATTTGATAGTTCTATTATTGAACTTAGCTCTCCAAAAGAGAACTAGAATGGAATTTTTAATTTTAGTACTGCTCCCATTTTCAAACAAGATTTAATAGTTCATTCACCCTTGCATTCTTTTACTGAAGAGTATTTTGGGCTTATCTTCTCTGTGATGGGCACAGGAAAATTACCTGAACAGATCCTGACACCCAAGTTATATTCTCACTGGGGAAGATAAACAAATGCCCATATAAGTAACATAAAATCCAGAATATCCATTTGTCTTATTTTACATTTTACCTTTGAAATAGAGAAAACCTGTATATATATAGATGGGGTTAGGACCCCTCTTTGAGGTTAGGTGTCAGCAGAAATTCAAAGGACAAAAAAAATTTAGTCATGTGAAGAAAAAATAAGAAAATATCAAGACCCCGAGAATGCAAGTTTGGTGTATGACCAGTAGAGTGTGACTCAGTGACTGGGGTGACTAAAAGGGAAGGCAAGGGCGAGGTCATGCAGGGTCCCCGCCTTCATTAGAAGTGTCTTCCTTATGAGATATGACTGATGTTTGTGTGTGTGAGTGTATGTGTTTGTGGTGTATGTGTGTGTACATGTGTTTCTGCAGGTATGTGTGTGTGTGTGTGTGTGTGTGTGTGTGTGTGTGTGTGTGTGTGTGTGTGTTTGTCTGAGGTCAGAAGTCAATCTACTTGATTTCCCTATCTCTTGTTATCTTATTTTTCTGAGACAGGAGATCTCTCAGAGAACCTGGACTCACTGATTTGGCAAAACTAGCTGGCTGGCAAGCTCCAGGGATGCTCCTTATCCCCAGTGCCAAGATTACAGATGCATGCCACCACAGTGCCTTTACTTTTTACATGGGTCCAAATCAGGTCCTCATGTTAATGGGGCAAGCAACTTATTAATCAAGCCCTCTCTACATTTCTGTTAGACATTTTTTAAAATATTATTTTATTTCTTTAATGAGAGAAGAGATTTAAAAGAGTAAAGGTAGAATTTAGAAAAATAATATAGGCAATAGAAAACTTTAGCTTGGTTCAGTCTCTAGGATGTTAGGGTGAGGAAAAGAATTACCAGACTTCAATGGGGGGGGGGAAGAAGCTGCTGAGAGTAGGTAGGGAGGAAGAGAAAAGGGGTGCACAGCCACTCTGATTCTTGTCTGGTACCTTAAGTGGATGATGGTACCATGGACGACTCAACCCATAGCATGTCTGAAAAGAGCCAAACAATTCATCTTAAATTTATTGATGCATCTCAAACTATTTGATCTAGCATAGCTTTCAAATAGGCAGTTTCATGTGTGCCCAGATCTACCATGAAGATGTGGAGTAAAGAAATGATTAGCATTTATCAGATTATACTTGATAGCTACATTCATAGGCGGGTATGACCACTACAGCATAAACATATACATATACACATACACATATACTTACACATGCATATACATATACAGAACTAGTTCTTAGAACATAACTGTAAGAAACATAAAAAATTACAGAACTTAAAAAATGGGTAAAGAAGGAAGCTCATGCATGGATCTATAAGTAAATAGAAAAGGGCAGCGACTGAAAAAATTACATTAAGATTTTCCCACTGCTGGACACTGTTGATGGTTCATGCTTGAATAACTAAAGACATGATGCTGTGTAGCACCAGGCATTTGGGTCAGGATCTTTAAAGCATACCCATTTATTGAATGCTGTTCTAAAGTCGTGGTAGACTTCCCACCTAAAACATCTTATCATGCCCACATATATTAAGGTTTTCATAAAACCCTTACTATTTTGTATTTGTTTTGTCTAGATGTGAAGCAGACAGCATGTCACATTTCACATATTGCTAAAATTCCTGTAGTTTCGTATATACAGATCTGTGGATTTCAAGTGATTTGAAGTTCATGAATATCTTAGGTTTGTTTTGTTTTGTCTTGTTCAAACTCTGGATATGATGTTTTTGCAGTTTAACACATTTCTTGAAGGGAAGGACATGTTTAGATTTCCAGCAAGATGTAAAATTGTCAGAATGAATACAAGTTAAACAAAGGTAGCATGTATTAGAAATATTAAGAAACTCTTTAAATAGTCTAGGCAAATCTCTGCTGAATGTTTTATTTTTCATGAAAGCTCAAAAGAAAGATTGCCTTTTTGGAAAATTCATGAACAATGTGGGTTTAGACATGAGGTAATTGCTAGTCTTTTTTTTCCCAAGAAAACATATATCAAAAGTTTTATTTATTCAAAAGACATTACAAACAACATCCTGTGGAGATAAAAATATAGACAGATAATATGATTTTCATATTATCAATATTTTTTCTATGCCCTTACTATAACAACCTGATTATTCACACCTGTCAAGTTGATGAGTAAGAAAGGCAACCTGCCCTTGGATGCAGAGTACTATTTTCAAACCCTTGAGTGTTCCTATTAATTCAGTCCATTTTGCACGCTTCTGACATGCCTCGTTGGGCATCAATTTCCTCATTTATTAGCTTGGCATTTAAAGCCTTCTACAATCTTGCCATATAATCTCCCTTTAAATCTATTTCTATTTCTCTTACTCTTTTTCATGAAATCTGTATGGTATACCATGGCTAAGTAACTCATGTTTTATTTTCCCAATATATAATAAGCACTGTGCAAGAGTCCCGAGAGAAAGAGAATGAAAGAACGTGTGCAAGAAAGAATTTATTACACTGGCTCACATAATCACACAAGTTGAAAGTTCCACAATGGCTCTCTGTAAAATGCAGACCCAGAAGAGCCTGTGGCTATTCATGCCAAGAAGCCAGAAGCCCCAGAAAAAGAGGGGGATTAATGATACAGACTTTGTCCAAGGCCCATGGCTGGGAGGCACCCTAGAGGATGGCAGGTGAAAGATTGTATCTCTGGGGTGAAGAGTGGCTGATTTCGACTAAGAGTCAGAAAGTGAGTTTTCTTCGGCAGCTGTTTCCTCCTATCTGGCCTCCAGCCTTTTAGAGATGGCAATGATAGTGGCACCCATATTTAGCACATACCTTTCTTGTTTGATTGCTGACACACTCACCATACTTCTCCGGAAACAACCTCTCAGACATTGCTTGAAGTAAACTTCACTAATTTCCTAGGCATCCTCTAGTCAAGGTGACACTCAAAATGCACCATAATATCATGCAATTCCTGTCTTCAGTGGCTTCCTTGATATCTTACCCTGTATGTTGTGGCCACCTTGTGCATTGTCCAGGAGACAGGTATACAAGAATTGGACAAAATCAGGACACTGAGGCAGGAGGAGGGGCTTGGACCTACCTCTACTAAATGTACCTCCTCATGGGAGACCTTACCTTCTTGTGGGAGGGAATGGGGAGTGGGTTGGGAGGCTGGAGGGGCAGGAGGAGGAAAGAGGGGGGCATTTGATATGTAAATGAATAAAAAAGTTTTTTTCTTAATAAAAAAATACACAGAAAGAAAGATTTACCCTAAAAATATATCAGGATATACATATAATTTTTTATTCCATCAAGTTACCTACCTACCTTAGTGTAATATTGTGCACCATTGTCATTAAATTATAGTATATTTTCAATAAATGCTTCATTATTGACTAGAAGATTTGTATACAGCATGCTTTTTGATAAGAAAAATAAAGAAAATGATCATAGAAGCTCATGGGAGTCAACTCAATCTGGAGTATTGCCTTCAGAAGTCATGGTTTCTACAATACAAGACAGTGCTGTTACTCAGCTCTTGGATTCTATATATTTTATGCACATATATCTGGGGTAAAAAAAATTCCTAGTTAATCCCCCATATTTTACAAACAGGAGCGCAATTGATTTGTAGAGAACCTAAGCACTCTTTGCTTGTCTTGTTGCTGTGATAAAATATCTGCAGGTGCCACTCAGGGGAGGAGGGATTTGTTTTTGCTCACAGTTTCAGAGCATCATAGTATGTCAGGCAGAGTAGAGGATTTCAAGCCCCAGCAACTGGAGTGTACAGTATGGGATCTTCACATGGTAGCATCCAGGAAGCAGAAAGTAGGCTGAAATCAAGGGCAACTGTGGTTTCCAAAAACCTGTCCTTTGTGTCCTGCTTCCACTACTCAGGGTCCCTTTCCTAAAGGTTCCAGTGCCTTAAAATAGTGCCATAGACTGGGGAGCCAGCATGAACCTGTGAAAACGATTTAAGATTCAGATCATAACAATGCATGAAGAAAATTTCATTTGAAGATTGAGAGAAATAGTAAGCTTAATTAGAGTATATAGTATCTTGACATGAACAGCCATAAGCTCTTCAGGTTCTGTAGTTTACAGAAATAGCAAGTTATATGCTACAAAACACAACCTTCTTTCAGGAATCCAACAGCTCAATCAATCATACATACATATAAACATACTCATACACATGCATTTACATAAGCACCATTGCTCTTGTTTACACACACACACACACACACACACACACACACACACACACACACACACACACACATATCCCTTTTAGAGTTCTGGGTGGCTAACTAAAAGTGATTACACATAAGCAGGTGATGGATTGTGTGCTCAACATGGCAACATGGCATTGGGGGTACTGCCACAGCATAGTGGGGTTCATTAATATGGAAATTGCCTTTGGCAGAAAGGAACCACACAGTCACTGCTCTTGGTCCCAGGTATACAAGCCCTACATCTTGTGTAGGTCAAAGTGTCTGTACGAACTCTGCCATCTTGCCTCCCTTAAATATGGCTCTGTACAGGACCTCATCTCCGAGTTCCCTGAAGAATTACTTGGGTCTTTGTTGCACCCACATTGTGGTTTTTCCCGTGTTGGATCCTGCTGCTTAAACTCCCTTACATGAGTAGTTCCTGTGACAATCCCCAGTGTATCTCCAGCACACAAACCTTAATTTGAAGTCTGTTTCTAGGTAATTACCTAAGCCAAGTTACACTCATAACATGTGGGTATTGATGACAGTTCCTCCTCATGTGCACTTTTTCAAAAAGGAGAGATTTCTACAGATAATATTTGGAGCCTTTCAAGGTCCCGTTTCTTTTCTATCTTTTACTTCCCAGGTTTGTTGAGGTTTATCTTGATGCATTAAATAGCTGTTAAATGTTTCATTTAAAAGTCATTTTTACTTTTATATACTTTGGAGAAGCAGTTTGACATGGGGGAATAAAGATAGTATTTAACCTTAGAAAGCTTGAGATAAGTCTGAATCATGTACTTTTGAGCCCTTCAACATTTCTATGCCTCAGTTTCCCTATTGAGTAGTTGTTTATAGCACATCTTTCATGGATTTTGGATGATATTGCAGAGGAGAGGAGACACACATGAAAATAAATCTGGGAATTGGAAGTAGCCTGTCATTTGTAAACATAGTTGGGTCTGAAATTAAAAGTTATCCATGCAATCAGGAAAGATTTCACAACCATGCCTTTGGCCTTTCTCTGGTATTTTGTAATCTGAATGTGTGTGGCTTTATATAAATTTAGTCACAGAAGACTTTGGGAATCACTCAAACCAAGTCTCCTTTTCCCACAGGAACCCACAGAAGACCACAATGCTGAGGAATTTACCTATTACCCTAAAATTAGTTTGAAAATCAGAGTCTCCACATTTCTTTAGCACCTGAAAGGTATTTTTTCATTATTTTCTCAAGTTATATTTGAAATAGGAACCTACGCCTGCTGGCGTTCCTTGTTAAAACAATATCTTTCTATACTGTTGCTATAATTCAGTTTTGGCTCCTTTTTCATTTCTCTCTGGGCTTAAAGATCCACCATCAGACTGAATTTGTGTTGGATGGTACTGAATATCATCACTAAATACGACACGCAACGCTTCCTGAGTTTGAAACCGAAATGGTATCAAACACGGACTTAATTCGGCAACCTGACAGCTCAGTTGATGGTCTTTTACCTCTGTCACAAACTGATATGTCGCGGTACGTGTTTATGCGTGTGGGTGTGTGTGGATGGACGTTTTAAATAGTGACATTTCTACATCACCACAAAAGCACTCTATATAAAGAAACCAACTCACATCCAACAGGTAGAAGAGGGAGCTATACAGCTGGCTATAGCTGACTTGCCTCTCTCATTTCACCATTTCCAGCATGTTGTTTGACATTTTTGAAGCCAATTTTACGTTTTAATAGAACCCCCCAAATGACAGTATTGAGGTAGATAGGCATCATACAATGATGGAGAAAGGAGATAAACAGTAGAGATAATGACTTTACTATGCTATACGGTCAAGGGATCCTAAATGTTCAGTAGTGTAATTCAAAGCAGAATATACTGAGTCACTAGAAAAAAAAATCAGTATCTCCATCTCAGATTTCAGTGTGTGTGTGTGTGTGTGTGTGTGTGTGTGTGTGTGTGTGTGTGTGTGTGTGTTTTCTAGACTTGTGGATGTTTGGGGTGTTTTCTAGCACTGGAGAAGTTTAAGTTAAAAAGGAAGGTGTCCATCAGCAACTGTCACTCAAATTCTTAGTGTGGCCCTTGCACTGGGCTCTAGAGAGAACCACTGACATCATTGTTTGTGACCATTTGAGTCTCACCTGCAGTCTCAGCCTGTGCAGCTATCAGTACAGCTCTGACAAGGTCTTGTAGGAAGAAAAAAGATTATGTCAACTCTCATTCACTTAATTTTCTGCTTATTTGGGGGGAAAGATATTTAAAATCTTTATTATCTTTTTCCAACACAATTTTCAGTTCATTCAGTATATGGGCTTGGCATGTGCAGATGCTTCTGGGACATGCTGATGGTCTTTTCAAATGTGGTTATGAACATAGCCATGCAACAGATTCTTCTTAGATTTTTAAATTCATCGGGGTCCTGCTTTTTTCCCCAATATGTAAGTAAAGATGGTGCCAATATTCAACATGATCTCAAGAAGTCAAGGATTTCGGTGTAGGTGGCTGTTTCTCTGGAAGAAATACCAGCAAGCCTAGTCATGGATACAGGAAGTAGGAGGGGGTGCCCTAGCCTTGGAACCTAAACATCTCACTGGAAAATTATTTGTAAAGAGATTGGAGGTAAGCAGCGATTTGCCCTGATTCACTTTCTGACTTAGCAGTCTGAGAAAGCATCGTCTATCTTGGTCTACTGCAATAAGAAAATACCACACACAGTTCTGTTGCCAAACAATCTTGGGCTTATTTTATAAGGGCATTCATCGAATGCATGAACTGATGATCATCTGACTTCATGTCCTCCAGAATGTCCACCTCCTAACACTACCCCATTGGTGATTAAGTTCCAAGATGTGATTTTTGGAGGAAAACATTCCAGACATAGCAGCAGTCAGAAAGCTGATAAAAATCATTGTCTGGTGTGGAGAAACGAATTCCTAGATAATGCGAGCATTCATTCCAGATTGGAGAGGTTATTAGAAGCAATCTGTTACAAAAAGTACAGAAAACATAATGCCTATGCTTAAGAAGAAAGATGGTTTTCACTTTTAATAGCAAGAATATTAAATCAGGAGTGTCAGTGCACTGCCATTTCTGGGCTGGTATGAGGAAGGCGACAGAATTCTTCAGAGCTAACCTGCCCAGCTACACCATTGGACTCAGAGACGAGATAATTGTATTCCCTCTCCTTTTAAATGTACATCTTTGCACAAAGCTGTGTGACCTTTCCTATCAGTGCAGCCGAAAGGCACAGCTGGGTAGTAAGGGACTAGAGTTTGTAGGCTTCCCTAAACAAATATATATATATATATTTCATCCACTCATAGTGCTTTCTTTTTAATGCCAAGCTATGCAGCTCAGTTGTCAAAGCAGCGAAGTGAAAATCAAATTAGGGGCCAAGTGCCTACACCCTCTAGAAATGTCATAGAAAAGAAAAAAATAAAGACAAGGCCTCCCTTATTATTTTTTTTAAATGCTTAAATATATGAATTTTGTTATCAGCATTCTGAAAATGGAATCAGTGACCCATCAGACAAAATGCTTGTGTTCAAGAAATGCCTTGAACTTTAGATAAATCCCATATTACTTTTGTTTGAATTAATTTACTTGCAGATGTATGACATTGCTTAGAAATAGAGACCCAACTGAAAAACACAGACAAGGGTCGGGCCAGAGCTCATTTTCTGAGTTTTCTGACTTTATTGAACAGACAACACACCCTTCAAAAGAAACATGAACTTCTGCTTCTTATCCACGTTGGGGCTGGGAATATTGAACTGAAGGCAGACTTCAGAATTTCCTTCAGTGACCACAACATTGCATTTTAAAGTCTTGGAGTGTTTCGATGGTGTTTTGATTTCTTTTCCTCCACATGATTGTGGGTTTCTAAGTAGCCAAATCCTGCTTCTTATTCCTGAACTTAAGCACATTAGTGACTCCTTAACTACTGAGCAGCTGTAGGAATCCATGTCCCTTTGTGAGCCTTTTCTTTTCCCTGTAAACCGAGAGAGTTGGACTTAAAAACTTCCTACTCCTGTGTTTGGTCTATTTTCTAGGTCTATACTATGTCCCCTCCTGGGAAGGCAAAAATTTCATAGTATATCTCAAAATAGCAGTAGGCAGCTACTTAGCAAACTGCATCCAAGGAGCATATTCATGTTAATAAGAGACTGTACAGTGATTCCAGCTTATACCACCCTCTTACCACATGGCTTTTTGGTGTTTTCTGGCATTTACATTTAGCATCTGTATATTTCTGTTGTGTTTGGACTTAGAAGTTAGGGAAAAGTGATTATTCATATTGTAGATGGGACTAAAAGTTTAGATTTTAAATGTTTCCCCAAAGATTCATGTGTTAAAGGTTTGATTGCCAGTGTGTGGTACTAACCAGAGGTGGTAGAACCTCTAAGGGTGGAGCCTAGTGCAGGTGGTTTGGGTATGGTATTGGGACCCTAGTGTGTTCCTGTCTGTCTCTCTCTGTGTGTCTGTCTCTGTCTCTTTCTCTCTCTTCCCTTGTCCAGTTTAGTGAGCTGAACAGGTTTTGTTTTTCCCACTACATGCTTCCTACCATGATAGAATTATATCTTACTACAGATTAAAAACAATGGGCCATTGACCATGGGCTGAACTATTTGAAATATCTCAGATTTTTTTCACAATGACAGAAATCTGACTAATATGGATATTAGAAAATAAAACTTCAAAATATTAAGTCTGTGTAAGAATCTTTCATATGGGGATAGTAAGAAATTGTTCAGATTGAATGTTGAGTTAATGCAAACAATCATACATATATTTATGAGGAGGCTAATGTGCCATTATATATTATCTCCTTGCTAAGATTGTACTTCATTAAATATTTCCACATTTATTACAATAAAATATTTAATTTTCTTACATTAAATGTAATGATTATTAAGTTTTTCCAGTAAAATAAATATTATTACTAAGTAATCGTTGTTTTAGTGAAATACATTTTGTTTATTAGGAAAAACTAAACCTTGCTTATGCTAGTTCAGGCAAGAATGAGTGATAAGACTTAGGAAGGAGTTTTATTTCCTGTGGCTGTTATAACAAATCACCACAAAACAGGTAGCTCGAAAACAATACTAATTCATTCTCTTAGGGTTCTAGAAGGCAGGTGTGTAAAATCACAGGGCCAGCAGGGCCCTGTTGCTCCTTGCTATCCTAGACAGGAATCTTCGTCTGGCCTCTTTCAAATTCTGTGGATGATCAGTCATCCTTGGCAGTCCTTCTCTTGTCCAAGCATCATTTTGTTCTCTTCCCTAGTCTTCTTCCTTCCTTCTTGCCCTTGATCTACTCTCATATTTTTGCCTTAATTTCATCTGCAAAGTCAAAGACTCTATTCCAACTAACGTCATATTCTGTGGTTCTTGATGGATAAGATATGTCATGTGGGGATCACTTTGAACTTACTGTCCAACATAACCCATGGACCATAAGTAAAGAAATGACAGTTGGGTGTTAAAAACATCAGAAGTAACAGTTAGGTATCCCTTGGAAGTAAACTAGCCTTCATTCACCTTCTCCTTGTAGGTCATACATATCCTCATTCTGTTTGCTTTGGGCTGTTCTATTACGTAGGCCAGTTCCTCTGAAGCCCGTGTCTACTATGGCAGAAAAGGATACTTGCAGGTCTTTCTTAGGCCTAGAAACTTAAACCCCTTTGAAGTCAAGAGAAAACAGAAAATGACTGAACCTACTCAATCTTAACTCTAAATTCTTGAGGAAATCAACCTTTGTGAGCCAGTTCAGGAGCCTCTGTAATGAGTTACTTCAACTATAGCTGAGTGATCAGACAAGTGATGCTTAGGAAGAGGAAGTCAATCTCAGCTTAGCAAAAATATCTTAAACAAAATAACAATATTCTGAAGGCTAACTAATGGTTTCATACTCTTTTGGACATTGTTGATTAAGGTACCGATCAATTAAGATATGACTAACCCCACACACTGCAGAACCATCTAAACTTGTTTTTGAGTTTAAGCTTCATGGACACCTTTGGTCTACATCATAATTTATCCATCAATATTTGTTCTAGTATCATAATGATGACCTGTCTTACTAAAGAAAAGGTAGTTTGCAGTAAATTTTATGAAAATTGTTAAGAAGACAAAATGTGTGGCTTACTCTTGTGGAATATTACTTTAACTATGTAAAGATGTGTTACATTTGTTTGTGTTGCGGAATGTTACTTTAACTCTGTAAAGGTGTATTGCGTTTTTTGTGCTCGTTTGTTTAAATATGTAAAGATGTGTTACATTTGTTAATGGTGCATTTGTTTCACCTGGCCTGCCTAAGGCACCTGATTGGTCTAATGAAAAGCTGAATGGCCAATCACTAAGCAGTAGAGGGATAGGCAGGACTGGCAGGCAGGCCGAGAGAATAAGAAAGAGGGGGAATCTAGGCTTCAGAGAGAATGAGGGAGAAAGAAAGCCAGCCAGACATGGAGGAAACCGGGAAATAGGACATACAAAATGAAAGAAAGGGAAAGAGTCCTGAGGTGAAATATAGATGAGGAGAAACAGGTTAATTTAAGTTAAAAAAAGCTAACCAGAAACAAGCCTAAACTGAGGCCAAGCATTCATAACTAGTAGTAAGTCTCCGTGTCATGATTTGGGGGCTGGCAGTTCACAAAAGCCTGCTACAGTCCACAATTAGAAGAACATACTCAACCCTGCCAAAAGGCTACTTTGGGTTCAAGGAGATTGTCTGAATATCATTAATAGCTGGTCTTTGGGTTCTAAAAATGTTGATATCATTTCTCAGCAAATAGGTCACTGCATGGTGAAAATGGAACATAAACCAAAACACCTTGGAAAAGAAGGTGTGTAGGCCTAGAGATGAGATGGTAGTAGATATAGGATGTCAACTGGCCTGGCAAGAAAAGAAGGAATCACCAGGAAGTTCAGTAGCAAGGAAGGAAACCAGGAGAGATACACTGGTAAGATACAAAACTAGTAAACAAATAAAAGAAAACATGGAGAGAGGAGGAAATGTGACCGTACTTGAAAGAAGTAGTACTCTCTTCTCCCTTGATGAATTGACAGAGTTTAGAAGCACATGAATCTGTTTCAGAGAACAGTACAAAATGCACATGAATGGATGTGAACAACACCCATGGCATAGCTTCCTTCTTTCAAATGAGAGAAAAGAAAAAGCAGGTTTAGGAATTGTACTGTGAAGTTTAGGTGTGGGAGAAGACTGAATAGCTAAAGTTCAACACATTCAACTCATAAAATAGAACAGGCACATGCAGGTAAGAAGTGAATAGGTAGCTAAAAATCATGCAGTCATATCCTGGCTGCTGAACCAATGTGTGGGAACTAAACTGGCTAGAAGAAAAACAAAATTCCAAAAATGCTCATTAGTTTATTGAGATAGGTTCAGAAGGAAAGACAGGATGTCTGATGGGGAATAAAAGTAAGAATAATGACCTAACAATGGATTAACATACATTAATATATATAATGTATAATAAAATAACATATAATCAATAAATGATGGTATTAATATTAATATTGTCAGATGTTATGGATTTACATATTTACTAAATGTGTATGTTGAAGCCCTAGTTTCTAATATGACTGTTTTGTAATGTGGGCTCTTTCAGAAGTTATTAAGATTAAATGATGTTATAAGTCTGAGTTTTATAGGATTAGTGGTCTTAAAAGAGAAGAAGAGATGTGTCCCTTCTCTCCATATGAACATACAAAAGATACAACATGCAAAGTTACAGATAAAGAACATCATTTATAAACCAGGAAGATGGCCCTCACAGAATCTAACCACCAGACATTTGTCTGGGACTTCCAGCCTTCATATATGCAAGAAAAATTATGATTTTTAAAGCTACCTAGTCTACAGTGTTTTTTTTTTTTAAGGAAGCCTGAGGATATTATCACAAGTAGCCATTTTGTAATTACACACATATGTAATAAATGCTCACATTTTCATGTTGGGGTGTGTGTGTGTGTGTGTGTGTGTGTGTGTGTGTGTGTATGTACATGAATGTGTATGTGTACACAGAGACCAGACAAATATCTTGGATGCCATTCCTTCACATGGATTCTGGGGATTGACCTCTTCCTCATGTTTGCAAGACAAACCACTTTACCAATGGAGCTAGCTCCTAAGTTCTTATAGTTTTATTTATAGAAGGAAATTACCCTGGTATAGTTAGAGTAAAGAACATTACCTATTATAACTTTCTTTTTGGGTGTGTATGGTATTGTGTGAGTGACTTGATCTTTACCAGATATAATTAAGTGTCAAACTTATAGTATAAAGGCAAATTAGGGAGAAAAGCCTAGGCTAGGGAGAAGATATGGACTTTGACATTGGAGGTGAAAAGATCACGATGTCATCACCTGTTTTCCTCTCAAAGAAGTTGTAACCTGTTGATCATTGGTGTCTGCTTATAGTGCTGGGATCCCACTCAAGGTCTTATGCATATTAAGCAATCATGTTCTCATTGAGACACAACTGCAGCCTGTGATCCCTGGTTTTGATCAAGAAACAAGAGATACTTGCCCATAGGCATATACATTTTTGGTCATGTCTCTCAAGTAGCTGAAAAAAATGCTGTCAAACATTAAGTAACTGATATCTGTAGATTCTTCAAGACACTTTCTAATGTCAACCATGTCTGACTTAAATCTTTGGCACATAATTTGGGCACTTAATCTTGTCATTAACTGATTACTTAGGTGCAGTGATTTCTGTTTCTGAATTCTAAATCTGCTATATACACTGTTGTCTATTCTGGGCTTTGTGCTGGAATTAAACTCCTTTTCAATGGTTGAGTTAAACCTATCCTTGTTTTTATTGGTGTGTGTGTGTGTGTGTGTGTGTGTGTGTGTGTGTGTGTGTGTGTGTGTGGTTTCCTAGGGTTGGTCTCAGGTGGTCAGGCTTCAACAGTACTTTTTTTTCCACTGAACCATCTTGCTAGCCCAAAACATGCTCTTGTGTTAATACAGATTATGCAGGAAATTTTTATAAAGATGCTGAAACATGTGATTTGAGTAAATGGAGATACTAACTTCCACAAGCCTAAGAAGGCAGAAGAAGAAAGGGAGCAAAACAACACTGACAGATTAACGCACAGTGAATAGGCATTACAGACTTGGTACATGTAGGAAGTTTGAAAATAAAGGGCAAAAGATCAAGCTTACAGGAGTACTTTGTAGAATTAGTAAAGAAGAAGCCTGAAGAGGAATGAGTGAAGTATCTACACAATAAAAACTTACTGAGTCGCACTGTTCACCCTTCACAGAGTCCAACTCTTCCATTTATGACCTGTATGTGGAATCTAGTTTTCAAACTTATCTTTTCTAAAGATTATTTGCATCTAATTGAATCAAAGTTACTTATTGGCAGTGACTCATGCCAACTTGTGTAATATGAATTGTTTGACTCAATAATCAATAATACTTAAATGTAGAACTTCCTGAGTGCTTTCCAAGACCATAACTAACAAAATACTCACAGCCTTTTTGTCAATAAATCAGGAATATCATATAATACCTAGGAAACTGAGACTTGGGAAAGCATTTGAAATTTGTCCTGTGTCACACACACCAAATAAAAACAAATTAGGACCTGGGTAGCTTGACTTTGGTTTCTTTCCCTTAACAACTTTATCACACCAAGTAGCACTATAAAATTTTCTGTTGGAACAACATATACTGGTCTGGAGTCTCAAGCTTAGATTTATGATACCACACACATTTTTCTTCTGTTTTGAAGCCATTTATCTAATATCCTCCTACAAAGAGTGTATTTTTATCACAATGCCAATGTAGTGTCTAGGCATAGCAACATGATTGGGTTACCTTGAAGAACCCCGACTTGACCTGTGGGATGAAGAGAACTATGGCCACATTCTTTTCTCCCCCTCCATGACAGTATTTTAAGGCACCAAAGAATGGAAATATTGATACATAACTAACTCACAAGTATTTCACTTTTCCTTGAAGGCTCTCCAGCTTTAGACAGAATGAATCTGAGGCAAGTGATGCTGTGGTTGAACCATATGGAGTAGAGGGTTGAATGTGCAAGATGGCTGATCTGCAAAGCGAATGTAGAAATGAAGCAAGAAGCCTCAGGTTAGACTAGACAAGTGAAATGGAGATTTGCTACAGCTACTTCAGGTTGCAAGAGGCAGTCATCAGAACTGAAGCCAGTTATGTGTTTCTTAAACATAGTTTGGAGGCAAAGGTCCAGTTTATGGAATAGCCATGCAAATGTTCCCAGTAAAGGACACTATTATGAAATCAGTGCTTACAGCATCATTGGGGAATCTCTTTTGTTCATCCAGTGCTCATCTTTAGACATCTGGAGTACATACCACCGTGAAACTATATGATACCCAGTAAAAAAGAAGGGTGAGATCATTTAGGGACTGCACTTCTGCTGGAAAGCAGAATGCTTGGAATTCACTAGTTCATTTTTCTCCCCTGATGTGTTCTCTGTAGATTGGATGTTAAACAAGGGGATCTGACTTCTTAGAAACTTCTTTTGCTTCAGAGGTCATATGGCAATCATCTGGGTTTTGAACCATAAACAATATTTAGCATCCTAGAAAATGAAGACCTAGTGTGAAAAGAGTCACAATGGGAGGGTGATTTGATTTGAGGTCATACAATATGGCTTTACAGATTTGGTTCCTGGTTCCAGGTCTTATGAATGTGGCCAGCACAATGCTTGTGCTAGAGACAAAGGACAAGACAAAAGAGTATAAAGAAGTGACAGGAGGAAAATCTGATCAAAGTTTAAATTCACTGACAATCCAATAGGAGAAAAGACATTATCATCTGCATGTATTAGTGCATGATTAAAACACCCACTCAGGCTTTGAAATATCCATTTAAAATAGCTTAATTAAAACTCAATTATAGAAAGTTTCCATACTAACAATGAGAGGTCTATTTTTATTCTCACTCTGCATATCGGTGGCCTTTAATTTTTAAATATGCCTTTTACAATGAGCACTAAAGTACTAAATAATCTCAGTCATTTCAAACAGTTTCGCCTCAATTATATAACAGAATTCTAGCTATTGTCTCTAGCATGAGAAAAATAGAAAGTTCAGTAAATAAATTATCCTTATTAGTATTTATTGTGATTCAGGAAATATTAATTATCTTCTCATTATGAAAGTAAACTATGTAATATGTGTAGTTGGTTGCTTTTACTCTTTTGTCTCTTACGGCGGCCTGCCACCTAGTTCCCAAATAAATATAAAGAGGATGACTTATTCTTACTTACAAATGCCTGGCCTTTGCTTAGCTTGTTTCTAGCCATCTTTTCTTATTTTAATTATCCCTTCTACCTTTTACCTCTGGGCTTTTTATCTTTATCCTATATTTCTTTCTTTACTTCTTACTCTGTGGCTTGTTGTGTAGCTGGGTGGCTAGCCCCTGGAGTCATCCCCCTTCTCTTGCTCCTCCTCAATCTTTCCTTTCCAGATTTTTCCTTCTATTTATTTTTTCTGCCTGCCCATCCTGTCCTGCCTATCCTTTCTCCTGCCTAGCTATTAGCCGTTCAGCTCTTTATTAGAATAATAAGGTGTTTTAGACAGGCAAAGTAACACAGCTTCACAGAGTTAAATGCAATATAAAAAAAATGCAACACGTCTTTGCACCATTAGACAAATGTTCCACAGCATAAATAAATGGAACACATCTTTAACTAATATTTCACAAAAAAGTGAGCTTAGATAACTGTGTGAAAAGTTAGTATATATTTCTATGTAATAATATAATAAATATATAATGTATATTGTGCCTGATGATATTTTTATAATATGTCTTCCAATTATTGCTTATTCTTAACTATTACTTCTGGAAAAATATAATGATTTACTGTTTTAGAAATCTTGAGAAGGGTTTGAGGCCAGCCTGGTTTACAAAGTGAGTTTCAGGACAATCAGGACTACACAGAGAAACTTTGGAAAAACAAAACAAAACGAAAACACACAAAGAAAACTTGAGAAGTATATTAGTATAGATCTAAATCAAGTTTCTAGACAATTACTTGCCTTATATTTTTGCCTGAAATCTTCTTTCAGCAAATACTTGGGGGAACAAGTGAAGGGACGATGTTCTTTTCCTTGTGTGTCCCACAAGATTTAGTGAGACCCTTCTCTATCAATGATAACCCTGCATTTGGTCCAGCATCCATATGCATGCTTTGCTTGGCATCTCCTGGTCAGGAATCAGAGTCCTGTCACAGCCTTGCCTGAGTGACATGTTTTTCTAAGCTTTTTTTTTTTTTTTATCAACTCCTTCTGATTTTGTGATACCATTAGAACCCTGAGTTTACAATAAAGAGAGAGGGATTGTTTTGTTAGATGGTGTATGTCAGAATCCCAGGAAGGATAGCTTCACTTGAGAGAAACAAACAAACAAACAAACTCATCAGATAATTTATGTTCTTATTACTAAGTTGCTTGAGCTCTTTATATATTTTGGATTGCAACTTCTTTCGAGTTGCACTATTTGTACATAATTTCTGACCTTCTGTGGACTGTCCTTCTGCTTCATTCACTATTTCCTTAGCAGTACAAAACTATTAATAGTGACCCAATCTCTTCAGTTTTGTTTTGTTGTTTATGTTTTAGAATTCATCTTCAATAGTATCATTGTACAAACCTAGGTCATTGCATTCCCCCTCCCCATTGTGTTCTAGTCATTTTTATGGTTCTAGGACTAACGCTCTAGTCATTAATCTACTACCTTGCATGTTCCCACATAGGGCACGAGATGAGCATAATAAATGAAAGGTAAAGTACACACGTAAAAAATGGAGACATACAGGAGGGGGCAGGTGCTGGAAATTTTTTATAATAATTACAAGTTAAAAATCACAAGGAAAGAGGACCCATGAGACTGTTTTTTTTTGGGGGGGGGTTAATAATAAAAGAAGAGAAAAATGTTGGATTAGATATGGAGAAATGGAAACCCTTCAAACTGATGATGGGAATATAAATTAGTACATCCACCATGACAAAAAAATAGAGATGCCCCCCCAAAAAAACAACAACAATAGAACTCTCATAGGTTTAGGAATCCCACTACTGAGTTTAAATCCAAATGAACAAAATCACTATTTAGAAAAGAGGTCTGGACTCTCATGTTTATTACATTACCATTCAGAAGATAGCTGTAAACAAATTGATGAAAATGCCTTATATGTACATACTGTAATTCTTTCAAACATTATAAAAGGCAGGGCAGTGGTGGTGCATGCTTTTAATTTCAGCACTCAAGAGGCAGAGGCGTGTGAATCTTTATGAGTTCCAGGACTACAGAATGAGTTCTAGGATAGCCACAGCCACTGCAGAATGAGTTCCAGGACAGCCATGGCTGTTACATAGAGAAGCCCTGTCCAAGGGGGGGGGGAGAAAGAAGAAGACAAAAACAAATCAAACATTATAAAAAAGAATACTTTTGTCATAGATGACAACACCAATGAATCTAGAGAATATTATGCCAAACAAAACAAGGTAGGCACTGAAAGACACATGCTCTAAGATGTCCCTCTTCTTAAGTAAGGAGCTGACTTTAAGGACAAGAGTGTCTTCTGGACATGACAGGCCTGCTGTACTCCCAAGCTCATGGCACCTGTATTGCCTTTATAAGACCTACACAAGATACAGCAAGTCAATATTTTGCATGGAGTTACAAGGGTTCACAATATCCCTTCTAACAAATGAGCTATAAGAGAATTGATGGCCTCTTGAGAGGAAGACTCAATATTTTTTAATTGTGTGGGTCCTGCTCCAATGGATGACCCACACCCAGGAGTAGGTAGATGGGCACACAAACTGAAATATATATATATATATATATATATATATATATACACACACACACACATACACACATATATATTCACATATTTACACTCATATATATATATGAATATATATATATATTCATATATATATACAGTAGTTGGTTATTTTTATACTCTTTTTTACTCTTTGGGGTCCTGCCACCCAGCTCCCAAATAAATACACAGAGACTTGTTCTTTCTTATAAATGCCTGGCCTTAGCTTGGCTTATTTCTAGTCAACTTTTCTTAACTTAAAACATCCCCTCTACTTTTGCCTCTGGGTTTATCTTTTTTTATTCTATATGCCTTTCTTTACTTCTTACTCTGTAGCTGGCTGTGTGGCTAGGTGGCTGGACCCTGATGTCCTCCTCTCCTTCTCCTTTCTTTATCCCTCCTCCTTCTCTTTTTCTCCTTCTATTTATTCTCTCTGCTTGGCAGCCCTGTCTATCTCTCTCCTACCTAGCTATTGGCCATTCAGCTCTTTATTAGACCAAGAAATTTTAGGCAGGCAAAGTACCACAGCTTCACAAAGTTAAACAAATGCAACGTAAAAGAATGCAACACATCTTTGCATCATAAATAAATATTCCACAGCATAAACAAATATAACACATCTTTAACTAATATGCCACATTTTATATATATATATATATATACATGAATATATATATGTATATATACATGAACATATATATATATCCACACAAATTAAAAAGAAGATGAATTTTGGGGATAGTGAAGCAATAGTGGATCTAGGATGAGATAGGGGAAAGAGTGGAGGGTGAATAAGACTAATGTATGAAATTCTCAAGAATTAATAAAAATATTACATTAAAAACTGTATTTTTTCTCTGAAATCTATTGTAGAGTATTTATAGAAATTTCAGTACATAAAATTTTCAGTAAAATTCATGTGTATGAAACACATTTGTCATAATATTTATGCAATCTTATAAAGGTAAACACATACAGACACACACACACACATAGGCTTCTATATTTATAGCAATTTCTTTCCATAGACCTACTCAAACAGATACCATCTTTAAAGTTTTATATATTTTTTTTATCTCCGGTGAGCAATACCAAAATGAAATAGGTCATTTCTTTCTGTGGTGGAGCGGATGGCTGAGTGCAAGCTGTGACCAAATGATCTCTCTTTGAGGCCAGAAGAGAAATACGAACGTGGGCTTAGTTCTCCTTATGTGCATTTTCAAGAGTTCATTAATAATTCTCCTTTCATTTTGATGAGAACTAACTTTAAAACCATTTACTGTACATAAAGAAAGGGTGACTTAAAGAGGAGCCTTTCACCTTTTGGGGTGATATAAGTTTTCCTGCAGAATTTCTAAAGTACCAAAAGAACAGTTGTGTATTTAGAGAAAATATGGATAATAACTCAGATTCCTGTAGTTAAAACAGTTTCAGTTGCTTTTATAAATCTGTGCTCTGAAGACAGCAAATATATCCCAACTGTGGGAAACTCTCAGTTAAAGCCAATTTGCATTTTTCTGCTCCAAGTCATTAATTTAGTTTATTAAACCCAAAATCTTTTTTGACAGAGAGGAGGACAGATAAGCAATTCAACTACACAGGAAAATCAGCATGATAAATACGGTCCTGTTAAATAATTTCTAAAAAAAACCAAAAAATTGATACTTACACATGTGCAAAATTCTTCAAATGCAGCCACCCACCTAAACTTCAGAGCACTTGAATGAGGCAGGTACTGTCCATCTTCTGAAAAGACGGAAATTTAAATTGCCAAAATGTCACAGTCATGGCGGACCCAGAGTTGACACCGGGAGACCCTGATTCCACCACTCGGTGCTTTGATTTGTGGCCCTCTTCCTGGCTCCTGAACCAAAATAGCTGTATTGACCTGCTTATTCTTAGCTGGAATTAATGAATTAGTGGGCAGTTCTGTAGCAAGTGCCTAGAAAGAAGCTATGTGTTTCATGGGGAAAGACCTCTGGTCCTAACGGACGATGAGATGCACCAGGAAAGTAGAACGCACACCACCCTTCCCCCAGTGCACAGTGCTCATGTCACCTGGGCTGCGGATGAGGGTATCTAGAAGGGGTCCATCGCTCTCTCTGAGTTAGCCGAACTTGATATATCAATAAGAGCACCAGCTTGTTTATATTGTCTTGTCTTGCTTCACTTTGTGAAAGGAATCCAGTTCATTTTCTAAAACTTGCCTTTCCAGATCTCACCATCCTCAATCACTAAACAATAAATTCTATACTTCCTAAAATTGAGGTCTTGACGGTGTTTGAAAATATTTTGAAAAAAAAAAGGCAAACAAAATCAAAATCCTGTCAAATGTTGTCTTTCTTTTACATTACATCAAATGCAGGCCCTAGACCCACAGTCATACTAAGTCAGCAAATAGAGTCCGTGAAAATATTTCTAAAAGTGAGAAAATTTCATAGATACGCTTTTATGCTTTTTGTTATTTGAATGGCTTACTTATGGATTGTGAGAAGATCATAGTGTTTCTTTGCTTTTGTGAAGTACTTTCTGATTTGATCTGAATGGAGAGGTAGATAAAGAATTATATTGTACTGACAAACAAATAATAGGAATTTTCGAGTTTGCCAATGGTGCCTGACAGACTCTGTGTGTGTGTGTGTGTGTGTGTGTGTGTGTGTGTGTGTGTGTGTGTGAGAGAGAGAGAGAGAGAGAGAGAGAGAGAGAGAGACAGACAGAGAGACAGAGAGAGAGACAGAGAGACAGAGGGAAAAGAGAGAGACAGAGACACAGAGACAGAGAGAGAGGGGAGGGATGCTTTGGGAGTAAAATACTGATGAAAGAAAACAGATACTAATATCAGGCAAGATGCTTAGACTTCTGGGAGCTTTGGCAATCAAATTCCTTCTATAAGGGAATGGCTGATAAATTTCTGGGAAGAGTTGCCCTCTGCTATTTTTTTCTAAACAATCTCAGTAAGGCTTACTTGTGCTGATGGCAGTGTGTGGAGCATGAGAGAGTCGCAATCTGTATCCACAACTGTTGTCAGTAGCAAAATAAATATAGGCCTAAAGGCAACGGGCAACAGTTACTCAAGGAAGGAAGAGCAGGCTGCAGTTTGCAAACTCACTCTTGAACCCCATCTTGAATGCCTTAGAAAAAGGTTCCCACATAAAGAGTGTCTGTTACTGAGGTGATTGCAGAGTGTACCACCATACCTGACATTACTATTGCAAGATCTCCATTATCTCTGTTGAATAATCCACTTTAACCCTTACCCTAGTATAGACTCAGCCCTTTGCACGCATGTGCTCCATAATCTATTTCTCTATTATTGTTTCTCATGACCACTACAAATCCCTCCTAAGGATTTTATAAAGAAAGCTGTACTTTATTAAGTACTTGCAAATATGGGACTTGGCTGTGGTACCCCCCCACCTTTTTAAAAAAAATGATAACTTTTTTAGTCTTGAAATCAGCTGTACTGTGTTCTCTAATCTTTGCATCTTTTTTCTCTAGTGTCTCTTACAGTGGTTTTGTAGATAGCCTCAGCAATTTGAGGAGCAAAACCTGCCACTGCCAGGCTGAGCATGACCTGAAGACAGTTCCTGATTCTGTTTTTCACTGTGTGGCAATGGCAAACCCTGATTTCATCTTCACCAATCATACTCCCAGCTCATGCTGCTCAAAGCATGCTAGCTGAATGACTTCAGAAGTGGGATCTTCTCTCTCATTCTTTGCATATTTGTATCCTTGATGCTATTCTTCACTGAGGAGCTGCTTTTTCTATTTGTCTTACTCCCATAAATCATTAAAAGCTTTTTTTTCCTACTGCTTTAAGAAATCTCATTCCTGATATAATTTCTCCATGACCACTCATCATAAATTGCTGTGATACAGTTCACTGAGTATGTTCATCAGTCATACACTTACTTTAATATAAGATACTTAGCATGATTGGCTTCTTCTTCATCACAACTGTATTCTCTGACATTCATTTTCACTCAACACATGGTAAACACTTAAAAAATAATTATCAAATTCATGAGTGAATAAAACATAATCTCTCCCTTTATCTTCTTTGGACTTTTATGATTCATGATTCTACTAAAAAATATGTGCTTGATTATATCTCATTTTGAGAAGTTTTTTTTGGAATGAGATAAATTATGACAATGCAATGTTATTGGCAGAAGAATGAAAGGCAAGATAGATTCTTCAATGGCTAGAGGAGAGTTTTGAAGCATATATCAGACACAGTTCTGTTTCCTTTTTCTTAAAGAAAAGTTTGTTAACAAGAAAACAAAACTCCAGGAGTAGAGAGAACAGGACTGATCTATGTATTTTTCAAAACCTTACAGTGTGGCTTCAGGATGGGTATTATCAATAATTAATCAAAGGTCTGACATTTAATAGTAGACAGAGGGAAGTCACTCTCTTTTCGTGGTCTAGAATTTTTTTTTATTTTCAATCTGTTTTTATAAAAATGTATTTTGATCAATAAAATTTAGCTTGAATCCATACAGACTCACAGATTCTCTATTTTTTCCCTTTGTTGGTCTTTTTTTTTTTTGACCAAATAAGAGCTCTTTCTTTGACCAACTTTCTCAAAAGCAGAGAGTCAAGTGATTATCCCCAAAACAAGCAAATAAATGAAAGATCCTGAAAATATAAGATGTGCAAAAAGTAGAAATATCATTTGGAAGATTTGGGAGGCTTGACATATTTTCTCTCTTAGATTTAGCACATCGCTTTGTTCACTAAGTTGGCCCTTTGGACTGTGTGAAAATGGACAGTCACAATATTAATGAGAAAATACAAAGAGTATATTTCTAAGAGCATAACCCATTCATCACCATAGAAAGCTCTGGATTTACATTCCACAGCTGAACCTGAACATTCTGTAACATGGGCCATCTACAGCCAGAGATAGTAAAATTAGGCTGATTTCATGCTTTGGTGAGAATTCTTGTCAGCTAGGACATCTCAGGGAAGCCTTGCCTTGCGTCCTCAGCTTCATAATGAAGATACTATTGTCATGAGAACTCTTGACCTCTTACCAACCTTCAGGCACTGCTTACCCTTGTCTGTTGTCTTTAAACTAAGTAAAAAATGTCTGTGCCTAGGGATATAAAGTCACTAAGTAGCCACATTACAACCCATTAATTTCTGAGCTTGTAGATATGTAAGAATAGATATTTGTTAACGTGAATCAATTTGCACTCCAGATACAGACTATGAAATTGAGCTAAGTATGAAGTACTTGATGAAAGACACAATGAGATTTATTTGAATGATATAAAATGAAATTCTTCCTAGGGAAAATAAGGCCCTTTTTGCTATGTATTTGAATGGCCTTTCATAAATGTTAATTATGTGTATTAATGCTTGACATGATAAATGAGGAAAAATAAATAAAAATGGTCTTAGGATATTTTTCATTTCAATGGTTTTACATGGATGCTTTTTTGACAAATCACAGTAATATTAAAGTTTATGTATTTGAACTAAAAGGCAATACTTTGCATAAAGTTATTAAATTCTCCTTTATTTTAAGGGTGTCTAGAGTTCTTTCAACTGATTTTATTATCTAATGAACCATGATATTTTTTCTTTAAGAACAGTTTTTAGAAGCACCAGTTAAATGTATGTGATGAATTATTTGCAAGCAGATCAAAGAGTGATAGGGGCTAAAAGTCACTTTTTACATTTGTCCTTAAAAGAAAGTAGAAATCAAATCTTATAGCTCTTGCTTTGAATTATCCTGCAATTTCTTTTCCTTGATCAGATGTCACACCCAATAAGTATTCTATGGTTTCTAGTTGGTTTAGTGTTAGGAAACTCAGCTGTCCTTTCTTTATAGTCATGCAAAGTCCCATGCTCAAGGATGCTTGGTCATCTGAACTTGGCTTCAAGAACATTTGTCTTCAATATTCATCTTCTTTGTTTTTGAAATTGTATCTTTTAAAACCTTCTCTCTTCCCAATATTTGCTACATTTTCCTGCCCTTTCCTCTCACACACTTTTGCTATTAATTTTTTTATTTACAATCCCTCACCATGGCATCCAACTTAGGAAGTCACCTTTGTTCATTATACATGTGTCCTATAGTCACATAAAAACTCTTCACTAGACATATAATGTAACCATCCCAGGAGGACAAAGATGTCCTAAAGAGAGACATTTGTTTCTTTATATTTGATTATCAGACTATTGAAATAAAGGACGTCAAGGAATTAGGATTTCCTTAGGAATCTCGTGCACCAGAAGAAAAAAAGTTGAGGTCCTGGTGTCAGTCAGAAGAAGAACTTGTCTCCTCAGAAGAGATCACATATAGTTCTGGCAATTTGTCAGTCCATCTTATAAAATTGAATAGTGATGGACATAGCAGACATTGACCAGTACTGTTTACTTATACTTACCTCTTATCCTCTATTTAATTCTAAACCTCAGGTCAGTACCCTAAAGGTGGACTTGGGAGTCACTGGATTTCTTTATTGCTCCTCTTACTAATGTAGAAACCCACTGTTTCTGCTTTTAACTTTGTCTCCTTAATTGACTTATTGAAGACAGGTAGATGAGCCTTGATTTTGAGGGCTGCTTGGTCCCAGGTTTTTACTCTAAAGACTCCAGTAACAATAGGATCTTACTTTTGGTGAGAAGGCTACGCATTGACAAATTAGACTACACTGGTGATAATAATGCATGGCCCATTTTTATTCCATAAAAAAACAAATTAGACTACAAAATTGTGCTAACAGTATAGTAGCTGCACATAAACAAAGCTTTATAAATGACTGTGGGGGGGGAACATGAATAGAAAGATTGAATGTTGATAAGATTTTAAAGCACTTCTGAGATGCCAAGACAGAAGCTCTTAAAACTAGAACCATACATCGCATTTATGAATGATGGTGCATTCACATGTACAGAACCTTAAGATATTTGTTGTAGGACATCATGGCTCCAGGAAGTTCAGTGGTGCAGACATTAAAGAGTAATTTCCCATTATGTTCATGAATTTCTGTAATCATCTTTAAGGATATAAATTGGCATTATAGTCTATAGGGAACCTTGACTAGAATACTCTGTGTTGGTCGTAAAAGTTGAGCTAATGTATTCTCATCTTCCTTTCCCACATCCATATTTTAAGAATTGTTTTTAATCTAATCTTTGTTCCCCATGGGGATTAAGATTTATTTGCTCTGCTACAAGAGTCACAAAACATATGAAAGAAATATAGAAGAGAGAATTTTAGGTTTTCAATTTAGGTCTTAGGATGATACATCATCAGGCGAGACCTCGTATGCATCTTCCTCATCCCCTCTTGACATCAGAGACTTGTATAAGGGCTCTTCCAAAGTAGTCAACAAGAATACACACAAACACATGCGCACACACACACACACACACACACACACACACACACACACACACACATTCACAACTATTTCATTAATGTTTTGTGAGATGTTCTAAATTCAAGGGAGTCTGTACAAGTAATCCATGTCAAGTTGTACAACAAAATGTAGATTTGATCTAGCCAAATCAGACCTTTGATCAAGGAAACCACAAAACCAGGATTCAGAGCAAGTACAAGGCTCCTGATGAGTGAAGCACATGAACTGTTCCTTTAACAAATGAGGAAAGGCTATTACTTTTTGCTTTTTATATTGTCCCTAAAGTACACATAGTTGTACAGTTGACTATTTAGCTGTGGTGTCTTCTTAGATTTTTTTTTTATAGTCATGTAAAAAAAGAGATGTAGCATAGCTGAAGAAAAGTTATTGTATAGCTTTTTATGAAGATATTTCTAATATCATTAGTATCTATCCCTTGGAAGCAGAATATATGTGAGTATATGGACATACTAAAAATTTGTATGTGCATATCTACTTATAGAAACCTTAATCTTCATTTAATGAATTTACCATGGTTGGTCTTTGAACTGAGGTGGGGGAGTTATCCATAGTTCTACAGATGCAACTGGTACTGGTACTATAGTACTGTTCAGGAAATATCAATAGTTAGATAAAATCCTGTACTTATGTCATGAAAACAAGCTTTTATATGGAAAAAAAAGTGAGAAAACCATAAATGGCAAACATCAAAGACCTTAGAAAACACAACCTTCATACACTGTTAAATTTTGTTACATTAGACAGAGATTGTTCTATTTAATTAGGTATTTTATCATTTCAAACTTCTTAAATTATTGGCATAGCGAACTCTTCTAGAGAAAAAGAAATGGAATGACAAGTACAGAATTAACATCTAATCCTCAAAGGAGTCAGCCCTTGTCAGGTCCCTTTAGGGGACAGTAGAAGCAGTGAACAAATCCTTTCAAAGCACACCAGAGAGAAGCCAGTGACTCAGCAATCCTGAATTAAATTAGTGCTAATCTGTTCCTTCTAACTGTTTTTTAAAAGAACTGTGCAGATGTATTGGAGATACACAGTGCAACAGCATGCTAATGCTACCAGATATCAAATATTTATCATATTCAAAACAACGAATAACATTCTTTTTATCTACTCCTTTGAACACTGAAATAAGGTGAGGGAAGGCTACAGCAGCCTTTTAGAAGCCAGCCCCGCCCCACCTCCAAAGAGTGTTTGCTCATCGCCAGGTACTTTGTTCTTTTTGAAGTACATCACACTTTGATTTTTATTGATTCCTCCCACTTCATCTACCGAGATTTTCCTCAGGTAGATCTGCTAAGTTTCTTAATAAGATGTTTCAAGAGTCGTTCCTTCAGAGTATTAACCAGTAAGAATGAGCACACATGACAGAACACGGGTAAGCAATTGTTTCATGTGAGGCTCCTACTCAGAGTCTCATTTGCTTTCAGAGTTAATTATCCTTGAATTTTGTCAAATTACCTTATCATATTCCTCCAGCCCTCAATCCACACATTCATCTTCCTTCATCCCACACCACTTAAATAGAAATAAGTCCAGAAGAGAATAAACATATTTGTTAATATAACATATATCTGGCATAAATATAAGGATAGGACTAAGGACAGTTTTTACTGTTCATAAAGCCAAAGGAAAGATTGTTTTTGCTACTTAACACGTCACTTTCCTAAAGATCTTAGTACGCAGCCCAAAGCCTTACCATATATTGCATTTCAGGTAAATGATCCATTTACTCAGTTGCTAGTCTTTTCAAATCCCCTCCTCCATAACACTGCTTTTTGTCTCCATCATCAGAATTGGAGGATATAAAATTGCATAAATAATTTCTTATCATATTTTTTAATCTGTGTGGTTTTTCTTCTAGACATGTTGTCTGCAAAATTTCTATAAAATTAGACCATAATTATGGCTGTAGTGAAAGAGTCTCACTGTTCATCTTTGGAAGGAATCATGCAAGAGAGGTCATCTCATTAAATCAGATTTAGCCTCAGGGTGGAGAAGCCTAACTTTCAAAGAGCAGAAGTGATTTCTCAAATCAGAAAAGGCAGTGATGATGTCTGACTCCCAGGTGCTTCACTATTTGAAAAACAAACACAAAAAAATGAGGTCAAATAGTAACTACTGAGTGTAAGTGTAGGATAAGTATATCACATGCTAGCATTGAATAATAAAATGACTAATCAGAATGTCTAAGTAAGATGATACAGAGAGGCAAGTCTGGGATCTCAACAGAATTTATTTGCAGCCTTCTATCTGATTCTAATTCCAGCATGCTATTCAGAGATGTATTGAATCTATCAATGAAATCATTTACTTGCTGTGCACCTATGAGATATTTAATTTCTTTGGAAACTTTGCAGGGATTCATTGCAAATAAGAGATCCTACAATGTCCTGCCAAGCAGGTATGAGTTCCTATATACTACTCTATTCATACTATGAACAGATGTGTGTGTGTGTGTGTGTGTGTGTGTGTGTGTGTGTGTGTGTGTGTGTGCAGGCAGGCATGAAGGAAGAGCACACATTTCTGAGTAAAGGCAAGAAACGGACAGAAAGTTCTGTTCTCTATTTGACTTTAAATCCAATACTAATTCAAGTCTATTGATTCCATCAAACTTGAAAAAATTAATCATTTCAATGCTTTATAAGAAAAATGTGGTATGCCTTGATGTTATCAAAATTATGTCTTTGAACTTTTTAATCAAAAACTGATTTTAGCTATTAAATAAAAACATAAAAATATCCATATGAATGAGGATGATGTCAGCTTCTTCAGCCAGGTGAAATATATCTATTTCCTCACATTTCGACCATTATTTTACAGTGAAAACTTTTGAGGTCCTTCTAAATCTTTGTACATTACTGTCAATAGTTACCTAACATCAGCAGGAAAGAACTTCCTCCTGTCTAACTATAATCTACTTCAAATTGGAAATACTTCTGTCTTTTTGTGTGTGTGTGTGTGTGTGTGTGTGTGTGTGTGTGTGTGTGTGTGTATGTGTGTGTGATTCACTGCTAATCACCACTGGATACACATCACAGATATGTGTTGGAGATTGAAGAATTGAAAGTAAGTAATAGCTGGGCTTTGTGCAGATACTTGGGAGGTTGGACAGGAAGGAGGATTACAACTCTAAAGCCAATCTGGGCTGTAGCCTAATTTAAATCCCAGCTTAGGCAATTGAGGTACTCTTCATAACTGATCAAAATACAGAGAACAAATGAACATGGGGTGTTCATCTCCAACTGATATATCTACACACATTTCCCATACATGAGGGTCAGAGAACATGGAAAGTAGTGGAAATATTGCAAGGGCTAGAGGTTCAGGAACTGTGCTGACACTGCGTCTTCTAGAAGTCAGAGGGAACCCGTAACACCTCAACAATATGGCTGTCTAAACTAGACCTGAACAATGAGAACACTAATAAACACGCTAATGTGAAAGAGCGAAATCCATGGGTCTCCACCCTGAAACAAAAAACTATAGGCAACTAGTGATTGCTGGGAGAGAGGGGGAATTAACTTTCCAGGATGAGCCCCTAATCTGTTACTCAATACCAAGTGGTCAGTCCTGAAATCTTATACAGATCACACACACACACACACACACACACACACACACACACACACACACATACACACACACAAAATTATAAAGAAAAAAAAAGCCCAGAGATTGAGAGAGAGCAAGAAGGCCTGTGGGGGAGAGGGTTGGAAGCAGGAGAAGGAAGAGGAATTATGTAATTATATTTTAATTAAAAGTTATAAATTTATCAAAATGAGCCTACATAGAAAGAGTGCTGGGAATGTAGATGAGTGGCAGAGCCCTTGCTTAGCATGTGTAGGGTACTGGACTCAGTGCTCAGTAATGCAAAGTAAATGAATGATAACAAGAAGAGAGTGCTAACCTCCCTCTTGTTCTCCTTTCTTCCTTATTATTCTCTTTTACCCGTGCCTGTATCTCTGAGTTTACATTGGCTAATAAAATACTAGCCTTCTTTCCCTCGACCCTCGCCTTTCATTACCCCCACTCATGTCCAGGCTGTTCATGTAGATCTCATTCCATTTCTCTGTCATTGGGCGATCCCTGTGTCTTTCTTGGGGTCCTGTTTTCCGGGTAGCCTCCCTGGTGATGTGAGTAGCAGACAAGTCATCCTTGTTTCATGTCTAGTATCCTGCTATGAGAGCTTGGGGGAGCGGGAGATCCCAGCTGGATCAACAACAGAGAGGGAGAACAAGGAATAGGAGACCATGGTAAATGAAGACCACATGAGAACAGGAAGAAGCAAAGTGCTAGAGAGGCCCACAGAAATCCACAAAGATACCCACACAACAGACTGCCGACAATGGTCGAGAGACAGCCCGAACTGACCTACTCTGGTGATGGGATGGCCAAACACCCTAATTGTTGTGCTAGAAACCTCATCCAACTACTGAGGGATCTGGAAGCAGAGATCCATGACTAGGCCCTGGGTGGATCTCTGGGAGTCCAATCAACGAGAATGAGGAGGGTTTATATGAGCGAGAATTGTTGAGACCAAGGTTGGATAAAGCACAGGGACAAATAGCCAAATGAATGGAAACACATGAACTATGAACCAATGGCTGAGGGGTCCACACTGGATCAGGCCCTCCGAATGGGTGAGACAGTTGATTGGCTTGATCTGTTTGGGAGGCATCCAGGCAGTGGGACCAGATCTTGTGCTCATTGCATGAGTTGGCTGTTTGAAACCTGGGGCCTATGCAGGATTGTTTGGCTTGGCCTGGGAGGAGGGGACTAGACCTACCTGGACTGAGTCTACCAGGTTGACCTCAGTCTGTGGGGAAGGCTTTGCCCTGGAGGAGATGGGAATGGGGGGGGGGGCGTTGGGGGGAAGGTGAGGGGGACGGGAGGGGGGAGAACAAGGGAATCCGTGACCGATATGTAGAACTGAATTGTATTGCAAAATAAATTAAAATAAATTAAAAAAAAAAAGAAAACTCTAAAAAAAAAAAAAAAATACTAGCCTTGCTTTGGGGAAAACCTGAATTAAGACATGGTAGTAAAATTTAGTTGGCCCTTTGCACTCTGGTCTTTTGCCAAGTTAATTGAAATAAGGACAGTAACATTTTGCATAGTGTATTTGGTATATGCTAATTAAACTCTTCCCTTTTCCGTTGAAAGGTTTCCTATCTGGGCCAAGTTATAACTGAATACACCTCCACATAGATGGAGAGAGTTACAGGGTTTACCTGGCATTTTGTCCATCTTTACAAAAACAAGACCAAAAGCACCTCAGATACTAAAAAAAAAAAAAAAAAAATTTGAAAGGGAAAATGAAAAGGGGTTGATTGAGAATTAATATTCTGATAAAGACCTCAGGATCAGCAACCTCAATAAAACCTTTAGAAGACGTAAGCTCATCTCCGTAGAACCTGAGCAGGTTCCTCAAAGGTTACCCTTTTAAAGGTTAGAAAAAAGAAATTTATCTTCAGAAGAGTCAAGCCTTGCTCTCCATGCTCCTCGGGACCTTGGAACTCGTCAGCATAGTCACTGATTTCTTAGAAATTTTCAGAATCTGGAACAGCGCATTTTCTTAGTCCGTAGCCTTTGTGAACTGAGGCAACTCAAGAAGGAAGAGGCCTCCAAACTCAAGAATATTCCAAACCATGTCCAGCAGCCCCCAAGGTAGTGGTTAAGGCAACTGTTATCTGTTGTGAAACAGCACTGAGTTCACTGTGGGTTCGTCAGTAAACAAGGGCTAGAAGTGTAAGCTCACAACTTTGTTTTTGGACAAACACTCAGGCTTTTCTTTTCCTGCTGTTGTGTTAAAATACCTTGATGAGAACAACTTGAGGAAGGAAGTTCTATTGGCCTCCCAGGTTGAGAGTATATAGTCAGTCCATGATGGCTGGGCAGTAGAAGTTTGTGCTGCCTTACGTTAACTCTATGTATTTAGTGTGTGTTTGATGTATGAATGTATGAGTGTACATATGTATGTATGTATATATGTATGTATGTATGTGTATAAGCATGTATACATGTATGTGTGTGTACTCCTTTGTGTGTATGCAGGTTCACATGGGTCTGTGGATCAGTGGAATAACTTCAGGTGTCTTCAATGCCCTACCTTGTTTGAGACAGAGTGTCTTTGGTTGGAGATATGCCTGTCTCTGTCACCTATGTTCATCCAGGGATGTGTTGGAATGGCACATCCATTTGAGCTACTTCCTTGGGTTTTTAATGTGGCTCCAGGTAACTGTAACTCAAGTTGCCAGTCTTGTTTGGCAAATAATTTTACCCACTGAGCCATCTCCTCAGCACCATGGCATCTTTAATAAACGTGAGCATATTTGCATATGTTAGGGCTCATGTCTTCTAAACAGTTACGTTGAGTCTTTGAACTTAGGAGTGAAATTGAGTGTGCTAACTGAAAAATGTAGGCTTAGTTATTATAATGACGTACATTTTTTTGTTTATTTAATGGATCTGAATTCTGGAGATTCAAGCGAAGCACAGTAAAGACATATGCATACCCATGATAAAGCCTTTGGGATAAGTGGTCGCTATATGGAGTAATGACATTTTCCCTCAGAAAGAACACCAGAGAAGTCATTTAGTAGGATAAAGACATATACAGGCTTCTGGGAGTGATGAGAGTGCAGGCTGGAAATGGTGGCTCAGTGCAGTTTTATTGTTTTCCATGGATAGATGTTGACCATCAGGAAATTTAAGCGATCAGTTTTGGTCTCTTCATATTTATGCAAAGAATGGCCAAGTTCTATAAGATAAGAAATAGAAAAGGATGAATATGTTGAGATAAGAAAAACCTGAATGGTATCATGGGTCAAGGTTAATAGGAAATGCTAAAAAAAGAAAAATTAAACTAAAATTATAAACTTCAGTGTTTTAAAACTACCTAAGCCATTTTAGATTTTCTTATCAGTATTACAAAGATACATGACTATTTTTACAGTTTCCTGAGTCAGATCAATATTGTATCAAGAATTTGTTTGGTAATGCTCAGCTGCCTTCAGAGAGTTATTGAAAGAATAAGCAAAATGATGGCTATGGGCCAGTCTTGTAAAAACATGTGCACTATAATAACGTCAGTTGTTACTGCTGTTACAATGATAGTTTTGATTTCATCACAATCTTAAGGGGGGGTAGTTTAGAATATGAATGGAAATTATTCTTAGTAGCCTAATAACAATGTGTGTGCTCTCAGAATCCCCTTTCAATCTTGTCCTATCCAGTCTTGCTTATTAAATACTTGGTAAGTTGAGTTGAGAGTGTGCTAATTGGATTTGGGGACAATCCACAGGCAAGAATAAATGGCTTAGGGGAGCATTAAAGTATAACAGGATTCTGGCAAACTTTGGGAAACAGGCTAACTGTCCAGCAAATGAGATTTCCTCAAGGTGTCTACAACGATTCAAAGCATTACATAAAATAAAATGCTTAAAATGACAAAATGCTCGTAGTTCTGAGAAACATCATGTTGTACCCACAAAGGCTCCACTCTTCTGGTTTGCCTTGCAATTCCAGATTCTGGCTCATTCTTTGCTCCTTTTGATCTCCCTAGTGCCTGTGAGCACGTCTCCACAATCACATTCTCCATTGTTGTTACCTTTTACACTATTTGAGTAACATGTTGATTCTGTGTAGATTGGGTTCATTGTAGTGAAAGACGTTACTGGTTATGTCAAGGAAACCTATGTGGTTCTGTACGTAGTGGTTTGTAATGGTCCCATGGAAAAGTTCAAGAAGTCATTCTGCGGATGACACGGTGGAAACAGGCTGGTGCCACAAGACTCATTCAGTGCAGAGTGGGAGACGAACTTAGCTGTTTTATCATGATCGGGGGTTTTCCTGTTACTGATGTTATTTCTGTTCTGTTTATCTCTGTGTGGGCACTTCTCTCTGTTTGAGTACACACACATATGCATGCACTCCCACATGGAGGCCAGAATATGACATCAGGCGTCTTCCTAAATTGTTTTCCTGCTTATGTTTTTAGGACAGCATATCTCACTGAACCTGAAGTTCATGGATTTGACTAAACAAGCTGACAGGCAAGCCCAGGCCTCTCCTATGTTCATGTCCCCAGTGTTGCATTTACAGGTATGTGTTGCCATGAACAGATTTTTTTTAAAGTGAGTGCTGGATATTAAAATCTGTCAGCCATGCTTGTACAGTAAGTACTTTATTGAGCATCCCTCCATCCCCAATGTTACTTCTTAAATCATCTCAGATTCCTTTTTTATAGTTCAAGATTATCATTTGTGTTTACACTGCTTGAGAGGCAGCAGTGTTTGAAAGAACATAAGAGACTGCCACTGAATATGCAAACTCCCTGGCTGTCAATGCTCACAGCATTGCCACTGCATTAGTGTTCTTCAGTTTCTTTGCTTTTCTATGTGTAAACTGTTCATCTTACACTAGAACCCTCCAGTTGTAGATGTAACCAACCGTCTTATTAAATAAGAAACACAGAACCAATGCAAAGAAGAAAGCCAAGAGGTCAGAGCTAAGAGCTAAAACCTTACCCTTTCTCCTGCGGTGGTCCTACCTCTCCGAAAGAGAGCTACTTCCTGTGTTAAAGTCTTTATAAAGACTTTCGATTCTGCCTTCTCATTGGTTGTAAACCCAACCACATGACCGCCTCGTCACTGCCTGTCTGTATAGACCTCCAGGTCTTCTATGATTGGTATTGAGATTAAAGGCGTGTGTATCCAATGCTGGCTGTATCCCTGAACACACAGAGATCTACCTAGCTCTGCCTACCAAGTGCTGGGATTAAAGGCATGTGCCACCAATGCCCAGCTTTCCTATGGCTTGCTAATAGCTCTGACCCCCGGGCAACTTTATTTATTAACATACAAATAACATTTTAGTACAAAATAAAATATCACCATATCCAGTCATTGTTTTTAATCCTTAAAGTGCTTCTGGTAATGATATCCGACACCTGCCATTGTGAAACCACAGCCTCAGAAACAATCGCTAAGTCTGTGTTCAGTCTCCCTTTCCACTAAACCGGACAGGTATCTCCTGTAATTATCTAAAGGCAGTATTTATTGAAATTGCTTGGGACTCATGTGTTTTCCCAAAGAGAACTTTGTTGTAAAAATAAGTGAAAATGTGTAATAGAAAATGTGTAATAGACACAACAATCCACTTAGCATACTAATGGTAAAAAAAAAGAGGGGGTGGTGCTTGATTTCTTACCTATTGAGATGCTTAATTTCTTTACCTGAGCCAGTTTTTAAAACTCATATTTCTCTTTCAAAAAGAAGTGGGGCCTCCAAGACCAAGGATTCTTCAACATCAAGGCAAGAGACACAATAATGAATCTGTCTTTCACTCAAAGCTGTTACACGATTACCCTTTACACTATTTGAGTAACATTTTGATTCTGCGTAGATTGGATTCATTGTAGTGAAAGACATTACTGGTTATGTCAAGGAAGTCTATGTGGTTCTTTATGTAGGGATTTGTAATGGTCCCATGGAAAAGTTCAAGAAGTCATTCTGCAGATGACACGGTGGAAACAGGCTCGTGCCACAAGACTCATTCAGTGCAGAGTGGGAGACAAACTTAGCTGTTTTATCATGATCAGGGGTTATTTATTCAGAAAAGATCTGAGTCAAGGAAATGAGCCTCACATATCTGAATACCTGAAGTGTCATGAAAACACTGTGGATAGGGTGCCAGAATAAAGGGGGAGGCAGCTATCATGTGGTGTTCTGCCTGAGGGGCAAGGCTCAGAATGGGTCTATATGGTCTACAAAAACATGTAAGAGTAAGGAAAACTTATTTCCAGTGCTAATTAAGACAGACATGCGTGGTACTGGATACAGTCTCAAAGTGAGTCATTGCCTGTAGGTGAAGAGCTGCTGTAGTGGAAATGCCAGAGAAGACTTTTGACAGTCATCCAGATAGATAGATAGATAGATAGATAGATAGATAGATAGATAGATAAATTATTCTTGCATGCCAGGGTGAGAAAAGACAAGGCAGAAAACAGTGCCTTCTTTTTTTCCTGTATCTGTAAGATTGCTCAATTTCTCTCACTTTCTTAGAAACCAGAAAGAACCCAAAGACCTCAACTGAAGCTTCCATGACAGAGCCTGTACTTTTACAAGAACTAAACTATATGCACTAGTCTGTGTTTCTGACTTGGTGGAGACTTCCCTCTCATCAGAAAGAAGAGTCAGAAAGTTTGTAGTTAATGTACAAAACTATGTTTTCCCTAGAGGTACATAAACTATCTTCTGTCTGACAAAATAGAATCTGCAACAACCTAAACTGCCTGGAAATCCAGTGAAATACTGTATTGATGCATGTATCCTGCTAATCAAGCCAGATGTGTGAAAAGCAGAGCTAGTAGGTTGGAGGGTTTATTTAAACATGTGGTTTCTAGAGAGTGTGAGAAAAAACTTACGATATTCAGAGTTCCTCTTTACTGTTTGAAAATTTCATATATGCATATAATGTAGGTTTATTATTCCTCCTCCTCCTCTAATTTGTTCCCTACCCACCTCACTATTCCCTCCAAATTTCATGTGTCCTGCTTTTCTTCTACCACGGTGAGTTCACTTAGTGCTGCCGATATGAGCATGGACATAGGGTCATCTATGGGGCTATGGGTAGCCTCCCAGGGGTCACAACCCTTAAAAATATTGACTCTCCCTGTCTTAGCCATCATCAATTTCCAATAGCTCCTCAGATAGTGTGAAATTTTGTGATCACCTCCCCATACATGCTAGGATATTAAGTGGCTTTTTCATGTACGGGTCTTAGACATGCTCTCACAGCCACTGTGGTTTCATACATTCACTTGCCTCATTGCATCCAGAAAACACTGCTTCACTGTAGTCACCCACTGCCTCTTACTCTCAAGATCATTTTGATCCTTTTCCCATAATGATCCCTGAGCTTTGGGACTAAGGGGGGTGTTGGATAGATATGCCATTTAGACCTCAGCGTGCTGCAGGATTTTTTTCTCTTCATGTTGACCATGTTGTTGGTCTCTGTGTCAGTCACCATCAACTGCAAAAAGCTTCTGTGACAAGCATTGAGAAATGGCACTAATCTATGGGCAATAATGATAGATGACAGCACCAAGAAACCATGGCAAGGCAGGTTATAGGTCCTCAGAGAGAACTTGTAACTATTATTCTGCTAAATGGCTAAACCAGCTTCTACAGATTTATTGTAGATCCAGAATACTTCTTGTGTCACAAAACTGTCCATGGCCAGTTATCACGGATACCAATTAAAAGAGTGAAAGATATGTGGTCTAATGCATCTTGATATTTCAACATGAAGATGATGAAGTCTTCTCTCATAAGTGTTTTCAGGGTTTGGAGGCCACAAGCTAGCACCTGTGTATAATAATCTGGTCCATGCCTTAGTGACAAAATGGTTTAGACTATGTCCCTGGACAGAGAATGTAATATCAGGTCCAAACTGAAACAAGTGGTCCCATTCCATGACTCATACATTCCATGAGATCCCATACTTGAGGTTTCTGTTGTAGGATAAGATTCTAAGAGGAATATATGACAAGCTTCAATGAGAAAGCAACAGGCTCCTGAGGAAAGCTAAGCCATCTTCAGTAGAAAATGATATGCAAAACAATGTCTTAGTCTATGCCTGGGTCCTGATAGAAACAGAGAAGCTGCCCATGATGCATCAAATGACCAGTGCCTGGAACTGGGACAGATGGATACTGCAAAGAGTCTACCATAAGACAGAAATCATAGATTCATACTTTTACATGAGCAGAAAGGGAGGATACTAGCAAATGTCATGATCAGGTACTCCAGATTCCCATGCTACATGCAATCAACGGAGCAAAAGTAGGTGGCAGTGTGTGTGTGTGTGTGTGTGTGTGTGTGTGTGTGTGTGTGTGTGTGTGTGTGTGTGGTATCTGTTGGGCGGGGGTGAGGTGTCTTAGAAATACGTGATATGAGAGGGAAAAGAAACACCCAAGACTGATTCCTAAATTGGTTTAGTTGGAATGTGGGTGCATTCCAAAATTGGACAGCAACAGTAGCTTTACTCTGCAGTGCTCTTAAAAAACGATGGTGATCCAGTGTGGACCCCTCAGGCCCTCCGAATGGGTGAGACAGTTGATTGGCTTGATCTGTTTGGGAGGCATCCAGGCAATGGGACTAGATCTTGTGCTCATTGCATGAGTTGGCTGTTTGAAACCTGGGGCCTATGCAGGATTGTTTGGCTTGGCCTGGGAGGAGGGGACTAGACCTACCTGGACTGAGTCTACCAGGTTGACCTCAGTCTGTGGGGAAGGCTTTGCCCTGGAGGAGATGGGAATGGGGGGGGGGCATTGGGGGGAAGGTGAGGGGAACGGGAGGGGGGAGAACAAGGGAATCCGTGACCGATATGTAGAACTGAATTGTATTGCAAAATAAATTAAAATAAATTTAAAAAAAAAACAAAAAAAACAAAACAAAACAAAACAAAAAAAAAAAAACAAAAAAAAAAAACGATGGTGAGGAAATATTCCCACATTGGAGAGAGCTCCAGGCAATCAGAGAAAGCAGCCCATGTGCAGGACCGGTGGTAAAGGAGCAGGTGACATGATTCAGAAATCCTCAATGAAAAGACTGATCTATCAGCAGCAAGGTAGTGTCAGAACAAGGTATGTGGGTGGTCATATGAAAGTGTATACAAAACAATAAAAATAAAAATACACACATATAATGTACAGTGATTACATTCCACCTTCTTTTTTTTTTAAATGAACAAAACATTTGCAGTTGAAACCATTTTTAACTTCACATTTCAGGGCCATGAATTGCATTCAAGACAGCAATGTTCTAAAATAGAAAGTGGTGATGGTGTCATGGGCCTATGAGGATGCTAAAGTCTAAATTGATACTAAAGTCTATCAAATTGTGCAAACAGGCAAATTGTATACTACGTGAATTTTTTGTCAATAGAGATTTTATAAAACATAAGAAAATAAATAGATAAAAATAAAAATCTGTGAAGTCAGTTATTAAAAACTATAAAGAGGCCATGGCTTTCTAGACCAAGGATAAAACTCCAGTTTCCAGAGCAGGCTTGCAAACAAGTGAGAAAGTCTCCAGGGGTCCACCCTAAACTAGGAGCCTCTTTAGCCTTTGAGAGTGTCAAGAAGAGACACTGAGAATAATATCTGGTGGCTCTCATTTTGTCAAATTGTTGAGAGTTTGGTACGTTTCTGGATGGTGCATGTGTGCCTGTAATCCCACTAGTCAGGAGGATGGAGCAGGAGGATTGCTGAGGATGTGAAACTGGCTTGCAAAGTGAGTGCTAGTCTGAAACATCAAGAAAGCAAGCAAAAGAACAAACAAACAAACAAAACGTATGACCACAGTAGCAACACTAGACACATAAGATGCTTGGTTAATTGGTACAAGCCAGTTTCTATTTATAGACATAGCAATTCTATCACAAGTTGAAGCACAAAATGGTTACTGTGGAATAATTATACTGTATGTATTGGCTTCCACCTATCAAGGCTGGTGAAGTTACTTCTTTTTACCAAATGTCCAACATATCAACAACAAAGACTATCACACTGACATCATATTTCAAGAAGATCAATAGCCACTTTGAAAATAGGTTTCCTCTTCCCATGATAGACATGCCTGACCTCTCCCTCAACCCCTGGAAATAGCCATGATTCCATATCAGAATTGTCTTCCTTTCTCTGAGAATTTATAGAAGGACTGATTTATTGGCATAGAAATCCATAGACATGTCTATAATGTAAGTGTTTCTACTTTACATCAAAGGATGTTTGAAATAGGTATATTAGTTACTTTTCCTATTGCTGTGCTAAAATATCTGAGAAAAACAAGCAAAGAGAGAGAAGATTGATTTTTGGCTCACAAATTTATTCCATTTTCATGGGGAAGGCATAATGGTTTTCATGGCTTAGGATGTGGCACGTGCTTATTATATCTTGGTGGATCAGGAACTAGACAGTGATGACCCAAAATAGAAGTTGGTATCCCATTCAAGGCTTTACCACACCTGTCCTGTGCTGCTTGTTAGACTATAGTCCCAAAGGTTCTATAATAACTATCAAAACAGTGCCACCAGTTGGGGACCAAGTGTTTAAAGCAGACCCTATGGAGGGCATTCATGGTTAAACATTAACTGTAAGGTACCATAAAATCCACTGGTCATATTACTTACTGTGCCCCTTTGGAGCTTAAGACAGTAAAGAGCATTAGGAGGTCTACTAACAGTACAGATGAAGCCCTAGTTTAGTGGTAATACTTGACCAGAATGGACCACAAATCCATCAAAATACAGCATCCAGTTTGTGCTAAAGATTTGAAATAGCATTATCCCAAATAGGTAGGAAATTAGGTAGGAGAGGCAAGGGGTGAAGTAAGTAGTTACTGATTTGTCCACTTAGTATTCTCTGTTACTTATTAGGAGATTGGATATCTATCTTGACCATTCTGGGTTTTGTGGAGGCAGAACTCAAAATCAACTTTGAATCCCACAATCTAGGTGGGCTTCTCTGCCTAGAGAATAGTGGTTAGTGTCCCTGCTACTGTACCTGAGATCCACTGCACACCTATGCTGTCAAGTTAGGCCTTGGTGTTTCAGATGCTAACAGAACTGTAAGAAGACAGTCTCTCTTTGTAAATTTTCTAGATACCATTTTAGCAAGCCACTGAACTCAAGATCACATCTTACCAAGTGACAGTTATCATCTAATGGCTAATAAAAGTGAGAGTATAACTACTTACACACTCTGACCCAGTAAGAGACAATTATGATAGATTATTTTAGCTTTGCAGCTCCCTCCCTGCTCCCTCCATGCGGCTTCATTTCCTTTCCACTGATGCTAGTAGCATGCACACACACACACACACACACACAAAGGAACAACCGTGTCTTAAACACCTTCGAAGGCACGTTTCCCAGATCACCCAACTTGCAACAGAGACTTTGTACCACAAGAGGTTCTAATATAATGTGAATCCTATTTTTTTTTTCTCAGAAAATAAGAAAATAAATAGGGCTATTAGTCACTTCAGGGATGACATAACAAGTATGGGCTTAGCATGTGTAGTGAAATCACTCCATGGATAACAGTTAGTTCATTCAGCTGCAGAGATGATGCAGCTCTAACTGATCCCCTTGTAAATAGAGCCAGATATAAATATAGCCCGATCATTAGAAACGAAAGTTGAGCACAGCGATTCCAAAACTGCATGCCCTCTCAAGAGCATTATTTAGTCAACCTCTAATTGTCCCACCTAATGTAACGAGTAGACTTTAAACAGAGTCCTCAATCTAACGAGTATCACAACAGAACCGAGAAAATCCAGAGTCCCTTGCCCGGATATTGGAGCTGTGTCTAAAGTCCTGTTTGAACATTTGTTGTGGTTTGGATCTTAAGTGTTCCCGCCACTCTTGCATGCTGAAGGCTTGGTCTCCACATGATGGTGTCGTGGTGGGTTGACAGAAACATAAAATGAGGCCTGGCTGGCAGAGGTTAGGACATTGGGTATTGTATCCTTGAAGAGGATACTGGGGCCCAGAGATCTTCCTCTATGGCTTCACTTCTCTGCTACCGCACTTGACCACACACTCCTTGTCAAGATGTACTGCTTAATTAAGACCCAAAGGCAGTGGCACCATCAGGCATTGGAGTGATGTCACTGAAATGATGAACCAAATGAGATTTCCATTTCTTTACATTGAATTTCACAAATTTTTAACAGCCACTGAAAGCTAACACAACTCTTTCTTTCAAACACTGTGAACCTCTCTTTCCTGTCAACCTTTTGGATAATGGAAGAACTTCTTTATTTAGTGTAGAAAGGGCTATAAATCTCCCAGGATGGGATGGATAAATGGCATTCGGCAAAGAGATGTGAATTGGTTTAGCATTCACAGGCAGTCCTCTGGCAGCTGACAAAATTGAAGGAGCTGGAGGTGATGGATGACACCAAGGAAACAGTGTCTTCTATCCACAACAGGGCTGGTGCACATAGGAACCCACGGAGACTGTGGCAGCATATGCACAGGACCTGCACAGGTTCCAGCCAGATGGGATCCTAGCACTATGAGGAGGAAGAAGACACAGGAGCTCCAATCCCTAACCAAGAGGCAATCTGCAATTGATATCCACTTGCAAAGGAAATTTTTTTTTCTTCAATGGCATCTCCACAGATGGCCCCATGCCCAGTAGTAGATGGTCAACACAAAACAAACTCAATGGTATCTTTTGTAGACTTTTTGTATTATAACGCTCTCTTTGAATATTTTATTTTTATCTCACTGGCCCTTTGCCTTGTATATTATGGTCTCTAATTTTGTGGGTTGTGTATGTGTGTGTGTGTGTGTGTGTGTGTGTGTGTGTGTGTGTGTGTGTATGTTTATGTGTATCTTGTGGGTTTTTTCTTTCTTTTCATTATTATGGGTTGTTTCTTTGCTTATTTTTTTCTAAAAAGAGAAAGAAGGCATGTAGTTGACTGGGTGAGGATGTGGGGAGGATCTGGGAGGAATTGGGGAAGAGGAAACTGTGATCAGAATATCTTCCATGATTTTAGTTTTTCAATGAAAGAGAGCAGAATTGGGCTTTGTGATGCTAACCCATGCGATTTTTTTGTTTGTTTATTGCCAGTATCTTTCTTGGACAGGACAGCTCAAATGGCAGAGGCATCTTCTATGTCTTGTCTCTGTTCCTAGAAAGATCTTGTAAACTTTATGCATGGCCCACCTGCTTCCAAAGCGTGAAGATACATAGAAATAGCTATGTAAGAACCAGAGATCAAAGGATTATATTTCAGTCCTGCATTTAAGAGCTGGCTAAGAGCTTGGTGGAGTGTAAATGACCCAAAAATTTTAGTGGGAATGTTAATTTTTTTTAAACTAGGAAAAATAATTCATTGAAGTAACTGACAATATTTATAACTCAATTTCTGTAAGTTAGTTTTTGTAGGTGAATTTTAATTGGCCCTAAGTAAGTTAGTCAGTCAGTTTCTCTCTCTCCCCCCCCCTTTGTGTGTGTGTGTGTGTGTGTGTGTGTGTGTGTGTATGGTACACAAATAAAACATTCTCAAGCTTTACTTTTATGTTCTTTAGTAAATATCCATGTAGAATTACACTGTCACGTGTGAGCTCTGGAGAGTGAGGAAGTGTGTTCCTTCTCCTCTTCCTCTCCATTGAACACGTGATTTTAACACACAGTTGCTCTTTCTCAGTCACTGTGTGTATTCACAAAATATACATGTATCAAAATATCATATAACAGTCTATGAATTATTGTTTGGATGTGATCCGTTCTTAATTGTTAAAAAGCACAAGGTTGTGAAAATTCTGATCCTGTGCTGAGCTATTTTAGTAAAGAGAATTTTCGTTTCTTATTTTGTAGCAGTATGTTGGTTTAAAAGTGAAAACTCACATACAAATGCCAAAATCAGCAATGAAAAATACCTCTAATTCTTCTCTCCAAGAGTATCTCACACATGCTATTAAATGTTTGCTAAATGTCTTTTCCTTTCCATACGCATTGATTAGTGCATTTTAAGAAAAGTGGTATCATTTAATGAGTATAATTTCAACATTTTCCTGCATTTATCACTAGACATTTGGAATGAAGGCATTTATAAAGGTCCTACTTATTCTAGTTAGAATTCAGAAAAGAACAAATAGATTTGTGCTTCGCTCACAGAGAGTAGGGAAAAGCTAGAATGGTATTGGGCAGTTTCTAGATGAGTCAACCTAAAAACAAGTGGAGGCAGGACCCAAGGAAGACAAAGAGTAGGCCTCTAACAGCCCTGGAAGTCAGGCCCAATGTCTCCCTTTGTTGCCCTTAGAATCTAATGGCCTTGTCTGGCTATTGACTGCACTTGGAGATGAGTGTCTAATGAACAGATACTCAGTTCTTATTGTACTCCCTCCAGTAGTAAAAGAAATTATGCCTTGGATGCTAGAGGTGAATTACCCTTTCAACTGTCTCTGAAGATGTCTTACAAAACCTTTGGACCTTGAGTGCTTCCAAGTGTGGTGGTCTGGGAGAAGCATGACCTTCCTGTAAACTGACCTGAAGTGAATGACCCTTGGAGAATCATTGTTAGTTTCCCAGTGAGGTGGAGCATATAATTTGTGTTCTATTTTTAGTCATCTCTGGACCTAACCTTGGGAGGGTTCAAGGTAAATGAAAGTGCTTCCTTACCTGAGGACTGAGCACCATGATGAGCTAAGAAAGATGCTGTTCAGCAACTAAGAGGAGAGCACTTAGCTCCCAGAGTCAGATATTTTTCTCTCAGGGCCAATTTAACTCTGTGCTGTAAAACCCTGTATTCATTATTGAGTAGCACTGATTAAATGTTCCAGTGCTCACAGAGCTGTTCAAAGTGCCACACAAAGAGAATTGCCCTGCCCTATAGGACCTTAAAATCAAAATCAGGGATTTATTGCTGGAAAGGTGTCATTTGGCTCCTTGCATGTGCTGTGAAGGGAGCACGACAATCACGGAAGGATGCTTTACACTCTGGAGCACCTCTTTTAACTTGTGAAGCGCTCATGATTTTTTTTTCCTTCAATGTCATTGAATGCCGTGACTTGGAGATAGTGCGGAGCATATGTAGAATATGTGATTAAATGTGCACTGTGCTTTGGTTTTATTTTTTTAGTTTCATATAATGTAATGTCAGAAAAGCTGGCTTTCTTTTGTTTGTTTCTTGCTCTTTTGTGATTTCCTTCCCTTCATTTGGAGACAGGGTCTCTCCATGCACAGCTCAGGTGGGTCACACACTCATGGTCCTCCTGCCTCTCCTTTTCTATGATTGCAACACTACCTTTAGTTTGCCTCTTTGATTTTGGACAGCATTGTCTTTTTCTTTAAGCAAAAAAATTTTAAATGAGTACATTTTCTTTAGACAATCACATGAAATAATTATACACAGCCAGAGTGAGTATAAAAGGACATCTGTGGGCCTGGTCCACTGTCAGTATCAACAGTCTTATATAATCTTTGACTCTCTATTCCTTTTTGAACTATAAGGTAGAGGAGAAGACCCACTGAAATCTTCTAGTAAACATCTACATTATCTGCTATATCCATAGCAACTGCACGAACTGGATATACTCGTGTGTAGTCTAAAGTTTTTCTGGGTCCTGGCCAGCCAGCAGTTAGGACAAATATCTCCCACTCGTGTCCTCCAAGTGAGCACACAGAGGCTTATATTAATTAGGAACTGTATGGCCATTAGCTAAAGCTTTTTACTGACTAACTCTTACACTTAAATTAACCCTTAATTCTTATCTATGTTTAGCCACGTGGCTTGATACCTTTCCTCAATTCTGCCTTGCCATCTTGCTTCCTCTATGGCTGGCTGGTGACTTCTGACTCCTTTCCTCTTCCCAGAATTTTCCTTGGCTGCTTGCCCCACCTATACTTACTGCCTGGCTACTGGCCAATCAGTGTTTTATTTATCAACCAATCAGAGCAGCACATATTCACAGCATGCAGAATGATATCCCACAGCACTGGGGCAAATCCTAGATCTTCTGAAATGCTGTCTTATATTATTGCATCATCAACCATAATATTATTTTGGAAATCCCAACATTTTAGTATCGAAACATTATCTTCTAAATTCTATATTTGCTCTTGAAATATCATAAAACAGTGTTTATTGAGTGCCATGTACTGATTTTAGTTTAGAAATATGGATTAAGCTGTGTCCTTACTGTGATTAGTATTCTATCAATAGCCTTTTCTGTCCCTACTGCACTATAGCATAAACCCTAACCTTCAGAAAAATCAATGCAACCAATGCACAAAAGAACAGGACTGATGGATTTGTGGTTGTCCAAGGAAATTCCAAGATGAGACAGGCAGAAATAACATTGTAAGATTTCAGTAACGTTATTCTAAGAGTGGAACACTACTGTGTTGTTGACTGCCCTTTGTGGTGAGATATTTCATATTTGTCATTGGGAAGTCACTTTTCATTATACCTACATATGAGGTGCTTCTGCCTCTGCTCAGCCTTAGACTGGTGGTGATAACTTGCTTGATAATTGAGATTATTGACATTTAAAATAATGGTACCCCTTACACTCCCTATGAGAGGTATCCCTGGCCTTTTATCCTAACTGAGGATACTATAGAGTTCTTTGAGCTGAATCCAGCAAATTTATCCTGAAGAGGGGGACCTGGACTATGCTTACAAAAGTGGAGTGGTAGAAACCATTTGATAGTTGGCACAGCCACTACATTATATCTGAAAGGCACAGACAACTTAAATCCAGTATACCTAAAAATGAACTTAGATGTTATCTAAATCATGTTTTTGTTTTCTTTTTTTAACAAGAGAAAAAATTAAATTCATAATAATCCCATAATTATCCATACTTATATTTACTCATACCCATAGTTACCCATTCCCACTTCAACTGGTATCAGTTTCATTCTTCTGATTGTTTGGTTGTAGAATTGTGGTCTCCCTTGAGTCTTTTTAATTCTCCCACACACATAATCCATTAAGAATCTACTGGCTATGACTTCAAAATATATCCAGAATAATAGCATTTCTCATCACCTTCTCTGCTAAGATCCTGAATAAAAGGAACAGTGATCTTTCAAGATTTACTTAATTTTATGTTTACAAAATCTCACTATGTAATCCAGGCTGGCATGTAATTTATAATCCATGTCCCTCAGCTTTCTATGTGTCAGGATTACAGGAGTGTATAATAAAGGTGAACTACTCTATTAGTACACCCATCCTAGCCTTCCTGTGGTGTATTTGTGATACTAATACCAAAAATGAACCTGCTAAAATGATTGAACGATATCTTTTTTTTTTTTCTAACTCAAAGCCCATCATTGGGCAGCTCTATGTCTCACCATCAAAGGCATCAATGGCCTTTTTTCATTGATACCTTTTACACTTTGTCTCTGATTACCATTCCATTCATCTTAGTACCAATCATATCAAGCTTAATGATGCTTAGAACATCCCTTGGTACCTTGATACTGCCTCAACTTCTGTGTGTTCCATTCCTTTTTAATACATTTACCATCCATAGACTACCATCCTCATGTTGGTACTAAAATCTCAGCTCCTCATGTGAGGTCCTATATAACCACAAAAATCAAGGTTGCCCCCAAATGTCCTTTACTACGTTGCCCATAAACCTTACAAAATGGGGCTTTGTGTCAATTAGTTTATTGGGTTCCTCCTATGTTAGTTTGATTCACCACTGCTATAATAAAACACTGACCAAAGGCAACTTGGGGGAGCAGGGGTTCACATGGCTTACAGAAGACCTCCATTATGAAGGGATGCCAAGGTAAAAATGTAAGTAGGAACCTGAAGGCAGGAACTGAAGCAGACACCATAAAGAAATCTGCCTACTGGCTTGCTTGGCATGACTTTCTCAACTTGCTTGCTTATATAGCCCAACCTACCTGCCCAGGATGGCAAGGCACAATGTTCTGGGACCTCCTATTATCAATTAGCTACCTAGAAAAAAGTCCCACAAGCATGCTCACAGACCCGTCTGATGGAAGAATTTTCTCAGTTGAGGTAATCTTTTACCTGGTGACTCTAATTTATGTAAAATTGACAAAACCTGACTTGAGCACTCCTTTTTCCTTAACCACACTCTGTACCAAAAACGATGTGTGATTGTTCAGGGCCGTATAATAAAGTCTAAATTAGTGACTGGTCGTCATTGGTCCCGGATAAAATTTCTCAAATGTAGTATTTAGACCAAGTATAATTGCATGTAGTTGCCTGTTATTGTTATTATCAGGTTAACTATGAATATAAGCAAAAATACAGAGCAATGATCATTTTTTTTATTAAGAGATTGTCTATTCACTTTACATACCAACCACAGATTCCCCTGTCCTCCCTCCTCTTGCTCCCCAGCCTTGCCCCCCAACCCACTCCCCCATTTCCACCTCCTCCAAGGCAAGATCTCCCATGTGGAGTCAGCAGAGCCTGGTACATTCAGTTGAGGAAGGTCCAAGCCCCTCCTGCCTGCACAAAGGCTGAGCAAAATGTCTCACAATATGCAGTAGGCTCCAAAATGCTGGCTCATGCACTAGGGACAGGTCCTGATCCCACTGTGTGTGGGCCCCCTATGCAGTTCAAGCTAAACAACTATCTTGCTCATCCAGAGGGCCTAGTCCAGTCCCATGGGGGCTCCTGAGCTACTGTTGCACAGTTCATGCATTTCCACTCTTTTGGCTAGTTGTCTCTGTCCTTTTTCCAGTCATGGTCTCAATATCTCTTGCTCATAGAATCCCTCCTCTCTCTCATTGATTGGACTCCTGGAACTCCGCCTGGGACCAGCCATGGATCTCTACATCTGCTTCCATCAGTCACTGGATGAGGGTTCTATGATGACAGTTATGGTATTCAGCCATCCAATCACCAGACTAAGCGAGCTCAGGCACTCTCTCAACTATTGCCAGTAGTCTATGATGGGGTCATCATTGTGGATTCCTGGGAACCTCCCTAGCACTCTGCTTCTCCCTATTCCTATGATGTCTTTATTTATCACGGTATCTCTTTCCTTGCTCTCCCACTCTGTTCTCATTCCAGCTCGAACCTCCCGCTCACCTAAGCTCTCATCCTCCATCCTTTGCCCTCTATCATCCACCCTCATCCCCAGTTTGCTCATGTAGATCTCATCCCTTTCTCCATTGCTGGGCGATACATGCTTCCTTCCTAGGGTCCTCCTTTCTAGCTGGCCTCCCTGAAGCAATGATCATTTTTAGGAAATTTTATTAAAATGGATTTTTAGATTTCTGTCTCTGCTTTAGGAGAAGACACCTGAAGAATATGGTCATTATCATCTATCAATCTTTCAATATATATATATATATATATTTTGTGGAGAAGCAATGTTATTTATATATGATTATTTCAGGTTCTATTTGGGCAGCTAAATAAAGCACTGTTCAAGTATTTATAAAGCATGTATTAGAAAATTCTGATTTGTTCAAACCCTCATGGTTATAATAATTATTAAAACCCATTTTCATTTTTATGGAATAGAGAGAGGCAGCTGATGTCTGTCTTCAATTTAAATGCATTGGTTTCTCTTAGTATAGAGCAACTTACATGAGATTATAAATGTGTCTAAATATTCGGAAATTAAATATTCATTAGTATCTGAAAATCAGGATGAACTTTTATGTAAACATTTTATAATTTGGAAATACACCCCAATGTAAAACCAAATGCAGTGCTGAATCTAATGGAATAATACTGGGAAATTAGGAGATAAATATAATTAAAACTATATATCATTTTGTATAATTAGATAATCAAAGTATTAACAATTCTGCAGTCATGTTTTAAGATGTTCATTACCACTGACAGTGCTGATCAGAAAATTAAACTACATAATAAATGATGATAATTTTATAAATTTGCTTAAAGTTTATCTCAATCTTTGGAATTAAGAAAGCAAATAGCTCAACCTATCTGTTAAAAATTCTCTCTAGTGAACTAATGGTAGATTGTAGGGAAATTAACTTGTTATTTTTCTTTCATACCTGTCTAATTTAGTTATTTACTGAGTCACAGAAACAAATGCCAATCCATTAAAATAGAAAAAGGTTTTCATAGTGGCTTTTGGAAGGTTTTTTATTCTCATTCTTAATTACTACACAAAAATCTCTAGAGACTGTCAGTTAAAGGAGGATGTAAATTAATGAAGTCAGAACATCACCATGCCTTTTTTTCTATTCCTTTAATATTGGAAAACAGTACAAGCCTTGTGATAAAACAGTAATTGTGCTTAATCTATTTTTTCTTGATATGTTGGGTCCTAGAACTTTTTTATGTACTAAAAATGTTTGGGGAAGTCAATAGCATTAGATAGTTATTGAAGATTCTTGTATTATGCTCTTTATTTTTATCACCTTATTTTCTTATTTCCTTATTTTTTTTGTAAATACTTTTATCATGTTTTTGAAATATAACTTTTATTAATATCCATTGCTTTCACATAATTGAAAAATGAAATAATAATTGAAAGACTATGTATGTGTCTGTCTGTCTGTATCGATAATGCCAAATGCAAGTCCATGTTAGTGATCTCAAATTTATCTCTTTCCAGAAAAGTCATTGTAGTTTCTCCTCTTGTTTGTTAATGTTTTCCCAGCACAACACTGAACATTGGATGCTCTCATCTATCATTGATTCATTTAATACCTGAGAGTATATTAATATTGGAATATATTAATAATGGTATAAAAATGATTACCCTGTATTATGATAAGTTTGTCAAATTTGTGTTTTATTTGCCATTTTCCACTTATTTTTCTTCTCAAAAACCCTCCATCTACTGAAAAAGTATGTGGATACCTACATTTATTCTCTGTTGAATTTACTTAATCTTAAATTATGTTGAGTGGCTTTTGACCTGAGTAATTTGTATTTTCAGCATAGAAGTTATTTTAGGTGTCTTAAATATTATAAAGTTATAAAAGAAATTATTTGATTCATTGTCTATAATAATATTATGTGAATGTTACGCACTGTGCAAAGTAATTAATTAGAGTTATCAAAAAAGGCCAAAATTTGACTCATTAGTGATTTGTGTTTTAGTGGCTCAGACAACCAATAGGTTCAAACAGAAATACCTCCTATGATGTGTATGCTTCTATAGGATATCTTGATGCCTCATAGAGTCATGAATGCGATTTTGGTACAGGGGAAAATCATCAGAAATGTGATGATACACAGAAATTCCTTTGTTGCTCTGCTATTTTAGAAACAGATACCCGATGAACAGAGACAGTAAGTTCCAGAAAGACACTTTTTTTAACTTCCACACATCTCTCAGATCCTCCGCACCTCCCCACCCTCCTGATTCTATGTTCTTTCTCTCTCTTTCAAAAGAGATGACAAAAAAAAAAACCCAACAAAACACAAAAATGAAAATCAAAGCAAACAAAACACCCATAGGACAAAAATTGCCAAAAGAAAACAAAATGAAACCAAACAAAAACATTGTGTTGTGTTGGCCAACTGCTCTGGGGAGGGGGCCTGTCTGGGAGGGTGGTTAACATACCCAGTGGCATGCCATTGGAGAGAACTGATTTTACCTTTGCCACAGGTTTCAATTGCTAATGACTTCTCATTAAGGGGATGGACCACTTCCCTCTCTCAGTGCTGGGCCCCTTTCTGACTTAACCCTGTGTAGATCTTGTGCAATGCTATCACAGTCTCTGTGAGTTCCTATGTGCATCAACCCTGTTGTGTCTGGAAGACACTCTGTCCTTAGAGTCATCCACCATCACTGACTCTTACAGTCTTTCTGCATCCTCTTTTACGTAGATTCCTGAGCCTTGAGGGGAGGAATTTAATGAAGTTTAATCCTATTTAGGACTGAGTGTTCCAATGTCCCTTACTCTCTGCATATCGTCCAGTTGAAAGTTTGTGTTAATTCCCATCTACTACAAGAAAGTTCTCTGATGTGGGTTGACCAAGGCACTGACTCTGAATGTCATACTGCTCTTCTCATTGTATTTTTAATCTTTAATAGATAAATAAATTCATAGCTATCTTCTAACAGTAACATAAATTTCTACTAAAATTATAATCATGTAGGCAGAAGCCGAAAGACATTAGAAAATACAGCATGTATCCCATAGGAGAGTTGAAATTCTTTTGGATTTTAGACTGTTCATGTTTCCTAAATCTTATTCAATTTGATGCTCAATGATGAGGAACTGTTCTTGTGCATGGCCTTGCAGTAAATGATAAGAAAATAAAGATGATGTAGTTTCTTCCTTCAACAACTTAAGAATAGTTCTCATTGTAATGGGAACTATGCCTCTTGAATTAGAAAATTAATCCCACTGAGAAAGAAATGTTGGAAAAGCTTACTTAATCCAAAGGACTGTGAGTGTTTGGAACAGGTTTTCCTTGGTTATAAACTATGCATCACTTTGATAAAACTGAATTCTTTAGCCAAAATTTTAAATTTGAGCTGTGGGATGCATTTAGCCTAAGTAGTAAGAAATATCTTAATCTTCCAGACAAATCAAAAGTAAATGTTTGGATAATTCTGGGGTTGGGCCCAAAATAAAATAAGTGGGAAAGATCTTGGTCTCAGAGGTTTCAATCATCTGAAGGGTTCAGCTGCAGTAGGGTTGGTTCCAAGGCTTCCTGTGAGGCAAACATGGAACGGGCCTGAGGTAAGTAAGTTCCAAGGTTTGAACTCAAATTCGTTTTCAAGTACTCACCGGGTAGTAATGGTAAAGTGGTTTAGCAAGCTTTTTTAGTAGCAGTTCCTTTTATTTTGAAGAAAAAAAAACAGAAGAAAGTGAAAGAAAAGAAAAAAGTTAGAAACATAGAATATGACCTTTCTACATTATGGTAAGAAACTTGAAATGAAGTAACAGCTAATTTACTAAGCAATGGACAGAACAATGGTGCTGTATGTACAAACACAGAAAAGACAGCCAGATCTTGTAGATGTCCCATCTGTTGAGAAAGCCCTGGGTTTGAATGTGTACTGAGTGGTCATTCAAGTCACTGGCAGTTCCTCCACACTTTCAGTTCATGACTGGACTATGGACTCAGGCTTTAACTGTTGCTTCTCTTGTCCTTCAGTCTTCAATGGTTCTTGGATAGCATTCTTAGCTTCTCCATATCCCCTTCCCAACTCGTTCATGCACACACTACAAAATTATATATCACTAAGCACGTCAGTCTGAAAATCAGCTACCTAAAGTCCTGACTGCTCCATCAGACATTTGAATGCAGAACAAGTAATAGAAACTTCTTTTGGCATTGTTACCCCAACTTAGACATATGTTTCTCTGTGTTTCCCCAGGTTTTGAGTGGGGACTGCTTTGTTTATACAGCTTTCTTTTTAAATATATATTATATTAGTTCTTTGAGAATTTTCTATATGGAGTTTTGTTCATTTTCACTCCCCTCCTCCATTATACACCTTTCCTGGTGACACTAATAAGAAAAATTCATAACACATATAAAATATATGGCTGTTGAAATGGATAGAAGCCTAAATGCAAATTTAAGAAAATCTTAATTATTCTGAATTCATATACTTTCACAATAAACTATAAGCTACTCATGTTCTTATGAAAATTAGCTCTTACATATTTAGAAATTAAATGCAACATGTACACAATATATACTATATAAGCAATCATGTTCCTGATTAGTAAAGTGTATACATATAGTGTTGATAATTACAATTAGCATATTCAATGTAATATTAACCAGTAAGTTGAAAAATACATAATCATTCTTGAAGCTCAAAGTTTGGAGAAATTAAAAGTATTTTCAGATTTTCTTCCATGAAATTCCTTACTTAGCTGAAATTACACTTACTTTTAAAGATTTACTTTTAGTATTTATTTATATATTTATTTATGTGTATGTCTGTGTATTTTTGGAGGCCAGAAGAGTCACTGGAGCTGGAGTTATAGGCGTCTGTGAGCCATCCAAACTGGGCACTAGAAAGTAAACTCAGGTCTTCTGCAAAAGCATCAAGCATTCTCAAGCACTGAGTCATCATCGCTCCAACCCTGTAAATTCACTTATTTTTATTCCTGAGCAAAAATGGTACCAGTTTTTAGCAGTGATTTTATATGAGTTAATGAAACTAGGCTATTCTTAGGCTATAGAAACATACCCCACAGTTTTCACATGTAAATTTGTTTATTAACGATTTAGTGAGCATCAGCGACTGCAACATTGATATATAATGACGTGAAGATAAGCAAGACAGCGTGCCTGCACTTGAGCCACTCACGAGTCAGCCTTATTCTTCGTGACATTGAGAACAGGTTGCATAATTATTTATGAACTTAAATCCACACTTTGTTATTATCTGATTATAATTCAAATTATGTCAATAAATTCTGCCATTGTTCTTATGAAAAATTCCTTTACATTTAAACCCAAATAACTTTTAGTTAATTAAAATCACATCAATTATGGAAGTGATGTCTTGAATACTTGAGAGATTCTGCCTGGCTGTGAGGGTAAAGCAGCTCTTCTCAAAAATGACTTCAACATTAAGCAAAGTCTTAATGTATCGTGTTTGTCCAACTTACATTAATGAAAACTACTACAGCACTTGATTTCCAGGTATTAACAGCTTCACAAGCAGCTTGCACAGTTCCCTAGGTGTTAACGATTCCTCTCATAATCTGGCACTGGATCGCTTTCAAACACCACGAGGCAAAGCAAGATATGCTCTTCTCATTCATCAGCAGAGCCAGGAAGACTCCACGCAGGATCACCACTTAGTAAAATTCTGCAGCATTGAAAGAAGATGAAATTGCAGTGGTCCAGGGAAGCTTAAAGAGGAGGAGGTATTTGATCTGTGTACTGAGGTATGAGGAAGTCTTTCCCAGGTCCCCTACAACTTCTTGGGTTGAAGAAGAGTGGACATGGAGGATAGGATATATTGATGGAAGAGGGAATGTAAAGTAAGGACAGTGTTTGAGGTGGTATGAGCGCATTTTGGGATGTGATGTCATTGAGAAAAAGAAAGCAGCACGAAACTAGAGTGATGAAGGGTCCTGATTATATACAGTTTCTGTTTATCTGGTGAAGGCATCAAAGAGACTTTGGAAGCTGCCCACATTTCAACAGAGGAGCGACTTGACGGGCTTTCTGCTTCAGGTAGAACCATTTTGAAGAAGTAGAGGGGGGATTTGGGTGAGAGAAGTGGAGAAAGGAGCTACATAACTACTTAGACACATGAAGTAGCTTATAAATTGGGAAAAGTTGAACTAAACTGCTAAGTTTAGGGTGTTTGTGAAAATTATTGTTTTCAACAACTTTTTTTTAAAGGAGCAAGGAGGACCAGCTATTTCACATTTCCAATAATTATTTTTTAAGAACACAGGCATATTGTCCTCAATGTGCTTTTCTCTTTTATTTCAGAACATTCTGCTGATGGTAGAAAATACTCTTTCTCTTCTATCTTTGTAAAATTAAGATAGGACATTGTGTGAAACATTCCTTGTTCTAGATAATTGTGCTTCAATCTCCTGAAACTGTGTTTGACTTTAGATGCACTAACAAATCAAATGTGGATAATGGGTATGAACAGAAGTTTTTCTGATTCAAGAGTACATTTCTGACTAGTCTTATATTAAAGACATTAGGTGTTTTTATATAAATTCAATATTCTTGTCAAACATATGTAAATGAAGTCCCAATTCTACTTTAAAAGGCTTCTTTTGTGCAAGCAACTATTCTGTTGGAGTTTGAGAGGCTGTGTGTATATGTGAGTGTGTATGTGTTTTCACAGGAGAGTGGTAAATATGGGCTAATACGAAGATTACAGGACAACAGTGTGTCTTTCCTTTCAAACCTTTTGTTTGGAACAGGGTCTCTCATTGATTTTGAACTTCTCCAAGTAGGCAAGATTAGCTGGTCAGGAAGCTTCAAGGATCTACCTGTCTTCACCTCCCGCTTTGCCTTGTATGACCATGCCTGGCTTTAAAACATTTTTATTAGTTTTTGGGAGCTTGCATAACATGTTAGATCATATTCATCCAACACTGTGTCTTTTCTTTTTTCCCTCTTGGCTTTGAAATAACATTTGTGGATGGTGGTGATTGCAGTGACAATGATTTATTCAGCGTTTGAAGTCTTCATCATAGCTTAGGGCACTGGAGGGGGGGTGTCAGCAAACACAGAAGATTTCAAACTTGGAAACTGACTCAAATCCATCATGGCTTCTCATAACTTGTGGTGGTTGTGAATGGATTTTCATATAGAATTATCAGACTATAGGTATTTGCTGTTTTATTTCTTGGTGGCTTCCTGCCAGATTCAGATGTAGCCACACCATTTTTTATGACTTATTACTAAGGCTATTATTAGTGAGGAAAGAATCTGAACACCATTGGTATGTGTGCCTACTTGCAAAGCTGTTTTTACTACTTAGAAGAAAAGCATTTACTTTGATTAAAGAAAGCAGATTAAACATAGACTTTTATTTGACAAGTTAATTTTAAACCCATTTTAAAATTATTTCAAGGTCAGGACAATTTTAGAGCAATTAAGCTAATGAAGCAGTAGGTGATAATATACTCACAAGATGCTGTCTTTCAATGAAAAAAATGTGTTTTTCTTTCCTTTTCAGGTAAAATTAATGCTTAGATGTTTTTTGTTTTTATTTTTGTTTTTTGGTTTTGTTTGTTTGCTATTATTTTTTTTAACAGAGGAAGGCACTATTAGAGAGGTAAAGCACAGTGAAATTACAGTCTTGCCTGGAGGGTTCCTCCCTCTGCAATGCTTGGATGTTTGGATGTTCTGTTAGAATCCTTCATATATTTGAAAGAGAAAAAGTGTAGAATAGGAATCATATAATCCTGGATTCAGATCTAGAAACATAATATTAGAATAAAATCATGACTATAAGCCAGGCATGGTGGCACATGCCTTTAATCCCAGCACTTAGGAGTCAGAGGCAGGTGGATCTCTGTGAGTCCAGCCTGGTCTACAGAGTTCCAGGAGAGCCAGGGCCACACAGAAAACCCCTGTCTCAAAACCACCCTCCCCCAGCCCAATAAAATAAAATAAAATCATGACTATAATTAGCAGCCAGCTCTTTTTGTTTGTTTGTGTTTTGTTTTTGTTTTGTTTGTCATAGGAGAATAGTAATGTTCAATTCACACAGGTTTTGAGAAAACTTCATAACCATTAGTGGAAAATGTCCATCACTTAATAGAATAAAACTAGTACTTAGCAAATATTATTACTGATAAATGCTATGTCAAACTGAAAGCATTTGGACTCTTGATATTTTCACTTGTTTTGATCATACATTGTCTCAGCTTGCATTCCTTACTCTGTCTTCTTGTGACAAATTGGTTTAAAACATGGAGATTCATCATTGAAGTGAACACCTTGGGAACTCTCTTCTGTCCTGTGTTTTCACGGAAATCTTGTCAGCTGTACAGGCATCGTCTCAAGACATGTACTCCTTCTGTATCATCAATGGTTCCAGGAGATAAAATAATTGCCAAGTTTATCAAAGCTCAATGAAGAAAAAAAAGTCAATAAATGGCAAACTTTATTGGGATGAACTAATTTTCGAGGAAGAAAATGTATGCACCAGCTGCCGGGTAAAGACAGCGTTGATAGATTCTGATCTGGAAGGCGATGGTCATTTTCTCTGTGTGTTTGGCGAATATTACAAACTAGTGAAATAGTCTTCACTTTTTCCCTAGGTGGGAACTCCTAGTGTCCCTAGGTTTCCAACACTGTCATTTTCCCTTCCCAAATTAGTTCATTCCGCACTCTTTTTTTTTCCCCTAGGGCACTCTGCCTTTCTAAACTAATTTCTCTCATTTCCCCCCTTGGGTTGTTTCCCTGTTCTTTCTTGCTTTCTTATATGCCTCAGGGAATCCTTTCAACAAAACCTCAGAAGGGCCAGGTAGTCCAAGAACAATACTCACTTTTGTTTCCACAAACTCCATCCTCCATCCAAAGAGTCAGTCCAAAAATATGTTGAAGTTCAGGTTTACGAGTGTTGCTGGAGCGGGTAGGGGAGAAGGAAGATTTGCCAGGGAGATTTCACAGGCACACAGAGCAGGAAGGCAAGCAGAGGAGGGAGCCCGCTGGGGCTTCTTACCTCCCTCTGTACTGTAAGAATCCTGGCCTCTGGTGTCCTTGGTTCTAACTGCTGACTGAGCACTTCATTCAACAGTCCCGAACCCTCTACTTTATTTCCTTTGTTTGTCCAAATGTCTATCCTTGTCTTTAAACAGACAAGACTTTGACATACAAAGCCTTCTTACAGAGGAAATAGACACAACAAAGGAAGAGTTGTACTTCTTTAAAGAAATACTGTGGGCAGAAAGTCAGGTCCTGACTGCCTTCCACATTTGCTTTTATACTTCCCAACTCTCTCCCGCATTGTGTCTCCCTCTGACATCTTCCTAGTCAGTGTCCTTTGTTAGGACATGAAGGATTTTGTTTTGTTTGGATTGTTTGGTTCCAAGCCCATCGTTTCATGCTTCTCTAATGAGAAACACACAGAGAAGACCCAGTGTTTGTCTCAGATAGTCAGATCTTTACGATTCATTTTCCACACTAGATAGAAGTTGATGTCAAGGATTAACTCTCCTCATTTATCTGTAACTTTTTAGCTCTGAAGACAAAGCCCTTAGCACAGGAAGTGTGCTATAAATTTTAATTGGATTGACTAGGACTGTCATTTGTGCTCTGGTGGGAGTGAAGATAATAGAAAGTCCAAATCCATCATGTCACTCTTTCATTGGAATTTGCATTTTCTTAAATAATTTCCATTAGGACCTCAAGACAGACATAGGGCTGAAATCTTATTCTTGAAAGGGAGGCAAGGAGTGTAAAAGTCAGTTGTCAACAAAGGATGGCTCTCCCAGGTTATGAAAAGAAGGAAGGAGCTCTACACAAAAATTTGGTGCAGATCAAAGGCTTTCATGTACGGACACATACCCCAATCCAAGAAGGATTTGGATTCAGAAGAGAAATTTGAGAGTGCCCAGTGCATTATAATAAAGGGATAATTCAAAGAATGGGGTCTTGTTCCAGCTGCTCCATGCCTTATTCCACAGTTAAGCATGTGATTTCCCCTAAATTATTTTTATGTAATTTGAGATTCTAATTGTAAGAAAATCAACTCATGATTTGTTGGACTATTTTTCTATCAAGTAGGTCTAACACCTGGCTTAGTTGAACATGATCCAAGAGTTCTTTTCCATGATTTTTTTCCTGGTTGAGGGCAGAAGAACCAATGAAGACTGCAGAAAATAAGGCAAATCCCAGTACTACTGCCTGCCCTTCTAATTCTTCATACAACCCCAGTGGTTAACTAAGACATTCTATCCTAGGAATATATCATATCAAAGCTGCTTTTATAGTAATTCAGCATGCTCACCACATTCAAAAACAGAATCCTGTGAGTTAGGTGAGTAATTCTAGTGGGGCTGCAGCTGGGTCAGTTCACAGCAACATTCATTTACCAAAACCACAAGGATGCTCAGTGGCCAGTTTTATTATTACAACTTGATAATTAAAATCTATTAGTCACTTATCATGTGTTTTAGTGCTCCATAGATAGCTTTCAAACTCTCTAAAGTATATCATAACGATGGCAAAGATATTCTTTTTCAGAGCAAAGTATAAACCAATACCCACCCAAACTTTCCATTCACAATGTCTCTCAGCATTTCATTTATTGTTCACATTTTCTGCATGTGATAAGGAACAATAGAAACAGGGTAAATACAGTTTGTTTCTTGAGTTTGTAAATAACCCATTAAAATTATTTGAGAAGATTAAGATAGACTTTGGGGTTTGCAGTGTCTTTAACGAGATTGGAATCTTTAAAGTAATTCAATACAGAAGTTTCTTTATGTATGTTCCAGTACAGATGCTGAAAGGACTGTTATGGTAGATGTATTAATAGATTGTATTTTGGCTGTTGATAATTTACACCAAAGACACTTTGATGTGTAAGCAATACCATTGGCTTTGTATGCCTTCTTGCCATTAAAAAGTATACAGACTATTTGCAAACTCTCCAAGTTCATTATTGTGACACTGAAAATTTGGCTGAATGATTTTCAATTTTAGTTTTCTAAGAATTTTGATATATTTAATTTAAAGAAATTTCAAGGTTTCACACACACACACACACACACACACACACACACACACACACACATATATATATATATATATATATATATATATATATATGGCTGTGTTGCCTTACATGTATTTTTGTGGCCTGTGTGTACAGTGCCGGCAGAAGCCAAAAGAGGGTATTGGACGGATCCCCAAGAACTAGAGTTACAGAATACTGAGAGATGCCAGGCAGGTGCTGGGAACTGAATCCAAGTCCTCCACAAGAGCAGCAAGTGCTCTTAACCACTGAGATATTTCTCCAGTCCCAATTTAAAGTTCTTAAACATCTTAAAAATACAAGTGGAATAGGGTATTGAAACAATCGATTCAAATGCCATTACCACCCCAGAAGCTCACATACCTGGGAAGACGGGCTTTCTGAGTTCACTACTGAAGGAGTCCTTTTCTCTCCCTGCACCCTGCTCTTTCCTGGATTGCTCAGGAGTTTTCATTTTAAATATAGCACATTTGCCAACTATGTATTATGTCTCACACCTGTTGGTGTCCAAGGTAATATGATTGCCATGAGTTCAAGGCTTGCCTGGACTACAAGCTAAACCCCTATCACAAAACAAATACAAGAAACAAAACATTTGTTACACAATATGTATATTTTCGTAGCTACTGATTTGAAGTTAATGTATTTAAAGATACACATATTTTCTTTTTGAGGCATTTCTTTGTATATACACTTTAAAAGAGTTATGAAATTGAAGTGCGTGTGTGTGTGTGTGTGTGTGTGTGTGTGTGTGTGTGTGTGTACATGTGTGTGTGAGTGCATGTGCATGCATACATGTGTAAAACTAATAGGCCAAACAAATCTAATTCTTTATGTCCAGAGCTTTCTGGGGATTTATATATTTATATACCTGAGCACGAAAAGGAAATCTAAGGTCATTCAGTGTTTCTGAATGGCAGACAGGTTGGTATCGAGTCTCCATCCTTTCAGACATTTTATTTAATTACTTTGAAAGTAAACACAGTTCCCTTTGAGCTGTGTGCCTTCAATTAGGGAGATAACGGGGTAGTATTTACAGGGCATTAGCTGGTGCTCGGTGATAGCAAGCAAACTGTGGAAGCTACACCTGGAATTAGCTTTCTGATACAAACTCAGCCCAGAAGTGTAAGGGTGAAGTTCATCAAAGGGATAAACGGATTTGGTTACCCTCACAAGCTACCTTCAAAGTATGCTTTCATTTTCCTTCCTTGTAGAAGCCTCCCTTCCCTTAGCCCATTCAAGTTTCCTGATTTATGATACAGTAGTTGTAACATTCCTAATAGAGATGGTATTTTCTCCTGTCAGAATGCGGCACATGAAGTCACCCTGGGGGAGAAAATAGGATTCCAAGTAGCTCTGGATTATTGCTAAAGGCATGGTCTAAAAATAACTTTGATAATGTTATGTTAACCACACATACAAATGCATATTCTCAATTAACTCGCTGATTGAGTGATTTATAGTTCAAATTAATCAGTAGACCTCAGAAGAAATGTTTCCTGGTGATGTCACTTGGGTATAGTATTTGAACCATTTTCAGCTATAGAATTTGTTATAATTAGGCATGCACAATCCTTATCAGAGTCAAAATAAAACTTAAAGAGATTAGAGGCCAGTTGTTTGTTTTGGTGATGTAACTTGTGTGACACCTCCCTGAGTAAGGCAGAGACTCTGTTTCAATGGAGTATACAATCCCGACAGGGACACCAACAAAACAGATGGAACAATACAGTGTATTGTGTTGAACAATCACTATCTGAACATTTACCACAACTCTGCCTGAGCAAGCTTGGGCATCTCTTTGAACAACATTGAGACAAGTACTTCCACGATATTTTTTTTTTTCATTTTATTGGGAATGGCTTAAGTACTGTCACTGGTTAGAACTGTCATTGAGTTCTAAGTTCTAAGTTCTGTCACTGCTTAGAACTGTAACTGACAAATGAATTGTTATTGGTCACCTTAGGAGCCATGTGGAAATAGAGCTAGCTTTAAAGTGGGTCTTGACATTCTACCATCAAAACACCAACATGGTCAAGTAAATCACTGTCAGATGTCACATAACACACCCAGATGTCCTCTGCAGGGAATGGGCCTAGAAAACAAAGTTCAGCTTTCTGCTACTGTGAGGAAAGAAAACACAAGAATAACCCTGAGCATGTGCCTCCCTGACACCTTCTTCCTATTCTTTTTCAAGATAGCCTTGAGCCATGTGAAACATCATATTTTTAATCAAATGTATATGCCACTCTCCATTCTATCCTCGATATTCTGTGCTATTGTGCATTGGAGAAATTGGTAAGCTACACCTTAGATTTAGTTCAGATGACATTTTGCAGTTCCTGTGATGAATTCCATTCTTTTCATGAGATAATCCTTCTACATACCCATTCACTGAGGCATTGTTCAGAACAGATAAGAAGTGGCAGTTGCCCAAAAATAATGATGGTTTAATTTGGAAAATAAAATACAGTTTATACTTTCAAGGGAGCATGACTTGGCCTCAGAAGTGTGCAAGTCCTGTTATGTGCTGCAACATGAATAAAATTTGAATACATTCAGGTGCATGAAGTAAGTCCTGAAAATACAGAGAGTCTATGCTTCTTCTTATATGAGCTATCTGAAATCATTAGTTCAGAGAAGCAGAATGCAGAGCAAGCTACTGGGCACTGGAGGTGGGGGAAAGATGGCTGTTGATGAATGCTTTTACAAGACAAAATTGCTCAGGACATCTATTTTTTATAGCCATGAGAATATACTTAACACTACTCAACTGAACTCTTAAAAAGAGTGGAAATGATCAATTTTATATTACATGATTTTTACCACCATAAAAGGGCTAAAAGGTATAGTAAAAACACTATGTTTTTTTATTATTTTAAAACATCATTATATGAGAAGAAGTCTTACCTAGAGAAATCCATAATGCATGTAGATTTTCTTCAGGAGAATCAGACTATCAAATAATGGTGCCTTGAACATATTCTCATCATACAATTTTAAACTGATATACAGAAGAGACAGTACAAATAGATAAAATATAATAACTTTATCCTGGCCTGGAAAATGACTGAACTCCCAAGACTCCCTCTTTCTGTGATTAAAAACCCTTGAAATCCCATTATAAAGGAAATACAAGCTTAGCAAGGCCTATGGAAATCTGTTACTCAATAAATCACATCTCGTAATTGTATCTGGGAGAGAAATGAAGGAAGAGGAAAAATGCCATGGGAAGAGAAAGGAGGAGCAGTGGGAAAGAAAGTGGAAATCAGGTTTCTTTACACAGCCCAGCTCTTGATGTGAGCCTAGCAATGTCCTTGTTATTCTCACACAGCCTGGCACTTTAAAAAACCACACTGCGAATGATGTGCAACTCAAGATAAAGCAAGAAAGAAACTTTCTGAGGTCTGAATCTGGCCTCCAGAAAGTCATGTATTTCTTTCCCTATAGATGAGAAGTGAACAGTTCTGATTCATGGCACAGTTTCCCCCAGAGACTGACTTGTCTCCCAAGGAGAGCTAGAGTATAGGCTGACAATGGTTGCTATTACTGTTGACTTTCAGACAGGCAAAGGAGTTTGAGAAATAATAGGGAAGAACTATCATGCTTTACACTCCATGAGTGTTATCTTTGCCATTACATTTGTGTGAGATACATTTGGTTTGGAATGCAAATCACGAACATGAAACCTTCGGAAATTTCTCCAGTCAGTCTTTGAACATATGTGTATGGTATCTGTTGGAAACGCTTTAGAATAAAATCAAGGAGAATTTAAGGGAGCTGCTCCAAGGAGTATGGCTCTGAATATCTGACACACTCAGACACATTTAGTTCCCCTGGTGACCAATGAAGTCCATGGAAACTGCTATTTTTTATTGTGCTTTATTCCACTGAGAAAAGAAATAGTCACAAAAAGTAGGTTGATAATAAGTATAACAGAGTGTTGGCCTGGCAGAAAGCATATCTTTAAGTCAAGAGCTATAGCTCTGTGTATTTTTTATGATGGGCACCGGGGATCAGAGGGTTAATACACAATTCCTGGGGTTTCTGATCTGTAGAAGCATTCTTCAGTTCTTCATGTTTTTCTTTCTTTTAAAGTTCAGTAAATAAATTCTGTTATCCTTTCTCCTTTCATTTCTATAAATGATCTTTTCTCTATGATAAAAGAAAACTCTGTCAAATGATAATTGGGTTGGTTTTCATTTTGATATAAAGACCTGCTGTGCCTACTTGAGAAAACAAAGCTGTCATCACATATTCTCATGCTAAATATTTAAATGTTTTTTTTTGGTTGTCAGAATATGTACACTACCATGAAAAACAGACCACGATTTGGGTAGCTATAGGCTCCAAAATATAAAATGTATGACCATATCTGAAGAAAAATATTTTATTTCTTACATCTAGAACATTCATGAACTTTGCCCGAATTTATAACTTAACTGTATTGTCCTTGAAAATATCATTTGAATTTCAAATTTCTCTCATCAAATATATGTTAGTAATTTGGTTCTAAAATATTTGGTGAAATAAACATCATTGGATAGAGGCTGTTTTGTGGATTGTTCAGCTTGTCCTCATAAAACACCAGACAACCAACTTTTTAAAAAGATTTATTCTGGATCACAATTTTGGAGCTTTGGTCTACGATTCGGTAAAAGCAATGCTTTCAGGTCACAGGGTGGAGAAAGAATATCTCAGGATAATTCAGAGTATAAAAGATGCTTACCTTGTGGCCATGAAACAAAAGATAGAAAAAGAAGCAGCTCTGGGTCCCCAATATTTTCAAGCACACCTCTCCAATGACTTAAAGATACTCCCCACTTTTTAGAGATTACATCACCTACAAACAGCACCAAGCTGGGGTAACACTTCAATGTATGGACTTTGGGAAACACTTAAGGTATAAATTATATCATTTTGGTTTATGTAAAATATCTCCCCTGCAGGTTGTAGGAATATCACCTGATGTACAGGATATTTTTTGTGTTTATTCTTAGACTTAAGTAAGTTGGACATATGGTGAAATTAAAAATGTTTAAATGCCTCAAGTTGTACATCTATATGATCAGCGGAGTAGCCACAGGGCCCTTAAGTAGGAGAAAGAACAGTGTAGAGTATGGAGATTAAAGAGGAGCAGGCCAAGAAAAGATACATGCTAACATGGAGGTACACAAGTACCCAAGAAGGCTCTCATGCATTTTCTGTCTGGCTATATCCCTTGAAATTGCATGTGTCCATCTTCATTCGTATTTCTGGAGTGGACCCAATTATTGTTTGTTTCTCTCAGTTTTGATAGCCCTCTTGTACCTACAGGGGTTTGTTTTGCCTTTCCTAAAGAAGTTTGGCTTAGGCAAGAACTTCACTCTGGATCATAGAGAGAAGTGGATTCCAGTGTGTTAGCTATGAGCATCAGCCTTGAGAAAGATTGCGTGGCATGACCTGCCCCTGTTGTTGCTTTGGTCTTGAATTGCCTGCTGATACCAAGAATAAAAGGCAAGCAGGGTATACCTTGATCCAATCTGAAGCCAGGAGCTAGTCCAACTGATCCCAGATTAGATCAGTCAACCTCACCTGACTCCAGATGTGTGAGAGGGAATGCCAGTTACTGCTGGAGAGTTCTAAATTTGAGGTTGCTTCATAGATTATTGTTTCACTAGCTGCTGTCACAAAACACTTCCTAATCTGGCTTGGACTTTACATCTAAACATAAAAAAGGTTCTGTTTTGTTTTATTTCTGTCTCCATTTTGGGCTCTGTTAACTTAAAGCAGACTCTTGGATTCAAACAAAATCAGCTTAATCATGTTCATTATGTGCTCAGCTCAGAACTTGCTGTCATAATTTAATCACGTTGCTGATCTCTACTATTCTTTATCAAATAGAGAAGATAATAACTCTTCATTATTCCTCATGAAATTCATTTGTCCATTGACTAGCTTTTTCAATTAATAGCTATTGAGAAACTTCTATTTTTCTAAATTGTACAAGGACAGACATTATGAAATCCTTGCTGATAAAGAGTGTTAATTTATTAGAATTATAGAAGAAAGATACAATTACTTTTCAATATAATGAAGAATATAACAAAGGTCAGTTCTATGTAGTGCAATTATAAGTAAGTAAAAGAAGAAGCATTTGAAGCTTAAAAGATTGGAGGGAAGGAGAGAGAGATGAGCCTTTAGGAGCTCAATGCTCTAAGTTTAACAAATATAAATAAAAATAACTTTACATTAATCTTCCTAAGCAATCTTTACCGGTAAATCAAAGCTAATATGTCTAATAACTGAGACAAATGGAATTTCTTCTCCTCATATGAATCTCTGAGAACTCAGGATCAAGATAGTAGTATCTCATGCTAACAATGCGTAACTTGAACCTACATACCAGCAAGGAACAGACAAACCTAAATTGACAGACATTTGAAAAAAAAAATATCTTGCCTGCACTCTTAATCAATGTCAGTGCTGTGGAAGAAGAAGGAACATTGAGAAATTGCTGCAGATTAAATATACCTGATGACCATAACTGGATGCTTTTGCTATAAAGGATATAATCGAATAGTCTGTAGAGTTTATAATAGCATTGTGTCAATGCTGATATCCTCATTTTAGCATTTGTTTGGGGTTTAGCAAAAGAGCATTCTTCCTTTGTGGTAAACGCCATAGTATTTGGGGGATATATAAAAGTATATGTATTCATAAGGTGTTTTCTTCCCATCATCTGGTTTTCTGGGAAAGTCTGGCAGGGTATTGTACTTTTAACTCAATTCTAATACTAACTAGAGTCAGTGTGCATGTCATCTATTAAGGACTCAGTCCCACAATACTTTCTATTTTGGTGGAGTCCCATGATGTCTCTCTCCACTTTAGATACTACCACAGCTCCCATTTGTGACCTGTATTTCAGACTGCCAGCTATCATTGCAAATGATCAGATATCCTCTTTGATTTTAATGTTTTCCTAGGACAGAACTCAAGGAAATACATATGTGTGTTTATTTGTTTCCTATAAAAGGCGTCGATGAGCAATCAGAAGAGACCCATAAGACCAGATGAATGGGAAACTTTGTTAAATGTCAATGTCTTTATGAGGACACTAACCTTGAGGTACTGCCATATGTCAGGTACTTCAGAAGCTCTCTGAACCTTGTGATTCAGTGACTCTCCAAAGGACTCTTCACATAATTGTGACAAATAGTTGTAGGGTGTCTACCCTTCTCCCATTCCTAGATAGAAGAACTAAGACTGAGCCTTCCAACCTAATCAACTGTTGATTTTCCTGATAGCTAGCCCAACAACATTCCTGTCAGGTTAAGGGGAAGAACTTAAGTCACACAGACTACTGAGATGATGACCCCTCCCTCTTTCCCCTGCCAGGAAATTGAAATTTCTCCAACATCTCCTCTTAGGAGAAGGAAAAGGCTGAAGAACAGTGCCAGCCACCAGAGGAGCTGGTCTCCTGGAAAGAAAGTTCACACAGTTCTGTCAATATAACATATAAACTTCTATATATAAACCTAAAGCCCATGTCAGCACGTGGACCATGGACATGGGGCTGAAATTCTTTGCCTTTTCACCTTTTCATCATTAATTGTGTCTTTAGTTGAACTATTGAGGAAGAGTGTCACAACCTAGCTAGTAAGCACTGCCAGGATCCAGGCTCTGACCCTAACAATTCTAGTAGCAACCTTATTTGGGTGTCATTGTATTTATTACAATAAAAAGACAATGTTGTCACCTAGGGTAATCCAATGTTTGGATACAATGAACATTCCTTTTACCTGGGAAATAACCATGCTTATCAAATTTCTATGCCATAAAATAAGAAGGAAGGGGACATATATATAACTTGTTACAATGTGCATTGCATGTTTATCTGTATTTGTGCATATACATGAGTTCATTGATAGGGAGAGGGAAGAGGAGGTGAGGGGGAAGGTCACTATTTGGAGAATCTAGGTAAATTGCCTTTTTTACATTTTTTTTGCTTACTTATGAGATTATAATTTAATTACATTATTTCCCCCCTTTCCTTTCCACACATCTAAACTCTCCTTGGCTTCTTTCACTAAGTGTTATGGCATGCATATATGTTTTTGTATACACGTGTAAATTCCTATAGGAAAATTCTTGGGAATTTTACATGAGTCTGAAATTGTGTTGAAGCGAAAATAAAAAGAAAGTGGTAGAAGAGAATAAGGAGAGAGATCAGCTTGTAAACAATGGGGGAGTGGTGGCTCTCACAACAGTTTGCTGGTGGCATGGGCACACTTCCATGCTTGCTGTGGGAAAATAACTACCAGTAGATCCTTCTTCTATGAATTTTATCAGTCAAACACCACTGTAGAATCAGAGAACTGACTTTCCTACATAAAACTAAATCTCAGAAATGGCCATATGCTCTGTGGCTTTTATCAATGTCATTTTCTTTGTTTTGATATTTTATGATTATTTCAGATGTTACCCCTGAGCAAAGTTGGGTGAAAGATATGTGAATTCTTCCATGCATTTCTTTGAAACTTCCTGTGAATCAATATTTATTTTAAAATAAAGATGATTTTAATTACCTTCCTAATATACCAAGGAAAATAAAACTGTTATTTGCCAAACTTCATGGAATGACTTCACATGTTAAGAATTTTGCCTCTAAATAAAATCAAGAATGTTTATATTTATCTAAGCAAGTTTATCATAAATCTTCTGAGCAATTTCTCCAATATTTCTGTTTAAGATGAGAAAGATTCTTGCCTGTGAGAAGTGCAGCCAGGTTTCTTTGAACCTTTTTTGTAGCTAGCCTCTAGCCTTGACCTAGACTTGGACTCAGACAGACAGGCATGGATACAGCTTCTCACAGCTCATGGCTATGTGACTCACATGACCTCAACCGTACTTTAAGTGCTTCTTTGAAAGAAAAAAAAAACTAAGTCTGCCAAAATAGCTTATCTTCCTGGAAAACACAGGATGTCAGGGTCCCTGTTTCTGTCTCTATGAGAAGACAGGACCTAAAATTCTGTAAGTGACAGTTAGCAAAGCCAGATGTCTTCCGTGGACCAATCCCCCACCTCATCTTTGTGTAAATTTTAATTTCCCTGACTTAAAAGTTGATTTCTGTTCTCTTGACTTTCACCTTATTGTAATCGTGATTAGGGATTAAAATCACTGAGTGCCACTTTGCTTTGTTGACCTTTAACAGAAGTGTCATTTTATTTTTATCCGTTCTACCATTATATACATTTGCCACAAGAACCAAAGGATTTAACATGGATAAACATGTGAGAAAAATCTCAAATATAGTACAGCAATAGCTATTCCTCCTCTGCTGTGTGCCAGACATTCTGCATTTTTGCTGTTCTGTTTCTCATTGTAGAGCTGAAAAGTGTAAATAAATAACCAGCAACAATGAAAAGAGATTAAACGTTGTTCATTGGGGACAACACAAATGAATGCTATGTGGAATATGAACCTACAGTGACAGCATAGTATACACCATATCACTCTGCTGTGCCTATCAGGCTGATCTAAAGCTTTGTAGGAAACTACTTCTATTCTGAAAGGGAGCTCAATGAGCAAAGAGAGAAAAATCTAAGCTTTATAGCAGGGCTTGATTTAAATTCTACAGTTGGCCACTGATATCTTTGAAATATGCACCTTTCTTCTCCCCCTTTTGACCCATATTTCAACGGTTGATAAGAAGTATAGGTGTTCCCTCTTTTGATATCAACAGGATGCACCACACACAAAGGAACCCTGCTTACATCCTTACCTTCATCTATAATTAAAAACTCAACCTTGTCTCTTTTTTTTCTATATACTCTCTCTTCCTGTTTATCAATTTGCTTGAGGAATCTTATCTTCTTTCAAGACATATCTCATTTCTCAGAAGATATGTCATTCATTAGTTCTCATATGCAGGCTAAATTTTTTGTGTATGGTCTTTGTATTTCCTGAGGATGGGCATAACAATAGTTGATTATTGAATGCTTAAATTTGAACACATGTGTTCTGAACGTGAATTTACTCTTAATATTAAAACATAATAATTTATCTCTCAAAAGGAGCCTAAAGTGAATAGATACTTAGTACAAAAACACCAAAATTCATAGGCAAATTGATTCAAATGTTTCCAACACTATCTAATAAGTAAGAAAGTCCAACTTTCATTTTCAAATGCGCAACTATTTCAAGTTTGTAAAAGAGAATTGGAATGTACTTCATGTGAAAATCTCACATTTACAAGAACACATTTGCTGTGTGTTTCTCAAGGAGGGAATATGTTTCTTTAGGGAGCTTAGAAATGCTTATAAAACAATATAAAATCTGTCAGTCTTCTATTATGGTCATTTTATACCTTCATCCCTAATAAATATTTCACATTCATTACGGACTTTTGGCTTTGGGTGTCATATAAAGAAAACATAAAAGCATGTAATGGTGGTTATAAATTTCAGTTTTAAAAGTTGCTTTTATGTTACTTTGAAATACCAGCTCTCCTAATGAAAAGTAATAGTAAAGCGGTTAATTTTAAGTTGTTAAAAAATACATACCGCCAGAAAAAAAATCAAGATTCTCTCAAATTCTGTTAAGCAATGGCAAATTTTTATATGATCCTTTGACTTGGAATTCTCTTATTACATACTGATTTTCCTCTTAAGAAAAATAGTCTTTCAAAATAAGAAAGAACAAAGCAAATTTTCATAGGGAAATGTAGCACTTTTCAGTATTATCAGACAATTTGTCATAAAATTGACCATGCCATATTCAAATATTGAATGAAATAAGAAGAAGTGCCAGTGATCAGAAACAATATAATAGTCACGTGCAGTAAGCTTGTTTCTCAAGGGAGGAGGCACTTTTGACTGGTCTTTGAGCATATGGAATAGTAAATATGGCAACTTATCTCTTTAAGAGCCAAAGGCATTGGTTGACAGTGCAACAGGTGACAATTGAGTGTTTAAATTATCATCCCCCTGTTAGAGGTTGAAGCTCTCCCATGTCTAAGACCCATATCAAACATACTGATAAGATTTAGTTTCTTCCCTCTGGTAGTTTAAATCACACCATATTTAAATACATATGTTGGAAGCATGGTAGATTTACACTAAACCAACTGTGAAATATATATAAATATATTTATGAGGGTAGGAAAAAAGTTATTGCTGGACAATTTCAAGCCAACAGGCTATTACTATTTACAAATGGTTGCAAAGTGCATCAAATATAAATTAGACAGTCAGGAGCCTCCAATTGGACATTTATTGCATAATAACCATTAGGGCCCTTTTTTTTACATATTTGAGAGAAAATTGAATAGAAGATGTTTGAGATCAAGAAGATATCGTCTACAAGATTTAAAGTCCCATCTGAAATTCATGGCAAGAGCATTAATGCAATTATGTAACAAATGCAATAGAAATAGTTTTGCTTTAAGAGCTCAAAAAAAAAAAAACCTGAAAACATTTAAATTGGGTGGAGGAGCAAAGAAGACAAGGAGGAGGAAAGTGGGTGTCACATATTAAAGAGTGAATGGCGCATCCAAAGGACAGGAATATGGAAGAGCTCAAAGATTTTTGAAAGCTTAATGAGGATGCACATGCTGACTAAAATTCTAACAACTGAGATTGCAGAGCCTGTGAAAGCCTGATGGGAGAAACACATCATGGAGGGTCCCAGTAATTCATATTCTATAAATAAGCAATGAAGGAGTACATTAATCTGCATTCAGTGCAGGAGCCAGAAATAGCTTCAGGTATTTTAAATAGAAGGATGTTTATTATGGTAAATGAGATATTTGCCAGAACTGCAGAAGATAAAAGAAGTAGATTAGGTTTAGTCTTGGAATTACACACAAGAATATGCAGGCCACTGGAAGTCAACTGAAACTCTGGATTGTATCCTGAGCATAGGAAACCTCAAAGCCCATACCCTTTGGTCTGAGAATAGAGTAATAGAGGTACTTGTAACTATCTCAGGGGCCACCACACTCAAGTTCAAAGTAGGAAATAAGCAGCTCAAATAGGCTCCTCCGCCACCACTGTCTCTCAGTGTCTAAGAGACTACATCCTGGACACAGAGTGGCTACTGGATAAAGCTGATATTTACATGAGTTTGCTTTTTAGTGAGCCAGTCCATCATAAACTATCAGCAAGATATATTCCACTCACGTGTATCTTCCACATTTCTCACATGTATCAATCTACAATCTCTCTACCAAGAGGTTACAGAAAGTATAAATCTGAGCTTTCCACTTTCCCTACATAGAGAAAAGATGTAAGGAAAGCAGAATGAACAACTATAGACTACTATGGTAGTTTGAATGTAATTGGCCCCCATAATCTCACAGGGAGGTGTGGCATTTTTGGAGTGGGTATGGCCTTGTTGGAGGAAATGTGTCACTGTGGGTATGGGCTTTGAGGTTTCCTATGCTCAGGATACAATTCAGTGTTTCAGTTGACTTCCAGTGGCCTGCATATCAAGATGTAGCCAGCACCACATCTGCCTGCACCTCCCCATGCTCCCCACCATGATGACAATGAACTGAACTTCTGAAAATGTAAGAGAGCCATCCCAATTAAATGTTTTCTTTATGACTTGCCGTGGTCATGGTGTCTCTTCACAGCAATAAAAACCCTAAGACAACTACCCAGCGGAAATACTCAAGTAATATGCAAAAGTATGTGTGTTTGAAATCTTGTAATACTTTTTGTTTAGTCAACATGGAAATCTATCCACACATGCTATTATGAAAACAAAGGCATAAAATAAAGTAGAAAAGTTGTCTAAGTACATTTCCAACTTATGTAGTTATTTGTGAGGTGGGAATTGGTTGCTGAGGCAAGGAAAAAAAGAGAAAGATGTGTTTTATTAAATTTGGAAAATTAAATATGAAAGACATTTCATGTCATCATATTTCACACAGCTTATGAAAGATAGGAGATTCTGAGGGTCTCTCCAAAGAGACAAGAGGAGACGCTGAGCAAACAAAGAGTGATGATTTATTTCAGCCCTGGAGACTTGTGTGTGGGAAGAGAGGAAAGAAGTTTAAGCTTTGGAATAAAATAAAGGAATCATAAAAATAACCTTGCCTGGTTGAGTGTGAAAAAGCAAAAGAATGAGAGAAAAATGGGACAATCCAATGTGTGTGGATTTCATAGTATATAAAAGCAAGCATTCTTGCTCCTGGAGGGAAGATTATTTAAGGCTGCAGATAGGGGAAGATAGAGCCCATCTCTTGGGACTATGGGAACTGAGGCATGGAAATTGTGTCAAGATCATTTATTGAAAGGAAGTGTCAGCTGGAGAGGAATAGCCACCCTGTCCAAATAAGCACAAGTAAAGATTTTTAAAAATCTCAGTGCAGTCTAAGTAGAAGTGAATCCAGAGCCTCACTAAAGACTACCCTCTGTGCAACCCGAATGCTTTATGAACTTCCCCACGCCTTCCCAATGCCCTGACAGTTGTGTGTGCATCACTTGCTCTTTGTTAGGAAAAGACAATGAACAGTTTTTGACAAACAATTTGATAAGCACCAGAGAGTATGCACTTTGGGTAGAGGTAAGAAGAGGATATCCCTATATACAGATGCGTGTTTGTATCCTGCTTTGTATCTATTTTTTCCCTGATAGCAATACCAAAAGTTCTGTCTTCTAGACTATACAGTGTTTGAGGTCAAGAAAAAATGAAGCTGATAATAAGGCAATGATGAGAGAGGAGCCCTAAGGCTGGTGTTCTAAACAATAGTCTCCTCCATCTACCACAACTATGAGGGAGTCCAAAGAATGTTTAGAGATACTGGAAAAACCCTGGAGTATTCTGTTTGTAAAATAAATGCATATATATATATATATGTGTGTGTGTGTGTGTGTGTGTGTGTGTGTGTGTGTGTGTGTGTGTGTGTTTTGCCTGCATGATGTCTGTGAACTACGGATGCCAAGTGCCCCTGGAAGCCAGAAGATAGTACTATACCCCCAAGGATTGGAATTATAGGCAGTTATAAGCTGCCATGTGATTGCTGGGAATCAAATCTGAATCCTCTGCAAGAGCAGCTGGTGCTCTTAGCCAATGAGATGTCTCCAGCCTCTCTCTCTCTGAATAGTATCCTATCATATGCTACCTCAGTAGGATTTACCCAAACCCAGGATAAGAATAGAGTGACAACTGGAGTTGAAAGTTGATCAGGTGAGGCATCTCAACTCTCCATGTTAGCTTCCAAACATAATCCCAAACCACATGTTTACATGTGAAAGCAGTTGTGTTACCCACCACGATCCATGCAACTTTGCTTTCTTTTCCACTCATGAATCAAGCTTTCAGATACTTCCACTGAAATGGATCTGTGTTTTTAATGCATCTCCAGAAGGATTTGCCGAGTTTCTCGTGCATTTGGCAAAGCTCCGTGGAAACAAGCATCAAGTCCTCAGCGTCACTTTGTGTTTGCTTTACAAACACAAAGGCAAGTTGTTCAGTTGTTTTATGACTATTTCCTTTTATTGGTCTCTCCTTGAAAACTTGTTGTTACTGCTCCATATCAAGAGCCTTTACACTCAACATGCTTTTATATATATATTTCTACTGTGGGCAATGCAGTGTCTGGAAAAGAAGACCAGATTTGGAATGGAACATGCCATTACGATCACAATAAATAAAAGTGAGATAATAAAACTCTAAATTTGGAGGAAAATAAATGACATATTGCTACTTCTACTTGGAAACATAAGATAATTTTCCCTCTTTCTTAGAGCAATAAAGGATTGGTAAAATTTAAACGGGTGTATGTCCTTGTAAAGAGTCAAGGGAAGACTGTGCCTTTTGTGGGCATTGAGAGGTTTCCTGTTTTGAGCAGGACACTGGAAGAGAAGGAGCATGATGTAGTCCTTTGGGATGTCTGCAGTAAGTGTTTTGTTGCTGATAGATGTCAAGTTTCCAATACTGTGGCATCATTTTTTGGAAAGATAAATTTTATATGTTAATTGACACAGAAATATATGCATTTGTGAGGTACAGTGTGACATTTCAATGCACAGGTAGAGAATGTAATGATCAGATCAGTGTAACTGGCATATTCATCACCTCAAATATTTGTCATTTATTTGTGCTGGCAACATTCAAAAGCATATGTACTAGCTATTTTAAATGCACATATAATTAATTGTAGTAGGCCATAATTACCCTATTGTTCTATAGAACAGTTAATGGCCCTCCTACCCATCTTCCCATGTTAATCATTCCTTTTATACCCCTCCCTCACCCATCCACGTCCCAGCCTTCAGTAACAGTACTCCATTCTATTTCTATGACATCTACTCTGTGTTTGGTATCATTTTTGGATGCTTTGGTAAATTTTAAAGTAGCCCAGTTTAAAGAGGGTTCTACACAAGAGAGATAATTCTACATGATCAGAAAGGTATATCCATGCTAAATTCACGATCTAGTTTGTTGCAAAATCACACTGAGCTGGAGTTTGTACAAATCTTCCTGTAGGAAACCAATCACCTCTGTATAGTATTGCATGTGGTGCTCAAATTTCACCTTGAAGAGGATTCTTAAGATGAAGAAAAACCTGAGGTCTCTAGACTCAAGATGCCTGTATTTCACTTCTGGCTCACACACTTTAAACTGCATAGTTCTGAGTAGGCCATCTACTTTTCTCACATTTCATTTGCCAAAAGAAGGAAATAGTAACTCCCATATCATGGAGGTATGGAAAATACATACATAACTACATCCACCCACCCATAAACCAATTGATACTGGATAAAAGCACAGTAGATAATTCCTATGAGGGTGACAGTGTTGATGACAGTGAGAGCATGAGGATGAAGATAATGATGAAAGAGAAGTTTCCGGTGAATGGTCCTGGTCGTACAGAAGACAGACAAAAATGAGAAGGCCCAGGGCCTGAAGAATCACCTCAGCCTACTTGAAAACTCGCAATAGCACACCAAGGCTAAGTCCATTTTGCTGGAGAAGCTGCTGTCTCCTGCTTCCAACTGTGTATCTTTGTGAAAAAGAATCCCAGGGTTTTGCTTGAATGAGTATTGTGTGAGACACAGGCAAGCGAATCTAGAATGCTAATATTCCATCCATTTTGTAATGCCTTTGGAAAAGATGGGAGATTTTGTCATCTGATGAAACCTCCTGCTATGTGATGGTTCCCGTCATGTAAAAGTGGAATTGTGATGAAGCATACATGGAATAAATAAGTTAATGTGAGCTTGAGAAAGTTCAGAAACAAATTTTGGAAAAATCCCCGGTATTGTCACCTGAGAATTTAATACTCCAAATCCCTCACCCCCAACCCTTGCTCTTCTATAGTTTTCACACAGGGAAAGGGAAAGGCAACTTGACTCTAAACCCTACCTTTTGAATATGATGCTCAGCCATCTAGACCACAGAATCTTTAGGAACAGCAGCTCTTTTGTCCCTGAATTAGGAGGAGATTTAATAACATCTCTTTTACCACTTGTCTACTTGTCATATTCAATCACTATAGTATTTTCTCTTGATAGCTATAAAACTGAGAATTATGGTATATGGTATCAGGTTTAGTACCTTTTAAACGGAAAGTTTTATCAATGTTTATTGCATGGATAAAATAATAAAAAAAATGTTTCATGTAAATGGCACAGTGGAATCCAAGGACATCCAGAATTTCTATGACCTTATTTAGTGACATTATTAGTATTTCCTTAGAAAGTGTGGTCCTATGATATGCTGATGAGCTTCCTTTTTGTTTTTAAAGTATTTTAAGTGAAGAGCCAGGAATTCTGTGCTTTCTGGATGGGTTCCTTATGTTGGAATTCTTTGCTGTTTTCATTACATTTCTTGTCATTTCTATGATTCCTGTTCTTGCAAATCAAAGACTATTACAGTAAAGGTGATCCATTTTTTTAAGCAAGCCTCTGATTCAACAATGAAAAAAAAAGAGATCTCTTCCATTTCTCCGTCATTGGGCAATCTCCGTGTCTTTCTTGGGGTCCTGTTTTCCAGGTAGCCTCCCTGGTGATGTGAGTAGCAGTCCAGTCATCCTTGTTCCACATCTAGTATCCTCCTATGAGTGAGTACATACCATGTTTGTCTTTCTGAGTCTGGGTTACCTCACTCAGAATGATTTTTTCTAGATCCATCCATTTGTCTGCAAACCTCATGATGTCATTGTTTTTCTCTGCTGAGTAGTATTCCATTGTGTATATGTTCCTCTGGGAGTCCAATTAGCGAGAATGAGGAGGGTTTATATGAGCGAAAATTGTTGAGACAAAGGTTGGATAAAGCACAAGGACAAATAGCCAAACAAATGGAAACACATGAACTATGAACCAATGGCTGAGGGGTCCCCAACTGGATCAGGTCCTCTGAATGGGTGAGACAGTTGATTGGCTTGATCTGTTTGGGAGGCATCCAGGCAGTGGGACCGGGTCCTGTGCTCATTGCATGAGTTGGCTGTTTGAAACCTGGGGCCTATGCAGGGTTGCTTGGCTCGGCCTGGGAGGAGGGGACTGGACCTGCCTGGACTGAGTCTACCAGGTTGATCTCAGTCCTTTGGGGAGGCTTTGCCCTGGAGGAGGTGGGAATGAGGGATGGGCTGGGGGAAAGGTGAGGGGGGCCAGAGTGGGGAGAACAAGGGAATCCATGGCTGATATGTAGAACTGAATTGTATTGCAAAATAAAAATAAAAATTAAAAAAAAAGAGTTCTAGAAAGACTAATAAACTCTGAAAGTATATACTTTAATTTTGATTTTGTGGAGCTTTTATTGCACACTTCTTAAGAGGTAGAATTTGTTTTACTGAGTTATAAATACCCAGCAATGATAACGAGAAGACAATAAGTGATCAAGTAATATTTAATGTAATGATTGGCAGGCAGACGTGCCAGAAGGGGACATAGGGTATCATCTATATGTCACACTCCACCTTCTTTCTCTGAGTCTACCCGTACCTGGAAGTCATGTTTTTCCACTGTACTGAAACCAGCAAGCCCAATGATCTTTCTTGTTTTGCCCCCATAGCACCAAGGTTTAGGGGTACTTGTAAAACCATGATCAGTGTTATGTAGGTGCTGGGTTTCAAACTCCGTTCCTCACTGATGAGCATTAGATGCTCTTAACCACTGAACCATCTCTCCAACACTCAAACAATATTTGATAAATGCAGGTAACTCTGTCAAAAGTCACTTAATGGTAAAATCCGAGATTTGGTCATCATTTTTTTTTCTCAGATCCGTTTTCTTTCTTCTTTGTCTCAAAGCAAATATCTGTGTATTTGCTTATCATATAAAAACTCTAAATACTTTCACTAATAACTGTCAGCTGTTCTACTCTAAACTTTCTCTTTAAACTTCCTTACAGATGTCCTAGTACTAGAATCCATACGTTGCCAAATAAAAAGCTCAATGTCAACTGTGAGATACCTCTCCTTGAGTTGTTGGTGTAGGTGTCCCAGACATCACCCCAAAATACAGACTATTGCCATTTCTTTTGGCTTCACACAAGAACTTGATGATTAGAATTTATTGGTGAGGACAGCAGACACATTGGTAATAGAACATGATGTGACCAGGAAACTTCCTCCCTTGCTGCTTGCTTTCATGATACTGGAAGGCTCTACTCAGGCTGCTGGAGGAGAGAAGTCATCAACAGTCTTACTGAGCAATGAAATCTATGAGCTACAATAATGACTGACCTGGCAAGATATCCTCATGGCTGCAATAGTGACATGATTATGGGGTAACCAACACCTTTAGGATTGTGTTTAAGGCCTACTCCTGCTGTGGGATGATCCTTCTGTACACTGTGAATATGTATTGCTCTCATTGGTTGATAATAAAGCTGTTTGGGCCTATAGCAATGCAGGATAAGGTTAGGCATAATAAACAAACTGAGGACTGAGAGGAGAGGGGCAGAGTGGAGAGAGATGAGAGCCAGCTACCCCAAGAAGCAAGATGCCAGAGGACTGGTAAGCCACAGCCATGTGGCAATACATAGATTATTAGAAATGGATAAATTTGAAATCTGCAGAGACAACTGAACCAAGCTCGTAGGAACTCACAAACTTTAGACTGACAGCTATGGAACTTGCATGGGACTGGACTAGACCCTCTACATATGGGAGACAGTTGTGTAGCTGGGTCTGTTTGAATGACTCCTGGCAGTGTGATCAGGATCTATCCCTGTGGCATGAGCTGGCTTTCTGGATCCCATTACCTATGTTTGGACACCTTGCTCATCCTTGAGGCAGCGAGGAAGGGCTTGGTCCTACCTCAACAGAATATACCAGGCTTTGCTGGTCCCCATGGGAGAACTTACCCTTTTGAAGGAGGGGATGATGGGTGGGTTGGGGGGGGTTGGCAGGGGTTAGGGAAGCAGAAGGAGGGATGAAAGGGGGATCTTCGTATATAAAATGAATAAAAATATTTTTAAATAAAAAAAGAAAAGAAAAAAATGTAAGTGCTAGTTCGTAAGAAGCCTGAGCCATTGCCTAAGCATTCTGTAATTAATGTAAGCTTTTGTGTGTTTATTTGGAACTGACAGTTGGGACAGAAAAGCTCCACCTCTGTTTACATACTCTACAGGAGGAAACATGTGCTTGATACTATCAATCTGGACAAGAACCCATGGTTAGAGAATTTACAGTCCCAAGAGGTGAAGCTACTACTGTTGCTCTGCTAAATGGGTATGCTGTTGAAGTCCACTCTAAATTCATGTCTTTCTACCAATTAGTTTGTGTAGCTCTCAGAGCTCATCAGAGAAGTTCAATGAATGGTTGTTAATACAGAAGCTCACAACTAGGCAAAGGACAGAGAATATGTGTCAGTAAATAAGCTCAGCCACAAACACACACACACACACACACACACACACACACACACACACACACACACACTCAGAAACCACTACAGTAGAAACAGCGGAAGTATTATAAGAGATAGAGTTCTAGGAGGATCAAAGAAAGCTTCTGAAATAACAGCATTTCTGTGCTCACGAACTCACAGCAACTGTGATGGCCGACACAAGATTAAAGTAGTCCACATGCTGTCGTGGAGGAAGGAGAGGGGTTTTTGAGCCCCCATTCATGTCTGAGGAATTACAGGCAGTTGAAGACTTCTTGAAGAGAGAGAGTTGGTTTTCTTTAAGGATATGTATTCTTTTAGGTTAACCACATTCTGGTGCCTGGTTTCATAATCATGAGTACATAGAATGCATAAACTGAGCCTGATGTGAGAGAGAGAGAGAGAGAGAGAGAGAGAGAGAGAGAGAGAGAGAGAGAGAGAGAAGAAAGAATTGGGGACAGGGAGTTAGGGGTGCATCTGCAAAGAGTTAGAGGGAGAAAGGGTGAATATGATCAAAGCACATTCTATGAAATTTTCAAACAATTAATAGCATATTTTTCAAATGTGGGTTCACAATTTCCTAATTTCGATAAATAATTAATTATGATAATTTTAAGTTAAGAGTGAAATATATTAAATATAACTAAGTAAATAAACAAATAAAAAAGAATAACTCCTACCTATAAATTTAAGAGAAAGAGGAGGACTTGGGAATTGAGAGAAAAATAGAAGAAAGAAAAATACAAGATGGTCATTTTACTGAGGGATTTTTCATAACCTTAACTCTGCTCTTTGGCAGGTGGTATCAACAAAGTTATGGGAAAAGCCCCCGGGGCTTCCTACCAAATTAGTATTTAGGTTGAATGCCAAGGGAATAAACTTATCCAGTAACTGAACCTCAGAGAACATAGAGAAATGAATTCACCAAAGATCTTTCCTTAGTTTAGTTTTATCTTCCTTAACTCTGCATTTTCTAGTCTTGGTATTCATAAATCCCTGGCCTTGAAGGAAAGACAGGCATCTTACAGATGAGAAGAGAAGGGTGTTGGTATTTCTAGCTTCATCTCAGATGTATAAACACCTCAAAAATTGTCATTCCTGCCCTTACAATAAGAAAAAGAAGAATAAACAGAAAATAAATGATTTGCTTGAACTGTCAGAAAATTGGGGTTGTAAGACCAAACTGAACACCAAATTTCAGAGCGATAGACAACCACAGATATTCATATCCAGAGGGATGGGTAGCCACAGAAACTCATCATTGAAATCAGCTTACTTGGAGTGAAGGGCACTGGAATACACTTTAATGAATGCTGAGTTATTAACTTGAAAAGTTAGTGGAGGCTGAGTGTGGACTGAAATATGAGAAACTCCTGTAGTTGCAGGGACCTTCTCCTCCTAGTGATCATGTCTCTGAAAACATTCCTCGCATTCATCACTAGATTCTCAAAATAAAGAACCAAAGATGCCCTGTCCCCTCCTCACACACATGCTTCTAGATGCAGTGATGGGAGATGTATCTATTTTGAAATAAGTACAAGAGATTCTCCACAAAGTTGTATTTTTTAAGGGAATGGATTTTGCCAGAGCTTTGTCTGAGTCCAGGGTTTCAATCCATTGAGAAGTCTAGTACCTCATCTAATGAAAGGTCAGAAGTAAAGGGTAAAAAAAAAAAAAACTATTCAAAGGCACAAGGTAGATTATAGACTGTTTTGCCTATCTCAAACTTTCCCTCAATTCCAGCATGTCTTCACTATAATAATTATTGATTTTAGTAGAAAGAAGTGCAATAAACAGGCTCAATTAAAGACTGTCTTAGCAAATTCCCAAGTCAACAGGACATAGAAATGTACAACTAGATGTGTTGAAAAGTCTCTGGAAGCTACATACATCATCTTAAACATTAAACACAAGAATTTCTATACAGAGAAACAGAAAATATCACACCAAAGGATTATTTACCTCAACTATTATATTCTAATAATTCATAAAAATTAGAGGTCATGATATGCTAAATATTGTGACAAATAGCCTGTAAAAGAAAAATAAGTATCAGATCTAGAGGGACGTATGAGATATAGTGGTTATGATAGAGGAAACTAAAATAGCTATAAATCACATAGTAAAGGCTCTATTTTAAAATAACAGACAAAATTGAAACAATGATAAATGTATATAGTGATACTTGTGTGAAAATATCATCACAAGGACCTAAGTACAATAACCAGAACCTACATTAAAATACAAAGCCAGGCTCTAGGGAGGTAGAGACAGGGTGATCCCTGGGGTTTGCTGACCAGACATTCTAGACAAATCCATGAACTGCAGGTGTAGTAAGAGAACCCTCTTTCAAAAATAAGGTGTGACCTACAGAGACAGCTGATCTGGGCTGGAGGGAGTTCACAGACTCTGGACTGACAGCTAGGGAGCCTGCATGGGACTGACCTAGGCCCTCTGCAAGTGTGTGGCAGTGGTGTAGCTTGGTCTGATTTAGGGACTCCTAGCAATGAAATCAGGACCTGTCCCTGGAATGCTTAGCTGGCTTTTGGGAACCAAAACCATGCTGGGTTGCCTCTTCCAACCTTTATGCGGGGGGAGGAGCTTGATATTGTCTCAACTTGATATGCTGTGCTTTGTTGAGGTCCATGGGAGGTCTTACCTTTTCTGAGGAGTAGATGGGGTTTGGGTAGATTTTCAAGAAACTTAATATTAGGAGTAGGCTTTAAAAAAAAAGTGCTTGCCATGCAAGCTGGGGTGACCTGAATTTGGGTCCCTGGAACCTAATGTGCCACTGAATATCTATAATTCTAACATTTTTATGGCAAGATGGAAGGCAGAGACAGAATTGTCTTGAATCTTGTATGCTAACTTAGAAGGATGAAGTGGCATAACCACCAAGACAGACCATGACTCAAATGGTAAACTCAACTCCTGAAAGTAGTCCTCTGCCCATCTGACCACCACATGCATGCAGCAAAATTTCAATCACTATAGATGGAGAAAATAAAATTTCTATGATAAAGTCAAATTTAAAGAATATCTGTCTACAAGTCCATACCCATAGAAAGTGTATAGCTGGAAGTTTCTCCAGACAAATCTCTCTCACTCACAATCCCACAGTTGTTTATAAAATAATCACTCAGAGGCTTAATACTAATTACAAACTGTATGGTCTATGGCTTAGGCTCATTATTAATTAGTTCTTACAACTTAACCCATTCCTGTTAATCTATGTTTTACTATGTGGCTTCATTGCATTTCCTGTTCTCCCACATCTTGCTTCTTCTGGTGGCAACTTACAGCATCTGCCATGACTCCACCCTTCTTCATCTCCATCTTTAGTTTCAATGTACTGCCTAACCTTATTCTGCCTTGCCAATGGCCAAACAGATTTATCAACCAATGAGAGCAACACATATTCACAGCATACAGAAAGACATCTCACAGCACTTCCTCTTTTCTGTCTAATCAAAGAGGAAGGTTTTAAAATTAAAATAATAAAATTATATATAACAAAACAGTTATCAAGCAAGAATTACAGTTGCGATATCTAGTCTATTTATATTTGTCTAAATTAAAGAAAATATTATCTATCCTACATTTGTGAGTCTAAAGTTTTATATATAATTTACCTTTTATATAACTAAGGAAAATTATAATTATCTAGTCTTAAACTCCATCAAAGATCCCAGAAGGATATAATATTACCTAAGTAAAGAGGAAGTACATTATAAGCAACTTCCAAAATTCTAGAAATGGCAGAGACAGCTGGCTGCTTGGACAGTCACCCAAAGTTCCTCTGCAACATTGGGGCATCCATCTTCAGTCTACAGGCCTAGAGCTAGAGTCTCTGTCAGACTTTTTATGGAAGCAGGAAATTTGAAGGATTGTCTCATCTATTGGCAAAGTTCATCCGTCACTTTCCTCTGTGTCCTGAAGAATGTCTGGCAGTTTCTTCTGTGAAGCAGGAAACTGAAGGATCATATTACCTTGGTTTGGCAAAGTTCAGTGGTCACTTTCCTATGGGTCCTGCATGTCCAATTTATGCAACATATTGTCAAACAGTCCAGACAGGAGCAATTTCTTACCCAAATGGCTAGCTTTTTCCACAAAGAAAATAAACTCCTTAATGAGTTTCTTCAATGGCCCATCATCCTCTTTGAAGTAGATTAGTGTTGCCAGGAGCATACATGTCTCATTGTCCAGAAAAGTCTAAGTTCTTAAAATATTATAAATGCCATAGTCTATAGGTCTTTGAAGTGTTTGAAGATTACCTACCTAATTGAAATATATCTATGTATACCTAAAAAGCATAGCTAAAATGATTGTAAGTTTGATTATCATAGATTACTATTAATCTATATTTCTTAATTATATATTGCAATTTTAAATGAGTTGCATAAACATAATACCTTAAACAAGAATAGAAATACATATGAAGTATAACGAAATTAACTTTAAATTTGTATCAATAAACCAAAATCCATGCTAACATAAAATATGTAAGATTAATAGTTTTTTTGGATTAAATTCAATAATCTACCCTTTTATCCTATCATTTTTATATCATACATTCTATATCATATCCCCCCTTCTTCTTTTAGAAAGAGATTGACTATGACCAATAACAATTTGTAACCAACCCCCTAAACAAAGACAAACATCCATAATCCATTTTTTTGGGAAATGTGGTTGTAGTTTTCTAGGCTACTTCCTGCTGACAGGGGCAGTGTGAGAAAATATTGGATTATGGTCAAGTCCTGACTGGAGTAGTCTGTGAGGCTGGATTATCACAGTCAACAACCTGAAGCCTTTCTGGATGCAGAACTCAGAGGAAATTGCAACAGAGGTACTCTGAAGTTTTTCATCATCTGGGCCATCTGTTCCCATTGGAGATTTTTCAGGGGTCTTGTTTGATCAAACCATATTAACCTGGAGGCAATACACAGATTCTCTTCTTTTGTGGAAACAAAAGCAGAACCTCTTTTAGAAAGCAAAATATCTTTAAACACAAATTTTGAAGTCAAGAGATCTCTAAAATATAAATATTGGTTTAATTTAGTAGCCCCTACAATCAAATTTCTCTCTGCTTTTAAAAAAAAAAATCTGAAAGACAACACAGTAATATGCAGTATCCAGCCTCTTTGTGCAATTTCCATCTTTCTGTGCCTTATTATATTTTTTTATTATACTATTTCTTTTTGAAGGACTTTTTTCTACCCTTTTTCTTTTCTCTCTCAAGCCTACATATATTTTTAAATATATTGTATCCCATTTAGGGTTTTTTCCATCTGAATCTAGTCTTACTGTGTATCTGTAATCCTTTTCTGACCAGGAGAGATTTTAAACTTTTTTTTTTTGGTTTTTCGAGACAGGGTTTCTCTGTGTAGCTTTGCGCCTTTCCTGGATCTTGCTCTGTAGACCAGGCTGGCCTCGAACTCACAGAGATCCGCCTGGCTCTGCCTCCCGAGTGCTGGGATTAAAGGCGTGCGCCACCACCGCCCGGCAAGATTTTAAACTTTTAAGCCATGTGGCTAGGATGAAAGTGGCAGCAGCTCTAGCTGCTGGCCCTGTCCCACATGGCTTTTCAACATGGTGCAGGTACCAATGAATCATGCTTACCTCCTCAGTTCTGGGAAGCAGTATTAAGTAGCATGCCTGTGTTTTTAAGCCCACTGCTGTGCTCCTAAGCCCACAGATAATGGCTGGGAGAAGTCTCTTTTTATTGCAGCTTGTGAGAGACTTCAGGAACCTGCCATGTTGCCATTGAAGCCCACAGTGACCAGGGGACATGTCTCTGTAGCACTGTTCATAAAGAGAGACATGAACTAGGAAGCTGCTCTAAGCTCTGTTTTAGAATCTTTTCTTAAGTTCTCTCAGGTTTTAGGTGGAAACTCTTGCCCAATTTTGGGTGCCAATTGTAGTCAGAAGTTTCTCCAGATGAATTTCTCCCACCCACAGTCCCGCAGTCATTTATAAAATAATCACTCAGAGGCTTAATATTAATTACAAACCGTATGACATATGGCTTATGCTTATTATTAATTAGTTTTAATTACAATTAATTAGTTAAATTACAATTTAACTCAAGCCATTTCTATTAATCTATGTTTTGCCATGTGGCTTCATGGAGCTATCTGTTCTCTCACATCTTGCTTCTCCTAGCAGGGCTCACAGTTCTGACCTGACTCCACCCTTCTTCATCTCCATCTTCAGTTTGAATGTACTGCCTAACCTTATTGTGCCTTGCCATTGGCCAAATAGCTTTATTTATCAATCAATGAGAGCAACACATATTCACAGGATACAGAAAGACATCCCACAGGAAAGGTGCTAGAAGGAAAACTCCAACCCAAGGAAGTTAACTACACACATTAAAATACAGGGATTAATAATCTCATACCAACAAAATCAAAAGAAGGGAAACACACACACACACATCACCACCACCACCACCAACAACAACAACAACAATAACAGGAATCAAGAGTCATTGGTTATTGATATCTCTCAATATCAGTGGTCTCAATTTCCCCAATAAAAAGACACCTAATAACAGAATGGATGCAAAAACCTTGGAAAAATGACAACATCTTCAACAAATGGTGTTGGTGAAACTGGATGTCTGCATGTAAAAGAATGCAAATTGATCCATATTTATAACTCTGCATAAAACTCAAGTCCAAGTGGTTCAAAAATCTCAACATAAAACCAGATATACTGAGCCTGATAGAAGAGAAAGTATGGAATAGCCTTCAATGCGTTGTCACAGGAGAGGATTTTCTTAATAGAACACCAATATTACTGGCACTAAGATCAACAATTAATGAATGGGACCTCATGAAGCTGAAAATCTTCTGTAAGGCAAAGGACCCTGTCAATCAGACAAAGCAGTAGCCTACGGACTGGGAAAAGATTTTTACCAAGTCCATTTCCTTTAGAAGACTAACATTCAAAATATATAAAGAACTAAATATACTAGATATCAAAACCAAATAATCCAATTTTAAAACGGTAACATATATAAACAAAGAATTCTCAACAGAGAAATGGAAAAGAAACATATAAAGAAATGTTCAACATCCTTAGCCATCAGGGAAATGCCCTATCCAGTCATCATCTGAGAGGCTTCCTCAGATAGCAGATGGGTGCAGATGTAGCGCCAACAGCAAGAATTTATTCAGAAAGAAAGTCTAAATTGGAAGTCTCTATCAAATCCCTTTCCCCAAAGCTTATGAACTCCCGTGGAAGAAGAAGCAGAAAGATTGTAAGAACCAGAAGGGATGAAGAATACCAGAAGAGACTTTCTGAATTAATTAATCAAGGAACTTAATCAAGGAGCTTATAGAGAATGAAGCAAAAAGCACAGGGCTGACATGGGTCTGCACTAGATTATTTGTGTGTTTATTATAGCTATTAGCTTAATATTTTTATGAGACCCCCCGACTGATAGAACAAATGTGTCTCTGACTTTTGCCTGCTCTTAAGACTTTTTTCCTCCTATTGTTTTGCAGTGTTCAACTATGATATGATAGTTTTTTCTTCATCTTATATTTTTTGGTCATGTTTATTATTTCTTAGATGCCTGTTCTTTTTCTAATGAAAGACAGAAAGGGAGTGGATCTGGAGTGAAGGGGAGCAGAGGAGGAACTGGAAAGAGTAGAGGGAGGGGAAACTATAATAGAATATATGGATGAGAAAAGAACTCATTTTATTTTTCAATAAAAAAATCTGTGGAATGCAGCAAAAGTGTTTTCTTGAAAATAAAAAAAAATGTTATATTTGTACATTAGGAAAAAAAGAAGCAACTGTTGTGGAATATTAGTTTAAGATGTGTTACATTTGTTTATGCTGTGGAATATCTGTTTAATGATGCAAAGATGTGTTGCATTCTTTTGTTGCATTTACTTAACTCTGTGAAACTGTGTTACTTTGCCTGCCTAAAATACTTGATTAGTCAAATAAAGAGCTAAATGGTTAATAGCTAGGCAGGCGAGAGATAGGTGGGGCTGCCAGGTAGAGAGAATAAATAGGAGGAGAAATTCAGAGAAGGGCAAGAAATGAGAAAAGGAGGAGTGGAGGATGCCAGGGTCCAGCCACCCAGCCACAGAGCCAGCCACAGTAAAAAGGAAAGAAAGATATAAACAATAAAGAAAGGTAAAAAGTCCATCGGCAAAATGTAGTTGAAGAGACATGGGATAATTTAAGTCAGAAAAGCTGACTGGAAACAAGCAAAGCGAAGGCTGGGCATTCATAAGTCAGAATAGTTTCTGTGTATTTATTTGTAAGCTGGGTGGCACCCAAAGAGTTTAAAAAAAAACTACAAGTAACAAGCTACTATTCCACATTAACAAACAATAGAGGAAAAAAAAAGGAAAAAAATTCTGTGGCTTAAAGCAAGAAGAGGAAAATGAATAATCAAAATTAGAGCAAATTAGAAAATCATAATCATGAAATTAAAGCAAAAATCATAAAATTTGAGAAGGAAAACAATACATAAAACCAATGGTTTAACATTTGGTTCTTTTTTATTTTTTTTTATTTTTTTATTTTTTTTTTGGTTTTTCGAGACAGGGTTTCTCTGTGTAGCTTTGCGCCTTTCCTGGAACTCACTTGGTAGTCCAGGCTGGCCTCGAACTCACAGAGATCCGCCTGGCTCTGCCTCCCGAGTGCTGGGATTAAAGGCGTGCGCCACCACCGCCCGGCTTGGTTCTTTTTTTAAAAAAAAAAAAATAATAAAATTTATAAACTTTGCACAGGATGATAACTAACATAAAATTGATAAAAAAACATACAGGTATCAATATGAATACCTCCAATATATAACTATAATTGGACATTTTGGAGAAAATTGCCCTCTTCAGACTTGTAAAAGTAAAAGAAAGGAAAAGTACTATAGAATAAATCTTCAAGTATTCCACAGTAAAGTTTTTTATTTGTTTGTTTGTTTTAAAGAATAGAGTAAAATAGAACATTCAACATACAACAAATGTTCCTTCTCTCCTAGAGAATACAGAATAAGTGTAAAGAAGAGCATGCAGAAAGAATATGTAATAACGTTATATATTAAACTTAAAAAAAGGCTGGTGAGAACAAAAGATATCTCGAAGGGAAAGTCACAGTGAGCTTAAGGGAAATTGTTACTATCATAATAAAAGAAAGGAAGAATAAGACTGTCTTTTATTAAAAACTTAAATAAGATGGAGAAAATAGGCTTGGGTAAGACTAAGTTACAAATAAAAGGATTTTTAGAAATACAAAGGAAAATAACAAGGACATTTGTCTTAGTCACTGTTCTGTTGTTGTTAAGAGACAGACACCATGACTTTGGCAACTTTTCTAAAGGAAGTATTAATTGGATGTTTGCTTACAGTTTGAGAGGCTTAGTCCATTATTATCATGGCAATGAGCATGGTGGCACAGGTGGTGCTGAAGCGGTAGCCGAGAGCTACATCCTAATCTACAGGCTGAAAGAGCAAAGTCGACCCCTAATGACACACTTCTTCAACAAGTCTATATCTCCTAATACTTCTAATCCTTTCAAATGGTTCAACTCCCTGATAACTAAGCATTCAAATACGTGAGCCTATGTGGGCCATTTTTTATTCAAACCATTACCACATTATTTATTGGATAGTGTTTTGTATCAATTAAAGCACAGAGAGGGACATGAAGACAAAAATTTGGTGGCCTCAATGTGAAGAAAATGACACACATCTAAAAGAAGTAATCATAGACATGTGAACAGATTCCTTTGAAGTTTTTAAGAGCAACATCACATTGTTTTGGGGGACAATTGATAAAGAAATAATGTGTAGTCTAGTCATTTTATGAAATGTAATAGTTGAGCCAAAATTTTAAATAAATTCAGGCAGGAAAGGTCAATATTTTAGGGCAAAATTATTTTTACTGTTTTATATTAATAAGATCTTCAAAGTCAACGAATAATGGAGCAAAATATAAGGACTCAAATTAAAGGATGCATAATAAGGGAGTTAAACTGTAATACAGAGTTGACTTGTAATATGGACATGAAAGTAATCACCAGCTATTCCCAAAGACGAACCTAGATATGAAAAGACCAAAAGAGACTGAAAACAAAGTCCTCAAAGGAGAAATATTAGTCTGCAAATTGTGTGATGCTTCAGTTTAAAAGAGAAATAATAGGACTAGATCAGTAACGAGACTGAACTTACAAAAGTGAGTATGATGAGTTTACAATAGTAGCATAAACAGAAATGTTGAACAGTTGTATAAGTCTACTTTCCCATGCTCTATGGCAACTGCCTACTGATCAGCTGTAAATAAATTGTGTGTACTTTTAAGTGACTCTACTATCCATACTTTTATAACTGTCAATAGAAATTCAGAAGAATTTATGATGGTTTATATTCTTATAATTAAAAAGTTTATTTTAATATGTTTGCATATCTTTAAATTTAGTCATGCATTTTCTCTGTCAAAATGAGTTTGAAATTGAAGAGAACAAGACAGAAAAAAATCTCTGACAACTGTGTAACTGTCTCTATAGCAAATGGATACAAAACCTCAGTTGTGCTCTAGAATAAAATAATTTGCTAGCTTGTGTGTGTCTGTACAGATGTTGCAGGTTGGGATTAGCTGCTCTCGGTGTTTCACTTTGCAGTCAGCTCGGGATTAAGAGTTCTGCTGATCTTGACTGAACTAAGGAACAGACTGCTTTCCTGATTACGAATGGTTTCAAATGTGGACTGTGACACCATTGTCATATCCCAAGCATCTCACTCCTAGCAGCCCAGTCCCTGTATGTTCCAAGGATGATAGCTAGTAGATATTTCAAGTCTTCCTTAAGTTTTGCTTGCTTATCTTGTACTGACTAAAGACAATAGTAAGTTCATCTGGAAGAATGCCCTCATGTTGCATACTAAATGTGTCCGGGTACAAGGAAAAGCAGAGAATCAGGGCCACATTTTTTAAAAAAATAATATATTTTTCTTATTAATGTGCTATCTACCCTCTAAATAATCAATCTACCTAACTACCTATTATCTATCTATCCATCTATATTAGTATGAGTAAATTATTCCTAAATGACTATCTGGATAGCCTAAGTAATCATTTTTAAATTAATTTATACACTGAAAGCACTACAATGCAAAATGTCACATCAAGGCTATTATTTAAAAGTCAGTGTTAAAATCAGACTGGAAATTCAATTCTAGAATGATGTCACTAGTTGTTCCATGGATCTCAAATAATATTTTAAGTGCTAATTTTTTAATCCGTGGTTTAAAGTTGTATTTTTCCTAAAGACATTCAGAAAAATGATGAAAAATATATTCAAATATGTCTATTAATAAAACATTATAACAAGCCCCAGAAGAAATAATCCACATCCAAAGGTTAACAGCATACAATCTAAGATTTTACATTTTCAATAAATGTTGTAAAATGTGTGAAAAAGTAGGAAAATGAGATTGACATAGAACTGAAAATATCAAATAAATACAGCCTATGAATTTGTTAGAAGAGATGAACAGATTTGAGGTATGTGTGCATGCATGCAAGTGCACACAGGTGTGCATACGTGTCAATGCTTGCGTTTGTGAGTTTGCATGTTTCTGTTTGTGAGTACAAGCACTCATGTGACAAGATACACATGTAGAGCTCAGAGGACAACTTCAGATATGCACCTTTGCTTTCTAAATTGTATGAAGAAGAATCTGTTGTTATTTACCAATGGGATGATAAGTTATTCAACCTGTGAACTTCTGGGATTTCTCTTGTCCCTGGCTCCCATATCACTGTAAAAGCACTGGAATTAGAGACAGGCCACCTGGCTTTTCATGGATTCTGTGGATGTAAGCTTGAGTCCTCATGTGGCAAGTATATTATCCACTGAGCCATCTCCCCAACCATTTGACCATAAATTGAATTGATGCCCTTATTCCAAAAATAAAAATAGTGTGGTAATATTGAAGAAATAATGTTTGGAAAAAAATCTTAGAAATTTGGTTAAGTCACAGTGTTCATATTTAAAATACACAGTAAACTCCAAGTGGGATAGAAATGGAGACTAACATGGATAAACGCCCAAATGTTGAAAGATAAAGAAAAAGTCTTCAAGAGAAATTGAGAAAAACAATCAAATATTCTGGAATTTTGATAAAATTAACATCTGATCTATTATCATAGACAACGAAAGCTAGTAGGTAGTGGGAGGCCTTATTCAAAGTATTGAAAGAATGAAATACCTATCAACTCCAAATCCTACTTCAAATAAAAGTAAAATTTAAAAATGAAAGACGGCTTTTGCATTCTTTCCACCCATCCTTCCTTGATATTCCCTGAGCCTTAAAAGTGGGAGGTAGATACTGGCAACTCAACAACACCTGACACTCAGTAACTTACACTCATCACTTGGGCCAATCAAGTCTCGTCACTCATTACTACTCACTGCAAGAGTAATGTTTTCTGTCCAAGGCTGAGCAAAGCACAATTCTATGGTCATAAACATTAAGGAGGTAGTTTGAAAGTATGGTTCCCTGTCAAAACAGCATCAGTAGGTTCCTACCTAGGGCTATGATCTCTCCACTCACGGACTTTGACAAGGCTTACAGTACCAGACATGAGATCCCTCCAGTGTGGCAGGTTCATATCCAGCCAGAAGTGGTCAGCTATTCCCAAACTATCATGCAATTATTGCACCATGTGCACAGCTTGCCTAGCAGGCAGATGTAGCATGCTGGATTCTGCGCTGCATAACACTGTTGGAGTCTTTTCTCCCCGATGCAATCTGTGTGATACCTTCCAACACTATGAAAGCTGCCCATCAGAGAGATAGTTTCCTGTAAGCTTGAGATTGTTTTACTGATATCTTACAATCAAAATGGATGGTGTTTTCAGCAACCTAGTCTCACCATTTAGTTGTGATGGGCCACCAAGGGATGTGATAATAGTGTGCATTGCTTGGGGAATGAAGAAGAGAGCTGTGAAATGCTTTCATCTGGACACAACCTCGTTGATATACATATCACCTCACTGCATAGCGTCAGCACTAACTGGACTTAGTGAACTACTAATATTAATGGTAATAATAGATATAATTATAATAATAACAATATGAAGTTAGGAGGGAAATGGGGTGATGGATCTTGGGGTGAGTTTGAAAGATGTCATGGAGGATAGGTGAGATAAAAATAATTTTACCTATGTATGAAATGTCAAAGAATAAATAAAATATTATTTTTAAAGATGAAGGATTTATAAGAACATTTTGAGGTAAGCAAACAATAGGGACATTTATTGGTTATAATACAACCTCATAAAAAATTCCAAAGCAAGTGCTTTAGGTTAAAAGTACCCCAGCACAGTGTCCTGAGTCTGCACAAAGAGCAATATAAACACAAGTACACAAAATTAAATTAAAGGTATTGTTGTTATATCATTCTACATCTCTATAAATCTCCCAGTCTTGAGTGTTTCATTATAACAATATAAAACAGACAAAGACAGCAAACCAAGACAGGGAACAAGTCAATGGTGGGGAAGACTGCTGGGGAAAGGCAACTTCTGTTTGTTCAACAATAAAGTTCTTGTTAGCCAAAAATACACAAGACAGAGATGCAACATGAAAAAGTAGCTAGAGAAGAGGTATTCATAATAGCATGTAAAAAACTGAAGATAAAATATCAACAAAAATTCTTATACAGATAGAGACATTTTATAATAATTAATAGAGAAAATATACAGATAAAAATGGTATCTATTTGTGTTTGATGTTAATTTCTCCTTCCATTGATTTCTGAGAGTCGCTCCATGCTTATCTTTGAAGAATAATTCCAGATAATCTTTTGAGGTCATCAAAACCTGGAGAAAAATATTGTTCTCTTTATTGTGATGTGTAATCCCTCATTGTTAGCTTCAGAAAAAAACACGCATTGGGTATTACACCTAAATTGCAGATAAAATCCAGGGACTTCATCTGAGTGGAAGCAGGCTGTCATTTTCTAGTTCTCTGAAGCCTTTGAAACCCCGGCCAGTGATTCCATATGCGGCTGCTCTCATAACTTAAAACGGAACTTCCCTGCCCCCTGCACCATATTTCTCATAGTGATTTGCTCATCACAAAGCATCTTTGTTTGAAGTGTTTTTCAGTGGCAATTATTAATAGTATGTTATAGATTTCTATCATCCAAACTTTTCATCTTTAGAGAAAATCTTCACAACTTCGTGAATGCCATTAGCCTTCTTTCTTATTTCAACCTTGTATTCATCAAGCATAGGAATTTCCCTTCCTTGGCAAGTGGTTGTTTTGTATGTGCGCATTTTAATTCTCTTGGAAGAGTCAGCAGTCATTGATTGATCCTCTCAGACCTACTAATGAGGAACATTTTGTTCACATCTGTATTTGATTATGTCATGTGCTAAAAGTTAGCCAAGGTTCTTGGAGAAGAGTAGCCAACAGTGTCTTAAAAGCTGAGAACAGAACGTATGAATGTCCAGACTGGGTATGAAAAACAGCTACTATGCACATTATTATGCAACTGTGTTCCATCCATCAAGAGAACTTACATTTTTGAAAGAGTCTTCTTAAATCAAATAGGGAACTTGGCTTTAGAATCCCAGTTAGAGAAGTACAGTGGTTTCTCATAGTAAGTATCACACAGATTCTGTGAGTCTGAAGTCTCTATTCTAGCATCTACTTGAAGTAGTTCACTTTGGTTCTTTTCCTACTAGTTTTCATACATAAAATGTGCATATTTCTAATTCAGTTGACAAATCTGTTATGATAGCTAATTTAAGCAACATGTAATGAATAACAAGCACCATAATGATATACAGGAAAATGATTTTAACAGTGAAATCAAGTGTTGCTTAATGTCTTAAAATACTCAATACAATTATCTTTTGAAATTCTGTTTCTTTGATATTCTAATGCTATGGTTCATGTAATCTGATTCTAATAAATTGTATCCAACTTCATATCAATCAGCATTATAGATAAAATATCTTCCATTATTTTTTGAGCATGGCATTTAGATATTTGTTAGAGAAGAAGACAGCTTATTTAACTTTTCAGTGTAAAGTTCAGACAAAAATAATTATATACAAACAGTTAATTTCCATCGCAATTAAATTCAGTAATAGTGATGTGATTTTCTTCAAAGTTTAAGATATTTAAAAAGATGAGAAATCTCATTAGCTTAGTAGATTTACATGCAATACAAAATTACAATATTAATTTATACCTGTATTTTTGTTATAAAACTGTTCTTAAGTAACTCAGTTCAGTTGAGAAATTAATAAATATTTCAGTGCATACTATGTTTCAGGAATGGAGCAAAACAAATGTCTTGTTTTGAGATAGTTTACATTCCAGGAGAGAGAGGCATATAGCAAATTGCAGACATAAACAGAATTAAACTCTACAGTAGAGCATATTTGACAGTATATAATTCCTTGGTGAAAAAAAAGAAAGTGCAATTATATAGAATTAATCATTTTTATTATACTGCAATTTTAAATAAGTTGGCTAGTTTACACCTCACTCAGAAAGAATTTAACCATGCATATAAGTAAAGAGAATCACCATCACCACATATGGAAGTGAAAGGACACAGGGCAAGAATGTGTCTGGCTTTTTTGTTGAACTTTAAGGAGTCACTGTGTATGCAAGCATATTTGAAGAAAAATAGAGATTATAGAAAGAGGTAGCATAGGTTCTCCATTGTGTGAGATGTTGGAAAGTATTGTAACATTTTCACTCTAAGTGAAATTAGAGGGATGCAAGCAGAATAATACACTCTCACCCTCTAAATGAACACTTTGCCTTATATACTGGAAATAGTCTAAAGAAAGTATAGAAAAACAGAGAACCCTTAGGAAACTATTGATACAATGGGAAGAGAGAATAGTGGACTCAAGGAAGAGCAAGGAGATAATCAAGGTCCAGGTTCAGATTATACTCTGATGATGGAGTCAAAATAATTTCCTCATGTGACAGATATAAAACAGAAAAAGATGAAGGAGCACTTCCCACCACACCTGACAACCTCAGTTTGATCCCTGGCACCTACAGCATGAAATGGAAAAACCAACTCTTGCAAGTTGTCCTCTGACTTCATCCACATACACCAAAATAATAAATGTAAAATATTTAAAATGAAGAGAGAAATGAAAAAATTCAAAGTTTGGGGGCACAAAAATTAATAGATGGCATTTTCTCACATCCCCTCTTCCCCAGATCCATCCATCCATCCCCCCATAAATGGCATTTTCATCAACTGAGTTAAGGAAACTGAAAAATCAATCAAGTACAAAGAGGTGAAGATTGAAACCAATATTACTTTGATGTGTGTGTGTGTGTGTGTGTGTGTGTGTGTGTGTGTGTGTGTGAGAGAGAGAGAGAGAGAGAGAGAGAGAGAGAGAGAGAGAGAGAGAGAGAGAGAGAGAGAGAGAGGAGTTAGGAGTTAGTCTGCATGTTACTCAACCAAATAGAAAGATCAAAGGTATAACTGAATGTATAATAAAGATCAGCAGAGAAATCATCTTGACAATATTATCTAAGGAGTAAAATAACAATTGAAGAGCAAGAACTGAATTTAAGATACTTGAACATTAGGGTGAAAAAGAAGACTGGGTGAAATTGGAAGAAAACTAAAGAGATTTTCACATGTGAGAAGCCAAGTAGGGGAAATGTTTATGGGACAAAGGCATATCAATACTTCTCACAAGTCAAAAAAAATGTCATGGCTGGTCACTGACTGCTGTAATGTAGAGATCACAGGAGACCTTTGTTAAAGCAATTTGTTATAGTTTCAATGTGAAATTTCCCCTGCTGGTTTGTGTGCTTAAACTCTTGAACCCAGTTGGTGGCACTGTATTGGAAGGTGGTAGAATTTTTGGTATGTGAGATCTAGCAAGAAGACATAGGAGTGAACCTTGAAAGCTGAAGCCTAGATTTGGTTCCCAAGTGTTCTTTGTTTCCTATTCCAGACAATGGGAGAAGTCACCACTGCAAGCTCCAGTCTCCAATGATTGACTCACTCCAGCCACATCTTTTTCCCGACTTGTGGCTATGAGCCTAAAGGAATCTTTCTTTAAATCATTCACTTAAATATTCTGATACAGAGATGGGAGAAGTGATTAATGCAGTTGTGGAGGAATAGATGGGTGAAAACTAGGATTAACTGTTTATATGTACAAATCACAACAGAAGCAAAATTGGAGGCCGTGAACATAAAGCTTTTTCGAGTACAGTAATTAGACAACCTGTGTTAAAGGATCTAAAGTTTCATGAAAACTTTAGAATGTATAATGGCAATGATTCAGTAGGAAAGTGAAGGATAATATGTAGGAAAAAAATTGCTCTCAGATGAACAAATAGGGATAGGCGTTGATAGACAAAGTACAAGAGTGTATTTAGGCAAGATCATAGATGATCTATGGTTTAAGCTAGTCATAGTGATTTTGTTGGTTTGAAAGCATAATAGATATGATAGTGGCATTCTGTAGGAATTTCCTTTTAGTTGCTTGTATTTTCTCAATGAATAAGATGATTCAAGATCTCAGTGCAGATGCAGATGGAAGTATGAAAGTAAAGGAAGAAAGGAAAATGTACAATTGTCATTGAGGTGCTTGGCTAGATGAAATCTAAGATAATTGTGCCTACTTGGTAAATGTGGTCATGCATTAAATTTGCATAAAGTGAAAGGTGAGCACTCTTAGAGGTGTCCTCAGTTGTGTTGGTACAGGCATGCAGTAAGCAGACACTGAAATTAACCAAGGTCATGGTTTCATTATAAATGTTAGGAGTGTATTAATTTCTTGCAGTTGTCACCATTAGAATTGTAATGACTTAAAAGAACAGAACTATTAGTTCAAATATTAAGGCAACTACACATAGTTAAAAGGGAGGTTTATTTTGTGGGGTAACTTACAAGTGAAGGGATAGGTTATAGGGTCTGGGAAAGATGAAGTGCACTCCAGCAGTGTTCTCTGGAGAACTCTGCTTGGTCTACCTCCAGTGTCCAGGATCCAGGAACCAAGAGAGCCAGCACTTCCAGATCTCAGGTCTTAAGCGCTCCTGTCTCTGCCCCGCCTTGTAGGTGTGACAGTTACCAGAAAACTTAATGGTGGTAGTACTTCTAGGACAAAGCTGGAACAGCTACCCACTACATCTCCCCCTTTCATCTAAATAAGAAAGTTCTAACCTAATACAAAACTATATACAATAGAAATGATTATCAAATATTGTCCATGAGGAATAAGGGATAATTAATGATCTAGACAAGACGGAACTACAACCAACACAAACAATATCAAACAAGAGACACATACTAAAATTCAGAGAAGTCTGGAGCATGGGTAAGTGGCATGTTACAGAGATCACTCCAAAAGGTATCTAAAGAACCTAAATCTAATACTATGTTCTATCTAAAATTATATATATATACATATATATGTCCATATATATATATATAAAGTTTTAACTATAACTGCTAGTCTTTAATCCCATCAAAGATGTGAGAAGGAATATAATGATACCTGAGAAATGGAAGATGGATGCAAGCAACATTTGGGAGTCTTGCAAGAGTAGACAGAGACAGCTGGCAGCCTGGACAGTCACCTATTTTTTCAGCATTGTTGGTGCATTCAAATTGACTACAGGCCTAGAGTATCTGACAGACCATTTGCAGAAGTAGGAATTCTGAAAGATCATCTTACCCTGTTTTGGAAGAGTTCAGTAGTCACTTTTCCTTGTGTCCTACTTGTCCAGAAAGGACAGCATTCATACAGTCAGCAGTCGAGGCAAGGGCAGTTCTTTGCCCAGTAGGCCATTTTGTGCCAAGAAGACAAACTTCCAAATGGAAAAGTCTTAGAAGCCCAACATTCTCTCAGGATCAAATTGGTACTGCCAGGAGCAATTGTGTTTCATGTCAACAGAATTCTAAGTTATTTAAATGCCATATTCTCTAGGTCCATGAAGTGCTTGGAGATTACCTGTCCATCCAATCTATGTATCTGTAAGTCTGAATAACCTAACTAACACAACTATAGAGATGACAAGCATAGGTGACTATAAATCTCTAAGTCTTACCCACCTAAATAACCTAAGGACTAAGGCTTCACGTAAACAAGGTAAACAGTCTGTAAGCAAATGCATGGTAAAAGAACGATGACTTCAAAATTATGACAATACACAAAATGTCTTTAACAGAGGTAGGAATGTATAGAGCAATACAACAATAATCCTAAATATATATCAATATACAAAATATTTCCTAAACAGAGGTAGAACATACATATAGTATGACAGGTATAAATTTATATTTGTATCAATATACAAAATATTTCAAATAAGAATAGAAATATATGTACATTACATCAAATATCATTCTGTATTTGTATCAATATCCAAATTATCTTAAACAGGAATATAAAAATGGTTTAAATTTGTATCAATATACAAGAATCCATAACAGTGCAAATTATCTAAGGCTTCTATTTTACTAAATTTTTCCACTAGTATATGTAATAATCTACCATAACAGTTTGGTGAATGATTGATTGATAAATAAAATGCTGATTGGCCAGTAGCCAGACAGGAAATATAGGTGGGACAAAGAGAGAGGAGAGGTCTGGGAAGGGGAAGGCTAAGGCAGAGAGACGCTGCCAGCTGCCACCATGAGAAGATGTTAAGATACCGGTAAGCCACAAGGCACGTGGCAACTTATAGATTAATAGAAATGGGTTAATTTAAGATATAAGAACAGCCAGCTAGAAGCCTGAACCATTAGGCCAAGCAGTTTAAATAATATAAGTGTCTGTGTGTTTATTTTATAAGTGGGCTGTGAGACTGCAGGGGCTTGGCAGGACCCAGAGAGAAACTCTCCAGCTACACAGAACTCATTCCCTTAGTTCTGGGGAATATAAGTCCAAGTCAGCATTGCTTGGCTATGGACCAGGGTTGACAGGGCATGCATGATCCACACAGAGACTCTACTGAGAATAAACTTCTTACTTCTAGTTTATGGAAGTCTTGGGAGAATACCTTGAGTCTTATTATATTACTCTGAGCTCTGCCATGGTGAACACAGTGTTGTTCTTTCTATATCTTATGTCTACTCTATCCCTCTCTTTACAGGAACACATTCAAATTGTTGAGTTCACACAGAATATCCAGGATAATCTCTCCACTTCAAGATGGTCAGTTTGATCACAACTGTAGGTTTCTTTTATTTTCTGACATTTGAAATAACATTTGCAATCATCTTAATCACTCTTCTATTGCTGTGAAAAAATACCATGACCAAGACAACTCTTATAAAAGAAAGCAGTTAATTGGGGGCTTACTTATGGTTTCAGAGGCTTAGTCTATTATCATGGCAGGGAGTATGGCAGCCCACACAGGCAGATGTGGAACTGGAGAAGTTGCTGAGAGTTCTATATCCTGATCTGCAGGCAGCAGCAAGAGAAAGAGAGACTGGGCCTGACATGGGCTTTAGAAACCTCAAAGATCACCTTAGTTGGTGACATACTTTTTCCAACAAGGCTGCACCTCATAATCCTTCTAATCTTCCCAAACAGTTCCACTCCCTAGTGACAGTGACGAAGCATTCGAATATCTGAACCGATGGGGAGTCATTCTTATTCATACCACCACCACCACCACCACCACCACCACCACCACCACCACCACCACCACCACAATATTTAGCAGGCCTCCTATTGAGGCTACCACATAAAAAGAAAGGGGAGTTAAACACATATTAAAGAGACAGATTAAAAGACCAAATTTAAATGTTAATAGAGTCATTATCATAAATTGTTCAAGCTGGAAAGATAGGAAAGATGGTCAGAAAATGTGAGCATAAATTACAGAAGCTGTGGTGCTTTGTATTCTTCGGTAATCACAAAGTCTAGTCTTTTGCTAAGTTAGAGTGGAGAACGAGATTATTCAAGAACTTGAGAAACCAAACAGCTAGAGAGAATAGTATCAGAAATATTGAAATAATCAAAATTTAATTCAGGAGTGGACATAGAAAATAAACAAAAGTAGTAGGTAGAAGAATAAATGTAAATAGTTAAATATCGTTCACTTTTCGTGTAGAATTTGTATAAAATTCCAGCAAAATTTCATACCATCCTTGAGATAAATAAATACTGCTTCTTCAAGTTATAAATGTTTTTTAACCAAAATTCAATTATCATTGACACAATTTTTCTAATACATTTTATGCCAGCCTGTATACACAAGCACAATATATGCATACTGGGATCACTAATATATATATGAGTTTATCATCTGGATGAGAGATAATGATGCCCCAAAGCCCACCAAGGTGTCTGCAAATGTTTATTTTTACTTTTGCTCTAGACAGCTGTGTGTTTTAGGGCTTCTGTCTCCTATTTATACTTTCTGTCACCTTTTGTGGTGTTTGGTTGTCATTTGTCATTTAATTTTGCTGTTAGTGTGCTTTTAGGCTCTTACATTCCAATTTGTAGTTTATAAGATGTGTTAGGTAGGGCAAGCAGAGAGACAAGCTAATTAGGATTGTGTTCTAAAGATGAGAAATGTGACTCTGAGTGAGATGTTGTGCATCTGAATAAAGTTTATAGACTACAAAGTGATTTCAGAGATAGTTTATCTTGTATGGCTAGTTCTCATTTTCACTTGCATTATAGGTCTCTGCAAATCTGTTATGGGATGTCTATCCAGACACCATATGTATGAACATTAATAAATATCCATAAAAATTAAAGGACCGTGTGACAATGTTTATGGATGATGTGTAGAAAAGTGCATGTCTTGGTTAAGGTCCTGTCTAGAAACAGATGGCTCATTCAAATTGGTTGTTTTAAGAGATCTTTATGGATGACTATTTCCAAAGGTGAAAACAATGTTTGGGAAAAAAATCTAAAGAGCTGGGGCAATAAGTTGGAGTTGATAACCCAGGGCTGTTTCCAAGACTAAGCATGGAAGTAGTTGTTGCCCAATTTTTTTTTTTTTTTTTTTTTTTGCCATTTTCAACTTTCTATTTATTCCTTCATGTTTTTTTTTTTTTTATTAATTTATTTTGCAATACAATTCAGTTCTACATATCAGCCACGGATTCCCTTGTTCTCCCCCCTCCCGTCCCCCTCACCTTCCCCCCAACCCCCCCCCCCCCCATTCCCATCTCCTCCAGGGCAAAGCCTTCCCCACAGACTGAGGTCAACCTGGTAGACTCAGTCCAGGTAGGTCTAGTCCCCTCCTCCCAGGCCGAGCCAAACAATCCTGCATAGGCCCCAGGTTTCAAACAGCCAACTCATGCAATGAGTTGCCCAATTTTGTAGGGACCCTTGTCTATAGGGAACCATCTGAGATGAGTCACAGTCTTCCTTGGAATAAGAGTCAAGAAAGGGGCATCTGTCAGGGAGAAAGCCAGAAGAATAAATTTCGATTCCACTACCCTTTCACCTGGATTTCCTTCTCATGCTTCTCGTTGATCTCACAGAACAGGAGGTCACAGGGGGAAATGGACACTGCTTTACTTTGTGTTCATTAGGCTGTTTGAGGAAGAAAGTTGCTGTTGCTTAGTAGATATAAAACAGAGATAGAAGATCTACACCATAGTATGTAAATGAAACCTGAGCAAGCCTCAGAATAGAGCAACCTATGAAAACACCACATGCAGTAAGCTAAATTTATTTCTGCTTTAATTTCTTAGACTGTTGCTGCCAAAAGCAATTTGAAGAAGAAGGTCCAGTTCCAGTATATAGTACATCATGGCAGAATGGTCACAGCAGCAGGGGTTTCTGGGAGTTAACCATATACACCCACCATGAAGAAGCAGAGAGGGGCAGGAGGAGGCTTCCTAGTGCTCATCTCCCTTTCTTATTTTAGTCAGTCCAGTATGATTAGCCAAAGGAATAGTTCCACACACAATTAAAATGTGTCTTCCCATATCAATTAAAACACAAACGGGATATTCCTTAACAGGCATTCCAGAGACCTATCATCCAGATGACTCTAGATTCTGTCAATTTGACAATTAACAATAACCCTCACAAACACTATTATCTATTTATTGTAATAGAAATGTACTCTTACGATGATTATAGCATGATTGTGGTAATTATAATTATGGCATGTCATTTTTTTGAGAAATTCAAGTAAATAAATTATATTTTACATTCAGAGGCTATCTCAAAAAGAAGGTAATAAAATATTTTAATGACACTAATTCTTAATTCAGTGTAAAAAATGCAGATTATTTTTCATTACCAATAAAATAAAGAGAACATCAAATTCTACAGACTGCCTTTTCCTAATATCTAAGAACTTTTATTTTGGTTAATTTTTTATCATTAGAAATTTATTGAGTATAGTACTGAATAAGATATGACTTCTTCAGGAGAAATTGCTATTATTTTAATTCAATTCTATTCTGTTAGAAGAAAACATGTAATTCATTTTCATCATTAAATTATTACACAAAGTATATTTTTCTATGTATAGTGTATTCATATTGAAGTTAATTTCAAACCACAAAAATTTAATGTAACATTTTATGAATACAATGATAAAATGTCTTGAATAACATAATAAACATTTAAGCAAAACAGAACAATTCATTTTTGAATAATTAAAGAAAGTCTTACTAAAATATTCAAGATATAGGAATTTCATTTCATTAAGAATCTACATTTGTTTTCTTATTGTTATTTATTTTCTAATGGTTGAAAGCTTGGCAAGATTCTACAATCTCAGGGGGCTTTTTAAGGAAATAATTTTATTCTTATAAACAAGGAGGTAAAAGTCTTACATTTATTTTCAACCCCATGAATGATAATGCTTCTGAATGCATGGCCCAGTGACCTAGAAAGAATACTTAACTGCAGGCTAAGAAAGAGATTTTAAAAAAATCTCACAATGTCTGGGAAATGAGCTGTTATTGTAGCTCCCAACACACAGGCTCCATTTTATACCCATTTTCTATAAGTGAACAATTTTGATAAAAGTCTTTTTTTTATAACATTAAGTAAACACAGAGGTCCTGGTGGTAAGTCAACCTAAATAGCTACACATTTTGGTGCAAAAATGATATCTCACATCTGATCTGCATTCACACATCATGTTGAGTAGATAAGAAAACAGAAAAGAATGTGATACAATTTGCAAGCTGAACACACAGCAATAGTGAATGGATCTACCAGGTTGGATAGACCATTAAGTGTTAAAGAATTAAGAAAGAATGACAGAGTCTTGTCCTGGAGGAACTTGGATCAGAGAAGGAGGCAGTAGAAGTTTAAAAATATGAAGAAATGGATGGATGAGGACATCATGGGAATAGGAAGAGGCATGGTGCTGGGGAGGCTCTCAGGAATCCACAAGTTTGACCCCACCTTGGTCTGCTGGCAGTGGTCCAGAGGGTGCCTGGCCTGGTCTACTCTGGTGACTGGTCTATCTAATAACCTAGCTGTCATCATAGAACCTTTGTTCAATGACAGATGGAGGCAGATGCAGAGATCCACGGCCAGGCACCAGGCTGAGCTCTGAGAATCCAACTGTTGAGAGAGAGAGTAGGGATTCTGCAGTCGGGCGACGAGATCGTGATGGGAGGACGTGCAGAGATGACTGGCCACACTAGTGGAAGCCCATGAACTGTGGACTGGTGTCTGTGGAGGCCCCATGGGACTGGACTAGGCCCTCTAGATACGGAAGATGGTTGTTTGGCTCGAACTGTTTGGGGGCACCCAGACAGGGGGATTGGGATCTGTCCCTGGTGCATAGGCAGGCCTGTGGTGTGATGCCTTATGCAGCCTTGGTGCCGTGGGAAGGGGCTTGGACCTGCTTAGGCTCAGTGTGTCTGGTTCTGCTGACTCCCCACGGGAGACCTTGATTGGGAAGATGTGGGGATGCGGGGTGGCTTCGGAGAGAGGGCTGAGGGGTGGGAAGAGGGAGGAGGGAGGAGGGGTGATCTGTGGGTGGTACATGGAGTGAGTAGAAAAATTTTTAATAAAGAAAAATGAAAAAAAAAACAAAACAACAACAAAAAAATGGGTCAGTAACTATCTAAAGAGAGAAATGGAATAAAGACTGTAAGACAAGATGGAAACACCACTTCTCTGAATATAACTTGTTTTATGCTTGGAAATATAAAATATAAAACCATGGAGATGGCTTGCATAATTTACAAGAGTTTATATCAAGATAAAGAGCCTATTTGAGTGAAAAACATAGTTCTGTCTTTTATTTTCATCTTTTCCGAATAATTCTGAAATGCAAGGGTAAATTGCTTCTCTGGAGAGATGATGAATTTTCTCCCTACTTCTACCCTTCTTTATTGGCTTCTTAGAACTACTGCAACAACTGTGATGTGACAGTTGTGCCATCTCAAGGCTTATCAGTCTCACTGGTGATTGAAGTTCCTTTTCTATAAAAGCAATTTTCAGTTGAATTTCTGTCACTTCCCATCACAATAGCTGAATGATTCACAGAACGAGACTGCGGGGTCAGAGAGATGGCTCAGGGGGTAAGGCCCTTGCTGTCAAAACTGATGGCCTGAATTCAGTCTCTGGGTCCCACATGGTGGAAAGACATTACCAACTTCTACAAGTTTTCCTCTGACTTCCTCCTGCCTGCTGTGGTGATCACACACACACACACACACACACACACACACACACACACACACACACACACACAGAGGCACACAGGCACACAGGCACACACTCACAAATACTAAAGATTTTTTTTTAAGAGAGGAGTTATGTTACTTAGGATGACACTACTCCCTTCAACAGCCATAGACTATTTAACAGAACCTCGGTAACAGGCGTGAAAAACTTGCCCTTGAATTCTTGATCAAGGGAGTCTAAGAAACTCCAAAACAATATCCACCCACTGCTGTTGCCCTGGGCTGCCTCATAGAACTGAATTTGATGGTAAAGCCCCACTACTGAAGATACCATACACTTTTGACACAGGACTTAGAGGAATCAAGTTGGATCTGAACTAGAAGCCTGTCCCTGAGGGAGTGGATCTGTTAGAATCAGAAGGTGCAATGCAAGCTGCCAAGTGAGAGGAAAAATTGGTAGTCCTACCCAATTGTAAAGCCTAGGAACCATGACAAGGCAAGACTGGCAAGATATCCACATGGTGCGGTACTGGTCCTTTTACCTTGGAGATAACCAACAGCTGTCTAATTGGACTTAAGGCTCACTCAAAAAAAAGTGGATCGATGCCTGCTACTGTAAACTTAGCCAACTACTTGTGACTGAAGTGGTCGTAGGTTCATGAGAAGAACCCACTACTTCCAGGTTCCTAAGTTAATGTTCTCCAACTATTTTCTAAATACTTATCTTATAGCCAAAGATGAGTGTATCTCTCACCCTCACCAAAGAAGAGGGTTCTTTTAATAGCAAACAGAGACTATTACTGAGATGCATAACTGGTCAAAATGTGAGGATAAGTGACTGCTCCCAACCCCAACAGATACATCTCCAATGCAAACCCTATACACAAGGTCCACGGAAAATCATGGGAGAGGGGGCAGAAAAATTGTCCCCTAGACATGACAAGGAATGTGCACCCATGAAATCTCAACAACAAGATTGCTTGAACAAGAGCAGTACAGCGATACTAGTTTACATGTCAGCATATACAGGGGTAATACCACATAGTCCCACCCATAGGTGAAGGGCTACAGAAGGCCAATGCCTGCTGGGAGAAGGAAAATCATTTCCCTCCAGGGAGGCACTCCCACATAGGTTACCTAAGCTGATGTAGTTATCCCTGGACACATGTTATATAAGCAATGCTAAATGGACCTAGAAGGTTATAAATACATATGTGGGCATATCCATATACCAATATCTATGAATATACATAAAATAGTACTTAAAGAAGGAATCATGAATTTTGTGGGGTATGGGAAGAGTTAGAGAGGAGATTGAAGGGCAGGAGTGATGTAGATGTGGTGCTCCTGTGTGAAATTCTGAGAACAAAAAAATAACTATTAGGGCTGGAACATTGGCTCAGTGATTAAGATCACTTGTAGTTCTTGCAGAAGATTGGGCTCAATCCTCACAACCCACATGGTAGCTCACAACAATGTGCAATTCCAGTTCTAGGGGACACAATGGACATATGCATAAAATAAAATAAATGAAAAAAGGCATACCAAATACTAACTTACAATAAAATGAGAATACCAGAATAAAACAAGAGTGGAAAAGTTAGACTTAAATACAAATGCTGAAAATTACTGGAAAAAAAAAACAGAATCATTTAAGAGAGTGTGTGAGAGAGACTTTAGCAGCAATCACGGAGCCTGAATGGATCTGCGCTGGGTCCTCTGCATATATGTTATCATTGTTAGCTTTGTGTTTTGGTGAGACTCCTAACAGTGAGAGTGGGAGTGTCACTGACACTTTTGCTTGCTCTTGGGACCCCTTTCCTCCTACTGACTTGCCTTATCCAGCCCCCATATGAGGGCTTATGCCTAACCTTATTGTATCTTGTTATGGCATGTTAGGTTGATATCCCCGGGAGGCTTGCTGAATTTTTTATGGGAAACAGAGGAGGACTGGAGCTGGGGAAGAGGTGGGGTGAGGAGCACTAGGAGGATTGGAGGGAGGGAAAACTATGGTCAGAATATATTTTATGAGTAAAGAATAAAGAAAGGGGGGGAGAGAGAGATGTGTGAAGAAAGAAGAAGTTTAATAAGATAGGACAGTATATAAATGAAACACCTTACCATGTCTTGCCAAAGATCATATTTCAGGGAATTAGTAGGGTAGGACTGCTGAGACATATATGATGGTTGAAAATTTAGAAGCAGTGTTATATATAATGATATTATAAACTATAATGTAATATTTAGTAATGCTTTGGTCTTGTATTGCAGACAATAGTAACGAACCTACAACAACACACAGTGCTGGAATCAGGCAATAGACATAAACTATGCTAAGGGTGGAAGGTACACACCTTAAACAGCATCTTGAAATGTAGGAAGCTTGGGCAAAGGTGACTGTGTTGACTTCTGTGCCACCATGTGACAGTATACCCCAAACAACTAAGAATTGAACAACAAATTATTTTAGTTAACCATTTCAGAAACTGGAGAACAATATGGTGGAGAGATGTGGTATAGCAGAGCAGTTCATCCTAGAAAGCTAAGGGAGAGTGCTTGCATACTAAGCCTTTTCTTTTCCACATTATAGTTAATCTCCATCCTCAACTTACAACCTTCTCCAGAAACATCCTCACAGACACGCTCAGAGATATGCTTTGTTGATTTCCTTGGTGTTTCTCTTCAGTTAAATAACTAAACAATATTAACCTTTATAAATCTATGTTTTGTCAACTTGATACCCAAGCAAATCTCCTTAAAGAATTACTTTCCACCCTCTGTCCCCAAAAGGTTCATGTCTTCCTCATAAAGCAAAACACATTTAGTCCATCTCCAGGAGTCTCCACAATCTTAATTATGTAACAAAATTGAAGTACAAAATGCCTGCTGAGACTCAAGACAAACTCTTTGTCATAAGACCCCATGAAATCAAATGGAAAGTTATATGCCCCCAGATACAATAGTGCAGAGTAAAAATTACCATTCCACAAGGGAGGAGGAATTAAAAGAAAGGAAGAATGAAACCAAAGGAAGATGAAAATTCAGCAGGCAAGATAATATACCTTGTAGCTCCATGCTGGCATCTAAGGCACACACTGGCATGGCTTAAGCTCCAATGGCTTAGCCAGGCTGTGGTGGGGCACGCCTTTAATCCCAGCACTTGGGAGGCAGAGCCAAGCAGATCTTTGTGAGTTCGAGGCCAGCCTGGTCTACAGAGTGAGATCCAGGAAAGGCACAAAGCTGCACAGAGAAACCCTGTCTTGAAAAACAAACAAAACAAAACAAAACAAAAATGGTCCAATGGCTTTGGGAACATCTCCCCTACTATCTTGCCCTCAGCCTATGGCATGGTGCTGATCATGCTTAGAATGGGCCTTTCTCCCATAGTTAATTCCTTCTGTGAAGAAAATAAAGAATCAAGTTGGCAATGAGGAGTAATGACCACAAAGGCCTTTGTAATGCCAGATGCCAATAACTGAGTTTAAGCAACTCCCCAGGGTTCTAGACATCAGGTTGTGGGAAATAGGGTCCAACTGCCTGATCTCTGCTCCATAACTACATGTCCATCCACACCCACACATATATGTGTGAACACACACACACACACACACACACACACACACACACACACACACACACAAATGTGAAGATGCTTGAAACCCTTAACTAAACAGAGCAACATGGAATAGATCATGTCTAAGTAAATCTGAAAGCAACCAGGCTATGTGCACAGATACTGACAGAATTTCCACAAAAATCAAAGTCATCCTTCATCACTAGCTCTTTCCTTACTTCATTGTCCATCTATGTCTGTCTTACACACAATTGGCTTAAAAATTGCAATGCATCTCCTTTCTTGAAAAAAAAAAATGTATTCATGCAATGTCATAATGGCCTTCACACAATCTTTCAGCACTTCCCAGTATTAACACATTTTGGGGAATAAATAGAAGAAAAAGTAGTGAAAGAGATATTCAATAGAGAAGTTTCTTAGGATGCAATTTGTATGGCACTGGGGAAAATGCCCAGAAGATCTGCCAACAAACAATGGGCAATATAGGCAGCGTTCAGAGTAATGCAGCAGACTCAGATAAGGAATGGAGTCTATAAAAAGACTATTGTGTACAGAATGCCAAATCCTAACATAAGGACCTCAACAAAGTAACTGAAAAGAAATCTCTATATTGAGGTACCAGCAAATTTCATTTGATAAGGGAAAATGCAGTGTACTGAAGATGAGTCTTCTGAATAGAGAACATATCTCACCAAAGACATCCAATATCTTTTTCCTCTCATGGGTCCATTTCTAGGGGGTCAGAGGAGTGGAACAGAAAATCATTTTAGTAGTTCTGGTTGGTTTTAATATGCAATCTTTTTTGCAACCATGTACTATATAGGAGTAAAGATTTTGCTGTCATTTCATGGGCAAATAAGTGGATTGCTTTCCAACTTTACAAGCAGGAAAGACAAACTAGCAAACACGATTATAGCATCATTTATGGGTCTATAGAAATTATGTCTTTGGTATTTTATAAAAGAGATCTTAATAAGTGGTTTGGAAAATTATATTACAAGCCATTCTGTATTGATTTATTATCTCCCACTGCTCATTTCTGCCATGCACACAATGCTGCAAAAGATTAAAAGTGGTAACTACTGTAGTTTGATGCCTACTCTGAAGTTTAAATAGCATATAAATTTTTGTATTAATGGTAATGATGTGAAACTTAGGATTTATTGTATTTATTTGTAAAACTTCAGTATGTACTCATAATGAGTTTTATGCTTTAAAGAAACTAGTAAAGAAAGCAACGCTATGTTTGTCTAATATATTCATGAGGTTAGATTTGCCTGCTTCTGTTCCTTCTATTATTTTGGTGGTTTTCTTGAGGTGCAGAGGTCTGTTCAGGACAATGACACAGAAAGAAGAATGAATTGTATTGCTATGTATAAGGCAGAGTGGAGCTTTTCTCCACTGTGAAATGCAAACAGAACACACCAGGAGAGCGATAAGACAAATCTGACTCCAGCAAAGCGCCCAGAAGAGACACACACAGGTGTTTGACATCAATTTGAGCAATAAGAGCAACATTTTATGAAGGATTTTAAAACATTTCTTCACACTGGTTTGGAGAATGTGACTTATTTAGAGCCAGAAGCAGGTTGACATTTACTCTGAGTTAGGACCAAAAGAGGACTGTATTAAACTAATTTAAATGTCAAAACATATTGTTTGGGGTGATGTGAATGCACTGAAACTCAAATTCTCCAAGTCTTTCTTTTGAAAGGTCATGATGAATAACCTTTAACAGTCACTTCACATGGGCTACAAAGCAACACCAGAATGGAGAGCTGGTGAACCGAAGAGCCTGTCACCTTTCCCATCCTATACCTATATAATCTACACTTTACAGGTAGACTCTATAATTGAAGCAGAGGTAGACATTGACAGCCTTTTGAAAAATTGGAATAGTTTTTAGTCCATATATACTTCAAGGATGTTAGAACAAAGGACACTCAGACCTAAATATAGCACCCTGTTATACACATTTCCACACACTAAAGTAAACTAGGACTGTCCCAACTATTTCAAAATTCACAGGACATGAAAATAATACAAAATTTTAGACCATGATCCAAACCTCACAGTCTTAATTTGTCCAAAACCTGTCTTCTGTCATAATTATGCTGCATATTGAAAGCATTAGACAGTTTCTGAAACAGATGATCAAACTCAAGGACACCAAGGCTTCATAAACTCCCCTTCTTTGAATCATTGCATATGTTCTAAGCCACCCAGGAAACATGGCTAACATCCCTTACCTTATTCATTATTACCCTCCCCTATTCTCAGCCTTAATTAGAGTAATACGTTTTTTTCAATAGCACTTTGCATTGTATAAAATGATGCAATTTGCAGTAATTGAATAACCCCCCCCCAAAAAAAAACAACAAAACAAATAAACAAACAGAAAACTCATAACTGTGTTTCAGTGGAAATTGGCTCAGTGGACAAATGTTTTACTCAAAGTCATGTGTATGAACTGCACCTTGAAACCTAGGACCTCTGATTCCAAATTCTGCTTGGTGCTATGGACAACGTTATCTTTTCATTTCTCTTACCTTTCCAATCCAGTGAGCCCATATCATTATGGCTTGCCCTTTCTTGCTTTTTCTGTTTCCACACAGCTCCAACCTATCTCTTCCCTCCACAACTTCACAACTTTCTGGGTTCCAGTGGCACCCATGCTATCTCTTTTCCTTTGAGCTTGGGACAGTTTGGAGACAATTCTTGGAGACATTTTTATTTGTCGCTACTTAGTGGAGATGATGCTACGATGATGCTGAGAATAGAAGACACCAAAAACTAGCCTGGAATTATCTGGTACTGAAAGCCAACAGTGCTGAGGTCAAGAAACCCCATTCTAGCAAGAACCCAAGTATAACATCTTAAGATCATTGAACTTTCTGCATAATTAAATCTTAACTTTTAGGTGTCACCACCTTCAGTTTTCTTTAGCTAGTTAATCATTTTGTAGGTTACACTTATACTCTTAAAGGAGCTACAAGCTCAGTTCAAGGAATGATTGTCTTGGTCTGCATATGCTCAATGAGCATACTCTGAAGCAATGAGAGGCACAAGCGTATGCTTCATTGGATCAACAGAACTCTTCAATTTCATCCAAAGTAACCCTCTTAACCATACCCAAGCCCCATGTCTCTCCCTTGCAGTCCTTTGTCTTCTGTATCCACCAAGTCTACAAGACAATGTGCCTCTCTATTTTATCATTAATATACTCCTTCACTTAAGTATCTTCAGTATCTACGAATATGCAAAGAGCTTTTGAGAATGAATCTTGCAGGCTTCATGCTTGTTGTGGCTTTTAGTGTGGTGTTTTTATGGGAGTTCTAACAGCAGGAGCAGCTGTGCCTTGGACCCTTTTGCCTGCTCCAAGACTCTTCTTCCTGTTGGGTTGCCTTGTCCAGTTTTGACATGAGGGCTTTTGCCTTGTCTTATTGTATTTTGTTTTGCCATGTTTGGTTGTTGTCTCTTGAAGGTCTGCTCTTTTCTGAAAGAGAATGGAGCGGGAACACACCAGGAGTGAGGGAGGCTGGGAGGGGCTAGTCTGGAGAGGAGTGGAGGGAGGGAAAACTGTGATTGGGATGTAGTATAGGAGAGAAGAATCTATTTTCAGTAATAAAAAAAAGAATAAATCCTGCTACAAATATTTTCTGAATTTCTCTAATTGTTAAACACAGAATAATTATAATATCTTTTTTTTGGATATGCAATGAGTAACATTTTGTAACTTAATGCTTTTACCAAGTCTCAACAACTACAACTCACCTAAAATTCAATAGCGGTTTTCTATATGCAAACAGAAATGGCCACTGGCTGTTAAAATGTTCTTGACTTTGCTCAAGCATGCACAAGTTTGTGATCTCCAACAAATATTTTTTTCTCTATTTTCTAAAAGTTTGATTGGCTCTGCCTTATGAACTTTATACTTAAAAGTCTATTTTTATTTTCTTAATGGATATTTTCCTCTTATATTCAGCTGTATGTCATCTAAGACCTTGTTGTTACTTCAGGCTATCTTCTTCTTTTAAACCTTCATTTCTCCTCAATTAGACTCTTCAGTGAGTATCCAATACTCCCAGTCTAAGCTTTCACTGTATCTCATGAATCACTGGCATAATCTTTGCCCCTGAAGTTCGTCTCTCTCACCTAAATGAAATCACCTCAGAATATTTTCTTTTGCTAAAGTTAGCAGTTCCTGAAATTTGTTTCCTAATGGCAACTCTTATCACTCTTGCATATGTGCCCAACTATCTGAAATAATTTAATATGCAAATTCTATGAGAGAAGTACAGTAGTTATCCACAGTTGCAGTAGAGAAGGAAACTAAGACAAAGGATTCATGTACTGTTCTACTACTGGTAAAATAGCAGAGCCAAAATTTGAACAAGTTATTTTGCCACTAGGGCTCTTGCTTTTTATCCACAGTACTATATTGCTTTCTTTAGGCATGACACTTAAAACTAATGGCCCATAATTGGGTGCATGGTAGGCAAAAGATTTCCATAGAATTTTCATAATTACTGTAGAGATTTGGGTAATGGTTTCTAGAAAAATATTGAGTACAAACCTCCAGAACCTGTGAAGGTGATGTTGTTTGAAAACAAGCCTTTAAAGATTTAATTAGGTTAAGGATCTCAGGATGAGAGTAGCCTGGATTTAGAGTGAGACCTGACCCAATTTCAGGTATTCTAATTAGAGGAGAGGATACAGAGTTCCAGAAACAGAGGCAGAGAAAGGAGTAAAGTGTCAGCAAGCCAAGAGCTTCTAAAGATTGTACACATCTGATATCAGGAGAGAGGCATACAAAATTCATCTTTAGAAGGAACTGACTCACCTGACAGATTGCTTTCTAACTTCTGGCCTGCTGAACTGTGAGAGGACACATTTTTGTTTTCTGAAACGCTAAGTCTATGCTACTCTGTTAGGCTATCCTAGGAAACTAACCCAATGGGAGAAGCCACAACTTCCAGCTACAAAGGGAATGAATCATCCCCAAGGAGCCCCAGGACCTCTTAGTAAAGCATTGTGTCACTGACAACATCTTTTCTGGTACATGGGTATCTTAGCAATGGATTTTAATAGTCAAAAGTAATTCTATGAATATTACAATGTATAAAAGTCAGATAAAACATTTACAGTATTTTAGTCCACTAAAATATGAACATTATCAGTTTGACTCCATTTATTTTATTAAAAGCTCTAGAATATTTATATTTATATATATTAGGAGATAATCTGCTTATTCTGCCTATTGTATTTCACTTGCAAATAGTTAAAATTTTCATGTAAATAGAAAAATATCAGGATTTGATGCAACATCTTCATCACACCCAGGCATGGAGGTACATTCTGTCACTTAGCATTCAGGAGGCTAAGACAAAAGTATCCTGAGTTAAAGGTCAGCTTGGGCTACACAGTGAGACTCTTGTCTTGGAAAAAAGACAAAAGCAAAAGTCTTCATAATTTAGAAAATAAAAAAGATAATACCTGGCTTCTTATAACCTATATTTTGCGTGTTTTATGGTTGATTGTTTTCTAAAATCATCTTTTTTTTTTCTAATGTAATAGTTGTTTTTTATTTTTTTCCAAGACAGAATTTCTCTGTGTAGGCCAGGCTGTCCTTGAACTCACAGAGGTACGCCTGCCACTGTGTCCTGAGTGGGGATTAAAGACATGTGCCACCACCACCTGGCTTTTTTCTTTCCTCTGTTTGTAAATTTTTGCGTGATTCTGAGTGTGGGCATATGCATGTGAGTAGAGGTGTCTGAAGAGTTCAGAAGAGAACATCAGACCCCTTGGAACTGGAGTTACAGGGTTGGGAGCGTCCCAACATGGTGATGGAAAGCACACTGGAATCCTCTGCCAGAGCAATGCCTATCTACCCTTAGCTGGTAGGCCCTTTGTCCAGGCCCAACCATCCAATTCTTGAGAACTCAGTTGAGAATAATGCAATCTTGCTGCTTAATTTTTGTTTTCTAGTGAGGTTATTATTGCTAGAGTAGTGCACTGACAGTCTACAAGACATGTGTCTCAAAGCCAATTTGTTGAAAAAAATTAATCACATAAGATGATGAAAAATGAAAAAAATACTAAATGAAGTATTGGTCATTAGATATCCTGGAGTCTAAAGCTCTGTAGTATTAAACAATTTTCTTAGATAAAACTTCTGGGAACCACTAGATACAAAATTTTCCTCCATATCATTTCATTGTCAGTTTCTCAAAAAGTGAATATAAAATATTTTAAAATGTAATGAGAATGAGAAAAAATAATGAGAAACTCAAATAACCCATATATTCATTTTTTTCATATATGTCCATATATATGAATACATTTAATAATTTTTATTTTAAAATATAAATATATCTACAATATTGATATGAATAGTCCAGGTAAATAATTTCCTCTTACAGACTTGTTTTTCAGATATATACTTCATGTATTTTACACCACTTCACATATATACATATGCACATAAGCTTTGATTTAAAAATGTATATGTTATCTTAACTCAGAAACAATACATCTGGTGTTTTATTTTAAGATATGTTCATTATTTTGTAGAAATGATCATAATCAGCACATGTAGGATTCACTAAACACAATTGTGATGAATATATTTCCAAGGACATAATTAAGTATCATAGCAATGCTATTTATTTCTAAGCAACAGAAAATATGATTTAGTCGTTCACTAACTGAGTTCATTAGATTTTTGCTCTAATGGAGACCTCAAATAATTTCATGAAGAATCTTTTAGAGTGGGAGGCACTTTGAAATACACACAGATAGTTGAATTTATTTTAAATATTTATTTCATTATTTTAAATGTATGTGTGAGTGAATAAGTGTGTTGTGTGTGTGTGTGTGTGTGTGTGTGTGTGTGTGTGTGTGTGTGTGTATAATGTGCTGTGTGCATGCAGGTACCTATGCAGGCCAGAAGTGAGGCCTGATATCCTGGAGTTGAGTTGCAGATGATGTGAGTTCCCTCTCCGTGAGTGCAGAAAATCAAACTCTTTGCAAGATTAGCAAGCACTCTTCACCAGTGTGCTATCTCAGACCAAATGCTTGGCAAGTTTCGATAGCTAGAGTTTGTGCTTTATCTATGCCTGTATATGATAAACACAACATTAGAGTGTCAGGATTTTGTCTCATAAAATATTGTTGGAGATACATACTTGTATTTCATGGGAAATCCAAAAAGAAAAATCAATACACAGTGCATTTGGGATATACTTATGGTCTCCTTTTCATTTTTCTGATTCTGAGAGGCTCTGAGCTCCTGCTGCCACATCAAATTCTCCATGTTACACTACACACACAAGTCACAGTCCTTCACTAGATAAAACAGCATTTCTTTTTTCTTTATTCAGTTATCTGTTACTCTATGTAAACACAAATCTTGATGTAGATATAATCTCTAAGAGATCCTGCCATGTGTATGCTCAATAATTTGTCTGCATGTTTTCATTATTTGCTGAAACAATACTTTCATAACATTCTCAAAACAAGAGGAAATATGAACACAACTAAAGCATATGAGGTTAGGTACATTTACTCAAACTGAACACAACTTAAAAGCAATTAGTTGAGAATTTTATAGTTATGTTGAACATATTCCCCCCCACACACAACTCCTTTCCATAAACACCCTCTTTATCCATCCATCCTTCCCTACTCAAATTTGAGTTTTCTGCTTCCACCAACATAAAGTCCTTTTTGTGTTATCTAACTAATTTTGGGAGTGGAGTGCTGTGGGATGGTCTGTATGTCAAATGTGTTGCTGATTGGTCAATGAATAAATCACTGATTGGCAGTGGCCAGGCAGGAAGTGTAGGCGGGACAAGGAGGAGAATAGAGCTGGGAAGTGGAAGGCTGGGTCAGGGAGACACTGCCAGCCGCCATCAGGACAAGGAAGATGTAAAGTACCGGTAAGCCACAAGCCACGTGGCAAGGTATAGATTAATAGAAATGGATTAATTTAAGCTGTAAGAACAGTTAGCAAGAAGCCTGCCACGGCCATACAGTTTGTAACCAATATAAGTCTCTGTGTTTACTTGATCGGGTTTGAGCGGCTTGGGACTGGCGGGTGAGAGAGATTTGTCCTGACTGTGGGCCAGGCAGGAAAACTATAGCTACAGTGGAGCCTTCCCTAACATGTCATCAACATAGCAGGAGTCACAGCAGAAAAGAAAGCAGACTCTCACTCTCCCAGCAGCTATCAAATACCAATAGCTCTTCAGCAAGGGAAGAATTTTGTGCCTACCTTCTGCCATTTACCCTGGAATTTTGTTATGGCTTTGTGAAGGCTATCGCAATCATCATGAGTCTATGTGTGCAACTGCCCTAATCCGTTTGGAAAGCACTGTTTCCTCGAAGTGTTCCACCACTTACAGCTCTTCAAATCTTTTATTCCCTCTTCTAGGAAGGTCCCTAAGCCTTGGAGAAAGAGATGTGATATATGTGTCGTATTTATGGACAATTTCCCAGTCTCTTATTCTCTGCACGTTGACCACTTGAAGGTCTTTGTGTTAATTTACAGCTACTACAAGAAGCTTCTCTGATGAGAGTTGAAAGATCCTCTGTTCTATGGGTAATCAACAAGTCATTAGGAGTCATTTTGATACTATGTCAATAATAATAATAATAATAATAATAATAATAATAATAATAATAATAAAAAATACCACCTAGTCCTAGGTTCTTAGCACTGTTAACATTGCCAGGAATAGGTTCCATCTCATGGAGCAGGCCTTAGGTATAATGAGAATGTGGTTGGCTTGCCCTATAACATTTATGCCACTTTTTTCACCAGTCAGTATATCACCTAGGCCAGTTGTTGCAATCTGCAAGATTCACAAATGGGTAAGAGTGATGCTTACTTTCCTGCTTTATTAACCTAGTTAACACCTTCCGGAACCATAAGAGTTAGCTAGTAGGAATGAAGCTTCCAGCTTGAGTTTTCCATGTTCTGTGACTCAAGTATGTGGTATCTTCAATAATAGAATCTTATTCTCAAGTTCTGGGGAGTATCCAAGAACACTGACCATTGCATATAATCTTGGGGGATCTATGTAAGCTCCTTGGCCAACAATTCAAAGAGGTAACCCATGCCTGGTACTTGGGTTTTATTTGCTAGCATGAGATGTTTAATTGGGATATTCTGCTCCACCTCCATTGTAGGATAATTCTATTAAACTTCTTTTTGGTTTGAAGTAAAATGTTGACTGGGTAGGGACTAGTTTGGCATAATAAATAAGATCTCTTCTGAGTGAACATTATAAAATATGACTAATTCATTAAGCTTAATCTTGAGTATCCACATCAATGCTTTTAGCTTTTAAAGTAAATTATATCAATTGGTTACATTTAGCACTGATAAGAATATTTTGTTCCATACTCACATACTTATAATTCATGTATATGTAGTTAGCATATATGTGGGTGGTGTGTTGCAGTATTACATAAAAGGTCTTGGAATTAGATGCAACATTATGGACATATTCAGAAGTGATTTCTGTAGCATTGAAAATCTAGAATAGAAATAGAAATTCCTAAGTAAGTAACACTGGAAGAACTTTCTAAGTCTGAGTCCTTTACCTGTAGTATGAAGATAATATTGGTGATCCTTTTTGTGTTTGTTCTTAAGATGACGGGATTAGGTGATCAGTAAACCTTATTGCACATTAGTACCACATATATTTACATCACGTTCAAGCTCTTTAAAAATATAGGCTAGACGAGTTCTGATAATTAAGTAGTGTATATCTTCTGTTACTAGCGTTACAGACTGCTAAATGTTTTGTATCTTAAAGCAACATTCATTTGTAATCTTACTTTTATTTAGCTCAAAAGGTTATTGCTTTTTTTCTCAGGGCTGAAGTCAAGGTCAAAATGGCCAAGTTCTTATTTGGAGTTCCTATTACAGAATCATTTTTGGTTTTTGTTTGGTTGTTGTTTTTCTCATTTCTTTTTGGTTGTAAGACACAAGTACCTGCTTTCATGGCAACTTCAGACTTAAGGCCATTCTTCACTTTAAAAGGCTGCCACATTACTCGTTTCTCATCTTTGTAACTGAAAAAATTAATTCACATACACAGCACTATAGTTCATGATCACATTTTAAAATACAATTTAATTTTGTTGATTACCACTTCCTCTCTTACCCATCTCCCTGAGCCTATCGTGCCCTTCTACCCATCCGTCATAGCCTTTTTTCTCTTTCACGTAACCTGCTACTGTCACTGCCATCCTTTCTGAACCCTTTTCCTCATTTAGGGTGTTCTTTCTAGTGCAAAAATCTGTAACTGCATTTTCCCTCCTACTAATGGAACCAGGCTAGTCATCCTTCAACAGATGAGTTGACAATGACATTATCATTGTGCATAACCATGAAATTTTATTCAACTGTACCAAATAATGAAATCAATAAGCTTGCCACAGAATGTATAAATTAGGAAAGTATTATGTTAGGTAATGTAACTCATATTCAGATAAAAGTCACTGGTCCCTGTGTTTCTTTGCCTCTTGATCCTTTTCTCCATCATCAAAACCAGCAATAGCAGGATCAGTCTCTCCCATACTGACTCTAATTCACTTGCTCAGATTGATTTTGTTTTGTTTTGAAAAGAGATCTTATGCAGCTCAAGTTGACCTTGAACTTGCTATGTGGCAATTGCTAACCTTGAATGCTGTAGCCTCTTGCCTCAGCTTTAAAATCACAGGGATTATAGGAGCATGCCACTGTCCTCTGTAGGTGCAGGGATTTTATGATTCAGTCCATTACATTGTACTCCACAGGGATAATCCAGGATCCTTTCTCTATCTGGAGTCCATACACATAATCACATCTATAAAATCTCTTCTAATTTCACAGCAGTATTTATACATTTCAAGATGGAGCAGAAACATCTCTTGTAGAATAGTTCTTTTGTTTACAGAAATATCTATCAATTTTTATATAAAAAGTAATTAAACAAGTAATAAATAACAGCCATAAAAGACTACATGATGATACCAGAAGGTACAAATTTGTTGTTGAATATCTAATTGCAAAAATGATACTACCTCCCTTTCTCATGAATAAAAAGCATTAACAAAAGGATTCTCTTCCTCATTCTTGGGAGCTGCTTCCATTCACCCTCTTTCCCTTTATCTACTCCATTTTTGCTCTTACAGTGAAGAGTAGATGAAATGGGAATTGCTGTGGGATGTTCTGTATGGCAAATGTGTTGCTAATTAGTCAATAAATAAAACACTGATTGGCCATTGGCTAGGCAGGAAGTGTAGGCGGGAGAAGGAGGAGAATAAAGCTGGGAAGTGGAAGGCTGAGTCAGAGAGACACTGCCAGCCACCACGATGACAAACAGCATGTGAAGATGCCGGTAAGCCACGAGCCATGTGGCAAGGTATAGATTAATAGAAATGGATTAATTTAAGCTATAAGAACAGTTAGCAAGAAGCCTGCCACGGCCATACAGTTTGTAACCAATATAAGTCTCTGTGTTTACTTGGTCCGGTCTGAGAGGCTGTGGGACTGGCAGGTGAGAGAGATTTGTCCTGACTGTGGGCCAGGCAGGAAAGCTCCAGCTACAGGGAATGTCATGGACAGAGCAAACTACTCCCCAAACTCAAGAAAAGCAGCTCCCACTGTGGCAGACCTGAACATCCTGGGGGCAGATACTGATGATAAATTTTATTCTTTAAAAAACGAACATAACATTGTGGAATATTTTATTCAGAAATCTTCTGATTGCTTCTGTATGTACCCTTAAGAGATTATGATCGGAGGTTATTTATGTGGCCTTGGCTCACTCTCTGAGGCAGAATTCTTAATGAAATTGCCAATATTAGCAGACTATGTTATACCTCTCCTATCTTGTTTATTTTTTCTCCTTTTCATATCTCTATCATTATCATCTGCCCACCCTTCACCACAACCTGATTTCATTCTTCAATCATTTCAGAATTGTGGGCTCCTCTTTGAATTTTTTACTCTTGGCCTCTAGCTGTAGAGAATGTTGCTTTAACCACAACAATAATTCCTTCTACTACCTGAGTATTTATTTTCTAGGCTTCCTAATGCAAACTTATGCTTTTATTCCTATCTCTTCTTTTCTGAAGGATTTCAGCATACAGCAATTAAAATGTGACTGGATTATACTGATTAATAGCTTGTTGATTTCATATGCATAAAACAATTTTAAATGCTTGTAAACTGCTAACTTTGTAACACAAACATAAATTCAAAAAGTACTTCCTTTAACATAATAGGAGGTACCCTTAGCATTTAAAAAGCATATGCCAAAGAAGACAGTGCAAAACAGAGCACAGTTAATGGGAGTAAAAATGCAAAATCAATCAAACAAAAGAAATAAAGAATGGCTTGTTTACAGTTAAACAGCTTGGATTACTTGCTGCTTGATCTTAGATGAAAACTTGAGTACCATTTTCTTGGGAAGAACAGTTATAACATCCATCTTAGATAGTAGTTACGAAGATACGTAACACATATAACACTTGGCATGGACTGGTTATCCAAGACCTAAGACTTCAGTAATTGCTCAGACATTCCTCTGATGACTAGATGAAGGTGTGAATTAATTGATCAACATAAAAGAGGTCCCATGTTTGACCTCATTGGCAGTGAAGAGGCAAGGCTCAAGGTGTGGGCTATTCATTCATCTGCTAAGGGGTTAGCTGCCTTAAAACAGGACAAGACACTACAAACATTACCTCTCTGATTCACCAGCACATCTGAGATAGAAACAAAGTCACATGTTTGACAAGGGGAAGAGTACTCTATTTTCTAAGAGGAGAAATAACTCCTGACAGATTGCAGTTGAATGAAAAACCCAGAACAATGAACCTAGCTTTCTGCCCCTAGAGCCTGTTTGTTAAAAGTTAAAGGAGCCTCATTCCTGAGAAGCGGCGTCTTCTGATGTCTTGTCTGCTCAATCCAGTAAAGTTCTGATGACTTCTGTTTTAACATATGCAAATTCCATAGATGCTATCACAGTAGAACAGCATGCTGTTGGTTTTACCAGTGGTAGTATAACTGAGAAGCAAAGGCATAAACAGCTGCTTCCCTAGACTCCGCTCTTTCTAATGCTTCTCTGCTGCTTTTATGTGCATCTTCATGCAGAGAGTTGTAGGCAACAGGTTGTTGTTGCTGTGGTTCCATGACTGACTCCTGCATTCTTTTCCCATATTTTCTCCCTCCCTCTCTTTAACCTTTTGTTTTCCATTCCTCCCCCTCTACCATTTCCCTCTTTCTTCTGTTCTTCCTTGGTTTCTTCATGTCTAGAGTTAAGGGTTTTACATGTACACAATGTTTCTGACTATTTCCCTCCATATCTACCCCCTGCAACTACCCTTAACCCCAAGCCAACACGTTCCCCTCCTGCCTTTCCTTTGTTTTGAAATAACCCACTGAGTCCAATTAGTGATGTCTGCATGTATGTGGGTGTAGTGCCATCCACTGATCATAAGCAACCTATCAATGGCGGCACAACCAACAAAAAGAAGTACCTGCTATGAAGTCATGTATCCAAAAGTCATACATACAAATAAACATGTATCCACCAAACCATGTTTTACAGCTTGCATCCCACCCTCTGGCTTTACATTCTATCCAGTATCACCTCCTCTTGCTCTTCCCAGAGTGCAAAAGGTGTTGATATATGCCTCCTTTAGAGATGAGTACTCAATCACTTATTCTCAGCACTTTGATCACTTATGAGCTTCTGCATTAACTGCTACCCATGGCAGAGAGAATCTTCTCTGACCAAGGTTGAGGACAGCTTAGATCTATGGATAGAAGCACAAATATTTAGAAGGCAGCTTGACAACATGACAATTTAGCAAGACAGTAGTCGGTTCTCCTCTACAGACTGTAAACTCCCAAGCATTAGGTTTTTGGCCAGGTCTACTGAACCTGACATGAATTTCTTCCTGTATATCAGGCCTCAAATCTAATCACAAGCAGTTGGTTTTCCCCTGACAAATGACTCATAAGGACATATCCAATGCCTATCACTGTGATATTTATTTAATAACATATCTTCTGGGACCAGCATGATCTACCTGTTCAGGTATCTATATTTTAATTTATTTTCAAATTATATTTTTACATCACTCACAAGCTAGTTTCTACAAAGCTTTTTCATATACCCTTGTATTTGATTAACTTAACCCACTCTTCTTTCTCTCCCTCATCCCCTCATCCCAACCCTCCTTAACCCTTTAATCACCAGTATTCTCCCCCTCTTCTTTCATATCACACGTGTTTAGCTGTCTATTCACCTCTGTTTGTAATTGAGCTATGAGATAGGAAGTTTCCATATGCTTTTTCATATACAGTTAACTTTGATTAACCCTACCTGGCTCCTCGCATTGTTTCCCCCTATGTCACCTCCCTCCCTGATTAAACTTTTGAATCCCCAGTTTTTCTTCCTTACTGTTCTTTTATATGTCTCCTACTACCTCCTCTGCCTTAAGGTTTCTGCTCCAATGGCCACTTTGTATTTTTCTGGCTTTCAAGCGCATTCCAAATTAAACACACATAACAAAATACAGTAAACTAGGGTCCACGTATGGGAGAAAACATGCAATGCTCATTCTCTGGGTCTAGGTTGCCTCACCCGGTGTAACTTTGTCCAGTTTTATCCAGTTTTCTGTAAATTCTGTGATTCCATCTTTTTTTTTAACAGCTGAACAAAAGTCCATTGTGGGTAGGTACTCATCTCTCTTATCTGTTGATCAGTTGATGGATGTCTAAGCTGAGTCCTTTTCCTACAAATTTGAAACAGAGCAGTAATGAACACAGTTGTACAAGTGTCTATATAGTAGGCTATAAAGCCTAATGCATATGTCAGGAAATGGTACCTTCTAGATCATATGTTCGCTCTATTTGTAGTTTTTACTCCTCCCCAAACTGGATAAAGGTTTCCCCCACCTGAAATCCATGTCAGTATGTCTTGCCATTTGTATTCTTGATGATGACCATTCTAAATGGGCCGATATGGAATCTTAAATTAATTTTAATCTGCATTTTCCTAATGGCTAAGAACATGTGGTACATTTTTAAACAGTATATACTACCAATTTTTATATCTTCTTTTGAGAACCATTTAGTTTCATAATCTGTTTTTTTTATTTAATTGGGTTGTTTGTTTTACTGATAATTAGTTCTTTTGAGTTATTTGTATATTATAAACACTAATCTGCTGTAAAATTTGCTCCCATTCTGTGAGTAGCCTGTTCACTGAACTGATAGTTTCCTTTGCTGTACAGATACTTTTTAGATTCATGGGATTCTATTTGTCAACTGTTGACCTTATATCCTGGGCAACTAGAGTCCTTATATTAGATATTAGTAACTTATGTTGCTGTGATAAAATCCCGTGTCCAAAGGCAACTTATGGAAGAAGGGGTTTATTTTCACTCACTGTTCTAATGGGAGAGCCCAAAGGGTGGGAGAGGAATGGCAGCGGGTAGGCACAGTGGTGGAGCCAACAAGTGGGCTCTTCAACCTCAAACATGGAAGGGACAGAGAGGGAGAGTGAACTTATGTTCAAATTGTTCAAAGCCTATGCCCAGTGATGTACTTCCTCATATTCTGGCTCTTAAAATCTTTCCACCCTGTCTTTTCTGATGTTCCAAGGCTGTAAATGCAAGAGATGTGATGTAAGTGCATCCACTGGGGATCACCATGACCACTTGATCTCTGCATTGTGTCCAGTTGTGCTTTTCTGTGATGGCCTCCATTTTCTGTAAAGAGGGACTTTGATGAGGGAAAGCAGCTACAGTTATCTGTGAATGTAAACATGATTTACAATGAAGTAAGGAAGTATACAGGTCTAGCAAATTGGCAGAAGTAGATTTTTTACTAAGATCAATGACATCACTAACCCCAGGAAGCTGTCTAGCATTTCATTACTCAGCATCATATCCCGCCTGTTGCTCCAATTAGAGAGCTTTTTTATTCCATTGATACTAAGTGCCACCTATTTGTGTGAGATGAGAGACATAGATCTAGTTTCATTCTTCTGAAGGTAGACATCCAGTCATTTTAACACTATTTGTTGAAGAAACTGTCAATTCTCAAGTGTATGGTTTTTTTTTTTTTTTTTTTTTTTTATCTTTTTGGCACCTTTTCAAAAATGAGGTAGCTGTAATTACACAGATTTATATCTGGGTTCTTAGGTCTATTCTGTTGATATACATACATCATTTTTGTTTTGGTACCATGCTCATTTTATTAGTATGGCTTTGGAGTATAACTTGAAATTAGGTATAATGGTAACTGCCATAATATTCTTTCTGTTCAGGGTTGCTTTGACTATCCTTGGGCTTCCATATAAATTTTGAGATTGTTCTTTTTCTGCATCTGTGAAGAAATGCCATTTTTTTTAACTGAGATTGCATTGAATCTATATGCATTGCTCTTGTTAGGACATACATTTTACAAATTTAATCCTATCCATATATGAACATCAGAGGTACTTCCATATTCTGGTGATATCTCCATTTCTTTTTCAGTATATTAAAGTTTTCACTGTAGATTTCTTTTCTTTCTTTGTTAGGTTTTCTCCTAGATATGTGTGTGTGTGTGTGTGTGTGTGTGTGTGTGTGTGTGTGTGTGTGTGTGTGTGTGTGTTTAGCTGTTATGCATGGTCTTGTTTGCCTGATTGCTTTTTCGGTGTGTCTGTCATTGGCATACAAGATACTTGGTGCTTTTAAAATTAATTTTGTATTCTTCCACTGGGCTGAAAGTGTCTCTTAGGTCTAAGTTGTTGATAGAGTCTTAGTTATTTCTTATATGTAGAATCATACCAATCTGCACATATCAATACTTTAACTTCTTTCATATTGGTAACCTTTCATTCCCTTCTCTTTGTAATCACTCTAAGTAAGACATAAAGCACTACATTAAATAGCGTTAGAGAGGATGGATACCCTTGTTGTGTGTCTGATCTCCATGGGCACCCTGGTAGTTTTCTTCATTTGACGTGATGTTCACTGTAGGTTTGTTTATATGCCCTTTAGCATGCTGATGTATGATACCTTAGTTCTAAGCTCCTCCATGAATTTTATAGTGAAGAGATGCTGGACATCATCAAAGATCTTTTCTGCCTCTGAGATGATACTATGATTTCTGCTTTTGAGTCCCTTTATGTGAAGAATCACATTATTTATATGTTGAGCCATATGCAACACTGGAATGATGCCAACGTAGTTATGATGAGTGATCTTGTTGTGGTCTTAATTTCTGTTTGAAAGAATTATACTCTTATACTCTGAGATGGTTCTATAAATTTCTTTTTTTCTTGTGTCTTTATCTGGTTTTGGTATCCATACATGACTACTTTTTTCAAAATTGTTTTCATATGTTCCTTCCTTTTATGTCTTATGGAATGATTTGAGTAACATTGGTGGTAATACTTGTCTGAAGTTTCAGTAGAATTTAGCAGTAAATCCATCTGATCCTGGATTATTTTAAATTGGAAGACTATCTTTATCTATTTTGAATACATCTTTTCTATCTTTCTACCCTAAGGTGGTATGTCTTTGATGGTGAGATATGTTGCTTAGAGACAGCAAAAACATAGATCCTGTTTCCTAATCCAGTTTTTATTGAATAATGTATGTTGGTTCCTGACATTTTGTTGATTTTGTGGTGTTTTCTTTAACCTATTTTGATTAATGACCCGGTACTTTTTATTCCCTGTGATATCCTAAATGTGTTTATCTTTTTCTTCATTCTGAATTTTCTTTGCAGCATGCTCTATAGATTTGGTTGAGTCGTCATTAATTCCTTTATTCTGTTTTTCTCATAAAATGTTTTTGTTTCATTTTCAATTATAGTTGATAATTTTGCTTGATATAATAGTTTGAGTTGGTAACTGTGGTCTTTGTAGCTCTCTGTACCTGAATGGCATACCCTGGATTCTGTCTGCCTTGATCTGCACTTCTGCACCTTCCAGTGAGTATTGATGGACTCACTGAACCTAGGAACATTGTTCTGGTCATTAACATAACATTTTATAGCAGTTTTAGATTTACACAAAGAAAGCATGGTTTATGCATATTTTATATCTAGCTTTCCCTTTTATTAACCTCGTAGACTGGTATTACATAGAGGTTATTATTAGTGAACCAATGTATATTTATTATTATTCAGAGAAGTCTGCAGCTTATCAGACTTTTCAGTCTGTTTTTGAATGTCCTTTTAATTCTTGTAGCTCATCTTGTATCTCACGTGTCATTTGGCTCCTCTTGTCTGTGACTTTTGAGGTTTTGCTTTTTAAGTGAAATCATGTTCTCCATGACTGAAGCTTATTGGCTCTCTCTTTCCCCCTCCTTTTCTTTCTTGCTTTTCAGCATGTGTACCTATTATAGTATGGATTTATTCTATAGGGACCAAAGATGCTATAGCAGAGGAAAGGAAATCTCAGAGTGGAAGACTTGACTTCAGAAGTGGGTGGATAGCATTTCCTCCAGCCTCACTCAGTCACAGGCTCAGTCCTGCAGAGAAAAGCCTGAGCTCATGTTTTGATGAGCAGCGACTTCTAGATAAGCACAATAGCACATCCAGTTTTTAAACAGCTTACAGTAATTTTGGAAGTTGAGAAAAGTGCTGGGAAATGACCACAAATTGCTTATTTAATTTTAAGAATGAAGTGGTAAAATACTTACAGTATAATGACAGCAAAATGACTTGCCCATATTAAATTTGAATTCTTACTTCAGGTAGACAGTACTGCCAAAGAGTGTCACCTCCTAATTTAAATATATATTTTACATGGAGCTAAAATGTTTAATATGCCATGTAATATATGCAGTGATTTTTTTGTCAAGTGTAACATTTGTGCATATTTTAAATGAGATTCACAAATTCTATAACAAATTTTGCCATGGAATCAGGAACTTTGGCTATCTTTGGAGTCTAAGCTGTCTTTGGACTCATAAATCGAAGCTCTGATACTTTAACAGCACAGCCAAAATTTTCTGCTTTGCAGACATTAGATTTATTTTTAAATTATGTGAATTAAATCTGTGCTGAGAGACCCAACTTAGAAATATAAAAGAAAAATTGGGAATGGAAGGATTTTACTGGTTTGGCTGAAGTAAAATGTTCTTTCTTGGACCCATCCTCCTGTGAGGATTTTCCCCATTGTAGTTCTCTTTGGCTTGCCAGGAAGGGATTATGAACTCATGCCAATGTTGCAGGAAATGTTAACTGTCCTTTGAAAGAAATGTAATAAATCAAAATGGCTTTCTTCATTCTGTTTAAAAGAAAGAAAGAAAAAACAAAACCTGTTGATCCACACTGGGTGTCCTCTCATTCCTTGGCAAAACTGGTAAAGAGGTGAATAAATATAGCAAAATTTCTTTGCAATTTTCATTTTAGGCCTTGTTCATCTTTTGGGAGAGAAAGACATCTTTTCTCTGTTAATAGATATTAAAACAAAAAGAAAGAAAAAGAAATGAGAATTTTATTGGGACCCTGTAAGTAGAATTTTTCATGTGAGACATGAATTAAATTAATCTATATTTAAATTGTATTTTCTGCTTTCCACAGATATCAAAATTCAAGAATGTAATATATAGAATAAAATATTGACAATAATTCCTCAAAATTCCTAAGGGTATGCGCAGATTATTCCTTAAGCAACTGAAGGCAAACCTGAACAAGTACAGCAGAGCTTGAAGTTCTCTGCATTCTTTGATGCTGGCAATCTATTTCCAGAGATTTCAGCAATAAGCTTTCTCTCAGATGACCCCTTTACACTTCAGAGGAACAAAGCAATGTTTGATTCTTATGTGTAAACATCATGCCTGTGCTAACACCAATTGGGAAGGGGAAATAGATGATATCTCCATGAGTAAACTGGAGGTGAGGTGGACAATAGAGGGCAGGGGATGGGGAATGAGAACATAAGGGAACAGAATGGTCCAACTGGAACAGGGACGATGTGCGGGAGCAATGAGATAACATGATAGAGTGAGATATCACGGGGATAGGGAGAAACCTGGTGCTAGGGAAGTTCCCAGGAATTCACAAGGAAGACCTCAACTTTGACTACCAGCAATAGTGGAGAGGGTGCCTGAGCTGGCTTACCCCAGTAATCAGATCGGCAAATACCCTAACTGTCATCATAGAACCTTCATCCAGTAACTGATGGAAGCAGAGGCAGAGATCCACAGACATGCACCAAGCCAAGCTCCAGGAGTTCACTCGAAGAGAGAGAAGTGGTATTCTGTGAGCAAGGGGCATCAAGATCATGATGGGGAAACCTACAGAGACAACCAAACCAAGCTAGTGGGAACTCATGAACTTTAGACCATAAAATCAGACACCCTCATACAGACATATATGCAGGTAAAACACCAATGCATATGAAATAAAAATAAATAAAATAAAAAATGGCTACTTAATAATTAAGAAAGTGTATATGTAGATAGAACCCCTCCCCCAAAATTCTGTGATTTCTCATAGCTAATTTTTCTCATTTCCCCATGTGACTTAGATTTCTAGATATAGAGAAGAAAGTTTATTTTTTAGTTTTAGTTTTTACTATCAACACCATGGTAATTAAGTGAGGTATTATCTGTTTGCACTTTTGCATTAGCTATGGATGTTGTATAAATTTCTCACTCCTCATCCTGTCCTAGTTTTCACTGGCATCTAAAGGACTCTACCCTTTGTAGAAGAATCTGTAACCCAGCTATTCTGGACTGCTTACATGTCCGAGTGTTTTTCAACACTTTCCCATATAATCTATCCTAACACCCTAAGAGCTCAATAAATGTTGTTGATTGACAATTTCCTTCCTTACACAAGTGGGAAAGCTTGAAGATGTTCTTGGTATAATTTTAAGCTTCAATATTTTAACTTCATGAAGGGGCATAACGTAGGGAAAAAATAGTGTAAGGCATTTCAATATGTCACCAGGAGATTTTAAAATCATAGGACTACTTAGAAATATTGAAAAATGCAAGGGAGCCCATTTTTTACATAAGTTATCTGATGCTTCCCTCTTGACATCTTGTCCCACATTTAAAGCTTTAACTCTAGTTTTTAAAATCTGATTGCAAACAAAAGTGCCAGGGTAGTCATTCCCGATAAAAAACAAGATTAGGCAAAGGACACATCAAATTTTGGTCAAAATAAGTAAGTTAACTGGAAAATATGCATGAATAAAATCGATAAAATACAGAACTTTGAAATAGGACATTTTCAAGTCAATACGTTTTGAAATTAGAATGTTTCTTTAAAAATGCAATCATTTCAAATTCTTAGAGCTTTATTTAGCTAATAAAAATGCTTGCTCAACAACTGCAAAATGCCATTCCTTAATGAATATTTAGCGATGGCATAAAGGATATATTTAGTCATAGCTCTAGGAGAAGACATGACAAAATATGGAGGAATTATGATTCTATATGATAAATGTCATTTTGCTTGTCTGAAACAACCTAAATTGGGAAACCCTTAAAACTGAAGGTTTGTGTTAAAGCAGTAATAATGGCATCACATTTGGGAATAAATATATGAATTCTATTTCATTCCCCCAAAATTATTTGTGTATGCAAATATATTGAATTCTAATTTGTTAACAAGGTACTCATCTTTTCATTATGAGTTACTACTATGTAAGTTATGATTAAACACTGTGCTATTGATATCTTGGGATAATTTCCTTCTAGTTCTCTCCTGTCACCTGCTCCTTCCCTTCTTTGTTTCAATTTTCTTTCTTATCCACACTTAGGAGTCTTACTATATAACTCTAGGCCCAAAGAGTATTCTGAAAAAGAGATGCTCATTCATGCTTGACTTTCTTGTGAAAAGTTTCCCAAATACGTATTCTTCAGCATCTGACACTAATTTCCCAACAGTAACAGTTATTGCTATTTTGTTATTCCTAAATTCAGTTTGTATTCATCAGAAGCCACACTCTTTAGCCTATCCTGAAACTGTTCACCTTCGCTATGAATTGGCAGTCTCTATCATGAGTACTACCATATCTACAGCTAAACTCCCGTTACTGCACCTCTTTGCTACTAAACATGTAGCAGCATTGGAAGTTAGAAATGCAGAGCTGTTCATTGGGAATCTGCATTTCAAAAATATCCAAATCTGAACCATAGATAAATTTAAAAGTTGAGAGGCAGTGATCTAGATCTACCCACCATCAAACATAGAGGAAGGCTATTCCTAACCTTCAGTTCTATTTCTAATCTTGTGAAGGTCATGTCTGGTCATTCCTGAATGACTTTTTTCACACATTCTCAGTTCTTTTTCTTAGTTCATAACTCATCTTTATCAGGGCAAGGTGGAAAACTAATTGGATACTCTATAACCACAAAGTTATACTCAATTTAGTTCCAGGTGCCCACTGGAAGGTACTGCCCTCAAAGAAATAATATTTTTTAATAATCACTTTAAGATCTGAAAAGTAGCCACTCTGGCCAGGGAAGCAGATACCCTAACTCCAGATTTCATCTCTCATAACTCTTCTGCAATTCAAATCTGTCACCTCTTCAACAGACCATTTGTGCCCCTCCCTTCCTCTCTGCCCCTACCTCCAGTGGATCACACAGATCTTACTCTACAAACTTCCTTCCTCCTACCCATCACATGATCTCAGACTCCAACTCCAGCAGGCTTTCCACACACACAGGCCATTCCTGCCAGAGAAGCAGGTAGCCTTACTATAGATCTTTACCTCTCCCTCCTTACCTCTAAACTCAATTCCTCAATCTCATCCCCAACTCTGTACCAGAACACTACCCCCTCTTTCTTTCCCCATCTACAGTGGATAGTGGAGACCTTCTCCTCCCACTGCCTTCCCACTCATTCTGTTATCCTAGACCCCAACATCAGCAGAGAATCTCTGGGGACCCACCAGCCACACCTGCCAAAGAAGCAAGTAGCCCAGCCAAGCAGGTAGGCTAGCTTCAGATCTTCACTCTCTCTCCTCTCCTCCATATCCAATCACCCAGTCTCATCCCCAGGTCATTAGCAGACTACCTGATGTGGCCTCCATTTCCAGGGAACTGAGCATATCCTGATGGAACACCTTGCTTTCCTCACACCGGTAGGCCCTCTAAGCTCCTCTCCTAACCCATCCTCAATTTTTAGTATCAGGTCCCAATACATGGAAAAATATTTTATCAGGAACGTCCAATGGCCACACCTAGCAAGATCCCAGAAGAATTCCCTCCAAGGCAACACAAAGCCATGACACCTTGCTAAGAATCAAAGATGGCAACAGAAACCAAGAAGAAAACACCTAACAAAAACAAGACCAATGTAAAGACCTAGAATTATAATTACAAACCCATATGCCTACACACCAGTGTGAAAACATAATCAATAACAGCCAGAACAATATGTCTCCACTAGAGCCTAACAACTGTATCACAGCAGGCCCTAAGAATTGCAATGTAGCTGAAGAACAAATCAAAGACCTTAAAACAGCCTTTATTGATATTATGGAGGCTCTTAAAGAGTAAATAAATAAATTCATTGAAAAAATCTGATCAAACACAAAGGAAGGAAATGAGTAAAAATGTTCAGTACCTGAAATCAGAACTAGAATCAGTAAAGAAAAACAAAATTGAAGGAAATTTGGAAATCAAAACTTTAGGAATTTGAACAGGAACCACAGAGGCAACATCATCAACAGAATACAAGAGATGAAAGAGGGAATCTCAGGTATTAAAGACATGATAGAAGAAATGCATACATTGGTCACAGAAAACGTTAAATCTATAAAAAAAAATCCTAGCACAAAATAGAAAGGAAATCTAGGACCCTATGAAAATAACAAATCTAAGGATAGCCAAAGGAATCCTGTATAATAACACAACTTCTGGAGGCATCACGATCCCTGACTTCAAGCTCTACTATAGAGCTACAGTAATAAAAACAGCTTGGTACTGGCATAAAAACCGACATGTGGACCAATGGAATCGAATTGAAGACCCTGACATTAATCTGCACACCTATGAACATATAATTTTTGACAAAGAAGCCAAAAGTGCACAATGGAAAAAAGAAAGCATCTTCAACAAATGGTGCTGGCAAAACTGGATATCAACATGTAGAAGGCTGCAAATAGATCCATATCTATCACCGTGCACAAAACTTAAGTCCAAGTGGATCAAGGACCTCAACATAAATCCAGCTACTCTGAACCTGCTAGAAGAGAAAGTAGGAAGTAGTCTTGAACGCATTGGCATAGGAGACTACTTCCTAAATAGAACACCAGTAGCACAGACTCTGAGAGAAACAATCAATCAATGGGACCTCTTGAAACTGAGAAGCTTTTGTAGAGCAAAGGATACGGTCAACAAGGCAAAGCGACAGCCTACAGAATGGGAAAAGTTCTTCACCAACCCCACATCTGACAGAGGACTGATATCCAGAATATATAAGGAATTCAAGAAATTAGACATCAAAATGCCCAACAGTCCAATTAAGAAATGGGCTATAGAACTAAACAGAGAATTCTCAACAGAGGAAACTCAAATGGCCGAAAGACATTTAAGGAACTGCTCAACATCCCTAATCATCAGGGAAATGCAAATCAAAACAACTCTGAGATACCACCTTACACCTGTCAGAATGGCTAAGATCAAAAACACTGAAGACACCTTATGCTGGAGAGGATGTGGAGCTAGGGGAACTCTCCTCCACTGCTGGTGGGAATGCAAGCTTGTACAACCACTTTGGAAATCAATATGGCGCTTTCTTAGAAAATTGGGAATCAATCTCCCTCAAGATCCAGCTATACCACTCTTGGGCATATACCCAAGAAATGCTCAACCACACCATAAGAGCACTTGTTCAGTTATGTTCATATCAGCATTGTTTGTAATAACCAGAACATGGAAACAACCCAGATGCCCTTCAACTGAAGAATGGATAAACAAAATGTGGTACATATACACAATGGAATACTACTCAGCAGAGAAAAACAATGGCATCATGAGGTTTGCAGACAAATGGATGGATCTAGAAAAAATCATCCTGAGTGAGGTAACCCAGACTCAGAAAGACAAACATGGTATGTACTCACTCATAGCAGGATACTAGACATGAAACAAGGATGACTTGTCTGCTACTCACATCACCAGGGAGGCTACCTGGAAAACAGGACCCCAAGAAAGACACAGGGATCACCCAATGACAGAGAAATGGAATGAGATCTACATGAACAGCCTGGACATGAGTGGGGGTAATGAAAGGCGAGGGTCGAGGGAAAGAGAGCTTGGGGGAGCGGGAGATCCCAGCTGGATCAACAACAGAGAGGGAGAACAAGGAATAGGAGACCATGGTAAATAAAGACCACATGAGAATAGGAAGAAGCAAAGTGCTAGAGAGGACCACAGAAATCCACAAAGATACCCACACAACAGACTGCTGGCAGTGGTCGAGAGACAGCCCGAACTGACCTACTCTGGTGATGGGATGGCCAAACACCCTAATTGTTGTGCTAGAAACCTCATCCAACTACTGAGGGATCTGGATGCAGAGATCCATGACTAGGCCCCGAGTGGATCTCTGGGAGTCCAATTAGCGAGAATGAGGAGGGTTTATATGAGCGAGAATTGTTGAGACCAAGGTTGGATAAAGCACAGGGACAAATAGCCAAATGAATGGAAACACATGAACTATGAACCAATGGCTGAGGGGTCCCCACTGGATCAGGCCCTCTGAATGGATGAGACAGTTGATTGGCTTGATCTGTTTGGGAGGCATCCAGGCAGTGGGACCAGATCTTGTGCTCATTGCATGAGTTGGCTGTTTGAAACCTGGGGCCTATGCAGGATTGTTTGGCTCGGCCTGGGAGGAGGGGACTAGACCTACCTGGACTGAGTCTACCAGGTTGACCTCAGTCTGTGAGGAAGGCTTTGCCCTGGAGGAGATGGGAATGGGGGGGGGGGGTTGGGGGGAAGGTGAGGGGGACGGGAGGGGGGAGAACAAGGGAATCCGTGGCTGATATGTAGAACTGAATTGTATTGCAAAATAAATTAATAAAAAAAAAAGAATAATAAGAGCAAGGAGAAGAAATCCTTGCCAAAAGCATAGAAAATATTTTCAACACAACCAAAGAAGAAATTTCCCTAACCAAAAGAAGCGCCTACTAAGGAGCAAGGAGCATGCAGAACACAAAATAGACTGGACCAGAAAAGAAATTATCCTTGGCACATAATAAGGAAAACATAAAATATACAGAACAAAGAAATAACATTAAAGCTACAAGGGAAAAGGGACCAAGTAACATAAAGGCAGACCTATTAGAATAGCACTGAATGCTCAGTGGAAACTCTAAAAGCCAGAAGGGCCTGGATAGATGTTCTACAGATTCTGGGAGGCCACAGATGCTGGTCTAGAATACTATACTAAGGAAAACTTTCAGTCATAATAAATGGAGAATATAAGACATTTCATGATAAAAACAAATTTTAGCAATATCTGTCTTCAAATCTATCCCTACAGAAGTAACTAGAAGGAAAATTCCAACCTAAAGACATTAACCACACCCAAGGAAACACAAGGAACACAAGGAATAAATAATCCCAGACTAACAAGTCAAAAGAAGAGAAACCCACACCGCAATACAAGCAAATAACAGGAATCAGCAAACACTGCTCATTAACATACCTCAACATCAATGGTCTCAATTCCTCCAATTAAAAAAACACAGACTCACAAAATGGGTTTGAAAACAGATTCCAATTTGGTGCTGCATCCAAGAAACACACTTTAAAATCAAGGATAGATACAACCTCTGGGTAAAAAAAAAATGGAAAAAGATATTCCAAGCAAATCGACTTAAGTAGCAAGCTAGCGTAGCCATTTTAATATCTAACAAAATAGACCAAACCAAAACTAATCAGAAGAGCTAGGAAAGAACACTACCTACTCATCCAAGAAAAAAAAATCCACCAAGAGGACATTGCAATTCTTAGCAACTATGAACCTAACATAAATGTACCCAAGTTCATAAATAAAACACTTCTTTAGCTTAAATCACATATTGACCCATTACACACTGTCTTAGGGTTTCTACTGCTGTGAAGAGACACCATGACCATGGCAACCCTTATAAAGGAAAACATTTAATTCAAGTGATTTGCTTACAGTTCACAGGTTTATTCCATTATCATCATGGCAGGAAGCAAGACTGCATGCAGGTAGACATGGTGCTGGAGAAGGAGCTAAGGTTTCTTACATCTTGACCTGAAGCACGATCCTAATTAGTCTTAACAGTAAAACCCAGAGTCAGATATCAAGGATGAAAGCTGAAAGATCAGAGAAGCAAAGCAGCAGCCACTAGAAACTTCTTACCTCTACGAATCCTCAGACCAAATGAAGGGGTGAGGTCCTGTCTCCACCTGCCTTTTATTCTTTTCTCCACCTCCCTAGTTCTGAGATTCAAGGCATGCACCACCACCACCCAGCTCTGTTTCTATTTTAGACTGGTTTGATCTAATGCAGCCCAGGGTAGCCTTGAACTCTTGATCTTCCTGCTTCTTCCTCCCAAGTTCTGGGATTAAAGGTGTGTGCCACCACTGCCTGGCCTCTGTGGTTAACTAGTGGCTAGCTCTGCCCTCTGATTTCCAGGCAAGCTTTATTTGTCAGAACACAAACAAAATATCATACAACATTGACCTACACACAACAGGAAGTGAACTGTCACACTGGGCATGGCTTGAGCATATATGAGACCTCAAGTCCCACCTCCACCATGACACATACCTAGTCCAACAAGGCTACACCTCCTAATAGTGCCACTCCTTGTGGGGGGGCATTTTCTTTCAAACCACCACACACACTCATAGTGGGAGACTTCAATACCCTACTCTTACCAATAGATTGATCATCTAGACAAAATCTAAACAGGGAAATGCAGGAGCTAAGTAAAGTTATAAACCAAATGGACCTAACAAGATATTTACAAAGCATTTCATCCAAACACACACATACACACAAATACACACACACACACACACACACACACACACACACACACACACACACACACACAAATACCTTCTCAGCATCACATGGAACTTTCTCCAAAATTGATCACATACAAGGACAAAAAAGTAAGTGTCCACATATACAAGAACATTTAAATAACACCCGCCATCCTATGTGACCACCACAGATTAAAGCTGGATATCAACAACAGACAATTTACAAACTCACAGAAACTGAACAACTCACTGTTGAATAAAAAGCAGTAATGTGTCAATACAGAAATTAAGAAAGAAATTAATGACTTTCTAGTATTTAATGAAAATGAATGTACAACATACTCAAACATACAGAATATAGTGAACATAGTTCTAAGAATCAATTTCATAGCAGTAATTGTGTGCATAAAAATTGGAGTAATCTCATACTAGTAACTTAAAAGTATACCTGAAAGCTCTAGAACAACAACAAGAAATCATACACAAAAGGAGTAGAAGGCAAAAAATAATTAAACTCAGACCTGAAATCCATAAAATAGAAATAAAAAAAATACAATACAAAGAACCAATGAAACAAAAAGTTGGCTCTTTGAGAAAATCAATAAGCTTGACAAGCCCTTATCTAAATTTGCTAAAAGACAGAGCATCCAAGTTAACAAAATTAGAGATGAACAGGGGGGACAGCAAAACACACCCTGAGGAAATCCAGAGAATCATAAGTACATATTTTAAAAACCTATTCTCACCCAAATTTAATAATCTAAAGAAATGGATAATTTTCTTGATGTATACCACTTACCAAAGTTAAATCAGGACCAGATAAGCAATATAAACAAACCCCAAAACCCTAGTGAAATAGAAGTAATCATTAAAATCTCCCAGCCAATAAAAACCCAGCACTAGACGGTTTTAGTGCAGAATTCTACCAGATGTTCAAAGAAGAGTTAACACCAATACTCCTTAAACTTTTTCACAAAATAGAATGAGAAAGAGCATTGCCCAATTCATTCTATGAGACCACAATTACCCTAATATCTAAAACACATAAAGACCCAACAAAGAAAAAGAATTATAGACCAATTTCCTTTATGAACATAGATGGAAAGATACTCAATAAAATATTTGCAAACAAAATCCAAGAATACATCAAGAAGATTATCCATTATGATCAAGTAGGCTTTAGCCAGAGATACAGGGATGGTTCAATATACAAAAATCAATAAATTTAATCCATCATATAAACCAAGTGAAATATGTCGGGCAGTGGTGGCGCACGCCTTTAATCCCAGCACTCAGGAGGCAGAGGCAGGGGATTCTTGTGAGTTTGAGCAGCCTGGTCTATAGAGCGAGATCCAGGAAAGGCACAAAGCTACACAGAGAAACCCTGTCTCGAAAAAACAAAAACAAAAACAACAAACAAACAAAACAAAACAAAAAAACAAAGTGAAATACAAAAACCACGTGATCATTTCATCAGATGTAGAAAAGGCTTTTGAACAAATCTAACACCCCTTCATGATAAAAATTCTAGAGAGATTAGGGATTCAAGGAACATACCTAAACAAAAGGCAGTTTAGAGCAAACCAAGAGCCAACACCTACTTAAATGGAGAGAATCAAAGCAATTTTGCTAAAATCAGGAACAACACAATGCTGTCCACTCTCTCCATGCCTGCTCAACATAGTGCTTGAAGTGTTACCTAGAACAATAAGAAAACAGAAGGAGACCAGAGGAATACAAATTGGAAAGGAAGAAGTCAAAGTATCTTTATTTGCAGATTATATAATAGTATACATAAGCGACCCTAAAAATTCCACTGGGAACTCCTACAGCTAAATAAATATTTTCAGTAAAGTAGCTAGATGCAAAAATTAAGTCACAGAAATCCGTAGCTCTCCCACATACAGACTTATAAATGAATCAAGAAACAACACCTTTCACAATAGCCTCAAATAATATAAAACATCTTGTGGTAACTCTAACCAAGCAAATGAAAGACGTGTATGATAAAATCTTTAAGGCACTGAAGATATTGAATGTAGAAAGATCTCCTATTCTTGCAGACCAGTAGGATTAATATAGTCAGCCTTCTTACCCAAAGTAATCTACAGATTCAATGCAAAGTCCATCAAAATTTCAAAACAATTTTTCGCATAACTTGAAGAGACAACTTTCAGCTTTGTATGGAAATACAAAGAAACTTAGGATAGCTAAATATTTCTGAATAATAAAAGAACTGCTGGAGGTGTTACCATAACATTCCTCAAATATAACTACAGAGCCATAATAACAAAACAGATATATCCATCAATTGAATTGAATTGAAGACCCAGACATAAATCCACACATATCTAGGATACCTGATTTTTGATTAAAAAAAAAAAAACACATTGGAAAAAAGACAGCATCTCTAATAAATGGTGCTGGTCAAACTGGTTGGTTACATGTAGAAGAATCCAAATAGATTCACACTTATCACCTTGCACAATACTCAACTCCAAGTGGATCAAATATCTCAACATAAAACCAGTTACACTGAACCTGAAAGAATAGGAAGTGTAGAATAGCCTTGAACTCACTGGCACAGGAAAAAATCTTTCTGGACAGAATACTCTTGGCACAGGCAGTAAGATCAACAATTAATAATGGCACCTCATGAAAGTGAGAAGCTTCTACATGGCAAAGGACACTATCATTTGGATAAATAGTTAGCCTACAGGACTGAAAAAATACCAACTATACATTCAATAGAGGTCTAATACAAAAAAATACAATGAACTAAAAAAATCTAGATATCAAGAAAAGAAATAACCCAATTTAAAAATGGGGGAAAGATCTAAACAGAATTCTCAAAGGAGGAAACTCAAACGGCTAAGAAACACTTAAAGAAATGTTCAATATTCTTAGCTACCAGGGAAGCGCAAACCAAACCTGCTTTGAGACTTCATCTTTTACCTGTCAGAACGGCCAAGTCCAATAAAACAAATGACAGTTCTTGACGGCGAGGATGTCATTAAAGGAAACAGTCATCAGTTGCAGGTGGGAGTGAAAACTTGTACAGCCACTGTGGAAAATGATATGGGGGTTCACCAGGATGCCAGAAATAGAACGACCTCAAGGTGTAACTACATGACTCTTGTACATATACCAAAAGGGCATGTCTTCCCACAACTTGCTCAAACATGTTCATTGCTGTTCTATTCATCATAGTCAGAAATTGGAAACAACCCAGATGTTTCTCTACAGAAGAATATGTCACTCTACAGGAAATGTGGTACATTTACGCAATGGACTATTGTTTATTCGTTTAAAAAATAAAATCATGAAATTTGCAGGTAAATGGATGAAACTAGAAAAAAAATCATCCTGAGTGAGGTAAACCAGATTGGCAGATTTTATGACATCGGAACCGCTACTTCCCAGAAATGTCGTTTGGCGACCATCTTATTACTGCATTGCTGGCCTGTAGAATCAGCCCTGGTCCTCTCAGCTCCACCCCTTACCTTGTTTTGGTTTTAATAGACTTGCATATTTCAGTGCTCTCTGACTCGCGTTGTGGCTGCTTCACTTCCATTCCATTAGTTTAGCATCTAGCACTGTTTCACACAGAGGTGGCTTCTTAATAAATGCCGCCAACCACAGAAAGGTAATGAGAGCAGCTCAATGAGCAAATGAACTACATTCATCCAACAAGCGTAGATGCACATTCACTGTGTATATTCTGTTAGACATTAATGGGCAACAGTAAAATGATTCCAATTACTCATCACTACAATGAAGCCACTGAACTGGATGATGGCAAAGGTGAATTGAGATCTAATTCTCAAATTCCAAACGCAAATTTCTAACTGTGAAGGCAAAGTCTTTCTTCTTGATTTAACCTTATGAACGGGGAAGTATAGTATTTATATGTAAAAATATTGGGAAATTTGAGCAAATATTTGACTAGGGTGGAGAAGTGGTAAGGGAGTCTTACCTAACTTGAAGGATATCAGCAAATAATTTGTTTTGAAAATGTAAGTCTCCAGCTGTGTCTTTAAGGAGCTGATGAACAGAACAACAGTAAATTTGAGTGACTTCCAAGTTAAATTTGAGGGGTACTCCGCCCTTCACACTTTACCCTCCACATTCCTAAGTAAAACCACATCCTCTTTGCCTAAGGGAAGAATGAGAAAGCTGATTTGCATTTATATTTAGTAACAGCATAGGCAAAAATAGTGTGAACATAATTGTGACTTTCTGGACTCTGAGAAGGGAAACCATGGGTCTCACAGTTGTTTGGAATGTCAAACCCTAAGAACAACCGAGGAGAGAAGGGGGATGGACTGAGGAAGCAAAGTGATTTTTTGTTTGTTTGTTTGTTTTGTTTGGCTTGTCTGTTTGTTTTTTAATTGATATTGATAAACTTAAATTTTCTGCTGTGTGTGATCTTGTCTGTATTTTAAACCTGCTAGAGATTTATTACTAGGATTTATTTGTCCATGTGTTTGCTTGGAAAAATGATTTATAAGAAGTGTCTGTAGCCAGGTTACTGAATGTAATCAAGTGAACTAGGAATCAGACATAGCTGATATTGTTAAATATCTAAATACCAATCTTGTGCAACAACTAAATTTCATCAAAAATTATCAACTAGAGATATAGTAACAGAGTATGGTTTCATCCTCAAATTCATGTGATTTTGGATACATTGTGCATTCTGCAAATGTTTTCATTATAAACCATACAAATTCAAACCCTTGTGTGGACATTGCAGGTATGGATATGGTTTGATTGCTCAGTGAATGAAAATGTTTTCCATTAATATTGATCTTAAAATTATACTTGATGTGTCTGTCCTGTCAAATGAGTATCAATTATTATTCCATATTAAAAAATTATTTGTTGTTTTTATACCAGATTATTTCTTCTAAGTAGTCACAATGGGTAGGATATTTCCATGTCAACTAATTCAGCAGACATGGGACATTGTGTTCCTTACTAACTTAAAACTTAAGTTATTTAGTTTTAGTGTCTGCAATTCTCATAGAGGCCTACACAGTGATTGTGAGTTGAAAATGTTTCTTTCAACTGTGTAATTTAATCAACCTGAACTTGCCAGCCTCTCAAGACCTTTAGAAGTTGATGTAATTTCCCCCAGTCAAGCTTTTAAGCAGAAGAAGTACTTGATACTGTCCATTTGTAGCTGTTTTTTGTCCCTTAATTATAACAGACTTGGGTAAAGCTGGTTAGTCAGACTATAAAACTTCTGCAAGGACAGAATGTTATGATGTGATTAAAGAAAACATGAGAATAGATGTCTAAGATTCTCACAAAGAGGTGTATATCTGTGTGCATGGGCACGCATGCATAAATGTGTGAGTAAAATGTATATATGTAAAATTAATCTATAAGAACATGTACTTATACATATGCCGTTATCTCATCAGTTTACAACAAAACATCTAAAGTACTTTCTATGAGTAAAAAACATTTTTAAAATCACTGAGATCAAATACTATTGTATCTTATGAATTATTTCTGTGTTGTAAATGTGAGGTCTAAATGTCTGGTCCTCACACTGTCTAATTTCAAAAACACTTGCTTGAGTTCTATGCTTGTCAAGTTTCATTTGTATTTTTTTAACCCAAGCCAATACATTCTAGTTTTGCTTAATAATAATCTTATATTTTAATTAAAAGCTTGATGAAGTGATGAGACAGGACTATGAAAATAAGTTATTTTTCCATCAGAACTTCTTTGGAAAACATACCAATATAAGCTGTTAAATTCAACTGATTATATGTAAGAAAGAAAAATAGACTGGTGTGTGGGGGGGATCAATGTATTTTACCCCCAAATGTAAGTGTCTAAGTTGTAGTTTATTCTTTTAAAAAATCACAATTCTAAAATACTGAGGAACTCTGATACAATTATGAAAAAAAAATGGATGCCCAGTCTGTGAACCACATTGAGAAGTGGACCTGAACATCAACAAAAATAATAATTAAGTAGATTGATGCACAATTGATACAAATATCAATTCTAATAACTTTTCACTGCACTAAAGTTTTTGAATAACAAGTCAACAAGAAGAGTTGACTGAACCAGGTAGGAGGACATAAAGTCCTTCTACTTATTAGGGTCATCCAGGGTCTCTGACTCGGTGCTAATGATCATACAGAGGCAGAAGTAGCAAACTGTTCAAAAGTGAGACTTCTGTCCTTTCCCTCTCTAGATAGAACGGTAGATATGAAAAATGGAATGGACGAAGAATTCTAGAAGCAATGTATCTTTGATTCCAAGGGACGTGCTGGGAAACAAAACTCCCCTTCATTCTTAGAAAGTTGATCATTTAACAAAAGTCATGGAATCTATCCAGAAACCTTAGGAGAAAGGGAAGGGCACATTGTAACTGAGGACACAAAGGCTGATAATTTTGTAAGCTGTGGTGTAAACTGACTCCCAGGCCAAATCAAAAGAGAGTGTTTTACCCTAATACCAGAAAAGATACTTAAGGCGAGGACAGCTGTTAAGAATTTTACTTTGTAGAGCCTTTATTTACAGGGTACTTTAGTGAGGATGTGTGCTAATGAATGCTTAAATGACTTAATTCATCTAGTATTGTGATTTAGTTTCTTCATACACACACTCAGCTGAAGCAGGGGAGAAACTTTGCAGAAAGAATCACCAATTAATTTTGCAACAAATTAAGGAGGAAACTTTTCCCTTGATTTAGTGTAAATATGTCAAGCCTGTGTAATTGCAGTATTGTTTGACCAGACTATCATATTTCATTGCACAAATTTAGATGTAAAATGTATTAGAGTCTTGATTGCATATATGGAAATAAGCTAAAATAAAATATTAAACAAGGATGTTCTGCAAATAACATGGACATTTTAATACATTAGATTATATTTCACATATTACGGTGAAACACATTCATGTTCTTAAACTTATTTTCTGTGGTTCCATTATATATTTTATCAGGAATACTATAATCGCTTGTCAACTTAAGTATATTGGATTTTATTATGGGTCAGTAGATCCATTTTTTTCTATTTTTTATTAACATTAAGCTAGTATATATCCTTTTAATTGGCACTTTACATGTGAATTAAGCAATGGCACTGAATCTAAACTAAATAATACAATGTCTTATTTAGGAATTACAGCAATTTCTAACTGTCTGACACTGACTTTTCTTTTATCCTGCCAAACCATATATCACATTTTCTTACAAATTTCTAGCTCTGGGTTATTTGATTCTGTATAAAACTTTCGTTAGCTAACCCATTTGACCCCACAGTGCTGTTCAGTATTTAGCCTGGTCCCAAATCCCCTACAGAGAAACTGGATCCCATTTCCTACCCCTTTCACATCCCCTAAGCTCTAACTAGTCTGTTACAGTTTCTGTATCTCTTGTTCTCCAAACTTGATCACAATATCTCTGTTCTCCTCTGTTTCTGAACATGCAAATTCTATAATTTACTTGAACAAAGTATCTGAAAAACTCTCCTAATTCCAAACACAAGAGGAAGGTTTTAATGCCATGTGTATCTTCAAAAGAGAAAACAATGTTTCATGTTGAACATTTTATGTACATGCCTTGCTCTCCTAGAATATGCAAATGTGCAGAGTAGAGCTAGTGGAAACTTAGGTTTTTTGTTATGTGTCTGAATGTTGCTCTAGCTTATATTCTTGCTAAAGGCTATGAAAATGTATTCTTTAATAAGCTATCAAGGGTTTATTAAAATGTGAGAGAAGTTTAGGAGAAACAGAAATCTAAAACCAATTGTGTATAAATGAGTCAAAGATTTCAGTGAGAAAAGAACTGAAGGATAATTTGATCTGTCTTTAGTTAACAAGAATGTTAAGATATAGAGTGTGGAGAGATTTATATGAAATCCTATATTGCAGACTCAAAGATAGAGTGAGATTTTGAATGGCTTTTAAGATACAGCCACTTCGATTACACTTTCTTAACTCATTCATTTTCACAATCATATCCTAAATCAAGTCATGGGCTCAAATAACTGTACACCAGAGCCTTAGACTGACCATTCTACAGTCAATCAGCTCCCCCTCCCCCACCCCCACCCCTTTTCTCATTTATCTAGGCAGAATAATGGGCTAGTGGACTTTTTTTAACCCTTTATTGACCCAGGGGCAGTGCTGAATCAAGGTGATGTGAAAAAAGTAAGTGCTTTATAATCAGGTATATCCAGATTTTAATCTTCACCCTGTTACTTTCTAGTTGCCTATTTTGAAGCTCTTGCATGGACATGTTCTCATGCTTGGCTTGCTTATTTGCAAAGTCAGAATATTGAGAATCTAACAACTAATACTATTCAGACCTTGATCACTGCAAAATGGTCTAAATGTTTTAAACGTATTGTCCTTAACCTGAAAACATCTCTGTGAGGTAGGCGCTGTTATTACACACACACTTATGGATGAGGTAGGTACTATAATTATTCCCCCATTACAGATGTAATGAAGGCTTGGACATGTTAATTGATGTTTAGAGGCACATAATTACTGGGAAGTGGGGCTAGAATAGAAACTCAGCTCTTGTGACTTCAAAGCCCTTGCACAAATTGACACTGTGAGGTTTAGTTGCAGAGGACACCACTACTATTTGTTCTGAGGGGCTCTTCTCAGGAATCAGGCTGAATCTTGTTAACAGGATATCCTGAGCCATGAGTTAATTTTACCCTGGTTAGTTGTGAGATTTCAGGATCATATCCACACCCCTCCTACTAATAATAAAAGCCCCTGGCTACTTTGTCTTTTAATGCAGTAATTTTTCTAATTCCACGATGTCTTGAGTTTCTCAGAACGTGGTAGCATTCATCAATTTTGTGAAGCAAAAGCCCCTACTAATGCCTTTGGCACAACTGCTGTTTCCGACAGTTTTTGCTACATTCTGTTTCTGACTTCCCTGAATTTCCTACAAGATATTACTACTGAAATGTGTGAAATACATTTTTCTTAAAAATTTAGTATGAATTTCTGAAATAAGCATCACCAAGGTGTGGAGGCCCAAATTACTCAGGGTCAAAGAATCTGAGCTTACTTTACCCAGCAGGGCTGCATAAGGGGATGATTTGACCACAGGCATGTTTACCAGGTGTTTGGAAGGGTCTACACTTGGCTGTATCCAGCAAGAGGGAGGTCTTTTGCCTCTTCCCTTGGCATTGATATAAAAAGCCCCTTTGAATAAAGTTGTGGGCTAGTGGGTATTGACCCAGGCCCTCCTTAAGCTATCCTGTGTTTCTTTCTTCCCTTCGGCTAGGACTATCATTCTACCTGCTACATCTGTTTCAATAAAATAAAAATGCAAATCAATGTTGGTTGTTATTCCTTTTAATACTATGAATCAAAACTATACCTTAATTTTGCACAGACTTTGCAGAGATTTTTTTCCCTATTATCTCATGTGAAACTCAATGGCCCATCACTATGGAAAATATCAGCTATTCATCTTTTCAAAGAAACATTTTTGATATTAAACAACAAACCATTGAAATGACTGAAATATCAGTGACTTAATATATCAAATGACTTAAAATATCAGCAAATACTTTGTTTTAAACAAAAAGGTAAAGAGTGCTTTTTGAGTACATAACAATTGCTGCTCTTTACTGGGCTGGGTGTGAGACACAATACTGTTTTATAGTCAACAGCAGCAGAAAAAACAATGTTTTTGCATAATAACTTACATATTTCTAAAACTGTAAGTTTAACTGACTTTATAGTATATTGGAGAAGAATCATCACCACAATTTTATGAAATATAAAAGTAAAACTCTCTTCTAACCATTCTACTATTGGCTTTGTTTGATGATAGTAATGTAGGAAGCAGGGCCCCCATGAAGACACTTGAAACAGGGACTCAGGCAGTGTATTCCACCTCTGCCCAGGTCTTCCCAGGTGGCAGTAATTAGCTTGCCAGTACTGATGACCTGAAGACATATAATTGACTTCATTGACTTTATTGACTTACCTGTGAAGTATCCAGTCAGAGTTGGTCTACTTAAAGAAATTAGGAATGCATGGGTCAGTGCTTTCAGAAAGGAGAACTTTTGTAAACTTCAGGAGGCCTTGGAAGCAATTTGTTTCCTTTTTGTCTCTCCTGGTGATTCTGTCCAAGTGCTCCTCTAGAAAGACTGGTTCCTCTCGACACCCACTCTCTTTGTGTTTCTTGGCTACTAGATTTGCTTACTTTGCAACAGTCTTAGCGTCCTTGGTCTCATCCTCCTCAGCATTTTCTGTACAGAGCCATCGTTTTCTCAGAAGTGGTCATATGTCTTAAGTATCGCAAGACTAAACACATTTTCCGTTGACTGAATCAGGTCAACTCAGTGCAAACAAAAAGAAATAACTAATTATTTTAGCATCATGAGTACCCCTTGAAAGTCAGAAAACATTCAAGAGTTTATTCTTCCCTCTTAGAAATATGTTTTGGTCAAACCTATGAATATTGAATGTTCACTGTGTGCAGAAGTGTTGTATTGACATTGTTACAGTGGGTTTTATTTTCCCACAGGTTTGATAATTTTATTTCACACCACATTAAAATTATTATTTAACAGAGTCTTCCCCTCTTTCTCTTATGGACACCTGACCAAAGCTGATATATAATAGGAAGTAAATAGTTGCCAGAGTGCAAAGAAGAATTCCACAGCTTTGCGTGTCTGTGAGGGAATTTAAGAGCTCAGTGAGAGCCTGTGAAATGTCTTTATCCCCATCATATAAAGGGTATTTACAAAAAAAAAAAAAAACTTTTACATTCTGATCATAGATGTTAAGCAGAATTGAAATCACTGAATTAGCTTTGAAAAACACTATAGAACAGACATGATGTCAAAAATCCTCTGGCTGGAGATCTGAGAGCTGGCTAAGAACCACGGCTTACTAGTTAGGGGAACTAGTTAGGCAACTAACCAGCTCTGTAGCCAAAATTTCTCTTCTGTAAGTAGACTTGCTAAAACTTACATATATTTACATTATAAGGGAAAAGGACAGATGTGTTTTATTAGCTATGTGTATATTTGTGCAGAGGCAGTGCAAGGGTGAGCACAGGTACATCTGGAATCCAGAAGAGGGTGCCAGTTCCCTTGGGGCTGAAATTACAAGTGGTAGCAAGCTGCCTGATTTGAGTGTTGTGTACTAAACTTAGGTCTTCTGCAAAAGTAGCAAGTGCTTTTTCCTACTGAGCCATTTCTCCAGCACAAATATGTGTATTTTATACATATATACACACATTCTTTCCCATTAGATTCAGGACATGAAATGCACCCAAGAAATACATCAAGGAAACATGTAAAAACTCAGAATGAAGTATCATTGGTTTGAAGCACATAAAATGGAGTTTGAAGGTAATTAGATCTTAGACATAGCCACAGTGGAACTTTTGAACTGAGCCAAATCCTATTTTCATTAAGCTTTATGGTGACCTTTGTTAACTTTCTGTACAACAGACTCCTTCCCACAGACAGCGAGATGACACTTGCTGCCTTTCTTACTAGAAAACTTAGTTTTGGTTAGCACCAAATAGTTTAAGCCCACCAATGATTCCAAGCCCCACGCAGGGTAGGCCTGTAAGCACAGCTCCAATTCTTGTGAGACCACAGAGCACATTTTCATAGATTACTGACACTGTGCATTCTTGGGTTGAAATTCTAAATAATCCCCAATAATTGCATTTTTAATTGTTCTTAACTAAGTTGGCTTTGTTCTGAATAAAAAAAAATAAAGTTTTTTTTTTTTTTAAAATTTGCATGCATTTGAATTTCTTCTGTTCTTACATAGATGTTTTTGTTGGATCCCTGGAGTGGGTCTGAGCTGACAATTCTGGTCGTGGTGACTGCTAAGGAAAACTTTTGAACTAATGCTGCCACAATTCAATAAGTCAATGTGTCCATGACTGATGTCATGGAATGACTTCACTGTAACTCCTTCTTGCAAGCACCAAGAAGGAGTCAAAAAGAATGCAGATATGTACTAATTTGAGATGACCTGACACGCTGAACAAAGTTTAACAAACCAGAATACCCAGGGTCAGTTTCGGCTTACAGCGAGTACGCTATTCTAGCATGAAAGAATAAAAGAAAGTCTAAAGAAAGACTGAAAGTAACCAAGAGTAACAGGTGGTTGTGGTTGTCAGACATAAGCAGTTCTTTGCCAAAGATGTATGTTGTGGAGGTCAGAGGGCAACCTCGAAAGCCCCTCTTTGCTTTCTCACTTGTCGGATGCAGGATCTCCTGTTGTTTGCTACTGGGATGACAAGTTATCTGCCCCATGAGCTGCTGGGATTTCTCTTGTCTCTGGCTCCCATATCACCATAAAAACACCAAAATTAGAGACAGCCAGTATCACACCTGGCTTTTCATGGATGCTGGTGATCTAAACATGGGTCTTCATGTTTGTGTGGCAAGTGAATTATACACTTAGCTATCTCCCCAGCCATTTGACTATAAATTGAAATTGTAATGAGGTAATATTGAAGAAATAATATGCAGGCCAGAGGACAGTCTTATGTATTGTTGTTCAGGAACACTGCTCACCCTGTTTTTAATATAGGATCTGGAGTTAACATGGAGCTTGCTTATTAGGCAAGCAGACTGGTCAAAGTCCAAAGATCTACCTGTCTTCACCTCTCCAGCACTTGATACAAAACACTTGGTACCACGTTTGGCTTGGGAGGTTCCTGCGATTGAACTAAGGTCCTCTGGTTGTGTGGTAGGTATTTTTCCAACAGGTGTGGTAGGTACTTTACTGGCACTCATTTTCCAAGACTTCTGATAATTTTTGAATACTGAAATTACATTTGAAAGTTTACAAATGCAACAGAACTAGAAAATATTCATAGAACTTAGAGACAGGAAACTGGTGTTTGTTTCTCTTTTTTCCCTGTAGGTTGGATTTATAAATTTTTGGATGAATTAGAAAAAGAATGTGATTCACTTTTAATAATTGTATAAGTCTTACATTATAATATCTACTCTTTGGTCTGAAACTCTTATTTGTATTTATATTCATGCTTAATAATTATACACTGATTAGCATTTTTGTCTCTCAGGTAACTTCGACCTTCAACTTGCTGATCTTGCTTTTGCTTTTCTAGTGTTCACTTATGAATAATTTACATTCAGCCCATGGGCATTTTACAATACACAATGACATGGATATCTTGATAAGCTGCTAATTAATGATTTTATCAGCAACCTTTCCCCAATGCAGAACAGACACTGTGTCTTATGAATTTTATGACTTAAACTTTGTCTAATGTTTTATGGTACCTTGAAAGGGGTAGCAAAGGATTTAAAATTAAGGAATCAGGTATTTCCATAAATTGCATGATGAATGTGTTTTGGGTCATTTCAAGTACTTTTCAAAGAGAAGTGATGCCCATGTTGCCCTACTCTCTTTTTCTTGAGAGCTTTTCTCACTGTCCATAGCCTGCTGCCTCTGGACTCAACAACTGGTGATAATTTCAGCGATCTGAAAACTTACCAGCTACAATCAATATTCTTATAATACTGACATATTAAGAAACACACACACAAAGGTAAGTGAATCCCAGTCATAAAACTTTATAGAAAATGCTTGTAATGACACAAATAGAGTTTTTCTTCCTTAAATTGAAACATGGTTTCTATTACACAGAAAGAATTTTTTTTAATTTAGGAAATCCACTCTTAGGTAAACCACACAGGAATGGACAATATCTGATTGTTCTCGAAAAGTGTTCAGTGGTGTCAAACTTGATTTAAAGAACTGATGTTGTATAGCATTTACTACAAAATTGTACAGTGTTGAACTTGAATATGTACAACTAGGAAATATCAGCTGAGGACATTATCAGAACATTATTTATAACATTAAAAAGTCAAAATATAATTTATATCAAAATAAAATAATTATGATATCTTAATAATAAATTTCATAAGCTTAGTGCATGGGTATGGTAAAGTATCAAAAAATTATGATGCTTTCAGTTACGATAGCTAAATAATACTGATATTTTGAGGAGGTTAGACTACATGGTTTTATGTCTTTTTACTATTACATATTTGTTTGTTACCTTTAATCACTACATATAAGTTTTATAAACAAAGAAAAATGAACTACCAAACCTAACTACAATAGTTATTTTGTAGATGATGAACCTAGTCTACCTCGCATTCCAGAAAACTGTATCATAAAAAAACAAGATAGTAGAGTCTACTATCTAGGACTCTCAGAATTCAAAGAGCCCTGGGAAATTTTCTTTCTCTAACCAGCCAAACATGGAGGAGAATTGAGAACCCCTTATCCTGGTCAGATAAGTTGGTATGTCTAAAGAAGTTCACATGGAAGCAGGTTACAGAACACAGCCGGATGTCAGTAGCTGAGGCGAACGTAGAAGAAGGACACTTCTTTTTTCAGAAGACAAATCATATTTTGAGATTGCTGGAAAGAACAGTGACAAAACCCATTTTACGGTTTAAGGATATCCTCATGGATATTGATAGGAGAAAGATATTAAGAAATCTATATCTATAGGAGATAGAAAGAAAGAAATCCAGAAAACCTCCCTGTGGTAGGTAGAAGTAGTGATGGGGCCTGACTGGAGATGGTGACTACTGTTTGAATCTTAGATGGTCTTTTAATAAAAAACCCAGAGCCAGGTATCAAAGTGAAAGCTGAAAGATCAGAGAAGCAGAGCAGCCAGCCCTTAGTTCTTACCTCTACAAAATCCTCAGCCTAAAGAGAGTGAGTTCCTGTATCCTCACATCTTATATACCTTTCTCTGCCCTGCCATATTACTTCCTGGGATTTAAAGGTGTGTGTGCTTCCCAAACAAAGACATGAGATCTCAAGTGCTGAGATTAAAAGGGTGTGCCAGTACTGCCTGGATCTGTGTCTAATATAGTGGCTGGCTCTGTCCTCTGATCCTCAGGCCACTTTATTAGGGCACACAATATATTATCACAGGTGACAGTAGAGAGAAGCTTCTGTTTGAAATGTATTTTGAAAATAAAATTGGTAAATCATATAGTTGAAAGTCACCCACACAATCCAGGAATTGAAACTTCATAATTTCTGTAACACTTAAGAGATTAGTCTTTAGAAGAGTAAATCTTGAAAATGAATATCCCATGAATAGGTTTATTGAAGGTCTTTTAAGGGCACTTGAGGTATTCTGTATAGGCAAATTATGGAATCAGCATATGTAGGTGGAGAGTTTCTCTACAGATCCCGCCAAGACCCCACAGTCCCACAGCCCACTTATAAAATAATCACTCAGAAGCTTATATTACTTATAAACTTTATGGTTGTGGCAGGCTTCTTGCTATCTAGTTCATATATCTTAAATTAACCCATTTCTTTTCTTTTTTTTTTTTTTTTTTTTTTTTTTTTTTTTTTGGTTTTTCTAGATAGGGTTTCTCTGTGTAGCTTTGGAGCCTGTCCTGGAACTCACAGAGATCCACCTGCTGGCCTTGAACTCACAGAGATCCACCTGCCTCTACCTCCTGAGTGCTGGAAAATTAACCCATTTCTATAAATCTATACCTTGCCGCGTGGCTCATGGCTTTCTGGTATCTTACATGTTGCTTCTCATCACTGCAGCTGGCAGTGTCTCTTTACTCAGCCTTCCTGTACCCAGAATTCTCTTCTCTGCTTGTCCCACCTACCCTTCCTGCCTGGCTATTGGCCAATCAACATTTCATTTATCAATCAATCAGAGAAACACATTCACAGCATCCCCAGCAAGCACAGACACTTATTAATGGATGAGTGGGTAGAGAAAATCCTATCCACATACACAATGGTGTATTAGTCAACTGTAAATTATTAAATAATTCTATTTAAAATTAAATAGATGAGACAAAATAAGCCAGATACAAGAAGATAGGTATCACATTCTTTCTGCCATAAGAAGATGAAATTACAAAACAAAACTGAAACTACAAAGGAGGGATAAGATGATTGAAGGGAGAGATGGAAGAGAAAGATAGAAGAGGGAAGTTAGAAGAGGGGATATGGCTCTTGTACAATATTAAAAGGGCCAGCCTTAATATTATACCTCCCAGGGGCTCAGAAGAAAAAAAAAACTACGAACAGTAAGAATTACTTTCGGGAAATGAATCTAAGTACACCAAAAGATTCCTCTGAAATAAAACCCTGTCTACACAGCTTCAGTTCTGTTCTCGTGCCTATCCTCTCTTGCCTGATTTCTCTCTACTTTTATCTACTGTTCCCTCTAAGTGCCATCTTAATTCATTCATCTTAATTCTGCCTCATCTAGGTCCTTTTCATCTTGTTCTTACCCAGCTAGTACTTCCCCATCTGGCTGTTCCTCATCTTCCATCTCATCCACATATTCTCTCTGGTCAAAATCCTCTTTATCCCTTTCAGTTCTCCATCCTCAAGTTCTCCACTCCTCTCTTCCTCTCCATCTCCTTATACCTCTCACTCCTCTCAAGTCTCTGAGGTGTTCAGTTATAAACCCAAGCAATAGCGATCCTCTGCCAGAGCAAGATCACCAGGCTTGAATTCTTATGGGGTCATAAAGGTAGGTAGGAATTTTCCTCAGGCAGTGATGTCAGGCTTTCTTTCACAACCCAAAATGGGAGTGGTAAAAGAGGAGGTAAACTGAGTGCTAATGACCGGTTAGTATATCAAAAAGGGGATTGATGTGCTCAGTCTACATTCCTAGAAGTGGTTAGGTAAGAAGTTAGGGGTCTATTAGTAAGGTTGTATAAGAAAGGAGGGTCTCACTGTAAATTACATAAGAAATAAAGCTATCTACCTGACCTAGGAGACAGGTGTTGTTTCATTTGGCCTTGGATACTTGGTAGGTATTTTAGATAAATACACTGTTAGAAGTTCTAGGAAGCACACATAACATTACAAGAAAATCACTGTAGGAACCAGCTAATAAACATACAAAAGCTAAAATATCACCAAGACTTCCAAAGCCCTGGCTTGACCTTTGGAGAAATCCTTGACTTTTCCAAGTAGTAGCTTTTGTAATAATAACTGAATAACATTATAATTTCCTACAGCTTGCAGCATATAGCCAAAGCATGTCACATGGATATATAGAAATGTCACAGTTAGAACTCATTTGTATGTACAAGTAATATGCATTAGTAATCATACCTTTTAAAAAAATTGAGTTGTCTGATAGAATGTACAGGATCCATTTTGAAAGCAGATATTGCACTACCCACATGTTGAACTTGGTCTTCCCAATCCCCAGAACTATTAAAAATAAATTTCTGTAATGTAAGAACTTCTCATCCTCAAGTATTTTGTTTAGCATCACAAAAAGACTATGATTGGAAAATTGTATAATGAATTAACTGTGGGATTGTGTGCGAGAATAAGATAAAGAAGTTCCCTTTGATTTATAACTAATTAAGGGTTTTATTGATTGTTAAACTAAATGAACACTGAACCTGATTAAATCTGTTTTAACAGCTATCACAAGATCATATGATATTATGATTATTTCTGCTGGCATGGTATGTCGTGTTTACACAAATTTAGCTGTTAATCTACTATTAAAATTCTAAGATAAAATACACTTGGCTTCAATGAGACCCATGAGAAATAGAACATGTACATACAAATGTTTGTTAGATGAATGTGCATAGCAGCATTTTCCAAAACTGTATGAAGTGGAATCTGCACAAACATCTCTTAACTAACTCATAGATAAATAAGATATGGAATATCCATAGAATAGATTATCACCTGACCCATAAAAGGAGGAAGTGCTGTTACATGCTATGATGTGGATGAACCTTAAAAGTACTATGTTAAACTAAAGAAGCCAGTCACAAATGTCTGCAGATTACACAGCTCTACTTATATAAAAAAAGATTTAAAATAGACAAATTTATTAAGACAGAAAATATGTTAGCATAGAGAACAAGATTGTGAGTGATGGCAAGGAAAATGGTAAAAGTAAGTCAGGATCTGGAGGTTTATTTAAAATTAGAGTTTTTCTAAATGTTGATAATGCTTGCATAAACCAGTGAAGTTACTAAAACCATATTTTAAACTTCACATGCTTAATTTTACTGTGTGCCAATTATAAAATAATGGCGATGCCAAAATGTTGTGCAAAAATACAGAGAGTGTCACATTAGAATTTAAAAACAGGACAGGTGTGAAACACATCAGAGCAAATTATTTACATGTAGTAATTACTATGTCTATTGGAATTGCACAGTCATCCTGCTTATCTGCTATATCACTTTTAAGTTTTCAGTTACTCATGGCTTACTCTAGTCTGAAATATTAAGTGGAATTCCAGAAATAAACACTTCATAGTTTTAACATAAACTCTACTATTATGTATTGTTAGACTTCTTCTATTTACAGCTTTTCATATTTTACTATGATGAGCAGATAAGTTGAATTTCAGCATATATATGTCTATATACAATCAAACATAGTATATGAAGGATTTTAATATTCTCTTTAGATTCAGACACTCATTTGGAATATTTGAGAATGTTCTCTATGAATAAGAACAATGAGTCATACTATCACTTATTTACTAGTGCAGTTTTGTGTGTGTGTTCATATATATGGGCCTGCCAGTTGCTTCCCAGTCTAAAGTCTGTGCTTCTGACAATATGAATAGTTTTGTTTGAATTATAGGAGTAGGATAATTGTAGATTTTCTGCTCCAAATGATGTTAAAGATTCATTCTTTTACAGTAAACTGGAAATTCTGTTCTACCTAGGAAACCTTGTACTAATGTTACAAGGACACACACTTTCCAGTTTAGCAAACCATTGCTAAAGAAGTGTAAACACTCATTCTCGGCACTGTCGTCAGAGGGACCCAAGGAGAGTTTCATTTCTGCCAGTGTCACTGCCTTCCCAATCATTTCAAGCCTTTCTTGCCTCCACTGCTCACAGTAGCAGAATAATGAAGAAAAGATTCATAGTGAATGTGCATGCCATCTCTATCCTGAAGCTTTCCAATAGAACATGAAAAACGGAGGGCTTGGATGATTAACAGTCTTCACAGGAGCATGAACTTTGATTCCTAATTGCTGCATTACAATTCCTAGTTTGACGTACTTACGTGTGGCAGATTCTGTGCCTGGTCCTCAAAAGAAGTCTGTTAATATACTCACGATAAACACAAACTCCCAGAAACCAAATATGCTGCTCAAACCTGTAAATTAATATACAATATATAGAACTTAAATAAAAAACAACAAGATATCTAGGTCAGGCTGGAGAAAGGGCTGTGTGAGTAACATGCTAGCTGTGCAAGTGTGAAAACCAGATTTCTGTTTCCCATCACCTACGGAAAAGCCAGGTGGATGTGGAGATTTGCCTGCTATTCCAGGACATAGAAGACAGGAGTGTGGACTTCCAGAAACAAGCTGGCTAGCCAGACTAGTTAAAATAGCAATTTCCAGCATTAGTGAGAGACCCTTCCTCAAAAGATAAGGTGGACAGTGATTGAGGGAGACACCTGACATCAATATCAGGCCTCCATGTGCAAGCCTGTGCCCACAGGCATGCAGCACATACACATGTCCACACTATTCACATACATACACAAAAATACCCTGGATAATAATATTTATAGATGCATATAACAAATATAATAGTTTCACAACAGGAGTTATAATTACATTGCATATCAGTTTATAATTTAGGTAGTATATTTACCAAGGCTCAGAGGTGTCAGATTTAGCTACAAACTAGCTAATTAAATAAGAACAGAAATTATACTTGGATTTAAGCATTATGGTGAAAAAAAAGCATTTAAATATGTGGATGAATTCCTGTACTGAGACCTAACCTTTGATAAGCACTGGGATGCTTGATCCAGATCAATGAGCTAACACCTTTTGCAAACTCTCCTCTTTTTGATTCTGTCATTTTTTCGAATAGGTTTGATTGTGAATTCTATTTTAGACATCCACTTTATTTACCAGTCTGGTACAGTTCCCTGATCTTCTACTCAAAAGTTGTTCACTAAAAAATTAAGTAGATATGCTGAGCTGGGCATAGTAGATCAGGCCTTTAATCCCAGCAGATCTTTGTGGTGTGGGGACGAGCATGGTCTACGTTGTGAGATACTCTCTCAAAACAAACTAAAGCTAAGTACTCATAATCATCAAAACTGGATGGAAAATTTGTACAGAAGAATTAGAATTACGTTTATTTTCTGAGAGTAATAGCAGTTTAACCTGGACGAGTTTCTTTTCTAAATGTTAACCGAGAAATGGTGTTGAACTCTACTTCACTTAAGAGATGTAGATATGATTTAAGCCACAGCTACCTCTCTGCTTTAAAAAGAATATTTCTTCTCAACTTATTGGCTCCATAGTAAGAGGAACTAACTTACAGGATATGTCCACAGTATTGATCTCTTCCACTTTAAAGGTGGAATACACAGAAGGAGAAAATTCAAGAAATTCTTGGGTTCATGGATTTGAGATGGAAAATTTTCATTGTTATTTGTAAATTGGCTTACTTCTTTCTTTCTCCATCTCTCATCTCTCAAACAATACAATGATGCATTGTTAACAGTTCGCTCCCATATTTTTTTTACATTTATTCCAGTACAACAACATATATCACTCAAAATCTTTTCTTGAAAATGACATTCCTTTGTGGTCCCATTACTTTGGCTTGATTGAACTCTTCTCCTTTCTCTTTCTCTTGAACATCTTTAACATTTAATTCTAGCAAGATAAAGGTGGAGCTTGTGAACACTGTCAATTTCAAGACCTTACTCCCATGGACATAGAAATTGGCCGGGGAGAGATGTGGGACCCAAGCCAGGCTAATGTGAAAATCTTTTCAGGACTTTTCTTAGTAGAGTTCGCAGATAAGTGAACTTCTCTGTGGTTCGGTTAAATGTTGGCTCTCCCTTCTGCTTCTCCAGCAGTGGCTGGTTTTGTAGCTCAAATGTCATTTAATTAGCCTTACAGTTGGGACTTTTTGCTCCTTCAGACATTTCCTGATGCTTTTCTCGCCATCTTCCCTAACACCCATCATCAGGTGAGTTACTACCACACCGAGCTGTAGTTTGCAGTTTTATTCAGTTTGTATTTACTTGCTTACTGATGTTTCTTTCTAACAAGATTGCATTCACTGTGCGTAGGGATTTCTTTCTTTTCTTTAATATGAATGTAGTGGGGGAGGTAGGGCGGGGGTCGAATACATTCATCCTCAGGTGTCTACCTCCTTTGAGACAGAGTCTCTCATTTGCCTGGATCTCACCAATAGGATGAACTGATTGGCCAGTGAGCCCCAGGGAATTACCTATCTTTGTCACCCTAGCATTTGGATTATAAGTGCACAGCATGCAACCTGGACATCCAACAACTAAAAGTGATCCAAAGCCTACAGCCCGCCCCATTGAGCTTGGCTCCATCATCTGAAGCCAATTCAGCCAAGCAAGAAAGAATATGGGAGGTTTTTTTTTTTTTTTTTTCCTCATAGTCACTCAGTTTTGGAATGTTTTATTTCATAGCAATCTGGAAATTTTAAGTAGAATCCAATTCCCAATTTTCCTCATCCATCCTGATGAGAATTCCAGTCTTTTGATTTCTCAGGACCAAAGTATGAGGGTTATTAAGACTCTATATCTTCTTCTCACATTCCACACCCACACAATCAAGCAATCTATTTGCTCAGTCTTCCCAAATATTTCTGCAACACATTCGTTTCTCCTCTGCGTGCACCTGATGGAAGCTATCATCTCCTCTTCCCTAGAGAATCACTGTAGCTGTTGAATGAAACCCCGATTCCCCTTCTCTAGTCTCTGTCAGGTTGGTTTATATGTTTAAAGCTGTGATACAGCAGGACATTCATCCTGCTGAGTAAAAACCATTTCACTCTTCTGCTTAAGACTCTCTAAAAACTTTTTGCCTCACTTTAACTTAAGGTTAAAATACTCACAGTGGCCTATAGGCCTTGCAAGTTTTGTCCTTATCTCAACACCACTCATCACTCTGATGTTGAGTTCTGTTTGTAAAGTCTTACTCCAACCACACTAATGAAATTGCTGTTCCAAGAACATACTGAGCATGCACTGTGCCCGAGTCTTTTTGGCACAGCTTTCCGCCTGCGGTACTACTTCCCATAAAACACACACACACATACACACACACACACACACACACAAAAAGCAAAAAAAAAAAAAACCCAAACAAACAAACAAAAGAAACAATGAAAAACCTCGATCATCAATGCTCCCATGGCTTTCAAATGCTGTGTTCACCGTCAGTTTCTTGGCATTAGTTACTAAGATCATTTTACAGAGTCACACATACTGGAAGCATTATACAACTCATTTACAATTTTAGAGAAGAAGGTTTCTTCTAGGCTTCTCACCTTAGCTTATAGATGACCATGTTCATGTTCTCCACCTTATCTTCCTTGAAGTGTGTGTGTTGTCTCTCTGAATAAAGAATCAAAGTGCTAGAGAGGTCCCCAGAAATCCACAAAGATACCTCCTCAATAGACTACTAGCAATGGTCGAGAGAAAGCCCAAACTGACCTACTCTGGTGATCGGATAGCGGAACACCCCAACTGTCGTGATAGAACTCTCATCCAGTGACTGATGGAAGCAGATGCAGAGAAACACGGCCAAGCCCCAGGTGGACTCCAGGAGTCCAGTGGGCGAGAGAGAGGAGGGATTATATGAGCAAGAGATATTGAGACCATGATTGGAAAAAGCACAGGGACAAATAGCCAAACTAGTGGAAACACATGAACTATGAACCAATAGCTGAGGAGCCCCCATGGAATTGGATCAGGCCCTCTGGATAAGTGAGATAGTAGATTAGCTTGAACTATTTAGGAAGCCCCCAGGCAGTAGGACCGGGACCTGTCCTTAGTGCATGAGCTGGCGTTTTGGAACCTAGGGCCTATGCTGGGACACTTTGCTCAGCCTAGGTGAAGGGAGGAGGGGACTGGACCTGCCTCAACTGAATCTACCAGGCTGAGCTGAATCCCCAGTGCAGTCCTTGCCTTGCAGGAGGTGGGAATGGGGGGTAGATTGGGGGAAGGGCAGGAGGGGGGGTTGGAGGAGGGAGGTCAGGGGAATCCGTGGCTGATACGTAAAATCAAATTAATTATAAAATTTAAAAAGAAAGAAAAAATAACAATATTTGGCTAGGACCCATTCTAATGTTGCCATTTTATTGATATTTTTATAAAGATCTTATCTTCAAGTAAGGCCATGCTTGAGGGTTAGTCATTGGGATTTTAACATGAGTGTGAGGGAATATAATTCATCCTAAAGAACCTTCTCAACTGTCCTTCCTATTCAAACTAACTCCCTTCTTTTCTCTTGTTTTCCTTATTCTTCTTACTATATTTGTTACCTTTAAAAATGTTTTTACTTATTCTTTCATTCTTCTCAAGAAGATAGTACTACTATATCCCAAGAATATGGAACAGATAACATTTGGATATGACTGACAGTTATTCCTTGAATAAGTTCATCTCACCCAATCTATCATCTCTCTCTTTTTTTTTCTCCACAATTCAGTAACCAAGTGTCTTTTTGGTTGCCTGAAATAAAGTCAGAAAATGCATATCCTGAGTGCTTAGCTCTTCCTAAAGACTACATCTCATTTCACCACCCTGGAAATACAATGGATCTGATCTTGTCCTAGGAACAAGCTGAATTTGACACAGCCATTATAATGACAGTCTTTGAAAATGTAAAAATGAGTTGGCATTAAAGTATCTTTTAAAACACACTTTAACATTTCAAATTATTGTTAGTATCCTCATAAAGCGGAGTCCTATTCTCTTCCTCATAATCTTTAAAGGCTTATTATAGCCATGCACACATTTCCTGGTTTAGTCGCGAGGAAGAAATCACGTAGGACCAAGGACACAACTCTGCGACAAATGTCCTAAAATCAACTTCTATTTCAACTGTAGAACTGTTAACATTTTTTTATTAACTTCTCTGTACTTTTTTGAATTATCTGTAAAATGAGCAACATCCTAAAATATCTCTTTCTCAGTTGCATTTCTCTGGTTGTGAATGCATATTTCTACGTCTCTTCCAGAATTATGGTGACATCTTTACTTTAAATTATTTTAATTACTTAGTCTGCACGCAGAACAAATACTTCATACAATCCAATGGACTCCCTAGAAAATAACATAAAGTTATATTAAGGAATCATCCCCCAAAAAGCCATAATTCATATTCATTGCTAAAATAGACTAAGTTCCTTACAAATCCTAACACCAGCCACTCTGCCCTGTCTGTCGACAACATGCATAGGAGGGAAGTACTTTATTAATTCAACAAGAAAGAAAAAACCATTAATAAGTCACAGAAATAATGTAGTGTTACTAGCAGCATATAATTTCAGTAGACCTTAAATAATTATTTTTGTGACCAGTAATTGACAGATTTTCATAAAGACGACTTTTTCACACTTATACTGAACTACAAGTATCTTTTTTGCAGAGGCACAGACAACAAGGACTTGAAATGAAAGTGTCTTTGTAACTATAACATCAACAGGCAGTATTAGGGCAGCAAATGTAATCACCTTTTTCCACTTTTGTCCTGAAGTCGTCTCATATCGTTGAGAAACTTTTATTTTTAAAGTAAGACACAAATTGTGAGTGAATCAGTTGTTATGGGAATGTGTTCATTGTAAAACTGTAAAGAGCAGTAGTACCGCATCACATAAATACAAGATCGTCATTTAGAAAGCAACCTTGAATCTCATTTCTCATTTTAAAACAAAACAAAAACATAGGCACAAAGGAAAATGGGCTTTAACCTCATTTCTCCTGAAAGAAGAAGATGGAATGTGAGAGCCAAGGCTAATTGCATTCGATTTTTCCAGTCATTGTATTCATCTTTATGGAAATCACAGTATAAAAAGAGAAACACTATGTTTGCCAGGCGACTATGTGTAATAAAGTGAGTGTTTTTGGAAGAACCCCTTTGCCTTCTTTCAGGATTAGAAGGGCTTTCCATGCACAGCTGCTTTTGGAAGCCGTGTACAGCTATCATTGGGAGCTGCAGATGACCGAGTGTCTGCCAGGAGCACCAGGAGCAAAGCTGCCGAGGCTGCTGGCTTCTGCACATTTATATTTGTGTTTTTTTAAATGATTGCTGGTTTCAGAAAGGGTAGCATTGATGCAGTGGAATACATCAATTCTACATGACACTAAATATTTCCATTCGTGGTGTAATTATATATAATGGTAATTATATACCTGTACTCCCCATTGCTGATGAATCATGAAACATGCTCCTAGGGACATCCGCATGTGCTATAGAGAGGGAAGACAGAACAATACTCGTTCTAAGAAAAAGAAAAAAGAAGATGGAAAGAAACATGCTATGTATCATGATCTGTAATTTCCTTGTTTTCCATACACTTCATTTTCATTTTGATAAGATCAATTTCTCTATGACACATATGATATATATGTAATCCATATTACATACGTGAAAAGTTTGAAAGCTATTGCAATTGGTGCTTCAAGTTATTGGCTCATGACTTCTTGACTACAAGTATTGCCTTGTGCTGTGGTTTGAGTAGGACCTGTATGCCACATATCTAGAGTGATCCGTGGCTTAATTCCCAGGGTGATGATGCTGGGAAGTGGTGGGGCCTTTAGAAGGTGAGCCTCGTGGGAGGCTGTCTGCTCATTAGGAGTATGCTCTCAGAACATGGTTCACAGGCAGCCCTTAAAAAGATGGTTACGGAAGCCAGGGTGTGTCTCTCCCTAGCGACTCTTTTTCTTGTTCAGGATGCAATCACTTGTTTGTACCATGGCTGTCCCTATCATAAGGCATTGTAGCAAAGGGCTGGTCCTTATCAAGTCTGCTACACCATGTAGATTTCAAGCCTCCAAAAGTATGGACCAAATACTCTTCTTCATAAGAAGCTGGACTCAGATTCTCGTTTTCTATTTCATTGCTTTGCTTTTTTCTTTTGAGATAAGGTATGTAGTCCAGGCTGGCTTCAAAGTCCTGATTTTCCAACCTTAACTTCTTCTAGTTTTATTGAAAAAGTTTTTTTCATGCAATATATTTTGATTACATTCCTCCAGCCAACTCCTTTCAGATCCCCCCTGCTGCCCCATCCACTCAATTTTATACCCTTTTATCTCTCTCTCTTTAGAAAACAAGCAGGCAAACAAATAAACAAACAAAAACTGACAAGCCACTCAGACACATACATACACAAAAAAAAGAAAAGAAAAAAAAACAGAAACACTAAATTGGAGACCTTATAGACAAACAAAAGACCAATAAGACAAAACAATATGAGACAAAAAGTAAAAACGATTGAGACAAAAGATAAAAACCAATGAGTTCGTTTGTCCATCTGCTGCTAGGAATGGAGCCGACACTGAAGTATGATTAATATACAAATGAGACTCCACTGAGTATCATGATAACAGGAGTGTGCCCCCATACCTGGTTTTTCAGATAGTTCCATATACTGAAAAGGAACAGACTAACATATTTTGAGTATCATTTGAAAAGTTGTAGACTAAAAATATGTGCTTGAAGTTAATCATTCCATATAGTATTTGCTTCAAAACATTTAAAAAAAAGAAATACATTTCCTCAAATAGGAAAAACTGTGAAAATTTGTCAAATGGATTAGATTAACTGGAAAAATGGTTAGGAACTAGGTCTTCTCCATGTACGGAGTGCTTTTCAACATGAAAGAGCTCACATACAATCATGGCCCCAGCACAAAAGTAAAGACTGAAGTACAATCTTTTTTTTTTTTTTTTGGTTTTTCGAGACAGGGTTTCTCTGTGTAGCTTTGCGCCTTTCCTGGAACTCACTTTGGAGACCAGGCTGGCCTTGAACTCACAGGGATCCACCTGGCTCTGCCTCCCGAGTGCTGAGATTAAAGGCGTCCGCCACCACTGCCCGGCTTGAAGTACAATCTTAATGGATGTTTAATACAGCTCTGCCTCCTTAGTGTTTAATTGAACACTAATTCAGTCTTAATACAATAAATTATTTTAAAATATGATAAAGTTTAAAAACATATCTAATATTGTATTAATTATTAAAATTAATTATTGATAATAACAAATTTAACATCGATATAATTTTTCAGCGATTACTCTTTTCAATGACTTTATTCACATAAAGTTCAGTTCTTAAATTTTTAAAAAAGCAAAACAAAGTGGAAGAGAATAGGTATCCTATAATATTTATAATAGCTAATGGCCTTTGGAGTATATCACCTATGTATGCCTTCCATATGCTTACTTACAATTAATTCAAACAGGAGAATATTCTAGTAACTGCATTAGTTATGTGTTAATGGCTTAATTTCACACTGACCTTAAGTCCCTGAAGCATTCCAAAGTGCTTTCTGAATGATCAAAGACATAGTTCTGCTCAATTTAATTTTAGTGCAAGGAGGGTTATTAATAGGAGTTATGTTAAATTATTACATAAAACTAATAATATTCTATGCATAGTAATGTATGTTAATAAGAATAATAAGCTCACAGACACTATATTTGTTATAGATTTGGAATTTTTGTTCTAAAAATTCACAAATAATCAGTATTAATTATGTTCTAAGAATATGCTTCTCAAACATACTCTTTTAGAAGGGCTGTGTTAGACTTTTTCATATAAAATAAATAAATGGTTCTTCTCTGGGCTCTCCTCAAATCCCCATCCCCTATACATTATATGGTAATTGTCCACTGACAAGCCCACCTCCCATTTAAGACTGCCAGTGTCAACAGGACTGGAATACCCTTGTCCATGCACGAAATGTTCAAGAAATGCTTGTCCGTGATGCCCATTCATTGCTGTCTGGTAGAACAGAAGGACAAAAGGCAGTAATTACAATGCATGAAGATCAGTACTACAGAGGTCAATTAGAATCTATAGGAAGACACAGAATGGAAAGAGGATGTGACTCTGGAGTGTAGTTCTAGAGTTTTAATTGGTGTTGCCATGCAGTATGGGAGCTTGTACAAAGATGTGAATTCAGGAAAAGTCTCAGTAGTGTGGACTGTGCAACGTTCAATGGACCTGGATGGAAAGGCATGTGAAGATTGTTGGAAGCTAAAAGAAAGAGAAAAGTGGGGAGAGAGAGAGTGAGAGGAATACAGGAAAGGAAGATATTGAGCACTTTTATCTTATGGACTGCAAGACACACACAAGAAGAGAGGGGAGTAAATGAACAGAGTGGGAAGTTGCTGAGCAGCAAAGGAGAAATGGAGAAAGAAACACTTCGAAGCTATTCAGATAAACGGCTGTCTTCTGGAGCACTAAGATATGGCCCGGCTACTTGTAGGTTTTTACTTAGGTTACCTTTGTGGCAGTTCTGTGGAGCAGGTGCTATTGTCACTAGTTTTCTACTGACAGTTAGCGAAAGCATGTCTTGATGGTGCCGAGTAACTGGCTCAACTGTGACACAAGCAGATGATACAATGAGATTACAAACCCAGCGGCAGCTGCCTCCAAAGTGTGTTTACAGTATGCGCATGAGCACCCATCATCGCATTGTATGTAACTTTTCCGCGGAAATGCATTACTCAGAACGTGATCAGAAAGGATTGGAAGCACAACATGGTGGACATGTCTACACCACGGTGACTCTCAGTAGACTGCTTGCCATCCGCCCAGCCCCCACAGCACCTGAAGGAACGCCTCCAGTGTAGCTCCAGCGACTGAGCCACAGAATACGACAATGGCTACAGAGGGAACATGGCACTGAGGTAATGAATTACAGAATTCATTATGCCAATGAACGCTTAAGTGAAGGCATGAACATGTAGAAGACTTTCATCGTGGAACCCCCAAACCAAGTAAAATAGAGCACACCCCTACAACTGAGGCATCCTATGCCTGTGGACTGGAAGTCATAATTACTGTGTATGTTAGGTCACAAGGCCACCAAATCACTTACCATCCTTGCTATGTTATGGTCTCTATAGCTTGCTCTCCTTTGGCCAGTGAAATTGATTTTACAAATGCTCTTTTCAGTCTGCTGGGTGCTCTTACTTACATTTGAAATGTATTGTCAGTGAAGGAACTGTCCTGGGTGAGTCTCTATTACAAATATACTGTGTGACATGTGTAATCCATGTTTGAAATCTTCTGGTAAAGACAGTGAGGGACATCTGGAGTGGACGAAAGCCAAGGTGTGTGTACACATGTGTGTGTGTGTGTGTGTGTGTGTGTGTGTGTGTGTGTGTGTATGTGTGTGTTGTGCATGGGGTGGGTATCAGAGGACAACTTTCAGGAGTTAATTCTCTCCTTCCATCATGGCTTCTAACCATTGTCCGGCTTGGTTGGCAAGAGCTTTTAACCTGCTGAGCCATCTGGTTGCCACTGAATGAATAACACCTGAAAGTTCCACATTCTGATTCAGTGTGAGTGTAACAAGCAAAATTGAGAAATGTGAGTAGAATTCTGACCCAGAGTATTTGATTTTATAAAGCACATAGGAAGTGGTGTCAATATCTACATCTTTCCTCAAGTTCTGAAATTCCCAATAGTTAAAAACAGAGAAAAGGATAAAAGGATAAAAACAAAGGCAGTGTGGTTGTATATGAGTGCAGTTCTACACTCAGGAAGCCAATGCAGGAGAATCATACTTTTGAGACCTTTCTAAGCTACACAAGAGTTTGGTGTCCAGTTTGGACTATGTTTTGATAGTTTGTCACAAACGAGGAAGGACTTCCCTTCCAATAAAGGAAAGGTAAAGAACACAGGAAAGAGTTCATAGTTAAACTATGTTTCTTCTGTCTTCTCTCCATGAAATGTAAATACAAATATCCTGTGACCTAAGAGATTAGACATGTGACTAGACATGAATGCATGGAATGCAGCATGTGTCATGATCAGGATACTCCAGATTTCATACTAATTGTCATTTATTTCAAACTGTTCTTTTGAGGAGTCAGAGAATGTTGTATCCTTTTATAAGCCGAATTTGCCTGTTTAAATTATATTGTTTTTACAATAAGCTTTGCCTTGAAAAAAGCAAATTTGTATATAGGAATTACTTTTTATCATAATTATAGATTATTACTATTTTCTTTAATACTGGAAAATCACTACATCTTATCTATCTATATCTAAATACCCACCTTCTATTATTCCTTTAATAAAGTTCATCCATTGTTAAATGATACAGCTTTCTTATGATGTAGTATTGCAATTAAAATTCGTGCTCGAAAAGGTGAAACAAAATTAGCATCAACTAAAATTAGGAAACAGGAAACATTAGTGCAATAATATCTGAGTTATCACTACATATGCAAGAGTGTGGGTAAGTTAAGTTAATCACAGTTTATGATCCTCAGGAGAACCATGTGTTAGAAGAATTCTGTTTAGTCCATAAAAATTACTCTCAGTATTATTTTAATTGGAATGGATATGACAAATACAATTTGTATAAGAAAAAAACCTGATGCAGTCATATGAATAATTCTTCTGATATGAACTCAGTCCAAGTCTATTGTAGAGCCAACTTAGAGTTTGATTGCCTAAGTCAATCTAAGTACAGAAAAAAACAGGTATTATAAGTTTGCTAGAGATTAAGGGACAGATTGGTTGGATGGATGAACTACAGAAAAAGAGTATAAATGTAACATACAAATGCATTATGTCTTTGTCAAAATTGTCATGCATGTGTGCATGCATGGGAGTGTGTGTGTGTGTGTGTGTGTGTGTGTGTGTGTGTGTGTGTGTGTATGTTGTAGGTAGTGCATGTCAGTGTGGGTGCCCATGCAAGTGTGTGTGGGGGGAGCAGGGAAACCTGAGCTCACCACCAGTTGTCTTCCTTGCTTGCTCCCCTCCCCCTCCCCTCCTTATTACTTGAGACAAGGTCTCTCACTGAACCTGGAACTCACCAATCTGGATAGGCGGGTTGGCCAGTGAGCACCTTAGATCGTCCTTTTCTACCTCCTCAGCACTACGATTACAGTAGAGAGCCACCATGCCTGCCTTTTCACTTGGGCACTATGGATTAGAACTCAGATCCCCATGTTTGTGACAAGCACTTTAGGAACTGAGCAACCTCCTCAGCCACAAACGTTTTCAATTTAAAGGTTGGTTTGTTTTTTTCTAGTTTCAGCAGACATTAAAACTTGTTCATCATACACAGAATAGTCAAGTTGCCAGAATTAGATGGTGGCACATGTTGTGAGGGAAGTCTAACGCTTAAGGGATCATACAGAAGCATTGCTTTGGGGACGGAGTCTATTAAGCTAAGCTTTTAATCACAAAATGTAGAGAAGTGCATTAGTCGCGGTTTGTATTTTGGTTTAAGACTATTGTGTCTCACCAGGCCTATTCAAACAAGATAGTTGAGGACAGTTTAATAAAGAATCTATTTGTGGATTTGAGGACAGGGATATGTATAGAAACCAAGGAGGAATGCTGAAGCATTCTGACCACAGCAGAAAGCTATCATCACTTCTAGGTTCAGAGGAGCACAGGTAAGGAATTAGAAGCTAAAGGAGAGGAAGATTGAAAGGGTGCTATGATGTTCGTAGGGGACAACATCCATGTCCTTCCCATTGCTTTGGATAAAAAGAGCCTATATTCTGCTCATCATCCCTGTGTCCTTTAACAATTTGCCTACATTTCCCATTGGCTGAGGCCAATCCCAAAGCCCTAAAACAAAAGGCTTTTACCACAAATCCCTACAATTTAGCCTCCCAGGCAACAAAGAATGTTGGAGAGCGTGGAATCTGAATCAGGTTGGACACACAGATAATGACTAGAACACCTGCCCTGCTGAAGTTAATTACAGTGCTGTGCTGATCCAGGCCAGAGCCTGCCACAAAGCAAGTGAATGTGATAAGATGGTTGTGTGGGTTTAAAATATTGCTGTTTTGTTCCTCCTGAGATTTTTGCAGTCATTCTGATTTGGAAATATGGAAGACTGCAATGCCATTCACCTTGATTACCACATTTGTGAATTCCCTACTCTTCAAATCATCTTCTACCCAGGTTATTATTATCAGTGTCCTAGACTTTTCTTTCTAACAATTACACTGGATTTTACTGTGGGTTTTGTGATGTTTGCCTCTTTCATGGATCCATTGAGAAGGATTGTTCTCAAACCCAATGGGAAAAACATGGGTGCAGATATTACATTTAAAACCTGAATAGATTTTTATGCTTTGAAATGATCAAGATTATGCATATTGTTTTTCCTGTCAGAAAGCTTTATGTGTTTGATTACATGCATAATCTTAGAGATCAGCTCAAATTGAAGCCAATGTTGTTGTAACTAAGTGACTGAAGGTAGTTTGTTCCGGGATTGTCAAACAGAGGTATCATTTCATTTTGAGATTCCTGTCATCTGCCCCACCATCCTATTGCACTCAAAGGTTTCTGAGTACACAGGAGAAGTTTTTAATCTTTGTCTTCTTCATTGCTATCACTCCAGCACCTTGCAAATAATAAATCAACAAATATTGCTTGAATAAAATGAATGAATTGAACAAGACTCATCTAGCGTAAGAACCACTGGTTTCAGGTTATGCATTTCCTGTTAGCAGGCTTGAATGAAAACTGGGCTGATAACCTTGATGACACTATTAAGAATTAGGAGACAAATTAAAACCAGAAGACTCAACTTCAAAGAAGTGGAAGCTCTGCCACAGTAGACAGATGAATGTCCCAGCCCGAGGATTCCATTTCTTCCCAGCCAATTTCCATTGTTCTATGCACTCTGCACACTACAGAATCAAAATAATAACAGTTAATAAATGTGATGTTTAATCTTTTTTCATTATTGATAGTTTACTTTTAAACAATAATCTATTTTATATGCACTTGTAAACTTATATTCATATTCATCCATTTAATAGGTCGTGCAAGCAATTATTTTTGACACCCAAAATAAAACTTGAATGCTGGGGTTGCTGTGAATGCGTTGCTCTGATTGATTGGTAAATAAAATGCTGATTGGCCAGTAGTCAGGCAGGATGTATAGTGTAGGTGGGATAAGGAGAAAGGAGAATTCTGGGAGGTAGAAGACTGAATCAGGAGACACTGCCAGCCGCCACATGAGAAGCAAAATGTAAGGTACCAGTAAGCCACAAGTCATGTGACAACTTATAGATGAATAGAAATGGATTAATTTAATATATAAGAACTAGATAGCAGAAAGTCTGAGCCATTAGGCCAAAGAGTTTAAATAATACAAGCTTCTGAGTGATTTTTTTATAAGTGGTTACAGGGTCCATGGGGCTGGGCAGGACTGGAGAAAACTTCAGCTACACATGAATTTATCTAGTGTACACCAGAGTAAAACATAAATATATCTCACTTGTGTTTCACTGGTAGATATGTACATACATGTATATAATTACTAAAAAACAGTGAATAAAAGTATTTCAACATTGCATGATTTTATAACTACTGCTTGGAGTCTTATGAGAATGAATGACAAATTTAAGATTTCTAGTGAAATCATTTTCCTTTAGGGCAATTCTTATAATGAGATATTATTTAGGTAAAATTAGTTCTGATTTCTATTTGGGGAATGTAGCAGAAAATTAATCAGTAGTTACTAATAATCTCTCATCTCAATCTAGAGTATCAGCAAATTTGCTTCCTAGAAACAAAAGTGACCTGTCCTTTGTCATCTGTAGTGATTCAGGGTGTTAAGTGTCTTCCTCTATTATAATACAGTTAGTAAATACAGCCCCAGAATTTCTATGACATTGTTTCTTTTTCCAGACCCTTAAACTGCAATCACAGCCCATGTAATCCTCCCCATGTCTGACCAATGCACATTTCAAGGGGTCCCTTCTCATCATCCTGTCTACTACACTGCTTATCAGTCATGTACTTAAGAATTCTTAATTAGTATTGGGGAGATGATACAGTCAATAACCTGATTTCCAGCCCCAGATCCCATGTAAAATGAAAAAAAAGCCCAGGTAACTGAAGAGATGGTTCAGTGGTTAAGAGAACTGACTACCCATGCAGAAGACTTGGGTTTGATTCCCAAAACCTACACAGTGGTTTACAATCATCCCTAACTCCAATTCCAGGGGATCTGTAGCAGCAGAAAGTGCTCTGAACCAATGTGATGAATAATCTTGAATGTGAACTTGACAAGATATATAATCTCCATAGAAACAAATCTCTGGGCATGTCTGTGAGGACTTTTCTCTATTAGGTTAACTGAGGAGGAAAGACACACCCTAACTATGGGTACATCACCCATGGGCCAAGGCCTTACATGAGTGTGAAGGAGAAAGTGAGCTGAGTACCAGCATTCATCTCCTGCTTCCTGGCTTTGGATGCCATGTGAACAGATTCCTCAATCTCCTGCCCCTATGATTTCTCCACCATAAAGGACTGTACTTTGGAACTGTTTTTGAGACTAGGCTTTTCCTTTTATCAAGGTAGTGTGTTACAGCAACAAGATGAGTAGTTTATGTAAAGAATACAGGCTTTTGGTTTTACTTGAAAAAGGCTCCAGAAATAGATGATGGTGATGGTTACATGGAGCATGGGCTTACTGAATGTCATTTAAAATGGCTAAGAGGTAAATTTATGTTATGTATATTTTGCTACAATTTTAAAACTTGATATATGAAAAGGTAACATGAAGGAAACCACTCCCTGGGCATCTAGGATGCCTTATATGAAGCCAATGCAGTGAAGTATCCTTGATGATGTCACTAGAATAGACAATGTGAAATTTGACTTCTCATATTTTCCTGGCACTAGAAAGCACTGAGGTTTTAAAGGTCAGAATACTTTTATTATTTTGAATGTCACATACTGTTTATTACCCTTTGCTGAATATGTTCATAATGAATGTGACATTAATCTTAGATGAGCACATATTTGACAGCTAGGAATTTCTTTTTCACACTTTATAATTTGAGGGCATTCTAAGGAAATAACTTAGCAAGAGTGAACAACGTTTGCCTTGATCTAGTGAGCTTACGGTTGAATTTTGTGGTTGTGGGATGTTAATAAACAATGTGTGTGTGTGTGTGTGTGTGTGTGTGTGTGTGTGTGTGTGTGTGTTGTACGGCAGAGTCTTGTTATAGTGAAATGTATTTTTGCTAAAAGAGGTTCTGTACTTTAATCTCCTCTGATCCTAATTCAATATTGATGCTATTGATGATGATGACAATGTGTATGTGTATTATTGTTTCACCTTGAGTACAGGTGTGTGTGTGTGTGTGTGTGTGTGTGTGTGTGTGTGTGTGTGTGTGTGTGTGCGCGCGCACCTGTGAGTGTAGGTGCCCACAGACTACAGAAGCATCAGATTCCATGGGACTGTAGTTAAGGGCAATGGTGAGCCACTTGACATTGGTATTGAGAAGCAAACTCGGGTCCTCTGCAGGAGCAGTCCACACTCTTAAACACAGGGCCATCTCTCTCTCCCCATGGTTTGAATTCTGGTTGTCTAAGGTGGACATGCCACACTTCACAAAAAATATTTGGCTATAATACTACTTGTCTCATAGCATTTTGTAAGATTACTCAATCTTATGTAATGTTGAAATTTCTGGCATAACTAGCTGTAATAATTTTATGAAATTGGGGGTAACAGTATTTGCTGTTTTTGTAGTGTTGAAATTTGCCATTTGATTTGGAAATACAATAATTATTAAATGTGCTTATGCTATATGTCATTTTATTGGGTATTTCCTATTTTATGTTTTTAGAGAATGACTTATTGCTTCTTGTTTGTTTTATATTCATTTTCATGTGGGAATGATGTTAGACAAAAAGCAAATTCAAGGGTTCTTATTCAAGTTTAAAATGAATCATAAAATAGCAGAGAAAGAATCTCAAGGTCAACAGCTCAATTGACCCATTTGAACTATTAATGAATGTTCAGTGCAGTGGTAGTTCAGTAAGATTTGCAAGGCAGACAAGAGCCTTTAGAAGAGAGACAGAGTGACAGACTAGTGGAAGTTGATACTGACCAATGGAGAGCAAACTTCCAAACCGATCCTCTTACAACTACATAAGAAATTACCAAAGAAATTGCTAAGGATCTCAATTCAGCCCATTCAAAGGTTACTCAGCACTTGAGACAAATCTCAAAGGTGATATAACATGTTAATGGGACCTTTCTGAGATGAATGAAAACTAAAGACTAAAACAATAGTGCCAGAGAGATGGCTCAACAATTAAAAGCATGGCTGCTCTTCCAAACGATTTGGGTTCAGTTCCAGCATTTGCACGGTGGCATACAACTGTCCATAACTCTAGTTCCAGGGCATCTAGGACCCTCTTCTATCCCCAACAGGCACCAGGAACACTCAAAGAGCTCTTATATACATGGAGGCAAAACACACATACACATAAAATAAATTAAAAAAAACTTATCATGTTGGACTATTGCTCTTTTATTCTACACAATAGTGTACCATTTCTCAGTCAGATTTTGATAGGCAACAAAAAGTAGATGCCATACCACAACTGGTATTGATCAGCTCAGTAGCAGGACACAGAAGAAGCTCCAAAGAACTTTCCAAAACCTAATTTGCACCAAAAGAAGGTTACGGTCACTGCTGCTCTGCTGCTCTGCTGCTCTGCTCCATCACAGCTATCTGAGTTCTGACAAAACCATGACACCTGGTTAGTATGTCGGAAGTTCCATGTGATGCACTGAGAACTGTAATTCTTGTAGCCTTCACTGCTGAGCAAAAAGAACCCAGTTCTCTCCACATCGACCTGATCGTATCTGGGGGTTTGAATAAGATTGGCTCCCATAGGCTCATAGATGTGAATGACTAGGGAGTGGCATTAGAAGGTGGGGCTTTGTTGGAGTAGATGTGCCCTTATTGGAGGAAGCGTGCCATTGAAGGCAGATTTTTTTTCTTTCCTACTTTTTTCTGGTTGTGCAAAGGGTTACCCTGCAGAGTTGCTGAGATGCTTGAAGAATCTGTTGTGACTACGGCATACACAGTAGGTAAGGTAACTATGGTCAAGGCAAGCCCAGTGTTGTTCTCTCTGCTTCCTGCCTTTCAATTCAGATGCAGAACTCTCAGCTACCTCTCTAGCACTGTGTCTGTGTCTGTCTGCATGTCATCATATTCCCCTCTCTGATGACAACGGACTACACCTCTGAACTGCAAGCCAGCCCCAATTAAACGTTTTCCTTTATAAGAGTTGTCATGGTCATGGTTTCCCTTCACCACAATAGAATATTAAGACACCACGTGGTTCATACCCAAATGAATGAATTAGGCTATGAAGTTTTGCCTCATCTACCATATTGACCTTACCGACTGTGTACATAGCAGTCACTACAGCTTCTTCAAGCATCTCAGCAACTCTGCAGGGAAACCCTTTGTACAACCAGAAAAAAAAAAGTATGGAAAAGAAAAACCCAAACATTCCATGGCTTTGTCAAAGACTGAAGCATGGGTTTTACACTACAGAAATAAGCAAGCTTATTTCCCATGGGCAAAAATGTATTGACTGTAATGATTGCTATTTTGATCGATAAAGATGTGTTTGAATCTAGTTATGATGTTTCAAATTTCAAAATCCAAAACACCAATTCCTTTTGAATCAACCTACTATTTCTGAATTAGTGTTAGTTTATGATGGGCACTGTCACGAATCATCAAAAGTCCATGCACTTTAAGCTAATGTTAATTAGCTTTCATATCATTCTGGAGGCCACAATTTAGAACCAGTTCCATGGACCTAAATTTGGTGTTGGGAGGGCTGCTTCTCCTGAAATCTCTAGTGAACAATATTTCTCCTTGATGCTGCTACAAGTCCTTGAAGTTGTTGTCTTTATTATACAAATGTCTACTTCCTTCTCAGAATCACCCCCCCCCTTTTGTTTTAAAGTTGGTAAGGATTTTGGAAGAATCATGCTCAAATATGTCTTGTTAACTTTATAGTATCTTATTAACTACATGGTATTTTTACTTTAATATGACTATTTTCTTAATGTCTGTTCTGCATATCGCATCCATCTATACTATGTGAGGTGCTTATTTGCATAAAGCACGACTACAGAAAATAAATAACTAATTCTTAAAATTTATATAGGAAACTAGTTCCAGCCATGTACATTTCAAAGAAGAATATAAAAATCCTAAAATAGATCACAAAAGTCCATAGGTTTGGCTTGATGGGAAGCAAAGAATTTGCAGGTTTGGAACCAGTTGATTTTCTTAAACAAGGTGGGAATGAAGAATTTAGAAACAGAACAAAGGTGAAAACAAACAGACAATAATAGAAATGTTGCAAGATAAACACCATGGGTACATAAAAACATTATGGTTAAATGCATGTATGTGGTTTTTGAAGTATAGCTAAAGCCAAGTTTGTTAGAAAGTATGACATATGTAAGAGATGTGAATAAGTAAGACTGATAAAGCAGATTCAGGCCAGATGATATTTATTTATTAATCTGCTGTATAATTTAATTTGTCATAACATGATAGGTGGTCATTTTAATTATCTTCTTTCTTATAACTAAAGCTACAGGTTAATAATACACAGCAGAAAGAAATTAAATATTCCTTCTAGATATAACTCTTTATTCAAAATAATGTACATTTTACTTGCTCTATCCAGTTTTATAATATACCCTCCAAAAATAATATATAAGCAAAAGACTTGTAAGATTAAAAAAAAGTGAAGACAAGTAATTATGAGGGGAAAAAAGGCTCTAAAAATACTATTGAGTTCTTTTTGTGTTGGCCATCTACTGCTGGGCATGAGCCGGCACTTAAGTGTGGTTTGTGTACCCAGTAAGACTTCATTAGAGAAAACTAATTTTTCATTTGAGAGCGATTATGAATTGGTGATAGTTTCTGGGTTAGGGCTGGGGGTTTGTATCCATTTTCTCTCTCAGTTCTGAGACCCAATCTGGTGTAGACTTCTGCAGGCCATGGGGATGCTGCTGCCATAGTCCTGTGAGTCCATCCATCCTAATCTGTCTAGGAGACCATTTTCTTTGTTATCTCCTACCCCAGTGGTTATTAGAATCTTTTAGCTCCCTCTTCTGCAGACCTGGATGCTGTGCCTTGAGGAGAGGGATTTGATGGAAACACCCCGTTTAGAACTTAGTGTTCCAAGGTCTCTAACCCTTTGCATATTGTCTAGTTGTGGGTTCTCTGTGCTTGTTCCCATCTACTGCAGGAGTAAGTTTCTCTGGTGACGGCTGAGCAGGATACTGACCTATGGGTATAGCAGGATGTCATTAAGATCTATGTTCCTGTAACAAAGCAGTTGTATTTTGTTTTCCCCTAGGTCCATAGCCTATCTAGTCTCCAGTTCTTGGCCACCCAAGCAGTACTGGGATGGGTTCCATCTCATGGAGTGGACCTTAACACCAACCAGATATTGGTTGGTTACTGCCACAACATTTGTGCCACTATTGAACCACTGTGTCACGCAGGCAGAGGTTTGTAGATGGGTGTGTTGCTGTTTACCTTTCTCCTCTTGCAGTGTTCAGAATGCCTTCCAGGGCCATAAACACTACTTAGTTGGGGTGAAGGCTGTAGCCACCAGCTCAACTTCTGCATGTTCAGTAAGTTATGCAGGTGTTGTCTTCAGCAATAGGGCCTTTCCATCAGTTTATGGAGAGAAAACAATAGCCTTTTCAATAGTCTGAGTTGTCTGGGCATTCCACTTTGTCCAACAACTGAATTCATTGTAACCCGTTGTTGGCACTGAAAGTTCCATTTGGTGGTGATAGATGTCTCGTTGGGGCTTTGTTTCTCCCATTATTTGTTGTTTCCATTTAGAGTTCTCCCATAAAAGTATGTTATGAAGTTTCCACTGTACAGTAGGTTTCCCTAAGATCCATAAAATGGTCCTTAGATTTAGCTGTTTCTCCTGATATTCCTTCCCTTACTCCCTCTTCCCTCCCCTTCTCCATTTAATCCTTCTGTCCCAGCCCTCCTCCTACCATCCCTGGTCCACTCATAACTATACATCCCATTTCCTGTCCTTGGGAGATCCTTTCCTTCCCTCCAATCCTTTACTCTATACTTAACCCCTGGGGCTGTCTAGATTGTTGCCTGCTTATCAGATACTTTGCAGATACTATATCTGTTTTTCTGAGGCTGAATTCTATTATGCAGGTGATCTTTTTTCTAGCTCCATCTATTTACCTGTGAATTTAATAATTTCATTAAACACCAATCTATGAGTACAGACATTATTATATTGACATTTTTTCCTCCAGTCATGTTTAGTTCTGGATCATCCAGCCTGTGGATCACAGCCAGGGAGTGTGAGAAGTGGGCTTACTCTCTTGGCGTGAGTTTTAGGCTAGACTGGTCATTGGTTGGCCACCCCCTCAATCTCTAGGCCACCCTTACCCCACCATATCCCATAGGCAAAACAGATGTAAGTCACCTTTTCTTTATCCATTCAAACATCGTTGTTTTTAGTGACTGTGTTATTGGTGCCCTGATGAGAAATTCTTTTTCTGTGCCAATGAGTTCAAGAATTCCCCCAAATTCCCTTCTATCTGATTCAGTGTATCTGACCTTATGTTGAGATACTTAATCCATTTGGAGTTAAGTTTTGTAAAGGGTAATTAGTACGACTGTATTTTTATTTTTGTACATGTAGCCATCCAGTTTAACCAGCACCATTTGTTGAAGATGATGTCTTTCTCCAGTGTGTACTTCTTTCATTATAAAAGATCAGATAGGTGTCCATAACCATATAGAATTATTTCAGGGTCTTCAATTAAATTCCATTGATGAATGTGTCTGCTGTATGGCAATATTGTGTTCTTTCTGTTACTATAACTCTCTGGTACAATTTGAAATCAGGAATGATGTAATGAGAAGCCTGTAGCTGCATCTGAGCAGAGTCTCGTCACTTGAGGAGTTGAGTATCAAATGTTTACAAGGGAAGCCATAAAACCACACAGAGCTTTTGAGAGCCAATACTGACAGTAAGGTGGCATAATTGGGAGACTGTATTAGTTTGCTATGGCTGCTCTAACAAGACAGCCAAAACTAGTAAGAGTCTTAAATTTACTGTCAAACCTCTAAGAGGCAGAATTCCAGTTTAAGGATGGTATTGCATAAGCATCCTCTGGCTTCTTACAGTTGCTTGGCTCATGGCTCTATGACTCTGACCTTCACCCTATGTTCTATCGGTGTATATGTACCTTGGTATGTCTTAGTTCCCCTTTTACAACACTGTAATATCGGCTGAAGACCTATCCTAATCATGTCAACCTTCCATAATTCAACAAAGCATAGAAGCCACTATTCATGAGAAACATGACCTAACCTGACATTGGATCTCCTGGTACCTTGAATTTGGACTTACTATCTTTCAGAACAATAAGCACCATATTTCTATCATATATAAAGGACCTAGGATAAGATATTTTGTTTCAGCAGCAAGAATGGATTAAGACAGACCCTATTTCCAAACAAGGACATGTTCCCACAGGTTAAGAGGTTAGGACTTCAGCATCTTTGTGGAAAAACACACTTCAACTAGTCATAAACAGAAAACGAGAAAGTAAGGAATTGCAGGCTTTGTGAATATGGTCTCGGCAAAACTGACGGACTGGGGAGACTGTGGTCCTCTTTAGAAAATAACAGTGTGAAGGGAAAATGTACCAAATACATTATGGATCTTACATGCCACAGCGTTATTTATAATGAATCTATTTAAAACTTCAAAGTAAGCAACACAACTGCTCATTAATGTTTGCTAAGATGCAATGGGACTGCAAATCTGCTGAGAAGCTAAGTCTCCCATCCATGTGCATCATGATGCTTTTCTCTACTACTGACCAGAAAATGGAAGTGCTCAGCACTATCTTCCCAACACAGAGGTTTTCAGTTCTAGTAAATTGGATATGCTTTTTTAAGAAACAAGATAAACATTGTATTTTAAAATAGCTTTTCCTTCTCACCACAGACTCTGTATTTCTGACTAAAGTCTAGAAAAGTAAAAGATTTCAACTTTATTTTACCTTAAGCAAATGCAAATTCTTTTTTTCCCGCAAATGTAAGTGAATTGCAATCATATGCTGGTAAATGTTTTAAGAACCTCAGAGCACTTACATCTTCTTCAAAAGACTTGTCCTACATAGGATCTTTGATATATATGTTCTTGCCACCCTGGATCCCTGATGAAATCTCAGAGAAGACTTCAGAAAGCCAAATTAAAAGTTTTAATAAATTCATTTAAGGGTGAGCAGGGGTCAAATTATTTGTATGACAATTCTTAGAATTGTGAGCTTTTCATTTATGTTATGTGGATGCAAATAACATTTTATTACTAAAACTATTTCTGGAAAATAAAAATTAAAATGAGATGTCACATATAATGTTATGGACAGTTGTGGCATGCCTGTATATTAAAATTCAACACAAATATATGTAGTTTGTCTTTTTGTCTCTTAAGAATGTTTGCAGTTCGGTCTGAAAAAAATGTAAAATTATTTCCCCCTCTCATCCCTTTCTTTTGGCTCCAATCTCATTTTCTTTCTCTGGAAACTGCCCAAGGTCACCCCCTAGGCAGTGAGCCAGCAGTAGAAAATCAAAGTAGCCATTTTATGAGAGTTAGCTCACAATTATTTTAGCAAACTATTTTCATGGTCTGTGTTTCCCTCTCCCGTGCATCTCAGAAGAATGAAATGACTCCCAGGTATGCATCTGCATACTCAGAAATTGCCATTCATGAATAATTGCCTTATATGTCGACTGATTTGACAAGATCCATCCCACTCTCATAATTAGGACTAAGAGAATGCATTTTGATATTCCAATGTCAAGAACGAGACTCTCATCACTCATGACTTAAGCTTCATTGAGAGCTGGAAACTCTCAAATTCATACTTCAAATGAGAGAGTTTGAGGGAGGTCTAGACGAGAAATCCTAAGTAATTAAAATTAATAGTTTTGTCAAATCAAGTTTTGTTGAGTTTTTGAGTGGGCAGTATTTTATTACAATACATATAGCTTTCAAATCCTAAATGAAGATATTTCTTTTATTCGCACGTACGAGATTTCCCTCTCTTTGAAATAGCGATTTTGTCTACTTTGTAATTTTGTCTGTGCCCAAGCCCAGACAACCACTCTTAAATGCTTTCAGCTTTGTTGAGAAGGCAATAACAAGACTGTGTTGACATTTAGAACAGACTCATCCCACTGCTGGGAAACCCACTCAACCTGGAGCCTCCTAATGGTGCATCAATAATCTTTGTGTCATAGGTGAAGACTAGTAAAATTAGCACTTAGTACAGACAAGTCTTCCCAGACTTCCTGAGTTAATTTATGGGAGGAAGTGGATGACTCTTTCTACACTCTTTGTTCTTCTGTTTTTAAGGCACACTTTATTCCTTGAAGACATTATTCATTCCCATGGATTTCATATCTGCCTCTTTATTGTTGGCTTCCATCTCACTCATTAACAAGGCCTAAATTCTCTGACCTCAATTTAACATTCTAGTCCCATATCCTCCTCTATTATCATTCTCTAGCCTTGCCTTCCTCACATTGCATTGAAATTGTTCATTTATGTTTCTGCTTTACAAGATCCTGGAGGTTAAAGCCCAAGCTATGCTAATTTTTTGTATTCCCAGAACCTAGCATAGTGATTAGGGCAAGTAATTACCCAGTATGCACTGGATGAGTGAAGGAATGAATTTATGGGCAATGTATGCTATCACAGGCTTTACGGTTATTGTGAACTTCCTCCCCTATAAATGTTCTACCATACTTCTCACTGTGGCACATGTGGCATAGTCTGCTTCACATCTTTCCTTTTGCTTTTATCTTATCTGTAAATTGTCTGCTCACTGAGCTACTAAGCCCTTGTATTAGTGGTCTCCAGAAAAACAGAACCAACAGCATATACAGAGATATATGAAATGAAGTCCATTTTGGAAACTGGATCACATCATGGTCCTGGGGAGTATATCCCATGAAATGCCTCTGCACTCTGGAGGTTGAATCAGTCCAGAAGCCTGAAACTCAAGCACTTCAGCTTCCTATAATATTTTGATTGTAAGCCCGAACAACAAAGAGAAAATTAATTAATATCTCCTCTGCCCATTCACTTAGTAGGCCTGCAATGGATTAGATGATGCCTATCCAGTACTTTTACACGAAAACAGTTTCAGAGACACACTCAGCAACAGGTGTATTATCAGCCAAGTGGGCATTCCTAGATGTTGTGTAGCAGTTTCCTCAAGGTTGAAACAATCTGTCCTTCAGGGAAGCTCCTTAAGCCAAAAGGTAAACAACACGAATAGCTTGAGGAAGTCTGTGAAACTGACTAGATTGACTAGTGCCCTGCCTGCCAGGGCAAACAATAAAGATCACTAAGAGTCAGCCTCAGACAAGGCAAGCTGAAAAGAAGAGTGAGACAAGACCAGCTACCTAGAAGAAGCAGAAACCAGCTGAGCTGCCTGGAAGAGGTTTAGAACAACTGAGTCACTTAGAAAGAACACTCATCAATCTGTTGAGCTACCTTTAGGCTCCAGGTTCTCAGGTTTTGTGTGCTGTCACTCATACTGGGGTAGGCATTGGTAATGCAGTTGTTTTTGAGTCATTTTTGCTCCTGTAAATAACCCCTCCCTCATATTCCTGTAAGTAATCCCAATAAAACTCATTGTTCACCAATTGGAACTTTGGTGTTATCTGTACTTTGGTTTGTTGTGGCTTCCCCATCTGAGTTGAACAGGTATGTGTCTCCCTAGCAATAGCCTTGCTACACAACATTATTCCAGTCAAACTGACATAGGAGATGAGTTATCAAATCACTGAGGTCCTGCAGCTCACACTTTTCTAGCCGAAAAGAATGCAGTTCTGGATAAATGAGGACTCCTAAAGAGTCAACATTTTCTTTCACAGACAAACTACTGTCAATCAACACCAATTGCCACTCATGGATCCTCCAAAACACAGAATCTATGTTCAGGTAAATTGAATTCATTATGAGACACAAAATTTCAGTGATAACAGCAAATACATTTTTTTCTAAAACTACAATTTTGGAAGGTTTTTTTTTTTTACTGTTGCATAAATCATTAAAGTTTTGAATAAAGAATCTAAATTGATCTAATATTTGCAGTAAATTTTCTCTACTGCATTGGGGGCAAATATACAAAAGTTCAGGGCAGAAAAACATTTTACCTCTATTGATGATAAAGGGGGTGAATTTTTTTAACCTTGGAATATATTAGGAATTCACTTTAATATACTTTATTTAATTGAGCAGATAAAAGTAGATATATAATTACCTTTTTAAAAATTGCTGTAATTAGTGGAAATTTAAATGATTCTGCTAAGTATTTTGTTTTTTTATCATTTATAATTAACCTTTTCATCCAGAAATTTTCCAGAATTTCATACTTACTTTTGTTTGCTTGTGACTACAGTGAAAAAAAAAATCCTCAGCAAGTAAGGGATAATGCATCATAAGTTGCCTTGAAGTCTTAGGCATTGGCAAATATTTGAAACCAGGACATAGATTATATCAGAGCATACATGATACCTTTTTAGGACAAAAACTGTTTTGGAAGATTTCAGTAGAGTTGATATTGAAGTCTTGAAAATTTGGGGATATACCTTTTTTTTTGGTAATTTGGGGGCAGTTATTTGTGGAATAATTAGGCTAATAACATAAGCCTAAATTCAAGAGCCAGAATAAAATAGGATTGCTATTATAATTCTCCGTGAAATGACTCAATTAACAATTTCACACCACGAAGCTTTGACTTTTTCTCTGCCTGGATTACACATGGACAGCCCTGCCATTTGTTTTTACTATAACTTTTTAGGTTTTGTTTGCAGAGAACAACACAAAGCTCTTTGCCAACTACCCTGTTATAAAGGTACACATTGCCTCCCAGAGCTGCCTACATCTCTCCTAGGTTATTAAGTGGGTGACAGATAAGCAAAGCAAGAACATTCGTGTCCGAGGGTTAACTGCTACTCATCCTGTGACCATAGCAGGATAATTAACCTTTCTGAACTGTTTTGAGTTAAGTGTCCATGATGATGCCAGAGTATCCCTCCAATGATTGTTACTTTAATGAAATAAAGCAATATGTTTGAATAATATGGAACAGTGACAGATTAGTAAAGCCATTTAAAAGTAGTAATGTTTTTAATGTATCGGAATAGCTTACTTCACCGAGTCATTAGAGTGTCTCATCAATTAGTGTCACTGAATTAACCACCAGAACAGCTTTGCTTTACAGGTTTTGTGACACTGTTGCAAGGATGGGTTATGGACTAACAGAAAACTTAAAACTAGTAGGTAAAGTAAATTAAAGGATTCTATCAACAGTCCTCATTTAGAAGTGATAGAATGGGGGGAGGAATGAATCTCCCTAGGAAGGGGAAATAGAATATTTCGGATTGGATGAGGGAAGGGACAGGAACAGAAGGATCAAACTGGAGGAGGAGGGAAGAGTATGGTGAAAGAGGGAACACAGGAACAGTTAAAACTAAGGGCAATTTAAGGAGTCACAAAAAAAAAACTAATAGAGTAGAAGCTTCTAAAATGCATACACTTACAAAAGTGATCTGAAAGAAATTGTTAAATACTAGGGTAGACAGAGTCCCAACTGGTTATCTCTCATCACCAAATGAAGCTTCTAGTTCCAGGAATAGGTTGCATGTAATCAAGTTGTTGGCTGAAGGGGCCCCAAGAGAACTGCAAATGACTCAGGTTATTGCCAAGACTATTGATTGCTCTTCACAAACTGATGGTAAGTCCCTATTGCTGAAGACATCACCTACATAACTTATTGGACATGGAGAAGTCAAGCTGCTGCCTACGTAGAGCCTTCACCCCTACTGACTAGTGTTGAGAGTTGAATGAGACTTGAATGTACTCTGCACACTACCAAAGGAAAACACCAGCGCAGCTACGACGTCTTCAGTCTACAACGATGACCTGCCTGCAAGATGTGCTAATGCAGTAGTGGCACAAGCTTGTGAGACAAACCAACCAATATCTGATGGGCTTTAAAGCCCACTCCATGAAATGGAACCAATACCTCATATTGCTTGGGTGGCCAAGAACTGGAGACTAGATAGGCCAGGAACATAGGAGAAAACCAAATATAAACGTTCTGCTGAAGAAATATGGCCATAAAATGACTCCTGATGACATTCTGCTATACTCATCAATCAGTTTTTGCTCAGCCATCACCAGAGAAGCTTCCATCTAGATGTGAACGCACACAGAAAACCACAGCTGGACAATGTGAAGAGAGAGTGAGAGAACTTGGAACACTCAGTCCTAAATAGGATGTCTTCAGGAAATTGCTCCCATCAAGGATGAGGGAAGGAACCTGTAGAAAAAGAAGCAGAAAAATTGTAAGAGCCAGAGGGTCTTATGGAAGACACTAAGAAAGCAAGGCCCTCTAAACCCAACAGGACGAACACGTGTGAACTCAGAGACTGTGGCAACGTGCATGGGACCTACATAGGGTCTGCAACAGACAGATCCCCAGTACTGAGAGAAGTGGACCCAAGACCACATCCTGAACCAAGCAGCTATGTCCAGTTGATAACTACTGGCAAATGAAAAATCGGTTCTTGTCAACAGAGTCTCACTGGGGCTACAAACTACTCTTAATGGCAGGTCCCATACCCAGCAGTAGATGGCCAACACAAAACAAACTGAATGGCATCTTTGGAGGTTCTTTGTCTTCTAAGGGTTTGACAGGGCTTTTGTTGTGTTTTGTTTTATAACCTACACATCTTCTGCATATATATTATGGCTTCTAGTTTTATTTTCAAGGGAGTCCTGTGCTTATGAACATGAGTATCTCTGAGTCTACATACATATTTCATGCTTTTTCTTTGTCTCCTTTTCTTCTGTTTGTTTGTTTTCTCCTATTCTAGTTTGTTTGCTTTTTATCTTATTTTATTATTATTCATTAGTTGCCAGTCTGTTTTCTAAGGAGAGGCAGAAAGGGTGTGGATCCAGACAAGGGGTATGGGGATGGGTAGGATCTCAGGGGAGAAGGAAGTGGGGGGAACCATGATCAGAATATATTGTATAAAGCACATCTATTTTCAATAAAAGAGAGAAAAATAACTGGAAATAAAAAGAAGTAAGGAGTTTCTTGTGAGTAGAGAATGAAGTTGAATATTTAAGAATGCTGTTAAGAAAGGACCCATGCTCTGTCCATTATCTAACCTAATCTTGGGTTTGGGATTTCTTCCTCATGAAAGCATTGGATATCTATATCATAGCTGTATCCCAGGGAAATAAAAAGACAAAGGGAACAAGATTGAAAAAAATCTCCTTCAAAGAGGAGGTTTTGTTTTCTTCTTCTTACTTGGAAAAGTAACCATTTTCCACCAGACTTTAATCCTATCTCATTAAGGAGTAGAAACATCCTTTTTCCTGGCAGTTTTAGGTTTCTACTGGGACATGAATATAGATATAGTGTGCACATGTGTGTGTGTGTGTGTGTGTGTGTGTGTGTGTGTGTGTGTGTGTGTGTGTGTGTTATAATGTAAATATCAGGTAATGCACCAAAATGTCACTCACATTCATATTCTAACAAGTTATTTTGTAATGTATAAGAAATCAGGCATCAAATGACAAACATAGTTAAAATGTTTTTATTCAACTTTATATTTCATGGTGGGGTATTTCATACTATAGCTCAATATCACAAAGAGTGTTAGAGTATGGTAGGGTCCTGAGTTTCACGTCTGTGTGTGTCACCAGTTTGCTGTTTAGAGCAGAGAAAATCAGCTCGTTATTGTGCATATCATTGCCTTCTTATATTCCAAGTGAAGGGATGATAAGATGATATCTAATAGCTCAAAGGTCTTCTACTAAGTGGTTTCATTATTATCAAATTTATATCTTTTTAAAAATAAGTTTCATTATCTCCAGAAGCAGAATAATTTATTGAGAAAATGCACTTTTGTTAAGATAGTCATTCAAAGGTTCTTTATTGCCCTTAGCTGTCTGCTGGGACACATATAAAACAGAAAACCAATTAAAAACATGTCCCCTTCTCTCCACTTATGAACTTAAATACATATGTTGTGGCCATTAGTCACTATTGGTGCAGAAGAGATGGCTAATGTGTCATAAGGTGGCTTCTCAAAGGAGATTTAATTAAAATTCAGTTGTGAGGTATTTGGAAATAAGCATGAGGTAGAATAAAAGGATTCTGCTAATTGAAGAATATATGAAGACTATCTCAAATGAAGAGTTGCAGCATTGGCATAAATACAGATTCTAAGGTGTAATTTGTATTTTGCTAGCCAAGGTGGGGTCTGTCCCACTTAGAGAGAACCATGTGCAGGTGACTGACAAAAGCAAGGCTTCCTGACAACCCTAAAAATGCAATTCCTTTAACTTTTATGTTTAAAATTGTGTGTGGTTCTAGAGATAGAAGCCAGGTCTTTGATAATGCTGGTGAGCATTCTCCAACTAGGCTAACACTAAGCCCTAGTAATTTTAATTTTTATTCAAATTCATAGCTACGATGGTGGCGATGCCACTTCACTTTTAAAAGCTTTACTATTGTACATAGAATACAAATATTTGGAATCAACACCTGGACACAAGTTTCTGTGATCTAGGAAGTTCAAAATATCCTTTAGTATCTGTGACCAGTATCAAACTCAGATTGACTTTGTGCAAATATTTTAGTAGTACATAGTGACATCTGAATCCTGGTCTCTGGGTCCAAATATGGACCACCCTCCAAAATATGTCTAAAGTGACCCTATGTATTTTTTCCAAACAGTTAAGTACTAAACTATCATAAAATCTGAGCTCACTCTCTGTAGCCCTGTCTAGCTGACCATGTCTCCTATGAATTGATGTGAGAGAGCTATAATAACAATTCATTGAGGAATGCAGTACTTGAGTTGGTACTTGAAGGCAAAGGGCACTGGTTTACACACCTTTGCTCCGTGGGAAGCATTCAAAACAGGAAATTGTTTGGTATCTGCTAGATGAGACAAAATGCTGTGTGTTTTGATTTGGATTGTAAACATTGTGCATGTAGGTTCAGGCAATGCACGTTTGAGTGGAAAAGAATATTGATAGGATTTGAGCTATAGACTGGGAATAAATATAATCATAAATATAGCATTTATTTTTGATTTGTACTTGTCTAGTATTTTCCAATTTTTCATCTGGGCACTATGTTCCAGAAGAATATGGAATCTGAGATTCCAGCTGAGAGAATAAAGTACAAGATCAATGTGATTGGAAGGAGGCTGAGAATAGCCCTCTGTGTCAGCTTTCCTTCACTCTAACGACTACCTGAGCCAACATCACAGAAAAGGCTGATTTGGGGGGTGATGATTTTTAGTGGTTCCTACTCTGGCTGATTGGCTTGGATGCTTTAGTGGCTGTGGATGTCATCGTGAAAGCATATAGCAGAGTAAAACTACTCACTTATTGGGCAGACAACAAAACAGAAAGGACCGTGAAGGGTCCCAGGGTCTCACATTCCCGTTTGAGTCATACCCAGGAACCTGAGGACCATTGAGGCTTACTTCTTAGAGTCACTATTATCTTTCAATAGAACTGCCAGAAAAACCAAGCTCTTAACAGTTAGCCATTTGGGAAACAGTCAAGATCCAACTGGGGCGGTTGTTTATTTGACATTAATGCAGGCACTGAGTGAGGACTCTGGGTAAACTGAAATGAAGCCTTTTAGATTGCTTGAAATGTTCCGTATTGCAAGGTATTCTGGTGAAGATATTCCTTAGGTCAATATGCTAAAAGTAGGAAACAGACAATCTGCATTTTAATACTGTAGCATAGCTTAAATCTGCATGTGAATATTTGCTTATCTATGAAATTTCTACTTACAAATGTAATCTGTCTGATACATCTGCAGACTCTTCCATTTATAAGCTAATTGTTATGAATTTTTCACACTTGGGAAACCCCCAGCTGGCCAGGCCAGGGTATCCCACTTGTTCAGGGAACCACGCTGGCATGCTGGGCAGATGCAAAGGCGGGCTGGCGGGCAACCCACTCCATGCGGGCATGGCAGTAGGGTGGGGGTTGGACATTCTCAACCCAGACGCTACATCTGCGCGGAAGTAGTTTATTATAATAGAGAGACAAAGAGAAGATAGGAAAGAAGAAAGAAAGAGAGAAGAAAAGAGAGGAAGAGGGGTCGAGGCACACCTCCTGGGAGTGGAGGGAGAGAGAGAGGTAGAGTTTTTCCTTAAGAGGAGGTTTCTATGTCAGGACGCAGGGTGGCCCCAAGGAGCAGGTCAGAATATTAACACTAATTGTTAAAATGGCATACTTGACTCTATTATATTGATTTGTACAACAATGATAAACTTTAATTCACCCCCTCACTTTAGTAAACAATTTAATAGACAAGTAAAGAAAGGTATATGAAAGTATTTTAAATAATTGGTCTATATTTTTAGCTTAAGTTCAATAGTTAACCTATGTCCAGAGTATTTTTAATTAATATCTTTCTCCAAATCCAGTACAATGTCATAATTCGAGGCTTTTAAGAAATGACTAATTGGTATGCATAACTTATAAAGGTTTAAATCTCAAACATTATCCCTCTTTTTTAAATTAAAAAACTAATTTTTTATCAATATGCTATGGCTTCCCTTTGTAGTTAAAATAGCTTTACCTGTAAATCCCCAAGAGCTTATGTATCACCTGTCAAATCAAATGCAATAGCTTTGGGAGGCTCACTAAAGATTATTACATCAATTTGCTTGCTCTATATGCAGCCATAGTTAACGTTAGAAGGGCCTTTCCCTCCATTTATGTGATTTTTTTTTCAGTTGTCTTGAAAAGCTCAGCTTTCACATTCAAAGGCAAAAACAAAAACGTAATTTATTTCAACCATCCCCAAAGCCACTTGATGAAGTGATGAAAGCTCCAAAGTGTATGATTAATTAATAACAACATTGCAACTAGTCAGATGCCATAATTTTAGCTGAAGGAGGCTTCTGGTTGGAGTAAAGGTAAGTATATTCTCCAGCACTCTGAAACGTCTCTTCTGAAGTGCTAATACATCCCCTTCTTGGAGGGGAAAGCTATAGCCTTGACTACAGCCATCCTGAGCCACTGTGACTGAAGGGAAAGTCCTGGAACACATACCACGCACAGGAAATCCTGACCCCGTATTTACTCATTCTTTTCCCATTTACCGGACTGATGGCAGCCACAGGCCTTTTATAACCAGTGTGTCCACTTCACACTCCCTAGTCTCTTATCATTCACATTACAAATATTATCTGCTATAGATCAGATACTTGAACAATTCATATCAGATCAAAACAAACTCTCCCTGAACAGTGGAAATTACGTTCTAGTGTTGATGACAGAAAATAGCATAAACATGTTTAGAAAATGATTGACATTATGAAGATTAACTGAGTGGTAGACAAATGTACTGGAACATCCCTCCCATTCAGTAACAGGCACTTGTCATGTATGTAGACAGCAAAGCTATAATCCCAGCCCTTGAGATGCAGGGGCAAGATAAATGCAAGTTCCAAGCCAGCCTTGTCTACAGGCATTCTTCAGGGCAGCAACATTTACGCTGGGAAACAATTTTCAATAGGCTTGATCAGGGCTTTGTGCAGGTCCAGTATGGGTGCAGACCTAACACTCCAGTTAAGTATGTCAATCACTGGGCTAAGGAACCACACCTCAGGAAGGCAAGATCACCTAAAGTCACACTAAAAAAGATGGGAGGAATTAACTCTTCCTTTAATGAGATAGTACTTTTTCCTTTCTAGAACTCCGATCTTCTACAATAGCTTCTGAGTCTAACAGTCTCTGTTAGGTCTACCCACAGTTATGAGTCTGACTCAGAAAGGCATAACTTTCTTTTTTTTTCTCATCTTCCTCTTTCTTCTGCATTCCACCTGTAGCCTAAATTTGCTTTTTCTGGTGTTTCAGTCTTCTCCATTCTTTCCCTACAGCTTCCCACTATGTTGCTGCATTTCTGCCACGTGGCTGACCTCTACAGCAGGTTCAGGGAGTAGCAGAACTTTTTCTTTCTCTTCCCTATGTCTTTTCTCCCTGTAGCTGTCAAGATTGACAGCTTGCCTGCTGTGGTGTTTTAAATATGAATGCCTTTCTGAGTCTGGGTTACCTCACTCAGGATGATCTTTTCTAGATCCGTCCATTTGCCTGCAAACCTCATGATGTCATTGTTTTTCTCTGCTGAGTAGTATTCCATTGTGTGTATGTACCACATTTTATTTATCCATTCTTCAGTTGAAGGGCATCTAGGTTATTTCCAGGTTCTGGCTATTACAAACAATGCTGATATGAACATAGCTGAGCAAGTACCCTTGTGGTATGATTGAGCATTCCTTGGGTATATGCCCAAGAGTGGTATAGCTGGATCTTGGGGGAGATTGATTCCCAATTTTCTAAGAAAGCGCCATATTGATTTCCAAAGTGGTTGTACAAGCTTGCATTCCCACCAGCAGTGGAGGAGAGTTCCCCTAGCTCCACATCCTCTCCAGCATAAGGTGTCTTCAGTGTTTTTGATCTTAGCCATTCTGACAGGTGTAAGGTGGTATCTCAGAGCTGTTTTGATTTGCATTACCCTGATGATTAGGGATGTTGAGCAATTCCTTAAATGTCTTTCAGCCATTTGAGTTTCCTCTGTTGAGAATTCTCTGTTTAGTTCTATAGCCCATTTCTTAATTGGACTGTTGGGCATTTTGATGTCTAATTTCTTGAGTTCTTTATATATTCTGGATATCAGTCCTCTGTCAGATGTGGAGTTGGTGAAGACCTTTTCCCATTCTGTAGGCTGTCGCTTTGCCTTGTTGACCGTTTCCTTTGCTCTACAAAAGCTTCTTAGTTTCAAGAGGTCCTATTGATTGATTGTTTCTCTCAGTGTCTATCCTACTGGTGTTCTATTTAGGAAGTGATCTCCTATGCCAAAGCGTTCAAGACTACTTCCTACTTTCTCTTCTAGCAGGTTCAGAGTAGCTGGATTTATGTTGAGGTCTTTGCTCTACTTGGACCTAAGTTTTGTGCATGGTGACAGATATGGATCTATTTGCAGCTTTCTACACATTGATATCCAGTTATGCCAGCACCATTTGTTGAAGATGCTTTCTCTTTTCCATTGTACAGTTTTGGCTTCTTTGTCAAAAATTATATGTTCATAGGTGTGCGGATTAGTGTCAGGGTCTTCAATTCGATTCCATTGGTCCACATGTCGGGCCCACAGAAATCCACAAAGATACCCCCACAATAGACTATTGGCAAAGGTCGAGAGACAGCCTGAACTGACCTACTCTGGTGATAAGATGGCCAAACACCCTAATTGTTGTGCTAGAAACCTCATCCAATGACTGAGGGGACCGGATGCAGAGATCCACGGCCAGTCCCTAGATAGAGATCCAGGAGTCCAATTGGCGAAAAAGAGGAGGGTTTGTATGAGCAAGAATTGTTGAGACCAAGGTTGGATAAAGCACAGGGACAAATAGCCAAACAAATGGAAACATATGAACTATGAACAAACAAAAATGAGCCTTATAATAGTATTCAAATATACTCACGTGTGTTGAACTGTAATCAAGTGACCCTAGTCGATGACACATGGAGAGAGAGAAAAGAAGTTCCAAATGTGCCATGTCCTGGTTTCTGGCCTGCTGATCATGAACATCACAAAACGACTGCTGTTTTAAACCACATGTTTTGCAGTGACTTTCTAGTCAGTAGTAGAAAACAAAAAAAAATCAGCTGCCTGCATTAAAACATGAAATGGAAGCTCATGTTCTGTCATTTAATAGTCTTATCTCTTCTTCATTGTGTAGTAGCCAGTACCTTCCAGGACTATTCTAGACCTCCTCCCCATTGTCTACACCCAAATCACAGCTGTCACTTCCTTAATCAATGTTATGACTTGCCTGGCTATATACACAGCTTCACTTTGTATTTGGGGTTTTAATTTGAAGGGCTTTATTCAATTGAACATGTCAGACACCACTACTTCTTGTAGGGTGCTTATCTTGAAAGACTTTACTTCTGAATCTAACCCAAGCTTCCAAGCTCTACTGAGATCCAGCCCTCCAACTCAGGCTTCTCTGATGGCCGACACATTGTGAACTCGTACTTCTCTGCATCAACATTTGTGTTGAGAATTTTTTTTTCTGTTTTATTAAATGTTTTGACTTTACTGTCTCACTTACTAACTTATTTGACCCCATTGTCAAGGATAAAGACCTTTGAGATCCACAGTAAATTGGTCGTTAGTCTCAGAAGGCAGAGATTAATGGATTTCTGTGAGTTCAAGGCCAGTCTGCTATGTATCTTGAATTCCATGCCAGACAAGGCTCCATAGTGAGACCCTATCAATCAATCAATCAATACAATACAATACAATACAATACAATACAATACAATACAATACAATACAATACAATACAATACAATACAATACTATAGCAAATCTCTAATAGGAAGAGTGGCTGAATGGGATTTTGGGAGAAGCTCAGAAAAGACTTCTAGAAGGATATTGAAGTTGAGTCTTTCAAATGTGTTTAAGTGGCGAAGATAAAGGAAGGAACAAGAGAGACGTGGGAAACCACGATTCCAGGGTGAAGGAACATGGCACCATCTGCCACTGAAGCATGGGATGCTTGAGTAAGCGATGAAAGAGATGATGGAAGAGACAGGTGGGCAGAGGCTCAGGCAACCTGATTTGTATACAAAGTTTCAGTTGTCCCAGAAGTAACTGCATAGAGAAACAAAATGCTTAGATTGAGGCACTTGAGAGGAAACAGCCCTGTTAATCCTATGTTCATATAACTTCTCAAAGTTTAGACAAAGGGTCCTGTTCATGGGAGATATTTGATAACATTTTTGTTTTTGTGAATAAAGGACTTTAGAGTTATTATATTAAAAATAACCAGTTCATTTAAATTTGTTGCTATCATCATTATTATTTAGCTGCTCTGAAAATTCACTCATTTCTTCTAGTACCGCTGACAGAGAGACCTCCCAGGGCTATGCTGCTGGCTTCCTGTTAGGAATTGTACCTTGCTGAGGTCTTTGCTGAGTGGCTAATGTTATTTTGCTTCCTCCTCATCTATTTTACTCCAGCTTGTAAGTGGTGCTGAAAGGAAACACATCATGCCTGAACGTGTGAGTTGGGAAAGAGAGTTTTCCAGATCAGAAAAAAATCTAACCTTAATAGAAGTGCAGACGGAACAAGTTTCAACAGCATGGAGGAGAATGAGGTTGACATTCCTGCTTTGCACTAGGGGTGGAAGATCCGGAGGGACTCTCGTGGCTTCCAATAGCATAGGAATCCAAGGTCTTGGCTGGCCCTGGCATTTCAGCACCGATAAAGTTGCAAGAAAAGCTTAGCAAAGGGCCTGTGTCTCAGAACTCCCTTGATTTCTGTCCCTTCCTAATATTTGTCTGTTTTACTTCTTGGTATGTCTGGGTAGAAACTGCTTCTGTAGAGGTTCAAAATCCAAATGAAATCTGAAGAGCAAATTGTGGTGATATATTGTGTACCCTAATAAAGCTTGCTTGAGGATCAGAGGACAGAGTCAGCCACTAGATTAGACATTAGTGACACACACCATTAATCCTATCACTCAGGAGGCAGAGATCCATCTGGATCTCTGTGAGTTCAAGGCCACACGGGAAACAGAGGCAGGCAGTGGTGGCACACATCTTTAATCCCAGTACTAGGAAGCACGCATGCCTTTAATCCCAGGAAGTGACATGGCTGGCCAGAGTACGGTATATAAGGCGTGAGGAAAGAGAAACTAAGGCAGTTCAGCTGAGACCCTTTTGGGTGAGGACTCAGAGGCTTTCAGTCTCAGGATTGAGAAACAGGATTGGCTGAGGAGTTGGCGAGGTGAGGTTGGCTGTGGCTTGCTCTGCTTCTCTGATCTTTCAGCTTTCGCTCTGGGTTTGTTTTATTAATAAGACCATTTAAGATTAGAGCAACAGCAAACTTTATAGTTTGTCTTCTCTAACAAAAATCACCAGTGAGAGGGAAGGCAAACTTTCCTACACCATGCCTTCATTTAGTTTATAAAATCTATGCTGAGGGGATGAAGAATGTGATAGGAAAAAGGAACTTGTTTCAGACATAAATAATGCTGATGGCTAAAAAAAAAAAAAAGACTTTATCTGCTCTTCTTGGCTATTTGAGGGAAAGCTGGGAATAGGAAAAAAATCCAAGTTAATTTTGGTGGCCACTTTTCTAAGCATGACTGTCTTGAGTTACCAGCTGTGCCCAGATAGGGCTCTCAGGAGATGTATAACAAAATTCCCACCTGGGTTGCAATTCTCTGTCTGTTTGATGACAGTTCTAATGTTTCACAAGGGAAGGGGATACTTACGTCATTGATTCTTACAGTAATGGGTAAATATTACCAAGTAAAGGAGGGTGTTAGTGGATACTACTTTGGACTCTGTTTCTTTGGGGCAGTGCCCTATGAGAAATGACTATTGTTCTCTAAGCTCCATTTGTATGCAAAAAATAAGCAACATACAATCTTTACAGGGACATTGTGATGCCCCATTACAAGATACATCATAAGAAGTTATCCCATTACTCAGTCTTTGATAGCAAGAAGCAGCTGTCATTATTATTTCATAAACTCATTTCTCACATCACTAAATAACATCAGCATACACTAAAAGTGCATATGAAGTTCTTTTATTTAGAGAAGCTCAACATTCTTTGCATAATTAATTTTATCACTGTAAGAAGGATCAAACAAACATGACTCTCTCAATGGCTTCTATCTGTCTTCTTTAAAAAAGAGAGAGAGAGAGAGAGAGAGAGAGAGAGAGAGAGAGAGAGAGAGAGAGAGAGAGAAAACCTTTGCCAGCAAAGTAGATGAATAATTCATAACCATTTTGATTCAAATCCATTTATTTACTCAACAAATATTTACAAAGCCTCTGTCAATAGAGTATAGGTTACTGCCAGGCACTATTTGAAACAGAAAGGACAATCTAATAAATATATCCAAGCCTGTACCTTCAGGGAGCTTTTAGTCTGATCCTGTGATAAGGTCCACTGGAAAAGGACAAGGGCAGAGAAAATATGACTACCACAACTACCTAGTGAACTGCAGTGGGGCTGGAGTTACAGCCACCTTGCTATTTGCAAAATATGATAGTCAGAAATTGGTGTGAAAAAAATAATCTGCTGCCCTTATGTCTGTTTCACAACTTCTCCCCATACCAACAGCTAGCACCATGGGGCCATAAGGGGATGGGAAACCTCAGAATGGCTGTGAGTCATGGTGGATAAAGTTCCAAGTGTCTATATTTGTCTGTGGTGGAATAAACTGTCTTTTCTAAATATATGCCTCACCACTTCCCATTACTCAAATTCCACAGCACATATTTCTTCTGGGAAAACAGAACGGAAGCCATTTTGTCCGTGGAAAGTCAGTGTTCCTGTTTCACTTGGACTTAGAGCTGACCCAAAGCTTCCAGAGTAAAACTAACAGGCTTGATGACAGGATAAAAATTGACAAGAACTTGCTACGCTGGCACAACCACAAGATCAACACAGTGAAACTAGGACAGATGTATACACAGTCCAATATTTAGATTTTAGAAACCAGCGACATAGGTTTTTAAAGATGCTTTTGGTCAATATAGAGCAATCTGATATTTATCTCCAGGCAGACCCCCAGTTGCCTAAAAGCTCAAAATATCATTATTTAATGATCATAGTTTGCTTTTATGTCAATTATAGACTTAGATAATATCATTTATTGAGAGGAGACTAAGTTTGTGTTAGATTGTTGTGTTCTTGGTGCAAGTAAAATTTTTACCTCCCTTCCTAGCCCCCATTTGTAGTATGCAATAAAAAATCTGCCCATTCACTGATTATAGCATAATATTTTGTTATAATAATGAAGTACTTTGTACACATAAAGTGAAAAAAATGCTTCCTTGTAGCCTGCACTTTCACATTTGGGTATTGCACTGGAGTGTGTCCATTGGACTATGACCAAGGAGAACTGAATGGTTTTCAGCCAACAGCTCACAACGAATTATTCTATGGAAGAGAGTGTTTCTAATCTTGGAGAAAAGAAGCTTTGGGGAAAATGATAGTCACATTGAATTCCATGAAAAGCTTTCATACAGAAAGCTATTAGATATATTCTGTGTAGCTCAGGGAAGAAGAGGCAGAGTCAATGGATAAAAGGCAGATATCAAGTCATAACAAATAATCCAAAGTGAAATGGACTGCCTCCAAAATAATGATTCCCATCCCTAGAAGTGGTCAAGTCAAATCTGGATCATTGTCCTTTGAGGAACCCTGTCATAAAGTTCTCATGGGGGGTTGGGGTTCCAACGTTCTCCCCAGTGGTGATCAGCTGATTCTTCTGCTGTGTAAGCAACAGCCTCTGGAAACAATTTTATTTTAAGAAAAAGAATTACTTCTCAGTCCATTATTTTTGGATTTTTTCCCATCAAAACCCTGTTCTCTTGACCTAACCATAACATTCCACTGAGTGATACTCATAGTTGGATTTTGATGCTGATTTTAGGCAAGGTTATGGTGAGCTGTCAGCATTTCTAGGTGGTATAAGAGGCTACTATGCCATCCTGCTCAAATTTCCCTAGTCCTTTCCTGTCACACTGCTATCCAAGCATGCGAAATGAGTCAGGGTTCTGGGAATGCAGCTCCTGCCCACAGATAAGCTTCTTTGTCACAGATCATAACTTCTAGAAGGGAAAATAATGTTCTTTTGGCATCTGTCAGTGTCTTCCTGCTCAAGCATAGATTATCCACACATTTCTTCAACAAAAATTCATTTGCTAATATTTATTGAGCTTAAGTCTAAGCGTATAATGCCAAATAAGATGTCCAACCCTCCATGAACTGCCAGCTTAGTAGAAGAAATGAGTTTAGGTCCAGATCATTACAACACACTGTGACATCCACTTAACATAATTTGTGCAGGATCCTAAAGTAGCTAAAAGAAGAAAGCCTCTCATTCTGAGTAGATTCAAAATGATTCCACACAGTAAACCCTGAAATGAATCTTGAAGAATAAGAATGGCATATTATATTTGGGTATGAAAGGTCATTTTGCAAAGAGGAAAGGAATATTGTTATGGAAGGTTTTTTTTTCATTATCTTTTTTATTTAATAGGTTTTTTTTTTTCCATTTTACATACCAACCAAAGTTCCTCCTCCCTCCCTTTCTTCTGTTCACCTCTCACCTTCGGACCCCCCCCCCCCCCGCATCCTCCATCCACTCCTCATAGAGGGTAAGGCCTCCCATGGGGAGTCAACAAAGTCTGGCATATTAAATTGAAGCAGGACCAAGCCCCTCCCCGCTGTACGCAGGCTGAGTCAGTCATTCCTCCATAGGGAATAGGCTCCAAAAAGCCAGTTCAGGCACTCGGGATAAATCCTGGTCCCACTGCCAGTAGCCCTACAAACTGCCCAAGCCACACAATTGTCACCCACATTCACAGGGCCTAGTTCAGTCCCACGCAGTTTCCCCCAGCTGTCAGGTATTTTCATAGAGGTTTCAGTAGATAGGGATTCCATGGTTAAATTCACAGAATTCCTTGAGAGTTGACAGGGGCTGTGCTACCCTAAGGAAGTAAGGTGGGTCTGCAGCAATCCTTTGCTTTAGAGAGGTCCTTGGTAGAGATGCACCACCACTGCAGCGGTCCTACATTCACACCTCTACTTTTCCCCTTGGCAGCGTTTTATGTTCCAGTTTCTTTCACCTGTGGCTCCCAGAGAATTTTGAGAAACTCCATCTGGAAAACTCATGCGATGCTGTCGTAATTGCCTTCCCAGTAGAACCTTTCGCCCCAGGACAGTCTTCCTTTAAACCGAAAGGAATGCTTGTTAAGGTAAATTAAAATACAGACCAGGCCTGAACCCCTATGTAGCTAGCAAGGCCTTATAAGCAATCTTAACTTTGCTTAATTTGCAAACATAAGCAAAATTTAGCTCGAGTTATATGATGTCAGGACCTGTATTAAAGAAAAACAAAGCTTATACTCAACCAATTTGAAGCAGTCAACTGAGTTATAATTACATAACTAGAAACTTCCCAGAGGGGTAGACCAAGTGAGACAAACTGTATAGTCAATCAAATGTTTTCTTGCTTGGCTTCCACATTCATCTTACAAAAATCTCCCCTTCCCAACCTCTGGAGGAGTTCAGCTTCTGGTTTGGAGTTTCTCAATTCAAGAGTTGCTGATTACTCAAATAATCTCTTTAGAATTGTAGCACGCCTCAGTTTACTTTTTACACCACAAAAGGAAGACATAAAATGTAAGTGAGGCAAGAAAACAAATATTCATACCAGAGCTGGGACATCCAGGAAGTGCTTAAAAACTGCTGAGCAGATGATGAGAGCATCCTTTTTTTTTTTAAGGACACAGCATTTTAATATGAAAATTTGATGACTAGAGAAATACTTATGTTTATTCTTTGACTATATTGATCCTATCCAAATGATGTCCTTAAATTCTAAGATAGGTCTTAATTGTAGAATTAAAACCTTGATTTGAACAATTCCAATTTAGAATTTTAGATTGCTTTATCAATCCTCTAAGGGAATGGGAAAAGAAATAAACTCACAGAGAAGGAAGAAAGAAGAACACGTTAATGTTACATATATATATTTAATTTCTAAAACATGGTGCGTGTTTCTTATGTGTTTCTCTCCTATTCAGCACGTTCTTTTTTTGTTTGTTTGTTTTGTTTTGTTTTGTTTTTTTCAAGACAGGGTTTCTCTGTGTAGCTTTGGTGCCTTTCCTGGAACTCGCTTTGTAGACCAAGCTGGCCTTAAACTCACAGAGATCCGCCTGCCTCTAACGCCCGGCTCAGTACGTTCTTTATCCTCTTTAATCACCACGAGTATTTTACTTTTCCCAGTGACCTTATAAAATGACAATTTTAATTTAGGTAAAATATAGGTAGTGTGCCTAGGTGCAGGAGTGAGAACGAGGTCAGTGGAGACCCAGGCGAATAGAGGTGAAGGCAGAGACTCGTGGCTGCTGAGAATAAGGAGTCAATGGTTGAGTGCTTATCTGAACATGACTAATCACCCCTTGAAGGCTCAGGGAATATCGTGGAAGAGGACAGGGGAAGAATACAATCACCAGGAGACAGGAGGAAAGGCTGTGAAACGCCCTCCTTTCTAAGCATGACATATTCCTTGTTATCTTGAACTCATGGCAGCTACAGTTATCTGCACTGGGTCTGTGCCAGTCTGGCCCTGTCAACGATTAGATGTGGATAGAGGCAGTGCTTATGGGGCCCTCCTTGCTAAACCATCGGCTGCTGAAAGATTCTGGGAGAGAGGGATTCATTGTTTACAATTGTGAACCCACTGGCGAGTTCTCCAGACTCCAGTGGATAGTTTAAATGCCATGGTCATGCCTCCTACCTTGGTTAAACTCAGTGAGTCACAGAACAAAACAAAAAGACAAACAGAAAGGGGTTGTATTTGTAGGGAAAAGCAGGAGAAGGCAGGGTTAAAAGGTGGGGGTAATTAGAATGCATCTTATACATGTTTGGAGATGTCAAAGAACAAGTTTAAATAGTAATAATAAAAGCTATGGATAAAGCTTCATAGAGCCCTCCTCAAATGTGTGAATTCATAGTGTCTAGAAAAACTGTTGGCTAGAACTAATCAGACAGAAAATTTTTGCACTATTACAAGCAAAGAAAGGTTATACCTTATGAATTTTAAGAACATTGAATTAATAATACTCCATGGTTCATCTTTGAAACCATGCCATCTACATGTGCCCTTGGGGTGCCTTCATCCCAGCATCATCCGAGACCTAGCCTAGAGGAGCAGAAAGAGCAGGGATATAAATGGACTGGGAGGAAGTCTGTCACTCCCTTGATACCTGGTCCTGTCTTTGATTTGTTAGAACAGTCTAAGTATATGTCCAAATATTCATAATAACGTTGAGAAAAAATAAAATGGCATATTCCGTTCATTCTGTTATTTATTTCCACCAAAGTAACGAAATAAATTCTAATGAAAATAAAATGCTTCTCTGGTGTTATCTTCTCTCTCAGTGACAATGCATTTAAGGCTAATTCTATAAGAAAAGTCAGAAGCAGCAGCAGCAGCAAAGAAATATTTTTTTCTGGTTTTGAATGAAAGAGCTCAGCATGTTTACTTATACCGGATAAAATATACCTAAACATAACCTTCACTAATAAGGAGCTTAAGCCTGTAGTTAAAGATCTCAGCAACCTCAAAGACATCCCAGGAGCTGAAGCGGGAAGACTTTAAAAAATCTAATTATTTTTAAATGATTCTCACCAGATGCTTCACACTTCTATTTGGTGCCTGGTGCCTCAGCGCTCCATATGAAAGCAGGTTAGTTGAGCTCTCCTATACCACTCTCCATGGGAGAGCTGCATAACCCACCTTCTAATTAATGGTAAGGAGTGACATTCGTGCTGTATAATCTGGCACACTGGTGCTTAGGAGGGTGGTTAATGTGTACCTCAAGCCTTAAGTACTCATCTCTCATTAAGTCACCTGTCCCTCTCTTAGCAGGCTTACATCCTAGTCAAACAGTTTTCTTGACATTAAAAGAGAGGTGTGTTTACCCCATTGGCAAATGAATTGGAAAAGAATGTGAAATTTGTTGTGTCTGCTAGACAGACTTCATTCTTTAATAGGTGAAAGTTCTTCTTTGGGGAGGGCTGGTGGCAGTGGAGATAGGATAAGAACATGAAGGAGGAGGAAGGGCAGAAGCTGGCCTGTGGAAAGCTGGGGAGTCGGCTCTGTGGAAGTATAAGGTGCCGAGTCAAGCCCAGTCTAGTCCTTTCCTTGCCCAGCCCTGCCACACTAAGTCTATGCCTTGAACTGGGGCTTGAACTTGAATGGTAGCCCTTGGCATCACAGTGATCTTCAGGAGACAGAGAGCCCATTCCTTTTAAATACGAATTGACAATTCCTTTTAAATACGAATTGACAACCAATGTCAGATAAAGCCACCCATAGCAGAAATTTCAATAGATTTGAACTAGAGAGTAGACTAGGCCATACAATACTCCCTATTTTGAGTGTATGCAGCTCTGAAATATTCGTGTTGTATTTCATGTTGAGAATATGGGGTTATTATTCAGTTGGTTTTATTAGTACCTTGATCTTTGAGAACATAACTATACATTAATTCTCCCCAATCATAAGGTTTCTTTTTGTGAATTTATTCATGGTAAATTATGATTCAAAACCAAGCACTGGAAAATTCCAGAAAAAAAAACTGTTATCATTAGATTTAGTTGTGAACTTGAAACACCTGGGAAAAGAGACCATCAGCTGAAGAACTGATTCTATTGGGTTGGTCTCTGACCGTGTGACTGAGGTATTTTCTTCATTGCTGACTGAGATAAGAAGGCTCAGCCAACTGTGAGCAATAAAATCTCTGGGCAGGTTATCTAAACTGTGAGCTCTTCAGAGGAAGAAAGATAGTAAGCAAGATTTCTAACTGTCTCTCTTTCAATTCCTGCTTCAGGTTCCTGACTAAAGTTCCTGCCTTGGCCTCCCAAATGGACTGTAACATGTAAGCCAAATAAATTTTTCCTCCACCTGGATGCTTTTGGTCATGGTGTTTATTAGAGCAATAAAAAGCTAATATGAATGCAGATAATTTGTAAATATTAAACAATGATTCACTTTGAGCAGTGTGATTTAATTACTGCTATTCCACCTGGGATGGGAATCAGGTCTTTGTATCCATTGGATACTTTGGATCAACTTTCAACATACTCGTGTTTGTTTTCAAGTAAACCTTCTTTTGCTTCATAATGGCCCCAAAGTGCAAGGTCAGTGATGCAGGAAATTTTGAATCCTAAGAGAAGCTTTAAAGTGATTTCTTTAGTTTAAAAAGTGAAAGTACAGAAAGTTATTTTAACACACACACACACACACACACACACACACACACACACACACACACGGGATAATTGACATTGTCATTAACTTATAATAAGAAATGTTGTGTGTTCTTATAAATATTTAATACACTTGTTAAGGTAGTCTTGATGATTCTATAGTACAGAGGTACATGTATAACTTTAATTTTAATGCAAAGTAATGAAGATAAAGCACTTGAAGATCTTGTTGAAAGTAAAGGACACATTCTGGTTTAGTAGTTATGAGTGAGACCTAAGACTGCCACCTGTCACTCATCCCTAATGATGTCAGTGTTGGTAGTCTAAGTAACAGATTCATGAGCTCATTGATAGCCCATGGTAGAAGTTTATTCTTAGAAATGCTTTGACTGCTGAGCAAGCAGCCTCTTTTCACTTTACGTTGGTACTGTAGATTGTGTTGGTGGAGTCATGTGGAGTTACCAAGTTTCGATGATTTTCATGAGTGTGTGTGTGTCTTTTTTTATTTGTTTGTTTGTTTTTTGTTTTTTTTATTTTGACATTTTATTTTCTAAAATGTATTTTAAGATTAATGCATTTTATATAATATAGACATATTTGTTTTCTTTTGATAGGTTAATATTCAATTGCATGGATACACAGCATTTTACTTACTTCTGTAAGTTGCTGACTATGTGCTATTTATACTGCATAGTTTTCTTTTTTTTTCCATTTCTCTTTATTAAGACATTTTCTACTCACTCGACATACCACCCACAGATCCCTCCTCCTCCCTGGTGCCTGTGGTGTGATGCCTTGCACAGCCCCTCCTCCTCCCTGGTGCCTGTGGTGTGACGCCTTGCACAGCCTTGGTGCAGTGGGAAGGGGCTTGGACCTGCCTAGGCTCAGTGTGCTGGGGCTCTGCTGACTCCCCATGGGAGACCTTGATTTGCGGGATGTGGGGATGCGGAGTGTGCGTATTTCTATTTGACTATGTTCTGCAGTAGAGATAGAACATATCAATAATATTGTAATTACATTTTTTTTAAGTTGGAGTTGATTCAGTTGATAGCTGTGGGGCTTGCAACCATACACGTTGTTCAACTTCAGTAAAGTATGAGCTATGTGCATGGTTATCTTAGGGATTAGCTTTTCCTTCTTTACAAGTAAAGACTCTGTGTACAAGTAATTGCAGCTGAGACTGATTTGGTGAAAGAAAAACACAGACACAAAGAGGCTGGAAACCCAGATTTCGATCTTTTGTTGGCATAATCAGACACAAGGACTCAAATGATGACGTCAGGCTTCACCCTCCTTACTCAGTCTCTTGTATTGTTCATCTCTATCATGGCCTCATCTTTAGGCAAGCTCTCTCTCTCTCTCTCTCTCTCTCTCTCTCTCTCTCTCTCTCTCTCTCATCAGTTGTGCTTGGAACTTCTGGATTAGTGGATATCTTTTTAGCAAGTCCAACAGATAAACAATCTTTTCCTTCCAGGAACTTAATGTCATTGCTCTTGCTCTGGCCAGCAGTGTAGAAGGTTCTAGTTAGCTAAACCTAGTGCTCCTGATTTCTCTGAACCCATGCCAACTCTGTGAAATTAATTTTGGCTGGAAGCTGGCTAGGGATTGTTCTTGAAGGGAAAATCTCATGATTATGACCAGAAAAAAAAATGCACATCCTTCTCTGGGCTGCGTTGCCTCCCAGGACTACATTGGCATGTGCCTTGCTTCAGAAAACAGCATGTTAGAGAAGACACACGTGTCATTTCTAGGTGGGCACTTTAAGAATCTGGCCATGCATTGTCACGCCTTCTGAGACAAGATCAGAAAAAAAAATAATACAAGAAGCAGGCTTTTGCTGTTGTAAACCATTGGCTACAGCATTTGTTACTAAAGTAATTCTCAGTTTAAATAGACTGACAAAATGAGAGAAAACAACAGATGTTCACAATAGACTATTTATCTCTTCCCAATGCATAGCTACTCTTGTTTTCTAACAAAACAGTTTCAAAACTGTCTCCACCACATTTAATTCTGCTTTAATTACATGTCTAAAGTGTGCTAACTTCCTGCCTACGGAAAAAAAGCATAAACTGCTGTCCAGTTATGTCTTCCTAGCCATTTACAGCCTCCACATTCAAGTTCGGACATTTTGGTTGATGACACTTTCTCTAGATCAAGTACCTGTTGAAGTATATGGGTGAAACAAGCCATGGTTAAATTATACATTCACATATACTTAAGTTATATATTTAATCATCTCTCATACAAAGAATGTATATGATTTTAAAAAAAAGAGAGAGAAGAGATGATTATAAAACAAACAGAAGGAAGTTTTACTTTCCTCTTTTTTGAAAATGAAAAAAAAAAGCATCAGGGTTTTAACAGGTTCATGGCAAATAAGTACTTTGTCCTGCCCGGCATGGTGAGGTACTTCATCTACTCTGAACGTGCCTCTATGCTTATTTGCCTTGTCTGCCTTTCAATCTCCATTGTCACACATGAGGTAGAGTTGAATAGGCTTCTTCGTCTGGAATTGCCCTCTTCCAAGTAGTGCTAGATTCTGCCTGTACCTCGATCGCCTTTAGATCATCCTCAAGTGAAGAGTGCAAAGTTACTTGTTTTATACCCATAGACTTTTCCTAGTCTTGGATTTTTTTCAGTAAAGTCTTTAACAAGAGCTGGGCTTCATGGCACAAGCCCTTAATCCCAACATTCAGGAGGCAGAGGTAGGTGGATCCTCGTCAATTCCAGGCCGATTAGGGCTACATAGTTAGATTCTGTATTAAAAAATAAAAGTGAAGGCTGTTATCATAAACAGAAAGTGTGCAGGGGGAGATCTGTCATATCTGTCTTCCCTGAGGTTGTACCTTGACACCCCCACTCTGCTTCCTGTTTTTCCATTTTGTGAACAATGTTGTAGTTTCTGCCCTCAGAGCCTGAATTTCTATCTTCTGAGACTCCAGCCAGTTCCAGCCAAGGCAAGAGACAGCCAGCTAATGAGCAGCTCTGTGGTAAAGCACAGAAATTTCCACAGGGTAGCCAGAAAACAGGTTCAGATTTTGTCTCACATTTTTTTCAGCTTCACTGGTGATAGATTGAGGTTCTGTGTCTTGCAACACCTCACTAGCAAGGAACTTAAACTACTCTGACTAGGATTCTTTGTTTGAAAACGGGGTGGGGTGGGTGGGGGTACTGTGTCAAGACCCCACACTATTTGAAGAGGAAAATAATTTTTTTCAGAGTCTACATTAGCTCAGAAGAGTAAAATATACAAACTTTCGATGGAATGAGAGGTCCAGGAATTCTAGGAATATATGTAACAGAAACTAAAAGCCGTTACATTGGCAGCGAATGTCCATAAGCAGGACATGTCTACCCAATAGCTTCATTTCTACTTTACCGTGTCCTATTCTCTATGGCCTTGCAAGCTGCCAAAGTCTTTGGGGAACAGGAGCTTGAATAAAAAGCACTTATCTAAACTGTACACCTAGGAAGGATGACAGGGGTTCTGTTCTTCCTTGCACTTAGAGATGCTCTCAGGTTCATTTGAATTTAAAATACACAATGGTTATGCCGTCTCAAAGTCCGTGTGTCTTTAAGCAAACTGAATGCTTTCGTTATCCTTTTATCCCCTCATCATGATTCTTGTCTTCCATTAAAGCTTCCTTCCACCTGTTTCATGTCTCCATCTTCGGCTTCCATTCAGTAGAGGTAGCACCTTTCCTCAAAACAGGTCAACGTGGAAGTAACTTCACTTGCTCTGTACACCATCTCCTGCTGATTCTGCCTCCAAATTCTCGGGGAAGACGTACCCTCCCTTTTGTAGTCCAGTTGCTATTCTTTTGTCAAGGTGGGTTGCATTCTTTTTCTTAGTATGATTCCTTATTTATTTTAGAACCTGCCATGTTTCCTTCGTTACATGTTCTGTACAATATGATATGTGCTAATCAAGTAGGTGAACAAATGCCTTTTGCATTGATTGGAAAGCTCTTTTGGAGGTCATAGCTGCCTTGCTTGACCTAGCCTCACATCTGACATAGCACATCTGAAACAAATACTCATGAATAAACAAATCTACATGTGTGTGGCATCTTGTGCATGATCTGTAGCATCTACATAGTCCCAGTGTGTGCACATTGTGCTGTTGTTCAGTTTAGATGTCAATTTGGGTGGCAATAAGGAAATGATAGGGAGACTCAATTCAAGACAGTAGGTGTTGTGGTACATACCTTCAGTCCTAGCACTGAGGAGGCTCAAGCGTATGATTTACCAGGCTTTCAGGGTCAGCTTGGGCTACAAAATGAGTTGCAGGGTTGCCGGAGATATATAGCAAGACCTTGTCTGGAAAAAGAAAGAAAAAGGCTTCTAGCATGGGAATAGCTTTTTAAATTACAGAGTTCTACACACACTGTTAGGAAGAAAAGATAGATGCGGGCTTGACCCAAAGAGGAAGTGAGGACTGGAGATTTCCTTTGTTGACATTCCCTGTTCTGTGTGTTTAATGGGGCCTTTATCTGGGCCAGAGGCTTTTACTGTGTGGGGATTACTGCAAAGGAGGAATACAGAAAAAGGTGAGAACAGGACCAGAACACAGAGGGAGAGCAGTGGCGACAGATATTTCCTGCTCTGGGCTTCACTTCTTAGATGGGACTTTTTCCATATACTCCCGGTAATTATTAGTCCAACAAATAAATCATAAAGTTTTAGGGGAGTTGTAGGAACACTCAGTACCAAGTGCTTTCACTTGTTATCCTTTGGGCCAAATCTCCTCTGAGTTAATTAAATTCAAATAAGTATCTTTCCATTTCTTGGGACTTCGAAGGAGGAGTCCAAAGCACTTCAGAAGTCACAAAACAGCCATTAGATCTTAATAACTAAGAACTGTTCCAGCCTCCGCTGGTTTCAAATGAGAGGACCAGAGGCATAAAGCTCCACAGGGCATTGCTAACTTCCTGAGGCATTCAGCTGCTGAAAATGAATTCCTCGAATAATAGTTTCCTTTTCCAAAATTTAGCTGGATCAGATATTTTTAGTTAGGAAGGTCCTAATGAGACTCCACAGGAACATGAGCGGCAAGGGGGGACCCTGCATAATCAATCAGTGGAGGTGTGCCACCTTGCTGCTGGAGATTTGAATAAATAACTTCGGTGATTTATAGCAGATGTTTTTCCACTTAATTGTAGCCCACCAAAGCACACACTAGTCAGCATACTCTGGGAAAATTAGAGTGAGTGCCATTTCTGTCTCTCTTGCTGTTTTCTAAGGGATACCTAGCAATACTTTGAGGATTGTAGGTGCTTGGGAAAGGTTCTGAATGGAGAAAGTAAAGTCCTATGTAAAGACTAGAGAGCTGGTCAGTCCTACCAAAAACAGATAAATAAAAAGTGTTTCAGTCTCCAAGCAGAAAGAACAGAAGGGACCTATTGTTGAGTGAAAAGCCTTTTCCTCGAGTCAGGTGCCTGTAGACCAGGGGCTTGAGAATGGGAATGACTCCTTTGAAAAGCTGGTTCTGGTGGGCTGGTTTTATAGATAAGTTTCTTTCCACATACAAGGTGCTTTCTCACACATTTCTTAATTGTATAGATTTGTCCTTTCTTACCTGCCAGCCCAAGGCCTAAAATTTTGAGTTTAATAAATGAATATTTGTTTTGGTTAAATTCACTGTGTTCACAATGAGCAAGGCGTGCACTTATAATTTATTTCTTTGGACGTGATATTTATGCATCAGCCAACACCACCCCAAACTTCTTCTAAACTAAAGACTTTATTGAAAAGAAAATTGGCTAGGCATAGTAGCAAATTCATTAAATATAATGTTTGGTAGGATTTCTATTTGTAAAATAAGAATTCAAACAATACCTAAACCAGTAGGCTAATTTATAATTAGAATGAAATAATCTACAAAAACAAAAACAACCATAGGACATTATTTGGCATTTAAATTCTCAACAGAAAAAAAATTTAAACACTACATTATGAATTTGTGTGTGTTTTTATTGTGTTGCTAAGTGGTTGGCAAAAAATGTCAAACGTATTTTAGAATGTTGTTTCCTGAACTGAGATTAGAAGAATCCCTGTCGTTATCTTGGTAGTCTGTGGATATGTAGGCTGAGGGACACAAGGAATAAATAAAACTGTGAAGGGAATGAGAGTTTATCTGAGATAAAGTTCAAGTGAGTTCACACTTTCCCATGGGTTGTAGAAATGGACACATGAGCTCTCCGGTGTGGAAGTGAAGACAGGGGTTTCCTTCTTATCCAACAAAATATACAGAGTATGAGTTCTATATTGGCATTTGGCAAGTTTTATTAATATTGAGATAAATTGTACTCAGTGTTTTGGCAATGCAAAGTAAGATATTTCCACTTTCCATATGATTGATGGAATAGAAAGGTGTAGTAAGACTGTTTATTCAAGTACAAGTTACTATAACCAAATGCCTGGGACCACAAACTTAAAAAGACAGAAAGGTTTAGAACACTTTAATGGAGGTGCCAATGCAAGATTGGGATGTTATAACTTAAAGATAGGAAACAGGTGTACAGACAAGAAGGCTGAAATCAAATTGCTTGTCACAGAATAGTCTGTGAGTTACAGCATCACCATCTGAAGAGGGAGGGCAAGGCTTCAGGTCTGAGGAAGAGCTTCATTAGTAAAGAGATGTCAGCAATAGCCCGATGGGCATTGATTCGGGTAAGAACCTTCAATTCCCTTCAGTTCTGAAGGATCAGGGGAATTACAGCATCACTCCACAGACAGCACACTAAGGTCAAGAAGGGAGAGATAGATCCATTAGTGCCAGAGGAATACCTGGGGGTTCTGGCTCTTACGGGTTTTGCATTGCGGGCTAAACAGCTCCATAGAATGTAATCTGGAGGCCATGAGTCAGACAGAAGTGGGAACTAGACTAGAGTTATAATGCAAAGTTGCCGTGGGTTTGGGCAGCAGGGAGATAGGGCAGGTTTTGCTTGCTGCTACGGTGGTAAGGGAAAGAACTCAGCCCCTTGAGTACTGCAGCACCATGGCTTTCTAATCTGCTCCCTGGAGAGAATTGCAGGAGGAAGCAGCCTGATTTCTAGGAGAAAGAAGGCTGGTGCTGGAGGGCCTGTGACAGGACATAGGAAGCCTCCTTGCTCGGTTGCTTTGGTAGGGATAATGGCTGGGAAAGGTGGAGCATGTGGAGGAGAGATAGTACACATCATAGTGACAGTCCAAATGCACAGAAAAGATACAGACTGAGACCCAATAGTGCCCTTCCAAGGCAAAACTCCCCAAACCAAAGGACCCCCAGGAGGTCTCACCTCCTAAAGTGCCAAGATACCTTCAACACTGCTCCCCAGGGACCAGTTCTGCAAGTCTAGCTAGACTTTGGGAGAGAGCTCTCAAGCAACAATAGTAATAGAGCATTCAATTTAAAATCTGATTACAGCTCATGTGTGTGTGTGTGTGTGTGTGTGTGTGTGTGTGTGTGTGTGTGTGTGTGTAGGCAGGAAAAATGAATTTGTAATAATGGGTCTGGGGATAAAGTCATAAGTGGGGTTTTTGCCCAGTGTGCATGAGACCCTGAGTCCTATCTTTAGCAAGGCAAAGGAAAAATAAACAAGAAGGAAAGGACTGCAATGATAATCCAAGCCGAAGTACACCAGTAAGAATCTTTGATTCAGATCTCGTAATATAGTTTGAACAGAGAAAAAAAGAGAGAGAGAGAACTGCTCATGGGAAAAAAATGGAGAAGAATTCTCTAGAGGGCGCTGCAGAGCCTGGGTAGATATTAATGGGATTATTGGAGGGAAGGGGAAGAGCCAACACAAAGTTCTGAGTCGATGCTGAGACAGAACGCGTGGAAATGGGTGCACTTATTTTGAAACTGTGCAGACTGACGTGCCTTGATGGCGTGTGCAAAGCGCTGTGCCTTGTACCACCATCTTTTCCCCAGTTCATTCATACTTAACTCATTCCATTCCAGTTTACACCTCAATGCCCCCAGTTTATCAGCTCTCTCAAGAACAGCAAGGAAAGCCAGTGTCTGGATCCAGGGCCCTGTCTTCCAGCCTCAACTAGCCTTCTTAGTTTGTTTGTGTGCACTGAAGGCAAATGAAGATCTACTGCTAAAGGGACCATCTAGCTTATTATCCAAATCAAAACCTCTTCCTGTAGAAAGGGCACTATTAGTTATGACACTCTGTCCCTGAACCACGCAGGATGTTTACCTCCAGAGTTAGGGCTATGTCAGGTCTTAAAATTGTCCTAGAATGGGTGAATGCTTACTGAGAAGGGTAGGGCCGTTAACATGAGTAATGCATGATGCTGGGGGATGTCTTTCTGTATGCTGTGAATATATGTTGTTCCCATTGGTTAATAAATAAGTTGCTCTGGCCTATGGCAAGGCAGCTTAGAGGCAGGCAGGAAATACAAGGAGAGAGACAGGAAAGAGAAAGGCAGAGTCTGGAGAGACGCCAATCACCGCCAAAGGAGAAGCAAGATGCCAGTAGACCTACCAGTAATGCCACAGCCCTGTGGCAAAACATAGATTAATAGAAATTGGTTAATTTAAGATATAAGAGCTAGCTAGCAAGAGGCCTGCCATAGACCATACAGTTTATAAATAATATTAAGCCTCTAAGTGATTATTTTATAAGCAGCTGCAAGACCATGGGGCCAGGCGGGACCAGAGAAACCTTCTGACTACAGCATAACAATGGAATCAAGGGCATAATCCTTTAAGAACAGCAGTAGGTATAAGGTTCCATTAGGATTGTGCATGTTTGTGATGGCAGTTTTCCTGAGGAAGTTTGAAGGGGTAGATGAAGGAAGGAGGGATGTGGGGAAGCAGGTAGAAGCATAGAATCCATACTAAAGCTGTTTAGCAAATAAAATTCAAATTGTAAAGAAAGTCTTTACCCTCAATTGTTCTCAAGAGGTACCTTAGAGTAGAACATTGATGTATTAAGATGAGTGATAGCCCCTGAATTTCATATATTAATGAAATGGGAAAATATGTGGGGTTATGAAGGAGAAGGAAAGGTATTTTAGACTCATTTCAATCTCTTATCATTAAACCTATGTACGAAAAGTAATAAATAATAACATCCAAACTGTAATGTTACAGAGCTCTTGCTGTCTGAGGCTGAGTGACAGGTTTAGATCAATGCCAGACTGAAATCAGGGATATTTTTGTTTATTTTCCAAAAAGCTTCTTTTGTGGGAAAGATGAACACCTGAATGCTAATATTATTTTTAAAAATTGAAATATATCTTGGCATGGATTTGAAAATGCTGTATGTATGAAGAACCACTGACCGCATCTTAGGTGGGCTTGTCCTACAATGCCCTCACCCAAAAGTTCCATTTTTCTTAAGTTCATCATCAAGAGGTTTGTTCTTCCAGTTTGCAGTTTTCAAATACTAAACTTATGCAGACAATATTGATGTTTTGAAGCACTTCTAAAGCAATAGAACATCTGAAGAAGGTATCTTAATGGGGCTGAGAGCCTCTTCACTGTTGAAAAGAGGAAACCATCCCCCAGTAGATGAACTTTAGACTTTGGAAAAGTACATTTGATAAATACTGATAATACTGCCAAATGCTGCCTTTGTGCTTTCAGCTTATGGTAGAGAATATTTGTTATAAAGTAATATATAGACAGTTACTTTTCCTTCTAGTCCCCAAGACATCTTCTCTTTAAAAAATATTGTTTTAAACTTATATATTCATTCATTTATTTACTTTGTGTAGATGTGTGTATATGTGAACATACCTGCCATAGTGTGTGTGTGTGTGTGTGTGTGTGTGTGTGTGTGTGTGTGTGTGTGTGTCAGAGGACAACTTCTAGTTGTCAGTTCTTTCCTTTTACTGTGTGGGTCCCAAGGATCCAACTCAAGTCTACAAGCTTGGAGACAAGCATCTTTATCAATTGAACCATCTCATCACCCTAAAATCATTATTTTCAACATTTCCAGTTTACATACTTTGAAACCAAAGACACTGAAATAATCTGATTCGCAGCATCACTTACACTACCTACTGGTAACATGTTTCCACATGGTTAATAAAAAACAAAATCTTTAAGAAGTGATATATCATTTTTCTTGTTGCTATGACAAAGGAACTAAGAAGAAAAAATCTCCAGGGAGAAATATTGTTTTTTGATTCTGTCTTGGGGTTTCTATTGCTGTGATAAAATATCATGACTTAAAGCAACTTGAGGAAGAAAAGGTTTATTTTAGCTTATATCTCTTGGGTCATACTCCATGAGTAAAGGAAGTCATGGCAGGAACTCAAATAGGGCAGGAACCTGGAGGTAGGAGCTGAAGCATGGGTCATAGAAGGATGTTGCTTACTGGCTCACTCCTCATGGCTTATTCATCCTGATTTCTTTTTTTTTTTTTTTTTTTTTTTTTTTTTTTTTTTTTTTGGTTTTTCGAGACAGGGTTTCTCTGTGTAGCTTTGCGCCTTTCCTGGAACTCACTTGGTAGCCCAGACTGGCCTCGAACTCACAGAGATCCGCCTGGCTCTGCCTCCCGAGTGCTGGGATTAAAGGCGTGCGCCACCACCGCCCGGCTTCATCCTGATTTCTTATAACACCCAGGACCACTTGCTAAGGAATGGCACTGCCCACAAGCTGGATCCATCAACATCAATCATCACTCAAGAAAACGCACTATGTGCTTGCCAACAGTCCAACCTGGTGTGGGTATTTTCTCAGTTGGATCCTTCTAAAAGGACTCTAGCTTATGTCAAGGTGATATAAAGCTATCCAGCACAGGCTCACAGTTTAAGATACAGGCTATCATGGTAGGCAAGGCATGGAGTTTACCACACCTTGGAGCTACAGAGAATGAGTGTGGGACTGCTTGCTCACATTCTGATGCATCAGGAAAGCAAAGACCTCAGATTTGGGCTAGGACTCAACACACAATTCCCATCTTAATGACTTCTAGAAAGGTACCATATCCAAAATGTTCCACAGTGTCACAAAATGGTGCCCTTAAACTGTTGAAATATGTGAACCTGTCTGGGATATCTCACATTTAAAAAAATCTATTTTTATTTTATGTGCATTGGTGTTTTACCTTCATGTATGTCTGTGTGAGGGTGTTGAATTCCCTGGAACTGGAGTTACAGACAGTCAGTTATGAGCTGCCATGTGGGTGCTGGGAATTGCTTTTAACCACTGAGCCATTGCTCCAGCCTATAATTTCTCACATTTAAACCATATGAAGCTTCACTGGTATTTTCTGAACTACCAGAAGTTGGTTATTCTTTCTATTCAGTGTAGAAATAATAAGCATAAGCATAGAAGGTACATAGGCATAATACCTAATACTTTAAAACAGTAGGAATGATAAAGAAATGCCCCCCAAAGTTGTCTACTGTCTGTGTTTGACTGAATGTTATAATATCTAGAGAAAGAAGAAGGTGCAAAGCCCTAGTAAGGAGCATATTTAAGCCTGTATTGTGACTATCCCAGGCTTGTGGTATAATCTGAATTACTGATGTACAGAATATACAGGACCTAAGCTTTTAATTAGAGCAAGTAACATGGTAGTTTGGGTACCAAGAAAAAAAAACCCAAAACTTGATGACTGTAGTAAAAACAGAAAGTCCACAAAGACTGGCTTAGACACATTCCTGAGCTGTGAAGGCAAAACAAAACAAATAATCAACCAAAAAAAATCACAGTGTTTCCTTACTTTTTATCTAAATGAAAGAGAGTAAGCATTTGGTTTTTTTTGGTTTTTTTTTTTTTTTTTTTTTTTGGTTTTTCGAGACAGGGTTTCTCTGTGTAGCTTTGCGCCTGTCCTGGAACTCACTTGGTAGCCCAGGCTGGCCTCGAACTCACAGAGATCCACCTGGCTCTGCCTCCCGAGTGCTGGGATTAAAGGCGTATTTGCTTTGTTTTGTTGTTTTTACTTGGATGAGGCAAATAGAATAGTTTGGAGGTTCCAGTTGCGTAAAATAAAATCATCGTTCAGATAATGCTAAGAAAGTTACTGAATGTCATTAAAACTTCCAAGAAGCCCTCGTGAAATGTACGGTAGGCCAGGTGTCTGGGACTGTTGATACTTGAAGGGAGAGGAGAATGTTGGATTTTATTCTCTTTGATTCAGGGTTAGATTAAACACTGATAGAAAACCAGTGAACTACAAGAAGATACTGTCACCACACTACAGCTAGACACTACCAATAAACTACAGAATCTACAAGAAACTTGTCACCAGATACTGGAATAATTCTATTCCATATTATTTGTTTACAGTTGGTGAAGTTTGTTACTGTTTTGTACTCAATACTTCAGTAAATAGTGATATTTAGCAGAAAAAAAATAAATGAAATTTAAAATAAAACCCTTTCAGGTCTAGCTATGTCACTATCCAGAAGAAATACACTCAAGGGGTCCACATATTTGTAACTTTAGGATCACTTTCATAGGACAAATCCTAGTTAGTGATTCAAGAAGGGTATAAATGAGTCTCCATCAATTACTAATCAAAAATGCAAAATTTATGTAGAAAAAAAACAGAGTGAAAAAGTGCTTTAAGAAATAATTACCTTTATTTTGTCTGTATTTCTATTGTCTTACTGTATTTATGTGATTTCTGAATTGGCTTCCTAAAGAAATGAAAATTGGATCACAGACCAACACAAAATTTGTGTGCATCTGTTTCATGCAAGGAAACGAACTTCCTCAAGCAGCAAGCACCATCAAGATCTACGTGTTCTTTTTATCTTTGTCTTAGTTACTGTTCTATTACTGTAAAGGGACACCAAGCCCAAGATAAATTATAGCAGAAGGCATTTAATTGGGGCCTTTAATTAACTTTAATTAATTAATACATTTTCTGAAAGCCAATACCTGATTGTCATGGTGGGAAGTGTGGTGGCAGGCAGGCAGGCATGGTGCTGGGGCAACAGCTGAGTGTTCTCATTCCATGACCTTCTGATCCACAAATCAGAGGCAGAGAGAGGGGTGGGGGAGAGACCAGGCCCCAGGTGACAAACCTCTTCCAACAAGGCCACACCTCCTAATCCTTCCTAAGCCATCCACCAACTGGGAACCAAATATTCAAATATGTGAGTCTATGGGGGCCATTTTCCTTCAAACCACCACTCTTTTTATAAGTATTCTGGGATGTCTGGCCTTGGCATCTTAGTCTTCTTCCAAATTTACCAACTTAAAAGAAATCATATTTCAGTTGAATGTCAATAATTCATCTTAGTTTTGTTGTTGTTGTTTTGTTTTTTGTTTTTGTTTTCTAATGAATAAGGCAGTGTTGCATGTCAAAAGATACAAGCATGTTATGAAGTCAGCTGCCATCTGAACTTGGGGATGGACCTGATATCTGTCTCACACAAGGGGCCATGTGGGACCCACAGGTTACTCATATTCCTGACACAGGTAATGCTAGTTATTAACAATATGCCTGAGTCACTGAAGCAGCCTGGCCTATAATACAAAGGTCACATTGTGTTGTATTTTTAGAGAGAGCCTCAATTCATTGAAGCCACCAGGTATTCCACAGGACAGACAGACAGCCTTGACCCTTTCTGTACCAAGCATTTTTTTGTGCGTAAACAGACTTCAGTGTTGTTCACTCTGTCTCCGTTTTATTTGTTGTATCTGTAGCTCTGCTCACTCTGTTACAGCAAGTCCACCCAGTTACATCAAACCACCCTTTCCCTTTTGGAAAGATGATATTATTTTGAACCGCAGTTTTGTTTACAGTAGTTACACATCCCCAAGGATGCATTAGCTCACAGAAGACGAGCAGACCTGCACATGGACTTCTTTGTCGGGAGCCCCTTGAGACCAGTACAACATATGACCATGATTTATGACAATATATACAAGTAGTTTGTGTGCTGGAGGGGAAAAAATAGGTATATGGCCAAATCATACCCTTGGAGAATGTGCAATTTACTAGAAAAGGCACGTTGCAAATAATTACACTGTGAAGTGAAGGCCATGTCTGCTCTGCAGGTTACACACAGAACTTACACAGCTTCAGACTGGCAAATATAGTCATGTCAGGGGAGTGTGGATGTGGCCGTCAACTTCAGGAGGAGACAGGAATGAAGGTCTGGTCTGATATGTAGAAATGAGACCAGTGGTTTTGTAGGAAAGTGCTTCTGCTCCATTCTTTCTGCAGCTGCTTCTTTCACTCAGTGAAGCTCAAGGCCCACGATGCCTCCTGTGTCCACAGGAGCAGGGAGCTAGTCAGGGCCGTCAGCTCAGGGGAGCTGCTTATATCTGACCCCACTTCTCACCTACAAACTGATTAGGGAGTTCAATCCACAGCCAGCCACAACCTCCACCGTGCAGGAATTACAAAACTTCCTCAGAGAGGAAATAGCAAAATTCACTTGTGTAGACACACGAATGGACAAAACTAGTTTGGGGTACTCCTTTGAGTCCCATATGAAAAACAGCCTGCTTACATGTGGGCGCAGTTACTTACTAACTTCACTGTATAAAGAGTGAATAAAATCAGAAATAAATTAGAAAATCCTGAAGAGATTATTACTCAAATCATTTATTTGCAGAAAAATACTTTTTTTTCCAAGAATGAACTAATTACATTCAGAAGTTACTACTAAACTCAAAGGATATTCAACACATACACTACATATGAAGATTCATGACTGTTATCACAGCTCTTAGGACCCTGAGTCACAGGATCTCTGTGGCTTCAAGGCCAGCCTGGACTGCAAACTGAGACCCTGTCTAAAAACAAACAACAGACAAAACAAAGTTAGTAAATCTCCAAGAATGTTCAAAAGTTGCTTTTGTATTATTCAAATATCTAGTGACCCTTCCAGATTGTCAAAACTAACTATCATCTTATAATTCAGCGAATTTTACAAAACAATTGTTCAACATGACAAGCACCTTGTAAAATATATTCTAGAAACTTAGCCTCCAGCATTAGGAAATAGCTTCAAGTTTTTGCAAGTGCCACCTTGCCATGCCTTTAGCTTCTTCTTCAGACATAAATTCCATTTAATTAAAAAAAATGTTTGTTGACCCAAGGAAATATCTTTCCAATCAGAGATAATAAGCAGATTTCAAGAACTCAATATCAGAAAAAAAAATGTCCATTCTCCATGAATTTCTTCACAGATTCAATGGATTCACTCAAAAGATAATATAAAAAAGCAAAGTTTTCCCCTATTATTTGACAAGTTAATTCCAAAGTATATTTGGGAGAGCAAAGGGCAAGCAAAATGGGAGCTTATCACTGGAGATATCAGACCTTGTTGTGAAGCAAAAGTAATTGAGATGGAGCAGGGCATGTCCGCAGAGACACAAATAGGCCAACAAAGTGGGAGAAACTCACTGACATGTATAGAAATCAGTAATTAATGAATCAGGGCTTGGAGCTCTGCGGTGCAGAGAGGGGCTGTTTATCAATGGTGCTGGCACATTTAATTACAGATCCCAAATAATGGAACTGGGATTGCTAGGTTGTGTGCTGACAACTCTCAATTTAAGGCAGATTAAAGACTGGCATTTTCAGGTGCAGCTCTAAACTCTTAGAAGACAACACACAGAACATCTTAATGACCTCTGCATAGGACATTTTTGAAAAGGCAACATAAAGGAACTAACCATAAAAGATATAAAAAGACAGATGAAACTTTTACATTCAAATGAAGAACTTCTGGTCGCCCAAGGGACCTATTAAAAAGTTAATGGAACAAACCTCCAGTAGGAAGGATGTATTTGCCCAATGCAAAATCAACAAAGATTTTTACAAACTTCTGACGTGAGTTAAATGAATTAAATTAATGAATCCAATGAATTAAAAAGTAACAGACAATAGACAAGCAGCAAAAGATAGGTGTAGCTGAAGTTTTCCTGGTCTCACCTAGCACCAAGGTCCTATAGCCATTTATAAAATCTCTGTGTCCTGTCTGGTCCTGCAACCGCTCAGACCCAAGTAAACACACAGAGGCTTATATCAATTACAAATTGCATGCCCATGGCCTATGGCTCAAGCTTCTTGCTAGTTAGCTCTTACATCTTAAATGAACCCATTTCTATTTATCTATAAGTTGCCACATGACCGTGGCTTACCGGTCTGCTAGCATGTTGTTCCTATGGTGGTGGCTGGCGTCTGCTTTGCCTCTCTTTTCTCTTCCTGTCTATCTGTTTGGACTTTCTGCCTGCCTCTAAGCTGCCTTGCCATAAGCTTGATTTATCAACCAATCAGAGCAACATACAGCATACAGAAAGACATTCTGATAGGAATCAGAACTTACCAGAAGATAGCTAATGATAGAGTGGACAATGTCTGAAAAAATGCTAGCTCTCATAGAAATCAGAGAAATTCACAGGTATAGATGAAGTGATGCAACACATACATTAAACGACACAGCACACATACAGCTGAGACATTTATGCCTTCCTTTTCCTTAAGATGAGTATAATTCTTTTTCAGCCGTGTTTTCCACATTCTTCCAAATGGAAAGCTTGCCTTTCCATTTCATCCTCTCTTTTCATCCTTTCATCCTTTCATCCTTTCTTTTCACCCCTATATCAGTTTCTAATGGATTTAGCAGGAAGAAGACATCCCTGTTCAGCTTGTACAAACTCGTGAAAACATAAAAGGATGGAAATGGCAATGGAAATTTCAGACTACCAGATGTCTCTGTGGATATACATAAATAACGCTGCATAAAATTGACCCCAGCCTAGCTTTTAAGTAGGAAAACACTCCTTTAATCCAACACAGGTAATGATGGATGGTTCACTTGCTACTAATTTACTCAAATCAGAAAATGCAAACAATACTTACATTAAGCCTTCTGTGAGCGTATGGCATTCAGCAGAGTCCTGCACCCTGGTACTTGGCTTCTCAGGAGTCCTGCAGGCTTTTTCTTCATCAGGGTAATAAGCTTTTTGGAATTCATGGACTCTTCTGCTCTTTGCAGGTCTAAGGTTACATCTCTGTGTTTTCACAGCAAAGGATTGTTTGCTTCTGTAAGAATGTATTGAAGAGCTGTTATAAGACCCCCACCCTTTTCTCTATCCTTCTCTCTGTGTCTAAAGAAAGCATCTCCCCACCACCCATCTCTCTCCTCCTTCCCTCTTCTTCTGATCCTTCTTCCAGTGTATGGCTTGCTGTCATGCTCACTACAGAATTTATATAAACTGCTCAGATTAAAACTCCAACCTTTATAAAATATAATTCTGGAGAATACTGAAAAGCATAGCTAGCATTCTTTATGACACAAGTCTGAATATTAATGAAATATAGTAACTTATAACCCTACTTCTTACCAAGGTGTACCAGAGATCTATCACTCATGATGAACAATTTTTGTTTTTGGGTTTTGGGAGTTTGTTCTGTTTTGATACAAGGTCTCTCTATGTAGCCCTTGATGTCCTGGAATTTTTTTTGTAGACCAGGCTGTCCTCAAAGTCACAGAGATCTACCTGTCTCTGCTTCCCCAGGCCTGGGATTAAAGATGTGAGCCACTAAGACAGGCCTCATAATTAACATTTGATCAATCTTCCCTATATCAGAAATAGAGTCTCTCAATCTTCCCTATATCAGAAATAGAGTCTCTGAAGTTATCAGGAATTTAAAAACTAATATTTTTTTATTTATTCTTTGAAAATATCATATATGCATACAATGTATATTGATCATATCCCTTTCCCAACTGCATCCTAATATTCACCTGGGGCTATATCCCAACATATCTCCCTTAATGCATTTCCTTCCCTCCCTCCCTTTCTCCCTCCCTCCCTCCCTCCCTCCATCCTTCCTTCCTTCCTTCCTTCCTTCTTTCTTTCTTTCTTTCTTTTCTTTCTTCTTTTTCTCTTTCAAGAACCCACTGAGTCCAATTAGTCCTAGAGTTTTTCTGAGTTATTAACACAATGTCTCACAGACTGTCTATCAGCAGACCTCCCACTGACTTACACTTTGTCCTCCTGCTTCTCTGGCTCCCCAGGAAGTCATCTGACAGGTTTTCCTCTCATTTGCCCTTCATGGGTAGGTCACTGATCAGCCAAGATGCTAATCCCAGATGTTGACAAACCTCTATCCTTGTGGTGAGAGAGTTAGAAGCAGGCGGGGGGGGGGGGGGGGGGGGGGGGGGGGGGGGGGGGGGGGGGGGGGGGGGTTGGGGGGGGGTGGAGAATGGCCTCTTTTCTAATGCAGCCTTTCTACCCCCAGCTGGGCACTCACGAGTATTTCAGTTCTTCATAACAGAGGTCACTGGTAGGTTTGGACTGGATCTGGGCAAACTGTGGGCTCATTATTCATTGAGTTTCATGTGTGAAAGAAATTCTCTCTCGTGGACGATTGAGCCTCATGCCATTCCCCTAAATTCTATCTCCTCCTAGAACTTTGAACCACCCTCCCACACTATTCTTCTGCAGCCTGTCCACCGTGTTATTTACCTCCAAACGTTATTTTACAGGTTAGAACTAGAACAACTTGATCTTTTGCTCTCAGCCCTCCATTCTATCCCTTATTTCCCTCAACATTCTAGTCAAAAGCAACGGCTTCTTGTGTGTCAAAGATGCAGATGTATCAGGAAGAGGACAATAACCTGGCAAGCCCAGCCATGCCTGCGGACCTTGTTAATTAATTAGACTGACCCGTTAGACTGAGAAGTCAAACCTAATGTGTGATCTTGGTGAAAGTTATTGATCCCTTCATCCCAGTGCATTACTTCAAGGTCTAGCTTACACTCTCTGATCCTCCTGAGGTTCTACTTGGCTATTTCCTTTATTGACAGTGTGGCTCTCTATGTTGTTTTCATTACACGTGAATACAATGTAAAACATTAAACAGCACAAAGCTATAAAAAAGCAAATAAATTGTTTTGAAATTTTATGTTCCTGAAGCAATTTCTATTAAAATCCTGGCATCTCCATTTCATGCCTCTGTAATGAAAATACAAAGGCATAAATTGATATTACTTACATGGGGTCATATATTTCTGTCTATATCTTGAAAATGTAATTTGACTATTTAAAAAAAATATTCTTTCCACAAATGCGTGTATAGGTTTCTTTATTCTTATATTGCTCTTTGAAAGTTTCTTATTGTGTTATGGTAGATAGACTTTTCTTTCCTTGCCTTTTTATATGTGTGTATGTGTGTATATGTGATGTCATGAGTACACCACATGCATACAGTAGCTCAAGGATGCCAGAAGGAAGCAGATCCCCTAGAGCTAGAGTTAGTGATGGTTATGGACGATCATGAAGATGCTAGCAAATGAACACAGGTCTTCAGCGAGAGAAGTAACAAGAACTCTTAACTGATGAGCTGTCTCTTCATCCCCACTCTTTCTCCTTCCCTCCCCTGCTGTGGGATGGTCTGTATGTCAAATGTGTTGCTGATTGGTCAATGAATAAATCACTGATTGGTCAGTGGCCAGGGAGGAAGTATAGGCGGGACTAACAGAGAGGAGAATTGAGAGAACAGGAAGCTGGGTGAGAGAGACACTGCCAGCCGCCATGATGACAAACAGCATGTGAAGATGCTGGTAAGCCATGAGCCATGTGGCAAGGTATAGATTTATAGAAATGGATTAATTTAAGCTGTAAGAACAGTTAGCAAGAAGCCTGCCACGGCCATACAGTTTGTAACCAATATAAGTCTCCGTGTTTACTTGGTTAGGTCTGAGTGGCTGTGGGACTGGCAGGTGACAGAGATTTGTCCTGACTGTGGGCCAGGCAGGAAAACTCTAGCTACACTCCCCCTCTATCTTTCCTTCCTTCCTCTCTTCTTTCCTTCCTTCCTTCCTTCCTTCCTTCCTTTCTTCCTTCCTTCCTTCCTTCCTTTCTTCTTGTCTCTCTGGCTTCAGAGTAGTCTTAATAATAAGCAGCCTACATTTCCATGTACCCACACTACCTAATTAAACATAAAACATTACCCATTTGCTGGGTCTCTCTTCTTGATTGACCCCCACAATTACATCCTTCTATACCCATACTAGCCACCTTCCTCATTTGGGGCTCATTATTCCCATTGATATCTTCAGTGTGTCATAAATATCTTTGTTATGAATCAATGCATTCATATTCTTGTAATATTTAAACTAGCATGAAAATATTCACTATATACATGACTATGGAAGCTCTTTTATTCACTTGATATATGTCAACATGAACAAGTTAAGTTTCTTCATTTTGGTATTACACAGTATTATACTATATGAATATACATTGAGCTGTCAATTCCTCCTTCAAGGAGCATTTTTTAATTAACATTTTGTTTTCCTTGGTTATCTACTGGGAACATATTTTTTCAAGTCAAGAGTCAGTGCTGTAAGTAGCTGAGAATGTGGACTTTGGTCTCAGACTGACAAATTTGAAGTCTGGTTATACCTTTTAGTTGTTGTGTTCATTTGGAAACTTATCTAGATTCTTTGTGCCTCAGCATCTCATCTTAAGGTGGACATAGTTTATTATAGATAAAGTGTTCTCCCTGTATGTCTGCCTGCCTGCCAGAAGAGGGCACTAGATCTCATAATGGATCCTTGGGAACCACCATGTGGGTGCTGGGAATTGAACTCAGGACCTCTGGAAGAGCAGCCAGTGCTCTTAACCAGTGAGCCATCTCTCCAGCCTAGGCTCAGTGAGCTGGGCTCTGCTGACTCCCCATGGAAGACCTCGATTTGGGGGATGTGGGGATGCAGGGTGGCTTGGGAAAGAGGGCTGGGGGATGGGAGGAGGGAGGGGGGTCTGTGGATAGCATGAGGAGTGAGTAGAAAATTTCTTAATAAAGAAAAATAAAATAAAATAAAAAACATGTATTTGAAAGACACGTTTTAACATGTATTAGCTATTTTATTATATGTAATTATCAGTGAACTAACCCACCCTCCACGTTGTGGATGTTGATAAAACATGTTACCAACTATTAAAGTGTGGTACAAGTGAAAAAAAAAAGACGGACATAGTAACATCTGTCTCATAGGAATATTGAGAAAAGAATTAGCTTTAGGGATTAGCATGCTTCTTTTACGGAAACGTTTGTCATCATTTCACGGGAAGACATCTTCGCTGAGCTCTCTCTGGGTGCTCAACCTGAAGTCTTTGGCATTGTTTCCTAGTCAGACCTTTGCTTCACGGAGACCATACTGCTCTAAATCTGCCTTCTGCTGCTGTTGCATCTTCATTTCCCCATGCCCATGTCCAAACAAACAATAAATTCTCTACTTTCTCTTGCCTCCAAACAATTTTCATATGGTGTTACCTCATTCTTCTCTGACACATCGAATGTTGTCAGAGTGGTTGCTGTTTTCCACTACACAGAGGAGTCCTCCCCTTGCTGATCATGTACCCATAGGGCAATTTCTCTCTGTAGCTTAGCTCCACTAGCTCTTGGACTAGCCTCCACATCTTTCCCCAGCCTCTCCTTTCCTGCCATGGACTGGGCCCTTTCAGTTCTTACAGCCAGCTAGAATCTCCTGTCCACCTGCCGCTGCCCTTACAGAATACTGTGCTCTGCCTTTTCCACATGGTAGTACAGCCCATCTTTTGTTCCTCTCAATTTAAATATTTATTTGAGAATTTTATACACGAGTACAGTGTACAAACCATTTTCCCTCCTTCTTCTCTAAAACTGCTATGTTTCCCCCATACAACTTCCTCCCCAAATAAATTATTGACCTTTTTAACTATTGCTACACATACACACACACACCTTGTAGAGTCCATTTGGTGTTGCTTGAATATTTATGGGTTTAGGCTGACCACTTGGAATGGGCTAACGTATCAGTAGCATGCCCTCCTGGAGAAGACTGATTATTTCTTTCTCAGACTCATTAATTGCCATTGGCACTTTATCTAAGGGAGGGTCCTTGTGAGACATCCCAGCATGTCAGTTGGTGTTGACCTTATATAGGTCTTGTTTTGGGAACCACATTTTTGCGATTCCATGGGTGCAGCTTCTCTGTCAAGGGTACAGGCCACTATCTCACAGCAGGTTGTCTACTCTTCTGGATCTTCACATCTCTTTGCTCCCTCTTCTGCAATGTCCTCCGAACCTTCGGTGTAGGGGCTGTGTTGTAGATGTGTCAATCATGGTTGGGCACCTCTCACTCTGTTGTTCTCTGTATTTGACCAGTTGTAGATTCCCACAGTGGTCTCTGATTGCTGCCTAAGAACCTTTTCTTAATGAGGCACCGGTAAGAAGGATGAGTATTTATAATGCAAGTAGAAATTCTACTGGTTTAGCAATATGGAAGTAGTAGTAGCAGGTTCTCTTCTTGTGTCTGATGTCACCATCGTAAGTAGTCAGCTAGGCTTAAAATATCAGGAATGAATTCATGAATTCCCTCCCATTGAGCAAGTCTTAAGTCCAATTAGACAACTGTTGGTCTCCCCCAAAATGTTAAGTGCCACTACTGCAGCATTGGGCTATCCTCCAAACTTAAATACTGCTTACTCAGGAGGCAGGCACTGATCCTTCAGCCTCCTGGGTTTACAGCCAGCAAGTTTCCTTCACTCATATATACTCACACATCTGTTGAATCTTTATGCCACTCAAAAACACCAAGTTTCATAAAAATCAGAGACAGTATTTTTTGAGATAGGGCTTCATCATATTGACTAGGTAAGCCTAAAGCTTTATATAATAGCCTGAGCCAGCTTCAGATCCCATGATTTCCTTGCTCCTGCCTGTGTGTCCTGGGATTATAGGCACTGCCCAGAAGGGAGAGTTTCTTACTCACTGTCACACTTGCATGATTAGTTTATATTAATTGAATAAAGTATAAAATTCTAAGACATAACTCAGAAAAAGAGGGCATATATGGTAGACCTGAAATAAATTTGAATTGTATACTGAAAGATTCATTGGAAGTTGCCTTTGGATTGAGAGCATCCTTAGTTTTGAAGTAAATGGATCTTGAGTTTTGTTGGTAGTCAGTAAATATAGTTATAATTTGCCTTGTAAATCATAGCACAGAGTTTTAAAAATATTTCAATACTCTGACATACCTAAATGGAAGTTTTCTTTCTGAAATTGGCCATATTTCCTTGTGAGCACCAATATTCCTGAAGAAAAGGTAAGATGTCTTCCCATTCGAATGATTTATTCTCTGTATAACAATAAAAATTTATAAGATCAAAGCAAAAAGCCAATATAGATTTAGTAGACTATTTAATGAAAGCTTCTTTATGTGTTATGGCTTCCAGGTAGCTAATGTTCTTTTTTATTGTATGATGGAGAACACCCAGTCAGCTACCACAGGAATCCAAGCTTCAATTCCTAGTTCAAATTCCACAAAGCGTAGCTTCCTGAAGAGCAGGCTGTAACTGCACTATGGGGCCATTCCAAAAGGGGCTGGTGGAAATCCCTCAGATATTTCTGAGGAGTAGTTATCACAGAGAAAGGATCCCACAATGAAACAAATTTACTTCTCAAAATTTAATTCCATATATTTCTAAGAAACAGAAAGCCCTGCATATAGCCATTAGACAGGAATAATAATCCTTATTATTGGTAATATTAGATACTTAATAATACTTAATAACAAGTTCTGGAAAATGGCTTATAAGACAATAAACTTAACACTGCAGATAATATGACTTTTTAAAAAGTGCAGAAAGACAAAAAAATAATGAGCATGCACTGTACAATCTTTAGGGAAAGGTTTTAATATGGGTTTTCGTGTATTTAGAACAGATGTAAAGACTTTTTATTTCATTTTTGGTATGCATTTTCTACCATTATTATTGTTAGAGACCCCACATCCTAAATTATCATTACTCTTTTCTACCTCTTTTCAGCATGAGTAATTAGAAACCCACCATGCTTGACTCTTTAAGGCACTGCCTTGTGGTACATGAGCGGAGGTGAGGACCTGCCTTCAGTAAGCCACTGGTCCTCTGCCATGTGAATTGATGAGATGTCTAGAATCACATTTCATAAGACTTAGAAAAGCATTGCTGAGCCAGCTCCTTACACAATCACCCAGCAGAAGAGTAAGCATGAAACAGGATGCCAGACAAGTTATCTGTCCTTCCTTCTTACCTACTTCCTTCCTTCTTTCCTCCCTCCCCCACCCCCACTTTACCTGCACTGTCTTCCTTTCTTCTCCGTCATGCTATTATATGTCCATCACTTTTTTCTGTCTCCTTTTCCCTCTAATATGTCCTAATACACCATTCTCATTTTTGTCGTTCACCTGTAGCAGCACAGTCTCATAAATGCAACAGGATGCTGCTGATGCTTCCTGTCTATTATCTCAAATAGTAACTAGCATCCAAATATGAGCTATTGAGCTACTTCCAACTTTGAGCTCTTGAAATACAATTTAGCCATTTCATTTCAATTAAACGTGTGTTTACACAGCTGTCTTTGGATAGTGACTATGGCATACATAAATAGAAGTCAACCCTGACCTTTGGAATGTCACAGTCCAGGACTTTTGTAGCAACAGCATTCTATACTAGATATTTTGAGAATTAGTGAATTGGAAAGTGTACTGTTCATTATCAAAAGCAATCTCAACAAACAAGTGATGCAATCAAAAGTCAAGTCAGATCTAGCAAATGTATAAATGCATAATCCATGATACATGCAAGCTAGCAAAAGGGGCATCACTTACAAATATACCCAACAATTCTAGGAAATGTAGTAGGTTTTAATCAAATAATTTATGCACTTAATATTTATATCCTACCCAAAATAATTGTATTAGCAGACTTTAGACTTGCATTCTAGCTTGACCCATGTACTATCTAAATATTTGAGGCTGCATGACCTATGGATGGATGTTCCTTAATCTCAGATCTTTAGGGTAGCTCAGGTTTATCAATAGAATCTCTGAAGATGGTACCCAGCCACTGCCTCCCCAAGTCTTCTACTATGTCAAAATAGGATTCCCTCTACCATTGACCAGTCCTCAGAGGAATTATTGTCTCATCAAGACCTTCAGTTGAATTTGAGATTTTGAGTGCTGTGAACTGTGTCAAGGGTGGGAGAGAAAGCTTTCCACTGCCTTACCTATTGGAAGCTGCTTCTGAGTCCCTCCTTCCTGCCAAGGAGCTCCAAAGCTAGGCTTTGAGCTGTCAAAGCTAGGCTCAGGTTGTTTCTTGGCTTCCCCTGTCTTTGCTGCTGCCCTTTGTCTATGTTGTCTCTCTTTTTGTGGCTTTCTAAAGCTTTGATGCTATTTCTCACTTTGAGATATTAATCACTTCCTTCTCATGCCTCTCTTCTTCCCCGTCACTCACAAAGGCAGTCATCTTCAGAGGGGTTTTATTTTTATGACATATTCATAGCATAGTTTCATTAACCTTCAAATCTCAACCTAGGAGATACTGAACTACTATCACTGTGTTGGTAGTGAACACCCTACCATGTTTTAGTCTTTGCAGTGTCTTCATTTGAGAAGCATATAATGGGAGAAAAGCAGAGAGATAGGAAAAGCTTAATTGAAATTATAGTTAATCTATCATTTTATTTTACTTGCATTTTTCTTCCTCAGAATGTTAATATTGAAGTACACTATGCACAAAGACAGAGCATAGGCTTTGGTCACACAGCCTGTTTCCCTAAGAAGTATTCAGTTGTTGTGCCTTTTAGGTCACAGAATCTCTAAACTCAGTTTATAGCTCTCACTAGAAAGATGCTTTTTTGAGGCATAACATAAATGTTCTCTCGGGCAGAATCTGCTTTTAATTTTTATGTGTGTAGACAATGTATTGTTATTTCTTAGAGAATGTTTCATAAATATTTAGAAGCTGGTCCAGTCTCAGTGGCTCAACTACTGTTTAGAAAATTCTTATACTTGTTTAATGATACAAGCCTGTGGATCGATGCTTTTTTCTTAAAATTTCAATTTTGAATAATTGCACTACTCAATTCTCCTTTCCCAAGTCATTCAGTACCTCACAAAGTTATTATCTATCCCTACCTACACTTAGCAAGGATTTATGGTGGCATTCAACACATTCAGTGACTGCGATAGTCACTTCCATAGATGGAAGGCCTAACTCATCATTCCTGAATAGAAGGCATTTTTCAGTCAATTCCCTATTATCCACACTAATGGTTGGAAGCACTAGTGCAGATAATTTGAGCCACGGAATGGGTCCAAAGCCACTTTATATTTTACTTTGGAATAAGCATTGGTATTTATATTTGAGTGCATGCATGATTGATGTTTGGCCATTCAACCTAAGTGATGAAAGCAAACAAGAGGGACATTTGTCGGAGTGGGCAGGACACCTGGCTTCCGATTGTCCCTCTCCAGCCATCTAACCTTCCCCACCATTCACCTTTGAAAACACAAAGCATCACTTAGCGTGCTGATGAGAAATAAGAGCCTAGAGCAGAATTTCCTTATCTCTAAGCTTCTGACTCAGACCTTTCCTGGGACAGAGATGCAATTAAGCTTTTTGGTCGAGGCCATTTCTCTTCTAGTTACTGCTGAAAGAGAAAGGTTTAATTAGTCATGGGAGATGATAATGCTGCTGAGAGTCTGTCTGTACACGGTCGGAGAAGGTAAGTCCAGAATCTCCTACGCCATAGTTCGTTTCCCCATGCTGAGTATTTGTCTCTCTGTGTTTCTCAGGGTAGATGCTTGTTTTTGTTCTTTCTTGGCCTATTGTAATAGATTCACCACTGCTGTAGGAGTTTCCCAGACCCTGACAAGGCCAGTGCTAGTGAAATAAAACAACTCAAATTTGAAAGAATATAGCAGCATGAAATGAAGTGAAGTCAACAGGAAACCAGAAAATCAGTATGATACATATCATACCACAAGCTGCCTGTGAACTCTAGCAGCAAAGAGGTAAGGTATGTGTTTACACATGAATAAACATAATACAGCTGCAGGCCAGACATACATATATGGTTATTCTGCTAATGACAATCTTTGGGTTTTGACTACAGCAATCAAAATTATGTTAATAATATTAATATATTTCAATAAAAATTGTCCGGATTTTCCGTTGACAGAGATTGAATTCAAGTGCCAATATAGCTATCAAGTTCTATTAAAAGCAAATCTTATTATAATACTATGGACAAATATACATGCAACATTCTAGAAGGTTATTTCATGACTAGATTATAAGACATTCTACATTATAAGACATTCTACATTAAAAAAAATTTTGTTGATTATTCATCTTTAACTGCATTTAGCTTCAACTTTTGCTCTTGATGAAGCCAATACTCGACATCTTTTAACAATGTTGCAACTTTGCTTGTGACACGGCAAACTAGTAACCAAAGAGCAAGGTCAGTGTTGAATGCATAACTCGCATTTCTTTTTCACGCCTTTTTTTTTTTTTTTTTTTTTTTTGGTTTTTCGAGACAGGGTTTCTCTGTGTAGCTTTGCGCCTTTCCTGGAACTCACTTGGTAGTCCAGGCTGGCCTTGGACTCACAGAGATCCGCCTGCCTCTGCCTCCCGAGTGCTGGGATTAAAGGCGTGCGCCACCACCGCCCGGCTGTTTTTCACGCCTTTGAAAGAGAATGGGCTTCAATAACTGCCCATGGAGACTTTACTGAAGGAGATGCTAAGATGAACACATTACTTTTAGCATTAGAAAGAGTACCCTCCGCCAAAGAGAAAGAAAATTCCTGAGCTGCCATTTGAGTTCTGTGTCTTAATTTTTTCCTATGTCCCAGCCTCTTTACTTCTTCATCTCAATTACACTATTTTATCCTAGCAAGACTATTTAATTATCAGAATTTTATCACAAATTTAATATATACATTATGTACCATGTACATATAATTATAAATTAAATGATTCCAAAATAAGGAACATTAATTCTCAGTGCACCTACCAGAGAAGAATCTAATGATAACTTGTTTTTGCTATTATAGCAAGCAGAACTTGTGCATACAGAGTTAAAATGACACACTTTAAAAAATGGATGAAAAGGTGCACAGAGTAAAGATATTGCAGTATTGATGTAGCTGGTTACTGTAAACTAAGTGCAGCTGCAAGGCAACATCAAGGAACTAACAACACTTTCATTACCAATATAATGAATAGTTACTGTATGCTCATTAAAAACTCTAGAGGTACTGGAGAGGCGCATTTTGGCTGAGGAAAATCAGCACAGTTATAAATGAAGAATAACTCCCAGGAATACCTACTTTTTAATTATTTTTTTTTTCATTTATTTTCCATCCAAACCTATGTTTCCCCTCCCTCCTCTCCTTCTGTTCCCCCAAACCCTCCTCTGCCACTCCCCTCTACCATCTACTCTTCTGTTTCTGTTCAGAAAGGGGCAGGCCTCGAATGGGTGTCAACAAGGCATGGCATATCAAGTTGAGGTAGGACTAAGCTCCTCCCTTTGTATTAAGGCTGGGCAAGGCATCCCACTATGGGGACTAGGTTCCCAAAAGCCATCTCAAGCCTTAAGGACTCCCACTGCTAGGAGTCCCACAAATAGACCAAGCTACTCAACTCTAACAAATATGTAGATGGCCTATGTAGGCCAATGCAGGCTTGGTAGCTATTTGTCCAGAGTCTGTGAGCTCCTATGAGCCCAGGTTAGTTGTGGGTTCCCTTGTGATGTCTTTGATCCCCCTTGCTTATATAATCCCTCCTCCCTCTCTTCAACAGGATTTCTGGAGCTGGGCCTATACTTGGCTCTGGATCTCTGTATATGTTTCCATCAGTTACTGGATGAAGGCTCTCTAAGGACAATTAGGGTAGTCACCAATCTGATTATAGGAAATGGCCAGTTCAGGCACTCTCTGCACCATTGATTGCTAAGAGCCTTAGCTGGGGTAATCATTGTGGATTCCTGGAAGATTTCCTGTCACCAAGTTTCTCTCCAGCCTCTGGGGCTGTAGATTGTAGCCTGCTTAGCCTTTAATTTACAGCTAATATACACTTATGAGGGAATATACACCATGTTTGTCTTTCTGGGTCTGAGTTACCTCACTCAGGATGATTTTTTTCTAGTTCTATACAGTTGCCTGAAAGTTCATGATGTCATTTTTTTTTACACCTGAGTAATACTCCATTGTGTAAATGTACCACATTTTCTTTATCCATTCTTCAGTTGAGGGGCATCTGGGTTGTTTCTAGGTTCTGGCTACTACAAATAATGCTACTACGAACATAGTTGAGCAAGTATCCTTATGGTATGATTGATTATACTTTGTTTGGCTATATGCCCAAGATTGGTAGAGCTGGATCTTGAGGTAGACTGATTCCCAATTCTCTGAGAAATGACCAAATCGATTTCCAAAGTGGCTGTACAAATTTGTACTCCAATCAGCAATGGAGTGTTTCCCTTACTCCACATCCTCTCCAGTATAAGTTGTCATTAGTGTTTTTGATATTAGCCATGCTAACAGGTTTAAGATGATATCTCATAGTCATTTTGATTTACAATTTCCTGATGGCTAAGGATGTCAAACAATTCTTTAAGTATATCTCAGCCATTTGAGATTCTTCTAGGAGAATTCTCTGTTTTGATCAGTACCCTATTTTTTAATTGGATTATTTGGTATTTTAGAGTCTAGTTTGTTTAGTTCCTTAAATATTTTGGAGATCAGTCTTCTGTCAGATGTGGAGTTGGTAAAGATCTTTTCCCATTCTGTAGACTGCAGTTTTGTCTTATTGACAGTGCCCTTTACCTTACAGAAGCTTTTTGGTTTCATAAAGTCCCATTTATTAATTGTCAATCTCAGTGTCCTGTGCTACTGGTGTTATATTCAAGAAGCTGTCTCCCATGCCATTATGTTCAAGGCTACTTCACACTTTCTCTTCTACTGGGTTCAGTGTAACTAGATTTATGGCGAGGTCTTTGATCCACTTGGACTTGAGTTTGTGCATGGTGATAGATATGGGTCTATTTGCATTCTTCTACATGTTGACATCTACTTACGCTAGCACCATTTGCTGATGATGCTTTCTTTTTTCCATTGTACAGTTTTGGTTTTCTTTGTCAAAAATCAGGTGCTCATAGCTGTGTTGATTAATGTCAGGTTCTTCAGTTTGATTCCACTGGTCCACATGTTGGTTTTTATGCCAATACTATGCTGTTTTTATTACTATCACTCTGTTGTAGAGTTTGAAATCAGAGATGATGATACCTCTGCAATTTCCTTTATTGTATAGTATACTTTTAGCTAATCTGTTTTTTTTTTCCCCATATTGAGTTGAGTATTGCTTTTTCCAGGTCTGTGAAGAACTGTGTTGAGATTTTAATGGGGATTACATTGAATCTGTAGATTGCTTTTGGTAAGCTTGCCATTTTCACTACATTAATCCTCTGATCCATGAGCATGTGAGATATTTCCATTTTCTGATATCTTCTTTGGTTGCTTTCTTCAAAGAATTAAAGTTCTTATAATACAAGTCTTTCACTTGTTTGGTTAGAGTTGCCACAAGATACTTTATATTATTTGTGACTGTTTTAAAGGGTGGTATGTCCCTGATTTCTTTCTCAGCCCATTTATCATTTGTATATAGGAGTGCTACTGATTTTTTTGAGTAAATCTTATATCCAGCCACATCACTGAAGGTATTTATCAGCTGTAGAAGTTCCTTGGTAGAATTTTTGGAGTCACTTATGTATACTATCATATCACCTAAAAATAGTGAAAATTTGGCTTTCCAATTTGTATCCCCTTGATCTCCTTTTGTTGTCTTATTGCTCTAGTTAGAACTTCAAGTACTATATTAAACAGCTATGGAGAGAATGGACAGCCTTATCTTGTTCCTGATTTTAGTGGAATTGCTTTGAATTTCTCTCCATTTAATTTGATGCTGGCTGTTGGCTTGCTGTATATTGCTTTTATTATGTTTAGGTATGTCCTTTGTATCTGTGATCTCTCTGAGATTTTTACCATGAAGCGTTGATTGATCCTGTTTTCATATCCATTCTTTTAGCCTGTTTCTTTTTATTGGCAAATTGAGTCCATTGATGTTAAGAGATATTAATGAACAGTGATTGTTAATTCCTGTTATTTTTTAGTTTTGGTGGTGGTGGTAGTGTGTGTGTGTGTGTGTGTGTATGTGTATGTTTCCCTTCTTTGGGTTTGGCTGGTGTGAGATTATCTATTGCCTGTGTTTTCATAGGTGCAGCTAACTTTCTTGGGTTGGAGTTTTCTTTCTTGTACTTTCTTGTAGCTGGAGAATTTCTCTCCAGCTCCCGCCAAGTCCCGCCAGTCCCGGAGCCCACTTATAAAATAAACAGACAGACTCTTACATTATTTAAACTGCTTGGCCATTAGCTCAGGCCTATCATTGTCTAGCTCTCACTCTTATATTCAGCCCATTTCTATTAATCTTTACTTTGCCATGTGGCTCGTGGCTTACGGGTACTTTACATCTTCCTTGTCCTGGCGGCGGCTCCAGCCAGTTCCTCTTTCCTTCCTCCTTCCTCAATTCTCCTCTCTCCTTGTCCAGCCTATATGTCCTGCCTGGTCACTGGCCAATCAGTGCTTTATTTATATAGAGCTATATCCACAGCACTTTCTATAGGGCTGGATTTGTGGATAGGTATTGTTTAAATCTGCTTTTTGTCATGAAATATCTTCTTTTCTTTGTCTATGGTAATTGAGAGCTTTGCTGAGTATAGTAGTCTGGACTGTCATCCATGATTTCTTAGAGTCTGTAAAATGTCTGTCCAGGACCTTCTGGCTTTTAGAGTCTCCATTGAGAAGTCAGGTGAAATTCTGATACGTCTGCCTTTATATGTTTGTCTTTTTTTGTGTCTCTTAATATTCCTTCTTTATTTGGTATGTTTAGTGTTTTGATTATTATGTGGCAAGGAGACTTTTTTTTGTCCACTCTATTTGGTGTTCTGTAAGTGTCTTGTACCTTTATGGGCATATTATTTCTTAGGTTGGAAAAATTTTATTTTGTTGACTATATTTTCTGTGCCTTTGAGCTGAGATTCTTCTCCTTCTTCTAACCCTGTTATTCTTAGGTTTGGTCTTTTTATAATGTCCCAGATTTCCTGGGTGGTTTGCGTTGGGAATTTTTTGGCTTCAATGTTTTCTTTGACCAATGAATCTATAGACTCCTGTATCATATCTTTAACACCTAAGATTCTTTCTTTCACCTCTTGTATTCTGCTGGTGATGCTTGCATCTGTATTTTCTGTTCACTTACCCATATTTTCCATTTCTAGAATTCCCTCCTTTTGTGTTTTTTTATTGCTTCTATTTCAATTTTCAAGCCTGTTTGAACTGTTTTCTTCACCTGTTTGATTTTTTTCTTTGCTTTCTTTAAGGGATTTATTGAGTCTTCCAATTTTTTGTTTGTCTTTTCCTCAATTTCTTTAAGGGAATTTTTCATTTCCTATTTAAAGGCCTCTGTCATCTTCATAAAGTTATGTTTAAGGTCATTTTCTTATGGTTCAGCTGCATTGGAATGTTCAGGTCTAACTGTTGCAGGATCACTGGGTTCTGGTGGTGTTATATTGCCCTTTCTGTTGTTGAATGTATTCTTACACTGGCATTTATGCACCTGCTGTGGGATGTTCTGTATGGCAAATGTGTTGCTAATTAGTCAATAAATAAAACACTGATTGGCCATTGGCTAGGCAGGAAGTGTAGGCAGGACAAGGAGGAGAATAAAGCTGGGAAGTGGAAGGCTGAGTCAGAGAGACACTGCCAGCTGCCATGATGAGAAACAGCATGTGAAGATGCCGGTAAGCCACGAGCCATGTGGCAAGGTATAGATTAATGGCAATGGATTAATTTAAGCTGTAAGAACAGTTAGCAAGAAGCCTGCCACGGCCATACAGTTTGTAACCAATGTAAGTCTCTGTGTTTACTTGGTCGGGTTTGAGCGGCTGTAGGACTGGCAGGTGAGAGAGATTTGTCCTGACTGTGGGCCAGGCAGGAGAACTCTAGCAACATGCACCTTGGGATGATTATAGGTCTGGATGTTGATTTTTGTGTTGTCTTTGTTGGATGGATGTTTGGTTCCTTTATTATCTGTTTCCTTTATTGTCTTCTGGCCTTAATGTCCAAGAGTTCTGGTGATTGACTGATCTTCAGGTCCAGTCGGATGTCTCAGCTGAGTTGGTGGGAGTTTGGGTGCCTATATCCAGTATATCCTCCTGTTCTCCTGACGGGTGCGGGCTGTACTGTGCCTGTGGAATCTTCTGGAGTTGTGGGGAAGGGCTGTGCAAGGTGAGGATGATGAAATGGATAAGGCTGCACAGCAGAGTGGAGCGGGTCTTGGTGAAGCAGAATCCAGTGAGTGGTGGCTATGGTGGCCACAGGTCTTCAGGCATGTCTCTCACCTGCTAACTGGCTGATAGAGACTACACCAGAGCAGTGGAGTTCCAGTAGAGTTGGGGGTGGGGTTCACCTGCCATGCTGTTGCTGAGATAGGAGTGGAAGGGGCATAGGAATTGCCCTAGGGCTTAGGGTCTGGAGGTTGGGGTAGTTCAGCTGGAAAGCTAGTCATTCACCTCTTTTTCAAGCTGGTGTAGACTGTACATGTGCCTATGTAGTCTGCTGGAGTTGTGGAGAAGTGCTCGCAAAGGGGAGGATGATGTTATGGCTTGGGTTGGGCAGAGGAGTGGGTCTGGGGGGGACAGAATCCAGTGGATGGTGGTGGTGGTGCAGCCTGCAAGCAGGTCTCTCAAAATACCTACTTTTTAAATGAAGGATACAATGTAAATTAAAAATGTTGCTTTTTGTAGACAAAATTCTAAATGGTCTTATTAAATAAGAAACACAGAGGCAAATACAGATTTAAAAGCCCAAGAGATCAGAGTACTATCGAAGAACCAAGACTACCTTTAGCTTATCACTTGCTGCCGTTGCTTCCCCTGAGAGTTTCTCCCTGTGTGACTTGTCTTTTTATTGCTTTCCTGTTCTGCCTTCTCATTGGCTCTGAGCCCAGCCACATGACTTCCTTGTCACTACTTGTCTATACATACCTCCTGGTCTCTATGGTTGGTACTGAAATTAAAAACTCGGGTCACCATGCTTGGCTGTCTCCTTGACTACACAGAGACTCTGCCTGCCATGTGATCAGATTAAGGGCGTGTGCCACTGCCTGACTTCTGCTTTTGGCTTGCTATGTGACCTCTGATCTCCAGGCAACTTTATTTATTAACATGCAAATAAAATCACATTTCAGCACAAATAAAATATCACCATAGCTTTTCTTCTTTAAAATGTGTTGAGATCCAAGCTAGAATAAATAGGAGCATGATTTCTAGGAAGTGTATAGAGGGTTCCAATACTCAAATCCTTACAAGCAAATCAAAGAAACTGTACTTCAATACAATAAAGTGATGGATTTCAGTTTTGGACTGGAAAATGCATTGTGTACCAATGCAAAGAATGACTAACTGAGTCATTAATGACATAATAAATGAGTAATGAAGTTAATCATCATATGACAGCTTTAGTGGGATTAGGGTCTAAGACAATTAGTAAAAAAAAAAATTAGTCTCTGTTCTGTACATCTAGCTGACTGCAAACAAATCTGACTCAGAAAGAAAATGAATCATAGGATATTAGAATTATTCTAAATATTGTCATTTAAATCATTTGCAATTTGCTCTGAATGGAACCCAGGGACCTGAACATGCCAAAGAAGCTCAAGCATTAGGTTATATCCACTGGTTATTGGCTTTTTAATATTTAGTTGTCAGTTAAAGAAGTCACTTGCTCTGACAAAATACAAGGTAATTAGGAACTCTAAAAGTTCAGGAAGCATGGGTAGGGTAAGACTTCTTCTTATCCAAGCACAAGAACTAGAGTTCAAATCCCTAGAATCTACATATAAATGACAGATGTGGTTATATTTGCCTATTGCTCCAGCACTGAGGAACAGAAGCAGGCAGATGTTGGGGTTTTGCTGTCCAGATAGCCCACAAGCCTAGCCAAAGCAGAGATCTTGAGTTTGCTGAGTGACTTAGTCTAGTGGCACTAAACAGGAGAGGGACAGAGGAAGACACACATGGTCCTCCTCAGTCCTCTGAATGTGCATATACAGGCACCTGTACTCATAATGGAATTTAAGCAACTGAAATGAAGTGAGTTAAAAAATATGTGTCTGGTATATCCTCAAAGACAGACTAGGGAAATGCAGTGAATTCCATCTAAATATAAGCAAATTTTGACAATGCTCATCCCTAATTGGGTTTTTATATTGATCCCCCTACGGGACATCTTGGAAAACATGATGGCAGAAGAGAAGACAACAAAGTCCGAGCCAGAGTTGGGGTAAGAATGATGGAGGGTAGGGAGGACAACTTGGAAATACTACCTGCTAGACATCGCATGGCTCTAACAATCATGAACTCACAGCAGCTGGTGCTACCTGCATAAGACCTACACAAGACCGAGCCAGCTGAAATCCCAAGAAAGATGCACTGAGTGGGTGATTTCAAGGCTCCACCCAAGGCTGGAGAGCTATTGACAGTGAGATAGTTGCTGGAGGAGGAGAATTATTATTGAGTGAGACTGTATTCACTATTAGGTTTCTCATGCTCCAGTGAATGTTCCCCACATCAGTGTACAGATGGGTAGCACTCACGATACTTAATGAATTATTTTTTTAAAAAATGAAAGAGGGAGGAGACCTGATATGGAGAACTGTTGCAGTGGGGAGGTCGGTATAGGCATGATCGTGCGTTTATTGTCAATATTCATGAAATTATCAAAAATAAAATTTTAAAACCACATTAAGTCATAAACAAAATTCCTATTCAAGATATTATGAGGGCAGTGCTTATTCTTTCAAGCATCAGCAGGAAAGGAAGGAATTGGCATTTACCTATCATCTCATGTACTGTATTATCTAGCAATACTAATTCTAAGTAGTTTTTTTTAATCTAGTTAAGCCTTTAAAAAGTTAAACGTCTTGCTCAAGATGGCATAGTAAGTAGTGAGTCACAAATAAAAACCCAGAAATATGAATCCAAACTCAGTCCCCTTCTGCCATGATAGCATAAGGAGGAGAGTTAAGTTAAAAATAATTACTGAAAAATAATTTCCTTCTGTAAAGCTAATTTGAATTATAATTATCATTGATAAATAGTTCCAAAGTATAATAAATCAATCTTGTGCAAATTATCCAAGACTAGGGAAAAGTGGAATTTGAGAAAATTTCTTGATATTGAATTTTGAATATAATTATAATTTCAAACGTTTATTTAAATGTAATTATCTTATACATGTATTGCTTACTGAATGCATATTGAATATTCCCTGTGTGCTACACACTGTATTAGGAATGGGATGTATAATTACGAATGATACCAGTTTTGTTCTTGAGAAATCATAATTCAGAACTTTTTCTATCACCAAATTAGGTTTAATGGGAAATTTGTTACTATGGAGATCCTCACAAGACAAATGTCAGTAGACTTAAGAGCATGGCATGTTTCTGAAGGAAGGAGATATTTCCATAAGCCACATGGGAGCATTTATCTGATTACTTTATCATCACGCTAGGAACCTAATGATTTATTTTTGCTAACAGACTCTGGAAAATCCACCCCTATTCTTCCCTCACTTCTCTTTCTGTTTTCTCATTTTTAGCCTTCTCTTCTCAGTCACTACTTTTCCTGAAGTCAGCTCTACTGTCTCCTTCAGACACTTGTGTGTTAAAGCCAGCATTAGAAATTCCTCATAAATACACGTAAATGACTCCAGTGCTACCAATAAATAAAGATCAACTACGACTGGATACATAGATGTGGATAAACAGGGGCATCGCAAACATTGTAACTGAGAATTATTTAACTTGTTTGAAAATTAATTTTCTTATCTCCTAACCCATTACGTGTTGCATGAGTTTATGATAATATGCCTTGAAAGTCCCTAAATAAACTCCTGTGTGTAATGGCTCATTTTTTTTAGTTTCAAAGCAGTACAGAATGGAAGGAAAAGAAGGTAATACATGAGGACTCACTATATCACACTGGTCATAAACAGTGCCTTTCTGGAAGGGGTTGTGGTTAAGGAGTATTTGCACACGTTATAGCTGCATCCGAAGGAGCATAACAGACTAGGGTGTGCCCACACATTTCATTTCACTCAACTTACCAAAGCAATTCTTCCAGCATTTTTATAGTCACTCAGTTCTGGAATCTTTTACTGTTTTCACTACCTGCTCTAGAAACATATCATGTAGTGGCTAGGGACCAAGAAGTGAGTAACTACAGGTATTTAACACAGATCCACATGTACAGCTAGAAAAAAATGATACTTGGCATACACTCTCCATTAAATTTGAACTGTTTATAATCTACCATAGGTAAACAGTTACATATTTATCACACAAATATCTAATGCTGCATGTAAAGCATGCTTTCTATGTGAAATATTCCAACATTTCCCCAAGAATCTTTGTAAAGATGAGGAAGAGATGAGGTAATAAAGTATGGGTCTATAAAAAGCAAATATTTATTTCCTCAGGTATCTAGGCCCATAAGTGATTTCAAAACAATCCCTTTCTCAGGACCAAGATACAAAAAATCCAAATATATAATCGTGCAAGTATGCTACACCATCAGTTCTAATGTTCTTCCAGCGTTGCATTTATGAGAATAAGCATTAGCTTAAAACAAAGGAACTTCATCCTTCTCTTAATCATGTTGTATTTTACTGGAAAGGACAAATTCCAAACCACTTATCCTACTAGCCCTGATTCCATTGAGAAAAGAAAAAAGTTCTGAATTATGAGAATAATGGAGCCCCTTTTGACATGAGAAAAAATTATGCTTAATGAACTATAATAATCTCTCTAAATACTACACATTAAGCACTTGGGACAGAAATGTACATTAATGTACTATAACATTAGCAAAGTAAGTGATAAGCTCCTAGGACCTTCAAGACTCTTCAGGACCTCAAAGGACCCACTGACATTGCGTTAAGGATACGATTGCTAGAAATGCTGTTCGCTGCAATTTGTCATTGGTTCTGGTTTTTCTTGGACTGAAAATTTCAACTACACTATCAACACTGTCATTCAAAAAGGTACCAATTAAAAAATTTCATGTTCTGATTATACACTCACATTTTAGATTTTGAGAGACAGAGACCTTTACTTGAAATGCCTTTAAGGTAGTTGGTGAAACAGAGTCAACTTGTAACTCTATTTTATTTCATAGGTGACCAAAAGGGAATACAACTTTTAGATAGAAGTACTTACTTAAACAGTGACTTATTTCCTATTAGCAGAAACTCTTACATTCTCACCCTATATCCTTAGTCTCTTCCATTGTACAGATTTATTTTCACTATACCTTGGGTCTCTTTATTTCTAGACAAGGAGAACTGTCTGACTCCTCTATGGTAGTTTAAATTTATTTATTTTTGATATTTATTCTACTTTATGTGTATGAGTGTGTGACTAAGTGTGTTTAAGAGCACTCTGTGCATGCAAAAGCCCACAGAGGACAGAAAAGGCATAGTATCCTCTGGAATTGGAGTTACAGATAGTTGTGAGTCTCCAAGTAGATTCTGGGAACCATACCTGAGTCCTCTGCCAGAGCAGCAAATGCTCTTAGTCACTGAGCCATCTCTTTAAACTATTATTTCTTTTTAATTAATTAACTTATTTTTGTAAATATGTGTATGTATACAGGTATGTGTTCATGTGTGCATGGGGATGTGCATGTATATTTAAACATGAGACTAACTTTGAATTATCTTCCTTGATTTCTCTCTCTCTCTCTCTCTCCCTCTCTCTCTCTCTCTCTCTCTCTCTCTCTCTCTCTCTCTTTCTCTCTCTCTAGCAGAGTCTCTCATTGAATTTGGAGATAATGGATTGGCTAGACTGTCTGGCCAGTGGGCTCCAGGGAACCACATATCTATGCTCTAACCTGCTCAAGGGATTGCAGATCTCACCATGAAAGCTTTTACATGGTTAGAAAAGTCCTTATGCTTATGTAGTAGACACTTTAGTGGTATAGATAAAAATAGTAATAAGGAAAAATTGTGAGATAGAAGTTCATCTAAGTTGTCAAGAGAGGGAACAAATTGAACAATGTTGATAAGAAATATCCAGCTAATTGAGAAAAATATCATAAACAAGGGTTATAATTAAAAATTTAATATGACATGCCTTCTTAAAAGAACTGAAATTATAATGCTTGATGAGAAAAAGTTGTCTGTCTTAAACTTGAATAGGCAAAGAGTGGTGATTTGAAATTATACTTTTATTCTTCAAAATAATAAAAGGGAAATAATGATTCTTTGACAAGAATTGTTTTCGGTTAGAAAATGAATATAAGATGTCATTCTATAAGAGTGAATTAGTTGTAAATCTTCTGCATGCTATGGCAAATTAAATTCAATTGTCTAAAACAATGACAAAAATTGCTAACTCAGAACTTTAGCAAAGACATGGTCAAACAGCTCGGTGATATTTTGGAATACAGATTTCTTCCACCTCTTTTCTCAATCTTTCACAGTACTTTTTCAATCCAAAGCAAGCCTTAGCTTTAAGATAAAGCATTTTTTTAAGGTAGTAAGATGGAAGCCAACTTCTGGTGGCAAAGAAACACATAGTTATACTTAGTAGGAAAAAAAAGCTTGTTTTTTTTTCCAGCACAATTTTTGGAAAAATAATCCTACTTTGTTGCAACAAATGCAGAGAAAAATATTTCTACAATTTGCACTAGCCAAAATTGTGTTAGGGTTCCATTGGTAGTGAGAGAAAGCAGTTGTCAGCTTCTATAAACTAGACTTTCTTCATAGACAAGGCTATACATATAATTGCAGTGTATTTAAAACAAAAGAAGAAAACACCCTGAGTAATCTAATTGTCAAATATGTGCAAATGGCAGGTTTGATTTTGCAGCAGGTGGCAGAGACAGTCTTGGGATTTTCTACCATCTCCGTGAAGTCCTTTAGAATAGGAAATGTTCCACTTCTCAGGTCACTTGAGCAACTGGTCTACCTGAAATAAACAGGAATAGTCAGCTTATATAGTTATGGTTAAGAAGCACAATTTCTTTAAGGTCAAATTCATTTTCTTTTCTTTTGCAGCTTCTTATGCTTTTTCTTCACTGAATTCTTGCCCTTGTCACTTACAACACAGGCCTGTAAGTAGAACACAATTCAAAAAGTGGTGATACTCACAACTTGGCTTTCCTAATCCGTGGAATTATTTAAATATTATTTGCATCCTTTGTGGTCTTTTGAAAGGACCAAGAAGTTTGAAAGTTAAGAAACATATAAAAGAAAGCTTAGTCCAGTCCAGTAAAATGGCTTTGAGTATTTTTTCTACAACTTAAGCGTATAGTTAATACGTATATTCATCATTTTCTTATGGTTGAATGAAAAGAAAATGCTGAATAGAAACCCACCTATGAAATCTGTTTATGTTAACACATAGATGTTTCTACTTTTCACCTCTTTCAACAATATACTAAAGAGTATTTGTCAGGTTTATGACACCTAATCACTGAAACACTTCTTGTGATGAAATGGTCCTAATTGCAATGTTAAAAGAATAAGATACATTGGGATGAAGAATCCAGGGATTGAACCCAAGATCCCATGCATGTGAGGCAAGTGCCATACCACTGAGATACTACCCATAACCAAATGTTCCCTTATAGCATGAAGGAATCAATGAAGACTCTGAAATTTTCATTTATTTCTGTATAAGTAATAAAAGCAAATTTCTGTTGCTATCACACACATATGCTATACACACATATGTATATACTTGCACATAAATATATGTATGTACACACGCACATAAATATACTTACATGTACATAAATGTGTATGTATAAACCGTGATTGGTATTCTAAATAATTCCTTTAAAATTTAGTCTTCTCTTTGTAAACCTACCTCTTTGAGTGACATGCCTGATCCTAGAAAGTTGTTCTACTATTTCATGACTAACTCTCATAATCCAATCTGACGTTCTCCCTAAGAGGTTGTTCGTGAAATGTACTCTAAATGGTATTCACCTGTGAAATTTGTTCTTTATAAAGGCACAATTATATTTATAATGCATAATCTGGAAAAAGTAAGCTGACCAATCACAGTTCTTTACATTCTAACTTAACATACCTTTCTTCATGCTATGCGAATAGACTAATAGTATGCACTACTCCCAAACAACCCCATTTTGCGCATAAACACTCTTTTATAGTCACACTTTATTCAGAAAACATGCTGGGAATCTTGATTTAATACATAAATTATCTTAGGAGTATTATTGGGTATCTCTTTAATTTTAGATTAAATTAAAACATCATTAAATTCACCATGACTACAATATCAATCTGCCTTCCTCTATAGCCTGTGGCCTGAGCGGTACTGGTACCTACCCCAGGAGTTCACAGCAGTGGACTGGCCCTTGCTACATTAAAAGTATGTGTGACCAGAAGGCATGATCAAAAACACAGTTATGTCAAATGAGATTCAAAAGGACTCAGTGGAGTGCGCTACTCAGGCATTGGAGAAGTACAACACAGACAAGGATGTTACAGCCCATATCAAGAAGGAGTTTGACAAGAAGTACAACCCCACCCCCCGGGCACTGCATTGTGGGATGGAACTTCAATAGTTATATGACACATGAAACCAAACAATTCAACTATTTCTACCTAGGTAAGGTGCCCATTGTTCTTTTCAAATCCAGTTAAAACCGTGGACTGTGCCAAACACTCAGTAATCCATCCAAAAACAAGGACTGCATCCTAACTTCCAAATACCAGAAACTGAATCTTCAGCCTTGCTGAAGGACCACCTCATTTTGAATCCATTGTGTTTTGTACAGGTCATCATCCTCTCTCTATAGGAGCTTATGATTATACAATAATTACTAAACAACTTACAGTTGTATTTTTTTGGCATGTTCTTCTGTACCCCACTTTTTTCTCTCTTAGTCCATTTCTTTAAAAATAAATGTTTTGGAGAGGTTAAAAAAATAAAAATAAAACTTGAAACCTCATTGAATAATAGCTGTTTTTATTAATAGTTTTCTTTCCTTGGAAATAAATATTCTCCTCACTATATTTTTTCTTTTCTTTTGTAAATGTTCAAATGTTTTTAAATGCTCACTGAAAAAATTTATTAGATAAAATGATATCATGTTATATTAGTAAAAAATAAGATCATGTCATACTATGAGTATACTATCTATAAATTTAATTGGTTTTCAAGTAACATAAAATAACGATATTCAATTTAAAGAGTCCCAAAATGCAAGAAACTGTATTGATTTTGTTTTTTCTTTAATTGACTAAATAAACTTTATAACCAAGAAAATTACATAGCTAAAATCATTCATAGAGTACTTGATTGTTATATACTTATAGACATTATATTGGCCCCTAATGATTTTGACAATCTGTCAAAAAGGAAAGAAAGCAGTCATTAGAATGTACCATTCCTTCTAAAACTTAGATTAGAATGATTTTGATGCCATAGAAGTGATTCAGTCCCAGAAGACAGGGTGCATGTATAATTTCAAATAATAGGCTATACTGCCTGGCTTGGTCTAATTAGTGTGGTAAGTACTATACAACAATTGGGTTTGTGAGAATAATTATAAGTGGCTGTAGAAATTGCAAAACATCGTAAAATGATAAGATAGGAAACACTTTGGAATTGGGACAGCTGCTAGAGATGTGAAAGAAAATGGGAAGTGGTTATCACAAATGTATCAGATTTTACATATTCAATTAGACACACAAAATGTATTTTTGCAAGTTACACATCTGTCCAGGATTTTTCAAGCAAATACATTTGCCAACATATGGTGTGTTTAGAACACATGAATATCCTAATCAATTTGCCCTCTAAAACTTCATTGCAGGTCATATACATATGCACAAACATATGTACATGTTTGTATACGTATGTATATGTGTGTGTGTGTGTGTGTGTGTGTGTGTGTGTATCATCAAAGATAAGATTTGCACATCTGAAATAAATGTCATGAGTCTCTGAACAAAGAATCTCCACTGTGGCTTTGCCCAGAAAATGGCCTCTGTTCAAATGCATTCCTCTGCAAGAAGCCAAGGTTACCTTGCTGTTTCCTATGCCTCTGTCCCACAGTTCCTTCTGTTTTCTCAGATGAGATTCTTTTCATTATCGATATTAAAAACTACATTTAATAGTGGGGATAATGTGAATTAAGGTCCATAATACTTTATTTTCAAGTATGCATTATCTCATGTCATCAATTCTTGTCATCTGCTACATGGAAGAGATTCCAGTTACCTTTATCTGATCAGTCATGAAGACTTTCATGTTCAGCATTTCCATCCATCATTTCTTAGTTGTTTTAGTAGAATATTAATACATTTACTTGTTCACATGTTTTTCAACAATTCTACCAGACACTTTGTCCTTTCCTGATGTAATATGTGGTAGATGACATTAAGTTAAAGACTGAAACTGACGTTGGAAGGGATAATCAAATTCTGTTAGCATAGTCTTTATTGCAGACAGAAGGAAAAGGCATGGAAAATTGTTCCTAAGTGCCTTATTAAGGTCAAATAAATGGCACATGTTTTTAAATGTATTTAGTAGAAATGGTTAGTTTAGGTTATCGAAGCTTAAATGTCATGAGTGATCATACTTTGAAATCATTATGAAATCTCTAAATTGACATTGCTTGTTTGTAGTCACTGAGGTGTAAACACACATTGGTTTGAACAAATATATGTTATTCCTGCCAACCAGAAAGTTGGGGAAAGGCTTTATAAATATTTGTAAGGGAAAAAAAAAAAAAAAACAAGAATTTAGACGATGAACACTCTTATCACAATCCAGACTCCTCTCTAGGAAGGATGGCCTGGGTGGATTTGTAGGTGAATCTTAAGGTTCTGGAGTATGTGATGTAATCTGGTTTCATTTTGTGCTGAGAGTAATCACCCTGGATTAAAAAATGAGCTCAGGGAGCCTGCTGACACTGACAGTCCCTTCACCGTCTGTCTATAATCACGATTGCTGTAGTCCTGCTATCCCACTGTGCCTGAACATGTCACCTGTTCACAGCAATGCATGGATCTAGGTGGGAAGACTGTTCTGTTTGTCACTGTAGATCACCTGAGAAAAGGAATAAAGGAATTATCAGAAAGAGGGATAGGGAATAGCCCCTCAGCTGTTCTCCAGCGGAATGCATCCAAGTGGAGGCCATTATATGGGTAAAGGCACAGTGAAGAATTATTTGTTCAGAAAGTCTCAGGGTCATGGACTTTATCTCAGATCTGAAGATCCTATCTGTGATGTTCCATCTACAAATAAGATGTCAGCAGAACCACAAGTATAACTTCATAATCCAGGTTACAAGAATACCAGATCATCCTATGGCAGGAGGATTATGGAGGAAACAGCACAAAGAGAGTCAATGATCCTGCTCGTTACCATATGATAAGGGAGTTGCTGTAAGAAAGAAGTCATCCGGACTAAGTTATACTTCTGAAAAATTAAAATAAAATTAAGCAACCATCCGCTAAACTAAAGATCACATTAATCAGCAGAAAAATAAAAACTATTGAATGGATATTTTTGAGACTGTAAAATCAAATAGCAAAGAGATTATATGAAGGGGGTGGTGAGAGCAATGAAGTGTAGGTTAGGATGAACCAATAAAAGTCTAATTGAGGTTTTGAAGGGAGAAGTTTGTAGCAATTGAAAGATGTATCTTTTCCAAAAGTTAAATGAAAGTCCTAGGCCCAGCTTTACTTAGCTAACCTGGGTTATAAAACCTATCCTTGGAGACATTACCACATCAAGGACGTGAAAGAAAAATAAAAGCTATGTGACCATCTTCAAATGTTAAAGCTCACATGATGATAGATATGACAAGACCCAAAACATTTGCACATATGAAAGTAGATGATACCAATATTGACTTCCAAGGCCACAGGCAGACAGAAAAAGTTGTGCATGAAATACCTATAGAAGAATAGATATCTTTAAAAAGTGAAGGTCTCAGGAGATGTTTTTTAAAGTTTCTCAAAAAAGAACTAGTGATTTATTTATATTAGTTAATGGAATGATACTAACAATAGAAGCTCTGAATCACTCTTCTTAATTTAAGAAAAGAGAGGGGGAAAGGAACTAGTGTCCAGCCAAGCAACTCATCTATTACAGATAGAAGTCAAGTGTTAAACATTAAAGTTGATACATTGGGAAGAAGCCTGCTATTTAGAATTATGGTAGGGATCACTAGAGAATTTAAAAGATAAATCATTAAATATTAGTTCTATAAAATTGATTTGAATTAACAAATAATTGAAAAAATCTGTTAGTTTTCATGTCATGTCTTTATCACTTTAAAAACACATCCACATGTTATTATAATTAAATGTATACATAAGTACATGAACAAAATGCTCAATTATAAGGCTACAGGGTTAGAAAACAATTGTTTCATGAGGTGATCTTACAGAATTAGCAGCATGCACTTGAATGCATTGCTATGGATATATATATATAAAACATTTATTATATGAGTTTGGGAAACCCCATATTTTTGTTTTTCAAAGAACACACAGGAACTGAAAATCATTTCTTGTTATGATAGATTACAAATGCCTTTCTGTAAAGGAGCAGATGGTAAATATTTTAGATTTCAGTGGTAATGAGGAAAAATTGAAGATTTACATATGTACTTGCATAGAAAGGGAGAAATATTTTTGCAATTCTTTTATTTGCCCAAACTCATACATATTATAGAAGTTAGCTACAATATTTGCTATACAAATCTGCTGAGAGCATTATTATCTTATTATTCTATGTGTGGAAGGAAAGAGTGATAAAATTTTGCTTAGTTGGGATCCCAGTCAGTGTATCCTCTCATTAACTCCATTGAAAATGTGCATCTGTGGTGACAAATTCATTTGTAGGCCATCGAAAGAAACAGGTGATTGACAATGTTTAAACCATGGGTTGTCATTTGCTGGCAATGGATGGCTCAGTATAGTCGGCCTCCAGGTAGCTGGAATCTGAACTTAGATTTTGCCTCTATTGATAGTTTAGCTGCCAGATTTCCCCAAGTTTATTGTAGAACCAATATGTTATTAAATAAAATAACAATCTGCTATAAAATCAATCTGCTATAAAGAGAAAATAAAAAATACAGCACACGTTTATTATTCAACTCAGCAAGCATAAAGTTATACTGTTAAGTTACTGTGAAGGCATACAAACATCAATTTTCAATTTCATATTTATCTGCTGGCAAAATCATGGCAAAGATCAATAGCTTGGTACTAAGTAGTTCATCCAGTTTTGAAATCTGTGGACATATTTTTCATCATTATGATTTCTGACTCCTCCAGTTGAACCACACATGGGTTCATTTCCTTTGCAGACTTAATTGGCAAGATTACAGATGTTCTAAGGTAGTGGAGGAAGAAAATCACACACATAAACAGACTGTTTGTCTAGGACTTGTTCTCATATTTTGTTTCTGCATTTGTTCATTTGGTATACACCCTTGGAAAGCACACCAATAAACAGATTGAGCCCATTAACTCATTTCATAAGGTCAAATCACATTTTTTCTGAACATATTTTACAGAAGTTGTTGTACAGAATTTGTTGTTGTAAAAAGACATTTGTTGTTAATGGCATGTCTTACTGATGGTACTCCATTATGTTATCATCACAATCTTCTATTTCATATTTAACCAATTCTGAATTCAATTGAATAGAAACATGTTTTGTTCTCTACTTAAATGACTCAATTACTGTATTCAGAATTTTCCACAAATGCTGCAGGTACTAATAGAATACATATTTAAATTCATATTCTCCAGCCATGCTCATTTGACTATGTGAGCTTAAAATGTAATAGTTAAAAAATTCATATTTGGTTGTATTATTCCCAAGTGCATTCTGTAAATTTCTTTGAAGAAGCATCTATTACATTTTTAAACACCCTTTCCATCAGCTTTTTTCTTGGTCAGAATAAAAGCCCTTCAAAGGTACAGCAGACTCTTAATTAACTTAAGAGAAAGAAGTGAAAAGTGCTTCCTCTCTCTTTGTGGCTTCCAGAACTAACTTCTTGAGTGGGAAATGAAAGATTTACAGTGTTTTCAACTCAGTCGCTTTGAATGAGACACATCTGCTCTGCCTAGTGTAAGCCTGCCCCAGGGGCTCTGGGAACCAAGACAGAAGCATTTCAGAATTCTTCACTTGATGGCTCACCAGGTAAGTCCTTATGAACCATTTTCCATTTAAGAATGATCTTGCTTGATTGTTTTTAGCTATGAACATATCTCACCTGGTGTATCTGTTTTGAGGACCTGAAACAACCAACAGCTATTCAAGGCAACTGTTAGCCTAAGCATTGGAAATCTCTTTAGTGAGCTAGTTTCTCCAAATTCCTTCTGCACTACTGTTTATTATTATTATTATTATTATTATTATTGTTGTTGTTGTTGTTGTTGTTGTTGTTATAAGACAAACAAAGTAATAATCTGGTCTATTACTTTTAAGATTCTAGTTTTTTTCATAGGCCTGGGGAGATGACTCAGTACGTTCTTGCCATGTAAGCAGGAGGCCCTGAGTTTGAATTCCCAGCACCCATGTAAATAGTTTGGTAGGGTACACCTGTAATCCTGAACTTGGGAGATGGAGAAAAGAGGATCCCTGGAAACTGCTGGGCAACTAGTCTTGCTGTATTAATGAGCAGCAGGTTCAACAAGAGAACCTGTCTCTAAGAATAAAGTTAGGAAAGAAAGTGGAAGATGCATAATGCCCCACCCTTCCCCAGAGTCCAGGACTGAACCCAGGGCGCTGTGCTTGGTAGGCAGGTGATGTATCAGTGAGCTAACTGCCCAACCCCTAGACATGTTATGTTAACTTCTGGCCTCCACATACTTGTACATGTGTGTTCAACTGCATAGGCACATTTAGTACCACAAGCATGAAAATTGAGAGAGAGAGAGAGAGAGAGAGAACAACAAACCCCTAGCTAGGGACATAACTCATTGGTTGATCTCTCACTAGCATGCCTAGGTGCAGTCACTACTATTGTAAAAGCTAGCTGAATAAAATAAAACACAGGAAGCCAATTTATGTCATGTGCATTGTTGCTAAGGATCTGCCATAAAGGAAATTCACTTTGTGTACTGCCTTTGATTCCATTTCTGTTAGACCCAACTCATGGAAAGTTGATCCGCTTCAAATACACAATGAGAACTCAAATGTGTCTCTGGGTTCTCATGTCGTTAGAAAAACAAAAAGGTGCTTTTAAAACTAAAGGAAAAAAAGAACCTACAACATCCAAGGTTTGAAAACACCATTTTTAAAATTTTAATTTTAATCTTAAAAGATCAACAGGGCAAGGGTTTGTATTAAATTCTTTCAAAAATGAGTTGCCTGCATATGTACGTGAGGTGCTGCATATCCTTGTATTAGTTTAGTGGATGATCATCAAGTCACTTCAGAGTATCTGAGGCTCATTAACTGTCTCATAATGTTTTCAATCTTCCTCTAAGGGAGAAATGCATCTGATGTCACCAAAGTCAATGTTCATTCAACTGATGCAATTTCAGGCAAAATAACACAGCAGAGTAACCACAGGGTTTAAAACATTTTATTATACAGTATCAGGATGCACAAATGCATTTCCAAAACTACCTCACAATACATTGAGTTCCTATCCACACTGACAGTACCAATGCTGTAAATATACAGATCAGGATAATCTCATATTCTTTGTCATAAAAATACACTATGCAGTTTGGACTGACTATAATTTTTGACAATAAAAAGGAATTGGTCATCATGGGCATCATTTTAAGTATCTTGCAAATATATGCCATTTCTACAATCAGATTGATAGTGGCTGGCCAGCAATCTGAGAATGCTGATAGAGTGTTCAGTGATGAATCCAATCAAACCAGTAAGGGCAGAGACCTGTCAATTCCAGTGAGTTCTACACTGAATGGAGAATATTGGCTAATCAGAATTGCAGGCAGTGGTTACTGGCACTGAAATTGTAAACACTCTGAAATACTCATGTTGTGGGGATGTCACCTGAGTTTAAAAAATGTATCTTTAATAATAACAGAAACTAATATAGATTGAGTTCTTACTATGTGCTGGAGACCACCCAAAAAGAAATACACACACACACACACACACACACACACACACACACGAGTTTATTGAATATAAAAATATATTCTCCAATTTAAAAATAGAGAAGTAGAAACATAGAGATATTAGTGGGACCAAAGTCACACAGCATATATACTTTTAAATTAACATTCTAATTCCAGGCTGAAAATACTTTATGAAATGTAGTTTTGGGGCCAGTGAGTGAACTCAGCAGATAAAAGTGCTTCCCACACAAGCCTGACTTCTTAAAATCCATTTGATCCCTGAACCCATAGTAGAAAGAGAGAACTGACTTCTGAAAGTTGACTTACACACACACACATACATACACACACACACACACACCACAATAACAATAATTAGAAAAACATAAATGATAAAATTTATGCTTCGAAAAGAGGACATGAAGTTAGGAGGGATGTGTGTTAGGGAAGTCCCTGGAAAAATAGCTTCACAAAATATTTTAAATAGTTGCTAGGTCATTAAGCAAAGGTCATTAGGGAACCTGGAGAAACAACTCCACCATTTAAAGCACCTACTTGCTTTTACAGAAGGGCCGAGTTTGGTGCTGAGCATCCACAACTCACAGCTGCCTGCCCTTCTGGCTCCAGGAGGATCTAATACCCCCACCACTTCTGTGTTCACCTGCACTCACACGTACCCCCACACAGCCCAGCAACCTACATTATGCCTCCTGCCTCACTCCATGTTCACATTGCCTGGCATCAGACACCAGGAAGTCAGTGGCATCTTTCTTGAGAAAAGCTTCTAAGACCTGTGCTCCACGAGACACTAGTGTTCTACGACGACGAGAGGATGTTACAAAGGATTTTATGGGGTAAAAGGCCCCATAAGATTCATAAACAGAGTGTATTCCTTCTCACTTCTTCACCCATGGAGATGCACAAAATTTAATAGCCCATTAAAAGGTTTTAGAAATTTGGAATGAAAAAATTAATAAGATAATCTTCCAAAGTTTTTACATGAAATACTTATTCATGTGGCAGGGGCTCCAAGATGACGGGCGTCTTGAGTTACAGGAGCTTCCTATAGGAAACATCTGAGATCTCTCGAAACTGTAACTGGATCAGAGGTTGTGCGTCAGCGAGATGGTTCTTTTTGAGGCAGGAGAGAAATTTCTCCTTTAAAGATTAAAGCAGAGGTGGTAGGATGGCTCAGTGGGTAAAGCACTTGCTGCATAGCATTGAGGACCTGAGATTGGATCTCTAAGACCCATGTAACACGGTAGCATGCATCTGTCATCCCAGGGTTCCCACAATTAGGTGAAAGGCAGAGATCGGAGGCTCTCTGGAAGCTTGCCCCGGGTGAGCTAGCCTGGCATATGCAGCAGCGAATGTCAGGAGTTGTCTCAAACAAGGTGAAAAGTGAGGAACCAAGCCTGAGGTTATCCACTGACCTCCACACCTGCACTGTGGCAAATGCATGCCTGCACTGGCGTACACAAACATGCACCTACACACGTACATGCACTTAACTCTTGTTACCCACACAAAGATTAAAGGACAATATTAAAACACGAGGGTCGTGAAGTTATAGAGGAGATAACGAAGGGCCCACGAGATTCCTTTTCATTTTCACTGTCAGTCTGCAAAGGCAGGAGCGTGAAAGGGATCCATCTTTCTAAAATCTAGGGCAGACCAGCATGCAAGGGTCAGCCAGACATGCATCAGTACTCATGGGCTGCTCCTACGGTCTGGCAAGGATTGGATGGTGCCCATTAGAGTTACCTGAGAGATTCCTCTCCAGGTGCCTTTCCCACCGTTAGAGCCTCATAGGATGAGTTGTAAATGGAATACTTCCATTTATTTGTAATTGTTTCAAATCATGCTCCATCCTGTCCGGCAGCTTACTTTATTTAACCTTGGCTAGGACACACAGAATTTTAACGCTTTTATCCTATCTTTCTCCAAAGACACTGCTCAGTGATTTTCTGATAAGATTTAAATTTTATTTCTTCTCTTCATATCTTCTCCTTTTCATAATTTAATAAAAAAAAGCCTTCAGAAAGACATTTAAGTTGAATAGAATTCTTTATACACTAGCTTTCTTGACGTTAGGTATGTTTTATTTGTCTAAGGAGATTGAAGATCAAGGGAAGGCCAGCTGGTTTTGTACAAACAACAACTAAATGGGGTGTTCCTAAACAGAAACAGTAAATAAGTAACCAAACCATATGGATCATAGACCTCTGGAGTATCTCTGTCATCAGAAAATCTACTCTGCTCACTTAACATGCTAAGATCCCCCTCTGTCTTGGAAACCCAGGGACCCAGACTAGGGGGAGAGAATCAGCATCAGCACCCTGTGCTTTTTGCTTACAGCACAGCTGAGAGCCACTGAGCTGGATCTCCATAGGCACAGCAGCAGTCATTCAGAGTGTGGTAAGGATACATAAGAAAGAAGACTGCTTTCTTTAGGACATTTTACATCTGAAAAAAAAACCATTAAGGACCATGTCATTCAGCACTAGGCAAAAGTTACTTAAACAAAATCACCAAATTGGGCCAACTCTTTCCTATTTGAATGCCAGGAACCTGAAAATAAAGGGGGTAAGGGGAGATTTAAAACAGAACATAAAGAAAGAAATCTTTGAAAGCAGCTAATTTCAAAGAAATAGTCTAAAATTGTTTGAGATGTGCTCGGTTTCATTCTATCTGTGAGGCTTATTTTAACCCTTAATTGGAGGTCGTGTATGTTCTAAAGTTAATATTTTATTCTCGTTTATGGCACTGGATATGCAAGGCAAGCCATCTACCACTGAGCATACCACCAGCAAACCAATATTGTCTGAAATAAGAGAGGACATATATGTGTGGCCATCTAAATCACACACACCTACCTTTGAGCCAGCAAATTAAAGACTAAGCAATCATTTTCTAATTTTGAGGTTCCTATTCTTTTAGCTATTTTGAAGTCAGACTTCAAGCCAATGTATGAATGCCGGGTTTCAGCTAATTACAAATGATTCATCTTAATTAGCCTGAAAGAGTGTTCTAACAAGAAATAAATTATTGCACACAAAAAAACAACTTCAGTCAAACGTTTAATGTTCGCTTCAAATCCCTTTCCAAACAAATGACTGTTGAGAAAGCAGAAGGTTAGCGAGGGAACTTGAGGGCCTGGATGGATTTCGGATTTACTGTGGCTGCTTGCAGGTGTAGCAGTGTTTATTTAAAAAGTTATTCTAACAGATAACAATCGTTATAATTATGATGGTAATCAATGTTCATTAGGGATACAACAAGAATTCCATGATTAAAGCCCATTTGTTTCATCACAGTAGGAGTGTTGATTTATAGCTGGGTAAATTGTTACAAATTGCTTCTCGAAGGGACAGCAAGGGTGAGGAATCTATGAATTTGGAGATTGTAGCAGAAAAGCTCTGTTATTGCGTGACATTACGGCAGGTCAGTGGTGTGTGAGACACCCACAAAAGGCAGGCTTGCCTGTCACTCATCCCGTTCTTCTACAGTGTGATTGGATGGTGCTGTTGATGGCTGTTGTTCCATGGACATCTTCTATATTCTTCGTTTAGGTAAATCACACAGTTCTGGACAAGCCAAGGTGTCTTTGGGTTCCATTATTAACTATTCTAAAAGGTCTGCAAATGAAATGGCTTCCTTTCCTCTTCTTTCTAGTTCTATAAACACCCTGAGCTTCTCTGTGAGGCTGTAAACATAACTGGAGACATCTACTGCCACTGCTTCTTTTGGTTACTAAACCAAACAAATCACTCAGATCCATTCTCAGAGGAAGAGTGGGAAGCCCACCCAGAGAGGGAAATTATGGACACTTCAGAAGAAAAGTTCTTCCCCCAGACTGATACTTCCTCTTTAAGTATCTAATTCAGATAAACACTGTCACACTTCATAGCCACCAGCTTGATCCTCCCACTCCTGCTTGAGAGCAGAAACAGTCAGTACAAACAAATAGATTTTGGAAATCAGATTCACTTGTTCTAGTGTAAAACTGTTTGGGACTCATCTCCAGGCTAAACATATTGGCTCCTGGAAATGCCTCAAGGAAAAAGAGAAGAAATACAAGCCATTCACTCCACAGATGTCCCACTAGAGAGGGCCGGTGGTGGCCTTGAATCACAGCTGGAGAGCAGTGGTGCTTTCTTTTAAAATTCACTGAGCAGGAGACAGGAGACTCTGGTTTCCTTGTATGCTCTCTGATCCTGAACCTAGAGAATTGCCCAGGAATACCATATCTGGCCAGATGAGCCTGTACACAGTAAACCTAACCAAGGGGTGGATCTCTGAGGTCAAGCAAAAAGATAACTGTCTTGAGCTAGGTGGAGTAAGAAAGTGCACCCAATCATGAGAACACAAGCCAGAAACTCATTTTCTCTGACCCCGGGTGCTTGGTATCTGGACTCAAATTAACGCTCTTGCTCCTATTGTCAAGAAGAGATTCGGTTGAGCAAGCACATATTCTGTTTAGGTGTAATTCAGCTATTGAAGAGATACACATTTGTTTTTCTTTCCAATGCTGCTTTGAAGGTCTTAAGTTCATCAGCTGACCTTCAGTACAATAGTTAAGATGAAATCCTTATTTGACACGTTCTCTGTGACAAAAATGCCTCGATGAAATGACTATAATAGTAGTATCCATTTTATGGAAACAAAACAGAATTAAACATACCTATGCTATTAGCATGTGATTAAAAATGAGTACTCCTTACTGTTGGGTCCAGGGTCATGTAGTAATGGGGGGACAGACCACCAAAGTCTATTAAACCAAAAGCAAACTTTATTCCAGAAAAATGAAAATAAAAAAACTAAAATAAAACACTGCAGGGCACAAAAGCTTATTAGCTAGCTGAGACCACAGCCAGTGTTGGGATTGCTGTGGCAATGTAGGCATGTAGGCAGTTACTGGCCCCCTTTTATAGTAACAGGCACAGGGTCCATGCTAGGAGTCACGTAGAAACATTAGGCATGGGATGCATGCTAGAAGTCCCATAGAAACAACTATTAAAAGTTAACTTTGGTCCAGGCAGTTGTTGGCTATAAGGGGCAAGGGGGATAAAAGTTACCCCCTGGCTGTTGACAGAGGAGCTGGCTGTAAAGCAGAGAGCCATTGTTAGCAGTTAACCTTTAGAGCTGATAGTTGTTAGTTTTTAATCTCTTACGCTTATACTTTTATATTTCTATATTCCGAGACCCTTCACTTATGACTAAAGAAAGGAAATGAGAGATTTATTTTGAACATAGAGACTTAGTAAGTAATTTCATTGTTATCATTTTTCTTCAAACAGACATAAATGTATACAAATGAAGTAGAAAACAGAAAAAAAAGACCTCCTAATCAAACAGTCCTAGTGTCTTCTGTTACAGTACTATGATATAAAATTTCCAGCACTTTTTCATCTATAAAATTCTTTCTCTCTTTATATATGTACATACTTACAAACGCTTATAGTACATCAAATGTCTGTAACACTGCATATGAATTTTATTTATTTATTAATCATGAGCATTTCCATGAATGGAAATTTCTATTATAGCCACCCATATTATTAGTGTGTATTATATGCACCACTGAGTGTGTTAGCCAATTTAGACTTAATATTGAGTAGCACCTTGGCAGATCTAGAATCATCTAAGAGAAAAATCCCTGGGATTGTCCTTAAAGAGGTTTGAGGATTGTTTTGAATGAGGTGAGAAGACACATCCTAAGGGTAGGCACCACCACACCACAGTCTGCTGCTCTGGATTTAACTTGAAAAAATGAGCTGAGCACCAGCATTCATTCTGCTTCCTAGCAGCAGGTGCAATGTGACCAGTCTCGGGGCCTCTTGCTGTATCCTCCTTGCCATGACAGACGACACTCTTGAAAGTGTGAGCCAGAAAGAAAGAAATCTTCCTTCCTGAATTTGCTTTTTTTGTGAGGTATTTTGTCCCAGCAGTGAGGAGAGTAGATAATGCAATACTTAAGTATGTAATAGCACTGTATGCAGAAAGACAAGCCTTTGGCTAACCTTTCTGTGCAGGAAACACACTCAGGTACTCCCACACTTCCTAGACTTAGTCCTATTTCAAGTAGGGACATCACCTATCAGCAGTCAACATTGTCAGAGATTTGGGTGTCTGCTGTCACAAAGTAAGCACTGTGAAAATATCAGTCATGAACCATCATCTTTCTAACATTCCTCCCAGTTTTAATCAAGAAGTAAGCTTTAACCAAGGAGTAAGACTAGTAGCCATTCATCAACATTTGTGGCTTAATTATGTATTGCCATTGTTTGTCTTCTTTAGAATTCCATTAGAAAAAGAGAGAAAATTAGGAAGAAGTTAAAGCCCCTTAAATGTGTACCAAAAGAGAGGGTAGACAAAATGACTCATCAGTAAACTGTTTGCCATGCAAGCATGGAGACATGGATTCAATCCCCACCATCTACATGAAAAGCAAGCCACAAAGGCAGGTTCTTATAATCCTAGCATTAGGAACAAAGAAGCTGGAAATTCCTTGGGCTCACTGGGCAGTTGGTCCGTCCAAATGGTCCCAGCTGGTTTACAGGAGAGCTCTGGTCACAAAAATAAGGTGAAGAGTAACTGAGAAAGACATGCGACATTGACCTCTGGCCTCTATATTCATGTACCCACAGGTGAATGAATATATATACTCATGTCTGCACATATATGTGTGCACAAGCACAAACACATACACATGTGAAATACAACAAAAATGGATATTGGATAAGCTATTAGGGTAGTAGTTCTCAACATGTGGGTTGCAAACATCTTGGGGGGTCGAACGACTTTTTACAGGGGCACCAGATCTCATTATAGGTGGTTGTGAGCCACCATGTGGTTGCTGGGAATTGAACTCAAGACATCTAGAAGAGCAATCAGTGTTCTTAACCACTGAACCATCTCTCCAGCACTCATATATGATTTTTATGGTCATTCACACATTATCCACCTACCTAATGGCAGCAGATGCTGACACACCCCTATTCTCTTCTAGGTCACATGGAGTCTTTCCCTTAATGTGTTACATATACTTGTTAAATAACATCCTACAGATTTTTAGAGAAATTCAGATGATGAGGCTGATGAAGGTTCCCAATATATATTTTTATAATAAATAATAATTATAATGACATTAATCACTAATTATTCTGAGAAATAAATGTAACAGGTGTTTGTGTATGTGTGTGTGTACCCAAGGGCATAACATTCAGTTAACCTTGCCTCAAATCAAGTGGAATTATCAGCCAATATTGTTTCATCATTATCAAGATAGCAGAATCACTGCAGCCACTTCAGGGGAAAAAAACTGAAAATTACAAAATGTAAACCACAAATATACCATATCACTCAGCAATTCTCTTCCTAGGAATTTACTTATCAAAAGTGAAACATGCACACAGACTTGCACATGAATGGTCATAATAACCCAAATCTAGAAGCAATGCAAATGTCTAGCTAGTAGCAAAATGGGGTATATCAGTTATTAGGTACCAAAAATGAATGAAGTGCTCATACATTCTAAGACAAGAAAAAAAAATCTCAAAAGTATTTTGTTTACAAATGAACCCATAAATAAGAGGTGATAGGCTGTAGATCCTACATACATAAAGTACCTAGAAATGGAAAATTTATAAAAACAGATATTATATTAGTTGCTGTCTGGGGCTTGAGTTGGAGATAAGGATGTATTGTAATTAAGCACTGGGGATCTTGGATAGAATGTGAAAAGTGTCCCAAGCCTGAGTAATGGTAATGTCACACAATGCCACAAAATTATCAGACATCATTGGATTGTGTACCCACACTAGTTCTACTTCAATGTTGCACAAAATATTTCACAATAAGCTTTTAAAAATGTATCATCACCAAGGCCAACATGCACCAATTATTCCTTTGCCTTCTTTATGTGAATAAGGATCAACACCTGCAGAAATTGCGTTTATCCAGTTGAAGGTGAAACTAAGCAAAGGTATTTGAATAATTCAGAGCTTAGAGTAATTTCATGTTCTGCCTGACATGTTCATTTGTTAACAGCTTCTAGAACTCATAAGACATAATTCCACATGCAAATGTAGTGATAATAAAATCAGATCTCTCTCTCTTTCTCTCTCTCTCTCTCTCTCTCTCTCTCTCTCTCTCTCACACACACACACACACACACACACACCTCTCTCACACACACCACACACACACACACATACACACACACCTCTCTCTCTCACACACCACACACACACACACACACACACACACACACACACACACACACACACGCCATTGTGTCAATACAGTCATAACGGCCTGTGAGCGTCCACATAGCATCTTCTACACGGGATCTTTCTTCTATTCATAAAGGAAACAGTCCAAACCCACTGCTGTGAGAACACCATTCAGTCTTTGTCACAGATTCTTGGGCATCTGTCATTGCTTGTTTCTAAATTGCTCCAATTCCAGTCCTCTCATCTATCACTCTGATCTTCCCAGCTCTGAACTCCCAAATCTGCGACCTCAATCTTGCTTCATGATACTAGATTTAGGAATTAGAAGCAATCTCTCAGACATTAGATGGCTCATCTCCTGTGTGCCTGTTTTGATAGAAACCCATACTTTGGTCTTCATCATACCCCTTTCTTGTACAGCACCCACCCCTGCCTCACATTCTGTTAGCCTCTTAAAGAGGAAACTGTCTCACTTTATTACACCAAAATGCCTCCTATCAGTACATCTGCTTATTTGAATTGAACCCCTTCAAGTATATGTTAAATGGAATGAACAATCGAATTTTCATAGTGCCGCTTGCTCTATCTTACTAAGCCGCCCTTAGTACCCAACAGACTTGTTCATAAGAACGTATAAGTTTTGGAGGTATACCAAAGGATCAACATGTCTGGGTCTCCGAAAGGATTGACTGTGCCATAGCTCCCTTCGTAATCAGTATAGCATACATAGATGCTTGGTTCCCTGCTGGAAAACGTTACGTTCCTGGCTTAAGTCATTTCTAAAGGTGTGGAAAAAGCCTGAATTGGTCCCAAGTTTTAAACAAATCAGAGAGAAAAAAAAGTAAAAGCATTAAATGTTATTAACATGAGTCTATTTATAGCTACATATCAGCTGGAACTTTGAGCCTTTTAAAATAGACTGTGGGTATAAAGTAATAGGAAAGTCAAGCTTCTGGAGTTGGTGAACCTCTACCCCCCCCTCCCCAGACAGGAGATCCTGCCCCACCTCCATCTCCACTTGGGTTCTTAATGCTGTATTTGGCATGACTAAGGAAGTCTGATGTTTCAAAGGTGAGTTGCAAAGTGGCCAAACCACTCCTCAATGCACCGCAGCATGACACACTCTTTGCTTCCAGATTCTTGTTTAACAATGCCATCAGTTTAACATTAACTGAAAAGGTAATTATTCTCCAGTTTCACTGAGCTATTAAGAAAAAAAAGTACATTGAAACTCCAGCAGATGAAATACTGTGGTTTCAGGACCAGCTGGAAACCTTTCAGCCTTCTGAGTGGGGAAGCACACATTTATTTTCAAGGAAGAAGATTTAGGGACTTCTCTGGATGGGAAGTGGGAGCAGAGCACAAGAAGTCTCAGGAAGGCTAATCCTTCTCCGAATGGTGCTTTGATACAATTCTTCCATATTTCTGCAAGCACACTGGCATTAGTTGTTACAGGATCCAAGCTCTAGGAGATGTAACTTAAGCACTGTCAAGTCCTGTGTACAAAATTAAAAAAAAAAAAGTTCAAACAACAAAATGCTACAGATAGCACTAATGCTGAATCATTTCTTCAGACCCTGTCACCAAATGTCACCACTGAGCATATGATAAACCTGGAGTGGGGAAGGGTTTGGGTTGCAGGGGTAAGAAGTGAAAAACGAAGTACTCTACTTCCAATGACATTCCCACTTCAGTTGCAAAGATGGAGCGTGTCAGTTAGTCACCAGCTGAAGTAAATCCTGTGGTGATGATAGCTGAGCTGGAATTTGTATACGCTTAGATCAAATCAGAAGTGAAGATGGTACATAAGATGATGAAATTTGTAGACCATTTTTTTAAGGTAAGGGAAGTTAAAAACTAAAGACAGGGAGGTTTTCCTGTTTACCACATCTGCTAAACGATTGAATAGTCACTTCTATAAACTACGAAGAAATGATGAAATTTGAATGCTGTACCAATTGCAAGAGACCATTCACATTTTAATTATTTGTCACAGTTCACCTCTAAATTTAAGGAAGAAATACTGCTTTCTGAGTGAATAAGCAATGCACACGTGTATTTTGAAGGCAGGCATGTTTGTGAGGTCTTAAAAATTAATTTATATTCTTATGTGTGTGGATGTTGTGCCTGTCTGTGCATTATGTGCATGTAGTACCCGCAGAGACCAGTAGAGGGAGCAAATCCCCCCTGGGACTAGAGTGACAGGTGGTTGTGAGCCACCATATTGGTGCTGGCAATCAAACCAGAAAAGCAGCCAATGCTCCTAAAACCTGAGCCATCTCTCCAGCCCCATCTGGGGTGGGTGTCACACTGGAGGTGAGGAGGAGAGCATGTGCTACCTACCCTCTGGGCCATAGAATGAGACTTTTTTTTTTCTATCTGTTCCTATGCTACATATTAAAACTATAAGACACAATTTTAAAACCCCAACGAATTGGGAGAAATGCTGCTAACTGGGTCAGTCACACTATTACCTCATTTCATATTTTAAAAAAAAATCTTAGCACTCATTTCTCACTACTTGAAAGCTAATTAAATATAAAACTGTTTAGTTGTCACAGAAATTATTTTAATCTATTAAAAACTGTCATAGTTGAAAATTCCTTATTCAAAACCTAAAATGCAGTAGTCAAAATCAAAATGCTTATTTTGTTTGCTGCTGTGTACAGTTTTGTTTGGTTTGTTAGGAAAAAAATGAAAACAAAGCATAGAGTAAAACAGGGAATATATTTCTCTGGATGTCACCACAGCTTGTGATATCAAGCTAGAGTACAGAGCTGAGCTAATGAATATCTAGACAGTCCTGACAGGTCATGCAGTTAAACTCTTAACAGCTGCTTATTCTAGGAGCATGTACAGTAGGATCAGAGCAACATTCTCAAGCTGAGTGTGGTGTTAGCTAAATATGAGAAATGAAATAAAATACAAACAAAAGTGAAATGTGATTTGAGAACCTCTCTTTCTTTACAACACTTCCTAAACTTTTCTATTCCATAAACCCCATTAAGAAAAAAAAACTTATCAACTTGCCTTCTAATCTCAAAATCTGGATTTTATTTTTCTTTATGATACTTTCAAGAAAAGATGGGAAGGGGAAAAGAGTGGGGACAACGAAAATGTTCTTTGATGAATTTTTTCATATTATCTAATGAGAAATAGTAGGAACAGTGGTTTATTGTAGTGCTACAGTGATGAGGTTATTACAGCCACTGAAACATAAAATGCACTTTGCTAGTATGGTGTCCAAATGCAGTGTACAAATAGTATCCCCATTAGCATGAATACTGAAGTTCCATCCAACAGGGCATATATTGAAGTTCTATCTAACATCATGTACACTGAATTTTCTTCCAAGGTTTGAGTTAATGCCTTATCTAATGGCATATATACTATTCTACAACATGTCCTTTATTCTTGCTTAAACTTAGGAGGTAACCTGTGACAAATCCAGTTATCAGTATATGTTTTCAATGGTGGCATGGAAACAAAACAAATGTCCACCAAAGGTCTTGAATGAATGATTAGGTTAAAGTTAGAGTTGCTTGTAAAGTAGATTGCCTTAAAAGCAATGGAGTAGTCATGGTTGGCATAATCTCCTAACACATTTTATGAGGCATTCCTTGATTCATTGAACAGACTGTAGAAATTACACCATGCAATTCTGCTTCTCTGCATCCCTCTTTTTAGCATACAAATGAAATTCATTTCACAATGAATGACCTGGATCTCAGTGTTATGACTTGTTTTAGCCAATAGGAGAAGGTAGGATTGACAGTGTGCTAGCTATAAGAGCCATATATTATTCCTGCTTGCTACCACATACTTCTGCCATAGCCAGTCCTGTGATGCCAAGTCAAAATCAAAAACACATCAAGCACAACCATACCCAATCAGCCAACCGTTGGCTGATTGTATATGTAGTTTGTTTAATTAAAATGAGAACTTCCCTTTTGTGTCTTTTCTATAACCATCCACTCTGCAGATGTATGGGAAATAAATGATTGCCATTGGAGGGCACAGAGTTTGGGTGCTTGTTACATAGCATTATTTTAATCTGTGTGGCCAAATGTAACTGATAAAAAGGAGTTCAAAATTAAGGCTTTCCCGTGTCTAAGGAAAGTATGAGGAAATTTGATGTATTTACAATATGAGATCCATGCTGGACTTCTGCTTTCAAAAATATGTGAATGAGTCGTGCTCAATTTGCAAACATAGTAACTAAATAAATGATGAATTAAAAGCTGAATGAGAGAATTTTCATGCTCCACTTCACACCAGTGAAAAGAAGAGATGCTTTTCAATTTCCACAGTCTCTGAAACAAAATAAATGATTTTGCAAATGTCATATTTAGTTACATTTCTCTGCCTGTTGGATTATTTCCTTTAAGAAAAATATATTTGAATACCAATTTTCCATTTAGTATATTTGGCATATATTCATGTACAAAAATAGTTTGTATTTCACAGTAAAAATACCACCCATAAGCATCTGAAAATATTGAATCTTAAGACATTTCAGTTAGTAATTTTAGAAAGATTTATCTTATTATTCTGTGTACACTTGTGTGTATGTGTGTGTGTGTGTGTGTGTGTGTGTGTGTGTGTGTGTGTGTGTGTACATATGTAGGTGCCCAAGGACATCAGAGGAAGATGTTGGTTCCCCAGAGCGACAGTCACAGGCAGTGGTGAACCACCCATTGTGGATGGTGGAAACCAAACTCTGGTCCATTGAAAATCAGCAAGCTCATTTAACCACTGAACACTGTTTCCTTCCCCATTAATTTATCTTAATAAAATTAATCACAAACTTCTCTTTATTAGAGAGGTGGGATAAAACAGGCAGCAAATTATGAATGGTTCTTTATCTATGTCTCCTCCAATATCGTTTGTTTTCTCATTCTTTCTTTAACCAAAGTTTTGGATAAAGTTGGCAGGTTGCATGCAGTTTGTTGTTTTAAGATGTCAGTGAACAATTAGCCTTCTGATGAGGTACCAGAAGGCTGACTGATGCTTACCAAAAGAGTGAGAGAAGCAACACTGACTGACTAAGCTCTTTTCAAAAACATAGCATCTCTCTAATCCTTGGACCATGAGCATGATGGGAGCGAAAAGTTACACTGTACATTACACTAAAACTTGAAATTCATAAACCTATCCAACCAAAGCCATCCAAATATGGTACCTGCATGCCATGGAAACATCAAAGATATCAAAAAAAACCTATTACATCTAGTGTTGACAACCTAGTTTCATGCAAGGACTATTGAAAACCCAAGGTCATGAGTGAAGAAATAGTTCTTTGAATAAAATTGAAACAATCAAGTGACTAGGATGTTATAGGCTACACACATGAGCTCTCTCTCTCTCTCTCTCTCTCTCTCTCTCTCTCTCTCTCTCTCTCTCACACACACACACACACACACACACACACACACACACACACACACACACACACACTATGGAAGAAGCAGGTCACAGAGGAGTTGATTTAGGCCAAAGATCTTAAGGAGGTAGGTACTAAATATCCTGAAATTGAACCAAAATTTACCAGAATTTTTTTCCTAGTTTCACTTTTCCAACTGGAATTTAAAACATGCAAGTATGCAGATATATATTGGCAATATATATTGACAAATAGGATGGCTTTTTGTTGAGGTCACACTTGTGGAATCATAGAGGACTGATTTTTATTAGGCCCTGTTAGCTATAACTCATTTTTTAAAATCAGTTGTTCTAAAGTTTGCAATGTACATCTGCATCTCTTAGTCTAACCAGATAAGCTTTCAGCACTTTCCACAAAATCTAAAAATCTTTCCACTTTTTATTTCCAGCTAAACCTGACATCTTTCCCATCATTTAAAACTACTTTCTCCTAACTTTCACTTTTGCTTATTTTCACATGTATTTACTTAGTATGTAGGCTGGTAGTTAGTGGAAACGTGTGTCATTGCACACATGTTGGGGTCAGAGGACAACTTACAAAAGTCTGACTTCTGTTCCTACTATGTGTTTTCCAGGGATCAGGTCAGGTCCCGTGTAAATGTCATCAGTCTCTAAGGTACCTTGCCGGTCACATTTTACTTTCGATGCATACTTTAGCCCACGGATGTTGTTAGTATTGTGTTTAAAATATTTTCAGTATTTCATCATCACAAATAATTTTATGTATTTATGAGCTCATGATACATTGATATGTGTTTATACTATATAGTAGTCAAATAATGGTATTTGTCTGAAAATAACTATTTTCCCAAATATTGACAATTTTGTTATAAAAACATCCAAAAATCAGATAAAACAAAAATAAACAGAAGAAAAAGACCCAAAGATAAAGCTCAAGAAACACATATAGATGCAGAGACGCACACATTCACACCTACAGAAATCCCATAAAAACACAAAACCAGAAACCATAATATATACACAAAGGACATGTCAGCCAAAAAAAAAAAAATCATGATGAGACAAAAAAACTCTCCAAAATGCCATTGAGTTCATGTTCTGTTGGCTATCTACTGCTGGGCATGGACCTTGGGAGTGATTTGTGTTCCTAGTGAGATTTTACTGGAGTAAACTAATTTTTCAATTGCAAGCAGTTATCAACTGAAAATACTTTGGGTTAGGGATGTGGGCTTGTGTCCAATTCCCCACCAGGGCTATATCCGTGTAAGTTTTGTTCATGCTTCTGCAGTTGCTGTGAGTTTATATGTGCGTGGGTCCAGCTGTGTTTAGAAGGCCTTGTTTCCTGTCCTCTATGCCCTCTGGCTCTTACAATCTTTCCTCCTTTTTGCAGGGTTTCCTGAGCATTGAGGGAAAGGATTTGATAGAGACATCCTGCTTGAGGCTAAGTTTCCAAGCTCTCTCATTCTCTGTATATTTTCTAGTTGTGAGTCTCTGTATAAGTTTCCATCTCCTGCAGGAAGGAAGAAGGTTCTCTATGGTGACTGAGTGAGACACTGATATATATATATGGGATAGGTTTCGTCTCAAGGAGTAGGCCTTAAATCCAATTATATATTGGTTGGTTAGTGTCTTAGTCAGTATTCTATTGCTATCAAGAGACACTATGACCACAGTAACTCTTATAAAGGAAAATATTTAATTGGAGCTGGCTTACACTCTCAGAGGTTTAGTCCCTTATTGTCATTGTCATGGTGGGAAACATGGTGACATGCAGACAGACATGGTGCTGGAGGGGTAGCTGAGAGTTCAACATCCAGAACAGCGGGAAGCAGGAAGAGAGACAAACAGTGAGCCTGGTTTGGGCATTTGAAACTCCAAAGCCTACCCCTCAGTGACATATTCCCTCCAACAAAGCTATACCTACCCCAACAAGGTCACACCTACTCCAATAAGGCCATACCTCCTAATAGGGAAACTCCCTGGTGACCAAGCATTCAAATCTATGAGCCTATGGGAGCCATTGTTATTCAAACTACCACAGTTAGTTTAGCAAGCTTTGTGTAACTAGTACACTAGTGTGTTCTCTATAGCAATGTGTTTGTTACTGGGTTGGTGTTTACCTTTCTCGTTTTGTAGCATACGGGTACCTTTGAGTACCATGAACACTGAAAGCTTTAGGTAGTAGCCAGCTCAACTTTTCCATGTTTGTGGTTTTCTGTAGATGTTGTCTTCAGCAGCAGGGCCTACTGTCAGTATGCGGAGAGCAGCCAATAGCCTTGGCAATAGCCTGGTTTGTTTTGGGGTTGCCATAGTGCTTCTTTGGCCAACAACACACTTAGATGTTACCAATTACTAGGAGCTGGAGGCTTCATTTGATGACAAGACACATCCAATTGGCACTTTGCTTCCTCTGTTATTTTGGGACTCCATTTAGATTAACTTCATATATGTATATATTTTAGGATTTACTGTATTAGGTTTCTATATAATCCCTCAAATGGCCCTTGGTTTTAGGTATCTGTTCTATATTCCCTATACTTTCACCAGCAGTGGGTGAGTGTTCGTCTAACTCTACATCCTCATCAACATGAGCTACCATTTGTTTGATTAATCATGGCCATTCCTACTGTAATAAGATGAAATCTCAAGGTGGTTTTGATTTACATTTCCCTGATGACTAAGGTTGTTGAACATTTCTGTAAGCACTTCTAAGCAATTTGTGTTTTCATCTTTTGAGAATTCTTTATTTAGATCTGTACCCCATTATTAATTGGGTTCTTTGTTTTATTGATGACCAGTTTTGAGTTCCTTATATATTATAGATATTAGCTCTCTATCAGACATGTAGTGGGCAAAAATCTGTTTTCCATTCTGTACCACATTGCTTTATCCAAATGATGGTGCTCTTTGTCATATAGATGTAGCATGAATCTAAAATGGTCTTATTAATAAAAACAAACCTGAAGCCAGGTGTTGGGGTGAATTCCAGCTGTAAGATCAGAGAAACAGAACAAACCACAGCCACCTCACCTCACCAATTCCTCAGCTGATCCTGTTTCCTCAGACTGGAAGCCTCTGTGTCCTCATCCAGAATGAATCTCAGCTGGACTGTTTGTTGCTCAAAAGCCTGAAAGCTTAACCAGCTCTAGTTCCTCGTCCTCACGCCTTAAATACCTTTCTGCTTTCTGCCTGGGATTAAAGGCGTGAGTCACCATGCCTGGCTGTTTCCAGTGTGGCTTTGAACTACAGAGATCCCTCTGCCTTAGGAATGCTAGGATTAAAGGTGTGTGTGCCACCATTTTCTGGCCTCTGTACTAGTGGCTGTTCTGTTCTCTGACCCCAGATAAGTTTATTAAGGTGCACAATATTTTGGGGAACACAATATCACCACAGAAGCTTTTCAGCCTCATTAGGTCCCAGTAATTAATTTTTATTCTTGGTGCCTGTGTTATCAGTTCACAAGCCTTTTCCTGTGTCAGTGATTTAAGACTATTCCTGTTTTCTCTTCTATGGTCTTTGATCCATTTGGAGTTATTTTTTGCGGGGTGATAAATAGGAATCTAGTTTCATTCTTCTACACGCAGACATCCATTTTGATGAACACCATTTGTTGAAGGTGCTGTCTTTTTTCCAGTGTGTATTTCTGACTTCTTTATCAAAAATCAGGTGTACAAACATGTGAATTTATGTCTGGATCTTCAATTTGATTCCATTGATCAATGTGTATGTTTTTGTGGCAGTACCATACTGTTTTTATTACTATAGTTCTGTAGTAAAAATCTCATGTCAAGGATAGTGATTCTTCCAGCAGTTCCTTTATCATTCAGGATTGTTTTAGCTTATTTGGTTTTTTGTGTTAATCCTAAGAAGCTCAAGTTCTGTAAAGAAGTGTGCTGGAATTCTGGTGAAGATCACATTGAATCTGGGATGGCTTTTAGTAGGATGGCCATCAGTTTCTTTCTTCAATGCCTTAGTCTTTCACTTTCTGGGTTAGTTACTCCAAGATATTTTACTCTTTTTCAGGTCATTGTGAATAGTATTGCTTCCCTGATTTCTGTCTCAGATTGTATGCCATTTGCATATAGGAAGGCTTGCTGTGGGATGGTCTGTATGTCAAATGTGTTGCTGATTGGTCAATGAATAAATCACTGATTGGTCAGTGGCCAGGCAGGAAGTATAGGCAGGACAAGGAGGAGAAAAAACTGGGAAGTGGAAGGCTGAGTGAGGGAGACACTGCCAGCCGCCATGATGACAAACAGCATGTAAAGATGCCGGTAAAACACGAGCCATGTGGCAAGGTATAGATTAATAGAAATGGATTAATTTAAGCTGTAAGAACAGTTAACAAATGGCGTCCAACGTGGTGGCAAGAGTTTCCACCTAAAAACTGAGAAAAAGGATTCTAAAACGGAGCTAAAAACAGTTCCTAATTGTCTCTCTCAAATGAGCGGCAGCTGCCGGTTTGAGCTACTGGTGGGTTCTTAGTGTGCGCGCTCGACCTGCCGCCATATGGCGGGAATGAGGCCTCTGCAAGTGGCACATTAAGCTACATTGTGGATTTAGCCTTTGCTAGTACAAAACAAAAAAAGAGGTTTCTGGGCTACACGCTGCTTGGATAAAAGCATAGACCCACGATGGCTCCCAGAGCTGGCGGTAAGCATACCGCCGCCATGTTGGGAAGCTGAGGTGGGCGGAGCCAGCAGCCACAGCACCAGCGCCGTTTCAGGCTTAGAAGGCTGCAGTTCAAAGCAATAGGCTCAAGCTAATATAAAAAAATAAGCCACGTAAAGATGGCTACCACACAAAGAATCTGGATTATGTTCTCTTTGATATTCATAACTGAAGAAAAACATTTGATTACAAAAGCTGTTAAGTTATGCCAAAATGTATATTTTAAAGGTGTCTTGACTTCAAAATTTGGATGTAAGGATATGTTGCTTTGGAAAGGAGGCTCTGCTTTTGTTTCCACAGAAAGCCAGAGGCTATGGGTTTGTTCCAGATTAAGATACATCAGGTTTGACCAGCCAAGACCACCTGAAAGGTCTCCGCTGACACCATGGCCCAGATGATCCAACATCCAGAACCGTTTCAAGACAACTGGCTCAGATGATACAGCCTCACGGACTACTCCATGATCCTAAAATTTTCTTTGTTTCCCCAGAAGATACAGCGCCCCCCTCCAGCAGGAAGTAGTAAGAGAAGCTACGCCCAAATTCCCAAATATACCAAGCTGACTTTGGAGATGTGTAAAGGTTAAAACCTTCCTTTTTAAGAAAAGAAAAAGGGAGGTGCTGTGGGATGGTCTGTATGTCAAATGTGTTGCTGATTGGTCAATGAATAAATCACTGATTGGTCAGTGGCCAGGCAGGAAGTATAGGCGGGACAAGGAGGAGAATAAAGCTGGGAAGTGGAAGGCTGAGTGAGGGAAACACTGCCAGCCGCCATGATGACAAACAGCATGTAAAGATGCCGGTAAAACACGAGCCATGTGGCAAGGTATAGATTAATAGAAATGGATTAATTTAAGCTGTAAGAACAGTTAACAAAGGCTACTGATCTTTGTTAATTTCGTATCCTTCTACTTTATTGAAAGTGTTTACCGGTTGTAGGAGATTTGTGTGTGAATTTTTAGGATCACTTATGTATACAATCATATCATCTACAAATAAAGATACCTTGACTTCTTTCCTTCCTATTTGCATCCTCTTAATCTACTTAGTTGTCTTATTGCTCTAAGTCTTCAAGTACTATATTGAATAAGTATGGAGAGCATTGATTCCTCTTGATTTTAGTGGAAATACTCTGAGTTTCTTTCCAGTTATGTTGATATTGGCTGTGGGCTTGTGGTAAATCACTTTTATTATGTTGAGGTATGACCCTTGTATGCATAGTCTCTCCAGGACTTTTATCATGAAAGGGCATTAGATTTTGTCAAAGGCCTTTTCTGCATCTAATAAGATGATCATGAGGTTTCTGTCTTTTCTGTCTGCTTATATGGTAAATTACATTTATCAATTGATGTATGTTGAACCATCTCTGCATCTCTGGAATGAAACCTTCTTCATCATGGTGGATGGTCATTTTTAATATAGTCTTGTATTTGGTTGATAAATACTTTATTGAAAAATTTTGCATCTATTTTTCAAAGGGAAATTTATCTGTAATTCTCTTTGTGTATTGGGTCTTTATGTGCTGTAAGTATCAAAATAGAAAGAATTGGACAATGTTCCTTCTGTTTCCATTTTGTGGAATAATTTAAGGATTATTGGTGTTAAGTCTTCTCTGAATTTTTGGTAAAATTCTGCACTAAATTTATAAGGTCCTGAGATTTCTTTTTTTGATTGGGATTTTAATTGCTGCTTCTATATCATTAGAGATTATAGGTCTCTTTATTGCTTGTATAGATTTATATTTCTTATTTGACCTTAATTTAACTTTGATAGGTGATATATAACAAGGAAATTATCCATTTCTTGTATTTTCCAATTTGATGGAGTATAGGATTTAAAGTATGCCCTTATGACTCTATTTCCTTGGTGTTTGCTGTTATGTGCCCCATTTTTCTCTAATTTTGTTTAATTGGTCTTTCTCCCTCTGCCTTTTAGTTTGGCTAACAGTTTATGATTATTATTGATTTTGTTTCATTGATTCTTTGCATTGCTTTTTTGTTTCCATTTTTTTATTTCAACTGTGAGTTTGATTATTTCTTCCTGTCTCCTCCTTTTAGATGTTATTTTTTCTCTTTGTTTTAGTGCTTTCAGGTATGCTGTTAAGTTACTAATGTGACTTCTCTCCGTGTTTTTAAATGTAGGCACTTAGTGCTCTGAATTTGACTCATAGCTGCCTTCACTGTGTCACCTAGATTTGACTATGTTGCATTTTCATTTTCTTTAAATTCTAAAGTGTTTTAAATTTCTTTATTAATTTCTGTCTTGTTTTTATTCAGTAGTGAATTATTCAGTTTCAATGAGTGTATAAACTTACTATTTGTTTCTGTTGTTGTTGATCTCCAGCTTTAATCCATGGTGGTCATCTAGAAGATAGGATGTGTGTTCTCGATTCTCCTGTATCTGTTGAGACTTGCTTTGTGTCCAAGAATGTGGTTGATTTCAAAGAAAGTTCCATGAACTGTGGAGAAAACAGTATATTCTTTTGAGTTTGGATGAAATGTTATGTAAATATCTGTTAAGTCTATTTGGTTTATGATGTCATGTAGCTCCAACCTTTTTCTGTTTAGTTTTTATTTGAAAGGCCTGTCTATTGGTGACAGTGAAGTACTGAAGTCATGCACTTTCAGCACGTGAGGGTCAATATTTGATTTTAGAAGTAGTAATGTTTCTTTTATGAACGTGGGTGCCTTTGTATTTGGCATATGCATTTTGATTTGATGGCCTGAAATTACTTATTCCTTCTGTTTTTGTGTCTGTGGTTAACCACTAAGGTTGAATTTTCCTTCTAGCATCTGTGGTCTCTTAGACTCTTTAAAACATCTGTCCAGGACCTTGTAGCTTTTAGAGTCTTCATTGAGATGTCGGGTGTTATTCTAATTGGTCTGCCTTTATATTTAACTTGGTCTTTTTCCCTTTCAGCTTTTAATATATGTTCTTTATTTTGTACATTCAGTATTTTGATCATTATGTGATATGAGTAATTTCTTTTCTAGTTCAGTCCATTTGATATTCTATGTGTTTCTTGTACCTTGATGGGTGCCTCCTTCTTCAGGTTAGAGAAATTTTTTTCCATGATTTTGTTGAAAATATTTTCTGTGCTTTTGACCTAGGGTTTCTTCTCCTTCCTCTATTCCTATCATTTTTAGATTTAGTCTCTTCACATTGTCCCAGATTACCAAGGTATTTTATGCCTGGTTTATTTTAGATTTAATATTTTATTTCACTGAGGTATCCATTTCTTCTATCATGTTTTAAGTGCCTATAACTCACTCTTCTGTCTCCTGTATTATGTTGGTAAGTCTTGCCTTTGGGCTTCCTATTTAAGTTCCTAAATCTTGCACTTCCAGTTTTCCTTCAGTTTGAGTTTTCTTTAATTGATTCCATTTCCACTTTCATGTCATGGCAGTTTTCTTCATTTCATTCCACTGTTTGTGTTTTTATAGATTTCACTAATGGATTTATTTGTGTCCTTTTTAAGTTCCTTGAGCAAATTCATAGTAGACAATTTGAAGTCCTTGTCTAGATAATATTTCACCTATATCGCATTTGTCAGGGCCTATGGTAGAAAGATTGCTGGACTCTAGTGAAGACATATTGTCATGGCTGTTATTGATTCTGTTTTTATACTGTTGTCTAGGCATTTGGGTTTGGAATGAATGTAATTCTAGGTGTTGATATCTGGTCTTCTATTTTTCAGGTGGGTTTTCTATTCCTTGGTTTCTATTGCCCTCTCTGGATCTTAGGTCCATGTGGTGGCTGTGGGTCTCCTAGTGGAGAATGCTTCTGAGGCCCTGCCAGGTATGGCTATTGGGGGTCCTGGGTCGAATTTGATTCTAGGTATTGGGGGCTGACAAAAGGAAATGGGGATGGACTAGAAGGAAAGGGGCTAAAAGAGTCCATAGGAGAAAGGAAAGCTGGGTCTGCCATGATGTTCTGTGGACTTCACAGGAAATGGAGGAAGAGAAAAGACAGGACCCTGCAGATCATCTGCTACAGGGCTAGGGATGAGACTGAGCAAATCACCTGCCTCATTCCATGGCCAGTGTGGCCACTGGGTTTCCAGAGATAGAGAGCCAAGGGCATTGGAGTGTGAGAAAAGGGGAATGGGTGATGAAGGAAGGCTTTAGAAGATCAGCTTAACCCCTGGGAAGAGGGGAAGAGAGGCAAGAGATGCAGAATCAGGTGGTCTGCTACAATGCACGAGATAGGATGGGTTTATTGAAATTGGAGGATGGGAAGGAGAGTAAAGATCACCTATCTCATTGCCTGGCCAACGTGTTCAATGGATTTCCAGGGAAAGCAGGAACATCCTTCTTTAATCTAATTATATTTTTTGCTACTTGTTGGTTGACATTACCTCATTGCACTATTCTACTCTGTGCTTCTATGGGATCGTTGTTTTTAGATTTATTTAGAAAGGGTATCATGCAGTATTTCCCTTTCTGTGCCTGGCTTATTCTTTTCAAAACACAATGACCTGAAAGTCCATCGATATAGTCACAAATGGCAGAATATCATCACTTGCATGGTATCCTCTGTGGCTGTGTGCCACATCTTCTTTAATTATTCATCAACTGATGGGCACACAGATAGTTTTCCGTTCTAGGTCACTGTGATTAAGTGTGCTAATGCAAATGTCCTTTCCATATTCTGATTTTGTTTCCTTTGTATATCTAACTACTGTTGCTAAAGTTTTTCTGCCTGGCCCACAGTCAGGGCAAATCTCTCTCACCCGCCAGTCCCAAGCCGCTCAAACCCGATCAAGTAAACATAGAGACTTCAAACTACCAGGAGAGCTATTGGATCATATTTTACTTCCTTTTAAAAATTTCCCAAGGTCTTCAATTCCCACAACCCTCATGGCTTAGGGATTAACCTAACTGGGGCAACAAAAGAATGAAGAAAGGACAGACAAATGTACAGAAAAGCTGGGATCAGGTAGGTGGTGTGCTCTGATGGAGATGAGGGAACGGTAACCCAGAAAAACAATGTGTTTACTGTGTACAACACAAAGGGGAGCAGGATTAGGTAATCTCAGTAGGATGTCTGTATATGGCAGTTGTCTCAGGCTGAAGTCACTTGGAATCAGGAAGCTGTGGTTGATAGTTTCTGCATACATTGGTTTTAGCTAAAGCTCAGTCCTTGGTAAACATCCATTCTCAGACCAGTGCAAGGCTTTGCAATTCATCTGAGCTTTACCCATTCAGTGGGCCTGAAGCATTGGGTCCTTGACATTACCATACTCATGTCAATAATACACATTTACTCAAGACTGCATCTATCTCCCCTATCACATTCAACATTCTGTTCTATAGTGACTTTATTTATTTATATTCTCAACAACTGTGTGAATGGCTACCTGCTTCTTCATGTCTCTCACAGCACATTTTTCCTATTTTGTATCTTGTCTCTTGTCTCTGGTGACTGCTTTGCAGAAGCTTTACAGTTTGATGCAATCAGCTTTTGTGTTCTGTGTTTTTAGGATTTGATCAAAAGATATCATGCTGGATGTTTTGGTTTGAATATTGTATCTCCCATAGGTTCTTGTGTTTGGAAACTAGTTGCCAGCAGGTGTTGCTTTTTTCAGAGGAAGTAGCCTACCAATGACTGATTTAACTTGAGGTCCATTTCAAGAGAAGGTGCCTATGCCTGACACTGCCTGAATGGCCAGGAACCAGAAGCTGGATAGCCCAGTAACCTAGGATAGAACCAAACACAACTGGCAAAAAAAAAAAAAAAAAGTCAATGAAATGCTTCCTAATGACATTCTGCTGTACTCATAGATTAGAACCTAGCCCATTGGTCATCAGAGAGGCTTCATTCATTCAGCAACTGATGGAAGCAGATGCAGAGACTCATAGCCAAACGTTAGATGGACCTTGGGTAACCCCACAAAAGATGGGGAGGAAGGATTGTAGTAGTCAAAGGCGTGGAGGATATCACAAGAACGCTGCCCAGACAGCAACTAAGCAGGGCTCATGGGGACTCACAGAGACTAAAATGACAATCAGGGGTCTGTCCTAGGTCCTCTGCGCATATGTTATGCTTGTGTAGCTTGGTGTTCTTGTGTAACTCCCAACAGTAGGAACCAGGGCTGTCTCTGACTCTTTGGCGTGCTCTTGGGATTATTTTTCTCCTACTGGGTTGCCTTGTCCAGCCTTGATATGAAGATATGTGCCTAATTTTATTGTAAGTTGTTACTCCAAGTTAAGTTGATATCCCTGGGAGGCCTGCTATTTTTCTGAAGGCAAACAGAGGAGGAGTTGATCTGGGGGAGAGGCGAGGAATAGGTGGGAGCTGGGAGGAGTAGAGGGAGGGGAAACAGCAGTTGGAAGGTAATACATAAGAGAAGAATTAAAAAAGAAGAGGGAGGAGAAGGAGGAGGGAGAAGAAAAGGAGAAGCAGCTAATTGTACCTTAAGGAGGTTGAGCCTGGTTGGAGAAAGTGAGTCTTCGGAGCTGGGCAGAAATGTCTGATAGCCTGGAGCACTTGATATTGACACTCTGCTTCCTATCTGCTGAAGAAAAGTGACCAGTCATTGCGTGTACCTGACACCATGCCTTCCTTGGTGTGTCCTGTTGAACTATGAGCCAAAATAAATTCTCCTATCCTTATCATCAGGTACTTAGTCAGAATAACAAGATGAGCGACACACTACACTGGGAATGCAGCTCAGGGGTGGATAGAGTATTTACTTAGACTTCAGGAGACCCTGGGTTTCATCCCAGCACCACTAAAGGAAAACCATCTCTTCCAGTGTACTGAGCAGGTCCCTTGTGTTCTCTTCCAGTATTCCCACAGTTTCAGATGCTACTTTTGGATTTTTAACCAAGTTAGAGTGAATTTTTATGAACGGTGAGAAGTGGGGATGGGCCTGTTTCATTCTTATGCACGTGATTAGCTAATTGTGATGACATCATTTACTAAAACTGCTCTCCTTTTCTGGGTGTGATCCAACCTCCTGTGTCAGACACCAGTGTTATTTGAATGAAAGGTTGAAAACAGAGGATAATCTAACCATGCACGTTCATATAGTACCTAACGGATTATGCGGACACGCATTTGACCAATAAATTAATGACTGAATTAGTGAGCGATGATTTCTAAATGCACATTTTAATTGGGAGGAAATTGACATTCCTTAAGACTTTGTAACTTACTGGAGTGGTCAAAGGAAGAATTAAAACTAAATTTAGGCTCTTTCATTGATACACAGTACAGCAATTGTCCATGATTTCTGAAACGGTATCACATTTTAAATCATAGGTGATCACTCTTTCTGAAAGCATTGCGCTGAGCCTTCTGTAAAACTAAAGTTCTTTCAAGCATCGCCTATATTATGTAGGGTTTTTTTTCCCAGCTTTTTTGCAGGCTTTCTGGACTACTTCTATTGTGAGGTTTTATATAACAACTCCATTTTAGAAGCACAGGGTAGTCAGTCCAAAAAGGCGGGTTTCATCCTAGTGAAGGAGTTGAAACGATATGAAAGAAATAGTGCGGCTTTTGATATCAGACAGTATTAGACCCTGAATGACAACTTTTCAACTGACAGCGACTGTGGTTTAAGGAAAGCAAGTTAACATCTCAGGTCCTCGCTTCCCTTTTTTTGTAAAGTGGTGTAAAGATCTCTCCTCTCATCCCTCCATGGAAAAGTAAACAGGAAACTAGATGGGAAACATGCCTTGTGAAGACATGAACTGCTCTTTCCTAGCTGCGAACTGCCTTTTCTCCAGATCAGCGTGCATGGCTGAGACAGTCGTGGAACTGACAGTCCACCTGATGCCTGCGAGTAGCTGAAGCGAGCCAGGGCATAGGCTAGACTTCAAGAGATGCCAGCTACAGACTGCACTGTCAGCTGGAAACTAGTGAATATGATGACCCTGCCAACTGGGAAAGGCATAGCAAGAAGTTGGTTGGCATCAGGGATATACCAGTCGAAACACGTCTGTCTTTTATTTCTTGTGTCCACGGCCAGTTTCATTAATAAGAATAATCAAATAGTTAACCAGGCACCACTGCCTGAGTAAGAAAGAGGCATTGAGATGCTTCCAGTGTCTGTCTTCTGGCACTTTAAAGCTATTTGATGTTTTTAAATAGCTTTATTGACATATGACATGTCACACAATTCATACTTTTAAGGGTATATAACTCATTGGTTTTTACTATGTGATGTTATGCATCTATTAATATAAGTTTATAATATTTTCATTGCGCCCAAAAGGGAAAAACCCATCCATCTGTAATAGGCTCCTAATTCTCCCAGTCCTATTCATGCAGCCATAGAAAGCTGCTAATCCATACTGTGGTTCTATTGATTTGTCGGCTCTGAACCTTTCATATAAATGGAATTATACATTATGCGGCATTCTTCCTCTGGTGTATTGCACTTTATCATAATGCTTCTGTGTATCACATTCAGTATGTATCAGTACTTGTATTAGTGATTATTCTCATTCCTGTGACCATACCTGACAAGAAGCACTATATTGACAAAGGAAGGGTATATTTGGGCTCACAATTTCATGGTAAGGAAGGCAAGGCAGTGGGAGAAGCTCCTGTCTGTAACAGCAGGAGTGTGTGGCACAGCTTCTTAGCATCCTGTGTGACTGTCAGTTAGAGCTTGGATGGAAATGGGCCTGGCTATAACTCTAAAGTTCCTGGTTATGACCCACTGAGCCTGCCCCATTATTGTCCACTTCAAGCAAGGTCCTGCTTCCAAAGATTCCCAACCTCCATACACTGCCACCATCTGGGACCAAAGATTAAACCTGTGTGCTACATTTCATATTCAAACTATAATGTTCTTTTTGTGGATAAATAATATTTGCTAGGTAGTTTTCAAGCATCCTCCTACCTCACTCTGATGTATCTTCCATTTGATTTTCTTGACATAAACATGTTTAAGATGAAAGACCACTTAGATTTCATTAATTCATTGTCTTTTAATATGAAAAGAGAATCTGAATTACAAGATGCCAATGTAATACATTGCTCTGTTTATTGGAAAACTCAGGCCCTATCTTTGCCAGCTTACTAGACTATGCTGGGGTTTCATTCAGTTTCTTCTCTAAAATGTCAGTGCCTCCTGCTTCATATGCCATTTTCATAATTTTTGTTATTTTTGAAATTGTAATATGATTATATCATTTATCCCCTTTCCTTTTCTGTCCCTAACCCCTCCCATATGTCCCCATTGCTCTCTCTCACAATCATGGCTTCCTTTTCTTTAATTTTGTTACATATACATGTGTTTAAGAACATTTACATTCCTAATTGTATGTATATATATTAACATTCTTATAATTATATGCATATATATTCCTAAATATATAAATACAACTTGCTCAGTCTGCATGTTACTTGTATGTATATGATTTTTAGGGCTGAATACTTAGTGTGAGATATCATACTAATCACTTATAAAAACACTTCCACATCCTGAATTCATGATCCATGTCTAAAATGTGTGTTGGTAAATAAGAAAGAATTAGATTATTGAAATGCAAGGTGAAATTTCTGATCCAAATCATAGACAGATATCTTCAAATGATCTTCCAGATAGGCCTTCAGAATGACAAATATAAAGTTCTTGCTTAGACTCATTGATTACTTAGTGGATTCCATCCATTGTGACGTCCTGCTCTTACAGTCCCTGCAAAAAGAGCTGTACGCGTGCACAGCAATCTGATGGCACTGAAGAAGTGCTTCCGTGCCAAAGGGCTCTGCTTTACAGCCGTGATGCTCAAAGTCAAAATAAGGGTTTTCCTTTCCTCTCAGTGCATGCCATAAATTTTCCAAGACCGTTTGTACCAAAGTGACCCAGAGCATATATTTATATGTGATTGTTGAAATTTAAAGTGTGGTAATTTAATATCAGTACATATGGGATACAAAAGAACAGTCAAATGTGTTGGTCCTGCTGTTTAGGCTAAAGCAAGTAACCTCAGCGTGAGTAAGGATGCTGTCTCTTCCAACCCAAAGGTTAAAATCTTATTTCCTTTGCTAAACTCCTTTTCATTTTTTCTTCCCTGCAGTACCTGCATGACTTATTATGCTATTACTGGAGTACTCTCTGACCTCATTAACATTTTTATCTCCAAAGGAAATATTATAAAAGAGCTGCCTGGCTATAATCTCTCCTACCTAAGACTTTACTATCATTTCCAGACCTAACCACTTCAAATATCCAAGTTCTCTTTTTGTGAGTGAGCTATTTCCCAAAACCTGCTGAGTTCTGACGTTAGCTATCTACTAAATCTGTTTTTTTTTCTAATTTTACACATTTCATAATTTTTCATTCTGGAAAAATGGCCCCAAAATAGTGTGTTTGGAGGAAGAATGCAAATTTCTAGGATATCCACTGTTGGAGTATACATCAGGATGTAGCTATAGCAAACAGGCCCTGGCTTGTTCCACTGTCAGAAAAGTAGGAAATTGTGTTTTGCAAAGAGAAAATTAAAAATTTTCACTTTAATCCTATTCACTACACTGTCTGTGGCTTTAAAAACAAATCATTGTGTTTTAAAATGGCAATTAAATATCTACATACACACTGTAAAATTACAAAAAAAGGACATATCAGGCATCATTTGAGATTTATCAAACACATCAGGAGATTTTTTTCAACAATATTCCATGCTTACATAGTGCTGTTTAGTGTAGGGAGTATCTGAACTAATACAACCGTTCTCAGCACTTTTATATACAAACATCATATGGGAAAGACCTAGTATACAACCTGAAATGGCTGTGAATGTGTACTCTAAGAATAAGTATAAGAGATGAGGAATAAATGACATTTCCAAGCACACAAATGTACTGTCTATATAGGATCATCCTTGAAGGACACTCACCTTTGACAATTGTCTTCTCATTGTAAATCCTTCACGATGAACAATCATACTTTAGTATAACTGTAACTTGAAATTATTTACTAGTGTGTGCACAAGCATTGGTCCTTTCTATTGAAGACTCCAACCTATTTGAAAAGTTCTATACTTATCTGTGAAAACCCACGTGATATCGGTGCAATTAGTAAAACACAAAGTGGGTAAGCCTAATTTTGTTAGCTCTCTTATGATTGATGGATTCTTTTTTTTTTTTTTTTTTTTTTTTTTTGGTTTTTCGAGACAGGGTTTCTCTGTGTAGCTTTGCGCCTGTCCTGGAACTCACATGGTAGCCCAGGCTGGCCTCGAACTCACAGAGATCTGCCTGGCTCTGCCTCCCGAGTGCTGGGATTAAAGGCGTGTGCCACCACCGCCCGGCAATTGATGGATTCTTAAAATGAAATAAGTCACATCTACTTCAGCAGTAACACAAGATACTCCAGGATTTTGATTTCTTAAATCTGCATGCTGTGTGCAAAATTTGGATCACTATTTTACAAAAGATTACTTCAAAGAGTGGAGTAAATTATTATTTTGTCTATTTTACTCAATGCCTGCCATATACAAGGTAAGGTATAAATGAGAAATAACAACAGTTTTTCCTTGTGATCAAACAACATTTGCATAAATCAGAATGAATCAAAGTAAAATGTTAACTTCAGAGGTAAAATATTGCACATTTTAAACACAAAACACCATGTGCTAAGGGCAAACACTAACAATGTGCAATGAGGTGGTTTTTTTTTTTTTTTGAGAGAGAGAGAGAGGGAGAGAGAAAGAAAGAGGGAGGGGGAGGGTAAAGAAGAAAACAAAATTTGGTGGGTAGGGATGTTCTGGGAGGAGTTGGGTAGAGGACAATGTGATAAAAATATATTATATAAAAATATCACGATAATAACATCATTCACATTGGAAGAAATATAAAAAGAAAGGAAGCAAAAAGTCATACTCATAATTAATAGCCTATATTTTTCTAGGCTATGGTTTGCCCTTTTATTTTATTCATTTTTTTTTTGTTTTGAGATTATAAGCCTAGATATTTCAACCGTTTTAAAACTGAATTTGGTCAGGCAGTGGTGGCACTCGCCTTTAATCCCAGCACTCGGGAGGCAGAGCCAGGCGGATCTCTGTGAGCTCCAGGCCAGTCTGGTCTACAAAGCAAGTTCCAGGAAAGGCACAAAGCTACACAGAGAAAATAAACCCTGTCTCAAGAAACAAAAAAAAAAAAGATAAATAAATAGAACTGAATTTGATTAGGATGTTTTCTGGCCAAGTCTCATACCAACATCTATTATCTGCAGACGATTTCATTACGTAGCTAGTTTGTGGCCTTTTTTCTGTGAGGTGTTTACCGTTTAAGCCTCACCTGCTTGCTTTGAATGTGCCACGACGGTAGACCTGCTTAATGTCGACTCTGAACTAGGACAGCCGTGTCCCTTTTGAAAAGACCAAGCTACCATTAGAAATGGGTCATGAAGCAAAAGTCATTAACTCATTTTTAAAAGGGCAGAGCCCATCAACGCATTACTGACAGACCTCCTTCCCTGTGTCCATTTGCCTTTATTAAATACCACATTTAATATCTGCCTCCATGCCTGAGAGAACCTTTGGGTGCATGTCTCCATGAAAGACATAAAACCATTAGGAAACAATTTAATTTGAGGCTCATCTTTAAATGAGAACCTTAACTCTTTATGCAATATTATACAGATATTATATCGTAAACTCCATATTTGTAATCCCTGAAAAACTGATGCCAGGGTTGTTAGTTGGAAAACACTCCTGGGCTATCGAAGAAGAAAATTCAATTAATAAAGGCAATGATGAAAAACAGATTAAGGACTTATTTTTCCCTCAGTGTTGGTTGGGAAAATGACAACAGGAGATAGAAATTTGTGTCTTCACTACTCACCAAATGAAAGGTTTATTTAAAAATCAATATTTAGATAATAACACAATGGTAGGGAATGAGATCTCTATTTCCACGTGGCTAACTTCCCAGACTAACCTTGGAAGTTGCATTTCAGAATGATTTGCCTACAGCGTCCAAAATGGAAATTTCATATAATGAGGAAAGATTATCCACGCGCTGTAAATTCTCTTCTTGGAAGGAAATGTTGCGGAGTCAATCTTTACATCTGTTTTCCTCCATTCTAGCTGTTAGAAATAAAGACTTTATGAATTTTTACCACTCTCGGCTTGGGAAGCACTGGTGTTGTGGCAAAAGCCAGTTCTGAGGAAAGTGAGATCCAACCCTACTGAACCCTTCTTTGGGATCTCCAGAGCAGATGGGAGGAAGGCTGTGAGAAGCTGTGCCCGCATCCTTCAACCTACCCCAGGACCTGAAGCCCAGGGCTGGCAGCTGGGCCTGCCTCATTACAACATTCATATCTTCCATCTTGTTTTATTTATATAATCTCATGCATATTTGTAAAGACACTAGTAATGTTTCAGATATGCACATCTTTAGAATTACATATGAGACAACCTAGCTGGCATGTAAAGCACTCACAGAACTATTTAATAGGCAAAGAAAAACATATAAATGTAAAAAAAGTGAAATTTTTGTCCTTTAAAAATATGTTTGATTCTCAATTATTAGCTTTTTCTTTCTCCTCTTTCATCTCCTACTTTCTCCTTCCTTCCTTTATATATTTATTTCTCTGTCTATCTAGCATTCTTACGTTCATTTTTCACCTTGCTTTCTTTTTTATTTAGGACTAGTCACATATATATTTACATATATATATAATGTACTATACATATATATGAATAGGGGCTATTAAAGTTAATCCATTGTGACCCATTTCTACTAGACATATACTCATTAGTTATATATGCATTTATAATATTAATACTTATTAATATGTATATTTACACGCATGTCCCTACTTCCCAGTATTAAACCAGGTATTATATTTTTCAGTATCATCCGGGAGACAATCAGAGGCCCCTTTTACGTAAACGTAGTCACACAACAAATGCATCCCTGTACTTATTTCTCAGAGCCTTTTGATGAAACCTGCTGGCACCAGATCCTCCCAGTAGAAGCTGTCTCATGCCTGAGGTCTCACACACACATGGCGCTCCTGCCGTAGCAATGGCCCTGATTTCTCCATCTGGACCAAGTGCACCTCCACAGGCAGCTACCACATGCTTCCCTACTGCCCACACTGATTCCATCCGGCTGTGCTTAGAGCTTGGCTCTGGCCTAGAAGCACCTATTGAATGTCTTAAGAAAATGCCAAGTTTCCTTGGATTCATAGCTGGCTATCATATTTCCCACCCATTTACACCTAGTTCTTCTGAGCTTATTGGGTCTCTCCCTGGAGCCACACTTCTCCATATGATCCAGAGGCCATAATCCTTTCATGGGTAGGTTTACTCACAGTTTTAACAGGTACAGTTATTATTGAAGTCAGTTTTATTGCTGTCATCTTAATTCAATTTTACAGAATAAATGTTGAGTCACAATTACGGTGGAACTGATATGCTTTTCTGCCATAATGTTTTTCACTTATTTTCTGTGTTTAGAATTTCTCAGTCTCTCATCAATATGATAGGGTTTTCTCTTTCTAGCTTAAAAGTTACTGTTTCACTTTTAAAAAAATAAGTTTTTAATTGAAATAGAACTGTATTATTTTCCCCTTCCTTTCTTCTCTCCAACCCCTTTCAGGTACTGTCCCACCAACCTTGCCCATGCGTCTTTTTTTTTTTAAGTCATCATTATTGAAATGTATGTGTGTACACACACACACACACACACATACACACATATACACTATATATGTGTGCATATATGTATATGTATATGTATACATACAAACTGCTGAGTCTCTCTATCTCTATCTCTATCTCTATCTCTATCTCTATATCTAACCTCCTGAGTCTGTGTGTGTGTGTGTGTGTGTGTGTGTGTGTGTGTGTGTACCCTGCTGAATCTTTTTTGGCTGTTTGAGTGTGTATGGTTTCAGAAATGGTCACTTTGCATAGGACAACTAGAAAGGGGCTCATCCCTGGGAGAGGCTAATTCTCCCTTTCCCCGCCATCATTAGTTGCCTGTAGTTTTTTCCTATGGGTGGGACCCTGTGAGATCTCCTCCCTTCCATGTGAAAATGTTTGTTGATATTGCCTTTGTTCTAGTTATTTTTTAAAAAAAGAAAACATATTATTTTAATTGAAAGAAAAATTACTTTTCTCCCTCCAGAACACCTGGAAGTCCACTGTGATATAATCTGTCCTAGTAATGACTGACAAATTCTGGTGAGTTGTGGAGACGTAGGAACACCCATCTATTGCTGGTGGGAACGGAAATTAGTACAACTACTCCCAAAATCAGCACATAGAATCCTCAAGAAACTAAAACTAAATTTAATATATGGCCCAGCTAAACCACTCCATGTCATGTGCCCAGAGTAACTGATATCCTACGCCACAGATACTTGTTCAGCCATGTCCATTGCCTCCCTATTCATAACAGCCAGGAAATGGAAACAACCTAAATACCCTTTAACAGGTAAATAGATAATGAAAATATAGTACATATACATAAGGTGATAATTTACTTTTATTATGATGACTTCAGTGTAGCTGAAGTTATCCTGTTCATGCCCGGCTCCCGAGGCCCTCAGACCCAAGCAAACACACAGAGACTTATATTATTTATAAACTGTGTGGCCTGATGGCTCAGGCTTCTTGCTAGCTGTTCTTATATCTTAAATTAACCCATTTCTATAAATCTATACCTTGCCACGTGGCTCGTGGCTCACCAGTACTTTATATCCTGCTCCCCATGGCAGTGGCTGACAGTGTCTCTCTGCCTCAGCCTTCCACCTCCCAGCATTCTCCTCCTCCTTGTCCTGCCTACACTGTCTTTCCTGCCTGGGTACTGGCCAATCAGCGTTTTATTTATCAACCAATCATAGCAACATATATTTACAACATACAGGACATCCCACAGCACTTCAGTACTTATTTAAGTACCTATATTCTTTTATTCTATCTTTTGGCCTGGATTTGTAAATATTTAATCTTTCTTCTCACACAGTAAGTGACAGGTTCTTTCTAAATCTTTCATCTTTCCTCAATTATGCTTTATTATTCATATCTTTGTTTTAGCTTGCTTAGGACACAGTTCTTTTTATTCACATCTTTTTCATTCACAGATGCCCTTATTTGCCTAACCTAATAGTAGTACTATATACTTGTTCATTTACACCATGTTCTGATTTAGGTGTTAAAGAGGTATTCTAAATTAGGACCATTTTATGAAAAAACTTCCTAAGCCTTTTAGGTTTAAATATTTTATTAAGCCTTCCTCTTGTTAAGTCTGTTGATAAAGATCTGTAATTCTAGATATGTAGGTTTTAGACTGGAGGATAACAAGTTCAAGTCCTAGCAAGGCTACAGAGTGAGTCCAAGGCCAAGTTAGGTGATATAATGTAACCTAGTCTCAAAATAAATAATGATAATGATAAATAATCAAGCTGGGGATATAACTCAGGTCGTAGAATGCTTACCTTGGATCAATCCTCAGTACTAGGGGGAAAAGATCTCTATATATTAACTTGCATAGTCCAAAATGATTAAATTTTCTGTTTATTTTACAACCTTAAAGACAATTCTGAATGTCCTTCTTTATTAGTTTGATGCTGAGAAGTCTACTTCTAATAGGATTTGTAACTCTTTGCAGATTCTCTGCGAGTCATCCTGACTGTTGAAACTCTGCTTTTCGCTGTTGAGGTAGTGTCTTACTTAGCAGTCTGATGTGCCTAAGCAAGGCAGACTGATGTTAAACTCATGGCAACCTTCCTGCTGGGATGACAGCTCTGTGTCACCATGCCTGGCTTTCCTGCTGAAATACTTCCAATTTTCCCTCCCCTTTGAAGTCCAAGATCCCATTAAAATTGCCAAATGTGAATTTTTCATTATTCCTCCATTTGGTTCCTTATAAACTATTCATTCAAAGCCTTTCAAACTTCTTTAATTCTGAAAAATGTCCATGAAATCTTCACATTTTCCTCCTTTCTCTTTGTTTTCCTCTGCTCTCGGGCCTTGTTCAGACATTGCTATGTATAGCATTCTCTGTCTTCTAACATTTATATTACCTTTTCTAACTTCCCTTTCCAAGCCCTCCTCAAAGAGATCCTTAATTTAAGATTTACACTCATTCATTTACTCTTTACTAGTACGCGACAAAATATTTATATCACCTATTATGTTATTTAGGTCAGCTGTTTCATTTTCTCATTTGATACATTACATGCTAGTTCACAGAGCTTGTTCTTGTTTCATAAGTCTCATATCTCAGCTTGTTACGTTAATGATGTCATTTACTTTTAAAAATCCTCAATCTTGCCGGGCAGTGGTGGCGCACGCCTTTAATCCCAGCACTCGGGAGGCAGAGGCAGGCGGATCTTTGTGAGTTTGAGGCCAGCCTGGTCTACGGAAGGCGCAAAGCTACACAGAGAAACCCTGTCTGAATGACAATTGTAATAATTGTCATTTACAGAGTATGGAGCATTAATTTTTGTGTGTCTTTTCTTTCATCTTGTAAGCTCATGGTTATAATACGGGCCATGATCCGTGTGTATCTCCGGCAAATACAAGGGAAAAGGTGGCGACTTGATGTAGCATGGGGAGCCCCGGCACCATGGAATCTCAATGGTATGATGACCGTTTCACAAGGCCGTCCTTGATGTAGCATGGGGAGCCCGGCACCATGGAATCTCAATGGTATGATGACCATTTCACAAGGCCGTCCTCAGATCAGCCTTGTATGTAAACCCTTGCAACAAAGCTCTATTGGGAGTGGATATGTTCTGTAGAATCCAGTCAACGGACCCAAAGAGTGGTGAAAGATTAAAGTAAGTAAGTGAATGTCTCAGAAAGGCAGTGAGTCCACAACTTAAAAGAAAGAAAAAAAAAAAAACCCTCCAATCCATGAAGATTTCTGACTAGCTTTGCTAAAACTTCAAGACACAACGTGAGACTCTGGTCTCTTTCTAATATCTGTCACATAGAAGAAAAACAAGAAGGAATTTAGAAGGCTAATTTAAAATACGTTGTCTTATTCCTCGTTGTTAATGTGTGATGCTTTGAGAACAGACGTGCAAGGGTACAGCCTTCTACTTTAATACTTCCTGCCCTGATCGTATTAATTACCATTCCCTTCCTCGTAGTTTCTTCCCTTGTTTATTTTTCGCCTTGTTACTTTGCTCCTTTTCTTCCTTTTTCTTGTTTTTTTTTTTCCGTTCTTGATTTTGAGATGATGCATGTTACTCAGTAGCTCTCGAACAGCTCTCACACAATGCACTCTTCCGCCTCTCTAATACAATTCTACTACCTAAATTTCTTTTCGTAGCCATTATTCATTCCTGCTCACCTCATCCCCAGACTGTGCTCTGGGAATCCTTATTCTGCATCCAGGCTACTTTTTAAAGTTTTCATTGATGAGGATAAAATCTTGTCATTTGCAGCAAAACTGATTGAGCTACAGGGTATTTGGTTGAGTGAGATAAGCCACATACAGGGAGGGAAAACTATGTGTTCTCCCTCATAGGTGAAACCACAACCTAATATTTTGTGCTCTTGAAAAATCTTCCAGCCATATTCCACCTCAAGATAAGATACTTCCCAACGCATAGCTGGGAATTCTACAGGGCCCTGGGATCTCACGGGGATTCTAGCCTTTGTTTTCTTCCCTCCCTCCTCCACATCTTCCTCCTCCCTGCATTCTCCCTTCCACCTTCTGCCCTTCCCCTTCTTTCTTTCTCTTTCTTTCTCGCTCTCTTTCTTTCCTTCCTCCTTCCCTCCCTATTTCCTTCCTTCCTTCCTTCCTTCCTTCCTTCCTTCCTTCCTTCTTTCCTTCCTTCCTTCCCTCGTTTTTTCTCTTGATTCTGTTTCAGGAATCTTACTGGTAGAACTTTTCTTGTCTTTACAGACCTAGTTTTTTAGTGTTAGCATAGGTCTTATTAGGTTGTTTTGGTGGAAGCAATTGTAGAAATAAATGCATACAGAGACATGAGGGATGTTCTTGATTATATTTTTCAAATAAGAAATGTGCATTTTTCTCTTGGAAATGCTAACATAAAACAAAAAAAAGTAATTCCAACTTTTTTTCCTAAACCAGTCTTAAATAGATTTTTGTTTTGAATCTTCTGCTTTCCTAAATAAATTCTAAAATGACATTTAGGGTTTTTTTTTTTTTTGCATCTTCCCTGGTCTTTGCTTACATCTCTGTCTCTTATATTTTTCACCTATATCTTCCAGCTAGAATCATACAATAAATATGTGCAAGTAGCTAATACAGAACATCATGTCTGAATCATTGCAGGTGCTCGCTCAGTATGGAATGTTCTACTCCTTCCTTATTATTCCCTTTCCCTGTCATTTATATGCTCATGCTGAATAAGATTTTTGTCAATACTTAGACATGTTAAAGCAATGTTTACTTGGCTTTTTCTTCCACTGGAATGTATGATCTTTTGGGTCCAAGGATGTGATCTTGCAAATTGTCGTATCCAACACTGCCCCTAGGTTGTTTGTGTAATGTTAAATGAAAGTAACCATTCTTTAGGCTTCACTGAACTGTGCTCTAATGTACATTTTAATTCTTCAATCAGAATCTTAAGGTTTAGTATTAAATCTCAGTTCAAGTCACTCCTCGATTCCTTAAAGTTAAATTACTATTGTAGTAAATTTTAGTAAGGTTTTTTTTAAGGTGCTTAAATGGGGCTAACCATATTTAATAAACTCAACTTTTGTGATCTTGTATGTGTGTTTGTGTGTGTGGTGTGTATGTGTGTTAACATGAGCATAGATGTCAGCGCATTCATATGATGATCAAAGGATACCTTGGGTTATAGGTTCTTTCCTTTCCACCATGTGGTATCAAGCTCAAGTATTTGTACAAACGAAGTCTTACACAGTGAGATGCATTGTAACAATTAGTGATTTTTATTTGAGCTCAGGTTATGTTCATTAAAACAGACCAGAAGTGGAATCAGAATGATGGTACATACGTGTAATCTCAGCATCAAAGAGGTAAAGTTAGGAGAGTCAGGTGGCTTCACTTGTCAGAGGAACAAGTTCTTTGATTAGGAGATTTAAATAAAGCTTAATTAAGGCTGAATTTCTGAAATATCTTTGATAACATAATGTTAATCCAAATGAGAAAATCTGCATTGCTGAAGTTTCAGCCATCAACATCACATGAACTGCTTGAATTAATTTTGAATTGGATGGCCTATTGGGAACCATCCTAAACATCTTACTGTATAAGCAATTGACTTATTCATTACTGAATTCTTGATGTATCAAATATTTTGCTAGTTGTATAAGATCTTAGGAATCCATATTTCTTACATTTTTCTTCAAACGTGCCCATAAATTATTTAAACAAGCAATATAGTGTCTTATATTGATATTACTTTAATATATATAATACACTGATTACAACATCTATTATGGATGAAGGTTGGCAATTTTATTTTTAGCATTCAGGTTTGGTTTACCAATGTTGCACAGTTCAGAAGAAGTGAAATCAAGATTAAAATACAATTCTCTTTAACAAAATTATTTTCCCCACTGCTTTAGAGTACCATAATGATTCTACCACTCAAATCTAATTAAACTTTGACAAGTATCATAAATATAAAAGTACTAATTGTATTCAGATGAGAAAAAATAATCACTCTTGCTGTTAATTGAGGACAGTTTCAAAAACATCTTATTTCAGTCCAAGGGCCCTAGAAGAATAGACTGGACATTGGTAGACACAAAAGATGAATAAGTCTTTTAAGACTGGAAGAAAGACAGGAACTAAAGAGCAAAAGAGAGAAAGAGCAGATACCCAAGAATACCCAATGTCCCAGCTGAATAAAATATGAGATAAGTGATAGAAGTGAGGCTGGTACTGTTTCAAAGGTAGATTGGAACTAGGTTAGAAGGAATTGTAAGTTTGTACTTTTACCCAAAGCCAGTACTACTCAGCCCTGGCTGAGCATCAAAATCAATTTTACAACATTTTTGAAATGCTCACGTCCTGGCAACATTCCCAGAGACTCTACTCATTATATCATAGGGATATGGACATCTGCATAGTTTAGAACTCCTCTATTGATTCAGCACATAGGGCTTTGTAAAGAGCAAGTGTCATGATGATTGAAATGTAGCCCACTCACTGTGTGGTGCACAGGCCATGAGAGTCCTCAGAATATTACTATCCATGATTAATATTAGAGTATAAAATCTGGCTAGGAATTTTATGCAGTGCTGATGTTGAAGCATGTAACTTAAAAACGTAGTGCTGTTTTGTGTGCTTTTGTTGTTGTTCTTACATAATTCCTTTGCAGTGTCTGAAAGAGATTTTTCCATAAGCATTTGTATTTACAAACAAAACTGGGCCTCAGCACAGTCATTTAAAGAACATCTCTCTGAGATATATAACATTTTTGAACAGGGAACAAGTTTATACACATGGCTGGATTAACAATGATATGGCTCTGAGCAAACTGGATAAGTGGAGTGGGGACCAGTTAGAAGTCCCCAGTTACAACATACTTGGATTCAATTATGTCAGTGGAAATACAAATAAATAAACAAAGAAGAAAAAGTTAGGAATGTATGACAATAAACTTTTCTGGTACTTCATAGTTGAGCAACCAAGAAAGCAAAGTGTTATTATGACATATGCAGATATTTGGGATGAAAACCCGAACAGAACTGGGATGGGAGATAACAATGCTAACTTCAGGTATGCTGAGCATTGTACTATGTAAATATGTAGAGTTAAATAGAACCATTAAAAAAACAATAAAAAGATTCAATAACTGTTGAAAGTTCCTAATCCTACAAATCCATCTGTTCAGAGAAAAGTGCAGTAAAAATATACCAAGCAAATAAATAAAAAAGAGGCCACAATTAAGTTGAAAGAAATGATGCCAAGACAGGGAAGAGATGGCTATGGGGTTGGAAGTGGTTAGAAAGAGGAAGTGAAGGGATGGGTGTGTTAGGACACTGATAAAACTGAGACTGAACAATGGCCATCAGTTAGAGGATGACAGTGTCAGGGTAGAGCCGCTGGCTAATCAGCCCAGGATACTAGTATAATACCAGTAGGGAAGGGAGGGTTTGGGTAGGCAAGCAATGGGGCCTATGATGGCATTGTCTCTCAGATTCTAGAGAAAATAAACTATTTGGAGAACAACTCTTGAAGAATATATGTTCCTGATGCAGAAAAAGAACTATATTGGAAAGTGGGAGTGAAATACAAAATTAGTGTCTTCCTCCAGTAAGGAAGAGAGATTATTTAGAAGGAAACAGAGATATGGTAATTATTTTGGAGATCTACAGAAACACACAGTATAGGAAAAAAATCAAAGTAAACCTAAGTTTAGTAAATAGGCATAGAGAGGAAAAATTGAAGGAATGAGTTTTCATATGCTGAGTGAGAGTAAGATATACATCAATAAACATTGATGTTACTATGTGCTATGGTTTAGTGATGCTCTACTGTAATTCTCATTTTGAAGCACTGACTTTCAAGGTAAGCATAGTAATAAATGGTGCCATTGTGAGGTGCCTAGATCATGAGAATAGAGACACAATTATGATTATGGAATTAGTTTATTTATATGACAATACCACTGGAATGCACCCATCTACAAGACAGACAGGGCTCTTCACAAGTTCAAATGTTCCAACATCCAGATTGTGAATATTTGTAGGATCCAGAACTACAAGAAATAAATTTCTATTGTCTAGGCACCCTGTTTATCTCATTGGTTATAACCAAAATAATTTAAATTCTACAAAATAGAGACAACAGATAGAGTTCTTCTTGAATAGATTCTGCCATGTTAATAAAGGGTAAAGGCTGGATTGGAGTGTAAGGTGAGAGAGAGAAATAAGGGCAAAGTTGGAGAACTAATGGCTGAGTTATCCAGATCTGATGATGAAAGGCAAATCTGTAGATAACTGAATCCTAAAGTATCCTAACACAAGAGAGAAAATGTATGCTTTAACATATTTTAATGCAAACATGGAGTATCCAGTGCATGAGAGGATGAAGAGCAATGTCAATAAAATCCTACACAGACTGGAAATGAATTGCCCATAGATGGAAATGAGGCTGGAAAAGAGCAGAGTACTCAGAGAAAATTCAGACATTCATATCCAGTGGCATCTTCAATGTAATGGAGGCAAGTGGAAAATATTTCAGACACATGGCACTGAACTCTCTACTGAAGATGTTTTCTCCACAGGTGGAAAAGTATGAGCTGGAAAGATGAGGATAAAGAAAGGAAATTAAGACAAGACTGGCAAATATGTAAACAATTCAAATCCACGTGAGTTAGCCAAAAGTCTGATCATGTCTTGCAAATTTTAAGGTATAGAGAGAAATGAATGTACAAGCTGCATGTAAGAAGAAGAAAAGAACCTGAACTAGTTTATACTCTGTACTAAGCAGGGTGCAATGCCAGGACATTTTTTTTTTTTATGTTCAAGGATATTATTTTCATGGCAAAAGAGAATGGTGGGTAAAGCCAGTCCTGGATTTATATCAGAAGAAGTAAAAGTCCAGGTCATAGTGAGTGTGAATAGAAGTATTGTTTTTGAAAAGAGAGACAAATGCTAAGATTATATACAGTCTGTAGCAAGATCAAGGCCATTTACACATGCTAGCTCAACACTTATACTCGGTGTATTATTTGGTTCTACTTCTATGTTATGTTACTACTTACAATTATCTCCATTTCAGTAATGCAGAACCCAGACCTGCAAGGGTCTTGACTCATCTTGACTCAAAGCCAAGAAGGAGACACTCGTAAGTTCTATGACATCATCAGACCTTCAATTGATAGTTAGGGAAACAGTAGTGTTGTTCATCTTTTGCAAATAAGGTAGGAATTGTATTTTTTTTTTTTTACTTTTGCATTGCTATGACAAAATGCTGGCCAGGCCAAGGGGAAAGGGGAAAGATTTACTTTGTCAACAGTTTCAGAGGTTTTTAGCCCATCATGACTGGAAAGGTTTGGTGGAGGGGCTCAGTTCATAGCAGTGGAAATGTATGGCAGATGTTGTTGACATCACAGTAGTCTAGGAAACAAAGAAAAGGAAAATGTCAGCTCATCTTCCCAATTTTTCTCTTTCTATTCCATCTAGAATAGAGTCTTGGAATGTTTTCCTTCCTCAGTTAATAAGGTCCATAAATTACCTCAAAGCCTCAGAGGTGTCTCTCCATCTCCTGCATGACTCTAAATTTAGTCACACTGATAACACTGTTTGGCTGTCACAGCAGTATAGGTAAGGCTGTCCACCTCTACTGGATATCAAAGAAATTAAAACCAAAGGTATGAGAACTGAGAACTTCTGAGGCTTTCAAAGTAAGGTGTAATCTACCTTTTGTGTACTGCAAAGATCATACCGATGAATCATTTTTGCTTCCAAAAAATTAAACTCTTTAGTTCTTTCCTCCCTTTCAGTCTGCACTGCCAAGACCCCCCTATGCTTATGTCTGATTTTACCAGTGTCTATCTTCTTACTTATTCACTTTCTTCCCTTTCGTGACTTGCTAGATTATAGGGATTTCCATTCTTTAAAAATATATATGTTTGTAGTTACCTGCTGAATGTTTCTTTTTCCCCATCTCTTTCTTTCCCTAAACAAATAAATCTTTACTGTAATTCATAGGACTCAATGTTTAATATGTCTAAGATATTAGTTTAGAACTACTATAGGTTTTGGTAATACTATCAGAAATAGGTCAGCCACTAAAAAGCCTCTTCCTTCTTGGCATAAGTCAGGACTCCTATTGTTCAAGCTCAGGCTACTGCCAGCGTGTCCTTTGATGGGATAGGAACATGATTGTAATCAAAATCCACTTTTGTATTGTAATCGCGGCCTGTCAACAACAATCCTGCAGACTATTATTTTATAAAGAACAAAATATGTGCCAGTGATGGTGGCCTCTGCCTGTGAGTTCAGCACTCAGGAAGTAGACACAGGAGGACCAGGATTAAGCTAACTAGTGATTTGAAGGTAGCCTTAAAAAACAAAGAACAGTACCAGAAAAGAAAAAAGATAAAAGAGTATATGTTCACTAAAAATGACAGTGAGACATGAGAAAACAGCTACAAAAATATTTGCAGAGTTTAAGTTGGAAGGAATATGGCTAATCATCCAGTGTTTTAATTACCCTGAAGCTGGACCTTCAAACTACAACTCCTAATCTAATTGAGGAAGTCCATCATATAGACAGAGCATAATGCAATATGCAATTAACATTTCCTAAAATTAAAACTGACACGGGATATTTTTGATTTACTCTAATTATACTGTTAATTTTGTGCCTAACACAGAAATGCCTTTGCATTAAAAAAAAAAATGTCCTTTACAGGTCTCCTTCTAATTTGTAAGACTTGTGTTTCTCTCACTTAGCTGCTCGTAATATCACTCAAAAGTGAAGATTACTAAGAATTCTCAGCCCACAGATGTTCTAAAATACAGATTACAGAGACTTGAACCTGAACGTTCCCACAAGAACAATTTGCACTGCTCATGCTACACTGGGCTTTCAGGATACCACTTTGATCAGTACTCATTTATCTCCAGGTACTCGTTAGAAGTGCCTTTCAGGAATCTAAGCGCTAATGTCCCTGGATCCCAAGGTAGGCTTGTTCTTCGTGTTTTTACCATTGTGCTTGGTGTTGTTCCCAGTGCCCCTGCAAGTCTTGTCTCTAAAGCAGAGGTCAGAGTAACAGCTGATCCTTTTCCCAGTCTGTGGACGGTATGTGTCCTCTGATGTTCAGAGGTTCTCAAAACAAACACATTAACCTGGGGTGTAAGCACCAGATTAGTAAATCCTATTGATAATATCAGTAAAAATCAAGACTGTGGGGTGTGAAAAAGGGAAGCCAATTGGAAGACTCAGCTCACCCAATGGTTTTATTTGTGGTAGTCCAAGTCAGAATTCATTTTGTATAACCCTAGCAGTCCATCAAAGAAACTTATTCAGACTATTCTTTCATAAATGAAAAAAAAAATGGTAGCAGCATGGAGACACATACTTTGTGACTCAGTAGTCAGGAGGTCGTGTGGTATTAACACTAGAGAGGAAAACCGTTTTGCCCAATCCTGCATCATGTGCTACCCAAAGCAGAAACCAAATCACCTCTGTTGAACACTTAGACCTTTCAAGTCAAGATGAACAAAGTTCACACCCAACTCTCACTTACTGGAGAAACATGAGCCAGGTTACTTCACTGATAAATTAATTATAAAAAAAAAAGAAAGCAAAAAAAAATAATAGAATGGAAATGTATGTTGCCAGGTCAAAAGGCAAATAATATATGGAAAGCCTGTGATGTTCTGATTATTGTAAACTGCATCCCTCAATGGGATTTTTTTCTTGCCATGACATATTGGAAGATAATGAAAATGACAGAACTCTGAAGTTACATTGATTAGTTAGTTGTAAAGAAAAAACAACAAACCAAAGAAGCCTTTCAGATATTCCAAATGACACAGTGGACATTGAAGTACACTGTTTAGGCCGGTTTAAGTGGCATGCTACACACATTGTGTCTGTAATTAAATTAAGAGGAAAATCACATTCTCAGATGCAAATTTACTATCAGTTCTGGAAGTACTAATGGGATAAAGAGTTTGTTTTGATATCAGCCAAAGATTATAACAAATAACTGGAGAAAAAAGATTAATGCTAACTCTGCAAACAAAGGTACAATGACTTTAACTAATAACAATTCTACATTCTCAAATGCTTAGAGAGATAGACACATAAGGTTCTTAGTACCATAAATTAAGGGCATTTATCTTTTTTTTCCACACAGCCTGAATTAAGACCATAAAACAAATAGAATAAAAACTTAACAGTGGGATTTATTACAATTATCTAATTGACCCATTAGCTATCAATGTATTATGTATACTTATTGACTCTGTCTTTAATTCCTAAGTATGTTAGATTTTGGAATATAAAAAGTAGCAAAATATGATACCACTAATCAAATACTGTATATCTAGGCAGACAAAGCATCACCTTGTTCCATTAGTAATTTTTTTGATGAATCACAGATTCTAACTTCCAATATTACAATACAATTACCAAAATCATGTAAAGTTTGGAAATACTTGAAGAACAACAACAACAACAACAAAACCAAACAAACAAACAAAAAAAGAAAAAATCCTGTGCTAGAAACGTGGCTCAGAGGTTAAAACATTTACTGCACTTGAGGAGGACCCAAGTTCATTCAGTTCTCAGTACCCACGTGGCAGATTACAACCATCTACAACTCCAGTTTTAGGGGATCTGGTGCCCTATTCTGGGCTTCTTGGATACCAGACCTACACAAGGTGCATATACATATATGAAGACAAACACATAAAATAAAAAATAACAGTCTTTTTTGAAAAAGTACCCAACCTGCACATTTCTAGCATCAAATCTTAATGGAGACCATTGCTACAGCTGTCATGTAAATTTTCAAATACCAGGAGCTAAGAACTTCTTGCAATAAATTATTCTTTCAAAAACTGTTTTTACTGGTTGATAATTTCTTTTCCTGTAATAAAAATTAAAATACTACTTAAGAGTCTCAATATTGCTAAGACAATATTTTACATAAATATATTTGAGGAGCATATGCAACTTTGTGCCACTTGGTATAATATATCTATCATTACATTTTAAACACTTCCCCAGGTGGTAGTCCATTGTTGTGTTATTTAAGCAGTTACTCAATCACCTTCTGGCTGTTGAATATTTTAATTATAGTCCGTGATATAATAAACAATGTAAATTATAGTATTTTAGATTTACTTCCACCAATTTCCCAACACTCGTTACTGTATTCCAAAGAAAAATTCAAGAAATGATGAGACAACTGTAGCTAAATGGTTTGAAAGATTTGAATGAAGAGGCAGATGTTTGGAAGGGGCTGTCACGAAGCAGGGCATGTTCCTGTTCCCATGGATTCTTTCCCTTATCTCAAACGATAAAAGAAACTTCAAAGAGCAGGGACCAGGCTCTTTGGGCAGCTTCCGGCTCAGCATCTTATTCTGACTAAGCCTTGAGAAAGCTAAAACATGAGAGTCTGGGGGCCAGCCGGGAAAGGGTACTGCATTGCTGCACAGAAGATGCACCAGGACTATCTTAAATTCTATCTGGTGGGTCTCAAGCAAATTGTCCCAAAGGCAAAATCGCTAACACCCAGGTATGAGGATGCTCCGTGGATAACAGGAAGTGGGTAAGTGAAAGCATTTAGATATAAGACGGTCTTCAAAGAGGGTTACTCAGTGACGCATGCTTCAGTTTAAATATCTACCAAGCCTAAGGAATCACCGAGCTTTCTCTTAACATTGGCAGCCAAGTGAAGCTTCCTGTCCTTCTTTAGAGAAAAAGTGTAACATGTGAGGGATGGAAGCAGTGGAAAGAAAGCAGAGGAGAGAGAGAGAGAGAAGGAAACTACGCAGGGCTAAAACTGGGAAGTGAGAAATGACAAGATAAATATGAAGTTGGAATCATGATTTTATTGGTATTATAACTAGAAACATCTATAGAATTTTACTGGTCTTTATTTTCTTTCTTTCTTCTTGAACCAGAGTCTCTCTTTATATGGCCCAAGCTAACCTAACACTTGAGAGCTACTGACCTCAGTACCCCAAGTGGTGGGACTAGAGGAGTACACCACCCTGCCTGGCTTGGCTTTCCATTATGTAGGAATGAATAGGAGCATGGTGAGACATGAGCCAACTGTCATCCAAGGCGAGAAGCATTAAATTTCACAGTGTGTTTCAACAGGAAATGAGCAAGCAGTGTGTTGTTACCTGCTTGCATGCTGTGTCTCTTTGCTTTCCCAGTATCAGAGGCTATGCGGCAGATAACCTTCATTCTTTATTGTGTTTCTTTTAGATGGATTCATGTAAGGAAGATTGCGGAGGATTCAAGGAGGTTCCATCATTTACTTTAAAGACAACAACAACAACAAAAGCAAACAAACAACAAACAAAGAACTATTTACTAGTATTCCAAAGATTTTTTTTCCATCAACTGTATCTTCATGATAAATTGATAATGAAATGATTATTACTTTATGTAGTGGATCTTTCATATTTTAAGATCATTTAAGTGAACAAATACCTGTCAGTAGAGTGCAAGGGTCAGTGTGTGTTAATTACTTTTGTCCTTAATGTGCATTGTCAAATTGGTTTTGGGACATTGTACCACCTCTGTTTTTACCAGTAGTATTACCAGCATTTATGTGGCACCAGAGTTATTTAGCATTAGTTAAAATGCAAACTCCAAAGACAAGATGATGTGGTGGTATTGTGTTCCCCAAAATATTGTGCACCCTAATAGACTTATCTGGGGTCAAAGAACAGAATAGCCACTAAACACAGAGGCTAGAAAATGGTAGCACTCGCACCTTTAATCCTAGCATTCCAGAGGTAGAAATCCCTCTGGATCTCTGTGAGTTCAAGGCCACATTGGAAACAGCCAGGCATGGTGACACACGCCTTTAATCCCAAGAAGTGAGCCTTTAATCCTAGGGAGTGTTGGCAGATAGCAGAAAGGTATATAAGGCGTGAAGACCAGGAACTAAAAGCATTTTGGCTGGCTAAGCTTTCAGGCTTTTGAGCAGCAGTTCAGCTGAGATTCATTCTGGATGAGGACTCAGAGGCTTCCAGTCTGAGCAAACAGGACCAGCTGAGGAATTGGAAAGGTGAGGTAGCTGTGGCTTGTTCTGCTTCTCTGATCTTCCAGCATTCACCCCAATAACTGGCCTCAGGTTTGATTTTATTAATAAGATGCTTTAAGATTCCTGCTACAAGATGATGCCTAAATTTTAAAGTGAATCTCTTTATTACAAATTATTCTCATGGATATTTACCCTCGGTGGAATGTCTTACTATTTTTGCCGATTTATATCAGTGGGTTTTATTTTTGCTTGTTTGTTTTTCCCCCAAGACAGGGTTTCTCTATGTGGCCCCAGCTGTTCTGGAATTGGCTGTGTAGAACAGGTTAGCCTTGAACTCAGAGATTCCCCTGCCTCTGCTTTCTGAATTCAGCTGGAACTATGGTGTGTGCCACCACTGCCCAGCTTTTTTTTTTTTTTTTTTTTTTTAATGATCACAAGGTATCCATGTTTCACCACGTGTTTTCCATTTGCATTTGTGGGAAGAGAAAGGAAAGGAGAGGTGAAAGGGGAAAGAGAGTAGGGAGTAGTGGCTGAGGTGCTGCTCTCCGGGTTCCTTGTTAATCGAGACATTAAAAAGCACTCCTTTAATCCCAGCACATGATTGCAGAGGCAGGTGGATCTCTGTGAGTTAGAGGCCAGCCTGATCTATAGAGTGAGATCCAGGACAGGAACAAAAACTACACAGAGAAACTCTGTCTCAAAAAACAACAACAAAAAATTAATTCTAAAAGCAGGGATTCCCTCAAAAATTAGATGTATATACTTTAATTACTACAAGAAAAATATTTTTTAAAAAAAGGAATTTTCAGCAAAGCATATCTAATAAATTTCATCATTGTCAGGATTAGAATTTATTTTCAACTCATAATGAATTCAAGTATAATGTTGAATAGTTTCTTTTTTTTTTCTTTTTTTTTTTTTAATTTATTTTGCAATACAATTCAGTTCTACATATCAGCCATGGATTCCCTTGTTCTCCCCCCTCCCGTCCCCCTCACCTTCCCCCCAACCCCCCCCCCATTCCCATCTCCTCCAGGGCAAAGCCTTCCCCACAGACTGAGGTCAACCTGGTAGACTCAGTCCAGGTAGGTCTAGTCCCCTCCTCCCAGGCCGAGCCAAACAATCCTGCATAGGCCCCAGGTTTCAAACAGCCAACTCATTAAAATATTGCCATGAAAAAAACATGAAGGAAAAGGAGTACAAATGTCGTTCTGAATGGTGACTTTTGATGACTTCATTCCTACTCTCTGGAAGGCTGAGGCAGAAAAATCACAAATCAAAAATGAGCCCAGGCTTTACCCCTGACTACAATGACTTTAAAAAATTTTTAAACTAAAAGTAAAACTTTTATGAGAATTAACAAATCCTCCTCCCCAAAGATTGATATACTCTCAAATAGATAAAGAAACAAGTAAGTAGCAAGCAATGAAGGAGAAAATTTAAATCAATAAATCTTACAAAAATACAGAACAATTCATTGCATGGAAATGATTTATCTTATAATGTGAAACAATCTTACATTGTTTTCTAAAAGAAAAAAATCTATTTTCTATCCTAATGGAGATAATTTAGGGGAACTTTGAAAATATTAAAAATGTAGTGTTCAGGATCTCATGGATAAAAATCTACAAAACATTGGGAAGTGAAGAGGTAATGAGTGACAAGTGATTAGGAAGGCTCATCATGATGACATCCAAGCAGAATAAGCATTTAGTTGTTATAGAGATCACGAAGCAGGAAACATGTAATCAAAACTTGTGATATTTACCAACCATTTCACTCTTAGATAATGATATGTTTTTGACCAAATGCCTCTTGTAATTGTATCTACATGGCAGCTGCCAAACTGGCCCAGGATGAAATTTAGCTTCTGTGATTTGCAGCAGTTCATTTGTTTAGTTTCAGTAAATAATGAAGACAAGAAATAGCAGTTCCTGAACATGTCTGATTTGCAATGAGCAATTCAAACGAATTGTAGTTTTCTTTCTTAGACCTGCTCATGGTTCTGAACTCTGGATTAGGAAGCAACCATGGAGACTGTAACTGGCCTGGGGTTTGCCTGCTAAGATGTAGAATGGACATCTATCACTTATCTTTGGGGTATCTAAGAAAGACAGGAGGAAGGGATGAGAGCAGTTTCCAACAGTTTTTCTTTTCCAGGACTCATGAAATAGGTTTAGTGCCTTGCTTAATTCTTTCAAATCTCATTGGCCTCATGCAATCTCATTTTAGTTTTAGAGATAAAAACAATTCCAGATAATTCTTATTAAAAAAAAAATTCTACCCGGTTTCCTAAATACAACTGCAATAACAAAACCTGACAAATCATGGTAGAGAGCATTCTGTTAACACTGTAGCCACCATCAATATTTAATCTATATCATGCATGGGAGAAAAGAGGAGAATCACTATTATTCTGTATTTCAGCAACAAGACATGCATGTTCTCTGCCACCGGGCCTCTTGGAAAATGTATTAGCAGTCTTGAGAAATAAAATATAAACATGTGATGATAGTTACTGAAAAGCAAAGACAAGGTCTATCTGAAATAATTAAAAAATCAAAGAAAAAAATTATTGAAAGACTGATAAACAATGATAGCCAACAATAACCAAATTGAAAATGTAACTAAAGAATTTCTAATTATACTAACAATGAGCATGTTAAAATAGGAATGAGCCTAATTATAAAAGCATGGCTCTCCACAAAGCAAATTATAAAGCTCCATTTAAAAACTTAAGGGAAGATTCAAAGCAAATGGCCCTATATGCCCTATCATGTTGAGTTCAGGGCAATAGAAATGCCCATACTTCTGAAATTCACCAATTCAGTGATGTTTTTTAAAAAATTAACACTGCTCTAGGAAACATTATAGGAGATTCTGAGTTTTGCCTAAAAGAATGAAATTTAAAACATAGAAAAGACGGAGGGCTTCAAAAACGTCTCTTAAAATTATAGCAATTAATTCTTTTTAATGGTTTTTGGAAGTGTGGATTTGGCACAAGACAAAGAACAACCAGTGAAACAGAAGACGGACACCGGCAAATGTCCAGACATGTAACCCACCTGTAGATGACAAAGGGCATGTTCTCCAATAACAAGGAAGGAAAACAAGAGAAATTTGATAAATCGGCTGCCAAATGCAGCTACCAACTTGCACCTCACATACCATGAATAAAGAAATAACATTACTGAGGAAAAAAGATTATATAAAATTTAAATAACATTTTACTATAGAAAGCCTTTTAAGGAATAAAAGAGCAAAACACGATCTCCTCTATTTCCCGTCCCCGGGGAAGATCTGATCTCCTGGTTGGACTAGGGGCAGGTGGGCATGAGAACTTGAACAGTTGTGTTGTTGGGTGGGCAGAGGGGAAGTGGGCTGAGAAAGATAACAGAAAGGGGAGCTTTCCAGCAGTCCAGTAGAAATCTGATGCAAGGGAAAGGAGTCTACAAGGATGGCCCCAGCTAAGACTAAGGGGCAGCAGTGGGTGTATAGCCTGAATGGGCCATCCCCTGTGATCTGATTGGTGACTACCCTGTTGTCAGCAGAGAGCCTTCATCCAGTGACTGATGGAGGCAGGTTCAGAGACCCATGGCCAAACATTGGGTTGTGCTTGGGGAGTCCTACTGGGGAGAGGGAGGCAGGATTGTAGGAGCCAGGGGGTCAGGGACATCAGAGGAAAACCAACAGAAATGACTAACCTGGCTCATGGGAACTCAGAGTCTGAACCAACAACCAGAGAGCCTGTATAGGACCAACCTAGGCCCTCTGCCTATATGTGACAGCTGTGTGGCTTGGTCTGTGTGTGCGACTCTTGGCAATGGGAGCAGGGCTGTCCCTGGTGCTTTGACTGGCTCTGGGCAACCTATCCCTCATGCTGGATTGCCATGCCCAGTCTGAATACAGGGGAAGTGCTTGGTCATATGGCAGCTTGATATATGCCATGCTTTGCTGATGCCCATGGAGGCCTGCCTCTTTTTGAGAGAATACTGAGCAGGGGTGGATTGAGTGGAGGGGGCAGAGTGGAGACTGGGTGAGGGGTTGAGGGAAGAGTAGGAGGAGAGGAGGGAGAGAAGGCTGTGTTTGGGACACAAAGTAAATAAATCAATTAATATAAATGGTAAAACAATAAAGGAGACTGTTGACAGGTCTGTCTCCATCAAATATAAACTTTTGCATAATAATAAAGAATTCTACAGAGGGAAGAGAAATGGACACGTGTTTTCTGCCTTAAGAAACACACAGCAAAGACACCATTTTGGTTTATTTTGTTTTGTGAGCCTGAGTCTCACGTGAATCCAGACTGGTCTCATCGGCTCTGTGTAGCAGAGGCTGGTCTCGAACACCCTCCTGACTCTCCCAGCTCTTCAGTGCTGGGATTACAGGGATGCTCCAGGACACCTGCTCTTACCACAGCATGAAGTATGGCTGTGAACGAGAGTACTATGATCTGCTAATGACCTTGGCCTCCATCCGGGTCCTCTCATGAGTTTGTTAGTAGAGTTCCTGCTTTGTCATCTATTTTTAGAACTAACCTAGTATTTTTAGGACTTTGTCATACTGGTGACCTTTGGCCTCGTTCAAACTTCCTTTCCTTTGTACCACTTTGTGATATTTCCTGCTTGTTCCTTATTTCATGGACACAAAACACACCTCCCAGCTTCTGGACAGTGTGTCAGCTGGAGACTCCTGTAAATAAGACCTGCCTTTTGCAGATGTTGCCTCAAAACTAGTCAGTGTCACCATCCGGGGCAACACCCCTGGACCTCAATAAAGGCGCAGTGCTTTGGAAGGTTTCCTTTCCTCTCCCCAGGTTTCTTCCCCTCTCCCATTTTCCCCTTGTTTCTCTGATAGCATTGGCCTTCCTGTGTACCCTGCACACCATTTTGGCCTGTCTCCTGCAGTCTGGAAGAACTGAAAACGCTCCATTATCTCATGTGTTCTCTTATGCTGTCTCTTCTGTGTCCTGCAAATCAACTCACTTGAGTTTAATTTCCTTCCAAGTGTGTGCGTCGTACAGTGTACCTCTCTGGGTAAGGATACAGTAGTGGCAGGTCAGTCAAGAGTTACCAGGGTCTGTGCTGCCCTACAGTGTGCCTAGATAGATTGATAGATAGATAGATACTGATTTGCATCCTTTTATTTCCCACAGAATAGCTATGTGCTAGGGAAACAAGTGTCATATTTAATATTGCTAACTACAAAGTGATACTTCCTCCTATTGAAACACTTATTAGAATGGTATTAAATGTGTGTACTATTTGACCAAACAGTGCCATTTCTAAAAGCTCACCCTAACAAAATACTCTAATCATACAAAAAGATAACTGCATAGAATCAAAATGGAAGTCATTCTCTAGATACTCATACAACTAAATACACAATATTTCACAGCTCAAGACATATCCACTCATATTGCCAATGAATTTTCATTGCATTTAAAGATAAGTTGAATAATGTATAAAAGTGGATCACAAGTGCTTTTAACTCCCTCACTCATACATATAATATTTGATTGCATATAGTATATAAAATATTTATAAAACATGTAAAATGTACACACACATTTAAAATATATAAGTAGATTAAAAACAATGGTCAAGTCTTTTTTTTTTTTTTTTTTTTTTTTTTTGGTTTTTCGAGACAGGGTTTCTCTGTGTAGCTTTGCGCCTCTCCTGGAACTCACTTGGTAGCCCAGGCTGGCCTCGAACTCACAGAGATCCGCCTGGCTCTGCCTCCCGAGTGCTGGGATTAAAGGCGTTGCACCACCACCGGCTGGTCAAGTCTTAAATACAGGTGTATTGAGAGAGAATTATAGGAACAAAGATCACAAAAGTCAAATTTTATGCTCATAGACTAAATTATTTATATTGAGAATACATGCATATTCATTTATTGTGAAAAAAATTAAATTTAATAAAAATCACCTTCCACAGGGGAACATTCAATAAATAATTGTTACTATTATATAAATGAATGATTACAAATCTTGAAACTCTATATTACTCTTTTGCTCTTAGGCACGTAGAATCTACTTCTCTGAAATTCATAATTCCACTCCAGCATTTTAACACATCATTGAATATGTTTAGTTTAACCAGAGCATTAAAAGAAGCTTTCCTAGTGACTAGAAATAACTGTCTGGATTGAAATGAAATGAGAAAAACAGCCAAACTTCCACTTCACTCTACTTGTATACACTTGCACCAAGCAACATCGAACTTGGTATTTGCAAAGGGCAATATATGTTCCAACACAAAAGGCCAAGATGAGAATTAACATTTTAAGGGTTGTGCCTCTATTATTTACCCATGCTTTGTTATTACTTTTAATGAATCATGTTAATATCTGTGTGGTTGCCATAAATGTAATTTATTTGAGAAAAGCAGAAACATCTTGTCATAGGTTATTACTTTTGTTATTATAAAGATGATACGGTTAATGCTAACTTGGAGTCTCTGCAAACTTGAAGGCTCTTAAAAATCCAAATTATTTCTCAGTGAAATGTTAAACTTTCTATTAAAAGTAATACATCTCAAAAACACCAGTAATTCCGGGTCTGTTCTTCAGCTCATGTCATAGACACCTCAGGCTTTTTTGTGATCTGTCCTTCAGTAATTGGTTGTAAGGTCAACAGTTTAGCATATTATACTTAATGTAATGGTTATATTCGATTGATGCCTTTCTCGTCTAATGATAATTCTTATTAATGTAAGTTATGTAGAATAGATGGACTCAGGCCAATCATAAACTCCCTTGACTGTAGTTCTGAAATATACTCAACCTCATAATGATAGAAAGTCGTATCTGGAAAACTCCGAGGGTGTATTCAACTTGGAAGTTAACTTCTTCAAGTGAATTAGGACTGTCCTTGGCAAATGGTGAAGGACCTCACTAAATGAAATTCATAATTAGATTTACAGTGACATAAATGTATCTCTCTCTACCTCTTTTTTTTATTTTAAAAGTGAGATTTGATTAGATCATCTAACCCTGTCTTCCAGTTAGAAAGGAAGAAAATCTAAATATATGACATCCTGTAGAAACCATTCCAAACAACCCTGAAATACTGATAAATTAATTGTAAGAGGAAGTATAAAGTATAAATATCACTCTGGCGAAATTTTAGAATAGATCACCCAGGATAAAATCCATGAACGTTTGACAAATAGAAGTAAATAATGTTAATAAGACTATTATGAGCTGCATGAGAAATTTTATCAAACAAAAGTTTCATTTTAAGCAGATCAGTAGGCCAAACCTGGTAACGAAAGTCAAGCATGGGCTGGAAACATAGCTCAGTCATTACAGTATCCATCACGCAAGCAGGAGCCCTGAACCCTGAGCTCCAAGCCTTCGAATTCACGTAGAAAGCCAGACTTGGCAGTGTACACCTGAAACCCCAGCTTTGGGAAGTCCGGGGTGGAGTCAATCAGATCACTGGAGCTTGTTCACCAGCCAGCCGAATCTGTGTGTTTCAGGTTCATGAAGACACCTTGTCTCAAAATTAAATACTTATGCATCAGTACCTGTGCACTCACAACCACACACCACACATTTACACAATACATACACACACTGAAAATACAAAACAAAGATGAATTATTCATTCATTGAGTGATTGACATACCTAAAGGTGTTTTTAATGAGAACGATTGAAAATGTGGGCAGTGAGGTTGAATGAAGGCTTGTGGGGTGGTAAAGTTTAATTACTAGTTACTTACCAAGTTGGGAAGAGAAGGTGTATGTTTTCTTTGAAATTCTGTGTCCATGCCCTTATTCACTAGTTGTTTTTTAATTAATAGTTTGGAAATACAGAGCCTGAAGCTTATGGATTATTCAGTCTCAGAGACTTGAATCGTACAGGCAGTGGCAAAACTGTGATTCCAAAATGTGGCACCCTTAAATCATGACATTAGCACAACCTGTAGCTTGAGTTTTCCTGCCTGGCCCACAGTCAGGACAAATCTCTCTCACCCACCAGTCCCAAGCCGCTCAAACCCGATCAAATAAGCACAGACACTTATATTGGTTTCAAACTGTATGGCCGTGGCAGGCTTCTTGCTAACTGTTCTTACAGCTTAAATTAATCCATTTTTATTAATCTATACCTTGCCACGTGGCTTGTGGCTTACCAGTACTTCACATGCGGCTTGTCATCATGGCGGCTGGCAGTGTCTCTCTGACTCAGCCTTCCACTTCCCAGCTCTCTTCTCCTCCTTGTCCCGCCTATACTTCCTGCCTGGCCACTGCCAATCAGTGATTTATTTATTGACTAATCAGCAGCACATTTGCCATACAGAACATCCCACAGCAACAACCAGGTGAGGGTGTTGGAGAGGTAGTTTAAGAGCTGGCTGCTCTTTCACAGGACCTGCTTCAGTTCCTAACATCCACATGGTCACTCACAACTGTCCAAGACTCCCATTCCAGGGCATCTAGTGCACTCTTCTGATCTCTGTGTGCATATAGTACATATACATACATGCTGGCAAAACACTTATACACATAAGATAAAATAAATAAATCTAACTTTTAAAAAAGATCCTTTCAGTTGACATGTAGGTGGGATATCTTAAAGCAGTGGTTCTCGCTCTTCCTAATGCTGCGACGCTTTAATACAGTCTCTCCTATTGTGGTGAGCCCTAATCATAAAATTATTTCTGTTGTGCCGGGCGGTGGTGGCGCACGCCTTTAATCCCAGCACTCGGGAGGCAGAGCCAGGCGGATCTCTGTGAGTTCGAGGCCAGCCTGGTCTCCAAAGCGAGTTCCAGGAAAGGCGCAAAGCTACACAGAGAAACCCTGTCTCGAAAAACCAAAAAAAAAAAAAAAATTATTTCTGTTGTTACTTCATAACTGTAATTTTGCTACTGTTATAATTCATAATGTGTAAATATTTGTTTTCCAGTAGTCTCAGGCAACCCTTGTGAAAGGGTTGTTTGCCTCCCCTCATTGAGAACCAGTCACTTAAAGGCTTGCCTAACAATGATAAGACAAAAACACACTAGTACATTATCAATAGTACCTGTGCACAAGACACTGTTTTATTTGCCCACACTATGAGTCAGTGGAACGATTAGCTGTTTCTTTCTTGCAAAAAAGCAAAGACTGTGATTGAATCTATGAGTATTCAAAACAACACACACTTATTTACAGGAACTTGCTCTACATCGGAAAATACGGTTGCTACATTTAAAAGCATATTGTAAATATTGTTAGGAAAAGGTTGCTTTAAAGTTGAAAATTCTAAGAATGTGTCACAGGAAGAAATTGCATTTTTTTTTCTCTTAAGCTGTAAAGTGTATGTTTGTTTGTGTAGTTTGGATATGAAATATCTCCTGGAAGGGCTAATAGTGAGACTTTAGCCCCAGCAGGCAGCACTACTGAGAGATAATTGGATTATAAACATGTGAACCTCTTCCCAGATTAACCCAGTAGAGAGTTTACAGCTGAATGGGATCTCAGCTGGTAGAAGAAGGTCACTAGTCAATGAGGTGTCTTTGATCCTCCATCCATTCCTTGTGTTAACCCAGATCCACAACAGTGAAATCAAGGTGCCATGGACGGAAACTTCTGTGTCAGTGAGCCAAAATGCCCATGTCCTCCATTGAGTTGATTCTCATAGGTGCTTTATCACACTTAGGAAAAGCTGACTTGCCAGAGTTTTGTGAACATACGTTTGGAGAAGTTACTTGTGATACTGATTGGAAGAGAAAATAAAAGCAGTTGTGACTATATAAACACTGGTCAGATTGTTTCTTAAAAACAAAAATAATTTTGTTTTATATTTTTTTATCCTCCCTTTTTGTGACAAGAAGAATTGAGCTCAGGCCCTTGCTCATGCTATGTATGTTCTCTACCATTGCAGTTCTTCTATGTTGAGAGGAGATCTTACAAAGTTGAGCATGCTGACCTGAATGCACTCTGCAGCCCAGGCGGGCTTTGAACTTTCAATCTTCATGTCTCAATCTCCAGAATAGCAGGAATTTTAGGCCTGTGCCAACAAGCCTAGGTTCTTACCATTCCTTATTTTAATACATGCTTATCAAAGAAATAATATGATGATTCTCCCAAGTACGACTTTTAGAGTCAAGAAAAGAATGGCAAATGAGATACATAAACTCAAACAAACAGAGCATTCATACACACCTGTATTTATTCATTTTTGTATATTCAAATAAGTATGTTGACATGCAAACCAAGATATGAAGTATACATTTATTAAATTAAGGAACAATAAAATAATAAGAAATTGTGGAAATAAATGACAGAAATCATCATCAAGACTTGGATGACCATGTCAGAGATCTCAGAGAAAGGATTTCTGAAAGGAGCTGATGGACCTAGATAGCCTGGAAGACATTTCAACATGACTTAAGGGACAAGTGAGAACAAAGGGTTTCCTACAGCTCTCCTTTTTCTATAATTTAATCATAGTCACTTACTCAAACGAACTCGGGCTGTAAACTGCCTTGTCTATCTGGGAGAGAGATGGATACAAAAGTGTAAAAAGGTTTAAAAATTTATGGTAAGAGCTTGCTGAAGCATTTCTGCATATGTAAGTAGATTATGCCAATTTGATTTTATTTGCAAAATTAGAGTGCCCTTAGAAAGGAAACAAAATATTTAATTTGAATGGTAATTCACTATTTCTATTTTGTCATGAACCACTGAATCATTTCTACAGTTTTGGCAATATACCCAGCAATTAAATTAGAACATTTTAAAACAATATTTATATATTGCATTTGGAGTTCTCACCTATGTAGTTATACATTTTTTAAATCGGAACTTATGATTTTTATTCTCAGAAAAGTGACTTCTGAATAAGTAGCTGTTTCTGTCTCATACTTGTTTAGTATATTCATTCTAAGCATTTTAATTCTGTAATTTAGATGTTATGTTCTATTAGTTTTATTTTTCTTCCTATGATGAGTAAGCAATATATAGACATTATTTGGTAAGTAAATGTGATATCATTTGGTACACTAAGCTGCGAACTAGCACCTATGGGATATTGAAGAAAACTTAAAATAGCATTATTGAGAAATTGCCTAACTTTTATATCCACTTCAGTTAATCTCAATAATAAAATATTAAGTAACATTAAGAACTTTATAAGATTATAAATGCATATATCTTCTCAAAATTTAAGTTTGAATAAGTTTTCTAATCAAAGGTAAAATAAAATGCTATAAAACTTTATTTGAAAACATAAAACAAAAATTGATAAGACTGAGTACATTAAGAAAGTTTTAGGTGTAAGAAATCAAAGAAAAATTTGATGTTAGTTATATTACAATTTAAGAATTCTCTTCAAAGGACACTTTCAAGAGAATGAAAACAATAAATAAAGAGAATAGGAGTAAATAGTTGAAAAAAATCTAATAGAGGTCACATATCTACAACCTACAGGGAACTCTGAGGGCATTTAAACTTCCAGGAAAAAAGTTATAAAAATTGACAGAGAGAGAGAGAGAGAGAGAGAGAGAGAGAGAGAGAGAGAGAGAGAGAGAGAGGGAGAGGGAGAGAGACCCCTGAACAGATAATATGTGGTCCGAACAATTCTAAAGCATCAGAGAAGCACATGAAGGGATGTTCAATTCAATGTCATCAGCAGAAAAACGTCACTGAGCAACACATACTACCAAAGGCTTGTGAGGATGCCATTCATGTCTTCCATGCATCAGAAAGTATAGTCACCTTAGCAGATAACTGGAAAATCATATAAAACGAAATCCAGCTTCAATGTGTACTCATGCTCTCAGATATGTACTCATTGCATTGAAAAACATACATCAGTACAAAAATAGTAAGTGTAAATATTTATAGGAGCTTTATTCATAACTGTCAAAACTAGAAGCAGACAAGAAATCCTCCCATTGGTGAACAGATAAACAAACCATGGTAGATTCGTGCAGTGGGATGTTATTTGGTTACAAATGGAAATGTAGATATCAAATCACAAAGACAAAGGAAATGAATGCTGCCCTAGTTTGGATGACTGTCCCCCAAAGTTTCTGCTGTTAACAGGTTTCATCATCAGCCTGGGATGCTATTAAAAGATTAAAAAGTCTCTAAATGGTATAGGTTAGTGCAAGAAGTTCACTTACTGAGGGCATCTTCTTGCAGGGACTAATGAGACCCTGAGCTTCTTCTCTTGTTACCGGAGGTAAAATCATGCTCTCCCACACTCACATTCTAGTGTGTTGCCTTGCCACATCCTCAAAAACTGGGGCATCAACGCACAATTAACCTCTGCAACTATGCGCAGAAACAAAGCCTTCCTCCATCTGACCTTATTTACTTCCGGCTCTTGTTTCAGAGCTGTGCAAAACTGATTAAATAAATGAGCATGGCTAAATGAAGGAAGCCAGTCTGGCAAGCCGAGTACTGTTCGATTACTATTTTATGATGTTTGTAACAGGAAAAGGCAACGTGCCAGGAAAGGAGTGAAGAAGTACATGTACAGGTGTAGTAGAGGGGAAGTTTTAGAATGGTGAAACCACTCTGAGCAATAACACAAAGGATGATGCATGTTTGGTTAAAGATTTAAAGTTTTTAGCACAAAGAGTGACTTCTTATTCAGGTACATTGAAAAACAGGAAGGCACACCCATGTTCAGTTTGATTTTATCACAATAATAAAAGAAAATAATGGAAGAAAAATTTCATCTAATACACAACCTGAGTCTATTCAACACATGGTAAGGTGGGGTCCTGGGTAGGATTCCGGAGCAGGTAATTGACTTTAAGTAAAAAACAAGGCAGTTTGAACAAATGATGAATTCATTTAATATGAATTTCATGTCCACATCTCATGTATTTTGGCTACCATGCACTGGGGTCGGGGTGAGGTGGTTCAGTGGTTAAGAGTACTTGCTGCTCTGTATTACAAAGGACCTGGGGAGTTGATGCCCTCTTCTGGCTTTTGTTGGTACTCCACACACAGTACACAGATAAAAATACAGACAAAGTACACATACACACAAAATTTAAATAACTATGTTTGAAATGCATGCTATTAGATCATTAATTGCAGAGTTATATTATCAACCTAAGATGCCAATACTATGTGTACTACCTCCCCAAACTCTAGGTTCATCTTTGAATTTCTGTTCTCAGGATTTCTCTTACTTGTCCTCTTCCTGGAATATTGATTATCCTGTTCTTCATCTATCTCATACCCAATTACTTTAATCATAATTATCTCTAACCACTAGATCTCACCTTAAAACAAACTCTTCAGAGAGACTTATTTTGCTGTTTTCAATCAAAGCCGTTACCTCCAAAGCTTCCTTTACTTCTTTCTTCACAAGACACACTGCTTTGTATATCATCTGTTTTGCTAATTGATCAAAATCTATCACTTTCATGGATGACAGACTCCATGAAAGGAAGAGTCACATTTGTTCACTTATTCTAGCCTGAGATACGATAGGATAAACTAATCTTGATTATAAAAGATTATTCTTAATGTTGCTTCTTTCCTGGATGAATGTAGAACTATTTATATTCTAAGTTATTTATATATGACTTCCTGATAGTCAATGGGGACTATAAAATGTATCTTAAAAATTCACACTTGCGTAACAGAGCTGGATGCACAAACGGCCACTGGCAAAGTCTCCCTAAATACAAACTCTTTTCATTCACATTTTATTATGGAGTTTAAGTACTGTTTTGAAACGAAATAAGGTGCTTACATTTTTTAAGTGTTCAAACATTTTGGAAATTAAAAGGGAAAAAATTAATTTGTCTATCAAAACAACATACTTGTTAATAGATTTGCTGATTAAAAAATTTGTTGATTAGAAAAAAACAGCAGCCAAAAATTTCAAAACAAAGAAAACAATAACTGTTCGTTGAAAATTAAAATATGTATTATCAACATAAAAGATAAAGGAATGGAATACCTTAACAATATAATCAAATCAAACCATAGCCTTTTTATTCTGTAGTTTCAGCGTCTAGTAGGAATGTGTTTGTTTAGTATGTGGCAATGATAAATAATACTGCTAAGAGAAAATAATCTTCTACTATGAAAATATTTTTGAGCCGAGCGGTGGTGGCACACACCTTCAATCCCAGCAGACCTTGTTCGAGGACAGCCTGGTCTACAGAGCAAGACCCAAGACAACCAGGGCTACAAAGAGAAACCTTGTCTCGAAAAATCAAAACACCAAACAAACAAAAAAAAAAGAAAAGAAAAAGAAAAAAAGAAAACATTTTTGAAATTTCTGATATCTGTTTAGAAAGAATACATTATTTTGCTGTCAACATTTCTCTTACCTTAAGACTGGGCTAGTTGAAGCTGGGTGGTGGTGATGCATGCCTTCAACCCCAGCACTGGAGAGACAAAGGCAAGGGGATTCTTGTGAGTTAGAGGCCAGCCTGGGCTGCAGAGTGAGTTCCAGGAAAGGCTCCAAAGCTACACAGAGACACCCTGTCTCCAAAACAACAACAACCAAAAAACAAAAAAACAACAACAACAAAAACCAAAGGCTGGGCCAATTGATATAAACCACGAGGGACAGAGGGGCTCATATTTAATTCTTTAACTATCAAATTAGAATTCCTTACATAAGCATCACCGAGTATATATTAGTCACTTTTCTTGTTGCTTTGACAGGGTCCCTGACTAAGGCAGCATAAAGAACTGGCTCACAGTTGGAGAGTACAGGCCAGTATGATGGGGCAAGTAAACACACAGGAGCTTGAGGTAGCTGGTCAGTTTGTCTCCACAGCCAGGAAGCACAGCGACAAGAATGCCAGTACTCAGTGGCTTTCTGGTTTTCATTTCTCCTGGGACCTCAGCCCATGGCATGGTGCCAATCACTGTGAGTATTGGTCTTCCCACTTCAATTAATGTCATCTAGAAAATTCCTCACAGATAGGCTCAGAGATTTATGTATATGGTGATTTTAAATCCCATCAAGCTGTCATTCATGACTGACTGTCACACTGAGGTAGTTTTAATGCTTGGAACTATGCGTCACAATATTGTTAGAACCAAATGTGGACTATACAAAAAGAAGAAAATTGTGTCACCTATGAGAAAATGTGGTTTTGTAATTATGTAATGATCATTTAAGACTATGTTATTGCAGCCAGACAGCAATGGCACATGCCTTTAATCCCAGCTCTATGGAGGCAGAGACAGGCAGATCTCTGTGAGTTCGAGGCCAGCCTGGTCTACAAAGTGAGTTCCAGGACAGCCAGTGATGTTACACACACATACATACACACACACACACACACACACACACACACACACTAAAATGTCAAAACAAACAAACAAAAAGAAAAAGATGGTGTCATTACATGCCATAAATATTTATACCAGCTATTGAAAAAAAATCTGTTGTTTGCATGTGATATAATTTAAATTTGAACATGAATGACGACCTGATTCTCCTAATATGAGCATGTAAATCTACACTTAATCCAGTTCAAGCAAACTTTGATTTACTTAATTTAATTCTTTTTATTCATTTTACATACCAACCACAGATTCCCCGTCTCATCCCTCCTCCCGCTCCCCTACCCCTCCCTCCAACAGCATAAGTTCTCCCACGGTGGGGACAGCTAAGCCTGGTACATTCAGTTGAGGCGGGACCAAGACCTTCCCTGCTTCATCAGGGGTGAGTAAGATGTCAGACAAGAGGTAATGGGATCCAGAAAGCCGGCTCATGCACTAGGGATAGATCCTGATCACACTGCCAAGAGCCTCTCAAACAGACCCAGCTACACAACTTTCTCCTATATGCAGAGGGTCTAGTCTGGTCCCACGCAGGCTCCACAGCTGTCGGTCTAAAGTTCGTTAGTTCCTCTGAGCTTGGTTCAGTTGTCTCTGTAGATTTCCCCATTATGATCTTGACCCCCTTTGCTCATTTAATCCCTCTTCCCTCTCTTCGACTGGACTCCCGGAGCTCAGCCTGGTGCATGGTTGTGGATCTCTGCATCTGCTTCCATCAGTTACTGGATGAAGGCTCTCTCGGTCCAATTGGAGCTGGCAGAGTCTGTGTCTCGGGGAGCAGCTGCAGTCTCGCAGGATGCACTTAATTTAATTTTTTCTTCAAAGTTTTGGCCATAGTCTTTTTGTTTGTTTTAGAAGCATTCACAAGTAAAAGAAGGGAAAACATGTCATTTCTCTTTGCTTGAGGTTTTCTTATGATATCAAAGAGGAGAAAATAACGTTATGCAGAAGGAAATTATAACAGTTAATGGTATAGCAATGAATAGTAAAGGAAGCACTCAAACTCTTCCACTTAGCCTTGCCTGGGTATCAGGTACTAGCACATCACTATTTGTTCCTGCAGAGTAGGGATTTTGAACTAAGGGGGAGATTGAGAGAGGGAAAGAGTTGAGTTGAGGATTGTTCATCCTGCTGAGAGAAAGTATGTGCTTATGCTAAGTGAACTATAGTAAGATCTAAGCCAACACACTGGTACACCTTCCATCTTTGCCTGTTCCTACCATCACTCAGCCATGGAGAATTTGACTCTCTGCTGGTGCTGAGACAGCATTCTTCTGCCGTCCTGCTCTTACCTGCTCCCCTGTGGGCTAAATAACCTGTCTGCTCCTCAGTCACAGAGCAGTTCCTCCACAAATTTACAATTTTGCTGTCTTTGGTATTTGTCCCAGAAACTCATGCCTAAGGCTCCCTGTGCATTCGTAGCTAAATTCTGCAGAACAGTTGAGGATGGAAAGGGAGACTTTGAAGTTCTCGTTGCTGGCACTTAGTACTGAACAATTTTGACAAGTCAACGATTTAGAATTTGTCTAGTCCTCAATTTAAAAGCAACTCTGATGATACAAGTTGATTCCAATGAGCTACAAGTTCAAAGATAGAAAACTTACCTTTCCTAGACACTTTTGGTCAAAAGGATTATGAGCTGTTCTGGAATCTTCACACTGGTTAAGTAACATTTCAACTGCTCTTGTTTAGTGGGATGAGACACCTAAAAATACCAAAAAAAAAAAAAAAACCCAACACTTATTTCTAGAATTAGCAAAACCCACAAACTTTGTTGCTAGAAAGTGGGCTCCCACAGGAATTCACAAAACTCTGTGGCATACCATTGCCTTTAAATGGCCTCAAATCCTTTCTTAAAATGGCCTTATGTGGTCTCTATTTGTGGAACCCTTTTCCACAAAGTGCTAGTGTGTCAAGAAGTATGAATATAACCTTAATGACAACTTGCTAGTTTGAAAATGAGCACCTTTTATACTAGTTTGGGTAAACTCAGTTCTCTTATCCAGGCATAATACAAATTTTAGGAGTACATGAATTATTTTGGGTAGTTAGATAGTCAGTCTTGTGAGTATCATAAAGTTAAATTTAGAAGTCTAAAATAAACCACATAGCATCAAATAATTTTGTAGTTTATCATTTGGACAAGAAAAAATTTATGATTGAAGATCAAAGTGTATCTTAGGGCATATGTAAACTTTCTCTCAGGAAATGATTTTAGTAATTAAAAATGACATTGAGCATGTGATTTATGAGGTATGAAACAGCACAAAGCAATCCAAACTGCTGCTCTTGCTGGGTTTGTAGCTCAGTGGCAGAATGCTTGCCTAGTATGCACATGGCCCTGGACCCAAATTTCTGGTACCACAAAGCACCTGCTAATTTCATACATTGTTTTCTATAATTTGGAATTCCAAACTACATTATCTTTAAGCAGTTCCCTGTACTATGTTGTTTAAAAACTTCTGCATGAGTTTGAGTTTCAATACATATAGTACCTTCTCTCTTGTGGAACTGTGTAGGACACAATTTATGGCTGTGGGTTAAGGACATGAGTACTTATGATGATCTGTTACTCTCAAGAGGAAAGAAACAGACTAACAACCACCAGTTTTGATTATTCAAACAAGGGAAGAGAATCATTATTGCTTTTTTTTATTTTTTAAGGATTTAATTGTGTGTATGCATGTGTGTCCTTGTGCATGCGTGCGTGCGTGCGTGCGCACGCGTGTGTGTGTGTGTGTGTGTGTGTGTGTGTGTGTGTGTGTGTGTGCATGTGTTCATGAATGCCTAAAGAGACCAGAAAAATATGATCCCCTGGGACTGGAGTTACAGGTGGCTGTGAGCCACCAGACATGGGTGCTGGAAACTGAACTCAGGTCCTGTCTAAGAGCAGTAAATGTCCCTAATCACTGAGCAATCTCTCCGGGATGTGTGATGATTTTTAAATTAATAAATTTTATGTGGTGATGTTGTCGTGATTGTGGTAATGTTATTCCTTTACTTCCAACAAATCCGGTGAAATGTAGATGTTGTTTTACTTCTTGAGACAGTGATTGCCTGGAATGGCATCTCCAATGTGCTGTTGCTTTTCCAGGCGCCTTTCCTTGTCCATATCAGTAAGTGATGGCTGCCCTCCTTGCAAGCTGTCTGTTTCACACATAAAACAAAATGATGCCTCTGGATCAAATCATCAAGTCTGGTATTCAAAATGATGGCTCACTGGATTCTAATTCTTGTGAAGGAACCAAGTCCATTTCATGGTACCTTAAGTATTCTTAAATTACTACCCTTTGTTCTATAGTAATGACGGCAAATACTCTGGGACTGATCTTTCAGAAACAGAGAAATTGCCAAGTCTGACTGACTAGTCCACTTTACTCATTGACACCATCCATAAATATTTTCTTGTCCTTTTCTGACTCTTTTGTACTGCTCTATTCACTTTTTACAAATCCATCCTGCCCTTTTATGTTATTTTGTGGGCATTTTAAGACCACTCTCTCAACCTATTCCAGTAATTTGTGTTCCACTTTTATAGGATAAACTATCATTATAATTTCCCATAAAGTATATCATGATTAAGGTCAATTTAGTTAAATAAAATATAAAAATTTTATGTTTTGCTCCAGGATGTTTTTCAAAACAAAGATAAAGTCAATAATTTTTCAGGAATGTCCACAAGATTCACACTATGATGTTATACAGGTGACAGAGCATTTGCCTAATGTAGTTCAACTGTGGGGTCAGTTCCTGGCATCACACACACAACACACACACACACACACACACACACACACACACACACACACACACACACACACTGCTTTGCCAATATGGTAACCCACTGCAAAATGCTATGGAACTGATCCTCACCACCCAACAAGAATTTCTGCCTCTTTTAGTATTTCTTCTGATGAGGATCATCATTTAAACAATTCTCTGCACTCTTTTTCCTTTTCTATGAATGTACTAGCCATGCCATCTCTGTCCAACTTGTGAATGCAACTGTAAAACTCCCTGCTTACTGCTGCCCAGATGCAATTGCTCATCTCCATTGCAGTCTTTTATCTGAGCTGAAATTCAAATGCTTCACTAAACCTTTTAAGGAAATTCATCCTTTTAGTATTGATATAGATGTCAGTATACCTAATATATCTGCCTGAGTAGTTTGTTTTCCATAATTACAGATTACTAAAGCCCAGATCAAAACATTTTTAAAAGATTGTATAAAGTACATAGCTTATTGCCTAGAATGTAATACATCTAATTTAGTAAGTGCTGACAAAGACTTTCTCCTTGAGAAAATTTAGTTCGTCTATTATGAGCTCTTTCTCTACCAGGCTCCACCCTTTGTCTACAAAGACTAGAACAACAACTACCATAGTGTTAATAGCTCAAGTCTTAATGTCTAACCTGATGCTATCCCTCTTCAAATGCCTACCTGAGAAAACTCAAGGTTTCTACAAGAAACTTCTGTTTGTAAATGCTGCTTAGTTTTCATTTTAGCCAGCACCCTGTAGGAAGGTAGGGCTGACCTTCAACAGAACCAGTTAATAGACCCCAGATGATCTCAAGGGGACCATCACCCTCTTCTCAGTTTTTTGTAACTCTTATTACTTTAGTCCTGTTGAGTCTTTTTTCATACATTTGTTCCAATTAAAATGTCACTCACCTTTGTAAAAAATCAGTTGAGTTCAATGCACCTTGGATCGTTGTACTGTTGCAACAGTTGTTTACCAGTTCAAATCAGTCATTTCCATGATAACTACTCATCTTTGATTATTTCTGAAAATATGCACAGTGTAGCTCACCAACATGGGATTCCCTCTGCTCTCTACAGACAATAAAATCAGAAGACTCAACCAGGAATTTTGTCACTGGGAGTCTTCCTCTGGACTTCCTGAAGCTCTTTGGTTCTGACAGTTTCCAAAACTAGAATTTGAATAGACATAGATCTACAGAGTTCATAATAGAGTTAAAAGGTAAGAGGGGACAGTTGCTAAAGGGACCATTGTGCTGCTTTGCTAGTTAAGTGCCCTTTCTATATGCTTTCTAAATACTGTGGAGCAGAGAGCTTTTCTGAGGACTTTTCCTGTACAGGTGATTGACAGGCCCATTGACTCCTGTGGACAGGGCAATGCTATGTAATGGCTCCTGCTAGGTTGCTCATTTCATAAAGTTTATGGGTTCTGGGACCAGGCATAGACAATTAGCAATTAAATGACCATTTGGGTAGTTCAGACTTTCATGTCTCCTCCTGAGACTAGAGATATAACTCAGGTGCCATTCTTCTGAAGAGTACCTAGAACTCTGTTATTCCCATTTTTCTTTTATAAGCTGTTGATTATGAACCAGGTGCCATCTATTGTATCTTTTAAGCCCACTAATATCTCTATGAAATAGCCCAAATTCTCACTCTGGTATGCTTGACCAGCTTTTGTTAAGTCCTAGCTAGTTACCGGTAAACTGTAATTTCATACAAATGTCAGTAGGAGGTAGTACTGCCTAGCTGGAGGACCTGTTCAGCAAAAAGACCTCTTTGGCAATATGCCACTGAGGACCCAGGAACACGCCTAGGCAAGTGCGATTTCTGTGAGCACAAAAGAAAAAAGTCAATCAATTCAAAATGATTGAAGAAAAGTGTACTTGATAACATCAAATGACAATATTATAAGAAAAATAACCTTTGATAAGAGAGAATATTTTGTGTCCTACTGTTTATGATGGCAAGTTTTAACTGCTCTCTTAAAGTGTATGGATTCTGCCTTTCTACTAGATCCCAGACTTGCTGAGATGCTGTCTCACATTCTCACATTTTCACTCCTGTCAGAGTTTGGAACTAACATCTTACAAGTTGAAATAAATCTAGGAAAGGATAGAAAGATGGGAATGAAGAGAGCATAGGAAAAACAGGTTCTTATTCTAAACTGTAGTTGGGGTCTCTCACTGCCTGCCTTACGGTTTCTATTACTATTTGCAGTAGTGTGGATGTAATTGGCCCCCATAATCTGATAGGTAGTGGCACTATTAGAACGCATGGTTTTGGTGGAATGGGTATTTCTCTTTGTTGGAGAAAGTGTGTCACTGTGGGGACAGAATTTGAGGTTTCCTATGCTCAGAATACCCCCTGTGTCTCAGTCTATTTCCTGTTGCCTGCAAGATGTAGGACTCTCATCTATTCCTCCAGCACCAAGTCTTCTTGCATACCACCATGCCTCTGCCATGATGATAATGGACTGAACCGCTGAGCTGTAAGCCACCTCCTCAATTAAATGTTTTCATTTATAAGAGTTGCTGTGGCCATCGTGTCTCTTCACAGCAATAAAAACTCTTAACTATGATACTATTTTAAAGCACTATACCAAAAATGACTTGGGTAGGAAAGATTTTCTTTCACCTTACAGCTTACAGTTCTTCACAAAGGGAAATCAGGGCAGGAACTGAAGCAGAAGTCATGGAGAGATGGTGCTTACAGCCCTGCTCTTCCTGGTTTGCTCAGTTTGCTTTCTTGTGTACTCCGGGACTAACTGTGTGGGGTTGGTGCCACCCACAGTGAACTGTGACCTCCCACACCAATCATTAATTAAGAAAAGCCCACAGAACAATCGGATGGAGGCAATTCCTCAACTGAGATTCCCTCTTCCCAGATATGTCTAGGTTTGTTGACAAAAATCGACTAGCACACCAGCTTAGAGTGGAAAACTTCAGCTCTGATGTTTGCCTAAGAGACAGTATTCCTTTCACACAGACATGTTTCAAATACGAATCTTAAAATAGCAATGAATCATGCTTAAGGCCTCAGCACAGATGGCCTTTCCTCTTTTCCAGCTATAAACTTGCATTTTCTGGAAATTTCACCAATAGGAGTAAAAAGTTCATTTAGAGTAAGAACATGCTTGATCTCTCTTGGATAACCCACGTGGTCTATAGGTTTGCCTTCTCAGCTGTAACTCTATTCAAAGCATCTCAACCACCACCCCCCACATTCTCATTTTAAAAAAGAAAAAAATTCTTCATCAAGCTTTGAGATGTTATAGCAGAAGGCACCCCAAGTCATATATATGACTACTCTATAGACACCACTTTCCTGAGATACTCATACCCATGCTTGGACACATTGTATCCTTTTTCTGAGTACCTCTCTTTCTATTAACCTCGTGTTTAAGTGGATGTCAAAATCTCATCCCAATAAATCTCACTTCTGCTTCATGCTGGTTCATCCTGAAATGCATTTCTACAGCACAGCCAGGAATCCCAACTTCACTTGAGTAAAGATCTCTGAAAAGAGCATCTCATGCTGCTGGACGGGCCAGCGTGGATGTGTGTCTCCAGCTGCTTCTCCAGCACCACTAAATTGTGGCTCTTACTGGAGTGAGACTGGTTAACTGCAAGGTAAATTTAGGTTTAGTGGCTCAGCGGAGAGGATCGAGGATTTCTGTTCTCTTTTCCAGTGGTTCTTCTTTCCCCATCAACTCTGCCGTGGTCTCAGCAATAGACAGAAACAGCGATTGGTTTTCAGTTCCTCCAGGCAGTTCTTTCCCTCTGCCACTCTTACCTCTCGATCACTGTTCATCTCAATGACATTATATAGTCAAACCGTCAAAGGATGAGTAATCATTTAAATATATTTACTATTGTACCAGGTTTGCTGGGGCACTCCCTTAATGCCAATACCTAGGAGGCAGAGCCAAGTGGATCCCTGTGAGTTCAAGGCCAGCTCAGTCTACATAAGCAAGTTCCAAGCCAGTTAGGGCTACATAGTGAGACCCATCTCAAAAAAAAAAAGAATATTTTCTCTTCCATTAATAAACCTTGTGAACCTACTGAACCATTCTAAACAATAAGGATCAATTACTTTTCCCTATTTTCCTTATGGTTCTTTCTTAAATATAGCCCCAGATATTGGTCTACCTATACCTTCTGTGCCTGTAGTGAGCCTGGAGTGCTTTGCATCGCTCTTTTTCAAGGGCTATTTGGCTAAGAGGACATTAAGATTCTTACTCCTGAAAGTTTGGTTCTTTTGCCAAATGCTGTCTCTCTCTGCGCCAAATGAGATGCCCCTCTTTCTTTCCCATTTGAACAAAATTTAACTTATCCCAAACGTAAAATATCTGAATTAATTAGGTAGCAACTGTCCCACGGGGATGGAAATTTGTTCACATTAGAAATACTATGAAAATTAAAAAGGATAGAAACTCTGAAAATGAAAGACAGAAACTTCAGACACAGGTAAGATGTTGAAAGTGCTGTGAATTAGGACACTTAGGTTTTGAAGGAAAGGTAATTTTATTGTAAGGACAAGTTTCCATTCTCATTTGTTTATGTATGAGGGGTGATGCTAATGAGGCCCCTGATCACTCTATGTTTTCATGTATATATGCTATATCATCTCTACTCTTCATTCTGGGAATCATGGGAGAACATTTAAATCATTTGTCTACGGACATCTGGTGAGCTCATTGGCAAAGGCAGATAAACTACTAGAAAAACTAGGCTTCTGTATTGCATTAATCTGAGCCACAATTTCTTGGTAGACTCGTCCAATGTTTCAAGACTTCTATTCTAACAGCTTGAATTAGAGAAAAGAAAGTGAAAATCTAATATTATATGCACACCTTGAAATCCTTGAGAGTCAATGAATATTTATAATGATTCAATCTGGATTCAGAAGAAGGAGCATGTTCTCTTAGCAGTTGGCTCTTAGTTATTGTAAATGAGGTGAAGACCCAAGACAGCCACAGGCTGACTGTGATAAAGGAAGTTAGAAGTTGGCTGTATTTTTACTGGGGCAGGTGGCAAGACGTGCCCGTTATGGAAGGAAGTGGGGGTGACAGGTGGTGGAGTGGAAGAATGGCTTTTGCTTTGGGTTTTAACATTCTCATTGGCTGTGGCATTAAGATCTTCCACAAAAGCAGCTGCTCACCTTCCCTCTTGGCTAGAAGAGGGATCATAACAAATGCTTGCAGTTTTGAATCAGGGGAGAGTAAAGAATTCGAATAATTAGGCGATACTGTTTATCTGGCAAATAAGGAGGGAAAGAAAGTTGCTTTGGAAAAGAAATGTGTGGATTTAAATATGATTTTAAGAATGTGAATCTTATTTTAGACTTAAAAAATTCTCCCTAACAAAACTCCTCAAAGTATGAGTTCTATGGTTAGGCGTTTTGAACTACTCATTAAAGAAGTAATCTTCTGACAGAAATTTATTTTTCCAAAAGTTTCCTGCTTTATTCAAACACTTGGAGTGTGAATCATCTTCCTCAAGTTTCAGTTCTCATTTAACCAAATATACCATTACTGAATCTTGTGTTTAATGATTTGAACTAAACTTTAAAGCTAACAAAATATAAAAATGTGAAAAAATGAACACTATATACTTTATATTTATTACAAACACATACTAAAACTATATAATTTAGATTTGTAACAATTTATCCTATGACTTTATTTCATGTCTTCATTTTTTAAAAAGTTGTAACTGGTGAGGGGGAGATAGATTATTTTAGCTGACACAAGGAGTTTTTTTTTTTTTTTTTGTTAACTGCAACAAGTAGAAATTTACTAATCACTAGATAGACATCACTTGTAAAGAAAAATTCTACCTTTATATCCTACATAAACCTTACTGCTTCCTTGTATCTTACACAAAATCTTTCTTTGTTTAATTTTGTTGTTTTGGATGGAAAATTGGCTATTTGTTACAAAGCTATAGCTTTACTTTTAAAATTAAAAATCTCTAGTCAGGTTAGGATAGCTCTCAGTTGGTAGAGGTCCTAGGTTACCCAGAGACCCAGAACTACATACTCTGGAAGTAGTAGACTCCTTAGATACTAGCATCCAGGAGGTAGAGGCAGTGAGATTTGGAGTTCAAGGCCAGCCTTGGCAAACCAGCTAGTTTGAGTCCAACATGAACTACATGATTGAGCACTTCTTCCAAAAAGATTTTTTTAATTAAAAAGAAGCATTGTATTGCATAAAGTCTGAAACACTGAACTGTTGACTGTTTTTCTGTTTGATGTTTCCCAAGGGAAGACATTTTAAAGGATTGGAGGAAGCAGGAAGGAGTTGTTCTAACAAAGTACTTGTATTCACAAGTGGGAAATCTATTAAAACTGCTGTCAAATTTTTTCTTAATTGACATGAAAATTTGATTGGATCCTGGAGGGAGTCATTTTCCCTGTAAATTTCCTCAAAGAAATTCATGAGGAAAGAGTATTACAAAACCAGACACTAAAGGGAGGCATGTACAAATAATCAGGCTTTGTCTTTGATGCAGAGCATGTCAAATATATGCGGATTTTTATAAATAAAAGGAAATGAAAGCAGGTAGATTGGAAGGAAATACTCTACCAGACCCCTGTTTACTAAAACTCTCTTAAGGAAACCTAGAGCAATGCAAAGATTCATACTTTTAATAGCTCCAAAAAGCACTTGAACTTTGTTGACGAGTTCAATTTATTCACTTAGAGAAGAATATCAATATTTTAGATTTGAAGGAAAGGAGCCACTTGGGATGATTTAAGGACTGTGGGATTAGGAGAATCAACAGAAAAGACTGCTTTGTGCAAATAGGAGAGGCCACATTAAGCAGATAATGCCATTCTCTTTTCAAAAGAAGTGCATGGGCAGGTTAGTGTAGCACAGTTGCCAACAAGCTAATGTGATTTATAAGTAGTTTACAAAATGAGGCATGGGAAAATACGGTGATGGAAGATGAACTGTGGAGATCAAGCCCATACTTTGCAGGCTAGGAGAAGCCATAGATCTTCTGTTTGTGGCTCCCATGGAAGTTGTCAGAGGAGAGTGGCAGTAATATTAACTTTGAGGACATTTAGTTGTGGCGACAGCATAGATAAATGCACCATATCGGGGCCATATACATCTTTGCAACAGTAGCGCTAAAGAATTCAGTATTCCTGGTGTACTTATTTATTCCCTACCAGAAAAGATGCCTTGACTGCAAGTTTCACATTTATAAGAAACATGATCTTTTGGAAATTTTGCTACCAATTGCTTATTCTTTGATTTCTATTTATCAATTGAATAGTCTGTCCAAACTTGTAGAATGTGCTTCTGTTCCTGGTAGCCACCTGGCATCCCAGCAACCTCATGAACTTCTATTATTATAAATCCTGCAAATTAAGGAAGTTGCAACATCTGTGTCTTGTCAGTTCTTAAATTTCCAGATTTCTAAGTGTCAATTTGTCATGGCTTATAAGTATTTAGCAAAATCACGATTAATTAGAGTTTGATTTTGAGGCCCTCTTATTTTTAGTATTATATTTAATTTTCTAATTTAAAAAAGCTAAAAATGGAGTTGGGATATTTGGATATTACTAAGAGAGAGCAGAATACTGAAAAAGAACCAACTAGAAAATGAGAAAAAAATGGATAAAATCATTTGTTACAGTGCTCTAAAAATTGACCCATACTTTAGAAAAACTCAAGAAGTATTGATTTTTTAAAATATAAGAACTTCTAGTAAGAGTTGAAAGCAAGGTAATTATGGCTTCAACTTTAATCTTATCTCCCATGTTGGGATAAGCTGTGATGTATCAGAGTTTCTGCCGTGGTTGAAGGTGCTTCTACAGATTTGGAGCAATGGATATGATCTAGACCATGTGATGTCCTTGGTGGTCTTCAGAAGGTCAAAAGTCTGCTTTTGGAATTCTTTGTCTTAAAGGATATGTTAGAAATTAGTTCATGTTTTGTGGGCCACGTGCAATGTTAATTTCTCATTTCTTCCTCCTCAGCCTTCTTTTCCCCTTTCACTTTTTTAAGTGCCAGCTGTATACACACCATGTATCTATTGACTGGTGGACAGAAAAATAATGGTGAAAGGTGGGCATTTGGCCCAGGCTGACCGTCTCAGAATTCAAGAGGCCAAAAAAGAAGGATCACCACAGTACAAGGGGGTCTACATAGTGAGTTCCAGACCAGTCAGGACTACAGGTCTCAAACATGGAAAAGACAGAAGGAAAGGAATAAGGAAGGAGGGGAGAAAGAAAGAAAAACAAGAGGAAAGAAATAAAAAAAAGAATGAGAGGGAGAAAGACGGCAGAAGAAATTACTAATTCATGTTATACCAAACATAGATGAACTCCAAAAACATTGTGCCAAGTTAATGTCAAAATACAAGAGTATATATTATAGGATTTCCATTAATACTAGGTTTCCTCACAAAGGAAATCTATAAATACCAAAAGCAAATTTGGCTGGCTGGATTACAAGAAGTTACCTACAAAAAAAAGCACACACCTGACTCAGGAGGCAGAGGCGGGTAAATATCTGTGCATTGAGTCCAGCCTGGTTCATACAGTGAGTTCCAGGAGAGCCAGAGCTACATAGTGAGACCCCAAATGGAAAAACAAAATAAGAAAGTTGTGCTATAAAAAGCACAATGCAAATTTTGAGGGGCTATGAAATATATTCTAAAACTGGTTTGACTAACGTATGAACAACTTTATAAACTGAAATCACAGTCCATGAACTATACCCATGTGGTGATATTTTATTAGCGCTGAAATGTAGTGCTATTTTATTTGTGCTTTAATAAATAAAGTTTGCCCAGAGATCAGAGGAAATAGCAAGCCATTTTAAGTAAACAAAGAAGTCAGGCAGCAGTAGCACACGCCCTTAATCCTACCACTTAGCAGGCAGGATCTCTGTGTGTTCAAGGCCACACCAGGGAACAGAGCCAAGTGTGGTGACACATGCCTTTAATCCCAGTACCAATCATAGAGTTCTGGAGACCTTTACAGACAGGAAATGATAGAACTGGTCAGGAAGAAGAAGTGATGTAGCTAAACAGAGAACAAATCTGATGGCAGAACAGCAAGGCATACAAGCCTGGGTAGAAAGGAAATCACTCTCTTTGGAAGCTGTAGAGTTGGTGAGGTAAGGTTGGCTGGTGGCTTTCCATACTTCCCTAATCTCACTAAGGCTTTCACCCCCATATTTGGCTCCATGTTTTTTTCTTTATTAAGACCACTTAGAAATTCATCTACATACTCATAATGAGCTATTGGCATAATAACCACTCTTCCTAAGATGTGAACCAGGCCACTCACTACACTTGTGGTATGCTACCTCATGGAGCATCTGCAAAAGATGTTTGCAAATGTCCTTATGAGTACAGACCTTGGCATGATGAGTCTATCCCTGATCGTCTTGGTGCATCTCATTTTATTAAGTGAATCCCCAAAAATGTAAAGCAAAGACAGGAAGGTAAATCTGGAAATTTCAACTGGAGAATTTAATCCTCTATTTCCATCTTTGAGAATGGAAAGAGGAACCAGGAGTCATGCAATGTGCTCTCTCAGCTTCCCATGGCCTCTGCGGATGCCAAGAACTTAAGAGCATCATTTCAACCACAATGAACTCTGTTCTATGAACATCTGAACTGGGTTGTCCTCAAGAGCCTCTATAAAGGGCCACAGTTCACTGACATTTCGTTTGAGTTTGGTGAAGTCTGAACCAGATTCCTGATCAGTAAAACTGTAGCATGGTAAATTATTGTCATTTGAGCTCCCAAGTTTATGAAAAATATGTGAATGTGGCAATGGGAAATGAAGACACGATGGAGTAGGGGAAAACTACAGAGCAGTAAAGGACTTTAGATAAATAAATAAATAAATAAATAAATAAATAAATAAATAAATAAGTCACATTAAGGATTAAAATGATATAGCATATATCATCATAATTTGTTTGTGATCAAATAAAGCTTGCCTAAAGTTCATCATGTGGATCTAAGCTACTAGTTAGCTACAGAGGCCAGGCAGTGGTGGCACACATCTTTGATTCCAATACTTGGGATCTCACACCTTTAATCCCAACACTAGGGAGGTGGAGACAGGAAGTGATATGGCTGGGCAAAGAGAGGAATATAAGGTGAGAGGAGACAGGAGCTCATCTCCCTTTCAATTTGAGGGTTTCTAGAGGTAAGAACTCTTTCTAGTGGCTGACTGCTCTGTTTCTCTGATCTTTTAGCTTTCACCCTGATATCTGATCTGAGTTTTTATTATTAAGACAAATTAGAATTTGCACTACAAGCATCTTCTTTCTGGAATGATTAGGCTAGTATATGTTTCTTGCATTTATGTATTTATTTTGTGTGCCTGTGCAATCATGTGCATACATGCCATGGCAAAGCCATGGAGGTCAAGACAACTTGTAGTTAATTCTATTCTACCATGTGGGTCCCAGGGATTGAACTCAGGTCTTCAGGTTTGGTGGCATATACCTTTAGCTCTTCAGTCAACTTGCTAGACCAAAAATGTTCTTTATTATAGTCAGTTTAGTTACATTGAGTAATGTAATAATTTTAATGTAGAATAAGCAACATTTAAATTTAATTAATTAATTAATCAAGGATCTTGTCATATAACTCTTTTTGGTCTCAAACTCATGATTCTTCTGTCTCATCCCAAATTTTGTGCTCACAAGTATGTAACTATTTCATGATTTTAAGGTTTTTAAAGATTGGGGCTAGATAATCATGATACTTTCAGAATTGCAGGCAAATTTGAAATGAGCTTAAATCGATCCACTGTTGAAACACAAGTAAGAATTAATAAATATTTTTAAGTGAATGACATCTGAATAAAAACAAAATGAACACATTTTACATAATAGTTGAGAAGAAAAAGCTTCGATAATTTTGTACATAATGTCATCAAGTACGTGAATTAATTTTGATTGTCATTTGTAATATTTTCCTTACTGTTTATGAAGAATTTTATTACAATATACAATGCAAGGTTGAGGAAAATGGCACTCTTGTAAACGAAATTAAGAAGTCAGCAATAATATAAATTAAAGAACTAAAGAGATGTGCTGGAGAGATGTCTCAGCAGTTAAGAGTACTTACTGTTCTTGCAGAGGACCTGGGTTCAGTTCCAAGCGTCCACATGGTGGCTCATAATTACCTATCACCTCAGTTCCAGAGTATCAAACATCCTTCTCTGACCTCCATGGGCACTGTTTGTATGTGGTGCATATACATACATACAGGAAAAACTCTAATACACATAAGAAATTCTTTAAACAAATTCAAAAGACATTAGAATCCACTAGTTCTTATAGTGCCAGTATGATGATTTTGTCAGAATTCCTTTCTCTAAGTAAATTGTTTCTAAATGTCCTAGAGGTCTAGATAGATAATTTGGGCAATTATGAAATTGCTTTCCCCCTCCCCCATGGCTACTACTTCTCTTTTGCCAAAAGTTCTCCCAGGTAGAATTTTGTACTTTACCACATATCTACAAACAAGTATTCATTTTTTGTTTGTTTAGGTTTTGTTTTGTTTTGTCCTCAAACAGGTATTCTGTTCCCTACTATCCCCAACTCAGTCCCCTGTCTTGCTGGGGGTCCTCAGTGGAAAGTCCGCTAAGCTAAGTCAGTGTCTGAAGCATTAGAAAGTAGATGTCCTTTAATTTATCCATTGTGCCAGTCTGTAAAGAGAGACCCATAATGGCCACCCTTAATAGTTTAAACAAATCACTAAGAAAAAACTATCAGGCTGATGTTCAGGGAATTTTTTTCCTCTAATGAAACTTCCGTTTTAAACCCAGCCTGTCTCCTGGTGTACTACCACTTCCCTGCTGAGCATTGTTAGAACATCTTTCACCCTCACATTAAACCTCAACCACAGTGAGTGTCTTCTCTCCCCAGAGCTCTTTTATCACAGGTAGGGGAGTCTGGCTCAGGTGATGCTACCTCATGTCCCACCCACAACATCCACAGCCAGCTCTGTCTGACTCCTACTGCTCTTCCAATTCCAGCAGCAGGGCCGTGTGGGAAGCCTGGGCTTAGAGCAACTCTGGGAACTGTGGTGGTATTGTGTCCCCCAAAATACTGTGCACCCTAATAAACTTACCTGGGGTCAGAGAACAGAACAGCCACTAGATACAGAGGCTAGAAAATGGTGGCACTCACGCCTTTAATCCTAGCTTTCTGAAGGCAGAGATCCATCTGGATCTCTGTGAGTTCAAGGCCACACTGGAAATGGCCAGGCATGGTAATTCACACCTTTAATCCCAGGATGTAATGGCAGAAAGCAGAAAGGTATATAAGGTGTGAAAGCCAGGAACTAGTCTGGTAAAGCTTTTAGGCTTTTGAGCAACACAGTTCAGGTGAGAGGCATCCAGTCTGAGGAAACAGGATCACCTGAAGAACTGGCGAGGTGAGGAAGCTGTGGCTTGTTCAGCTTCTCTGATCTTCCAGCGTTCACCCCAATACCAGGCCCTGAGTTTGTTCTACTAATAAGACCTTTTAAGATTCACGTTACAGGGAACCAGTCAACTGTCTCTCTAGATCTTTGTTTTTTGAACAATATAGAATGTGTCCAGGCTGTCATGACGGACATCTCGTCCAATTTTAAATGTAGATACGGCATACAGGGCAGTGATCGCAACATGTCTATCCTGTGCTTATCACTCCATCCTTTCCAAAAGAAAGTAAATCTTAGGTGTCTACTCCTGCTTTTTAGCCTCAGTGGTTTGCTTTCTTTTGAAAACAAAACACAAACACACAGCAATGGAAAGAAGAGCAAGCACATGGGCAACTTTCTTCTAGGCTGTTGCATTTGAGTCACTCTAGGATTTACCTCAGACTCCAGCGAATACGCATTAAACAGAGCCAAGTTTCATTTTGTAAACAAACACTGTAATGTGAGACCAAAACTGTGATTGAAATAAGTGGTAGTAAAAATCACTTTAAAAATCCATATCCACTCAGCATCAACACATGGTTTGAAAGGAATATAATCTACTTTCAAGATGCTCACCCATTTCAGTCCAGCTTAGTTAATGTGCATTAAATACAGAATAACTTCTGTTTCTGTAAGAATTTTTCACGGAAACGTTTTAGGAAACTAGAAATGACAGAATAAAATTAAAACAGGAGGGACTTGATGGCAATAAAAGAAAGATTCCATCCTGAGGGGGAAGATAACCAAAAACAAATAAACAGTGGTTGAGACCTGACTTAAAATGAGCTACACGGACCCACTCCGAGTTGAGTATAGCAAAATGTGATTTATGTACGGAGTACTTTTTTTTTTACATTATTTATGAGACAAAGTGTGGAATACGGTCCACATATGGGGACTTGATTTGGAAGAGAAGGTTTAGGCATAATAGTCTGGCCTTTAGCTGGTGCCGTATTTGAGCAGAATATGTGTCTTTTCTCTGCCTACTGCCATCCCAGCGTTGAACCCCCTCCACAGAGCTCACATCCCATGCACTTTCTTCGCTCCTTTCATTATTCATTGCTTTCCACCCCTTCAAAGCAACAGTTTCCTATGCTGCACTTGCCTTTCACATGAGTGAAGCCGAATGTAGCACCCTTCGGTAAGACAAATAACTAGCAGGACTGACTTGTTTTTATTTATTTATTCTAAAATTCCAGCTTCCTCTCTGCCCTCTGCAAAGGAAGGAGTAAGAATAGACAGAGCAGGTTCTGGCAACTGGGCTTCATTATTTTAGACATGCATGGCCTCCTATATAATTTGCTTATTGATCTCAGTAATGAAGACCAGAAAATTACATCCTCTCTTGTCTGTGGGACTGTGAATCACAGATTGCTCACCCACTGTCACATTAAGCAACATGCCTGGCTGAGAAAAGACGCAAGGACTCATTGAGGAATGACACTGATCAGGAGCCCTTCGGTTCAGTCAGCGCATCACTCTTGTTAAATACAGTCACCGTCACTCTGGACAGCTGCGCCCCCTCCTTCAGTCAGTTCAGATAATTGCCTTCAGACCCATGGTTGGCATCTTAGCTTGCGGAAGGAAGGTTATACCGGGTACCTCTCTGTCCTGGATAGAGAAAACGAACAAAGCAAAACAAAAATAGAACCAAGCAAGGGACACCGAGAGACTGTGGCTTCTGTCTTAAAGCTCCAGCTGATATTATTTTCTAAACTGACATTTGAATATTCAGAGCTGCAGAAGTAGATGTATTTCATCTACAGCAAACTCCGACTCAGACAGATCCAGGGAAGTAGATTCTCGTGTAAAGCCACCTAAATGTTTGTAGAAGCACAATCACATCTAGTAGCTGAGTGTTTCTGGAGAGGAATTAGCAGGGGACTGTTGACACCTAGAGCCTGTTTCTCATCGAGTATTCAAGGAAGGAGAGTGTGTGGCAACACCCACTGAAGGGATGAAATCTCAAACTCCTCTGATCTTCAGTTTCTCAGTACATGTGCAATAAGAAAAAAAAAAAAAGCTGCAATGTACAGTTTTCTTTCATTTTTCCCTTGGAACTAGAAAATCATTTGAGACAAGTTTATTGGAATCCTAGAACTTTGATTTACATCTATAAATCTAAAGGTTTTTGATGTCTGGGATGTTTGAATACTCCTAACTTTGTACATTTTAGTACCTAATTAATATTCTATGAGTCATCTTAATTTTATAATTTGAAATCATTCTAAGTAAAAGATTGTAAATGAACTCAAGTAAGCTTCATATTTATATTGATATTTATGCAAACACGTAACTTTAAACATGTCTACTTCTGCGCTGCCCCTCACCCCCAGTCTCAAATTTGGATGCTCATTGACATTGGGTAAGTTCTTAACTTGTTAATTGTTACCAGTGAAACCCAATGAAATTTAGAATTGGACATGGTGCTAGTGTGCCTCCTGTTGCCGTGATAGAACACTGTGACCAGAAGCAACCTGGAGTGGGGTGGAGTGGGGAGGAGTGGGGAAATGTTATTTCAGCTTACAGGTTATAGTCCATTATGAAAGGAAGTCAGGGCAAGAATTCAAAGCAGGAACTGAAGCAGAGGCCATGAAAGAGTGCTTCTTACTGACTTGCTCCTCTTGGCTTACTTAGCCTGCTTTCTTATGTATACCGAGAACTGTCTACTGGGGAGTGTCATTGCCCATAGTGATTAATCAAGAAAAACACAGATTCACATCCAGGCCAATCTGATGGAGGCATTTTCTCAGGTGAGGTTTCCTCTTCCCAGATAACCACAGTCTATCAAAAAAAAATAATAATAACCAGTACAGATATCTTCTTGGTAAGAAAGTGTGATGATATCTGTAATCTAAGAAATAAAGCTTGCTTGAAGATCAGAGGACAGAGCCAGCCACAGAGTTAAACATAAAGGTCAAGCAGTGGTGGTACACACCTTTAATTCTAGCACTCAGGAGGCAGAGATCCGTCTGGATCTCTATGAGTTCAAGGCCATCCTAGACTACACAAAATTAATCCAGTCTAAAAGAAATAGAGCCAGGCAGTGGTGGCACACACCTTGAATCCTAGCACTTGAGATCTTATGCCTTTGCTACTAGTATTTGGGAAGCACACAAGCCTTTAATCTCAGCACTAGGAAGGTCGAGATAAGAAGTGAAATGGCTGGGCAGAGAAAGGCACATAAGGCGTAAGGAGACAGGAACTAGAAACTCTTTTGGCTTAGGATTCAGAGGCATTCAATCTGAGGCTTCCTGGAGACGGGATCGGGATCAGCTGAGGATTTGGTGGGGTGAGAAGTGGCAGCGGCTTGTTTCCTCTCATCTTTCAGCATTTACTCCAATATCTGGCTCTGGGTTTTTTATTATAAGACCATTTAGGATTCATGCAACAGGAAAGTTCCTCTATTTTGTATAAATTTCTAAGTTTCCAATTAAATTTCTTTACTGTGAATGATGACCATTCATCACTATGATTTCCCAAACATTTTGTTTAAATTTCATTGATAATTAACTTATATGGTCTATTTTATTAAGATAATATTTAATAAAATAATATTTAATGAAATTCCCTACCAATTATTTTTATGTTTTCAAATGGCTAAAGCTTTAATAAATATCAATACCAAGTTATATTTAAAATCAATGTATATGAATTAAATGGACTTTGTACTTGAATTATTAAATATAGGAATATGAAATTTTAAATGTATAAGATGAAACTTGGAATAACAAAAGAGTAATAACAAGAGTTTGACTGATAGGCATTAACAACTTTAGAGGTTTAAAGAAAACAATGACTTTTAAAACTATTCAAAAGCATCAATACTCAAAAATTCTTCAGAGCCTACATGGTAATCTTGATTAGACAGCATCTTCTGCCCCCATTACAAAATAGTTTTAAGCATAGTTTTCTAGAAAAGTGTTTGTTGCTGTTGTTTTTTATTTTTTATTTATTTTTATTTTTTTTTCAAAACAGGGTTTCTCTGTGTTGTTTTGGTGCCTGTCTTGGATCTCACTCTGTAGACCAGGCTGGCCTGGAACTCACAGAGATCCACCTGGCTCTGCCTCCTGAGTGCTGGGATTAAAGGCGTGTGCCACCACCACTCAGCAAGTGTTTGTTGTTTAAACCTAATGTTTTAGTTACCTAATGACTTGATTGGCTTGGATATTTATATGGCAACAGTTATGACTTCGTGGAGATATATTATTAAGTTCATATTAAAGATGGCTTATATGCCATTCAAAGCCATATTTCATGAATGGCTCTTGTGGTAAACAAGCAACTTATATAGGTCTCATGATAAATGTTCTCTAATTCCTGAACCATACATAACCAATTGGAAAATACTGTACTAATTTCTACAGGATTTTGATGAAACATGTTTTTATGTCAGATCTTGTTAATTTTATATATAGTATACAAGGATAGATCCCAATATTTCAGGCAGTATTGCATTTATTGCTTTATGAATCTGTCTTCTATATGAACAAACTAAACTACTTTCCCAATACTATCTGAAAATTACTGCTACTGTATTGGATTTGAGTGATGTATTTATTTGGGGGCAGGGTTTGTAGCCTATTTCTTATGTTAATTGTTTGTTGACTTTTGCTTTTAAAAACAGAAATAAGTTCAGATCTGTACATCCCACCTCCTGGTCCCAAAGCTCATGAATCATTACTGAAAAGTGGGCAGAAAGATTGTAAGATCTGAAGGGAGCAGTTGACTATAGTCAAACTGTTCTCCAGACACAGGAGGACAGTTGTACAAGTGAGTCCACAACCATGTAACAGCATGCACAAGACCTGTACAAGATCAAGCCAGATAACATCCCAGAGTGAAGGAGGGGTCATGAATTGCCACCTCTAGCTAAGGAGCTCCTACAAATGATGGCTGCTGGAGAGGAAGAGACAGTTTCTTCAAGATCCCATCCCTTCCCATAAAGCTCCCCATTCTCTAGTGAATGGTCCCACACCCAAGCACAGAGTAGTAGTACTAAGTAAACTCAGAGGCTGAAGAAAACTGCCAGAAAAAGAAAACAAAAACCATGAAATTGATAGGAGAGAGTTGTGAGATGGGAAGAGTAGAAATAGAGGATGGATTTGATCAACATGCATCTTAGGTGTATAAGAAATTCTCAAACAATAAAAAAATGAAATGGGTTTTTTTAAGTTATTAAAAGCAAAGCTGACATTTAGAATAGCTAGTTCAAACAAAATAACAATCAAGCCATCATTCAAGGAAATTAATATTACAAGTATTTGGAAATGTTTTATATATATATATATATATATATATATATATATATGTTTAATTATTTCACTTTTGGTTTGATTAACTCATTGATCTTACGTGTTGGATATGTTCTTTGTCAATGGGAAATACTACACAGCACAGAGAGGTGGTTCAATTAGCATCCTCACTAATCACAATGAAGTATCTGCTAAGGGAGATGTTCTGTGAGATGGTACAGGTTTTTGTTTTTTTTTTTTGCATACAAACCTGAGCATGAAAGGAAACAACAGTCATATGCTGTTACTGCCTCCTTATTTATCTAAATATACTAAATATATCAGTAATTATAAAAAAATATTCTATTGATATTAGTGTTTTGCCTTTCCCTTTATAATCTTTGCATCTATTTCATTTTATTTTTGTTGATCATATAAATCACACAGTTTTAACTAAATGAAACATTAAAAATATGCTTCAGTACACATTCAGTACAATACAAAGGGGCTAGAGAGATGGTTCTGCATTGAGAGAAAATGTGATACTCATCTTTCTGAGTCTGGATTGAGACAAGCATCCCTACTTTCAACATCCTTGTTCAATATAGAGCTTGAAGTCTTAGCTAGAAAATGCATGAATACAATAAAATGAAAGTGGAAAAAATAGGAAAAGAAGCTAAAAATATCCTTATTTACATGTGAAATGTTCCTGTAATTAAATGACTCAGTCTGAGAAAACGCTTACACCTAATAAACACTTTCAGTCAAGTACCAGACCATGAGGAGGGTCTATTTTGTATGAGATAATGGCCAAGTCCTGGGAAAACCACCTATAACCTATGTTGATAGATATCACCTGTCAATATTCAGGAGGTCTCCCCTTGATCACACTTGATAAATATCATTCCTGAAGGAATCCACAGTCTCTTATCTCCTATGGGTACAAAACTCCAAAGCATTTTTTATTTCCACTTGACAAATATACTTTTTGACTTCTTTTTTAAAGTTAAGATAGCCCTGAAGTATCTAGGTTGGCTCAGTCCTATAGTCCTTTCAATCCCATGTCTCTTAGCAGCTGTTGCTGGCTTATCAACATTCACAAAACTCAAAATCAACACAATCTATATAGGATCCAGACCCCTGTGTATTTCCCATCTCTATGTAGCTTATTCTTTTTTATATTACTTTACTTTTCTCTTTGTAAAGTCTTTATTTTTTAACTATTCATTTTTTATATGACTATATCCTTTTTCTTTTCTTTCTTTCTTTTTTTTTTTTTTTTTTTTTTTTTTGGTTTTTCAAGACAGGATTTCTCCTTGTAGTTTTGGTGCCTCTCCTGGATCTCGCTCTGTAGACCAGGCTGGCCTTGAAGTCACAGAGATCTTCCTGGCTCTGCCTCCCGAGTGCTGGGATTAAAGGCATGTGCCATTGCTGCCGATCCCTTTTTCTTTTCTGAAGCCTACCCACATTGTTAAACACACTGTAACCTGTCTAGAGGTTTTTCCATCTGGACCTCTTTCACTGAGTATCTTTTAGCATTTTTTGACCATATGAGCAAATCTTTAAAGTGCTAACCTATACCTGGTTCCTCCGTGTGGGTCCTCAGCTGACTGTGCTTGCTTCTTGGGTCAAGAAAGTCAGGCTTAAAGCTCAATGTCCAGTCAGAGGTTCATGACTGAGAACTGCATTAAACCTTCCTAGAGTTATAGAATGTCAGTGCTTGCACTGTGGCAGGTGGTTTTGCTTAGTTTTTTGTTCCTACTAATGTACTGGCTACTCAAGGACTCACTGTCTGACAGAAACTGTCTGGTAGAAACTGTGAAAGGATATGTATCCTCTTTTTTTTTTAAGCTGTCTCAAGCCCTACATGGAAATATGGCCCACGTTGGATGCCAAAAGGTTGTTTAGCTTCTTTGGCCCCATATTGGGTGCCAAAATGTTGTTGATTTTTTATTTCTTCTTTTGGCTCTTTTGGGGGGCCTGCCATCCAGCTCTCAAATAAATCACACAAAGTAACTAAGACAGAAATTGGTACCAAGTTTGTGAGACAGTGTTGTGAGAGACCTAATCATGTTTTGGGAAGATTATGAAGGACTGTCAAATATTGGGCTAAAAGTCATTGAGTGCTCAGTGCTTAATGAGCTATTGTGAGAACTTAGAAGATACCTCTGAGAGTAATGCAGATGTGGAGGCCTGCCTTGTGAAGCTTCAGAGAGATGTTGGAGAGATCCTTAAAGTCTCTATTTGGGCTGTGTAGTATTTTGAATTGACACTCTGTGGTACTGGTCACCTGTGGCTGAAAATTCGGCTGTGATTTATAAGAGATCAGAACCACTAAAGAGCAACTGTTGCTTTATGGATAATTAATTCTGTTTAGCTGGAGCTGAAGAAACAGATGTGATAAGAAGATACCAGCATCATTTATGTAAACCCTTCTGGGAAGTATTCCTCAGGGTAAGCATATAGATGCTACGATCCAGAGAGACCAAGGCTATACCTTTTGTTGGTACTTGAACTTGATAATATTAAGACTTTCTTATGTGGTACTAATTTTGAAAGCATGACGAGATCATGGAGAGCAACTGAGATTTGAGAGCCCACTGGTGAAAGTCCAGGCTCAGATGCAGTAGAAACCCCAGGATTAAAGGGATAATGAAGAAAAGTTCAGACTTGACACCATGTACAGGGCCAGAGTTGCTTAAGAGAGCATAAGAGAGCTTTTTGTTGAAAGTACAACCCAATTGCAGCAGAGACCTCAGTGTTTAAAAGATACCAGTATCATGGGGTGACCATTAAAGACAGAGAGCCAGTCTGTGCTATGCGTAATGTAGATGGCAGAGCCAGAAAGTTAGATTTACACAAACCCCATGAAGCCTGGATGATCATGGGTCCCAGACTTCTGACACTGAACTTTACGCTTTTTGACTTGGGTTTTACATTGATTTGAGTGTAACTGTGCCTTTGCTCTTTACTTGAGTAAAATAGCACATAACATGTTTTGATTTACAGAAGTCCAGAGTGGACAGACTTTGAATTTTTAAACAGATTGAATTTTTTTCAATGTTTGAATTTTTAAAAAATTAGAACTTTAAAAGTTGGAATATTTTATTGTCTAATATTGGCATTAGCATGAAATCTTCAGATTATGCAAGGAAGGAAAGGTTATTGTTTAGTAATGTTTCATTCGTTCAAGTGGATGAGGGATCAATTTTCCTGGTAGGTGTTTTTGTCAACTTGACATAAGCCTAGACATCTCTGGGAAGAAAAATCTCAATTGAGAAAAACGCCTCTATCAAATCACCTTTAGACATGTCTGTGGTGCTTTTTGTGATTAATGTTTGGTATAGGGTGGCTTAACTCGCTGTGGGGAATAACAATCTTGGGAAGGTGGTCTTGCATTGTATAAGAAAGCAGGCAGGAGAAGGCATGAGGAATAGTTCAACAAGCAGTGTTATTCTATGGCTTCTGCCTAAGCTCCTGTGTCCTGGTTCCGGCCTTGAGTTCCTGCCTTGACTTCCCTCAGTGATGGAGTGGAGTATGATCTGAGAATTATAAGATGAAATATACACTTTTACCCCAAGTTGCTTTTGGTCATGGTGTTTTATTACAGCAATAAAAATTTAACTGAGACATTTGGTCTCTTGGGAGTGCCCTGGTGGTTATAGAAATTGCAGTTGTAATAACTTTTTTTTCGGGATGGTTGGTTGAATGTGGTATTTCTTTGACTTTTCTTAGGTGTGGTAGTTTGAATGAGAAATGTCCCCCATAAGCTTAGGAATTTGAACACTATGTCTTCAGTCGGTAGCATTGTTTAGACTAGTTCATAGAATCTTTGAGTCATGAACCTTGCTTGAACAAGCACATCACTGAGTATGGGCTGTGGGAATATATAGCTTTCCCTACTTTCAGTTTACTAGCTCTGCTTCCTGAACATTTATAGAAATGGAACCAGCCAGCTTCTTGCTCTGGTCACCTGCTACCATACCTCCACCATCAATATGAACTTCCTAGAACCATAAGGCAAATAACACTCTTTCTTCCATAACTTGCTTTTGGTCTTTGCATTTTACATAGCAACAAAGAGTAATTAATACAGTAGACTAAGTTACAATGTATGCTTAGGATTATAATATAATGTTTAGAAAGTCAGTTTTATTAACACAGTTTTATATAAGACAGTCTAAACTTACAGTAAATTTATCAAAATGTAACCCTACGTACAATGAAGCACAGTTATGTGCTCCAAGTACACACCTGACAGTGAACTGTTAATTTATGCACTTATTCATAACATATGATGTGTAAAAGCAATGACTTCTAAGAAAGTTAATCTTGATTATCAACTTAATTGTATTGAAAGATGCCTAACAAATAGGTAAGCACATTTATTGTCACCTCTGTGATATTATTTCAAGAGTCAATTAGATCATGCAGGTTCCAACCCAATCAATCATTTAGTTTAGCACATTTATGAATGCAAGATATTGGGAGGTAATACTGCTATGGAAGTTTGAACCCAGTGAGAGGAAATAGATCACTGCAAGTGTGTTACTGGGAATTATATCTTCCCTTCATCACTTCCTATTACTGCTCCACTCAGCTTACTGTCCACCATAATATGAGCTTTTCTACCAAAACTTCCCTGACATGATGGATTAAAACCATGAGCAACATAAATCTTCCACTAAGGTGTTTCTGTTGGGCATTTAGTCACAGCAGTGATAAAACCAAACAATACAGTTGCTCAGAAAGGAGAAAAGAAAAAAGAGCAAAGTTAAAAAAAAAAAGAATGTAGGAGACCATAAAATATGTGAATATGTGTCATGGCTCTTAAGCTGCTAAGGGACACTGGCATTTAGATTCTCTGGGGTCAAGTTTTAAAATAGACAAAGAATTTGATGAATATTAGGTGAAGCAGCCAGTGAATGATTCCTTAAAGACAAGGAGTGCATGCAAGAAAGTTGAGTACAAAATTAACTAAATGAACTTTGATGCCAGTAACTTTCAGCCAATAGGTAGAGAAGAAAAAAATCTTTTTGCAGCTTTTTACTTATTTATCTTTAAGTTTTGTATATGTACAAATTATATGTTAGACAATTCGTCAGACCAAACTGAAGCTCACTGATTTTTTTTCCAAAGCAATTATATGTAATATTTCAACTGCATTGTTCACAGAGCCTAACGGCCTCAGACTAGGATAACTTGCAATTGTCAGCCCTCACTGTCCAGCTCTTCCTGAAGCAAGAGAATCATTAACATTAATAAATAGAGGAATCAACTAATTCTCCATAAACTTGGAGTGAGAGCAGTACAGGAACAGCAATTGGATGAAGCCCTCCAGAGACTTTGTGCCTGTAGCTCGTCTATTAGCTAGTCTAGGAGCCAAGGGTCAGTCTCCTCTCAGGGGCTCCTACTTACAAGTGAATTCATTCCCCATCATTTCATTTATAGTCTCAGTCCGATGATCCTTAGCATTTGACTGAGCACTCTAGAGTTTGGATAAAATCTATCTAGTGTTTTCCCGTGACACAGAATTACAGAGGAGTAACATTGTTGTATTTATACAAATAGATAATATTTCCTCTAAGGAATTTCTTCAATTAACAGTTGCCATATGCCAAGTTGATTTACTATTTGTGGCTTAGTTTTTTCATCTGTTTGTTTGTTTTGTTTAGATATTTTTGATTCCAATCATTTTCACCCTCATGGAACTTGCCTTCTGAATATTTGTATGAATGACTTAATATCAATTAGCTGCCCCTCACTAGCTGTCTTTTCTCCTTTATGGAATTATATTTTAAATTCACAAATCACAAGTGCTTCATGAGTTGCTGTTCATTTTATTATTCTATTTATTTTTTATATGTGAATGAGTTAGTTGTAGTTATAATTTGAGAGCAGTTTTGGATATTAGTTCTTCAGTAGATCATTCATTAGTTAAAAGAGATTTGTAGCAATTTCTGTTTGCATTCTATTAAAGGATTTTGCTAAGATTCCTCCTTGACTTAGTTTATCTGGATTTTCCAATTTTATATTGTTTTTATTTTTCTTATTGCTTTGGTAATTCCATCTCAGGATTCTCTCCACTAATCTTCTTCTCAATTGGCATTTTAGGAAATTCTAAACTTTAATTTACAACATTTATCTGAGTAATTATATATACTCAATTGCCTTTCATTTAGCTCCAAGGTATCACTTTCTATTTACAGTCACTTTTGTTTTCCAAACTGCAGATTCATTTATCTGTCAAAGTGCTTCATTATAGAGTTCACGATCATCTATGTCCGGACTCTGCTAAGAACATACATTAGCCACACGGTCAGTGTCTATTTAAATGGTGCTAGTAAAACTAAACATACACTCAAAAAATAAAACTGTATCTCTATTCCTTAGTACACACATAGTCAACTCAAAATATATTGAAGACAAATTTAATATTTAAAACTATAAAGCCTGTAGCATGAATCTTAGAAGGTCTTATTAATAAAATCAAACCCAGAGCCAAGTATTGGGGTGAAGCTGGAAGATCAGAGATACAGAAGAAGCCACAGCTAACTTCACCTGGCCGGATCCTCAGCTGGCCTTGTTTCCTCAGACTGGATGCCCCTGAGTCCTCATCCAGAATGGGACTCAGCTGAACTGCTGCTCCAAAGCCTGAATGCTTAACCAGCCCAATGCTTAACCAGCCAAATGCTTCCAGTTCCTGGTCCTCACGCCTTTTATACCTTTCTGCCTTCTACCATCACTCCCTGGGATTAAAGGCTTGCTTTCTGTGATTAAAGGCATGATGAGTCACCATGCCTGTCTGTATCCTTGAACACATGGATTTCTGCCTCTGGAACGCTAGGATTAAAGGCATGTGCTACCACTGCCTATCCTTTATGTTTAATATTGTGGCTGCTCTGTCTCTGACCCTAGATAAGTTTATTAGCATGCACAATAATATTTGGAGGAATACAATACCACAGAAGCCATCATGAGTAAACCTAGGAAAAGGTTTCAATACTATTGTAGTACTACTCAAGAGAGAGTAAGAAATAGATCATTCTCTCTCTCTCTCTCTCTCTCTCTCTCTCTCTCTCTCTCTCTCTCTCTCTCTACTATTCAGTCACAAAAAAGTGAAATTTTGTCATCTGTAAAATGGATGAATTCTCATTATGTTAAGTGACTTGAGTAAGGAAAGAAGAAAGAAAACCCATCGCCTCATTCACATATGAAACAGGTTGACCTTATAGAAATTTGGACCAGAGAACTGATTACCAAAGACAAAAATCAATGTACGAGATGGAGGGCAGAGAACAATTTTCATCCAAAGTATTAATTTTTTTTTTGAGACAGGGTTTCTCTGTGTAATTTTGGTGCCTGTCCTGAATCTTGCTCTGTAGACCAGGCTAGCCTCGAACTCACAGAGATCTGCCAGGCTCTGCCTCCCGAGTGCTGGGATTAAAGGCCTGTGCCACCATGCTTAATTAAAATTAGATAGAAGAAATGAGCTCTTTCATTCTATCTCACATGATTATAGAAAATAGTGTAGCATGTCTTTCAAGAAAGAAAGAAAGGGTTTGGGAACTGGGGAGATGGCTTGGTTGGTCACATGCTTGCTATAGAAGCCTAAGGATCAGGGTTCAATCCTTAGCCATGGCATGTATAAGCCCAGTGCAGCAGTATGGGCCCGCATTCCCATGCTGAGGAGGAAGAGACAGGCTCCTGGAGCTCATAGACTAGCTAGTCTAAGCAAGCTGGGAAGCTCCAGGATCACTAGAAACCTTGTCTCAAAAAATAAAATGGAGAAGAAGACACACAGCATCAACCTCTGGCCTACACGCATACACACAAACATAAAAAAAAGAAGATTTTTGAATGTTCTCATCACAGAGACATGATAAATATTAAGAGGCATGTTTAACCTGACTTAAACCAGAGTCAATATTTACATGTACTGAAATATCACATGATAAACTCCATAAATGTGTGCAATTATAAAACAGTTTTAAAGAACTCTGAAATGTCCTATTTTCTCAAAAAAAAACACATTTTTTTACCCTAAACTCCATAGCCTATTATGTCACATTAACACAGACTTTTCCACACCCCCTGGAGGACCACAAAATTACCCATCATGAACAAGAGGAGCCTCAGTGAAGACCAAGGGAATAGTTACAGGCAGTGTGGAAGCAGTTTGGCTTTGTGCCTTCTACCTCATGAGTTTTGAATCTGTTCTGGAGCACGGCATCTTTTTTTTTTTTAATTTTTTTTTGGTTTTTCGAGACAGGGTTTCTCTGTGTAGCTTTGCGCCTTTCCTGGAACTCACTTGGTAGTCCAGGCTGGCCTCGAACTCACAGAGATCCGCCTGGCTCTGCCTCCCGAGTGCTGGGATTAAAGGCGTGCGCCACCACCGCCCGGCTTTTTTTTTTTTTTTTACTTCTTTATTGACTCTTTAGGAGTTTCACATCATGCACCCCAATTCTGTTTACCTCCCAGTTCCCCCTATCCTCCCCTCATCCCTGCCATGCCCCCCGCCACACACACATAAGGAAACAAATCAAAGTATGCAAACAAGGCAACAAAACAAAAGCAAAAGCAAAACCAAAAATATACAAACAAACCCAAAACCAAACCAAACAAAAACAAAACCACAACAGCAGAAAAATCTCTCTGCTTCTCGTTCCTTCCTGCTTCTGCAACACCTCTTCATTCGTCCTGGTGGCAATAGAGACTTCAGTGTGCCATATAGTCCACCTCTTTGTCCTATCAGTTTTACTGGCAAGTGTTTATTGCAATGAGTCACTGGTATGGTTCAAGGCCTCTGGATTCTGGCACACCATCCTCACTGGACCCACACTGGAACTCCTGTGACTGCCAGGGTTCTTGGAGATCTTTCAGGTATGGTTCCACAGGACCAATCCCTTCACCAGCTCCAGCAGGTCCTAGATAGGGTAGATGTGAGGGTAGGTCAACCCAAGGCCCAGCTGTGGGCCTGAATGGTAGCCAAGCAGGTCAGTCCAGGCCCCTAGAGCCACTCACCTCAGGCGAGAGGGTGGAGTCAGCTCTCCTACATACTTGCCCTCAGGGTTGGTTCACCCTGACCTGTGGTGAGGGGTGGGGGCCATCTCTACAGTGTGCAGGGGCCAGCTTTCTTGCTACAGTGTCCAGTAAAAGGCGAGGCCAACTTTCCTAGGGCCAACAAAGGGTGTGGCAGGCTCAGCATGGCCCTCTGATTTCATCTCACATGGTTCCTAAGGCTTCCTGAGGTGACACAAGCCACAGACATCCACACAGTTCCCAGCAGCAACTAGACCATGGCTCTTGGCACCAGCTTGGGCCTAGTCAACATCCTGGCTCTGGGTAGAGGGACTGGCCACTCAGGTGGAATGGTTTTAACCCTAACCTTGGGCCTCTATGTGAACAATAGTGAACTTGGACTTTAGCAGACCCCAGCCCCAGTAGAACCATGGACTCAAACATAGTCCTTGACAGTGGCTGGGTCTGGATGTCACCACTGATCAGGTGTGGCCCTGAAATACCAACATGGCCCTCGATCTCAGGTGTCTGCATGTCCTTCAATGGTAATAGGTACCTTGGACATCAGCACAGATCCTGGCTGCAGTAGGTCCATGGACCCTGACATGGCCCTCAGCTCTAGCTCTGACCTGGATGTCACCATAACATTGAGTAGCAGCGCAGACCACTCATATCTGGATATATCCTGGACCTTGGACCCTAACAAGGACTTAGGTGGCTGTTCTGACCCTAAACATTCTCATGACACTCAGTGGCAACAGGAGTCACATATATCAATCTAGACTCTGGCTGCTATAAGGCCACAGACTCAGATGTGACCCTTGGCAGCACCCTGGGCCCAGATGACACCATGGCCCCGGGTGGTAGTGCAGTCTACCCATCTCTATATGGCCCCCTTCTCTGGTCTGGTCCTCGGAGCCCAACCAACTCACAGGCTCCAGCCTAGATTCCAGGCTTCTGTATTGGTCCTAGTGGCAACCTGGGCCACAGACTTCAACACAGACCTGGGCCAAGGACCCAGACATGGCCTCAGCAGCAGCTCAGCTTGATTGACATCTTAGCTTCAAGTGGTAGCCCCAGCAACTCATATCAGAATAGTTGTGGTAGCAGTATGACCACTGGACACCAACAAAGCCACAGGCTACAGTCTAGACCCCAGGCTTCATGTGGCCTTTGGTGGTACCATGGGACATTGGCAGCAACATAGCCCTCAGCTCTATTTGAATCTCAGATGCAGACATGGTCCTCAGCAGCAGCCTAGGCCTGGTTGTCACCATGGTCCCAGGTGGCAGCAAAGCCCTCCTCTATCAGCATGGATTGTGGACCCAAACTTGGACCCAGGAGTTGGCCAAGGCCATTGGAATCAGCATAGCACTCAAGGGCAAGAGGAGCCATGGACATCAGCAACAGGCCCTTGCTACTGTAGAACCAGGGTCTCCAATATGGCCTTTGGCAGTAGTCCAGCCCAGACGTCATCATCATCATCATCATCATGGCACAAGGTAGCAAGCAGACCAGCCCCTCAGTCTACTCCTCACTACCATTGCCATGGATCAAGGTGGCAAGCAGGCCTCCAATGTCTGTCTACTTCTCACTGTCTCCATATCTTCCTTTCTGGGTCTTTCCACAGTGCATGAACCATTCTGTTTCTTTATCTCTTCCATTTCTCCACCACATATTTCCTTATTGAAATAAGGCCCACATGCCTAGAATTGCAAGGGCGGGTCCCTGGCTGTCTTTCCACCAGCCTCAAGGATGGCATCTTGCTAGTGAAAATACATTCTTAATTGACTGAGCAGGTGATAACATAAGACCTTGTGTTAGCTAGATTGAAAAAAAGGACTGACTATGTCTTTATTCTTGTGTGGAAACCCTCCAAGATTCCCATAATTCTCATTACCAGAATTTGTTTGCCAATGGTTTCAGCAGTATTCAAATAGAATAAATGATATTAATAACTTTTAAGGAATTTTCTAATGTTAAAAGCAGAAAATGGTAACATTAGATCAGGTTACTAGATATTAATAAGGAATATATTTAGAATTTTTACCAATTTCATAGTATGAGTGAGAAGAACTCTGATTTTCAATTGTGTTGTTTTAAATGCATGAATTATAGCCCTTTTGAATTATACATAAGTTGGTGATTCATATATTACCAAAGTTTTTGCTTAGGGGTAAATATATATATCTTAAATAGCATAAAATAAAGAAAAAATTGTCTTGTCAAGAGTGTTCCGATAAACAACCCAAGAACTGGAGAATCCTCAAAAGGATGGTGACCCTTGGTAGTACCTTTTGAATTCACTGTTATAGAAATAATGAATCAAAATACCCCTGTTCTGGAAGGCTGCCCTACAAACGTCTGAGCCTGGGACACTGGAGTGATACCCTCTGGCTACATATATTGCCTACAAAAGACTCTGACAGCTTTATTTATAATTCACTGTACAAAAGTGAAAGATGGAAAAGAATATTCTACTCAAATAAAAAAATATAAATGTGATAATTATGTTTATATCATACACTATATATTATAAGTCCAAAACAACCACCAGAGACAAAGAAAATAATTCTATATTGAAAAGGGTAAATTCATCCAGATTAGATAACAGTTCTAAGCAAACCCATCCCTCATTATCCATCATAAATTGGTTCAGGGATCCTAAAATTAATATAAGTGCAAATCCTTTTTATAAAATGATGTGGAATTTGCATATAACCTATACACACCCATTCCATACTTATGATCATGTGTCAAGCCAACTAAATACAGTATGTTATGTAAATAGATTTATCTTGCTTGGGAGTGACAGGAACAGTACACATATTCAGTATAGATAAAATTTGCTTTTGAAATATTTTCAGCTTTTGGTTGGTATTCTATACTAATGTAGAATGCACACATATGAGGGGCCAACACACACACACACACACACACACACACACACACACACACACAGCTTATGTAAAAGTACATAGATATTTCGATGTTTTCATTCATATGCAGATGCTGTCTTTGAATCATTAGGTACATGTGTTTAAATTGATGTATCTATAGAAGTCAAGAAATTAATAAGGAGCCATCATAGAGGTCTTTTAAGAGAAATGAGAAAGATCACAGATGGTATGAAGAGGGGAAGTTTTTCTGTAGCGGCAGTAATGTCTTCAGCCTGCTGGAAGGGTATTTAGTTCTCTTAAGGCAGCATTAGCTAAATGGCAGCTCAGAAGGAAGAGACATGTCATAACTCTATAGACAGTCACATTGCAGATATAGCAGGACATGTGATACAGTGTCTAGAGACGGTATCATCCTTAATGATTCCATCAAGGATGCCGGCTCCAAATATACCACAAAGTCCCTTGTCTGCAGTTCCCTGCTACTCCATTCTGTTCTTGAGCACATTTCTTTAAGTGTCTTCCTGAAATCTGGTGCCAAGCAATCATCTCTGTCTGACACATTCAGAGAAGACAAAAATATAGTCAAGTGTCATTAAGTAAAAATGACGAGAAAATGACAAGTTGTGCTAACTTGTCACATACTAAATATTCCCCAACTTTCCAGTTTCCCACCACAGTAGATGCCATAGATTCACCTACCACTTGAGGTTTTAGTGGTAGTGCAGTACATTTCTCACACTTAGATTAGTTTTACATAGTGGTTTGCTGCACTCTGTACAGGTCTGCCTTCAATAGAGAAGCACACATTTCCTAAGCTGCTGAGGGAGCTGCACTGTCTGACTCAGCCATAAGAAAATCTTAGCATGTAAAGACGTCATCTCTTGCCTACGTCTCAATGTTTTCTTATGTGTGTCCCTCTTCCAGTCACACATGATGTAGTTTAGCTTATTCTATCACTCAGCCACGGTTTTCAGAGATAACCAAGGAAGAAAAATCTTAATAGGCAGAGCATACAGTGGTGACATTAGTCATCTTATTTATGTAAAGAAAGAATACATGTACATGTGCATGCACACACCTGTTGATTGATATCTTGGATAGATAGAAACACAAGAAAAGATACCAGAGGATCATTGACAGGGACATCTGGAGTGATGGCATATAGATAGATGTGTGGAAGTAGGCACAATGTGGGAAGACTTTAAAATTGTACTTTTCATCTTCATATCCAATGGGAAGCATCTGTTGTAAAGGAGATCTGGACAGTCAAGTAGACAGAATGATTGAGCTAGTTCATGTGAGTCAGTTTCTGTATTTGGCCATTGATAGACTAACAACACAATGAATACATGAAACAGGGAGCTTTGGATTTTCAGGTGAAGGCTCTGCATGGACTCCACAGTGGATGCTCCCCTCATCAAAACTATCTATCTCTAGGTGCTGCCAGCCTCAGTGGAAAGCTGACTACAACTTAGCCTCTGATAGTTCATTATTCAATGAAAGACTACCCCGTGGCTCGGTGACAAGCTGACAATGGTATGTTCCTTCCATCTTGGAAGAGTTAATGATTCCTTTTGACAGCAAGAGACATTTATTTTTAAAATGGATTTGCATTTCATGGCCACATGGTCTCAGCCAACACCACTTTCTGGGTGCCATTTGCGAATATAGTTGTTTTCTACTCGTCACTATCTTAGATCATGGGAACACATTGCAGCAACATGGCCATAGGATTCACAGGTGTGGCTGTATTCCAGCCATTCAGATCATGTTAACCTGGGAAAGTGATGCAACAGCCTGTGGAAAGACAGTGGAGGCATAAACTCAGATATGCTTCCTGTGAGAGTACAACAGTGTTCTGGACACATCATGGCCCTCACTCAGTGAGAACCACTAACTCTGTGCTACCAGGACGTAGAAGGCATCAGTGAGAAACACAGAAACAAGAGAGGCTGCATCCATGTTCCAAATGACCCCCACATACTTACTATTCTTGCTCCTGGCAACTCTAAAATTATGAGTTTAAAGAGCCCTGTTTCCAAAGGAAGAACACTGCTACATGCACATCACCAGTCCTATTGAACTTTAGGTGGTGGTCGCTAGCTGGGTCACTGAATTTCTTATTGCAGGTGACCAAGAGCAAAGAAAAAAGAATCAGCATTTTGGCAGAGTTAATGGCCCCTGGTGTTCCTTGATCTTCTACCTTAGCTGCTGCCACTGTGGAGAGACATTCCTCATGCAATCTACTTTTGGGACATCACTGACCGTTTATATCAGTAACAGGGTATGTGTAGCTGCCATAGCCAGAGAAAGTTGTAGTCCCCACAGTTTCACACCACTAGATGACCTGCACAAATGCAAAAATGGTAACTGAGGGAAGTGACAATCTAGAGTAAACAGTAGAAAGAAAGACTGAAAGTTACCCTTGAGACTAGCTGTACCATAAGGGGAACCAGTACTACCTCAGGTAGTACACAAAGAAGCAAATTTAGGGTCTCCAGGAAGCAACTGTAGCAGACCTGATTGTGTCCATGAATTGTCTTTCCAGACTGTCCCACTCCATCCACCCTAAACTCCCTGAAGCACTGACAGGTGTCAGTCTGGGATGTGGAGGCACTTAGAAGACCCCCATTTCAGAGCCTGAGCTGCAGTGACATGGTGACTCACACATTGGAGGAAAAATGAGAGATCTGCTGATCCAGCGAAGACTCAATCATAATGTAACAGGTTCTTGACTCTTCTTGTCCTTTAGATGATATGCTTGTTGTGAGTCCTGTCTTTGCAGTAATAGAGTTAGCCCTCAATAAATTCCATGACTGTATTGAACACGCTGCTGATCTTGTGATCTGACCTACAGAAATAATAGAGTGCTGGAAAGCAAGCTATGTCCTCCACATTGTAATTTCTAGGGACTTACAAAAACTCATGAAATAAATTAGATTTTTTTTAAAGTCTATGTCTATTTTTTTGTTTTTATATACAAATTTGCTTTCAAAAATATAACTCTGTATACAAAATATAAAAGAAAATATCCTAGATTTTAGGTTGGAAATCGAAAGTCATATTTATTGGAACATATTTGAATAGTGATGGTACAGTGCTCAAAACGAATGCCTATATTTGTACCATAGGCTACTAGCTTATAGGCTTGTGACTTTCAGCAAATGACCTGTAAAGAATGGAATTTACCTCTAGGTGGAGACATGTCTTTGTCTCCTCCCTTAAGGTTTAATCAGTGGGGCAGGTCAGAGAGCTGGGAGGCGACCAGATTTAGGAAGTAGGGTTTCCCTTTACTTTTTCTTCCAGAATTCCTGCCTCCTAGCTCAATGCCTGCAAACGCAGGAGACTTGAGGGTCAGCTTGGTCTGCCTGCTTTTCTGAGGTCGGACTCAGAAAGATGTAACTATGTTTCTTCTTTTTCTTTCAGATGCTTGCCAGAGCCTAAGTGTTTCTTTCAACTCTAATGTTTTGAGATCCACGGCTCTTTTTCCCTAAAGCACCTCTCCTGCCCTGTGGCTGGCTGCCTCTAGCCTGGTGGTTGACCTCCATGTCTTCTTATCTCAATCAACATGTTTTTGTTTTTGTTTTGTTTCTTCTCCATTCTCTCCATCCCCTCTACATAGCTTTGAAATTTACAGCTTGCCAGTCTGGGTCTTTCTTTTTAAACTCCAATAAATGGCCCTGAAGCTTGGTGGCCATTCTTACTTTATTAATTAACGAACCTTAAGACCCCCAAAGAGGAAACCTCAATTTGCTAGGTATCATTTGATAGCTCTGTTGGGACTCCTTAGGATTTCTGGTAACACTTCTTTCTTATCTTTTGATGGGCAGAGAAAATGGACCAGTTCCTGCACCTGTAGATAACATCAAACTTTACATGCTTCAGACTATACTATCCCTTCCTCTAAGGATTGCTGTGAAGAGCAGATGAGTCAATTAGACAGAAGACATTTTAGAAGCACTTTGGCAGAGCTGAAGTACTCAAATCACTATTATTTTAATGCCTGTTATATATCAGAGACAATGAGAAGACGGCTCATGAATAGTGGCATATATATTTATTATTCCAACAGAGCAGTGGTTCTCAACCTTCCTAATGCTGAGGCCCTTTAATACAGTTCCTCATGCTGTCGTGACTCCCCAACCATAAAATCAGTTCGTTGCTACTTCATAACTGTAATTTTGCTACTGTTATGAATTGTAATGAAAATATCTGATATGCAGGATGTCTGATATTTGAACTCTGTGAAAGGGTCATTTGGCCCCCACAAAAGGAGTCGTGACCCCCAGGTTGAGAACTGTTGAAATAAGCCACACGACTGTCCTATGATGAAGCTATTGTCAACATGCCTAGGAGGAAAGTCAGGGTCTGAGAAAGTGGTCAGTGTCTCAACATCATATAGCTAAGTGGGCATCCTAGGGCAGCAAAGTCATGATACAGAGGCCAGTTCTGCAGGCATCTTCCTGTGTCTTCTTAGTCTGTCTTTTCTCAGATGTATTCCTAACCCATTGCTCTGCCCATGTCATCTGGGTCTCTTCTCCAGACGTCAAGAGATTAAAAATTGCATTCAGACAATTTTGTACTTGATCCACTCTTATTCAAAGCAAAGTTTTATTCTTCTACATGCCCTGTGAACTATCTCTTAAGTTTGTTAATGAAATTCCTGTTTCAGTCATCTTACATATTTGTGGCTCTTAGAGGAAAAAAATAACCGTGTGTGTATGTGGGTGTATTTGTGTGTTCAAAGAAGTTTTCACTTTTATTGATTTAAAAACAAGATTTTTGGCAAATTCATGCAAGATCTACAATGTAAGTGTGTAGGTTTCACATTACAAACAAACTTACCGCTTGACCCTTCAGTCTTCCTCAATGTCTCAAGTATATTGAAATTTGTTAACTCCTTGGTTAAGTGCCATTTCTTTTGAAGTTTTATTTTATATAAAGAGGATCTTGACTTGTAGATGTAACAGTCTTATTAAATAAGAAACACAGAGCCAAATGCAGAGTTAAAAGCCCAAGAGATCAGAGCAGCAGCCAAGAGTTAATACTAAAAACCCTTTCTTACCCTTTGCTGCTGCTGCGGTCCCTCCCCTCAGAAAGAGACCTACTTCCTGTGTATCTGTCATTTTATTGGCTTTCTGTTCTGCCTTTTCATTGGCTGTAAAGCCAACCACATGACCTCCTCATCACTGCCTGTCTATACAGACCTCCAGGTCTTCTATGGTTGGTATTGAGATTAAAGGCGTGTGTCTCCATGCTGGTGGTATCCTTGAACACACAGAGATCTGCCTGTCATGTGATCAGGAGTAAGGACGTGTGCTACCATTGCCAGACTTCTGCTATGGCTTGCTATTAGCTCTGACCCCCAGGTGACTTTATTTATTAACATACAAATAAAATCACATTTCAGCACAAATAAAATATCACCATACTGACTCTTCTCATCCTTTAGATGATTCACTTGTTTCACGGGTGTTTTGCTTGCACTATCTGTGTGTATCACATGTGTGTCTGGTGCCCACAGACATCAAAAGAGGCTCTGCAATTCCCTGGAACTGGAGTTACTGATGGTTTTAAGCCACCCTGTAGGTGCTGGGAACTGAACCCAGGTTCTCTGTGAGAGCACAAAGTCAGAATTATTTCCTTCACAAGGGGCTTTAAGTTTCTCTGTAATCTATTGCTTGCCACCTTGTATTTATTTAATATTCTATAGCCATCACATCATATTGGAGATGTCCTTTTTTTCTACACCAAATATTAACAGTGAAGATCCACATTTCTAATGCCTTTTCAGTTTTTACCTTAAATTAGCATATTAAAGTGTTAGAGATCATTATGTTTTCAAAGTGTGCTTTAGTGGTTCTCATTTCATTTGAAATACAAAATTGGAAATCTATAACAAATGTTTTCTAATGTGTCTTTTATGGAGCTTCTAAATTATTCTGTTCAAGCGTAAATTGCATCATTTTTTCCTAATGGAGGCAGCAGTTTTCTTAATTGGGGTGTCTAGTACCTCTTCATTAATGGAAAATGCTCAAAGCTTATTAATGATTCTTGATAAAAATAATCAATGGAAACTACATGCAGATAAAAATATGTGCATTTATAGGAAAACAAAATAATAGTTATACCATCCAGTAGAAAATACAACAGTTTTATATAGGTCTATAAACTGAGTTATATAATCTAATTTCAAAAATTCATTACAATGAATGCATGAAATATAAAAAAATGCACATATTAAAAAGATAGCATATGAAGTTTTGAAATACATGCATATTATTCATGCTTAAATCAGGTTGATCATGTCTGTCTCTTTAAATTTTATCTTTTTATGGCAAACATTCAAAATCATTTCTACATTTTTTTTTAAAACATAGCATTTGAAGCAAACAGTAAATTAAATTATCTAATTATTGTCTGGGAGTTCTTTTTACTCATTGTATTCCCAATAAAAATCAACACAAATACCCTTAGTAGCCTGACTTGTAATCTGTAATCCAAAAGAGATGACTCAAATACTCCTTTGACTAAATTTTTTAAAAAATGAACTCTATGGATAAATGGAACGTTAATTAGCAATAAAAAGGAGAAAGGTACTAATCAATGTTACAGCACCAATAAGTCTTGAGATTATTCTTTATATAATAAGTCACAAGGGATATATATTTTATGATTTTACTTATATTAAGTGTGTAAAATAAGAAAACTTAATAGAAAAAAATGAACTAAATAAGTACAAAGGCAGTGAGGAAATAGACTTTAAAGAGTGATGTATAAGAGTTTTCACAGAGAGTAATAAAATAAGACCTAAAATCATTAATGACAGTGGCACAACCCTGAATATACTAAAAGTAGCTGAAATGTGCTCTTTATGTTGGCTACTTGTATGATATGTGAACTGTTTCTGAACACACCTATTTAACAATGAATGGGTCAATCATTCAATTTTAAGTAGCTCCTCATTATTGACGAGGAGAATTAGAATGAACTGGAGTTGTAAGGGTTTTAGCACTTAGAACTAAGAGTCACCTGTGCTGTGCTCCACTTCTGTGATTCGGCTGACTTCCCGCATCAGGCCCCAAACCTCTTCTCTTTATCTTTAAAAACAGACTCTCGCAAAATATTTGCTTTAACCTTGCTGGTTCCATTGGGTGTAAGCATGTTTGCTGAAGATAATTTCTACTAATGAGTTCTCAGCCACCTACCTTAAAATCAAAGCCTGTCAGTAACAGGAAAGGCTAACGTGACACTGTGCTGTCTATACTTGTAGTAAGAAACTGTGGATCTGGGCCCAGCTACTCAAAGCCTTAGCTTCATTACATCCCTCAGCATATTAAAACTGAATTCTCCAATTCTCCAAACTTCTCGGTGGTCTGATTTCTACAACAACATGAACTGATTTTCAGGGCCAGGGAGGTGGTTCAACGGGAGAACTCGTGTATCTGAAAAGCCTGACAACCTGACTTGTTGCCTGGAACCCCCACGGTGGAAGCAGGGCATTGACTTTGGCCAGTCATCCCTGACCTCCACACCACACATGCTGCGCACAAACGTTTGTGCACACACACACACACACACACACACACACACACACAAATAAATAAATACATGTGTGTAAAAAGTATTTGTTTCCCTCCAGACTTGTTCAAGGATCTTGCTGAACTGTATGCTGTGTATAATAACTGAATTAATATAAAGGATCAGAAGAGCATTAGATTTTAATCCTGCTTTAGGAACTTGATCAAAATCCATACTGGATAAGTGCTGTCCAATATATAATTACTCTCTGTACAGGTTACTATAATTTGGTAGTATAGTATTCAAATGTTATACTTATGTACACATTTTAAAAATGAATATATACCCTGAAAATAATTAAGAATATAAGGTTTTTTTTTTTTCACTTCAAAATGCTTGTTAGTGATAAGTTTCTTGGTTTTGAAATTTAAGGTGACCAGCATGTTAAAAATGGAGTATTAGGTTAAGTAATTTCATAGTATTCAATAAGTATTCATTCACCCACTCTTAAATATGTCGTGGGAATACCTATTGGATTTGATATTAATGTGCTTACAAAATGGTTGGCATATTTAAATAATAAAAAAGACTTTAAATGAGCATGCTCAGTATTAACTTCTTGTGTTTCTTTCCTCCCCCGCCCCTTAGGGTGCTAAGGAACATACATAGGAAGTCTTGCATGCTGAGCAAGAATCCCACCACTAGCGGTCAGGCAGTCAAACAAAGCAAAGAATAGGCCTTTATTGGAATGAAGATCATTCATACTCAACTACCTCGGGTTAGCTTTCCTGACCTATTTTTCTTCATGCATAAGATAGCCATATTAATGCCAACCTCACTGTTGTATGGAGGGCACTAAAGAGATGATGTGTGCGGAATGCTCTGCAGCTTCGAAGTGCTAATGAATGATCACACGTTACCATCCTGTAGGGGATGGACTGACAGCTGCTAATTAGCATTAAGAGGAATATAGGAATAGGGGAGATGCTTGACAGTGATTCAGTGTGATAACAGGCATGGCTGTCCCAGTTAAACACTGCTCTGGCCAGCTCTTTGGAGTTTGCTAACTGCTCAGCTCTACGTTGGAATGACTGTCTCCCATATAATCTGCACAATTTCCTTACAATAAATTTTCAGGCCTCATTTGGTCATCCCATAAACTTAATATACTCTAAGCAGGTAGTTAGGTACATTCAAGGATTTCACAGTGAACAACAAAGACTCCGTTATTAAAATGATATGTGGACCCTGGAATAAGGCCACATGGAGTTGTTTACTACTAATGTTCTTGAATTACATTCCCCACACATTTGGCCTTCAAAAGGTAGATTAATCTGATGTCTGTCTACCTTGCTTACTAACAATCTATTTGGAGGAAAAAGTGTGAAAATGCCCATATAAGTTTATCAGAACTAGGAACTATGTTCCTGCTGAGTTCTCAAAAACAACAACAACAAAAAACCCAGCATCTCTTTATGAGTGGTCTACATTTATTATCTTTGCAAGATGCATAAAATGTGTAAGAGCTGACTTCCACCTTAGTGAGGTCTAAACTAAAAGAGAAGAACTTGGAGACTTAGAGGTGAAATTGATACCTAGTAGGAGGTAAAGATAAAACAGGGTTTTGTTTTGTGAGAAGACACATATCCAAAGGGAGCTCTATCTTAGGCAGATGTGAGAATTGTATTAAGAAATTCAGTCCAGAACGAAGGAGACTTAAGACAAACTGTTCTGGCAATTAAAGAGTAGGTCTTTGCAAGATAATTAGCAAGATAGAAGGAAGATGGTTAAGAGGGCCAGACCCATGATGGCCGGTTACAGAGAAATCCAAAATATCTCAAACATTCTGTTGGAATCCAGACACCACAGATCCTTCTCTAAAATAAATCGGTTGTTTCTGACAGTTAAAAACTTCTTCACATGCACTGTCATTTTATGAAAATGATTAGATTAAGGCAGGGTTAATGAATTTTAGAATTATTTTGATAATTGCCTCCCCTCCAACACCCGAAATTTGCTTTAAATTTATACCGTCTAATGCTAGTGTCTAGAAAAATCAATGTTTATAAAGTATTGCTTCACAGGTCAATTGATATGTCATCAATCACCGTGATTGCTAATGTCCTCCCTTCCTTTCCATATCAACGAAAGCCTGTTAAATCTTCTGGTTGGGATGAAGGCACTCTTGAAAATGTGATTATTACCGGAACCAAGATGAATATATTTCTATTTTGCTGTACACAAGGTTCTGTTCTTATTCTGGTGCCCACTCACTCAGATGATGCTCATTAGTGATGTCTTCACAGGGAGCCCTGAATAAAATGCCAACTCCAAGTCCTTGGGCAGCTATTTCTTTATTCCTTCTGATGAAGATCTTTTCAAGTAACAAGGCCTTTCTCAATCCAGGCGTGTGTGACTCAAGGACCTGGGTGCTGGGCAATAGAAGATCACCAAAAGTCAACCTGAGATGGTGACCCTCAAGCTCTTTATCTCACCTAGATGATGACTAAAGATGCAGACACATCAGGAGTAAGCAAAATAAAGAAACAACATGAAAGACTAAGAAGCTGCCCTGGATTCCCCCACCCGACCCAGTAGTAGAAGGGGACTGATGGAGCTGCCATGTGGTATCTGATTAATAGACTTTTAACAATATTAAGATTGGTATACGCAAGGCATGAGGTTCATTATGATGCTTGGTTAATTCCTTGAACCAGTGGGTGAGAGGTATGTTCAGTGCGTGCTTCCCGGGCCCAACTCAGGAGATGATCATGCTCTGTTCTCACATTAAGGGGGTGGTTACACATTGAAGCCTCCATTTCTGTCTTTGATGGCTACTTCATAGTTGTTGATGTTAACTGGCTCATTTCGTGGCCACTAGTCTGTCCAGTGTTGCTAGTCTCAGACCTTGTTTGGTGTCTTGGTAGTAGATCGTTCTTTGTGCTAACATTTATGTGGCCACCATGGGCCTTTCCTCTTTACTTCCTACAGAAACCTTACTTTTGCCTCACTCTATTTTATCTTCCTGCATACCACTATGAGCATGCAGTGAAAGGCATGCCATTTCCTTTCACATTAACTGAACTTTTGTGGAGGTCTAAATTACTCAGGGTCCGAGAAACTGAGCTTGCTTTACCCAACAGAACTGCATAAGGGGATGATTTGGTCACGGGCATGATTATCAGGTATTTGGAAGGGCCTACACTTGGCTATGCGGTATGCTTTGATCTAGAAAGGGGGGGTCTTTTACCCTGCCCCTTGGTATTGTTATAAAAGCCCTTTTGAATAAATGGAAAAGGCCATTGGGTATTGACCCATGTCCTCCCAAAGCTATCCTGTGTTTCTGTCTTTCTCTTCTTTGCTATCTTTCTATCTAATATTTTCTTATCCCTCTCTCCTCTTAGGAACCCTTGAAAAGGTGGGAGCTGGCCTCCCACAAAATTTACTCCCTTTACCATCGTGGATATAATACTACTGACCTCTTCAAGTCTGACCAAACTTTTCATCACTCAGTGATAGCTGTCAAGAGAAACAGGATGAGTGTCACATTTCCTAGGATGTGCAATGCTTCCCAGAAGAATGAAGCTTAGGGAAACTATAGTCCATACAGAGTAAGTAAAATATCACAATATTAGCCGGGCGGTGGTGGCGCACGCCTTTAATCCCAGCACTCGGGAGGCAGAGCCAGGTGGATCTCTGTGAGTTCGAGGCCAGCCTGGTCTCCAAAGCGAGTACCAGGAAAGGCGCAAAGCTACACAGAGAAACCCTGTCTCGGAAAAAAAAAAAAAATATCACAATATTACAAAAGTTGTACTTATTCTTTAATTCATTTGTCTTATAATTTTCTCTTTAAACTCTCAGAAGTTTTTTTTGAAATAAAGTTAAACATAAATAACATTCTGTTTTGAAATTAAATAAAAATAATAAAACAAGAATGTTGACAAAAGCATATGTAACCAATTATTAAATAAGCAACCGTGAAGTTCTCACTTTGGGCCTGTATGTTCACATCTATGAAGAATAACCTTATAAATTTTTATAAGTGGTCATTACTGTCTAATGATGTATTTAAAACAATACTTACAACAAAAAGGTTTTCTAATAATACTATAGTTTTTGAAAGTGTAAGGTTCTAGTTTTAACAAAATGTTATGACTTAGTTAAAATAGCAGTTGTGAGGCTTCTGACATGTGATCAAATCCTTCTGTTTTATTTCCTTTGAATTATTTTATAGGTTTTGATCTAACCACCTAAACCCAATTCTTTCATATATCTTACTGAATTTTTTTTAGGCAGCTCAGACTTGGCATTGATAAAAATAGGTCTCATTTCTCTTTTCCCAAATTCTCAGTCTCTGTATGCAATTTTCTACATGAATGGTAGAGCAGAAGTTGAAGTTACTTTCTAATGACCTTGGAAATGTGCCAGGTGGTGGCTGACACATGATTCTGAAGTTAATCTATCCTGAATCTACAGTCTGGTTTGCCAACACCTTCAAAGTCTTAATCAAAATATCTGAATTTTCAGAATCCTCAGTTCCTTTATCTATAAAATGGTTGCATGCACCTACTCCACAGGATTAAATGGAATCATATTTTTAAAATACTCAGCACATTGCTAACACTGTTTATCTATGATGGGTGTTTTTAAGAAACACTGGTGATTATTATGCATGTTGCAATCCTTTCTTGTCTCATGTTTTCTTGTTAGTTTTGTTTTAAGGGATATGTATTTCTTCCAGCTCTGCTCTTGTTTTTTTTCCATAGAGCAGCTAGAATTCTATTTAAAGCACATATTTAACTCTATCAACATTCTATTTTAATTTCCTTCCAGGGTTCTAAAAGACACCATTACAAAATGCAAAACCTTTTGATTGGCACCAAGGTCCCTTCACCAACTGAAAAACACTCTATTTGTCTAAACTTATACCAAGTACTTTCAACATTTTCAATTCCTACCACAGACAGTCTCTTGTACTTTGAGCCCCTCCAGTGAGTCATGTAGACCTCACATCCACACATGCCACCTGGATGCCTGAGGCATGATCTATTGTTCTGAATTATCAAGCTACTGTCTACTCAGATCTGAGCAAAGTTTTCTTCATGAGTTAGATTCCCTGTATCATTCTTCCCAAGCACTGTGCATGTGGAAATGTCTTAGGGCTGATTGCCTTTTGGTGTGAATGTAATTAGCTTGCTTATTTCTCCCTCATAATTAAACCATGTCAAATTCATCTTTCCATTCCACATTGTGTGACAGTGCCTGATAGCAAATGAACACACTGTGGATATTTGTTCAGTAGACAGGCATGTTCAGATGAGATCTAGGTTACGGAGATAACGAACTTCTCTTTGTCAGCTCCATCCAGGACTTCTCCTTATTGTGACTGGCTGATGAGCACCATATCCACAGTGTAAGAACGGTTGCTGTCCTGGAAATAAAGTGGTCTGTTAGATGACCTTTTCTGGAAGGAGAGGTAAAATCTCTATTCACCACAGGTGGACCACTAAGAACAGATATGAAGAAAGGATTCCATTCAACTATAGATTGTTCAGCTAGTAAGTTTATTGGATTAATGCAGGATAAAAGGTGGGGGCCACTTAGAAGAGCATAAATCGAGCAATGGCAATCCTATCACCACAAAACCCAACCCAGCAGGGATTAGCACTCACATTGCTGCATCCCTAGAGTCACTGCATGACTTACAGGTGGCTCCACTAAATAATTGATTCTCCTGCAACATTTTTTTTTACAGCTTATATATTCTTTGGGAGGAGCTTCATGGGTCTTGTAGCTTTCTGGACTCCTTTAGCCTTGTAAGTTTCATCAGCTTTCTGAGGGTTCTAAGGCTCATTTCTCCCTCTAGGAGGGATTTTTTTTTCTGTCCAGAGGAATTAGCTGCAAAACACAGTCCATATCACCAGAAGCAAAAATAACCACTACAACCTCGCCCCAACTCATCTTTTCTTTTCAGCAATGAAGTTGTCTTAGGAAAGGTTGTCAGTACTCTGATGCTTAGCCAGACAAAATCCACAGAGCACCACTTAGTACCATATGCAGGCTGCTTCTCAGTCAAAGATATACTACTACATTTTACATCTAGTACTAATAAAATTCACAGTGGGTCACAAAGTAGAATTTCATGCCAATGACCTCAGATATCAGGAGGTCTCAGCAATTCCATCTCTACAGGATTATTTCTTAGTTGTAAACTGGGCTTACATAGGTTGTATCCAGTTTTTTTTCCTTTCATTACTTATATCAGTGTGAATCAATAGATTGCCTGCCTCTATCCCTTCTCCAACTACATTAATATACTTTTGAAAGGAGAGTAGACAATTGAATTAAGCTCCACATTTCCTGGCCTTCTTTTGGATCAATAGTTCATTATTTGCTATATTTGCCAATATGCAAAACCTTTAGGATAGTTTCCATGATTAAATAAAAAGGCTACATTTGCAATGTGTTACATGATTTGAAATTCTGAAGGATTTCTTCCTCGTTTAGTTTATGATGTGAGTTTTTGACCCTTACTGCTTGCCAACTTTAAGACAATGTGATTCTACATGCTTCTTGTTTAGACAGCAGCACTGAATGGTCAAACAAGTGTCCACTCAGCCTCTGTAAAACACTTAGTCTATTTATCAGATCCTCTGGCTTCTCTAACCACTGTTTTCTCTCAAGTGGGAAGGTCTAGCCTCTAGGGAGATCAAGGACTATTAGATATAATTAACTTCCCCCACTCTTTTTTCTCATAGGAGATGGATTTTAAACGACTTCAAATCAGACCATGGTTTGTGATTACATTCTATTAAATATGATGAAGCATCTTCAGAGAAAAGAGCCATTATTATGAGTTGAGTTTAAAAGCAAAAATTCCCATGAGATCTGATAATTATCTCCTGGGGTAGAAATTATATGCCCACAGCAAGAGGATCTGTTTCACTGGTACCTGGACTCATAATGATAGCTTACAGTAGCAAGTAAGATGGAGAGAGTGAGCCAAATACTTACAGGAGAACAGAGATATCATTTCAGGTCTGTAAAGGAAAACAGCCACAAGAAGACAAAACCAGATCAGACAGACAATTGTACTTTGCAAAATAACCCTAATTATCTTGCATGGTTCATGCTGACATAATTAAGCTAAACGTAATTCCTTGTTAATAGCGTTTGGTATAGCTGTTTAGGATTTCCATTCACAGTCCTGAAGTCAGCAGATGCTTTGCCATGACTTTCTTCCCCAGATAAGAAAGAATGACTAAGAAGAAAGGCATAGGAGAGGAGAGTGAAAGAAATAGAATACAGAAAAGGAGCTGGGTGAATCAGATTCCTGTCATGAGGTGTGCTCAGGCCTCCCTCACAGAGTATAAAATCAGGAAGAGTTTTTGGCACAAGGCAGCTTTTGGCCACTGTGATAAAGCACCTTTAACTTTAAAACAGGAAGGGATTTCTTGGCTCACGTTTTAGAGGTTTCAGTGCCTAGTTTAAATGTCTCATTGTTTTTGAGCCTATCCAACATGGCTGGAGCATGTAGTGAGGGAAATTGATCATATCATAGTAGCCAGGAAGTAAAAGAGATGAAGATAGAAGCTGAGGCTCACTATCCCTTGCAAGGCCATGCCCTCAGTGACCTATCTTCCTCCCTCTAGGGCCTGTCTCTGAAAGTTCTACCATTTCAGGTAGTACCTCAGGATAATTATCATGGTGGTAAAACCCAGGCCTTGGGGAATGTTAGAAATTCACCTTAATAGATACCTAAACGGAAGAACTTCATCATTTTGCTTATCTTCCCGAAATCTTATATTTATATTTAAGAGTAGAACAAAATCAAGTGGATCTTGAGCTGGGTACCACCTCTGTTAATAAAGGAAATATGATTAACACAACAAAGAATTAAGGAAATTCATGAATAACCTCATAAACCTATCCAGATGTAAATATCAATTTGATTTTGACATAGCCCTAAAGCAGCATTTAATTTCACCTTCTGAGTTTTTACGATGAAGAATAATGTAAGTCAGAAATGAGGATGGCAATGTTGTTATATTCAAACTTCCTTTTCTTTTCTCAGTAAATTATGCCAAGATTATGTTTACATGATATACAAGATAACAGTTCTCCACACTATGACCTCCCTTGTGTGTGTGTGTTTTCTTGGCTTTTTTTTTTTTTTTTTTTTTTTTTTTGGTTTTTTGAGACAGGATTTCTCCATATAGTTTTGGTGCCTGTCCTGGATCTCACTCTGTAGAACAGGCTGGCCTCGAACTCACAGAGATCCAAGTGGCTCTGCCTCCCAAGTGCTGGGATTAAAGGCATGTGCCTCCACCACCTGGCTTTCTTGGCCTTTTTAAGAAAAAAAAAGTATTTCTAGAAGACTATTATGATTTCCTCCCAACTGAAACATTCCATCCTAGATGGAGGCTTCTTAAGAAAACTTGCAAGGTTCAGGATATAAACAGCTCACAAGTCTCAAACTCTTGAAACTTACAAGACTTACTGAGCCCTTCTCCAAGGCTATATAAACAGTAATACTGGTGTTGGAAAGGGGACTCTCCACTGACCCATGCGGCCTGTCAGTCATGCAGGAATCTTCAGGGACATAGTTTTCATGTTTCATCACATATGCTGGTGTGGGGATTTGGTGACACAACTTCCTTTGATTCACTCATGTATTGTCAGTAACCCCTCACCCATACTTCTGTTGTGGAATATTATTTTTAACTGGTCAAAGATGTGTTACATCTGTTTATGCTGGAGTATGTTACTTTAACTGTGTAAAGGTGTATTACTTTTGTTTATGCTGCATTTGTTTAATTATGTAAAGATGTGTTACATTTGTTTCACCTTGCCTGCCTAAGGCTCCTGATTGGTCTAATAATGAGCTGAATGGCCAATAGGTGGGCAGAGAAAGAATAGGCAGGGCTGTCAGGGAGAGAAAATGAATAGGAGAAGAAAAAAAAAGAGAAAGAACAAGATAAAAAGGAAGGAGAAGAGAACAAGGGAGATGCCCGGCACCAGAAGCCAGGCAGATGCGAGGCAGACAGACATCAGAAGCAGTGAAAGTAAGAGAAACAGAATGAAAGCAAGTAAAAAGCCCCGAGGCAAAAGGGAGATAAAGAAAAACAGGTTAATTTCAGTTAAAAGAGCTAGCCAGAAATGAGTGTAACTAGGCCGAGGCTCTGTGTCATGATTTGGGAGGTGGTTGGTGGCCCAAAAAGAAAAAGACTGTTACATCCTCCTACATAATAAACCCAAGAAACACACTGGTTCACTAAGTTTGGCTTTCATAGAATTATTCGTTTCATCCGTCTTTGGTGCCCTATGTAGGCGACTAGATGTTTGCTCATGTGCCCTCAGGAAAAAGGACACAACTGTTCTCAATACTGTGTGCTTTAAAACATGAACATAGATTAGAGTACTAATGCATGGAAGTAATGGCATCATGTTAATTATGCAGAGGTATCCAAATATGTATGTTATTGGTATCACATTTTGTCCCCAGACAATTACAAATCAAGTCATCCCTGATCCAGGCAAGGGAACTGAAACTTTAAGCAGTTAAGAGTCCCTTTCCAGAGCAGTGAGAAAATGGCAGGACAAGCTTAAGCCTGTGTGGTTAAGAACCCAGTTTGTGTGACCATGGTCTCGACCTATTCCGCTCCCATCAGCATGTCCACTAATTCTTGGTGTCAGAAAATCCTATTATGAAACTCGGTTTGTGTTTTGCAGAGTACACAAGTACCAAGAAATAAATAACATCATTGTAACTTCCACACATGACTTTTCATGATGACCTGCTGGCGACATTAAACAAGATGGGTTATACTGTGAACTGTCTGAACAGGGCACAGACAAGCTCAGTTGCAACTTCAAACATCTGTCTTCTTAAGTATCTCTTCTGTACATCACTCAGATTTAGAGAGTGGCCCGTATCTTCTCACGAGGAGTCACAATGTCCCTTGAGGCTTTTTGAGCTGTAATTTTAAAAGGACAGTGATGTTGGAAGTTGCCTTTGAAGCTTGTTCACACATGCCTGATGCTGCGTTTAAATTTGGAGTGTTGGGGCTCTGATAGATCTTCTGATAATGTTTCACTTGCAAATAATGAAAGAAACAAAGCAGTCTTTGTTGTTTGTCTGAGGTAGTACATGGACAGGTTGGCTGCTAGTCTGACACTGCAAAGAACTTATTGGGTGATCTCATGTTTGGAACACAAAGATAAGAGTTAAGAACTTTAAAAATTTCTCAGCACTCATTCCCCCAGGCAAATGGCTTCACATTCTGTCTGCAATGCCAGCCAAGACATTTCATGAAATTCTACCGTGGAAAATGGGTACCAGACATGAGCTCATTCAATCTTTGTCCCATTACCTGGGGATACTGGGAAAAAAATGCTTTCCAAATCAGTTATCTTTGTGATGGGTATTCAGTATTTTAAAAAGAAATATCTGAGCTAAAATTTATCTGATTTTTTTTTCCAAAACAGGCATCTAAAAACCTTTTGTGATGCCATGCACATTGGCATACTCCTGCAATTCCATCAGTTAGGATCTGATGGGACACACAAGACACTGTCTTAAAAGAAACTAAAAATTAAAAAAGGAAAAGAAGAATTTTTGTAAAAAATAAAAACCACATTTTAGCCACATCACAAATCCATGTTTATAATCAAAAGCAAGTGGAAAGATAATTTAGGGAACTGTTTGACAAGGTGTGCCTTTGAAGAAGTGGGAACGTCTTCCAGGACTGCTCTTTCCTTGTTGTATGATTTTGCCTGTCACTCTCAGCTCAGGGGAGATGTTAATGAGTCTCAAGAGGAAGCACTGGGCACAGAAGACCTGTGGAAACAGAGTGTTCACAGGCAAATTAAATAGGATTCAAAAAGCATGGCATACAAAGTTAGTCTATCACAGGAATTTCTGTCTGCTCAAGAGGACATAAGCAACACAGGCAGTGGTAGTGCACGCCTTTAATCCCAGCACTCCAGAGGCAGAGGTAGGGGGATCTCTGAGTTCAAGACCAGCCTGGTCTACAGAGCAAGTTCTAGGACAGGTAGGGCTACATAAAGAAACCCTGTCTTCAAAAACAAAAACAAACAAACAAACAAAACAAAACAAAGTATACAACCATGTTACTGGATAGAGTATTTTTAAGGCACCCAGTCTATTTCCAGCATTCAGTTTCTCTCAGAGTCATTCTTTGTTTTTAACTATAGCATTCAGGATATGCTATTTTCCAATCAGTTGACTTATTTTCCTTTGGGTAGTGCTACACCTTATCTCCACATCTTATCAAGTAATATCTTACAGTAGTTACAGGCAGCAAGAGACAGAAGAAATATTGTGGGCTCTAAGGTACAGGTACTTCTACCAGCACTGTCCAAGCAGTTTCTAGACCTCACTTACCTCCTGAATCAAGCAGGTCAATAATTTCTATCTTCTCAGGATTTTCTGAGAGGGGGAGACAGCACAAGAGAAGTTGTTGGTGTAATTTGTGGCCCATAACAGACTCATAAGGTATCTGTTGCTGTTCTAACAGAAATTGGTGCTAAGAGCAAAGCGAAGCCAACTCTCCATTCCTTGTAAAGCAGCTGGAACTGACGATGCCTCTCTGTGCTCTTCTCTTTCTCTGAAATTACAGATTTCCAAAACTCATGCTGTTAATCTTCAAGAAGAGGTATTTCATTTTCCATGCTTTACATTTCTCTATCTGGACTCATTCTTTTTTTTTTTAAGAAATTTTTTTTCATTTTGCATACCAACCACAGATCCTGGTCTCATCCCTCCTGCCACTCCACTCATTCTCCCCCCACTACTCCCCATCCCCTCCTCTGAAAGGGTAAGGCCTCCCATGGGGAGTCAGCAAAGCCTGGTACATTCAGTTGAGGCAGGACCAAGCCCCTCCCTGCTGCATCAAGGCTGAACAAGGTGTCCCACCATAGGTAATGGGCTACAAAAAGCTAACTCATGCACCAGGGATAGATCATCATCCCACTGCCAGGGACCCCTCAAACAGATCAAGCTACACAACTGTCTCCCATATGCAGGAGGCCTAGTCTGGTCCCATGCAGGCTCCGCAACTGTCAGTCTATAGTTCATGAGTTCCCACGAACTTGGCTCTGTCTGACTTATTATTCCTAATAAACTAAGTTTCTAGGAACAGTTTGAGAGACAGGAACCTTGCCCATGCCTTGACAGTGCCCCTTTGATGCTAAAATATTGAAAGACTTAATGTTGGATGTTATTCTTCCCGGATTTTGCTCATATGTTATCATTGGTGATGGTACAAAGACTCTTTTATTTTCTTATTTTGGGTACAAATATTCTTAAAGGCATATATCTAGTGATACAGTTTTTTTTCATGAAATTCATAAGTTAGCATGAGTTTTGAAAATGTACAGCAGGACTCCTCTATCCTAAGGGAAAACAATCTTATGCAATTAAACTTGGCTATCTTACTAAGAAAAAAATTTTTTTTTATTTTACAGTTATTGAGTTGCATCCCCATTCACTTCATTATCATGCATGAACCTCTTGTCAAATTTGTTTTGGAGAAAGAAGGGAAAAGCTACTTTATATGATTCTTACTTTCTACACACTAGAGTGAGTTGTGCCTGGTGGAGAGGGAAGCAAACGGCAATCTATGTGCTAGCTGTTGCTCAGGCATATGAATTTTAATCAGAAAATAGACTTCATTCTTTTGAAAATGAACGTTCCTATTCCTTACCTTGTGTGGTGATATTTTATTTGTGCACCCCAATAAAGCTTATCTGGGGATCAGAGGAAAAGCCAGCCACTATATTAAACATAGAGTTCAGGCAGTGGTAGCACATGCCTTTAATGCTAGTGTTCGGGAAGCAAAGATACACTCAGATCTCTGTGAGTTCAAGACCATACTGGAAACAGAGCCTGGCATGGTGACACATGCCTTTAATCCCAGGACTAGTTAACCACAGAGGTTTGGAGGTCTATACAGACAGACAGGAAGTGATAGAGCTGGGTGGAAAGAGGAAGTGATATAGCTGGGTGGAGAGAGGAAGTAAGATGGCAGGGCACAGAAAGGTATATAGGCATGAATATACAGGAAGTAGCTCTCTCTGGAGGCTGAGGAGTTGGTAAGGTGAGGTTGACTGTGGTTTGTTCTATTCCTCTGATCTCTCAGTTTTCACCCAAATATCTGGTTCCGGGTTTTCTATTAATAAGACTATTTAGCAATTCGTCTTACAGCCTTGTAATTGGCAAACTGTAGATATGACCATCCATGGCAGCTTAGGCCCTAAGATTAATTACAAGTTGTGCATCCCAATTTCTCCCAGGAATGTTCTCTGTAGGTAAAATGTAATGTAAAATGTAAAAGTAGAAAGATGGGGTCTGGAAAGTGCACAGAGCTCAGGAGCAAAGTAGCTGTGAGGGATCCTCTGTTTTAACACCTACTGTTGACCTACTGGAATGAGTGATTATGCCATTTGAAGGTTCCCTAAAACTGTCTAGGCAAAACAACCTGCTCCCCAATATCCTAGTGAAGATCACACCTATTTCTTAAAACTCAGACTTTCAGCTAGAGAGACCAACTCAGTGACAAATGGACACCACTCAGAAACTAGCCTACTATGAAAGGGTGGGTTTGCATGGTTTTGCTTGGCTTGTGCAAAGCATGTACGTTCTGTGTGTCTTAAAGTGACACTCATTATCAATGCATGAAGGATCTTATTGGTTCAGTTATCCAACGTTTTCTCTTCCATGTATTCCCTTTGTCTTTCCCTTTTCCCCATAAAGCAGTGCTGTAAAACTCCCTGTAGCATTCATGCAGTAAAATCAGAGCCCAGTTTCTTTCTCTGTAGCCCTGGAAGTAAATGTCAGAAGGTAGACTCCATCTGCATTATAGCACTCTCTGTGCAAGTCACCTTCATATCTGTGGTTCCATTTATGGCTAGTGATTAATTACTGTGTTTTCCACATAACTCCAATTTTAGTGTTTCTTACACGGTGAGCGTATTTCTCTTTAATTTCTAGATAAGAAGAAAACAACTGTTGACAGTGTTCTTTGTTCTTTGATTATATAGGCTGCTGTTCTAATGCCAGAGAAATCTTCAGATTCCAAAGGTAAATGTGATAGTGGCAGAGAGCTTGATAGGAGGTATAAAGAGGAAGTAAGCATTTTATATATTTCCAGTAATGGTGCAAATTAGAAAAACAGGTTTGGGATACAATTAGGCAATGTGTGGTAGAATCTTTTCTTACATAAATGAAAAGTTGCTCCTTAAGTCCAAACCAAATAACCAGGAGATGAGGCACAAAGATGTCAGTATAAAGATGGCCACTCATGACAAAACCCACCTCTGCTTAACAGCAGAGGATTATTTAATGTTTTCATCTTTACAATAGAATAAGAACTGATGACTGAAAATGCTGTTGTGTAGAGGTATCTGTATGTTATAGGGATACTTTGGGGAAAGAAGTTTCTTAAACTCTGGTATAATATAACATACTGTAAACATACACAACAACATTTGTGATTTAAAAAAAAAGTAAAAAGGTAGATTTTTTCAAAATCCTAATGTTTCCTGAAGAATAAACGGTTAGCAAAAACTGTTGTTTTTTTTTTTTTTTCTTTTTCTTCATCTGGTATCTTGAGCTGTGATAGAAGACCTGATGCTGGGTAATACACAAAGAAAAGATGATGCAAACAGCTGAGGAACGTAAATAGTATTGCACTGGAGTCCTAGTGAGGAGCACCCTCCACCCCCGGCTGGGTCCTGACATGGAAGAGATGTAAAAAGGAAACAGGCTGCATACCGAATGAGCCAACCCTGTGTACTATGCACTTTAAGAATCAGTTGCTTTGAAGAGAAATGACTTGGTTCTCCAAAAGTGACAGTAATCCCTTACGTTGCTGACATCTCCATGATGTAATCGTCTTTTTAAAACCACACTACCTGTTTACTATTATGCTAGGGACATAGATTTTAGCACATGAACCTTAGGGGTCAATCCATATCTAAACCACAGTATTTACATCTCTAAGTTTTCATGAACAATTATATATATATACATCATGTTTAAGAGCTCCTTCTAATAGATTTTTGATGGTGGTGTTTGAGACAAGGTCATACTCTAGCTAACCTGAAACTCTCTGTGTAAACCTAGCTGGTTTCAAGTTTGTAGCACTCGTCCTACCTTGACCAGTGGATACTCTTGTGAGACAATGCCTTATTATATAAACTAGAAGCCTCAAACGTTCTAGTTTGCCAACATACCCAAGTAAAAACCCAGTTTCCTTCAAAGTAAGATTGTCCTGATACACAGGGAAAAGATAATTACTAATTCAATAATAGAGAGGCCATTGTCATTGGCCCAATGATAGAAATATCATGAATTAAAATTACTACTCTTTTTCAGAAAAGGAAAAAGCAGCATCTGTATTTTACAAGAATTCGTTGTAGTGTAAGGCAAATCAGAAGGGGGAGGGGCTGACTCATTTTGAGTAAACAATGTAAAAGCAATGGGAATTGGTGCTCGGCTTGTGCATTATTTTATCTTGTATACTAAACACTCAGTGTAATGTGAACAGACAAGAATATAAGTAAGCTGTAGGTATCTCTCACACAATCAGAAAGAACAACACTAATGCAAAGTTGCCATCAAGCAGACAGAGTAGCTGCAATTATCTTTAACAGTTCATCTTTCTCTGTAGTACATGAACATTGCAAACGTACCTCACAGCCAACTTCTTTCATGTCTGAAAACAGGTTTCTTCCAGGTTGCTTTTCTTCTTCTTCTTCTTCTTCTTCTTCTTCTTCTTCTTCTTCTTCTTCTTCTTCTTCTTCTTCTTCTTCTTCTTCTTCTTCTTCTTCTTCTTCAGTTATTTCAACTAAAATCCCTGAAAGTCTGCAGGATCCATTTCATCACACAGCACATAGAGGGAGGGATGCTGGGCAGGTGCAAGGTTCTCTCTCCCTGGTGCTAAAGTGGGTGATACAGGAGAATGGACACCTGTGTTTGCTTGTTGAGGCTGTTTGGACCACTACAAACAGAACTGGTAAACTAGAGCAGAACTGATACTTACGTCTACCCCCAGGGACAAGATCTGTCCTCATCAAACAACTCCTTGTGTTGCTGACCTTTTGATATTCTACTCCTCAAGCTTTTCTCTCATTGACTGACTTAATCTTCAAAAGTATTTTACACCTGGCAGCACGCCAGTTACTCTGCTACATTGAAGATGTAGATAAACAACCCAAAATTGTTTCTTGCACAAACCTACAAAGATATATGCAAACAGATTACAAATCATTTAAAAAAAAAAAAAGCCGAATGGCAAAGCAGAACAGTGATCAGATAAATACACCTGGTAGGTTGGCATTTCAGTACTCTTTTGGTTGTTGGTTGTTGCTTTTTTATGTGAATTGGAAAAGTTATTCTACTTCATGAGCTTTGGTGTCTTTATCCTTAATATGTAGATAAAATTCTTAGAATAGAAAGTTCAAGTGGAAGTTATATCTAAAGAAGGATTAATAGTAAAAATCATAGTAAGAGAGGCTGTCCTGGGTTTCTTACAGAACTGTTACATGTGTGCAACGTACAAAATATGACCTCTTCTTAGGCCTGGCCTGGTGGGTGCATGATGCATAGAAACAGGCTTTAGCTCATATTTCTGCCACAGAACTGACAATTTTGGGCAAGGCCAAAAATCTTTTTCTTCTTATTTTTCTCACCACTTGTCAACTACCTGAGTTTTTGTTTCAACTCTTCAGTGGTTGCCATGTGAAAGCAAGTGGTCCCCAGAGTGTCAGGGGTGAGCAGCTGTGACAAGTACATGGAGAAAGAGAGAGAACACATAAAGTTTTATGATACAGCCTCACCACTGAGGTGGGGACTGAGTGTACCAGAAACAAAGTCCCTACATCAGCGTGACAGAGTCAGGAAAACCCCACCAGGGAAACTGTCCTGATTAACTAGAAACTAAGCTACATATAGTGGTGTATGTCTTCAATCCAAAGCATTGCGAGGCTGAGGCAGGAAGATCACATAAGTTCAAGCCCAGCCTGGAACACTTAGTGAGACCTTGTCTACATAAATAAATTAATCCTGGGACAGTGTTAAAAGTATCAGGTCTGTAGGGAAACAGGAATCTTTATAGGTTGGGCATGTGTGGGAGAGAATCCTGAATAAATCACTGGAGCACACATTATGCGTTTGTATGTGACTCATTTGCCTCCAGCTGGTGAGTTCAAACTAAAAATATTTATTATTTATAACCCAGTGGCCCCAACTAGCCAGACTGAAATGCTCCTCAAATGTTCTCCATCTACCCGCTCTGTATCTGTCTGGGAGCCTCTAAGACAACATCAAAGGTGTTTAGAGAGAAATCAGGCATATTTTGATTTACCAATTCCTCCATGGAAAGGTGCTTCCTGCTCATCACTGGCTGAGCCTACGGAACCATGCCCCGCCCTCGGCACTGCAGAAACGAAAGCTTTCATTTAGCCCCCTCCCCTCTGTGCTTTGCTGAAGAAGCTGCAATGTCGCGTGGGTTCACAAGGAGTGATGGTGTTTGTATGGCAGCAATGTTACTTCGACTAGGTCTAGGAAGAGCAAGCACAACCTAAGATCCAGCTGCAACAGCCTAGAGTCCTGAGGAGAGTAGTGGCAGTCGTGATGGAGAGAAGTGATTTCAGAGATACTCAGGACAATCGATTGACGATCGATCGGAGACCTGAAGCTCCAGGAGGGCGAAGTCCTGCACAATTTGTCAGATTCAGAATTGAAAACTGAACACACGTAGTGCTCTGCTGAGGAAAGGTTGTGTGGGAGAAGAAGATGTGGCATCGGTGTGGAACAGGGAAAGCTGCGATACCAGCTGAAGGTTTGATCTCAAAGTTAGAAATGCCCAAAAGATATTTCAGGAGAAGTTATTTTGCCAAATAGGACCACCTTCTCCAATTTCCCTCTTTGTGTGACTCCATGAGATTAGAGCAAGCCTGATCCTTTGAAAACAAAGGCTAAATTTGTTTCCTCCTTTGGCTTTTTAAATTTTTTACATTTTTAGCTAAAATATAATTACACCAATTCCTCCTTTCTTTTTCCTCCCTCCTGCCTCTCCCACATCTCCTTCCTCCAACCTTGTCTCTACCTCTCTACTCTCAAGCTGATAGCCTCTTTTTCTTTGATTTTTATCTTTAACACATACTCATACACACATCCATATGTATTATATGTTACATATATATGGAAAATAAATTAATACAAACTGCTGAGTCCATTTTTGTTGTTTGTGTGTATACGGTTTAAGGGCTGACAATTTTGTATTAGGACCTGAACAATGACTGTATCAACAGACACACTAACACAGAAGGGTGGGAAAAAAATCATGGGGTCCCACCCATAGACAAAGAACTACAGGCAACTGATGGTTGCTGAGAGAAGGAGAATGGGCCTCTCACAGGGATCCGCCCCCTGACTGGTTATCCAAAGGCTGGAATTTGGCCTTCATCCTCCATTCCACCTTTCTCAGTGGCCTCATGCCACACTGAAACTTAAGCAGCTAAGTGCCTGTGAATGCACTTCACCTTCTAATCAATGTATTTGCATAGCTAATCACTTTGTGAGATATCCTCTCTCTTAACATTAAATAAACCTACAAGCACACAGTTGGGATCTTTTTTTTTTTTTTTTTTTTTTTTAGAGAGAGAGCTCTATTTTATTTTTAATTGTATATGTGTCTTAATTTTGGTTTCTGATGATTCACCATGATCAGAACAACTCTTACAAAGGGAAACATTTAATTGGGGCTTACTTACAGTTTCAGAGGTCTAGTCCAATATCATCATGGAAGGAAGCATGGCAGCATGCAGGCAGACATGGTGCTGCAGAGACAGCTGAGAGCTCTATATCTGGATCTGCAGGCAGCAGGAAGAGAAAGAGACACTGGGCCTGGTTTGAGCATCTGAAACCTCAAAGCCCATCCCCGGTGACAGGTGACACACTTCCTCCAACAAGGCCACACCTACTCCAACAAGGCCACACCTCCTAATAGTGCCACTCTCTATGAGCCTATGGAGGTCATTTTTATTCAAACCACCACATTCTATTCTCTGGCCCCAAAGGCTTGTATCCATATCATAATGCACAAATGCATTCAGTCTAACTTCAAAATTGATAGTCCTGTAGTCTATCAATGTCAAACCTCTTTAAAAATCCAAAGTCCGAAGTCTCTTCAGAGACTTGTGTCAATCTTTTAACTGTAATACCTATAAAATAAAAATGCAGATCATATACTTCCAACATACAATGGCATAGAATATACATTACTATTCCAAAAGAGAGGAAAGGGAATATAGTGAGGAAATACTGGACCAAAGCAAGACCAAAAACCATCTGGGTAAACTTCAAACTCGGTATTTCCACATCTGATGTCAAAGCACTCTTCAGATCTCCAACTCCTTTGGCTTTGTTGACTACAACACACTTTTCCCTCTTGGGCTGGTTCTACTCCCTGTTGTCAGCTTTCCTTGGCAGTTATCCCATAACACTGGTATCCCTAGCATACTGGTGTCTCCAAGGCAATTCAGGTTTCACCTTCACAGTTCACACAATGGCCTCTTTAGGCTTCCATGCAGGGAAATCCCTGACATATGTCTGGCCTCAGCCACTTCCCTTAGTCATAGAGGGAGATTCCCTAACCCCTTTCTTGTATCCTTGACTCTGAAGTCAGAACCACACGGCCAAAGCAGCCAAGTTCTGCGGCTTGCTGGGGCTGGAACATGGCCCCCTTATTCAAATACATTTCCACCAACTTTCTGTTTTTGATGGTTTCCTTTACCACCTAAGCTTGGCTGGCCTAGAACTCAATCTGTAGACCAGGCTAGCCTCAGACTCAGAGATCCTCATGCCTCTGCCTCCAGAGTACTGGAATTAAAAGTGTATGCCTCCATGCCTGGCCCTAAACTTTTCTTTATTTCCTTTTCACAAGTTGGAAGATTAGCTGGGTGGGGTCTTGCCTTGAGGTCAGCACTCCCTTTATCCCACTTCAGATCATGCTTTTTCTGTTAACTTTTTCAAGGTGTTCCTTTACTCCTTTAACTGTACAATTTGTACTTTTCCTTGCTCAGCTTGCTCCTTTTCATTACAGACCTGCGTAAGCATATAGTCAATGCCTCTAGCAACCAATCAATGCTAAGCTCTCTGAAATCTCCTCCACCAAAGTTATTAATCCATAACTCTTCAATTTAGCCTCAGGTAGATTTTTTTTTTTTTTTGGGCAGGGGAGTGGGGCATGAACAGAAAGCCACATTCTTCACCAAAATATAACAAGAATGGTTGCTAGGTCACATAATATTCTTTTCCTCTGAAACTTTTTGAGTCAGGCTCCCACTGTTTAAATTGCCTCAGCACCACTGTCTCCCATGCTTCTGCTAGGATGGCCCATTAAGCCCCACTAAAATGCCCAATAGCTTTCCTTGTCCAAAGTCCCAAAGTGTTCTTTATTCCTTCAAACAAAAACATGGTCCAGTCTATTACAACAATACTCCAGTTCCTGGTACCAACTTCTGCCTTAGTTAGGGTTTCTATTGCTATGAAGAGACACCATGACCATGGCAATCCTTATAAATGAAAACATTTAATTGGGGCTGGCTAACAGTTTCAGAGGTTTTGTCCATTATTTTCCTAGTGAGAAGCACGGTGGAACACAGACAAATGTGTTGCTGGAGAGGTAGCTGAGAGGTCTATATCCAATCAATAGGCAGCAGGAAGAGAGAGACACTGGGCATGGCTTGTGCTTCTGAAACCTCAAAGCCCACCCTCAGTGACAGTTCCTCCAAGGCCACACCTACTCTAGCAAGTTCACAACTTCTAATAATACCACTCCCTATGAGCCTATAGGGGCCATTTTCATTCAAACCACCACAATTTGTCTGTGTGTAGGCATGTTCATGTCAGTTAGGGTGCCTCTGGAGAAGAGTAGAGTAAATTAGATTCCCAGAGCTGGACAGGCAGTTCAGAGCACAGCAACATCTGTGCAGGATATTGAACTAGGGACTCTGGAAGAGCAAAATAAACTCTTACCTGCTGAGGCTTCACTTTGTTCCCCAACAATTAGGAATTTGCAGTTAAGTATAGTCCTTTGTCCTTATCAATGAAACTTCTCTTTGCAACAGACAGAGACCATTACAGAAAACCCACAACTAATTAAAATGCAGAGTTGTAGAGCCCAGTCCCTCAAAATGCACACATCTACAACACAACTCCTGAACCTAAGTCTCAGTGATCTTTGCAGAAAAAGGTGTGAAAAGATTTGTAAAAGACAAGGGAGCAGAGAGTATCCTGTGAGATTGCTACACTTATAAATTCTCATGAACCTGCCTACCTAAACATGATATGAACAAGAAAAACTGTAGGAATGCTAATGAATAAGGGAATGCTCAATTGGCCTTAACCCTACTCAAAGAACTATAGGCAGCCAAGGAATGCTGGGAGTGGGAGAAATGGTCTTCCCCAGGGAAGAGCACACTAACTAACTGGCTATCTAATACCAAATGGTCAACCATGAAAACACATATACAAGAACTTACATAGACTGAGTAGATTGTATTTATGTATTTAGGAAAATACATACCTATATATTAACAACAGAGAAAGAGGAGACTGTAAAATTGAAAGAGGGCAAGGAGCATGGGAAGATTTGGAGAGAGAAAAGGAAAGATGGAAATGATGTATTTGTATTATAATCTCAAAAATGTGAAGAGTGTTTCAATGATGATGTTCAGAAACTCCAGGAAACGTAAAAGATCCAAATAATCTTGTAGTGTTCAGCAGACAGGTTCTGAATTCTCCATGATTAGGACAAGAGAGAGCAATTATATGTGAGTGGCATTGGTTAGAAAACTCAAAAGTGAGACACCTATCCCACGTTTTTGGCACCCAAGAAAGCAAAGCACTCTTTTGTATATAGAGCAGATGTAGTTGGTAGATACGCAAACAATGGGGGGGGAGTTTAAGAATGAGATATAGGTTATTTTAAAAGGAGCTGAAGTAGGGTGTGGTGGCATCCATCTATAATCACAGCACTTTGGACGCTTGAAGCAGGAGGACTGTGAATTCCAGGCAAGTATGGGCTTTATTGTGAGAAACAGCAAAACACTGTATATCAGTCATGTTAACAGCTAACCATTATATAAGGCTTGCTGATGATGGGCATTATTCTTCTACACGTTTTCCAGATCTCCTTACTGCAATTACCACAGCAGTCCTTTACCTGTACATCCATGTTCATTTCTGTTCTATTCACAATGACTAGGAAATTGGATCAACCTAGAGGTCCATTAACTTAAGAGTGGATAGTGAAAATGTGGTCCATACATGTGACAGAATATTATTGAGCTATAAAAAATGAAATAAGAGCTATTGTTACTTTATTTTTAATGATGATTAAATGGACATGCAGAGAGTTTAAGTCACTTCCTCAAAGTCTAGCAGCAGAAAGTCTAATACTCATGAGCAAAAATCTAATGTAATTCAGGACTTTAAGAAAGGGCAACTTCTGAACCCATTCTACCACTCTTGGATTTTAGAGAGACAAAGAGAAGAATCACTCCTAATTCAGATAAACAGGTTTCAACTAGGGTGTGTAAGTACACTGAAACCTTTAATGAGTGATCTTTTTCTGTAATTGTCTCCCCAAAGAAGTAAATCTACAACCTGAAATAGAGAAATTGGGCTGGAAAATTGGTTCTGCAGGGAAAGGGGTTGGCCTGATGACTTGAGTTCGATCCTGAGACCCACATGTAGGACAGAGAGAACCAATTCCCACAAGTTCCCCTCTGTTCTCCACATGCACATTTACACTCACACCACATATATACATGTCAACAAATTAATATTAAAAAGATAATAGCAATAACCCTTATTTATTAATACATGCTCTGTATCAAGCAAATTATATCTACTATCTGTGTATTATTTATAATTTCCCTAAGAGATCTATCAAATGATAATTATTCTATATTGTATCTAGAACAATTTATTTTTGAAGCAGTTAAATAGTTTGCATATTACAAATGAGATGGTAGAGATGAGATTCAAATCCACACCTGATGAATCTCCAAATTCAAACTACTTATGTCATCCTTTCTTTTTAAGAACTAAACTATCATCTTCAATTCAAGGTCTACAAAACTGGTAAGCTCTAGGGCACATGCCTTTCAGCTATTGCAAACTCTTGAAGTTTCTCTAACTGGACGTGCATTGCCTATTTGAATGGCACCTGGGTTTCACATGGATAAGGAAACTTCCTTTTTGTGTATTGTCAGAAATCAATGGTCTGGGAAAAGGTGGCTCTGCACCTAATACAGGCAATAAATGACATTCCTTCTGGGAAGAATAAAAATCAGTATAGGTATGTAGAGTGTGAGGGCTAATATATGGAAGTTTTATTATTCCTACTGCATCAGAAGTCCAATTTCTTATTATAAGGACATGCTGCACATTCTGTCAGGGCAGAGGGAGACAAAAGGGACTAAACCTTTTGAAAATGAATGTCATCCACATTTTTAGTTTGGGTGGATGGTAGGAAATTGCTGCATAAACCATGGGAAGTAAATGGGAATGGAAAGTAGAAAAATGAAACAAGTTCGAAATATGAAATGAAAAGATGGAATCTTTTCCATGAGTTACAACATTTTTAGATGCCTACTCACTGCTTAACAAACCTGATGTAACTGACTGCTATTTATACATAACAACACTTACTTGTAAGGCAAGCAAACAAATACCCTATGTGCAGGGCTGTGAAGGACGTACAAAATCCCCACTCTATAATTACCATTCTTATGTCCCTGACTTCTATTTTCATCATGTTATATCTTTAAAATGTCTTAATGTGCATCACTTTAGTTGACCGCACAATACTGGGAGAGTGTAAGCATGTGTTCACGGGCTATAAAATTCCCAATGCTAACATTTGCAAATAAGAACTATAATTTTAAACCATGTTTGGTATTAAAAGAATAATAACACTTCTTAAGACTATTCATGGTCAATTTCTATTTCGGCACAGTTTTACTGTTAAATTCACTGCACTGTATTATGAAGGACAGTTTTGATTATCTTTTGCCAGAAGTTTTTTAGCTCTTCATTTGCAGGGAACACACTGTTATACCATTAACTGTTTGTTTCCTACACATAACTATCATACAATGAAAGACAGAAAACTGGTTTTTAAAAAACAATAAAATACTCTTACTCAGAGCTTATCACAAATTTTATTAATCAGACAGGGCAATTAGACTGACTCCAAAAGATTAAAAAGTTAGAAAACATAACCCAAGGAAGAAGGTTAACACAATTATACTGGGTAATTGTAAGCTTTTCTGGAAAAAAAATAATGAGTTGATTTAATAACTATCTCAGGTAACAGCCAGCAATATCTTTATCTTAGTTTTCTTACAGATAAAACATTTATTTTCTATATTATGAAAGATTTAGCTTTGGAAATCGGATGCTCTTTGACCGTGCTTTTCTAGAAATGACATGATTTAGCATAAAGACCTAGAACTAGAAAGTCCTTGATGGATCCTTAAGGACCTGACTGCTTCTTCATCAGCGACTTACCTTGGCCACACTTCACAAAGAGCCTGCCCTTGCTTATCTGTTACTGAAATACACACACACACACACACACACACACACACACACACACACACACACACACATACACACACGTGTACATCCTGCCTCTCACTCAGAATGTAGGGTTGTGAAGCTCCAAATGGAAAAAATGTATGAAAAGGACTCATAAACTATAAGGGATAAACAAATGAAACTGTTACTGAGTGTGGGGATTGGTGGCAAATTTCTATTCCTAATCTCCTAGACCATAAGCCAGACCTTTCTTTTCCTAGGGTAGAAGATATGTTCAATCTTCTCCAAAAGTAGCAAGAAAGGTAGTGTGTCTCTGTAAGTACCTTAGCTGGAGGGTTTATTATTCCATTTGCATGTGTAGCTAGCAGCTCCTGCTCTCTTTTTGCCTTGACTTGACTGTATGCTACATTGCTAGCATTCAATTACCAGGTCTATGTGGATTATTGGGATGTGCTATTTCTCCTGAACTCTTTATTTTCTTTTTCAGTTCCTCCCTTCTGAGTTTGGAAATTGAACACAAAATAAAATAAAAAGAAGTACATGACTTTTTCTAAGAGGTTGAGGTTTTTATTATAGCTATCAGGGAGAATACAGACAGAAGCAGAGACATCTGGGAGAGTCCAGAGTGAGCATGTCCAGAAAACTGGATTGATTAGGGCATGTGATGAGAGGAGGGAGAGGATGGCAGAAAGCCAGGAACTCAAGAGAACAAAGGCCAAAAGAGTACAAAGGACCACATGGTCAAAATGGCTGGATTATAAGGGAGGGCAGCTGAGGGAAAGGCAAGCAGTCCCTGGTTCAGGGTAGCGGGAAGGTCATGCTGTTAAGGAGGACCCTGTAATAGGTGGGGACTGAGGGATGCTGAGAACCTGGTGGCCCGTGTCAGCTCTGATATATTAATAGACATCTCAGCCATTTTTCCCTTTTGAGACCTCATAGACATCTTACATTGCACCATGCCAGGGCATGTTCCTGTGTTGCAGTTATTGCTAAGAAACAAAAAACAAAAAACTTTCATCTTATTCATGCACTATTTCCTAAATGACTGTGTCATAGCCATGTCACCAAACTCACTCCTGCTCTGTTATACTTAATAGCTCTATGTTCATTTCCTCTCTCTTTGGTTGCTTCTGGAAGGACAGCTGGGTGCCCTGGGACCTACAAATAGATTTGTTGCCTAACAAGATGAGAATGCCCCACTGTACCACTTATGCTCTTGAACTAAAGACTTGGCAGTCACATATATTTTATTTTTGAGAAATATTTATTGGGAAAAGTTTGTCATCTCATTAAGTACTGCCCAGAAAGCCACAATGTAGGAAATAAAACATCCTCTTTGTGTTGGCAATACTTTGGTTTTCTTGTCAACCTGAAATCAGTCTCTGATTTCTCTCCAGCACCAAAGACAATGCATTTGAAATATTTTGGGTATTAAAGTCCATTTTACCGATATTTTCACTTTTATAAATCAAACATCGATCAAAACTCATGGTCAATATGAGAAAACGACTTGTTATGACAAAATTCATCAGATTGGAGCTGGAAGAAAAGAATTTTATTCTCATCCAACAGAACGGTTTTATTGAAGATGAAGCTCGAAATCACATTTCACTATTCCAAGACATTTGAAACTTTTGTCACAAATTCACAAATCATAAAAATCGTATGTGAAATATTTGACATTTAAGCCAGGCTCCTGCCAGTAAACTCAGTATTGAGGAAGTTGTAGTAGGAAGATCGCGTGTTCCAGGCTATTAGCTATATGATGAGACTCTGTTTTGAAGGCAAAGATATCTGTTTGATGGCATATAGAGGTGGGGCTTACGGGATGCAGTTTTGATGTTGAAGTATGAGAATATGATGCTCACAATGGGATTGTTTGATATATAAGAAATGGGAGAACAAGAGAGAGAGAGACAGAGAGGATGTATTCAAGTCCCTAAGAAAAATCAAGGCAAATATAGTGAGAAGACTGTCTGCATTCCAGGAAGAGCTCATCACAACAGCTTCATCACACTGACACCCCGATCCAAGCTTTCAGCCTCCAGAATGGTAAGAAAATAAATGACTGATGTCTGAGCCACTCCATCTAGTAGACATCATTATGGCAACTCAAGCTGTTTTAGACAAAGCAATTTAATTGTAGTATCACTTCCTTGTTCCCTCGGGGTTAAGCATGCTGGGGATTGGGACTACTTCTTGGGAAGGAGACCTGTGAAACATCTCTGGAATTCTAATTCCTTAATTCAAATTCATCTTGTGTTAATTATAATGTTTGGCTTCCAGGCACCCACCCAACATTAGGGTCATTCTATTCAATTATCAGTCTCCATATACTAATTATTCTAGGGCTCCAGGGAAAACATGTTAAACATTTCACTGTTGTGGTAAAGAAATATAATTTAAGATAATGTATTGAATAATGTTCTTCTCTTTATTGTGGAAATATCTTTTTTTGCATAATTATATATACCCCAAACTTGTTAACAACCTATGTGCTTTCATTCACCATTTGTAACTGTTTGAAAAACTCTGAAAGATAAGCATCTTTGACAGGTAATGAAACTATACATTACAGAAGGAAATATTTGCCCATGGTCATCAGATTAATTGTTGGTGGAGCTGTGACTAGCTCTCTAGGTTCTCAGAAAGTGAAGCTTTTGAGCTTTAAGTAAATTTCACAGTGAAATTATCTGATAGTCAACTGCAGTCTGAATAGGAAACCATTTAAGTTTTCGTGTCTTGGGTTCAGATAAATGAATTTCTAGTAAAATGGAGAGTCTGGATTACAGAAGACATGTTCTTAGAGTCAGCTCATCTTCCATTTTGATCAATACCTGAGGGGAAGGGGCCATCACCCAAGGTGAATGAGTAAATGAGTTAATAGTAATACCTAATTCTTAGTTACAGATACTGTGTAACTTAATAGAAAATCTCTAAACTAGTATCTGGCATAATAAACATTAGGATATGAATAATTGTCTTTGGACCACATACCATGTGGTCCAACAATAAATACTCCAATAGAAATGTGTTCTCAACTGAACCAAGCTCGTAGGAACTCACAAACTTTAGACCGACAGCTGTGGAGCCTACATGGAACCAGACTAGGTCCTCTGCATACGGGTGACAGTTGTATAGCTTGATCTATTTGAGGGGCCCCTGGCAGTGGAATCAGAATCCATCCCTGGTACATGAGCTGGCTTTCTGGAGCCCATTTTCTATGGTCAGACACTTTGTTCACCCTTGAGGCAGAGGGGAGGGACTTGGTCCTGCCTCAACTGAATGTACCAGGTTTTGCTGACTCCCCATGGGAGACCTTACCCTTTTTGAAGGAGGGGATGGGGTTTGGGTCAGGGGGAGGAGTCTGGGGGTAGTAGGAGAACAGATGAGAGGGGGAATCTGTGGTTGGTATGTAAAATGAATAAAAGATTTTTTTAAATAATAAACAAATAAATAAATAAATGGACTGTTCCTGCCCACCCCCCCGCAAAAAAAAGAAATGTGTTCTCCTGATTTATTTGTGTTGGTTTAGATACAAAAAGCTCTTGGACTGCTACATTTTTTTGTAGCAACCATTCCAAAAAGAATAAGCTTTTGATGACAGAAATCAAAACTGTTCTAGAAAATACTCACTTACTTTCCAGATTATCCAAAAAAAAAATCTATATATGCTAAATTTATTTCATATCTGCCATAATACTATGCACAATGCATTAAAATGATTAGGTTGTTATAAGATTACATTTTTAGAAAATATTGTAAACATATACAGATACAGACAACACAAATACAAGAAGAAACATGAAGGATTTTTTTCCCTTCAGTCATTTCCACTGAATTCAGCATAAACTTTCCATCACTTACATACTTTATTTCTAGACAACAGACCTGATGGACCATCTATTTACTTTATCCTCAGTCAATAGTAGTAGAGTAGAGGGAAAACGCCTTCAGATTCTAATTGGTCTATATGTGTGTGTGTGTGTGTGTGTGTGTGTGTGTGTGTGTGTGTGTGTGTGTGTGTGTGTGTGTATGTGTGTGTGTGTGTGTATGTGTGTGTGTGTGTGTGTGTGTGTGTGTGTGTGTGTGTGTGTGTGTGTAGGAGGTGGTATTTAACTGTTCTCCCAGTCTCTGTATTTTGCTTGTCTTGTTTGTTTTCATTCTAGAAGACACCACAATATTTGAGGAAGGGCAGGATAAGAAGTGTGATTTTAGGATTTAGAAGATTTTTTTTTTTAATGAAGCAAAGAAAAACAAAATTGGTAACTCAACAAAGATTGTGCAGCATCAAATAGGATAAAAATGGCAATTTTTGTGAAAGATTCAAAAGCACCTCAATGGATGATGGGGGGAAATAACAAATAGATACATTTTGGGGTCAGGTGAGAGGGGAGACAAAATCCTGGGTTTCTGGTATTGCTTCTTGGTGGCTGTGAGCCTGTAACGGATGATGGGCTTAAGCAGAACTGCTAGAAAAAGACTGCAGTTACTAAAATGTCTCCTCATCCCAAAGAGGCAGATAATCAGTCACAACTGTACACCCAGAGTAACATGTTGGATGAATCAACAACAGTGCCCTGTCAGCTGCTGATTCAAGGACAGCTTCCTGCCTCAATATTCCCACCTCCTTGACAATTTTAAAGCCTTAAAGCTGCCCAGGGTCCCAAAGCATTATGGGTAGGAGAGCTCTATCTGATGGAGGCCCGGCTTTCTATTGGCCATGAAGAACAATGGCTTTCGCATCAGAGACTGACCTGTTTAAAAGCATAGAATTAAGGCTGGAGAGATGGCTTTGTGAGGAAAGTACTGGTTGTAGCCACATGATGATCAGAGTTAAGATCTCCAGAAACGCACACATGTCAGATGGGCATCATAGCATCTTTCTATAATTCTAGCAATGAGGAAACTGAGACAGGGGATTTCCCCAGAAAACCTGGCTCATTAGGCTCTATGTTCAGCAGGAGATCCTGCATCAGAAAACAGAGAACATGGAGAAAGACATCTGAACTCAACTTGTGACCTCTAACCACACACTTGTGTTCCCTCATGCATACATCCACACATGAACACCACATGCATGCATGTGCAAATAATAGATACAGGGATAGATAATGCTCTTTGGGTTTTTAGCAGGTCTCAAAGTCCGAGACAATATAAGTCAATAAATTATTTTCATCTGAGAGTAACATGAAGCTTGTAGAATTCGGATAACTTCTCAGGATCATGCAGCTGGTAGAAGAGAGAAGATGAAGACCAACTTGATCTGGCTTCCAGGGCGGACTCCGAGCTTTCTAAGGCTTCCTGTAATCCAGAGTTAGAGCCACAGAGTTAGATCATGAAATAGAAACCACCTGCAGATACATTGCCTGGACAGTTGTCCCTAAGACTAGATGCACGAATCTAATTTAAAGGTGTGAACACCCAAAATTAAGCTCTCTGATTCAGTTTCCATGTCATAAAGCTGATGTTTTGAACCACAGTTGGTCAAGTGGATAGATCTGCTCAGAGACAGTGACAGGGTTTGTATCTCTGTATTCCAGCTAACAATTTGTTCATATGAACGTCATGCCAAGGTATTCAAAAACAGAACAAAATACAATAAACAACAGCAATAATATTATCATTATTATAATTATACCTTGTGGCATAAAATTTCTTTTTGTTTTTGTGCTTCAGCCAGATAAGAAAAAAAAATATATATATTATTTTACAGCATTAAGAGACACATTTAAGGTGAAGGAAAATTAATGTCTTCAAGGGGTCTGTAAACAAAGCTACCTCTTCTCTTCACTGTCATTCTAAACTCCAGGTTGCCTTTGCTGCATTTTGTGTGCTTCACTGGAGGCTTTGATTCATATTCCAGCTTTATATTTCAGCATTTCTTTCCCTCAAGAACTTCTGTTGTCCTTTCCACGGTTGTCTTATTTACTCATTTTGGTCGCTATTTACTTTCCTCCCTTGGCAATGCTTCCTGTTAATTTGACCTTTACGGTGTTGTCATGCCGTCTTTAACTTGAGACCTCCCTGTTTTGCTAACTCGATGATGGCATCAGTCAGTTTTTGCCTTATGCTTATGCGGATTTATTTATTGCTTGTGATTTCAAGTCTCCTCCCAACTCTTTGCCTCAGGAGCCTCAACAAGAAAAAAAAAATTCAGATTTTTGGAAAGAGTTGATTACAAAGAAAATGGACCAGTCAGTGAGTGTTATGTATTGGAAAGCAGACCAATTCAAATTAACATCAGAATATGTTTCTACTGGTGTGTTTACTGTAGAATGTCACAGCACACAGCTTAAAATACTTATTCATATCGTATTATTTATTATGTCAGAAACCCTTTCAGAGAATTTTTATCAAGGTTTACAGTTTCTACAGATTAAGAATTAAGTACAACTGTTAACTCCCAATTTGAAAATGTAAAATATGAGACAAAAGTCAGACAACCGGAAGTCCCTGTCATGTGTGTGACTCAGAAAAAAGAAAGAAAGAAAAAAGAAAAAAAAAGTTCTCTTTGAATATTTGATTTTTTTGTCAATTAGAATCATACCTTCTACAATCACATAAGAGCAAAGAAAAGATGTCCTAATACAGCATCTAAAAGAAGGTAGTCTTTATAAATGATCCTGAGTCCACAGTGTAGTCTTTGTGCAGATGATGGGTCACATCAGAAGTATTTTAGAGAACTCTTGGCATATCTAAGAATGTAATAGTCATTTGAGCATATGTTTGAGCATACAATTTTCTAGTGTGATTTGATAGTGTATCTAGAAACCAACACTGTAAGTGAGCATTCATCAGTTACTGGTGTTATTCTTCGCAGCATTTTCCTTCCTGCTACAATTCAAAAAAGAATAGATTGTAATAATGAATAGGAAAAACAGTGTGCAAGTTTGATATAATATAGGTAGTATTAACACCTACTGTGTAGAAAGAAAAATCAAAGCACATTTGGCCAAATATGGATTGAAATAAGCCACCAGATAGTTGCTGGCGATCTCTGTTTCTCTGTCTCTCTGTCTCTCTCTGTGTCTCTCTCTCTCTCTCTCTGTCTCTGTCTCTCTGTGTCTCTCTCTCTGTCTGTCTCTGTCTCTGTCTCTCTCTCTCTCTCTCTCTCTCTCTCTCTCTCTCTTTGTGTGTGTATGTGTGTGTGTCAGAGTTTTTAGTTCAGAGATGAAAAGACAATTAATATTCAGACTGTAGTATTTATATATAGTATAGCATATCAAAGACAAACAAAAAGTGTTATTTTGGTTTAAATTACCTACACACACAAAAAAAAAACACACACACAAAATCAAAGTTAAAATTTTTAGAAACTCCATCTTTCATCTACAAAATGTTTTGCAGTATTGGATTATATCACTTTCTCAAAAAATTGCTTTATGAGTGGTTGGAAAAGACTATGGCAGTCACAAGTGCTCACTCCTCCTCAAGCTGACTCAAGTCTAGTTGCCAACACTCACATCAGAAGCATCACCTAGTTAGAGAGAGCTGCCACCAACTTCCAAACTTCCCACTCATCCAGGAAACCGCTAGAATAGTTGAGACTTTTGTTGAGAACCTCTGTCATTTTATTATATAATCCAGGTCTTGCTTGCCACCAGCTGTGGAAAGATCAGATTGCAAGCATCTCAGAAACATTAAAATTGCAACACTCGGGGGCATCTTCTTCCCACTCAGGGAATTAAAGTTCTCTCACACTTTACTGTAAAAACACCTGCAAATCATTTCCCCATGTAGGTCCACCAGAGTCCAGTTTGTAACTCTCAGGGTAGAGAATAAAGTACTTTATTATAAACCTTAACTGCAATGTCAACATGCTAACACTATATCCCTAAGCCCTTGCTCCCTATAACATTGGAGAAAAACAACCCTTACTTCAGAATAAACTGTGTGTGTGTGAGGGGGGTTGGTTATTAAGGGAAATGAATATTTTTTCTCTGAGATTTCTATACAGGCATTAGAGGTATGTCTACACATATAAAATGAATTCACTATCCTGTGGCTGATTTCCTTGTTCCATATCTTATCGATCGATCGATCAATGTGGGCTATTGTGCAATCAATTCAACTACAGCAATCACTGTTATTTGTGAAATATTGGAAATTTGGTGAAAGCAAAATGATTTGGATATTGGAAAGTATTTCACTTGGTTTAAGGGACTATGAAAGATTAACAGCTTTTATTTAATGTCGCCACCATTTCAAGCTGGAAGTTAAGCTAACAATAACATAATTTGAAGTCAATGAAACTTTCTTTAAAATTTTACCAGTGACCATTGTTTTAAAACATCATTGAGAGTTTATTATGATTCCTCTTATGTGGCACATGTTTAAGTCTGGGAGTAATAATTACATCATAAAATTTGAAAGAGTCAAGCCTAAATATTTAGGAGTGCACAGTCTGGTTCACAGAATTGTAGATCAAAGTCTGTTTTCTGTGGGGGAAAAAAGGAATATGTAAAATTTTACCTCTCACAGATAATATACAAACAAGTAAAATTTGACAGATTTTGTAAGGTGTCTTCCAGTAACCAGAGTCAGGGGCCACCCCAAAAGACTCAGTATCCTTGCATCTTGGCTTTTCAAAGACTATCTCATGAGAAATTTTGAATAGTTTCTATGTAGTAAATACCAAAGAGATTAACTGCCTGAGAAGCCACTTTGTTCAGCAAAAGTAAACTACAAACAGGGGACCTCAAAGCAAGGTGTGTTGCACAGACATCCTTCCTGGCTTCATAGCAAAGTTTTAACAAAAATCAAATGTTCCAAACTAAATTGGATTCCAGGTGGGCTTCTGTGATAATGCAATGATGTCTGCTACTGAAAAATAAAGTCTGTAAGTCGTTGAGAGGAAAAAAAAGAATTCATTAATTTAGATAAATATAATTTGAGTATCACGTAAATGCTATCCTTCATGAGAGTTGAATTTCTGTGAAAATTGTGAAGATTCTTATTATCTAAAGATGTATCATGTAATAGGAGCAAAATGTACCAAGGTAATTATAGGATATCTGAATTGACAACTTAATTTCTAAGGCTGGTTGTCATCTTCATGGAACTCAGGAGTGTATTCCTCTTAGGCAGCTGTGTTAGCTATTTTTTTTTTTTGTTTTTTGTTTGGGGTTTCTCTCTCTCTCTCTCTCTCTCTCTCTCTCTCTCTCTCTCTCTCTCTCTCTCTCTCTGTGTGTGTGTGTGTGTGTGTGTGTGTGATAAATACCATGACAAAATCAACTCAAAGGAGAATGGTTTTATTTCGACTCATGGTTCAAGGGTACAGTCTGTTGTAGTGAGGAAATCACAGTAGAAGGAACTTGAGATGCTGTGTCTTCCCTCAGGAAAGAAAGTGATGAGCTCTTTTCTCAGCTTCCTTTCTCTTCTTCATTCCGTCAAAAAACCCAGACCATGGAATGGTGCCACTCACAGCTGAGAAGTCTTCTGACTGAAGTGAGGCTAATCTAGATAAACCCTCAAGATGTGCTTGCAGCCTTGTCTTCCAACTGGCTGTAGATCTTGTTAGGCTGACAATATCAACCAGCACAAGAGTGCTCCTCAAAGAGTGCTCAATCAATATCAACCAGTGCAAAAGTGTTCCTTTTTTAGTACTCCCCCTCTACTCTCCAATTCCTCCCTACCTCCACCCACCCTCAGTCTACTGGAAAGTGGGAGGGCATTTCGGGGGTCAGGTAAAAACCTGGCTCAAGGGAACCTCTGAGAAATCTACAGGGATGACCCCAGCTAAGACTCCTAGCAATAGTGGATATGTAGCCTGAACTGGCCATCTACTGTCACCAGATTGGTTCCTAGCCCAGTTGTCATCAGAGAGGCTTCATCCAGTAACTGATGGAAACAGATACAGACCCACAGCCAAACATTAGGCAAAGTTGGAGGAATCTTGCCGAAGAGAGGAAGAAAGGATTGTAGGAGCCAGAGGGGTCAAGAACATCATAAGAAAACTCACAGAATCAAACAACCTGGCCTCACAGGGGCTCACAGAGACTGAACTGACAGCCAGGGAGCCTTCATGGGATTGAGCTAGGCCCTCTCTATATATGTTACAGTTGTGCAGCTTGGTCCTTTTGTGGCACTCCTAACAATGGGAACAGGGGCTGTCTCTTACTGGCTTTTGGGACCCTACTCCTCATATCCGGTCTCCTACCCAGCCTTAATACATGGGAAGGTGCTTAGTCTTACTGCAACTTGATATGCCATGCTTTATGGATACTCATGGGAGACCTGCCATTTCATAAACAAAAACAGAGAAGTGGTTTAGGGTGTGGGAACAGAAGGGAGATGGGGAAGGGAAGAACTGGGAGGAGAGGAGGGAGTGTAAACTGTGGCCAGGATGTAAATAAACAAATAAATAAATTTAAAAAAATTGTTTCTCAAAGAGGGCTCAATCACAGATAGTGGTTCCATTTTATGATCCTTTCACACCATTATTAATAATCCAAAGAAACTTAGCATACATGTGACATCTCTAGATATATACCTCGCTTAAAAGTAAAACTTGTACACTTTGTTGTTGTCTTAATTTTTATTTATCTAATTTTATATCTTTAATTAAAAAGCAATTACATCACTTCCCCCCTTACCATTGTTCCTCCACCCCCTCTTGTCCCTTCCCTTCAATTCCCCATTTCCCCTTTCCCCTACCATCTCAAATTGGTACCCTTATTTTATATTTTTTGATTGTTATTGTTACACATGCACACACATGTATATGGACAAATATATAAATACAGCCTGCTGAGTCCATATTTGCTGTCTGTATGTATATGGTTTCAAGGCTGACTACTTCACATCATATAACTCATCCATGGTAAAAACTAATTCTCTATCTCTTGGCAGTCATTAATTGCCTATAGCTCATTGTCCTGGGGGGGGGCAATTTTGTTCCTTGATATTGTCATTTTTTGAGTGTTTTTGCAGGCATTTCTTAGAGAGACATTCACAAGCAGACTTCTTGGTATTCTGGTTCTCACAGTATTTCTGCTCCTCTTCCACAATATTTGCTGAACCATGAATACAGGAGCTGTGCTGCAGATCTGTGTATTGGTAGCGGGCTCCCTGAAATGCACTGAATTTGTACTGTGTCCAGTTGTGGTTTTCAGTAACCATCTCCATTTGCTGTAGAGAGAGAAGTTTCTTTTTTTGTTGTTGTTGTTTTGTTTTTTGTTTTTCGAGACAGGGTTTCTCTGTGTAGCTTTCCGCCTTTCCTGGAACTCACTTGGTAGCCCAGGCTGGCCTCGAACTCACAGAGATCCGCCTGGCTCTGCCTCCCAAGTGCTGGGATTAAAGGTGTGCACCGCCACTGCCCGGCTAAGAGAGAAGTTTCTTAATGGGGGCTGATAGCTACTTTAATCTGTTAGGATAAATTTAGTATGTAGTTAGGAGTTGTGCTGGCCTAATATAGTGGTAGTAGTAGATTCTTTTCTAAGATATGTAACTTCACTAGCCCTGGGTGGATGACTAAATTTCTAGAGCCAAGCATGATTTCTCAACTGTTGAGTGACGATTATAAAATCTTGGATTTTTTTTTTTAAAAGATAGAAGGCTATTCAAGCACATATTCACTAAATTTTTTAATGATTATGTTATCCTTACATAATTCCTATAAAGCTCCAATGTGCACTCAAGAAAGAATGAGAATGAAAATGGCAAATGACTAGTGAAAATAGCTAATAATGATTTTATTAGAAAATAATTTGGCTTCAGAAAGGCTTTGAAATTTTTTTAGGATCCCTGAACATTCCTCATGACTCCTAAGATTTTACAAGCCAACAAAGGATACTAAAGCCCACAAAGGTTTGATGAGAGAAGTCAAACTAAACTATTATTCAAAGTCAAAATCTCTGATTATATATATATTATGTAGAATATGAAGCACAGTTATTAAAGAAATCACATCATATCTCCAAGCTTCAGCCTCACTGATTGTAAAACAGATACGTCAGTGTTGTGGAATATTATTTTAACATGTGTTACATTCATTTGTGCTCTGGAATATTTGTTTAATGATGCAAAGATATGCTGCATTCTTTTGTGTTGCACTTGATGAACTCTGTGAAGCTGTATTACTTTGCCTGCTCAAAACACCTGATGGTCTAATAAAGAACTGAATGGCCAATAGCGAGGCAGGAGAGGGATAGGCAGGGATGGCAGACAGAGGGAATAAAATAGAAGAGAGAAGAGGGAGGAGGAAAAAAGGAGAAGGAAAGAGGATGCCAGGGGCCAGGTACTCAGCCACACAGCCAGCTACAGAGTAAAAAGTAAAGAAAGGTTTATAGAATAGAGAAAGGTAAAAGCTCAGAGGTAAAAGGTCAATGGGATAATTTAAGAAAAGCTGGCTAGAAATAAGCTAAGCTAAGGCCGGGCATTCATAAGTAAGAATAAGTCTCTATGTACTTATTTGGGAGCTGGGTGGTGGGCCCCCATAAAGTAGAAGAGTTAAAAAATAATAATCAACTACATCTCAGTCTGTGCCTGGCAAGTCATTGTAAAATTATCTTTGAAATAAACATTGTACACCCTTAAAAATGTGAAAGAAAATATTTAGCTTATTCTTTGCATTTAAGTAATTATGAGATGAAACTATGAGAAATATATAATTACAGGAAATCTCACTCTGCCTATATCTTAACAATCATATGGAAGAAGCATAATACCAACCCTTGATCATTGGTTTGGCCATAAATGTACTGAGTATTTTTCATACTGAAAAAAACAAATCAAGAGGAACAATTCTTCCAATTCAGTTTTAAAAGGAAACAAGTATCACTGGGATCAGTAACACATGGTATTTTCCTCAAAGTACTATAGGAAATAATACCTGACAAGAGACAACCACATGTCCTTGTCCAGTGAAGCATTTCTGGAGTGTTGGAGACAAAAAAGACACTGGAACATGCATTCCTGGCTGGAGTTGTATGAAGGAAATTTTAAGAGGAAGAAATTAATGAGCTGCAATGTTGCAAAGGAGCTGGTCTTTAAGAATCCCCTCCTTTGGCAATTTGAAAGAAAATGGCCCCCAAAGTGAGTGGCACTATTAGGAGGTATGGCCTTTGTTAGAGTACGTGTGGTCTTGTTGGGGGAAGTATGTCACTGTGGAGGAGGGCTTGATGCTCAAGATATCACCCAGTATCTAAGACCACTTATTGTTGCTTATGAGTCAGGATGTAGGACTCTCTGTTGCTTCTCCCGCACCATATCTGCCTGCACGCCACCATGTCATACCATGATGGTAATGGACCAAACTTCTGAAAAAGTAAGCCACCCCAGTGAAATGTTTTCCATTTATAAGACATGGTCATGGTGTCTCTTCACAGCAATAGAAACCCTAACAAAAACAACTCCCATCTCTAGATACCAAAGGAAACTAAGCTGACCACATCAAGATTGGATCCTAGTTTGTGTTCCAAGCAGTTAAATTCTATTCTGTGTGTGCTCCCTGGCCCTATGCACTCAGGACATTAACTGTCTCACTAGGACAGATACAAGCTGTGTTTTCTGAAGATGCTCCCTCAGAGATTCTACAGGTAGATAGAAGGTATTGCTCCTGGTGTCCAAGGATAGGAGACAGGTTAAATTGGTGTCTACATTCTAAAGATCTGGAGCCTATCTCCCAGTCTGAGCACTTACTAGTGTTCAACACCTAGTTGGTGGGCTACATGTGGCCAAGAATATCAATGAATGTGTCCCAGAACAAAACAACAAGCTTACTTTAAGTATTATTTGATTCTTAGGCTGGAGAGATGTCTCTGCTGTTAAGAACACTTGCTGCTCTTCCAGAGGATACAAGTTTGATTCTTGACAATTTATCAGGCAGTTAACAAAGATGAGTAACTTTAACTCCATGTGATCTCATACCCTCTTTTCATCTCTGTGAGCACCAGCACGCACGCAGTGCTGCATATATACACCCAGACATACTCATATACAACATAAAATAACACATAAATATTTGAATTAAAGAATATCATGGAATTCCATTTTATAATTTCATTGCATGGTTTTGGAGGATGTATTTTGCAGATGACAATGTCAAAGGTGGGACACCCTGTGGGAGTGCCCAAGAATGGCTCAGAAGAAACTAATTATGGCTATTGGATTTGAATATTTATATTGATAAATATAAATTGATAAAAGAGATGACTCTCCTAACTACTGTATGGTAAAACCTAGTAGTCCCTGAGCTCAGTCCAGTACAAAGAATTCACCCAAATTTATAGCATCTAATTCTTCACATTTAAATAGTGACCCAAGAAACTGAGAATCACTAAATGTTTAAGAATAGCCTCTGTTATGTAAGATGAAAAACAAGTCTCTTCATACCCTGAGAGCTAGACAATCACATAGATAAAAGAAAAATAGGTATGTGGACTTGAATTGTTTAGTTAAATGACAGATAGATGATAGATAGACAGACAGACAGATAGATAGGCAAATTGATGACACAATAAAAGAGGATGGATGAATACATAAGTAGACAAATGAATAAGCTCTAGAACAGTGGTTCTTAACATGTGACTCATGACTCCCCTGGGGGGTCACATATCACATATCCTGCATATCAGATATTTACATTATGATTTAAAACAGTAGCAAAATTACAGTTACGAAGTAGCAACGAAAATAATTTTATGATTGGAGGTCCCCACAACATGAGGAACTGTATTAAAAGGCTGCAGCATTAGGAAGGTTGAGAACCACTGATCTGGAGTCAGGCTGCTTAGGTTGTAACATTACTTTTCCTTTGGTAACAGTGACCCTGAGCAAACCTTAAATAGGAAAACTTTAATTTCCCTCATCTGTGCAAACGAAGGTAGTTGTTTCTACCAAATAAAGATATAAAGATTATATGAAATACAACAGAGCAGACTAAGTACTCAATAAAAGTCTTTATTTTAATTGGCAAAAAAAAAAATGTGGAGTTTGCTTGAGAAACAGGGTTTTTAGCTTAGCTGAATTGCAAGGAAAAAAAGAGAAACAAGCCAGATAGTGAGATAGCATGACTATAAAATATGTGAAAATCCTTCACAAGAAACTAGTAAACAAACAAACTGAAAAATCGTTACTAACTCCTTTCCCAACATCCAAGAAAATGCCCAAAGTTCAGTTCCTCGAACTTTCTTTTCTCAACGTTTGCCTGTACTGTGTATAAGAAGAGCAGCAGCTAAGCATGCCCAAATACATTTGATTGCTCATATTAAATTGTGAGCAGTCAACAAATGCAAAAGTAATATGATTAATTAAAAACAACAGAGTCCTCCACTCCCTGTCACTCAATAGCAATTCAAAGCTCTTTCAATCTATCCAGAGTCTCTTTCCAAGCCTCAAAAGATTGGGTAGTGTGGCAATTAATTGTTTTAAAGTCATTATAAAGGATTATGATGAGAGGTAAACATGAAACACAATAAACACTTGGTAACCAATTTATTTTAATAGAATTTACTTTGCCAAGCCTGCATTTTTTTTTGGCCCAGAACATAGCTTGCTTCCATATTCAGCTAAGAGTGACTATAGAAATAGTCGTTAAATGTACCCAACTCAATATCCCCCATAGAGTCATGAAAGGTCATGACTAAACCATCTCAGGAGCCTGACTTAAAGAAAGAGTGTTACGTTTCTTTAACTCTTTGGAGCATTAAAGACTTGAACTTCTAATAATAACAATATTGATACCTTGTGTCCCATTAAAACTATCAGCAAAATACAAATAGTACTGGACGTTGATAAAGATTCATAATGATGCCAAGAAAACATTTCATGAATGATTAAGAGTTTTAATTTCTCTCTTGCTTTAGCAGAATTTACTCTTAAGACAAAAACAGCAGGAATAAGTGTGCCCTGAGGTTATATTGATCTCAAATGCTTCTTCAATATGCTATCCTAACAAATTATTTTCTACTAGTAACTTGAATCTTTCTATATTCCTAGGCTCCTGGACTTCTGTGTCTCCTTCCCCCTTGCCAAGATAAATTTTATATGGAGGTAAAGTTAAGGTAGCATTGGTGTAAATTCATGACAGATAATTACTTACCTTTCAATGAACCTAAAAACTCATCAAGAGAAAGGCATATGGAAAAGCAACTAGTGGAAGATTTCTACCTAGATCAAAGTAATAGAACACATATCTGTATATTTTCACTTATTAGTGTCTATGTAAGTTTATGTGAACAGTATAGATGTACTTCTCTAGCCTCCAGTTGGCCTTCAAATGAGAGTCTTCTACAATTCTATATATTTCTGTCATGACAAAAAGTGGAACAACGAGTGTGCAGAGATGATAATTGTAGAGAAGATTGTATTTATACACACACACACACACACACACATATATATACACACACACACACACACACACACACACACACACACACACACACATATATATATATATATATATATATATATATATATATAAAACAGGAATTAATGGAAAAAGTAGCCATGAATTTGAAAGAGAGCAAGGAAGGGTATAAGGATTTGGGGGGAGGAAGGGGAAAGGAGAATTGATATTATTATAGCTCAAAAAAATGAAATAATTTTTAAAAAATACCTGATAAATGCAGATCTGTAGCTAAAGTTTTCCTGCCTGGCCCACAGTCAGGACAAATCTCTCTCACCTGCTAGTCCCACAGCCACTCAGACCCAACCAAGTAAACACAGAGACTTATATTGCTTACAAACTGTATGGCCGTGGCAGGCTTCTTGCTAATAGTTCTTACAGCTTAAATTAATCCATTTCCATTAATCTATACCTTGCCACATGGCTTGTGGCTTACCGGCATCTTCACATGCTGTTTCTCATCATGGTGGCTGGCAGTGTCTCTCTGACTCAGCCTTCCACTTCCCAGCTTTATTCTCCTCCTTGTCCCGCCTACACTTCCTGCCTAGCCAATGGCCAATCAGTGTTTTATTTATTGACTAATCAGCAACATATTTGCCATACAGAACATCCCACAGCACAGATCCTTTAGAAAATGCCCCATGCTTGCACAGAAAGATCAGACAAACATTACCTTGCTGGGTGTCAGTTTGTCACTAACTAGAAAGGTATCATAAATGAGTAATCCTGATGTCTGATGTATCGTATTGCAACAGTGTTGTCTTTGAACTGGGCAGCCAAATGCATGTGTTAAGATAAGGCACTTCAAGGAAGTCCCTTCCCGCAACCGTAATAACCTTTGTCAGCACAAAGCACTTCAAAAGCAAAGGGTTGCTGTTAGAAACGGCAGCAATAAGAGTAGAGCCACTATAGGCTAAGTGTGACCAGATGAGATAAGTTCATAGCAGTGACTGTTGCATAGCCATGTCTTCAAGAGCAAGGTCTCTCTACCTATGGATGTCTTGTACTGTGTGACAGACTTTGAACTGTTGCCAGATTTTAATATTTGCAATAATAAAAGTTCTAAGTGCATTTATAGCTTTTTCATGGCAGGTCTTAAAAGCATGATAAATAAGGGAATACGACGTTATGCGAATCTTCAAGTTTTGACTTAGATAGTAGACCAAAGTTAACAAATACTGTCTCTGAAGCAAGTTTTTGTCCTTAGCTACCTTTCCATACCTGTTTCCTGAAACAGGACTTCTGTTTAGAGCAATAGTTCTCAACCTTCCTAGTGCTGCCGACCCTTTAATACAGTTCCTCATGTTGTGGTGACTCTCAACTGTAAAATTATTTTGTTGCTATTTCATAAATTTAATTTTGCCGCTGTTATGAATCATAATGTAACTATCTGATATGCAGGATATCTGACATATTGTCCTCCAGAGGGGTCAAAACCCACAGGTTGAGAACCATTGATTTAGAGTGAAGGGTTTCATTTAAAACAGTATGCATAGCATTTTCTCATTGACAGGAAACTGAGCATTTTAAGAACCTGAAATTCCCTGTGGCAGTTATAATTTAAAGTACATTTTACATTTCTAAACTACAACACACCATGTGTCCAACTATATTAATTACACATGTCCTATTGAGAGGGATCCACTTTCGTGTGTTTAAATCCCATATTCTCAGATGATTGATAAATTAAAAGTTTCTTTCAAGACTTCTAAGCAAATTTAAAAATTGACATAAAGTCATAAACATTATTATCTTTGTGATTTCTTACAATCGTCAGTGAGTCACTATTCATTAAACAACAGCTGACCAGAGAAAACATGCTGTAGGAAACTATTTTAAAAGATGAGGCATTTGAGGTCTGCAGAAAATTCTTTCATGTCACATTTTTTTTCAAAGAAATGCCTCGACGCAAATAGGGGTTGACCTATAGCTGATGATCTGTTTTGACTGCATAACCCAGTGTCTCGATGTGGGCAATCTTGACAGCCCAACAATTCATACTCTGTTCTTTTCAGATTTCTCTTATTTCTAATTTGGAGGAAGGAAATGGCATTTTATTTCCTGCTTTCTATGGACTCAAAAGTCATAAAATTGTAAAGAGGTTAAAAAAAATTGTCAGTTTTTTAAAGGTTAAGTGTGGAAAAGCGAGGCTGCTTGAAAGGGCGGGTGCCTGCTGGACTCAGGGCTGAAAGGCAGATAACATGGGAAGGTAAGCGAAAAGATGAGCCCTGCACAAAAACGCCAGGCCAGGGTAACTTTGTACAAACAGCCATAGTGACACCATCTGTAGTTATTTCTCTTAGCTTTGTGGTTGTATGAGTTGTTACAAGTATGCTCATCCTTTTGAGCATATACCAGATGCAGCAGTGTTAAGTCAATCAAAAAATGTTAGGGCAAAAGTTGAATAGCTGTAATATCTCCCTTCCCTTATTCCCTCAAGTTTTAGATTTTAAGTATAAGGTGGAAGCTGTGGTGGTGAGAATCTACATTTCAGGAGGGCAGGGAGAAAGTGGGTTTCTAAGTGTGTATTGCTGTTATTTGACATACTTTTCTGAATTTTACAATTTGATGGTCTTTAAAACAAACTCCGAGGACAAAAACTTTAGTGTTGGCAATATACCACATTCTAGCCGAGAGGTAATTTTTGTTCCTGCCATTGCTCGAAATAGAATGGAACATGAGCACAAAGAAGAGGATTTCTTCCTATGGAAGCTGTCAAAGAAAAAGATATTGCATCCCACCATTTCACAGACATCAATGAAAATTAAAGCTTGGGAAGATTTTTCTCTGTGAATGAGGGCTCTTGGGCCATGTTGGCTCGTTTCTTTACCTCCACTTGTGCCTGGCAGTCGGCCCTCTTCCATTGTCTCTCATAGCAGCACAAACAGTACCCTTTGTGAGCATTTTAAAACCACCAGAAAAATAGCATTTGATTGCCCACCCCCACCCCTGCCCACTCCCATGCGAAAGAGATGTGAGAAGCAAGTGTTGTATAAATTTGGCCCAAAGCTGTCTTTTTATTATTTTTTTAACAAATTCAGGCAGATAATAAGTATCCATTAAGTGATCCAAATGTTTCTGGTGCCTAAACTATTTCTTGGAAATGGGAGGAATCTTCAGAACATTGTCCTGTTTCCTACTACACATTTCAAAGTTCTGAGTTCACCCATTAGGAATGATAAAAAACATACATGGAGTCTGAATTTATGAATGTGGACAAGATGAGGAAGGAGTCAGTGTGGGGTTTTTATCAGCATCACAGAAATAACATGTAGAATATCATCTCTGTGAAGGTTATGTTTTATAGTGCTCTTAGAGACACAGCAATATCCAGATACAGTGCCTGCCCTCAAGCAAAGCCTTACCCAAGATTCTAGGTGAGTATAAGAGTCAAACCTGAAGCTGAGTACAATGGCGCATGTCCATAATCATAGAACTTAGGAGGTTGAAGCAAGAGGATCAGAAATTCAAAGTTACCCTCAAATACCTCAAAGAATTTGTGGTCTGCCTGGGTTACAAGAAAATCTGTCTCCAATAAAAAGAGAGAAATGAAAACAACACCAACAAAAACGAATAAACACCTTATATGAAGAACAAAGGTTCAGAGAATTAATTTAAGAAAACAGAGATAATATATAACCTTAAGATTGGAAAATCTTTTAGTTCAATAGCTTAATGATAGTGATATACTTTATGTGAGTGTCAATTTTATAAATTGAACAGCATTTTACCAGGAACTATTTAAAGTATTCTAATATATATATTAGAATCAAAGATATGTATTTATTGATTTGCATAGTATTATATGAGGTTTTTTTTTCAAATGTGGAAGTTTAAACTTCCAGTAATAGTTTTAACTTCAGTAATAGTTAATAACTTATGCCAAGCTTCATAGTGAGTGAGAGAGCAGATATTCAAACCCAGGACTTTGTCCATTTCAGTATAAGACTACCTTCTCAGCACAGGTGACCCACAGTACTGATGCTCATCTCTGGAACTGAGAATATTCCCTGAGTATGACTGAGAGCTACTGAGATCAGTAAGTATTCATAGAAGTGGAACTTCCAGAAAGAAAGTCAAGAAATTATTTAAAGAGATAATAATTCAACTTGAAAAAGGCACTTTCCAAGCCAGGCATATAATATAAAAAGTGTAGATTTGTACTCTGGTTGATAAATACTCTGAAGAAATTCAACTTTAGGGGCTAGAGAGAGGGCTCAGTGGTTAAGAGAGCTTGACTCTTTTCCAGAGGAGCCCAGTTCCCAGTGCCTATATTCTTGTGCTTGTAACTTTAACTCCAAGAGCTTTAATTCTCTCTTCTGGCATACGCACTCACTCATATCCCCATGCAGTCACACATGTACACATGATTAACAGTAAAATAAATTATTAAAATATAACTTTTAACTGAATGAACCCTCAGTAGCTAGAACTGCAGTTTGAAAATCATGTTATTTTCTGAGGCTTTTGCTTCTGTGACATTTTAAATGATAATTCATATACTAAGAAACTTATCAAAAACTGAAGGCAGCATAATTCACAGAGCTATAAATGTAAATGGGTAGTATTTAAGTTCATGAATGAGTGCAAGGTGTGCAGTGGTTATTATTGACCATGAGACAGAAATTATTTAGTTTGTGGATTTATTTCCCCCTTTATTTTCTGCTATAGCCATCATTTTCCCTCAGTTTTATCTCTTCTCTTATTCACTGGTTTACTGAATTTCAAAGGCAATTAGATCAGCTCTAGTCATGATTCTACAGATGTGGAAGTATATCCTAAGATGAATACATTATATCCTGAGATGAATACATTACGGACATTGCAGTAAGAAGAGAATGGAAAAAGAACAGCTGGATGCTTATCAGAGATGGGTTTATTGGTTAAAGTAAAGCTTATTTTATCTTTTCATTTAATTAAGCAATTTTGGTGCATTTTGTTGCTTTTTGAACAATCAACACAGGAGCCAAGTCCTGGGTGCGTTCTTCTCTGATGGCTGCCGCTAAACTGATGATTTAAATTTTTTAATTAATTCCACAATGTGCGATGTATGTGGGCCACATCTGTGGGACATAAAATCTAAGGACAGACATGTTTTATGGAATCATGTTTAAAGTACTCAAACACAATATGAACTTTATTGTGCAGGTCCCTTCCTTCTACAAATGAAAATGAAAAAGAATTTTGTCCCTGTTAAGCTCACTTTTTAATAAGAAATAATTCCTTCTGTTCATGCAAAATAATAGAAAATGGAGGGTGAACTGTTTTAGGAAGATTTATAAATTGATAGACATAAATTACTTATACACAAATAAGAAAGCTAGGATCAGTGACTAAAATGCCTTTTTAGCAACACATCAGTCCACTGTTCCAAGTAACAAGTAGCCCCTACTCAACACAAGAAAGTATACGAGTCCCTGACATGACATTGAATTTTTCAAGTAGTCCGACCACAGTCACACAGATTTGGGCTAGTTATGGGGACCTTAAGTAGTGTAAGGTAAACAATGAGTATTTAAAGAATAACAAATGTGGGGGTTAACAGCTTTGGGACCTAGAGTCTATTATATCTGGGTTAAACTTTGGCCCAGCAAATGCTAGGGTTACTAACCTAAAGCAGCAAGTTAATTAAACTACTAAGACCTGTTTGACTCAGTAAATGGGGATAATGATTCTACCTTTTCTATAAGGTCATAAAGATGATTCAGTGAGATAATGAACTTAGGTGCTTAGAGCAGTGCTTGACTTTCTGCACAGTACATGTTCTCCCTGCTGTCTGTTCCCATGTTGTTGTAAATTTTATCTAACCATGTACCCCCATTCACTCCTGAAGTTCTATCCATAGTGTGCTCTTTCATCATTCCTGTTAATGATCAAGTTTCATAAACCCTATAAGATCTAATCTATCCATCATTGCTATATTTTGCCAATCCATCCTAACCAGAAGTTAATCTTTCTCCAAATATAATTCTAAGTGCAGCAACATTGGTACTTAATTAATACTTAATTCTGATCGGCCTAATATTTAGATGCATTTCTCCATGAGAGACTTGGTGCCTTCAAAGAAATTATCTGCAGTAGCTCTACCTGTTTAACCGTACTAGTTACTTACTGCAGTGATCAAACACCTGACAGGAAACAGCCTGGCGGAGGAACCCTTCACAAGTTAAGAAGAAATACAGTCCACCATGATGAGGAAGGCATGGCAGCATAGACAGGAAACATTTGGTCCTGTTGACTCTGTAGACAAGAAACAGAACATGGGCAGGAAGTGGACTCAGGCTATAAAACCTTAAGGCCCCCAAACAGTTCCCCATTTCCTCTGGCGAGGCCCCACCTGCTGGAAGGCATGTCCAACCTGCAAGTCCCCAAAGCTGTACGTCTGAGGATACCTGGGAATGAAACCCAACATAGAATCATAAATTTCCCTGAATCATCGTTAGGTGTGAGACTGCTTCGTGAAATTTTAAAATATAACTCAACTTTGGGGTTCTTGAGCGTGAGCTTTGTAAATGGTAGTGTCATTTCCCAATGCCCAAAGGTTGGAGTACCTGTGGGGTTCTACCTTAGCAGATGGTCCTACTAGCTGGAAACCAGGTATTCAAACACATTTCACACCTAAACTGCACCAATATAATATCTTACACAGATTTGCAAGAGCCAAATATTTGTTTTACTCAACACAAAATGAATCCGAAGTTCCCAACTTAGTGTATAAAATGGCTGCATAATCTCTTAGCCATGAAATAACTAAAACATATGTCATCATCTATTCTTTGATAATGCAAGAACTATCTTTGAATTCTCATAAGGAAAAATTAAGATAGAATATTTAAAAAATAGGACTGCTTTGTTAAAAATGTAAGTTATACATGATTATAGTCACAGTAGATAACATACTTTGAGCATCAAGCACCATGTTAGGCTGTTAAAAAAGTATAATTCCTAGCTCTAAAAGTATTGTGACTATTACCAGTAAGAAAGGAAAAGGCTGTCCCAGCAAGCTGGGAACCGTCCTCAACTCCCTATGCTCTGCTGGTGAATACAGACTTTTTGAGAACACCATTATTAGACTAATTTTAGAGCAAAGGGAGTTTCTAGCTGCTCTTCCACTAAGCAAACTACTGAAGTCAATCTGAATTTAAGAAAGCATTAATTATCATGATAAAGCCTGCAGTTTTCTACGTGTAATAACTCAGATAAGCATGTAATCAAGGTGGGAATTAGGAAAATACCATGTAGTGTTTCATAATATGGGATCCATTTCATGTACTTATCAATGGGTGTTCAATGGAATTTTGCTTCTCCCTCAAGAGTATGGTGAGTCTTTTTATTGTTTTAATGTGAAATATCTTCATAAGGTTATAGGGCAAACACTTAAGGGCTGGGGGTGATTATATGCAGGTTCTGGAAACTTGAAGAGTTGGGCTTGGTCGGAAGGGTGCATTGCTAGGCACAAGGTTTAGAAGGTTGTCCCTTCTCCCAGTCCCTTCCTTAGTTGGATCACTGTTCACTATAAGGGTTCTACATACTTCTACCATCACAACATTCGAAGTCTTCTAAGATCAATATAAAAACATGTATATACTTACTGCCTTAAGGTGATTGTGGCAAATATTTGCCCTAGCATTAAGAAAAGTAGTTAATATAGCTCTGTTTCATTCAACTTACCTTTTTAAAAATGTTTTTATTAAATAAAATTCCTTTTTTTGTAATGAGTACACTCACACAATCACACAGCTGGATAAGGCAGCCATTCAAACAAGCCTGTGAGTAAACAAATCACGTGACAGAATATGGATTAAAATAAATGGGATAATTCAAGTTATAAGAGCTAGTGGGACAAGCCTAAGCTAAGGCCAAGCTTTCATAATTAATAATAAGTCTCTGTGCCGTTGTTTGTGAGCTGGTGGCCCAAAGAAAAATCTGACTACAAACGTGTCCATTCTCAAACTCTACGTATCTCAATGAGCTTCTTTACCATTAGAATGGCCATTCTGAAGTGATGAAGCTTCCCCCAGGGTTGTACGCTTGCACATCGATTACACGTTATTCACCTTTTCACCACAAGGGGGAAAAAAAAGAAAGGAAAAAGAAAAGACAAAACTATGGCAGAATGGAAATGAAAAAAAGACAAAAGCACTTAGATTCATTTACTTTTTAAGCAAAGAAGTTATTTTTAAAAAGGATAAAAGAGAGAAGGGAAATGGGAACCAAGCATATCTTGTGCCTTCCATTGTTCCTTCTCCATGTCAGTTTCATTTGCAAACTTGATTTTATTTAGGGTAGAGGACATTTGGTGTAGAACTACTAGATCCTGCATTGGAACATGGATTTCTTGAGACAGAAAGGAGATCTAGACTTTATTGAGTCAGCTCCTAGTTTCTCGAGCTCTCTTCTCAAGCTGCTCAAGAGCTTCACAACTGCTTCATGGCTAAAACAAGTCTAATGAAATTATTTAAATTTCCATAGTATTATATATGTAAAAATGTAATAAGATATTCAGGAGATATATTTAGAACTCAAATTCTATACATCTTTGGTGACCCATGTCCTATACATCATCAGCTATGGCACAATTTGTAGGCTGATTTTTCAAATCCACTGTTAGAGGTCACTGGTGTTGATATGTAATGGTGAAGCTTGTCCTGCAAATATGAGCATGGCGTAAATTACGAGCAGTAAAAATCCTCATGCCACACATGGCCATCTATAACCATTTTTGTATATTTTAAATAAAATGTTCTTAATGAGATATTGATTTCTAAGTGTCAGTTAGTCACAAAATCTGAGTCATGATTTCAAAGTGGTGGTAGGTAGCATCAAATCCAAGGGGTCTTGCAATTTAGAGGATATTTCACACACTTGTGTGGCAGAATCCAGTGCTTGCAACTTAAGTTTTACATGCTTATCAAAATCGCATAAAGGCTACACTAGGCTGGAACTTAGATAAGGGCATTACTTAATCCTCATCAGGGAAGCTCCTTCTTGCAGTAGATGGTACTTAAAACAGAGACTCATAACCATTAAGAGAGTGAGAGACTTTGGAGTATCCAGTCCTAAATGAGATGTCTTTAATCAAACTCTTCCCTTCAAGACTTAAGAAGCTACATGGAAGAAGAGGTAGAAATATAAGAGCCAGGAGTGGTGGATGACTCTAAGGCAACAACATAATCTAGACACGGCAGAACTGGTACATAGGAGCTCATAGGAAGTGTTACAGCAAACTCATGACCTACACAGGTTCAAACCAGACAAAGTCCCAGCATTGGCAATGGGAGGTAGACATAAAATTCTACCCTTAACCAAGAAGTTATTTGCCATTGTGTTTGGAAAGGGAAAATATGTTTTCTCCAATGGAATGTCACGGGGTATACCAAGGACTAACCAAGGCAGGCCCTGTGTCCTGTAATAGGCCAACACAAAACAGACTTTATGAGCTCAACCCTAACTGATACATCTAAAACACAATACAACCCCTACATCTAAGGATCAGGGAGCACTATGGAAGAGTGGGAAGAAAGATTGTAAGAGCCAAAGGACTAGGAAGACTGTGCTAATGCAATGTCTTCTATACAAAACAAGGAAGCTGTATCCATGGAATCTCAGCAATATGGTCCCTAAAACAAGACCTGTACAAGAAGCTTCAGTTTACATGCCAGTGTGGATGGGGGAAACCTCACAAGTCCCCATCAGTAGATAATGAGCTATACGTAAGAGATTGCTGTTGAGAGAGAGCATGAGCCTTCTGATAGATTATTCAGTTCCAAGTAGTTGTTCCTAAACAAATATGCACAACACGAAATGCACTCAACAGGATACATATGTGTGTGTGCTTTATGTATGTAAAAAAAAAAATAAAGGATTTGGAGGGTTCATGGCTATTCCCTCCACCTTCAAACTGTTACAATCCAATTCTTCTTCTCTGCTCCCAGCTCCTTCTTTCATGTTGCCTTCTATACAAATTCTCAACATTATATTGGAGCATCTAAATAACCTAACAATCTATTCATTTTAAAACATCCATTATAGTAGTTAAAATTGAAAACACTCTTAATATTCAAGAAGAGAGCTATCAAGTATTTTGAGTGTGTTCATAATGCCTGTTCACTGCACTTAGACAGTCCACCCCAAATCTACCCATGATTCATAGTTCTGCTTTCAAGCTTTTAGTCCATGTCAGCTCTATCTCTCTCCTTCACTGCTGCAGTCCTCTACTGTGTAGTCTTCCTAATGTGAACCTTTCTTTGTTAGCCTTATGCAATTAGCCAAATTCTGTTAAAAACACAAATAAGGGCCTATCACGATGAAGGAAAGCATCCCCTTTAATTTTCTATTCCCCTTACTGACTTCTGCCTATAGGTCCTAATATGCTTTGGGACTATTTTACCTTCCTAACTTGATCTAATATCACACTACCGTAGTCTCTATGTTAGGAGTGTAGGTGCCTTTTCTCTCAAAAGTGTTGTAAGCCCTTCCTCACCAGGGTCACTGACTAGTTATTTTCTCTGCCTAGAGAAAATATACCTTCCTATAACATTGCCCATGATCTGAGTTTTTTGGGTTTTTTTTTTTTGCAACTGACTATGATCTTTTGGGAGCCCTTGCATACCACCCAACCTAAAATAAAACCCCTGTAAGTTGTTCCCACTACTCCCTTTCATGATTATTGTTTTAATTTTCCTTACTATTTATTATTATGTTTTCTGACTGTTATACTTGATCTCTTTGCTGACTGGAAGTTTCCTCCTATGGGAATAATTCTGGGTAACTTTTTCATCCCTCTCTTTATTTTCAGTGTTAGATAATTGGCTTGCACAGAATAAGTTTATTAAATTAAAGCACTGTTGTAAGACAGATGACGCCCTCTTAACTGAATTATCTCATTCTCTCTCTGTCTCTCTATCTCTGTCTCTGTGAGTAATCTGCATTGCAGGCAATTATATTTTATTATAATTTTCTCAGTTATTTTTGGATAATTTTTCCTCTATTCTTAGGCTCTTCATGTTGCACTAATGTTCAAAAATTGATCTCCCTTTGTTTACTCCCCACACTAACTCCTGGGTGGATTCCTCCACTATCAGATGTTTTATGATGCTCATACATGATAGGCTAGTTAGTAGATGCTCTACATGCCCATATCCTAGTTCCAAGAATGTGTGAATATATTGCTTTGAATGATGAATAAGACGTTGCTAGTATTGAGTGGGTTAAGAATCTCAAAATCAAGAGATCATGCTGTTATTTGGTATTTGAAAATTGATTTTCAGATGTTTTCAGATGTGTTTAGAAGCTTGAGTGATTCAACTGTATATATTTGGCCAGGCTGCAAATTATACTCAGTGAATATTTTACTGACTAATGCTTAGTTGAACAAAAGTCACTATGCTAATACCTTGGCTACTTCAGTTTTTCATCAAAATAGTAAAATAATTGTTCTGGCTATGAAGATAAGTATTATCCAGGAGTTATGCTAGTAAAAACATCAGTATATTTTCCTCATATATAAAATTCTTCCAGGGTAACATTTTGAAACACTGGATGGCAAAGTCCTTAAGATGTAGATGTAAAAGAAAGGTTTTATTTTGTTTTTAGGTAATATAGAAAAAACTCACAGTAAACATGCCAAGACAGTCCAGTTCGCTTTTATTAAAAATTACAAAGATGAAGAAATCACTTTCTATTCCATGGCTGAACTTAACTCTCTGCAAACAGAAAACAACAGTGGTGTTTGTTAAAGCTTGTCAGCCCCACTTAGCTTTAAGATTCAAGATAGCCCGTAATGGTCATCACCTAGAAGGCATTATTCAGAAAACTCTTCTCTACTCATTTTATCAGTCTGGCTAATAGACACAAGAGTGACAGAATTGGTTTTTAAAAAGTTAGTGATACGTTTGTTTTCTTCTAGTAAAGAAAAAAGGGGGTTGGGGGACCCACACTCACAGTAATGCATCTTCAAAATGAAGAGAATGCTTCCAAGCAACTAGGAAGCCACCATAGAACAAAAAACTTCCACTCCGGGAAATATAACAGATAACGTTCACAAAAGGCTGCCTATTAACTCTTGGAAAATCATTATAAGCACACCGTAACGCACTTACTAACTGTTGAGTTTCCTAGGAATGTCAAAGGCGCATACCTTATCCAAATGTTGAGTGGCTAAGTTTAGCTGGAGGGTATTACCCTGTTCCCAGAGATGGTCAGATTGTTTCTTTTTAGAAGTTTCTCAGCTGAGTCCTAATAAGGAACAGATCACACATAGGTATCCCCATAGTAATAGTAATTGATGTAGAACTCTTCCTACATCCACTGCTTTCTTTATTTGATAATTCCTCCTTTTGCTGTGTCACAATATGAGAATAATTATGAAGTAGTGTTGTCTAACAGGAGTTGGCCTGTTGTCTGATTGTTATTTTATCCCTGGAAATCTTGGCAAGTTCTTGCAGTGAGATCCTAGAGTTGGAGTCCAAGGGGGACACTAAGGTGACTTGGCCTTTTGTAAAAAAAGATTTATTAATATAATTACTAATGGTACAAAAACACAGTATGGTGGTATTTCTAAGGAGTTTATATCCATGAGGCAGAATCCAAGGGGTCCTTCTTATAGGTTTCAGAGAAACAGGAAATGTTTCAGTACTACTGTGACTAAAGATACAAGTACCCTAATTTTCTTGACCCTAAGCACCTAAACAAATCACCCTGAAATAGTCAGTTTTGTTTAGAAATAAGAAAAATTGATGACATATAGTCTTTGAACTGTTATCCAGCCATTTTTCCCAGGAAGGCAATTTTTCATGCTACTCTGCCAGAGAAATACTAAAATATAATATACTTTTTAGATATTGTAATTGAGTAAATAAGTGATATGATGGCTAGATTAAACACACATCAATAGTTCTTATGGGAATATTTTTTGAGGGATGATTCTTTTCTATGTAGTTTATTAGAAAAAGAAATTATAAGGAACAATCACTCTATGGGGCTGTGAGGATCCACAACAAAAAAAGGTTAAAGGGAAAGTTATCATCTCGAAGTAGTAGGTATCTGCAATATATAGATATCACTCAAGTTTGTGGGGGGTGTATGTGTTTGTGGACTAGCAAACTCAAAAGAGGCAAGCAAATGAGTGAGAATTAGACACAGATCACTATAATATGCTCCTCTAGGAAAATTCATCAAGAATGAAGCCTGCCACAAAATAATTAGAAAAGGTCAGGGCTTGAGAGATGGCTCAGTGGCTAACAGCACTGACTACTCTTCTAGAGGACCTGGATTCAATTCCTAGCACCCACATGGCAGCTAACAACTGTCTATAACTCCAAGATCTGACACCCACACACAGATATTCAGGCAAACACCAATACACATAAAATAAATAAATAAATAACTTAAAAAACATTAAAAAAAAGAAAAAGAAAAGGTCATGGAGACACATCATGCTTAATTGAACAAAGAAATGCCCAGGTATTTGTTGTAACATCATCTGGAAAACATGTTAGTTGAGGAAACCATTGCTTTCCCCCTAAAACTTATTTGGTTCTTTCTGGAATTAGTCTGTATTGTGTCAGAGGTCAGTTGCCTAACAGACCACATAAAATTCAAAGTGTGCTGCAAGCTACCAGGGTTAAGAACCGTTCTCAACAGTCTTAAAAGTAGACCCTGTCTGTATGTGATACGACTGACTGTATATGAAAGATGTGCCCACTGGTGCAATAATGGTGACTCTGTTATGGGGGAACCAATCACTTCATTGAATTTTAAGAAAACTTTGCAGAAAGCAATTCACATTTGGTAGTAAAAAACCCAGTCAAAAAGGCCTGGCTGGGAAGATCATAAGCTCTAGTGGAAAAATCTATTGGTATTGTTTTGCTAAATGGACACAGTGTGCCTGTCAAATGTACTCTCAATAATTATGTTTATGCCTGTAGATTTGTCCTGTTTTGGTCAGAGAAGATTCCTTCTGCAGTGGCCAGTGGTAGTTTCATAGACTCATAACTAGTCAGAGTGCTGAGAATAAGTGATTGTTGAATGCTCAACCACAAATGGCACATCAATTTCACTCCCTCCAAGGCTCATGAAACATGGTAGAAGAGGAGGTCAAAATGAAGCCATGTAAATGCTGTCTCTGGGGAATGATGTCGCCATTTGCATTCTTGAACTTAAACTAGGTGTGATTACCTGCCAAAGCATGTACAAGATTGGACCAACCAGTGTGAAGGAAGTGGATTCAGAGGTCCCACCCTTCTCTGAGGATATTCAGACAGTCATGGTTGCCACAGAGATGTGAAGGTTAATCTTCAACTTGACAAGTTCTAGAATCATCTTCTGGGAGACAGGCCTCTGGAAATTCCCCTAAAAGGCTGTCTTGATTGGGTTAATTGAGGCAGGATACTTACTGACTGTGAGTGGCACTATTCCCTTACATGAGATGCCTGACTGTGTAAAAAGGGGGGAAAATGATCTAAGTCCAAATGTTCCTATCTCTGTTTCCTAATTTGAATGTAATATGATCACCTGTTTTAAGCTTCAACTGCTTTAAATTCCCCACCATGATGGATTGCCCTCTAGAACTGTGAGCCAAAATAAACCATTTCTCTATTAAGTTGCATTTGTCAGGCATTTTATCTATCAGATGTAGGCAAATTCCTAAACAGTCTTATTAAATAAGAAACACAGAGCCAAATACAGAGGTGCAAGCCATAGAGATCAGAACAACTAACCTTAGCTTACCACCTAGTCGTAGCTTCCCAAGAGAGCCTCTTCCTGTCTAACCTGTGCCTTTTTTGCCTTCTTATTCTGCCTTCTCATTGGCTTTAAGCCCAGCCATATTGCTTCCTCATCACTGCCTGTCTATACAGACCTCCAGGTCTCTGTGGTTGGTACTGGGATTAAAGGCATGTGTCACTATACTTGGCTGTGTCTTTGAAAACACAGACTCTGCCTGCCATGTGATCAGATTAAGGGTGTGTGCTACCACTGCCTGACTTGTGTATATGACTGCCTATGACCTCTGATCTCCAGGCAAACTTTATTTATTAACATACAAATAAAATATCACATTTCAGCGCAAATAAAATATCACCGCAATCAGGTATCCTATCACAGCAATAAGAAAAGTAACTAAGGCAAGAGTTAAACATTTTCTTGGTATATAGCTAGCAGCAAGGCCTTTATGCTCCTCTGAATTACCCTTCCCTCATGCTCTTAAAAGCAACCATAGTACCTCAACTCACCAACACACACACACACACACACACACACACACACACACACACACACACACACACACACACAGAGGAGGGGCACAGAAGAGGGACTAGTTGGGAAGAGGAAGGGATCTACAGGGGTATAAAGAGGACAACAAAGGGAAATGGAGAGTTTATATACTCAAAATCCATTATGGTGATGAAATGATGAAAATGACATAGTGAAACTTTTTACTATGTACATTTACTCTATGCAAATAAAAATTCAAGTAGGTCAATAGGTTTATGGAAAATGAGAAATTACTTTTGAACCCATTTTCTGACATTAAATATTCTTAATGTTTTACCTTGAAGGAAGGGCAATCAAGTGGATTAAAGAATGTGAAGTTCGTTGCCAGTTGTTATCTTTGAGAAATATTCAAGCTCTCAATGTTGTGTCTCAAATGTATATACTAATCTAGCAAGGGATGCATCAATGGGGAGCATCATGGGTTTTTAGCTTAATTTTAGTTTAATTTAGCAAGGAAAAACATCTGCTTTGGAAAGAGCTTAATTGATTTTCATTTGATGTCACGCACTGCTACTGGGGATCATCACTGGAATGCATGTGTTGATTGCTCATAGTCCTAAGCAACTCTTTTTTTTTTTTTTAAGAAAATGTGCATAAATCCTCTCACCTAAGAGGTGAACAAATACTGAAAAAGTTCTTCTGTGTTTAAATTCCCAATCTAAGAAAAATACATAAGAATAATTTAAAGTTGCTTATTTTAGATTACAATAGACAATCTCATTGTTAAACATAGATATTTTCTTGATTTAATTCTATTATTATATTAAGTAATAAATTAAGCCACAAAGACATTCTCCAATGACTTACAGTGCTTCTTGGCTCAAAGTAGCCTCATCAAGGAGAATCTTGATTCTGTCTCTCACACTGACAGTGTTTAGGTATTCATACTGTTTGAAAGTAAATTTGGGAGTTAAAATTTCACATTAATTATCTTTAGGGAGCTGCAAGTCTTCAGTTTCACTAGGCTTGAGGAGAGCAGATGAGAAGACAAATGATTAGCCTGCCTTGACCCTTACCTCTAGCAACAAGTGCATCTTTCAAAAGTTAGTGGTCACCAGCCCCAGAAATTCTACACCTCATCAAGCTGTATCTAACAGGGGAGACACACTACCTGCTGTGCTTCAAGCTATAAAAGCAATGACTCAACCAAGATCAGAGTCATCCATAGGCTAGAAAGATGCCATAGAAAACAACAACAACAACAAATAATGAACTGAAAGTTGCCCCAGCCCAATAAATTAATACAACGATGGCTTCTTGTTTGATACTTTTATAATAATGTTTAAAATAAAAATTCTATTAAAATAATACAATGCCTATGCTTATAGTTTTTCAGATTATCTTAGGGAGAACAATAAATTTTATGGTTTAATATCTAAAAATATAAATATTTATATACAGTGCTAGTGATTGAACAAAGGTCATTTGTTCATGGTCATAGTCATGGTCAAAGGGCATGGTCATGCCAAACATATCCTCTACCCCTGAGCTGCAACTTATGAGGAAGATTTCTTTATATTTTAAAATTATGTAATTAAATATTTAAGTGTACTGTCCAGTACCATAATATCACATAGTTAAAATTTCTCATTGAGAATCTTGATCAGAAGAACATCAACACATTCCTTTAAAAGTTTTATTTCTTTACAATAGAATTTATATGGAAATATTTATGATATAGAAGTCAGTAGCATTTCTGAAGACATGTAAAGCATCCAATGAAAGAACTTAGGTAACACATTTGTACCAAAATACATACTTAAATTACTTTAGCACTTATTGTTTTATTCGGGGGACAAGAGAAATCAACGTAGTCATGTAGGAACTCTAGAAGTGTCTACCTTTTCACCATTATCTCATCATTCTAGGAAAATACACATATCTCCACTCCCACATTCATACACACTAACAAAGTACAAGCCAATGTGTATTTTTGATTCAAATATCTTTATACTGGCTAGTTTTGTGTGTCAACTTGACATAAGCTAGAGTCATCAGAGAGGAAGGAGCCTCAGTTGAGGAAATGTCTCTATGAGATCCAGCCGTCAGGTGTTTTCTCAATTAGTGATCAATGGGGCAGGGCCCAGCCCATTGTGGGTGGTGTCATCCCTACGCTAGTGGTCCTGGGTTCTATAAGAATCAGGCTGAGTATGCCAGGGGAAGCAAGCCAGTAAGTGGTTCCCCTTCATGACCTCTGCATCAGCTCCTGCCTCCAGGATCCTGTTTGAGCTCTTGTCCTGACTTCCTTCAGTGGTGAACAGCAATATGGAAGTGTAAGATAAATAAATTATTTCCTCTCCAACTTGCTTTATGGAAAGTAATGAAACCTTTCCCCTAAACATTCAAAACTAATTTCTAAGGCTGCAGTAATCAAGTAAATAATGGTCCCCTTAGGGCTACACTCCCTCATCTCAGGGAGTCAGTTGAAACAAAGCTTTTCTCAAAGAGGTGCTTTCTCTGACAGAAAAGAAAGCTTTACTCCTGGATAGTTCTGTCCTGCCCTGACTGGGCTCTTTCCCCAGACAGCATTCTGACTCAGCAGCACAACTGCTTCAGACAGAGTTCAGCTTTACTGTTTTCCCAGAAAGGTCCTTACTGATAGGAAAGCTTTTTTCTCAGATCTTTTTTTCAGCTGTGGACCTATCAACCTGGACTTGTAGGAAAGCAGACAACTGTGCTGTTCCCACTGGCTTTAGTTTTGTTATTTGCTTTAAAAAGGAGTCTGTGGTTCATGTGGTTTGAAAATTTAAACTTATTTAAGTCTGCATGTGATTCACACGCTTTTATGATTAAACAACATTTCTGGTAAAGGTTTTGTTTTCATTTTTAAATTCCATGTATGATTTTTTGTGACAGTGCCCATGAAGTCAGAGGACAACTTGTAGAATTCAGTTCTTAGCTTCCATTGTGTGAGTCCCCTGGAGTGAACTTGGTTATCAGGCTGGGTACCTTGTCACCCACTGAGTCCCGTCTCACCAGTGGCTGAACTTTTGTTCAAACTGAACAATGAGTTAAACTCAGGGAAAAAAAAAATCTCTCCTGGTGCCCTTGATATTAATGAATACAAGTAAGACATTGAGAAAAAATTGAAAGGGCTTAAGGACTAGATGGTAAAGCAGCACAAGGTTTATGTGTCCCTGGATATTTTCCTCCCTGCCATGATGACAAAATATAAACATTACAGGGCTGGGTTTTGTTCTGTAGGAAAACCAGTGTTTCTGCAAGATAAAAACAGGAATTAATTGTTTACATTAGAGCCGTTTAGGGCTGGTGTTGTTTTATATGCAAATTTTACTAGACCAATTTGTTTTACATGTATATTAAATCAAATGAATCAAACTGTCTGAGTGGGTAGAACTAGGATGATAGGCTATTTCATTCTGTTTGAAAAGAATTTGCAATTCAGCATTTTGCACAAATCTAATTGAAATGTAATCACAGCTCTGGAAGGCGGTGATAAACCTAATATATGGAAACAGTTATTAAGTGCCAATAAAATATCAAACCACAGCAAATTAAAGAACAGTTATCAGGATGGCTGTTTAAAATGATATGACTAGTTTAAAATCTGGGGCAAAATAAATAAATAATTAAATAAATAACAACAAAAAACAAACTTATTTCAGCGTTCAGAAGGGCAGCTGGTGGAATGAACTCTGGTTTTCCAACTACCAATTAAGTTTCTCTGTAAAAGGATGATAACAGATTCTATCATGAGGTAGACTTTGTGTATCCCAGACGGGAACTCAAGAGTCTCACTTTTGCCCAAGAAGCCAGAATCTCCAGGCCTACCCTCAGCACTCAAAGGTCTATTGCCTGCAACTAAAAGGCCTGTGGTCATTATGCAGTAAGATGTTTTGTTATCACATTAAAAGGAGTAAAATAGTGCATTTTTAATGATAAATTAACAAATCATTTAAGACTGTGTGGTTGGCTAATGTCAGCTCTTCTTCCCCCATCTTCCAGAAGCCAGGCAGGACCACAACCCTCCATCTTGTCTTTGCTGGTAAAATACAAGATAGTAATATAATAGAAGGTCCCAGCACTCAATAAGGTATTTTGTGGAATTATATAACAAGTTCTTAAAGTGCCTCTTATTACTCTGTTTATTGTTTTGTTTAGTTTGTTTTAGGCTTTGTTTTGTTTTACAATATTTTTTTCTGGATAAATTGAATCCATAGTAGCTCCACTAGAAACTTGCCTCATTTGCTAGCATTACTATACTTGCCTCATTTGCTAGCATTACTATACTTGCCTCATTTGCTAGCATTACTATACTTGCCTCATTTGCTAGCATTACTATACTCGCTAGGTTACTAAATGATAGGGTGCGTGGAGTAGCTTTACCTGAATGCAGTATAATTTGGAAATACATGCACTTTCAGTAAACTTTGAAATATTATTAAAGCTGTGCAAGTTGGGACAAGCCTCTAAGTCCATCATGCAGGCGGTGAAGGTGGAGGAGCAGGAGTATGAAGTCAGCCACATTAACAGCCATATTAACAGTTTTGCAATGGGATATTAATATAACAATTCCAGAAGAAATTTCGGTTTTCTTTCTAGCATCTTGCAAAGTCCAGAATTTTAAAAGCAAGCTGCTGATGACCCAAATTGTATTAATGACTTTTCCATTGCTATGAAGAAACAACAGAAAGAAAATATTTACTTATATAAAGAAAATATATAGGGAGAAAATATGTAGGAATCTATATAAGAAGAAATATCTATTTGCCCTCACGGTCCAGAGGATTTTAGTATCTCATGGACAGGAAGCATGACAGAGCTCATGGCAGTGTAAGTGGCCTGCCAGAAATGAAGCTATTCTGCAGAGACATTTGTGCCTCTCAATCTGACTATCAGATCTCTGAAACAATGAACTCCAAAGAAATGGGAATTTCCACCAGATTCTCATTCTGGGAGAAGGAAAAAGCAGTAGCCAGGGGGAGAACTTGTCCCCCTAAAAGAGATTACACACATGAGTAACAACTTGATAGGCCACCTTACAGGATGGAACTGATACGCATATAATGATAAGTATTCAATGGTGGACTGAACTACATCTTGACTGGGACTCGTTAGATGCATATATCTTTGGCTCTCTATTTGAACTTTGATATCAGTTTAAAACATAGATGATGGATCTCTTTGTTCTTCTTCCCAATGTGGCCACTTTAAATACATCTTTTTCTGTTTTTCCGCTATGAATATGGCTCCTTTAATCGACTTGTTGAAGATGGATGGCTAGACCTGTCTTGAGACTTAGGTGTTGACCCCTAAGTCTGATAAAGCATGAGGTAGGCCAGAAAGCATAGAACATGACAGGAGCCAGGAACTAAGCTATAGCTATTGAAAGCCTGTCCCTTGTGGCCTGCTTCTGCTAGCTGGACCACACTTCCTAAAAGTTCCAGTTTCCCAAAAGATTGCAGATATCTTGAAAAGACAGTGAAAATCTAGGCTTTTAGGAAGACATTTATGGTTCAAAATAGAACTCAGAGTGATGTCAACATTAATATAGAATACAGATGCTGAAATCTAGACCCGCACTATGGACCCATGTATTGCTCGCGTGTTCTATTTTAGATAAGCACCCCTGCAATCCTGATAAGCATCAGCCTTTGGAAAGGAGTCAAGCTCTGCAGGAGGAGAACATTTGAGAAGGTCCACAGGCTATACCTCTTTCATTCCTTTTATCAAAAAGACATTATTTAGGATTCTGATGTTCCTGGGACAAATTCACAAAGCATGTGTAATGAGAAATGAGAAATACATGCTGAATGTAATTGAAGACCAGATCAGCAGACACACTGTGAAATTACAGTCTCTAATGTTCTCTCATTATAAAAATGAAGTTTTTGTTTGTTGGGAGAGTATGTTTCTTACTAGAGTTGTGTGTGTCTGTGTGTGCATGTGTGTGTGTGTATGTGTGTTTGTATATATGTATATGTGTGTGTATGCCTCTGTTTATGTGTGTGTGTTTGTATATGTTTGTATGTGTGTGTGTGCTTGTGCATGTGCTTGTGCATGTGTATGTGTTTGTGTGTGTGTGCCACTTAGAGAGTATTCTGGCTGCTCTACTTTATATAATACAACACCAAACAGACAAACCAAAGTGAAATGAAGTTGTAAGTGTTGGTTATAGATTAGAGTGGTATTAGAGAACTATTTTTAAAGTAACCTTGAAAAAGCCTAAGCGATCTACATAATGAATCAAGAGTTAACAGACCACAGCACACATGCCATGTGCACACAAGTTTGGAAATGGAGAACCCAGTTGAAAGACCCATACCAACACCAAGAAGAAACCTAAGTATTAAAATAAAAACATCTTCTTGACTGAATCGGAAGGGAAGGCTGAAGAGTCCCAAGAGCAGGATCTCTGCTCTGGACTAGTGATTCTATTCCGACCTCCTCAGGGCACACATTTTGCTGATTGAAGAAGTCAAGATTTTGGTTGCAATTGTCAGCCAATTATTAAAAACCTCAGGTCCTGCCAAGTCCAAAACATAGTAGAATTCTATTAAAAGAAAGTTTCTGGGAGCTGGATGCAGTGATACATACTTATAGCTCAGCATTCCAGGGGCTGAAGCAGGATTAAAAGTTCAAAAGCCGCCCCGAGCTATACACTGAGACCCTGAGAAAGACAGACAGACAGAAAGAGAGAGTGTCTGATCTTCATGTACATTTCTTCTATGTGTGGAAAAGAAATTATTGTTTATGCGTATAGTGTGGATTTCATGTCTCAGAACTCTTTGGTAACAACTGGAGTTTGTTTTACTAAAAATAGAATACTTTTCACTTAGTTAACAGATGACATAAAACTCGACATGTACTTTTTTCAGATGGGATGTGAAAGTCATGCTGTGTAACTAGTGAAAAACAACAGCTTCTTTAGCTATTCATCTACAGGCTTCAGAATGACTTGTTCTTTTAAATGCTAATTTCTAGAATCCTTCTGGAGGGTGTTATGTTTGTTATTTCACCACATGGCCTGGTCCTGTGAGATTTACTCACTGTCTATGAAATTGCACTGTACAAGTAGATTTCTTAAGCATCAACTATAATGAGGATTAAATATTCACATTGCTATGAGTCTGCTCCTGTAGATAGAAAGCAAAGCGAACTCCCAGCAGGTGATAATTTTGGGAATATTTGCATCTTTAACATTTGTAGCATTAAGCCTGTCTCCTGAATTCAAGTTAAAATTGCTTTAGTGACCAACTTTGAATGCTAACGGATAAATAAATAAATCAAAATCTGGCTAAATGATAACTAATTGAGCAAATCTATTACTTTTACTACAGAAATTAGTGATTTAATTTTCATATTTTAACTAGTTTTCCTCTATAAGTATTATGTACATACACCAACAATTTTACCACTGTTTACGAATAACATTCTTCAATGATTTTCAAATAATCCTTAATCCTGTATAGACTTAAATGCTGTGGGATGTTCTGTATGGCAAATGTGTTGCTAATTAGTCAATAAATAAAACACTGATTGGCCATTGGCTAGGCAGGAAGTGTAGGCGGGACAAGGAGGAGAATAAAGCTGGAAAGTGGAAGGCTGAGTCAGAGAGACACTGCCAGCCACCACGATGACAAACAGCATGTGAAGATGCCGGTAAGCCATGAGCCATGTGGCAAGGTATAGATTAATGGAAATGGATTAATTTAAGCTGTAAGAAAAGTTAGCAAGAAGCCTGCCATGGCCATACAGTTAGTAACCAATATAAGTCTCTGTGTTTACTTGGTTGGGTCTGAGCCGCTGTGGGACTGACAGGTGAGAGAGTTTGTCCTGACTGTGGGCCAGGCAAGAAAACTCAAGCTACACTTAAACTATGAAATCTTTATGACTGAGTAATTAAAATCCTGTACTTTATCCTTTCTAGAGACACAGTTTGACTTTCTTGGTGATTCTTTTACACTGTGATTTCTTCAACTTCTTCCAGTGTTGGCAAGGTTAAGGAACATAGTCTCACTGTTTTTTCACAGAGCTGTAAGAACATGTTGCATGTATGTCTGCAGGCTAGAAGAGGGCACCGAGATCTTATTATAGGGGTTGTGAGCCACCAGTGGTTGCTGGGAATTGAACTCAGGATCTCTAGAAGAGCAGTCAATGCTGTAGCCTCTGAGTTATCTCTCCAGCCAGAATAAAAGAACAGAAAAGTAGAGGAAATAGAGAAAGTTTGGTAGTTAGGTTTTCTGATAGTGGTCTCTATAATTTATTATAATTTCTTATATCAGTCAATGTGTTCTCCAAACCACAGTAGATAAATGCTCAAGTCATACCATAACTATGACACTACCTGGATTTACTTACATAGTGTATTCATTTGTTCCCAAGATTGGTGGTTAACCTAAATATACTAAATTTATTTATTGTCAACTCCCTTGCCTAGACTCATAAAAGTTATTATGGGTTGGTAAATAGCATAGAGGTAAAACACACACACACACACACACACACACACACACACTTGGGTTCATATTTGAATTCTGACACTTAAATAAGCTTGGGAAATATATCTCTAAGCTTTACTAAAATTCTTATTACAATGCTGAAATAAAGAAAGAAACGTTGCAGTCTAGGGGTCTTGGTCAGGTTTATTTTCACTGCTAGTTAAAGAATTTAAAGGCAGGAAGAGTCTGGGGCAGTACAGGTAGCACCAGGGAAAGCTCAAACACCACAAATAGGAACAGACAAAATTAGCAGTTGAAAAAAAGTTAACTGGGAATGAGCAAACAGCCACATGCAGCTGACACACAGAAAAAAATAACCCACCACAAAGCAGGGGGTGAGGCCAGGACTCAGCTGAAAAACTCAGTCTCTGCAAGAGCTAGGGTTTTTAAAGACCCCCAAGTGTTTTCCTCCCCTAATTTAGTGTTGATCAGTTTGAAGAAAGATAAGATGGTTGTGGGCCCCACAACTCTACTATAACATGTTCTGATCTTGCCTTGAACTTGTTGATCCAGTCCATCATCGGGGGGCCTTTTGGTGAGAGATGTGGGGGGAAGCCTACAAGACCTTTTGGTATCATTTACTTGTTTAAGCTACCAGGCTTTTGTCACAGGTCATGAGGGTAAAGAAGAAGCCAGCCATCTTGAAAGTTCGCCACATTTACTACCTTACCATGTCCCCTCTTCCTATCTGTCTGCTTACCAGGAGGTTTCTCTAACTTCTAGTCTCTCAAAACTACTGGAACTGTGTTATCTACAGCATGGCTGTGGAAAAATAAAGTGCACTAATTTGATGACTATAATGAGACTTCAAATTAATAGAATATTATCATTATATATATATTAAATATATATATATTGAGTCTATTTCTTCCTACTGACTACCTTTCAAAGTGCCAGAAGGTGCTATGCAGGAATAAATATAGCAAACTACAATAATGGTCTGCTAGACAAGGTGTGCCCTCTTATTTATTCCTGCTGACTGTTATGTGGGTAATCAATCACTTTCTGATTGGATTTAAGGCATGCTCCACAGGAAAGGTGGGTCAGGTTTTCCAAAGGATCAAAGAAGTGATGACATATCTTAAGCAATCATTCTGATGACAGATGGGTAAAGGCCTTCCTCATCATCTTATTTTTTTTTTAATTTTTTTAAATTCATTTTACATACCAACCACAAATCCCCCTCTCATCCCTCCTCCCACTCCCCCCTCCCCCACTTTCCCCACCATCAACCCACCCCTTCATCCCCTCCTCCAAAAGGGTAAGTTCTCCCATGGAGGGACAGCTAAGCATGGTACATTCAGTTGAGGCAGGACCAAGTCCCTCCCGGTTGCATCAAGGGTGAGCAAAGTGTCTGACCTTAGGTAATGGGCTCCAGAAAGCCAGCTCATGCAGCAGGGATAGATCCTGATAACACTGCCAGGGGCCCCTCAAACAAACCCAGCTACACATCTCTCTCCTGTATGCAGAGGGTCTAATTCTATCCTATGCAGGTTCCACAGCTGTGGGTTTAATGTTCATGAGTTCCTCATCGTCTTTAACTACTTGTAGGAAGTTGCTTCTTAGTGTAATATATCAATTTAATTAATCAGATGTAAACTAAATATATAAATATCTTATGCGGAGTGCCTATTATGGGATATAACACACACACACACACACACACACACACACACACACACACACACACACATGTTGTAAATATATATTTTAATTTGGCTATATAACTTTCGTAAAAGGAAAAACTGTCTCTGAAGAGCCAACCAGGCAAGTTGTGGGTGGAAGAATGTCCTAGAAAGAAAGAAGAATCTATGATGATATAAGTCATGCTGAAATTGAAAATTTATTGTCACCAAAAATTGGAGAGGGAGTTAGACTTTAAGATGAGGTGGTGATGTTACCATTACCAAGGACTAGATGATTTAAAGCCTGAAAGTTTTGTGTGAAATTTTTGTATTTTAAATATGAAAGAAGGTAATTGAGATCCATAATCAATGGAACAAAACAATAAAATTTAAAGTTTAATTTTTTTCTTTGTATATTTTCACTGTACATGGCATAAAATCATTCACACATAAGCATATATTGTATATTGAGCATAGTCACCCTTCCCCATGCCATTATCACCTTTGTACCCTAGAAAACTTTGATTCTATATTCATATAATATATACCCACACAATTTTATGTATTTATAAAAAAATCTAGAAGATACATGTAAGAGAAAACTGTTCTTTTAACTCTTACTCTTTTGGCTCTTTGGAGGTCTATCTCCCAGCTCCCAAATAAATACACACCAAGATATATTTTTACTTATGAATAACTAGCCTTAACTTAGCTTGGCTTGTTTCTAGCCAGCTTTTCTTAACTTAAATTATCCTGTTTACCTTTGCCTCTGGGCTTTTATCTTTCTCTATTCTATATACCTTTCTTTCGTACTCCATTGCTGGCTGTGTAGCTGGGTGGCTGGCCCCTGATGTCTTTCTCCTTTTCTTGCTCCTTGATCTTCTCCCAGATTTCTCCTCCTATTTATTCCCTGCCTTCCAGCCCTGCCTATCCTATCCCCTGCCTAGCTATTGGCCGTTCAACTCTTTATTAGACTATCAGGTGTTTTAGACAGGCAAAGTAGCACAGCTTCACAGAGTTAAACAAATGCAAAAAAAAAAGAATGCAACACATCTTTGTATCATTAAACAAATAACCACAGCATAAACAAATTTAACACATCTTGAAGTAGTATTCTACAACAGAAAACCTAAGGTATTTTATTCTGTGAGAGTAAGTTTATTTATATAATAAAATTATATTCAATTGTATCCATCTTCCTACAAGTTAAATAACTTCAACCTTTATTATTGGTTGAAAAATATTCCTGTACACACACACACACACACACACACACACAAACACACACACACACACACACACACACACACACACACACACACACACACATTTCATACATTCCTCTATTCTTGGCCTCCTATGTTTGTTCTATAGTTTTGCTGTTGTGAATAATGCTGCAAGAAAGATAGATGTGCAAGTATCTCTGTGATGTGTTCACTGGCTTCAATTACATAAATATTAGAAGTGATACAATTGGGTTATATGGTAGATCCATTTAAGGTGGTTTGATTGCTGTTGTTTTAGTGTCTTGTGTCTTGTGTCTCTATAAGTACACCCCACATAGGCAAATGCCCACAGAGGCCAGAAAGAGGGCGTCACAACTTATAGGCGGTTGTAAACAGCCTGAGAAGGGTGCTATGAACTGATAACAGGTCCTCTAGAAGATCAGGAAGCTCCCTTAACTGCTAAGACATCTCTGTCTCCCCTGTCACCGTCTTTTGCATCTTTTGAAAAGAAACTCCTTCCTGATTTCCATAGTCACTGGACTAGTTTAGGTTCTACTACTTGGTGTGGAAGGGTTACTTTTTGTCCACAAACTTACCAACATCTGTTGTTCTGCTCTTTGTGGCTGCCACTATGATTGGGATGAGAAGGAATCTCAGAATAGGTTTAGTGTAATTTCTCTGATGCTTAGGAAGGCAGGACCTTTTTATTTTCATGTCAATATTGGTTATTTCTATTTCAATTTTGAAAACTGTAGATTCCTTTTATTAGCCCGTGTTTTGAATGGGATGCTGATCAATAGTTTAAGTTTTTAAATTACTTCAATATACTAAATTTTAATTCTCTGGTAAATGCATAATTACCAAAGATATTCTCCCATCCTGAAATCTGTCTCTTTATTCATTATGTGTTGCATTTGCTATGGAGAAAGTTTCTAGTATAATGATGTTCCATTGGTCAAACACTGACATTACTTCCTGAGTGACCACAGTCTTATTCAGAAAGCACTTGCCTATTTTAAATTGTTTTTCCTACATTTTCCTCTAGTAGCTTCAGAAGTTCCTGACTTAGACTCTATATTTGCTCTATTTGGAGTTAATTCTTGCACAGAATGAGAGATAAGAATCTAGTTCCATTTTACATGAGAATACTCAGTTTTTCCCAACACCATTTGGAAAACAGGCAGCCTTTTTCTGTAATTCAGATTTTTGGCATCTTTGTTCAAAATCACAAATCTAGATCTCCATGAGTTTATATATGGGTCTTCTGTTCTACTGCATTGATCTACATGTCTGTTTATGTCTCAGTACCTTGATGATCTTGTTTCAATAGCTCTGTAGTAGAACCTGAAATAAATTCTGGTGACAGTTCCAGCACTATTCTTATTGTTCAGAGTTGGTTTTGTTACCCAAGGTCTTTTGTGTGTACGTATGAATTTCAAGACTGTATTTTGTATTCATGGCATGAATGCTGCTGGAATTTTGATGAGGACAGCCTTGGATCTGTGGATTATGTTTGGTAGTATAGGCATTTCACAATACTAATTCCTTATATCCATAGAGTTGCAGGTCTTTGAATGTCTTCTATTTCTTTTGCTAACTTTTTAAAAAATGTGTATTTTTTGTAATTTCTTTGAGAGTTTCATTTGATATATTTTGATTATTTGTATACCCCCAATTCCTCATCGTTTTACCTCCACTTCCAGACCCACCAAACCTGAGTCCTTTTAAAAAGAAGTTTAAAATATGATTATATCATTCTCCCCTTTCCCTTTCCAACAACTCCTCTCATTACTACCACCACCTGCATCTTAAAATTACACCCTCTTTTTCTGTAGTGTTACTGTTATAGATATATTTCATTATATATTATGTTATCATTCTCATATGTTTGCTCTATTCTGTTGCTCAAATCTTCTACATTCTGCTTACTTTCCTTTTTCTTTTGTATGATAATTCCATGAAAAAGAAAAAGATTCTGCACATGCAGATGTGCAGTGTTATTCACTGAGTTATTCACCGACATGAGGAGGATAACAAGGAACAGCGGACGCTCAGTTTTTTTTAGACTATTTTGAAAAGGGGGTAGAATGACTTTCTGAGACTTGAAATACTTTTAGCATCCTATCACATACTTCAATATTGAGGAAATAAACTCAAATGAGGTCTGCAATATGAACAAAAGTACAGAACATAAACTGATTTTTGCCATAAGGAACAAGAGGAAGACAAGTGAGGAAATAAAATTCATTCAGATTGAAGATATTGGAGCATAGCAAACAAGGATGAGTTATTCAGACTTGTTGATTTTGAGGAGCAAATTTGGTTGAGAAGATGTTGGCAGAGTTGGGAAGCAGCTCAGTTGGTTGCAGTTTTCTGTAGACTGGGAGGTTCTAGTTGCTAGGCACATAAATCTAGAATTTACTCCATGGCAAACACAGGAGAGTACTTACATTTTATTTGTCATGTGAGGTCTCAAATAAAAGTCTCTGCTCAGAAGATGGATATAGCAAATGAGTCATGAAAAGAGCCACACTGAGAAAGGACCTTGGGCATCCCTTCACCTATCGGTAAGCTTTTAAAGAAAAGCATAAATAATTAGTACGTAATTATGCTCACATTTCCCATAATTCTTTTCCAATTCTCTGTACATGGAAAGTGACAATATACTTTGTCATTTCATACTTTCTTCTATTGAGAGAGACAATAGGAAATGATAGATGATGGTGCTCTGTATGCTGTAAAAGTGTTGCTATGATTGGTTGATAAATAAAATGCTGATTGGCCAGTAGCCAGGCAGGAAGTACGGGCAGGATAAGAAGACAAGGAGAATTCTGGGAAGAGGAAGGCTGAGTCAGGAGATGCCAGCCTGCTGTCCAGGGAGCGGCATGTAATGGCGCCGCACAGGTAAAACCACAGAAAACATGGTGATTTGTAAATTAACAGAAATGGGCTGAGTTTCAGTGTAAGAGCTAGTCAGTGGTAGGCCTGAGCTAATGGCTGAGCAGTTTTAATTAATATAAGCCTCTGTGTGCTTACTTGGGTCTGAGCAGCCGCAGACCAGGAGAGACAAAGGAAAACATTTAGCTACAAGTGTATGGGGTTTGATGTGTGATTTAAGCTTTAGTCATGCTTCTTTTACAAATGTGGGTGCCCTTGTATTTGAGGCATAAACGTTCAGAATTGAGACTTCATCTTGACCCATTTTTTCCTGTGATGAATATGAAATGTCCTTCTCCATCTCTTTTGATGAATTATAGTTTGAAGTCTATTTTTTTAGATATTAAGATAGCTACATCAGCTTGTTTCCTAAGTCCATTTGATTGGAAAATATTTTCTCAACCCTTTACTCTGAGGTAATGTCTGTCTTTGAAGTAGAGGTGTGTTTCTTATATCCAGCAGAAGGACAGCTCCTGTTTTTATATCCATTTTGTTAGCCTGTGTCTTTTTATAGGCAAATTGAGTCCATTGATATTAAGGGATATTAATAACCAGTGATTGTTAGTTCCTGTTATTTTGGGATTTTGGTGGTGGTGGTGGTAGTGTGTGTGTGTATTTCCATTCTTTGGGATTTACCAGTGAGTGATTATCCATTGCCTCTGCTTTCGTGGGTGTGGCTAACTTCCTTGGGTTGGAGTTTTCCTTCTAGTACTTTCTGTAGGGCTGGATTTGTAAATAGGTATTGTTTAAATCTGGTTTAGTCGTGGAATATCTTGTTTTCTTCATCTATGGTGATTGAAAGTTTTGCTGGGTATAGTAGTCTGGTTCTGGCATCCATGGCCTCTTAGTGTCTTGTAGCTGTAAGTTTTTTCTGGTCCTGCCTGGCTCCTGTAGCCCCATGGTCCCAGACCCAAATAAACACACACAGGCTATATTATTTTTAAACTATGGCAATGGCAGGCTTCTTGCTAGCTAGCTCTTATATCTTAAATTAACCCATTTCTATAAATCTATATTTTGCCACATGGCTTGTAGCTTAACAGTATTTTTATATCTTGTTTCTCCTGGCGGCAGCTGGCAGCGTCTCCTCTGCTCTCTTTTCTTCTCTCTTATCTCTCCAGTTAGAATGTCCCGCCTAACCCTATTCTGCCTCACCATTGGCCAAACAGCTTTATTTATCAACCAATAAGAACAACACATTTTCACAGCATACAAAATGACGCCACCCATCAGTGTCTGCATAACTTCTGTCCAGGACCTGGTTTTCAGACTCTCCATTGAGAAGTCAGGTGTTATTTTCATAAGCCTGCCTTTATATGTTACTTAGCATTTTTCCTTGGCTGCTCTTAATATTCTTTCTTTATTCTGTATGTTTAATGTTTTGATTATTGTGTGGCAAGGGGCCTTTTTTTGGTGTGGGGGGTGAGGCATCCAGTCTATTTGGTGTTATGTAAGTTTCTTGTATCTTCATAGGCATGTCCTTCTTTAGGTTGGGAAAGTTTTCTTCTATGATTTTGTTGAATATATTTTCTGAGTGTTTGAGTTGGTATTCTCCTTCTTCTATTCTTATTATTCTTAGGTTTGGTCTTTTCATGGTGTCCCAGATTTTCTGGTTATTTTGTGCTAAGGCTTAGTTGAATTTAATGTTTTCTTTGATCAAAGAATCTATTTCCTCTATTGTATCTTCAATGCCTGATATTCTTTCTTCCATCACTTGCATTTGGTTGGTTATGCTTGCATCTGTAGTTCTTGTTCATTTACCTGGATTTTCCATTTCCAGAATAACCTCAGTTTGTATTTTCTTTAAGGCCTCTATTTCAATTTTTAAGTCTTGAACTGTTTCCCTCACTTGTTTGATTGTTTCCCTCCCCCCCCTTGGTTTTCTTTATGGGATTTATTGATTTCTTCCAATTTTTTCTTTTTCCTTTTCTTAATTTCTTTAAGGGAATTTTTCATTCATTTCCTCTTTAAAGGCCTCTATCATCTTCAAAAAGATTTTTTAAGGTCATTTTCTTCTTCTTCATCTGCCTTGGGATGTTCAGGTCTTGCTGTTGTAGAATTACTAGGTTCTGATGGTGCCATATTGCTCTTTATGTTGTTGAATGTGTTCTTATGCTGCTGTCTACCCATCTCTTCCTCCAATTGGTGCATATGGTGCCTGTGCCTTTGGTGGTCTCTGCTGACCAGATGCCAGTGCTCTTCCTCCAATCAGTGCAGGTGGTGCTTGTGTCTCCAGTGGGCCACTGACACAGTGGGGGATGGTTGGGTGAGGGAAGGATAATGGGTTCTAGGGGTTTTGGAGCAGAGTGGTACATGCAGGTTGCAAAGTCCAATGGGTGGCAAGGGTGGTGGAATGGCCTGCCCACAGGACTCTTACCAGCTGATTGACTGCTGGGGCTGCAATGGGAGGGGGATGGGCACAGCATGTGCCCCAGGGCCTGTGGCCTAGAAAGCAGGGCTACCCAGTTGGGAAAGCAGTCACTCACCTCTTCCTCTAATTGGTGCTGGCAGTACTTGTATCTCTGGGGGATATACTGATGCTATGGGGATGGCTGGGCAGGGGGACAATGATGTCTTCTGTGGATTTGTGGTGTAGAGTGGGACTTGTAGGTTGCAGAGTCCAATGGGCATCAGGGATGGTGGAGCTGATGTTCACTTCTGTTACCTAGATATATGCTGTGCACACTGACACTTGCACCTAAACACGTATACAAGCACATCCACACACACCCAAATGTCGTCAACACACATGTCCCAGCATATGAAGAAAAACCAAACACACACACTGCACATGTACAAACACAATCCGATAATATATAACACATCATATACACACAAATAGCTCTTTAGATACCCCTACACATGAAATATCAAATGAAAGTTTTTGAGTTTTACAATTTAAACTACCATATAAAGTCAATAATATCAATTTATAAAAAAGCAAAGGCAGTGTCCATTTGAGGAGCCTGTGTGCTCTTGAAGAAAGGTAGAAAATTATTAAAAGCATAGGAGTATTTGAGAAAAATACTTCTTAGGGACTTTGGTCTTCAGGCTGAACTGTGTGTGACAAAAACCTCATCTCCACTGAGTTCAACAATGTAGTCAGCAATAATGAGTCTAGAGCTTCACTGTGGGGATGACAGGCACAATTTTGGGAGCCTGAAAGGAAAACAGAGAAAGAACAGTTATGATGCACGTAAATGAATTAAATGGTCTTTGGGTTAGTGACTGACTTTTCATGTCTGGAGGCACTGCACTCTCCCCCATTTCCAATGTTACCTCCCGAGACACTTTAATCTTCATTTCACTCCACGTGACCAGTAACTTTAGAAAAAATTTTTCCTAAGAGATAATGAAATAGGGACATGCCTGAGTATCAGTTTAACATCCCAGGATCCAGGATTCTGCTGGCTTCAGTTTTACGAGTGTTTGTTTTAGTGAGCAATGGTACATGTTGTAGTATACAGAAATTATTTTGAAGGACAACTGATGCTTTGACACCAACTTTGAGATTTGAGAGGATTAAGGAAGAGAGAAAAGTTAATGGTTTATTCCATGAATTACATACTGATGGCCATGAATGACCAATGACTGTGTATCTTAAAAAAAAATCCCTCTAATATAATTAAATAATTCATTCTTTAAAATGTAACAGTATTGATATCCATTCTATGTTAGTATGAATATACTGAGTCTCTTTCAGCTTCCCATTTGTACTCTTTTAAAAATACTTTTCATGAAGATGTTCACAAATGTACATATATATTTTAAAAATTAACAGAAGTCATGAGTCCTTTATCTCAGTTAAGAAATTCTTAAAATGAAAAAAATTTAAATAAAATTAATGGATATTATTCAGAGTGGAAAAGAAATTCTCTCAGCCTGTGTCAATTATCATTCTATACACCCACAGTGGTCTGACTGTACTTTATCACAATTAAAAGGTAGGGAGCTGAAAAGATGGCTCACTGGTTTAGAGAACCTGATGCTCTTTCAGAGAGCTGAAATTGGTAGGCAGCTTATAATAACATGTAACTCCAGCTTCAGAAGAGCCTATGCCCTCCTTAGCATCTGCTGGTACCCTCACACATCTAAGCACACACACAGACATGAACACAAACAGATACACATAAGTAACTTTTAAAATAAAAATTGTTTAAAAATATTGAAGGGCACATCCAAAGCACTGCATAAATGCTGGCCTATATTACCCCATGTCCTGCTTTTTCTCTTCTACCCTGATGCAGTCATGGTTTACCCATGTATACTTCCCCCTTCTTTTTCCTGTTTCCTTTAGTTCTGCTGTTTCAATGGACTGACTCTGCCAGAAGACAGACCATTACAAGTCAGTGCTGAACACAACCAAGGTAAAGGATGGACACAAGAAGTATTTATGACACCCCACTGCTCTCATGACAACTGTAATTGAGACCCTGGTACATGTGACTATCACTTTCCTGTGGGTTTGGCTGAGGACATGGCTCTCTCTATCTTCATGGTCATTGTCTTGGTATTATGAACAATACAGCAACCCACCAGATGTGGTGATACCCTTGAGGGTCACTAATACTAGCAGAGACACTAGGCTCCCAAGATGGCTGTCCTGTAGCCTGTATATTGAGGGCCAGGGAGACACTTCATCTCCATGAAGTCCAAGAAGAATTTAGTATCCAAACATCTTCCTGTGTTCACCTACACTGACCAAGGTGCTCTTCTTGAGGACCCACCTTTTTTGCAGAATGACTGCTACTATCATTTTTATATAGATGGGGATCCAGAATCCATGGTTGCTCTTACCACTTGCTTGGGAGCTGCAAATACATGGTATAGCTTATGAAATAAAGACCAGAAGCTTTTCTTCCACATTTGAACATCTGATTTATAAGATGTATGGTGAAGAGACAGAATCATTTCCTGTGAGATGTGGCTTAACAGAAGAAATAGCATGACAACTAAAAGTGGGAGATGATGATTTCACATTGATGTAGAGCAGCAATACTGGCTGGTGAACCAACAGACTTTCTGTAGAATTTACAATGGTGATAGATAGTCATCATTTTGTTTATCAGGAAAGTAACGTTTCAAATGTACATGAGGGTGTATCACTGTTTTAAATGTAATAAATGGTACTCTGGCTGGTTAGCTCAGTTGATTAGAGCATGGTGCTGATAACGCCAAGGTTGCAGGTTTGATCCCCATACTGACCAGCAAGAGCTGCAGATTTTGCACCTAGCATTTGGTTTTAAATGGGAAAAAAATGTCCATTTTTCTCCATTGGAAGTTGTGGTTGTTTTAATGGTACTTGAGATATGGAATAGCAAAAATCTTACAGATGTAGAAAGAAAAATAGCACCTTTTCTAGGAATATTTTGCACCTAGATGAAACAGAACTTTGATCATCATGTCCCTCACGATGGTGGACATCTTTTTGTCAATTACCCATATGGCATATTAACTGGCATGGTCTGTGTTGGACGTATTTGTCATTCTGGTCCTAATTGTGGCATTGATAGTTTCAGGGGTCCCTCAGCAACTAGCTTTGCCCAGATGGTGTCACATGATTTGGGCCACAATTTGGGTATGCTTCATGATGAAAGTAAACCAAATGTACATGTGGTTGAAAGTCTTGTGTGATGTATCCAATAAAAGGTGGTGGTGTAGCATTTAGCAATTGCAGTTATGATAGATATTTTCAAATAAGTTATTCAAAAGACCTGTTTGCTTGATTCACTGAATGAACAGGATATCATAGCATTCATGAAATGAGGGAATGGTGTGGTGGAAAATGGAGAGGAGTCTGCTGTGGAACTCTTCAATTGTGTTTAAAAGATCCCTGTTGCCAAGATGACTGTGTTCTAAAACCCAATGCAATGACTGTGCTAGAGGGCTTTATTGTGAAAATTGTCCATTCAGGCCATCAGGCACAGTGTGTAGAGCAAAATGCAATGAATGCAACCTTCCAGAGTGGTGCTATGGAAACTCAAGTGTATGTCTTGAAGATGTGTATGGGTCTAACGGTAGACCCTGCTGTGATGGTGGTCACAGTTGTAGGAAGAAATGTAATAATAGTGAAATACAGTGTCAGTCGATTTTGGGCAAGGAAGCCAACAATGCAGCCAAAGGTTGCTACATGGAATTGAATACCTAGAGTGACAGTTTTGGCAACTGTGGGCTCATTAACAGAGGAAAATATGTAAAATGCAACATCTCAGATGTCTTTTGTGGATAAATTCAGTGTGAAAATGTGACAAAGATTCCTCATCTGAGATGTCATTACATGGTGCATTTGAGTCACTTGTAGACACAAGAGCTCTTCCTTAATTCTGTCATTTAGCTCTTCTGTCTCAAGTGAAGTTTTGACTTTGTGCCCTTTATTGTTTCTCATACAAGACAAAATTAGAAACAAGCCAAAAATAACCCAAGAAGGAATCAATAAACCTAAGGTCTAATCATTAAGCCTTGTTCTTCTGTCATCTCTATTCACAGGAGGTCTTGCCCAGTTCCACAGCCATTCAGTTCCAAATAAACACACAGAGGCTTATATTAATTATAAAACTGTTTGTTCTATGGGTCAAACTTCTTGCTAGCTAGTTCTTACAACTTCAGTCAACCCATTTCAATTAATCTATGTTTTGCCATGTGGCTTCATGGCATTACCTGTTCTCTCACATCTTGCTTCTCCTGTCAGCAGCTCAGAGCATCTCCTCAGACTCCACCTTTCTTCTCTCTCTCTGTCTCTCTTGGATTTCCTGCCTGGCTCCAGTCTGAGCTGTCATAGGCCAATGCAGCTTTATTTATTAACCAATGGGAACAACACATATTCACAGCATACAGAATGTTGTCCCACAACAGTCACTACAATAAGGTAATCTGCTGGGGTACAGACTACCATTTGGGGACAGTCAGACCTGACATTGGTTGTGTGAAAGAGGAGGGCACAGGTTGTGCCCCAAATCACATGCGCATTAACAGAAAAAGTGTCCATATGTCTGTGTTGATTTGACAGAGATCTGCAACAATAGAAACGGCTGCCATTGCAACCCTGAAGGGATTCCCCAGCATTGCAAGGAAAGGGACAATGGAGGGGGTGTTGACAGTGGCCCACCTCCTGTGAATAGAGATGACAGAAGAACAAGGCTTAATGATTAGACCGTAGGTTTGTTGATTCCTTCTTGGGTTATTTTTGGCTTGTTTCTAATTTTGTCTTGTATGAGAAACAATAAAGGGCACAAAGTCAAAACTTCACTTGAGACAGAAGAGCTAAATGACAGAATTAAGGAAGAGCTCAATGTTCAGACTTCACCTGAAATTGAAGAGGATAATGCTCAAACATTACTTGGGATCAAATAGCTCAAGGGTAAATCCCAAGCAAGTAAAAGCAAAACCTGAATATTCACAGTCCAACAGAGAATGAAGAGCATAGTACTAAAATCACAACTGGAGAGCAAATTTTTCCAACTTCAGAAAATAATCCCAATTAATCTGGACCACCCCCCTCCCCCACACATATTAATGTGTAATGTCCTGGCAGTAAAATATTTACTGTATGTGTCAGAAACCCCCACAAGAGGTCCCAGAGAGTTACATTGTTTCTGGAACATCAGAATTTACTACCAAATAAAGGAAATTCCTAGAAAACCCACACTTGATATTACTTTAAGAATTTCTTTGATTTATTTTTTTATGAAATTGGTTCTATGTTTTCTGAGCATAGGTCTAATTTCTTTCTAATGGTAATGTCTTCTCCAGTGACCCGACTTTCCCTTCATTCACCTCTTCTCTGATCCATCTAGGTGTTAGGGTCTGTTTTATACTCAAATTCTATGAGATAACCTTGTTTACATTCCACAAGTAGGTGAGACCATGTAACATTAATCTTTTTTTTCATGTTTTATTTGGGTCATATTTTTAGATTTATTGTTGCTTAATTGTTCTGTAATTATTTATTTCTGGTGTGGGTAGCCTTCTCTTTAAATTGAAATGTTTTAGAATCCTCTGTACAGTTTTTAAGAAATTTCCATTAGTTGTTGAGAAGAAGGTATATTCTTTAAGGTCTCGGTAGAATAGTCTGGAAGTATCTATTAGGTTGATTTCATTTAGGATATTATCTAATGCCAGAGTTTCTCCATTTGATTTTTGTCTAGATGAAGTATTGATGAAAGTATGTACTGAAGTCAAGAACTATCACTGTGTTGGGGTTTTTATATATATATATATATATATATATATATATATATATATATATATATATATATATATATATATATATATATTTAATAGTGGTTTTTTTTAATGAAGTTGGGTGACCTTGTATTTGGCATGTAGATGTTTAGAATCATAATATCCTCTTGGTGGAAATTTTATTAAAAGAATAAGTACTGTCCATCACTATCACTTCTGATTACTTTTGGTTTAAAGTCCATTTAATCAGAATTTAATATACCCACACATTTTTATTTATAAGTTACATTTAATTGAAATTCCTTTTCCTATCCTTTTGTCCTAAGGTGAGGAGTCTCCTTGATAATGAGGTGTCATTCTTGAAGGCAACTCAAAGATGTATCCTGATTCTAATCCAGTTTATTTTTCTGAGTCTTTTTACTGGAGAATTGAGACCATTAATATTGAGAATTAGTTTTGAGGAACATTTATTAATTTTTGTTATTCCATTGTTTGGGTCATATTTTTAGATTTATTGTTGCTTAATTGTTCTGTAATTATTTATTTCTGGTGTGGGTAGCCTTCTCTTTAAATTGAAATGTTTTAGAATCCTCTGTACAATTGTCTTGGTGGACATAAATTCCTTAATTTGTTTTTATCATGAAACATTTTTCCACTTCTTTTGATCATGACAGATAGTGTTAGTATTTAATATGTATAACATTATGATCTGGCTTCTATATAGTCATTCAGGACTTGTAGAGTATTAAATCAGGCCCTTCTTGCCCTCAGAGTTTTTGTTTTAAAGTTGGATGTTATTGTAATGGGTCTGCTTTTTCTTGTGACATGGTCTTTTCCCTTGCAGCTTTTACTATCCTTTTTTTCTCTGTACATTTAGGAAAAATTTTCCCTGTTCTGATTATTATTTGCCATGGGAGTTCATTTTCTGATTCTGTTATCTGTTGTTCTTTATTAGTCTTTCATATTGTTATTCATCTCTTTCTTTTTATTTGGGAAATAATTTTTTGTTTAAAATATTTTCTATGCCTTTGGGTTTGTCTCTTTATACTATACTTATTGTTTGTAGATTTGGTATTTCATATTGCCCATATTTTCGGGATTTTTTTGGTCTGGATTTGGTATTACTTGCATTTGTTCTACTGAATGTCAATGATTTGATGTTCTTTATTCCACCGCATCCAACCTAATGGAGAGCTGTCCCTCTGAGCATTTCATTTAGCTTCTTGAACTTTTTCACGTTGAGTTTTATTTCAGTTTTACTTTTCTCCAGAGACTCTGTTTCTTTCATTTTATTTTCATTTCATGAATGTTTTTCATTATTGCATTCAATTGCTTTGGTTGTCACAGTTTTCTTTCAGGCCTTCATTCATATTCTCTGAGTTCCTTGAACATATGTATCTTCGGTATTTTGAAGTCCCTGTCTTGTGTTTCAGCTCTGCCACTTTTCTAAATAAGGGTCAAAGGAGGATGTTGGTTTCTGAAAGAGGTGTATTGTCTTGGAGGTTCATGTTTTTTGTTTTGGGGATGGGCTCAAGGCATCTAGAGTCTGTCTTCATGTGAATATCCAATCTTCCCTTTGTTGAGTGGGAGTTTTGGTATTTATTTAATATTACTCCAACGTGTCAAATTGTGTATCAGCTAAATGATACTTGATTTTCAATTGGGGGGGACACTCTGGGTTACTGCGTTCAGAGTTGTCCTAATTGTCCTAGTTGTCCTAATTTAGGACAGGAGGTCACATGCTTGGTAGAGGAGAAGACATGTAGAAAGAGAACTAGCTATGCACATCTGTAACTGGGATTCTGGGTTGGTGTCCATGCCATCCTGGAGACCAGCAGCAGGAAAAAGAAAGAAGTATCTAAGAGTTTAGAGGTAGGTGGATTGGCTTTCTGAGTTCCTTCCTGAATTTCAGGTTTAGACTCTAGGTTCCCATTCCAACCTGTCCCAGAATGATGTGGTGGGTGGGTTTTGTCAGCAGATGGTGATGAGGAGAGATGATTTTCTCCAGAGGTATTTTAGTAGGGTTTGGGGAATGCCTCCACATGGACCCAGGGCCCAGTGGTGAGTGGGGTAGCTAACAGTAGGGTCAGTGAGAACTGGATCTAGAATTGTCTACTATAAGTTCTGGTTTGAATTCAGGGTTCTGAAACCAAGCAGTCCCATATGAGTATGGTAGGTGTGGTGGTAAATAGGTGAGCAGGCAGGGAGAGGGAACTGACTCTAATGACCTCTAACTAGGCTTCTGAGTGTGGCTCCACATGGTCTGGGGTCTATTGGTGAGTGGGATGGCTGACAGTAGAGTGTGTGAAAGGAGCTCTAGAATTTCCTACCTGAGGTTTTGGGTTGAAGTGCAGGGTCAGACTCCTAACATTTACGAACTGCCATGGTGGGTGGGTGGTTTATTTTGTTCTTTTTTATCTTTGATGTATCTATTTAAAAAATTGGTAATGACCAGAAAGCTTATACAGTATCTTTTGTTTAAAATTATCTGTACATGGTTAGAACTTAATTTAAATCAACCTCAATACAACCACAAGATAACCATACACTTCACATATTTTGTGCTAATGTTACATTGGCTACTTTTAATATATATATTTTAGATACATTTGTGATTGAAATTTTGCTTAATATTTTTGTCTTTTAACATATAGTAATTATCATTAACTTGTACACCACTACTTAATAATTATGTTTTATATATTTTTCAATATATTTGCTTTTACCAGTGAGATTAATTCATTATGCAAGTGTAATGTTGGTGAATTTCATCAGGTTTTGTTGTCTAAAAAATGTTCATATTTTTTCCTTGATACAAGATTCTTTTTCTTGACTATCATATTATTTTATTTCTACTTGGTCTAAAATCATTCATATTTCTACTTAAAATTTCAGTGATAACCTTAGAGAGTTTTTATGATGAGTTGCTTTTCTCTTACTAATCTCAAAATTCAGTGTCTTTGACTTTTGAAAATGTAATTATATTGTGTCTCAGCACAAACATTTTTAGTAGATATATCTTTTGTGTTCCTATATTTAGTACATTTTTATGATGTGTGTGTGTGTACATATGTTCCTGTGACTGATGTATAACATGTGAGTGTGAGAGGTCAGACATTGGACCATTTATGAGACAGGGTGCCTCCGTTCATTACTGTTTAGGGTAGGGTATCTGGTCCTGGAGCTTCTGAGGAGCCCCTGTCTATGCTTCCCATCGCAACTCAGGAGCATAGGAAATACAGATGCATGGCACTTTGTCTGGCTTTGTGTAGCTTCTGAGGATGCAAAAATTAGATCCTCAACCTTGAACACTGATGATTTCCATGCTGAGACATCTCTACAATGCATTGTTGAGCTTTTAAAGACAATTGATTTACAAAACAAATATCAGATGGCATCATTATCCTATTACAGCAAAGATGATAGAAAGCTGAGAAGGGAAAATTTACTTATTTATTTGTTTATGTGATTTTTTGAGACAGGGTTTCTCTGTGTAACAGCTGTCCTGGAACTTGCTCTGTAGATCAGGCTGGCCCCAAACTCACAGAGATCCACCTGCCTCTTCCTCCCAAGTGCTGGGATTAAAGGCATGTACCACCACTGCCTGGCTACTTCTCAATTTTTATAGTGATTATTGATCATTATGTAAAATAACTATGCCCAAATTAGTGTCTTGAACACACATGCATGCATGACCTCAGCATCTCAGTGAACCAGGAATTTAGTTATAGCCTTGTTGATTTTTTTTTCTCTAGGTCTCACTAGGCTGTAAATTCAGAAAATGGCCTCATGTGGAGGCCCACCAGGGAACAAACCCACTTTGTCAACCTTCCACATTCCTATCTTAGCAGGTCTTCTGCTAGCAGTACACAATCTCCAGTTTCCCATTTTCTGTTGTCTTGGAGCCTCCAACAATTCTCTGCTACCTTAAAAACTAATTCTCTCACTATATTCAAGAGGAGGCTTAGAAAACTTCGTAATTTAACAACTAATGCTCCTCTGAATGACCGAGTGGTATTGATTACAACTGTTAATGTGCTCTGCACTATCTCCTTTAATCAATATTCTTAATGAATCTAGTCTTTTCTTTTAATTTTAAACTTTAGTATGAAAACTTGCTTGAGGGTTGATACAGATTTCCATTGTCAAGTATATAATTTCTGGAAGAAATACATCATTAAATTGTAGAATTTTATTCATTTTCAGGGACAAGAATGGCTTATATAAAAATACGCACTATGCATACTATTTTGCATAAAGGAAGCACAAGGATCCCTCAAGAATGCCTTCTAGTTAAGCTTTAATATGCTGCTTCTAAGGCAGGGAAGACAGTGTCCATCTCACTGGGTTAGTGGCCTTGTCATTTGTTATATTATTGGAAGCAAAAGAATTAGTAGGGAATGAGCTCATTATAAGCAATATAAAGTTTAATAGGTCATACATAATGTAGCTAAAAAGTTAACATGATATCCTTGCTGAAGCCTGTCATTGGCAAAAGTGAGTCATTAATAAAGAGCATTTTCACCAGAATAAAGAAATGTGAGAATATAATGCATGAGAACAATCTGTGGTGGCACACATGTATGAAGATGTCACTAAGCTACTCTTTATTGTGAATGATAACCTAAAAAACTTTATCAAACAATAATTTTATACATTTCTAATTGAATAGTATTATGAATGATATTACAAAAATGCACAAATAAGTACAATATCCATTAGCATGTAGAAATAAGTTAGTATTATACATGAGCTAGTTCAAGTCTCATGCTTGCTTCTTTTCACATTAAAATCTAGTAAGTGACTTGAATTTATCTAGAGGACACTTTGTGACACCTCTATCACCCCACCTCATACCTAGACTTTCCATTCTTCTTCCAGGGTCTAGCCTGGTGGGCACCGCTGACCTCTTCAGCAATACACTTTCTGCATTCTACCAGATACAGCCAGGGTCCCACATCCAGTGTACCAATCTAGCCTGGTCTTCTCTACCTTCACTGCAGAGGAGCTATAGGCTTAGGCCACTATCCTGCCTTCATATCTCCCAAACCATAGTTTTCTCCCATGTCATATCAAATCTTTCCACTCAGACCTATCTACCTTCACACTTCCATCTTTGAATAGGAAGTACATGTTCTATACAGTTTCAGTTCCTTATGTCCAGCTGACTCCATTCCAACAAGCCATTTCCAACATCTAGACCATGCAACCTCATCTTCTCTTCTCCTTCTCCATCCGTAACAAAATTAGAACTAACGAATGAGGTCTACGTGCCTAGATTTCATTGAAGGAATGTCAACAATATGGAAGATCCAGCCAGTGCCTTCTCTTCTGCACCTCACAGTCCAATAGAAATGCTCACCAAAGAAAATTCTCTCAATGAACTCTAGGACACAGAAACTAAGAGAACAATCATAAACTTCCTCAAAGAATTCAAGAAGTTTAAGGAACACACAAAGAAACAACTCCTGGTATTCTGTATCCCCTCTGACTCCTACAATCTTACCAGGAGAACATGGCCCACAAATCAACTAATCGGGGCTCATGGAAAGTAAAGTAGAAAGCATGGGGATTACATGGGTCTGCACCAGGTCCTCTGCTTATATGCTGTGGCTGTTAGCTTAGTGTTTTTGTGGGCCTCCTAGCAGTGGGTGCAGGTGTATCTCTGACTCCTTTGCCCGCTCTTGGGACTCTTTTACTCTTATTGAGTTCCCTTGTGCAGCCTTGATATTGAGCGCCTTTGTTTTGTCTTATTGTATCTTGTTTTTCCATGTTTTGAGAAGGTAAAATGAGTTATTTCTTTGGTGATAAGATTTTTGTCTCTTGGAGGCTTGCTCTTTTTTGAAGAGATAAAATGGGACATTTCATTCTAATCAAGGAAACAGTTACTCAAGAAGTCATTGCTATCCTAAAGATATATGCACCTAAATCAGGGGTGGCCAGTTTCACACACACACACACACACACACACACACACACACACACACACACACATACACACACATACACACACATATACTATCTGAATTAAAAATACAGACTAACATCAATTCACTAATAGTATGTGATTGTAATACCCTACTTTCTCCAATAGACAGGTTCTGGACAAACCACGAACAGAAAATCAACCTATTGGTGAAAATTTGGTCTTGAAACAACTTAATAACATATATTGATACAAATATTTGTTTAATATGTTTAAGCATTCCAATATTAGGTATATGCATTTTTGCAATATTTTCGAAACATAACAAATACCTAACATTTTGCCATATATGATTGTGGCTGTAGAAATCATGTTTTTATTTATTAGTTGTATTTTATCATATAAACAGTGACTCAGATAAATAAAGTGTAGAAACAGACAGCAGCAAGTGACAAATAGAACTATGCTTCCAAGGCCTGGGAAACTATAAGACATTGAAGGAGCGTCCTGAAAGTAGTCATCACTTAGCAGCATCAGAGGAACTGCTTGTCCTGAGGGCAACAAGATATTGAGATTTTGGACTGAAAAGATGTCAGACAGCAAATGCATGCTATTTAATACAGTAATTTGTGTTGCTTTATGATGAACATGATAGAAAATCATGAAGGAGATTAAAAACATCAGGTTGAAAGCATTCTGTTTAGTAACTAGTTATGATGACAGCTAGAAGAAAATAGGTTACAGTCCAATAAAGAACATGGTGCACACATGGATATAAATGTTGTAAGATAATGGATGTGTCAGGGAAGCATACTGACAGGGGTCAGGCCAACTTTAGCCAAATAGACTTGCTTCTGCCATTTGCCCTGGTCAGCCTGTTAAAATCATTGGTCCCAGGTGGATGTTTTTTTCAAGTATCAGCTAGAAATATGCCAACAAAAATTATATCCATTCTATTATTTTATTCCACCCCTTCTCCTCTAATTTCTGTTTATGACTTAGTTTGTTATGATAACTATCTAAAACAGACAAAGCATCTTCATGAGCAGGTGCAGTGCCTGATATGTTCATTGGCCATTGAAAGAGAAAAGGTGACAGACACATGATTTCTTAGTCTGTGTTGTAAAAGGGGTGGAAAAATTCCTGGGAATTTGAAATACTTAAATGTATGCCACAGTATTGTTTACTATTGAGGGAATGAACCAGGAAAAAGGTTGCAATATGAACAAAAGTACAGAGTTCGGCTGATTTTACAATTCATATATAGTAAAATAAAATGAATGTCATGAAATGGGGCTTGTCCGTACTAGAGATACTGGAGCATATCACATGAGGATGAGGAAGCAAGCACACTCACATTGAAGAAATCCTAGTAAGTTTGGTCGAGATGGCTGAGGAACAGTTGGGAAGAACCTCATCAGTTGCCAGGTTCTGTGGACTGGGAGGCTTCTGCTCTTAGGCACAGGATTTTAGAACTTGGTCCATGAGAGACAAAGCAGAGCCTGAGTTCTCTTTATCACGTGTGGTCTCAGAAGACAAGTGTTACCAATGAGTCAATAGCAGAGCCAGAACTAGAGCTATGGGCATCACTCTGTCATGGTAAGTCTTCAGGAGCTTCATTCCACATGAGATAAAGACAGATGATTACCAGGTGAAAAAAGAAACATCCCATAATTCTTTACCAATTGTTTAAAATTTGGGGATGGCATTTCCTATAAATATTTTCTAGCAATGTCTAGGGTTTCCAAGACAGACAACTCACAAGCAAGCCTAGCATTCGGATTATTTTTTGATAAACTATTCTTTCAGGGCATCATTATGCATACATGTTGGCTACCTGTGTTCAAAGTGGTTCAAATTTTATTTATATTTTTAATTAGCTTACAATGTAATAAGTGCCTCTGTGGAGTTTTCATATATTAACTTTATTTAAACTTACTTCTCTCCCCATTTATGTCCATCCTTTATTTAGTTCCTTCTGTATCCATACATACTTGTACTTCCATATTACCTGTATTCTACTATAACACACACTCCCAAAAAAGACTTTTCTGTGTACTTACTCATGTCCTTTTTGGCTTCCTGAAGTCTATTTGTAGCCTAAAATAAACACACAAGTTTCAAAATAAGAATGTATGATCCACATAGAGTGGGAACATGTTCTCTTTCAGGGCCTAAGCTACCTCATTCAGTATGATACTGTTTAGTTCTACCCTGCAAATTTTATTTTTAAGGTGAAAAAATTTTCAATTTGTAGATATGCCATATTTTCATCATCCATTCACGAATTGGTGGGCAACTAAATTTATTCCATTTTGTAGCTGCTGTGAATAGAGCGGCAGTAAACATGAATGTCTAAGTGTCTCAGCAGTAGTCCTTAGGGTATATGCCAAGAAGTGTTAGAGATGGGGAATGTAGTAGTTCTTTTCTTTTTAGCTTTAGGAGAAACTCCACACTGTTTTCTGTAGGGGATCCACTAAATACAATGCAAAAGACAAATAGTTATTTGTCTCCTAACAACCTCACTTGCATTGTTGTAAGTTGTGTCCACGATGATAACCCTTCTGATTAGGGTGTGATATAATCTCATAGTAGTTTTAGTTTGCATTTTCTGATGGCCGAGATGTTTTGACACTTTCATAAAGATGTATTTGTATTTTTGTGTGAACAAATGCACATACATCCTGCAACACACTAAGTGTAAGTATCCAGAGTTGCTTCTCTCTTTCCACCAGGATCTATCTTGTTCATGTCCTTTTTCACTCACAACTAGCTGGTCTACAAGTTTTCAAGCAATTTTCCTGTTTCCAGCTCCAACCACCCATTAGGAGTTCTATAATTATAGAATCTGCTATAAATACAGAAGTAGTATATGCTTCCTATACCTATTCTAGTGCTTGAAATCAGGCCATCAGATATGCATGGAAAGAATGTTTCAATGATTCATCTCAGCTGCCTTCATTTAAAAAATTGGAGAAGACATTAGAAGATGGAAAGATCTCCCATGCTCATGGCTCAATAAGATTAACATAGTAAAAGTGGCAATCTTACCAAAAGCAATCTACATAGTCAATGCAATCGCTATCAAAATTCCAACACAATTGTTTACAGACCTGGAAAGAACAATACTCAACTCCATAAGGAAAAACAAGAAAACCAAGGATAGCTAAAATTATCCTGTGCAATAAAAGAACTGATGAGGTATCACCATCCCTGATCTCAAGCTCTACTACAGGGTTATAGTAATAAAAACAGCATAGTATTGGCATACAAATAAGCAGGTAGATCAATGGAATTAAATCAAAGACCCAGACATAAGTCCACATACCTATGGTCACTTGATTTCTTTTACAATGAAGCCAAAACTATACAATGGTGAAAAGAAAGCATCTTCAACAAATGGTGCTGCCATAACTGGAGGTCAACATGTAGAAGATTGCAAATAGATTCATATCTATCACCCTGCACAAAACTCAAGTCCAAGTGGATCAATGAGCTCAACATAAATCCTGTTAAACTGAACCTGAGAGAGGAGAAAGTTGGAAGTTATTGGTGAAATTATTCAGGCCACTCCACGTAGTTAAAAGGGAGGTTTATTTTGCGGGGTAACTCACAAATGAAGGGATAGGCTACAGGGTCTGGGGAAGATGTAGCACAGTCCAGCGGTGTTATCTGGAGATCTCTGCCTGGTCTACCTCCAGCGTCCAGGGTCCGGGAACCAAGAGAGGGCAGCACATCCAGATCTTGGGTCTTCAGGGCCCTCTCTTGGCCCTGCCTTGTAGGCGTGACAGCTACCGAAGCCTCAATGGGGGTTGGAACTTCCAGACCAAAGCTGGAATGGCTACCCACTACAGGAAGTAGCCTTGAACACACTGGCACAGGAGATAGCTTCCTGAATAGAACACCAGTAGCATAGACACTAAGATTCACAATTAATAAATGGAATCTCATAAAACTAAAGATTCTATAAGTCAAAGGACACTGTCAATAGGACAAAGCAGTAGCCCACACAATGGGAAAAAAATATCTTCACCAGCCTCTCATCGAATAGAGGCTGATCTCTAAAGTATATAAAGAACTCAAGAAACTAGATATCAAAAAAAACCCAAATAGTCCAATTAAAAAATTGGTTACTGACCTAAACAGAGAATTCTCAACAGAAGAATCTCAAATGTCAAAGAAACACTTAAACATCCTTAGCCATCAGGGAAATGCAAATAAAAATGACTCTGAGATTCCAGCTTACACCTGTCAGAATGGCTAAGATCAAAAACACAAGTGACAGCTTATGCTGGAGAGGATGTGGAGCAAGGGGAATACTCCTTCATTACTGGGGGGAGTGGAAACTTGTACAGTCACTTTGGAAATCAATATGGTGGTTTCTCATAAAATGAGGACTCAATCTACCTCAAGACCCAGCGATATCATTCTTGGGTATATACCCAAAGGATACTCAGTCACACCAAAGGCCACTTGCTCAATTATGTTCATAACAGCTTTGTTTCTAATAGTCAGAACCTGGAAACAACCTGCATACCCTTCAACCATAGAATGGATAAAGAAAATGTGGTACATTTACACAGTGAAGTATTACTCAGCTGTTAAAAAATACTATCAGGAAATTTGAAGGCAAATGGAAAGAACTAGAAAAAAAATATCATCCTGAGTGAGGTAACCCATACCCAGAAAGACAAACATGGTATGTACTCACTCATAATTGGATACTAACTGTAAAGTAAAGAGTGACCAGGCTACAATCCCCAGACCCAGAGAGATTAGGTAACAAGGAGGTCTCAAAGAGGGGACATATGGATCTCCCTGGGAAGGGGAAATAGATGAGATCTCCTGGTTAAACTCAGGGCAGGTGGACATGGAAACTTGAGGGATCAAGTTGGGGGATGGACCGAGGGGGACAATACTGAGAGAGATGACTGGAAAGTTGGTGCTTAGAGAGTTGAATAGAAGCCCGATGCGAGGGAAACTTCTATGAGTCTACAAGGATGGTCCTACCTAAGACTCCTGGCAGCAGGGGATGCATATCCTGAACTGGTCATCCCTTGTGATTGGATTGGTGATTACCCATTTGTCATCAGAGAGCCTTCATCCAGTGACTGATGGAGGCAGATTTAGAGACCTTGAGTTGCCCTGATGAGAAGGAGGAGGGATTGTAGGAAACAGGATAGGTAGAGTCAGGAACACAAGAGAAAAATCCACAGAAACCACTAGCCAGGCTCATGGGAACTCACAGAGTCTGAACCAACAATGAGGGAGTACATATATGACCAACCTAAGTCATATATGTGACAATTGTGTAGCTTTGTCTATGTGTGGGACTCCCAGCAATGGGAGCAGGGGCTTGTCACTGGTACTTTGATTGGATCTTGGGAACATATTGCTCATGCATGATTGCCTTGCCCAGCCTGAATACAGAGGGAGGTGTTTAGTCTTAATGGCAGCTTGGTTATGCCATGCTTTGCTAAAGTCCATAGGAGGCCTTCCCCTTTCTAAGAGATTATTGAGGAGGGGTGGATTGAGGGGGAGGGAGGGAGAGAAGAGGAGGGAGAGGAGACTGTGGCCCAAGTGCAAAGTTAATTAATTAATTAATTAATAATTCACCATTAAAATTTGTATTTATTTTTAATTTCACACTAAACATGTTTTTAAAAAGTCCTTTTCTTGAAATACATTTGAAATATGCATGAGAAGATATGAAATGAGATCCCATAAGTTTACAAATGACATATGTGTATCCCTGGTGGGGTTAGGACAACCTGGGATCTGTGTGTTTTTGTATGCTTAGTTTTTGCTGTTGTTTTTAAATAATAGTTTTACTCTTGACAATTTTATGCAAGAATACTCACACTTTGATCTTATCTATCCCTAACTCCCTTCTCAGTCTCTATTACCCAATATAGTTTATGTCTAACTTCATATATTTTCTTTTACAATCCACTGAGTAATATTAGTATTGACCATATGTGCACTGGCATGGTATACCTGTACATGGTCAACCTTCAGTGCCACACTCACAAAGAAAATTTATTACCCCTTTCTCAGAAGGTGTCAACTCTTGGTAGATCCTCAGCTAGTGGCAGGGCCTGAGGAAGTTTGACTAACTTGATCTTATGGTTAGACTTGTTCAGGTAACCACAATGGTTATTACTGAGTTCCTGTGTGCAGTGATCACATCCTGTCCAGAAGGCAGTATTTCATAGCTCTCCTCACCCATCCACTGGCTGTTATATTCTACCCACCCATGTCCCTGACCTGAGAATGGGCATAGATGATACAAATGTCCCATATTGAGCTGAGCACTCATAGTCACTTTTAGTACTTTGCCTGAATATCTAATTCCCATAGGTCTTGGAATGTTATCTCTTCATTTTAATCAATTTTAAGAATTTTTAAATTTCTTCATTCCTTCAGAGATCCAGTCATAATTAGTACAGAGACCCAGTCATGATTGGTCATGAGCTACTTAATCTCAATGAATTTGTGAATTTTCTATAATATCATTTAATATTACTTTCTGGCTTTTAAACTTTGTGTCTCTCATTCATTGTATTTGTTTGTTTGGTTGGTTTTGGTCAGAAATTAGAATTTAAACACCCACCTGTTTCCAACTTACATTTGCTTGGAATGCCTTTTTATAGTCCTTTACCCCCCCCCCCCCGCCCCACCAAAAAAAAGTCTATATCTGAAAGTAAAGTGTATTTGTGGAGTCAGCAAATATGTAGATCCTGTTGGGTTTTTTATCTACTCAATCTATTAGTCTGTGTCTTCTGATTAGATTTGAGACCATTAATACTCTGAGTTCATTTTGAAAGGTGTGTGCTAACTCAGGTCATTTCAATGATTCATAGTGTTTGGTGTTGTCGAACTATTGTAGTAGTGTATGTTCATCATTTTCCTTGGTCCACAGAATCTCTCACAGGATTAAGAGCTGGTACAGAAGGAAAACACAACTCTTTTACCCTGACTTTTACTTCTCCATTAATTATGACAGAAAGTTTGGCTAAGTATAGCAAGTTGGATTGGCAACTGGCAGTTTAGAATTTGAGATACATCTCTCCATGACTTTCTGGCTAACAGATGAGGCAATGTCATTTAGAACTTACTAGCTTACACTTTTCTGTGATTTGGTGTTTCACTCTCATAGTCCTCCATACCTTCTTTGTTCTCTCTTAATTATAAATTCTGTTAGGTATTTCTTTTCTGGACTTGTCTACTTGATGCTCCATCTGTACCTTGCACTTAGATTTCTTCTTTTTCTGTAGATTCAGGATATTTTCTGCTTTGTTTATATTGAAAATATATTCTATACAGTTGGCATGGAGTACTTCCTTGTCTTCTATGCCAATCATTCATAGGTTTGGTATTTTCATAGTATTCTGAGTTCTTGAAAGTTCATATGGGCATTTTATAGTTGAATTTATTGTTATCCTTGACTGAATAAATCCATCCCTCTACTTGTCTTTGAGCCATGATGTCCTGACCTCTCCCAGTGTATTCAGTTGGTCAGGATTTCTACTGATCTTTTCCCTTGACTTTTTGAATTTTCTCTTCTGTCAACTTTCACTTTGTGTTTTCTTCTGCACTTCTACCTATTCGTTATATGCTAATCATAAACCACATTGATCTCTTCACCTCATTGCATTGTCTGTGTTCTTTCAGATTATGGTTAGAAGTTTACTCATGCCACTTTAATTTCCTTGAACATATTTATTATGCTTGCTTTGAAATTGGTATCAGAAAATTTACCTAAGTCATTCTTACTGTGAGCATTTTTAGTTGAAGTGGGAGATTGTCAAGGAGATGGGCTGTATGAAGCTTTTCTGTTATTTGTGTTTTTTTGTGTTTAAATTTGCACACCCAGTGATAGATCACTGGTTCCATGTTTTCTGATTTAGATTACTCATCTTTCAAGTGTTTGCACTGTGTGGAAGAATGTCATGGTAGGGTTATGCTGTCATTTCCCACTATAAGACTTGTGATCAATTTACTAGGCTCTCTACTAAGCCTTATCCTATAAGAACAGTCACTATGTAGAGAAGACTCAGTATATAAACAGAGCAATAATCTACTGTATAATTGTCACTTCTTAAACACCAATCATTTCATGTAATGAAGACACACTGATAGCACTGTATGTACAAAATGTATAATTTATTGTAGGTGTGACTGGAAAAAAGTAGAAGAAAAATACAGCCCAAGAGGAATGACTACTATTGGAATGGTAGAAACAAAGAAGATGAACATCACAAGAAGGAAGAAGTGTGGAGACAAACATTCAGGGGATGAGAAAACTGTGCCTAAAGGTCGATCAAACAGAGGCAGTTAACAATATAGGATCAGATGATATGGATCAGCCCTTTCTCCAGGGTGATAAAGCACAGGTAAGATTAATTTCTTTGGGAGAGGCAAGAGTAAAAGCAAAGAATAAAGTGAAAGGAAGAAAAATGATAGAGGAACATAAACAAAAAAGGGAGAAAGAAAGAATGAGAAGGAGGGGGAGGAGGAGGAGGAGGAGGAGGAGGAGGAGGAGGAGGAGGAGGAGGAGAAGGAGAAGGAGAAGGAGAAGAAGAAGAAGAAGAAGAAGAAGAAGAAGAAGAAGAAGAAGAAGAAGAAGAAGAAGGAAGAAGAAGAAGAAAGAAAAGAAGAAGAAGAAAGAGAAGAAGAAGAAGAAGAAGAAGAAGAAGAAGAAGAAGAAGAAGAAGAAGAAGAAGAAGAAGAAGAAGAAAATGGATATAGCATGATTTAAAAACCATGAAGTATTAAATATAGACAGGATAGGTATAAAGAATAGAAATCTGGATGGGCATATAATATGAAAACGGGCTAAACTGGCTCTTCTTTGGAGTCCATTCATGGTCCTTACCCACAGCTTGAAGACAGACTCAATGTATACCTCTCCTGAAAGCTGCCTGAAGATATGCATGTGTTTCTTGAATTTATGGATATTTCAAAGTAAAGTAGGGTGATGTCTCCAATTTTTAAAAGACTGCCCAGAGTATCCCAGAACTTTTCTCATTCCATGTATATTTTAGCACTTCTCACTTTCTATTTTGCTCAAGAGTCGAGTTGGAATTCTACCAGTCAGTGTGTTGACTCTCCAGATCCCTTTACTCAGTGCAAATGTGTTAATAGTATGAACTTCCACTCTAGTAACTCACCTTATTTCCATTTGTTGCCATTATCTTCCACTTCTTTCATCAGTTTCACAGTTCCCAAAGCAGAAATCTGTAACCCCTCTGTTTAGAACATTCCTATGCATTTTCTTTTGTAGCCATTTAAATGGAATTATGTTCAAAAATTTTAGCCACTAGCCATTTAGCTACAAGTGTAGGAATCATGCTTATTTTAACTCCTCCCTACTTGGATTTTGTCTGGCTTGGGCTCACATTTTGCATGCTGTCAAAGTCACTGTGTGTCCATATTGCATCTGTGCTGTTGTGTCCAGAAAACATTGTTGCCCTGCAATTATGCACCACTTATGGCTCTTACAATCTTTGTGTCATCTCTTCAGTATAGATTCCTGAGCCTTGAGGGAAAGAGTGACATCAATGCCCCATTTAGAGCTACGTACTCCAAAGTATCTTGTTGACTGGTTTTGAGGTCTCTGTCTTAATTACCATCTACTGAAGGAAGAAGGTCCCTAGATAAGTTTAAATAGTATAAAAAATTCATTAGGAATCATTTTAATGCTATATTCATTTAGTGGAGTAAAGGGAGTAGGTTCTGCCCTAAAGCTCATGACCTATTTAGCCCCTGGATCTCAGCCTTGGTGACAGGGTCAAGTATGACTTGTATTTCATGGGTGGGCCTTAAATCTAATAAAGAGAAGTGGTTGATGATTCATATCATATTCATGCCACTACTGCACCAGTAAGCTTATCTTGAATGGCAGGCCATTACTGTGTAGCACACAGAGTTCACAGATGAATAAGATTAATGATAAATTTTCTCTGATCACATACATAACACCTTCCATCCCCACGTAAGCTCATCAGTAGAGCTAAAGCTTCCAGGTGAATACCAGAGAGATTTCTACATGCTCCATGATTTGAATATGTGGTATCTTCAACAGTATGGTCTTGCTGTCAATATTCCCTTACTTTTCTAAGAGTCCATTACAACAGTGATCCTGGTTCCTGAAAGAAAAATATTGTTTAGGTTGTTATTGTTTATGTTTTTAGGGTGGGATCTAGGCATCTAGAATTAGGACATTTGTGGTCTTTCTAGGTATGGATATCTTTCTCATATTTGTCAGGTGTGTTTTCAAGGACGTGTGTGTGTGTGTGTGTGTGTGTGTGTGTGTGTGTGTGTGTGTGTGTGTGTGTGTGCTTACCCCAACCCATCTGATTTTGGACCAGTTGAATGATATTTGTTTTTCAATGATCAATGCTCTCTATGTTTCTGGGTCCAGACTCCCACTGGTGTTAGATTGACATGGTAGATAGGATGGCTGACATGTGAGAAGACAGGTAGAGAGGGGACTGACTTTGATGTCTCTAACTGAAAGTCTCTCTTGGTCTCCATGACATCCCTGTCACCCCTAGTAGGGGAAAGGTTTGAGAGTTAGTGGGTGAGTGAGCTGACTCTGGGGGTTTCTTCTGGAATTTCACATTCAGACTCTGGATTCCAAGGTGTCCCAGATTGCTATAATATGTGGGTGGTTTAGAGTTGAGAAAATAAGGCCAGGGAGAGGGTCTTGACTTTGGAGGTCTCTAACTAGGGTTCATGGTTTAGGGTCTGTTCTTGAGTGGGATGACTGACAGTGAAAGATATGAAACTGGTTCTAGAATTTCCTACCCTAAATTCTGGTTTAAACTGCAGTCATGTTTTGACATGGTGTATGGGTGGCTTGTTTTTTGTTCTTTTAATCTTTTACGTACCTATTATGAAATTCTGCAATTACCAAAAAGCTTAGACAACATATTGTTTGTTTCTATTGATCTTATAACTTAACTGATATCATCAAAACTCTTTAAAGTACATATGACATCTTCCATATGATGTGTTCTATAGATTGAGGATAGGTGACACCTTCCATAAAGATAGGTTCTATAGATTGACAGGCTCATATTAAGGATCTGTGGGAGGATCCAGCGTGGTCTAGAACACATTGATAGTGCAAAAGTCACCAAGCTATTAACCAAATCTATGGCCAGCATTCTGGGCAGAAAGAGCTTATACATACCTCCCTTTGAAGGGACAACCATGTGCATTTAATATTCCTGGCACCCCTAGTACTTATCTTTGAGCACAAGGACTTTCATACCTCCCACAGCTTCCAATTTAATGTTTATGGGATGCTTGATTGTGCATTGAGTGGATCTCTGCATCTATATCTGTTTCTTGTGCCTTTTCTTGGGCATTTTTTCCTTCTGGTTGCTTGTTTTGTCTCATTCCAATGTGTTAACTTATTTTATATTATATTATATTATATTATATTATATTATATTATATTATATTATATTATATTATATTATATATTGTTATAATCCCTCAGAGGCCTGTTCTTTTTTTCTAATGAGAGACAGAAACAGGTGGATCCATATAGAAAGACAGTTGGGGAGAAACTATGAGGAGGAGAGGGAGGAGAAATCATAATCAAGATATATTATATGAAAAAAACATATTTTGTTACTTTTTCCATATTGATCTCTCAATATCTGTTTAATGTACTTAACTGTTCTGATACTAAATGCATATGTATATGTATATGCAATATATTTAAAGAATCAGAAGAACCTGACATATTAATCATTTATGAATTTGGCTGTTAAAATGATTTTGTCTTACTTAATAACTATATTTCATGATCTAATTAGTAATTCATGTAAATGGGGTAAGATTTGGACACATATCATTTAATTCCATCAGGTTTTTTTTTTTTGCCTTATGATGAATGTGATAGAACATTGCTAAGGAGATTAAAAACATAAGGTCAAAATTTGTCCATTTAGAGAACATTTAATTGCCAAACACATTTATCACTACTCTGTTATTTTATTCACCCTCTTCTAAGTTCTGTTTATGCCTTAGTTTTTCACGGCAGTTATATAAACTAGACAAAGCATCTTCATGTGCAGGTGTTCAATGTCTCTGACATAATTAATTGACCTTTAGAGAAGAAGTGACAGAAACTTGATTCCTCAGACTATGTTGTAAAAAATGTCAGACAATTCTTGGGGATTTGAAATACATAGAATATTCCATAGTAGTGTTCACTTTTAAGGAAATGAAATTGAAAAAAAATGTTACAGCATGAACGAAAGTACAGAGTTCAGATGATTTTACTGTATATAGGAATAAAAAAAATGGATGGGAGAAAATGAGATTCATCCATACTAGAAATGGTGGAGCATATCAAATGAAGTTGAGGAAGTCAGGCTTACATGGAAAAAGTCCTAATAAGTTTTGTTGAGATGGCAGAGGAATAGATGAGAAGAACCTCATCAGTTGACAGGTTCTGTGGACTGGGAGGCTTCTGTTGTTGGGTACAAGCTTCTAGAACTTTGTCCATGAAAGACAAAGGAGAGCCCTTGAGTTGTCTTTATCATGTGTGGTCTCAGAAGATGAGTGTTACCAATGATTCCACAGCAGAGCCAGAACTATGATGTTATGCGCATCACTCTGTCATGGTAAGTCTTCAGGAGCTTCATTCAATAAGAGATAATAATAGATGATTACCAAGTGAAAAAATATATATCCCATGACTTTTTTCCAATTGTTCATATTTAGGTCATGGAATTCCTTTTAAATATTTTCTAGTCTCTCTTTGGTAATTATGTAAGTTTTTTAGTGTAATTGAATATACTTTAAATGACAGCTAACATAGGTGGCATTTGGCTGTTAATGAATTTGATCAAGTTGTGGGGAGCAAAAAGCAATGGAAAGATGTTAGTTAGCATTTGAGAGATAGCTGAAAGTCACTGTTACCACACTGTACTATTGTTTGAATACAAAGCTATGCTTTCTCAGGAGCTAGGGGCTCCAGAATCATTTTGCACAATAATTTAATGAATCCAATATCAGACATGCTCAGATTTTTTCCATGTTTTTTTTCTATTACTTACTTCTGGAATATCATTTTAATAATAAATTCTGAACCTCACTTTGATACAATCTCAACAATGCTACATTAGTGTTTTATAAATCTTTTTTTATTAAAGCATAAACTTATACTTTGTGATAATTATCAAACATGTATGAAAACAGCCATGGACAGTGACTCAACATGTCAGAATTTTAATAATAATTTTAGTATATTCACTAAAAATCTCTGTTACTGCCCAGTTTTCTGATGTGGCTTATTGGTAGTCAGTGTGGTAATAATCTTGTAATCCCAGCATTGCAGAGGTAGAGACAGGAAGATTTCTGGGACCAACCTAACCTCTTTAGTGAGATCCAAGTCAATGAAAAAGACTTGGTGTCAAACTGAAGTTGGACAGTGACTTTGTAAATACGTGCAAGGTCAACCTTTGGCCTCTACACACACCAAAACCCAAACTCACAGATACTTCACATATCCACTTATATACCAATATACATAAATGCACAAGAGGACAAATAAATAAAATAGAAATGTGTAAAATGTAAATGCAAAATCAATGTATATGCTTCCTCAGTACCAGCATTTTGGCATGAACTCTGGCCTCCATGTACATATACAATCACCTATACAAACACCTCCCAAACAATTCACATGTGACCTTGGATAGCACCTGAACATCCATGCCCACCAGTCACACTTGCATTATAATGATAAATGAAAATCAAAATCCAGGTGAATATAACTCTCTTCCTAAAAATATTTCCTGTCACTGATGGCAATAAGTCAGGGATTGAGATGACGTCTAACCTGTACTAAGTAAGCAGGAATTTATTTTTGCATTACAACTGAAATCACCAGGACTGAAGTTCAATAATAACAACTTTTAAAAAACAGTGTCAATTTTCAATTGAGAGTCCTATCTGTTGGTTAGGAAAGCTGTAAAATAAGACTGCATTGAAACGATAAAGGGGACACTTTTAAATGCTGGAGGTGTATGAGAAACACACTTTTTCAGGAACAAGTGTACTTTACCACAGTTGAGCTGAAAATCCATACACACAGTTGATACAAATTGGTTGGACCAAATTCTCATCCATTTTAGCCCATACTCTGTTGTTTTATCTTCTAATCAGAGTTGATCATGCTTTACCCACACCTATGTCTGCCTTTATTTTCCATGTTACTTTTAATCCTGATACTCTGGTGGACCAAATACACCAGAAGAGGAACTGGTAAAGGTCAATGTTGAATACAACCAGGGAAAGTCAGGACACAGATGGCAACACATTCTTCTGCTCCTCCTTGGCTCTGTCATAGGACATGGTGGCTGTGGGTGAGACTCCGGGGCATCAATCACCTACAGCCCTGGACAAGGATGTTGCTTATCCTATCTTATTTTTTACTAACTGGACATGCTTGATACAACAACTCCCAGAATTGGTGAAACCTTTGAAGATCACTGACACTTTGGAGGTCAGAGACACATTATCAGCATGAAGCCTAAGAGAATTTTAGTATCCAGACAGCTCTCTGTGAACACGTACACCGATCATGGTGCTCTACCTGAGGACCATCCTTTTGTCCAGAATAACTGCTACGATCATGGCTATATGGATGGGGACCCAGTTGCTATTACCACCTGTTTTGGTGGGTTTCAAGGAACACTGCAGATAAACGACACTATTTATGAAATCATGCCCAAGGGTCCTGATTTCACACTTGAACATTTGGTTTACAAGATCACGATTGAGGACACACACAATTACTCTCAATGAGATGCGGATTAGCGAACGAAAAAATAGCGAGACAATTGGAACTTTACAGGGACAATAACCTGAAGCAAAACAGCTAGGAAGGCTGGTGGGCACACAAAAGGACTCAAGGTTGCTGTGGTGATAGATAATAAACAATTTGTTTATACAGGAAGTAACATCACAGTTAACTCAAGTTGAAGCAAACACAGTTGTGAATGGATTGAATGACTTTTATATTCCCATAGAAATTGAAGTGATTTTAGTTGGACTTGAGATCTGGAATGAAAAGAATTACCTACCAGTGGAAACAAACACAGACCCTCTTCTGACAAGATTTTGCATTTGGAAGACAGGCGACCTTAATTATTGAATTAAGCATGATGCCCTACATCTTTGGGCAAATCAAGGATGTGGTATTTATTTATGACTAGCCCATATTGAAACAGTTTGTGCCTCAGATGTGAACTTTCCAGCTGGCAGTTTCACACCAGACTCACCCTCTGACTTTCCATACATTCTGGCACATGAGCCGGGTCATAATCTGGGTATGTGCCATGATGACAGGACATGCACTTGTGAGGATAAAAAAAAAATTGCATAATTACCACAGTGAAAACTATTCCCACTAGATTCAGCAACCGCAATTCTGCTCAAATGATGACCAGCATTGCCTAAAAAAACGTTTGCTTGATTCACCAGATGAAGACATCATTGTGACATTGAGTCTATGTGGGGATAATTTGATTGAAGAAGAAGAGCAGTGTGATTGTGGATCCACTGAGTCATGTAAAAATGATCCATGTTGTCAAAAGGGCTGTGTTCTGAAACCCAACGCTGCTTGTGCACTTGGACTATGTGGCAGAGACTGCAAGTTTATGCCAGTGGGCAGAGTGTAGAGCAAAGACTAGTGAATGTGACCTTTCAGAGTGGTCCAATGAAACTTCAGCTAAGTGTCCTGAAGATGTATATGTGTAGTTTTGGTATCAGGGTAATTTCAGCCTCATAAAAAGAGTTTGGCAATGTTCCTTCTGTTGTATTATGTGGAAGAATTTGAGGAGTATTGGTATTTAGCTCTTCTTTGTAATTCTGGTAGAATACTGGGCTGAAACCACCTGGCCCTGGGCTTTTTTTGGTTGGGTGACTTTTAATGTCTTGGAGAAGGAATTGGCTCACTCCTCTAAACCCAAAGATATTGCTAAAAAAAAAAGGGTTAAGATATTCTTTTTTCCCATATCAGAAGAGCCCTCTGGTATGGGACAGAGAAAAACTCATATTTTTATTTAAATCAGGGTGATTATAAATGCGATCTCTTTCTAAAGAAGAAAAGGGGATAAGATATAGATATGATAAGATAAAGGGGTAGATTATTGAACCTACTTTTAAAGAGCAACTTGTTTAAAAATGTTTTACATTGCTATGGCTTTCAGTTTATTGATACAAATTTAAAGTTAATTTTGTTATACTGTATGTGTAATTTTACTCTTGTTTAAGGTATTATGTTTATACAACTCATTTAAATTGTAATGGAACAATTAGTCTTCTATAATAGTCAAACTTAAAGTCATGTTAGTTAAGTCTTCTAGGTATACATAGATATATTTCAGATAGATAGGTAATTTTCAAATACTTCAAAGACCCACAGAATATGGCATTTAAAATGTTTTAAAAATTTAGACTTTCTGGACCGTGAGACATGTCTGCTCCTGGCAACACCAATTTACTTCAGAGAGGAGGATGGGCACTGAAGACACTCCATATGGAGTTTATCTTTGCTTTGGCAAAAATAGCCGTTTGGGCAAGAAACTGTTCTTGCCTGGACTGCTTGTTCGACAGGACATGCAAGACCCATAGAAAGGTGACCACTGAACTTTGCTTGGCAAAATGGTCCTTCAGGTTCCTGCTTCGCAGAGGAAACTGCCAGACATTTTACAGGACACAGAGAGAAGTGACTGAGAGACTCTAGGTCTGTGGGCTGAAGACAAATGCCCCAACATTAAAAAGGAACATTAGGTGACTGTCCAGGCTGCCAGCTGTCTCTGTCTACGCTTGCAAGACTCCCGAAAGTTGCTTGCATCTTTCTCCCATTTCTCAGGTAATATTATATCCTTCTGAGGTCTTTGATGTAGTTGAGGACTAGATAGTTATAATTTTCCTTAGTTATGATAAAAGATAAGTTAGATATGAAACCTTAGACTCACAAATATAGGATAGATAGGATATCTTCTTTAATTTTGCCAAATAGACTAGTTATTATAAATAGACTAGATATTGTAACTGTAATTCTTGCTTGATAATTGTTATATATAATTTTACTATGTGAAAGTTAAAACCTTCCTTTTTGATAAAAAGAAAAGGGGAAGTGCTGTGGATATCACTCTGTATAAATAAAATACTGATTGGCTAGTAGCCAGGCAGGAAGTATAGGTGGGACAAGCAGAGAAGAGAATTCGTGGAACAGGGAGGCTGAGTCAGGAGACGCTGCCAACCACCACCATGAGTACCAACATGTAAGATACTGGTAAGCCACAAGCCATGTGACAGGGTATAGATTTACAGAAATGGGCTAATTTAAGATGTAAGAACTAGATACCTAGAAGCCTGAGCCATTAGGCAAAACAGTTTAAATAATATAAGAGTCTGTGTGTTTATTTTATAAGTGGGCTGTGGTACTGCCTGGGCTTGGCGGGAGCTGGAGAGAAACTCTCTAGCTACAGGCAATCTTACCAAAAGCAATGCAATCTCCATCAAAATTCCAACACAATTCTTTACAGACCTTGAAAGAACAATACTCAAAACAAAAATCCCAGGATAGCTAAAACAACCCTGTACAATAAAGGAACTTCTGGAGGCATCACCATCCCTGACTTCAAGCTCTGCTATAGAACTATAGTAATAAAAACAGCTTGGTATTGGCATAAAAACAGACATGTGGATCAATGGAATTGAATTGAATACACTGACATAAATCCACACACCTATGAAAACCTAATTTTTGACAAAGAAGCCAAAACTGCACAATGGAAAAAATAAAGCATCATCAACAGATGATGTTGGCATAACCGGATGTCAGCATATAGAAGAACACAAATAAATCCCTATCTATTGACATGCACAAAACTCAAGTCCAAATGGATCAAAAACCTCAACATAAATCCAGTTATACTCAACCTGATAGAAGACAAAGTGGAAAATATCATTGAACACATTGGCACAGGAGGCAACTTCCTGAATATAACACCAGTAACATAGACACTGAGGTCAACAATTAACAAATGGAACCTCATGATACTGAAAATCTTCCTTAAGGCAAAGGACATGGTCAACAGAACAAAAAGGCAGCCTACAGAATTTGAAAAGATCTTCACCAACCCCACATCTGACAGAGGGCTGATCTCCAAATATATAAAGACCTCAAAAAACTAGATGTCAAAATACCAAATAACTCAAATAAAAAAAAAGGGATACAACTGTGCAGTGGTGGTGCATGCCTTTAATCCTAGCACTTGGGAGGCATAGGCTCGTGGATCTCTGTGAGTTCGAGGCCAGCCTGGTCTACAAAGTGAGTTCCAGGACAGCCATGATGGTTACACAAAGAAACTCTGTCTCAAAAAAAAAAAAATGAGGTACATATCCAAAGAAAGAATTCTCAACAGAAGAATTTAAAATGGCTGAAAGATATTTAAGGAATTGCTCAACATCCTTAGTTGTCAGGGAAATGCAAATAAAAAAAAACTCTGAAATACCATCTTAAAACTGTCAGAATGGCTAAGATCAAAAACACTGTAGACAGCTTATGTTGGAGAGGATGTGGAGTAAGGGGATCACTTCTCCACTGCTGGTGGGAGTGCAAACTTGTACAGACACTTGGAAATCAATATGGTGGTTTCTAAGAAAATTGGGAATCAATTTACCTCAAGACCCAGTGATATCACTCTTGGGATTATACCCAAAGGATGATCAATCATACCACAAGGACACTTGCTCAACTATGTTCATAGCAGCATAATTCATAATAGCCAGAACCTGGAAACAACCCAGATGCCCCTCAACCAAAGAATGAATAAAAAAATGTGGCACATTTAGACAATGGAGTATCACTCAGCAGTAAAAAACAAGAACATTATGAAATTTGTAGGCAAATGGATGAAACTAGAAAAAAAATCATCCCTAGTGAGGTCACTCAGACCCAGAAAGACAAACAAGATATGTAGTCATTCATAAGTGGATAATGGATGTAAAGCAAAGGATAACCTGACTACAATCCACAGCCCCAGAAAAGCTAAATAACAAGGAGGACCCAAACAGGGATGCATGAATTGCCCTGGGAAGGGGAAATAGATGAGATCTCCTGGGTAAACTGGGGACCTGGAGCTGGGGGAGTAGAGAAGAGGGGATGGAGGATGGGAACATGAGGAATAAAACAAAAAAGGAAAATGGGATCTTAAGAGTATTTACAGTTTTTTGCTGAGTAAAGTAAATACTTGCAAACTGCTTTTCCATTGCAAACAAAAATTTTTTAAAAATCCAAATTAACCTTAAAGTATACTTAAGAGGCAGACAAGAGCTTGTAGTTAAAGGATGGCTGAGTGAATTCATACATCGTAAATAGAAAAACATTGTTAAAAGAGTTGAATGGTCCTCCACTCTTTTCTATGGAGCACAGGCTGAAGCAGCATTTGAGTTGAAGATGGGGTTTGTTCAGCCAGAGGAGACTAGCTCTGCTCAGACAGGTACCTAATGTTCTAAGTTCAACAAAGGACTATGTATTTACATTAGGCTTTTGAGGACTATGTATGTACATTTGATGTTTGGTAGTCTTCAGTTCATTTTTCTTTCTCTCCAGGTTATTACCGATTTTAAATATTCTGAAGGCAGTTTAACAGCATGTCCACTTAAGCAAAACATCACCAGTAAATTCTCCCCTAGAGCAGTGGTTCTCAACCTTCCTAATACTTCAACCCTTTAATACAGTTCTTCATGTTGTGGTAACCCGCAACCATAAAAGAAATTTGTTACTGCTTCATGACTATAATTTTGCTACTATTATGATTCATAATGTAAATATCTGATATGCAAAATGTCTGATATGTGACCACCCAAAAGGATTTCAACTCACAGGTTGAGAACTGCTGCTCTGAGCCTGTGAGCTTCCACACATGGACTCATGTCCAGGCCTCAAATGTAATCACAGGGCAGTTACTTCTCCCATAATAGTCATGCCATTATTGTACTACTGGATACATATTTTTTGATAAGTGGGAATTGTGGCATGCAGGCACAACAGCTGGGTAGAATCACCGGTGACTTTTTTCTCCCATTAGCCTGTACAGCAGCTTCAGTTTCTAGAAAAGCTTCCCAGCAAGGAAGGAGCTTCCAGCTCAGAACCAGCTTGGTCACCCAGTGTCCTTTAATCACAGTACTCAATGTTATTAGCAATAGGGTCTTACCATCTAATAATGAAAGTCATGAGGTAATGCCATTTTAGTCGCCAGTCATGTTTGGAAGGTGGGAAACTCTAGGGTTTCCAGACAGACAACTCACAAGCAAGCCTAGCAACTGGATTATTTTTTGATAACCTATTCTTCTAGGTTATCCATACATGTTGGCTACTTGTGTTCAAAGTGGCTATTTCCAATTGTGTTTTTAATTAGCTTACAGTGTAGTAAGCTTATATGTGGAGTTTTCATATGTTCTCAACTTTATTTCACTTCTCTCCCTATTTGTGCCCATCTTTGATTTAATTTCTTCCATATCCATTACCCACTTGTACTTTCATATTATTTGTATTCTACTCTAACACTCCCCCAACAAAGACTTTTTTGTCTACTTGCTCATGACTCCTTTCTGGCTTCCTGGATTCTATAATGTAGTCCAAAATAAACTCACAAACTTCAAAATAAGAAGCTAGGGTCCATATAGAGTGGGAACATGGGTCATCTGCTGTCTTTCAGGGTCTAAACTACCTCCTTCAGTATGATACTGTCTAGTTCTATCCTGCAATTCTGTTTCTTTAAGGTGAAAAAAATTCCAATTTGTAGATATGCCATATCTTATCATCCATTCTTCAACTGGTGGGTTGGCAGCTAAATTTACTCCATTTCCTAGCTGTTGTGAATAGAGTGACAATGGACAGGAATGTCCAAGTGTCTCAGCAGTAGTCCTTTGGGTATATGTCTGGAATATAGTCCTATGGGAATATGGGTTGTTTGTTGTCTTTCAGAATCTAGGCTACCTCACTCAGTAGATTATTTTCCAGTTCAAGCCATTTTCCTATAAATTTTATTTTCTTCAAGGTGAAAAAAACCCACTTTGTCTCAACTGCAGGGACTTAGAAGGATAACCAACAGCAATGCAATAACCTGTAACGCTTGGGAATATATAAAACCCCATTACCCACAATTAAGGATAAAAATTCTTCCATGTCTTTTCTCATTTATTTATATTTTTCGTGTGCTAATCCCTCATGAAGAGATGTTGAATTTTCCTAACCTCTATTTTCTTCAGCTACTGGTTTAATCATGTTATTTTGTACTTCAGTTGATTAATGTGGCTTATCACGATTATTGATTCACATAAGATGCTAAACTATTCTTCTATATCTGGTAAAAAAAAAATGCTATTTGATCCTGTTGAGTGATATTTTTAACTTGCTGGTGAGTTTGGTGACTGATATTTTTTTTGTGGATGTTTATCCTAAATTGGTCAGGGACACTAGTCTGTAGTTTGATTTTCATTGTTGAATATTTATCTGGTTTAGTTGCCAAAACAATGCTAATTTTACAGAATGAGATGGAAGAATCCTATTACATTTACTTCTTTTGGAATAATTTACTTAAAAATAGTATTAGTTGTTGAAATTCAAAATAGATGTAAAGACTCAGATCCTGGGATTTTCTCTAATGGAAACACCAACTTCCTGCTTCAGTCTTGAAGATCACCAATGCCTTGCTCATCTTTCATTGCTTTGTCTTAATTAGACCACGATGTGTTATATATGTGCAAAGTCGTACCTATATCTTCTAGATTTTACAATTTGCTGTTGTATAATTATTCTGTAGACCTCTTGTATTTCTGTTGTATCAGCCAAATTGTCCTTATTTGTCCTTGATAAAAATTCTTACATGTCTTTTCTCATTTATTTTTTTCAATTGGAGTGGGTAAATGTATGACACTGCTTTTTCTCATTTCAAAAACCCATTTCTTCATTTCATTGATCTTTGATAGTTTCTTTACACAGAATTTCATGTACTACCCCCCAGTTCATTATTTTTCCTTCTACCATTTATGTGTTTTGTTTGTACTTGAGATGCAACAGTACAGTATTTATTTTCAATGTTGCTTCTTATTGATGTAGGTGTTTGATTCTATTAAAAGCTGTTGCTTTGAAGCCGACAAAGTGTTTACAGAGAACACTTGATAGTTGTAACAGGTTATCTTGATCTGATAAGTTAAATCTGATGGCCAAAAATAGAAATCAAAATTATTAAAGTACTCTTATTTTCTTCCTTTCCCTGCATGTGATGCTTTTTATGTCATAAATTATATTCCTCATACTTCATCTCCCTTAACACATTATTCCAGGTGTAACTTCCTTACACATTTTCTCCTTCTAATTTCCTACTAAAGGAAGCAGTAAAGTGATTTTCCAGTACTGCTATGTGAAAGCAATCTGAATTCCCAGTAGTTATTCTTGCCATAGTTACATGTTCAGGTATTCTCATATAATACTATCATCCTACTTTTTCAGTGCACATAGTTCCTATTAGCATTTCTTGGAAAGAAGGTCTGTTTACACTTAATTTCCTTCTAAATAAATTGTCTAGAAATACCTTTATCCATATGTTATTTTTTTAAGAATATACATAGCTTTGATGAGTAAAATATACAGAGTTGGTAAGTTATTTTCTCATTAGCACATGGCCTATTTCATCTGACCCTTTCCTGTCCTTAGGGTTTCTGGCATAAAGTCTACTTCTGGGTACTTTGAAACACTTAATTTGTCCTTGTTGGAAGCTAAGTTTGCTCAAGGATGGCCTTCAAGTTCTGTAGTAGCGCTATATGGAATAAAATATTTCCATACTATGTATTCTATAGATTATATTTACTGAAGCTTTTTAATAGACTGATCAGGTTGTACTCATGCATTTTATATGTGTGTATGTGTACATATATGTAGATGTATATTGAAACTACAATTTACAAAGGCATCATGAACATGAAAAGGAACAGAGAGGAGTATACAAGAGGGTTTACAAAGAAGAAATAAAGGAGGGAAATGATGTAATATAATCTAAAAAGTAAAATAAACCAATAAATGAAAAAGGAAAGAAACAGAAACTATGAAGATAGTCAAGATAATGAAATACAAGCACTCAAGAGAGTGCTGTGATCAGTGTGTTTGACATAGGAATACATAAAAAAACAAGACAAAATGGAGAACATGCTCAAAAAATTTAAAGTAAGAAAATGGATTTATAATTATTACACTTAAAGGTATTGCATTCATTTTATAGGTCTGAATGTACATGTGTGAGTATGTTTTTATCTCATCAGTCTGAGTGCATGCATATGTTTATGTCGAGGATGCATATTGATACAGAGACTTAACAGGATATTCTGGGAGATTTAGTTTTCTGCTTCTATTTCTTGGGTCCAAGGATAAAACTCAGGTCGCCAGGCTTGGTAGCAAATGCCCCCACCAGCTGAGACATTTCACTTTCCTCCAAATGGAGGTTTTAGAACTACACATAACAATATAGTATAAGATCACAGTAGATGCACTAAACTGATCCCATAACAGAATTCCTTAACTAGGAAACTGACTAATAGAGAACTACCACAAAGCACTCTGGTTAAACTGAAAACAACAAAACTAAAAAAGCAAAAATACATAACACATCAAATTTTAACAAACTTAATATTGGAGTCACAAAGCAAAATTGTTAGTTGAATGCCAATAATATTCAGATTGTTTGTAGCTGGAGTTTTCCTGCCTTGCCCACAGTCAGGACAAATCTCTGACACCCGCCAGTCCCACAACCATCAGACCCAACCAAGTAAACACAGAGACTTATATTGGTTACAAACTGTATGGCCGTGACAGGCTTCTTGCTAACTGTTCTTACAGCTTAAATTAATCCATTTCCATTAATCTATACCTTGCCACATGGCTCATGGCTTACCGGCATCTTTACATGCTGTTTGTCATCATGGCGGCTGGCAGTGTCTCTCTCACCCAGCATCCTGTTCTCTCAATTCTCCTCTATGTTAGTCCCGCCTATACTTCCTGCCTGGCCACTGACCAATCAGTGATTTATTCATTGACCAATCAGCAACACATTTGACATACAGACCATCCCACAGCAGATTGTTGGCTTTTTTTCAAGAAAATATTCAATTTATTTATTTGGGGATTTCCTACATGCATGCTATATACACAACATCATCAACCCTCCCTCTTACTCTTTACCTCCTCCAATGTTCCCCCAACTCTCCTTTCACGACCTTTCTTTAACATTTGTTACTTATACGCATATTTCTGTATACACGTGCATATTTCTGTACACATATGCATATTTATGTAAAACCTGCCAAGTTCATTTGGTTTTATTAATGGGTTTATGTGTTTAAGGCTGATATCTATGGAATGGATAACCTACCAGGGGAATTATGCCTTCTGAAGACCAATTCACCCTCTCTCAGAAGGTATTAACTACTGTAGCTCTTCACCTAGGTGTGGGACCTTGTGAGATTCCCATCTGTCTTGGCTTGTCAACTAGTGTCAACATTAAATATATATAAACCCAACCATGCCGAAAGTCAAAAGTCACAAATGAAAACTTTAATATAGAAAAAAGACCTAAGGATTTAAAGTCTGTCCACGGAACATGTTTACAGTTAAAGATGGCTTACATCCACACACCGACACAATTTAAAGGGAAAAAATTCAAGCTACCACATCAGAATTTGTCACATATCTCTAAAGAGCACTTCAGATTTATCCTTCCTAGTTTATCTTTCTCTTTTGATTGTGTTCTTTAATCTGTTTCTCTTTATAGATGTTCTTTCTTCTGTCAGGTCGAATATTTGGCTTTTGCTCTTCAATGACAAATGTTATTTTTACAATGATATTTTCATCTCAGAATTTCCAGTTTATTCCTGGATATAACTTCAGCTTATTTATATCCAGAGAAGTATTTTGTATACACAGAAGATATTTGAATGGAAGTTGCATGTAATCTCCACAGTTAATTAGTGCTGTGTTGGTTGTTACCATTTTTGTGGTGTCTTTATAGTTTTCTACATATATGGTCATGTCATCTAAAGACAGTATTTCACCTCTTCCTTTCTGATTTGGATTTTAATTAATTTTTTCTGATTTGACAAAGCAATCTTGATCAGGTTTTGTTCATATGTCTAAATATACTGTTGAGGTCTGTCAGCAATGTGTTCAGTAAAAGTGAGGATGATTAACATGCTTGATTGTTTCTGATTATATTGTGAAAGTTTCAGGATTCCATCATCATGTGAAATATTAGGTGTGGGCTTTTCATAGTATTATGGTGCTGCTTCAATGGTGTCAACTGCTGGACTGTGGACTTTTCTTTTGGGATGGACTAATGTACTGCTGACATGAATGATGGCATAGATCATGCTCCAGAAGTTATATGCATTGATAGGAAAATGTATCAGTAAGTCTGCTTTGGTAAGTGATTGTTCACCATGCCAATGCAACATGCAAGGAGTCTGCAGCAACAAAGAACAGTGTTATCGTGATGATAAATGGAGCCCACCAAACTATAAACTAAGTGTCACTGGAGGTAGTAATGACAGTGGTCCACCTCTTGTGGAAGTACCTAAAAAACTATCCTAGATAAACCCCTAAGAAACTACCCGAGATAAACCCCAGCTAGTGTAACTACATGCTAGGGTCTTTAATTCCTTCGTGATTTTGTTATTTTCTTTAAAATGCCTAATTATGAGGAAGAAACCATCATCTAAGACAGAAGCAGAAGCAGAACACAAAGCTGAAATTTTACCTTGACAGTATCTGCCAAAGCTGAATATTCACCTGAGGGAAAGCGGGGGCAAAGATAAAGCTTCACATAAAAGACAAATATTAAAAATTGCTTCATCCTCCAGGAATCTTTGCATGTATTAGTTTGTAGACTTCTGGACATAGAAATGTCATTGCATGTGTCAAAAGATCCAGAATTTCTGAAGCACTCTCTTGTTTGAGTATCAAAAGCACTCCCCACCAAATGAAAGGAAGTCCTACCACATTCATACTTTTCATTGATTTCACTAATTTATTGTCTCATTTTTTTATTGAATTGATGTCTGCCTTCCATAAGCACAGGTCCAGCCCATTGGCCTCTGTATGTGTTTCTTTGTATTTTGCTTCCTTCAGGTCCAAAGTCCCTTTTGAGAAACTGGTTTGCGGTGGTTCAGGTCATGGTTGCTGCAGGCTCAGCTCTCACTTGCCTGGTGTCTGTAGCTCTCACTCTGCAGGTGATTTTAACATAGATTTCCAAAGATTGAGCACAACTCTGAAACATCTCAAAGAGAATTCTAATCTCAGGTCACTGAGCTCTCCACCAGATTCTAAAGTTCCAGCACCAACATCTGTCCTCTGAGATTAGCCTCCCACAGCCGTGGAACAGCCTTCAAATCCCTGAACAGTTATCCAGACCTGTTTCCCTTTGACATCTAGTGCCAGTGAAGAGAGCTACACATTCCAGTTAGCAGCCTTGGTCATCTCATGGGTGAATGTCTCTCAAAACAGAGTGATGGCACACTTTAGTACTATGCTAAATTCAAAGTAACATCGCTGCCCTTTACTGTTATAGGAAAGTAATTTAAGCTTGGGTGTTAATTTCTTATCATCTGTAACAGAAAACAATAGATTCTGACACCCCACTTCTAGTCATCTTTGTCTATAATGAGCTTATGAAGATATTTACAATTCTGTGCTGCATAAGATAAATATATTTATATTGTTTAAAAAATAAAATCCCTATTAAAATTAAAAAACCAAACTTTCAAGGCAGACAGGAGCCTGTCCTCAAAAGGATGACTAAGTGAATTCATAGTTCAAATAAAGAAAACCATTCTGAAGAGAGTTGGATTGCCTTCTACTTTTCCCTCCAGAGCACGAGCTGATGCTGCATATGATGGGTTTGGCTCACAGACAGATCCAAACTCTTAGTCACATAGGACTACATATGTACCCAGAGTTTTGGAAGGGGTGATATAGATGTACTGTTTAACTATTAGCAGTAAACTGTCATTTTCTTCCAACACTTTGACCAGTTATGAGTCTCTGTTTTAATCAGCACCCACTGAAAAAAGATGAGGTGTAGTAATAAATTTGAGCAAGCAATTTTGTAGACTGTTCATTTAATAAAAGATTAGTGACATCTTTCCTGCTAGAGCCTACAGCTCCCTGAGCCATGGCTTCTTCACCAGGCTTTCCTCCTATGGAGCAGGTTTTAAGTCCAATCAGAGAGCAGTTTCTTATTTCCATAATTGTCATGTTTCCTTTATAGCGGTTAGGACATTTTGCCCAGGAGACTGGAAATACATAGCATGGAGGGCCCACACTGATATCTTTTCTTCCTCAATATCCTTCATGGAATATTCTGGCACTATGAAAACTTGCCAGGTCAGTTTCACTGTGATTTTTCTATGTCCTGTAAGTAGAGAGTGTGTGGGCCTCAACAACTGTGTATTATAATCTTGTTCTTGTTGTCATCCAAGAACTATCACAGTAGCCTGCATAGATTTGGGGAACCCCTTTGCCTCCGTGACAATCAACTCAGTGACAGGGAGTGTCTTAGTTGGGTTTCTATTGCTGTGAAGAGACACCATGGCCACAGCAACTCTTATAAAGAAACATCTAATTGGGGTGGTTCCCTAACAGTTTAGAGGTTTAGTGCGTTATCATCAAGAAAGGGAGCATGGAGGCATGCAAGCAGACGTTGTGCTGGAGTATTAGCTGAGAGTCCCACATCTTGCAAGCAGCAGGAAGTCAACTGAGACACATGTGATATCCTGAGCATAGGAAACTTCAAAGCCTGCCCCCACAGTGACACACTTCCTCCAGTAAGGCCATACCCACTCCAACAAAGCCACATCTCCTAGGAATCCCACTCCCTATGAGATTATGGAGACCTATTCCATTCAAACTACCATAGGGAGATAGCCCACTACTGGCTCTAAGATGTTTTTTAAATAACCCACAGATTCAGGAAGAAACAATATGTACTCATGCAAAGTACCTTTGTTGAAATTTTATTTTAATTGTGTTCTTTAAATTAATTTACATAGTTGTAAGTTTCCATGTGACTTTATATGCATCTCTGGGTTACACTTTTTGTTCCTTTCCAACATTTTCCCACAGTAATCCTCTCTCACACCTCTAAACACATTACTCCCCGCATTTTTCATATCATATATAAGTTGTTTGTTTTGGAGTTTTATTTATTTTTTGTTTATTTATTTATTTATTGTTTTTGATTGGTTGGTTTGTTGGATTTGTTATATTTTGTTTTTGTTTTATTGAGACAGATTTTCACTGTGTGTAGTTCTGCCTGTCCTGAACTCACTCTACAGACCAGGAGAACTTGAATTCACAGAGTTCTGTGTCTGCCCCAAGAGTGTTGGGATTAAAGGCATGTGCCACCATGCCTGGCTATATCACATACGCTTTTGTATCCTCCTTAAGGCTGTAGCCATAAGTTCTCCTGTATCCTGCCCAGTTCCATAGCCATTCAGACCCAAGTAAACACACAGAGGCTTATACTGATTATGAACTGGGTGGCCTATGGCTCATGCTTCTTGCTAACTAGCTTGCATATCTTAAATTAACCCATTTCTATTAATCTATGTTTTGCCACATGTTCTGTGGCTTTACTGGTCTGCTGGCATGCTGTTCCTTGGTCAGCAGGCTGGCATCTCTCCTGCCTCTGCCTTTCTTCTTCCTGTCTGTCTCTTCAATTTCCTGCCTAGCTATAGCCTGACTTGCCATAGGACAAACGACTTTACTTATCAACCAATCAAAGTGACACATATTCACAGCATACAGAAAGGCATCCCACAGTATAAGGCTTCTATTTTTATATCATTTCCTGCTTCCCTTCAAGCTTCCTGGCCTCTATAGACTCAAAGATAAATTATCAAATCTACAGATTAAAAAAAATAGGATCCACACATGAGAGAAAACTGGTAGCATTGTGCTTTTGTGTATAGGTTGATATTACTCTGTATAAAGTTGTCTAGTCAATCAATTTTCTTGACAAATTAATAACTTCATTTTTTATAGCTGAATAAAATTCCATTGTGTATATGTACCACATCTTCATTATTCACTTATTAATTGATGAGCATAGAGGTTCATTCTTTTTTTTTTTGCTCTTGTGAATAGTGCAGCAATGAACATGAACATACAAATATTTTTCTGCTATGATACAGAATCATTTGCACATACATACAGACAAAGTTTGAGTGGATCATATCTTATCTATATTTTTAGTTCTTAAAGATTACCACAAATGAGGCACATGTGGTGATACACATCTTAAACCCAGCTCTCTGAATGCAGAATCACAGAAATCCTCACCTATGCAGTAAGCTACATGCCAACCTGAAATACCAACTGAGATAGTATCAAAAAATAATGCCCTGTATTGAGTACAGCAACTTCTCTACCAATTTATACTCCCAGAAACAGTATAAAAGCTTTGCCCTTTTCCACATCCTCACCATCATTAGCTTTAATTTATTATAGTCTCATTCTTAGCCATTCTGATTGGAATGAAATGTAATATCAAAACTAAATGAATATGAATAGGAAACTTGCAAGTTGGAACATTCATAATTACAAGTGATGCAGTTCTAAACATACCAGACCCTAAATTCTCAACTACATAAATCATTGAGTTTATAAACACTCTCAGCAACATTGCAACATATAACATATGGAAAATTTAGTAGTTGGCTGGGTGTGGTGGCACATGCCTTTAATCTCAACACTCGGGAGGCAGAGGCAGGGAGATCTCTGTGAGTTCGAGGCCAGCCTGGGCTACAGAGTGAGTTCCAGGATAGGCTCCAAAGATACACAGAGAAACCCTGTCTCAAAAAAAAAGAAAAAGAAAAGAAAAGAAAGAAAGAAAGAAAGAGAAAGAAAGAAAGAAAGAAAGAAAGAAAGAAAGAAAGAAAGAAAGAAAGAAAGAAAGAAAGAAAGAAAGAAAAATTTAGTAGTCATCCTACAAAAACAGTGACAGATTGAGGAAGAAATCAGGGAAACAATCCCGTTTACTATTGGCTCAAAACAAAAACAAATGAAAAATCTCAGGCAAATTTAACCATGGCAGTAAAATATCTCTCTGATGAAAACTTTCAAACACTGAAGAAAGAAGTGGAAGAAGACATTAGAAGATGGAAAGGCCTCCCGTGCTCCTGTATTTTTAGGACTGATATTGTCAAAATGACCATTCTACCAACAGCAATATATAGATGCTTTTGGCATTCTTCATTTCTCTTTGAACATCAAAAGTTTGATTTTAGTATATGAGGGGCCTGATTTGTTTCATTAGATGTTGATTGTTTTTTTTATCAGTCTTGCATCAAGTTATTTAATTTATTTTACATTTGTTAAATTCTCTTATTATGTCTTTGAATAAGTTCTCCATGCACTGGTAATTCCTCAGTCATGCTTGGACCAAAATCACTGATAAGTCTTTTGATGACATAATAAACAATCACATAATTTTGTTCCTTTTCATTCACCTTTTCCCCTCTGACTGCATTGTAAACTGTGAATTTTATAGATCACTGATTATGTTTCTGATTGACCAGTTTTGCTTTTAAGTATCTCCACTACATTTTTTTTTTGTTTTGTTATATTTTTTTTTAGCTCTCATATCTCCTTTTGGATTTTCTTTTAATTTTCTGCTATTTACTTTATTATTTCTCTCTCTCCTCTCCTCTTCTTTCTCTTCTCTTCTCTTCTCTTCTCTTCTCCTCTCCTCTCCTCCCCTCCCCTCCCCTCCCCTCTCTCTGTCTCTCTGTCTCTCTGTCTCTCTCTGTCTCTCTGTCTCTCTGTCTCTCTCTGTCTCTGTCTCTGTCTCTCTCTCTGTCTCTGTCTCTGTCTCTCTCTCTCTCTCTCTCCCCTCTGTGTGTGTGTAGAGAGAGAGAGAGAGAGAGTGACAGACAGACAGAGAGGAGAGAGACACATACAGAGAGATGGCGATAGAGAAGGGGAGTTTGCTTATGTGCCTATCACATGTTTATGCATATGAACATGAGCATTTTCATGTCAAGATGCACATGGAGGTTAGAGGACCACTTTAAAAGTTGGGTTCTCTCCATGAACTGTGGATGCTGCAGGCTGAACTCAGGTGTCTTGTTTGGACAGAAATCACTCTTTACCACCCAGTCATCTGAACACAACACCTGTGAGGAATTTTTTATTTCAGTTTCATTGTTTTAAATTCATCCGATAATTTTCTTAATTTGCAATTTGGTAAATTTTCTTAAAATCATTATTTTGAATTTTGCCTCATATAAGTCATTAGCTTACATCTATCAATCTTTAGAATCTGTTACTGATGAGAAAATCTGTTAATGATGAGAGAATCTGTTAATGAGAAAATCTTTCTTTAGCTCTTCTTATATAGATTTACATCTCTATTGACAAATTTGACACATCCATCTTCAGAGACTGGGTTTGCTGGGGAATATTTCCATTTGAGTGGGCTTGTTTGGAAGTTCTATGGTAACTTAATTTTATATTCTGATATAATATTAGAGAGCTTCAAAGTCCAGAGTGAATATGAGTTTTTTAATGTCCCTCCTATTGTGGTGGTACCCTACCTGGATGTAAAATTCACCAAGCAGCAAGGATGAAAAATCATTGCCACATTCTGTACAGAAAGTATTAGCCTTATCTCTTCTTTTTGTTACTAAGAAACCACAGATGTTTCAGTCTCAGTGTTACTGATGATATAGATGTCAAATGCCCAGAACTTAGAGCTATGTAGATATCAAATGCTTTTTCTTGTTCAATTTCCAGTATAGATGCTATAAGAATAGTAATGATTCATATAATTAATATTACATACAATTTGTGTAACACTCTGTATTTTCTATATGCTACCATTTTTCTATTTTTCCCCCTTTTTCAAGTGCAGAGTATTGTTTCCAGTTTCTGGACAGAAATGGCTGTCTTACAACCGAACACTGTGTGGGAAAAAATACAGCTATAAATGGCTCACAGACTACAACCACCAGTCATTTGCAAAGCTACATCTATACAATGAGTAGAATGGCTCTAATGAACTTTTTACATTTTTTTCTGTATGGATTTATCATTGCTTTACAAGGAATTCCTCAAAGCTGTCATAAGTGAAGTAGAAGTTGAATTAATGTCATTTTCAAATTTTGATGCCACTGGAAGTGTTATTTACAAAATACTTGTTCCCATTTATATTTAGATACAACTCAAAACCTACATCAGGATATAATCAGAGGTATTTTCAAGTTTGAAAACATCCATTTCTTTCTGCAGTTGCCTTATAATGCATAGAAAAAGGAACACATTTTCCATTTCTTAAATGTCTTTACTGATGTTTTATTTGCAATCACGTAATTTTGAAGTTCTTTTGGCTGCAAAGCAAACATATATACCCATTAAAGATAATGTATTAATGGACTCCTTATTCCACTGAAGCTAATCTTAAAACAGAAATATGGCAACCCATAATGCCATTCGTGGGTCCATTGAGGGCTGCAAAGTTAATGAAGCAAGACAAACATTCTGAATCTACACCTGTGGGTCAACTTTCCATCTGGTGAAGGGGAGAAGCCCTAAAATAACCCAGTAACTTATATACAATATGGGTCATGCTTACAATCTTATCTATAAGACAAATGACTACTAAACACCAGGCTTCTGGCTAAGCACATGACATACATCTGACCTTACCTAATACCTGTAGCTGCCTAGAACAGTTGCTGTTGTTATGATTATTCCAATTTCATGTATCAAATAATAAAAGACAAAGGATTAAAAAAATGGTGCAGTAACTGGGCTGTGGTGATGTCTGGGCCCAAACTGCTGCCAAGGGCCATGTCTGGGTCCTTGGAGCTGCTGCAGTTGGGGTCTGTGATGATGTCCATGGACCATGTTAGCACAAGGGCTAATTGGAGCCATGCTATACTGAGCCAGCACCATCAATCACTGGCTCTGGGATAGCTGGCCCTGCCCCTGGGTGGATACTGTAGTAGGGAAGCTGGTCCTGCCCCCTCAGGGGAGAGTACCCAGGAAAGGTGGCTCCATCCCTCACCACAGGAGTACACCTCACCTGGCCAGCACACTAGAGCCAGCTTTGAGGGCCTAAGAGCAACAGCAGACCCACCCACCCTTGTCTACCATTCAATACGCGATAGCAGGGATGAGGGAAAGATGCCTTCCTGCCTCAGTCCCTTGCTATCTGTCACAAGTGAGAGAGTTGGCCCCTGGGTCACAAGAGTGAGAGAGCTAGCCCTGCCCCTCATCAACTGCAGCACACAGAAGAGTGGGCCCTGCACCCCACCTGGGCAGCATACTAGAGCTGACCCTGTTATTGGGGGTGTGGGGTGTGGACATAGGGGAGCCAGCCCAGAGGGCTTGAGGACAGGAGAGCTCACTCCCCACCCCATATGTGCCCTACAGCAATCAGGAGAGAGGTTCCTGCACCCTGCCTGGACAAAAGAGAAGAGCTGACTCTGGTAATATGAATGTGGATGACCTGGATCTGAGGACCTGGGAGTAGGAGAACTGGCCCTGCTCTTTGCTACAGGCTGCAATGGGTGAGCTAACAGAGGCAGTGCTGACGAGCTTGCCTCGGTAGTGATCATGAGGGAAAACTGGCAGATTGACCAATCTAGTTACCACCCAGGCCCAAAATTAGGACTTAGTTAGCCCACCCAGACCAGCATCTATGAACTGTTGGAACATGTAAAGGGGAAGAATTTACAGATCCAAAACAGCAGGATCTCCATGACACAGTACAACAGAATATCTAAGAAGAAGCCCTGTGAGAGCCCATTATTGGTGGTGTAGCAGAAGCCTTGAGCCAGACCAATGACTCAAGGCAATGAACACTTACAAGTAAAGATGGATGGACTAAAGCTAAACTGTATGAACAGAAAGTTAGGGTCAGAGAAATGGGTCCAAGCACAGATATACTTCTCCAGGACATGTTCCCCCAGAAACCCATTTCTTTTTTTTTTTTTAAAAAAAAAAAGCTCCAACTTACACAATAATGGCACCTCTGCCTCATGATCCAATCACTTCCTTAAAGCCCCACCTTAGAACCAGGACAAACCATTCACTACATGAGACTGCCTGTACTGTTTATATTATATACAATATCAATAATCCAAAGAAAGTTCAAAGAAGTTTCACACATGTCTTCACACATATATCTCATTGAACCTACCTTCTTTTTAATAACTCCTTTATTGATGGTTAGATTCCAAGTAAATCAGAGTATAACATAATTTACAAATCCAAAATCTTTTCTCAAGAATGTCTGATTTAACTTGTTACAGTACCAGGGTTCCCATGAAGAACATAATTGATAGAATGAATATATGCATTTCAATGGAGTTGTTACATTTGCTTACACAATAATGTCTGGAAAGTCCAACAGTGGTTGTCTTCACACTAGAGAAGATTAGAACCCATAAGACTAGACACGGGGTCCTATTGTGGCATCATAAGTCTGGAGGATTCCTGGAGAGCTATAGGTCCTTTATTCCACATGGAAGACCAAAGAATCTGCTTTCTGACACCTGGTAATGATGTAGCAGTAGCCCAAGAACAATATAAGGTAGATGAACTTGCAAACATGGTCATGAAATCACTCCCAGAATGAAAGGCAATGAAGGAAAGAAAACAAACAAACAAACAAACAAAAAAAAAACAGTGAAGCTTTTCCCAGAAGGTTCTGCTTTCATTTAATGTAGCTCTTCCTGTATCAAATAACCTGATGAGGAAAATCCCTTATAGGTGTGCTCAGTGGGGTTCTCTTAGTTGATTCCACATCCACTCAAGTTAATAATAAATATTAATCATTGCAACTTGTATAGAATAAAAAAGAGATCGTTTTATTATTTAAATGTTGCTTAAATATTTAAAAATTCTAACTAAAGGTAAAATAATACCATCATATTTCTGTGAATGACATACATACTGACTGTAAAAATTAGAAGTTCTGTGTTCAGTCCAAACAATTTCTTATATGTTTTCAGCTCAACAAATTTATTTTCAAGTCTCCTACCCTCCAAGGAAGCAATGTAGACATGGCTAGTTAGCAGGTGTCATAATCTTACATCCTGAGATTGAAACTCCACCATGGATTGTTGCTTCTGATTTAGAAAAACATAGAGCTGTCATGACTCTGTCTGATTTGAAAAAGGTCTCTGCCTATTGAATTACATTGGAATTTAATTTCTATTAATGAGTTGGAAGGTGTGTACTTCTGTATCTTTGGCTTAAAGAAGATTCACATATGTTGTATGTGCTAAACACATGCCTTCGTCTCTGAAAATGCTCAAGCAGACCTTTACACACAGGTCTGAGCACAAGTTTCACATTTTAATTCAAATATTTTAACATTTTGTCTGATTGGATTTGTACTCAGTCATCTCAAATAATACATGAAAATCAACTATGGGAAGAGGCAACAGAGAAACTTTCAGGCTACAATCCATAAATATCTATTCTATTTCCCCTTCCTAGGAAGGTCCTTTCATCTTCTCTAGTCCCTTACTCTATTTCTAACCTCTACAGTTATATAGATTATACTTTGCTTTTCAAAGCTTAAAACTAACATGCAAATATAAAAGAATATATTCAATATTTATCTTTTTGATTCTGAGTTAACCTAACTCAGAATGATATCATTTTCCTAAGCTCTATCCATGAACCTGCAAATTTCATGATTTTATTTTTAACAGTTAAATAATATTTTCTTGTATAAATGTAGCACATGTTCATTATTCATTCATCTGCTGATGGTTATCTAGGATGCTTGTAATTCTGATTACCATTTATCTAAAAAGAGCAGCAATAGATTTTATTGATCTATATGAATATTTGAACTTCCACCAAAAATGGATGACTGCACTTCTTACCTCAAATACTTAAAAGCATTAATTGTCATTAGCATTGTTGATCTTGAATTTCCCACTAGTGTAAAATGAAATCTCAAAGTAGTTCTGATTTGCATTTTTAGGGATGTTGGACATTTCTTTAAGTGTTTATCAGCCATGTGCTTCATCTTATGAGAACTCTATGTTGAGTTCTATGCCCATAATGAATTGGGTTGTTTTCTTGATGCCCAGCTTTTTGAATTCTTTGTATTTTAGATATTAACTTTCTATTAGACATATATTGGTAAACATCTTTTCCTATTCTACAGACTTCTGATTTGTTCAGATGATGGTATCCTTTGCCATGCAGAAGTTTTTCAGGTTCATATGGTCACATTTATTATTATATTATTACACTAAAAGCCTGTGCTATCAGTGTCCTGTTCAGAAAGTCTTTCTGTGCCAATGAGTTTAAGAACATTTCCCACTTTTTCTTCTTTCAGATTCAGAGTATCTGGGCTTATGTTGAAGTTCTTGATTCATTTGGAGTTGAGTTTTATGGAGATGATAAATATGTATCTATTTGTGTTCTTCTACATACAATCCTCTAATCTGACCCGTGCCATTTGTTGAAGATGCTATCTTTTTTCTAATATATATTTCTGTCTTCTTTATAAAAAATCTGGTGTTCATAGGTATATGGACTTATTTCTGCGTCTCTGTTGGCCAACATACCTGTTTTTATGCCAATGCCATGCTGTTTTTAGTACAAGTTGAAATCTGAAATGGTGATATCTCTAGCAGTATTTTTATTAACCAGGATATGTGAGCACGGGTGCTTTTTCCATCCTCTGATAACTTCTTCAATTTCTTTCTTCAAAGTCATTAAGTTTTTTATCATACAAGTTTTCACTTGCTTGATTAGTGTTATCATAAGATATTTTTGAGGCTATCATAAAAGATATTGTCAGACTGTTTGCCATTCATGTACAGAAAGGCCATTGATTTCTGTGTGTTGATTTTGCTGAAAATGTTTCTCAGCTATAGAAGTTTCCTGGCGGGATTTTTATGTCTTTTATGTATAAAATCATATAATTTCAAATTAAGATACTTTGACTTAATGGGGAACATTGGGGTCCAGCCCCTCAATAGCCCTCATCCAGTGTCCGAGGCAGAATCTACAACCAGACGATAATTTAATCTTCGATGATATTAAATGAATCTACATACATGATACTCTTCAGTCCATAAACTTTATTTTTCTGAGTCAGTTCTCTCTATATATAGCTTCTTTTCTGTTCTCATAAATTGCTTCAATCTTGCCCAATTCTCTCTACATCTTTCGGCTGTTCCCTCTAAGTGCTATCTTAATTACTTCATATTAGTTCTGCCCCATCTTGGTCTTTCTCATCTTGTTCTTATCCACCTATTTCTTCCACACCTGGCTGTTGCTCATCTTCCATCTTGTCCTTCTAGCTCTCGCTTCTAGTCCTCCAACCTAGTTCCTCTCAAGTCTCTGAGGTTTACAGTTATATACCCACACAAATAACAATGCTATGACTAAGGCAAGGTCACCAGGCTTGAATTCCCTCAGGGTCAAAAGGAGGGGCAATAAGATCCACACAAAAGAGCAATAATTGCCAGCGATCAACTGCAACCCAAAAGGAAAGTGGTTAATGGGAAATGAATCAACTGAGAACTAAACTTGGTTAATATCTAAGCAAATGGAATTTATGTGCTCAAACTATATTCTTAGAAGTGATTAGTTGAAATGTTAGGAAACTATAGAACCTATAAGTCAATAGGTCATGGGTAAAAATAAAACTGCCTTCTGCCTTCTTTTTTCCTTTGGTTCCTTATCTGTCCAAGCTATCTTGGCTACTGCCATTTTCTGGCAGAGCGGGAGAGTGCACTCCGTGGCTAGGCACCCTGAGTCATAGCTTGATGTACCCTTAAGTAGAAACCATTTAGTTCTCAGTTAATTGTTAAGGGTGGGTCTAGAACTAGAGATAAGCCTTTGGAAAGGGAAAGGATAAGCGTAATTAGCAGATCTTCCTGGACTTCTCAAACAGATAGTCTGGATGCTTAAGTCTGTTCTTAGTCTGGGAGGTATCTCAGATAAGATACTTTCATCTGTCCAGGGATGGTCCTGGCCAGAGGCTGCTAATGATGATAATTATAGATAGGCCTGAAATTGGGGATTTTTGACTGTGTCTGTTGTAGCATAGTTGGAGAGAGTTATACAAGTAACTTAAATTGGATAGGGGAAATTGTGCCCAGTGAATGATGGAAAAGCTACAATAGCACACAAGAAATTCATAGCAGGAAACGGCTAATATTCAATAGCTAATGTCACCAAGACTCCTGAGCCCTGGCTTTAACATCTGGAAGAGTTCTTAACTCTTCCAGGTATAGCTTTGTCATTATCAGCTGAATTCCTACTTCATATATATTTTCTTTGTGGCCCATAACATTAACTTCTTCCTTTCCAATTCTTTCTCCTTCAGTAGTCTTACTGTTTGTTCTAGCTAAGTCTTCAAGTAGTACATCAAATAGGTATGGAGAAAGTGGACAACCGTGTCTTGTTGCTGATTGTAATGGATTTGCTTTGAGTTTCTTTCCAATTAAGTTCATGTTGGCTATGTACTTGCTTTAAACTCTGTTATATTGAGATGTCCCTTGTATCACCAGTCCTTCCGAAGCTTCTATCATGAAGGGGTGTTGGATTTTGTCAAAGACATTTTCTGCATCTATGAGTTGATCATGTGTTTTTTTCTCTTTTCAGTTTGTTTATATGGCAGATTACATTTATGGATTTATATGTATTGAACCATACTTGCATCTCTGAGGTGAAGCCTGCTTGATCATGGTAGATAATCTCTTTCTGTGTTATTAGATAAAGTTTGCAAATATTTTATTGAGAATTTTTGCATCTATGTTCACAAAGAATATTGGTCTATAATTTTCTTTCCTTGTTGGGTCTTTGTATGGTTTAAGTATTATGGTAATTGTGGGCTCACATAAAGAATTAGACAATGTTCCTCTGTGTCTATTTTGTGGAATAACTTGAGGAGTGTTGACATTAATTCTTCTTCCAAAGTCTGGTAGAATTTGAAATTATTGTAGGATTCTGGTGAGTTATTGTGTAATTTTTAAAACACCTTAATAAAATCATGTTATATTTTTGACATAATATAACGAAATAAATGTTTGTTCCTAGGTTTTATTTAGTTAAGTGGGAATGGGAACATAAGCTATCAGGCTAGGTGGGGATGAAGGGGGAGAGTACTGAAAGAGACTACTGGAAAGGGGGGTGCATTTGGGGGTTAGGTGAAAACCAGGCACAAGGGAATCTCCCCAGAATCTACTAGGATGATGCCAGCTAAGCCTCCTAGCAATAGCAGATAAGTAGCCTGAACTGGCCATCTTCTGTGACCAAATTGGTACCTAGCCCAATTGTCATCAAAGAGGCACCATCTAGAAACTGATGGAAACAGATGTAGAGACCCACAGCCAAATATTAAGTAGAATTTCAAGAAACCTGCAGAAGATGGGGAGAAAGGATCATAAGAGCCAAAGGGGGGAAAGAGGCAACAAAAAAACTCACGGAATCGACTGACCTGGGCTCCCAGAGGCTCACAAAGACTGGATCAACAACCAAGGAGCCTGCATGGGACAGAACTAGGCACTCTGCATATATGTGACAGATACATAGCTTGGTCTTCTTGTGTGCCTGCCAACATTGGGAACAGGAGCCACTCTCTTATGCTGGCTTTGTTGACCCAACTCCCTATATTGGGTCTTCTTGCCCAGCCTTAATACATGGGGAGATGCTTAGTCTTACTGCAACTTGATATACCATGTTTTATTGGTATTCATGAATGTTTTGTTGATATTCATAGGAGACCTGTCCTTTTGCAAATAGAAACAGAGGATGAGTAGATTGGGGGGTGGCAACAGAAGGGAGATGGGGGGCGTGGATTGAGAGGACAGAAGGGAGGGGAAACTATGACAGGGATATAGTTTAAATAAATGAATACATTTATTTTATAAAAAGAAAAGAATTTGATTGTGGGTATTCTATGTGATTGGCACATTGGACTATGAACCTTAGGAGCTTAAATAGAATCATCGTCCCAAGCTGAGGATGCAAAACAATGTAAGTCCTCAGTTGCAACTATGGCAAGCCCAGGGCAAGACCAGGGAGGAAAATTAATCCAAGGTTTATGGAAGTATCACTTACTTTTCACTCTGTTAAATGTCTGACTTAGAAAAATCAGGTTTTCAGCTTTGTTTACTCACAGAGGAAATAAAAGAAAATTTCCACATAGATGTCCTTCAAAGCTCTATAGCTGTGGTACATGCAAGAAAAGATTTCTATTCATTTTAAACACTGTATGCATTCACTGTAGTGAAGTTTTATTTACCAGCTGAGCTTTTTGTATTATATAAGCATACATGTGTACAACAAAAATTAAAAACTTAAAATCTTTTTTTTTTTTTTTTGGTTTTTCGAGACAGGGTTTCTCTGTGTAGCTTTGCACCTTTCTTGGAACTCACTTGGTAGCCCCAGGCTGGCCTTGAATTCACAGAGATCTGCCTGCCTCTGCCTCCTGAGTGCTGGGATTAAAGGCCTGCGCCACCACCACTGCCCAGTCACAAACATGAAAAAGAGCAAGGAGAGGTGTGTGGAGGGTTTGCACAGAAGAAATAAAAGTGGAAGTGAAGTAATTGTAATCTTAAAAGTAAAGTAGATAAATATATTGAAGAAGGAATGAAACAGAAACTCTGAGTCCAGTCAATATAATCAAAAGAATATATGCACTAAAGAAAATGCTGTGATCAACGCATTTGAAAAGTGGGGAATTCATGCAAAACATAAGACCATGATACAGAATATGCTGAACAAATTTAAAAGAAGAAAATGGATTTATAAAATGATTTCATCAGTTGGAGTGCATCTGTATATCATTGTGGAGAATGCACACACACAGATTTCACTGAAAATTTTGAGGGTTTAGTTTTCTGTTTCTATTTCATGGGTCCAAGGCATCAATCCCTGGTCATCAGGCTTCGTGGCAAGTGAAAAGATGTCCCTCCACTTGAGATATCTCACTGTCCTCCAAGTGAAGTTTCTAGAACTACTTATTACAAATATAGTGCAAGATCACAGTAGAGGCACTGAACCAATCACATCACAAAATTCCTGAACTAGGAGACTGATTAATGGGCAAATTCTTACCACAAAGCACATGAAGCCAAGTAAACATGAAAACTAAGAGAGCAAGAACACAGAATACCTCAAGTTGTAACATAATATTGCAGTCACAACTTCAATGCTAAGACTGTTCATAGTTGTTTGTGTTAGGATTTTCAAGATTTCTTTTTAATTTAATTTTTTTCATGGTCTAGGGTCTATTGGCGAGTGGGATGGCTGAAAGTAGAGGGTGTGAAAGCAGCTCTCAGATTTCCTACCTGAGATTTAGGGTTGAACTGCTGGTTCACACTCCAAGCATTTACAAACTGCCATGGTGGGTAGGTGGCTTCTTTTGTTCCTTTATCTTTGATTTATCTGTTACAAAATTTTGTAATGACCAGAAGGCTTGCATGGTATCTTTTGTCTATAATGATCTGTATATGGCTATAAGAACTTAATCTTTAAGAAAACCACACACTTCATATATTCTGTTAATGAAGTCACGCTGAATACTTTTAATATATATTCTTAGTTACTTTGTGGTTGCAGGTTTACCTAATATTTTTGTCTTTAACATATAGCAAATATCATTAATTTATATAGCACCACTTAATAATGATATTTTATATTCATCTATATAATGCACCAGTGAGATTTATATGTTCTTAAGCAAGTGTAGTGTTAGTGAATTGCATCTGGTTTTGTTGTCTGGAAAAACATTCACACATCTTTGCTTGTTACAGGATTCCTTTGCCTGATATAGCTTTTTCTTAACTATCATTTTATTTTATTCCCACTTTGACTAAAATCATTCACATTTCCATTTAAAAGTTCAATGATAACCTTATGGAGTTTCCAGAGTATATAATGAGTTGCTTTTCTTTTATTAATCTCAAAATTCATTGTCTTTCACTTTTGAAAATATAATTATAATGTGTCTCAGCATAAAACATTTTTGGAAAATATCCTTTTTATATTATTTTACTTACTATATTTTTATGATGTATGTGTGTGCATATGTTCCTATGTGACTGATGAATAACACATGGGTGTGAGAGGTCAGACTTGGACAATTATTTAGACAGGATGCCTTTGTTCACTACTGTTTAGGGCTGGGAAACTGGTCCTGGAGCTTCTGATGAGCTCCTGTCTCTGTTTCCCTCACCTTAGGAGTATTGGGAATACAGATACATGGCACTTTGCTGGTTTTATGTAGGTTCTGAGGTTCCAAAAATTAGGTCCTCAGCCTTGAGCATCAGCTAATTTCCATACTGAGTCATCTCTCCAGTGCAGTGTTGAGTTTTTAAAGAGAATTGATTTACAAAACAAATATCAGATGGCATCATTATGCTATTAAGGCAAAGACAATGGAAAGTTGAGAAGGGAAAATTCACTTCCTAGTTTTTTTAGTGATAATCGATCATTATATAAAATAATTATCCTCAAATTAGTGTCTTGAACACACATACATACATGACCTACGCATCTCAGTGAACTAAGAATATGGACATAGTCTTGTTGAGTTTTTTCTCTAGGACTCACTAGGCTGTAAGTGAGGTATTGTTCAGAAAATGGTCTCATGGAAACCAGGGAACAAATCCACTTAGTCACCTTTCCCATTCCTGGCATGACTGGTCTTCTGCTAGCAATACATCTCAGAGTCTGGCTTTCTATTGTCAGTAACCTCAGAGCCTACAACAGTTCTCTAACAACTTGGAAACTCAATGTCCTCTTCTATTCAAGAGAAACTCAAAATGTTTTGCAAATTCACCACTAAAGATCAGCTGAAAGACACAATGATGTTGATTACCATTTTAACATGATCGTTGCTATGTCCTTTAGTCAATGCTCTTCTGAACCCCGTACATTTTGTGGGATTGTAATTTAATTACATTTCTCCTTTCCCTTTCCTCCCTCCAAGAACTCCCATATTGCCGTCCCCACTTTCCTTCAAATTTATGGCCTCTTTTTCCCCTAACTGTAATTGCATGCTTACAACCACCTTAGTCCATATAATGCTATTTACTTGTATGTATGCCATCAGGGCTGACCCTTTGCCACTGGACAATCAATAGACATGATCTTCTATGGGGAAGACCACCTCTCCCTTCCAGTTCTCCTCCATTGCCTATAGCTCTTTCTATGGTATTGAGGCCTTGTGGGCTTATCATGACCAGTTATTCATGTTAGTTGTTCTCATCTTTCTTCAACTCACATTTGAGCAGTCATATGAACCCAGTACTTTTCTTTAAACTTTAAACCTTACACTCTTGTGAAAAATTGCTGGAGATTTTATACAAATTTGCATGTGGAGTGAATAATCTCTGGAGAAAAAAAATACATTAAACTGTAGCTTTTCTTTCATTTTCAGGGACATGAATGGTTCATAGAAACATAAGCACTACACATACTCCTTTGCATAAATGAAACTCAAGAACTCCTTTAAGAATGTATTCTAGTTAAGTTTACAAATAGGGAGGAAGAGAATTAGCAGTCATCAGTTTCATGGCCTTGTTATTGGAAGCAAAGTATTATTGTGAAATGAACTCTTTATAAGTCATGTAATATTTAATAGATCATGTGTATTGTAGTCAAATAGTAGCATACTATACCTGATCAAGCTTGTCAATGGCAACACTGAATGTTTTATAAAAAACATTTTAATAGAATAACGATATGGGGTGAACAATGAATGACAGCAAACTATAATGGCACATAGGTGTGAAGATACCATGATGAAACTCATTACTGTGAATGATACACTAATAAAACTTGATCAGATAAGATTATTACTCCTTTACTAATGCAATGTTAATATTATTAAGTATAAATAACTATACAAGGGGATATAGTAAATAAATAATTCATAAGCATATAAAAATAAGTTAGTATTATGTGTTAGCTATTTTAATTGAATGTTTGTTTCCTTTTTATTTGAAATAAAATAAATTTATTTTCATTTACACACTGGAATTTTCTATTTTTATGGTGACACAGTGTTGTACATCCTTTTGGGTATTCGTGAAAAACTGACTCATTCATTCATAAAGTATGATGACAAAATCCAGGTAATTGTCAATGTTAACCATATAAGAATTGTTATTATTTATTTGGTACGGAAAATTTCCAAATCCTTTAGTTCTACATAAAATATATAAAAAGTTACTGTAAAATCGATATATATACCGTTCAAATATACAGTTCAAAACTGTAATTATTTGGCTAGAGGCTTTCTCTCTGCATATTCAATCTATTGGTAAAAGTTGGATTTTGAAGCAACTTAATAACATATGTTAATCTGACAAGACCTGCTCAGTATGGCCATAAATTGTGATATATGATATCTATTTTTAATATATTTAAAGTATCCCCAAATCCTGACATTTTTACCATATATGATTATGACTGTTGAATTGGGATTTTTACTTATTTGTCGGCTCTTGTAAATGGTGTAAAACTTAGAAACAGACCATAGCACCTGACAAATAGCATTTGTGATGCAAAGCCTGAACAACTACGAAGAGATGAAAGAGTGTCCTGAAGATGGAAGGGTCAAGGAAGAACATTGGCGGGTGCCCAGACAATTTTAATTTGTAAATAGACGTGTTACCACCATGTGTCCAAGCCGTCCTGTTAAAAGCATTCCTCTCAGGCTGATGTTTTCCCAAGAATCAGTTAGTTAATTGCCAAAAAAAATTTATGCCTATCCTGCTATTTTATTCACATCTAATCTTCTAAGTTCTGTTGATGCCTTATTTTTTTATGACAGTTGTATGAAATAGGTAAAGCATCTTCATGAGCAGTTGCAGTGTCTGTTATATTCATTGACCATTGAAAGAAAAGAAGTAACTAACACTTGATTTCTTAGGCTATGTTGTAAAAGGGACAGAAAAATTCTTGCAGATTTGAATGATTTAAGAATATTCTTTACTATTGTTCACAATTGAGGGAATAAACTGGGAAAGAGGTTTCAATATGCACCAAAGTACAGAGTTCAGCTTTTGTTTACAATACACATACAGTAAAATAAAATGAATGTCATGAAATGGTGTTTGTCCATACTAGAGATACTGGAGGATATCAAATGATGGGGAGGAAGCAGACTTACTCACATTGAAGAAATCCTAATAAGTTTGGTTGAGACGGCTGAAGAATACTTGGGAAGAACCTCATCAGTTGCCAGGTTCTGTGGACTGGCAGGCTTCTGTTGCAAGGCACAGGATTCTAGAACCTTGTCCATGAGAGACAATGGAGAACCTTTGAGTTCTCTTTATCATGTGTGGTCTCAGAAGATGAGCATTACAAACGATTCTACAGCAGAGCCAGAACAAGAGCTATGCACATGATTCCATCATGGTAGGTCTTACAGGAGTTTCCTTCTAAAAGACAGAAGGAGAGATGATTATCAGAACAATAAACATACATTCCTTAATTCTTTGCCAATTGTTTAAAGTTTGGGGCATGACATTTCCTTTAAATATTTTCTGCTTTTCTCTCTTTCTTTGGTGACTATGTAGAGTTTTTCTCATAGATTTTGTAGTTTGTCAGGACAGCTGGAATTGTTGTAGACAGTTCTACTCACAGGAAAATCAGCAATATTATTTTATCTGGAGATTAAAATGCATGCTCATTTTAAAAGTGTTATTGCCTCAAAATAATATTCGATATTGAATACTTGTATCAAGGAAACTGCTAAGTAGTCTGAGTTTCACTAAACAGCTTTGAATTTTCATGAAAGTGCTGAACTTCATGAGAGTATTCCTTCATTCAGCCAGAAGATGTTTGTTTTTAAACATGGTCTCATCTAGTTCAGGTTGGTCCTGTGCTTGCTATGTAGTTCTGAACTACTGATGCTCTTGCCTCCAGCCCCTGAGTGCTGAAATTATAGACCTCAGAATAAGAAGCACAGCTTACTTTGCAATTGGTATATTGCCTATGTAGTATGTAGAGTGCTACAGTGTTTTAAATGTGGTTTAATATTCTCTAGATAACAGAGAGCCTAAATGGTGAGTTTCTAGTTATTGATGAATTTGATGAAAATATAAGGGGAAAAAGCAGTGGATAAAAGATGGCATTTTGGAGTTGCCTGGAAGACTCTGTTAATCTCATTCTGCACCAGATTTTCAATGAAAGTATTCAATTTTGTCAACACCTTTGGTCTCTAGAATCATTGTATACAGTAATTTACACAACTGTGCACAAGTATTCTTTCCAGTTTTTTTCCTGTTACATACTTTTGAAATATATTTTTAATAGGGAATCCTGAGACTCACATTGACAGAACTTTAAGAGTGCTACACTAAAATACATATAATTCTTTTTGTTGTTGCTGTTGTTACAATACAAATCTAGACATTCAAATAATTATGAAACATGAATCAAAACCATAATAGACAGTGACTTAGCATGTCAAATTTTTTTTTTGGGGGGGGGGGTTGAGACAGGGTTTCTCTGTGTAGCTTTACGCCTTTCCTGGAACTCACTCTGTAGCCCAGGCTGGCCTCGAACTCACAGAGATCCGCCTGGCTCTGCCTCCCGAGTGCTGGGATTAAAGGCGTGTGCCACCACCGCCCGGTTGCATGTCAAATTTTTAATCACAAGTTCAAGATATTGTCTTCAAAATCTATTTTACCAAAGAATTATCTTCTATGGCTTGTTAGCACTGCCTATGGCAACTCTCTTTTTTCCTTAGTTTTATTCACCAACAGGACACTCTTGTTCCTAGGAAAATAAGCACACTGGATGGGAAAGGTAGCTGAGTTGGTAAAGTATATGCATCATAATCATAAAGTTTGAACACCGGAATATTCTAACAGGCCGGCATTAGCAGCATGTGCTTGGAATACCAGGAATGTCAGGAGGCAGAGACAAGAGAATGGCTGCGACTGTCTGTCCAGTCAGCTGAATCTTTTTAGTGAACTTTAAGTCAGTGTCAGACTCTGTGTCAAAAAGCAAGGTGGATAGTGACTTTGAAATGCTCCCTAAAGACAGTCCTTGTCCTAAACTCACACTCTCTCTCTCTCCTCTCTCTCTCTCTCTCTCTCTCTCTCTCTCTCTCTCTCTCTCTCTCTCTCTCTCTCTCTCTCTCTCTCCCTCTCTCTCTCTCTCTCTAACACAAACACCCACACCAACACATAGATAAATATCCACACATACACAATCATACACACACATATCAAATAAACACACATTCAAAAATTACAAAAACATAAACAGTAAAACAAAAAAATAATGGATATGTCTCCAGAGTACCACCAGTCTAGGATGAATTCTGGCCTACATACATACAGAGAAGCACATTTACTATGAACATGCACACAATCCACACAACCTTGGCATTCATGCCTAGAACACATCTACACTAAAATCCAAATCAGAAAAATGTTTGTCTTGAAACAATTTCCTGCCTCCTTTGACAATGACAAGCCATGGACTAAAATGAGCATCCAACCTGTACTTAATAAGACAGAGTTTAGTTTAGCTTTACAACATAAATCACTGTTGCAGAATAATCTTTCTGTACACTGTGAAGGTGTGTCTTTGTCAATGCACCTTCTGATTGGTTGGATAAAATGCTCAAGGTCCACTAGGTTGGCAGGTAGAGGTTAGTTGGGACTTCAGAGCAGAGAGAAATGAAGAGGGGATGAATCTATGTGGGGGAGAGACACCAGAGGAGCCAGAAAGGAAGCAGGCATGAAGAACGAGAGATGAAAGCTAAGAGCCATGTGGCAGCATATAGATTAATAGAAATGGGTTAATTTAAGTTATAAGAGTTAGATGCAAGCAAAAGGTAATGCCAAGCTTTCATAATTAATAATAAGTCTCTGTGTCATGATTTGGGGGCTGGCAATCCAAGAAAACCTGCTACAAGTCACCGTGACAGAAATTCAATAATAAAAACTAAAATCAAAAACAAAAACAGACAACACCCATTTTAGATGAGGATTCTTCCTGTTGTTGGGGAATGTTGTAAAATGATAACATTTAAAAACAACATGGAAAGGCAGAATAATTTTAAAAATTGGTGCTGTATGAAAAATATACCTCTGCAGGAACAAGAATACTTTAATCAAACTTAACAGAAAATACAAGCACACTGTTCATATATCTTGAACTAAAATCCAATCCATTTTAGTTCACACTTTATATTTTCTCCTACCTGACTTTTCATAGTTTTACTATACATGGGTCTGTCTTTCTTTTCTATATGTCTTTTATTCATGATGCTCTGATAGATAAACTCTGAAAAAATACATACCATTAAAGCATGAAAAACAAACAATTTGAAGACATAGACCCAACAGGGATTTCTGTTCCTCATTTGTTCTCTCAGAGAATATAGTGGCTCTTGGTGAGATCCTGGTGCACGTGAGGATAACTTGCCTGCAGCTTTGGCTGTGAAGGCAGCTTTTCTTTTCTGTATGGCTAGAAGTTGGATATGCTCAATGCGACACCCTCCCCCTAGAAGTGGTTATATATGCTCAAGGGTCATTAACATGTATAGAGACAGAATTTGCAGGTTGATTGTCTTATGCCCTGTACTTTGGAGGCCAGAGACACATTATCACCATGAAGTCCAAAATATACTTGATATCTATACACTTCTCATTGTCTATCTACACTGACCAAAAGTCTTGTCTTTGAGGAACAACCTTGGTACAGAATGACTGCTATTACCATGACTAGGTGATGGAAAACCTGAATCCATGGTTGTTCTAACCACCTGTTTGGGAGCTTTTCAAGACATAATAGAGATAAATGCCACTTTTTATGACATCATGCCCAAGAACCCTTCTTCCACACTTCCAAAGTGAGGCAAAACTTTCATGAGAACCAGTGGGTTCATAAAAAGATTATCAAATATTTTGTGGTATAAGTTTACATGGGAAGTATTATAGCCTATCACAATAAAGTTTTTTAAATTAATAATAGAATAAAGGGCTATCATGTTCAAACAGTTTATTTTACTGATGTGTTTTTGATGGACCTGAGATCTGGACTGAACAAAATCTGGTATAAGTGAAAGGAAGTATATATCAAGTCTTAAAAGATTTTTGCAATTTGAATAGAAAACCATGAAGCATCATTGGTGTGATGTCATATACTTCTTGGTAAGGCAAGGCTGTCCTGGTTATTTAGGACTAGTCACTGTTGAAATAGCTAGTGTTCAAAATCACATTTGTGGCTTCATTATTTTGCTGTCAAGAGGGCTGCCTTCTGAAACCTGATGCTCCCTGTACTAACGAGTCTGTTTCTATATCAGTATTATGTTTTCTGTGTTACTGTAGCACTGTAGTTTAACTTAACATAGGAATTATTATATTTCCAGTAGATTTTTGTTGTATTGTTGTTCAGAATTATTTTGACTACAGTGGGTATTTTGTATTTCCATACAAAATTTAACATTGTTCCTTTCGATTTCTGTGAATAATTGCATTGAAATTTTGGTGGGAGAACATCAACTTTGTAGATTGCTTTTGTAGATTTAATATTTTTCTCAATTCCGCCAATCCATGAGCATGGGAAGTCTTTCCATCCTAGAGCATCTTCTTCAAATTATTTTTTCACTGTCTTAAAAAGTATGTTTGTAAAAGTATTTTATTTCCTTGGTTAGATTTATCCATATATATATATATATAATATATATATATGTATATGTATATGTATATGTGTGTATATATATATATACATACATATATGTGTGTATGTATATGTATACATATATAGAGAGAGATATATAGATAGATAGGTAAGATAGATTGTAAATGGTATTGTTTCCTTGCTTTCTTTCTTGATGGTTTGTATATAGGAAGAAGATCAAATTTTGTATGTGAATTTTGTTGTCAGTTACTTTGCTTAATATATTTATCAGCTGTAATAGTTTTATGGTGGAGATATTGGGGACATTTGTATATATTTCATCTGCAAATAAGGGTACTTTGGCTTGCTACTTTACCATTATTATCACTGCATCTCCTACACCTCTCTTATTGCTCTAGCTAATCCTTCAAGCATTGCATTTAATAGGAAGAATGAACACCTTTTTCTTGTTCATGAGTTTCATGTAAATCCATCTAGGATGGTGTTGGGTGCTGATTTGTTACATATTATCTATTTCCCACCTCTGTCCATCAGATTAAGGATACCTGGTCTTATATTGAGGTCTTTGATCCATTAGGAGTTTGTGCAGGGTAATGAGTATGATTTTATTTTCATTCTTCGAAATGTAGCGATCCAATTTGAGCAGCACCCTGTGCTTTTCCCAATCTTGGTCTCAACAATTCTCGCTCATACAATCCCTCCTCTTTCTCAGCTCCACCTGGGGCCTGGCCTTGGATCTCTGCATCCGCTTCCATCAGTCACTGGATAAGATTTCTAGCACCACAGTTAGGGTGTTTGGCCATCCTATCACCAGAGTAGGTCAGTTCGGGCTTTCTCTTGACCATTGCCAGTAGTCTATTGTGGAGGTATCTGTGTGGGGACCTCTCTAGCTCTTTTCTTCTTCCTATTCCCATGGGGTCTTGGTTTATTATGGTCTCTTTTTCCTTGTTCTCCCTCTCTGTTCTTGATCCAGCTAGGGTCTCCCGCTCCCATAAGCTCTCTTTCCCTCAACCCTTGTCCTTCATTATGCCCCTCCCTCACATCCAGTTTGCTCATGTAGATCTCATCCATTTCTCTGTCATTGGGTGATCCCTGTGGCTTTCTTGGGGTCCTGTTTTCTAGGTAGCCTCCCTGGAGTTGTGAGTAGCAGTCTAGTCATCCTTTGTTTTACATCTAGTATCCTCCTATGAGTGAGTACATACCATGTTTGTCTTTCTGAGTCTGGGTTACCTCACTCAGGATGATTTTTCTAGATCCATCCATTTGCCTGCAAACCTCATGATGTCATTGTTTTTCTCTGCTCAGTAGTACTCCATTGTGTGTATGTACCACATTTTATTTAGCCATTCTTCAGTTGAAGGGTATCTAGGTCATTTCCAGGTTCTGGCTATTACAAACAATGCTGATATGAACATAGCTGAGCATGTGTCCTTGTGGTATGTTTGAGTATTCCTTGAGTATATGCCCAAGAATGGTATAGTTGGGTCTTGGGGGAGATTGATTCCCAATTTTCTAAGAAAGCACCATATTGATTTCCAAAGTGGCCATACAAGCTTGCATTCCCACCAGCATCAGAGGAGAGTTCCCCTACCTCCACATCCTCTCCAGCATAAGCTTTCTTCAGTGTTTTTGATTTTAGCCATTCTGGTGGGTGTAAAGTGGTTTCTCAGAGTTGTTTTGATTTGCATTTCCCTGATGATTAGGGATGTTGAGCAATTCCTTAAATGTCTTTCAGCCATTTGAGTTTCCTCTGTTGAGAATTCTCTGTCTAGCTCTATAGCCCATTTCTTAATTGGACTGTTGGGCATTTTGATGTCTAATTTCTTGAGTTCTTTACATATTCTGGATATTAGCCCTCTGTCAGATGTGGGCTTAATGAAGATCTTTTCCCATTCTGTAGGCTGTCACTTTGTCTTGTTGACTGTGTCCTTTGCTCTACAAACTCTTCTCAGTTTCAAGAGGTCCCATTGATTGACTGTTTCTCTCAGTGTCTGTGCTACTGGTGTTATATTTAGGAAGTGATCTCCTATGCCAATGTGTTCAAGACTACTTCTTACTTTCTCTTCTAGCAGGTTTAGAGTAACTGGATTTATGTTGAAGTCTTTGATCCACTTTGACTTAAGTTTTGTGCACGGTGACAGATATGGATCTATTTGCAGCCTTCTACATGTTGATATCCAGTTATGCCAGCACCATTTGTTGAAGATGCTTTCTTTTTTTCCATTGTACAATTGTGGCTTCTTTGTCAAAAATTATTTGTTCATAGGTGTGCGGATTTATGTCAGGGTCTTCAGTTCGATTCCATTGGTCCACATATCAGTTTTTATGCCAGTACCAAGCTGTTATTATTTTTGTAGCTCTATAGCAGAGCGTGAGGCCAGTGATCGTGATGCCTCCAGAGGTTATTTTATTGTACTTGATTTTTTTGGCTATCCTGGGTTTTTTGCTTTTCCATATGAAGTTGAGTATTATTCTTTCAAGGTCTGTGAAGAATTGTGTTGGTATTTTGATGGGGATTGCATTGAATCTGTAGATTGCTTTTGGCAAGATTGCCATTTTTACGTTAATCCTGCCTATCCATGAGCATGGGAGATGTTTCCATTTTCTGATATCTTCTTAATTTCTTTTTTCAGGGACTTAAAGTTCTTGTCATATAGGTCCTTCACTTGCTTGGTTAGTGTTACCCCAAGGTATTTTATATCATTTGTGGCTATTGTAAAGGTGATGTATCTCCGATTTCTTTCTCAGCCTGTTTGTCAATTGTATATAGGACGGCTGCTGATTTTTTTTGAGTTGATCTTGTATCCTGCTATGTTGCTGAAGGTGTTTATAAGCTGTATCAGTTTCTTGGTTGAACCTTTGGGGTCACTCAAGTATACTATCATGTCATCTGCAAATACGGAAAGCTTGACTTCTTCCTTTCCACTTTGTGTCCCCTTAATCTCCTTATGTTGTCTTATTGCTCTGGCTAGAACTTCAAGTACTATATTGAATAAGTATGGGGAGAGCTGACAGCCTTTCCTTGTTCCTGATTTTAGTGGAATCGCTTTGAGTTTCTCTCCATTTAATTTGATGTTGGCTGTTGGCTTGCTGTAAATTGCCTTTATTATGTTTAGGTATGTTCCCTGTATTCCTGATCTCTCCAGTACCTTTAACATGAAGGGGTGTTGGATTTTGTCAAATGCCTTTTCTGCATCTAGTGAGATGATCATGTGTTTTTTTTTTCTTTGAGTTTGTTTATATGGTGTATTACATTGACGGAATTTCGTATGTTGAACCACCCTTGCATCCCTGGGATGAAGCCTACTTGATCATGGTGGATAATTGTTTTGATGTGTTCCTGGAGTCTGTTTGCCAGTGTTTTATTGAGTATTTTTGCATCAATGTTCATGAGGAAGATTGGTCTGTAGTTCTCTTTCTTTGTTGCATCTTTGTTTGGTTTAGGAATCAGGGTAATTGTAGCCTCATAGAAGGAGTTTGGTAACATTCCTTCTGTTTCTATTGTGTGGAACAATTTAAAGAGTATTGGTATTAACTCTTCTTTGAAGATCTGGTAGAATTCTACGCTGAAACCACCTGGTCCTGGGCTTTTTTTGGTTGGGAGACTTTTAATGACTGTTTCTATTTCCTTAGGGGTTATTGGTCTATTTAAATAGTTTATCTGGTCTTGATTTAACTTAGGTATGTGGTATCTATCCAGAAAATTATCCATTTCTTTAAGATTTCCCAGTTTTGTGGAGTAGAGATTTTTGAAGTATGACCTAATGATTCTCTGGATTTCCTCATTGTCTGTTGTTATGTCCCCCTTTTCATTTCTGATTTTGTTAATTTGGATGCTCTCTCTCTGTCTTTTGGTTAGTTTGGATAAGGGCTTCTCTATCTTGTTGATTTTGTCAAAAACCAACTCTTTGTTTCATTAATTTTTTGTATTGTTTTCTTTGTTTCTATTTTATTGATTTCAGCTCTCACTTTGATAATTTCCTGGCGTCTATTTTTCCTGGGAGACTTTGCCTCTTCTTGTTCTAGAGCTTTCAGGTGTGCTGCTAAGTTGCTAGTGTGAGATTTCTCCAACTTCTTTATGTGGGCATTTATTGCTATGAATTTCCTTCTAAGCACTACTTTCATAGTGTCCCATAAGTTTGGGTATGTGGTATATTCATTTTCATTGATCTCTAGGAAGTCTTTAATTTCTTTCTTTATTTCTTCCTTAACCCATTGGTGATTCAGTTCAGTATTATTCAGTTTCCATGAGATTGTAGGCTTTCTGTAGTTTTTGTTGTTGTTGAAATCTACTTTAAGTCATGGTGGTCTGATAGAATGCAGGAGGTTATTCCAATTTTTTTGTATCTGTTGAGATTTGCTTTGTGGCCAATTATGTGGTCAATTTTAGAGAATGCTCCATGGGGGGCTAAGAAGGTATATTCTTTTTTGTTAGGATGGAATGTTCTGTAGATATTGATTAAGTCCATTTGAGTCATAATATCAGTTAAGTCCTTTATTTCTAAGTTTCAATTTGGGAGATCTGTCCAGTGATGAGAGTGGGGTGTTGAAGTCTCCCACTATTAATGTGTGGGGTTTTATATGTGATTCAAGCTTTATCAATGTTTCTTTTACATATGTGGGTACCCTTGTGTTTGGGGCATAAATGTTCAGAATTGAAACTTCATCTTGGTGGATCTTTTCTGTGATGCATATGTAATGCCCTTCTTGATCTCTTTTGATTGTTTTTAGTTTGAAGTCTATTTTGCTGGATATTAGGATGGCTACACCTGCTTGTATCTTAAGTCCATTTGATTGGAAAGTTTTTTCCCAGTCTTTTATTCTTAGGTAGTGTCTATCTTTGAATTTGAGGTGTGTTTCTTGTATGCAGCAGAATGATGGGTCTTGCTTTCGTATCCATTCTGTTAGCCTGTGTCTTTTTATAGGTGAATTAAGTCCATTGATATTAAGGAATATTAATGACCTGTTATATTATTATTATTATTATTATTATTATTATTATTATTATTATTGGTGGTGGTGGTGATTTTGTGTGTGTACCTCTCTTCTTTGGGGTTACTGCTGTGGCATTATCTGTTGCCTGTGGTTTTGAGGGTGTATCTGACTTCCTTAGGTTGGAATTTTCCCTCCAGTGTTTTCTGTAGGGCTGGGTGTGTGGATAAGTATTGTTTAAATCTGGCTTTGAGGCTGGGGGCTGGTGGCGCACACCTTTAATCCCAGCCCTCGGGAGGCTGAGGCAGGCGGATCTCTGTGAGTTCGAGGGCAGCCTGGTCTCCAAAGCGAGTTCCAGGAAAGGCGCAAAGCTACACAGAGAAACCCTGTCTCGAAAAACCAAATAAATAAATAAGTAAATAAATAAATATAGCTTTGTCTTGAAATGTCTTGTTCACTCTGTCTATGATGATTGAAAGTTTTGCTGGGTATATTACTCTAGGCTGGCATCCATGGTCTCTTAGTGTCTGCATTACATCTGTCCAGGTCCTTCTGGCTTTCAAAGTCTCCATTGAGAAATCGGGTGTTATTCTGATGGGTTTTCCTTTATAAGCCACTTGGCCTTTTTCCTTTGTTGCTCTTAAGATTCTTTCTTTATTCTGTATGTTTAGTTATTTATTATATGGCAAGGGGACTGTTTTGGGGGGTCTAGTCTGTTTGGTGTTCTGTAGGCTTCTTGTATCTTCATAGGCATTCCTTCTTTAAGTTGGGAAAGTTTTCTTCTATAAGCTTGTTGAATATATTTTCTGTGCCTTTGAGTTGGTATTCTTCTCCTTCCTCTATCCCTATTATTCGTAGGTTTGGTCTTTTCATGGTATCCCAAATTTCCTGGACATTTTGGGTCGTGACTTTGTTGTCTTTAGTGTTTTCTTTGACTGATGAATCTGTTTCTTCTACCGTATCTTCAATGCCAGAGATCTGCTCTTCCATTTCTTGCATTCCATTGGTTATAATTGCATCTGTAGTTCCTGTTCATTTACTCAAATTTTCTATTTCCAGCATTACCTCTGTTAGTGTCTTCATTTTTTCTATTTCCCTTTTCAGGTCTTGGACTGTTTCCCTCATCTGTTTCATTGCTTTTTCATGGTTTTCTTTCAGGGATTTATTGTTTTCTTCTGGTTTATTTGTCCTTTCCTCTAGTTTTTTATAGCGTTCTTCCCATTTTTTGTTTGTCTGTTCCTCAATTTAATTTTTGATTTCTTCTTTAAAAGTCTCTAGCATCTTCATGATGCTATTCTTAAGGTTGCTTTCTTCTACTTCTTCCATTTTGTGATGTTCAGGTCTAGCTGTTGGAAGAGGGCTAGGTTCTTATGATGCTGTATTGCTCTTTATTTTGTTGTATGTACTTCTGCCTTGCCTTTTGCCCATCTCCTTGTGGATTCATTCTTGGTCTTAGCAGCACTCTTGGTCCAGACAGAGCTGACAGATTTGGCATTTCAGGAAGTCTCTGGCCCGGATGGGAGCTCCAGGCCAGATGGGATCTGGGGGCTGGTCTCTAAGTCTCAGGAAGTGGCAGGGGTCTCGGGCAGATGGGTGTGGGATACGGTGTGTAGATTGCAGGGCCTGCCATGGGGGTGTGTAGGAGAAGGGGAACCTTCCCACTAGGGCTTGCCCGATGGCCAGAACCTGGGGCTAAGTTGGGCAGGTCTTCCCCGGAATGGCTGGTGCCCAGGGATTGGACCTGGGGCAGGTCTCTCTGGGTATGACCCTAGATACTCACCTCTCATCCGGATGGGAGCTGGGAGCTGGTCTCCAATTCTCAGGAAGTAAGGGGGGGGGTCTCGGTTAGATGGATGTGGGGGCAGGGTGTATAGACTGCAGGGTCTGCCGGGGGTCTTGGAAAAGGGGAACCTTCCCAGAGGCTCCACCTGATGGCCACAAACTGGGGCCAAGTTGGGCAGGTCTTCCCAGGAAAGGCTGGTGCCCAGGGATGGGAGCTAGGGGCAGGAGTGGAAAGAATTTTAAGGGAGTTACCAATCCATTTGTAATTGGATTTAAGATACACTTCATGATAGTGAACCCATATTTGATATTGTTTATGTGGCCAAGAATCTTAGACTAGAAGTCATGGGAACTAGATGGAAACATACTACTATGGTTCTAATAAAATAATATTACAAGAAAATGACTCCTAATAACATATTATATCCATAGTTCAGGGTGTCACTCAACCCTCATCAAAGAGCTTCTTCATGCACTGGATGGTAAATAGCACAGAGATCCACAACAATAGAAAGCAATAAAGTTGGAAGTCTCAGTCCTAAAGGGGATGTCTTTATCAAACCCCTCCCCTCAAGACTTAGAGATCTATGTGCAGAGGGAAATTGAAAGATTCTAAGAGTCAGAAGTGATAGATGACTTTATGAAACTTGAATTCTCCACATACAATAATACAGACTCACATATGAACTCACAAAACTGTGAAAACAAGACTTACACATGCTCAAGCCACAGAGAATCTCATCAGGAAGGAGAAGTGGGCATAAAGTCCCATCACTAAAAAAAATATGATCAAAAGATATTTTCTGGAAAAAATTAAATGAAAGATTGTGAAGCTCCACCCCTAGCTGGGAAGCTCTTTGTAGGTGGAAACTGCTAAGAGTAGAGAAAATGGTTTTCTTCAATTGAGGGAAACAGAGAATATCAACCCTACTCACTGACTCACTCAAGGGCAGACCTGATGATGGCGAGCACAAACTGGACTCCGGATTTTCTGCAGTGTTTCTTTTTTTATTTGTTTGTTTGTATTTATTAGAGAGAAACAACATGAAGTTGGATAGATTGGAAGGGAGAAAAGATCTAGGAACAGTTGAAAGGTGAGGAAGAACATAATATAAAGTGTAAAATCCTCAAAGAAATTAATAAGTAAAAATGATGGAAGAGTCAATGCAGCACACTGGCAGGTCACCAAGCTTCCTGACACTGGCAACCTTAATTAAGGAATACACTTGTTTCTACCATTTGCCTTTAACAATTTATAAAATATGCTGGTCTCAGATTGATATTTTCTCAGCTGTCTACCAAAGAAATTTAATCCTACACACTTACCCCTACAATTCTAAATTCACGAATTAGTTTTAATAGTTGTTTTATGAAATAGACAAAGCATCTATATCTACATGAGCAAGTGTGCAATGTCTCTGAGATACTTATGACCTTAGAAAGGTAAACCAACAGCAGACACTTGATTCTTTGGAGCAGAGGTTCTCAATGCTCCTAATGCCAAGGATAGGATCCTTTAGCTAGACAAGGGGATCTAGGGCTTTGTCCATGAGAGACAAAGAAAGGAAAGAATTCATGGTCTCTTATGCATTCTCAAACAAATGAAAAAGAACAACAACAAAAATAAAACCCTTTGCTAATAAGATGGGTTTTACAAATGCTTCATGAGCAAGGACATAATTAGAAGGGACCATGGGCATCACTGCATCTGGTGATAGTATTTCTGGAGAATTGTTGCAAAGAACAGAAGCACAAAAAAAAATTAGGAGGTGGACACACACATCCCTTAATTCCTTGACAATTGTTCAGATCTTGGGACAGCATTTCCTTTCATTATTTCCAATCTCTTCAATTTCATCATGGTGATTCTAGAGTTTTTAGTGGGATAATTTGTAGGAAGCTCATGTGGCAAATGGCTAGCTATTGGTGAATTTGATGAAGTTATGGGGAGAAAAATGGTAAGGTAAAAGAGGACATCTGAGAGTCAAGTTGTAATCTCTGCTGTTATAGATGCATCATATTTTTGGATGAAAATGTTATCTGTTCTCCATAGTTCTGGATGCTAGAATTATTGCTAATAGTAGTTAAATTATTACAAGACTATTCTTCCTCAATTATTCTTTGAAGTGTTTTTCTTAACCTTCTGTTTGTTAGTGTAGTTTTCATCATGAATTCTGACATACATTTGTTTGTGCACTATCAATAGTACTGTATTAGGAATAAATAATTCCTTTCTTCACACCACCAATCTACACGCTATAAGAATTATTAAATCTAAAATAAAACATTCATAGATATTGAATTATCATATCAGGATTTTAATCATAATTCCACTATATTGTCCTTAAATATCTTTATAAATTATTTTTCTTTTGTAAGCTCTTGGCACTGTAGTTGGTAACAAAGTTTGTTCCTTACTTGACTGATTTTTTCAAATAATTATACACTAAGATGAGGACCCAGGACAGGGTAGATAGTTTGATTGGTAAAGTGAATGCTTCACGAGCAGAGGAACATGAGAATGATCCTCGGCAACAATATAAAAGCCTGATTTAGTGGTCTGTACGTGCAGTGCCAACAATGGAGAGGCAGAGACATGCAGATTACTAAGGCTTACTGAACAGCCAACCTCCCCTCTTTAGTGAGTGCCATGTAAAAGATGAACATTGTATCGGAAACCAAGGTGGAGAGTGACATAGGAAAGATATCCAAGACTAATTCTTGAACTCTACAAAAATACACACATATACACACACAACCACGTGCACTCATACACTCATATAATATAAAGACATAATAAACTGATAAAATATTAAAATGTAAATATTAAATGCATAAACGAGGTATATAGTTTCTGAGGATTCACTTTAGGGAGAACTATGGCCTCCACACATATATTAACAGGTACACAAGCTTCAAATGTGCACCAGTGTACATGCTCACGTTCACTACCATTAATATCAAAGAAATAAAGTGGAAAAATAAATGAGATAATTGTTAATCTTGAGAGGTTTCTGACATCCATGGCCATGCGAAGGCAATGATTGAAAGGAACATAAATGTACTCAATAAGCAGGAAATTGTTTAGTGTTTTCTAATTTAAAGTTATATCATTGATCTATGAAAGCAGGTATAATGTTAATTTTCAGATTATGAAATCATTCATTGCTATTGAGGAAAAGTTGAAAATTCAAACATTAAGAAGCAATGTGGAAAAGAGGGTAAGTTATTAAAAGCTGGCAGTGTACTAGAAATCAATTTGCACAGGAACAAGTATACTTTACAATAATCAATCAGAATCTCCATGAACACTGTTGACACACCTTGGAATATAAATTGATGTAAGCCCAATTTTTGCTATTTTTTTTCTAACCTGACTTCATCATGATTTACTTATTTTGCCCTTTGTTTAACTATTTCCTTTAGTCTTGATGCTCTGATTGATCAATTCTGCCAGAAGACACACCACTGAAGACCAGTGCTGCATGCAACCAGACAAAGTGAGGACTAACAGAACAAAGCCCCCTGGTGTCTGTGGGTGAGGCCCTGGTCCATGAGAGAATCATGTTTCTTCAGCTCTGCCTGTGGATGTTGCTCTTACTCTCTGAAAGGTTACCAACTGCACATGCTAGGTACAGTAGCCCTCCAGAAGTAGTGATACCCTTGAGGGTCACTGACCCTAGTACACATGATATTTCCCCAGACTGGCTCTCTTATAGCCTGCGCTTTGGAGGAGAGAGACATATTATCACCATGAAACCCACAAAATACTTCGTATCCAGGAACTTCCTACTGTTCACTTACAATGACAAAGGTGATCTCCTTGAAGAACAGCCTTTTGTGCAGAAAGACTGCTACTACCATGGTTATGTAGATGGAGAACCTGAGTCCATGCTCATTATTAACACCTGTTTTGGGAGTTTGCAAGGCATAATAGAGATAAATGGCACAGTTTATGAAATCATGCCCAAGAACCAAACATCCACATTTGAACATCTGGTATACAAAATAGACAGTGAGGACTCAGAATCATTTTCTATGAGATGTGGGTTAACAGAAGAAGAGATAGCACGACAAATGAAGATTCAAGAAAGCAAAGACTCCACACTTATGCAAAGCCAATATGAGAATTGGTGGACCCACCACAAGTATCTTGAATATTATGTGGCAGTAGATAATAAACGATATGTTTACAAAAATAATAATGTCACAGCTTGTATGCAGGAAATGTTGCAAGTTGTCAATGGAATAAATGGTTTTTATCTTCAGATAGATGTTGAGGTGGTTTTAACTACCCTAGAAGTTTGGACTCAAACCAACCATGTCAATGTAACAGAATCTATAAAAGATGTCCTACCTAATTTCTGTCATTGGAAGATAAAAAACGTTGACAATCGCATTAGAAATGATATTGCACATCTTTTTGCCAGGCAAGGATATGGTAGAACTTTAGGGCTAGCTTATTTAGGTACAGTTTGCACATACACTAATTGTGCAGTTAACAGTTTCATGACAGATTCAACTCAAGACATGGCATTCATTATAGCACATGAGATGGGTCATAATTTGGGTATGCCTCATGATGAGAATAACTGTGCTTGTGGATTACCAAAGTGCATAATGACCCCAGCAAAATCTAATTACCCTAGATTCAGCAACTGCAGTTATGAGAATATGTATTCAGTAATTACCAGGAAAGATTGTCTGTACAATATTCCAGATAAAGCATTAACAACAAACCTCACCTTGTGTGGGAATACTTTAGTTGAAGAAGGAGAGCAGTGTGACTGTGGATCCTCTGAATCATGTCAGAGTGATCCATGCTGTAGCGAAGACTGTGTTTTCAAACCTGATGCTGAATGTGCTACTGGGCTTTGTTGCAAAGATTGCAAGTTCATTCCAGCAGGCACAGTGTGTAGAGAAGAGAACAATGAATGTGACCTTCCAGAGTGGTGTCATGGAACTTCAGCTGAGTGTCCAGAAGATGTATACATGGAAGATGGAAGCCCTTGCGGGGGTGATAGTTACTGCTATAATAAGACATGTCGTAAACGCGAAGAACATTGTCAGATGCTTTTTGGCAGGAGTGCCAAAAGTGCACATGAGTCTTGCTACATGGAAATGAACACACGGGGTGACCGTTTTGGTAACTGTGGTAATGATAGCCTTAAGTACAGAAGATGTGATAATGCTGATGTACTCTGTGGACGAATTCAGTGTGAAAATGTGGAAGAGATTCCACAGAGGAGAAACCATGAAACAGTGCATTGGACTCACTTCAATAATGTTACCTGCTGGAGTATGGACTATCATTTTGGAATTGCCAGAGAGGACATCGGGGCAGTGAGAGATGGCACAGCTTGTGGTCCAGGCCTTATATGCATTGACAGGAAGTGTGTCCCTAGGTCTGTTTTGTTAAGTAATTGTTCAGCATTCCAATGCAATATGAAAGGAGTCTGCAACAATAAACATCACTGCCATTGCGATATCCAATGGAAGCCACCAGACTGTCTACTAAGTGGCTTTGGAGGTAGTGTAGACAGTGGACCACCACCAAGGATATATACTGAGGAGACTTCCCATGGGGGTATGATAGTGCTAGGTTTTTTTATTATTTTTTTTATTTTCTTAATTTTCTTGATTGCTCTAGTCATAATTAGGGGATCAAACCAAGAACCAGAAGACATGGGAGAACTTGAAACTTACAGCCACACCTCCTTTCCCTGAAAATTCACCTGATAATTTACCTCAGAAACATGACAAAAACAAAAAGAAAAAAAATGAAAGAAAGCATAGGAAAATACATACTCCCTAGGAAATTCATTATGTGTTAGTTTGTAGACATCTGAACATAGAAATATCACTGTGTAAGATATCCAAACCGAGAAATTCTGGAGACCTTCTTGTTCGAATATAAAAATTATTTAAAACTAAATAAAAGGAGGTCCTATCACACTCATATTTTTCTTTATTTTAATCAATTTTTGCCATGTTTTTAATGAAATTGATGTCTGTTGGCCATTAGCATATGTCTAACCCATGGTCTTCTGTATGTTTCTTTGCATTTGTTTTCTCTCAGCTCTAAAGCACTTCCCCTTTTCAATCTGCTTTGTCACATAGAGAGAACGAACCTGAAATACCGTATCCTCATGTCTATTCTTGTCTGCTAGAACCTGCCCCTTAAGAGACCCAGAGCGAGATCTGAAACTTGAGGGAAGGGTTTGAGGTTCTGAGGACGGTTGCTGCAATCTCAGCTCACACCTTGATGGAATCAGTAGCTCTCACTCTACAGGAGATTTTAACACAGATTTGAAAACACACCAAAGACCTGTCCTAGTTAAGTAATTATTGTTATTATGAAACACCATTACCAAAGCAAACCTGACTGGAAAGTATAACACAAATTTCTAAACAGTCTTATTAATAAAAAACCTGGAGCCAGATATTGGTGTAAAAACTGAAAGATCAGAGGAATAGAACAAGCCAGGCACAAGTTCTTTTTTTTTTAATATTTTTATTTTATTATTAAGTTAATTTCACATATCAGCCACTGATTCCCCCATGCTCCCTCTTCCCACCTAACAGGCCTCCCCCTCAATGCATCCCCCATTCCCACCTCCACCAAGGCAAGGTCTCCCCTGGGGAGTCAGCCCAGCATGGTAGACTCAGCCAAGGGAGGCCTAGTCCCCTCCTCCCTACACCAAGGCTAAGCAAAGAGTCCCAGCCATAGGCCCCAGGCTCCAAAAAGCCAGCTCATGCGCCAAGGACAGGTCCCAGCTCCTCTGCCTGGGGCCTCCCAAATAGTTCAAGCAAATCAACTGTCTCACATATTCAGAGGACCTGCTCAAGTTCCATGGGGGCTCCTCAGCCATTGGTTCACAGTTCATGCGTTTCTACTAGTTTAAGCCACAAGTTCTTACTACTACTTTTAATCCTCACCCAAGAAAGGTACTTCCTGTATACTCACACCTTATATACCTTTCAGTGACCTGCCATCTTACTTCCTCTCTCTGTGCAGCTACATCCCTTCCTCTTTCTGCTCAGATTTATCACTTCCTGTCTGCCTGTACAGACCTGCAGACCTCTAAAACAGCTGTAACCAAATCTTTCCAGTCATGAGGGATAATTCTATTACAAGTTGACCACAAGCTTAACATCTGCTTTACAAAGAATGCATACCATATGAGACTGTAGCTTCCTTGAATCTCCTCAAATCTAACATTTGCACAGGAGTCCAATCAGCTCGTACACTTTTTGAGCATTTGGCAGTTCCTGTACGGTTACTGGATAGATGAAGGTTGGATGTTTGAAAGCCTTAGGCTGTTTCTCGGTAACCATACAATGCAATGCTGAGATAGGTTTATATTTAAATTCTTCTGTCTGGGTCTGAATACCTCTATGATCTGCTTTAACAAGTTTTTCTAAAACTTTTATCTTGACACTCATTTCAACCAACCTTTTTAATGATAAAACAAAAATGAACAAACAAATAATATTCATAATTGACATTATGTAAATCCCATCAACACTAATTACCCTCTTTTTAATTGTTCCATTTTCAGACCATCTAACGTGTTATCAAACAGAGACCAAATTCTCTCCATTGTAAAAATGGTTCCTATTTTTTAATGTGGGAAAAAAATCCTTTTTAAATAATTTCTCCCTTTAAGAAATCTTAATTGACTCATCAACTCTGCCAACTTGTGTAGAACAGTAGAAGCCTGAGGGAGTTTGAAGGCAGATACCTAGTGTGGAAGCAGTCTGAGATGGGGATCCAGAGAGAGCCCACAACCCATCAGGAGAGAAGAAGCCAAAGAGACTCTGGTCCATGTAGGGTGGAGAATTCGGTTGTGGGCAGCTCAGGCCTCAGCCTCAAGTCTCTGCAGGTGATTTTAACACAGATTTGAAAACTCACCAACAGACCTGTCCTAGTTAAGATTATTATTGTTATTATGAAACACCACTATCAAAGCAAGTTGGGAAGAAAGGATTGATTTGACTCTCATTTCCTTCTCTCTCTCTATCATCTACAGAAGTCAGGACAGGAACTCTAACTGGGCAAGAACCTGGAGGCAGCAATTGAGGCAGAGGCAATGGAGGGGTGCTGCTTCCTGCCTTAGTCCCCCTGGCTTGTTCAGCCTGCTTTCTTATAGAACCAAGGATGAACAACCCAGAAGTGGCACCACCAAAAAGGGCACGCACCTCCCCCATTATTCATTAAATGAGTAAATGTTCTATAGACTTGCCCACAGCCTAACCTTATGGGGGGATTTTCTCAAACAAAGTTCCCTCTGCTCAGAAGACTATATTTTTTTTTTCAGGTTAATGTAAATCTTACCAGCAGAACATTATCAGTTCTAGAGATTAAGCACAACTATGAAACATCACACCAAGTATTGTGATCTCAAGTCTCTGAGCCCTCTACTGTTTTCAGATAAGCCTCCAACAAATCTCTCCATTGAGATTATCCTCCCACAGTCTGGTAACAGCTTTCAGAGCCATGAGCGACTATCCACACTTATTTCCCTTTGATCTCAATTCCCACTGTCAAGAGCTACACATTCCAGTTAATGTGCTGGGACAACTCAAGGATGGGTGTTTCTAATGATGGAGAGATACCACACTTTATTCCTATTTGAAGTCTGACTCTCACCATTTCCCATTTGGGCTAAAGAAGGGAATGAGCATAGCAAAGAAACTGTAAACATAAATATAACACAAAGTACCACTGAGAACACAATCAACAACATCCAATATCAACAACACAATGATCACAGTTAACACATACAGCACAGGTTGACTGAATGGATCAAGAAACAAAATCTATTTGTCTGATGTCTACAAGAAATGCATCTTAGCTTTAAAGATACATTCAGCCTTAGAGTTAAAGGATGGACAAAAGTATTGCAATAAAATGAGACCAGGAAGCAAGTAGGCTTAACTTTCACAATATCTGACAATGTAAACTTCCAGTAAATCTAACCAAAGGAGATAAAGTGGGACACTTCATTCTTATCAAGGGAATCAAGAACATCTTACTATCCTCAACATACATGCACCATATTCTGGTGCTATATCGTAACAGAATTTACTACTGGGTTTAAGGCACAGATTAACATCAATCCATTAATAGAAGATGATTTCAATACTCCACTTTCTCCGGTACACATGTGATCTAGACAAAAATAAATATACAAAGAAATAGCAAAAATAATTGACATCATGAATCTTCATAGACTTGATATTAGCTACAGAATACTGTACCAATACAGGAAAGAATACATATATTCCTCTCATTGGCACATGAAAGCAATGGGGCCTCTCTGAAAGGTCCTGATGAAAAGATAAAGAGAACTTAAGTTCTGTGTCCTTGCCCAGCTGGGTGCGGTCCAGGACCTTGAGGAAGTTAAGTTTTCAGTTCTTAGGAACTGGACTTTTCCCATGAAAGTCTATGGTTATCAGTCCCAAGACTGCTGTGTGCTTGGCCTCTGACACACTTGAGAGAGCCTGTGTTCTCTTTCCACTACATTGCTTGATAATCTTCCTGCTGACTCTGTACCATTCTGTGATAGTGTTTTGTTGATTCTGTCCATGTACTGCAAATAACACTCGAATCAGTGTGGTTAAATAAACTTGCAGGCATGAGACATCAGCAGATGTAGTCCTCCTGACCCTAGCTTTCTGTCCTGTTCATTTTCTCATCCATGACCTTCCCCACTGAAACCTTGTAGTTAGAACCCCCACTTGTGCAGATACAAGTCACTGAAGCTGTTCTGAAATTGGGGGACACAAAGCAAAAAGTTACAAATTCAAAGAGATGGGATAACTCTTTGTATCGTATCTGATGATAATGCAATAAAACTGAAAACTCACAGACAACAAATCTTTCAAATATATGCTAGTTCATAGAGATTAATCATATCATCACTGAATGATGGGTGAGTCTAGGAAGAAGTCAATATTTTAAAAAAGGTTTTCCTGAAACTATTGAAACTGAAAACACAATGCAACCAAACTTCTGGGATACATAAAATGCAGTCACAATTCCAAGAACCTTCATTAAAAAACCAGAAAGACATCTATTAAATGACCTAATGATACAATCCAAAAAATTTTGAAAAACAGTAGCAACCTTAAACAATAGCAAGAAATCATAAAAATCAGAGCAGAAACCAACAAAATATAAACAAAGAAAACAACACAAAAAAATCAATTATTCTCAGAGCTGGTTCTTTGAGAAGATAAGCAAAGTTGTCAGAACCTTCATCCAATGAATTCAAAGAAAGTAAGAGAGGACCTCAATTAACTGAATCAGAAATGAAGAGGAAATGTTACAGCATACACTAAAGAAAATCAGTTTATTATAAGGAATTACTTTAAAAACCAGTGCTCCTCATGGAAGTGGTAGTGTGACACAGTGAGTTACAAAGTAAACACTTTTATTCATTTATCTTTACTTGCAAGTGTTTATTGCAAAGAGTCATTGGTCTGGTTCAAGGCATCTTCACTCTGCTACACTATCCATCCTGAGTCCTCACTGGAACTCCCCTTGTTTACTCATTTTTCCATTTTCATCTTTTGTTTCTCTTAAATTTTATTTTATTTGGTGGGGGGGTGTTGCATGGGCAGAAGGTAGGCACAAAGGGACAGGGAAATGAATGGGATGATTATGCATGATGTCAAAGCACAAAGAAAAAATAAAAGAGAAACTTTTAAAAAGTACTCCATTAAGCTGTAAAATATGAAAGAAAAGTAAGAGGATGGAAGAAGTTTTCCATCTAAGAAGTTAACAATATAAAGAGACTCATTAAAAATTAAAAGATTGAGCCGGGCGGTGGTGGCTCACGCCTTTAATCCCAGCACTCGGGAGGCAGAGCCAGGCGGATCTCTGTGAGTTCGAGGCCAGCCTGGACTACCAAGTGAGTCCCAGGAAAGGCGCAAAGCTACACAGAGAAACCCTGTCTCGAAAAACCAAAAAAAAAAAAAAAAAAAAAAAAAAATTAAAAGATTGAAACAGTAATTAAAGACCTTCCAGCTGAAAAAGATAAAAAAATACGGTCCAGTGCAAGTTGGATTCGAAACAGAACTTTAACAGACTGTCAGGGAAGATTTACAGCCAATCATTCTTAAATATTCAAGGAGACAGTAAAAGATGGAACATGCGCAAATTCATAAGAACCTGATGACACACTTTTACCAAAGCATGACACAACTACAAACCTACAAGCCAATAACCATGGTGAACATAGATTCAAAATGCTCAATAAAATACAAGCAGAATACAGACATGTATCAAAAAGACTCTCTCCCATGAACTAATTATCTTCATTACTAAAATGCAGGCATGATTCAACATACACAATGGAATCAATGTAATAAAGCAAATGAAGGGATTGCTGTGGGTGATTTATTGACAAATAAAATGCTGATTGGCCAGCAGCCAGGCAGGAAGTACAGGAGGAACAGAGAGAGGGGAGGTCTGGGTAGTGGAAGTCTAAAGCAGAGAGACACTGCCTGCTACTGCCATGAGAAGATGTTAAGATACCGGTAAGCTGAGAGCCACGTGGCAACTTTTAGATTAATAGAAATGTATTAATTTAAGATAGAAGAACTAGATAACAAGAAGCCTACCATCGCCATACAGTTTTTAAGCAATATAAGTGTGTGTTTACTTGGTTGGGTCTGAGCAGCTGTGGGACTGGCAGGTGAGAGAGATTTGTCCTGACTGCGGGCCAGGCAGGACTGGAGAAAAATCTAGCTACAGGATTTTACACAAAAGTCACATGATCATCTCAATAGACACAGAAAATACCTTTGACTAAACCAAACATGATTTTATGATGAAAGTCCTAGAGAATGTAGGACATAAAGGGGACATAGCTCAACACACTAAAGTCTTCATATGAGAAACCTGCAGTGAACATCACCCTAAATGGAGAAAAATTTAAGGCAATTCCACTGAAGTCAGGAATGAAACACTTTCCTACTATGCCCATACCTTTTCAACATTATGCCAGAAGTATTGGACAGAGTAACAAGGGATGAGAAGTAAATTATAGGAATACAAAAGAGGAAAGAAGAAATCAAACTGTATTTGCAGATGTCATGAACTACACATTAGAAATACAGTAGTGAGGGTGCCTGAACTGACCTACCCTGGTAACCTGATTGGTGAATGCCCTAACTGTCATCATAGTGTTTTCATCCAGTAACTGATTGAAACAGATGCAGAGATCCACATCCATACACCAGGCTGAGCTCTTGGAGTCCAGTCCAAGAGAGGGAAGAGGGATTTCATGAGCAAGGGGAGATCAAGATCACGATGGGGGAAATCTAAAGAGACAACTGAACCAAGCTCAAAGGACTCAAGAACTTTAGACCAACAGCTGTGGAATCTACATGGGACCAGACTAGACCCTCTGCATAAAGGAGACAATTGTGTAGGTGGGTCTGTCTGAGGGCCCCCTCGCAGTATGATCAAGATCTATTCCTGGTGCCTGAGCCGGTTTTCTGGATCCCATTACCTATGGTCGGACACCTTGCTCACCCCTGATAAAGCGGGAAGGGGCTTTGTCCCGACTCAACTGAATGTACCAGGCTTAGCTGAGCCCACCATGGGAGAACTTCCTCTGTTGGAGGAGGGGACGAGGGATGGGGGTGGGGGAAATGTGGCAGGGAATGGGATGAGGGATGAAAGGGCAATTTGTGGTTGGCATATAAAATAAAAAAAAAATCTACCTAAAAATTGTAGAAATGATTAAACAGATACAACAGTGTGGTAGGATAGGGAATAACTTTATACAAATCAACAGCATTCCTATGAACTAAGGTCAAACACACAGAGAAAAATCACAAACTGTCAGGATCTGTGCAGCCTAGTCTAGAATCAGCATTTTACTACCTGCTCAACGGTTTGCCTCTGGGGCAAGGCATCTGTGGAAATGGACTCTCACTTGGCAGTAGTCCATGGGACAGTGTATGAATTTGCAAAATCTATGCAGCTTGCAGGCTCTTTTCTTTCTCAATATATTGGTGATATATAATTAATTTTTTTGATAAAAATATGTTTTTCACATTTTCACTTGCAATTCAGTAAATTTTCTTAAAATCATTACTTTGAATTTATTCTCTAACAAATCATCAACCCACATCGGTGTATCACTGAGAAAGAAATGTCCAGAGTACGAAAGGAAAATATAAGCATCACTATAAAGTGACTGAATGCTCATCATGTTCTTCCACACATTGATATGGTTGTACTTGACTCTGGGACCTAGAGTGAAAGCCACTCTATGTAGTAGAATCATGTAGGAAACAGGTCACTAGATCCTAGTAAATTATACCAATAAAGATAGACAGCCTTGTCAAGCAGCACTGGCACTCGCCCTTAATCCCAGCACTCAGGAGGCAGAACCAGGCAGATCTCTGTGAGTTCCAGGCCAGCCTGGTATACAGAGCAAGATCCAGGACAGGCACCAAAACTACACAGAGAAACCCTTTCTTGAAAAACAAAACAAAAAAAAAAAGAAAGAAAGAAAAATGATAGCCTTACCATACTTATTCAATATAGTACTTAAAGGTCTAGCCAGAGCAATAAGACAACATAAGGAGATTAAGGGGACACAAAATGGAAAGGAAGAAGTCAAGCTTTCCCTGTTTGCAGATGACATGATAGTATGTCATGTGACCCCAAAGATTCAACAAAGGAACTGATACAGCTTATAAACACCTTCAGAAACATAGCAGGATACAAGATCAACTCAAAAAAATCAGTAGCCCTGTATATACAATTGACAAAGAGGCTGAGAAGGAAATCAGAGATACATCACCCTTTACAATAGCCACAAATGATATAAAATACCTTGGGGTAACACTAACCAAGCAAGTGAAGGACCTATATGACAAGAACTTTAAGTCCCTGAAAAAAGAAATTAAGAAGATGTCAGAAAAATGGAAAGATCTCCCATGCTCATGGATAGGCAGGACTAACATAGTAAAAATGGCAATTTTACCAAAAGCAATCTACAGATTCAATGCAATCCCCATCAAAATACCAACACAATTCTTCACAGACCTGGAAAGAATAATACTCAACTTCATATGGAAAAACAAAAAACCCAGGATAGCCAAAAGAATCCTGTACAATAACACAACCTCTGGAGGCATCACGATCCCTGACTTCAAGCTCTACTATAGAGCTACAGTAATAAAAACAGCTTGGTACTGACATAAAAACTGATATGTGGAAAAATGGAATCGAATTGAAGACCCTGACATTAATCCGCACACCTATGAACATATAATTTTTGACAAAGAAGCCACAACTATACAATGGAAAAAAGAAAGCATCTTCAACAAATGGTGCTGGCATAACTGGATATCAACATGTAGAAAGCTGCAAATAGATCTATATCTATCACTGTGCACAAAACTTAAGTTCAAGTGGATCAAGGACCTCAACATAAATCCAGCTACTCTGAACCTGCTAGAAGAGAAAGTAGGAAGTAGTCTTGAACGCATTGGCATAGGCGATCACTTCCTAAATATAACACCAGTAGCACAGACACTGAGAGAAACAATCAATCAGTGGGACCTCTTGAAACTGAGAAGCTTTTGTAGAGCAAAGAATATGGTCAACAAGGCAAAACAAGAGCCTACAGAATGGGAAAAGGTCTTCACTAACCCCACATCTGACAGAGGACTGATATCCAGAATATATAAGGAACTCAAGAAATTAGACATCAAAATGCCCAACATTCCAATTAAGAAATGGGCTATAGAAGTAAACAGAGAATTCTCAACAGAGGAAACTCAAATAGCTGAAAGACATTTAAGGAATTGCTCAACATCCCTAATCATCAGGGAAATGCAAATCAAAACAACTCTGAGATACCACCTTACGCCTGTCAGAATGGCTAAGATCAAAAACACTGAAGACACCTTACGCTGGAGAGCATGTGGAGCTAGGGGAACTCTCCTCCACTGTTGGTGGGAATGCAAGCTTGTACAACCACTTTGGAAATCAATATGGTGCTTTCTTAGAAAATTGGGAATCAATCTCCCACAAGACCTAACTATACCATTCTTGGGCATATACCCAAGGAATGCCCAATCATACCACAAGAGCACTTGCTCAGATATGTTCATATCAGCATTCTTTGTAATAGCCAGAACATGGAAACAACCTAGATGCCCTTCAACTGAAGAATGGATAAATAAAATGTGGTACATATACACAATGGAATAATACTACTCAGCAGAGAAAAACAATGACATCATGAGGTTTGCAGGCAAATGGATGGATCTAGAAAAAATCATTCTGAGTGAGGTAACCCAGACTCAGAAAGACAAACATGGTATGTACTCGCTCATAGGAGGATACTAGATGTGGAACAAGGATGACTGTACTGCTACTCACATCACCAGGGAGGCTACCTGGAAAACAGGACCCCAAGAAACACACGGGGATCGCCCAATGACAGAGAAATGGAATGAGATCTATATGAACAGACTGGACATGAGTAGGGGTAGTGAAGGGCGAAGGTCGAGGGAAAGAGAGCTTGGGGGACCGGGAGATCCCAGCTGGATCAACAACAGAGAGGGAGAACAAGGAATAGGAGACCATGGTAAATGAAGACCACATGAGAATAGGAAGAAACAAAGTGCTAGAGAGGCCCACAGAAATCCACAAAGATACCCCCACAATAGACTGCTGGTAATGGTCGAGAGACAGCCCGAACTGACCTACTCTGGTGATGGGATGGCCAAACACCCTAATTGTTGTGCTAGAAACCTCATCCAACTACTGAGGGATCTGGATGCAGAGATCCATGGCTAGGCCCCGGGTGAATCTCTGGGAGTCCAATTAGCGAGAAAGAGGAGGGTTTATATGAGCGAGAATTGTTGAGACCAAGGTTGGATAAAGCACAGGGACAAATAGCCAAATGAATGGAAACACATGAACTATGAACCAATGGCTGAGGGGTCCCCAACTGGATCAGGCCCTCTGAATGTGTGAGACAGTTGATTGGCTTGATCTGTTTGGGAGGCATCCAGGCAGTGGGACCGGGTCCTGTGCTCATTGCATGAGTTGGCTGTTTGAAACCTGGGGCTTATGCAGGATCGCTTGGCTTGGCCTGAGAGGAGGGGACTGGACCTGCCTGGACTGAGTCCTCCTCCTCCTCTTCCTCCTCCTCCTCCTCCTCTTCCTCTTCCTCCTCCTCCTCCTTCTTCTTCTTTTTGACTCCTAACAGCTGGAGCAAATGTGTCTCTGACTCCTTTACCTGCTCTCAGTAATTGTTTCCTCCTATTGGGTTGCCTTAATCAGCTGCAATATGCGACTTGTCTAACTGGTTCTTGTTTTGTCATGTTTGGGTGTTGGCTCCTGGAGGTCTGCTCCATTCTGAAGGGAAACAGAGGAGGGGCAGTGGACATAAGAGAGAGGGGAGATGAAAGGGTTCTGGGAATAGTGGAAGGAGGCAAACTATGCTCTCAGTGTATTATATGTGAAAAGAATCTATTTTCAATTAAAAAAAAAAAAAGAAAATCGTCTTGTTCCTGATTTTAGTGAAAAAGCCTTCAGTTTCTCTCCATGTAGAATTATGTTGGCTGTGGGCCTCTTGTAACTTACCTTAATTATACTGAGATATGTTCCTTTTTTTCATATTCTCTTCAGGGCTCTTATTATGAGTGGATGTTAGATTTTTGTTAAAGGCCTTCTATTGTTTTAAGAGAAGCACGTGGTTTCTGTCCTTAGATGCCTTTACATGTTGGATTGTGTTCATTGGTTTATGTAAGTTGAATCTTTCCTACATCTGAAGGAGGAAGTCAATTTGATCATTAGATAACATTTTTTATTCTGTTCTTGAATTTTTATATCTTTGTTCACTAGAGCTATTGGTCCATAATTTTCCTTTTTGTTATTGAATCTTCAAATTTGGTAAGGGGAACTGTGGCTCCAAAAAAAATGGAAAATATTCCTCTAGTTTCTGTGCTATGAAATAAAATGAAGAGTAAATGTTAGTTATTTCTATGAAGGTGACATAGAATACTGCACTAAATTCATCTGGTCCTAGAGTACTTTTAGTTGGGATTTTTTTTAATTAATAATTCTTTCTTGTTAAATTTCATGTGCCTATATAAATTGTTTAATTTTGGTTTCATTTTGGAAGATTGTATAGCTTGAGAAATTAATCTTTTCTTTTGTGTGGAACACAGGTTTTTTTAATAGTGTCCTCTTATGATTGTCTGGATTTCTTCACTGTCTCTTATAATGTCTCCCTTTTGATATCTCATTCTATCAATTCGGATCCTCTTTCTACCTCTTGATAAATTTGAGGAAAGATTTGCCAGTCTTCTTAATTTTTAAAGAAACAATTCTTTTTAATTGCTATCTCTGTATTGTTTATCATTTCAATTTTATTAATTTCAGCCTTGAATTTATATTTCTTCCTATGTACACTTTTCATATGTTGTTTTATCTCATTTTCCTAAAACTTACAATTTATATATGATCTTTCCAGTTTTTTTTATGTTGGCACTGTATGCTATGAAACTGATTAACTGTGTCACTTAGATTTCAGCATGCTGGGTTTTCATTTTTATTCAAGTCTACAAAATGTTTAGTTTCCTACTTAATTTCTACCTACACCCAATTTTTTTAGTAGTGTTTTTTAGATTTAATGAAACATTACAATTTCTGTCACTTATTTTGTTATTGATACCTAACTTTAATCTAGGTCAGATAGGGTGAAGGATGTGATTTCAATTTTATATCTATGTTGAGCCTTTATGTCATAAAATATGATCAATGTGGAGAAATTTCCATGTGTTGCTGAGAAGAAAGTATATTCTTTAATGTATAGGTAGAATGTTTGGTAGGTGTCTTGTTAGGTTGTTTTCATTGATGATATATGAAGTGCACTGTTTCTCTATTTGGCTTTTGTCTGAATGATCTATCCATTGAAAAGAGTGGCTAATGAGTTCAACTACTATCATTGTATCAGGATCAATATATGATTTTATATCTAATAGTTTTTATTTGTGAAATAGGATGTTCTTGTGTTTGCCATTTAAATGTTCGGAATTGTAATATTGACTTGAATTTTTCTTTAACAATTAAACAGTATCCTTCACTATGACTTATGGTTAATTTGGTTTAAAGTTCAGTTTGTTATAATTGCTTGAATTTATTTTTCCATTTTCTTAATCCTAAAATGATACTTGTTCTTGATGGTGAGTTGTCTTTCTTGGAGGCAGCAGAAATATGAATCCTGTTTCTAATTTACTTTATTATTTTGTGTGCTTTCTTTGAGCAAATGAGAACATTAATATTGATGTTAGCATTTTAAAATATTTATTAACTTTTGTTATATAAATTTGGGTCATCTTTAGATTATTTTTGCCTAACTTTTTGGAAATTATTTATTCCTAGTGTCTTCCTGGGTGTAGAAAGCCTTCTTTTCAGACTGAAACAATCAATAATTTCAGTACCCTCTGTAGAGTTGTCTCAGTGGGAATAGATTCCTTAAATTTGTTTTCATCATGAAATCTTTTCTATCTCTTTGAATTATTATTGACAGTAGTTTCCCTGGTTACATTTCCTCATAATATTCTCATTTGGCATCTATGTTCATTCAGAGCTTGTATGTTGTCAGTCCAGGCTCCCTTCTGGCCTTCAGTGCCTCCATTAAAAAGTTGGGTGTTACTCTAATGGGTCTGCCTTTTGTGGGACTTCAATCTCTCCCTTTGAACTTTGAATATCCTTTACTTTTTCTATACATTAGAAAAATTAGAGGCTTCATTACCATATGACTTGGAGAGTTTATTTTCTGGTTCTGTTATTTGGTGTTCTGTAGAAGCCTTGAGTCTTGGTACATCTCTTCCTTTACAAACAGGAAATAAATTTTTCATCTATGATTTTGTTTAAAATATTTTTGTGCCTTTTACTTTGCTTTCTTCTCCCTCCTAAACACTTATTTGAAGGTTTGCTCTTTCATACTGCCCCATACCTCCTGAATGTTGTGTGCCTGAATTTTGGAGCTTTTACTTAGTGATCCATTTATTCAAGTTTTCCTGTAAGATCTCATGTTCTTTTTTCCACTTCATCCAAATTGTTGTAGAGTCTTTCCTCTGAGCATTTTGTTTAACTTCCTGGGTTTTCATTTCAGTTTAGCTTTTCTTCAAAGGTTCTATTTCTTCATTAAAATCAATTTTAATATCTTGAATTGTTTTCCATTAGTCAATCAACTGTTTTTCCCTCCCAGTCTTCATTTGGGCATTTCATTTCCCTCCCTGTCTGTCTTGAGCTCCATGAACACACTTACATTTGTTATTTTGAAGTCCTTGTCCTGAGCTTCAGCTACATCACTTTTCTAAAGAAATATTAAAAGAAAGTTGCTGGATTCTTGAAGAGGCATGTTGTCTTAAATGTTGATGTTTGTTTGGATGATGGGATCTAGGCATCAAGAGTTAGGACATTTGTCATATTTCTCCACGTAAAAAGCTAATCTTGCCTAAGTTGGGTGGATGTCAGATATTTATTTAATATTACCCCAAGATGTCAAATTGTGTATCAGCTAAATGATACTTGATTTTCAGTTGGGGGGACACTCTGGGTTAATTTCAGAGTCCTAGGTGTCCCAATTTAGGACAGGAGGTCACATGGTTGGTAGAGGAAATGACATGTAGGAAGAAGACTAGCTATGCACATCTGTAACTGGCATTCTGGAGGTAGGTGGGCAGGCTCTTGGAGTTCCTTCCTGAATTTCAGGTTTAGACTCTAGATTTGCGTTAAAAACTAAGCCAGATAGATGTGGTGGGTAGGGTTTGTGTGGTTAACACATGGTGACTAGGAGATAGGACTCTCTCCACAGGTATTTTAGTAGGGTCTGGAGAATACTTCCACACAGACCAGGGACCATTGGTGAGTGGGGTGGCTAACATTAGGGTTAGTGAGGATTAGATCTAAAATTGCCTACAAAAAGTTCTGATTTGAATTCAGGGTTCTGAAACCAAGCAGTCCCTTATGAGCATGGTAGGTGTGGTGCTGGGTAGGTGAACAGGGAGGGAGAGGGAACTGACTCTAATGACCTCTAACTAGGCTTCTGAGTGTGGCTATATATGGTCTGGGGTCTATTGGTGAGTGGGATTACTGACAGTAGAGTGTGTGAAAGCAGCTCTAGAATTTCTTACTTGAGGTTTTGGGTTGAAGTGCATGGTCAGATTCCGTGCATTCAAAAATTGCCATAGTGGGTAGGTGGCTTATTTTGTTTCATTATCTTTGATGTATCTATTGCAAAATTTTGTAATTACCAGAAGCTTTCACAGTATCTTGTGTTTATAATGATCTCTATATGGTTACAAGAACTTAATCTTTAAGAAAACCACACTCTTCACATATTCTGTGTCTATGAAGTCACACTGATTACATTTAGTATATATTCTTAGTTACTTTGTGGTTGCAATTTTGCCTAATATTTTTGTCTTTTAACATACAGTAAGTACCATTAATTTATACAGCACCACTTAGTAATGATATTTTATACTCATCTATATATTTGCTTGCACCAATGAGATTTAAATACTCTTAAGCAAGTGTAGTGTTGCTGAAGTGCATCTGGTTTTGGTGTCTGGAAAAAAAAATGTTCATATGTCTCTCCTTGTTACAAGACTCTTTTGTCTGGTACAGCTTTTGTTACTATCATTTTATTTGATTCCCACTTTCACTAAAATCATTCAGATCCCCACTGAAAGATTCAATGATAACCTTATGGAGTTTCCAGAGTATATAATGAGTTGCTTTTCTCTTATTAATCTCAAAATTCATTGTCTTCAACTTTTGAAAATATAATTATAATGTGTCTCAGCATAAAACATTTTTGGAAAATATCTTTTAATATGCTTTTATTAGTGTATTTGTATGATACATGTGTGTGCATGTGTTCCTATGTGACTGATGGATGACACATGGGTTATTCTTGAACCATATATAAAACAGGACCCTTTTGTTCACTACTGTTAGGGCAAGGTAGTTGGTCCTAGATCTTCTGAGGAGCGCCTATCTATGCATCCCATTCATCTCAGGACTTTTGGGAATACAGGTGCATGGCACGTTGCTGGTTTTGTGTAGGTTCTGAGGTTCCAAAAATTAGGTCCTCAGCCTTGAGCATCAGCTAATTCTCTTGCTGAGCCATCTCTCCAGTGCAGTGTTGAGCTTTTAAAGACAATTGATTTACAAAACAAATATCAGATGACATCATTATGCTATTAAGGAAAAGATGATAGAAAGCAAGGGAGGGAAAATTTATTTCCTAATTTTTATAGTGATAATTGATCATTATGTAAAATAGCTATCTCCCAAATTAATGACTTCAACACATATGTGTACATGACCTCAGCATCTCAATGAACCAGGAATTTCTTGGCATAATCTTGCTGAGTTTTTTCTCTAGGTCTCACTAGGCTGTAAGTGAGGTATTGTTCAGAAAATGGTCTCATGGAAACCCGGGAACAAATCCACTTAGTCACCTTTCCCATTCCTGGCATGACTGGTCTTCTGCTAGCAATACATCTCAGAGTCTGGCTTTCTATTGTCAGTAACCTCAGAGCCTACAACAGTTCTCTAACAACTTGGAAACTCAATTTCCTCTTCTATTCAAGAGAAACTCAAAATGTTTTGCAAATTCACCACTAATGATCAGCTGAAAGACACAATGATGTTGATTACCATTTTAACATGATTGTTGCTATGTCCTTTAGTCAATGCTCTTCTGAACCCCGTACATTTTGTGGGATTGTAATTTAATTACATTTCTCCTTTCCCTTTCCTCCCTCCAAGAACTCCCATATTCCTGTCCCCACTTTCCTTCAAATTTATGGCCTCTTTTTCCCCTAACTGTTATTGCATGCTTACAATCACCTTAGTCCATATAATGATACTTGTATTTATGCTTTCAGGGCTGACGCTTTGCTACTGCACAATCATTCAATGTGATCTACTATGGGGAAGACTACCTCTCCCTTCCAGTTCTCCTCCATTGCCTATACTCCTTTCTATGGTACTAAGGTTTTCTGGACTTATCCCTGACATGCTTTACATGTTACTTGGTATCATCTTTCTTCAGCTCATATTTGGGCACTCATGTGAACCCAGTACTTTTGTTTAAACTTTAAATCTTACACTCTTATGAAAAATTGTGGAGTTTGATTCAAATTGGCATTAACAGAATGAATAATTTCTGGAGGAAATAAATACATTAAACTGTTCCTTTTCTCTCCTATTTCAGGGACACAAATGCTTTATAGAAACATAAGCACTACACATACTCCTTTACATAAAGGAGTCTCAAGAACTCCTAGAAGAATTCAATCTCATTAAGTTTACCAGTAGGAAAGTTGAGAATTAGCAATCACCAGGTTAGTGGTATTGTTACTGGATTATAAATTAGGAAGAAAAAATTATTGTGAAATGAACACTTTGTAAGTCATGTAATATTTAATAGAATACACATATTGTAGTCTAAAAGTTAGCATACTATATCTGATCAAGCTTTTCTTGCCATAACTGGATCTTGTATAGAATGCACTTTAAAAGAATAACGATATGGGATGAACAATGAATGACAGCAAACTATGATGATACAGACAAATGAAGAAGCCACGATGAAACTCATTACTGTGAAACTAGTAAAAATTGTCAGATAAGATTATTACTCCCTTGCCGGGCAGTGGTGGCGCACGCCTTTAATCCCAGCACTTGGGAGGCAGAGCCAGGCGGATCTCTGTGAGTTCGAGGCCAGCCTGGGCTACCAAGTGAGTTCCAGGAAAGGCGCAAAGCTAACCAGAGAAACCCTGTCTCGAAAAACCAAAAAAAAAAAAAAAAAAAAAAAAAGATTATTACTCCCTTACTAATTTTATGTTAATATTATTAAGTATAAATAACTATACAAGGGAATATAGTAAATAAATAATTCATAAGCATATAAAAATAAGTTAGTATTGTATGTGAGCTATTTTGATTGCATGTTTGTTTCCTTTCCATTTAAAATCAAATAAATTTATTTTCTTTTACACACTGGAATTTGTTATTTTTATGCTGACACAGAGTTGTACATCCTTTTGAGTATTCATGAAAAACTGACTCATTCATTTATAAAGTGTGATGACAAATTCTGGGTAATTGTCATTGTTATTCCCATAAGAATTGTTATTATTTATTTGGTACAGAAAATTTCCAGCTCCCCTAGTCTTCATAATATATATAAAAAATTATTGTAAAAACATTTGATATAGTTGTTCAAATTTGAAACTATTTGGCTAGAGGCTTTCTCCCTGCATATTCAATCTATTGGTGAAAGCTGGAGTTTTTTGTTTTTTTTTTTTTTTAAATATGGAACGCTTCACGAATTTGCGTGTCATCCTTGCACAGGGGCCATGCTAATCTTCTCTGTATCATTCCAATTTTAGTATATGTGCTGCCGAAGCGAGCACGAAAGCTGGAGTTTTAAGCAACCTAATAACATATATTAATCTGACAATATCTGATTAGTATAGTTATGTATCCTGATATATGATGTGCATTATTAATACATTTAAAGTTTCCCCAAATCCTGATATTTTTACCATATATGATTTTGACTGTTGAATTGGGATTTTCACTTTTTTTTTTTGGCTCTTATAAATGGTATAAAACTTAGAAACAGACCATAGAAGCTGACAAATAGCATTGTGGTGCAAAGCCTGAACAACTATGAAGAGTCAAAGGAGTGTCCTAAAGATGGAAGGGTCAAAGAAGAACACTTGTGGGTGACAAGACAATTTTAACTGGTAATAGACGTGTTACCACCATGTATCCAAGCCATCCTGTTAAAAGCATTGGTTTCAGGTTATTGTTTTCCCAAGAATCAGTTAGTGACTGTCAACAATATGTATCACTATTCTGCTATTTTATTCACGTCTCCTCTTCTAAGTTCTGTTTATGCCTTACCTTTTTATGGCAGTTGTATGAAATAGGTAAAGCACCTTGATGAGCAGGTGCAGCATCTGATATATCCATTGGCCATTGAAAGACAAGAAGTGACAGACACGTGATTGCTTAGGCTTTGCTGTAAAAGGGGTAGAAAAGTTCCTGTGGATTTGAATTATTTAAGAGTATTCCACAGTATTGTCCACTGCTGAGGAAATGAACTGAGAAAAAGGGTGTAATATGAACAAAACGACAGAGTTCAGCTGATGTTTACAATTCATATATAGTAAAGTAAAATGAATGTCATGGAATGGGGTTGGTCCATACTAGAGATACTGGAGGATATCAAATGACAGGGAGGAAACAGACTTACATACATGGAAGAAGTCCTAATAAGTTTGGTTGAGATGAAAGAGGAATAGATGAGAAGAACCTCATCAGTTGCCAGGTTCTATGGACTGGGAAGCTTCTGTTGTTAGGTGCAGGATTCTAGAACCTTGTCCATGAGAGACAAAGGAGAGCCTTTGAGTTTCCTATATCATGAGTGGTCTCAGAAGACACGTGTTACAAATGATTCCACAGCAGAGCCAGAACTAGAGCTATGGGCATCACTCCATCATGGTAAGTCTTCTAGAGGACAGAACGACAGATGATTACCAGGAGAATAAAAATACATCCCCTAATTCTTTGCCAATTGTTTAAAATTGGGGGGATGGCATTTCCTTTAAATATCTACTGTTTTTCTCTCTTTCTTTGATGACTCTGTAGAGTTTTTCTCATAGTTCTTGTAGTTTGTCATGACAGCTGGCATTGTGGTAGATAGTTCTACTCTAGGAAAATCAGCAATATTATTTTATCTGGAAATTAAAATTCATGATCATTTTTAAAAATGTTTCTGCATTATATATAATGTTTGATATTGGATACTTATATCAAGGAAACTGCTAGGTAGTCTAAGTTTCACTAAATTCTTTTGAATTTTCATGGAAGTGCTGAACTTCATGAGAGTATTCCTTCATTTAGCCAGAAGATGTTTGTTTTTAAACATGGTCTCATCTAGTTCAGGCTGGCTCTGTGCTTGCTATGTAGTTCTGAACTACTGATGCTCTTGCCTCGAGCCCCTGATTGCTGAAATTATAGACCTCAGAATAAGAAGTACAGCTTACTTTGCAGTTGGTACATTGCCTGTGTACTGTGTAGAGTGCTGAGGTGTTCTTAAGTGGTTTAATGTCTCTAGATAACAGAGAGCCTAAATGGTGAGTTTCTAGTTATTGATGAATTTGATGAAAATATAAGGGGAAAAAGCAATGAATAAAAGATGGCATTTTGGAGTTGCCTGGAAGACTGTTAATATCATTCTGAAAGTATTCAATTTTGTCAACACCTTTGGGCTCTAGAATCATTGTGTACAGTAATGTAATGAATACAAAGTCAGACTTGCACAAATATTCTTTCCAGTTTTTTTCTTGTTACACACTTTTGAAATATATATTTAATAGGGGATCCTGAGACTCACATTGACAGAACATTAAGAGTGCTATACTAAAATACATATAATTCTTTTTGCTGTTGCTGTTGTTACAATACAAATCTAGGCATTCAAATAAGTATGAAACATGAATCAAAACCATAATGGACAGTGACCTAGCATGTCAAATTTTTAATCACAAGTTCAAGATATTGTCTTCAAAATCTGTTTTACCAGAGAATATCTCTTACGGCCTTTTAGCACTATTGTGTTGTAACTCTCTTTTTTCATAACTAGTTTTCTTCACGATTAGGAAACTCTTGTTTCTAGAAAAATGAGCACACTGGATGGGAGAGAGAGTTGAGCTCATAAAGGAATGCATCAGAAATTTGACGACTTGAGTTTGAACACCAGCATATTCTAACAGGCAGGCATTAGCAGCATGTGCTTGAACGCCTAGCAGTGTCAGGAGGCAGAGACAGGAGAATAGCTGGGTCTATCTGTCCAGCCTGCTGAATCTCTTTAGTGAGCTTTAAGTCAATGCCAGACTCTATGACAAAAAGGAGGTTGGATACTGACTTTGAAATGCTCCCTAAAGACAGTCCTTGTCCTAAACTAAATCCTCTCTCTCTCTCTCTCTCTCTCTCTCTCTCTCTCTCTCTCTCTCTCTCTCTCTCTCTCTCTCTCTCCCTCTCCCTCTCTCTATCTCTCATTTAAAACATGCACAATAAAGTGATACATTTTCCCACCTGTCTTCATGGCTTCCAAGTCCTATGTTGTAGCTCCCATACTGTCCAGTTGCTGACCTCATAATTTTCTACAAATCCCTTTCTTTGTTCAAATCATGATTTTCATACCTCATATCTTCTCTGGAATATATTCATATTTTATAGTTAAATAACTACAATTCCCTGGTAGATTTCACATTGACCAGTGGAAGTCAAACACCATTTTAAAAAATTAAGGGTCTTTTTCTCCCTCTCTTTAAATCTCCCTCTCCCTCTCTGTCTCTCCCTCTTTCTCTCCCTCCTCTCTCAATCTCTCTCACTCTCACAAACACAAACACAAACGCCCACACACACACACACACACCCACACACACACACACACACAAAGATACAATCTCACTTACACACTCACACACATATCTAAATAAACACATAAACACCCAAAAAACAACCAAAAATATAACAGTGTAAAAAGTAAAACATAGAATCAATGTATATGCCTCCACACAACCACCATTCTAGGATGAACTCTGTCCTACATACATACAGAGAAGTACATGTACTATGAACCAGCACACAATCCACACAACCTTGGCATTCATGCCTTGAACACACATACACTAAAATCCAAATGAGAAAAATGTATGTCTTGAAACAATTTCCTTTCACCCATGGCAATAACAAGGCATGGACTGAAATGAGCATCAAACCTGTACTTAATAAGCCAGATTTCAGTCTAGCTTTACAATGTAACTCATTGTTGAGGAATGATCTTTCTGTACACTGTGAAGATGTGTGTTTGCCAATGCGACTTCTGATTGGTTGGATAAAATACTGACTGTCCACTAGGTAGGCAGGAAGAGGTGAGGTGGAAAATCAGAGCAGAGAGAAATGAAGAGGGAATGAATCTAGGGCCAGGGGAGGGACACCAGGGGAGCCAGAGAGGAAGCAGGACATGCAGAAGGAGAGGTGAAAGCTACAAGCCATGTGGCAGCAAGTAGATTAGGAGAAATGGGTTAATTTAAGTTATAAGAGTTAGATGCAAGCATATGTTAAGATCAAGCTTTCATAATTAATAACAAGTCTTTGTGTTATAATTTTTGGGCTGGCAGTCCAAGAAAGCCTGCTACAAATCACCATGACAGAAATTCAATAATAAAAACTATAAACAAAAACAAAAACAGACAACACCCATTTTAGATGAGGATTCTTCTGGTTGTTGTGGAATGTTATAAAATGATAACATTTAGAAACAACATGGAAAGGCAAAATAATTTTAAAATTGGGACTGTATAAAAATATACCTCTATAGCAACAAAAATACTTTAATCAAACTTAACAGAAAATACAAGCATACTGTTCGTATACCTTGAACTAATATCCAATCCACTTTAGTACATACTCTATCATTTTCTTCTACCTGACTTGCTCATACTTTACTATACATGGGTCTGTCTTTCTTTGCCTAGTATCTTTTATTCATTATGCTCTGATAGATAAACTCTGAAAAAATACATACCAGAAAAACATAAAAGACAGACAATTTGAAGACATAGACTACAGGGATTTCTGCTCCTCATTGGTGCTCGCAAGGATATGGTGGCTCTGGCTGAGATGCTGGTGCAGGTGAGGATAACTTGCCTGCAGTTTTGGCTGTGAAGGTGGCTTTTCTTTTCTGTGTAGCCAAAAGCTTGATATGCTCAATGCAACACCTTCCCCCAGAAGTGGTTATATATGCTCAAGGGTCATTCACATGAATAGAGACAGAACTTTACTGGCTGGTTGTCTTATACCCTATATTTGGAGGCCAGAGACACATTATCACCATGAATCCCAAAATATACTTGATACCCAAATACTTCTCATGGTCTATCTACACTGACCAGGTTATGTCCTTGAGGAACAACCTTAGTACAGAAAGACTGCTATTACCATGACTAGGTGATGAAAACCCTGAATCCACGGTTGTTCTAACCACCCATTTTGAAGCTTTACAGGGCATGCTGGAGATAAGTAGCATGATTTATGACATCATGAATTATGCCCAAGAACCCTTCTTCCACACTTCCAAAGTGAAGCAAAACGACTATGAGAACCAGTAGGCTCATAAAAGGATTATTGAATATTTTGTGGTATTAGGTAATAAACAATTTGTTTACATTGGAAATATTACATCTATCAAAATCAAGTATTTATAGTTATCAGTGGAATGAGAGGCTATTATGTGCAAACAGATGTTTTTACTGATGTGTTTTTAGGCAAACCTTGATCTAGACTGAACAAAATGTGGTATAAGTAAAAGGAAGTATATATGAAGTCTTAAAAGATTTTTGCAATTTGAATAGAAAAACATGCAGCATCACTGGCATGATGTCATATATCTGTGGGCTAGACCAGGCTATCCAGGTTATTTAGTACTAGCTACTCTTGAAACAGTGTTCAAAACCAAAATTGTCGAGTCAACATTTTCCTCTCATACTCACTGGGTAATCTAACCTACATTATAGTACATGAGCTGGGTCATAATTTGGGCATAGGCCATGACAGTACTTATTGTAAATGTGGGAGAAAAACTACACAATGGCCCTGGGGGGGGAAAACATTGTCCAATAGATTCAGCAGCAGCAGTTATGCTTGGCTACGGAACAACATTTTCAGAAGACATGTTTAAACAACTTAACACTTGAAGAAAGTCTAGTGACATAGAATCTCTGATATAGTTAGACTGAAGACAGAGAGCAGTGTCTTCGTGGATCATCTGATTCCTGAAAAAGTGACTCTTGCTGTCAAGAGGGCTGCCTTTGGGAACCTGATGCTCTCTTTACTGATGAGTTTGTTTCTATATCAGTATCATGTTTACTGTGTTACCATAGCACTGTAGTTTAACTTAACATTGGGATTATGATACTTCCAGCAGGTTTTTGTTGTTATTGTTGTTCAGAATTATTTTGACTATATTGGGTATTTTGTATTTTCACACAAAATTTAACATTGTTCTTCTCAATTTCTATGACTAATTGCATTGAAATTTTGATGAGGAGAGCATAAAATTTGTTTGTTGCTTTTTGTAAATTTAACATTTTCACAATATAATCCTGCCAATTCATGAGCATGGGAAGTCTTTTCATCTTCAAGTATCTTCTTCAAATTCTTTCCTTCACTGTATTAAAAGTATGTTTGTACAAGTGTTTTACTTCTTTGGTTAGATTTATCCCAAGATAAATATATAGAAAGATATAGAGCGGTAGATTAAGCTATTGTAAATGGTATTGTTTCCTTGACATTTTTTATGTGTTTGTGGTTTGTATATAAGAAGTAGATCAAATTTTGTATGTAAATGAGGGGGATGGGGGAAAATAGAGGGGAAGAGATGGGGGATGAGAACATAAGGGAATGAGATGGTCAAGAAGGGAGAGGGATGGAGTGGGACAGCAAAGAAAGAGATATCTTGACAGAGACATAACGAGGGAAGGGAAAAACCTGGTGCTTGGGAAATTCCCAGAAACCCACACAGACACCCCCAACTTAGACTACTAGCAATAGTGGTAAAAGAGCCTGAACTGACCAACCCTGGTAATCGGGTTAGTGAATACCCTAACTGTCATCATAGAGCCTTCATCCAGTAACTGGTGGAGTACAGATTTTTAAAGCATGTCCTTATGATTCTCTAGATTTCCTCAGTGACTTTTGTTATGCCCCCCTTTTTCATCTCTAATTTTGCTAGTTTGGATTATCTCCCTGAGCCTTTCAGATAATTTGGTTAAGGGGTTGTCAATCTTACTGATTTTCTCAAAGAAATAACTCTTTGTTTCATTGATTTTTGTAGTGTTTTGGGGGAGTGTGGTTTGCTCTTGTTATATTGATTCAGCTCTGTTTATTTCTTGACATCTAATCCTTTTGTGCACTCTTTCTTCCTTTTGTTCTAGAGCATTCAGGTTATGTAAGGACTTAGTGCTATGAACTTGTATCTTAGAACTGCCTCATTGTGTCCCATAAATTTGGATATGTTCTGTATTCATTTTCATTCAATTCTAAAATGTTATAAATTTCTTTCTTAATTTTTGACTCAACCCCTTTCATTCCTTAATGGGTAATTCAATATCCATGAGTTTGTAAGTTTTCTGTTCTTTCTGTTGTTGATACTCAGTTACAATCCATGGTGGTCAGATGAGACACAGGGTGCTATTTCAAATTCCTTCTTCCTATTGAGAGTTGATTTGTGTCCAGGTCCATAGGCAATTTTAAAGTAAGTGCCATGAGCTGCTGAGAAGAAGGTATATTATTTTGTGTTTGAGTAAAATGTTCTATGAATATCAGTTAGGTCCATTTGGTTGCTAATGTCAGTTTTATCTAGAATTTCTCTGTTTAGTGTTTAGTGGTGAGAGTAGGGTATTGAAGTCATCCACTCTCACTGTAGAGGGGTCACTGTGTGATTTTTTTCTCTAGTAGTGGTTTCTTCTATAAACTTGTGTGCACTTGTGTTTGGTGCATAGATGTTTAGAATTGCAATAACATCTTGATGGAGTTCTCCTTTAATGAGTCCATAGTGTCCTCCCTGTTTCTTCTGATTAGTTTTGGTTTGAAATCTATTTTGTCAGATATTAAAATGGCTATATCAGCTTGCTTCTTGGATCAATTTCCTTGGAATATCTTTTTCAATCCTTTTGCCCTGAAGTGATATCTATCCTTGATGTTAAAGATGGGGGAACCCTTCACTGTCCTGCTCTATCACACCATCAACTCCACTCATTCCCACAAGCAAATAAGCTGCAAATTGAAACCAATCAGAAGAGATTACTCATTAAAGAAAATTACAAAAATATGATACTACAATCCTAAACACAGTCTCAATATGCAAACAATTTCATAAAAAAATACAATTATATTTTAATGACAGATTCACTATAACACAGTGATATTTGGCCAACTCAACCCCCTCTCACAATAGACACAGGTTATCTGAAGAGAAACTCAGTAGTTAAAGTGAGCCCTTATTCAAAGGGAACTAACAGACAAGTACAGAACATTCCAACCCAAACATTAAAGAATTCTTGTTCTTCTCATCAGTTGAGAGCTATAAATTCTGTCTGAGTGGTCATCTCTGGTGGGCTCCCTACAACAATGTAAGAGTCTAGACTCTCTGACCAGAGATGGATGGTAACCTTCCAGAGTATTGGTGGATGGAGTTACCAGAATGATTGGGGCTCTCTACTGGAAAGGGTGTGCCCAAACGGGGCAGTGAACCACAGGTATAAGACCCATGTTCCTCAGGCAAGTAGATGGCTCTCCTTTGGTTTTTTCAATGATATCCCTTCTGACTGGAGGGAGATAGAATCAAAAAAGTATTAATTTTCATTTCTGTGGTCACTAATGGTTTTGAACACTTTTTAAAATTTAGTAGATATTTAAATTTTTTATTTTGAAGATTTTCTATTCAGATGCTTGCCTTCAGATTTTGTTATATTAAAAAGTACTTTTAAATTATTAGTTGATAATTTCAAACATTATAAAGTAGATCTTTTTTCCTTTCATTTAAAATAGATATTTTTCTCACAAAATAAATTCTAATTATGATTTCCCTATATTCTGAACCTCCAAGTTCTTCCCCTCTCACTCAAATCTCTTTTGGTCCCTTTTTAGAAATTAACTGGCTTCTAAGGGATATTAAAACAAAACTAAAAATGTAAAAAGATAAAACAAGACTGTCACATCAGAGTTGAACAAGATAAACATATAGAAGAAAAAATGAGCCCAAAAGAAGGCACAATAATCATTTGCAGAAAACAAATCCAACCTATCTTTCCTGGATCCACTCCCACAGAACCTTCAAAAACACTCCTATACCAACCTTCCTGGACTCTTTGTTTACTAATCTAGTAATAGTAATGAGAATATGTGTAATATGTGGGTAAGGGTGAGAAGGGTCGCTCCTATCCCATAGGCATATGTGGAGGCCTACAAGATCCATTTATGTCATCCTACCTAGGTATGAAACTCAGGTCATCCGGTGTAGCAGAAATTACTTTTACCAACTTAGAAATCTCTTTGTCCTTTTTCAAAAAGTGACTCGATTTCAAGTTGATGAGTCAATGTGTTTTATTGGAGTTATTCACAGGAGTATGTTTTAGCAGTATCATACATTGTTTGTATGTGATACTTGAGGATATCATGACTTCCACTGATAATCTGCTAAGGGCTTCCTTTTCATCTACAAATTTATTAATATGTGTCTTTCCTTTCTTTGTGGTTACTGTGACCAAGGGTTTTATTTACATTATCTATTCTTTCAAAGAACCAATTCTCATTTTTTTAATTTTTGTTATTTCCATTTCATTCATTTCTGTCAAATCTTAATGATTTCTTTCCATCTCTAAATTTGGTCTTTGTATTTTTTCAAGTAATTAAAGTGTATTATTATTATTATTTATTTCATATCTGTCTGTTTTCTTGGTACATGCAGTTATAGTTCTAAACTTCCCTTTTAGGACAGCTTTCATTACATACCATAGATTTCAGAATACTATTTTAATCCATTTCTTTCTTGATGTCTCCTGTGACCCTATTCACTGTTCAATAAAGGTCTTCTGGATGAATGTAGATTCTAAGTTTACTGTTTACCACAGTTATCTCCACTGGCTTAGTAATTTCATTTACAGACCTTGCTTCTTGCATGAAAAACATTTACATATATTATCATCATTGTTTTCTTACATGAAGATTTGATACTGGGCATTCTGATTTGCATTCTTTTTTGTTTGTTTGTTTTTGTTTTTTCAAGACAGGGTTTCTCTGTGTAGCTTTGTGCCTTTCCTGGATCTCGCTCTGTAGACCAGGCTGGCCTCAAACTCACAAAGATGCGCCTGCCTCTGCCTCCCGAGTGTTGGGATTAAGACGTGTGCCACCACCGCCGGGTCTGATTTGCATTCTTAGCCAGGCCCCAGGGGATAATTTTTGATGGAAGGATGTGTTTTGTTGATGTTTAGTTTCCTGAGTTCTTTGCATAATCTGAACAGTAATCCTCTGTCAAATATATAACACACAAAATATTTCTCTTATTCTACAGAAATTTGATTGATATTTTATTATATAAAAGATTTTTGTTTTTATGTGGCCATATATGTACACTACTGGTTGTATTTTCTGAGTAATCAGTTTAATTTACCAAATCCTTAACTCTGCCAGTGTCTTAAAGGTTACTTGCTGCAATTTAGTTCTATTAGTTGCAGAGTTTTAGACACTCCAGGAAAACATTGGTCCATTTGGAGTGTTGTATTTTGGGTTTTATTTCAATGCAGTATGACCCATAAGGATTTTTTCCTGTCCTATATAAATATATCGGTTGTTGTCAGCATCATTTGTTAAACATTCTGGCTTTTCTCCAGTGTTGTGAGTTTGGGCATCTGTTTCAAAAGCAAGTGGCTGTAGTTGTGGGAACACATCTTTGTGTCTCCTGTGCTATTAGAATATACTTCTGTTGTTCTCTCAGCAACACAGTGTTTTTGTCACTCTGGCTCTGTGATATAGTTTTAAATTAGGTATGATGATACCTTAGGCAATGTTGTTTTTACTTGGGTTTGCATTGGCTTTCCAGGCTCTACTGTGCTTCCATATCGATTTCAATATTATGTTGCCAGTTCTACGAAGAATTTCACTGAAATTTTAATGGGAACTGCAATGAATTTGCAGGGGGCTTTTGGTTTGATGGTCATTCATGTTATTTGAATCCATAATCATGAGAGGTCTAGAGAGGTGGAAACCTTCTCTCTTCCTCAATGTTTTTCCTCATTTACAAAGTTGTTCATTGTAGAGGCTTTTCACTTCTGGCTAGAATTATTTCAAGCCCGTTTGATCTTTGGAAGCTATTTTGAATGGAATCTTTGTGTGGTTTTCTTATTAGTGTGGTTGTCATTTATAAAGGAGTTTGTATCCAGGCACATTGAAACACATTATCTGTCATTTTTGTCTTGCTGATTCCTGTATTCACTTTCCCTTTGATCTTTGGAAGTTATATTATAGCGTGTGATTGGATCATCATATTTTAGTTAAAATTTATTGGTGATTTTTTGCTTTACTTTATCTGTGTAACAGGCCCCCAGACCTTAGTACAACTTCATGATTGAAGTGCCATTTAGACTGTAAAGCTCAGCATGTAGACAGCACCACCTGCCAAAATAAAACAAAGACCTAGTCCATGAAAGTCCATATACTTTTAGGAAAGTCTCAAAATGTACTGATGTACTAAACTTGCTTTTTTTAACTTCTGAAGTTTTTTGACTTCTGCTTCTGACTAACTGTTATTGTTAACTGGAAAATGTCAACTCAGAAAAAGGGTTTCATGCTTAAAAGCTCATTCTTTTTGTTGTTGTTGTTTGTTTGTTTTATTTTTTTTAAATTTTATTTTATAATTTAATTTAATTTTACATATCAGCCACGAATTCCCTTGTTCTCTCCCCTCCACCCCAACCCCCCCCCCCCCCCGCCTTCCCCCCAACCTACCCCCCATCCCCATCTCTTCCAGGGCAAAGACTCCCCTGAGGATTGAGTTCAACTTGGTAGATTCAGTCCAGGCAGTTCCAGTCCTAAAGATTCATTTATTATGTATGCAGTGATTTGTCTACATGCATGCCTACATGCCAGAAAAGGGCCCCAGATCATGGTGAGCCACTATGTGCCTGCTTGGGGAGAACAAGGGAATCCATGGCTGATATGTAGAACTGAATTGTATTGCAAAATAAAAATACAAATTAAAAAAAAGAAATTGAATTAAGGCTGGAAAGATGGTTCAGAGGTTATAAACGCTCATTCTAATAGAGGCTCAGTATATACTGGGATCCTGAACACCCAGTGTAGTCACTAGAGGCAAATAGACTTTCTATTGGCTTAAACCCATGTTCAAACAGTTGTATCTGGTGTATACCCCACAGCAATATAAATTTTTCTTTTGGTTTAATATTTTGTTTTGTTTTGTTTTGAGAAGCCCTCTTGAAGCCCATTGGGTGTTAGCAATGTCTACAACATTTCCATTAGGTTTTGAGACAGGCTTTCTTTCTGAACTTTATTCAACCCATTTCTCCAAGAAATGCTGGCAAGAAACCCACAGAATCTGCCTGCTTTACCTAACTTCAAAGGGCTAGTGTACCATTTCCAACTTCCTGTCTTGGGTCTGGAAATATAAATTCAGGAGTTTCTTGTATTGATATATTGATGTTGCAAACACTTTATCCACAGCCCCTGGTCTTGGTGAGAGTTGTTTTTTTTCCCTTTATTAATTACTCATACACTGTATTTTGGTCACATAATTCCCCTTACTTAAACTAATTCCAGATTCCCTGAAGCACATGAAAATTCTTATTTTTCTCATAAAAAGTCAAAGTCAACACTAATATTTCCACCTCCTCTCTCTATATTTCTCTCTATCTCATAAGCACACACACACACACACACACACACACACACACACACACACACACACAAACCAAAGAAAACCCTGGTGTCTATTTGATATTGTCCAGCTATGCCTGAGCATTTGTGCCTTTCTGGATGGTAGCTGATATACACAATGTCATTCTATTGATTTTTTTTTTCTCTCCAAGAAGCTATTAATTACAAGTAGCTTCCTGGGTAGGGGTGGAACTTTGTACTCATTTCCCATTATTCCTGCTGAGATTTGGTTTATTTGAAGTTGTGCAGAATTTTGGTGTGCTATCTCCATCTCTGTAAGTTCTTGTGTGCACCAGCCAAACTGTGTCTATCTATAAACTGCTGATTCCTTGGAATCATCCACCTCCTCTAGTTCTTATAATCTCTCTGCCTTCTCTTCTCTATAGGTCCCTGAACACTGAGAGTAGGAGAATGATACAGCCATCTATGGCTGTGTGCTCCAAAGTCCCATACTTTCTGCATGTCTAATCATGGTTCTCTCTGTTAATTGCCAGCTACTACAAGAAGAAGCTTCTCTGATGAAAGTTCAGTCATGTAGTGATCTACATACATAGGAGAGTATCATTGGAAGTCATTTTACTGCTATGTTCTTCAAGCATAATGTTTATTACAGGATTTCCCCTTGAACTCATGACCTATCTGGTCACAGGTTTTGACCACTTTAGCCATGTCAGAGTTTTTGAGTATTATATAGCATTATCATATAATGAGGGATTCTCATGACGGGAGCATTAAAGGCAAAAACAACTTGGGTGGTTGACACCTGTAACATTTGTAGCTGTATTGCACCAGGGAATATATTGTGCCAGGAGGTTGCTATTGGAGCTCACGAGGTCCATAGTAGGAGAGGCTGGTGACTTCCTGAACTATGAACACTAGTTAAAAGGAGGAAACATTCTAATAGGATACTAGCCCCACTTCTCCTTATCTGATGACATGGTATGTTTTATCTTCAGCAATATTCTTACCATTAGGCTGTGAAATATAACAAATGGCGCTGGCAATAGCCTAGAATATCTGGATTTTTTGTGGGACCCTATTAGACAACAAGCATTCAAAAGGATGAAATCCATTGTTGGTGCTGGGAATGCAATTGGGATGAATGAAATGCCTATTTAGGGCATTGTATCACTCATTGTATGTTAACTCTATATGAACTCTATATAAATTTTAGGAAGCATTTATAGTGGGTTTCCATTTGTAATTGGATTTAAGATACACTTCATGATAGTGAACCCATATTTGATATTGTTTATGTGGCCAAGAATCTTAGACTAGAAGTCATGGGAACTAGATGGAAACATACTACTATGGTTCTAATAAAATAATATTACAAGAAAATGACCTCTAATAACATATTATATCTATAGTTCAGGGTGTCACTCAACCCTCATCAAAGAGCTTCTTCATGCACTGGATGGTAAATAGCACAGAGATCCACAACAATAGAAAGCAATAAAGTTGGAAGTCTCAGTCCTAAAGGGGATGTCTTTATCAAACCCCTCCCCTCAAGACTTAGAGATCTATGTGCAGAGGGAAATGGAAAGATTCTAAGAGTCAGAAGTGATAGATGACTTTATGAAACTTGAATTCTCCACATACAATAAGACAGACGCACATATGGACGCACAAAACTGTGAAAACAAGACTTACACAAGCTCAAGCCACAGAGAATCTCATCAGGAAGGAGAAGTGGGCACAAAGTCCCATCACTAAAAAAAATATGATCAAAAGTTATTTTCTGGAAAAAATTAAATGAAAGATTGTGAAGCTCCAACCCTAGGCAGGAAGCTCTCTGTAAGTGGAAACTGCTAAGAGTAAGGAAATTGGTTTTCTTCAATGGAGGGAAACAGAGAATATCAACTCCACTCACTGACTCACTCAAGGGCAGACCTGATGATGGCGAGCACAAACTGGACTCCGGATTTTCTGCAGTGTTTCTTTTTTTATTTGTTTGTTTGTATTTATTAGAGAGAAACAACATGAAGTTGGGTAGATTGGAAGGGAGAAGGGTTCTGGGAGAATTGAAGGGTGAGGAAGAATATAATATAAAGTGTAAAATCCTCAAAGAAATTAATAAGTAAAAATGATGGAAGAGTCAATGCAGCACACTGGCAGGTCACCAAGCTTCCTGACACTGGCAACCTTAATTAAGGAATACACTTGTTTCTACCATTTGCCTTTAACAATTTATAAAATATGCTGGTCTCAGATTGATATTTTCTCAGCTGTCTACCAAAGAAATTTAATCCTACACACTTACCCCTACAATTCTAAATTCACGAATTAGTTTTAATAGTTGTTTTATGAAGTAGACAAAACATCTACATCTACATGAGCAAGTGTGCAATGTCTCTGAGATACTTATGATCACAGAAAGGAAACTAATAGCAGACACTTGATTCTTTGGAACAGAGGTTCTCAATGCTCCTAATGCTAAAGAGAAGATCTTGTAGCTAGACACAGGGATCTAGGGCCTTGTCCATGAGAGACAAAGAAAGAAAAGTATTCATGGTCTCTTATGCATTCTCAAACAAATGAAAAAGAACAAAAGAACAACAACAACAAAACCTTTGCTCCTAAGATGGGCTTTACAAATGCTTCATGAGCAAGGACATAACTAGAAGTAACCATGGGCATCACTGCATCTGGTGGTAAGTCGTTTAGGACATTTATTGTAAGGATAGAAGAAAAAAATTCCCTTAATTGCCTTCCAGTTGTTCAGGTCTGGGGATGGCATTTCCTTTAATTATTTCCAATCCCTTCAATTTTATCATGATGACTCTAGAGTGTTTACTGTGATAATTACATCCTGAATTGTACAGAACTTATGTGGTAAATGGTTAGCTATTGGTGAATTTGATCAAGTTATGGGGAGAAAAAAGGTAGGGTAAAAGATGACATCTGAGAGTCACCTTGAAATCTCTGTTGTTATAGATGCACCGTATTTTGGATGAAAATATTATCATTTCTCCATAGTTCTGGATGCTGAAATTATTGCTAACAGGAACTAAATTAATACAAGTCTATGCTTGCTGAACTATTCCTTAATGTGTTTCTGTTAACCTTCTGTTGGTTACTCGAGTTTTAGTCATTAATTCTGACATACACTTGTTGGTACGATCTTACTATTTCTATATTAGGAATAAATAATTCCTTTCCACATATCATCAACCTACATGCTATAAGAATTATTAAGTGTAAATTAAAACTTTTATGGATAATGAATGTTCATTTGGGATTTTAGACATAATTCCACAATATTATCCTTAAATATCTTTATAAATGATTTTTCTGTTGTAGGCTCTTAGCACTGCAGTTGGTAACACAGTTTGTTCCTTACTTGACTACTTTTTTCAAATAATTATACAATAAGATGAGGACGCAGGACAGGGTAGATAGTTCGATTGGTAAAGTGAATGCTTCACGAGCAGAGGAACATGAGAATGACCCTCGGCAACAATATAAAAGCCTGCTTTAGTGGTCTGTACATGCAGTGCCAACAATGGAGAGGCAGAGACATGCAGATTACTAAGGCTTGCTGAACAACCAACCTCCCCTCTTTAGTGAGTGCCATGTAAAAGATGAACATTGTATCGGAAACCAAGGTTGAGAGTGACATAGGAAAGATATCCAAGACTAACTCTTAAACTCTACATAAATACACATACACACACACACACACACACACACACACACACACACACACACACACATACAACTACATGTACTCACAAACTCACATCAATTCAAGCTTATAACAACTGGATAAAATATTAAAATGTGAAAAATAAAAGCCTTAAGAAGGTATATGATTTTGAGGAACAAATTTAGGATGAGCTATGGCCTCCACACATATGTTAACAGGCACACAAGCCTCACTTCACTACTGTACACCTCACATTCACTAATAATAATACCTAAGAAAGAAACTGAAAAATACACATAAGAAAACTGTTCAGTGTGAGAGAGGCTTCTGACACTCATGGCTATGCCAAAGCAATGATAGAAAGGAACATAAATGTACTCAATAAGCAGGAAAAGGTTTAGTGTTTTATAATTTAAATTAATATCATTGAACTACAAGAGCTAATATGAAATTATTTTTCAGCTTATGAAATCGTTAACAGCTATTGAGGAAAATTTGAAAATTAAAACATTCAGAAACAATGTGGAATAGAGGGCAAGTTATTAAAAGCTGGTAGTGTATTAGAAATCAATTTGCACAGGAACAAGTATACTTTACAACAATCAGTCAGAATCTCCATGAACACTGTTGACACACCTTGGAATATAAATTGATGTAAGCCCAATTTTTGCTATTTTATTTTCTAACCTGACTTCATCATAATTTACTTATTTTGCCCTTTGTTTAACTATTTCCTTTAGTCCTGATGCTCTGATTGATAAATTCTGCCAGAAGACACACCACTAAAGACCAGTGCTGCATGCAACCAGACAAAGTGAGGACTAAGAGAACAAAGCCCTCTGGTGTCTGTGGGTGAGGCCCTGGTCCATGAGAGAATCATGTTCCTTCAGCTCTGCCTATGGATGTTGCTCTTACTCTCTGAAAGGTCACCAACTGCACATGCTAGTTACAGTAGCCCTCCAGAAGTAGTGATACCCTTGAGGGTCACTGACCCTAGTAGACATGATGTTTCCCCAGACTGGCTCTCTTATAGCCTGCGCTTTGGAGGAGAGAGACATATTATCACCATGAAACCCACAAAATACTTTGTATCCAGGAACTTCCTACTGCTCACTTACTCTGACCAAGATGATCTCCTTGTAGAACAGCCTTTTGTTCAGAATGACTGCTACTACCATGGTTATGTAGATGGAGAACCTGAGTCCATGCTCATTATTAACACCTGTTTTGGGAGTTTGCAAGGCATAATAGAGATAAATGGCACAGTTTATGAAATCATGCCCAAGAACCAAACATCCACATTTGAACATCTGGTATATAAAATAGACAGTGAGGACTCAGAATCATTTTCTATGAGATGTGGGTTAACAGAAGAAGAGATAGCACGACAAATGAAGATTCAAGAAAGCAAAGACTCCACACTTATGCAAAGCCAATATGAGAATTGGTGGACCCACCACAAGTATCTTGAATATTATGTGGCAATAGATAATAAACGATATGTTTACAAAAATAATAATGTCACAGCTTGTATGCACGAAATGTTGCAAATTGTCAATGGAATAAATGGTTATTATCTTCAGATAGATATTGAGGTGGTTTTAACTACACTGGAAGTTTGGACTCAAACAAACCATGTCAATGTATCAGAATCTATAGGTATTGTCCTATCCAATTTCTGTGCTTGGAAGAGGAGTAACATTGACAATCGCATTAGAAATGATATTGCACATCTTTTTGCCAGGCAAGGATATGGTATATACTTAGGACTAGCTTATGTAGGTACAATTTGCTCAAATTCTAATTGTGCAGTTAACAGTTTTATGTCAGATTCAATTCAAAGCATGGCATTCATTATAGCACATGAGATGGGTCATAATTTGGGTATGCATCATGATGGCAAACACTGTGCTTGTGGGTTATCAAACTGCATAATGTCTGCATATCTATCTAATTCCCCTAGATTCAGCAACTGCAGTTATGAACGTATGTTTTCAGTGATTAACAGAAGAAATTGTTTATACAATATTCCAGATATAGAAGTAAAAATAAACCTCACCTCGTGTGGGAATAGTTTAGTTGAAGAAGGAGAGCAGTGTGACTGTGGATCCTCTGAATCATGTCAGAATGATACATGCTGTACCGAAGAGTGTGTGTTCAAACCTGAGGCTGAATGTGCTTTTGGACTTTGTTGCAAAGATTGTAAGTTCATTCCAGCAGGTACCTTGTGTAGAGAAAAAAAAAATGAATGTGACCTTCCAGAGTGGTGTCATGGAAATTCAGCTGAGTGTCCAGAAGATGTATACCTGGAAGATGGAACTGCTTGTGGAGATGATGGTTACTGCTATAATAAGACATGTCCTAAACGCGAAGAACACTGTCAGAGTATTTTTGGTGAGAGTGCCAGGAGTGCAAATGAGACTTGCTACATGGAAATGAACACACGGGGTGACCGTTTTGGTAACTGTGGTAACGATAGCCTTAACTACAGAAGATGTAATAATGCTGATGTACTCTGTGGACGAATTCAGTGTGAAAATGTAGAAGAGATTCCACAGAGGAGAAACCATGAAACAGTGCATTGGACTCACTTCAATGATGTCACCTGCTGGAGTACGGACTACCATTTTGGAATTACCACAGAGGACGTCGGAGCAGTGAGAGATGGCACAACTTGTGGTCCAAACAATGTGTGCATTGATAGGCAGTGTGTCCCTAACCCTTTTTTGTTTAATAACTGTTCGGTCCAATGCAATAACAAAGGAGTCTGCAACAATAAACAACACTGTCATTGCGATGAGGAATGGGAGCCACCAGACTGTGTACTAAGTGGCTATGGAGGTAGTATAGACAGTGGACCAGCACCAAAGATAGAACGTAAGAGAAAGAGGAAGAGTAGGAAGTTAATGCTACCTCTTTTAATTCTTTTTTTGGTTTTGTTATTTCTCTTGACTTGTCTAATCACAAGAAGGAAATCAGACCAAGAAATTGAACCAGAACAAATGTCAGAGCCAAAACCTGAACCTGATGAACCTGAATCTAAGAAACATGAGCAAAGTGAAAAGAGAAAAAGTGAGAAACGTAAAAGTAAAAAAGACCACAAAAAGAAAAAATAAGAAAATATTTACTCTCTGGGAAATCCATCATTTATTAACTTGTAAACTTCTGAACCTAGTAGTATCACTGTGTGTGTAAGAAAACCAAGGCCAGAAATTTTGGAGACCTCCTTGTTTGGATATCAAAACCATTCACCATCAAATAAAAGGAGGTCCTACCACATTCATATTTTATTTTATTTTCATCATTTTGTTGCTGTATTTTTAATGGAATTGATATCTGTCGGCCATTAGCATACATCCAACTCATGGTCTTCTGTATGTGTTTCTTTGCATTTATTTTCTCTCAGCTCTAAAGCCCTTCCACTTTTCAGTCTGCTCTGTCACATAGCGAGAAGGAACCTGAAATACCATTTCCTCATGGCAATTCTTGTCTGCTAGAACCTGCCCCTTAGGAGAGCCAGAGTGAGATCTGAAACTTGAGAGAAGGGTTTGAGGTTCTGAGGATGGTTGCTGCAGTCTCGGCTCACACCTTGATGGAATCAGAGGCTCTCAGTATGCAGACGATTTTAACACAGATTTGAAAACTCAACAACAGACCTGTCCTAGTTAAGCAATTATTGTTATTATGAAACACCATTACCAAAGCAAATCAGAGTGGAAAGTGTAACACAAATTGGTAAACAGTCTTATTAATAAAAAACCAGGAGCCAGATATTGGGGTGAAAGCTGAAAGATCAGAGGAATAGAACAAGCAAGCCACAAGTTCTTACTGCTACTTGGAATCTTCACCTAAGAGAGCTACTTCCTGTACATTCACACCTATATACTTTTCTGTGACCTCCCATCTTATTTCCTTTCTCTGCCCAACTACATCACTTCCTCTTTCTGTCCAGCCCTATCACTTCCTGCCTCTACAGACCTTCAGACCTCTAAAACAGCTGTAACCAAACCGTTCCAATCTTGAGGGATAATTCTATTACAAGTTGACCACAAGTTTAACATCTGCTTTACAGAGAATGCATACCATTTGAGACTATAGCTTCCTTGAATCTCCTCAAATCTAATATTTGCACAGGAGTCCAATCAGCTCGTACACTTTTTGAGCATTTGGCAGTTCCTGTACGGTTACCAGATAGATGAAGATTGAATGTTTGAAAGCCTTAGGCTGTTTCTCGGTAACCATATAATGCAATGCTGAGATAGGTTTACATTTAAATTCTTCTGTCTGGGTCTGAATATCTCTATGATCTGCTTTAACAAGATTTTCTAAAACTTTTATCTTGACACGCATTTCAACCAAACTTTTTAATGATAAAAAAAGATCAAACAAATAATATTCATAATTGACATTATATAAATCCAATCAACACTAATTACCCTCTATTTATTACTTCCATTTTCAGACCACCTAATGTATTATCAAACAGAGACCAAATTTTTTAATGTGGGAAAAAAATTCCCTTTTAACTAATTTCTCCCTTTAAGAAATCTTAATTTACTCACCAACTCTAACGACTGTGTAGAACAGTAGAACCCTGAGGGAGTTTGAAGGCAGATACCTAATGTGGAAGCAGCCTGAGATGGGGATCCAGAGAGAGCCCACAACCCATCAGGAGAGAAGAAGCCAAAGAGACTCTGGCCCGAGTGGGGTGGAGACTTTAGTTGTGGGCAGCTCAGGCCTGAGCCTAAGGCCTCTGCAGGTGATTTTAACACAGATTTGAAAACTCACCAACAGATCTGCTCTAGCTAAGATTATTATTGTTATTATGAAACACCACTATCAAAGCAAGTTGGGTGGAAAGGATTAATTTGGTTCTTGTTTCCTTATCCATCTCTATCATCTACAGAAGTCAGGACAGGAACTCTAACTGGGCAAGAACCTGGAGGCAGGAATTGAGGCGGATGCAATGGAGGGGTGCTGCTTCCTGCCTTAGTCCCCCTGGTTTGTTCAGCCTGCTTTCTTATAGAACCAAGGATGAACAGCCCAGAAGTGGCACCACCAAGAAGGGCATGGACTTCCCCCATCGATCATTAAGTGAGAAAATGTTCTATAGACTTGTCCACAGCCTAACCTCATGGGGGGATTTTCTGAATCAAAGATTCCTCTGCTCAGATGACTCTACTTTGTTTCAGGTTAACAGAAATCTTGCCAGCAGAACATTATCAGTTCTAGAGATTAAGCACAACTATGAAACATCACACCAAGTATTGTGATCTCAAGTCTCTGAGCCCTCTACTGTTTTCAGATAAGCCTCCAACAAATCTCTCCATTGAGATTATCCTCCCACAGTCTGGTAACAGCTTTCATAGCCATGAATGACTATCCACATTTATTTCCCTTTGGTCTCTAGTCCCAGTGTCGAGAACCACACATTCCAGTTAGCATGCTTAGTCAACTCAAGGATGAGTGTTTCTAATGATGGAGAAATACCACACTTTATTCCTATTTGAAATCTGACTCTCACCATTTCCCATTTGGGCTAAAAAAGGGAATGAACATAGCAAAAAAAATTGTGAATATAAATATAACACAAAGTACCACTGAGGACACAATCAACAACATCCAATATCAACAACACAATGATCACAGTTAACACATACAGCAAAGTTTGACTGAATAGATCAAGAAACAAAATCTATTTATCTGATGTCTACAAGAAATGCGTTTTTTAAAGATAGATTCTGCCTTAGAGTTAAAGGGTTGACAAAAGTATACCAATCAATTGAGGGCAGGAAGCAAGTAGGCTTAACTTTCACAACATCTGACAAAGTAAACTTCAAGTAAATCTATCCAAAGGAGATAAAGTGGGACACTTCATTCTTATCAAGGGAATCAAAAACATCATACTATCTCCAACATACATGCACCATATTATGGTACTCTCTATCTTGTAAAAGAATTTACTACTGGGTTTAAGGCACAGATTAACATCAATCCATTAATAGAAGATGATTTCAGTACTCCACTTTCTCCGGTACACATGTGATCTAGACAAAAATAAATATACAAAGAAATAACAAAAATAATTGACATCATGAATCTTCATAGACTTGATATTAGCTACAGAATACTGTACCAATACAGGAAAGAATACATATATTCCTCTCATTGGCACATGAAAGCAATGGGGCCTCTCTGAAAGGTCCTGATGAAAAGATAAAGAGAACTTAAGTTCTGTGTCCTTGCCCAGCTGGGTGGGGTCCAGGACCTTGAGGAAGTTAAGTTTTCAGTTCTTAGGAACTGGACTTTTCCCATGAAAGTCTATGGTTATCAGTCCCAAGACTGCTGTGTGCTTGGCCTCTGACACACTTGAGAGAGCCTGTGTTCTCTTTCCACTACATTGCTTGATAATCTTCCTGCTGACTCTGTGCCATTCTGTGATAGTGTTTTGTTGATTCTGTCCATGTACTGCAAATAGCACTTGAATCAGTGTGGTTAAATAAACTTGCAGGCATGAGACATCAGCAGATGTAGTCCTCCTGACCCCAGCTTTCTGTCCTGTTTACTTTCTCATCCATGACCTTCCCCACTGAAACCTTGTAGTTAGAACCCCCACTTATGCAGATACAAGTCACTGAAGCTGTTCTGAAATTGGGGGACACAAAGCAAAAAGTTACAAATTCAAAGAGATGGGATAACTCTTTGTATCGTATCTGATGATAATGCAATAAAACTGAAAACTCACAGACAACAAATCTTTCAAATATATGCTAGTTCACAGAGATTATCCAAATCATCACTGAATGATGGGTGAGTCTAGGAAGAAGTCAATATTTTAAAAAGGGTTTTTCTGAAGCTATTGAAACTGAAAACACAATGCAACCAAACTTCTGGGATACATAAATGACGTCACAATTCCAAGAACCTTCATTAAAAAACCAGAAAGACATCTATTAAATGACCTAATGATACAATCCAAAAATTTGAAAAACAGTAGCAACCTTAAACAATAGCAAGAAATCATAAAAATTAGAGCAGAATCCAACAAAATATAAACAAAGAAAACAACACAAAAAATCAATTATTCTCAGAGCTGGTTCTTTGAGAAGATAAGCAAAATTATCAGAACCTTCATCCAACTAATTCAAAGAAAGTAAGAGAGGACCCAAATTAACCGAATCAGAAATGAAGAGGGAAATGTTACAGCATACATAGTAAACACTTTTATTCATTTATCTTTACTTGCAAGTGTTTATTGCAAAGAGTCATTAGTCTGGTTTGAGGCATCTCCTCTCTGCTACACTATCCATACTGAGCCCTCACTGGAACTTCCCTTGGTTACTCATTTTCCCTCTTTTATCTTTTGTTTCTATTAAATTTTATTTTATTTGGTGAGGGGAGAATTTGAAAGGGCAGAGGGTGAGCACAATGGGACAGGGAAATGAATGGGATAATTATGCATGATATGAAAGCACAAAGAAATAAATAAAAGAGAAACTTTTAAAAAGTATTCCATTAAGCTGTAATACCTGAAAGAAAAATAAGATGGAAGAAGTTTTCAATCTAAGAAGAAGTTAACAATCTAAAAAGACCCATTAAAAATTAAAAGATTGAGAAAGTAATTAAAGACCTTCCAGCTGAAAAAAAAATAAAAAATGGTCCAGTGCAAGTTGGATTTGCAACAGAATTTTAACAGACTTTCAGGGAAGATTTACAGTCAATCATTCTTAAATATTCAAGGAGATAGTAAAAGTTGGAACATGCACAAACTCCTAAGAACCTGATGACACACTTATACCAAAGCATGACACAACTACAAACCTACAACCAATAACCATGATGAACATAGATTCAAAATGCTCAATAAAATACTTACAAGCAGAATACAGACATATATCAAAAAGACCAACTCCCATGAACAAGTTATCTTCATTCCTGAAATGCAGGCATCATTCAACATACACAATGGAATCAATGTAGTAAACCACATGAATGGATTTTACAGGAAAGTCACATGATCATCTCAATAGACACAGAAAATACCTTTGACTAAACCAAACATGATTTTATGATGAAAGTCCTAGAACATGTAGACTGAAGGGAACATAGCTCAACACACTAAAGTCTGCATATGAGAAACCTGCAGTGAACATCAACCTAAATGGAAAAAAACTTAAGGCAATTCCACTGAAGTCAGGAATGAAACACTTTCCTACTCTGCCCATGCCTCTTCAACATTATGCCAGAAGTATTGGCTGGAGTAATAAGGGATGAGAAGTAAATATAGGCATACAAAAGAGGAAAGAAGAAATCAAACTGTATTTGCAGATGTCATAAACCATACATTAGAAATACAGTAGTGAGGGTGCCTGAACCGGCCTACCCTGGTAACCTGATTGGTGAATGCCCTAACTGTCATCATTGTGCCTTCATCCAGTAACTGACTGAAACAGATACAGAGATCCAGAACCATACTCCCGTCCAGTCGAAGACAGGGAAGAGGGATTACATGAGCAAGGGGAGGTCAAGATCATGATGGGGAAAATCTAAAGGGACAACTGAACCAAGCTCAAAGAATTCAAGAATTTTAGACCAAAAGCTGTGGAATCTACATGGGACCAGACTAGACCCTCTGCATACAGGAGACAATTTTGTAGCTGGGTCTGTCTGAGGGGACCATGTCAGTGTGATCAGGATCTATTCCTTGTGCATGAGCCAGTTTTCTGGATCCCGTTACCTATGGTCGGACACCTTGCTCACCCCTGATAAAGCAGGGAGGGGCTTCGTCCTGCCTCAACTGAATGTACTAGTCTTAGCTGTCCCCACTATGGGAGAACTTACACTGTTGGAGGATGGGCTGAGAGGTGGGGGTGGGGGAAATGTAGCAGGGAATGGGAGGAGGGATGAAAGGGGATCTGTGGTTGGCATGTAAAATGAAAAAATACATACCAAAAACTCTACCTAAAAATTGTAGAAATGATTAAACAGATACAACAGTGTGGTAGGATAGGGAATAACTTTATACAAATCAACAGCATTCCTATGAACTAAGGTCAAACATACAGAGAAAAATCACAGACTGTCAGGATCTGTGCAGCCTAGTCTAGTATCAGCATATGCCTACCTGCCCAATGGGTTGCCTCAGGTCAAGGCATCTGTGGAAATGGACTCTCACTAGGCAAGGACCAGTAGTCCATGGGACAGTCTATGAATCTGCAAAATCTGTGCAGCTTACAGACTCTTTTCTCTCTCATTATATTGGTGATTCATTGTTAATTTTTTGATAAACGTAAGTTTTTCACATTTTTTCACTTGCAATTCAGTAAATTTTCTTAAAATTTTTACTTTTAATTTACTCTCTGACAAATCATCAACCCACATCTGTGTATCACTGAGAATGCAATGTCTCGTGTACAAAGGGAAAATATAACCATCATTATAAAGTGACTGAATGCTCATCATTTTCTTCCACACATTGATATGGCTGTACTTGACTCTGGGATCTAGAATCAAAAACATTCTAAGTAGTAGAATCATGTATGAAACAGGTCACTAGGTCCTAGTGAATTTTACCAATAAAGATAAACAGCCTGGTAAAGTGGTGGTGACAATCACCCTTAATCCCAGCAGTAAGGAGGCAGAGCCAGACAGATCTCTATGAGTTCCAGGCCAGCCTGGTCTACAGAGCGAGATCCAGGACAGAGAACTACACAGAGAAACCCTTTCTCGAAAAACAAAAAAAAAAAATAGCCTTATAAACACACTTGCCATAATGGTGCCCATCTGCTGTTAAAGCGTGCGTATGGTGCATTGAGCCTAGCCCATTTTGGAGCCACGTGTGAACTTATTTATAAGTATATGTTTTCAAAGATAAATATTTGCCTCAATGGCACAGATAGACTGTGAGGTTGATTGAATTCCAAAGCCTCTTCATCAGGTCCTGTCACCAATTCCCTGCCTTTATTTCCAGCCAGATTACCTGGATTGTGGGCTATAAGCTGCAATATGAAATAAACTCTTTCCTTCCCAAGCATCAAGTATTTTTCACTTTGTCAAATGACTGACTTCAAAAAATCAGCTTTTCTGCTTTGTTTACTCACAGAGGAAATAAAGAATATTTCCACATGGATATGCTTCAAGGTTCTATAACTACAGTGCATACAATAAAAGATTTCTATTCATTTTAAACATTGTATGCATTCAATATAGTGAAATTTTTTATTCACGAACTGAGCTGTTTGTACTAATGTATTATATATGCATACATGTGTACAACAATAATTAAAAATTTAAAATAATTATTTAAAAGGTCACAAATATGAAAAAAGAGCAAGGAGGGATGTGTGGAGGGTTTGCACAGAAGAAATAAAAGTGGAAGTGAAGTAATTATAATCTTAAAAGTAAAGTAGATAAATATAGTGATAAGGAATGAAACAGAAACTCTGAGTCCAGTCAATATAATCAAAAGAATATATCCACTAAAGAAAATGCTGTGAACAATGCATTTGAAAAAGGAGGAATACATGCAAAACATAAGACAACAATAATGTGCTGAAGAAGTTTAAAAGAAGAAAATGGATTTATAAAATGATTTCTTCAGTCGGAGTGCATCTGTATGTCATTGTGGAGAACGCACACACACAGATTTCACTAGAAAATCTGATGGGTTAGTTTTCTGTTTCTATTTCATAGTTCCAAGGATCAATTCCAGATTGTCAGGCTTCATGGCAAGTGAAAAGATGTCCCTCCACTTGAGATATCTCACTGTCCTCCAAGTGAAGTTTCTAGAACTACTTATTACAAGATAGAGCAAGATCACAGTAGAGACACTGAACCAATCACATCACAGAATTCCTGAACTAGAAGACTGATTAATGGGCAAATTCTTACCACAAAGCACATGAAACTAAGTAAATATGAAAAGTAAGAGAGCAGGAGTACAGAATACCTCAAGTTGTAACATAATATTGCAGTCACAATATTGGTGAAATTATTAAGGCCACTCCACGTAGTTAAAAGGAGATTTATTTAATGGCGTAACTTACAAATTAAGGTATAGGTAGGTCGCGGGGTCTGGGGAAGGTGTATCGCAGTCCAGCGGTGTTCTCTGGAGCTCTGCTTGGCCCACCTCTACCGTCCAGGGTCCTGGAACAGAGAGAGCACTGGCCCATCCAGATCTCGGGTCTCCAGGCGCCTCCCTTGGCCCCGCCTTGTAGGCGTGACAGTTGCTGAAATCTCAATGGGGGTTGGAACTTCCAGATCAAAGCTGGAATGATTACCCACTAAATCACAAAGCAAAAACTGTTCATTGAATGTTAAGACTATTCAGAGTTACTTGAGCTAAGATTCTCAAGAATTTTCTTTAGAATTTCCTACGTGTACATTAATATATATTTATACATATATATTAATATGTACATACATATATATGCATATATGTGTGTATATATATATTTAGGTTTCACCACTATAGAATGGATAACCTATTAGAGGGTTTGTCTATGAAGAAGACAGATTGTCCTCTCTCAGTAGTTATTAATTTTTTGTAGATCTCCAAGTAATGTAGATACTTGTGAGATTTCCACAACCTGTACTCTCATGTCAAATGGTGCTGACATTAAAATATATATATATTATAAAAAAAAAAACTACAACCGTCACCAAATTCAAAAGTCACAAATGAAAAATGTTAATCAAATTTAAAAATTTAAAGAGTGTAGGTGGCAAATATGAGACCTGTTTACAATTAAAGAACTTCACATAAACACACACACAAATATCTTTCAAGGTAATTAATATTTTTTCCTTCTTAATTGATTCTTTTCTTCTAATTGTGGTCTTGGGTAGTCTGCATTTCAGTCATTCACTTTTTACCACTCTTAATTCATATATTTGCCTGAGCCCTTCAGTAAAAATTTTCATTTTGTGCACTTAGATGTACTTACATTCTTCATGAATGGAATTGCCATTTCGTTCCTTAATATAAGATATATATCTATATATCTATAGATATATAGATATATAGATATGGATTTTGTATGTAAGCACTGCTTTTGATCAGAAGTTATATGGAATCTCTGGAAGTAAATTAAATTTATTTGGTAGTTGTTAACTTCTTTGTGTCATCTTTATTATTTTCCATATTAATGGCTATGTCATCTAAACAGAGAATATTTTACTTCCTTTTTTCTGATTTGAGTAGTTTTTTATTTCCATTCTTTTATAACTACACAAGTGATGATTGTCAGTACCATATTCAATAAAAGTAAGGACAATGGATATTCTTGATTTGTTTCTTATCAGATGGTGAATGTTTCAGTATTTCAGCATCACCTGAAGTATTAGGTATGTTCTTTGCAGGGTGTTATAGTGTTAGTAACAGATGCTCCCATTATGTTTGAGAATATTTCTTTCATGTTTTTAATTATTTGTTTTCTTTTGAGAGCATTTAACTTTATCAATAAATTATTAATAATTTATCATAGTATATCATTATAAATATAATAACAAAAATTTATTCTTTGAGTACTTAATATGATACCTTTTGATCATACTCAGTCCAATATTTATCCCCAACCCCTGTCAGGCTCACAGTTTCCTTCCTAGATTCTCCACTTCTTTTTCTCTATATTTTTATGAAGAGAGATATTTTGTAAAACGTTTTTTCACATTTCATTTTATTTTTGAATTTATAATATATTACATCTTTTCTCTTTTCCTTTGCTCCCTCCAAAATCACTCATATAATGCTTTTTGCTATTTTTCAAATTTGTGTCCCATTTTTGTCATGAATTGTTACATGCATCATATAAGTGTCCACATGCATATATATTCTTGAACTTCACCTAGTATTTATAATGTAACTTGTATGCATGTTTTAAAAGACATTGTCTTGCAACAGAAGGCCTCATCTAATGGCTCTCTTGTGCGGCAAACCTCCTGTTCTTAGAGGAGTGCAACAGACCCATAAATCTTTTGCCGCAGTGCTTGGTTTCCTTGCAGACAAAGAACTTAAGAGGCTAATGTTGACAACACCACAGACTTTGGACACAGGACTAGAAAGAATTGATCAAGATGTAACATGGAAACCTCCTCCCTAAGGACTAACTAGCTCTCAAAGGTCTGAAGGAGCCCTACAGGCTGCTGAGGGAGAAATGCCATCAACAACCCTATATAGCCGTGATGCCTATGAATTACTCTTTGCTGATGAGGCCACTGCACTTGGAGGAGAGCCGGCTTCTGCCATTTTCTTTAAACAATGGAATTTCTAACAGCATTCTAAAAACTTACAGCTATAGTAATAATAAAAGCCTAAATATAGGAGCAGCCCATGAATCCATCAGCTGATGAAAGTATCATGAAAATGTGACACATTTCCACAACAAGATATTATTCCATTCTTAAGAAAAAAAATAAAAATTTCAATTTTCAGGTAAATTTTGAGCAAGAAACAATTATTCTGAGTATCCATGGCCCTTATATCCAGAGATAAGTAGCTCACTCCTCAACAAAGAAGCTTCTATTTGTAGCAGATGGAGACCATTACAGAAAGTCACAACTTGTCAAAATTCAAAGAACAATTAATGTGAAGTACACATGTATAGTAAGTATATTGTCACCCAACCCCAGCCACCGAGTCTCAAGGAACATTGCATTATCATTTTAGATATTCTGCTATTGGAACCGTACATAACAAATTATCATCTCTTCTTGTTGAAACTTTTTTTATTTTTATTTTTTTTTAGTTTCATGTGTAAATTGTTTATGCTTGTGTTTTAAGGTCCTGTTCAGAAAGTCCATTTCTGTGGCAAGGGAGTTAAAGCATATCCCATATATTGTCATCTACTAAGTTCATGGTATCATGTCTTATGTTGAGATCCTTGGTACATATACAGTTGAGTTTTGTGCAGAGTGAGGAATATGGAACTCATGACATGCCTCTAAGTTTAGATATTCCCTTTGACTAGCACCTTGGTTGAAGGTGCTGTCTTTTCTTCAGTGTCAATGTTAGTCTTATATGTCAAAAACTGGGTCATTTTAAAATGTGCAAACTTACATTAAGTCTTCAATTTTATTCCCTATTTGGCTGCCTTCATGTGAATGCCACGAGAGCATTTTATTACTCTCATGTATTTAGTTTTATTTAATTTATTATAATTATTAAATAAAAATGCTATTTTTATTACTATGTCTCTGCAGTGTAGCTTAATATCAAGAAGGATTATATTCCAAGAGTCCTTCCATCATTGAGGATTGCTATTGCAAACTTGAGTTTTATTTAATGCATGTTTTCGTATGAAATTTAAGATTATTTTACAGTTTCTGTGAACCATTATGTTAAAATTTGTTGGAGTTTGCATCAAATCTGTAGACTGTTTATAGCATGATGTTTGTTTTTATGACATTAAGCCTGTGCAGTCTTAACCATGGGCAGTCTTTCCACCTTCGTATGTCTCAAATTCCATCTTCAATCTCTTAACATTTTTATTACGTTTTCATTATATAATTCTGTCACTCCCAAGTTCCACTTGCTCAAAGACATTTTTGGGACTATTCTGAAAGGGATGGGTTTCCCGATGCCCTTTTCTGTGTTTTTGTCATTTGTGTAAAGAAAAGCTACTATTTTCAGTGTTTTGAATTCTGCTACATTATTTAATATGTTTATTAGCTGTACAAGGTTCCTGGAGTAGTCTTTATGGTCTTTTGTGTAAAAAAAAAAAAAAATTGTACCATCTCTCATTAAAGACACTTCCTTTCCTATTTCTGTCCCTTAACTCTATTTTGTCTTATAGCTCTAAGATTTCCGGCCCCATATTTATCAAAAATCCTTGCTGTGCATAAATCCACACTCTTAATACAAGTGACTTTTGATAAAGAATCCAGAAATACACTGGAAAAAAAGAAAGCATCTTCAACAAATGGCACTGCTCAAACTGGGTGTCTGATTGTAGAAGAATGTAAATAGATCCATATTTAGCATCCTGCATAAAACTCAAGTCCAAGTGGATCAAACACTTCAGCATAAAACCAAACACACTGAACCTGGTAGAAGAGAAAGTAAAGAATAACTTCAAACACATTTGCACAGGAGACAACAAACTGAACAAGCCAGTAATAATGCAGGTGCTAAGATCAACAACAACTTCATGAACTGAAAGCTTCTGATAAAGCAACGGATTCCATCCATTGGACAGAACAGCAGCCTACCTATGGAAAAAAGATTTTTTTCAATTCCACATATGACAGAAGACCAATATCCAAAGTATAGAAAGAACTCAAGAAACTAGATATCAAAAAACCTCAAATAATCCAAATTTTAAAAAAATGGGGTATAGATCTAAACAGAGAATTCTTAACGGGGGAATCTTAAATGGCTGAGAAAAACTTAAAGAAATGCTCAACAGCTTTAGACATGAGGAAAATGCAAATAAATACTTTGAGACTCCACCCTATACCTGTCAGAATGGCTAAAAAGCAATACCACATGTAACAGCTCAAGTTTGTGAGGATGTAGGGAAAGGGGAACATTCCTCCATTGCTAGTGGGAGTGCAAACTTGTACAGTTACTGTGGAAATCAATATGGAAGTTCCATAGACAATTAGGAATCAATCTACTTCACAACCCAGCTATACAACTCTTGAGCATATGCCTCAATGAACCTTCACTCTACCACAAGGACACTTGCCCAACTATGATCATTGTGGCTTTATTCATTATAGCCAGAAACTGGAAAAAAAAAAACAAACCTTAGATGTCCCTCAACTGAAGAATGTGTAAAGAAAATGTGGTACATTTACATAATATATATAGTATTACTCAGCTGTTAAAAAATGATATCATGAAGTTTGTAGGCAAATTGATACAACTAGAAAAAAATCATCATGAGTGAGGTAATACAGACACAAAAAGACAAATACGATACGTATTAACTTATAAGTGTATATTGGTTGTTAAATAAATGATAATCAAGCTACAATCAGATACTGTGAGTGGACTCGAATCAGGTAGGTATGCAAGCAAGAGGAATCAAAGAAATGGTGGAACGATGGAGGGAAAGTGTGTGGGAAGATATGTCTGCAGTTGGAGAGCATCTGGGGGACAGTGTGGAAACCTACTGCAGCAGAAACTTCTTGGAATCTATGAGAGTGAACCTAGTGAGGACTCCTTCTAATGGAGGATATGAAGTCTGAACTGGTCATCTTCTATAGCCAGACAAGGCTTCCAGTGGTGGGATGGAGTTGCATTCAGTCAATTTTTTGGCTGAGGAAGACCTGTGGAGATCCCTAAACAACTCAGGCTCATTTTAGGGCAGAGGGTCACTCTCTGAAAATTGACATCTCATTGAATGTAGAGAGGTAGGGCTGGTCTGAATGGAGTCTTTACCCCATTTAGTCTCCTTGATGCAGGATGATACTACAGACTACAGAAAGAGATACCTGGACACCAACCCAGCCACACAACCTTTGACCTACCATCTATCCTGCTTGCAAGATGTGCTGGAGCAATGGTGATATGGAACTTGTGGGAGTGGCCAACCAGTGTCTGGTTGAGCTTGAGGCCTAGGCAACAGAAGGCAATCCATTCCTGACACTTCGTGGATTGCCATGAACCTAGGGTAGAACCAAATACAAATGGCAAAAAAAGAAATCAATGTAATGATTTCTAATGATGCTCTGCTATACTCATATAATGGCTCCTGTACCAGGTTTCATCAGAGAGGGTTCCTCTGGCAGAAAATAGGAGAAGGTGCAGATACCAACAGCCAGACATATGTGGTGAGTGTCTAAATTGTAGGCCTATCAGGTCCCTCCTTTCAGAGATTGGGGTACCCCAAGCAAGGCAGGGAGGGAAGATTAAAGGAGCCAGAGAAGTTGAAGACACTGGGAGAATGTGACCAACCAAATCAATGGATCAGAGCTTATATGAGCCTACAAAGACTGTAGCAAGCACAGAGCTTGCATGGGTCTGCATGAGATCCTCTGTGTGTATATTATGGCTGCTAGCTTCTTTTTTTTTTTTTTGGATTCCTAACAGTTTCATTTTTTTTTTTTTTTTGGACTCCTAACAGCTGGAGCAAATATGTCTCTGACTCCTTTACCTGCTCCCAGTAATTGTTTCCTCCTATTGGGTTGCCTTAATCAGCCGCAATATGCGACTTGTCTAACTGGTTCTTGTTTTGTCATGTTTGGGTGTTGGCTCCTGGAGGTCTGCTCCATTCTGAAGGGAAACAGAGGAGGGGCAGTGGACATAAGAGAGAGGGGAGATGAAAGGGTTCTGGGAATAGTGGAAAGAGGGAAACTATGCTCTCGGTGTATTATAAGTGAAAAGAATCCATTTTCAATTAAAAAAAAAAAGAAAATCGTTGTCTTGTTCCTGATTTTAGTGAAAAAGCCTTCAGTTTCTCTCCATGTAGAATTATGTTAGCTGTGGGCCTCTTGTAACTTACCTTGATTATATTGAGATATGTTCCTTTTTTTCATATTCTCTTCAGGGCTCTTATTATGAGTGGATGTTAGATTTTTGTTAAAGGCCTCCTGTTGTTAAGAGAATCACATGATTTCTGTCCTTAGGTGCCTTTACATGTTGGATTGTGTTCATTGGTTTATGTATGTTGAATCTTGCCTGCATCTGGAGGAAGTCCATTTGATCATTAGATAACCTTTTATTCTATTTTTGAATTCTTACACCTTTGTTCACTAGAGTTATTGGTATATAATTTTCCTTTTTGTTATTGAATCTTCAAATTTGGTAAGAGGAACTGTGGCTCCAAAAATTTTTGAAAATATTCCTCTAGTTTCTGTGCTATGAAATAAAATGAAGAGTAAATGTTAGTTATTTTTTTGAAGGTGACATAGAATACTGCACTAAATCCATCTGATCCTAGAGTTCTTTTAGTTGGGATATTTTTTTTAATTATTGATTCTTTCTTGTTAAATTTCATGTGCCTATATAAATTGTTTCATCTTGCTTTCACTTTGGAAGATTGTATAGATTGAGAAATTAATCTTTTCTTTTGTGTGGAACACACGTTTTTATAGTGTGCTCTTATGATTCTCTGAATTTCTTCAGTGTCTCTTATAATGTCTCCCTTTTGATATCTCATTCTATCAATTTGGATTCTCTTTTTACTTCTTGATAAATTTGGGTAAAGATTTGCCATTTTTCTTAATTTTTCTTTTTGTTTTTTTTTGTTTTCTTTTCTTTTATTAAGGACTTCTTTTTTTAAATTTTAATTTATTTTGCAATACAATTCAGTTCTACATATTAGCCACGGATTCCCTTGTTCTCCCCCCTCCCATCCCCCTCACCTTTCCCCCACCCCCCCCCCCCCCATTCCCATCTACTCCAGGGCAAAGCCTTCTCCACAGCCACAGACTGAGGTCAACCTGGTAGACTCAGTCCAGGTAGGTCTCTTAATTTTTTTAAAGAAACAACTCTGTTTCATTGCTATCTTTGTATTGATTATCATTTTTATTTTATTAATTTCAGCCTTGAATTTATATTTCTTCCTATGTACACTTTTCATATGTTGTTTTATCTCATTTTCCTAAAGCTTACAATTTATATATGATCTCTCCAGTTTTTTTTTAATGTTGGAACTTTATGCTATGAAATTGCTTCACTGTGTCACTTAGATTTCAGCATGCTGGGTTTTCATTTTTATTCAAGTCTACAAAATGTTTAGTTTCCTACTTAATTTCTACTTAAACCCAATTTTTTTAGTAGTGTTTTTTAGATTTAATGAAACATTACAATTTCTGTCACTTATTTTGTTGTTGATATCAAGATTTAATCTAGGTCAGATAGGATGAAGGATGTGATTTAAATTTTATATCTATGTTGAGTCTTTATGTTGTAATATGTGATCAATGGAGAAATTTCCATGTGTTGCTGAGAAAAAAGTATACTCTTTAACGTCTAGGTAGAATGTTTGGTAGCTGTCTTGTTAGGTTGATTTCATTTATGATACATGAAGTACAGTGTTTCTCTATTTGGCTTTTGTCTGAATGACCTATCCATTGATATGAATACCTAATGAGGTCAAGTACTATTATTGTATCAGGGTCAATATATGATTGTATATCTAATAGTTTTTATTTATGAAATAGGATGTTCTTATGTTTGCCATGTAAATGTTTAGAATTGCAATATTGAATTCAATTTTTTCTTTAATGATTAAATAGTATCCTTTGCTATGATTTATGATTAATTTTTGTTGAAAGTTTAGTTTGTTATAATTGCTTGAATTTATTTTTCCATTTTTTTAATCCTAAAATGATATCTGTTCTTGATGGTGAGTTGCCTTTCTTGGAGGCAGCAGAAATATGAATCCTGTTTCTAAATTTACTTTATTATGTTGTGTGCTTTCATTGGGCAAGTGAGAATATTAATATTGATGTTAGCATTTTAAAATATTTATTAACTTTTGTTATATAAATTTGGGTCATATTTAGATTATTTTTGCCTAACTTTTTGGAAATTATTTATTCCTAGTGTCTTCCTGGGTGTAGAAAGCCTTCTTTTCAGACTGAAACAATAATTTCAGTACCCTCTGTAGAGTTGTCTCAGTGGGAATAGATTTCTTAAATTTGTTTTCATCATGAAATCTTTTCTATCTCTTTGAATTATTATTGACAGTAGTTTCCCTGGTTACATTTCCTCATCATATTCTCATTTGCCATCTATGTTCACTCAGAGCTGGTAGGTTATCAGTCCAAGCTCCCTTCTGGCCTTCAGTGCCTCCATTAAAAAGTTGGGTGTTACTCTAATGGGTCTGCCTTTTGTGGGACTTCAATCTCTCCCTTGGAGCTTTGAATATCCTTTACTTTTTCTACACAATTAGAGGCTTCATTACCATATGACTTGGAGAGTTTATTTTCTGGTTCTGTGTTTTGGTGTTCTGTAGAAGTCTCGAGTCTTGGTACATCTCTTCCTTTACAAACGGGAAATAAATTTTTCATCTATGATTTTGTTTAAAATATTTTTGTGCCTTTTACTTTGCTTTCTTCTCCCTCCTAAACACTTATTTGAAGGTTTGCTCTTTCATTCTGCCCCATACCTCCTAAATGTTGTGTGCCTGAATTTTGGAGCTTTTACTTAGTGATCCATTTATTCAAGTTTTCCTGTAAGATCTCATGTTCTTTTTTCCACTTCATCCAAATTGTTGTAGAGTCTTTCCTCTGAGCATTTTGTTTAACTTCCTGGGTTTTCATTTCAGTTTAACTTTTCTTCAAAGGTTCTATTTCTTCATTAAAATCAATTTTAATATCTTGAATTGTTTTCCATTATGTCAATCAACTGTTTTTCCCTCCCAGTCTTCATTTGGGCATTTCATTTCCCTCCCTGTCTGTCTTGAGCTCCATGAACACACTTACATTTGTTATTTTGAAGTCCTTGTCCTGAGCTTCAGCTACATCACTTTTCTAAAGAAATATTAAAAGAAAGTTGCTGGATTCTTGAAGAGGCATGTTGTCTTAAATGTTGATGTTTGTTTGGATGATGGGATCTAGGCATCAAGAGTTAGGACATTTGTCATATTTCTCCACGTGAAAAGCTAATCTTGCCTAAGTTGGGTGGATGTCAGATATTTATTTAATATTACCCCAAGATGTCAAATTGTGTATCAGCTAAATGATACTTGATTTTCAGTTGGGGGGACACTCTGGGTTAATTTCAGAGTCCTAGGTGTCCTAATTTAGGACAGGAGGTCACATGGTTGGTAGAGGAAATGACATGTAGGAAGAAGACTAGCTATGCACATCTGTAACTGGCATTCTGGAGGTAGGTGGGCAGGCTCTTGGAGTTCCTTCCTGAATTTCAGGTTTAGACTCTAGGTTTGCATTCCAAACTACCCCAGATTGATGTGGTGGGTAGGGTTTGTGTGGTCAGCACATGGTGACTAGGAGATAGGACTCTCTCCAGAGGTATTTTAGTAGGGTTTGGGGAATACTTCCACACAGACCCGGGGTCCATTGGTGAGCGGGGTGGCTAACATTAGGGTTAGTGAGGATTAGATCTAAAATTGTCTACAAAAAGTTCTGGTTTGAATTCAGGGTTCTGAAACCAAGAAGCCCCATATGAGCATGGTAGGTGTGGTGCTGGGTAGGTGAACAGGCAGGGAGAGGGAACTGACTCTAATGACCTCTAACTAGGCTTCTGAGTGTGGCTCCACATGGTCTGGTGTCTGTTGGTGAGTGGGATGGCTGACAGTAGAGTGTGTGAAAGCAGCTCTAGAATTTCCTACCTGAGGTTTTGGGTTGAAGTGCAGGGTCAGATTCCGTGCATTCAAAAATTGCCATAGTGGGTAGGTGGCTTATTTTGTTCCGTTATCTTTGATGTATCTATTACAAAATTTTGTAATTACCAGAAGCTTGCACAGTACCTTGAGTTCATAATGATCTCTATATGGTTATAAGAACTTAACCTTTAAGAAAACCACACACTTCACATATTCTGTGTCTATGAAGTCACATTGATTACATTTAGTATATATTCTTAGTTACTTTGTGGTTGCAATTTTGCCTAATATTTTTGGTTTTGACCATACAGTAAGTACCATTAATTTGTACAGCACCACTTAGTAATGATATATTATACTTTGCGCACCTGCTCGGCAATTGAGCCTGAAACCTGGCGAGGGAAGTCGGGATGAACACAGCACACACCAGTCAAGTTGGAAGCATCAGGACTCTTTTATTCTTTCTTCCCCATCTTATATACCCTTTCAGGAGGAACAAACAAAATTGTTTATCAAGCACCCAGGGTCAAGGAATGGTCAGCATGCCCCAGGAAGCCACAGCTGCCAAACCACCAGATATACCAAACAGCAAAACATCTGCAGAACAGCCTGACCTCAGCGCACTCAGAACAGGGGAGGTGGGGGCAATCTTAGAGGGGTCAGAGCCATTCTGATCCCAACATCTCCTCCCTTTTTATTTATTTAAGCGGCACCTGTCTTAGGTCAACCCGGTAGCATGAACTTACCCATCATAGGAAAGTGCCCTCCATACTTCCTGCCTTAGGTGCCCATGCTCTCCTAGGAAGTCACCCGTCTCTGGTTACCACTTATCAAGCTTCTGAATCCACACTTGAGTGGATTCAGTATGTGCTGAGACAGCTAGCAGGGCCTGTCGGGTGACACCTTCATGAATGGTAAATTGTGTTTTAAGTTGGCAGAGGGCCCAGAAGCATACCCCGATTCCAAGACATCCTAGGATTGCCATAGCAAGCGATCTTGACCATTTTTGAAACCAGCCTCCAACCTGGGCCACCCAACCCCACCATCCAATATCCGAAATTGGAACAACTCCAGCATCATCAATGGCCTGTATGGCATGAAAAAGCTGCACAGCAAAATCCACAAATGTCATACCCCAGGACCCTGAAACATACCTACTCAGCCTCCAAACTTCATGACAGGCATCAACAACCCTCCCCAGGGTCACACACATAGATATGTACATCTGAGAGCAGGTCGAATGTTGTTGAGTCCATAACAAATCAAATTGTTCTCGTACCAACACCATCTGTTGATTAAGTGTTGGCAGTCCAGAATGTACATGTCCATTTATCTGATTTTGAATGTCCAAAGTATTAGAGACTCTTTTCACCACGTCAGTTTGCTGGGTATTTTGAGAAAGGGCAATTCCTGCAGTAGCAGCAGCAACAGCAGAAACAGCAATGGCGTAACAATGGCGGCAGTGATTCCAAAACCTCTTTGTTCCATACAATTGTACAGGAAACTGGGAAGATGTTTCCATCGGTATCGGAATGGTAGCAGGAATTTTTTATAACTAACGCATTGTCTTCATCAAGCCAGCAACTGCTAAGGCTGCAATTCTGAACAGAACAATTTTAATAAAGCACCTCCTCCCACCCCAGTATCATTCCACACCGCAAAAATGAAAGGACCTAATAAACAGGGAAAGGAGGAAATGCTAAAATTTTTTTGAATGCATAGGCACCTGATTTTTGGAAGGCTACTCCTCGATACTCTTTTACATTTGGCCATTTCCAATCCTCCTCCTCATAATAGGCCAGAGGTAGAGGGGGCACAGACAGCTGAGTGCCGACAGCGTCCTCTTTGCCTGAACTGTTTTTTGGTTTCACTTTATATTGTTTTAATTTTTTCTTTAACTCCTTGATTTCTCGCTCTGATCTCTCCTCCTCCGAGTCGTCTCCTTCTGATTCTGACAACTCGGTCTCCATGCCCCCTAACATGTCTGATTTCTCATCAACAGTGCTTATAGATTTCTTCGTTTCTTCTTCTTGAACCTCATTAAAAAGTCTAGTAGCCTCAGCTAATTGTTCTTGTACTTTAACTTTCTCTGTTGGCAAGGCATCTTTAACTAATATCCATAAGGAAAATGTAGCTATAGGTAAGTTATCTAGGCCCCTCTCATGAAGGGCCCTTTGTAAGTCCTGTTTCACTTGTTCCCAGTCAGGGATTTTCAATCCCCCTCCAGTTAAAAACAAGGACTGACTTCTGAAACAATTGTAACAAATGTGGCTGCGGTATTTCACTTAATTTCTGTTCCTTGTTGTTTTAAAACCTTAGTGATCTCAGTGGTCATCTGAGATTGACTTGTAGCATTCCCCATGGTACTACCTTAATTACTCTTATCCCCAATTCACTCCTTTTGCTAGCCCAGGAGCGACCCCGTCCTTCAAACTCCTCTTTCCAGGTCTGGGTGAGACCTCCACTTGCCCTGCCTGCACTGGCAATTGAGCCCGAAACCTGGAGAGGGAAGTCAGGATGAACACAGCACACACCAGTCAAGTTGCAAGCATTAGGACTCTTTTATTCTTTCTTCCCCATATTATATACCCTTTCAGGAGGAACAAACGAAACTGTTTATCAAGCACCCAGGGTCAAGGAATGGTCAGCATGCCCCAGGAAGCCACAGCTGCCAAACCACCAGATATACCAAACAGCAAAACATCCACAGAACAGCCTGACCTCAGCACACTCAGAACAGGGGAGGTGGGGGGCAATCTTAGAGGGGTCAAGGCATTCTGATCCCAACATATACTCAGCTATATATTTGCTTGCACCAATGAGATTTAAACATTCTTAAGCAAGTGTAGTGTTGCTGAAATTCATCTGGTTTTGGTGTTTGGAAAAAAATGTTCATATGTCTCTCCTTGTTACAAGACTCTTTTGCCTGGTACAGCTTTTGTTACTATCATTATATTTGATTCCCACTTTGACTAAAATCATTCAGATCCCCACTGAAAGATTCAATGATAACCTTATGGAGTTTCTCTTATTAATCTCAAAATTCATTGTCTTCAACTTTTGAAAATATAATTATAATGTGTCTCAGCATAAAACATTTTGGAAAATAACTTTTAATATGCTTTTATTAGTATATTTGTATGATACGTGTGTGTGCATGTGTTCCTGTGTGACTGATGGATGACACGTGGGTTATTCTTGAACCATATATGAGACAGGACCCTTTTGTTCATTACGGTTAGGGTAGGGTAGCTGGTCCTAGAGCTTCTGAGGAGCCCCTATCTATGCATCCCATTCACCTCAGGACTTTTGGGAATATAGATGCATGGCATGTTGCTGGTTTTATGTAGGTTCTGAGGTTCCAAAAATTAGGTCCTCAGCCTTGAGCATCAGCTAATTCTCTTACTGAGACATCTCTCCAGTGCAGTGTTGAGCTTTTAAAGACAATTTTACAAAACAAATATCAGATGGCATCATTATGCTATTAAGGCAAAGATGATAGAAAGCAAGGGAGGGAAAATTTATTTCCTAATTTTTATAGTGATAATTGATCATTATGTAAAATAACTATCTCCCAAATTAATGACTTCAACACATATGTGTACATGACCTCAGCATCTCAATGTACCAGGAATTTCTTGGCATAATCTTGCTGAGTTTTTTCTCTAAGTCTCACTAGGCTGTAAGTGAGGTATTGTTCAGAAAATGGTCTCATGGAAACCCAGGAACAAATCCACTTAGTCACCTTTCCCATTCCTGGCATGACTGGTCTTCTGCTAGCAATACATTTCCGAGTCTGGCTTTCTATTGTCAGTAACCTCAGAGCCTACAACAGTTCTCTAACAACTTGGAAACTCAATGTCCTCTTCTATTCAAGAGAAACTCAAAATGTTTTGCAAATTCACCACTAATGATCAGCTGAAAGACACAATGATGTTGATTACCATTTTAACATGATCGTTGCTATGTCCTTTAGTCAATGCTCTTCTGAACCCCGTACATTTTGTGGGATTGTAATTTAATTACATTTCTCCTTTCCCTTTCCTTGCTCCAAACCCTCCCATATTCCCGTCCCCACTTTCCTCAAATTTATAGCCTCTTTTTCCCCTGTTATTGCATGCTTACAACCACCTTAGTCCACCCTTTGCCACCACACAATCAATCAATGTGATCTTCTATGGGGAAGACCACCTCTCCCTTCCAGTTCTCCTCCATTGCCTATAGTTCTTTCTATGGTACTGAGGCCTTGTGGACTTATCCCTGACATGCTTTACATGTTAACTGGTTTTATCTCTCTTCAGCTCATATTTGGGCACTCATATGAACCCAGTACAATTGTTTAAATTTTAAATCTTACACTCTTATGAAAAATTGTGGAGTTTGATTCAAATTGGCATTTACAGAATGAATAATTTCTGGAGGAAATAAATACATTAAACTGTACCTTTTCTTTCATATTTCAGGGACATTAATGCTTTATAGAAACATAAGCACTATACATACTCCTTTGCATAAATGAAGCCCAAGAACTCCTAGAAAAATGCATTCTCATTAAGTTTACCAGTAGGGAAGTTGAGAATTAGCAATCATCAGATTAGTGGTACTGTTACTGGATTATATATTAGAAAGCAAAAATTATTGTGAAATGAACACTTTGTAAGTCATGTAATATTTAATAGAACACACATATTGTAGTCTAAAATTAGCATACTATACCTGATTAAGCTTGTCATTGCCATAACTGGATCTTGTATTAAATGCATTTTAATAGAATGGGGTGAACAATGAATGACAGCAAACTATGATGATACAGACGAAGATGCCACAATGAAACTCATTACTGTGAAACTAATAAAACTTGGTCAGATAAGATTATTACACCTTTACTAATGTTATGTTAATATTATTAAGTATAAATAACTATACAAGGAAATATAGTAAGTAAATAATTCATAAGCATATAAAAATAAGTTAGTATTATATAGTAGCTATTTTAATTGCATGTTTGTTTCCTTTCCATTTAAATCAAATTAATTTATTTATTTTCTTTTACACACCAGAATTTGTTATTTTTATGTTGCCACAGAGTTGTACATCCTTTTGAGTATTCATGAAAAACTGACTCATTCATTTTTAAAGTATGATGACAAAGTCTGGGTAATTGTCATTGTTATTCCCATAAGAACTGTTACTTTTATTTGGTACAGAAAATTTCCAACTCCACTAGTTCTTCATAAAGTATATAAAAATTATTGTAAAATCATTTGATATAGTTGTTCAAATTTGAAACTATTTGGCCAGAGGCTTTCTCCCTGCATATTCAATCTTTGGGGAAAATCGGAGTTTTAAGCAACCTAATAACATATATTAATCTGACAATATCTGCTTAGTATATCTATGTATCCTGATATATGATGTGTATTATTAATGCATTTAAAGTTTCCCCAAATCCTGACATTTTTACCATATATGATTTTGACTGTTGAATTGGGATTTTCACTTATTTGTTGGCTCTTGTAAATGGTTTAAAAGTTAGGAACAGACCATAGAAGCTGACAAATAGCATTTGTGGTGCAAAGCCTGAACAACTATGAAGAGTCAAAGAAGTGTCCTGAAGATGGAAGGGTCAAAGAAGAACACTTGTGGGTGACAAGACAATTTTAATTAGTAAATAGATGCGTTACCACCATTTGTCCAAGCCGTCCTGTTAAAAGCATTGGTTTCAGGTTATTGTTTTCCCAAGAATCAGTTAGTGACTGTCAACAATATGTAACCCTATTCTGCTATTTTATTCACGTCTCCTCTTCTTAGTTCTGTTTATGCCTTACTTTTTTACGACAGTTGTATGAAATATGTAAAGCACCTTGATGAGCAGGTGCAGCATCTGATATATCCATTGGCCATTGAAAGACAAAATGTGACAGACACATGATTGCTTAGGCTTTGCTGTAAAAGGGGTAGAAAAGTTCCTGTGGATTTGAATTATTTAAGAGTATTCCACAGTATTGTCCACTACTGAGAAAATGAACTGAGAAAAAGGGTGTAATATGAACAAAACGACAGAGTTCAGCTGATGTTTACAATTCATATATAGTAAAGTAAAATGAATGTCATGAAATGGGGTTGGTCCATACTAGAGATACTGGAGGATATCAAATGACAGGGAGGAAACAGACTTACATACATGGAAGAAGTCCTAATAAGTTTGGTTGAGATGAAAGAGGAATAGATGAGAAGAACCTCATCAGTTGCCAGGTTCTATGGACTGGGAAGCTTCTGTTGCTAGGTGCAGGATTCTAGAACCTTGTCCATGAGACACAAAGGAGAGCCTTTGAGTTTCCTATATCATGAGTGGTCTCAGAAGACACGTGTTACAAATGATTCCACAGCAGAGCCAGAACTAGAGCTATGGGCATCACTCCATCATGGTAAGTCTTCTAGAGGACAGAAGGACAGACGATTACCAGGAGAATAAAAATACATCCCCTAGTTCTTTGCCAATTGTTTAAAATTGGGGGGATGGCATTTCCTTTAAATATCTACTGCTTTTCTCTCTTTCTTTGATGACTCTGTACAGTTTTTCTCATTGTTCTTGTAGTTTGTCGTGACAGCGGGCATTGTGGTAGACAGTTCTACTCACAGGAAAATCATCAATATTAGTTTATGTGGATATTAAAATGCATGCTCATTTTTAAAAAAATGTTTCTGCATTATATATAATGTTTGATATTGGATACTTGTATCAAGGAAACTGCTAGGTAGTCTAAGTTTCACTAAATTCTTTTGAATTTTCATGGAAATGCTGAACTTCATGAGAGTATTCCTTCATTCAGCCAGAAGATGTTTGTTTTTAAACATGGTTTCATGTAGTTCAGGCTGGTTCTGTGCTTGCTATGTAGTTCTGAACTACTGATGCTCTTGCCTCAAGCCCCTGAGTGCTGAACTTATAGACCTCAGAGTAAGAAGCACAGCTTACTTTGCAGTTAGTGCATTGCTTGTGTAGTGTGGAGAGTGCAACGTGGTGTTTTTAATGTGGTTTAATATTCTCTGAATAACAGAGAGCCTCGATAGTGAGTTTCTGGTTACTGATGAACTTGATGAAAATATAAGGGGGAAAAGCAGTGGATAAAAGATGGCATTTTTAGTTGCCTGGAAGACTCTGTTAATGTCATTCTGCACCAGATTTTCAATGAAAGTATTCAATTTTGCAAACACCTTTGGGCTCTAGAATCGTTGTGTACTGTAATTTAATGAATACAAAGTCAGACTTGCACAAATATTCTTTCCAGTTTTTTTTCCTGTTACATACTTTTGAAATATACTTATAATAGGGGATCTTGAGTCTCACATTGACAGAACCTTAAGAGTGCTACACTAAAACATATATAATTCTTTTTGTTGTTGTTACAATACAAATCTAGGCACTCAAATAATTATGAAACACGAATTAAAACCAATAATGGACAGAGACTTAGCATGTCAAATTTTTAATCACAAGTCAAGATATTGTCTTCAAAATCTATTTTATGAAGAATATCTCCTATGGCCTTTTGGCACTATTGTGTTGCAGTTCTCTTCTTTTCTTAATTAGTTTTCTTCACCAATAGGACACTCTTGTTTCTAGGAAAATGAGCACACTGGATGAGAGAGAGAGCTGAGCTGGTAAAGGATATGCATCAGAAACTTGAAAACCTGAGTATGAACACCAACATATTCTAACAGCAGGCATTAGCAGCATGTGCTTGGACTCCTAGCAGTGTCAGGAGGCAGACACAGGAGAATGGCTGGGAATGTCTGTCCAGCCAGTTGAATCTCTTTAGTGAGCTTTAAGTCAATGCCATCAATGCCAGCCAGACTCTCTGTCAAAAAGGAGGTTAGATAACGACTTTGAAATGTTCCCTAAAGACAGTCCTTGTCCTAAACTAAATCAGGTCTCTCTCTCTCTCTCTCTCTCTCTCTCTCTCTCTCTCTCTCTCTCTCTCTCTCTCTCTCTCTCTCTCTCCCTCCCTCCCTCCCTCCCTCCCTCCCTCCCCCCCCCTCTCTCTCTCTCTCCCTCTCTCCTTTTAAACATGCATAATGAGTTGATATATTTTCCCAACTGTCTTCATGGCTTCCAAGACCTATGTTGTAGCTCACATATTGTCCAATTCCTGACCTCATAATTTTCTACAAGTCCCTTTCTTTGTTCAAATCATGATTATCATACCTCATATCTTCTCTGGAATATACTCAAATTTTATAGTTAAATAACTACAGTTTCCTGGTATACTTCACATTGACCAGTGGAAATCAACCAACATTTAAAAAAAAATAAGGGCCTTTCTCTCCCTCTCTCTGTCTCCCTCTTCCTCTCTGTCTCTCCCTCTTTCTCTCCCCCCTCTCTCAATCTCTCTCACTCTCACAAACACAAACACCCACCCCCACACACACACATAGATACAATCTACACATACACACTCACACACATATCTATGTAAACACACATATACCCCCCCAAAAAACAAAAAATATAACAGTGTAAAAAGTAAAACATAGAATCAATGTATATGCCTCCAGACAACCACCATTCTAGGATATACTCTGTCCTACATACATACAGAGAAGTACATGTACTATGAACCAGCACACAAACCATACAACCTTGGCATTCATGCCTAGAACACACATACACTCAAATCCAAATGAGAAAAATGTTTGTCTTGAAACAATTTCCTTTCTCCTTTTGCAATAACAAGGCATGGACTGAAATGAGCATCCAACCTGTACTTAATAAGCCAGAATTCAGTTTAGCTTTACATCACTCATTGTTGTGAAATGATCTTTCTGTACACTGTGAAGATGTGTGTTTGCCAATGCGACTTCTGATTGGTTGGATAAAAACCTGAATGTCCACTAGGCAGGCAGGAAGAGGTGAGGTGGGACTTCGGAGTGGAGAGAAATGAAGAGGGGATGAATCTAGGGCCGGGGGAGGGACACCAGAGGAGCCAGAGAGGAAGCAGGACATGCAGAAGGAGAGGTGAAATCACAAGCCATGTGGCAGCAAGTAGATTAGTAGAAATGGGTTAATTTAAGTTATAAGAGTTAGATGCAAGCATATGCTAAGGTCAAGCTTTCATAATTAATAACAAGTCTCTGTGTCATGATTTGGGAGCTGGCAATCCAAGAAAGCCTGCTACAAATCACCATGACAGAAATTCAATAATAAAAACTATAAACAAAAACAAAAACAGACAACACCCATTTTAGATGAGGATTCTTTCTGTTGTTGTAGAATGTTATAAACTGATAACATTTAGAAACAACATGGAAAAGCAAAATAATTTTAAAAATTGGGACTGTATGAAAAATACATCTCTACAGAAACAAAAATACTTTAATCAAACTTAACAGAAAATACAAGCACACTGTTCATATACTTTGAGCTAATATCCAGTCCATTTTAGTACATACTCTATCATTTTCTTCTACCTGACTTGCTCATACTTTGCTATACATGGGTCTGTCTTTCTTTGCCATGTGTCTTTTATTCATTATGCTCTGATAGATAAACTCTGAAAAAATACATACCAGAAAAACATAAAAGACAGACAATTTGAAGACATAGACTACAGGGATTTCTGCTCCTCATTGGTTCTCACAAGGATATGGTGGCTCTGGCTGAGATGCTGGTGCAGGTGAGGATAACTTGCCTGCAGTTTTGGCTGTGAAGGTGGCTTTTCTTTTCTGTGTAGCCAAAAGCTTGATATGCTCAATGCAACACCTTCCCCCAGAAGTGGTTATATATGCTCAAGGGTCATTCACATGAATAGAGACAGAACTTTACTGGCTGGTTGTCTTATACCCTATATTTTGGAGGCCAGAGACACATTATCACCATGAAGCCCAAAAAATACTTGATACTCAAATACTTCTCATTGTCTGTCTACACTGACCATAGTTATGTCTGCTGTGGATGTTTGATTGATAAATAAAACACTGATTTCCAGTAGCCAGGCAGGAAGTATAGGCAGGACTAGCAGAAAGGAGAATTGAGAGAACAGGAAGGCAGAGAAGAGGAGTCGCCAGCCTGCATTCCAGGGAGCATCATTTAAGACAGCAGGTAAAGCCACGGAACACATGGCAACACATAGATTAACAAAAAATGGGCTGAGTATAAGAGTAAGAGGTAGACAATGGTAGACCTGAGCTAATGGCTGAGCAATTTAAATAACATAAGTGTCTGTATGTTTATTTTATAAGTAGGATACAGGACTGCCAGGGCTTGGCAGGACCCAAAGAGAAAAACTCTAGCAACGTGTGTCCTTCAGGAACAACCTTAGTACAGAAAGACTGCTATTACCATGACTAGATCATGAAAACTCTGAATCCATGGTTGTTCTAACCACCCATTTGGAAGCTTTACAAGGCATATTGGAGATAAATGGTACTATTTAAAACATCATGAAATTATGCCCAAGAGCCCTTCTTCCACACTTCCAAAGTGAGGAAAAACAGTTATGAGAACCGGTAAATTATTGAATATTTTGTGGTATTAGGTAATAAACAATTTGTTTACATTGGAAGTATTACAACCTATCAGAATCAAGTATTATCAGAATATAGTATCAGTGGAATGAGTGGTGTTTTTACTGATGTGTTTTTTAGGTGGACCTAGATCTAGAGTGAACAAAATCTGCTATAAGTATAAGGAAGAATATATCAAGTCTTAAAAGATTTTTACAATTTGAATAGAAAAAAAACATGCAGCATCACAGGCATGATGTCATATATCTGTGGGCTAGACCAGGCTATCCTGGTTATTTAGTACTAGCCAATGTTGAAACAGTGTTCAAAATCAAAATTGTGGAGTCAACATTTTCCTCTCATACTCACTGGGTAATCTAACCTACATTATAGTACATGAGCTGGGTCATAATTTGGGCATAGGTCATGACTGTACTTATTGTAAATGTGGGAGGAAAACTGCACAATGGCCCCGGGGGAAAAAACATTGTCCAATAGATTCAGCAGCAGCAGTTATGCTTGGTTATGGAACAACATTTTCAGGAGACATGTTTAAACAACTTAACACTTGAAGAAAGTCTAGTGACATAGAAGCTCTGTGATATAGTTAGACTGAAGACAGAGGGCAGTGTCTTCATGGATCATCTGATTCCTGAAAAAGTGACTATTGCTGTCAAGAGGGCTGCCTTGGGGAACCTGATGCTCCCTTTGCTGATGAGTCTATTTGTATATCAGTAGCATGTTTACTGTGTTACCTTAGCACTGTAGTTTAACTTAACATTGGAATTATGATACCTCCAGCAGGTTTTTGTTGTTATTGTTTTTCAGAATTATTTTGAATATATTGGTTATATTATATTTTATACAAAATTTGAAATTGTACTTCTCAATTTCTATGAATAATTGCATTGAAATTTTGATGAGAATAGCATCAAATTTGTTCACTGATTTTTGTAATTTTAACATTTCCACAATAAAATCCTGCCAATCCATGAGCATGGAAGGTCTTTTCATCCTCGAGTATCTTCTTCAAATTCTTTTCTTCACTGTCCTAAAAGTATGTTTGTACAAGTATTTTACTTCTGTAGTTAGATTTAACCCAAGATATATATATATATAAAGATATGGATAAGTAGATTAGGCTATTGTAAATGGTATTGTTTCCTTGATTTTTTTCTTGATGTGTTTGTGGTTTGTATACAGGAAGTAGATCACATTTTGTACATGAATAAGGGGGGGATGGGAAAATACAGGGGAAGAGATGGGGGATGAGAACATGAGGGATGTGATGGTCAAACTGGGAGAGGGATGGAGTGAAAGAGCAAAGAAAGAGGTATCTTGACAGAGAAAGACATAAAGAGGGAAGGGAAAAACATGGTACTTGGGAAATTCCCAGGAACCCACGAGGACAACCCCAGATTAGACTACTAGCAATAGTGAGCCTGACCTGGCCAAACCTGGTAATCAGATTAGTGGATACCCTAACTGTCATCATAGAACCTTCATCCAGTAACTGGTGGAGTACAGGTTTTTAAACTATGTCCTTATGATTCTCTAAAATTCCTCAGTGACTTTTGTTATGTCCCCCTTTTCATCTCTAATTTTGGTAGTTTGGATTATCTCCCTGATCCTTTCAGATAATTTGGTTAAGGGGTTGTCAATCTTACTGATTTTCTCAAAGAAATAACTCTTTGTTTCATTGATTTTTGTAGTGTTTTGGGGGGTGTGGTTTGCTTTTGTTATATTGATTTAGCTCTGGTTACTTCTTGACATCTAATCCTTTTGTGCACTCTTTCTTCCTTTTGTTCTAGAGCATTCAGGTTATGTAAGGACTTAGTGCTATGAACTTGTACCTTAGAACTGCCTCATTGTGTCCCATAAATTTGGATATGTTCTGTATTCATTTTCATTCAATTCTAAATGTTATAAATTTCTTTCTTAAATTTTGTCTCAACCCCTTTCATTCTTTAATGGGTAATTAAGTGATCATGAGTTTGTAAGTTTTCTGTTCTTTCTGTTGTTGATACTCAGTTACAATCCATGGTGGTCAGATAAGACACAGGGTGCTATTTCAAATTCCTTCTTCCTACTGAGAGTTGATTTGTGTCCAGGTCCATAGGCAATTTTGAAATAAGTGCCAAGAGCTGCTGAGAAGAAGGTATATTATTTTGTGTTTGAGTGAAATGTTCTATGAATATCAGTTAGGTCCATTTGGTTGCTAATGTCAGTTTTATCTAGAATTTCTCTGTTTAGTGTTTAGTGGTGAGAGTAGGGTATTGAAGTCATCCACTCTCACTGTAGAGGGGTCACTGTGTGATTTTTTTTCTCTAGGAGTGGTTTCTTCTATAAACTTGTGTGCACTTGTGTTTGGTGCATAGATGTTTAGAATTGCAATAGCATCTTGATGGAGTTCTCCTTTAATGAGTCCATAGTGTCCTCCCTGTTTCTTCTGATTAGTTTTGGTTTGAAATCTATTTTGTCAGATATTAAAATGGCTATATCAGCTTGTTTCTTGGATCAATTTCCTTGGAATATCTTTTTCAATCCTTTTGCCCTGAAGTGATATCTATCCTTGATGTTAAAGATGGGGGAACCCTTCACTGTCTTGCTCGATCAGCTCCACTCATTCCAGCCAGCATACAGGCTGCAAATTGAAACCAATCAGAAGAGATTACTCATTAAAGAAAATTACAAAAATATGATACTACAATCCTAAACACAGTCTCAATATGCAAACAATTTCATAAAAAAATACAATTATATTTTAATGACAGATTCACTATAACACAGTGATATTTGGCCAACTCAACCCCCTCTCACAATAGACACAGGTTATCTGAAGAGAAACTCAGTAGTTAAAGTGAGCCCTTATTCAAAAGGAACTAACAGACAAGTACAGAACATTCCAACCCAAACATTAAAGAATTCTTGTTCCTCTCATCAGTTGAGAGCTATAAATTCTGTCTGAGTGGTCATCTCTGGTGGGCTCCCTACAACAATGGTAAGCCAGAGATGGATGGTAACATTCCAGAGTATTGGTGGATGGGGTTACCAGGATGAGTGGGGCTCTCTACTAGAAAGAGTGTGCCCAAACGGGGCAGTGAACCACAGGTATAAGACACATGTTCCTCAGGCAAGTAGATGGCTCTCCTTTGGTTTTTTCAATGATATCCCTTCTGACTGGAGGGAGATAGAAACAAAAAAGTTTTAATTTTTATTTTCCTGGTCATTAATGGTTTTGAACACTTTTTAAAATTTAGTAGATATTTAAATTTTTTATTTTGAAGGTTTTCTATTCAGATACATGCCTTCTTATTTTGTTTTATTTAAAAGCACTTTTAAATTGTTAGTTGATAATTTCAAATATTATAAAATGGATCTTTTTTCCTTTTATTAAAATAGTTTTCTCACAAAATATATCTTAATTATGGTGTCCCCTCACTCTACACCTCCAAGTTTTTCCACATTTTCCCTCTCACTCAAATCCACTTCCTTATTAGAAATTAAAATACTTCTAAGGGATAATAATAAAATAAAACTAAAAATGTAATAAGATAAAACAAGACTGTCACATTAGAGTTGAACAAGATAAACATATAGAAGAAAAATGAGCCCAAAAGAAGGCACAATAATCATTTGCACAAATCCATCCACCCACCCTGTCTTTCCTGGATCCACTCCCACAGAACCTTCAAAAACATTCCTATACCAACCTTCCTGGCCTCTTTGCTTACTGATAAAGTAGTAGTAGTGAGAATATGTGTGATATGTGGATAAGGGTGAGAAGGGTTGCTCCTATACCACACAGCATATGTGGAGGCCAGAGTACAGCTTGCAAGACTCATTTCTGTCATCGTACCTAGGTATGGAACTCAGGTCATCTGGTGTAGCAGAAATTATATTTACCAACTTATCAATCTCTTTGTCCTTTTCCAAAAAGTGACTCAATGATTTCAAGTTGATGAGTCAATGTGTTTTATTGGAGTTATTCACAGGAGTATGTTTTAGCAGTATCATATATTGTTTGTATGTGATACTTGAGGATATCATGACTTTCACTGATAATCTGCGTTAAGGGCTTCCTTTCACCTACAAATTTATTAATATGTGTCTTTCCTTTCTGTTTCATTCCTGTGACCAAGGGTTTTATTTACATTATCTATCCATTCAAAGAAGCAAAATTCTCATTTTTTAAAATTTTTGTTATTTCCATGTCATTCATTTCTGTCAAATCTTAATGATTTCTTTCCATCTCTAAATTTGGACTTTGTATTTTTTCAAGTAATTAAAGTGTATTATTATTATTAATTTCATATATGTCTGTTTTCTTGATACATGCAATTACAGCTCTAAACTTCCCTTTTAGGACAGCTTTCATTACATACCGTAGATTTTGGAATACTGTTTTAATCCATTTCTTTTTTGATGTCTCCAGTGACCCTGATCACTGTTCAATAAAGGTCTTCTGGATGAATGGGGATTCTAAGTTTACTGCAGATATCTCCACTGGTTTAGTAATTTTATTTACAGACCTTGCTTCTTGCATGAAAAGCATTTGCATATATTATCATTATTGTTTTTTTACATGAAGATTTGAAACTGGGCATTCTGATTTACATTCTTACCCAGGCCCCAGGGGATAATATTTGATGGAAGGATTTGTTTTGTTGATGTTTAGTTTCTTGAGTTCTTTGCATAATCTGAACAGTAATCCTCTGTCAAATATATAACACACAAAATATTTCTCTTATTCTACAGAAATTTGATTGATATTTTATTATTTAAATGATTTTTGTTTTTATGTGGCCATATATGTACACTACTGTTCGTATTTTCTGAGTAATCAGTTTAATTTACCAAATCCTTAACTCTGCCAGTGTCTTAAAGGTTACTTGCTGCAATTTAGTTCTATTAGTTGCAGAGTTTTAGACACTCCAGGAAAACATTGGTCCATTTGGAGTGTTGTATTTTGGGTTTTATTTCAATGCGGTATGACACATAAGGATTTTTTCCTGTCCTATATAAATATATCTGTTGTTGTCAGCATCATTTGTTAAACATTCTGGCTTTTCTCCAGTGTTGTGAGTTTGGGCATCTGTTTCAAAAGCAAGTGGCAGTAGTTGTGGGAACACATCTTTGTGTCTCCTGTGCTATTAGAATATACTTCTGTTGTTCTCTCAGCAACACAGTGTTTTTGTCACTCTGGCTCTGTGATATAGTTTTAAATTAGGTATGATGATACCTTAGGCAATGTTGTTTTTACTTGGGTTTGCGTTGGCTTTCCAGGCTCTACTGTGCTTCCATATCGATTTTAATATTATGTTGCCAGTTCTACGAAGAATTTCACTGAAATTTTAATGGGAACTGCAATGAATTTGCAGGGGGCTTTTGGTTTGATGGTCATTCATGTTATTTGAATCCATAATCATGAGAGGTCTAGAGAGGTGGAAACCTATCTTCCTCAATGTTTTTCCACATTTACAAAGTTGTTCATTGTAGAGGCTTTTCACTTCTGGCTAGAATTATTTCAAGCCCGTTTGCTCTTTGGAAGCTATTTTGAATGGAATCTTTGTGTGGTTTTCTTATTAGTGTGGTCATCATTTATAAAGGAGTTTGTATCCAGGCACATTGAAACACATTATCTGTCATTTTTGTCTTGCTGATTCCTGTATTCACTTTCCCTTTGATCTTTGGAAGTTATATTATAGCGTGTGATTGGATCATCATATTTTAGTTACAATTTATTGGTGATTTTTGCTTTACTTTATCTGTGTAACAGGCCCCCAGACCTTAGTACAACTTCATGATTGAAGTGCCATTTAGACTGTAAAGCTCAGCATGTAGACAGCACCACCTGCCAAAACTAAAACAAAGACCTAGTCCATGAAAGTCCATATACTTTTAGGAAAGTCTCAAAATGTACTGATGTACTAAACTTGCTTTTTTTAACTTCTGAAGTTCTGCTTCTGACTAACTGTTATTGTTAACTGGAATATGTCAACTCAGAAAAAGGGTTTTGTGCTTAAAAGCTCATTCTGATAGAGGCTCAGTATATACTGGGATCCTGAACACCCAGTATAGTCACTAGAGGCAAATAGACTTTCTATTGCCTAAACCCATGTTCAAACAGTTGTATCTGGTGTATACCCCACAGCAATATAAATTTTTCTTTTGGTTTAATATTTTGTTTTGTTTTGAGAAGCCCTCTTGAAGCCCATTGGGTGTTAGTAATGTCTACAACATTTCCATTAGGTTTTGAGACAGGCTCTCTTTCTGAACTTTATTCAACCCATTTCTCCTAGAAAGGCTGGCAAGAAACCCATGGAATCTGCCTGCTTTACCTAACTTCAAAGGGCTAGTGTACCATTTCCAATTTCTTGTCTTGGCTCTGGAAATACGAACTCAGTAGTTTCTTGTATTGATATATTGATGTTGCAAACACTTTATCCACAGCCCCTGGTCTTGGTGAGAGTTGGTTTTTTTCCTTTTATTAACTGCTCATACAATGTATTTTGGTCACATAATTCCCCTTACTTAAACTACTTCCAGACTCCCTGAATCACATGCAAATTCATATTTTTCTCATAAAATGTCAAAGTCAACACCAAACTTTCTTCTCTCTCTCTCTCTCTCTCTCTCTCTCTCTCTCTCTCTCTCTCTCTCTTGCACATGCACACACATACTCACACACACATACTCACACACACATACACATGCACACATGTACACACACGCACAAACCAAAGAAAACCCTGGAGTCTATTTGTTGTTGTCCAGCTATGCCTGAGCATTTGTGCCTCCATTCTGGATGGTAGCTGATATACCCAATGTCATTCTATTGAAGAATACTGATTTTTTTCTCTCCCAGAAGCTATTAATTACAAATAATTTCTTGGGTAGGGGTGGAACTTTGTACTCATTTCCCATTATTCCTCCTGAGATTTGGTTTATTTGAAGTTGTGCCAAATTTTGGTATGCTGTCTCCATCTCTGAAATCCATTGTTGGTGCTTGGAGTGCAATTGGGATGATTGAAATGTCTATTTAGGGCACTGTATCCCTCAGTGTATGTTAACTCTATGTAAACTGTATATAAATTTTAGGAAGCATTTGTAGTGGCTTTCCAAAAAGCCATTCATTAGTTTTAGTTATCCCTTCTCATATGCCCCTATCTCCCATCCCTCTCCTCCTTTCCTCCTTCTGTTTTGATTTCCTCCTTATCCAATTATAGCACTATGTTCTATTTCCCTTTCTTTCGAAGGACCCCTCATTCCGCTCTCTGGCCCTTTACTAACTATCTAACTTATGTGGATAGTCCAAATGAAACAAACACTGCTAAGGCATAAATGGCACCATCCCCAAATAAGAGAAGATATGCAATGTTTATTTTTCTGGGTCTGGGTTGTTTCAGTCAAGATGATTGTCTCCAGCTCCACCTACTACCTGCAAATTCCATAATTTTATTTTCTTAACAAATGAACAATATTATATATGTAAATATACCATATTTTTATCATCCAATTTATCTGTCAATGAAAATCTAGGCTGTTTCTAGTTTCTGAATGTTATAAATAGATCTTCAGTGAACGTAGATGAGTATTTATCTTGTAGAAATATGCCAACTGCCTTGGGTAGGAGCTTTACTTGAGTAAACAGGAAGTACATTGCAAGCAACCTCCAAGACTCTAGAAATGACAGGGACATCTGACTGCCTGGATAGTGACCTAAAGTTTCTCTGCAACATTGGGGCATCCATTTTCAACCCACAAGCCCAGAGTGTCTGGCAGACTCATCAACAAAGCAGGAAACTTGAAGGACTGTCTTGCCCTGCACTGGCAAAATTAATCAGTTGCTTTCCTCTGTGTCTTGCAGAATATCTGGCACATTCTTCTCTGAAGAAGGAATTTTAAAGGACTGTCCCTCTTTGTTTTGGCAAAGTTCAACATTCTTTTTCCTGTGTCCTGAATGTCCAGTATGTACAGCACATTGTCAGCAGTCAAAGGCAAGAGCAGTTTCTTTGCCCAGTGGCTAACTTTGCTACAATGAAAGCAAAGTCCATAAGGAGTTTCTCAATGCCCATCATCTCTGAAGTAAATTAGTGCTGTCAGGAGCAGATGTGTCCCATTGTCATGAAAAGCCTTAGGTTAATAAAATATTTTAAATGCCATATTCTGTAGGTCTTTAAAGTATCTGAAGACCATTTATCTATCTCATATATACCTATTTAAACTAGAAAACATACTTAATGTGATTATAAATTTAAATATTATACATTATCTACTAACCTCATTTCTTCTTTCTACATTGCATTTTTAAATGAACTGCAGAAGTACAATTCCCCAAACAAGAGTAGAAACATATACACAGTGTAACATTAATTTTGATACTGTATCAATATTTCAAATCCATGCCAATGCAAAATATCAGAGATTAATAGTTGTCTTTTTATCCTCTATTCTTATATTTCCCTAAATTATAACAAACATCCATAACCCACCAAACAACCAAAGACCACTCATACCTGCCAACTCTTGGGAATTTCAACACCATTTTTTCCAAACTGCTTCCTGCTATCTAAGGAGGAAGCATCTTTAGGTTCCCAAAGAGATAACTTGAGATAATGGTCAAGTCCTGGGAAGATTAGCTATAATCTTTGTTGATATATATCACCTGTCAAGATTCAGGAGGTTCACTCTTTATCAAACCTGATCTATATTAATCTGGAACGAATCCACAGCCACTTGTTTTCTGTGGAAACAAAAGCAAAACCTCTTTCACAAAGTAACACATTCTTTGATTTCTTTTTTAAAGTTAAGCGTTTCTAAAGTCTCTAAGCAGGTTCAATTTAGCAGTCAGTTCAAAATACCATGTCTCCTAGCAGGTTCTCAACGATCAAAAAAAAATGTAATATCAACACAACAACATAGAGGATCCAGACTATCTGTGTATTTTCCATCTCTATGTGTCTTATTCTTTTTTATTATTTTACTTCATTCTTCAAGACTTAATTTTTTAACTACTCATTTCATTCTATGATTATGCCCTTTTTCTTTTTTTAAGCCCATGGACATTGTTAAACACACTGTTACGTCTTTAAGGTTTTCTATCTGAACCTCTTTTATTGTGTATCTTTTGGCCATTTTGTCTGCATGAGCAATAAACTGCTAAACAGAGCAGCTTGGGACCTCCACAAATGGCTTTGTTGGCAGGCTCTACCACCTTCTCAGGTCGTGAAAGCCAAGCCTAAACCTCGCACCCCAGTTGGAGGTGCATGACCAGGAACTGCATTCAACCCCCCAGCTATGAAATGTCAGTGCCCAGCACTGTAGCAGGTGCTTTTACTTAGTTTTTTTGTTCCTATTTAATGTGAAAAAAAAGGCTGTTCAAATGTTCTGCTGTCAATGGAGTTTCTTAAAGGAGTTTAAGTTTTCTCAAGCCCTACATGGAAATACTGGCCCTACCATGGAGGCAAAAATGTTGTTGTTTATTTTTGCTCTTTTGGGGGGCCCACATCCCAGCTCCCAAATGACTTAAACAGGAAGGCTTATTCTTAATTATAAATACTCGGCCTCAGGTTGGCTTGTTTCTTGCCAGCATTCCTTCATTTAAATTATCCCATCTATCGTTTGCCTCTGGGCTTTTCCCTCTCAATATCTGTATACCTTTCTTTGTTTCTTACTCTGTAGCTTGTTGTGTAGCTGGGTGGCTGGCCCCTGGAGTCCTCCTCCTTCTCTGACTACTTCTTTTTTTCTTTCAGATTTCTCCTTCTATATATCCTCTCTGCCTGCCAGACCAAACTATCCTTTCTCCTGCCTTGCTATTGACTGTTCAGTTTTTTATTAGACCATCATGTGTTTTAGACAAACATAGTAACACATAGTCACCTCATTAAACAAATATAACATAAACAAAAGTAACACACTTTAAAATAATATTCTACAACAAGCGGCTCTATCAGTTTGTGCATCCACTGGCAATGAATGAGAATTACCCTTTATACACAGCCTCCCTAGAATCTGCTCCTCTTTGTTTCATTGATCTGGGCCATACTGATTTAGGTCATATAAAATATCAAAATTATTTGGATTTCACTTAGGACTACAGAGCTTCAACATTTGATGTGTTTCACAACCACTGGTTGACTCATCTGTTGAGTACTCTCTGTTCAGTTCTGTACTCCATTTATAATTAGGTTATTAGTTTTCTGGATGTCCTGGGTTTTCTGTTTGTTTGTGGTTTTTGTTTTGGAGATCTTTGGATATTCTAATTAATGACCCTCTGTCAAATGTATAATTGCTAAAGAGTTTTGCCCGTTCTGCTGGTGCCTCTGTACTTGAGTGATAGCTTCTTTTGCTACACAGAGGGTTTTTAGACTCATAAGGCTGAATAGTCATCAATGCTGCAAGCTACAACTCTCTTGGGCAGTGCCACCTGAGGTTTGGTGGTCCTGCATGTTATAAGAATTTAGCAAGCTATGAGGAGCAAGCTAGTCAACAGCACTTCTCCATGGCTTCTGCTTCAGTTCTTGACTCCTGACCTGTTACAGCTCTTTTCCTGAATTCAGAGGGATGGACTGTGCTGTGAGTCTGTAAGCAGAAACAAACCTTATATCATCATATTCCCTTTGGTCATGGTTTTTTATCCCAGCAATAGTATTCTAAGTAAGTCAGAGTATAAACTGATATGTCATGATTCAGGTTAGTGTGAAGGTTCCTTAAAAATCTGAAAAATCAATCAACTTAATGTCCAGGTATACCAGTCTGATGCACAGACTCAAAAGGGTTCTACATCTTACTCAAGAATTACTTGCTAATTCTCATTTGTTGCTTCTCTGTTCATAGTAGCCAGCAATTCTAAAGAGCCTACCTGTGTATCATGTTAAATCTGACATTTTATCATTTCTAACATTACTCAAAAAATAGTATTTTTTTGTAATAGCTACATTTTATGATGTAAATCACAGTTCATTTAAATGAAAAAAAATTGGACACTGGATATAATGGTAAGTAAAAAATAGCATAATGTTCACTACTCAAGGAACCACCAGACTGAAGAAGCATCTGGAAGTTAATCATTCCTTAGCAATATGAGAGGAACTTTGGCTCTGAAGGCATCATGTTATTGAGATTCTGGTCTCTAAATCTGCCAAACAACAAATTTACGCTACTGAATGCAGTCAGTTCATGTTACCTTATTATGAACATTATAGAAAATCATTACAAGTAGAAAATATCAGGTCAAATTTGGACTGTTTACAAACAAATTTTTATGGTGTATATAATAAAAGGTTTTGAAAATCCAAAGAGGGTCATAGTGCAGATGTGGAAATAACAAGAATGAAGGGTCAAAGAAGAACATTAGCATGTACCAAGCTTCCAGATATAACCAACTTTAATTAGCAAATAATTAAAATTATTTTGAATTTATTTCAGTTGCAATGGGCAAGATTAATGAAATCAGACATGATAAGCTGGCTAGGATGTAGATAATATACAACAGTTATTATTTGCAGGGGGGAGTACAAACTAGTATGGTCTTTATGGATTCAGTGTGGAGACTCCTGAGAAAATTAAAATAAATTTACTCCAAGGTCTATCTGTACAAATCAGAAGCATATGCCATAATGACTGTACATATTAGCACAGAGATAATTATTCATCCTTGTTACTTTACTCATAATTGCCAGAATGATGGCAAAGTTGATCATCAGCTGATGAAAAGACAAGAAAATGTAGTATTTTTACACCATGGAATAGTATTCAGTTGTTAAAACACAAAATTTGCCAGTAAATGTATGGGGACAAAAACAACCATCCTGAGGAGCGTAAGCCAGACCAAGAAAGACAATCATTACATGATTCTTACAAATATGGATGTTGCTTTTTATGGTTTAGAAATGTGTGTTTCATTTAGAATAAACACAGAGGTTAGGTGTCTAAAAAAGGACCAGGGGGCAAAAGAGGATCTGCCCAGGAAAGATTTATAGAATGTAGAATTATAACAAAATAATGGAGATGTTAAAACAGAAATATTAAAGGAGGTGGATGATGGGAGGACTGAATAGAGACAGAAATATTGGGAGGGATAACTAACGGTAAGGCTGTAAAGAAATGATATGAACACCTACTACTGTAAAAAGCATCCCAAAATATATACACATATGAAAGGAATTTAAATGAGGTCACCATACAATGAGAAAAATTGGACATCTAAACTACCAAATAAAACCCCCAGTACCCAAATTGGATTACATCTTTTTGAGTTGTTAGAGTGTTGCATAGAACTTGAATCAATACAGGATATTTCCCATTTGATTGGGTACCTACTACAACTAATGGTAAGACACTATTGGTGATGATAACATACTTAGGGTGTATAACATAGCTAAATATAGATGATAGACAACTGGAAGCTTCATTCATACTGGCAAGCTCAATGTATATCTTAAAGGTGCTATATATGCTACTAGAATAGCCAAGTAACAGTCAGTCTAATCCAGCTGTAATACAGCTGTACGAAGCTATAGTAATGATATGCCTACAAAATGTGTTCACTGAATGACAGTAGAAGGAGTGAATAGACAGTTAGGGGAATCACCAATCCATCTGTAATTGGATTTAAGCTACATTTCATAATAGTGAACTCATATTTGATGTTGTTTATATGTGGCCAAGAATCTTAGACTAGAAGTCATGGGACCTAGGTGGAAACATACTACTATTATTCTACTAAATGAATATTACAAGAATATGACTCCTAATAACATATTATATCTATAGTTCAGAGTGTCACTCAACCCTCATCAAAGAGCTTCTTCATGCACTGGATGGTAAATAGCACAGAGATCCACAACAATAGAAAGCAATAAAGTTGGAAGTCTTAGTCCTAAAGGGGATGTCTTTATCAAACCCCTCCCCTCAAGACTTAAAGATCTATGTGCAGAGGGAAATGGAAAGATTCTAAGAGTCAGAAGTGATAGATGACTTTATGAAACTTGCATTATTCATGTACAATAAGACAGACGCACATATGAACTCACAAAACTTTGAAAACAAGACTTACACAAGCTCAAGCCACAGAGAATCTCATCAGGAAGGAGAAGTGGGCACAAAGTCTCATCACTAAAAAAAATATGATCAAGCCGGGTGGTGGTGGCACACGCCTTTAATCCCAGCACTCGGGAGGCAGAGCCAGGCGGATCTCTGTGAGTTCGAGGCCAGCCTGGGCTACCAAGTGAGTTCCAGGAGAGGCGCAAAGCTACACAGAGAAACCCTGTCTCGAAAAACCAAAAAAAAAAAAAATATATATATATATATATATATATGATCAAAAGATATTTTCTGGAAAAAAATTAAATGAAAGATTTTAAAGCTCCACCCCTAGCTGGGAAGCTCTTTGTAGGTTGAAACTGCTAAGAGTAGAGAAAATGGTTTTCTTCAATATAGTGAAAGAAGGGTATATAAACCCCACTCACTAACTCACTCAAGGGCTGACCCAATGATGGCAGCACAAACTGGACTCCATGTTTTCTGCAGTCTCTCTTTTATGATTTGTTTGTTTGTATTTTTTAGAGAGAAACAACATGAAGTTGGGTAGATTGGAAGGGAGAACGGATCTAGGAAGAATTGAAGGGTGAGAAAGAATACAATATAAAGTGTAAAATCCTCAAGGAAATTAATAAGTAAAAATGATGGAAGAGTCAATACAGCACACTGACAGGTCACAAAGCTTTTTGAAACTAGTAACCTTAATAAATACACTTGTTTCTACCATTTGCCTTCAACAGCTTATAAAATATGCTGGTCTCAGATTGATATTTTCTCAGCTGTCTACCAAAGAAATTTAACCTACACAGTTACCCCTACAATTCTAAATTCATGAATTAGTTTTAATAGTTGTTTTATGAAGTAGACAAAGCATCTACATCTACATGAGCAAGTGTGCAATGTCTCTGAGATACTTATTGAAAGTATTAGATTACTAATAAGTAATCTAAATAAGATTACTTATTAGAAAGGAAACTAATAGTAGACACTTGATTCCTTAGAGCAGAGGTTCTCAACCTTCCTAATGTTGTGACCCTTTGATACAGGTCCTCATGGTATGGTGATCCCCAACCATAAGATTATTTTCATTGCTACTTTGTAACTGTAATTTTGCTACTGTTATAAATGGTGATGTAAATATCTGGGTTTTCTGACAGTCCTGGGAGACCCATGTGAAAGGGTCACTCCCCCTGCCCCTGCTAGGGGGTTGCAACACCCAAGCTGAGAATCACTGGGTAGAGTATTTTCTAAAAATTATGGAATTATTTTCTACGATTAGAAGATTTTGAATATTCCATATTAGGTTCAATACTGTGTAAATAAATACCAACAACATTTACAATATGAATAAAAACACAGAGTTCAGCTGAATTTGTAGTGTATGAGGAAAATGTAAGCAAGGTATGAGATATATTCACTCTGGAGATAGTAGATCATAGAACATGAGGGGAAGGAAGTTAGACTTACTCACATGGAATAAGAAAAACAAATTAACAGGTTGAAGTGGTAGAAGCACTGTTGGGAAGAACCTCACCAGTGGCAAAATTCTGTAAAATGAGAGGATCTTATCATTAGACACAGGGATCTAGGGCTTTCTCCAGGAGAGAGAGAAAGGAAAGAATTCGTGGTCTCTTATGCATTCTCAAACAAATGAAAAAGAACAACAAAAAAACCTTTGCTACTAAGAAGGGCTTTACAAATGCTTCATGAGCAAGGACATAACTAGAAGTAACCATGGGCATCACTGCATCTGGTGGTAAGTCTCTTATGACATTTATTGTAAAGGATAGAAGCAAAAAAAAAAAATCCCTTAATTCCCTTCCAGTTGTTCAGGTCTGGGGATGGCATTTCCTTTCATTATTTCTAATCTCTTCAATTTTATCATGGTGACTCTAGAGTGTTTACTGTGATAATTGCATCCTGAATTGTACAGAACTTGTGTAGTAAATGGTTAGCTATTGGTGAATTTGATGAAGTTATGGGGAGAAAAAAAGGTAGGGCAAAAGATGACATCTGAGAGTCAACATGAAGTCTCTGTTGTTATAGATGTGCCATATTTTGAATGAAAATGTTATCATTTCTCAATATTTCTGGATGCTGGAATTATTGCTAACAGTAACTAAATTAATACAAGTCTATGCTTGCTCAATTATTCCTTAAAGGGTTTTTGTTAAACTTCTGTTTGTTACTAGAGTTTTAGTCATTAATTCTGACATACATTTGTTGGTACAATCTTAATATTTCTATATTAGGAATAAATAATTCCTTTCCACATATCATCAACCTACATGCTATAAGAATTATTAAGTGTAAATTAAAACATTTATGAATAATAAATATTCATATCGGGATTTTAGACATAATTCCACAATATTGTCCTTGAATATCTTTATAAATTTTTCTAGGCTCTTGGCACTGTAGTTGGTAACACAGTTTGTTCCTTACTTGACTACTTTTTTCAAATAATTATACACTAAGATGAGGACGCAGGACAGGGTAAATAGTTCAATTGGTAAAGTGAATGCTTCACGAGCAGAGGAACGTGAGACTGATTGATCCTCGGCAACAATATAAAAGCCTGGTTTAGTGGTCTGTACATGCAGTGCCAACAATGGAGAGGCAGAGACATGCAGATTACTAAGGCTTGCTGAACAACCAACCTCCCCTCTTTAGTGAGTGCCATGTAAAAGATGAACATTGTGTCAGAAACCAAGGTTGAGAGTGACATAGGAAAGATATCCAAGACTAACTCTTAAACTCTACATAAATACACACACACACACACACACACACACACACACACACACACACACACACACACACAACTACATGTACTCACAAACTCACATCAATTCAAGCTTATAACAACTGGATAAAATATTAAAATGTGAAAAATAAAAGCCTTAAGAAGGTATATGATTTTGAGGAACCAATTTAGGATGAGCTATGGCCTCCACACATATGTTAACAGGCACACAAGCTTCACTTCACTACTGTACACCTCACATTCACTAATAATAATACCTAAGAAAGAAACTGAAAAATACACATGAGAAAACTGTTCAGTGTGAGAGAGGCTTCTGACACTCATGGCTATGCCAAAGCAATGATAGAAAGGAATATAAATGTACTCAATAAGCAGGAAAAGGTTTAGTGTTTTATAATTTAAATTAATATCATTGAACTACAAGAGCTAATATGAAATTATTTTTCAGTTTATAAAATCTTTCACTGCTGTTGAGGAAAATTTGAAAATTAAAACATTCAGAAACAATGTGGAAAAGAAGGCAAGTTATTAAAAGCTGGGAGTAAATTAGAAATCAATTTTCACAGGAACAAGTATACTTTACAATAATCAATCAGAATCTCCATGAACACTGTTAACACACCTTGCAATATAAATTGATGTAAGCCCAATTCTTGCTATTTTATTTTCTAACCTGACTTCATCATGATTTACATATATTTGCCCTTTGTTTAACTATTTCCTTTAGTCCTGATGCTCTGATTGATCAATTCTGCCAGAAGACACACCACTGAAGACTAGTGCTGCATGCAACCAGACAAAGTGAGGACTAACAGAACAAAGCCCTCTGGTGTCTGTGGGTGAGGCCCTGGTCCATGAGAGAATCATGTTCCTTCAGCTCTGCCTGTGGATGTTGCTCTTACTCTCTGAAAGGTCACCAACTACACATGCTAGGTACAGTAGCCCTCCAGAAGTAGTGATACCCTTGAGGGTCACTGACCCTAGTAGACATGATATTTCCCCAGACTGGCTCTCTTATAGCCTGCGCTTTGGAGGAGAGAGACATATTATCACCATGAAACCCACAAAATACTTCGTATCCAGGAACTTCCTACTGTTCACTTACAATGACAAAGGTGATCTCCTTGAAGAACAGCCTTTTGTTCAGAATGACTGCTACTACCATGGCTATGTAGACAGAGAACCTGAATCCACGCTCATTATTAACACCTGTTTTGGGAGTTTGCAAGGCATAATAGAGATAAATGGCACAGTTTATGAAATCATGCCCAAGAACCGAACATCCACATTTGAACATCTGGTATACAAAATAGACAGTGAGGACTCAGAATCATTTTCAATGAGATGTGGGTTAACAGAAGAAGAGATAGCACGACAAATGAAGATTCAAGAAAGCAAAGACTCCACACTTAAGCAAAGCCAATATGAGAATTGGTGGACCCACCACAAGTATGTTGAATATTATGTGGCAGTAGATAATAAACGATATGTTTACAAAAATAATAATGTCACAGCTTGTATGCAGGAAATGTTGCAAGTTGTCAATGGAATAAATGGTTATTATCTTCAGATAGATATTGAGGTGGTTTTAACTACACTGGAAGTTTGGACTCAAACAAACCATGTTGATGTAACAGCATCTGTAGGTGATGTCCTATCTAATTTCTGCGCTTGGAAGATGAATAACGTTGACAATCGCATTAGAAATGATATTGCACATCTTTTTGCCAGACAAACATACACTGGGAGTTCAGGCCAAGCTTATGTAGGAACAGTTTGCCAAAATAATAATTGTGCAGTTAACAGTTTCATGACAGATTCACTTCCAGGCATGGCATTCTATACAGTACATGAGATGGGTCATAATTTGGGTATGCCTCATGATGAGAATTACTGTACTTGTGGATTACCAAGCTGCATAATGGCTGTATCAAAAACTAATGCCCGTAAGTTCAGCAACTGCAGTTATGAGGCTATGTATTCAGTGATTACCAAAACAAGTTGTCTATACAATATTCCAGATATATTAATAAAAGCAAACCTCACCTTGTGTGGGAATAATATAGTTGAAGAAGGAGAGCAGTGCGACTGTGGATCCTCTGATTCATGTGAGACTGATGCATGCTGTAGCGAAGGCTGTGTGTTCAAACCTGATGCTGAATGTGCTACTGGGCTTTGTTGCAAAGATTGCAAGTTCATTCCAGCAGGCACAGAGTGTAGAGAAGAGAACAATGAATGTGACCTTCCAGAGTGGTGTCATGGAACTTCAGCTGAGTGTCCAGAAGATGTATACAAGGAAGATGGAACTTCTTGCGGGGGTGATAGTTACTGCTATAATAAGATATGTCCTAAACGCGAAGAACACTGTCAGACGCTTTTTGGCAGGAGTGCCAAAAGTGCAGATGAGACTTGCTATATGGAAATGAACACACGGGGTGACCGTTTCGGTAACTGTGGTAACGATAGCCGTAACTACAGAATATGTGATAATGCTGATATACTCTGTGGACGAATTCAGTGTGATAATGTAGAAGAGATTCCACAGAGGAGAAACCATGAAACAGTGCATTGGACTCACTTCAATGATGTCACCTGCTGGAGTATGGACTACCATTTTGGAATTACCACAGAGGACGTTGGAGCAGTGAGAGATGGCACAAATTGTGGTACAAACAATGTGTGCATTGATAGGCAGTGTGTCCCTAACCCTTTTTTGTTTAATAACTGTTCGGTCCAATGCAATAACAAAGGAGTCTGCAACAATAAACAACACTGCCATTGCGATGAGGAATGGGAGCCACCAGACTGTCTACTAAGTGGCTATGGAGGTAGTATAGACAGTGGACCAGCACCAAAGATATATTTTAGGAGCAGGCGCAAGAGAAGACAGTTAATGCTAGCTCTTTTAATTCTTTTTTTGGTTTTGTTGTTTGTATTTCTCTTGATTTGTCTAACTACAAGAAAGAAATCAGACCAAGAAAGTGAACCAGAACAAATGTCAGAGCCAGAACCTGAACCTGATAAACCTGATGAACCTGATAAACCTGATAGACCTGAAAGAGGACGTAGCACTAACATTAAACATAAGGCTTCAGCTAAGAAACGTCAGAAAAGTGAAAAGAGAAAAAGTGAGAAACGTAAAAGTAAAAAAGACCACAAAAAGAAAAAATAAGAAAATATTTACTCTCTGGGAGATCCATCATTTATTAACTTGTAAACTTCTGAACCTAGTAGTATCACTGTGTGTGTAAGAAAACGAAGGCCAGAAATTTTGGAGACCTCCTTGTTTGAATATCAAAACCATTCACCATAAAATAAATGGAGGTCCTTCCACACTCATAATTTTCTTTATTTTCATCATTTTGTTGCTGTATTTGTAATGGAATTGATATCTGTCGGCCATTAGCATACATCCAACCCATGGTCTTCTGTATGTGTTTCTTTGCCTTTGTTTTCTCTCAGCTCTAAAGCCCTTCCCCTTTTCAGTCTGCTCTGTCACATAGCGAGAACGAACCTGAAATACCATTTCCTCATGGCAATTCTTGTCTGCTAGAACCTGCCCCTTAGGAGAGCCAGAGTGAGATCTGAAACTTGAGGGAAGGGTTTGAGGTTCTGAGGATGGTTGCTGTAGTCTCGGCTCTCACCTTGATGGAATCAGTAGCTCTCACTCTGCAGGTGATTTTAACACAGATTTGAAAACTCAACAACAGACCTGTCCTAGTTAAGTAATTATTGTTATTATGAAACACCATTACCAAAGCAAATCAGAGTGGAAAGTGTAACACAAATTTCTAAACAGTCTTATTAATAACAACCCAGAGCCAGATATTGGGGAGAAAGCTGAAAGATCAGAGGAATAAAACAAGCCAGCCACAAGTTCTTACTACTACTTGGAATCCTCAGCCCAAGAGAGCTACTTCCTGTACATTCACATCTTATAGATTTTTCTGTGCCCTGCCATCTTACTTCCTCTCTCTGCACAGCTCTATCACTTCCTGTCTGTTTGTACAGACCGCTTAAACAGTTGTAACCAAATCTTTCCAGTCATGAGAGATAATTTTATTACAAGTTGACCACAAGTTTAACATCTGCTTTACAAAGAATGCGTACCATATGAGACTATAGCTTCCTAGAATCTCCTCAAATCTAACATTTGCACAGGGGTCCAAATCAGCTCGTACACTTTTTGAGCATTTGACAGTTCCTGTACGGTTACCGGATAGATGAAGGTTGGATGTTTGAAAGCCTTAGGCTGTTTCTCGGTAACTGTATAATGCAATGCTGAGATAGGTTTACATTTAAATTCTTCTGTCTGGGTCTGAATACCTCTATGATCTGCTTTAACAAGTTTTTCTAAAACTTTTATCTTGACACTCATATCAACAACCTTATTAATGATAAAACAAAAATGATCAAACAAATAATGTTCATAATTGACATTATTTAAATTCCATCAACACTAATTACTCTCTCATTTAATCATTCCATTTTCAGACTACCTAATGTGTTATCAAACAGAGACCAAGTTCCCTCCATTGTAAAAATGTTTCCAATTTTTTAATGCGGGATAAAATTCCCTTTTAACTAATTTCTCCCTTTAAGAAATCTTAATTGACTCACCAACTCTGCCAACTGTGTAGAACAGTAGAACCCTGAGGGAGTTTGAAGGCAGATACCTAGTGTGGTAGCAGTCTGAGATAGGGTTCCAGAGAGAGCCCACAACCCATCAGGAGAGAAGAAGCCAAAGAGACTCTGGCCCGAGTGGGGTGGAGACTTTAGTTGTGGGCAGCTCAGGCCTGAGCCTCAGGCCTCTGCAGGTGATTTTAACACAGATTTGAAAAGTCACCAACAGGCCTGTCCTAGTTAAGATTATTATTGTTATTATGAAGCACCATTATCAAAGCAAGTTGGGTGGAAAGGATTGATTTGGCTCTCATTTCCTTATTCATCTCTATCATCCTACAGAAGTCAGGACAGGAACTCTAACTGGGCAAGAATCTGGAGGCAGGAATTGAGACAGAGGCAATGGAGGGGTGCTGCTTCCTGCCTTAGTCCTCTTGGCTTGTTCAGCCTGCTTTCTTGTATAACTAAGGAACAACAACCCAGAAGTGGCACCACCAAAAAAGGACAGGACCTTCCCCTATCAATCACTAAATGAGAAAATGTTCTACAGAACTCTCTACAGCCTAATCTTATGGGGGAATTTTCTCAATCAAGGTTTCCTCTGCTCTGATGACTATAGCTTGTGTCAGTTTAACATATATCTAGCCAGTACAACACCATTGTCAGCTCTAGAGATTCAGAACAATTATAAAACACCAAGTATTATGATCTCAGGTCTCTGTGCCCTCTACTGTTTCCAGACATGAATGCACCAAACCTCTCCTTTGAAATTATCCTCCCACAGCCCGGGAACAGCCTTCAAAGCCATGAACGACTATCCATACCTGTTTCGCTTTGATCTCTAGTTCCAGTGTAGAGAACTATACCTTCCAGTTAGCATGCTTGGTCAACTCAAGGATAAGTGTTTCTAATGATGTAAAGATACTACACTTGATTCCTATGCTGAAATCTGAGTCTCATCATTTCACTTTATTAATATGGGAAGATAATTTAAGCTTCAATATTATTTCCTTTAAACCTACAACCAAAAATGGTAAATCTTGATACTCAATGATTAATCACCTTCCTTACAAAATGAAATCATAAAGACATTGACAGATCTGTATCAGATTAAATAAATACAATGAAATCTAGTTTACTTTGGAAATAAAATTAAAATTCCCTGATAAATGTTAAAAAAACAAACTTTAAATGCAGAGAGAAACCTTTCAGAAAGTAGTACCTGGCCTCTAGCCTAATCAAACAACCCATTCTGCACTGTAGCCATGCATTAAGCTTCTCCAAATGCCATCCTATGTGCATCTACCAACAGGTCCCTTCTCTGCTGTCTCTACCACACCACTCTATAAAAGAATCTAACCTGGTGAATGTCACACACCATGCCATCCACATTTCCCTTCCATCTGCTTTTTCTAGCCCTGGTCCCATAAGCAGTGCCAACTCTAGTGTAGCTCCCAATGCCTGTGCCATCAATGGTTTAGACTTCCACTGAGTCCTACAACTCATATTATATGTGCTAACCTAATTTGACCAACCAAGCCTGTACTACATTTAAGGTCTGGACTTCTGAAAAGACCTACCCTGCTGGCAATCAACTACTGGTCCCATCTGAGTCATTTCTTAAAACCCCACAAGGTACCCAAAATTCCCCCCTCCTCTTCCAGACTGCAGCCTAGTGAGTTCCCCTAACATCCCCAACCACACATTTTCTAAAGCACACCAGATCTTGCCTGGCTTCCACAGCCAGCGCAAAGAAGCTCTATATTTGGGCTCAGGTCCTCCCTGACTAGCTTACAACCCTCATGACTCTCCCATGCCATATTTAAACTCGCTCTGAAGCCAGAAATATCCTCAAACTCAAGGCTTGAAAAAGAAAGCACATCCTGTAAACTAGCCCAGTATCCTCTGTCCACCCCACTTCAGTTCACCCAAGCTGTTTCCAATATCTCGATCGAACCACTATATCCACAACAAACTCAGACCTAACAACAGAAGTCCATATGGCCAGATCATATTGGCACAATAGCAAGAGTATTAAAGTTCAAGTCACTGTCTCCTCTCCAAAACCTACAGGTCCTAAAGAAGTGTTTGTAAATGTGAATTACCTAGATGAACTCTGTGATACAGAATATAAAAGGACAATCATAAACTTCATTAAAGAACTCAAAGAGTTTAAAAATACAAGAAGAAACAGCTCAATGCTATTAAGGAGAACGAACTTAAGGCAGCTAAACTCCTAAGTGATGCCAAAGAAAACACAAACATAAGACTAATGGAAATGCATAAGATAATCCAGGACTTGAGAATAGAATTCAATCAAGAAATAGAAACATTAAAGAGTACATTAGAAAAAATGAAGGTATCCTTGAGAAACCCAATAGCTCAACAACAAAACTCAAAGGAATGTCTTACTTATAGAATGAATCAAGCAGAAGGGAAATTATCAGGTTTTGAAGATAAAATAGAGGATGTAGACCAAATAAGCAAGGAACATAATTTATTTAAATAATAAAGGAACGCACAAGAAATAGGAAATGCCAGGGAAAGCCTTCAAATGTGAGAAACCATGGAAAACACCAAACTTTTGAATTAAAAGTGTAGATGACAAAGTAAAATCCTATATCAATGACATAGTCCAGAGTTTCAAGAAAATCATAGAAGTGAACTTCCCCAAATTGTGGAAAGGCACACATAGATACAAGAAGCACATTGAACACCAAAATAAACAAGACAAGGAAAGACAATCCCCACAGCATAACTATTTAACACAGTTATAACAAATGATAAATTAAGTGTATTGAAAACTGCATGAGAAAAAAAGTCATATATAAAGAAAAACCCAACAGAATAGCAATTGATTTCTCAATAAAAATTTTGAAAACCGTGTCTAGAGCAATGCATTTCACTTCCTAAAATATTATGACTGCCAATCTTGAATAATATATCCAACAAAAGGATATTCTATGATTTAAGGAGAAAGAATTTTTTTTCATGACACAAACAAACTAAGAAGGGTATATCCAACAAATCTAACCTAAAGGAAATACAGGAAAAAAGATTTGGGGCTAAAGAAGGGAATGAACATAGCATAGAGACTATGAGTATAAATATAACACAAAGTACCACTGAGAACACAATCAGCAACATCCGCTATGAACAACACAGTGACCATAGAAAACATTCAATGCAGGCTGACCAAATTTTTAGTCAAGAAACAAAATCTACTTACCTGATGTCTACAAGAAATGTATCTTAGCTTTAAAGACAGATACTGACTTAGAGTAAAAAGGTGGAAAAAGTACTTCAATCAAATGAGACCAGGAAACAAGTAGGCTTAACTTTCACAATATCTGACAAAGTAAACTTCAAGTGAATCCAACCATGGGAGATAAAGGGACACTTCATTCTTATCAAGGAAATAGTTAATCAAGAACACTTTACTGTCTTTAACATATGTGCACCATATTCTGGTGCACTCTATCTCATAAAAGAATTTACTACTAGGTTTAAAGACACAGATTAATGTCAATCCAATAATAGAAGATGATTTCAATACTCTACTTTCTGGTACAAATGTGATATAGACAAAAAATATATACAAAGAAATAACAAAAATAATGGACATAATACATCATAATGGATTTGATATTAGCTATAGAATACTGTACCCACTCTTGAAAGAATACATTCATTCCTCTCATCAGCACATGAAAGTATTGGGGCCAGGCTAACCTAAAGGTCTCTCAAAGGTCCTGATGAAAAGATAAAGGGAATTTAAGTTCTGTGTCCTTGCCCAGCTTGGCTGGGTCCAGGACATTGAGGGATTTAAGTTTTATATTCCTGGAAATTCTACTTTTCCCCTGAAAGTCTGCTGCGTGCTTGGTGTGTTGCACACTAGAGATAACCTGTGTTCCCTTTGTATGAAATTGCTTGATAATTTTCCTGATGACTCTGTCCCATTTTGTGATAGTGTTGTGTTAACTCTGTCCATGAAACAGTGCTGCTAAATAAATAGTACATGAAACAGTGCTACTAAATAAACTTGCAGGCATGAGACATCAACTTATTTAGTCCTCCCGACCCCAGCTTTCTGTCTTGTTCAGTTTCTCATTCCTGGCCTTCTCCACTGAAACCTTACAGTTAGGACCCTCATTTGTACAGACACAAGTCACTGAAGCTTTTCTAAAATAGACCACATTGGGGGACACAAAGCAAATAGTTACAAATTCAAAGAGATGGGATAAGTCATTGTATTGTATCTGCTGATAATGCAATAAAACTTAAAATTCACAGACAACAAATTTCTATAATATATGGTAATTTAAAAAGACTGAACAACTCATTACAGAATGATGAGTGGGTCCAAGAAGAAATCAAGATTAAAAAAGAGTTTTCCTGAAACTATTGAAACTGAAAACAATACAACCAAACTTCTGGGATACACAGAACGCAGTCACAATTCCAAGAAACTTCATTAAAAAATCAGAAAGACCTCTAGTAAATGACTTAATGATACAATCCAAAAAAATTGAAAAAAATAGCAACCTTAAACAATAGCAAGAAATAATAAAAATCAGAGCAGGAACCAATGAAATATAATCGAAGAAAACAACGCAAAAAATCAATTCATTTAAGAACTGGTTCTTTGAGAAGATAAGCAAAATTGCTAGACCCTTCACTCAACTAACTCAAAGAAAGTAAGAGAGGACACAAACTAATGGAATAAGAAATGAAAAGGGAAACATTACAGCATATATCAAAGAAAATTAGACTATTATAAGGAATTACTTTAAAAACCACTGCTCCAAGCCGGGCAGTGGTGGCGCACGCCTTTAATCCCAGCACTCGGGAGGCAGAGCCAGGCGGATCTCTGTGAGTTCGAGGCCAGCCTGGACTACCAAGTGAGTTCCAGGAAAGGCGCAAAGCTACACAGAGAAACCCTGTCTCGAAAAACCAAAAAAAAAAAAAAAAACCACTGCTCCTCATGGAAGCAGTAGTGTGGCATAGTGAGTCATGTAGTAAATTCTTTCATTCATGTATTTTGCTTGCAAGTGTTTATTGCAAAGAGTATTTGATCTGGTTCGAGGATTCTGGTATCTACCACAATATCCATGCTGGGCCATCACGAGAATTCTTCTTGGTGACTGATTTTTCTGGGTTTTTTTTCTGCTTTTTTCTCTTAAATTTTATTTTATTTTATTTTGGGGATAGTTTGCAAGGGCAGAGTGTGGAAACAAAGGGATGGGGAAATGAAGGTGATGAAGGGGCGTGATTTGAAAGACACAATAACAAATAAAAATGAAGTTAAATAAAAAATACTCCATTAAGCTGTAAAACCTGAAGGATGAAGAAGAGGATGGAAGAAGTTTCCATTCTAAGAAGAAGTTAACAATCAAAACAGACCCATGAAAATTAGAAGATTGAAATAGAAGTAATAAAAGGCCTTCCAGGTTAAAAATATGTTTCAATGCCAGTTGAATTCACAACAGAATTCTAATAGACTTTCAAAGAAGATTTAAAGCCAATCATTCTTAAACATTGCAGGAGATAGTAAAAGATGGAACATGCACAAATGCCTAAGAAGCTAACTACACTCTAATACTAAAGCATGACACAAAAACGAACCTACAAGCCAATAACCATGAGGAACATAGATTCAAAATGCTCAATGAAATACTTGCAAACAGAATACAGACATACATCAAAAAGACTATCTCCCATGAACAAGTTATCTTCATTCCTGAAATGCAGGCACAATTCAAAATAAATAATTATATGTAATAAACCACGTGAATGGATTTTACACAACAGTCACATGATCATCTCAATAGACACAGAAAATGCCTTTGACTAAACCCAACATGATGTTATGGTGAAAAACCTAGATAATGTAGGACTGGAGGGGACATAGCTCAACACACTAAAGTCTGTATATGAGAACTCTCCAGTGAACAAGAACCTAAATGGAGAAAACTTTAAAGCAATCCCATTGAAGTCAGGAATGAAACAGATTCCTACTATGCCCATTCCTTTTCAACATTATGCCAAAAGTACTGCATGGAGAAATGAGGAATGAAAAGTAAATTATAGACTGCCCCCACACCCATCTGCCCAAGACCCCTGCCACTTCTTGAGGCTTGGAAACCAACTCCCTGCTCCATCTGGCCCAGAGGGAAGCCTGCCCCTAGGACCCATCCCTGGGCCCCAGTCATTCCCCAGAAATACCCACCCAATTTGGCCCCAGTTGCTGGCCAGCTGGCAGGGCTCCTGCGGGAAGGTCCCCCTTTTCCAAGACTGCCCCATCGGACCCTGCAATCTATATGCCCTGCCCCCACACCCATCTGCCTGAGACCACCCGGCCACTTACTGAGGCTTGGAAACCAATCCCCAGCTTTCATGCAGCCCAGAGAGAGAGCTCTCATTGGGCCTAGAGAGAGAGTTCTCATTGGACACAGAGCTGTCATTGGACCAAGAGTGACCTCAGGAGACAGGGAAACTGCCAGCCCTCATTAGACCAAGAGTGGCTTTCTGAGAAGTAGAATCTGCCACCTCTCATTGGACCAAGAGAGATTTCCTGAAACACAGAATCTGTCAGCTCTGACTGGACCAAGAGCCCTGATAAGACCAAAATCAAATCTGTGAGTTGCAGAATCAACTAGCTTGGGTTGACCCAAGAGCAGCTCCCTGAGACACAGAAGCTTCCTGATCCAATTAGACCAAGAGCTAAAATTAGACCCAAAAGGGCCCCCTGAGACACAGACACAACAAGCACAAAGGGGACCAACAGCAACTCGCTCAGACATAGGCACCTCTTATACCTATTAGATGAGGAGATGGGCAGACATCAAGGCAGAAGTACATACAACAACATAAAGAGCAAGACAGCATCACCAGAACCTAGCCCTCCTCCAACAGCAAGACCTGATCATCACAAGGTAGAAAAAGCAGAAGAAAGCAACCTTAAGAATATCATCATGAAGATGCTAGAGGCCTTTAAAGAAAAATGAAAAATGAAATTGAGGAAAAGATGAACAAAAAAGTGGAGGAAATCAATAAAAAAAATTGAGAAAAAGTCAAACAAAAAATGGGAAGAAATCTATAAAGAAATAAAGGAAAAGACAAATAAAAAATGGAAGAAAGTGCTGTGGGATGTTCTGTATGGCAAATGTGTTGCTAATTAGCCAATAAATAAAACACTGATTGGCCATTGGCTAGGCAGGAAGTGTAGGCGGGACAAGGAGGAGAATAAAGCTGGGAAGTGGAAGGCTGAGTCAGAGAGACACAGCCAGCCGCCACAATGAGAAACAGCATGTGAAGATGCCGGTAAGCCACGAGCCACGTGGCAAGGTATAGATTTATAGAAATGGATTAATTTAAGCTGTAAGAACAGTTAACAAGAAGCCTGCCATGGCCATACAGTTTGTAACCAATGTAAGTCTCTGTGTTTACTTGGTCGGGTCTGAGCAGCTGTGGGGACTGGTGGGTGAGAGAGATTTGTCCTGACTGTGGGCCAGGCAGGAAAACTCTAGCTACAAGAAAGCAATAAATCTCCTTAAAGAAAACTATGAAAAAGCAATGAAACAGGTAAGAGAAATAGTTCAAGACATGAAAAGGAAAATAGAAAAAATGAAGAAGACACAAACAGAGGGAATGCTGGAAATAGAAAATCTGAGTAAATGAACAGGAAACACAAATGCAAGCATAACCAACAGAATACAAGAGATGGAAGACAGGATCTCTGGTGTAGGGATACAAGAGAGGAAATGGATTCATCAGTCAAAGAAAATACCAAAGCCAAAAAAGTCATAACACAAAATGGCCAGGAAATTTGGGACACCATGAAAAGACCAAACCTACGAATAATAGGGATAGAAGAAGGAGAAGAATACCAACTCAAAGGCACAGAAAATATATTCAACAAGGTCATAGAAGAAAACTTTCCCAACTTAAAGAAGGAAATGCCTAAGAAGATACAAGAAACCTATAGAACACACACAAAAAAAAGTCCCCTCGCCACATAATAATTAAACAACTAAGCCTACAGAATAAAGAAAGAATATTAAGAGCAGCAAAGGAAAAAGGCCAGGTGACATATATAGACAAACCCATCAGAATAACACCCAAACGATTTCTCAGTGGAGACTTTGAAAGCCAGAAGGACCTGGACAGATGTAATGCAGACACTAAGCAACTATGGATGCCAGCCTAGACTAATATACCCAGTAAAAATTTAATCATCATAGACAGAGTGAACAAGACATTCCAAGACAAAACCAGATTTAAAAATACTTATCCACAAATTCAGCCCTACAGAAAGCACTAGAAGGAAAACTCCAACCTAAGGAACTCAGATACACCCACAAAAATACAGGCAATAGATGACCCCACATCAGTAAACCCCAAAGAAGAGAAGTACACACACACTACCACCAAAAGATAACAGGAATGAACAATCACTGGTCGATAATATCCCTTAGTATCAATGGACTTAATTCACCTATAAAAAGACAAAGGTTAACAGAATGGATATGAAAGCAGGACCCATCTTTCTGCTGCATATAAAAACACACCTCAAATTCAAAGATAGACACTACCTATGAATGAAAGGCTGGGAAAAGTTTTTCCAATCAAATGGACTTAAGAAGCAAGTGGGTGTAGCCATCCTAATATCCAGCAAAATAGACTTCAAACTAAAATCAATCAAAAAAGATCAAGAAGGACATTACATACTCATCACAGAAAAGATGAAGTTTCAATTCTGAACATTAATGCCCCAAACACAAGAGCACCCACATATGTAAAAGAAACATCACTAAAGAATAAATCGCATATAAAACCCCACACATTAATAGTGGGAGACTTCAACACCCCACTCTCATTACTGGACAGATCTGCCAAATCGAAACTTAACAGAGAAATAAAGGACTTAACTGATGTTATGACTCAAATGAACTTAATCAATATCTACGGAACATTCCATCCTAACAAAAAAGAATATACCTTCTTCTCAGCAACCCATGGAACCTTCTCTAAAATTGACCACATACTTGGCCACAAAGCAAATCTCAACAGATACAAAAAAATTGGAATAACCTCCTGTGTTCTATTAGACCACCATGGTTTAAAGTTAGATTTCAACAACAACAAAAACTACAGAAAACCTGCAATCTCATGGAAAGTGAATAATGCTCAACTGAATCACGAATGGGTTAAGGAAGAAATAAAGAAAGAAATTAAAGACTTCCTAGAGATCAATGAAAATTAATATACCACATACCCAAACTTATGGGACACTATGAAAGCAGTGCGAAGAGGAAAATTAATAGCAATAAATGCCCACATAAAGAAATTGGAGAAATCTCACACTAGTGACTTAACAGCACACCTGAAAGCTCTAGAACAAGAAGAAGCAAAGTCACCCAGGAAGAACAGACATCAGGAAATAATCAAATTGAGAGCTGAAATCAATAAAATAGAAACAAAGAGAACAATACAAAGAATCAATGAAACAAAGAGTTGGTTCTTTGAGAAAAACAACAAGATAGACAAGTCCTTATCCAAACTAACCAAAAGTCAGAGAGAGAGCATCCAAATTAACAAAATCAGAAATGAAAAGGGAGACATAACAACTAACATTGAGGAAATCCAGAGAATCATCAGGTCATACTTCAAAAACCTCTATTCCACAGAACTGGAAAATCTAAAAGAAATGGACAATTTTCTGGATAGATACCACATACCTAAATTAAATCAAGACCAGATAAACTATTTAAATAGACCAATAACCCCTAAGGAAATAGAAACAGTCATTAAAAGTCTCCCAACCAAAAAAAGCCCAGGACCAGATGGTTTCAGCACAGAATTCTACCAGATCTTCAAAGAAGAGATAATACCAATACTCTTTAAATTGTTCCACACAATAGAAACAGAGGGAATGTTACCAAACTCCTTCTATGAGACTACAATTACCCTGATTCCCAAGCCAAACAAAGATGCAACAAAGAAAGAACTACAGACCAATCTTCCTCATGAACATTGATGCAAAAACACTCAATAAAATACTGACAAACAGACTCCAAGAATACATCAAAACAATTATCCACTATGATCAAGTAGGCTGCATCCCAGGGATGCAAGGGTGGTTCAACATATGAAAGTTTGTCAATGTAAAACACCATATAAACAAACTGAAAGAAAAAAACCACATGATCATGTGGCTGGAGAGTTTTCTCTCCGGGTCCCACCAAGCCCCTGCAGTTCTACAACCCATGTATAAAATAATCACTCAGACGCTTATACTACTTATAAACTGTATGGCTGTGGCAGGCTTCTTGTTATCTACTTCTTTTCTCTTAAATTAACCCATTTCTATTAATCTATACTTTGCCACGTGGCTAGTGGCTTATTGGTACCTTACATCTCCCTTGTCATGGTGGCAGCTGGCAGGTCTCTCCGCCTCAGCCTTTCACTTCCCCCAATTCTCTTCTCTTTGTCCCACCTATACTTCCTGCCTGGCTACTGGCCAATCAGTGTTTTATTTATTACCCAATCAAGCAACACACATAACATACAGAACATCCCACAGCATGACCATATCACTAGATGCTCAAAAGGTATTTGACAAAATCCAGCACCCCTTTATTGGTGAAATTATTAAGGCCACTCCACGTAGTTAAAAGGAGATTTATTTAATGGCGTAACTTACAAATTAAGGGATAGGTAGGTCGCAGGGTCTGGGGAAGGTGTATCACAGTCCAGTGGTGTTCTCTGGAGCTTTGCTTGGTCCACCTCCACTATCCAGGGTCCCGGAACAGAGAGAGCGCCCACAGATCCAGATCTCGGGTCCCCAGGTGCCTCCCTTGGCCCCGCCTTGTAGGCGTGACAGTTGCCGAAGTCTCAATGGGGGTTGGAACTTCCAGATCAAAGCTGGAATGGCTACCCACTACATCTCCCCCTTTTTGTCTAAATAAGAAAGTTCTAATCTAATACAAGACTATATACAAAGGAATGGTTATCAAATATTGTCCAGGAATAATGAGGGATAATGACCTAGATAAGCTGGAACTACAACCAATGCAAACAATATCAAGCAAGAAACACATACTAAAATCCAGAGAAGTATAGAGCATAGGTAAATGGCATGTTACAAAGATCATTCCAAAAGGTATCCTATCCTAAAGAACCTGAATCTAATACTTAATATGTTCTATCTACTAAGTTGTAACTATAACTGCTAGTCTTCAAGCCCATCAAAGACCTGAGAAGGAATATAATGGTACCTGAGAAATGGTAGATGGATGCAAGCAACTTTCGGGAATCTTGCGAGAGTAGACCGAGACAGCTGGCAGCCTGGACAGTCACCTAATGTTTCTCAGCATTGTTGGTGCATTCAAATTGACTACAGGCCTAAAGTATCTGACAGACCATTTTCAGAAGCAGGAATTCTGAAAGACCATCTTACCCTGTCTTGGCAGAGTACAGTGGTCGCTTTCCTTGTGTCCCGCTTGTCCAGAAAGGATAGCATTGCATTTGTACTGTCAGCCATCGAGGCAAGGGCAGTTCTTTGCCCAGTAAGCCATTTTGCCAAGAAGACAAACTTCCAGATGGAAATGTCTTAGAAGCCCAACATTCTCTCGGGATCAAATTGGTGCAGCCAGAAGCAATTGTGTCTCACATCAACAGAATTCTAAGTTATTTAAATGCCACATTCTCTAGGTCTATGAAGTGTTTGAAGATTACCTGTCCATCTGACCTATGTATCTGTAAATCTGGATAACCTAACTAATGTAACTATAGAGATGACAAGCATAGGTGACTATAAATCTATAAGTCTTATCTACCAAAATAACCTAAGGACTAAGGCTTCACATAAACAAGATAAACAGTCTATAAGCAAGTGTATGGTAAAGAACAATGACTTCAAATTTGTGACAATACACAAGATGTTATAACAGAGGTAGGAATGTATATAGTGCGATATGCAATATGACAATAATCTTAAATATATATCAATATTTATAACAGAGGTAGGAGTATGTAGTGTGATATGCAATATGACAATAATCTTAAATATATATCAATATACCGAATATCCTAAGCAGAAGTAGAACATACATAAAGTATGACAGATATAAATTTACATTTGTATCAATATACAAATATTTCAAATAAGAGTAGAAATATATGTACATTATAACAAATATAGTTCTGTATTTGTATCAATATATAAATTATCTTAAACAGGAATATAAAAATAGTTTACATTTGTATCAACATATAAGAATCCATAACAGTGCAAATTACAGTGCAAATTATTTAAGGCTGCTATTTTACTAAATTTGTTTACTAGTATACACAATAATCTACCATAATATCTTATACCATTTCTTCTTTTCCTTTTTTTTCTTTTTTTTTAGAATACTGAGTTTAATATTTCCTTCCACCCCCAACCCTATAACCATCATCCATATCCCTGAGAATTATGAAACCTAAGGGAGAAGGGGCATCGTTTTCTTAGAATTGCTTCCTGCTGTTTAGGGGGTGATGTTATCTCTGTTGGGTACTGTGAGAAAGCTCAGATAGTTAAATCTCAGTTAGACTAACTGTAGGTTCTGCAGCAAGTCTTAGAGTAATGGGTAAGATTGTCTGAAATTCTGGTAAGAAGTGTAGTATGATGATGATTACCACGGCATCATTCTGGATTGGGTAGAGTTGTTGTTGGGGCCCCATCTTCCTTCTGGAGACTTCTGAGATTGCTATTAGAAAAACTTATTTGTTATCAAAATGGAAGATTTGGATTTAAAGAGGACATAGCATGTAAGAAAGGATTCTGAAAAATCAAGAATAAGCATGGAGAGAATTAGAATCTAGAAGACAATTGTCCCTTTTTATTGGTTTCCTTCTGTCCCACACCAGAGGGCTCTTCTGATATGGGACTGAAGAATCTCTCAAACTTTTCTTTTAGCAATGTGCTTGGGTTTAGAGAAGGAGTGAGCCAATTCCAGCTCCAAAGCCAGCTTGGCTTATAATTGAATTGGAACCACAACTTTTCTAGATTGATAGAGAGATAGATGTTAGACAGTGAGATTTTACCGTGTGTAGATGGGTACCAATAGATTCTTTCTTTCTGCTGTAAACATCCGGATATCCAAGGCCTTATGATTTTTGGAAGATGGGTATTTCCATTATCCTGGAAAGACAAAAACAGAACCCTACCCCAACCTTGATTGTTAAATTTTTCTTACAACTTGTAGAGATGTCACATTGGTGGATGATCTTTTACTTCTCCTCATCAAGGGGTTTTTCCTGTTCGAATCGAATTTTTATTAATTTTGTTGGTATCCATAGCTTTTCTTCTCCTGCAGAAACAAAGGCAAAACCCCTTCCCCAACGTAGAACATATCCAGGTTTCCATTCTGAGTTTTGTCTGTCATCCAATGTCTCTCCGCAGCTGTTGTTCCTTTCTCATCAGCACTGAGAAAGTTCAAGGTTAATAAAGCACTATGCAATCTATTTCTAGGAGTCATTGTTACCTGTTGCTGTTTATTTAGCATATCCTTTAAAGTTCAATTGGATCTTTCTATGACTGCTTGGCCTGTGGGATTGTGTGGTATACCTGTAACATGCTTTATATTGTAATAAGCAAAGAATTGTCTCATTTTATTGGAGACATATGCTGGGGCATTGTCTGTCTTAATTTGTACAGGTATTCCCATGATGGCCATAACTTCTAATAGGTGTGTAATCACAGAATCAGCCTTTTCAGAACTCATAGGAGTTGCCCATTGAAATCCTGAATAGGTGTCAATGGTATGATGTACATACTTTAATCTTCCAAATTCTGCAAAATGAAACACATCCATCTGCCAAATTTCATTTCTTTGTATCCCTTTTGGATTCCTCCCTGCAGGTAATGGAAGTTGGTTATAGATGGAACAAGTAGGACATTTTTTCACAATATCCTTAGCCTGTTGCCAAGTGATGGAGAAATCCTTCTTCAAACCTTTGCTATTTACATGGTATTTCTTATGAAATTCTGAAGCTTCTAGCACATTACCTATTAGTAACTGATCAATCTCATCATTACCTTGTGCTAGAGGTCCTGGCAGACCTGTATGGGATCTGATATGTGTTATATATATAGGATGTTCCCTTTTTCTGATGATTTCCTGCAATTGTATGAATAATGAAGTTAATTCTGTATTATCAGGAATAAATTCAGCAGTTTCAATATGTAAAACAACTCTCTCTGCATATTGAGAGTCAGTGACTATATTGAGGGGTTCTGTGAAGTCCATCAGTACCATAAGAATGGCATACAGTTCTGCCTTTTGTACAGAGCTGTATGGACTTTGTACCACTTTACTTAAGTCTCCTGATTTATATCCTGCTTTCCCTGATTTATTTGCATCAGTATAGAATGTGAGGACTCCAGAAATTGGCTTTTGTCGTACAATGTGAGGAAGGACCCATTCGGTCTTCTTTATGAATTCTATTCTCTTGCTTTTGGGATAGTGGTTGTTAATCTCTCCCAAAAAGTTACTGTAGGCTCTCTGCCAGTATTCATTATCTTTCCATAGTGATGAAATTTCTTCATTAGTTAAAGGTACTACAATTTCTGCTGGGTCCATTCCTGTCAACTGGCGAAGTCTTAGTTTATCTTTTTGAATCAAATCAGAGATCTTTTCTATATAAGTCTTTAATTTCTTATTTGGTTTACATGGTAGGAATATCCATTCCAATATAATATCTTCCCTCTGCATCAAAATACTTGCTGGGGAATGTCTGGAGGGGAATATGACAAGAATGCATTTAAGTTCTGGATCCACACGATCCACATGTGCTTCTCGAATTGTCTTTTCTACTAGAGCCAATTCCTTCTCAGCTTCATCTGATAATTCTCTTGGACTATTTAATTCTTTGTCCCCTTCTAGAGTGTTAGCCAAATTTTGTAGTCCATCTTTGGGTATTCCCATGATACCCAGTAAGTTGGAAATGCTTCCTAATAACTTTTGAAAATCATTAAGAGTCTTCAATCGATCTCTCCTTAGCTGTACCTTTTGGGGTCTAATTTTTTGTAGTTCTATCTTATATCCTAAGTAGTTAATAGAATCTCCTCTTTGTATTTTTTCAGGAGCAATTTGCAGTCCCCAGCGAGGCAAAACTTTTTTTACTTCTTCAAACATGCTTTCTAATGTATCTAACTTTGGATCAGCTAATAGGATATCATCCATATAGTGATAAATTATGGATTGTGGAAACTTTACACGAATTATCTCCAATAGTTTCTGCACAAAGTATTGGCACAAAGTAGGGCTGTTTAACATTCCCTGTGGGAGGACCTTCCATTGATATCTCTTGACTGGCTGAGAATTGTTATAATTAGGTACTATGAAGGCAAATTTTTCTCTATCATTTTCTTGTAAGGGTATGGTAAAGAAACAGTCTTTTAAGTCAATAACTATTATAGGCCATTCTTTAGGTAGCAGAGAGAGCAAGGGCATCCCAGTCTGTAGGGAGCCCATTGGCTGAATTACTTTATTAATAGCTCTCAGATCTGTCAGCATTCTCCAATTACCAGACTTTTTTTTTAATAACAAATACAGGAGAATTCCAAGGGCTGGTAGATTCTTCAATGTATTGAGCATTTAACTGCTCTTGAACCAGCTGTTCTAAAGCTTGTAGCTTGTCTTTTGTCAAAGGCCATTGTCCAACCCAGACAGGTTTATTAGTTAGCCATTTTAAAAGTAAGGCAGTTAGTACTTCTGAGAGTTCAACAGCAGTTGTGCTCTGTTTGTGAACAGCCTGAATGGTTGGTGCCTGATTTTTATAACATGTGATGATATTATTCCTAGAAACATGCATTGGTCTGTATTCTTTTTCTGAAAGTGTAGGAATTTTAATCTGGGTATTCCAATATTGTAACAGATCTCGGCCCCAAAGATTTACTGCTACATTTGCTACATATGGCTTCAGCCTTCCTCTCTGTCCTTCTGGCCCTATGCATTCAACCCATCTCGAATTCTGTTTTATCTGCGATAGGGTGCCAATCCCTAAAAGTTGGACATCTACCTCTTAAAGAGGCCAATTTGGATGCCATGATTTTGGTGTAATTATAGTCACATCTGCACCTGTGTCTACCAGTCCCTCCATAACCAGGCCATTAATTCGAATTCTAAGCTTTGGTCTTTGATCATTTATGGAAGTCTGCCAAAATATTTGTTTTATAGTGTTCTTTGTAAACTGTGATCCACCCATCAGAGCTGTTTTATCATCCATTGCAGTATCGGTTTTTACATTAGGCATTGGTTTATTCAGTTGTCTTGGAGAGGAATTTCTTCCACAGTGGCTGGGAATGTTCATACTACATTTGATTTGGGGGCCTGCAAGAGGCCCCCTGGGGCGTTTCCCACCAGTAAAGGGTTACCTCGTATATCTATTTTTGATCTGCACTCACTGGTCCAATGTCGGCCTTTGCCACACCTTCTACATAATCCAGGAGGTGGTTGGGGTCTCCTGTTTAGGCTATTCCTAAAAGGAGTATTGCTTCTAGGAGTACGCCATGTACAGTTTTTACTTATATGACCTGGTGTACCACATTTAAAACATTTGGTAACACAGGGCCTTCTTTCACCTCTGGGATTTGTCTCTCCTATCCAAGCCTCATTACTGTAGTTACGAGACTCAACACCATTAGTATACTGAATAGATTCTTCCAAAGGAGCTGATCTGATCTTTAATGGTGTAAGTATTCTTCTGCATTCTGCATTAGCATTGTCGAACGCCAAGGACTCAGTTAATACTTTTCTTAATTCTTTATCTGATACAGCTCTTGTTATAGCTGTGTTCAGTCTTTGTAAAAAATCAGTGAAGGCTTCATTCAGTCCCTGAAATATCTTTGTGTATACCTCAGTTGGTTTTCCAGGTTCTGGAATTTTTTCCCAAGCATTTAGAGCTGCTGTACAGCATAGGGATATTGTATGTTCATCATAAATGGCTTGTACATTCCTGTCAGCGAAACATCCCTCAACAAGTATTTGATCTTGGGAGATCACAAAACCTCTGAGTTTACCTTGTTGTTCTAAATTTTTTGCCTCTTCTCTCAACCAGCTTTTCCACTGTAGCTGCTGACTATATTCTAGAACAGCTGAAATTAACTGATGCCAGTCATCTGGGATGATTCTATGTGAGGTAGACCACGAATTTAACAATTGTTTTACGTATGTGGAGTGTATCCCATACGTAACTACTGCTTCCTTTGTATTTTTAAAGTCCCTTGTTGAAATTGGTTGTAATGTATATGTATTATATGGCTCGGGGTGTGTGTCATCCACTGGCTTCTCATGGATGACAACAGGATAAGCCATTGTGTGAGAGCCATTTGGAGATGTTACAACCTCTATGGTCTTGCCCTTCTGCTTATTAGGTCCCTTGTCATGTTTACTGAGAGTTTCTTCTAAGGCCTGCAAACGAGCACCTAGGGTCTGTTCTATGGAGTGAACCTCCTCTCTGGCAAGGGACTCCAGATTTCTCATGAAATCATAGAAGTTTTTATGTTCTTCAGAAACACATGATTCCATGGACCTTATCTTATCAATTAATGATAATCTTTCTTCCTTATATAGTGTCTGGAGAGTTAGTGTTCTGTCCATTAAATATTCACATTTATTATCAATAAGATCAATTTTTGGTACAAGCCTGTTTTGTAAATCCTGATCAGCAGATTCCAGAGAGAGAATCTTTTTCTCTAAGGTCTCATTGCTATCCTTTAAAGCAGATTCCAGAGATAGAATCTTTTTCTGTAAGCCTTCATTGTTAGTTTTGAAAGCCTGTAAATCCTGGTTAGCAGATTCCAGAGAGAGAATCTTTTTCTGTAAGGTCTCATTGCTATCCATTAAAGCAGATTCCAGAGATAGAATCTTTTTCTGTAAGCCTTCATTGCTCTCGCTTAAAGTCTGTATCAGTCCCAATAATGACTCATCTTTGTTCTTGTTATTAAACCAGTGTTTGAACACTGTGTGGATTATTACAATGAATGCCAAAATGTTACAGGCCAGATATGCCTTAGGAAGGTCGTATATTTCCAGGAAGATGTCATTCATCATACAGGCAAAAAGGTTTTCAAATTCTTGTGAGGTAATGTTGTCAGCCATATTACAAGAATTACTCAAAATTTGTTAGTCAATTTTAAGGTGTAAAATTATCAGGTGCCTTTGCTTACCTTTCGTGGTTTTGGGGGGTGTAGTAGCACTTTTCAGCCAGCAGGTGGCGTTGGTACAGCTCCAAAGCAGGGCCTGCTGGTGATCTTGGCTGACTGCAGCTCGCTGGAGTCAAGATGGCGGGAGCCGGAGCCGGCGCCGGCACTCAGGAAGCCGGGGAGTGCCTCTTTCACTGGTCTCGGGGCTAAGCTAGGGAACTGAGACCGGACTAGCTGCTCCCTCTTTAGGGAATGGAACCCTGTAGGCGTTCCCTGGTTATATGGAACTTTGCAGGCGGGTTTAGGTACCCGCTAGCTGGGGAGGAGGCTGAGGGTAGGAGCCACCCAGGCCTTTGGAATTTGCCCCACGTGAGCGCCAGATATTGGTGAAATTATTAAGGCCACTCCACGTAGTTAAAAGGAGATTTATTTAATGGCGTAACTTACAAATTAAGGGATAGGTAGGTCGCGGGGTCTGGGGAAGGTGTATCACAGTCCAGCGGTGTTCTCTGGAGCTCTGCTCGGTCCACCTCCACTGTCCAGGGTCCTGGAATGGAGAGAGTGCCCGCCGATCCAGATCTCGGGTCCCCAGGTGCCTCCCTTGGCCCCGCCTTGTAGGCGTGACAGTTGCAGAAGTCTCAATGGGGGTTGGAACTTCCAGATCAAAGCTGGAATGGCTACCAACTACACCCCTTCAAGATAAAGGTCTTGGAGAGATCAGGAATACAGGGAACATACATAAAAATAATAAAGGCAATTTACAGCAAGCCAACAGTCAACATTAAAGTAAATGGGGAGAAACTCAAAGCGATTCCACTAAAATCAGGAACAAGACAAGGCTGTCTACTTTCCCCATACTTATTGAATATAGTACTTGAAGTTCTAGCCAGAGAAATAAGACAACATAAGGCAATCAAGGGTGTACAAATTGGAAAGGAAGAAGTCAAGCTTTCCCTATTTGCAGATGACATGATAGTATATATAAGTGACCCAAAAAATTTGACCAAGGAACTCATACAGCTTATAAACACCTTCAGCAGTGTAGCAGGATACAAGATTAACTCAAAAAAAATCAGCAGCCCTCCTATATACAAATGACAAACAGTCTGAGAAGGAAATCAGAGATATATCACCCTTTACATTAGCCACAAATGATATAAAATACCTTGGAGTAACTCTAAGCACGCAAAGGACCTATATGACAAGAACTTTAAGTCCCTGAAAAAAAGAAATTGAAGAAGATGTCAGAAAATAGAAACATCTCCCATGCTCATGGATAGGTAGGATTAACATAGTAAAAATGGCAATCTTACCAAAAGTAATCTACAGATTCAGTGCAATCCCCATCAAAATCCCAACACAATTCTTCACAGGTCTGGAAAGAACAAAACTCAACTTCATATGAAAAAACAAAAAACCCAGGATAGCCAAAAGAATCCTGTACAACAAAGCCACTTCTGGAGAAATCACCATCCCTGACATCAAGCTCTACTATAGAGCTATAGAAATAAAAACAGCTTGGTACTGGCATAAAAACTGACATGTGGACCAATGGAATCCAGTTGAAGACCCTGACATTAACCTATACACCTCTGAACATCTGATTTTTGACAAAAAAATCAAAACTGTACAATGGAAAAAAGAAAGCATCTTCAACAAATGGTGCTGATATAACTGGACATCAACATGTAGAAGATTGCAAATAGATCCATATCTATTGTCATGCACAAAACTCAAGTCCAAGTGCATCAAAGACCTCAATATAAAACCAGTTACACTGAACCTGATAGAAGAGAAAGTAGGAAGTAGTCCTGAACACATTGGCACAGGAGAACACTTCCTAAATATAACACCAGTAGCACAGACACTAAGAACAACAATTAATAAATGATACCTACTGAAACTAAGAAGCTTCTGTAAGGACACAGGAAATAAGACAGAACGACAGCCTACAGAATGGGAAAAGGTCTTCACCAACCCCACATCTGACAGAGGGCTGATATCCAGAATATATAAAGAAATCAAGAAACTAGACATCAAAATAACCAACAGTCCAATTAAAACATGGGCTACAGAGCTAAACAGAGAATTCTCAAAGGGAGAATCTCAAATGGCTGAAAGACATTTAAGGAATTGCTCAAAATCCTTAGTCATCAGGGAAATGCAAATCAAAATGACTCGGAGATACCATCTCACCCCTGTCAGAATGGCTAAGATCAAAAACACTGCAGACAGCTTATGTTTGAGAGGATGTGGAGCAAGAGGAACACTCCTACACTGTTGGTGGGAGTGCAAACTGGTATAGCCACTTTAAAAATCAGTATGGTGGTTTCTCAGAAAACTGGGAATCAATCTTCCTCAAGACCCAGCTATACCACTCTTGGGCATATATCCAAGGAATGCTCATTCGTACCACAAGGACACATGCTCAACTATGTTCAGAGCAGCATTGTTTGTAATAGCCAAACCTGGAAACAACCTAGATGCCCCTCGACTGAATAAAGGATTAAGAAAATGTGGTACATATACACAATGGAGTACTACTCAGTAGAGAAAAACAATGACATCATGAAATTTGTAGGCAAATGGATGGAACTAGAAAATATCCGGAGTGAGGTAACCCAGACTCAGAAAGACAAACATGGTATGTACTCACTCATAAGTGGATACTAGATGTAAAGCAAAGAAGCATCAGACAACAGCCTACAACTCCAGAGAACCTAGTTAACAAGGAAGACCCAAATAGGGACCCAGGGATCACCCTGGGAAGGAGAAATAGATGAGATCTCCATGAGTAAACTGGGAATGAGGGGTGGGCAATGGAAGGTAGGGGATGGGGGATGAGAACAAAAGGGAATGGGATGGTTGAGCTGGAATGGGGAGAGAGGGGGAAAGCAATGAAAGAGATACCATGATAGAGGGAGATATCATGGGGATAAAGAGAAACCCAGTGCAGATAAATGGATGCAAGTAGGAAAGATCATATTGAGTAAGACAACCCAGACCTTTCTAAATAAATATCACACATACCCTTCCATTGATGCTCCTAGGGCAAAATCTTCAGATATGAGTACAGATCCTGAAATAACTGGAGAAACCAAGAAAATAAAACAGAACCATTGCTTGGGTAGGTGGTTGGGGATCAACAGTGAAAGGAATTTGTTAGGGCACAGGTGATCTGATTTGGAAAATGAAAAAAGGGATATGGGATGGAGATAAAGACATATGAAGAAGGGAAGGCAGTAAAATAACAGGAAGGATGTCTGAAAAAGTCATAAGGAAGCATACTATTGATTTTATTTACCTAAAACTGAGAATGCAAGTTAACCTGTGGATAAATATACATATACAGTTTAAATGAAATTTTCTCAACTGGTTGCCAGTGCTCCATTCAAGAGCCAAAGGCCTCCTAATTAAAATCCTCATACCAGGAATGAGAAGTCCTCTTCAAGTTGTTGGCCAGGGATATCCAAGAGACCTCCAAAATATACAGCCTATTGCTATTTCTCTTGGTTGCTCCCTAAAGTGTAATGTAAAGTCTATTGCTGAATAATCTTTGCACAATAGACACAGGGCTCAGAGGTCCCTGCATGGGAACTGACTTGAACATCTCCTTTCAATGGGGTAATTTTCATGGTATAAAGAAGGTACCATGAAAGCTTTCAAAGGAGGGAGAGATCAAAAGTACTATCCAGCTGGGAAGCTTATGAACCGTAAAAAGAACTAGCATGGCATGATAATCCTAAGGATGCAGTAGTGGCATTCATACCTTGGCTGTAACCAAAAGCTCTGATTGGTCTAAAAACTTTCCCTTCTCAACAAAAGGAAAATCACGTCTGATACTGCAGACCTAGGCAACTACCCAGGATTGGTGAATCACGGTTCTTAAAAGAAAGCTTATCATAACCACTTTAGTAATTCAGCGTAATTCCTAACCACACTCTAAATATTTGTGCTTATAAACGCAAATAAGTGTAGTCCTTACTCCCTAATCAAAGAAATTTCTCTTTGCAACAAATGGAGAACCTTACAGAAAACTACAACCAATCAAAATCAAGAGTTATGGAATTCAGTCTCAACTGATACATTGATAAAAATACCTCTACACCTAAGACTCAGGGAACACTGTTAGAGAGAGACAGAAAGATTGTAAAAGCCATAGGATCGGGGAGTTTTGATCTGGGATTGTGCTTCCTAGTAACCTCATAAGCTACACGTAAAAAGTCTGAAAACAAACATGAACTGGACAAGGACAACAACAATAGGTATGTCAAAATAGATGGAGAAAACCCAAGAGGTCTCATCCTTACACACAAAAACATTAGGCAAATAATGAATGCTAAGAATGGGAAAAATGGCCTTTCCCAGTGAAGATCAGAACAATTTGTAATCAATACCAAATGGCAATCCCTGAAATCATACATAATATTTACAGTCTGAGCAAGTTATATCTAGGAATGTATATGTATAAACATTTATCCATATAAACATTATATATACATGCATGTAACAACAATGGAAAATGGGCCCAGGACTTTGAAGGAGATCATTGAAGGTTATAAGAGAGGTTTTGGAGGAAGGAAAGGGAAGGGGAAAATGATGTAGTTATTTTATACTCTCACAACATTACAAATTAATTTTTTTCAAAATGGAAGGAGAGAAGAATAAATACAAATAAACAAGTAAATTGTTTTTCCCTAAGGAAAAAAATTAAATGAATCGATTTTTTTTTCTAGAAAAAAAAAAAATGAGATCAGCACAATTGAGGCAAAATCTGGTTAGCACACAGAATCTGTGGTCCAAAGAGGCTCAGGCTGTAGCTCATGCTGGCCACCAAACTTGGTATTTTAAGAGTCAGCAGGTGGATCTTGTTTGGAAGATGTGAAAGAGAACAGCTGAGACTTGGCATGTTGAGAGACTGTGGGCAGAAGAGAACTGTAGTCTCAGTTGTGGTAGAAGCCCCAGGACTAAAGAAATCCTTGAGAAAAACTGAGACTTGGGATCATATAGTGTGGTCACAGTCCCTGAAAACAGCCCCTGAAAGGATACTGGAGAAAGTACAGGCCATTTGCAGCAGGAGACCCCAATGTTTTGGAAATGTCGGTTCCATGGGATGGCCACCAATGGCAGGAGAATCCATGAAATGGAACTGGCCTGACACTATCAAAGAAGTTGCAAGTGGTATGGATGGCTAAGCCCAAGAAAGGGAACTGTCAAGGACCTTTGGAGCCCATAGGATTGTGAGTAGGTCTCTGACACCAAGCATCAAATTCTTTCCACTGTTGGACCTCAGTTTTGCTTTGATTGGATTGTTAATCTTTTCTGGTTCTTCCCTTTTGAAATAAGAAGTAATTATTCTTATTATTTTACAGATGCCCACAGTTAAGAGACTGGGATTGCACAGAGGCTTTGAATTTGGAAGAGATTTTGAACAAGTTAAAGAAATTGACATACGTTTAAAGTGTCTGAAACTTAAAGACTGTGGGACTTTTAAAAGTCAGAAAGTTTTATATTGTGATATTAATACTAACATACCATCGTTGAGACAAGAAAAGAAAAATCCACTTGCATAGTAATGTATGTATTTGTCAAGTTGACAACTGGTCAATTGTCCTGGCTAATTTTATGTCAGCTTGACACCAGCTAGAGTCATTTTGGAACATGGAATCTCAATTGAGATAATGCTTCCACAGAACTGGCCTGTAGAATTAGCTGTAGTGTATTTCTTTGATTAATGATGGATACGGGAGGATCTAGCCAACTGTGGGCAGGTGGTCCTGGATGGTATAAAAAAGCTAGCTCAGCAAACCACTAAGTGCAAGCCAATAAGTAGCACTCTTCCATGGTCTCTGCTTCAGTTCCTGTTCACAGGTTCCTGATCTCAGTTCCTACCTGACTTCCCTGGATAATGGACTATAAGCTGTAATATGAAATAAACCCTTTCCTCCTCAAGTTGCTATTGGTCATGATATTTTATCACAGCAATAGAAGCCCTAACTAATACAATGCATTTAATTACACATGAAATGTGTTTTATATTTTTATACACTTTAATTTTTCAATGCTTATGGGTTTTCTATCAAAGGTTTCTGTGGGTTTTGCAAAATCGTTGAAGGTATAGAGGCACTTCCTGCAAAGCCTGAGTACTTAGTTTTATCCTTCAAACTTACATCATTTTTCACTTGCAATTCAGTAAATTTTCTCAAAATCATTACTTTGAATTTATTGTCTGACAAAAATATCAGCCCACATCTATGTATCACTGAGAATGTAAAGTCTCATGTACAAAGGAAAGTAAAAGCATCTTTATAAATTAACTGAATACTTCTTATTTTCCACCACACATTGATATGGTTATACTTGGCTCTTAGACATTCCATGTAGTAGAATCATGTATGAAACAGGTCATTAGGTTCCAGTGAAATTTTACCAATAAAGATAGACTGCCTTATAAACACACTTGCCATAATGTTGCCCATCTGCTGTTAAAGCATGCATATGGTGCATTGATCTTAGTCCATTTTGGAGCCATGTGTGATTCTTATTTAGAGAATTGGAGTATACCTTTTTAAAGGGAAATATTTTATTCAATGGCATAGATGAGCTGTGAACTGGGTTGAACTCATGAGCTGTCCTGCAAGGTCTCTTCATCAGGTCCTGCTTCCAATTCTCTGCCTTGAGTTTCTACTTGGATTCCCTGGATGATGGGCTAGAAGCTGCAAGATGAAATAAACCCTTTCCTTTCCAAGTTGATTTTTGTCATCATGTTTTATCACAGCCTACAGGGTCACACATCACAAGGAGGAATGGAGATACTGTTGACAGTGGCCCACCTCCTATTAAAACTGTTAGAAGAAATGAGAGGAACACATATCCAATATTGTTGTTGATTCCTTTTTGGGTTTTCTCATTTTTTTATTCACTTTTGTATGAGAAAAAAAATTGTCAAATAAGGAAGGTTATAGTTTTCAAGGATCACCTGAAAAAGAACAGTGCATTATCTAAATTTCAGCTTAGAAAACAGATCTCAGTTCAAATTTCATCTAAAAAGAAAGAGTTCAATGTTAAACTTCCCCAATTAAAAAATAAAGTAACTGAATATTCAGGTTTCACCTATAGAGCACAATTATCGAATTTCATAAAATAATCCCACTTATATTTAAAGTTTCCCCTTGTATTTATTAGTCATGGGCAGTATCCTGAGCATAGGCAACCTCAAAGCCTCCCCCACAGTGACACACTTCCTCCAATAAGGCCATACCCTCTCCAACAAAGCCATACCTTCTAGTAGTTCACCTCTCTCTGAAATTATGGGGGCCAATTATTTTCAAACTACCACAAATGTGATGGCCTCTTCATGTTAAAAGCATGACAAACTAAGCTAAGTTGAGTTCCTTCTGGAACTAATTCATTCAAGCTTTTTTTTATCATTGAGAAATATTAAATTTTGGTAAGTTTTTTCCTCAGCATCTATTGAAAGAAAATGTCCTGGTAAATCAGTCTGGTAATGTCATATGTCATTGTTATTAATGTATATATGTTTAACTTAATAAATCTCATTTGGTCTGGGGAGTGGTCTTTTTAATGTGCTGTTGAATCATTTAAACGAGGGTATTCTTAACAATTTCTACCCTAAGTTCATCAGGGACACTAACCTGTAGTTTTCTTTAATTCACATACATGTGTCTGGTTTGCAGATGAGTGTAATGCTGGTTTCACAGAATATGTTTCAAAGAATTCTTTTTCCTTCACATTTCTTCTTTTCTAAAACAACGTAATATTACTTTTTAAATACTTTTTTATTATTATTATTTAATTTAATTTTACATATCAGCCACGGATTCCCTTGTCCTCCCCCATCCCCCCCCCCCCCCCCCCCCCCCGCCTTCCCCCCAGCCCATCCCCCATTCCCATCTCTTCCAGGGCAAAGACTCCCCTGGGGATTGAGTTCAACCTGGTAGATTCATTCCAGGCAGGTCCAGTCCCCTCCTCCCAGGCTGATCAAAGTGTCCCTGTATAAGCCCCAGGTTCCAAACAGCCAGCTCATGCACTGAGGACAGGTCCCGGTCCCACTGCCTGGATGCCTCCCAAACAGTTCAAGCTAATCAACTGTCTCACTTATCCAGAGGGCCTGATCCAGTTGGGGGCTCCTCAGCTATTGGTTCATAGTTCATGTGTTTCCATTCATTTGGCTATTTGTCCCTGTGCTTTTTCCAATCTTGGTCTCAACATTTCTCGCTCATACAAACCCTCCTCTTTCTCGACAATTGGACTCCTGGAGCTCTACCTGGGGCCTGGCCATGGATCTCTGCATCCGGTTCCCTCTGTCATTGGATGAGATTTCTAGCACGACAATTAGGGTATTTGGCCATCCCATCACCAGAGTAGGTCAGTTCGGGCTTTCTCTCAACCATTGTCAGTAGCCTTTTGTAGAGGTATCTTTGCAGATTTCTGTGGACCTCTCTAGCACTTTGCTTCTTCCTATTCTCATGTGGTCTTCATTTATCATGGTCTCTTATTTCTTGTTCTCCCCCTCTGTTCTTGATCCAAATGGGATCTCCTGTTCCCCTAAGCTCTCTTTCCCTCGAACCTTGCCCTTCATTACCCCCACTCACGAAAATGAAATTGAGGAAAAGACAAACAAAAAATGGGAAGAATGCTATAAAAAAACTAGAGGAAAGGATAAATAAACCAGAATAAAACAATAAATCCCTGAAAGAAAATCATGAAAAAGCAATGAAACAGATGAAGGAAACAGTCTAAGACCTGAAAAGGGAAATAGAAAAAATGAAGAACACACAAACAGAGGGAATGCTGTAAATAGAAAATCTGAGTAAATGAACAGGAACTTCAGATGCAAGTATAACCAACAGAATGCAAGAGATGGAAGAGAGGACCTCTGGTGTTGAAGATACGGTAGAAGAAATAGATTCATCAGTCAAAGAAAACACTAAAACCAACAAAGTCATGACCCAAAATGTCCAGGAAATTTGAGACACCATGAAAAGACCAAACCTATGAATAATAGGGATAGAGGAAAGAGAAGAATACCAACTCAAAGGCACAGAAAATATATTCAACAAGATCATAGAAGAAAACTTTCCCAACTTAAAGAAGGAAATGCCTATGAAGATACAAGAAGCCTATAGAACACCAAACAGACTAGACCCCCCAAAACAGCCCCTCGCCACATAATAATTAAACAACTAAATGTACAGAATAAATTCTTTATAGGAATGAAAACTGAAGACGTAATATCATTAGCTCCTGAGCTGACTTGATGGAGACACTGTCTTACTACAACAGTCATGCTGTTAACTCTTTCTACACCCAATATCTTGCTCAATTCTTCTGGCTTTTGTAATTTATTGTTACCTAATTGTTCCTTGTAGTCTCTAATGGGTTTTTGTATTCCTGTAGTATGAATTAAACTCTGTCATTTACCATCCTTTTATTACTTTTAAAACTTTTCTTCTTCTTTTGCATTTTTACCTGGTCTGGATAGAATTTTATAAATTTTATCATTTCAGAAATGTGATATTTTTAATGATCTTCTGTAATGTTTTCTTATGAATCTACTATTTACTTTGCTTAGAGATTTAGATTTGCTTCCACTAATAATTTTGTGTTTAATTTGCATATGAACTAGAATATTGATATTTATATGAAGTATATCTCCCTTCATGTGCAGTTGTTTATTTCTATGAAAGTATTTTGCTTTGGGATTATCAAAATGGTCACAAGCAACAGCTTATGGTTGCAACAGTGTATTTTGCACTAAGAAGTTATCTTGAGGGTATAAGAAAATTGCTTTTATTAATTCTACCCCTCCCTTGGGTTTAAACTTATGGTATGTTAATTTATATATTTTCATACTTCCTGTATGTTAAATATTGTTATAATTACTACAAACATAGTTATGTTTATACATATATATATACTTATATGTGTATGCATATGCATACATATGTTTAATCTGTCTTCTAAAAATAAAAGTATCTTTTATCTCATGAATACCATGTCAATTCTTGAGGACACTAATTGTTACATGCCAATTTTACACCTTCAGTATTTATTGTGTACTTGTTAATTTCTTGGGTTTTTTGCTTGGAGTAAATAATTGCACTCAGCAGTTCTTGGAAGGGAGGACTGTTGAGATGAATTATATTTGTTTTAGTTTATGTAGAAATGCATTTATACTTCCTTTATATCTTCAAGTCAACATAATTTGCTATATAAATCTTTTAATGTTCAAATTTGCTTTAGTTTTAATTATTCTATGAATGAGTGTCTATTCATGGATTTGTGTATGTGAATGCAGTTTTATTTAAGTTCAGAAAAGGACAGTGGGTCAGACTTTTGACACAGATGAATCTTGGATTTTGTCATAGACCTTTTTTCTTCCTAATGAGATGATCAGTAGATTTCTGTCCTTTAGTCTATGTTGAACTATCCCTGTTATCTTTGGGATAAATCTGATTTGATCATACTGGATAGTACTTCTTACATTTGGTTTGCAAGGATTTTATTGAAAGATTTGTGCCTATATTCATCAAAGGTACTGGCGTATTGTTTTCTTTTTGTTGGGGCTTTACCTGGTTTTTGGAATGGAAATCAAAAATGTTGCTTGTTTTTCTATGTTGCAGAATAGTTTTGGGAGTATTGATGTTAGTCCTTAGATGCTAGACCTTTAAAGTTTTCATAGAATCCTTATAGAATCCATCTGAATCTATGTATTTTTTTTTAGATTTTTTTTTTGTATTTTAAAAATTTTAAGATTATGCTTTCAACATTTCTCCCTTTCTGTTTTTCCCTTAAGCCCTCCCATATACCCCACATTTCAAGTTAATAGCCTCTTTTTAAATTAAGTTTCATTATGTACATATATGTAAATATATATAAATATATATTAAACATTACCTGCCATTCTGTATTATGAGACTTCTACTAGTGCTTTAACTCATTCGGTCATATGAGTCCATTCAAATTATACTTTTTCTTGATTCAACTTCAGTTGTATACATCTAGAAATTTATTTATTATTTATTTTTATTTATGTTTTCAGGTGTTCTGGTTTGATGTAATGTAAATTTTTAAAGGATTCTTATGAGTGCATGAATTTCCTCAGTGTCTGTTTTAATGTGATCTTTTGAGCTCTCCTTTTATTAACTTATGTCTTTGCTGTCTTTCTTTTTGTGAGTTTTGCTAAAGTTTTGTCAAACTTTTTAAATAAATAGCTCTCTTTTAAAAAAAAGACAATTTATTCTTTTCTCATATATGGCATCTCAGCTGCGGTTTCCCTTCCCTCCTCTCCTACCAGTTCCCCCTCCCCACAGCCTCTCCTCATCCATTTCCCTTCAGAAAAGGGAAGCCTCCCAGGGCTAGCAACCAAATGTGCATGTCAAGTTATAATAAAAGAAGGCACATCACCTCCTATTAAGGGTGGACAAAGCAACCCAGTGGGAGGAAAAGGGTACAAGGGCAGGTAAAATAGTCAGGACAGCCCCCACTTTCACTGTTAAGAGTTCCACAGGAACACCAAGGTACACAGCCATAACATATGCGGAGGACTTAAGTCAGACCCAGACAGGCTCCCTAATTGTTGGCTGAGTCTCTGTTAGTGCCTATGACCCTGGTTCATTGATTCTTTGGGTTGCTTTTTGTGGTGTCTAGAACCCTCTGACTCTTACAGTCCTTCCTTGCTCTCCTTTGCAGGAATCCCCGAACTTCTCCTAATGTTTGGCATACTGTGAGCCAAGTATCAGACAAAACTCTATTAATCACCTGACCTCCATAAAACCCTACTTTAAGTGGAAGATCAAAATGCTTATCAGGATCTCTTGGAATTAGTATCAGTTCAGAACCAGTATTCAAAGATCTTTGAAAGTCTAATTGTTTCCTTCCCCCACAGTGTATAGTTACCATTGTGAAAGACCATAGGTCCTTCTGGGGAAGGACTGGAGAAAGACTAACATTAAAATTTTTCAGTAGTTTTATCAAGGTCTTTCCTTAGGGAAACCTGGCCACCCCTTCATTCAAAGGGTTCTGGGTCTGCAAACTAGCTCAAGTCTGGAAATGGATTCCTGGGCCAAGATTCCCTTTTGCTACAATCCAATGCAACCTTTCTCTCATTTGTTTGAGAATGTTTCTGCTTATACAGATCAAACAAAAATTCAGTAGGTTTCTTATCTGTTTCAGGCCTTGAAACACCATGATTGATTAGTCAGTACCAAAGGTCCATACAAGTCTTGCCACCATAAAATTTACTTTGCCTATGCTGACCATTATGCTTAGGCCATTATGAACATTGCTTTGTCTATGATACCAATTAAAATAACTACAATCATCTTGCTTTTGGCAACTCAATGCTTCTGCCTGGCCCCTGCTACCTGGGGGCCCAAATAAATCCATTGCATTTAATTCATTCAGCTGTGCAGCATCACCAACCCTAAGATCTGGCACATGGAAAAGCATGACAACAAAACTCTTCAAATGTGCTGATGCCCCTTTCATCATTTTCATCTTATAGAATTAGTGAAGGGCATGTTTTCTGGACTTTCCCATTGTGGAGGGCTAAGTTTTTACATAATATACCCACTCTAGTACTGAAATTTCCATGGGACTTAAAATCTCTTCTACAGACTCTAATAGATCACAGACATCAGTCCAGACTACTATTCCCAGCAAAACTTCCAATCACAATAGATAGAGAAAATAAAACATTCTATGGTTAAATCAAATTTGCAGTATCTATTTATAAACATGACCCTATCGAAGGCATTAGAAGGAAAACTCCTACCAAAAGAGGTAAAACCACACACAAGAAAACAAAGGAAATAAGTAACCTGAGACCATCAAATCAGAAGAAAGAAATACACACATACACAACAACAGCAAAACAACAGGAATCAACAAACACTGCTCATTAGATAGCTCTCAGTATCAATGGTCTGAATTCCCCAATAAAAAAATTCAGACTAAAACAATGGATGTGAAAACAAAACCCATCCTTCTACTACTTCCAAGAAACACACCTTCACATACAGGTTAGAGATTGCCTCTGGGTAAAAGAATGGAAAAAAATTACTCTAAACTAATCGATCTAAATAGAAAGTTAGTGTAGCCATTTTTATATCTGACAAAATAGACTTCAAATCCAATAGCCTATAATACTGGGGGTGGGGGTGCTTTTAAGACAAGAATTAAAAAAGACATAATTCATCCTTGGTGTTGGGAGTGTTATTTGGAAAGATAAAACGTCTATTTCAGAAATTGCATTCTTTATTATACAATAACTCCACTTAAATTCCATTTGTATATGTACAAATTTAAGATGCTTCCATAGTTGGTTTCTGTGAGAATTTTTAAAATGCCTTCAGTAATATTTATCCCTCCACATATTCACCCCAATACCCTGTCTTCCCATCATTCTCCTCAATTCTTCCTTTCTATCTGAATTCCTCTTTATCCTTTTTTAGCAATGTGTTCTATTCCCCCTTCCTTAGAAGATCCCCTCCTTATCCTCCTTGAGCCTTTATTAACTACCTAACTTATGTGGATAGTCCAAATTAAAAAAAAAAAAAAAAACGCTGCTAAAGTTTAAAAGATACCATACACAAAGCAGAAAAAAAATGCAATGTTTGTTTTGTTGGATATTGTTGGTGGTTCTTGCTCTTTTTGGGGACCTGCAACCCAGTTCCCAAATAAATCACACATGGAGGCTTATTCTTAATTATAAATGTCAAGCCTTAGCTTGACTTATTTCTAGCCAGCTTTTCTTAACTTATCCTGTCTACCTTTTGCCTCTAGGCTTTTACCTTTTCCTACTTCTGTATACCTTAAATTTTCTCTTACTCCATGGATGACTGTGCAGCTGGGTGGCTGGCCCCTAGCATCCTCTTCCCCTTGTTCTCTTGCTCTTTCTTTTTTTCCCAGTTTTCTCCTTCTATATATTCTCTCTACCTGCCAGCCCCATCTATTTCTCTCTCCTGCCTTGCTATTGGCCATTCAGCTCTTTACTAGACCATCAGATGGTGTAGACTGGCAAAGTAACACAGCTTCACAGAGTTAAACAAATGCGACATAAACAAAAGTAACACACCTTAAAATAATATTCTAAGTCATTTTTGTCTTTTGTCTAAATAAAAAGAAAGTTCTTAACTTTAACATAGTAAAACTATACACAACAAAAAACAATTATCAAGTAAGAATTATATTTACAATATTCTATCCATTGATAGTTAGCATATTCAGAGAAAATAATGCATTATCCATCCTATCTTAGTGAATCCAAAGTTTTAGACGTAACTTACTTCCTATCATAACCAAAGAAAATTTCAACTATAACTATCTAGTTTTCAATGCCATCAAAGTCCCAGAGGGATGTAATATTATCTAACAACAGAGACATTTGGCTGCCTGGACAATCATTCAAAGTTCCTCTGCAATGTTGGGACATCCATCTTCATCCTACAGGCCTAGAATATTTGACAAACTTTTCAGTGAAGCAGGAAATTTGAAGGACTATCCTGCCTTGTATTGGCAAAATTCATCAGTCATTTTCCTCTGTGTCCTACAGAATATCTGGCAGACTCTTCTGTGAAGCAGGAATTTTGAAGGACTGTCCTGCCTTGTTTCAGGAAAGTTCAACAGTCTTTTTCCTGTGTGTCCTGCATGTCCAGTCTGCATAGCACATTGTCATCAGTCCCTTTGCCCAGTGGCTAACATTGCCACAATGAAAGCAAGCTCAATAAAGAGTTTCTTCAATGCCCATCATCTCTGAAGTAAATTGGTGCTGCCAGGACCAGACGTGTCTCATTGTTATGAAAAACTTTAAATTAACAAAACATTTTAAGTGCCATATACCATAGGTCTTGTAAGTGTTTGAAAATCATCTATCTAAAATAAATCTATTTAACCTAGAAAACATATCTAACATATCTACAAATTTGATTGTTATAAATGACTAACTACTGACCTATACTTCTTGATTGTCCTAAATAGTTCATAATAATAGCTTTTGAAAACTAGAACTTAACATTTTTAAATGAACTGCATAGGTACAATACCTTAAACAAGAGTAGAAATATATATACAGTATAACAAAAATAACTTTAAATTTGTATCAATATATCAAATTCCATGCCAATACAAAATATCTGAGATTAATAGTTTTTTTATCCTATATTCCCCTAAATGATAACACACATCCATAACCCACCAAATAACCAACAGCCTCCCACAAGCTTTACTCTTGAGACTGTGGACACTGTGTTCTCTAAACTGCTTCCTGCTGTCTGTGGGTGAAGATATCTTTAAGGTCCCAGAAAGAAAGTTTAAGATAATAGCTAATTCCTGTGAAGACTAGCTATAACCTCTGTTGATAGATATTACCTGTCAAGATATCACTCAATAAGGAATCCACAGCCTTTCTTCTCCTGTGGGGACAAAACTCTAAAGCATTTTTGATTTCCATTTGACAAATGCATTTTTTTACTTCTTTTTTAAAGTTAAGGCATTCCTTGAGCTTCTAGGTTGGGTCAATTTAGCAGTCCAGTTCACAATCCCATGTCTCCTAGCAGCTGTCTTTTGCTTCTCAACAATTAAAAAAAAAAATTCAAAATCAACACAATAACATACAGGATCCAGACTCCCTGTGTATTTCCCATCTCTGCATGGCTTAGTCTTTTTTATTATTTTACTTCTCTCTTTAAAGACTTTATTTTTTATTTTTTTATTTGTTTCTTGAGACAGGGTTTCTCTATGTAACCACCGTGGCTGTCCTGGAATTCACTTTGTAGACCAGCCTGGCCTCAAACACACAGAAATCTGCCTGCCTCTGCCTCCCAAGAGCTGAGATTACAGACGTTGACCACCACTGCCCAGATCCATCTCACTTTTGTCTGGTCCTTGCTGCAAATCCTCCCCAGAGTTGGCAGAAGGTGTCTGACAGTCCTCAGCAGTTCTTTCCACAGCCCGGAGCTGCGCTCTGGAGCAGATTGCTGTACATAGTGGCTTCCCTTTTTGTCTCCCCTGCCCATGTTTAAGGTTTAATTTTTTCCCACACTTTTATTAGAAGAAAAATTTTAAAGTGGATCAATCCTTACAGCCAAGTCTTTGTTTTTGTTTGGTTTTCATGGTTTTTTTTTTTTTTAATGCCATACAAGAAGCAGGACTAAGCATTTACCTAAAACACGACAGCCACATCTGTCACGATGAAGGGTGCAGACAGCAGGCCTGATTACTACCTACCTCACCTAAGGGTTTTTAGTTGGACTCTGTCACCATAGTTCCTGTTTGGTCAAATGTAAACAACTACTTGATATGATTCATAATTTTTAAAAAAAAAATTTACAAAGATCCTTTATTTTGTCATTAAAATAATAGATCTGAGAGAGATTTGTAAAAACAACTAGCCTGGGCTAATATTCCCCATGAGCGTTGGGGATGCTAACTAGGCCATAACTCCAGCTCCATTTCTCAAGGTAGGTTATAGCCCCCAACCCTAGCTGCTCAGCATCCCCCAGAATACACTGCTGGCCTGGGGGAGGGTCCCTGGAGTTAGCCTCACTGGGCCCTCGCCTTAGGAATATAGAGATTGCTTTGTGGGTGGGTGGCAGCGGTCTCATGTGACTTGAAGGAAGTAATTGGGTTTGTTAAAAATAAATAAAGATGGGCCCGAGCCAGGTCAGTGAAGAGCCTGTACTTGCAGACCCTGGGCTCGGTCCCGGGCAGCGGAGGGTCGGCTCAACCAGAGGTGGGCTCGAGTCCCGCACCTCCTGCCCAGCCACCCCATGCCCGACGGGCGTGAGAGCGGGACCTGGCCGAAGGTGTGCGGGGGTGGAAGGAAGTGGCCTGCATGCTCTGCGGGGCCCCCAGCCCATCGCCTGGAGGAGCCCACTCTCCCTGGAAGATAGACCATCCTTGAAGAGGATGACTGAGACATTATGGGCCACGCACTGTGTGTCTGTTCCCGGGGAACTGTCATCATTGACAATAAGCGTTACCTCTTCATCCATAAACTGGGAGAGGGTGGGTTCAGCTATGTGGACCTAGTGGAGGGGTTGCATGATGGACACTTCTACGCCCTGAAGCGAATCGTGTGTCATGAGCAGCGGGACCAGGAAGAGGCCCAGCGAGAGGCGGACATGCACCGCCTCTTCCAGCATCCCAACACCCTTCGCCTCATGGCTTACTGTCTGAAAGAACGAGGTGCTAAACATGAAGCCTGGCTGCTACTACCCTTTTTCAAGAGAAGTACACTGTGGAATGAGAGAAAGGCTGAAGGACCAAGGCAACTTCCTGACTGAAGACCAAATCCTTCCATTGTTGCTGGGTATCTGCAGAGGCCTTGAGGCTATTCATGCCAAAGGTTATGCGCACAGGGACCTGAAGTCCACCAATATTTTGCTTGGTGATGAGGGGCAGCCAGTTTTAATGGACTTGGGTTCTATGAATCAAGCATGTATCCAGGTGGAGGGCTCCCGCCAGGCCCTAGCTCTACAGGACTGGGCGGCCCAGCGGTGCAGCATCTCCTACCAGGCACCTGAGCTTTTCTCTGTACAGAGCCACTGTGTCATCAATGAGCGGACTGATGTCTGGTCCCTAGGCTGTGTGCTTTATGCCATGATGTTTGGGGAAGGCCCTTATGATATGGTGTTCCAGAAGGGTGACAGTGTGGCCCTTGCTATGCAGAATGAACTCAGCACCCCACAGAGCCCCAAGCATTCTTCAGCCTTGCGACAGCTTCTGGCCTCTATGATGACTGTGGACCCCCAGCAGCGCCCTCACATTCCTGTCCTCCTGAGTCAGTTGGAGGCATTGCAGCCACCGACTTCAGGCCAGCCAGCACACCACACCACCCAGATCTGATCAAAGCAATGGGCATGTTGGGAAGATGACCTTGAAGCAGCTTTCACTGGAACTCCTTCCGTTCTACCCAGAATGGCGCTAACATAAAGTGAAAACAGACTAAAAATAAATAATAAATAAATAAATAAATAAATAAATAAATAAATAAATAAATAAATAAAGACTTTAATTTTTAGCCATTCATTTTTTTTCTACAACTATAACATTTTTCTTTACTTCAGCCTATGCACATTGTTAAACATATTGTAACCTGTTTAGAGATTTTTCTTTCCATCTGGATCTCTTTTACTGCATATCTCTAGTCTTATTTGATTATGTGGGCAAACTGTAAACAGTTATGCTATAGCTGGGTCCTCTGAGCACGGCTCTATTGGTTGGCTTTGCTTCTGAGTTCATGTAAGCCAAGCCTAAAACTCACAGCCAGGTTGGAGATGTTTGATCAAAACCTACATTCAACCTTCCTAGAGCTCTAGAATGCCAAGGCTTGCACTGTGGTAGACATTTTTACTTAGTTTTTCTTTGTTATTCCTAATTAATGTGCTAGCTACTCAAGGGCTCATTGTCTGGCAGAAACTGTCTGGTAGAAACTCTTAAAGGAGCCATATCTTTTTTTTTTTCTCTTTAGTTTTCTCAGGCCCTACATGGAAATACGGGCTCCATGTTGGTACGCCAATATGTTATTGGTTTTTCTCTTACTCCAGCCCCATGTTGGGCACCAAAATGTTGTTAGCTGGTTTTTGCTCTTTTTACTCTTTGCTCTTTTGGCTCTTTTGTCTTTTGGGGGGGCCCACCACCCAGCTCCCAAATTAATGCGCACACAGAGTCTTATTACTTAGAAATGCCTGGCCTTAGCTTGGCTTATTTCTTGCCAACATTTCATAACTTTAAATTATCCTGTCTATCTTTTGCCTCTGGGCTTTTATCTTTTTCTATTCCTATATACTTTTATTTACTTCTTACTCCATGGTTGGCTGGGAGGCGGGGTGGCTGAACCCTGGACTCATCCTCTCCTTGTTACTTTATTTTTTCTCCTCCCAGATTTCTCCTTCTATATATTCTCTCTGCCTGCGAGCCCCCCCTCCATCCTGTCTCTTGCCTTATTATTGACTCTTCCGTTCTTTATTAGACCATAAGGTGTTTTAGACAGGCAAGGTAAAACAGTTTCACTGAGTTAAACAAATGAAGCATAAACAAAAGTAACACACCTTAAAATAATATTCTACCACAGGGCTTAGTACAGATACAGAAATAAGAAGGAAGGGTCAAGGAAAAACATTAAAATGTACCAAGCTTCCAGATATAATAAAAATTTATTTAGCAAATAATTAAAATAACTTTGGAAGTTCATTTTATTCCAGTTGCAATGGCAAGATTAATACAAAAGCAGACATGATATGCTGGCTAGGATGTACCTCCTGGGGAACAGTTATTAATTGCTGGTCAGGGTTCAAACTAGGAAGCCACTCTGCAAATCAGTGTAGATATTCCTCAAACACAGGAAAATAGATTTATCCTAAGATTTATCTGTATGTATCTTAAGTACATACCTTAAAGAGTCTACACCTGACTATAGAAATAATTATCCATCTTTGTTTCTAGCTGATCAATAGGTAATAGCCAGAAATGGAAAGCAGTACAGATGAACACCGGTTGATAAAAAGATAATAAAAATATGGTAATTTTATACAATGGACTATCACTCAGCTATTAAGAAAAATGGACTTGGAAGGTGTATTTATGGAGCTAAAAACAATCATAACGAGGAAGGTGAGTCAGACCAATAAAGACAAGCATTTCATGTTTCTCTTAAGTACGGCTGTTACGATTTATAGTTTAGACATGTGTGTTTCAGTTATAATACACTCAGAAGTTATGTGACTAGTAAGGGACCGGGGGCAATATATATCAGCAAGGATATATAGAATATAGAGTTATAAATGAATAAAAGGGAAATTAGAACAGAATGATAATGGGGATGAGTAATGGGAGTACATGGAAAAGCTAGGAATAAAGAGAGGGCTAACTAACAACAAGGCCATTAGAAATGCCACATGAAAACCTACTACTGCAGAAGCATTCTAAAATATATGCATAATAAAAGAATAATTGAAAGGTAACCACGATTATAATGGGGGAGCCTATGCCACAACTACATACCTTACGTCACCAAACAAAACCTCCATTTCCCAGAAAGGACTATGTCTTTTTGACTTGCCGTCCAAGTGGTCGCATGGACACCCGATCACTACAGGATATTGTCAATGCTATTACTTACCCAAACAACTAAAGGTAAGACACCATTGATGATGATAACACATGCTTATGGCACACAACATGGAGAAATCTAGATGAGAATAAACTGGAAACTTCACACATACTAAAAGATTTCATATATATGCCATTTAAGGTGTCATATATGATTCAAGAGCAGAGAAGTAATCATCAATCTAATCCAGCTATAACATAGCTATACCAAACTGTAGGAATGATCTGCTTACAAGATATGCACACCAGTGCATTAGTGGAAATGTACAAATATTAATGAGAATATTCTGGAATTCACCAATCCCCTTTTGATTAGATTTGTGTCACTCTCCATGATATGGAGCCCATACTTGATATCGTTTATGTTGGCAGTAGGTGAGTCATGTGGTATAGATAGAAACCTATAACCACCTTTCCACTTGATTGCTATTATAATAAAATGACTCCTAATGACATATTGCTATACCTGTAGACCAGAGTGTCACACAACTCTCATCAAAGAAGCTTCTTCAGGCAGTGGATAGTAAATATCACAAAGAGGAAAATTGAACAATATGCAGAAAGTGAAAGACTTTGGAGTGTTCAGCCCTAAAGGGGATGTCTTTATCAAAACCCTCCCCTCAAGGCTCAGAGATTATTGTAGGAAAGGGAATGGAAAGATTCTGAAAGCAAGAGACAACGGATGATGAAGAAAACAGCATTTTCCAGACCCAGTAGGACAGATACACATATTAACTCCAAAAAAAGGTGAGAATAAGTCCTGTACAAGCTTAATCCATATAGAATCCCAACAAGAATGAGAACTGGGCATGAAGTACCACCCCTAGGAAACATATTCAAAATATAATTGTATGGAGAAAAATACCCTCACCTTCCCACAAAAAAAAAATAAAGATGTTTAAAGAGCCTAGTCCTAGCTAGAATGAATTCTCAAGTGATAATTGCCAGGAAAGGAAAAATTGATTTTCTTCAGTGGAGTGAAACTAGATATATCAAACTCACTCATTCATTCTGGGCAGACACAATAATCACATGTAATTAAGAAACACTAATTGGACTCCAGGTATTTTGGTGTCTTCTTCTTTTTGGAGGGTGGTGTTACTTTTTGTTTTGCTTTTGTTTTGTTTTAAGACAGAAAAAGAAAATGAAGTTGAGTGATATGCCAGGTGGCAATGGATCCAGGAAGAGTTGTAGGATGGAAAAGAATGTAATAAAATAAAAAGAATAAAAAGGGTGGAAGGGTGAATGAGGCATGTGGGCAAGTCACCAAGGTCCCAGACGTTACCAATCTTAGATGATAAATAAACAGGTCCCTACCATTTTTTCTCACCAGTATGTAAGATGTAGTGAACAGTAAATCACAAAGAGAATTAAACTAGACAATATGTAGAAAGTGGGAGACTTTGGAGTGCTCAGCATTAAATGGAATTTCTTTATCAAACCCCTCCTCTGAAGGCTCAGAGATCACTGTAGAAACATGAATAAAAGAGGCTATGAGCCAGAGGTGATGAGTTTAAGGAAGCCGCATTTTCCTGATACAGTAGGACAGATATATATATATATATATATATATATATATATATATATATATATATATATATATATATGAGCTCACAGAAATGGTGAGAGAAGGGGCCAGCACAAGCTCAACCCAGACAGAATCCCAATAAGAAGAAGAAGAACCGGGCATAAAGTGGCACTCCTGATAAACATGATTAAAATATATTGTATTAAAAAAAATTCACACCCACTCCAAAGCCATATAGTTATTTGCAAGTGAAAATTGCTGGGAGACAAAAAAATTAATTTTCTTCAATAGAGTGAAATTAGGTAAGTCAACCACACTCAGATCACTCCATGGCAGACACAATGATCACATCTAGTATGGAAAGCAGAAAGCAGACTCCAGGTTTTTGGTGTCATTTTATTTGAGTTTCACTTTTATTGTTCTGCTTTCTTTTGTTTTAAAAGAGAAAAAAGAACATGAAGTTAGGTGGGTAGGAGGAAGGGATGAATCTGGGAGGAGAAAAAAATGGAATAAGTCCACAGGCTCTATCACATTGGGAGACTCATAGAGTGACGCTGACCGCAGTAGACTCTCCCAAGTAGCTGGAGCTGTACTGGGCAGTCCTGGTATTATATAACATGTGGTACTATGACAATGTCCACTTCCAAGTTTGAGCAGCCACCATGCTGGCAGATTTATTCACAAACAGGCCTTTAGAAACGAAGCATCTACTTACTCTCTCTTGGTTTTGGAAACATTTGTGTCCTCCAGAACATTCCCAGCATGTAAAATCCTTAATGCTTCATAGTTAAAAAAGTTTGCACCCTACATTAAAAAAAAAAGAAAATCATAATAAAAAAGATGGAAGCATCAGTGAAGCACACTGGTAGGTCACCAAGTCCCCAAATATTAGCAATCTTCATCAGCAATTAAACATGGCTCTCAGATTGATGTTTCTTTTTTTATCAATTATCAGCTAGTTCACTGCTAAAGAAATTCACCCTACACTGTTCCTCACCCCTCCTAAATTCATTCCATGCATTAGTTTAGTAACCATTGTGTGAAATAGACGATGACTCTACATGTTCAGGTGTTTGTTCTCTGTCTCTATGATACTCATTGACCACAGGAAGATATAACTAATGGCAGAACTTTGTTCCCTTAAGAGTATTTTTAAAAGGGGTGGAATTATTTTCTAGAATGTGAAGTGCTTTGAGCATTCCTTATTAGAGTTAATACAGAGTAAATAAATAGGAGCATGATTACAATATGAACAAAATGTTCCGCTAATTTTAAAGTGTGTGGAGAAGCCTATGAGTTAGGAAAGGAGATTTATTCAAGCTGGAGATACTGGAGCATAACATAGGACAGGAAGGAAGTGAGACTTATTAATGTGGAAGAGCAAATCCAAATAACTTGGTTGAAGTGGTAGAGGTAACATTGGGAAGAACCTCACCAGTTGCCAGGTTCCGTTAAATGAGAGGCTCCTGTTGCTAGGCTCACAAATCTAGAACTTACTCCATAGGTGACAAATAAAGAACTTATATCCCCTTGTGCATTCTCCAACAAAAACTTTGTTCCTAAAATGGGTTTTAAAGATGTTTTGTGAGCAAGATCATAGCCTGAAAGGAACACGGACATCACTTCACCTGATGGTGAGTCTTTGGAAGATTCAGTAAGGGACAGAAGCACAAATAATTAGGAGGTCAATGCATACATCCCTCAATTCCTGGACAATTGTTCATAATTGGGGATGGAATTTCCTTTAAATATTTCCACTCCCTTCTATTTTATTATGGAGATTCTAGAGGTTTTGATGTGATTCAATGCATCCTAAATTATAGAGACCTTTGGTGGTAAGTTGGCTAGCTATTGATGATTTGAAGTTCAGGGGAGAAAAAAACTTCAGGTAAAAGATGATATCTGAGAGCTAACATGAAATTTAGATTGTTATATTTGTACCAAATTTTGGATGAAAAGAATATATCTTTTCTCTAGAGTTCTGAATGCTAGAATCATTTTATATAGTAATTTAATAAACGCAAGGTTCAACTTGCTCAATTATTCTCTAAGTTTTGTTTTTAACCTATCTACTACTATAGTTTTAGTCATTGATTCTGACATATTTTTCTTGGTACAATCACAACAATGGTGCGTTTTTAATAAACAATTCTTTTCTTTACACCAGAAATACACTTTCTGTGATAATTATCAAACCTAAATCAAAGTATTTTTTGATAGTGATCAACATGTCAGGGTTTTGGTTTTTATTATTATTATTATTATTATTATTATTATTATTATTATTATAAGAAATTTTCTATTCACTTTACATACCACCCATAGATCCCCTCCTCTTCCCTCTTCCCATCCCCTAGCCTTTCCCCCAACCCACACCCTATCCCCACATTTCCCAAGTCAGGCTCTTCCATGGGGATTCAGCAGAGCCTGGCACACTCAGCTGAGGCAGGTCCAAGCCCCTTCCCCCTACAACAAGGCTGTGCAAGGTGTCACACCCTAGGCACAGGACTCCAAAAAGCCTGCCCATGCACCAGGGATGGATGCTGATCCCCCGGCCTGGGGATCCCCTAAACAGTTCAAGCTAAACAACTGTCTCCTGTATCCAGAGGTCCTAGTCTAGTCCTATGGGGGCTCCACGGGTATTAGTCCATAGTTCATGGGTTTCCAATAGTGTGGGTGGTCGTCTCTGCATGTTTTCCCATCATGATCTTGATGTCCCCTGCCCACAGAATTCCTCCACTCTCTCATTGGATTGGATTCCCGGAGCTCAGCCTGGTGCCTGGCCGTGGATCTCTGCATCTGTTTCCATCAGTCACTGGATGAAGGCTCTATGATGACATGTCAGGGTTTTAATCATGGTTTCATACTGCTGTCCTTAAATGTCTTTTATGGATGCTTTTTCTTATGTAGGCACTTAGCACTCTATGATCAAGCATATTATTCCTTAACTAATTTTTCAGGAGAATAATACACTAAAGATGACGGTAGCAGACAAGAGATATTGCTCATTTGGTAAAGTGAATGTTCCAAGAATATACAGACATGAGAATGAGTCCCTGAAACCTATGTAAAAAATCAGGCTGGTGGCCTATACTTGTAATACCAGCAACAAGGCGGCAGAAATATATAGGTTGCTAAGGCTTGCTGCCAGTCATTCTTCCTTCTCTAATGAACACCATGCTCATGTCCAACTCTGTGTCAAAAGCCAAGGTGGATAAGGAATGATATCCAAGGCTAATTCTTGGCTTCTATAAACACACACACACAAACACAAATATACACGCGCGTGCGCGCGCGCACACACACACACACACACACACACACACACACACACATACATTCACACACTTGCTTATATAAATACAAGCAATCAAATAACCAACCAATAAAAAATAAAATACTAAACTTTAGAATTAATTGCACAAACCATATGTATGTCTTCTGAGGACTCACTAGCCAGGATGAACTGTGACCTCCAAACATATATTAACATGCACACAGGGTTCTCATTCACCCTACTGTATACACTCACATGCAACAATATTTTGAAAAAATGGAAAATAAAAATGAGAATAATTTTGGGTCTGAGAAAAGTTTCTGCCACCCACAGCAAAGACAAGAAAAGGGTAAAAAGGAACATGCAAGTGTATTCAATGAGCAGGACAATGTTTGAGGAAGTTTACAATATATATATATATGAAATCAAAGACAATCTTATTTGTTAGCTAAGGAAATCTACAGTTGCTGTTGAAAAAAAAGTTGAAAATTAAAACATCCAGAAACAATGTGAAAATGAGAGCAAGTTATTAAAAATTATGAGTGTATTACTAAGAGCTTGGAGTATATCAGATATACTTGTACAGGGACAATGTGTACCTTACCACAATTAAAGACAAAAAAAAAAAACCAAACAGAGTGTTGAGGATGTACACCTTAGAATTTTGATTTTAGCCCATTCTCTGTTCTTTCTTCTCTAAACTGACTTGATTCTGATTTTTGTATGGCTATGTCTGCCCTTCTTTTCCCTATTTTTTTTAGTTCTATGCTCTGATGCTCTGCCAGAAAGCATTTCACAGAGGGTCAGTGATGCATGCAACCAGACAAATGGAGGACTAGAAGGGCCAGGCCTTCTCCTTTGCTCTCTAATAGACACAATGACTGTGGGCGAGACCCGGGTCCATCAGAGGATCATAGTTCTTCAGCTCCGGCTGTGGATGATGCTTTTTGTCTCACATGGTTCCCAGATGGACATGCTAAATACAGTAGCCTTCCAGAAGTTTTATAATTTAAATTACTATCATTTAACTATGAAAGCAAATATAATGTTAATTTTCAGTTTATGATATCTTTCACAGCTGTTGAGGGAAAGTTGAAATTAAAACATTCAGAAACAATGTGGAGAAGAGGGTAAGTTATTAAAAGCTAGGAGTAAATTAGAAATCAATTTGCACAGGAACAAGTATACTTTACCACAATTAAACAGAAAATCCATGAACACTGTTGACACACCTTGGAATATAAATTGATGTAAGCCCAATTCTTGCTATTTTATTTTCTAACCTGACTTCATCATGATTTACTTATTTTGCCCTTTGTTTAACTATTTCCTTTAGTCCTGATGCTCTGATTGATCAATTCTGCCAGAAGACACACCACTGAAGACCAGTGCTGCATGCAACCAGACAAAGTGAGGACTAACAGAACAAAGCCCTCTGGTGTCTGTGGGTGAGGCCCTGGTCCATGAGAGAATCATGTTCCTTCAGCTCTGCCTGTGGATGTTGCTCTTACTCTCTGCATGGTCACCAACTACACATGCTAGGTACAGTAGCACTCCAGAAGTAGTGATACCCTTGAGGGTCATTGACCCTAGTACACATGATATTTCCCCAGACTGGCTCTCTTATAGTCTGCGCTTTGGAGGAGAGAGACATATTATCACCATGAAACCCACAAAATACTTCGTATCCAGGAACTTCCTACTGTTCACATACAATAACAATGGTGATCTCCTAGAAGAACAGCCTTTTGTGCAGAAAGACTGCTACTACCATGGCTATGTAGATGGAGAACCTGAATCCATGCTCATTATTAACACTTGTTTTGGGAGTTTGCAAGGCATAATAGAGATAAATGGCACAGTTTATGAAATCATACCCAAGAACCAAACATCCACATTTGAACATCTGGTATACAAAATAGACAGTGAGGACTCAGAATCATTTTCTATGAGATGTGGGTTAACAGAAGAAGAGATAGCACGACAAATGAAGATTCAAGAAAGCAAAGACTCCACACTTATGCAAAGCCAATATGAGAATTGGTGGACCCACCATAGGTATCTTGAATATTATGTGGCAGTAGATAATAAACGATATGTTTATAAAAATAATAATGTCACAGCTTGTATGCAGGAAATATTGCAAGTTGTCAATGGAATAAATGGTTATTATCTTCAAATAGATATTGAGGTGGTTTTAACTACACTGGAAGTTTGGACTCAAAAAAACCATGTCGATGTAACAGAATCCATAGATAAAGTCCTATCTAATTTCTGCACTTGGAAGATGAGTAACATTGACAATCGCATTAGAAATGATATTGCACATCTTTTTGCCAGGCAAGGATATGGTCAGCATTTAGGGCTAGCTTATGTAGGTACAGTTTGCATAGCTATTAATTGTGCAGTGAACAGTTTTATGACAAATTCATTTCAAGACATGGCATTCATTATAGCACATGAGATGGGTCATAATTTGGGTATGCCTCATGATGAGAATTACTGTACTTGTGGGTTATCAAGCTGCATAATGGCTGCATATCAATCTAATTCCCCTAGATTCAGCAACTGCAGTTATGAGAATATGTATTCAGTGATTACCAGAAGAAGTTGTTTATATAATATTCCAGATAAAGAAGTAACAACAAACCTCACCTTGTGTGGGAATAGTTTAGTTGAAGAAGGAGAGGAGTGTGACTGTGGATCCTCTGAATCATGTCAGAGTGATCCATGCTGTGGTGAAGACTGTGTTCTCAAACCTGATGCTGAATGTGCTTTTGGACTTTGTTGCAAAAGTTGCAAGTTCATGCCAGCAGGCACAGTGTGCAGATATCAGGGCAATGAATGTGACCTTCCAGAGTGGTGTTATGGAAGTTCAGCTGAGTGTCCAGAAGATGTATACCTGGAGGATGGAACTCGTTGCAGTGGTGGTGGTTATTGCTACAAAAGGACATGTCATAAACATGAGAAACACTGTCAAATGATTTTTGGCAGTGGAGCCAAGAGTGCAGATGACACTTGCTACATCGAAATGAACAGACGAGGTGACCGTTTCGGAAACTGCGGTAACGATAGCCGTAATTACATACCATGCAATAGCGCTGATGTACTCTGTGGAAGAATCCAGTGTGAAAATGTGGCAGAACTTCTCCATAAGGAAAACCATGAAACAGTGCATTGGACTCACTTCAATAATGTCACCTGCTGGACTGTGGACTATCATTTTGGGATAACCAAAGGTGACAAGGGAGCAGTGAGAGATGGCACACCTTGTGGTCCAGATCATATGTGCATTGACAGGAAGTGTGTCCATAAGTCTTTTTTGGTAAGTAACTGTTCGGCATTCGAATGCAATAACAATGGAGTCTGCAACAATAAACATCACTGCCATTGTGATTTCAGATCAGAGCCACCACACTGTCTACTCAGCGGCTATGGAGGTAGTATAGACAGTGGACCACCTCCACGATTAAAAGGATCCAATTGGGGTAAATATGTGCTAGCTTTTTTAATTATTTTACTGGTTTTGGTATTTACCTTAATTGCCATAAATAGGAGGATGGAATATTAATAAAACTAAAATGACAAGCAGCACCACAACCAGAACCAGCATTCAGTGCTAAAATTTCACCTGAAAAACAAAACCTCAACCTTGAATGTTTACCAGCAAAGGATGATGCCAAAGGTAAAAAGAAAACACCAAAGAAATAATAAAAAAATATTTATCCTACAAGAATTCCTTCATGTATTAGTGTGTAGACTTCTAAACACAGGAATATCACTGTCACTGTGTGTGTGTGTGTGTGTGTGTGTGTGTGTGTGTGTGTGTGTGTGTGTGTGTGTGTCTGAAATCCCAGGCCAGAAGTTCTACAGACTTCCCTTGTTGGAATATCAAAAGCATTCACCACCAAATAAAAGGAGGCCCTACCAAATAGGTACTTTTCTTTAGTTTCAGCAATTTTCGCCTTGTTTTGGATGGAATTTGTGTCTGTCTTCCATAAGCATAGGTCCAACCCAATAGCCATTGTATGTGTTTTTGTATTTGGTTTTTCTCAGCTCTAAAGCCTCTCCCCTTCTCATTCTTCTTTGTCACATCGAGAGAAGGAGCCTCCAAATTCTGGTTCCTCGTGGCAAATCCTGTCCACAAAAATCTACTCCTAAGAGAGCCAGAGTGAGACTGCAAACCTGAAAGAATGATTGGAGCTTCCTGTGATGGTTGCCATCGTCTCTGGTCTCACGTGCTTGCTGTCAAGTAGCTCTCACTCTGCTGGAGATTTTAACACATTTTTCAAAACTTCCCAACACGATGTTGCTAGTGAAGATGGCTGTTGCTGTAATGGACATCATGACCAAATCAACTAAGAAAGGAAAAGTGTTTATTTGGCTTTACAATCCCTTACCACTCTCGATCATTTAAGGAAGTCAGGACAGGAACTGAAACAGGACAGGAACCTGGAGGCAGGAGCTGATGCAGAGGCCATTGATGGGCTGCCACTTGCTTGCTCCTCCTGGCTTGCTCAGCCTGTTTTCTTATAGAACCAAGGACCAACAATCCAGGGGTGGAATCATCCACAATGGGCACCCTCCCTCCCTAAGCCATCAATCACTACATGAGAAAATGTTATACAGATTGCCTACAGCCCAATCTTACAGGGGCATTTTCTGCATGAAGGTTTCTTCCCTCAGTGCTACATTGCTTGGTAATCTTCCTGCTGACTCTGTCCCATTCTGTGACTGTTTTCTGCTGACTGTGTGCATGTTTCCCACTGCAAGTAGTACATGAAACAGTGCTGCTTAATAAACTTGCAAGCATGAGTCATCAGCTTATGTAGTCCTTGTGGCCCCAGCTTTCTGTCCTGTTCACTTTCTTATCCCTGGTGCTCCCCACTGAAAGCTCTCAGTGCTGAACCTTTACTCCTGCCAATTCCAGTCGCTGAAGTTTTCTAAATAAACCACCTGGGGGATGCAAAGCAAACAATTACAAATTCCAAGATGCCAAATCGCTCAGTGTATCATATCTGACTTATGATAAGGCTTTGTTCTGACCGACCAGAATTCTACTGACTTTTACTAACTAAAGGTACATCACCACCTTCTAGTTTCCTTAGCTTGCAGGGAGTTCTTTTCGAGTGTAAGTCAGGTCATCCTGGTTGCTGTAAGAAAGCAGGCTTAGTAGGCTATTAAGAACAAATCACTGCCTGGGTGCCTCCCAAACCGTTCAAGTTAATCAGCTATCTCACTTATCCAGAAGGCCTGATCCAGTTGGGGCTCCTCAGCTATTGGTTCATAGTTCATACGTTTCCATTAGTTTAGCTATTTGTCCCTGTGCTTTTTCCAATCATGATCTCAACAATTCTTGATCATACAATCCCTCCTCTTTCTCACAGATTGGACTCCTGGAGACCAGAACCTGTCCTTAGTGCATGAGCTGGCTGTTTGGAACCTGGGGTCTATGCAGGGACACTTTACTCAGCCTGGGTGAAGGGAGGAGGGGACTGGACCTGCCTCGACTGAATCTACCAGGCTGAGCTGAATCCCCAGGGGAGTCCTTGCCCTGGAGGAGATGGGAATGAGGGGTGGGCTGGGGGGAGGGCTGGGGAGGCAGGAGGAGGGAGGACAGGGGAATCTGTGGCTGATATGTAAAATTAAATTAAATTATAAAATAAGAAAAGAAGATAAAATTTAAAGAAAAAAGAACAAATTAATAAGAGTGCTCCATCCAAGCCTCTTCATCAGGTCCTGCCTCCAAGTCCCTGCCTTGAGCTCCTGTCAGACTTCCCTTGGATTGAGGACCACTAGCTGCAAGGTGAAATAAACCCTTTTCTCCTCAAGTTAATTTTTGACATGATGTTTTTTCATAAGAAAGAGGGTCACTCATTGCAATGCCTGGTGCAGTTTACATTGACAGTAGCCCACTCTTAGTTAAATGAGAGTGACGTATAACTCAAACAAAGCTTGTTGACTCACTTGGGTTTTTTTTTTTTTTACTTGCTTTCATATGAGAAAAATAATTACCATGCAAAAGTTATGACAGTTTTTAAACATCACCTGAAAAACAATAGCTCATTATCCAAATTTCAGTTGAGATAGCAGAGCCCACTGTTCAAATTTGACCTGAAAAGAAAGAGTTCAATTGTAGCTAGAGTTTTCCTGCCTGGCCCACAGTCAGGACAAGTCTCTATCACCTGCTAGTCCCACAGCCACTCAGACCCGACCAAGTAAACACAGAGGCTTATATTGGTTACAAACTGTATGGTCATGGCAGGCTTCTTGCTAACTGTTCTTACAGCTTAAATTAATCCATTTCTATAAATCTATACCTTACCATGTGGTTCGTGGCTTACTGGCATCTTCACATGCTGTTTGTCATCATGGCAGCTGGCAGTGTCTCCCTCACTCAGCCTTCTACTTCCCAGCTTTATTCTCCTCCTTGTCCCGCCTATACTTCCTGCCTAGCCAATAGCCAATCAGTGTTTTATTTATTGACCAATAGCAATAGCCAATCAGTGTTTTATTTATTGACCAATCAGCAACACATTTGCCATACAGAACATCCCACAGCATTCAATGTTGAAACTTCACCTAATTTAAAAAGAAGTAGCTCGGGGTTGGGGATTTAGCTCAGTGGTAGAGCGCTTGCCTAGCAAGCACAAGGCCCTGGGTTCGGTCCTCAGCTCTGACAAAAAAAAAAAAAGAAGTAGCTCAATGTTCAAGTTGTATCTAGACTGCAAAATATACAAATTTCATAGAATAATTCCAGTCCATTTGGAACTACCCCATGTGTTAAGCTGTAATGTCCTGACTATAGAAACGCTACTGCAAGTGTCATAAACCTCCACAGGAAGTTCTAGAGAGTTGCATTATTTTGGGATCCTAAAGTTTCAAGACTATGTAAAAGAAAGTCCTAGCATATTCGTACTTTGCTATTTTAAGGCAATTTAGTTTATTTTTAATGGAATTGGTGTCTGTGGTCCATAAACACAGGAATGACTAGTGGGTCATCTGTGTACATTTTCACTGGGCATGTAAATTTCAAAACATGTTCACCACTCCACTTTGATTTATTATTTATAGAGAGGGATCCCACAAATCCCATTTGGTTTAACCAGACCGCATTAGTAGAACCTGCATATAGAGGAACCTGATTTGGACTGGAAAAGGTGTGCAACTGTTTCTTAAAGAAGTAATTTTCAATGTTGTTTTGTGACAACTATCACTCATATGGCATTTGTAGGTTTCAGTCTGGGATTAATTAGTACACAGACTGAGCTGTTCTCTAAGCATCTGCACTGAAAGGCCCAGAGATACATCACTGCTCTGAAACAACCTACCTGAGACTTGGTTGCAGGGATTTTAGTCCTCTAGAAAATTCCAGAGGATTAAACACCAGTGTGGCTTTCCCCTTGCTAAAGGACTTCTAGGTTCTTTTTTTTTTTTTTTTCTGGAGTTGTGGACCGAATCCAGGGCCTTGCGCTTGCTAGGCAAGCACTCTACCACTGAGCTAAATCCCCAACCCGACTTCTAGGTTCTTATGTTATAGATTTATAAGACATACCTATAAGATCAAGAGCCATGATTGATTATTCCATTATTCTTTCATTTGATCTGCCCTCCCAGTGGACAGAACTACTCAACTTAGTTAGGCACTCTTGGTTATCTCAGGGATGTGTTTTTTCATTCTGGGAGTGAACTGAGTGATTCAGGGCTTCCTTTCTCCCAGTTGGTAACTATGATAGTGTCAGAATTTTATCAAGGACTTTTAAAATCATGTAGACATGATTTAAACTTAAGTAGAATTTCATTAAAATCTGTCAACAGAAAAGTAGTAGGCCTTCCAACTCAGGCCTTTATCAACTTTACTTATAAAATAAATTCATGTGGCTGGCAGGAGCCCTGAGCTACTATAGGCCATTGTGACACAAGCCTGCTGAACAGAATTTAATCTCTAGAATCTACATGATAGGAGAGAACTGACCCTCACACATGTCTTTGACCTCCCCATGATTACCCTAGGTGAGCCGCATGCGTTGCTCTGTACAAGGACAAATAAGAAATAAACAAACATATCAACACATAATTAATACATATATGCTTGCATATATACAATACATACATACATACATATATACATACATAAAATGATATTATGAATATTTTAGAATTTTATGTTTTATAGAGTAAATATTATCAAATCAGGTTTTCATTGAAAATAAAATGTGAAAAAATCATATTTTAAAGCCTGCTGAGAGGCAATGGTCAAAGTAATTATGAAAAAAAATTCAAATATAGAAAACCATTTTGAAATGAAGTGAACTGCCTTCCTCTGCAGCACTAACCGAGGCTACATCTGAGCCGAGGATGGGGTTCACTCAGTAAAAGAAGATGACTTCTGCTTAGAAGTGAAATCTTTCAACTCTCTAAGACCTACACAGGACTATCTTTGTAGGTTATGTATGTGAAACCTTAATTCCTTATTTTATCCCATGTTATATTATGTTTTATACTATTATTGACATGTGTTTGCACACATTTACCCTATCTAATGTATGTCTTTTTAAAAAAAATTATTGGTATTATTATGCTTAATTATTTATGTATCTGTATGTATGTATGTGCACATGAGAACTGGTGCCTGGAGAGACCAGAAGTGTCAAATCTCCTGGAGTTGGAGTTACAAACAATTGTGATCTGCCTGATGTGGGTGCTGGGATTCGAACCAAGGTCCTCTGAAAGAGCAGAATGTGCTCTTAACCTCTAAACCATCTCTATAGCCTACTGGATCAAATGTGAATCTTTACACTTATATATATTGAAAAGTGATCAAATCAAGATAAATGGCATCTAGATCACCTCAAACATGTATGATTTATTTGTGATGAAAACATTTAAAATTCCATTCTTCTAGCTCTGAAATATACAATCATTGTCGTTACTGGTTGTCACTGTAGAGTACAGTGGAGAACAAGAACATTCCTTCTTTTCTAAACATTATATTGTCATGGATAAATAAAGTTTCTCATCTTCCCCTCTTGCGTATTCTCTCCAATCTTTGGTAACCATGTTTTATTTCCGAATTTCTTTGAGAAATACTGGTTCATATTCTGTATATGGATGAGGTCATGCCATATTCATTTCTACACAGCTGATTTCATCCTCTGATGCTCATCCATGAATGGGAATGTGAGAATATAATTGATCATCACTGATCATATACATATATCATATAAGTAACATGTTCTCTTTATATATTCATTCATTGATGACAAAAGGTTGAATCTATATCTTGATAAAAGAAACATGGGATTTTAAATATATCTTCCATACTTGTATCTCATTTACTTTAGGTAAATAATCATGCTGACACTGCTAAGCCATTTTTTTTCTTGCTTGCTTGTTTTGTTATAATTGCAGTGCAAAGGACCAAATCTAAGACCATGGAAGACTAACACAAATGTTTCAATACTCAACTAAAGACATCACTCCTGTAATATAATGTTTTAAAGAAAATCTGCAGAATTTTCAAAATGTCTCAGTTTACATTCCCACTTTTATCATGTAAGAGTTCTCCATTCTTTCCAACTTTTATGTCCTTTTATTTTTAATTTTTATTTTTATTTTGCAATACAATTCAGTTCTACATATCAGCCACGGATTCCCTTGTTCTCCCCCCTCCGGCCCCCCTCACCTTCCCCCCAGCCCACCCCCCATTCCCACCTCCTCCAGGGCAAAGCCTCCCCCGAGGACTGAGGTCAACCTGGTAGACTCAGTCCAGGTAGGTCCAGTCCCCTCCTCCCAGGCCGAGCCAAGCAATCCTACATAGGCCCCAGGTTTCAAACAGCCAATTCATGCAATGAGCACAGGACCCGGTCCCACTGCCTGGATGCCTCCCAAACAGATCAAGCCAATCAACTGTCTCACCCATTCAGAGGGCCTGATCCAGTTGGGGACCCCTCAGCCATTGGTTCATAGTTCATGTGTTTCCATTCATTTGGCTATTTGTCCCTGTGCTTTATCCAACCTTGGTCTCAACAATTCTCGCTCATATAAACCCTCCTCATTCTCACTAATTGGACTCCCAGAGATCCACCCAGGGCCATGGATCTCTGCATCCAGATCCCTCAGTAGTTGGATGGGGTTTCTAGCACGACAATTAGGGTGTTTGGGTACTGGCATAAAAACCGACATGTGGACCAATGGAATCGAATTGAAGACCCTGACATTAATCCGCACACCTATGAACATATAATTTTTGACAAAGAAGCCAAAAGTGCACAATGGAAAAAAGAAAGCATCTTCAACAAATGGTGCTGGCATAACTGGATATCAACATGTAGAAGGCTGCAAATAGATCCATATCTATCACCGTGCACAAAACTTATGTCCTTTTAAAATAGTATTTTTATTAATTCTTTGAGAATTTCATATAATATATTTTATCATTTTCATTCTCCCCCACCCCCAACCTCCTCTCAGAATCTCCTACCTCATTACCCTCCAGACTTCTTGCCTCTTTTAAAATAAAAATACAAGAAATCATAAACAAAAAGAATATTCCTTCTTCTCAGCACCTAATGGAACTTTCTCAAAAATTGATCACATACTCAGACAGAAAATAAGTCTCAACAGATATAAGAAAACTGAAATATCACCCTGAATCCAATCAGATCACCTCAGATTAAATCTGGATATCAACAACAAAAATAACAGAAAGCTTACAAATTCATGGGAATTGAACAATTCACTGAACAAAAAAAAATGGATCAAGACAGAAATTTAAAAATAAAGAGTTTCTAAAATCGAATGAAAATGAATATACAACATACCCAAACTTATGGTACACAATGAAGTTGGCAAGTTCATAGGACTAAAGACCTACTCTTTTAATGCCTGCATTAAAAGGAGATATCATTCTGGTAACATAACAACAGCACACATGAAAGCTCTAAAATAAAAAGAAGAAATAGTGCACAAAAATGAGTAGCTAGAAAAAATAATCAAGCCCGTGGCTGAAATCAGTACAACAGAAACAAATAAAATATACAAGGGATCAATGAGATGAAGAGTTGGTTCTCTGAGAAAATCATTACTAACAACAGACACTGGGAAAATCCAGAGAAGAGCAAGAACATATTTCAAAAACCTATTCTACACGAAATTGGAAAATCTAAAAGGAATTGATAATTTTCTCAATATATAGCATTTAGAAAGTTAAATCAAGATCAGATAAGCACATATGAACAGACTCATAACCCCTAGAGAAATAGAAGTGGTAATTAAACATCTGCCACATATACACACAAAAAAATCCAAGGGCTAGATAGCTTTAGTGCAGAATTTTACCATTTAAAGAAGAGTTAATGCCAATGCTCCTCAAATTATTCCACAAAATAGAAACAAAAGGAACAATGCCCAAGTCACTTTATGATGCCATATTTTCCCTGATACCAACCCACATAAAGACCCAAAAAAGAAAGAGAATTACAGACCAATTTCTCTTATGAATATATATGAAAATTCCTCAATAAAACACTTGCAAACTGAATTCAAGAACACATCAAAAAGATCATCCACCATGATTAAGTATGCTCCATCGCAGAGAGGCAGGAATGGTTCAAAATAAATAAAACAATAAATGCAATCCACCATATATACACAAACCAAAACATAAAAACCAGATGAACACCTTATTAGATGCTGCAAAGGCCTTGACAAAGTATAACACTTGCTCATGATAGAAGTCCTGGAGATTAATTAGGGATACAAGGGACATAATTCACCATAATACAGGCAGTTGACATCAAGTTCATAACCAATGTCAACCTAAATAGAGAAAAGCTTAATCCAATTCCACTAAAATCAAGAACAAGACAATATCATCCACTCCACTCTTTCCAGACCTATTCAATATAGTACTTGAAGTCTTAGCCAAATCAGTAAGACCACTGAAGATCAGGGGGATACCAATTAGAAGGAAAAAAGTCAAAGTCTCTGTATTTATAGATAATATGATAGTACATATATGTGACCCTAAAAATTCCACTGGGAAACTCATACGGCTGATAAACACTTTCAGCAAAGTAACTGGATACAAAATTAACTAAAAAAAATCAGTAACCCTCCTATACACAAATGACAAACAGTCTGAGAAAAATGTCAGGGAAACAAGACCTTTCACAATAGCCTCAAATAATATAAAATACCTTGGGACTGCTTTAATGAAGTAACTGAAAGACTTGTATGATTAAAATCTTAAAGACATTGAAAAAGATATTAGAAGACAGAAAGATCTCCCATGTTCATGGATCTATAGGATCAATACAGTAATAATGGCTACCCTGTCAAAAGCAATCTACAGATTTGATGCAATCCTCATCAAAATTCCAACACATTCTTCACAGATATTGAAAATGCAATTTTCAGCTTGATGCAGAAAAACAAAATACTACAATCACTGAAACAATCCTGAATAATAAAAGACTGCTGGAGGTATCATCCTTCCCAATTTCAAGTTGTACTATAGAGCTACACTAATAAAAGGTATGGTATTGGCATAAAAAAAAAACCAGACATGTTCATCAAAGGAATCAAATTGAAGATACAATCATAAATCCACACACCTATGGAAACCTGAGTTTTTATAAAAGAAGCCAGAAATACACACTGGAGAAAAAGCAGCATCTTCAACAAATGGTGCTGGTCAAGCTGGATGGCTACATGTGGAAGAATTCAAATAGATCCATACTTACTAACCTCCACAAAATACAACTCCAAATGGATCCAAAACTTCAACATAAAACCAGAAACACTGAACCTGATAGAGAAGAAAGTGGGAGCTAGCCTTGAGCTCACTGGCACAGGAAAAGACTTTCTGAACAAAACACCATTAGCTCAGGTCCTAAGATCCACAATTACTAAATGGGACCTCATGAAACTGAAAAGCTTCTGCATGGCAATGGACACCATTATTGGGACAATGCAACAACCTACACAATGAGAAAAGACTTTTACCGACTATACACTCAATAGAGGGCTATTATCCAACGTATGAAAAGAACTCAAAAAACCAAATGTCAAGAAAACAAGTATTTCTAATAAAAATGGGTAACAGACTAAACAGAGAAATCTCAAAAGAGGAAACTCAATGGCTGAGAAATGAAGAAATGTTCCACATCCTTAGTCATCAGGGAAATGCAATTCAAATCTGCTTTGATATTTCCTCTTACATTCATTAGAATGGCAGAGATCAACAAATAAAGTGACAGCTTACAAGGATATGGACCAATGGAATCACAATTCCATTGCTGGTGGGACTGCAAACTTGTAAAGACACTATGGAAATCACTGTAGTGGCTCCTCAGAAAATTGGGAATCAATCTACCTCAAGATCCAGTTATACCACTCTTGGGCATATACCCCAAATTTGCTCCATCCTTCCACAAGGACACTTGTTCATCTATGTTCAGTGATGCTCTATTCATAAAAGCCATTAACTGAAAACAACCTAGATGTCCCTCAATGGAAGAATGGATGAAGAAAATGTAGTACATTTATACAATGAAACATAACTCAACTGTTAGAAAAAAAAATGACATCATGAAATTTTCAGGCAAGTGGATGAAACTAGAAAAAAATCTTTCTGAGTGAGGCAACACAGACTCAGAAAGACAAATATATTCAGTGCCTTCTAAGCAACCATCAGAGAAGTATCTTCCTGTGGTAGATGGGAACAAATACAGAGGCCCACAGCTGGATATTATGCAGGGAGGTAGAGACCTTGGAACACTCAGTCCTGCATGAGATGTTTCTCTTAAATTCCTCCCTGTAGGGCTCAGGAAACCCTGCAGAAGAGGAGGCAGGAAGAGTGTAAAAGCCAGAGGGCATGTAGGACACCAAAAAAGCAATGCCTTCTAAATGAACATGATCAAAGCACATATGAACTCACAGAAACTGAAGGAAAAATGTAAAAGTCCTGTATCAGTCTACACCAGGTCCTCCCCTTATATAGTGTGGCTTCCAGTTTAGGGCTTTTATGTGATTGGTGAGTGTGCAAACAAGTGGGTTTCTGATTCTTGAACCTTCTCCTGGGCTCTTGTCTGTTGTTGGCTTATTTGGTACAATTTCAAATTGTTGGATTTTGTTTTAGGTTATACTATTTTATTTTATCTTATCATGATCCCTTAGACACCTATTTGTTTTCTAATGAGAGACAGATAGGGAGTATATCCATATGGGAGGAGAGGTGGAGATAAACCAGAAGGAATAGAGGGAGAGGAAACAATATTCAAGATATATTACGTGACAAATGTCTATTTTCAATAAAAGAGGGGGAAAGTTTGTTCTTCCAGCTTCAAGAGATTGAATTAAGAAAGATCCCTCATACGTGTATATAGCCACTTGGGTTTTGGTTAATTCCAGATATGATCAAGTTGGCAACCCAGGGTGGCTATCAGAGTGTGTATGTGTGATATTTTCATGGCAGTGATAAAGGTACTCCTGTCTAACAAAACATGTGTGGAGGTCAGAGTACAATTTACAAAACTTGATTTAATCCTCCCACCTAGGTATGAAATTCAGGTTATCAGATCATCAGGTATGGCAGCAAGCACTTTTACCAATTCAGCCATCTCCCCATCCCTTAATGACTCAGTGAGTTCAATTATCTGTGCTACCTGTCCAAGGCTATATACCAGTAGTTCTCAAGCTGTGGTTCACTACAACTTTGGCAAAACTCTATCTCTAAAATTATCTATATTACAATTCATAACAGTAGCAAAATTATACTTATGAAGTAGCAACAAAAATGATTTTATGGTTGGGGGTCACCACAACAAGTCTAGCTCTGTAGTCCATTTTTTAATTGGATTGTTCATTATTTTGATATCTAGTTTCTTGAATTATTTATAAATTTTGGAAATTAGCCCTCTGTCAGATGTGGGGTTGTTGAAGATCTTTTCTCATTCTGTAGGCTGTCATTTTGTCTTATTGACCATGTCCTTTGCCCTATAAAAGCTTCTCAGTTTCAAGAGGTCCCATTTATTAATTGTTGCTCTCAGTATTTGTGCTACTGGTGTTATATTTAGGAAGTAATCTCCTGTGCCAATGCATTCAAGACTACTTCCTACTTTCTATTCTATCAAGTTCAGTGTAACTGAATTTATGTTGAGGTCTGATCCACTTGGACTTAAGTTTTGTGCATGTAAAGCATCTTCTTGACATTAGACTTTATTAGAATCTCAATCACCTCTTAACTCCTAGGCTGACATCACCAATCTCTTGTGTCCTATATTTCTCATTTGTGATTAGATACTTGGAAGTTCTTTTCAATGGTTAGTGAAATCCATACGTATGTATTTCTAATTTATTTTATCACAACCATGGAAGCACAATTAACACAGTTCTTATTTAAATGTTTGGTAGACATCTTCTGTAAATGCACCTTGACTTCAGTTTTTTTTTTCTCTTTCTTAAAGTGTTTTGCTTTTGTTAGTATAAAGGAATTTAACACATGTATATAGCATTACTTAATGAGCATTATCCCCTCCAGCTTCGTCTAAATCTTTCTGATACTTCTCTCTCACAATATCATGTACTGTTTTGTAAAACCACTGAGTCATTTTAGTGCTCTCAGCATATGTGTGGGTGTACCACAATCCACTGGAGCATACGCAATCCAACAGGGGCCTAATCTCTGAAGAAAATTATTTTCCCTCTCTTCAGTAATCATGTGTCAATAGCTAATCAGCGGTGGGTAGAATATCATGCATCCTAACATTTGTGCAGTAATTGCATCTTGCTTGATGTTATTCAGATCTTCGCATACAGTCGCAGTCATGTGCAACAGCCGTTTCTCTCCATAAAGCAGTGTTTTGTAGCAGACCTCACCAAATACTGGCTTTTTTGATCTATGTTTTACTCTTCCCATGAGGCTCCAGGATTATTGCAGAAAAACTGACAGAACAATTGCAAGAGGAAGAGGCAGTGGAAGACTGTAAGGAAATGGTGATTTCCAACCAAGACCAGGAAGGAGAACAAATGAATTCATTTGACAACATGCACAAGACCTGTACAAGCTCAAGCCAGTAAATTAAAAAAGATGGGAGAGATGGCATAAAATACTCCCACTTAGGACCCACTGACAATTCATACCTGCTTGGAGATGGAGAAATGGTTTTCCTTAAGGGTGTGACCACTGCTAAGTAGACCATGCTCCTGAGTAGGCCCCACACCCAAGAGTATTTGAGCAACACATCTTGAACTCAATGGATGTTTTTTAAAAGCAACACATGATATTGGGTTGATAGGGAGGTGCTGGGGAGAATTTGGGAAGAGATAGATGGAGGTGAATATTATGACAACATATTGTGTGACACTATCAAAAAATGAAGAAAAATATTATTTAGAAAAAGAAACAAAATTTCTTCAACAGCAACAAAAACTAAAGTGGAGTTTGATAATATATCTGTTTAGAAAAGTAATAGCACAGGACTTTCCCTGGTACCATATGATCTATTCAGCCACAGGGTTCTCACACAAGTAACACTAATATGAATGAATTCTGCTCTTCTACAGTGATCCTTAAAACCAAACCAAGTGTGCTTGGTTACTCCCATAACATTACACAACTATTGTACTAGTAGGCTTATTTTGCCAAGCTACTTGTGATTATAGCTTGCAGGGTTCACAACTAGGTAAGATTTTTTTTGCTTAATTTTCTCCCACAGTGGCCTATATAGCAGCTTCTAACTCTATGAAAGCTGGCCTATGGGGTTTAAGCTTCAAGATAGACACCAGCTGAATTTCTTCTGCAAAATTTTTCCATTTAAGTATATGGCATCTTGTGAAAGAGAACCATAGCATCAAGAGCCCAGGAGTAACCATTATAAAAAGAGAATGATAGCATCAAGAGCTCAGAATAACCATTATACAAGGGAATAAATAGACCTTACTGTTTGAGAGTTCTGTGTAAACCCCTCACCTTGCGTTCAAAAAAGGCAGCAGGGTTTTTGTTTGATAGCTTATGGTAAATCAGAATGACATTAATCCCAATATATGGTAACTCCATTTAAATAATTTTTTGTGTAGTTATACAAGTCTTATTCACATAATGAAACTCAAGGACAGAAACAAAATTATCATCTCAGCAAATACAGAGAAGTCTTACCTACTCCACCTGGAAAGTTCATGTACTGGGAGATTAGCATGTAGTAGACTCCATCTGGCCTTGTTTAGGCCAGACTAAACTGATCCAGAATTTTCTGCACAGCTCCACAGAGTGAAAAATAAGACTCTTGCCTGTGGTAAAGCATTATCCTCTCCTGAACTTTTGAAAATGACTTTACTCAATGAAGAAAGGTCACTTAAAAAGAAAGAAAGATGGATAGAAATAGAGAAGAAAGAGAAAGATAGAGAAATAGAAAGACAGAGAGAGAGAGAGAGAGAGAGAGAGAGAGAGAGAGAGAGTCCACAGTGTTGCATTCAAATAGGTTATGCTAAATATGTAGAGGCAAGAAGATCACTAACTGAAAGTCAGCAGGAAATATACTTTTTCACCAGTGAGATGGCTCAGAACATTCAAGACATTTCTACTAAGCCTGAGGATCCCTGATTCCCACCTAGTGGAAGGAAAGAACCAGTCCATATACATTTTTGTCTGCTATCTACACGCAAACTGTGCAAAGCATACACCCAGACATGCATGCAAAATAAATAAATACAACATAATTTTTAAAAGAAAGAAAGAAAAAACTCCAGCAACTACTATGATTGTATTACATATATTCATTCTACCTTAATGTAATATTATTCTCTTTCTTCTATATCCATACTCTGAAGGTTAGGTCTTTGCCTGGTTTTGCAGAGTCTCTGTGCTAGGGCAGAAAGAGAAACAACAGGAAAAACCAAGACAATATGCATTTTCCTCAAAACACTAATCCCAGAATAATGGTACTAGTGAACACAACATAGAAGAACTTCCACACAAAGAATGCAAACAAACAATTTAAAGTATGTTCAAGCAACTGAATGAAGACGCACATATGCTCCAAAAGAATAAAGAGAGAGAGAGAGAGAGAGAGAGAGAGAGAGAGAGAGAGAGATGTTTGAAATAAGGAAAACAATTCAAAATACAGAAATAGAATTAGACAGAATTGCTGAAAGAAAGCCAAGTTGAAATGACACTGGAAATGAAGAAAATCAATGAGCCAAATCAAAATCTCTGTGCAAGGACTCAACAACAGAATGGATTGCGTAGAAAATAGAGATTCAGGTCCAGAATACTAGAGAGAGGATTGGATCGCTTAGTAAAGGTCAGTCATATTTTAATTGTGTAGAAGAAGAGAAGGCTCTGGAACCTAACCTTCAGATTATGGACATAAAGCACTGGTTTTCAACCTGTGGGTTGTAACCTCTTTGGAGGTTGAATTATCCTTTCACGAGAGTTACCTAAGACCGTAAGAAAACACAGATATTTACATAATGACTTATAACAGTAGCAAAATCACAGTTATCAAGTGACAATGAAAATAGTCTTATGGTTGGGGCTCACCACAGCATGAGGAACTGTATTAATGGGCCACAGCATTAGAAAGGTTGAGAGCCTCTGACATAGAGGAAAGAGAATACTATGTGAAGGTAGTGTAAATATGTTTAATAAAATCATAAAAGAAAATTTCTTAAACCTAGAGTAAGTGATGCCCATCTAGGCCTACAGAATACCAAATAGGCTAAGTAAGAAAAGAACCTCTCCATGACATAACTACATTTAAAAGATTTAGACCACACAGTAAAGAAAGCCTATTGAAAGCTGTAAAAGAGAAAGATCTAGTCACTTATAAGGACAAACGCATCAGAATAACACCATATTTTTTACGGGAGCTTCTAAAGCAAGAAGGATTTGGAAAGATGTATTCTAAATTCTAAAAGTCCAAGATGTCAACCAAACCTATAATGTCTAGCAAAACTATCTATCCAAACTGAAGAAGAAATTTTAGGCCTCCATGATTAAAATAGATTTTAAAATTTTTATGACTATTAAACTATGTCTAAAGAGAATAATTGTAGGAATGTTTGTGACTATTGAAGGGGAAAAACATAATGGAGAGGTCAAGGCCACAGGTATTAAATAAACATGCCAGAAGAGTTTTAAGAAAACACTTCAAAACAATAAAATGGAGACGTTAATACACACTATTCACTAATAACTCTTAATACTGATAGCTTATATTACTCAATAATGCTATATTTACAGATAAATAAACTATTTTTAACTTTTTATTTTACAGATAAGCCAATTAGTTTAGAAAATGGGATCCCAGTTCCTTTTGAATCTAAGAAATTGGCTATTTTGTATGAGATGTTGTTCATAAAAAAAAAAAAATTCTTTAAAATGTTCTATGGAAATAAAACTGAAGTAGTCATTAGCTCCTTAGCTGACTTGATGGAGACAAGGCCTCACTACATGTGTCATTTGGTTAACTGTTTCTATGCCCAAGGTCTTGCTCACTTCAGGATTTTGCAGATTATTGCATAATTTATCCTTAGAGTGTGTAATGAGCTTTTGTATTTCTGGAGTATCAAATAAACTGTGTCATTTCCCATTGTTTTATGACTTTTAAATCTTCTCTGTCTCCCGAAAATTTTTACCTGGTCTGCATAACATTTTATAAATTTTATCATTTCAGAAATGCTATATTTTTACTGATCTTTTGTAATGTTTTCTTGTGAATCTATTATTTACTTTGCTTGGAGATTTAGATATGTTTCCACTAATAATTTCGGGTTTAATTTGTACATGAACTAGTGTATTGATATTTATATGAACTAGGTCTCCCTTTGTATTTATGTGTTTATTTCCATTAATGGCTTTTGCTTTGAGGTCATCAAAACAGTCACAAAGAACAGCACCTGGTTGCAACAATAAATTTTGTACTAAGAAGTTAATTTTAAAGGTGAAAGAAAACCACTCTGAATTAATTTTACCCCTCCCGTGGGTTTTGAGTTTTTGCTATGTTAAGCTATATATTTATATTTTCAATCTCTTAAAAATTGTTATAATTGCTAGACATTTCTATAATTTTTTTCTTGTTTCTTCCAGCATTCTCTCTTGCCCCTTGTTATTTATAAATTGGTTTATAATAGGAATTGAGATGAGATCATCATATTTTAGTTAAAATTCATTAGTAACTTTTGCCATATTTTATCTGAGTTTTTCCTTGGGCTCAATAATTTTTGTTGAGTAAAACCTCTTGAAGGCCCTGAATGTACACATATAAACAATGGAGTACTACTCAGCAGAGAAAAACAATGACAGCATGAAATTTGCAGGCAAATGGATGGAACTAGAAAATATCATCCTGAGTGAGATAACCCAAACCCAGAAGAACAAACATAGTATGTACTCACTCATAAGTGGATTCTAGATACAAAGCAAAGAACAATCAGACTGCAACCCACAGAACCAGGGAGGCTATATAGCAGGGGGGACCCTAGGATGACTGTGGCTTAGAATAAGTTTTGGTTTTACTCAATTACTGGGCAAGCCTCAATGAATCATTTCACTATTAGGATAAGAATTTGTACTGTATCAAGCTGATAATAGAATAATTAATTAATTAATTAATTAATTTTTTAAAAAAAGAGTCATTGTATTGCGGTGTTCATTAAGCAGAATGTTTGTTGTCAGTTTTCTCCTAGGACCCATGACCATCTAGTCTCAGTTTCTTGACCACTTTAGCAGTGTCAGGCATAGGTTCAATCTCATGGAGAAGGGCCTTAGAGACAGTAAAAAGTTTGTTTGTTAAAGCCATAACATTTGGGACCCTGTTGCACCAGAGGATGTATCATGCCACCGTTTTGCTTTTGAAGCTTGCAGGGTTCGTAGTCAGTGAAAATTATGTCTACTTTTCTCCTGCAGTGTTATTTAGAGTGACTTCCAGCACTATGAACAATAGTCAGTAGGAAGGAAGATTCTGGTTAGACACCAAATCAGTTTCTCCACTCTCAATGGCCTAAGTCTATGGTATCTACAACAACAAGGCCTTTCCATTGGGTTGTGAAGAATAACCAATAGCATTGGCCTATGATACTGGAGAGGGGAGCCTTTTAGACAAGAATTCAAGAAGACATAATCCATTCTTGGTGCTGGGAGTCTAATTCGGAAAAATAAAATGCCTATTTCTGGCATTGCATTCCTAATTGTATGGTAACTCCACTTAAATTCCATTTGTAGATATACAAATTGAGGAAGCTTCTATAGTGGGTTTCTGTGTGAATTTCCCAAAGGCCTTTAACATCAGTTATCCTTCCACATATCTCCCCCATACTCTGTCCTCCCATCACTCCCCTCAATTGATCCTTCCATTCTGAAGTTCTCTTTATCCCTTTATAACAATGTGTTCTATTCCCCTTTCCTTGAAAGATCCCATCCTCCTTCGACGTGAGCCCTTACTAAGTTATGTGGATAATCCAAATGAAATATACACTGGCAAGATTTAAAAGATACCACCTACAAAGAAAGAAGGGAAACCATGCAATGTTTGTTGTGTTGAGTCTGTGTTACTTTAATCAGGATGATTGTCTCTAGCACCAACTACTTACTTGCAAATTTTAAACTTTTCATTTTTCTTAGCAGCTGAGCAATATTACATACAGAAATACACCACATTTTCATCATCTGTTCATCAGTCAGAGGACATCTAGGCTTTTCATACTTTCTGGCTATTATAAATAGAATGTCAATGAAGGTGAGCGATCAGGTATCTCTGTAGAAGATGCCTTGTGCTTTGGGTAGATGCTGACATTTGGTAGAGCTGGATCTTGTGGTTGATCATTCTTGGCTTTGAGGAACCTTCATGCTGATTTCTATAATGCATCTATCAGTTTGTACTCTCACCAGCAATGAACAAGTGTTACAGTTTACCCATAACCTCCATAGCATCCGCTGCTGTTTGTTTTCTTGATATTGGTCATACTGAAACTGGTGAGATGAAATCTCAAAGTAGGCTTCATTTGCATTTCCCTGATGGTGATGTAGCTTGTGTTTCACAACCAGTTTTGTTTCATCTTATAAGTACTCTCTGTTTAGTCCTATGCCCCATTTTTAATTGGGAGATGGGTTTTCTGGATGTCCAGTTTTGTTTTGTTTTGTTTTTTTAGCTCGTTGCTAGATATACAATTGGCAAAAAGTTTTGCCCTTTCTATTGATACCTCTTTGCTTGAATGGTGGTTTCCTTTGCTTTGCAGATGATTTTTAGCTTCATGGGGATGATTAAAGATTGATATGGGAGGCACAGCTCACTTGGGCAGTCCCACCTCAGACTTACTGGTCCTGAACTCTCTAAGAATTTTGAATGAGCAAGCCAAGAGATGGAAGCTTGTGAACAACACTGCTCCCATGGTTTCTGCTTAAATTCCTGCCTCCAGCTTCTCACCCCACCACAGTACTTTTTCTGACTTCCCTAAGTGATGGACCATGATTTAAGCCTGTAAAGCATAAATAATCGTTTTCTCATCAAGTTGCCTTGGTCAAGGTGGGGTTTGTTTTGTTTTGTTTTGTTGTTATTTTGGGTTGTTTTTTCCCCCCAGCAGTAGCAATCTAAGAAAGACAGACTATACATCACCAAATAAGCCAATATGGAGGTTCCTCAAAAAGATGAGAGTCAGTCAACCAACAATATCTAGTTATACCACTCTTGGGCAGATACCCAAAGGATTCTACATCATCGTACAGAGATACTTGCTAATAATTGTTTTTTTGCCACTCTATTCATAAGAGCCAGCAATTAGATACGGCCTAGATGTGCAACAACTGCTGAATGGATAATGATAAAACTGGCATTTTTATCATGCATGACTTTGACTTACAAAATAATATCTTCATGGTAATTGTATTTTAAGGTATAATTCAATTGTGTTCATAGCCATCCCTGTCTGCGCAGCAGCGGCTCTCTAACGCCAGCCCCATCTCTCTTTGCCAAGCAAGCTCTAGCGGAAGGAGAGGCGGGGTAAGGACGCAGGTGCCCTGGACTGGGGCTCATGGAAAGCAGACTGCCTCAAACCCACCACTGGCTACAAAAGCCGCTCGCAAGGGTGCGCCCTCTACTGGACAGTGAAGAAACCTCATCTTTACAGGCCTGGTACTGTGGCATTCCGTGAAATCAGACACAATCAGGAATCCACTGAACTTCTGATTCTCAAGCTCCTCTTCCAGAGTCTGGTGCACGAAATTGCTCAGGGCTTCAAAACAGTGCAGTCATTGGCGTTTTACCGGAGGCAAGTTCTTCTTGTCCTTTTTGAAGATACCAACCTGAATAATATCCATGCCAAATGTGTAGCATCTATGCCAAAAGGTAATCGGCTAGCATGCCACATACATGGAGAACGCGCTTAAAAGGACCAGCCTCTACTGAATGTACCAGGCTCTGCAGACTCCCCATGGGAGACCTTGCCTTGTTGGAGGAGAGAATGGGAGTGGGTTGGGGAGCGGGGAGGCAGAAGAGGCGGGAGGAGAGGGCGATCTGTGATTGGTATGTCTAACGAATAAAAAAAATGCCTTAATAAAAAAACGAAAAATAAATAAATAAATAAAATACACAATTAGAAAAAAAAGTTCACAATAAGGGGAAACATTTCATTCTCAAAAATACTTTTTCCTCTTCTACATGTTATCTATAGTTCTAAATGTTAGATTTTTTTTTCCCATGGGGTCCAAAGGTACCTAAGTATATGATTGTGAGTGGAAAAATGGGGGACAGAAATCAGGTATTGGCAGTTTTTCCATTTTCATTTGTGTGTGAATTTTTAGTGCAGATGCAAGATGTAAAGCTTTAATGCAAGCAAAGTTTCAGGGAACATATTTCAACAGTTCAACTTCATAACAATTATAAATAAACCTGTTAAAATTTTAAAAAAAAATGTAACTCACAGTTCATTTAAAGGGAGTAAAATTTGCACCCAGACAATGGTAGGTAAAAAAAATAGCACAGTGTCCCTCTGCTCAGGGTCCTAGAAGACTGAAGAAGCATCCGGAAGTTAGTCATTCCTTAGCAACACAAGAGGAAGTGTGACTGTAGAGATACCATGCTACTGAGTTTCTGGAATCCAAATATGCCAGGCAATAAATTTATGTTATTTAATGCAGTCACTTTGAATTTCTAATGATGAACGATATCAAGGAGTAGAAAACATCAGGTCAAATTTGCACTGTTTAGAAACAAGTTGTTATGACATCTACATGAAAAAGATGTAAAAGTCTAAAGAAGGGCATAGCGCAGATACGGAACTAAGAAGGAAAGGTCAAGGAAGAACATTAATATGTACCAAGCTTCCAGATGTAACAAAATTCATTTAGCAAATAATTAAAATTTCCTTGAAAGTTCATTTTATTCCAGTTGCAATGACAAGATTAATAAAAACAGACATGATATGCTAGCTAGGATGTACCTCCTGGGGAACAGTTATTAGTTGCTGGTGAGGGTGCAAACTAGGAAGCCATTCTGCAAATCAGTATAGATATTCCTCAAAAACAGGAAAATAGATTTATCATAAGATTTATCTGTATGAATCATGGATGCATACCTAAAGGACTCTACAGCTTACCATAGAGGTAATTATCCATCTTTGTTTCTAACTGATCTATTAATAGTAGCCAGAAATGGCAAGCAGCACAGAAGACCATCAGTTGATGAAAAGATAATAGAAACTTCACACAATGGAATGTCACTCAGCTGTTAAGAAAAATGGACTTGGAGGGTATATTTATGGAGCTAAAAGCAATCATGATGAGGAAGGACAGACAGACAAAGAAAGACATGCATTGCATGTTTCTCTTAAAAGTGGATGTTATCATTTATAGTTTAGATATGTTGTGTTTCAATTATAATACACTCAGAGGTTATGTGACTAGTAAAGCACCAGGGGGCAATAGAGAATCTGCCCAGAAATGATATATAGAATATAGAGTTGTAAATAAATAAAGGGGAGATTAGAATAGGATAATGGTAAGAGTTGGATCTGGGAGGACAGGGTAGAGCTAGGAATAAAAAGAGGGAGAACTCACAATAAGGCCATTAGAAATGCCATATGAAACCTACTACTGTAGAAGCATCCTTGTGGTGATGTATTGTGTCCCCCAATAAAATTTATCTGAGGATCAGAGGAAAAAGCCGAGATCGGGATGTCCAGCTAGCTCAGTCGGTAGAGCATGAGACTCTTAATCTCAGGGTCGTAGGTTGGATGCCAGATATTGATGAAATTATTGAGGCCACTCCACATAGTTAAAAGAGAGATTTATTTAATGGCGTAACTTACAAATGAAGGGATAGGTAGGTTGCAGGTTCTGGGAAAGATGCAGCACAGTCCGGCAGTGTTCTCTGGAGAACTCTTCTCAGTCTACCTCTAGCGTCCAGGGTCCAAAAAGGAAGAGAGCGCCACGCATCCCGATCTCAGTTCTTCAGGGCCCTCCCTTCGCCCCACCTTGTAGGCGTGATAGTTACCGAAGCCTCAATGGGAGTTGGAACTTCCAAACCAAAGCTGGAATGGCTACCCACTACACAGGTCAATGTGCAACATCCTTGCATTTCTTTCCTACTCTCCATGGCTCTTCTTTTATGCCATCACTATTGATGACAGAGGTGGCAAATACTAATAGGCAGGGGACTGCACATGAAATGAGTGTGACAGAAAATGAGAAGTCACCCTGGATTGTAGCAGTTGGGAAATACCCAATAACGGCAGAGACACTTTTCATAAACCCCAGGGTCAGGGGGCTCACGAGAGGATGTTAAGAGAAATAGAGTAATGGAATGAATGTAACTGGAAGGCTTAGCTCAGTACTGACTGAGCTAAGAAAGGGAACCAGCTGGAGAAGATAAGCTGTAGAGCAGTGGACAATGGAAAAGGTGAGTAAAAGAGAAGTATGGTACCTATGTACAAAGACGGCAGAGTAAAAGTCTTTATTTTGTATACTGCATTAGTTAAGGTTACCATTACTGTGATGGGACATCATGACCAAAGGCAACTTGAAGAGAAAAGGGTTTGTTTTACTCACAGTTCCATGTAACAGTTCATTATCAAAAACAATGAGGACAGGAACTCAAGCAGGACAGAAACCTGGAGGCAGGAACTGATGCAGAGGCCATGGAGGGAGGCTGCTTACTGGCTTGCTCCTCATGGCTTACTCATCCTGCTGTCTTATAGACCCCAGGACCACCAGCCCAGAGGGTGCATCACCCACAACAGTCTGGGCTCTCCCATCAATCACTCATCAAGAAAATGTCCTACAACTGAGTCTTCTGGAAGCACTTTCTTAATGGAGGCTTCCTCCTCTCTAATGACTCTAGCTTATATCAGGTTAATATAAAACTAGCTGGCACATATACTGACCACCAAAAAAAGAATAATATAAAAACCTGAAGGGGGTACTGATTTTTGAAGAGGAAAAGCTCAGCTCACACAGGTGGTTAGGTCATTTGTGATCAGGCACTTTTACTTCAATAAGGACAAAAATCCACGAGCAAAAGTAGAGTTGAGAAGATTATAACACATGAGGTGTGTAATCCACATAACTATCCCATAAGCCCCTCAAAGTCTATAAGGAATTCTGTTCATAATGATCATTTTTATTGGTCAGTTTGTCTCCTTTAGTCTCCTTGATGTACCTTTCCAGGAACAGGATCTTGTGTGCCATTGTATGACTACATTCTCAGAGCTTTTCATGCTGTCTGGCACATAACAGGAGCTTGTATATTTTCTAAATGACTGAATAATTAAGTTAATAAAGAAATGACACTCCAAACTCGGCTTAACTCTCCTCCAAACATAAATTAATTAGTAGTCGGGTCTCATTATATGTTCCCTATTTCATGAATAGAACTGAGGTGTTCAAGAGAGGAAAAAAAAAACTACAAATTCTACAGATCCTTCCCCCTTAGTGTTTCTGGTATATTCAATCACACATTTCTGTCCTTTCTAATAATCTTTCTGAACTTTCTATTTCTCTTTGTTCAGGGATAAAGATGAGCAAAGACAAATATTTTCAAGGCCATCTTCAGCTACACAGTGATTTCCGGGATAGCCCGATGAAACATACAAAGCTTCCAGTTATGGTTACATAATGAAAACTAGATAAGGAGACTCATGGTGATGGTGATTCTGAAGATCTTTGTGATGGGAACACGTCCCAGCCCATGAATAAAATATATGTGTGTTTAAGGGAACAACAGTAAAGACCTGTAATTTCTCACCCTAACACTGAGACAAGCCACAATGGAATGACATCTTAAAGGTCTTGGTGAACAGAAAAAATGGTTAGCTAGTAAGGATTGTTGTTGTTGCTTTTAAGATAAGGGTAAATAAAGACTTTTATAGACAAGTTAAACTGGAATTTATTGCCAACAGATAATGCTGAGAAATGTTAAAGGCAAGTATTTAGGAGGAAAGGAAATTGTTTCAAATGTAATTTGGGTCTCTGAAATGATGACAAAAAGATATGGGCCAAAATAAATCAAGTTTTGTTCATTTACTTATAAGATGTGGCTTTTTAAATAAAGTTAATAATAACATGATAATGCAGTTGCATGGCTGATGATTAGGACCCCAGAGTGCTCTTCTAGCCCAAACTAGCCCTGGCTCTCAGCCATATGCAACTGTGTGATGCCTCTACATGGGGTGGTAGGGCTCTGGGTATGCACACACTGTTTATAATCCCCATCCACAGTGACATGCCATGCCCAACAAGGTCACACATCCTAATCATTCCTGAACACTTCCACCAACTGTGGACCAAGTATTCAAACAGATGAGCCTATGGGAACCATTCTCATTCAAACCACCACAATGTGTTCATCACGTGTGTGTGTGTGTGTGTGTGTGTGTGTGTGTGTGTGTGTGTGTGTATTCATATATTTTATATATTCATACATATGTATATCTACTTGAATGAGAATTATCCCATAGTGAAATTAAGTATATCAATGAGAAATAAGATAACACACAGTGGCAATGCTAGGTCTCAAAACAGAGAGCAAAGTAAGCCATGATCAAAGAACACATTGCATAATTTCATCCATTTACATTTCAAAATAGGTCAAATCAAGTCATGATGGTGGAGCCAGCTCAGAGGTTATCTGTGGGAATGAGCAGCTAGAAACAGGTCAAGTAGCTTCTGAGGTGCTGGTATTGTTCTCACGGTTGGTTATGTGCTAGCTTACTGGGCTGAGTATAATTGGTGTGATTTTTTTTTAAATCTGTATAATGAAGGTATTTTTATGGTTTTGTGTGCATACGTTATGCTTCAACAAATAGTTCTTAAGACTTATGAAGAAGTGTTGAAAGTGCATATATGTTCATTTGAAGAGCTGCTACTGATGAAATCTAGCACAGTTTGAACACCAAAATCTGTTATAACAGCATTGTATCACAACACATGGGATTTCGGAGTCCATGCCTATGCAACAAAACAGCAAATAAATAAATGAGGGCTATTTTTCTTATACAATAAAATGCCAATCAATTAATGCAAAAATAAGAGCTATAAGAACCTGGAAATATGAGTCAGTGCTTGGAAACTCAGGCTTCTCTTCCAGAGGTCCCAGGTTTGATCACCAGGACCCACATGGTGGCTCACAACCATCTATTGCTGGGTAGGACCATTTAATCGCTTCCCTTCATTTGGCAGTTTACATAATATTTTCTCAAAACATGGAAGTTAGACCACAGGGAAGGAGCTTTCTGCTAGAATCATCCTAGTCCTGTGTCCTAACTATGTGGTATCTTCAGCAACAGGGGTCCCCACTCAACCTCTCAGAGGCAAGCAAAGGCTAAGTCGATAATCTATAATGTTTTGGAAGTCATATGAACTGCCCTGACTAACTACTTATGCCTGATCCTGTGGCTTTTGTTACTCTATGATTCCTGTGAGGAGTGTTGTGAATCTGAGTGGCTTAACTTCCTTTGAGACATATATATATATATATATATATATATATATATATATATATATATATATATATATACACATATACACGTGTGTGTGTATGTATATATATGTGTATATATATACGTGTGTGTATGTATATATATGTATATATATACGTGTGTGTGTATGTATATATATGTATATATATACATATACATATATTAATTTTAGGTAAACACAAAATAAGATGATGCTATAGGGGTGTTATTAAATAACCTGTGCTGTTAGTTTTTTCTCTTTGGGGGTCCTGCCACCCAACTCCCAAATAAATACACACATGGAGGCTTATTCTTAATTATAAATAATCGGCCTTAGCTTAGCTTGTTTCTATCCAGCTTTTCTTAAATTATCCCATCTATCTAAGGCCTCAGGGCTTTTATCTTTCTCTATTCCTGTATACCTTTTCTTTCCTTCTTACTCCATGTCTGGATGTGTGCCTGGGTGGCTGGGTGCCTGGGTGGCTGGGTGGCTGGGTGGCTGGGTGGCTGGGTGGCTGGTCCCTGAAGTCATCATCTTCCTCCTCCTTCTCTCATTCCTTCTTCCTTCTCTCACTCCTAGATCTTTCCTCTCCCAGATTTCTCCTTCTGTTTATTCTCTCTGCCTGCCAGCCCCGCCTATCCTTTCTCCTGCCTCTCTATTGGCCATTCAGCTCTTTATTAGACCATCAGGTGTTTTAGACAGGCACAGTAACACAGCTTCATAGAGTTAAACAAACGCAACATAAACAAAAGTAACACACCTTAAAATAATATTCCCCAACAAACTTTGGTGTTATTTGTTCCTTGCCCTGTAGTTCAGAAGTTTCTTGATCCCTCCTGGCCCTGCGGTTCCACAGCCATTTATAAAATAATTACACAGAGGCTTATATTAATTACAAACTATATGGCCTATGGTTCCAGATTATATTAGCTTGCTCTTTCAACTTAATTCAACCCATTCCCATTAATCTATGTCTTGCCACATGACTTCATGGCTTACCTGTATTTTCACATCTTCCTTCTTGGGTGGCTGAATGGTATCTCTCCTTACTCCACCTTTCTTCTCTCTCTCTCTCTCTCTCTCTCTCTCTCTCTCTTAGATTTCCTGTCTGGCTGTAAGCTTTCTTGCCATAGGCCAAAACAGTGTATTTATTAGCCAATGGGAGCAACACATATTCACAGCATACAGAAAAACATCCCACAGCATTGCCCTGCCTTCTTTTTTCTTGGCTGACTTCTATGATGTAATTTGAGGTAGAAAGACCCACCCTTAATGTGGACACCTGCTAGTGGCAGCCCAGTTAAAAGTTGGAAGAATGAAGCTTTGCATTTGCCTGTTTGCTTTGGTTCTCATAGACAAGCCTGTCTGCCCTCTTACTGATGCTGCACTCTAGCTGATATTAGGATCCAACTTTCAGCTTCTAACTTCAATAAGGACTGAAAACCAATGACTCTGCATGAATCCTCCAGGACTTCAGCGTCAGCTTGGGACTGCTGAGAAAGCCAGCCTACTGAACTGAGCAACTACCAGGCTGTCAGCCCTACCCCAACCCAACCAAGTGTGGTACAGTCATTGCTGGACTAATCGAGTAGTTTTGTATAAGTCAAAACCACACCTTAATATATATTTATTCTACTGGCTCTGTTCCCCTAGAGAACTCAGATGATACAGGCCCTATACTCATGAATATGATAAAATGGATGCAGACACAGAGAAGAGAGAGCATTTTTTTTTTTTTTTGGTTTTGTGAGACAGGGTTTCTCTGTGTAGTTTTGAAGCCTCTTCTGGAACTCACTCTGTAGACCAGACTGACCTTGAGCTCACAGAGATCTGCCTGGCTCTGCCTCCCAAGTGCTGGGATTAAAGGCCTGCGCCACCGCTGCCTGGTGAGAGAGCATTTTTTAAGAAAGAAAAATAAGGATTGAAGAGAAATATAAAAGGGAAAAGAGAGAAGAAAGGAGACAAATAATCTTAATCTACTCATGGAGCGGCAACTAGGTAAACCAAAACTGAGAGAAATTCACATTCAATAATGTGATTTGCAGTACTTTTCAAATACCACTGTCATATAAGGTGGAGAGTTTGAGTTAGCCTCTTTTTAAAGGAGACCTTGATGGCTAATCCTGGCTGTCAACTTGACACACCATGGAAGAGGAAGTCTCAACTCAGTAATTGCTTCATCAGATTAGTCTATGGGCATGCTAAAGGCATTTTTGTGATTGCTATTAGAAGGAGGGCCTAGTCCACTGTAAGTAGTGCCAACCTCCACAGGGTCCTGTGTTACAGAACAAACCTATCTGAGCAGAAGCCTAGAGCAAGCCATAAGCAGAGTTCCTCTGTGATCCCTGCTTCAGAAACTGCCTCCAGGTTCTTGCCTTGAATTCCTGTCCTGACTTCCCGTGGCAATGAATTGCTTCCTGGAAGGGTCAGATGAAATAAACCCTTTCGTCCCTGAGTTGCTTTAGATCATGGTATTTATCAGAAAAACAGAAAAGCAAACAAAGGCAAAGACCATAGAAACAAAATGATAATGTGTGATCCTGAAAGAAAAATGCTAGTAAGGTTATTATTAAACATGTGGGTGTATAGCCATAGACTTAGGCCAAAGAATATTTTATATAAATGGCAAGTTCCCTAAATCTGATGTGTATCAAATATATGTAAAAATAGTCATTATTGGGAAAAGTGTACTAACTCGTTAAAGATGAAATGCTGTGATGCCTACCATTAATTTCTAAGGTCCGAGGGAGGAAAATGTTATCTATGACATGTATATTAACACGGGAAGAGGTAAAGGAAATATGGCAAGATGGCAAGAGTTAGTGAACTTAGATGAAGTGTTCCACATTGCCTGACAACCATTCTGCAAATCTGAATGCCTTAAAAGATTGAAGAAGAGCCGGGCATCATGACACATACCTTGGATCCCAGCACTGGAGAGGCAGAGACAGGCGGATCTCTGACTTCAAGGCCATCCTGGTCCAGCCTGGTCTACAGAGCCAGTTCTAGGAGAGCCAGGGACACACAGAGAAACTATGTTTCAGATAACAACAAAAAAAAAAAAATGAAGAAAACAGAAACCAACCGTAGTTTTGAGATGAGTTTAAATTTTGTAAGTGTGATGGTAGCATGGTGATTTGATGATGAAGATGATGTTGACAAGGGTGATCTGAGTTTGAGCCAAGCTATTTCATTGTTCTTAGAAAATACTTACATGGGCGACATCATTTTCTGTATGCTGGCAGCATGTGACTGTATAACAAGGATATCTTTCCAGCCCGAGGAGAATTTGCTGTTAATTTGAACAAATTTGGTAAGATTGGCTATTTGAAAGCTAGTGGATATTTGGTGGAAGATTTTGAAGATGAAAACAAAATGATTTTCATAACCTTTTATTTTTATCACAGTCTTCATGCCTCTCGCAAATGGTTGTAGGAATGAAGTAAATGTAGATTGTAATCTGAAGGCATATTTGTCATTTCTGAGTTTTAATGTACGTTTTGGTATGCGTTCGTCCAATCAATATTACAATAAAATATAAAATAAGTGCCAGAGAAAAATCAAACCACTTCCATAAATAATTTGCTATGTGTATACTGAGATAGAAAATGGAGAAGTCAAATTTCATGCTATTTAGTTGCTACCCCCTATTATTTAGTTATATTTCATCTTTCTGGCTATTTGAATAAAAGTTGGTTATATCAATGATTGTTTTAATCTGTAATAAAATAGCAGTCACAAAAAATTTTCCTATACATTTTACAACATGAAATCTCTGATTGCTACATTGTCATGGGCACATTGGTGTTTTGTTTAAAGGATAATAAAATAACCAAAATAAAAAGATAAGTAGTAAAAAGCTTGAAGGGCCAAAAGAGGAACTATGATTCTTAATCAATTAAATCTTTACATTATGTCTGAAAAAATGATTTATGAAAATGTCTTTATATGGAAGAAAAATTTTATAATGCTTTATGTATTAGGAGGAATGATGATTTCCTGGGGTTTGAAGCTATAAGAATAATGGGAAGGAAATAAATCGTTCTTCTATCTTCTATCATGTGTAAAGTCAGTTTTGAAAATGGCAAGACATTCCATCTAAAACCATTAAGCTTAGCACCAGCCTCAAATATATAGTACACCTTGTATAGTGACCATACCAAAAACAGAATGTGAGTCACCCTTGAACTGCGATCAGGGAGTTGGACAGACATCATTATTAATTATTTAAGTTCAACCATCTCTGAAGTAGATAAAAGAACTAAATCATTTTGGGATCTTTTTAATAAGTTTCTGAAAATATCCAATGCCTCATGTTATCCAATGCACATACGTTTTTCCTGCAATAACCAAAATTTATAGCTGATGGCACCTTAGAAATAAAGTTCAGGAGCAGAAAACTATTGCCCACTGACTATCTTTGAAAATAAAATTGCATCTTTTAACACAGCTGCAATATCTTCTCTTCCTTAAAATTGGTGTGTTAGGCAAGAGGAATTAGGATCCTGATCTAATCATGAGGGATGTCCATTCTCAGTGACCTCCAAACCTGTTGACTATCTGACTCACAGCCTTACACGATTGGTGAAAACCTCAGGTAGAAATTGGTCAGGAGGTTAGAGACAGGGGCCTTGATTCTTGTCTAAAAGCCAGATGTCTTCTTGATTCTATCCTAGGCAGAGACCAGAAATGCCAGAAGGGGGTTCCAGTTCCTATTCTAGCTTTTTAAGGTATTTCTGCTCCTTTTACACAGCACAGATGAGCACCACTTTCTGTATATTTTACCTGAGGATGTGCCCAAAATGTCTGCACACCTCATGGTGTGTGTGATGGTGGTGGTGGAGGGGCATTGGAGTGAGCAGCTCAGCTCTTCATGCCTCAACCCAGCAACTCAGTGAAATCTCATTTCTGGGACCCACACTGACTACACTGGAGCTCTCTCTCTCTCTCTGACTTCTTCCTCCCACCTATAATAAAATTCCTTTCTACATCCACCCTTGTCTAAGGTATTCATTCTCTGATTTGGCAAAGCAAAGGACGCAGATGCCACTGGTGTAGGGTGGATCCGGGGGATATTGATTTCTCTTGGAACTTAGTTCTCCAAGCTGTGCACATTGAGACAAGAAACACTTCAATGTTCTCATGGACACCTACTTTGCCCCAATTCACTGTGTTAGTCTCCCCAGGGAGAATTCTAGCTCACTAGTGTATTGTAAACTTATGATGATTTAAGGTAATTGTTTCTGTGTCTGTAACAGCATGGAGCAAAACTTAATCTGCCCCTAGTGCTCCTGAAAATAATTGAATAGCAGAATTCTAGCTATTACACTTTGGGGTTTTTGTTTCTTTGGGTTCTTCTTGTTTGTTTGTTTTTAACTTATGGTATACTAAAATTACTATTTTGAGCATGCCTGTTTTAAAATGTGACTGTTTGGAGGATGGCTATAGAGGAACAATTCTCTCTCTCTCTCTCTCTCTCTCTCTCTCTCTCTCTCTCTCTCTCCCTCTCTCTCTCCCTCTCTCTCTCTCTCTCTCTCTCCCTCTCTCTCTCTCTCTCTCTCTCTCTCTCCCTCTCTCCCTCTCTCCCCTCTCTCTCTCTCTCTCTCTCTCTCTCTCTCTCTCTCTCTCTCTCTCTCTTCCCCCCCCTCTCTCCCTCTCTCTTCTTTTAAAGGAGCGGTTAGTGAAAATGCAGGCATTTAACAGTTAACTGCAGAATTTGGGACTAAGAAAAACTGCTTATACAAAGACTTTAACTATTCAAGCTTAACTGAAATATTAATAACCAATAAAAATGTACATTGTGTGTGCACATGTATGTGTGTATGGATAGGCTTATCTATAAAGGCAGTTACTGATGTCAAAATTGGGTTTCCCTACCTTATTTATTGGTTTATTGCTTGTTTATTTTGAGATGAGTCTCTCAGTGAACTTGGATGCTGACAGCTGCTAGTAGCAATGGCTTTACCAGAGGCCATGGGAGTATACAGCAGGTGACAACTAGTATTCAAAAGGTCAACCCACCAGACAAATAAGTTTCTGATGGGGAGCCCCACCTGGCAAGGCCATGGGGTCACTGACTGTAAATGACCAGTTGTTCCTGTCTATAATTTCTCTCATGTGCCACTACATCTCTTCCCTAAAAACTGCTATGGGTATTTTTCCCACTGCTTGTGTGTTTATCTTGAGAAAATATTCAATTTTGGGGCACCCATATAGCTGTGGATGGTCAGGAAGATGATTTCTGCTTAAGCTTTATAATTCTGATGAATAGCAATAATACTAGAATGTTTTTCATAACTGATAAAGGAAAGTAACAGTATTCTCAGTTACAAAGACAGCTAATTTTAGACGTCAAAATAAATTCAAAACAAGGACAAATTCCCAGATGTTTATTGCTGAATCAAGGTTAGACATGAAGCAACTTTGGTAGACATAACCCTCTGCAGTAATTGACCTTCTGCACATACTCCCAGCCTCAGTTTATGTTACAGGACTCAGGGTTCAGTCAACTGACTGTTATTTTTAAGCTCTGAATTTCTGTCTGGGAAAAAGCTATGTGCATGGCCAAGTGTTACCCACTAGCCAGTCAATGTGTCCTCCCTCGCCTGAGAAAAACTGTGTGACTTATCACGAGTTATGAGATCAGATGGGTCAGATCCTGAAAATGTAACATATAATTGTCCGGAGTTTGGCGGTTGACGTGAGAGTGTGCTGAAAGAGAGGGAGTGCGTAAGTATGCATGTGTGGGTGTGCAGAGGGAGCTGAGGAGAGAGGATGAACACCTAGGCAGAAGAGAAAGCAAGAGAGATTTTTCAGAGAGGATTTTATCAAGAGGAGTACAAGTGAAAGTAGCCATCAGAAAGGGTGTGTTTCCTTATTTTCCCCTCAGATAGAAAAAGTCTAGCTCTTGCTGCATTTGTGAATTTTATTTGTTTGTTTGTTTGTTTATTGTTTGTTTTGCATGCCTTCATGCTGCCTGAAGGCTGACCTCCCAATTAACAATACTTGGAATGCCTTGTCTCAGTAAGACAGGCTGGTCAGCCAGCTCCTGAGACCTACCTGTCCCCAAACACACCCCTACCTTCCCCCCCATCCCATCCCACCCACCAGCTCTAGAGTTACAAGTGTGGGAGCCAGCTTATTCAGCTTTCGTGTGTGTGTGTGTGTGTGTGTGTGTGTGTGTGTGTGCTGGAGATCTGAAATCAGGCCCCCATTCCTACGTAGCAAACACTTTATCTACTAATCCATCACCTCAGGCCCTGAAATGTCAATTTTGAGCTTCCTATCTGATGGTGTGGCTTGAATCTGGCTCTTTCAAATGTGAGTTATGGAAACTGAAGCTGGGAATGCAAAATTCCTGTTACCGGTGCCGCAAGAGAGTCTGATTTTATAAAAGAAATATTTTCAGAGAGACAATGAATACATAAAATACTTTACTGCAAGTACAGTTTGCTTACTTAAAACATTGTTTAAAGGCATAAATCCAAATCAAAATGAAGCGTGCTGGGCACATTGGCAGTTGCCTAGAATCCCAGAACTTGAGAGGCTGAAGCAAGAGGATGACAAGCTTGAGGCCACTTGTAGGACCTCACAGTAGGACCCTATCTTAAAGTCAAAAATAGAGATGATGGGCCAGTCCTTCCACAATGTAATTAAAGCCAACACATGACGGAGCAATGGTTCTTGTGCAGCCACTTGACACAAAACTTGAGTCCTGTTTGTATTTCATTTATGATATCCCTTTCACATATGGGTGTATCTCAAGAATTTTCACACAAAATACCTCAAGACAAAGGTCTATAAATCAATAGTGGGGAACTGTAACCATCTGGGCAGGATCACAAATATTTTAATGGGGAACCCCTGTGTTCCTCCTGTTAGCTCCCAACTTTTTAAAACAATAGTCCCTAAGGAATTGAAACTCCCCCCTAGCAAATATTTTTTATCAGTTCTTTGAGAATTTTCTACAATGTATTTTGATCGTATTCTCTCCCTGCTCCCAACTTCTCCTACATCCTCACCCCCTCCCTCACCAACCCAATTTGTGCTGCCGATATACTTTTAGATATGTGGCCTTTCACTGGAGCATGGTATACCTAACAGGGGCCATTCTCTTTGTAATGGTTTGAGTAAGAAAGAATGCCCTCCCCCAACATAAGTTTGTATATTGAAATGCTTAATATAAGAATTAAGGGGTGTGGCCTTATTGAAAGAAGTATGCCACTAAGGATGGACTTTGAGGATGGACTTAGAGTACCAAGTCTGCCTACATACTGCCAAACTCCCCACCACAATGACAACAGACTCAACCTCTGAAACTGTAAGTCAGCCCCAATTAAATGCTTTCCTTTATAAGAGCTGCTGTGGTTATGGTGTCTCTTCACAGCAATATAACATTGACTAAGACATTCTTTTAAAAAATGGATTCTTCCTCTCCCAAAAGCTGTCAGTTGCCAATAGCTCTTTGCTAGAGAGGGACGTCATGTCCACCTTTCCTCTCCATGCTGAGGTTTTAGTTTCATGAGGTCCCATTTATTAACTGTTGGTCTTAATGCTTGATAAACTGAGGTAAAAAAAGAAATACCCAGACTTGCCAGTTTCCTCCAGAATATCTGTGTCAGCATCTAAGAAGCACTCAGCCTAGTCTTAGAACCCTATCTTTTATAGCCACAGTTGCTACCATGTAAAAGAGTAAGACACCAAGCACCCTGTAGATTTGATAAAACATTAATTCTTCAGTGTTCACAGGAAATGAAAAGAATCATCTGTATCTCACACACTCTAATTATCCTAGGGTGAAAGAAAAAGAGGTCATAGCCTAGAAGTTACAAATTGTGGAGAAGACTCCAGCAAAACCTTGAGCACCTTCTAGCAGAGGAAGCTTATGGCTCATTAACACTGTTCTGTGCAACATGATCTTACCATTCATGTGTTTTAAATGAAAGGGAGATTGGTTATTATATATTTCTTAATTACCCTGCTTTTTTTAATTATATGAATAATCCCAGTGAGTCTATGGATAAATATGTTAACTAGTATTACTTTTATTTTCAGTAATGAGAACTAAGAATAAGACTTCAATAGAAAATTTTCAAATGATATGATTTTTTAAACCATTTTCTCTATAAATATTTTTAAACATTTAGAAAGGCACGTGCATCCCGTTCTGCTTTCTGTTATGTTTTAATACCAGTGAATATAGTTAAAGTATTTCATACCTTCCTCAAGAAAGGTGTTCTTAGAGAATATGACATGATGTAATGTTACAATAAAAGGAGAGACTAGTTTGTCTACATCTTTTTTAATTATTTATGTTTGTGTGTGTGCACATGTGCAAGGATGCCTGTGGAGGCCAGAAAAAGGGTTCCCTAGAGTCGGAGTCACAGAGATCTGTGAGCTTCCCGTCAGAAATGTTCTGAACTTGGGTTCCCAAAAAGAAAAAAGAGCAGCAAGTACTTATAATCAATGAGCCATCTCTCTATGCTAATTCTACATTCTTTTTTATGCATGAATATATTAAATAAACAGCAAGTAATAGAATAAATAGCAATTATCAGGTAGAGAGAGAAGCAGCAGATAGACAGCAAATAACACCCTCAAATCGGGTGCTTCCGATATCCAGAGACGAGTAGAGTAGCTGAACTAAGAGAACAAACAGAAGTTAGCATCATCAAATCTGGAGCTTACAAACATCCAGCAGAAATTGCCTAGGGAAAATAAAGAGTATTCCTGATGAACAGTCCCACGTGGAGCAGAGCATCCCCGCCTAGGAGGCTTTACATAAAATAAGTAGTAAGCAGCCAATAGATGACATCATCACATTGGGCATTTGGTAATCATCCAGACATCAGCCAGTTACCAAACTGAGCTTTTGCTCTGTGGATGAGCTCTGCATGGCTGAACTTCTGGCTTTCCATTACCACTCAGGGATTTTCATATCACAGGGGAAACAACAGTAACCTCTGTTGGAATGGCTTACCCTCTAGCTGTTCTCAAGGATGTAGTAATTGGGGGTTGGGGGGACCTACTCGTGCCTCTCTTCTTTTCCTGTCACAGATGAAGGGAGGGCCATCCCATCCCTAAACAAGGTGCCATGGTGGGCACTTTGAGACAAACATGCTTGGGTCTGAAATGGGGTAGAGGACACTGCTTCCTGAGTTAGCTTCTCAGTGAGTTCAAACAGCACACTACCACTTATCAACAGGATGTACATTCCAAGAGCTATCATCACTTTCTTGATTTGAGATTTTTAAGTCTAGTTAACGGTGGAGTGGTGATAACCTGCTCAATCTCTTTTTCTCAGTAGTGTTTGTATTAATTTTTGAGCACTTCAGACAATGTATTTTGATCCCATTCTCACCTTCCCCAACTCTTCCTAAATCCTCACCCATCTCTCTAGCTACCAAAAAACTTCATCTTCCCTCCCTCTCCTGTAGCTGGAGCTTTCCTGCCTGGCCCACAGTCAGGACAAATCTCTCTCACCTGCCAGTCCCACAGCCGTCAGACCCAACCAAGTAAACACAGAGACTTATATTGGTTACAAACTGTATGGCCATGGCAGGCTTCTTGCTAACTGTTCTTACAGCTTAAATTAATCCATTTCCATTAATCTATACCTTGCCACATGGCTCGTGGCTTACCGGCACCTTCACATGCTGTTTCTCATCATGGCGGCTGGCAATGTCTCTCTTACTCAGCCTTCCACTTCCCAGCTTTATTCTCCTCCTTGTCCCGCCTACACTTCCTGCCTAGCCAATGGCCAATCAGTGTTTTATTTATTGACTAATTAGCAACACACTTGACAAAAAGACCATCCCACAGCACTCTCCCCATCTCTCCTTCTCTCCCTCTCCCCTCCCCGACACACATGCCATTTGTGCTGGCCAACTACTTCTGGGTGTGAGGCTTGCACTCACTGGAGTGTGGGCCATATACTGAGTGTCACACCGCTAAAAAAAAAAAAAAAAAAAAAACAACTGACTTTCCTTCTCCAAGCAGCAACCAAATGCCAATAGTTCTTCAGATATAGGTAGGACTTACTTCCTGCCAGAGTACCCAAGTCAATGCTGGGATTTTGTCTAACTTGATCTTGCATAAATCTTGTACAATCTGTTGCAATTACTGTGCACTCATTATGCATCTGCCCAGTTGTGTCTGGAAAGGGCTGTTTTCTTGAAGGCATTCATCGCCGCTGGCTCTGAGGCTTTCTACCTGCCTCTTCCATGTATATCTCTGAGCCTTGAGGGCTTGGATGTTGTATAGACATCTCACGGAGGGCTGAGCACTCTGGAGTCTCTTGTTGTCTACACATTGACCATTTGTGGAGCCCTGTGTTAATTGCCATCTACTGCAAGAAGAGTCTTTGGTGAGGGTTAAATGATACACTGATCAATGGGCATGTCAGTAAGTCATTAGGAATCCTTTTTTTGTTGTTTTGTTTTGTTTTGTTTTTGTTTTTGTTTTTATTTTTATTTTGCAATGCAATTCAGTTCTACATATCAGCCACGGATTCCCTTGTTCTCCCCGCTCCCACCCCCCTCACGTTCCCCCCAACCCGCCCCCGATTCCCATCTCCTCCAGGGCAAAGCCTTCCCTCAACCTGGTAGACTCAGTCCAGGCAGGTCCAGTCCCCTCCTCCCAGGCCGAGCCAAGCGATCCTGCATAGGCCCCAGATTTCAAACAGCCGACGCATGCAAAGAGCACAGGACCCGGTCCCACTGCCTGGATGCCTCCCAAACAGATCAAGCCAATCAACTGTCTCACCCATTCAGAGGGCCTGATCCAGTTGGGGACCCCTCAGCCATTGGTTCATAGTTCATGTGTTTCCATTCGTTTGGCTATTTGTCCCTGTGCTTTATCCAACCTTGGTCTCAACAATTCTCGCTCATATAAACCCTTCTCATTCTCGCTAATTGGACTCCCAGAGATCCACCCGGGGCCTAGCCATGGATCTCTGCATCCAGATCCCTCAGTAGTTGGATGAGGTTTCTAGCACGACAATTAGGGTGTTTGGCCATCCCATCACCAGAGTAGGTCAGTTCGGGCTGTATCTTGACCATTGCCAGCAGTCTGTTGTGGGGGTATCTTTGTGGATTTCTGTGGGCCTCTCTAGCACTTTGCTTCTTCCTATTCTCATGTGGTCTTCATTTACCATGGTCTCCTATTCCTTGTTCTCCCTCTCTGTTGTTGACATCATGAGGTTTGCAGACAAATGGATGGATCTAGAAAAAATCATCCTGAGTGAGGTAACCCAGACTCAGAAAGACAAACATGGTATGTACTCACTCATAGCAGGATACTAGATGTAGAACAAGGATGACTGGACTGCTATTCACATCACCAGGGAGGCTACCTGGAAAACAGTTCCCCAAGAAAGACATGGGGATCGCCCAATGACAGAGATATGGAATGAGATCTACATGAACAGCCTGGACATGAGTGGAGGTAGTGAAGGGTGAGGATCGAGGGAAAGAGAGCTTGGGGGAGCGGGAGATCCCAGCTGGATCAACAACAGAGAGGGAGAACAAGGAATAGGAGACCATGGTAAATGAAGACCACATTAGGAATCCTTTTAACCATAACCAAAACCTCAACGACAAAAGGTATAGGTCAATATCTGTGATGAACATAGATGCAAAAATTTGCTTTACACCTGTAAAGTGAATTCAAAAACACATGAAGATAGATGATTCACCATGATGAAGTCAGTTACATCCCAGACATGGTTCAACATTCATAAATCAAGAAACATAACCCACAGAAACCAGGTGACCAAATAATTAGAGACAGATTAATTAGATGCAGGTAATTAGATTAGTTGTTTCATAATAAAAGACTTATGGGAAATACATCACATACAACATGAAAAAGATGATTCATAACAAGCCCATGGCCAGCATCATTGTAAATGTAGAGAAAGTCATTGCATTTTCACTGAAATAACTAGAGGAGCTGGGGAGGTAGGTCCTTGGGTAAGAATGATTACTATAGTCAAAGGAACCTGAGTTCAAATCCCCACAACCTACATAAAAAGCAGGGTATGTTATGCCAACCTGTCATCCCAGCATTGTCCTGAGGAGACAGCCAGATCCAAAGAATGAGTTTCCTATCTCAAGTCAATAGTAGACAGTGATAAAAAGGGACACCTGACATCCTCCTCTAGTCTCCATATCCATATGCTCAGGTGCACACACCCAAATGCCCACATGTATGCATTCACCATGTACACTACACATATGAATTAACTATCAATATCAAATATGTGATTTTACAAAAATCTATCTATAGGAAAGGAAAATAGTTGAGAGATGGAACGGATGAGAGAAAGACAGCAGGAGCTTATAGTACATACACCATACCCCAGGCCTGGTGTGGCTATGGGATGTGAACATTTCATCTGGGATATGAAGCTGAATGCTTAAGGAAGCTGCAATATTTCTTGCTTGAATGACTAGGTGGATGGTGAAGTTATTAATTAAGAAAGAGAATATAAAAGAGGCAGCTGATGCAGGGTGGGAAGAATAATGAAGCAGGCTTTGAAAATACTGAATCTGTCTGTGGGGACCTTGCAAGAATCATCCCAGAAGCAATGTGTGGGACATTTAAGTTAATTGAATGGGCAGAACTCAGAGCCATAAATTTGGAGATCATTTGCATATAGTTGATATCACCCTGCAAGATATTTTAAAGTGAAAAGAGGTCTAAGGAGATAAATACATGAGCTTTGCTGAAAACGTTGAAGAGGAAAGGAAAAAGGAAAGAGCCCAAAGGGTGAGCTTCACACTCGGAAGAGAAGTAAACAGGAGCCGAACTCCCAAGCAGGTCTCCTGATGCTCACACCCTCACCGCAGCACTTCAGTTCAGGGCTCTCCCAGACAGCAGCGATGGGTGTGTGGGAACCACTTAGTGTCCTCCTTAGCTGGAGCTGCTCCTTCATTCGCATTTTCATCTCAAATGCACCAAATGTGAAGTGTGCCATCTCTTTTGTTATGTACGGAAGAGTGAGAATGGGTTTTTTTCCCCACTAAATATTCCTTTGAAAAGGAGGAGTTACTTAAAAAATATAAATAATGAGGACATGGCAAGAATTATATGCAATCATAAATGCTCTTTTATGCTCTGCATGATGTCTGAAACATCAGAGAAAAGTGATGATTCTACACTACCTGTAGTCCTTGTGTCTAAAATTTCAGTTTTCTTTTCATCAAATATTCCTCAGGCCTCTATATTTTTCCCTAATCTTTTCCTTGGGGGATCTCTAAATTAGTCTTTGTATTAGGCATCTGTACCTCACTGAAGTTTCATTGATTTCTCAATAGCCACTGTTATGTTACTTGATGGTAAAAAATGCCCATCCTCTTTCTGACAGAGGTCACACTAGCAAACACTAGGTGCCAAATGGAATGGTGAATAATTTTCTCTTCTCTGTGTTTTTAGGGTCGACATTGATAAACACTTACTCATGGCCTGCTGAATAGAACTTTGAGAAAAAGAAATCCCATTGATGTTTTCAGTTCTCTGAAAGCTTACTAACCAAGTATGTTATTTATTTGGGGCTCTATTTACCGTACAAGAGAAAACAAGAGGTACAATCAAAATCCACTATAAAAGTTTTTATTAGGGGAGGGTAAAGAGGGGGTGTGCAATAGGCCTATTGGAAGGGAACAGTGTGGAAGAAGGGGGTGGAGGAATGGGTGGAATCTGCTTTTATGGGTTCCCCCAGCATGTGCATATGGGCTTACGTAGCTACACCATGCATGCATAGATTACATGATCATGCTGCTCAAAGATTACTCGATCACGAGATGCATGTATTACATAGGACTTAAGGCCCTGGGATGACTAAGAATTCTGACTTACTGATGGACAGTGCTCCCACATACCTAGGAAGTGGCTTGGGATTCTAACAGACTATCCATGTGACCATTGGGTGAGATGATGTAACCTAGGAAGGGAAAGTTTTCTTCGGGACTTATCCTGAATGAAACATCACAACACACTGTGAAGGAAGAAAAGTGATTTAAAATAAGTATTCGGCAGCTACTGCAATCTATTAGGTAGGGGAAGAAATATTTAGATATATGTCTCTCTCACACTATTAGCCAAAATTACTCCATTTCAAAAATGTCTTAAAGATAGTATAATGCCAATTCTTGCTTATCAACTTGACTACATCTGAAATTAGCTAAAACCTAAATGACTGGGAACAACTTTGAGTGATTTTCTTTCTTAACTAAATCATTTGAAGTGGGAAGACCCAATTCTAATCCAGATTCTTGAGGTGAGAAGATGCATCTTTAATCCATATTTTTTGAGGTAGGAAGGTCTACCTTTAATCCAGGCCACATCTGCTAGCAGCCTGTGTAAAAGACATAGAAGAAAGATTATCCTTTCTTTGTCTGTTTGCTCTTTTTCTCTCACTGGTAAGTCCAGCCCTTTACTGGCATTAGAGACTACTTCCTTGGGATTCTGCCCTATACTGAAGACCAGCTGAGACATACAGCCTTGTAGAATGAACAACTAGTGGATTCTTGGACCTTCCATTGGTACACAGCCATTGTTGGACTAGCTGGACCACAGCTGTATGCCATTCTAATAAATCCCTGTGTGTGTGTGTGTGTGTGTGTGTGTGTGTGTGTGTGTGTGTGTGTGTGTGTGTGTGTGTGTGCATGTATGTGGGCACACATGTATGGGAAGGAGAGATTTGTCTATAAGTTCTGTTCCTCTAGAGAATCCTGACAATACTGATAGACATACTGATTATATTTTCTTAAGTATCAGAAGTTTCCTCTTTTAATGTATCTTTTATTCTCCTACATTTAAAAATGTTTTTATTAGATCTATTCACTTTCTTTTATGAGTAAGTGTTTTGTCTGCATGTATGTCTGTACACCACATGTGTGCTTGGTGTCTGTGGCATTCAAAAAAGGGTATGAGATCCCCTAGAACTGGAGTTAGGGATGGTTATGAAACATGATGTGAGTTTTAGGGATTAAACCAGAGTCCTCTGTGAGAGTATCAAGTGCTATTAACTGCTAAGCCATCTCTCTAGCCCCATTTATTATTTTTATTTTTATACATTTTAATTAAAATAAAATTACATCACTTTCCTTTTTCCCTTCCTTTCCTCCAGCCTCTCCCAAGTCCTCTCCTTCCAGCTCCTTGTATGCCCCCCATAGCTACCAAATTGATCATTCTTTTCCCCAATTATTATTGTTACGTGTGTGTGTGTGTGTGTGTGTGTGTGTGTGTGTGTGTGTGTGTGTGTGTGTATGCACTGATAAATCCAGCTTACTAAGTCTATTTTTGATGGTTGTGTGTTTATGGTTTCAGGGCTGACCATTTCGTATTTGACAACCAATTAGGGACTCCGCACTGGCAGAGTCTAACTCCCTTTCTCTCAGCAGTCACTCAGTCGCCTATAGCTCCTTGTCTAGGGGTGTGGCCCAATGAGACTCCCTCTTCCACACTACCACTGTCTATTGCTACTGCCATTTCTATGGTCTTGTTTATTCAGCCATTTTTATGAGGTACTATTTTACACCAGCTTCCCGGTTGTCTGGCTCTTCCAACCTTTCCACCCTCTCTTCTGTGATGTCTCTGAACCATAGATGTAGGAGATGTCATCCAAATGTATCCACTGGGCCCGGCCTGCCCATAATCCATTGATCTCTGCAATGGCTCCACTGTGGTTTTGCATAATCATCTCCAGTTGCTGTAAATAGAAGCTTTTTTTGACGAGGGTGATAGCTACTCTTATCTGTGGGTGTAGGAATAAAATTTAGAATGTAGTTGGGAATTATGCTGGTCTCACAACGTGGCGATATTGTATTCTCTTCTAAGATTAATGATGTGGCTAGCCCAGGAAAGGTGAAAGGGCTTTTTTCTTTGTTTGTTGGGTAGTTGGTTGGTTGATTGTTTTCTTAAATGAATAAAATCATCAATAGATTTTAGGATAATTGCAAATGAGATGTTTATTTTTAAAAAAAAAAGTCATAGAAATGAGCATCCATATTCCCTTTCCCTCTGCTTGTTTGTTGGCTGGACATGATGTGGACTGCATTACACCGCCACACCTTCCTAGCCGTGGTTAACTAAACTCTTGGCCAGCATAAGCAATGTAAATTCCTCCTTTAGGGATGGACAGCTTGCTCAGACGACTTGTACTTCCAAAGGAAACAAGTTCTGTTCCCTACATTCACATCAGCTGACTCACTCCACCTCCAGGGGATTCAGTGGTCTTCTACTGAGCATCCATAGGCATGCACACAAAAACATCTGTTTACACAAACACACACACTTGTGTAAATAAAAATAATCTTTCTTAAAATCTTCCCTTAAAAAACATAAAAGTCATTAAAAATAAAGCAAAATTCAGTCCAACAATAAAAATATGAACAGTGAGGACACAAAAAGAATTAGCACATTTTAATAAAATATCAGCTTTTGAAAGTGGGAAAAGAAAAAAACACAATAAATATGAAAACCTTTACATTAAAATAGCAGTGAAGTGGAATGGTTTCCATACATCAATAGTTACAGCCTAAAGTTTTACAAGCATTTTGACAACATGAGCTTAAATGTCTTTATATTCTTTAAGTCACTAATTTTAGCCGATATAAGCTATAGCATATTCTCAAGAAATAATCAAATCATTAACCCTGATTTATTCACTTAATATAGTAACTGTTAAAAACTAATTATTAAATAAGAAATATAATAAACCTTAAGTGGAAAATCATGATATAAATATATGTAATAGTAATTACTACTAGATAAAATTTGTGTCTTCACTTAGAATATGATGCATAAAATACAGAAAATGTTTTTCAAAAGATGAGTATTAATGTTCAAATTTTGTTATAGCTTATGTGCTGTATTCACAATTCATGAAGAGTTCTGATTCCAGTGGAAGGAACCATAGAGCACTAAAGTATCTTTTTGTAAGTTTCTGCTTATGTGGAAATGGCCACATGAATTTGTGGGATTAAATTGAATGCCATTTAGTAGTAGAAATTTATGGCACAGAAACTCAGTTGTTTATTCTCCTTAAGTTTTTTCTCCTTAATTTCATTGAGCTTTTTCTTTGTGTCTTCTTTAAACTCCTTGAATTCTTTAATGAAATTTATTATTTTCTTCTAACTCCTGTGTCCTGGGGTTCATCTAGGTAATTCTTATTGGCAAACAATTCTACTGACTGCTATGTTTAACAGAGAATATAGTTTATTGATCTTCCATATTGTTTGTATGATTTTTAGGAGATCTGTTCCTGTTAATTTCTTTTGTTAGTTCTAAGTATTGATATGGACAGAGCAGATTGGTAAAGTGCAGAGGTTGGAAGTAGCTAGAGTAGATTGAAGTCCAGTACACAGAGGTGACTGGGCTCATGAATAGAATGTACTTCCTGTCCCAAGCCTGGAGTACTGGGGTACATCTAGCTAGGTATAAAGGTTGAATGTGGCACAGAAGCGACATGTGGGTGGTGAATTAGAGAGGCTTATGGAAGAATCCTAGATGTAGGAAGTAGTGTTCAGACTTAGCCAAAGCACTGAATGTGGAACCTGAGCTAAATATGGTATCCTGGGAGAAGCTGTAAATGGGGAAGGCCAGGAAAACTCATTGGCTAAACTCTGGAGAAGGATATGGAAGATGTGGCTGGATGGAGAGACTGAATGTGGTTCAAGAGGAACCTATGAGTGGTCACAGATTTAAGGCTTTCTGAATGCTTCCCTGTCTAGTGATAAAATTCAGCACACTGCCCTAATTTGACAATAAGTTTTAATTTTTATCTAATATCACAAGCTTTTAATTTTTATCTAATATCACAATAACTAATCCCCGAACATGTATTTACAGCCTACCCCATTAGAAACTCTTCCTCACACCACACTCCTCAAAACCTACATTGGATATAAAACAAAGCTAAATTCTAACCCATAAGCTTAGCTTTCCTCATTTCACATGACCGGATCTCCTTTTATGTCCTGGGTGCTTCATCAGTCCCCCTTCCTCATCTTTAACCTTGTCATCCTACTTAGCCCTTCTACAACAGAAACATTGTAAGATTTTTCACTTGATGTCCAGCCAATCCATCAGGATGAACTCTTCCCTCAAACTTTCTCCCTCATACACTCAGACTACCTGACTCATGCACAGGTCAAGTATGGCAGCTTTCAATGAGACGAACCAAGTACTATACTCACACATCAGCATGAATAGAGACTGCTCCTTCATCACCTTCTCCAAGGCTTCAATTTTAGTTTTATAATTCCTTTGCTCCTTGAACTTGCTGGAAAATATGATCCACAAGGGAAGAATCTTTTCTGAGTTTTGACTGTCCTGTACTAGAAACAAGAAAAGAGAGAGACATATAGAAGTCATTTATTGAATGCCGGTGAATTGCATTTATATAACAATAAATTGTCTTTCAACCTCACTTTATAGTTCATTACAAGGAATCATGGAAATCTACAGGTCATTGTCATAGGTGGAGCACCTATAAAATGTATTTTTTCAATTCATACTGTTCATTGCACTTCTCACCCAGAAATTATATGTGATCCAGAATTGCCAGGAGCCAAATCTTCACCTTCATTTCACATTCCACAGTATCTAATGTTTGAGACTGCCTACAGTAGCTTCATGTCACATAAGTCATTGCTCAAACAAGTGGAAGAGAGGATATATTTTTATTTTCACAGTAGAAAGGACAGACTGAGATGTTTGCCCTTCTATAGTTTCTAGCAATACCCAATTATGTTAACAATAACTTGTTAAAAAGTTCCTTAGTTAAAGTAAAGAAGTATACATGTCAAGAATAAAACACTAGAAATGCTTGAAGATGTTTAATCATTTGGGGGCAAGAGTTCTAGCAGATATAGAAAATATACACTAGGTATCTGTATAAATTATACCTCATATCCTCCAAATGTCAAAAGTATGATAAATACAACCTTCAGGGTCTTTAAAAAGTGGTATCACTCTTTCTTCTATGTTATGGAGTAGGTTTTGGTGTTTGTTCGCTTGTTTGTTTGGTACCGGCAAATTTGGTTCAATCTTCTTGCAACAGCAGTAAAAGAAGACAGTGATAAGGAAAATTTATTTAAGAAAAAAATTAAAATACAATTTGGGGCTTAAATCTTTAGCTCTTTTTTGTTTTCTTTATATTTTTTTGCGTACAGTATTAAAAGAAAATAGATTCTTCTCTTATACAATACATCCTGACCACAGTTTTCCCTCCCTCTCCCAGACCCACTCCCCTCCTTTTCCATTTCAGAAAAATTGTTGTTATCAGTTTTTTATTATCTACAGTGGCTGCCCCTTAAGCAACGGCTTTGGCCACATTTTGCTCCCTCAGCCACTGACTTTTTCAAAGCTACTAAGGGAAGTTATCTAAATCTAAAGAACTCACGATTCAACTGTTTAGGTGGAATTCTGCTCTCTCAGAGAGGCTGAAAAGCTAGTAGCTAAGTGTCTCCCTTTAATGGTGTCTTCCAAAAAACCCAGCATCCTTCTCTCAGCCCTCACTTAAAAAGCCCTTGCTTCACGTGGTTCCTCCTTACCACTTCCTGTCAGCTGACTCAGCCTCCTTGCTGACTCAGCCTCCTACTCCCAGGTTAATTTTATTTAACCAAATATGTCTTTGAATTGTTAACAAAGGCAGTAGGAAAAAAATGTGATACACTTTAAAATAATATTCTCCAACAGAAAACAGCAGGCCTCCAAAAGATGCCAGATAACAGGACAAAATAAGATAGAATAAGACAAGGCTAAAACCCTCCTACTAAAGCTGGACAAGGCAATCATCAATAGGACAAAAAGGGTCCCAAGAGCAGGCACAAGAGTCAGAGATACTCCAGCTCCCACTGTTAGGAGTCCCACAAAAACACCAGCCTAAAAGCCATAACATCTACACAGATGACCTGGTGCAGAACAGTGCAGGCCTTATGCTTGTCTCTTCAGTCTCTGTGAGCTCATATGAGCCCTGCCTAGTTGATTCAATGGGGCATGTTCTCCTGGTGTCCTCCATCCCCTCTGACTCCTACAGTCTTTCCTCCTCCTCTTCCACAGGATTCCCTGATCTCTGAGAGGAGGGACCCTATGAAGACCTCCCATTTATACTCTCTAGCTGCATAATGTCTGTGTGTGAGTCTCTTCACCTGCTCCCATCTGCTGCCAAAGGAATCCTCTCGGGTGACACCTGGACAAGGCACTGATCTATGAGTATAGCAGAATATCATTATAAATCATTTTATTAATTTTTTCCCAGTCATGTTTGGTTCTACCCTAGTTCTCTGGGCTATCCAGTCTCCAGCTCCTGGCCATCCAGGCAGTATAGGGCATGGGCTCCTTCTCTTGGTGTGGGTCTCAAGTTAAAAGAAACATTGACTAACCACTCCCACAAGTTCTGGGCCACCATTGCCTCAGCACATCTTA